>NC_064614.1:1120845023-1123345023 GCF_023898315.1 Schistocerca nitens
GAAATTACGGTGCCCTCTTGATTTTTCACTCATGTTCCGCAGGCTGCGGGTGGCACTACCAATTCATTATCAACACGTAATGCCGCCGCACCAGAGAGCGGGCAGCTGCCTGTGTAGTTAATCTCTATTCGAAAATGGCAGTTGTTTGAGGTGCAATGGATGAGCAGCCAGTCGCAGCAGAACAGGAAGCTGTGTCGTGCACTGTTTCTACAAAAGCGAAGAACACGGGCACAGGTAGCGTGGCCGAGCGGTCTAAGGCGCTGGTTTAAGGCACCAGTCTCTTCGGAGGCGTGGGTTCGAATCCCACCGCTGCCAGCTTTTTCTCGTTTTTTGTGCCATTGCGATGTTTTCTCGTGGGGTAGAACGCAGCTCCTGTGACCGCCGTGCCACGTAGGTAGCGTGGCCGAGCGGTCTAAGGCGCTGGTTTCAGGCACCAGTCTCTTCGGAGGCGTGGGTTCGAATCCCACCGCTGCCAATGTTTTCTGTCTCGAAAGCAGGAGCACTGATTACCCGCGAAGGGAACAGCGCAGCAAGCCGTGAGCGTCTCTTTCTTAAATTGTCGTAGCAGCACAGTGCGTGGTGCAACGACAGGATTCACAGGCGCAGTCTGGTGTCACGATTGCTGGCGTTCGTCTCCACGAAATGCGTCCCGAGCATGCCGTTCTACAAAGTGGAAACGCTAAATTTTGGCCGTTGTCGTCAAGTAGCGTGTGTACTGTTTGCTGCGTTCGCTGGAGGAGCGCTTGCGTCGTTATCCGGTGTGGTCTAGTGGCTAGGATGCCTGGCTCTCACCCAGGAGGCCCGGGTTCGATTCCCGGTACCGGAAATGCGCATTTTGTTGCTCCTCTTATGCGACTTGGCCCGACTTAGCTCGACTGACGCTCCGCTGACGCTTGCAGAAAATTACGTTAAGTACGATTCGCGGTCACAAGTGACGGCGAGAGCGATGCGACGTCTGTCCACCTCTTATTGAGGCACATACCTGTGGTCAACAGAGTTGGAGGACTGCAAGACATTGCCACGGGGGTTGAATGCAGCTAACCACACTGCTTAGTGTCCTTACAGCGCAGACACGTTCGTTTGCCAGTATACATATAATGGAGACCGCGTCTGGCACAGCTGTGGGGAGACACAGTGGTGTGTGGGCCGAGCTTTGCTGTTCATCGCCACTTGCAGTCGCGAGAACTGCCGTCGGCGGTGCCTCCGTGGCCGTGATCGTCTAGTGGTTAGGACATTGCGTTGTGGCCGCAATAACCCAGGTTCGAATCCTGGTCACGGCAATTTTTAAAGTTTTGCCTTGCTGTCGCTGCAGTGACGATTGTGACTCAGTGTTTGAAATTACGGTGCCCTCTTGATTTTTCACTCATGTTCCGCAGGCTGCGGGTGGCACTACCAATTCATTATCAACACGTAATGCCGCCGCACCAGAGAGCGGGCAGCTGCCTGTGTAGTTAATCTCTATTCGAAAATGGCAGTTGTTTGAGGTGCAATGGATGAGCAGCCAGTCGCAGCAGAACAGGAAGCTGTGTCGTGCACTGTTTCTACAAAAGCGAAGAACACGGGCACAGGTAGCGTGGCCGAGCGGTCTAAGGCGCTGGTTTAAGGCACCAGTCTCTTCGGAGGCGTGGGTTCGAATCCCACCGCTGCCAGCTTTTTCTCGTTTTTTGTGCCATTGCGATGTTTTCTCGTGGGGTAGAACGCAGCTCCTGTGACCGCCGTGCCACGTAGGTAGCGTGGCCGAGCGGTCTAAGGCGCTGGTTTCAGGCACCAGTCTCTTCGGAGGCGTGGGTTCGAATCCCACCGCTGCCAATGTTTTCTGTCTCGAAAGCAGGAGCACTGATTACCCGCGAAGGGAACAGCGCAGCAAGCCGTGAGCGTCTCTTTCTTAAATTGTCGTAGCAGCACAGTGCGTGGTGCAACGACAGGATTCACAGGCGCAGTCTGGTGTCACGATTGCTGGCGTTCGTCTCCACGAAATGCGTCCCGAGCATGCCGTTCTACAAAGTGGAAACGCTAAATTTTGGCCGTTGTCGTCAAGTAGCGTGTGTACTGTTTGCTGCGTTCGCTGGAGGAGCGCTTGCGTCGTTATCCGGTGTGGTCTAGTGGCTAGGATGCCTGGCTCTCACCCAGGAGGCCCGGGTTCGATTCCCGGTACCGGAAATGCGCATTTTGTTGCTCCTCTTATGCGACTTGGCCCGACTTAGCTCGACTGACGCTCCGCTGACGCTTGCAGAAAATTACGTTAAGTACGATTCGCGGTCACAAGTGACGGCGAGAGCGATGCGACGTCTGTCCACCTCTTATTGAGGCACATACCTGTGGTCAACAGAGTTGGAGGACTGCAAGACATTGCCACGGGGGTTGAATGCAGCTAACCACACTGCTTAGTGTCCTTACAGCGCAGACACGTTCGTTTGCCAGTATACATATAATGGAGACCGCGTCTGGCACAGCTGTGGGGAGACACAGTGGTGTGTGGGCCGAGCTTTGCTGTTCATCGCCACTTGCAGTCGCGAGAACTGCCGTCGGCGGTGCCTCCGTGGCCGTGATCGTCTAGTGGTTAGGACATTGCGTTGTGGCCGCAATAACCCAGGTTCGAATCCTGGTCACGGCAATTTTTAAAGTTTTGCCTTGCTGTCGCTGCAGTGACGATTGTGACTCAGTGTTTGAAATTACGGTGCCCTCTTGATTTTTCACTCATGTTCCGCAGGCTGCGGGTGGCACTACCAATTCATTATCAACACGTAATGCCGCCGCACCAGAGAGCGGGCAGCTGCCTGTGTAGTTAATCTCTATTCGAAAATGGCAGTTGTTTGAGGTGCAATGGATGAGCAGCCAGTCGCAGCAGAACAGGAAGCTGTGTCGTGCACTGTTTCTACAAAAGCGAAGAACACGGGCACAGGTAGCGTGGCCGAGCGGTCTAAGGCGCTGGTTTAAGGCACCAGTCTCTTCGGAGGCGTGGGTTCGAATCCCACCGCTGCCAGCTTTTTCTCGTTTTTTGTGCCATTGCGATGTTTTCTCGTGGGGTAGAACGCAGCTCCTGTGACCGCCGTGCCACGTAGGTAGCGTGGCCGAGCGGTCTAAGGCGCTGGTTTCAGGCACCAGTCTCTTCGGAGGCGTGGGTTCGAATCCCACCGCTGCCAATGTTTTCTGTCTCGAAAGCAGGAGCACTGATTACCCGCGAAGGGAACAGCGCAGCAAGCCGTGAGCGTCTCTTTCTTAAATTGTCGTAGCAGCACAGTGCGTGGTGCAACGACAGGATTCACAGGCGCAGTCTGGTGTCACGATTGCTGGCGTTCGTCTCCACGAAATGCGTCCCGAGCATGCCGTTCTACAAAGTGGAAACGCTAAATTTTGGCCGTTGTCGTCAAGTAGCGTGTGTACTGTTTGCTGCGTTCGCTGGAGGAGCGCTTGCGTCGTTATCCGGTGTGGTCTAGTGGCTAGGATGCCTGGCTCTCACCCAGGAGGCCCGGGTTCGATTCCCGGTACCGGAAATGCGCATTTTGTTGCTCCTCTTATGCGACTTGGCCCGACTTAGCTCGACTGACGCTCCGCTGACGCTTGCAGAAAATTACGTTAAGTACGATTCGCGGTCACAAGTGACGGCGAGAGCGATGCGACGTCTGTCCACCTCTTATTGAGGCACATACCTGTGGTCAACAGAGTTGGAGGACTGCAAGACATTGCCACGGGGGTTGAATGCAGCTAACCACACTGCTTAGTGTCCTTACAGCGCAGACACGTTCGTTTGCCAGTATACATATAATGGAGACCGCGTCTGGCACAGCTGTGGGGAGACACAGTGGTGTGTGGGCCGAGCTTTGCTGTTCATCGCCACTTGCAGTCGCGAGAACTGCCGTCGGCGGTGCCTCCGTGACCGTGATCGTCTAGTGGTTAGGACATTGCGTTGTGGCCGCAATAACCCAGGTTCGAATCCTGGTCACGGCAATTTTTAAAGTTTTGCCTTGCTGTCGCTGCAGTGACGATTGTGACTCAGTGTTTGAAATTACGGTGCCCTCTTGATTTTTCACTCATGTTCCGCAGGCTGCGGGTGGCACTACCAATTCATTATCAACACGTAATGCCGCCGCACCAGAGAGCGGGCAGCTGCCTGTGTAGTTAATCTCTATTCGAAAATGGCAGTTGTTTGAGGTGCAATGGATGAGCAGCCAGTCGCAGCAGAACAGGAAGCTGTGTCGTGCACTGTTTCTACAAAAGCGAAGAACACGGGCACAGGTAGCGTGGCCGAGCGGTCTAAGGCGCTGGTTTAAGGCACCAGTCTCTTCGGAGGCGTGGGTTCGAATCCCACCGCTGCCAGCTTTTTCTCGTTTTTTGTGCCATTGCGATGTTTTCTCGTGGGGTAGAACGCAGCTCCTGTGACCGCCGTGCCACGTAGGTAGCGTGGCCGAGCGGTCTAAGGCGCTGGTTTCAGGCACCAGTCTCTTCGGAGGCGTGGGTTCGAATCCCACCGCTGCCAATGTTTTCTGTCTCGAAAGCAGGAGCACTGATTACCCGCGAAGGGAACAGCGCAGCAAGCCGTGAGCGTCTCTTTCTTAAATTGTCGTAGCAGCACAGTGCGTGGTGCAACGACAGGATTCACAGGCGCAGTCTGGTGTCACGATTGCTGGCGTTCGTCTCCACGAAATGCGTCCCGAGCATGCCGTTCTACAAAGTGGAAACGCTAAATTTTGGCCGTTGTCGTCAAGTAGCGTGTGTACTGTTTGCTGCGTTCGCTGGAGGAGCGCTTGCGTCGTTATCCGGTGTGGTCTAGTGGCTAGGATGCCTGGCTCTCACCCAGGAGGCCCGGGTTCGATTCCCGGTACCGGAAATGCGCATTTTGTTGCTCCTCTTATGCGACTTGGCCCGACTTAGCTCGACTGACGCTCCGCTGACGCTTGCAGAAAATTACGTTAAGTACGATTCGCGGTCACAAGTGACGGCGAGAGCGATGCGACGTCTGTCCACCTCTTATTGAGGCACATACCTGTGGTCAACAGAGTTGGAGGACTGCAAGACATTGCCACGGGGGTTGAATGCAGCTAACCACACTGCTTAGTGTCCTTACAGCGCAGACACGTTCGTTTGCCAGTATACATATAATGGAGACCGCGTCTGGCACAGCTGTGGGGAGACACAGTGGTGTGTGGGCCGAGCTTTGCTGTTCATCGCCACTTGCAGTCGCGAGAACTGCCGTCGGCGGTGCCTCCGTGGCCGTGATCGTCTAGTGGTTAGGACATTGCGTTGTGGCCGCAATAACCCAGGTTCGAATCCTGGTCACGGCAATTTTTAAAGTTTTGCCTTGCTGTCGCTGCAGTGACGATTGTGACTCAGTGTTTGAAATTACGGTGCCCTCTTGATTTTTCACTCATGTTCCGCAGGCTGCGGGTGGCACTACCAATTCATTATCAACACGTAATGCCGCCGCACCAGAGAGCGGGCAGCTGCCTGTGTAGTTAATCTCTATTCGAAAATGGCAGTTGTTTGAGGTGCAATGGATGAGCAGCCAGTCGCAGCAGAACAGGAAGCTGTGTCGTGCACTGTTTCTACAAAAGCGAAGAACACGGGCACAGGTAGCGTGGCCGAGCGGTCTAAGGCGCTGGTTTAAGGCACCAGTCTCTTCGGAGGCGTGGGTTCGAATCCCACCGCTGCCAGCTTTTTCTCGTTTTTTGTGCCATTGCGATGTTTTCTCGTGGGGTAGAACGCAGCTCCTGTGACCGCCGTGCCACGTAGGTAGCGTGGCCGAGCGGTCTAAGGCGCTGGTTTCAGGCACCAGTCTCTTCGGAGGCGTGGGTTCGAATCCCACCGCTGCCAATGTTTTCTGTCTCGAAAGCAGGAGCACTGATTACCCGCGAAGGGAACAGCGCAGCAAGCCGTGAGCGTCTCTTTCTTAAATTGTCGTAGCAGCACAGTGCGTGGTGCAACGACAGGATTCACAGGCGCAGTCTGGTGTCACGATTGCTGGCGTTCGTCTCCACGAAATGCGTCCCGAGCATGCCGTTCTACAAAGTGGAAACGCTAAATTTTGGCCGTTGTCGTCAAGTAGCGTGTGTACTGTTTGCTGCGTTCGCTGGAGGAGCGCTTGCGTCGTTATCCGGTGTGGTCTAGTGGCTAGGATGCCTGGCTCTCACCCAGGAGGCCCGGGTTCGATTCCCGGTACCGGAAATGCGCATTTTGTTGCTCCTCTTATGCGACTTGGCCCGACTTAGCTCGACTGACGCTCCGCTGACGCTTGCAGAAAATTACGTTAAGTACGATTCGCGGTCACAAGTGACGGCGAGAGCGATGCGACGTCTGTCCACCTCTTATTGAGGCACATACCTGTGGTCAACAGAGTTGGAGGACTGCAAGACATTGCCACGGGGGTTGAATGCAGCTAACCACACTGCTTAGTGTCCTTACAGCGCAGACACGTTCGTTTGCCAGTATACATATAATGGAGACCGCGTCTGGCACAGCTGTGGGGAGACACAGTGGTGTGTGGGCCGAGCTTTGCTGTTCATCGCCACTTGCAGTCGCGAGAACTGCCGTCGGCGGTGCCTCCGTGGCCGTGATCGTCTAGTGGTTAGGACATTGCGTTGTGGCCGCAATAACCCAGGTTCGAATCCTGGTCACGGCAATTTTTAAAGTTTTGCCTTGCTGTCGCTGCAGTGACGATTGTGACTCAGTGTTTGAAATTACGGTGCCCTCTTGATTTTTCACTCATGTTCCGCAGGCTGCGGGTGGCACTACCAATTCATTATCAACACGTAATGCCGCCGCACCAGAGAGCGGGCAGCTGCCTGTGTAGTTAATCTCTATTCGAAAATGGCAGTTGTTTGAGGTGCAATGGATGAGCAGCCAGTCGCAGCAGAACAGGAAGCTGTGTCGTGCACTGTTTCTACAAAAGCGAAGAACACGGGCACAGGTAGCGTGGCCGAGCGGTCTAAGGCGCTGGTTTAAGGCACCAGTCTCTTCGGAGGCGTGGGTTCGAATCCCACCGCTGCCAGCTTTTTCTCGTTTTTTGTGCCATTGCGATGTTTTCTCGTGGGGTAGAACGCAGCTCCTGTGACCGCCGTGCCACGTAGGTAGCGTGGCCGAGCGGTCTAAGGCGCTGGTTTCAGGCACCAGTCTCTTCGGAGGCGTGGGTTCGAATCCCACCGCTGCCAATGTTTTCTGTCTCGAAAGCAGGAGCACTGATTACCCGCGAAGGGAACAGCGCAGCAAGCCGTGAGCGTCTCTTTCTTAAATTGTCGTAGCAGCACAGTGCGTGGTGCAACGACAGGATTCACAGGCGCAGTCTGGTGTCACGATTGCTGGCGTTCGTCTCCACGAAATGCGTCCCGAGCATGCCGTTCTACAAAGTGGAAACGCTAAATTTTGGCCGTTGTCGTCAAGTAGCGTGTGTACTGTTTGCTGCGTTCGCTGGAGGAGCGCTTGCGTCGTTATCCGGTGTGGTCTAGTGGCTAGGATGCCTGGCTCTCACCCAGGAGGCCCGGGTTCGATTCCCGGTACCGGAAATGCGCATTTTGTTGCTCCTCTTATGCGACTTGGCCCGACTTAGCTCGACTGACGCTCCGCTGACGCTTGCAGAAAATTACGTTAAGTACGATTCGCGGTCACAAGTGACGGCGAGAGCGATGCGACGTCTGTCCACCTCTTATTGAGGCACATACCTGTGGTCAACAGAGTTGGAGGACTGCAAGACATTGCCACGGGGGTTGAATGCAGCTAACCACACTGCTTAGTGTCCTTACAGCGCAGACACGTTCGTTTGCCAGTATACATATAATGGAGACCGCGTCTGGCACAGCTGTGGGGAGACACAGTGGTGTGTGGGCCGAGCTTTGCTGTTCATCGCCACTTGCAGTCGCGAGAACTGCCGTCGGCGGTGCCTCCGTGGCCGTGATCGTCTAGTGGTTAGGACATTGCGTTGTGGCCGCAATAACCCAGGTTCGAATCCTGGTCACGGCAATTTTTAAAGTTTTGCCTTGCTGTCGCTGCAGTGACGATTGTGACTCAGTGTTTGAAATTACGGTGCCCTCTTGATTTTTCACTCATGTTCCGCAGGCTGCGGGTGGCACTACCAATTCATTATCAACACGTAATGCCGCCGCACCAGAGAGCGGGCAGCTGCCTGTGTAGTTAATCTCTATTCGAAAATGGCAGTTGTTTGAGGTGCAATGGATGAGCAGCCAGTCGCAGCAGAACAGGAAGCTGTGTCGTGCACTGTTTCTACAAAAGCGAAGAACACGGGCACAGGTAGCGTGGCCGAGCGGTCTAAGGCGCTGGTTTAAGGCACCAGTCTCTTCGGAGGCGTGGGTTCGAATCCCACCGCTGCCAGCTTTTTCTCGTTTTTTGTGCCATTGCGATGTTTTCTCGTGGGGTAGAACGCAGCTCCTGTGACCGCCGTGCCACGTAGGTAGCGTGGCCGAGCGGTCTAAGGCGCTGGTTTCAGGCACCAGTCTCTTCGGAGGCGTGGGTTCGAATCCCACCGCTGCCAATGTTTTCTGTCTCGAAAGCAGGAGCACTGATTACCCGCGAAGGGAACAGCGCAGCAAGCCGTGAGCGTCTCTTTCTTAAATTGTCGTAGCAGCACAGTGCGTGGTGCAACGACAGGATTCACAGGCGCAGTCTGGTGTCACGATTGCTGGCGTTCGTCTCCACGAAATGCGTCCCGAGCATGCCGTTCTACAAAGTGGAAACGCTAAATTTTGGCCGTTGTCGTCAAGTAGCGTGTGTACTGTTTGCTGCGTTCGCTGGAGGAGCGCTTGCGTCGTTATCCGGTGTGGTCTAGTGGCTAGGATGCCTGGCTCTCACCCAGGAGGCCCGGGTTCGATTCCCGGTACCGGAAATGCGCATTTTGTTGCTCCTCTTATGCGACTTGGCCCGACTTAGCTCGACTGACGCTCCGCTGACGCTTGCAGAAAATTACGTTAAGTACGATTCGCGGTCACAAGTGACGGCGAGAGCGATGCGACGTCTGTCCACCTCTTATTGAGGCACATACCTGTGGTCAACAGAGTTGGAGGACTGCAAGACATTGCCACGGGGGTTGAATGCAGCTAACCACACTGCTTAGTGTCCTTACAGCGCAGACACGTTCGTTTGCCAGTATACATATAATGGAGACCGCGTCTGGCACAGCTGTGGGGAGACACAGTGGTGTGTGGGCCGAGCTTTGCTGTTCATCGCCACTTGCAGTCGCGAGAACTGCCGTCGGCGGTGCCTCCGTGGCCGTGATCGTCTAGTGGTTAGGACATTGCGTTGTGGCCGCAATAACCCAGGTTCGAATCCTGGTCACGGCAATTTTTAAAGTTTTGCCTTGCTGTCGCTGCAGTGACGATTGTGACTCAGTGTTTGAAATTACGGTGCCCTCTTGATTTTTCACTCATGTTCCGCAGGCTGCGGGTGGCACTACCAATTCATTATCAACACGTAATGCCGCCGCACCAGAGAGCGGGCAGCTGCCTGTGTAGTTAATCTCTATTCGAAAATGGCAGTTGTTTGAGGTGCAATGGATGAGCAGCCAGTCGCAGCAGAACAGGAAGCTGTGTCGTGCACTGTTTCTACAAAAGCGAAGAACACGGGCACAGGTAGCGTGGCCGAGCGGTCTAAGGCGCTGGTTTAAGGCACCAGTCTCTTCGGAGGCGTGGGTTCGAATCCCACCGCTGCCAGCTTTTTCTCGTTTTTTGTGCCATTGCGATGTTTTCTCGTGGGGTAGAACGCAGCTCCTGTGACCGCCGTGCCACGTAGGTAGCGTGGCCGAGCGGTCTAAGGCGCTGGTTTCAGGCACCAGTCTCTTCGGAGGCGTGGGTTCGAATCCCACCGCTGCCAATGTTTTCTGTCTCGAAAGCAGGAGCACTGATTACCCGCGAAGGGAACAGCGCAGCAAGCCGTGAGCGTCTCTTTCTTAAATTGTCGTAGCAGCACAGTGCGTGGTGCAACGACAGGATTCACAGGCGCAGTCTGGTGTCACGATTGCTGGCGTTCGTCTCCACGAAATGCGTCCCGAGCATGCCGTTCTACAAAGTGGAAACGCTAAATTTTGGCCGTTGTCGTCAAGTAGCGTGTGTACTGTTTGCTGCGTTCGCTGGAGGAGCGCTTGCGTCGTTATCCGGTGTGGTCTAGTGGCTAGGATGCCTGGCTCTCACCCAGGAGGCCCGGGTTCGATTCCCGGTACCGGAAATGCGCATTTTGTTGCTCCTCTTATGCGACTTGGCCCGACTTAGCTCGACTGACGCTCCGCTGACGCTTGCAGAAAATTACGTTAAGTACGATTCGCGGTCACAAGTGACGGCGAGAGCGATGCGACGTCTGTCCACCTCTTATTGAGGCACATACCTGTGGTCAACAGAGTTGGAGGACTGCAAGACATTGCCACGGGGGTTGAATGCAGCTAACCACACTGCTTAGTGTCCTTACAGCGCAGACACGTTCGTTTGCCAGTATACATATAATGGAGACCGCGTCTGGCACAGCTGTGGGGAGACACAGTGGTGTGTGGGCCGAGCTTTGCTGTTCATCGCCACTTGCAGTCGCGAGAACTGCCGTCGGCGGTGCCTCCGTGGCCGTGATCGTCTAGTGGTTAGGACATTGCGTTGTGGCCGCAATAACCCAGGTTCGAATCCTGGTCACGGCAATTTTTAAAGTTTTGCCTTGCTGTCGCTGCAGTGACGATTGTGACTCAGTGTTTGAAATTACGGTGCCCTCTTGATTTTTCACTCATGTTCCGCAGGCTGCGGGTGGCACTACCAATTCATTATCAACACGTAATGCCGCCGCACCAGAGAGCGGGCAGCTGCCTGTGTAGTTAATCTCTATTCGAAAATGGCAGTTGTTTGAGGTGCAATGGATGAGCAGCCAGTCGCAGCAGAACAGGAAGCTGTGTCGTGCACTGTTTCTACAAAAGCGAAGAACACGGGCACAGGTAGCGTGGCCGAGCGGTCTAAGGCGCTGGTTTAAGGCACCAGTCTCTTCGGAGGCGTGGGTTCGAATCCCACCGCTGCCAGCTTTTTCTCGTTTTTTGTGCCATTGCGATGTTTTCTCGTGGGGTAGAACGCAGCTCCTGTGACCGCCGTGCCACGTAGGTAGCGTGGCCGAGCGGTCTAAGGCGCTGGTTTCAGGCACCAGTCTCTTCGGAGGCGTGGGTTCGAATCCCACCGCTGCCAATGTTTTCTGTCTCGAAAGCAGGAGCACTGATTACCCGCGAAGGGAACAGCGCAGCAAGCCGTGAGCGTCTCTTTCTTAAATTGTCGTAGCAGCACAGTGCGTGGTGCAACGACAGGATTCACAGGCGCAGTCTGGTGTCACGATTGCTGGCGTTCGTCTCCACGAAATGCGTCCCGAGCATGCCGTTCTACAAAGTGGAAACGCTAAATTTTGGCCGTTGTCGTCAAGTAGCGTGTGTACTGTTTGCTGCGTTCGCTGGAGGAGCGCTTGCGTCGTTATCCGGTGTGGTCTAGTGGCTAGGATGCCTGGCTCTCACCCAGGAGGCCCGGGTTCGATTCCCGGTACCGGAAATGCGCATTTTGTTGCTCCTCTTATGCGACTTGGCCCGACTTAGCTCGACTGACGCTCCGCTGACGCTTGCAGAAAATTACGTTAAGTACGATTCGCGGTCACAAGTGACGGCGAGAGCGATGCGACGTCTGTCCACCTCTTATTGAGGCACATACCTGTGGTCAACAGAGTTGGAGGACTGCAAGACATTGCCACGGGGGTTGAATGCAGCTAACCACACTGCTTAGTGTCCTTACAGCGCAGACACGTTCGTTTGCCAGTATACATATAATGGAGACCGCGTCTGGCACAGCTGTGGGGAGACACAGTGGTGTGTGGGCCGAGCTTTGCTGTTCATCGCCACTTGCAGTCGCGAGAACTGCCGTCGGCGGTGCCTCCGTGGCCGTGATCGTCTAGTGGTTAGGACATTGCGTTGTGGCCGCAATAACCCAGGTTCGAATCCTGGTCACGGCAATTTTTAAAGTTTTGCCTTGCTGTCGCTGCAGTGACGATTGTGACTCAGTGTTTGAAATTACGGTGCCCTCTTGATTTTTCACTCATGTTCCGCAGGCTGCGGGTGGCACTACCAATTCATTATCAACACGTAATGCCGCCGCACCAGAGAGCGGGCAGCTGCCTGTGTAGTTAATCTCTATTCGAAAATGGCAGTTGTTTGAGGTGCAATGGATGAGCAGCCAGTCGCAGCAGAACAGGAAGCTGTGTCGTGCACTGTTTCTACAAAAGCGAAGAACACGGGCACAGGTAGCGTGGCCGAGCGGTCTAAGGCGCTGGTTTAAGGCACCAGTCTCTTCGGAGGCGTGGGTTCGAATCCCACCGCTGCCAGCTTTTTCTCGTTTTTTGTGCCATTGCGATGTTTTCTCGTGGGGTAGAACGCAGCTCCTGTGACCGCCGTGCCACGTAGGTAGCGTGGCCGAGCGGTCTAAGGCGCTGGTTTCAGGCACCAGTCTCTTCGGAGGCGTGGGTTCGAATCCCACCGCTGCCAATGTTTTCTGTCTCGAAAGCAGGAGCACTGATTACCCGCGAAGGGAACAGCGCAGCAAGCCGTGAGCGTCTCTTTCTTAAATTGTCGTAGCAGCACAGTGCGTGGTGCAACGACAGGATTCACAGGCGCAGTCTGGTGTCACGATTGCTGGCGTTCGTCTCCACGAAATGCGTCCCGAGCATGCCGTTCTACAAAGTGGAAACGCTAAATTTTGGCCGTTGTCGTCAAGTAGCGTGTGTACTGTTTGCTGCGTTCGCTGGAGGAGCGCTTGCGTCGTTATCCGGTGTGGTCTAGTGGCTAGGATGCCTGGCTCTCACCCAGGAGGCCCGGGTTCGATTCCCGGTACCGGAAATGCGCATTTTGTTGCTCCTCTTATGCGACTTGGCCCGACTTAGCTCGACTGACGCTCCGCTGACGCTTGCAGAAAATTACGTTAAGTACGATTCGCGGTCACAAGTGACGGCGAGAGCGATGCGACGTCTGTCCACCTCTTATTGAGGCACATACCTGTGGTCAACAGAGTTGGAGGACTGCAAGACATTGCCACGGGGGTTGAATGCAGCTAACCACACTGCTTAGTGTCCTTACAGCGCAGACACGTTCGTTTGCCAGTATACATATAATGGAGACCGCGTCTGGCACAGCTGTGGGGAGACACAGTGGTGTGTGGGCCGAGCTTTGCTGTTCATCGCCACTTGCAGTCGCGAGAACTGCCGTCGGCGGTGCCTCCGTGGCCGTGATCGTCTAGTGGTTAGGACATTGCGTTGTGGCCGCAATAACCCAGGTTCGAATCCTGGTCACGGCAATTTTTAAAGTTTTGCCTTGCTGTCGCTGCAGTGACGATTGTGACTCAGTGTTTGAAATCACGGTGCCCTCTTGATTTTTCACTCATGTTCCGCAGGCTGCGGGTGGCACTACCAATTCATTATCAACACGTAATGCCGCCGCACCAGAGAGCGGGCAGCTGCCTGTGTAGTTAATCTCTATTCGAAAATGGCAGTTGTTTGAGGTGCAATGGATGAGCAGCCAGTCGCAGCAGAACAGGAAGCTGTGTCGTGCACTGTTTCTACAAAAGCGAAGAACACGGGCACAGGTAGCGTGGCCGAGCGGTCTAAGGCGCTGGTTTAAGGCACCAGTCTCTTCGGAGGCGTGGGTTCGAATCCCACCGCTGCCAGCTTTTTCTCGTTTTTTGTGCCATTGCGATGTTTTCTCGTGGGGTAGAACGCAGCTCCTGTGACCGCCGTGCCACGTAGGTAGCGTGGCCGAGCGGTCTAAGGCGCTGGTTTCAGGCACCAGTCTCTTCGGAGGCGTGGGTTCGAATCCCACCGCTGCCAATGTTTTCTGTCTCGAAAGCAGGAGCACTGATTACCCGCGAAGGGAACAGCGCAGCAAGCCGTGAGCGTCTCTTTCTTAAATTGTCGTAGCAGCACAGTGCGTGGTGCAACGACAGGATTCACAGGCGCAGTCTGGTGTCACGATTGCTGGCGTTCGTCTCCACGAAATGCGTCCCGAGCATGCCGTTCTACAAAGTGGAAACGCTAAATTTTGGCCGTTGTCGTCAAGTAGCGTGTGTACTGTTTGCTGCGTTCGCTGGAGGAGCGCTTGCGTCGTTATCCGGTGTGGTCTAGTGGCTAGGATGCCTGGCTCTCACCCAGGAGGCCCGGGTTCGATTCCCGGTACCGGAAATGCGCATTTTGTTGCTCCTCTTATGCGACTTGGCCCGACTTAGCTCGACTGACGCTCCGCTGACGCTTGCAGAAAATTACGTTAAGTACGATTCGCGGTCACAAGTGACGGCGAGAGCGATGCGACGTCTGTCCACCTCTTATTGAGGCACATACCTGTGGTCAACAGAGTTGGAGGACTGCAAGACATTGCCACGGGGGTTGAATGCAGCTAACCACACTGCTTAGTGTCCTTACAGCGCAGACACGTTCGTTTGCCAGTATACATATAATGGAGACCGCGTCTGGCACAGCTGTGGGGAGACACAGTGGTGTGTGGGCCGAGCTTTGCTGTTCATCGCCACTTGCAGTCGCGAGAACTGCCGTCGGCGGTGCCTCCGTGGCCGTGATCGTCTAGTGGTTAGGACATTGCGTTGTGGCCGCAATAACCCAGGTTCGAATCCTGGTCACGGCAATTTTTAAAGTTTTGCCTTGCTGTCGCTGCAGTGACGATTGTGACTCAGTGTTTGAAATTACGGTGCCCTCTTGATTTTTCACTCATGTTCCGCAGGCTGCGGGTGGCACTACCAATTCATTATCAACACGTAATGCCGCCGCACCAGAGAGCGGGCAGCTGCCTGTGTAGTTAATCTCTATTCGAAAATGGCAGTTGTTTGAGGTGCAATGGATGAGCAGCCAGTCGCAGCAGAACAGGAAGCTGTGTCGTGCACTGTTTCTACAAAAGCGAAGAACACGGGCACAGGTAGCGTGGCCGAGCGGTCTAAGGCGCTGGTTTAAGGCACCAGTCTCTTCGGAGGCGTGGGTTCGAATCCCACCGCTGCCAGCTTTTTCTCGTTTTTTGTGCCATTGCGATGTTTTCTCGTGGGGTAGAACGCAGCTCCTGTGACCGCCGTGCCACGTAGGTAGCGTGGCCGAGCGGTCTAAAGCGCTGGTTTCAGGCACCAGTCTCTTCGGAGCCGTGGGCCCGAACACATCGCGCGCTCGCTGCGGCGTGCCGGGCTGTGTTTACCTGCGGATCGCTGTCGGCGGCGTGTGCTTCGCGGCGCTGTTTCTTCTGTGATTTCTTCTTTCTGTGAGTACCATGGATCTCGATAATTCAGAAAATCGTCAGAATAATATTCAGTGCGCGTTTGATAGATCCGTGCGTAGGCCTACGGCTTTCGAAATTCACCAGTGGGTTAAAAACGACCTTCAATTACCGAAAAGTGTAGTCCTCGGCGTTCAACTTGACGCGTTCCTCAATTCGTTGTTTCTTAAATTGTCCTCTTCTGACATGTGTGACACTTTAGTTAATGTTAATGGTGGTGTCCGTAAAATTAAGCACCTTGACGGTACTATTAGTGATGTTGTGCTGTCGAACGCGGGTTATGGTATCCGTACTGTACGCGTGTTTAACTTGCCATTCGAAGTACGCAATGAAACTATTTCTCGTAGCTTACTTCCGTATGGTACAGTGCTTTCGGTCGTCAAAGAGAAATGGTCGTCGGCTTACTATTATGATGTTGAGAATGGTGTTCGTAGTGTCCGCATGATTGTCCGACAGCATATACCGTCCTTTGTTGTTGTTGCTGGCCATCGGGCCTTTATAACTTATAGCGGCCAACCGGCGACCTGTTCTTTTTGTAATGGTACCGGCCATTTTCGACAGGACTGTCCGAAACGTAGTCGCCCTGTGCAGCTACCACGGACAGACGGTCAGGACGAGGTGACGTGGGCGGCGGTCGCGCTTGGCGCCTCCCCCGCACGTGCTAGTCGTGTGTCTGTCCCTGAGATTGCAGACGACGTTGTTGCTATGGATGTTACACCTCCCGTTCTTGACGCTGATAGCTCCCCGGCGTTGCCTGTGACTTCTTTGCCTGCGCGTGTAGCGGCCCCCGTGCCTGCTCCGCCGGCTGTTGATGAGCTACCGATTGTGTCTGACCCCGTACCGGCAGCTGTAACGCTTTCCGTATCGGAACCCGTTCCCGAGGCTGCTCCCTCTGTTGCGAATAAGACTGTGTCCGATGTTGTCACCGTTGTTGTTGACCGTGAGGAGCGTCTTGACGCCCCCGCGGAACCCAAACCGCGTAGGGAACGGCCGACTGAGAGGGCTGAGAATGTGACTCGCATTCGCAGCGCTAGTATTTCGGGTGTTTCTTCTCGTAAGGCGCGAACGCCGTCCCCGGTGGTGACTTGCGTCCCACCATACAAGTCCACCTCTAAACAGAAAAAGTTACAACGGGCCTCGCAGCGCGCAGTTGTTGACTCGCGGCAGGCGTCGGCTTCCGATCGCCGTCGGCAGCGGCCTGCCGCTTGCAGTCAGCCTGCGGCGTCCGTGAGTTCCGCGGAATCCAAGAGGGACGAGAAAGTACGTCAGCTTAAGGTTCTGCTTACTCAAACGGAACCTGTCGTGGCAAGCGATATGGCGATGGACGTTGTTTCGGGCGTGTCGCCTGCACATTTGGCAGGCAAACGCAAATCGAACGACTCACATTGCCGTCGCATCCGGCCGCCCTCACAGGATTCTGGATCTGATTCTGCCGCCGGCGCTGGACCTGCCACGGCGGCTCCTTCCGGTGCCGCTGTTAGTATGGGCACGGACGTGGTTCCGCCCCCCGTATTTTCTAGTGAAAAGTGTGACTGGGCGGCGGAAGTGGAGGTGGAACACGGGTTTGGCCCCGGTACGTGACGTGACTTTCTCATTGCTTGGCAGCGTGCCTGTTTTCATCGTTGTTTAAGTCTCACAATGTTTTTTTTGTGACGTTTCCTCGTCTGTGTTGTGTGACACCGGTCTGTTGCGCGTTTTAACCTTTATTGTCGCTCCCGCGTGGAGTTTTGGCAGCGCCACCGCACCCATCTTTGTGTACTTTATTTGTTACGTATTTTAACTCTGTCTGGTATTTCTACATGTGTCGGGTTTCCGCCGCTCGTTCGGAGGCACAATTAGTCGTTCTTGCCGTTCCCTTGAATCATTACGGCTGCACGGGTGCTTTTTACGATGTGCACATTTCTGTTTAACAAGTTGTGTCATTTCGTTTGTGTCTGGGGTCTGCCACGCATTGATTGTGTGTTTACCCCGTTACTCTCACTACCATGCGCTGTCTTAACGGTGCATGTGCAGCTTTTGTTGTGCGCATACTTTTTTTTTCTCGCGTCTGATGAGTGACATCCGTTGCGGACATATTTCATTGTGCTTGCCACTACCTTGCGTCGTTTGGCGGCACATGTGCCTGCAAATTTGTGCGAACTGTTTTATTCGCCTTTACATGTGTATTGTATTTGTTGTACGCGGGCGGAACTTTTCGTCACTGTGTAGCCACAGTGTATACTCCTTGTGACGCCGTTGCTTCCGCAGTTGTGCCCGTTACTTTTATTCTTAATAATTATAGTTATTATGCATTGTCTTTGTCTGTGTCTGGTGTGTGCCCCCCGTCGGAGGCGATGTCTCATCGCTCATGCCGACGAACTGCATGGAATTGTATTGGCGGCGAACATGTACTTTTACTCTGTCAGTATCGTTTATTATTTTACCTATGTTCCTGTCTGCACCTGTTGGGGATGACTTTTACCGTTATTTGTCGATTGTCTGCGTCGTTTGGTTGCGCTCATGACCTTCTGCTGTGCCACTTTGTGCCTGTGATTTGCTTTGTGTCCGGCGTCGGCGGTTTGTTTTTTACCGACCCTGTCGCTCGACTGCGTCGTCCTCGCTGTGCCGGGGCACCTCTTCTTGTCTGTGCTTCTTGTCTGTGCTTAATTGTTGCTGTTTTCGCTATGCCTGGAATTCGGTAGCCTGCAGTGGATCATTTTCGCCGTTCCTATTCACATGTTGCTTTGCTTGGTGGCGCCGTTGTGCCCTTTATTGTGGACACTTCTTTCGTGTGTATTCTGAGTATGCTACCTACCACCTGTCGGTATGCCATTTTTGCCGATCTTGTCCACAATATGCGTTACCTTCGCGGCGCTGCTGATTCGCTTCTTGTGAATACTGCATTTGTTGTTCCTTGCGTTGTGTATGGTTCCTGACACGCGTCGGTGGCATATTCTTACGGTAAATGTTAACAAAATGCGTAGTCCGCATAAGGTCCTTGCTTTAAATACTCTTTTAGGTGAAACCCGTTGCCATGTCGCCTTTTTGCAAGAAGTGACACGTGAGGCTCTGATGCTTCTAACCGATCTGTGTGACTACGTTATTGTGGATAATGTGCTGTCTGATGACGTCACCGGTACTGCTATTTTAGTCTGTCCCGGCCTCAGTGTCACGAATATTGAGTGTCTACCCACTGGCCGCGCTATTGCGTGCACTATTGAAGGCGTCGTGTTTGTTAATGTTTACGCTCCTTCCGGCAGCGACTACGCGGCGCGGCGGCTCTTTTATGGTCAGGAGTTGTGTGAGGTTTTGCACCGGAACTCCGCTCATTTAATCTTAGGCGGTGACTTTAATGCGGTCACTGATGATCGCGACCAGGAGCCGCGCCCCAACAAGTGTCGGGAACTCCTCACGCTCATCACGAGTTTTAATCTTAAGGACACGTGGCGAATGCTCCACCCGGTTGACACGGAGTATACCTATTTTTATCCAACGGGACATAGCCGGCTCGATCGGATATATGTGTCATCGTCACTAGCAGCCCCGGTGACTCGATCTGAGGTCAGGCCGGTTATTTTTTCAGATCACTGCAGCTATATTTGTGACCTCTCTCTTCCACTTCCTCGGCCTTCCTCTCGCAAAAATCTATGGAAGTTTAACTGCAGCCTGTTAGCCGACTCCCATTTTCAGCAGTCCTTTACTACTATGTGGCACAAACTTTTACAGACTAAACCCGGTGCTAGTAGCGTCCTCGAGTGGTGGGTTGGCGCTGCCAAACCAGCAGTTCGGACCTTTTTAATAAATTTTAGTCGCGACGCAGCGCACTGGCGTCGCTCGACGTCACAATTTTATCAGAGCTGTTTAAAGGACCTCGCCCGACAAGTTACGGGCCAGCCGCATCTTCTTCCCGTTTTCAAAAAATTTCAGGCCGAACTTTTGACCGATCTACGGCGGAAGAGCAGAGGGCCGGTTACTCGGAGCCAGCCTGTAGGTGCCGTGGACGGGGAGCCGCTCTCTATATATCATCTCAACAGAGAGCGGAAGATGCGCGAACGATTGGCCTTTAATGCGTGGATCACTCAGGATGGGATTAAAACTTCCGACAGGGTGACGATTGCCAATGAAATTCACGCACATTTTGGGTCACTTTTTCAAGATGTTGATGTCGATCCCGCTGCGTTGCGTCGTATTTTACAGGGGGTTCCAAATGTTTTAAGTCGCACAGACCGTGTCCATCTTAATGAGGCTTTTACGTCCGACGACTTGCACGAAGCTGTCAAGCGCAGTCCTAGGGGGAAATCTCCCGGAATGGACGGCATTCCCGCTGAATTTTATTTGCAGTTTTTTAACCCTTTACGTGATACTTTAACTGCTATCGCTAATGAAATTCTTAATGGCGCTCCTCTACCACCGGAGTTTGCAGCGGGGTGTATCACGCTCATTCCAAAATCGAAAGCGACGCCGACTATACATACTGTCCGACCGATCACTCTGTTGAACGCGGATTATAAGATCATGGCGAGGTGTGTCGCGCACAGACTGCGGCAAGTCATGCCGCGCGTTCTCTGTGAACATCAGACGTGTGCTGTGCGTGACAGGAATATTTTTGATGCAGTTCTGGCCTATCGGGACTGTATCGGTTTTGTACGCGGCAACAGGGTTCGGTCGGCAGCGATTATGTTGGTCGATTTCCAGAATGCTTTTGACAGGGTTGGCCATGCCTATTTACGGCGTGTGATGGTTGCCATGGGGTTTGGCCGTAAGTTTACCAACACGGTTCAGGGTTTTTTGCGTAATGCCACGTCGAGTGTCATCGTCAATGGGTCCCTCAGTCCACCTATACGTCTGACTCGCTCGGTCAGGCAGGGTTGCCCATTGTCGATGACACTTTACGCTTTGGCGCTCGACCCGCTGCTGCGGTCCATCTGCAATGAGTGTCCGGGGATCCAACTTGGGGACGATCGCCTTACTTGCCGGGCTTATGCCGACGATCTTGGAGTGTTCTTGGGTCGGCCGGCAGATGTAGATACCCTGTACTCGGTTCTCCGGCAATTTGAAACGGCGACGGGGGCCATTGTGAATGTTCACAAGACGGTTTTGCTTCCCCTAACTCCACGGATGAGTCATGTGCGTCGACATTGGTTCAGTGTTGTGCAGCAGCACAGAGTCCTGGGGGTTATTTTATCTGATAATCCTCAGCGCATGGAGGCCCTGAATTGGCGTCCCATCTTACACAAAATTAGGGCGGTCGTTAAAATTCATGCGGCCCGGCATTTGGCGCTTTCTGATAAGGTGCAGCTTATAAATTCTACTATCTTAGCTAGAGCGTGGTATCTAGCACAAGTTCTCCCCGTACCTAAGCTCTTAGACCGCGCTATTAAACAGGCCGTCTACTGGCTCCTTTGGAAAGGGGACATTTTCAAAGTTTCCTTAGCCACCTGCACCTTAAATCCAGCCGATGGGGGACTCGGTCTGGTGGATTTTTCCGCCAAATGCGCGGCACTCCTCCTCAAACGGACTACGGCCGTGTTAGAGAAGGGCACCAGCAGTGCCACGGTCATGTTGTTCACTCACTACCGTCCACCTTCCGTGGTTGCTCCAGTCTCTGTCAGCCACATACCCTTTGCGCTGAATTACGTGCGCCGTTTTTATTTTAACAACAGCTATCTTGCGTATAGTGGCTCCAGCGGAGGTCGTGTCGGCGACATTATCCGTGCTCTGCGGGGATCACCGGCCCGGAACAAGTGGGAGTACCGCCTGCCGCACACTGACTGGCGAACAGTTTGGCGAAACATCGCCACACCCGTCCTCCCTGCCCACGTTAGAGCGACGTGGTATAAGGTCGTCAATGGTACTATTCCCACGAATGCTAAATTGCACTCTATTCATCTAAGTCCATCCCCCGCCTGTGAAGAGTGCCATGAAGTGGACAGCGTTGAACATCGCTTTGTGTGCCGTCGGTTCCGTGCTGTGTGGGACACTGCTAGGGATATGGTGCGTCTCATCAACAGGGTGTCTCTAGCGCAGGTGACAGTGGCAGATGCGATCGTACCCCAGTGTAAGGCGTTCCCGACCACCAAGCGCAACGCCACCATCTGGTTACTCGGTCATACCATCCACTCTTTGTTTTGTCTTAAACTGACTGACCGTCTGGATTTTCTCACGTACTTATGGGCTGAACATGGCCAGTCCCGTGTTCGACGTGATTATGCTCTGACTTTTGCGAATTTTTTGCATGTCGCCTTGGCACATGCTTATACTCTATTCCCGATGTCGACTTAATTAAATTTACATTTTCCTGCTTAAACTTATGACGTGATTGAACGTGCCCTCGTCTTGTGTTGAATGTCTACTTAGTACCAGTAACGATAAATATAACGTAAACGGGAGACGTTTCTCCCTTGGGAAATGCCTCGTATATGGTCATATGCGGGGATATTTTGTTTTAGCTTTCTTTATTTTCTTCTTGTTTCCCACTCTGCCATGTATTGGTATGGGATCGTGATGCCAAGGAGAGGCGTTGCGTGAAAGTGTCCCCCCCCCCTCTTTTTTTGTGGACATTTTGTTGTGTTTCCTTGATTTTACTTTGGTCAGGATTCCTGGTGTGTTTTTCCTTCTTGCATTGGCTTCTTTCCATTTCTTTGTCGTTTTTTCGGCGTGCTCACCGTTACTCGGTTCTTCACGATGTACGTCCGTGTTTAATGATTTTTTTTTTGCATTCCTGGCCGGCGTTTTGCTTTGTGCGCTGACTGGACTTTTCTTTGACTTCTTCCAGCCGGTTCTATGTCTATATATTTATACACTTTTTGTTTTCGCACTTCACGGAGCCTTCATGTAACTACTCTGCTTTCCGTGGAGCTGCATACGTGTTTGTTTACCCTTCTCACAAGGACTGCCTCACAGGAAGGAGGCTTACTTTGCTACTTTCTTTCGTCAACGTTCGTTTTCGTTTCCGTTATATCTGGCACCAGCACTTACTATAGCTGAGAAGCTCGCCGACGAAGGCGTTATTTGGAGAGCGCAAGGCCGGGCTATAAGGGGAGTTGGGAGGCCCAAAAAAAAAAAAAAAAAAAAAAAAAAAAAAAAAAAAAAAAAAAAAAAAAAAAAAAAAAAAAAAAAAAAGCTGCCAGCTTTTTCTCGTTTTTTGTGCCATTGCGATGTTTTCTCGTGGGGTAGAACGCAGCTCCTGTGACCGCCGTGCCACGTAGGTAGCGTGGCCGAGCGGTCTAAGGCGCTGGTTTCAGGCACCAGTCTCTTCGGAGGCGTGGGTTCGAATCCCACCGCTGCCAATGTTTTCTGTCTCGAAAGCAGGAGCACTGATTACCCGCGAAGGGAACAGCGCAGCAAGCCGTGAGCGTCTCTTTCTTAAATTGTCGTAGCAGCACAGTGCGTGGTGCAACGACAGGATTCACAGGCGCAGTCTGGTGTCACGATTGCTGGCGTTCGTCTCCACGAAATGCGTCCCGAGCATGCCGTTCTACAAAGTGGAAACGCTAAATTTTGGCCGTTGTCGTCAAGTAGCGTGTGTACTGTTTGCTGCGTTCGCTGGAGGAGCGCTTGCGTCGTTATCCGGTGTGGTCTAGTGGCTAGGATGCCTGGCTCTCACCCAGGAGGCCCGGGTTCGATTCCCGGTACCGGAAATGCGCATTTTGTTGCTCCTCTTATGCGACTTGGCCCGACTTAGCTCGACTGACGCTCCGCTGACGCTTGCAGAAAATTACGTTAAGTACGATTCGCGGTCACAAGTGACGGCGAGAGCGATGCGACGTCTGTCCACCTCTTATTGAGGCACATACCTGTGGTCAACAGAGTTGGAGGACTGCAAGACATTGCCACGGGGGTTGAATGCAGCTAACCACACTGCTTAGTGTCCTTACAGCGCAGACACGTTCGTTTGCCAGTATACATATAATGGAGACCGCGTCTGGCACAGCTGTGGGGAGACACAGTGGTGTGTGGGCCGAGCTTTGCTGTTCATCGCCACTTGCAGTCGCGAGAACTGCCGTCGGCGGTGCCTCCGTGGCCGTGATCGTCTAGTGGTTAGGACATTGCGTTGTGGCCGCAATAACCCAGGTTCGAATCCTGGTCACGGCAATTTTTAAAGTTTTGCCTTGCTGTCGCTGCAGTGACGATTGTGACTCAGTGTTTGAAATTACGGTGCCCTCTTGATTTTTCACTCAAGTTCCGCAGGCTGCGGGTGGCACTACCAATTCATTATCAACACGTAATGCCGCCGCACCAGAGAGCGGGCAGCTGCCTGTGTAGTTAATCTCTATTCGAAAATGGCAGTTGTTTGAGGTGCAATGGATGAGCAGCCAGTCGCAGCAGAACAGGAAGCTGTGTCGTGCACTGTTTCTACAAAAGCGAAGAACACGGGCACAGGTAGCGTGGCCGAGCGGTCTAAGGCGCTGGTTTAAGGCACCAGTCTCTTCGGAGGCGTGGGTTCGAATCCCACCGCTGCCAGCTTTTTCTCGTTTTTTGTGCCATTGCGATGTTTTCTCGTGGGGTAGAACGCAGCTCCTGTGACCGCCGTGCCACGTAGGTAGCGTGGCCGAGCGGTCTAAGGCGCTGGTTTCAGGCACCAGTCTCTTCGGAGGCGTGGGTTCGAATCCCACCGCTGCCAATGTTTTCTGTCTCGAAAGCAGGAGCACTGATTACCCGCGAAGGGAACAGCGCAGCAAGCCGTGAGCGTCTCTTTCTTAAATTGTCGTAGCAGCACAGTGCGTGGTGCAACGACAGGATTCACAGGCGCAGTCTGGTGTCACGATTGCTGGCGTTCGTCTCCACGAAATGCGTCCCGAGCATGCCGTTCTACAAAGTGGAAACGCTAAATTTTGGCCGTTGTCGTCAAGTAGCGTGTGTACTGTTTGCTGCGTTCGCTGGAGGAGCGCTTGCGTCGTTATCCGGTGTGGTCTAGTGGCTAGGATGCCTGGCTCTCACCCAGGAGGCCCGGGTTCGATTCCCGGTACCGGAAATGCGCATTTTGTTGCTCCTCTTATGCGACTTGGCCCGACTTAGCTCGACTGACGCTCCGCTGACGCTTGCAGAAAATTACGTTAAGTACGATTCGCGGTCACAAGTGACGGCGAGAGCGATGCGACGTCTGTCCACCTCTTATTGAGGCACATACCTGTGGTCAACAGAGTTGGAGGACTGCAAGACATTGCCACGGGGGTTGAATGCAGCTAACCACACTGCTTAGTGTCCTTACAGCGCAGACACGTTCGTTTGCCAGTATACATATAATGGAGACCGCGTCTGGCACAGCTGTGGGGAGACACAGTGGTGTGTGGGCCGAGCTTTGCTGTTCATCGCCACTTGCAGTCGCGAGAACTGCCGTCGGCGGTGCCTCCGTGGCCGTGATCGTCTAGTGGTTAGGACATTGCGTTGTGGCCGCAATAACCCAGGTTCGAATCCTGGTCACGGCAATTTTTAAAGTTTTGCCTTGCTGTCGCTGCAGTGACGATTGTGACTCAGTGTTTGAAATCACGGTGCCCTCTTGATTTTTCACTCATGTTCCGCAGGCTGCGGGTGGCACTACCAATTCATTATCAACACGTAATGCCGCCGCACCAGAGAGCGGGCAGCTGCCTGTGTAGTTAATCTCTATTCGAAAATGGCAGTTGTTTGAGGTGCAATGGATGAGCAGCCAGTCGCAGCAGAACAGGAAGCTGTGTCGTGCACTGTTTCTACAAAAGCGAAGAACACGGGCACAGGTAGCGTGGCCGAGCGGTCTAAGGCGCTGGTTTAAGGCACCAGTCTCTTCGGAGGCGTGGGTTCGAATCCCACCGCTGCCAGCTTTTTCTCGTTTTTTGTGCCATTGCGATGTTTTCTCGTGGGGTAGAACGCAGCTCCTGTGACCGCCGTGCCACGTAGGTAGCGTGGCCGAGCGGTCTAAGGCGCTGGTTTCAGGCACCAGTCTCTTCGGAGGCGTGGGTTCGAATCCCACCGCTGCCAACGTTTTCTGTCTCGAAAGCAGGAGCACTGATTACCCGCGAAGGGAACAGCGCAGCAAGCCGTGAGCGTCTCTTTCTTAAATTGTCGTAGCAGCACAGTGCGTGGTACAACGACAGGATTCACAGGCGCAGTCTGGTGTCACGATTGCTGGCGTTCGTCTCCACGAAATGCGTCCCGAGCATGCCGTTCTACAAAGTGGAAACGCTAAATTTTGGCCGTTGTCGTCAAGTAGCGTGTGTACTGTTTGCTGCGTTCGCTGGAGGAGCGCTTGCGTCGTTATCCGGTGTGGTCTAGTGGCTAGGATACCTGGCTCTCACCCAGGAGGCCCGGGTTCGATTCCCGGTACCGGAAATGCGCATTTTGTTGCTCCTCTTATGCGACTTGGCCCGACTTAGCTTTTAGCTCGACTGACGCTCCGCTGACGCTTGCAGAAAATTACGTTAAGTACGATTCGCGGTCACAAGTGACGGCGAGAGCGATGCGACGTCTGTCCACCTCTTATTGAGGCACATACCTGTGGTCAACAGAGTTGGAGGACTGCAAGACATTGCCACGGGGGTTGAATGCAGCTAACCACACTGCTTAGTGTCCTTACAGCGCAGACACGTTCGTTTGCCAGTATACATATAATGGAGACCGCGTCTGGCACAGCTGTGGGGAGACACAGTGGTGTGTGGGCCGAGCTTTGCTGTTCATCGCCACTTGCAGTCGCGAGAACTGCCGTCGGCGGTGCCTCCGTGGCCGTGATCGTCTAGTGGTTAGGACATTGCGTTGTGGCCGCAATAACCCAGGTTCGAATCCTGGTCACGGCAATTTTTAAAGTTTTGCCTTGCTGTCGCTGCAGTGACGATTGTGACTCAGTGTTTGAAATTACGGTGCCCTCTTGATTTTTCACTCATGTTCCGCAGGCTGCGGGTGGCACTACCAATTCATTATCAACACGTAATGCCGCCGCACCAGAGAGCGGGCAGCTGCCTGTGTAGTTAATCTCTATTCGAAAATGGCAGTTGTTTGAGGTGCAATGGATGAGCAGCCAGTCGCAGCAGAACAGGAAGCTGTGTCGTGCACTGTTTCTACAAAAGCGAAGAACACGGGCACAGGTAGCGTGGCCGAGCGGTCTAAGGCGCTGGTTTAAGGCACCAGTCTCTTCGGAGGCGTGGGTTCGAATCCCACCGCTGCCAGCTTTTTCTCGTTTTTTGTGCCATTGCGATGTTTTCTCGTGGGGTAGAACGCAGCTCCTGTGACCGCCGTGCCACGTAGGTAGCGTGGCCGAGCGGTCTAAGGCGCTGGTTTCAGGCACCAGTCTCTTCGGAGGCGTGGGTTCGAATCCCACCGCTGCCAATGTTTTCTGTCTCGAAAGCAGGAGCACTGATTACCCGCGAAGGGAACAGCGCAGCAAGCCGTGAGCGTCTCTTTCTTAAATTGTCGTAGCAGCACAGTGCGTGGTGCAACGACAGGATTCACAGGCGCAGTCTGGTGTCACGATTGCTGGCGTTCGTCTCCACGAAATGCGTCCCGAGCATGCCGTTCTACAAAGTGGAAACGCTAAATTTTGGCCGTTGTCGTCAAGTAGCGTGTGTACTGTTTGCTGCGTTCGCTGGAGGAGCGCTTGCGTCGTTATCCGGTGTGGTCTAGTGGCTAGGATGCCTGGCTCTCACCCAGGAGGCCCGGGTTCGATTCCCGGTACCGGAAATGCGCATTTTGTTGCTCCTCTTATGCGACTTGGCCCGACTTAGCTCGACTGACGCTCCGCTGACGCTTGCAGAAAATTACGTTAAGTACGATTCGCGGTCACAAGTGACGGCGAGAGCGATGCGACGTCTGTCCACCTCTTATTGAGGCACATACCTGTGGTCAACAGAGTTGGAGGACTGCAAGACATTGCCACGGGGGTTGAATGCAGCTAACCACACTGCTTAGTGTCCTTACAGCGCAGACACGTTCGTTTGCCAGTATACATATAATGGAGACCGCGTCTGGCACAGCTGTGGGGAGACACAGTGGTGTGTGGGCCGAGCTTTGCTGTTCATCGCCACTTGCAGTCGCGAGAACTGCCGTCGGCGGTGCCTCCGTGGCCGTGATCGTCTAGTGGTTAGGACATTGCGTTGTGGCCGCAATAACCCAGGTTCGAATCCTGGTCACGGCAATTTTTAAAGTTTTGCCTTGCTGTCGCTGCAGTGACGATTGTGACTCAGTGTTTGAAATTACGGTGCCCTCTTGATTTTTCACTCATGTTCCGCAGGCTGCGGGTGGCACTACCAATTCATTATCAACACGTAATGCCGCCGCACCAGAGAGCGGGCAGCTGCCTGTGTAGTTAATCTCTATTCGAAAATGGCAGTTGTTTGAGGTGCAATGGATGAGCAGCCAGTCGCAGCAGAACAGGAAGCTGTGTCGTGCACTGTTTCTACAAAAGCGAAGAACACGGGCACAGGTAGCGTGGCCGAGCGGTCTAAGGCGCTGGTTTAAGGCACCAGTCTCTTCGGAGGCGTGGGTTCGAATCCCACAGCTGCCAGCTTTTTCTCGTTTTTTGTGCCATTGCGATGTTTTCTCGTGGGGTAGAACGCAGCTCCTGTGACCGCCGTGCCACGTAGGTAGCGTGGCCGAGCGGTCTAAGGCGCTGGTTTCAGGCACCAGTCTCTTCGGAGGCGTGGGTTCGAATCCCACCGCTGCCAATGTTTTCTGTCTCGAAAGCAGGAGCACTGATTACCCGCGAAGGGAACAGCGCAGCAAGCCGTGAGCGTCTCTTTCTTAAATTGTCGTAGCAGCACAGTGCGTGGTGCAACGACAGGATTCACAGGCGCAGTCTGGTGTCACGATTGCTGGCGTTCGTCTCCACGAAATGCGTCCCGAGCATGCCGTTCTACAAAGTGGAAACGCTAAATTTTGGCCGTTGTCGTCAAGTAGCGTGTGTACTGTTTGCTGCGTTCGCTGGAGGAGCGCTTGCGTCGTTATCCGGTGTGGTCTAGTGGCTAGGATGCCTGGCTCTCACCCAGGAGGCCCGGGTTCGATTCCCGGTACCGGAAATGCGCATTTTGTTGCTCCTCTTATGCGACTTGGCCCGACTTAGCTCGACTGACGCTCCGCTGACGCTTGCAGAAAATTACGTTAAGTACGATTCGCGGTCACAAGTGACGGCGAGAGCGATGCGACGTCTGTCCACCTCTTATTGAGGCACATACCTGTGGTCAACAGAGTTGGAGGACTGCAAGACATTGCCACGGGGGTTGAATGCAGCTAACCACACTGCTTAGTGTCCTTACAGCGCAGACACGTTCGTTTGCCAGTATACATATAATGGAGACCGCGTCTGGCACAGCTGTGGGGAGACACAGTGGTGTGTGGGCCGAGCTTTGCTGTTCATCGCCACTTGCAGTCGCGAGAACTGCCGTCGGCGGTGCCTCCGTGGCCGTGATCGTCTAGTGGTTAGGACATTGCGTTGTGGCCGCAATAACCCAGGTTCGAATCCTGGTCACGGCAATTTTTAAAGTTTTGCCTTGCTGTCGCTGCAGTGACGATTGTGACTCAGTGTTTGAAATTACGGTGCCCTCTTGATTTTTCACTCATGTTCCGCAGGCTGCGGGTGGCACTACCAATTCATTATCAACACGTAATGCCGCCGCACCAGAGAGCGGGCAGCTGCCTGTGTAGTTAATCTCTATTCGAAAATGGCAGTTGTTTGAGGTGCAATGGATGAGCAGCCAGTCGCAGCAGAACAGGAAGCTGTGTCGTGCACTGTTTCTACAAAAGCGAAGAACACGGGCACAGGTAGCGTGGCCGAGCGGTCTAAGGCGCTGGTTTAAGGCACCAGTCTCTTCGGAGGCGTGGGTTCGAATCCCACCGCTGCCAGCTTTTTCTCGTTTTTTGTGCCATTGCGATGTTTTCTCGTGGGGTAGAACGCAGCTCCTGTGACCGCCGTGCCACGTAGGTAGCGTGGCCGAGCGGTCTAAGGCGCTGGTTTCAGGCACCAGTCTCTTCGGAGGCGTGGGTTCGAATCCCACCGCTGCCAATGTTTTCTGTCTCGAAAGCAGGAGCACTGATTACCCGCGAAGGGAACAGCGCAGCAAGCCGTGAGCGTCTCTTTCTTAAATTGTCGTAGCAGCACAGTGCGTGGTGCAACGACAGGATTCACAGGCGCAGTCTGGTGTCACGATTGCTGGCGTTCGTCTCCACGAAATGCGTCCCGAGCATGCCGTTCTACAAAGTGGAAACGCTAAATTTTGGCCGTTGTCGTCAAGTAGCGTGTGTACTGTTTGCTGCGTTCGCTGGAGGAGCGCTTGCGTCGTTATCCGGTGTGGTCTAGTGGCTAGGATGCCTGGCTCTCACCCAGGAGGCCCGGGTTCGATTCCCGGTACCGGAAATGCGCATTTTGTTGCTCCTCTTATGCGACTTGGCCCGACTTAGCTCGACTGACGCTCCGCTGACGCTTGCAGAAAATTACGTTAAGTACGATTCGCGGTCACAAGTGACGGCGAGAGCGATGCGACGTCTGTCCACCTCTTATTGAGGCACATACCTGTGGTCAACAGAGTTGGAGGACTGCAAGACATTGCCACGGGGGTTGAATGCAGCTAACCACACTGCTTAGTGTCCTTACAGCGCAGACACGTTCGTTTGCCAGTATACATATAATGGAGACCGCGTCTGGCACAGCTGTGGGGAGACACAGTGGTGTGTGGGCCGAGCTTTGCTGTTCATCGCCACTTGCAGTCGCGAGAACTGCCGTCGGCGGTGCCTCCGTGGCCGTGATCGTCTAGTGGTTAGGACATTGCGTTGTGGCCGCAATAACCCAGGTTCGAATCCTGGTCACGGCAATTTTTAAAGTTTTGCCTTGCTGTCGCTGCAGTGACGATTGTGACTCAGTGTTTGAAATTACGGTGCCCTCTTGATTTTTCACTCATGTTCCGCAGGCTGCGGGTGGCACTACCAATTCATTATCAACACGTAATGCCGCCGCACCAGAGAGCGGGCAGCTGCCTGTGTAGTTAATCTCTATTCGAAAATGGCAGTTGTTTGAGGTGCAATGGATGAGCAGCCAGTCGCAGCAGAACAGGAAGCTGTGTCGTGCACTGTTTCTACAAAAGCGAAGAACACGGGCACAGGTAGCGTGGCCGAGCGGTCTAAGGCGCTGGTTTAAGGCACCAGTCTCTTCGGAGGCGTGGGTTCGAATCCCACCGCTGCCAGCTTTTTCTCGTTTTTTGTGCCATTGCGATGTTTTCTCGTGGGGTAGAACGCAGCTCCTGTGACCGCCGTGCCACGTAGGTAGCGTGGCCGAGCGGTCTAAGGCGCTGGTTTCAGGCACCAGTCTCTTCGGAGCCGTGGGTTCGAATCCCACCGCTGCCAATGTTTTCTGTCTCGAAAGCAGGAGCACTGATTACCCGCGAAGGGAACAGCGCAGCAAGCCGTGAGCGTCTCTTTCTTAAATTGTCGTAGCAGCACAGTGCGTGGTGCAACGACAGGATTCACAGGCGCAGTCTGGTGTCACGATTGCTGGCGTTCGTCTCCACGAAATGCGTCCCGAGCATGCCGTTCTACAAAGTGGAAACGCTAAATTTTGGCCGTTGTCGTCAAGTAGCGTGTGTACTGTTTGCTGCGTTCGCTGGAGGAGCGCTTGCGTCGTTATCCGGTGTGGTCTAGTGGCTAGGATGCCTGGCTCTCACCCAGGAGGCCCGGGTTCGATTCCCGGTACCGGAAATGCGCATTTTGTTGCTCCTCTTATGCGACTTGGCCCGACTTAGCTCGACTGACGCTCCGCTGACGCTTGCAGAAAATTACGTTAAGTACGATTCGCGGTCACAAGTGACGGCGAGAGCGATGCGACGTCTGTCCACCTCTTATTGAGGCACATACCTGTGGTCAACAGAGTTGGAGGACTGCAAGACATTGCCACGGGGGTTGAATGCAGCTAACCACACTGCTTAGTGTCCTTACAGCGCAGACACGTTCGTTTGCCAGTATACATATAATGGAGACCGCGTCTGGCACAGCTGTGGGGAGACACAGTGGTGTGTGGGCCGAGCTTTGCTGTTCATCGCCACTTGCAGTCGCGAGAACTGCCGTCGGCGGTGCCTCCGTGGCCGTGATCGTCTAGTGGTTAGGACATTGCGTTGTGGCCGCAATAACCCAGGTTCGAATCCTGGTCACGGCAATTTTTAAAGTTTTGCCTTGCTGTCGCTGCAGTGACGATTGTGACTCAGTGTTTGAAATTACGGTGCCCTCTTGATTTTTCACTCATGTTCCGCAGGCTGCGGGTGGCACTACCAATTCATTATCAACACGTAATGCCGCCGCACCAGAGAGCGGGCAGCTGCCTGTGTAGTTAATCTCTATTCGAAAATGGCAGTTGTTTGAGGTGCAATGGATGAGCAGCCAGTCGCAGCAGAACAGGAAGCTGTGTCGTGCACTGTTTCTACAAAAGCGAAGAACACGGGCACAGGTAGCGTGGCCGAGCGGTCTAAGGCGCTGGTTTAAGGCACCAGTCTCTTCGGAGGCGTGGGTTCGAATCCCACCGCTGCCAGCTTTTTCTCGTTTTTTGTGCCATTGCGATGTTTTCTCGTGGGGTAGAACGCAGCTCCTGTGACCGCCGTGCCACGTAGGTAGCGTGGCCGAGCGGTCTAAGGCGCTGGTTTCAGGCACCAGTCTCTTCGGAGCCGTGGGCCCGAACGCATCGCGCGTTCGCTGCGGCCACCGGGCGGTGTTTACGTGCGGGTCGCGGTCGGCGGCGTGTGCTTCGCGGCGCTGTTTCTTCTTTGATTTTTTGTTTCAGTGAGTACTATGGATCTCGATAACTCAGAGAATCGTCAGAACAATATTCAGTGTGCGTTTGATAGATCCGTGCGTAGGCCTACTGCTTTCGAAATTCACCAATGGGTTAAAAACGACCTTCAATTGCCGAAAAGTGTAGTCCTCGGCGTTCAACTTGACGCGTTCCTCAATTCGTTATTTCTGAAACTTTCTTCTTCCGATATGTGTGAAACGTTAGTGAACGTCAATGGTGGTGTACGTAAAATTAAGCACCTTGACGGTACTATCAGTGATGTTGTGATGTCGAATGCGGGTTATGGTATCCGTACTGTTCGCGTCTTTAACCTGCCTTTTGAAGTGCGAAATGAAACTATTGCCCGTAGTTTACTTCCGTACGGTACAGTGCTTTCGGTCGTAAAGGAGAAATGGTCGTCAGCATATTATTATGATGTTGAAAATGGTGTTCGAAGTGTCCGCATGATTGTCCGGCAGCATATACCGTCCTTTGTTTTTGTTGCTGGCCATCGGGCCTTTATCACTTATAGCGGCCAACCGGCGACCTGTTCTTTTTGTAACGGTACCGGACATTTTCGACAGGACTGTCCGAAACGTAGTCGCCCTGTGCAATTACCACGGACAGACGGTCAGGACGAGGTGACGTGGGCGGCGGTCGCGCTTGGCACTTCCCCCGCACGTGCGCTTCGTGTGTCTGATCCTGAGGTTCCGGCCGACGCTGTTGCTATGGACGTTACACCTTCCGTTCCTGTTGCTGATAGCTCCCCGGCTTTGCCTGTGCTTTCTCTGCCCGACACTGTGGAGGCCCCGTTGCCTGCTCCCACAGTTGTCGATCGCATTGAGCCACCGATAGTGTCTGAACCCGCACCGGCAGCTGCAACGCTGTCCGTGTCGGAACCCGTTCCAGAGGCTGCTTCCTCTGTTGTGACTGAGACTGTGTCTGCTGCTGCCACCGTTGTTGTCGATAGTGAGGAGCGTCTTGACGCCCCCGCGGAACCTAAGCCGCGTCGGGAAAGGCCGATTGAGAGAGCTGACAACGTTCCCCGCTTTCGAAGCGCTAGTCTTTCGGGTGTTTCTTCTCGTAAGGGGCGAACGCCGTCCCCGGTGGTGACTTGTGTCCCACCCTATAAGTCCACCTCAAAACCGAAAAAATTGCAACGGGCCTCGCAGCGCGCGGCTGTTGACTCGCGGCAGGTGTTGGCTGCCGATCGCCGTCGGCAGCGGCCTGCCGCTCACAGTCAGCCTGAGGCGTCCGTGAGTTCCGCGGAGTCTAAGAGGGACGAGAAAGTTCGTCAGCTCAAGGTTTTACTCACTCAAACGGACCCTGTCGTGACAAGCGGTACGGCGATGGCCGTTCCATCGAGCGTGTCGCCTGGACAAGTCGCAGGCAAACGCAAATCGGACGACTCTCATTGCCGTCGCATCCGGCCGCACTCGCAGGATTCTGGCTCTGATCCTCCCGCCGGCGCTGGACCTGCCACGGCGGCTCCGTCGGGTGCCACTCTTGCTATGGAAACGGAGGTGGTTCCGCCCCCCGTGTTTTCTAGTGCACAGTGTGACTGGGCGGCGGACGTGGAGGTGGATGAAGGGACTGGCAGCGGTACGTAAAGTGCCTTTGCTCATCGCTTGGCAGCGTGACTGCATCCCTCGTTGTGTAAGTCTCAAATTGTTTTTTGTGACGTTTCCTCGTCTGTGATGTGTGAAACCGGTCTGTTGCACGTTTTAATCGATGCTGTCACACGCAAGTGTAGTTCAGGCAGCGCAACTGCACCAATGGTTGTGTCCTTTTATTTGCTGTGTATTTTAACTGTGTCTGGTATTTTTATGGCAGCACGAGTGCTTTCCCAGCTGTGCACATGTCTTTCGTCTTGTTGTCTAATTTAACTGTGTATGGGGTCCGGCACGCGTTGCTTGTGTGTTTTCCCCGTTGCTGTCAATACCGTGCGCTGTCTTAATGGAATTGGCGGCGCACATGCAATTTTATTCTGTAAGTTTCTTTTACTATTTTACCTACGTCTCCTGTCTACACCTGTTGGGGGATGGCTTTTACTGCATGCGTCGTTTGTCGGCGCACATGTCCTTTCGTTGTGCCACTTTGCGACCTGTACCTTTCATTTGTGTACGGCGCCGGCGGTTTGTTTTTCCGCCGCTCCTGTCGGTCGACCGCGTCGTCCTAGCTGTGCCGGGGCGCCTCTATTTGACTGTGCTTACTTGTTGGTGTGTTCCCTGTGGCTGGTGTCTGATGGCCTGCGGTGGATCATTTTCGCCGTTCATGCTCACATGCTGCTTTGCGTTGGTGGCGCCGTTGTGACGTTTATAGTGGACCCTTATTTCGTGTGTATTCCGTGTATACTATCTGCCACCTGTCGGTATGCCATTTTCGTCGTTCTTGACCACAACACGCGTTATCTTCGCAGCGCTACTGCTTCGCTTCTTGTGAGCACTGCATTTGTTGTTCCTTGCGTTGTGTATGGTTCCTGACACGCGTCGATGGCATATTCTTACCGTAAATGTTAACAAAATGCGTAGTCCGCATAAGGTTTTTGCCTTAAAAACTCTTTTATATGAAACCCGTTGCCATGTCGCCTTTTTACAAGAAGTGACACGTGAGGCTCTGATGCTTCTAACCGATCTGAGTGACTACGTTATTGTGGATAATGTGGTGTCCGACGATGTCACCGGCACTGCTATTTTAGTCTGCCCCGGCCTTACTGTCACGAATATTGAGTGTCTACCTACTGGCCGCGCTATTGCGTGCACTATTGAAGGCGTCGTGTTTGTTAATGTTTACGCTCCTTCCGGCAGTGACTACGCGGCGCGGCGGCTCTTTTATGGTCAGGAGCTGTGTGAGGTTTTGCACCGGAATTCCGCTCATTTAATCTTAGGCGGTGACTTTAATGCGGTCACCGATGATCGCGACCAGGAGCCACGCCCCAACAAGTGTCAGGAACTCCACACGCTCCTCACAAGTTTTAATCTCAAGGACACGTGGCGAATGCTCCACCCGGTTGAAACCCAGTTTACCTACTTTTATCCCACGGGACACAGCCGACTCGATCGAATTTATGTGTCATCGTCGCTAGCTGCCCCGGTGACTCGATCTGAGATCAGGCCAGTTATTTTTTCAGATCACTGCAGTTATATTTGTGAACTTTCTCTTCCACTTTCTCGGCCTTACTATCGCAAAAATCTATGGAAGTTTAACTGCAGTCTGCTCACCGACTCCCATTTTACGCAGTCCTTTGCTGATATGTGGCACAAACTTTTGCAGACTAAACCCGGTGATGGTAGCGTCCTCGAGTGGTGGGTTGGCGCTGCCAAACCTGCAGTCCGGTCCTTTTTAATTAATTTTAGCCGCGACGCAGCGCACTGGCGTCGCTCGACGTCACACTTTTATCAGAGCTGTTTGAAGGACCTAGCCCAACAAGTTACGGCCCAGCCGCATCTTCTTCCCATTTTCAAACAATTTCAGGCCGAACTTCTGACCGATCTGCGGCGGAAGGGTAGAGGGCCGGTTACACGGAGCCAGCCTGTGGGTGCCGTGGACGGGGAACCGCTCTCTATATATCATCTCAACAGAGAGCGGAAGATGCGCGAACGATTGGCCTTAAATGCGTGGGTCACTCGGGATGGAATAAAGACCTCCGACAGGGTGACGATTGAGAATGAAATCCACGCACATTTTGAGTCTCTCTTTCAAGATGTTGATGTCGATCCCGCTGCGCTGCGTCGTATTTTACAGGGGGTTCCTAATGTTTTAAGCCGCACAGACCGTGCCCATCTTAATGAGGCTTTTACGTCCGACGACTTGCACGAAGCTGTCAAGCGCAGTCCTAGGGGGAAATCTCCCGGAATGGACGGCATTCCCGCTGAATTTTATTTGCAGTTTTTTCACCTTTTACGCGATACTTTAACTGCTATCGCCAATGAAGTCCTTAATGGCGCTCCTCTACCACCTGAATTTGCAGCGGGGTGCATAACGCTCCTTCCGAAATCTAAAGCGACACCGACTATACACACTGTTCGGCCGATCACTCTGTTGAACGCGGATTATAAGATCATGGCGAGGTGCGTCGCGCACAGACTGCGGCAAGTCATGCCGCGCGTTCTCTGTGAACATCAGACGTGTGCTGTGCGTGACAGGAATATTTTTGATGCCGTTCTGGCCTATAGGGACTGTATCGGCTTTGTACGCGGCAACAGAGTTCGGTCGGCGGCGATTATGTTGGTCGATTTCCAGAATGCTTTTGACAGGGTTGGCCATGCCTATTTACGGCGTGTGATGGTTGCCATGGGGTTTGGCCGTAAGTTTACCCACACGGTTCAAGGTTTTTTGCGTAATGCTACGTCGAGTGTCATCGTCAATGGGTCCCTCAGTCCACCTATACGTCTGACTCGCTCGGTCAGACAGGGTTGCCCATTGTCAATGACACTTTACGCTTTGGCGCTCGATCCGCTACTGCGGTCTATCTGCAGCGAGTGTCCGGGGATCCAACTTGGGGAAGAGCGTCTTATTTGCCGGGCTTATGCCGACGATCTTGGAGTGTTCTTGGGTCGGCCGGCAGATGTAGATACCCTGTACTCTGTTCTCCGGCAATTTGAGAAGGCGACGGGGGCCATTGTGAATGTTCACAAGACGGTTTTGCTCCCCCTCACTCCCCGGATGAGCCATGTGCGACGACATTGGTTCAGTGTTGTGCAGCAGCACAAAGTCCTGGGGGTTATTTTATCTGATAATCCTCAGCGCATGGAGGCTCTGAATTGGCGTCCCACCTTACACAAAATTAGGGCGGTTGTTAAAATTCATGCGGCCCGGCATTTGGCGCTTTATGATAAGGTGCAGCTTATCAATACTACCATCTTAGCTAGAGCGTGGTATTTAGCACAAGTTCTCCCAGTACCTAAGCTCCTAGACCGCGCAATTAAACAGGCCGTCTACTGGCTCCTTTGGAAAGGGGACATTTTCAAAGTCTCCTTAGCCACCTGCACCTTAAATCCAGCCGATGGGGGACTCGGTCTGGTGGATTTTTCCGCCAAATGCGCGGCGCTCCTCCTCAAACGGACTACGGCCGTATTAGAGAAAGGTACCAGCAGTGCCACGGTCATGTTGTTCAATCACTATCGCCCACCTTCTGTAGTTGCCCCGGTCTCTGTCAGCCACATACCCTTTGCGCTGAATTACGTGCGGCGTTTTTATTTTGACAACAGTTATCTTGCGTATGGTGGCTCCAGCGGAGGCCGTGTCGGCGACATAATCCGTGCTCTGCGGGGATCACCGGCCAGGAATAAGTGGGAGTACCGCATGCCGCACACTGACTGGCGAACAGTTTGGCGCAACATCGCCACACCCGTCCTTCCTACACACGTTAGAGCGACGTGGTATAAAGTCGTCAATGGTACGATTCCTACAAATGCTAAGCTGCACTCTATTCATCTGAGTCCGTCCCCCGCCTGCGAAGAGTGTCATGACGAGGATACTATTGAACATCGCTTCGTATGCCGTCGGTTCCGTGCTGTGTGGGACACTGCTCGGGATATGGTGCGTCTCGTCAACAGGGTGTCTACAGCGCAGGTTACAGCGGCAGCTGCAATCGTACCCGAGTGTAAGGCGTTTCCGACCACCAAGCGCAACGCCACCATCTGGTTAATCGGCCATACGATTTATTCTCTATTTTTCCTCAAACTGACGGATCGTCTTGATTTTCTCACTTACTTATGGGCTGAACATGGTAAGTACCGTGTTCGAAAAGACTATACTATGACTTTTGCAAATTTTTTGCATGTCGCCTTGGCGCATGCTTTTGCTCATTTACCGATGTTGACTTAATTCGATTTACACTTTCCTGCTTAACACTATGTCGTGAAAGTAAGCGAATTCGTCTTGCGATGAATGTATCTTCAGAACCAGAAACGAAATATGTAACGTAAACGGTAGACATTTCTCCCTTGGGAATTGCCTCATATATGGCATTATACGAGGACTTTTTGTGTTATCTTTCTTTATTTTCTTATTGTTTCCACCTCTGCCATGTATTGGTTTGGGAACGTGATGCCGGAAGAGGCGTTGCATGAAAGTGTTCCCTTTTCTTTGTGGACTTTTCGTTGTATTACATTCCTTTTCTTTTGGTCAGGATTCCTGGTGTGCTTTTCCTTTAGAATTGCATACTTCTTCTTTTTCTTTTCTCGTTTTATTCGGAGTGATCACCGCTCCACCTTTCTCCGCGGTGTACAATCGTGTTTACTTATTTCTCCATTGCTGGATGGCGTTTTGCACTGTGTGCTGACTGTACTTTACTTTGACTCCTACGAGAAGTTTGTATATATATATACATATACATCTATTTTTTTCCTTTTGTTTTTCCCGCTTCACGCTGCCTCCTAATGTTTCCATGGATTTGCGTGAAGATGCATACATTTCTGTTTTCCCTTCTCGTAAGGACTGCCTCAGAGGAAGGAGGCTTACTTTGCAACCATCTTGGTCCAACGATAGTTTTCGTTTCATTTACGTCTGGCACCCGCACAAACTACAGTTGAGAAGCTCGCCGACGAAGGCGTTATTTGGAGAGCGAAAGGACGGGCTATAAGGGGAGATGGGAGGCCCAACAAAAAAAAAAAAAAAAAAAAAAAAAAAAAAAAAAAAAAAAAAAAAAAGCTGCCAACGTTTTCTGTCTCGAAAGCAGGAGCACTGATTACCCGCGAAGGGAACAGCGCAGCAAGCCGTGAGCGTCTCTTTCTTAAATTGTCGTAGCAGCACAGTGCGTGGTGCAACGACAGGATTCACAGGCGCAGTCTGGTGTCACGATTGCTGGCGTTCGTCTCCACGAAATGCGTCCCGAGCATGCCGTTCTACAAAGTGGAAACGCTAAATTTTGGCCGTTGTCGTCAAGTAGCCTGTGTACTGTTTGCTGCGTTCGCTGGAGGAGCGCTTGCGTCGTTATCCGGTGTGGTCTAGTGGCTAGGATACCTGGCTCTCACCCAGGAGGCCCGGGTTCGATTCCCGGTACCGGAAATGCGCGTTTTGTTGCTCCTCTTATGCGACTTGGCCCGACTTAGCTTTTAGCTCGACTGACGCTCCGCTGACGCTTGCAGAAAATTACGTTAAGTACGATTCGCGGTCACAAGTGACGGCGAGAGCGATGCGACATCTGTCCACCTCTTATCGAGGCACATACCTGTGGTCAACAGAGTTGGAGGACTGCAAGACATTGCCACGGGGGTTGAATGCAGCTAACCACACTGCTTAGTGTCCTAACAGCGCAGACACGTTCGTTTGCCAGTATACATATAATGGAGACCGCGTCTGGCACAGCTGTGGGGAGACACAGTGGTGTGTGGGCCGAGCTTTGCTGTTCATCGCCACTTGCAGTCGCGAGAACTGCCGTCGGCGGTGCCTCCGTGGCCGTGATCGTCTAGTGGTTAGGACATTGCGTTGTGGCCGCAATAACCCAGGTTCGAATCCTGGTCACGGCAATTTTTAAAGTTTTGCCTTGCTGTCGCTGCAGTGTCGATTGTGACTCAGTGTTTGAAATCACGGTGCCCTCTTGATTTTTCACTCATGTTCCGCAGGCTGCGGGTGGCACTACCAATTCATTATCAACACGTAATGCCGCCGCACCAGAGAGCGGGCAGCTGCCTGTGTAGTTAATCTCTATTCGAAAATGGCAGTTGTTTGAGGTGCAATGGATGAGCAGCCAGTCGCAGCAGAACAGGAAGCTGTGTCGTGCACTGTTTCTACAAAAGCGAAGAACACGGGCACAGGTAGCGTGGCCGAGCGGTCTAAGGCGCTGGTTTAAGGCACCAGTCTCTTCGGAGGCGTGGGTTCGAATCCCACAGCTGCCAGCTTTTTCTCGTTTTTTGTGCCATTGCGATGTTTTCTCGTGGGGTAGAACGCAGCTCCTGTGACCGCCGTGCCACGTAGGTAGCGTGGCCGAGCGGTCTAAGGCGCTGATTTCAGGCACCAGTCTCTTCGGAGGCGTGGGTTCGAATCCCACAGCTGCCAACGTTTTCTGTCTCGAAAGCAGGAGCACTGATTACCCGCGAAGGGAACAGCGCAGCAAGCCGTGAGCGTCTCTTTCTTAAATTGTCGTAGCAGCACAGTGCGTGGTGCAACGACAGGATTCACAGGCGCAGTCTGGTGTCACGATTGCTGGCGTTCGTCTCCACGAAATGCGTCCCGAGCATGCCGTTCTACAAAGTGGAAACGCTAAATTTTGGCCGTTGTCGTCAAGTAGCGTGTGTACTGTTTGCTGCGTTCGCTGGAGGAGCGCTTGCGTCGTTATCCGGTGTGGTCTAGTGGCTAGGATACCTGGCTCTCACCCAGGAGGCCCGGGTTCGATTCCCGGTACCGGAAATGCGCATTTTGTTGCTCCTCTTATGCGACTTGGCCCGACTTAGCTCGACTGACGCTCCGCTGACGCTTGCAGAAAATTACGTTAAGTACGATTCGCGGTCACAAGTGACGGCGAGAGCGATGCGACGTCTGTCCACCTCTTATTGAGGCACATACCTGTGGCCAACAGAGTTGGAGGACTGCAAGACATTGCCACGGGGGTTGAATGCAGCTAACCACACTGCTTAGTGTCCTTACAGCGCAGACACGTTCGTTTGCCAGTATACATATAATGGAGACCGCGTCTGGCACAGCTGTGGGGAGACACAGTGGTGTGTGGGCCGAGCTTTGCTGTTCATCGCCACTTGCAGTCGCGAGAACTGCCGTCGGCGGTGCCTCCGTGGCCGTGATCGTCTAGTGGTTAGGACATTGCGTTGTGGCCGCAATAACCCAGGTTCGAATCCTGGTCACGGCAATTTTTAAAGTTTTGCCTTGCTGTCGCTGCAGTGACGATTGTGACTCAGTGTTTGAAATCACGGTGCCCTCTTGATTTTTCACTCATGTTCCGCAGGCTGCGGGTGGCACTACCAATTCATTATCAACACGTAATGCCGCCGCACCAGAGAGCGGGCAGCTGCCTGTGTAGTTAATCTCTATTCGAAAAGCCCGCATCTCGTGGTCGTGCGGTAGCGTTCTCGCTTCCCACGCCCGGGTTCCCGGGTTCGATTCCCGGCGGGGTCAGGGATTTTCTCTGCCTCGTGATGGCTGGGTGTTGTGTGCTGTCCTTAGGTTAGTTAGGTTTAAGTAGTTCTAAGTTCTAGGGGACTGATGACCATAGATGTTAAGTCCCATAGTGCTCAGAGCCATTTGAACCATCTATTCGAAAATGGCAGTTGTTTGAGGTGCAATGGATGAGGAGCCAGTCGCAGCAGAACAGGAAGCTGTGTCGTGCACTGTTTCTACAAAAGCGAAGAACACGGGCACAGGTAGCGTGGCCGAGCGGTCTAAGGCGCTGGTTTCAGGCACCAGTCTCTTCGGAGGCGTGGGTTCGAATCCCACAGCTGCCAACGTTTTCTGTCTCGAAAGCAGGAGCACTGATTACCCGCGAAGGGAACAGCGCAGCAAGCCGTGAGCGTCTCTTTCTTAAATTGTCGTAGCAGCACAGTGCGTGGTGCAACGACAGGATTCACAGGCGCAGTCTGGTGTCACGATTGCTGGCGTTCGTCTCCACGAAATGCGTCCCGAGCATGCCGTTCTACAAAGTGGAAACGCTAAATTTTGGCCGTTGTCGTCAAGTAGCCTGTGTACTGTTTGCTGCGTTCGCTGGAGGAGCGCTTGCGTCGTTATCCGGTGTGGTCTAGTGGCTAGGATACCTGGCTCTCACCCAGGAGGCCCGGGTTCGATTCCCGGTACCGGAAATGCGCGTTTTGTTGCTCCTCTTATGCGACTTGGCCCGACTTAGCTTTTAGCTCGACTGACGCTCCGCTGACGCTTGCAGAAAATTACGTTAAGTACGATTCGCGGTCACAAGTGACGGCGAGAGCGATGCGACATCTGTCCACCTCTTATCGAGGCACATACCTGTGGTCAACAGAGTTGGAGGACTGCAAGACATTGCCACGGGGGTTGAATGCAGCTAACCACACTGCTTAGTGTCCTAACAGCGCAGACACGTTCGTTTGCCAGTATACATATAATGGAGACCGCGTCTGGCACAGCTGTGGGGAGACACAGTGGTGTGTGGGCCGAGCTTTGCTGTTCATCGCCACTTGCAGTCGCGAGAACTGCCGTCGGCGGTGCCTCCGTGGCCGTGATCGTCTAGTGGTTAGGACATTGCGTTGTGGCCGCAATAACCCAGGTTCGAATCCTGGTCACGGCAATTTTTAAAGTTTTGCCTTGCTGTCGCTGCAGTGACGATTGTGACTCAGTGTTTGAAATCACGGTGCCCTCTTGATTTTTCACTCATGTTCCGCAGGCTGCGGGTGGCACTACCAATTCATTATCAACACGTAATGCCGCCGCACCAGAGAGCGGGCAGCTGCCTGTGTAGTTAATCTCTATTCGAAAATGGCAGTTGTTTGAGGTGCAATGGATGAGCAGCCAGTCGCAGCAGAACAGGAAGCTGTGTCGTGCACTGTTTCTACAAAAGCGAAGAACACGGGCACAGGTAGCGTGGCCGAGCGGTCTAAGGCGCTGGTTTAAGGCACCAGTCTCTTCGGAGGCGTGGGTTCGAATCCCACCGCTGCCAGCTTTTTCTCGTTTTTTGTGCCATTGCGATGTTTTCTCGTGGGGTAGAACGCAGCTCCTGTGACCGCCGTGCCACGTAGGTAGCGTGGCCGAGCGGTCTAAGGCGCTGGTTTCAGGCACCAGTCTCTTCGGAGGCGTGGGTTCGAATCCCACCGCTGCCAACGTTTTCTGTCTCGAAAGCAGGAGCACTGATTACCCGCGAAGGGAACAGCGCAGCAAGCCGTGAGCGTCTCTTTCTTAAATTGTCGTAGCAGCACAGTGCGTGGTGCAACGACAGGATTCACAGGCGCAGTCTGGTGTCACGATTGCTGGCGTTCGTCTCCACGAAATGCGTCCCGAGCATGCCGTTCTACAAAGTGGAAACGCTAAATTTTGGCCGTTGTCGTCAAGTAGCGTGTGTACTGTTTGCTGCGTTCGCTGGAGGAGCGCTTGCGTCGTTATCCGGTGTGGTCTAGTGGCTAGGATACCTGGCTCTCACCCAGGAGGCCCGGGTTCGATTCCCGGTACCGGAAATGCGCATTTTGTTGCTCCTCTTATGCGACTTGGCCCGACTTAGCTCGACTGACGCTCCGCTGACGCTTGCAGAAAATTACGTTAAGTACGATTCGCGGTCACAAGTGACGGCGAGAGCGATGCGACGTCTGTCCACCTCTTATTGAGGCACATACCTGTGGCCAACAGAGTTGGAGGACTGCAAGACATTGCCACGGGGGTTGAATGCAGCTAACCACACTGCTTAGTGTCCTTACAGCGCAGACACGTTCGTTTGCCAGTATACATATAATGGAGACCGCGTCTGGCACAGCTGTGGGGAGACACAGTGGTGTGTGGGCCGAGCTTTGCTGTTCATCGCCACTTGCAGTCGCGAGAACTGCCGTCGGCGGTGCCTCCGTGGCCGTGATCGTCTAGTGGTTAGGACATTGCGTTGTGGCCGCAATAACCCAGGTTCGAATCCTGGTCACGGCAATTTTTAAAGTTTTGCCTTGCTGTCGCTGCAGTGACGATTGTGACTCAGTGTTTGAAATCACGGTGCCCTCTTGATTTTTCACTCATGTTCCGCAGGCTGCGGGTGGCACTACCAATTCATTATCAACACGTAATGCCGCCGCACCAGAGAGCGGGCAGCTGCCTGTGTAGTTAATCTCTATTCGAAAAGCCCGCATCTCGTGGTCGTGCGGTAGCGTTCTCGCTTCCCACGCCCGGGTTCCCGGGTTCGATTCCCGGCGGGGTCAGGGATTTTCTCTGCCTCGTGATGGCTGGGTGTTGTGTGCTGTCCTTAGGTTAGTTAGGTTTAAGTAGTTCTAAGTTCTAGGGGACTGATGACCATAGATGTTAAGTCCCATAGTGCTCAGAGCCATTTGAACCATCTATTCGAAAATGGCAGTTGTTTGAGGTGCAATGGATGAGGAGCCAGTCGCAGCAGAACAGGAAGCTGTGTCGTGCACTGTTTCTACAAAAGCGAAGAACACGGGCACAGGTAGCGTGGCCGAGCGGTCTAAGGCGCTGGTTTCAGGCACCAGTCTCTTCGGAGGCGTGGGTTCGAATCCCACAGCTGCCAACGTTTTCTGTCTCGAAAGCAGGAGCACTGATTACCCGCGAAGGGAACAGCGCAGCAAGCCGTGAGCGTCTCTTTCTTAAATTGTCGTAGCAGCACAGTGCGTGGTGCAACGACAGGATTCACAGGCGCAGTCTGGTGTCACGATTGCTGGCGTTCGTCTCCACGAAATGCGTCCCGAGCATGCCGTTCTACAAAGTGGAAACGCTAAATTTTGGCCGTTGTCGTCAAGTAGCCTGTGTACTGTTTGCTGCGTTCGCTGGAGGAGCGCTTGCGTCGTTATCCGGTGTGGTCTAGTGGCTAGGATACCTGGCTCTCACCCAGGAGGCCCGGGTTCGATTCCCGGTACCGGAAATGCGCGTTTTGTTGCTCCTCTTATGCGACTTGGCCCGACTTAGCTTTTAGCTCGACTGACGCTCCGCTGACGCTTGCAGAAAATTACGTTAAGTACGATTCGCGGTCACAAGTGACGGCGAGAGCGATGCGACATCTGTCCACCTCTTATCGAGGCACATACCTGTGGTCAACAGAGTTGGAGGACTGCAAGACATTGCCACGGGGGTTGAATGCAGCTAACCACACTGCTTAGTGTCCTAACAGCGCAGACACGTTCGTTTGCCAGTATACATATAATGGAGACCGCGTCTGGCACAGCTGTGGGGAGACACAGTGGTGTGTGGGCCGAGCTTTGCTGTTCATCGCCACTTGCAGTCGCGAGAACTGCCGTCGGCGGTGCCTCCGTGGCCGTGATCGTCTAGTGGTTAGGACATTGCGTTGTGGCCGCAATAACCCAGGTTCGAATCCTGGTCACGGCAATTTTTAAAGTTTTGCCTTGCTGTCGCTGCAGTGACGATTGTGACTCAGTGTTTGAAATCACGGTGCCCTCTTGATTTTTCACTCATGTTCCGCAGGCTGCGGGTGGCACTACCAATTCATTATCAACACGTAATGCCGCCGCACCAGAGAGCGGGCAGCTGCCTGTGTAGTTAATCTCTATTCGAAAATGGCAGTTGTTTGAGGTGCAATGGATGAGCAGCCAGTCGCAGCAGAACAGGAAGCTGTGTCGTGCACTGTTTCTACAAAAGCGAAGAACACGGGCACAGGTAGCGTGGCCGAGCGGTCTAAGGCGCTGGTTTAAGGCACCAGTCTCTTCGGAGGCGTGGGTTCGAATCCCACCGCTGCCAGCTTTTTCTCGTTTTTTGTGCCATTGCGATGTTTTCTCGTGGGGTAGAACGCAGCTCCTGTGACCGCCGTGCCACGTAGGTAGCGTGGCCGAGCGGTCTAAGGCGCTGGTTTCAGGCACCAGTCTCTTCGGAGGCGTGGGTTCGAATCCCACCGCTGCCAACGTTTTCTGTCTCGAAAGCAGGAGCACTGATTACCCGCGAAGGGAACAGCGCAGCAAGCCGTGAGCGTCTCTTTCTTAAATTGTCGTAGCAGCACAGTGCGTGGTGCAACGACAGGATTCACAGGCGCAGTCTGGTGTCACGATTGCTGGCGTTCGTCTCCACGAAATGCGTCCCGAGCATGCCGTTCTACAAAGTGGAAACGCTAAATTTTGGCCGTTGTCGTCAAGTAGCGTGTGTACTGTTTGCTGCGTTCGCTGGAGGAGCGCTTGCGTCGTTATCCGGTGTGGTCTAGTGGCTAGGATACCTGGCTCTCACCCAGGAGGCCCGGGTTCGATTCCCGGTACCGGAAATGCGCATTTTGTTGCTCCTCTTATGCGACTTGGCCCGACTTAGCTCGACTGACGCTCCGCTGACGCTTGCAGAAAATTACGTTAAGTACGATTCGCGGTCACAAGTGACGGCGAGAGCGATGCGACGTCTGTCCACCTCTTATTGAGGCACATACCTGTGGCCAACAGAGTTGGAGGACTGCAAGACATTGCCACGGGGGTTGAATGCAGCTAACCACACTGCTTAGTGTCCTTACAGCGCAGACACGTTCGTTTGCCAGTATACATATAATGGAGACCGCGTCTGGCACAGCTGTGGGGAGACACAGTGGTGTGTGGGCCGAGCTTTGCTGTTCATCGCCACTTGCAGTCGCGAGAACTGCCGTCGGCGGTGCCTCCGTGGCCGTGATCGTCTAGTGGTTAGGACATTGCGTTGTGGCCGCAATAACCCAGGTTCGAATCCTGGTCACGGCAATTTTTAAAGTTTTGCCTTGCTGTCGCTGCAGTGACGATTGTGACTCAGTGTTTGAAATCACGGTGCCCTCTTGATTTTTCACTCATGTTCCGCAGGCTGCGGGTGGCACTACCAATTCATTATCAACACGTAATGCCGCCGCACCAGAGAGCGGGCAGCTGCCTGTGTAGTTAATCTCTATTCGAAAAGCCCGCATCTCGTGGTCGTGCGGTAGCGTTCTCGCTTCCCACGCCCGGGTTCCCGGGTTCGATTCCCGGCGGGGTCAGGGATTTTCTCTGCCTCGTGATGGCTGGGTGTTGTGTGCTGTCCTTAGGTTAGTTAGGTTTAAGTAGTTCTAAGTTCTAGGGGACTGATGACCATAGATGTTAAGTCCCATAGTGCTCAGAGCCATTTGAACCATCTATTCGAAAATGGCAGTTGTTTGAGGTGCAATGGATGAGGAGCCAGTCGCAGCAGAACAGGAAGCTGTGTCGTGCACTGTTTCTACAAAAGCGAAGAACACGGGCACAGGTAGCGTGGCCGAGCGGTCTAAGGCGCTGGTTTCAGGCACCAGTCTCTTCGGAGGCGTGGGTTCGAATCCCACAGCTGCCAACGTTTTCTGTCTCGAAAGCAGGAGCACTGATTACCCGCGAAGGGAACAGCGCAGCAAGCCGTGAGCGTCTCTTTCTTAAATTGTCGTAGCAGCACAGTGCGTGGTGCAACGACAGGATTCACAGGCGCAGTCTGGTGTCACGATTGCTGGCGTTCGTCTCCACGAAATGCGTCCCGAGCATGCCGTTCTACAAAGTGGAAACGCTAAATTTTGGCCGTTGTCGTCAAGTAGCCTGTGTACTGTTTGCTGCGTTCGCTGGAGGAGCGCTTGCGTCGTTATCCGGTGTGGTCTAGTGGCTAGGATACCTGGCTCTCACCCAGGAGGCCCGGGTTCGATTCCCGGTACCGGAAATGCGCGTTTTGTTGCTCCTCTTATGCGACTTGGCCCGACTTAGCTTTTAGCTCGACTGACGCTCCGCTGACGCTTGCAGAAAATTACGTTAAGTACGATTCGCGGTCACAAGTGACGGCGAGAGCGATGCGACATCTGTCCACCTCTTATCGAGGCACATACCTGTGGTCAACAGAGTTGGAGGACTGCAAGACATTGCCACGGGGGTTGAATGCAGCTAACCACACTGCTTAGTGTCCTAACAGCGCAGACACGTTCGTTTGCCAGTATACATATAATGGAGACCGCGTCTGGCACAGCTGTGGGGAGACACAGTGGTGTGTGGGCCGAGCTTTGCTGTTCATCGCCACTTGCAGTCGCGAGAACTGCCGTCGGCGGTGCCTCCGTGGCCGTGATCGTCTAGTGGTTAGGACATTGCGTTGTGGCCGCAATAACCCAGGTTCGAATCCTGGTCACGGCAATTTTTAAAGTTTTGCCTTGCTGTCGCTGCAGTGACGATTGTGACTCAGTGTTTGAAATCACGGTGCCCTCTTGATTTTTCACTCATGTTCCGCAGGCTGCGGGTGGCACTACCAATTCATTATCAACACGTAATGCCGCCGCACCAGAGAGCGGGCAGCTGCCTGTGTAGTTAATCTCTATTCGAAAATGGCAGTTGTTTGAGGTGCAATGGATGAGCAGCCAGTCGCAGCAGAACAGGAAGCTGTGTCGTGCACTGTTTCTACAAAAGCGAAGAACACGGGCACAGGTAGCGTGGCCGAGCGGTCTAAGGCGCTGGTTTAAGGCACCAGTCTCTTCGGAGGCGTGGGTTCGAATCCCACCGCTGCCAGCTTTTTCTCGTTTTTTGTGCCATTGCGATGTTTTCTCGTGGGGTAGAACGCAGCTCCTGTGACCGCCGTGCCACGTAGGTAGCGTGGCCGAGCGGTCTAAGGCGCTGGTTTCAGGCACCAGTCTCTTCGGAGGCGTGGGTTCGAATCCCACCGCTGCCAACGTTTTCTGTCTCGAAAGCAGGAGCACTGATTACCCGCGAAGGGAACAGCGCAGCAAGCCGTGAGCGTCTCTTTCTTAAATTGTCGTAGCAGCACAGTGCGTGGTGCAACGACAGGATTCACAGGCGCAGTCTGGTGTCACGATTGCTGGCGTTCGTCTCCACGAAATGCGTCCCGAGCATGCCGTTCTACAAAGTGGAAACGCTAAATTTTGGCCGTTGTCGTCAAGTAGCGTGTGTACTGTTTGCTGCGTTCGCTGGAGGAGCGCTTGCGTCGTTATCCGGTGTGGTCTAGTGGCTAGGATACCTGGCTCTCACCCAGGAGGCCCGGGTTCGATTCCCGGTACCGGAAATGCGCATTTTGTTGCTCCTCTTATGCGACTTGGCCCGACTTAGCTCGACTGACGCTCCGCTGACGCTTGCAGAAAATTACGTTAAGTACGATTCGCGGTCACAAGTGACGGCGAGAGCGATGCGACGTCTGTCCACCTCTTATTGAGGCACATACCTGTGGCCAACAGAGTTGGAGGACTGCAAGACATTGCCACGGGGGTTGAATGCAGCTAACCACACTGCTTAGTGTCCTTACAGCGCAGACACGTTCGTTTGCCAGTATACATATAATGGAGACCGCGTCTGGCACAGCTGTGGGGAGACACAGTGGTGTGTGGGCCGAGCTTTGCTGTTCATCGCCACTTGCAGTCGCGAGAACTGCCGTCGGCGGTGCCTCCGTGGCCGTGATCGTCTAGTGGTTAGGACATTGCGTTGTGGCCGCAATAACCCAGGTTCGAATCCTGGTCACGGCAATTTTTAAAGTTTTGCCTTGCTGTCGCTGCAGTGACGATTGTGACTCAGTGTTTGAAATCACGGTGCCCTCTTGATTTTTCACTCATGTTCCGCAGGCTGCGGGTGGCACTACCAATTCATTATCAACACGTAATGCCGCCGCACCAGAGAGCGGGCAGCTGCCTGTGTAGTTAATCTCTATTCGAAAAGCCCGCATCTCGTGGTCGTGCGGTAGCGTTCTCGCTTCCCACGCCCGGGTTCCCGGGTTCGATTCCCGGCGGGGTCAGGGATTTTCTCTGCCTCGTGATGGCTGGGTGTTGTGTGCTGTCCTTAGGTTAGTTAGGTTTAAGTAGTTCTAAGTTCTAGGGGACTGATGACCATAGATGTTAAGTCCCATAGTGCTCAGAGCCATTTGAACCATCTATTCGAAAATGGCAGTTGTTTGAGGTGCAATGGATGAGGAGCCAGTCGCAGCAGAACAGGAAGCTGTGTCGTGCACTGTTTCTACAAAAGCGAAGAACACGGGCACAGGTAGCGTGGCCGAGCGGTCTAAGGCGCTGGTTTCAGGCACCAGTCTCTTCGGAGGCGTGGGTTCGAATCCCACAGCTGCCAACGTTTTCTGTCTCGAAAGCAGGAGCACTGATTACCCGCGAAGGGAACAGCGCAGCAAGCCGTGAGCGTCTCTTTCTTAAATTGTCGTAGCAGCACAGTGCGTGGTGCAACGACAGGATTCACAGGCGCAGTCTGGTGTCACGATTGCTGGCGTTCGTCTCCACGAAATGCGTCCCGAGCATGCCGTTCTACAAAGTGGAAACGCTAAATTTTGGCCGTTGTCGTCAAGTAGCCTGTGTACTGTTTGCTGCGTTCGCTGGAGGAGCGCTTGCGTCGTTATCCGGTGTGGTCTAGTGGCTAGGATACCTGGCTCTCACCCAGGAGGCCCGGGTTCGATTCCCGGTACCGGAAATGCGCGTTTTGTTGCTCCTCTTATGCGACTTGGCCCGACTTAGCTTTTAGCTCGACTGACGCTCCGCTGACGCTTGCAGAAAATTACGTTAAGTACGATTCGCGGTCACAAGTGACGGCGAGAGCGATGCGACATCTGTCCACCTCTTATCGAGGCACATACCTGTGGTCAACAGAGTTGGAGGACTGCAAGACATTGCCACGGGGGTTGAATGCAGCTAACCACACTGCTTAGTGTCCTAACAGCGCAGACACGTTCGTTTGCCAGTATACATATAATGGAGACCGCGTCTGGCACAGCTGTGGGGAGACACAGTGGTGTGTGGGCCGAGCTTTGCTGTTCATCGCCACTTGCAGTCGCGAGAACTGCCGTCGGCGGTGCCTCCGTGGCCGTGATCGTCTAGTGGTTAGGACATTGCGTTGTGGCCGCAATAACCCAGGTTCGAATCCTGGTCACGGCAATTTTTAAAGTTTTGCCTTGCTGTCGCTGCAGTGACGATTGTGACTCAGTGTTTGAAATCACGGTGCCCTCTTGATTTTTCACTCATGTTCCGCAGGCTGCGGGTGGCACTACCAATTCATTATCAACACGTAATGCCGCCGCACCAGAGAGCGGGCAGCTGCCTGTGTAGTTAATCTCTATTCGAAAATGGCAGTTGTTTGAGGTGCAATGGATGAGCAGCCAGTCGCAGCAGAACAGGAAGCTGTGTCGTGCACTGTTTCTACAAAAGCGAAGAACACGGGCACAGGTAGCGTGGCCGAGCGGTCTAAGGCGCTGGTTTAAGGCACCAGTCTCTTCGGAGGCGTGGGTTCGAATCCCACCGCTGCCAGCTTTTTCTCGTTTTTTGTGCCATTGCGATGTTTTCTCGTGGGGTAGAACGCAGCTCCTGTGACCGCCGTGCCACGTAGGTAGCGTGGCCGAGCGGTCTAAGGCGCTGGTTTCAGGCACCAGTCTCTTCGGAGGCGTGGGTTCGAATCCCACCGCTGCCAACGTTTTCTGTCTCGAAAGCAGGAGCACTGATTACCCGCGAAGGGAACAGCGCAGCAAGCCGTGAGCGTCTCTTTCTTAAATTGTCGTAGCAGCACAGTGCGTGGTGCAACGACAGGATTCACAGGCGCAGTCTGGTGTCACGATTGCTGGCGTTCGTCTCCACGAAATGCGTCCCGAGCATGCCGTTCTACAAAGTGGAAACGCTAAATTTTGGCCGTTGTCGTCAAGTAGCGTGTGTACTGTTTGCTGCGTTCGCTGGAGGAGCGCTTGCGTCGTTATCCGGTGTGGTCTAGTGGCTAGGATACCTGGCTCTCACCCAGGAGGCCCGGGTTCGATTCCCGGTACCGGAAATGCGCATTTTGTTGCTCCTCTTATGCGACTTGGCCCGACTTAGCTCGACTGACGCTCCGCTGACGCTTGCAGAAAATTACGTTAAGTACGATTCGCGGTCACAAGTGACGGCGAGAGCGATGCGACGTCTGTCCACCTCTTATTGAGGCACATACCTGTGGCCAACAGAGTTGGAGGACTGCAAGACATTGCCACGGGGGTTGAATGCAGCTAACCACACTGCTTAGTGTCCTTACAGCGCAGACACGTTCGTTTGCCAGTATACATATAATGGAGACCGCGTCTGGCACAGCTGTGGGGAGACACAGTGGTGTGTGGGCCGAGCTTTGCTGTTCATCGCCACTTGCAGTCGCGAGAACTGCCGTCGGCGGTGCCTCCGTGGCCGTGATCGTCTAGTGGTTAGGACATTGCGTTGTGGCCGCAATAACCCAGGTTCGAATCCTGGTCACGGCAATTTTTAAAGTTTTGCCTTGCTGTCGCTGCAGTGACGATTGTGACTCAGTGTTTGAAATCACGGTGCCCTCTTGATTTTTCACTCATGTTCCGCAGGCTGCGGGTGGCACTACCAATTCATTATCAACACGTAATGCCGCCGCACCAGAGAGCGGGCAGCTGCCTGTGTAGTTAATCTCTATTCGAAAAGCCCGCATCTCGTGGTCGTGCGGTAGCGTTCTCGCTTCCCACGCCCGGGTTCCCGGGTTCGATTCCCGGCGGGGTCAGGGATTTTCTCTGCCTCGTGATGGCTGGGTGTTGTGTGCTGTCCTTAGGTTAGTTAGGTTTAAGTAGTTCTAAGTTCTAGGGGACTGATGACCATAGATGTTAAGTCCCATAGTGCTCAGAGCCATTTGAACCATCTATTCGAAAATGGCAGTTGTTTGAGGTGCAATGGATGAGGAGCCAGTCGCAGCAGAACAGGAAGCTGTGTCGTGCACTGTTTCTACAAAAGCGAAGAACACGGGCACAGGTAGCGTGGCCGAGCGGTCTAAGGCGCTGGTTTCAGGCACCAGTCTCTTCGGAGGCGTGGGTTCGAATCCCACAGCTGCCAACGTTTTCTGTCTCGAAAGCAGGAGCACTGATTACCCGCGAAGGGAACAGCGCAGCAAGCCGTGAGCGTCTCTTTCTTAAATTGTCGTAGCAGCACAGTGCGTGGTGCAACGACAGGATTCACAGGCGCAGTCTGGTGTCACGATTGCTGGCGTTCGTCTCCACGAAATGCGTCCCGAGCATGCCGTTCTACAAAGTGGAAACGCTAAATTTTGGCCGTTGTCGTCAAGTAGCCTGTGTACTGTTTGCTGCGTTCGCTGGAGGAGCGCTTGCGTCGTTATCCGGTGTGGTCTAGTGGCTAGGATACCTGGCTCTCACCCAGGAGGCCCGGGTTCGATTCCCGGTACCGGAAATGCGCGTTTTGTTGCTCCTCTTATGCGACTTGGCCCGACTTAGCTTTTAGCTCGACTGACGCTCCGCTGACGCTTGCAGAAAATTACGTTAAGTACGATTCGCGGTCACAAGTGACGGCGAGAGCGATGCGACATCTGTCCACCTCTTATCGAGGCACATACCTGTGGTCAACAGAGTTGGAGGACTGCAAGACATTGCCACGGGGGTTGAATGCAGCTAACCACACTGCTTAGTGTCCTAACAGCGCAGACACGTTCGTTTGCCAGTATACATATAATGGAGACCGCGTCTGGCACAGCTGTGGGGAGACACAGTGGTGTGTGGGCCGAGCTTTGCTGTTCATCGCCACTTGCAGTCGCGAGAACTGCCGTCGGCGGTGCCTCCGTGGCCGTGATCGTCTAGTGGTTAGGACATTGCGTTGTGGCCGCAATAACCCAGGTTCGAATCCTGGTCACGGCAATTTTTAAAGTTTTGCCTTGCTGTCGCTGCAGTGACGATTGTGACTCAGTGTTTGAAATCACGGTGCCCTCTTGATTTTTCACTCATGTTCCGCAGGCTGCGGGTGGCACTACCAATTCATTATCAACACGTAATGCCGCCGCACCAGAGAGCGGGCAGCTGCCTGTGTAGTTAATCTCTATTCGAAAATGGCAGTTGTTTGAGGTGCAATGGATGAGCAGCCAGTCGCAGCAGAACAGGAAGCTGTGTCGTGCACTGTTTCTACAAAAGCGAAGAACACGGGCACAGGTAGCGTGGCCGAGCGGTCTAAGGCGCTGGTTTAAGGCACCAGTCTCTTCGGAGGCGTGGGTTCGAATCCCACCGCTGCCAGCTTTTTCTCGTTTTTTGTGCCATTGCGATGTTTTCTCGTGGGGTAGAACGCAGCTCCTGTGACCGCCGTGCCACGTAGGTAGCGTGGCCGAGCGGTCTAAGGCGCTGGTTTCAGGCACCAGTCTCTTCGGAGGCGTGGGTTCGAATCCCACCGCTGCCAACGTTTTCTGTCTCGAAAGCAGGAGCACTGATTACCCGCGAAGGGAACAGCGCAGCAAGCCGTGAGCGTCTCTTTCTTAAATTGTCGTAGCAGCACAGTGCGTGGTGCAACGACAGGATTCACAGGCGCAGTCTGGTGTCACGATTGCTGGCGTTCGTCTCCACGAAATGCGTCCCGAGCATGCCGTTCTACAAAGTGGAAACGCTAAATTTTGGCCGTTGTCGTCAAGTAGCGTGTGTACTGTTTGCTGCGTTCGCTGGAGGAGCGCTTGCGTCGTTATCCGGTGTGGTCTAGTGGCTAGGATACCTGGCTCTCACCCAGGAGGCCCGGGTTCGATTCCCGGTACCGGAAATGCGCATTTTGTTGCTCCTCTTATGCGACTTGGCCCGACTTAGCTCGACTGACGCTCCGCTGACGCTTGCAGAAAATTACGTTAAGTACGATTCGCGGTCACAAGTGACGGCGAGAGCGATGCGACGTCTGTCCACCTCTTATTGAGGCACATACCTGTGGCCAACAGAGTTGGAGGACTGCAAGACATTGCCACGGGGGTTGAATGCAGCTAACCACACTGCTTAGTGTCCTTACAGCGCAGACACGTTCGTTTGCCAGTATACATATAATGGAGACCGCGTCTGGCACAGCTGTGGGGAGACACAGTGGTGTGTGGGCCGAGCTTTGCTGTTCATCGCCACTTGCAGTCGCGAGAACTGCCGTCGGCGGTGCCTCCGTGGCCGTGATCGTCTAGTGGTTAGGACATTGCGTTGTGGCCGCAATAACCCAGGTTCGAATCCTGGTCACGGCAATTTTTAAAGTTTTGCCTTGCTGTCGCTGCAGTGACGATTGTGACTCAGTGTTTGAAATCACGGTGCCCTCTTGATTTTTCACTCATGTTCCGCAGGCTGCGGGTGGCACTACCAATTCATTATCAACACGTAATGCCGCCGCACCAGAGAGCGGGCAGCTGCCTGTGTAGTTAATCTCTATTCGAAAAGCCCGCATCTCGTGGTCGTGCGGTAGCGTTCTCGCTTCCCACGCCCGGGTTCCCGGGTTCGATTCCCGGCGGGGTCAGGGATTTTCTCTGCCTCGTGATGGCTGGGTGTTGTGTGCTGTCCTTAGGTTAGTTAGGTTTAAGTAGTTCTAAGTTCTAGGGGACTGATGACCATAGATGTTAAGTCCCATAGTGCTCAGAGCCATTTGAACCATCTATTCGAAAATGGCAGTTGTTTGAGGTGCAATGGATGAGGAGCCAGTCGCAGCAGAACAGGAAGCTGTGTCGTGCACTGTTTCTACAAAAGCGAAGAACACGGGCACAGGTAGCGTGGCCGAGCGGTCTAAGGCGCTGGTTTCAGGCACCAGTCTCTTCGGAGGCGTGGGTTCGAATCCCACAGCTGCCAACGTTTTCTGTCTCGAAAGCAGGAGCACTGATTACCCGCGAAGGGAACAGCGCAGCAAGCCGTGAGCGTCTCTTTCTTAAATTGTCGTAGCAGCACAGTGCGTGGTGCAACGACAGGATTCACAGGCGCAGTCTGGTGTCACGATTGCTGGCGTTCGTCTCCACGAAATGCGTCCCGAGCATGCCGTTCTACAAAGTGGAAACGCTAAATTTTGGCCGTTGTCGTCAAGTAGCCTGTGTACTGTTTGCTGCGTTCGCTGGAGGAGCGCTTGCGTCGTTATCCGGTGTGGTCTAGTGGCTAGGATACCTGGCTCTCACCCAGGAGGCCCGGGTTCGATTCCCGGTACCGGAAATGCGCGTTTTGTTGCTCCTCTTATGCGACTTGGCCCGACTTAGCTTTTAGCTCGACTGACGCTCCGCTGACGCTTGCAGAAAATTACGTTAAGTACGATTCGCGGTCACAAGTGACGGCGAGAGCGATGCGACATCTGTCCACCTCTTATCGAGGCACATACCTGTGGTCAACAGAGTTGGAGGACTGCAAGACATTGCCACGGGGGTTGAATGCAGCTAACCACACTGCTTAGTGTCCTAACAGCGCAGACACGTTCGTTTGCCAGTATACATATAATGGAGACCGCGTCTGGCACAGCTGTGGGGAGACACAGTGGTGTGTGGGCCGAGCTTTGCTGTTCATCGCCACTTGCAGTCGCGAGAACTGCCGTCGGCGGTGCCTCCGTGGCCGTGATCGTCTAGTGGTTAGGACATTGCGTTGTGGCCGCAATAACCCAGGTTCGAATCCTGGTCACGGCAATTTTTAAAGTTTTGCCTTGCTGTCGCTGCAGTGACGATTGTGACTCAGTGTTTGAAATCACGGTGCCCTCTTGATTTTTCACTCATGTTCCGCAGGCTGCGGGTGGCACTACCAATTCATTATCAACACGTAATGCCGCCGCACCAGAGAGCGGGCAGCTGCCTGTGTAGTTAATCTCTATTCGAAAATGGCAGTTGTTTGAGGTGCAATGGATGAGCAGCCAGTCGCAGCAGAACAGGAAGCTGTGTCGTGCACTGTTTCTACAAAAGCGAAGAACACGGGCACAGGTAGCGTGGCCGAGCGGTCTAAGGCGCTGGTTTAAGGCACCAGTCTCTTCGGAGGCGTGGGTTCGAATCCCACCGCTGCCAGCTTTTTCTCGTTTTTTGTGCCATTGCGATGTTTTCTCGTGGGGTAGAACGCAGCTCCTGTGACCGCCGTGCCACGTAGGTAGCGTGGCCGAGCGGTCTAAGGCGCTGGTTTCAGGCACCAGTCTCTTCGGAGGCGTGGGTTCGAATCCCACCGCTGCCAACGTTTTCTGTCTCGAAAGCAGGAGCACTGATTACCCGCGAAGGGAACAGCGCAGCAAGCCGTGAGCGTCTCTTTCTTAAATTGTCGTAGCAGCACAGTGCGTGGTGCAACGACAGGATTCACAGGCGCAGTCTGGTGTCACGATTGCTGGCGTTCGTCTCCACGAAATGCGTCCCGAGCATGCCGTTCTACAAAGTGGAAACGCTAAATTTTGGCCGTTGTCGTCAAGTAGCGTGTGTACTGTTTGCTGCGTTCGCTGGAGGAGCGCTTGCGTCGTTATCCGGTGTGGTCTAGTGGCTAGGATACCTGGCTCTCACCCAGGAGGCCCGGGTTCGATTCCCGGTACCGGAAATGCGCATTTTGTTGCTCCTCTTATGCGACTTGGCCCGACTTAGCTCGACTGACGCTCCGCTGACGCTTGCAGAAAATTACGTTAAGTACGATTCGCGGTCACAAGTGACGGCGAGAGCGATGCGACGTCTGTCCACCTCTTATTGAGGCACATACCTGTGGCCAACAGAGTTGGAGGACTGCAAGACATTGCCACGGGGGTTGAATGCAGCTAACCACACTGCTTAGTGTCCTTACAGCGCAGACACGTTCGTTTGCCAGTATACATATAATGGAGACCGCGTCTGGCACAGCTGTGGGGAGACACAGTGGTGTGTGGGCCGAGCTTTGCTGTTCATCGCCACTTGCAGTCGCGAGAACTGCCGTCGGCGGTGCCTCCGTGGCCGTGATCGTCTAGTGGTTAGGACATTGCGTTGTGGCCGCAATAACCCAGGTTCGAATCCTGGTCACGGCAATTTTTAAAGTTTTGCCTTGCTGTCGCTGCAGTGACGATTGTGACTCAGTGTTTGAAATCACGGTGCCCTCTTGATTTTTCACTCATGTTCCGCAGGCTGCGGGTGGCACTACCAATTCATTATCAACACGTAATGCCGCCGCACCAGAGAGCGGGCAGCTGCCTGTGTAGTTAATCTCTATTCGAAAAGCCCGCATCTCGTGGTCGTGCGGTAGCGTTCTCGCTTCCCACGCCCGGGTTCCCGGGTTCGATTCCCGGCGGGGTCAGGGATTTTCTCTGCCTCGTGATGGCTGGGTGTTGTGTGCTGTCCTTAGGTTAGTTAGGTTTAAGTAGTTCTAAGTTCTAGGGGACTGATGACCATAGATGTTAAGTCCCATAGTGCTCAGAGCCATTTGAACCATCTATTCGAAAATGGCAGTTGTTTGAGGTGCAATGGATGAGGAGCCAGTCGCAGCAGAACAGGAAGCTGTGTCGTGCACTGTTTCTACAAAAGCGAAGAACACGGGCACAGGTAGCGTGGCCGAGCGGTCTAAGGCGCTGGTTTCAGGCACCAGTCTCTTCGGAGGCGTGGGTTCGAATCCCACAGCTGCCAACGTTTTCTGTCTCGAAAGCAGGAGCACTGATTACCCGCGAAGGGAACAGCGCAGCAAGCCGTGAGCGTCTCTTTCTTAAATTGTCGTAGCAGCACAGTGCGTGGTGCAACGACAGGATTCACAGGCGCAGTCTGGTGTCACGATTGCTGGCGTTCGTCTCCACGAAATGCGTCCCGAGCATGCCGTTCTACAAAGTGGAAACGCTAAATTTTGGCCGTTGTCGTCAAGTAGCCTGTGTACTGTTTGCTGCGTTCGCTGGAGGAGCGCTTGCGTCGTTATCCGGTGTGGTCTAGTGGCTAGGATACCTGGCTCTCACCCAGGAGGCCCGGGTTCGATTCCCGGTACCGGAAATGCGCGTTTTGTTGCTCCTCTTATGCGACTTGGCCCGACTTAGCTTTTAGCTCGACTGACGCTCCGCTGACGCTTGCAGAAAATTACGTTAAGTACGATTCGCGGTCACAAGTGACGGCGAGAGCGATGCGACATCTGTCCACCTCTTATCGAGGCACATACCTGTGGTCAACAGAGTTGGAGGACTGCAAGACATTGCCACGGGGGTTGAATGCAGCTAACCACACTGCTTAGTGTCCTAACAGCGCAGACACGTTCGTTTGCCAGTATACATATAATGGAGACCGCGTCTGGCACAGCTGTGGGGAGACACAGTGGTGTGTGGGCCGAGCTTTGCTGTTCATCGCCACTTGCAGTCGCGAGAACTGCCGTCGGCGGTGCCTCCGTGGCCGTGATCGTCTAGTGGTTAGGACATTGCGTTGTGGCCGCAATAACCCAGGTTCGAATCCTGGTCACGGCAATTTTTAAAGTTTTGCCTTGCTGTCGCTGCAGTGACGATTGTGACTCAGTGTTTGAAATCACGGTGCCCTCTTGATTTTTCACTCATGTTCCGCAGGCTGCGGGTGGCACTACCAATTCATTATCAACACGTAATGCCGCCGCACCAGAGAGCGGGCAGCTGCCTGTGTAGTTAATCTCTATTCGAAAATGGCAGTTGTTTGAGGTGCAATGGATGAGCAGCCAGTCGCAGCAGAACAGGAAGCTGTGTCGTGCACTGTTTCTACAAAAGCGAAGAACACGGGCACAGGTAGCGTGGCCGAGCGGTCTAAGGCGCTGGTTTAAGGCACCAGTCTCTTCGGAGGCGTGGGTTCGAATCCCACCGCTGCCAGCTTTTTCTCGTTTTTTGTGCCATTGCGATGTTTTCTCGTGGGGTAGAACGCAGCTCCTGTGACCGCCGTGCCACGTAGGTAGCGTGGCCGAGCGGTCTAAGGCGCTGGTTTCAGGCACCAGTCTCTTCGGAGGCGTGGGTTCGAATCCCACCGCTGCCAACGTTTTCTGTCTCGAAAGCAGGAGCACTGATTACCCGCGAAGGGAACAGCGCAGCAAGCCGTGAGCGTCTCTTTCTTAAATTGTCGTAGCAGCACAGTGCGTGGTGCAACGACAGGATTCACAGGCGCAGTCTGGTGTCACGATTGCTGGCGTTCGTCTCCACGAAATGCGTCCCGAGCATGCCGTTCTACAAAGTGGAAACGCTAAATTTTGGCCGTTGTCGTCAAGTAGCGTGTGTACTGTTTGCTGCGTTCGCTGGAGGAGCGCTTGCGTCGTTATCCGGTGTGGTCTAGTGGCTAGGATACCTGGCTCTCACCCAGGAGGCCCGGGTTCGATTCCCGGTACCGGAAATGCGCATTTTGTTGCTCCTCTTATGCGACTTGGCCCGACTTAGCTCGACTGACGCTCCGCTGACGCTTGCAGAAAATTACGTTAAGTACGATTCGCGGTCACAAGTGACGGCGAGAGCGATGCGACATCTGTCCACCTCTTATCGAGGCACATACCTGTGGTCAACAGAGTTGGAGGACTGCAAGACATTGCCACGGGGGTTGAATGCAGCTAACCACACTGCTTAGTGTCCTAACAGCGCAGACACGTTCGTTTGCCAGTATACATATAATGGAGACCGCGTCTGGCACAGCTGTGGGGAGACACAGTGGTGTGTGGGCCGAGCTTTGCTGTTCATCGCCACTTGCAGTCGCGAGAACTGCCGTCGGCGGTGCCTCCGTGGCCGTGATCGTCTAGTGGTTAGGACATTGCGTTGTGGCCGCAATAACCCAGGTTCGAATCCTGGTCACGGCAATTTTTAAAGTTTTGCCTTGCTGTCGCTGCAGTGACGATTGTGACTCAGTGTTTGAAATCACGGTGCCCTCTTGATTTTTCACTCATGTTCCGCAGGCTGCGGGTGGCACTACCAATTCATTATCAACACGTAATGCCGCCGCACCAGAGAGCGGGCAGCTGCCTGTGTAGTTAATCTCTATTCGAAAATGGCAGTTGTTTGAGGTGCAATGGATGAGCAGCCAGTCGCAGCAGAACAGGAAGCTGTGTCGTGCACTGTTTCTACAAAAGCGAAGAACACGGGCACAGGTAGCGTGGCCGAGCGGTCTAAGGCGCTGGTTTAAGGCACCAGTCTCTTCGGAGGCGTGGGTTCGAATCCCACCGCTGCCAGCTTTTTCTCGTTTTTTGTGCCATTGCGATGTTTTCTCGTGGGGTAGAACGCAGCTCCTGTGACCGCCGTGCCACGTAGGTAGCGTGGCCGAGCGGTCTAAGGCGCTGGTTTCAGGCACCAGTCTCTTCGGAGGCGTGGGTTCGAATCCCACCGCTGCCAACGTTTTCTGTCTCGAAAGCAGGAGCACTGATTACCCGCGAAGGGAACAGCGCAGCAAGCCGTGAGCGTCTCTTTCTTAAATTGTCGTAGCAGCACAGTGCGTGGTGCAACGACAGGATTCACAGGCGCAGTCTGGTGTCACGATTGCTGGCGTTCGTCTCCACGAAATGCGTCCCGAGCATGCCGTTCTACAAAGTGGAAACGCTAAATTTTGGCCGTTGTCGTCAAGTAGCCTGTGTACTGTTTGCTGCGTTCGCTGGAGGAGCGCTTGCGTCGTTATCCGGTGTGGTCTAGTGGCTAGGATACCTGGCTCTCACCCAGGAGGCCCGGGTTCGATTCCCGGTACCGGAAATGCGCGTTTTGTTGCTCCTCTTATGCGACTTGGCCCGACTTAGCTTTTAGCTCGACTGACGCTCCGCTGACGCTTGCAGAAAATTACGTTAAGTACGATTCGCGGTCACAAGTGACGGCGAGAGCGATGCGACATCTGTCCACCTCTTATCGAGGCACATACCTGTGGTCAACAGAGTTGGAGGACTGCAAGACATTGCCACGGGGGTTGAATGCAGCTAACCACACTGCTTAGTGTCCTAACAGCGCAGACACGTTCGTTTGCCAGTATACATATAATGGAGACCGCGTCTGGCACAGCTGTGGGGAGACACAGTGGTGTGTGGGCCGAGCTTTGCTGTTCATCGCCACTTGCAGTCGCGAGAACTGCCGTCGGCGGTGCCTCCGTGGCCGTGATCGTCTAGTGGTTAGGACATTGCGTTGTGGCCGCAATAACCCAGGTTCGAATCCTGGTCACGGCAATTTTTAAAGTTTTGCCTTGCTGTCGCTGCAGTGACGTTTGTGACTCAGTGTTTGAAATCACGGTGCCCTCTTGATTTTTCACTCATGTTCCGCAGGCTGCGGGTGGCACTACCAATTCATTATCAACACGTAATGCCGCCGCACCAGAGAGCGGGCAGCTGCCTGTGTAGTTAATCTCTATTCGAAAATGGCAGTTGTTTGAGGTGCAATGGATGAGCAGCCAGTCGCAGCAGAATAGGAAGCTGTGTCGTGCACTGTTTCTACAAAAGCGAAGAACACGGGCACAGGTAGCGTGGCCGAGCGGTCTAAGGCGCTGGTTTAAGGCACCAGTCTCTTCGGAGGCGTGGGTTCGAATCCCACCGCTGCCAGCTTTTTCTCGTTTTTTGTGCCATTGCGATGTTTTCTCGTGGGGTAGAACGCAGCTCCTGTGACCGCCGTGCCACGTAGGTAGCGTGGCCGAGCGGTCTAAGGCGCTGGTTTCAGGCACCAGTCTCTTCGGAGGCGTGGGTTCGAATCCCACCGCTGCCAACGTTTTCTGTCTCGAAAGCAGGAGCACTGATTACCCGCGAAGGGAACAGCGCAGCAAGCCGTGAGCGTCTCTTTCTTAAATTGTCGTAGCAGCACAGTGCGTGGTGCAACGACAGGATTCACAGGCGCAGTCTGGTGTCACGATTGCTGGCGTTCGTCTCCACGAAATGCGTCCCGAGCATGCCGTTCTACAAAGTGGAAACGCTAAATTTTGGCCGTTGTCGTCAAGTAGCCTGTGTACTGTTTGCTGCGTTCGCTGGAGGAGCGCTTGCGTCGTTATCCGGTGTGGTCTAGTGGCTAGGATACCTGGCTCTCACCCAGGAGGCCCGGGTTCGATTCCCGGTACCGGAAATGCGCGTTTTGTTGCTCCTCTTATGCGACTTGGCCCGACTTAGCTTTTAGCTCGACTGACGCTCCGCTGACGCTTGCAGAAAATTACGTTAAGTACGATTCGCGGTCACAAGTGACGGCGAGAGCGATGCGACGTCTGTCCACCTCTTATTGAGGCACATACCTGTGGCCAACAGAGTTGGAGGACTGCAAGACATTGCCACGGGGGTTGAATGCAGCTAACCACACTGCTTAGTGTCCTTACAGCGCAGACACGTTCGTTTGCCAGTATACATATAATGGAGACCGCGTCTGGCACAGCTGTGGGGAGACACAGTGGTGTGTGGGCCGAGCTTTGCTGTTCATCGCCACTTGCAGTCGCGAGAACTGCCGTCGGCGGTGCCTCCGTGGCCGTGATCGTCTAGTGGTTAGGACATTGCGTTGTGGCCGCAATAACCCAGGTTCGAATCCTGGTCACGGCAATTTTTAAAGTTTTGCCTTGCTGTCGCTGCAGTGACGATTGTGACTCAGTGTTTGAAATCACGGTGCCCTCTTGATTTTTCACTCATGTTCCGCAGGCTGCGGGTGGCACTACCAATTCATTATCAACACGTAATGCCGCCGCACCAGAGAGCGGGCAGCTGCCTGTGTAGTTAATCTCTATTCGAAAAGCCCGCATCTCGTGGTCGTGCGGTAGCGTTCTCGCTTCCCACGCCCGGGTTCCCGGGTTCGATTCCCGGCGGGGTCAGGGATTTTCTCTGCCTCGTGATGGCTGGGTGTTGTGTGCTGTCCTTAGGTTAGTTAGGTTTAAGTAGTTCTAAGTTCTAGGGGACTGATGACCATAGATGTTAAGTCCCATAGTGCTCAGAGCCATTTGAACCATCTATTCGAAAATGGCAGTTGTTTGAGGTGCAATGGATGAGGAGCCAGTCGCAGCAGAACAGGAAGCTGTGTCGTGCACTGTTTCTACAAAAGCGAAGAACACGGGCACAGGTAGCGTGGCCGAGCGGTCTAAGGCGCTGGTTTCAGGCACCAGTCTCTTCGGAGGCGTGGGTTCGAATCCCACAGCTGCCAACGTTTTCTGTCTCGAAAGCAGGAGCACTGATTACCCGCGAAGGGAACAGCGCAGCAAGCCGTGAGCGTCTCTTTCTTAAATTGTCGTAGCAGCACAGTGCGTGGTGCAACGACAGGATTCACAGGCGCAGTCTGGTGTCACGATTGCTGGCGTTCGTCTCCACGAAATGCGTCCCGAGCATGCCGTTCTACAAAGTGGAAACGCTAAATTTTGGCCGTTGTCGTCAAGTAGCCTGTGTACTGTTTGCTGCGTTCGCTGGAGGAGCGCTTGCGTCGTTATCCGGTGTGGTCTAGTGGCTAGGATACCTGGCTCTCACCCAGGAGGCCCGGGTTCGATTCCCGGTACCGGAAATGCGCGTTTTGTTGCTCCTCTTATGCGACTTGGCCCGACTTAGCTTTTAGCTCGACTGACGCTCCGCTGACGCTTGCAGAAAATTACGTTAAGTACGATTCGCGGTCACAAGTGACGGCGAGAGCGATGCGACATCTGTCCACCTCTTATCGAGGCACATACCTGTGGTCAACAGAGTTGGAGGACTGCAAGACATTGCCACGGGGGTTGAATGCAGCTAACCACACTGCTTAGTGTCCTAACAGCGCAGACACGTTCGTTTGCCAGTATACATATAATGGAGACCGCGTCTGGCACAGCTGTGGGGAGACACAGTGGTGTGTGGGCCGAGCTTTGCTGTTCATCGCCACTTGCAGTCGCGAGAACTGCCGTCGGCGGTGCCTCCGTGGCCGTGATCGTCTAGTGGTTAGGACATTGCGTTGTGGCCGCAATAACCCAGGTTCGAATCCTGGTCACGGCAATTTTTAAAGTTTTGCCTTGCTGTCGCTGCAGTGACGATTGTGACTCAGTGTTTGAAATCACGGTGCCCTCTTGATTTTTCACTCATGTTCCGCAGGCTGCGGGTGGCACTACCAATTCATTATCAACACGTAATGCCGCCGCACCAGAGAGCGGGCAGCTGCCTGTGTAGTTAATCTCTATTCGAAAATGGCAGTTGTTTGAGGTGCAATGGATGAGCAGCCAGTCGCAGCAGAACAGGAAGCTGTGTCGTGCACTGTTTCTACAAAAGCGAAGAACAGGGGCACAGGTAGCGTGGCCGAGCGGTCTAAGGCGCTGGTTTAAGGCACCAGTCTCTTCGGAGGCGTGGGTTCGAATCCCACCGCTGCCAGCTTTTTCTCGTTTTTTGTGCCATTGCGATGTTTTCTCGTGGGGTAGAACGCAGCTCCTGTGACCGCCGTGCCACGTAGGTAGCGTGGCCGAGCGGTCTAAGGCGCTGGTTTCAGGCACCAGTCTCTTCGGAGGCGTGGGTTCGAATCCCACCGCTGCCAACGTTTTCTGTCTCGAAAGCAGGAGCACTGATTACCCGCGAAGGGAACAGCGCAGCAAGCCGTGAGCGTCTCTTTCTTAAATTGTCGTAGCAGCACAGTGCGTGGTGCAACGACAGGATTCACAGGCGCAGTCTGGTGTCACGATTGCTGGCGTTCGTCTCCACGAAATGCGTCCCGAGCATGCCGTTCTACAAAGTGGAAACGCTAAATTTTGGCCGTTGTCGTCAAGTAGCCTGTGTACTGTTTGCTGCGTTCGCTGGAGGAGCGCTTGCGTCGTTATCCGGTGTGGTCTAGTGGCTAGGATACCTGGCTCTCACCCAGGAGGCCCGGGTTCGATTCCCGGTACCGGAAATGCGCGTTTTGTTGCTCCTCTTATGCGACTTGGCCCGACTTAGCTTTTAGCTCGACTGACGCTCCGCTGACGCTTGCAGAAAATTACGTTAAGTACGATTCGCGGTCACAAGTGACGGCGAGAGCGATGCGACATCTGTCCACCTCTTATCGAGGCACATACCTGTGGTCAACAGAGTTGGAGGACTGCAAGACATTGCCACGGGGGTTGAATGCAGCTAACCACACTGCTTAGTGTCCTAACAGCGCAGACACGTTCGTTTGCCAGTATACATATAATGGAGACCGCGTCTGGCACAGCTGTGGGGAGACACAGTGGTGTGTGGGCCGAGCTTTGCTGTTCATCGCCACTTGCAGTCGCGAGAACTGCCGTCGGCGGTGCCTCCGTGGCCGTGATCGTCTAGTGGTTAGGACATTGCGTTGTGGCCGCAATAACCCAGGTTCGAATCCTGGTCACGGCAATTTTTAAAGTTTTGCCTTGCTGTCGCTGCAGTGACGATTGTGACTCAGTGTTTGAAATCACGGTGCCCTCTTGATTTTTCACTCATGTTCCGCAGGCTGCGGGTGGCACTACCAATTCATTATCAACACGTAATGCCGCCGCACCAGAGAGCGGGCAGCTGCCTGTGTAGTTAATCTCTATTCGAAAATGGCAGTTGTTTGAGGTGCAATGGATGAGCAGCCAGTCGCAGCAGAACAGGAAGCTGTGTCGTGCACTGTTTCTACAAAAGCGAAGAACACGGGCACAGGTAGCGTGGCCGAGCGGTCTAAGGCGCTGGTTTAAGGCACCAGTCTCTTCGGAGGCGTGGGTTCGAATCCCACCGCTGCCAGCTTTTTCTCGTTTTTTGTGCCATTGCGATGTTTTCTCGTGGGGTAGAACGCAGCTCCTGTGACCGCCGTGCCACGTAGGTAGCGTGGCCGAGCGGTCTAAGGCGCTGGTTTCAGGCACCAGTCTCTTCGGAGGCGTGGGTTCGAATCCCACCGCTGCCAACGTTTTCTGTCTCGAAAGCAGGAGCACTGATTACCCGCGAAGGGAACAGCGCAGCAAGCCGTGAGCGTCTCTTTCTTAAATTGTCGTAGCAGCACAGTGCGTGGTGCAACGACAGGATTCACAGGCGCAGTCTGGTGTCACGATTGCTGGCGTTCGTCTCCACGAAATGCGTCCCGAGCATGCCGTTCTACAAAGTGGAAACGCTAAATTTTGGCCGTTGTCGTCAAGTAGCGTGTGTACTGTTTGCTGCGTTCGCTGGAGGAGCGCTTGCGTCGTTATCCGGTGTGGTCTAGTGGCTAGGATACCTGGCTCTCACCCAGGAGGCCCGGGTTCGATTCCCGGTACCGGAAATGCGCATTTTGTTGCTCCTCTTATGCGACTTGGCCCGACTTAGCTCGACTGACGCTCCGCTGACGCTTGCAGAAAATTACGTTAAGTACGATTCGCGGTCACAAGTGACGGCGAGAGCGATGCGACGTCTGTCCACCTCTTATTGAGGCACATACCTGTGGCCAACAGAGTTGGAGGACTGCAAGACATTGCCACGGGGGTTGAATGCAGCTAACCACACTGCTTAGTGTCCTTACAGCGCAGACACGTTCGTTTGCCAGTATACATATAATGGAGACCGCGTCTGGCACAGCTGTGGGGAGACACAGTGGTGTGTGGGCCGAGCTTTGCTGTTCATCGCCACTTGCAGTCGCGAGAACTGCCGTCGGCGGTGCCTCCGTGGCCGTGATCGTCTAGTGGTTAGGACATTGCGTTGTGGCCGCAATAACCCAGGTTCGAATCCTGGTCACGGCAATTTTTAAAGTTTTGCCTTGCTGTCGCTGCAGTGACGATTGTGACTCAGTGTTTGAAATCACGGTGCCCTCTTGATTTTTCACTCATGTTCCGCAGGCTGCGGGTGGCACTACCAATTCATTATCAACACGTAATGCCGCCGCACCAGAGAGCGGGCAGCTGCCTGTGTAGTTAATCTCTATTCGAAAAGCCCGCATCTCGTGGTCGTGCGGTAGCGTTCTCGCTTCCCACGCCCGGGTTCCCGGGTTCGATTCCCGGCGGGGTCAGGGATTTTCTCTGCCTCGTGATGGCTGGGTGTTGTGTGCTGTCCTTAGGTTAGTTAGGTTTAAGTAGTTCTAAGTTCTAGGGGACTGATGACCATAGATGTTAAGTCCCATAGTGCTCAGAGCCATTTGAACCATCTATTCGAAAATGGCAGTTGTTTGAGGTGCAATGGATGAGGAGCCAGTCGCAGCAGAACAGGAAGCTGTGTCGTGCACTGTTTCTACAAAAGCGAAGAACACGGGCACAGGTAGCGTGGCCGAGCGGTCTAAGGCGCTGGTTTCAGGCACCAGTCTCTTCGGAGGCGTGGGTTCGAATCCCACAGCTGCCAACGTTTTCTGTCTCGAAAGCAGGAGCACTGATTACCCGCGAAGGGAACAGCGCAGCAAGCCGTGAGCGTCTCTTTCTTAAATTGTCGTAGCAGCACAGTGCGTGGTGCAACGACAGGATTCACAGGCGCAGTCTGGTGTCACGATTGCTGGCGTTCGTCTCCACGAAATGCGTCCCGAGCATGCCGTTCTACAAAGTGGAAACGCTAAATTTTGGCCGTTGTCGTCAAGTAGCCTGTGTACTGTTTGCTGCGTTCGCTGGAGGAGCGCTTGCGTCGTTATCCGGTGTGGTCTAGTGGCTAGGATACCTGGCTCTCACCCAGGAGGCCCGGGTTCGATTCCCGGTACCGGAAATGCGCGTTTTGTTGCTCCTCTTATGCGACTTGGCCCGACTTAGCTTTTAGCTCGACTGACGCTCCGCTGACGCTTGCAGAAAATTACGTTAAGTACGATTCGCGGTCACAAGTGACGGCGAGAGCGATGCGACATCTGTCCACCTCTTATCGAGGCACATACCTGTGGTCAACAGAGTTGGAGGACTGCAAGACATTGCCACGGGGGTTGAATGCAGCTAACCACACTGCTTAGTGTCCTAACAGCGCAGACACGTTCGTTTGCCAGTATACATATAATGGAGACCGCGTCTGGCACAGCTGTGGGGAGACACAGTGGTGTGTGGGCCGAGCTTTGCTGTTCATCGCCACTTGCAGTCGCGAGAACTGCCGTCGGCGGTGCCTCCGTGGCCGTGATCGTCTAGTGGTTAGGACATTGCGTTGTGGCCGCAATAACCCAGGTTCGAATCCTGGTCACGGCAATTTTTAAAGTTTTGCCTTGCTGTCGCTGCAGTGACGATTGTGACTCAGTGTTTGAAATCACGGTGCCCTCTTGATTTTTCACTCATGTTCCGCAGGCTGCGGGTGGCACTACCAATTCATTATCAACACGTAATGCCGCCGCACCAGAGAGCGGGCAGCTGCCTGTGTAGTTAATCTCTATTCGAAAATGGCAGTTGTTTGAGGTGCAATGGATGAGCAGCCAGTCGCAGCAGAACAGGAAGCTGTGTCGTGCACTGTTTCTACAAAAGCGAAGAACACGGGCACAGGTAGCGTGGCCGAGCGGTCTAAGGCGCTGGTTTAAGGCACCAGTCTCTTCGGAGGCGTGGGTTCGAATCCCACCGCTGCCAGCTTTTTCTCGTTTTTTGTGCCATTGCGATGTTTTCTCGTGGGGTAGAACGCAGCTCCTGTGACCGCCGTGCCACGTAGGTAGCGTGGCCGAGCGGTCTAAGGCGCTGGTTTCAGGCACCAGTCTCTTCGGAGGCGTGGGTTCGAATCCCACCGCTGCCAACGTTTTCTGTCTCGAAAGCAGGAGCACTGATTACCCGCGAAGGGAACAGCGCAGCAAGCCGTGAGCGTCTCTTTCTTAAATTGTCGTAGCAGCACAGTGCGTGGTGCAACGACAGGATTCACAGGCGCAGTCTGGTGTCACGATTGCTGGCGTTCGTCTCCACGAAATGCGTCCCGAGCATGCCGTTCTACAAAGTGGAAACGCTAAATTTTGGCCGTTGTCGTCAAGTAGCGTGTGTACTGTTTGCTGCGTTCGCTGGAGGAGCGCTTGCGTCGTTATCCGGTGTGGTCTAGTGGCTAGGATACCTGGCTCTCACCCAGGAGGCCCGGGTTCGATTCCCGGTACCGGAAATGCGCATTTTGTTGCTCCTCTTATGCGACTTGGCCCGACTTAGCTCGACTGACGCTCCGCTGACGCTTGCAGAAAATTACGTTAAGTACGATTCGCGGTCACAAGTGACGGCGAGAGCGATGCGACGTCTGTCCACCTCTTATTGAGGCACATACCTGTGGCCAACAGAGTTGGAGGACTGCAAGACATTGCCACGGGGGTTGAATGCAGCTAACCACACTGCTTAGTGTCCTTACAGCGCAGACACGTTCGTTTGCCAGTATACATATAATGGAGACCGCGTCTGGCACAGCTGTGGGGAGACACAGTGGTGTGTGGGCCGAGCTTTGCTGTTCATCGCCACTTGCAGTCGCGAGAACTGCCGTCGGCGGTGCCTCCGTGGCCGTGATCGTCTAGTGGTTAGGACATTGCGTTGTGGCCGCAATAACCCAGGTTCGAATCCTGGTCACGGCAATTTTTAAAGTTTTGCCTTGCTGTCGCTGCAGTGACGATTGTGACTCAGTGTTTGAAATCACGGTGCCCTCTTGATTTTTCACTCATGTTCCGCAGGCTGCGGGTGGCACTACCAATTCATTATCAACACGTAATGCCGCCGCACCAGAGAGCGGGCAGCTGCCTGTGTAGTTAATCTCTATTCGAAAAGCCCGCATCTCGTGGTCGTGCGGTAGCGTTCTCGCTTCCCACGCCCGGGTTCCCGGGTTCGATTCCCGGCGGGGTCAGGGATTTTCTCTGCCTCGTGATGGCTGGGTGTTGTGTGCTGTCCTTAGGTTAGTTAGGTTTAAGTAGTTCTAAGTTCTAGGGGACTGATGACCATAGATGTTAAGTCCCATAGTGCTCAGAGCCATTTGAACCATCTATTCGAAAATGGCAGTTGTTTGAGGTGCAATGGATGAGGAGCCAGTCGCAGCAGAACAGGAAGCTGTGTCGTGCACTGTTTCTACAAAAGCGAAGAACACGGGCACAGGTAGCGTGGCCGAGCGGTCTAAGGCGCTGGTTTCAGGCACCAGTCTCTTCGGAGGCGTGGGTTCGAATCCCACAGCTGCCAACGTTTTCTGTCTCGAAAGCAGGAGCACTGATTACCCGCGAAGGGAACAGCGCAGCAAGCCGTGAGCGTCTCTTTCTTAAATTGTCGTAGCAGCACAGTGCGTGGTGCAACGACAGGATTCACAGGCGCAGTCTGGTGTCACGATTGCTGGCGTTCGTCTCCACGAAATGCGTCCCGAGCATGCCGTTCTACAAAGTGGAAACGCTAAATTTTGGCCGTTGTCGTCAAGTAGCCTGTGTACTGTTTGCTGCGTTCGCTGGAGGAGCGCTTGCGTCGTTATCCGGTGTGGTCTAGTGGCTAGGATACCTGGCTCTCACCCAGGAGGCCCGGGTTCGATTCCCGGTACCGGAAATGCGCGTTTTGTTGCTCCTCTTATGCGACTTGGCCCGACTTAGCTTTTAGCTCGACTGACGCTCCGCTGACGCTTGCAGAAAATTACGTTAAGTACGATTCGCGGTCACAAGTGACGGCGAGAGCGATGCGACATCTGTCCACCTCTTATCGAGGCACATACCTGTGGTCAACAGAGTTGGAGGACTGCAAGACATTGCCACGGGGGTTGAATGCAGCTAACCACACTGCTTAGTGTCCTAACAGCGCAGACACGTTCGTTTGCCAGTATACATATAATGGAGACCGCGTCTGGCACAGCTGTGGGGAGACACAGTGGTGTGTGGGCCGAGCTTTGCTGTTCATCGCCACTTGCAGTCGCGAGAACTGCCGTCGGCGGTGCCTCCGTGGCCGTGATCGTCTAGTGGTTAGGACATTGCGTTGTGGCCGCAATAACCCAGGTTCGAATCCTGGTCACGGCAATTTTTAAAGTTTTGCCTTGCTGTCGCTGCAGTGACGATTGTGACTCAGTGTTTGAAATCACGGTGCCCTCTTGATTTTTCACTCATGTTCCGCAGGCTGCGGGTGGCACTACCAATTCATTATCAACACGTAATGCCGCCGCACCAGAGAGCGGGCAGCTGCCTGTGTAGTTAATCTCTATTCGAAAATGGCAGTTGTTTGAGGTGCAATGGATGAGCAGCCAGTCGCAGCAGAACAGGAAGCTGTGTCGTGCACTGTTTCTACAAAAGCGAAGAACACGGGCACAGGTAGCGTGGCCGAGCGGTCTAAGGCGCTGGTTTAAGGCACCAGTCTCTTCGGAGGCGTGGGTTCGAATCCCACCGCTGCCAGCTTTTTCTCGTTTTTTGTGCCATTGCGATGTTTTCTCGTGGGGTAGAACGCAGCTCCTGTGACCGCCGTGCCACGTAGGTAGCGTGGCCGAGCGGTCTAAGGCGCTGGTTTCAGGCACCAGTCTCTTCGGAGGCGTGGGTTCGAATCCCACCGCTGCCAACGTTTTCTGTCTCGAAAGCAGGAGCACTGATTACCCGCGAAGGGAACAGCGCAGCAAGCCGTGAGCGTCTCTTTCTTAAATTGTCGTAGCAGCACAGTGCGTGGTGCAACGACAGGATTCACAGGCGCAGTCTGGTGTCACGATTGCTGGCGTTCGTCTCCACGAAATGCGTCCCGAGCATGCCGTTCTACAAAGTGGAAACGCTAAATTTTGGCCGTTGTCGTCAAGTAGCGTGTGTACTGTTTGCTGCGTTCGCTGGAGGAGCGCTTGCGTCGTTATCCGGTGTGGTCTAGTGGCTAGGATACCTGGCTCTCACCCAGGAGGCCCGGGTTCGATTCCCGGTACCGGAAATGCGCATTTTGTTGCTCCTCTTATGCGACTTGGCCCGACTTAGCTCGACTGACGCTCCGCTGACGCTTGCAGAAAATTACGTTAAGTACGATTCGCGGTCACAAGTGACGGCGAGAGCGATGCGACGTCTGTCCACCTCTTATTGAGGCACATACCTGTGGCCAACAGAGTTGGAGGACTGCAAGACATTGCCACGGGGGTTGAATGCAGCTAACCACACTGCTTAGTGTCCTTACAGCGCAGACACGTTCGTTTGCCAGTATACATATAATGGAGACCGCGTCTGGCACAGCTGTGGGGAGACACAGTGGTGTGTGGGCCGAGCTTTGCTGTTCATCGCCACTTGCAGTCGCGAGAACTGCCGTCGGCGGTGCCTCCGTGGCCGTGATCGTCTAGTGGTTAGGACATTGCGTTGTGGCCGCAATAACCCAGGTTCGAATCCTGGTCACGGCAATTTTTAAAGTTTTGCCTTGCTGTCGCTGCAGTGACGATTGTGACTCAGTGTTTGAAATCACGGTGCCCTCTTGATTTTTCACTCATGTTCCGCAGGCTGCGGGTGGCACTACCAATTCATTATCAACACGTAATGCCGCCGCACCAGAGAGCGGGCAGCTGCCTGTGTAGTTAATCTCTATTCGAAAAGCCCGCATCTCGTGGTCGTGCGGTAGCGTTCTCGCTTCCCACGCCCGGGTTCCCGGGTTCGATTCCCGGCGGGGTCAGGGATTTTCTCTGCCTCGTGATGGCTGGGTGTTGTGTGCTGTCCTTAGGTTAGTTAGGTTTAAGTAGTTCTAAGTTCTAGGGGACTGATGACCATAGATGTTAAGTCCCATAGTGCTCAGAGCCATTTGAACCATCTATTCGAAAATGGCAGTTGTTTGAGGTGCAATGGATGAGGAGCCAGTCGCAGCAGAACAGGAAGCTGTGTCGTGCACTGTTTCTACAAAAGCGAAGAACACGGGCACAGGTAGCGTGGCCGAGCGGTCTAAGGCGCTGGTTTCAGGCACCAGTCTCTTCGGAGGCGTGGGTTCGAATCCCACAGCTGCCAACGTTTTCTGTCTCGAAAGCAGGAGCACTGATTACCCGCGAAGGGAACAGCGCAGCAAGCCGTGAGCGTCTCTTTCTTAAATTGTCGTAGCAGCACAGTGCGTGGTGCAACGACAGGATTCACAGGCGCAGTCTGGTGTCACGATTGCTGGCGTTCGTCTCCACGAAATGCGTCCCGAGCATGCCGTTCTACAAAGTGGAAACGCTAAATTTTGGCCGTTGTCGTCAAGTAGCCTGTGTACTGTTTGCTGCGTTCGCTGGAGGAGCGCTTGCGTCGTTATCCGGTGTGGTCTAGTGGCTAGGATACCTGGCTCTCACCCAGGAGGCCCGGGTTCGATTCCCGGTACCGGAAATGCGCGTTTTGTTGCTCCTCTTATGCGACTTGGCCCGACTTAGCTTTTAGCTCGACTGACGCTCCGCTGACGCTTGCAGAAAATTACGTTAAGTACGATTCGCGGTCACAAGTGACGGCGAGAGCGATGCGACATCTGTCCACCTCTTATCGAGGCACATACCTGTGGTCAACAGAGTTGGAGGACTGCAAGACATTGCCACGGGGGTTGAATGCAGCTAACCACACTGCTTAGTGTCCTAACAGCGCAGACACGTTCGTTTGCCAGTATACATATAATGGAGACCGCGTCTGGCACAGCTGTGGGGAGACACAGTGGTGTGTGGGCCGAGCTTTGCTGTTCATCGCCACTTGCAGTCGCGAGAACTGCCGTCGGCGGTGCCTCCGTGGCCGTGATCGTCTAGTGGTTAGGACATTGCGTTGTGGCCGCAATAACCCAGGTTCGAATCCTGGTCACGGCAATTTTTAAAGTTTTGCCTTGCTGTCGCTGCAGTGACGATTGTGACTCAGTGTTTGAAATCACGGTGCCCTCTTGATTTTTCACTCATGTTCCGCAGGCTGCGGGTGGCACTACCAATTCATTATCAACACGTAATGCCGCCGCACCAGAGAGCGGGCAGCTGCCTGTGTAGTTAATCTCTATTCGAAAATGGCAGTTGTTTGAGGTGCAATGGATGAGCAGCCAGTCGCAGCAGAACAGGAAGCTGTGTCGTGCACTGTTTCTACAAAAGCGAAGAACACGGGCACAGGTAGCGTGGCCGAGCGGTCTAAGGCGCTGGTTTAAGGCACCAGTCTCTTCGGAGGCGTGGGTTCGAATCCCACCGCTGCCAGCTTTTTCTCGTTTTTTGTGCCATTGCGATGTTTTCTCGTGGGGTAGAACGCAGCTCCTGTGACCGCCGTGCCACGTAGGTAGCGTGGCCGAGCGGTCTAAGGCGCTGGTTTCAGGCACCAGTCTCTTCGGAGGCGTGGGTTCGAATCCCACCGCTGCCAACGTTTTCTGTCTCGAAAGCAGGAGCACTGATTACCCGCGAAGGGAACAGCGCAGCAAGCCGTGAGCGTCTCTTTCTTAAATTGTCGTAGCAGCACAGTGCGTGGTGCAACGACAGGATTCACAGGCGCAGTCTGGTGTCACGATTGCTGGCGTTCGTCTCCACGAAATGCGTCCCGAGCATGCCGTTCTACAAAGTGGAAACGCTAAATTTTGGCCGTTGTCGTCAAGTAGCCTGTGTACTGTTTGCTGCGTTCGCTGGAGGAGCGCTTGCGTCGTTATCCGGTGTGGTCTAGTGGCTAGGATACCTGGCTCTCACCCAGGAGGCCCGGGTTCGATTCCCGGTACCGGAAATGCGCGTTTTGTTGCTCCTCTTATGCGACTTGGCCCGACTTAGCTTTTAGCTCGACTGACGCTCCGCTGACGCTTGCAGAAAATTACGTTAAGTACGATTCGCGGTCACAAGTGACGGCGAGAGCGATGCGACATCTGTCCACCTCTTATCGAGGCACATACCTGTGGTCAACAGAGTTGGAGGACTGCAAGACATTGCCACGGGGGTTGAATGCAGCTAACCACACTGCTTAGTGTCCTAACAGCGCAGACACGTTCGTTTGCCAGTATACATATAATGGAGACCGCGTCTGGCACAGCTGTGGGGAGACACAGTGGTGTGTGGGCCGAGCTTTGCTGTTCATCGCCACTTGCAGTCGCGAGAACTGCCGTCGGCGGTGCCTCCGTGGCCGTGATCGTCTAGTGGTTAGGACATTGCGTTGTGGCCGCAATAACCCAGGTTCGAATCCTGGTCACGGCAATTTTTAAAGTTTTGCCTTGCTGTCGCTGCAGTGACGATTGTGACTCAGTGTTTGAAATCACGGTGCCCTCTTGATTTTTCACTCATGTTCCGCAGGCTGCGGGTGGCACTACCAATTCATTATCAACACGTAATGCCGCCGCACCAGAGAGCGGGCAGCTGCCTGTGTAGTTAATCTCTATTCGAAAATGGCAGTTGTTTGAGGTGCAATGGATGAGCAGCCAGTCGCAGCAGAACAGGAAGCTGTGTCGTGCACTGTTTCTACAAAAGCGAAGAACACGGGCACAGGTAGCGTGGCCGAGCGGTCTAAGGCGCTGGTTTAAGGCACCAGTCTCTTCGGAGGCGTGGGTTCGAATCCCACCGCTGCCAGCTTTTTCTCGTTTTTTGTGCCATTGCGATGTTTTCTCGTGGGGTAGAACGCAGCTCCTGTGACCGCCGTGCCACGTAGGTAGCGTGGCCGAGCGGTCTAAGGCGCTGGTTTCAGGCACCAGTCTCTTCGGAGGCGTGGGTTCGAATCCCACCGCTGCCAACGTTTTCTGTCTCGAAAGCAGGAGCACTGATTACCCGCGAAGGGAACAGCGCAGCAAGCCGTGAGCGTCTCTTTCTTAAATTGTCGTAGCAGCACAGTGCGTGGTGCAACGACAGGATTCACAGGCGCAGTCTGGTGTCACGATTGCTGGCGTTCGTCTCCACGAAATGCGTCCCGAGCATGCCGTTCTACAAAGTGGAAACGCTAAATTTTGGCCGTTGTCGTCAAGTAGCGTGTGTACTGTTTGCTGCGTTCGCTGGAGGAGCGCTTGCGTCGTTATCCGGTGTGGTCTAGTGGCTAGGATACCTGGCTCTCACCCAGGAGGCCCGGGTTCGATTCCCGGTACCGGAAATGCGCATTTTGTTGCTCCTCTTATGCGACTTGGCCCGACTTAGCTCGACTGACGCTCCGCTGACGCTTGCAGAAAATTACGTTAAGTACGATTCGCGGTCACAAGTGACGGCGAGAGCGATGCGACGTCTGTCCACCTCTTATTGAGGCACATACCTGTGGCCAACAGAGTTGGAGGACTGCAAGACATTGCCACGGGGGTTGAATGCAGCTAACCACACTGCTTAGTGTCCTTACAGCGCAGACACGTTCGTTTGCCAGTATACATATAATGGAGACCGCGTCTGGCACAGCTGTGGGGAGACACAGTGGTGTGTGGGCCGAGCTTTGCTGTTCATCGCCACTTGCAGTCGCGAGAACTGCCGTCGGCGGTGCCTCCGTGGCCGTGATCGTCTAGTGGTTAGGACATTGCGTTGTGGCCGCAATAACCCAGGTTCGAATCCTGGTCACGGCAATTTTTAAAGTTTTGCCTTGCTGTCGCTGCAGTGACGATTGTGACTCAGTGTTTGAAATCACGGTGCCCTCTTGATTTTTCACTCATGTTCCGCAGGCTGCGGGTGGCACTACCAATTCATTATCAACACGTAATGCCGCCGCACCAGAGAGCGGGCAGCTGCCTGTGTAGTTAATCTCTATTCGAAAAGCCCGCATCTCGTGGTCGTGCGGTAGCGTTCTCGCTTCCCACGCCCGGGTTCCCGGGTTCGATTCCCGGCGGGGTCAGGGATTTTCTCTGCCTCGTGATGGCTGGGTGTTGTGTGCTGTCCTTAGGTTAGTTAGGTTTAAGTAGTTCTAAGTTCTAGGGGACTGATGACCATAGATGTTAAGTCCCATAGTGCTCAGAGCCATTTGAACCATCTATTCGAAAATGGCAGTTGTTTGAGGTGCAATGGATGAGGAGCCAGTCGCAGCAGAACAGGAAGCTGTGTCGTGCACTGTTTCTACAAAAGCGAAGAACACGGGCACAGGTAGCGTGGCCGAGCGGTCTAAGGCGCTGGTTTCAGGCACCAGTCTCTTCGGAGGCGTGGGTTCGAATCCCACAGCTGCCAACGTTTTCTGTCTCGAAAGCAGGAGCACTGATTACCCGCGAAGGGAACAGCGCAGCAAGCCGTGAGCGTCTCTTTCTTAAATTGTCGTAGCAGCACAGTGCGTGGTGCAACGACAGGATTCACAGGCGCAGTCTGGTGTCACGATTGCTGGCGTTCGTCTCCACGAAATGCGTCCCGAGCATGCCGTTCTACAAAGTGGAAACGCTAAATTTTGGCCGTTGTCGTCAAGTAGCCTGTGTACTGTTTGCTGCGTTCGCTGGAGGAGCGCTTGCGTCGTTATCCGGTGTGGTCTAGTGGCTAGGATACCTGGCTCTCACCCAGGAGGCCCGGGTTCGATTCCCGGTACCGGAAATGCGCGTTTTGTTGCTCCTCTTATGCGACTTGGCCCGACTTAGCTTTTAGCTCGACTGACGCTCCGCTGACGCTTGCAGAAAATTACGTTAAGTACGATTCGCGGTCACAAGTGACGGCGAGAGCGATGCGACATCTGTCCACCTCTTATCGAGGCACATACCTGTGGTCAACAGAGTTGGAGGACTGCAAGACATTGCCACGGGGGTTGAATGCAGCTAACCACACTGCTTAGTGTCCTAACAGCGCAGACACGTTCGTTTGCCAGTATACATATAATGGAGACCGCGTCTGGCACAGCTGTGGGGAGACACAGTGGTGTGTGGGCCGAGCTTTGCTGTTCATCGCCACTTGCAGTCGCGAGAACTGCCGTCGGCGGTGCCTCCGTGGCCGTGATCGTCTAGTGGTTAGGACATTGCGTTGTGGCCGCAATAACCCAGGTTCGAATCCTGGTCACGGCAATTTTTAAAGTTTTGCCTTGCTGTCGCTGCAGTGACGATTGTGACTCAGTGTTTGAAATCACGGTGCCCTCTTGATTTTTCACTCATGTTCCGCAGGCTGCGGGTGGCACTACCAATTCATTATCAACACGTAATGCCGCCGCACCAGAGAGCGGGCAGCTGCCTGTGTAGTTAATCTCTATTCGAAAATGGCAGTTGTTTGAGGTGCAATGGATGAGCAGCCAGTCGCAGCAGAACAGGAAGCTGTGTCGTGCACTGTTTCTACAAAAGCGAAGAACACGGGCACAGGTAGCGTGGCCGAGCGGTCTAAGGCGCTGGTTTAAGGCACCAGTCTCTTCGGAGGCGTGGGTTCGAATCCCACCGCTGCCAGCTTTTTCTCGTTTTTTGTGCCATTGCGATGTTTTCTCGTGGGGTAGAACGCAGCTCCTGTGACCGCCGTGCCACGTAGGTAGCGTGGCCGAGCGGTCTAAGGCGCTGGTTTCAGGCACCAGTCTCTTCGGAGGCGTGGGTTCGAATCCCACCGCTGCCAACGTTTTCTGTCTCGAAAGCAGGAGCACTGATTACCCGCGAAGGGAACAGCGCAGCAAGCCGTGAGCGTCTCTTTCTTAAATTGTCGTAGCAGCACAGTGCGTGGTGCAACGACAGGATTCACAGGCGCAGTCTGGTGTCACGATTGCTGGCGTTCGTCTCCACGAAATGCGTCCCGAGCATGCCGTTCTACAAAGTGGAAACGCTAAATTTTGGCCGTTGTCGTCAAGTAGCCTGTGTACTGTTTGCTGCGTTCGCTGGAGGAGCGCTTGCGTCGTTATCCGGTGTGGTCTAGTGGCTAGGATACCTGGCTCTCACCCAGGAGGCCCGGGTTCGATTCCCGGTACCGGAAATGCGCGTTTTGTTGCTCCTCTTATGCGACTTGGCCCGACTTAGCTTTTAGCTCGACTGACGCTCCGCTGACGCTTGCAGAAAATTACGTTAAGTACGATTCGCGGTCACAAGTGACGGCGAGAGCGATGCGACATCTGTCCACCTCTTATCGAGGCACATACCTGTGGTCAACAGAGTTGGAGGACTGCAAGACATTGCCACGGGGGTTGAATGCAGCTAACCACACTGCTTAGTGTCCTAACAGCGCAGACACGTTCGTTTGCCAGTATACATATAATGGAGACCGCGTCTGGCACAGCTGTGGGGAGACACAGTGGTGTGTGGGCCGAGCTTTGCTGTTCATCGCCACTTGCAGTCGCGAGAACTGCCGTCGGCGGTGCCTCCGTGGCCGTGATCGTCTAGTGGTTAGGACATTGCGTTGTGGCCGCAATAACCCAGGTTCGAATCCTGGTCACGGCAATTTTTAAAGTTTTGCCTTGCTGTCGCTGCAGTGACGATTGTGACTCAGTGTTTGAAATCACGGTGCCCTCTTGATTTTTCACTCATGTTCCGCAGGCTGCGGGTGGCACTACCAATTCATTATCAACACGTAATGCCGCCGCACCAGAGAGCGGGCAGCTGCCTGTGTAGTTAATCTCTATTCGAAAATGGCAGTTGTTTGAGGTGCAATGGATGAGCAGCCAGTCGCAGCAGAACAGGAAGCTGTGTCGTGCACTGTTTCTACAAAAGCGAAGAACACGGGCACAGGTAGCGTGGCCGAGCGGTCTAAGGCGCTGGTTTAAGGCACCAGTCTCTTCGGAGGCGTGGGTTCGAATCCCACCGCTGCCAGCTTTTTCTCGTTTTTTGTGCCATTGCGATGTTTTCTCGTGGGGTAGAACGCAGCTCCTGTGACCGCCGTGCCACGTAGGTAGCGTGGCCGAGCGGTCTAAGGCGCTGGTTTCAGGCACCAGTCTCTTCGGAGGCGTGGGTTCGAATCCCACCGCTGCCAACGTTTTCTGTCTCGAAAGCAGGAGCACTGATTACCCGCGAAGGGAACAGCGCAGCAAGCCGTGAGCGTCTCTTTCTTAAATTGTCGTAGCAGCACAGTGCGTGGTGCAACGACAGGATTCACAGGCGCAGTCTGGTGTCACGATTGCTGGCGTTCGTCTCCACGAAATGCGTCCCGAGCATGCCGTTCTACAAAGTGGAAACGCTAAATTTTGGCCGTTGTCGTCAAGTAGCGTGTGTACTGTTTGCTGCGTTCGCTGGAGGAGCGCTTGCGTCGTTATCCGGTGTGGTCTAGTGGCTAGGATACCTGGCTCTCACCCAGGAGGCCCGGGTTCGATTCCCGGTACCGGAAATGCGCATTTTGTTGCTCCTCTTATGCGACTTGGCCCGACTTAGCTCGACTGACGCTCCGCTGACGCTTGCAGAAAATTACGTTAAGTACGATTCGCGGTCACAAGTGACGGCGAGAGCGATGCGACGTCTGTCCACCTCTTATTGAGGCACATACCTGTGGCCAACAGAGTTGGAGGACTGCAAGACATTGCCACGGGGGTTGAATGCAGCTAACCACACTGCTTAGTGTCCTTACAGCGCAGACACGTTCGTTTGCCAGTATACATATAATGGAGACCGCGTCTGGCACAGCTGTGGGGAGACACAGTGGTGTGTGGGCCGAGCTTTGCTGTTCATCGCCACTTGCAGTCGCGAGAACTGCCGTCGGCGGTGCCTCCGTGGCCGTGATCGTCTAGTGGTTAGGACATTGCGTTGTGGCCGCAATAACCCAGGTTCGAATCCTGGTCACGGCAATTTTTAAAGTTTTGCCTTGCTGTCGCTGCAGTGACGATTGTGACTCAGTGTTTGAAATCACGGTGCCCTCTTGATTTTTCACTCATGTTCCGCAGGCTGCGGGTGGCACTACCAATTCATTATCAACACGTAATGCCGCCGCACCAGAGAGCGGGCAGCTGCCTGTGTAGTTAATCTCTATTCGAAAAGCCCGCATCTCGTGGTCGTGCGGTAGCGTTCTCGCTTCCCACGCCCGGGTTCCCGGGTTCGATTCCCGGCGGGGTCAGGGATTTTCTCTGCCTCGTGATGGCTGGGTGTTGTGTGCTGTCCTTAGGTTAGTTAGGTTTAAGTAGTTCTAAGTTCTAGGGGACTGATGACCATAGATGTTAAGTCCCATAGTGCTCAGAGCCATTTGAACCATCTATTCGAAAATGGCAGTTGTTTGAGGTGCAATGGATGAGGAGCCAGTCGCAGCAGAACAGGAAGCTGTGTCGTGCACTGTTTCTACAAAAGCGAAGAACACGGGCACAGGTAGCGTGGCCGAGCGGTCTAAGGCGCTGGTTTCAGGCACCAGTCTCTTCGGAGGCGTGGGTTCGAATCCCACAGCTGCCAACGTTTTCTGTCTCGAAAGCAGGAGCACTGATTACCCGCGAAGGGAACAGCGCAGCAAGCCGTGAGCGTCTCTTTCTTAAATTGTCGTAGCAGCACAGTGCGTGGTGCAACGACAGGATTCACAGGCGCAGTCTGGTGTCACGATTGCTGGCGTTCGTCTCCACGAAATGCGTCCCGAGCATGCCGTTCTACAAAGTGGAAACGCTAAATTTTGGCCGTTGTCGTCAAGTAGCCTGTGTACTGTTTGCTGCGTTCGCTGGAGGAGCGCTTGCGTCGTTATCCGGTGTGGTCTAGTGGCTAGGATACCTGGCTCTCACCCAGGAGGCCCGGGTTCGATTCCCGGTACCGGAAATGCGCGTTTTGTTGCTCCTCTTATGCGACTTGGCCCGACTTAGCTTTTAGCTCGACTGACGCTCCGCTGACGCTTGCAGAAAATTACGTTAAGTACGATTCGCGGTCACAAGTGACGGCGAGAGCGATGCGACATCTGTCCACCTCTTATCGAGGCACATACCTGTGGTCAACAGAGTTGGAGGACTGCAAGACATTGCCACGGGGGTTGAATGCAGCTAACCACACTGCTTAGTGTCCTAACAGCGCAGACACGTTCGTTTGCCAGTATACATATAATGGAGACCGCGTCTGGCACAGCTGTGGGGAGACACAGTGGTGTGTGGGCCGAGCTTTGCTGTTCATCGCCACTTGCAGTCGCGAGAACTGCCGTCGGCGGTGCCTCCGTGGCCGTGATCGTCTAGTGGTTAGGACATTGCGTTGTGGCCGCAATAACCCAGGTTCGAATCCTGGTCACGGCAATTTTTAAAGTTTTGCCTTGCTGTCGCTGCAGTGACGATTGTGACTCAGTGTTTGAAATCACGGTGCCCTCTTGATTTTTCACTCATGTTCCGCAGGCTGCGGGTGGCACTACCAATTCATTATCAACACGTAATGCCGCCGCACCAGAGAGCGGGCAGCTGCCTGTGTAGTTAATCTCTATTCGAAAATGGCAGTTGTTTGAGGTGCAATGGATGAGCAGCCAGTCGCAGCAGAACAGGAAGCTGTGTCGTGCACTGTTTCTACAAAAGCGAAGAACACGGGCACAGGTAGCGTGGCCGAGCGGTCTAAGGCGCTGGTTTAAGGCACCAGTCTCTTCGGAGGCGTGGGTTCGAATCCCACCGCTGCCAGCTTTTTCTCGTTTTTTGTGCCATTGCGATGTTTTCTCGTGGGGTAGAACGCAGCTCCTGTGACCGCCGTGCCACGTAGGTAGCGTGGCCGAGCGGTCTAAGGCGCTGGTTTCAGGCACCAGTCTCTTCGGAGGCGTGGGTTCGAATCCCACCGCTGCCAACGTTTTCTGTCTCGAAAGCAGGAGCACTGATTACCCGCGAAGGGAACAGCGCAGCAAGCCGTGAGCGTCTCTTTCTTAAATTGTCGTAGCAGCACAGTGCGTGGTGCAACGACAGGATTCACAGGCGCAGTCTGGTGTCACGATTGCTGGCGTTCGTCTCCACGAAATGCGTCCCGAGCATGCCGTTCTACAAAGTGGAAACGCTAAATTTTGGCCGTTGTCGTCAAGTAGCGTGTGTACTGTTTGCTGCGTTCGCTGGAGGAGCGCTTGCGTCGTTATCCGGTGTGGTCTAGTGGCTAGGATACCTGGCTCTCACCCAGGAGGCCCGGGTTCGATTCCCGGTACCGGAAATGCGCATTTTGTTGCTCCTCTTATGCGACTTGGCCCGACTTAGCTCGACTGACGCTCCGCTGACGCTTGCAGAAAATTACGTTAAGTACGATTCGCGGTCACAAGTGACGGCGAGAGCGATGCGACGTCTGTCCACCTCTTATTGAGGCACATACCTGTGGCCAACAGAGTTGGAGGACTGCAAGACATTGCCACGGGGGTTGAATGCAGCTAACCACACTGCTTAGTGTCCTTACAGCGCAGACACGTTCGTTTGCCAGTATACATATAATGGAGACCGCGTCTGGCACAGCTGTGGGGAGACACAGTGGTGTGTGGGCCGAGCTTTGCTGTTCATCGCCACTTGCAGTCGCGAGAACTGCCGTCGGCGGTGCCTCCGTGGCCGTGATCGTCTAGTGGTTAGGACATTGCGTTGTGGCCGCAATAACCCAGGTTCGAATCCTGGTCACGGCAATTTTTAAAGTTTTGCCTTGCTGTCGCTGCAGTGACGATTGTGACTCAGTGTTTGAAATCACGGTGCCCTCTTGATTTTTCACTCATGTTCCGCAGGCTGCGGGTGGCACTACCAATTCATTATCAACACGTAATGCCGCCGCACCAGAGAGCGGGCAGCTGCCTGTGTAGTTAATCTCTATTCGAAAAGCCCGCATCTCGTGGTCGTGCGGTAGCGTTCTCGCTTCCCACGCCCGGGTTCCCGGGTTCGATTCCCGGCGGGGTCAGGGATTTTCTCTGCCTCGTGATGGCTGGGTGTTGTGTGCTGTCCTTAGGTTAGTTAGGTTTAAGTAGTTCTAAGTTCTAGGGGACTGATGACCATAGATGTTAAGTCCCATAGTGCTCAGAGCCATTTGAACCATCTATTCGAAAATGGCAGTTGTTTGAGGTGCAATGGATGAGCAGCCAGTCGCAGCAGAACAGGAAGCTGTGTCGTGCACTGTTTCTACAAAAGCGAAGAACACGGGCACAGGTAGCGTGGCCGAGCGGTCTAAGGCGCTGGTTTAAGGCACCAGTCTCTTCGGAGGCGTGGGTTCGAATCCCACAGCTGCCAGCTTTTTCTCGTTTTTTGTGCCATTGCGATGTTTTCTCGTGGGGTAGAACGCAGCTCCTGTGACCGCCGTGCCACGTAGGTAGCGTGGCCGAGCGGTCTAAGGCGCTGGTTTCAGGCACCAGTCTCTTCGGAGGCGTGGGTTCGAATCCCACAGCTGCCAACGTTTTCTGTCTCGAAAGCAGGAGCACTGATTACCCGCGAAGGGAACAGCGCAGCAAGCCGTGAGCGTCTCTTTCTTAAATTGTCGTAGCAGCACAGTGCGTGGTGCAACGACAGGATTCACAGGCGCAGTCTGGTGTCACGATTGCTGGCGTTCGTCTCCACGAAATGCGTCCCGAGCATGCCGTTCTACAAAGTGGAAACGCTAAATTTTGGCCGTTGTCGTCAAGTAGCCTGTGTACTGTTTGCTGCGTTCGCTGGAGGAGCGCTTGCGTCGTTATCCGGTGTGGTCTAGTGGCTAGGATACCTGGCTCTCACCCAGGAGGCCCGGGTTCGATTCCCGGTACCGGAAATGCGCGTTTTGTTGCTCCTCTTATGCGACTTGGCCCGACTTAGCTTTTAGCTCGACTGACGCTCCGCTGACGCTTGCAGAAAATTACGTTAAGTACGATTCGCGGTCACAAGTGACGGCGAGAGCGATGCGACGTCTGTCCACCTCTTATCGAGGCACATACCTGTGGTCAACAGAGTTGGAGGACTGCAAGACATTGCCACGGGGGTTGAATGCAGCTAACCACACTGCTTAGTGTCCTAACAGCGCAGACACGTTCGTTTGCCAGTATACATATAATGGAGACCGCGTCTGGCACAGCTGTGGGGAGACACAGTGGTGTGTGGGCCGAGCTTTGCTGTTCATCGCCACTTGCAGTCGCGAGAACTGCCGTCGGCGGTGCCTCCGTGGCCGTGATCGTCTAGTGGTTAGGACATTGCGTTGTGGCCGCAATAACCCAGGTTCGAATCCTGGTCACGGCAATTTTTAAAGTTTTGCCTTGCTGTCGCTGCAGTGACGATTGTGACTCAGTGTTTGAAATCACGGTGCCCTCTTGATTTTTCACTCATGTTCCGCAGGCTGCGGGTGGCACTACCAATTCATTATCAACACGTAATGCCGCCGCACCAGAGAGCGGGCAGCTGCCTGTGTAGTTAATCTCTATTCGAAAATGGCAGTTGTTTGAGGTGCAATGGATGAGCAGCCAGTCGCAGCAGAACAGGAAGCTGTGTCGTGCACTGTTTCTACAAAAGCGAAGAACACGGGCACAGGTAGCGTGGCCGAGCGGTCTAAGGCGCTGGTTTAAGGCACCAGTCTCTTCGGAGGCGTGGGTTCGAATCCCACAGCTGCCAGCTTTTTCTCGTTTTTTGTGCCATTGCGATGTTTTCTCGTGGGGTAGAACGCAGCTCCTGTGACCGCCGTGCCACGTAGGTAGCGTGGCCGAGCGGTCTAAGGCGCTGGTTTCAGGCACCAGTCTCTTCGGAGGCGTGGGTTCGAATCCCACAGCTGCCAACGTTTTCTGTCTCGAAAGCAGGAGCACTGATTACCCGCGAAGGGAACAGCGCAGCAAGCCGTGAGCGTCTCTTTCTTAAATTGTCGTAGCAGCACAGTGCGTGGTGCAACGACAGGATTCACAGGCGCAGTCTGGTGTCACGATTGCTGGCGTTCGTCTCCACGAAATGCGTCCCGAGCATGCCGTTCTACAAAGTGGAAACGCTAAATTTTGGCCGTTGTCGTCAAGTAGCCTGTGTACTGTTTGCTGCGTTCGCTGGAGGAGCGCTTGCGTCGTTATCCGGTGTGGTCTAGTGGCTAGGATACCTGGCTCTCACCCAGGAGGCCCGGGTTCGATTCCCGGTACCGGAAATGCGCGTTTTGTTGCTCCTCTTATGCGACTTGGCCCGACTTAGCTTTTAGCTCGACTGACGCTCCGCTGACGCTTGCAGAAAATTACGTTAAGTACGATTCGCGGTCACAAGTGACGGCGAGAGCGATGCGACGTCTGTCCACCTCTTATTGAGGCACATACCTGTGGCCAACAGAGTTGGAGGACTGCAAGACATTGCCACGGGGGTTGAATGCAGCTAACCACACTGCTTAGTGTCCTTACAGCGCAGACACGTTCGTTTGCCAGTATACATATAATGGAGACCGCGTCTGGCACAGCTGTGGGGAGACACAGTGGTGTGTGGGCCGAGCTTTGCTGTTCATCGCCACTTGCAGTCGCGAGAACTGCCGTCGGCGGTGCCTCCGTGGCCGTGATCGTCTAGTGGTTAGGACATTGCGTTGTGGCCGCAATAACCCAGGTTCGAATCCTGGTCACGGCAATTTTTAAAGTTTTGCCTTGCTGTCGCTGCAGTGACGATTGTGACTCAGTGTTTGAAATCACGGTGCCCTCTTGATTTTTCACTCATGTTCCGCAGGCTGCGGGTGGCACTACCAATTCATTATCAACACGTAATGCCGCCGCACCAGAGAGCGGGCAGCTGCCTGTGTAGTTAATCTCTATTCGAAAAGCCCGCATCTCGTGGTCGTGCGGTAGCGTTCTCGCTTCCCACGCCCGGGTTCCCGGGTTCGATTCCCGGCGGGGTCAGGGATTTTCTCTGCCTCGTGATGGCTGGGTGTTGTGTGCTGTCCTTAGGTTAGTTAGGTTTAAGTAGTTCTAAGTTCTAGGGGACTGATGACCATAGATGTTAAGTCCCATAGTGCTCAGAGCCATTTGAACCATCTATTCGAAAATGGCAGTTGTTTGAGGTGCAATGGATGAGGAGCCAGTCGCAGCAGAACAGGAAGCTGTGTCGTGCACTGTTTCTACAAAAGCGAAGAACACGGGCACAGGTAGCGTGGCCGAGCGGTCTAAGGCGCTGGTTTCAGGCACCAGTCTCTTCGGAGGCGTGGGTTCGAATCCCACAGCTGCCAACGTTTTCTGTCTCGAAAGCAGGAGCACTGATTACCCGCGAAGGGAACAGCGCAGCAAGCCGTGAGCGTCTCTTTCTTAAATTGTCGTAGCAGCACAGTGCGTGGTGCAACGACAGGATTCACAGGCGCAGTCTGGTGTCACGATTGCTGGCGTTCGTCTCCACGAAATGCGTCCCGAGCATGCCGTTCTACAAAGTGGAAACGCTAAATTTTGGCCGTTGTCGTCAAGTAGCCTGTGTACTGTTTGCTGCGTTCGCTGGAGGAGCGCTTGCGTCGTTATCCGGTGTGGTCTAGTGGCTAGGATACCTGGCTCTCACCCAGGAGGCCCGGGTTCGATTCCCGGTACCGGAAATGCGCGTTTTGTTGCTCCTCTTATGCGACTTGGCCCGACTTAGCTTTTAGCTCGACTGACGCTCCGCTGACGCTTGCAGAAAATTACGTTAAGTACGATTCGCGGTCACAAGTGACGGCGAGAGCGATGCGACATCTGTCCACCTCTTATCGAGGCACATACCTGTGGTCAACAGAGTTGGAGGACTGCAAGACATTGCCACGGGGGTTGAATGCAGCTAACCACACTGCTTAGTGTCCTAACAGCGCAGACACGTTCGTTTGCCAGTATACATATAATGGAGACCGCGTCTGGCACAGCTGTGGGGAGACACAGTGGTGTGTGGGCCGAGCTTTGCTGTTCATCGCCACTTGCAGTCGCGAGAACTGCCGTCGGCGGTGCCTCCGTGGCCGTGATCGTCTAGTGGTTAGGACATTGCGTTGTGGCCGCAATAACCCAGGTTCGAATCCTGGTCACGGCAATTTTTAAAGTTTTGCCTTGCTGTCGCTGCAGTGACGATTGTGACTCAGTGTTTGAAATCACGGTGCCCTCTTGATTTTTCACTCATGTTCCGCAGGCTGCGGGTGGCACTACCAATTCATTATCAACACGTAATGCCGCCGCACCAGAGAGCGGGCAGCTGCCTGTGTAGTTAATCTCTATTCGAAAATGGCAGTTGTTTGAGGTGCAATGGATGAGCAGCCAGTCGCAGCAGAACAGGAAGCTGTGTCGTGCACTGTTTCTACAAAAGCGAAGAACACGGGCACAGGTAGCGTGGCCGAGCGGTCTAAGGCGCTGGTTTAAGGCACCAGTCTCTTCGGAGGCGTGGGTTCGAATCCCACCGCTGCCAGCTTTTTCTCGTTTTTTGTGCCATTGCGATGTTTTCTCGTGGGGTAGAACGCAGCTCCTGTGACCGCCGTGCCACGTAGGTAGCGTGGCCGAGCGGTCTAAGGCGCTGGTTTCAGGCACCAGTCTCTTCGGAGGCGTGGGTTCGAATCCCACCGCTGCCAACGTTTTCTGTCTCGAAAGCAGGAGCACTGATTACCCGCGAAGGGAACAGCGCAGCAAGCCGTGAGCGTCTCTTTCTTAAATTGTCGTAGCAGCACAGTGCGTGGTGCAACGACAGGATTCACAGGCGCAGTCTGGTGTCACGATTGCTGGCGTTCGTCTCCACGAAATGCGTCCCGAGCATGCCGTTCTACAAAGTGGAAACGCTAAATTTTGGCCGTTGTCGTCAAGTAGCGTGTGTACTGTTTGCTGCGTTCGCTGGAGGAGCGCTTGCGTCGTTATCCGGTGTGGTCTAGTGGCTAGGATACCTGGCTCTCACCCAGGAGGCCCGGGTTCGATTCCCGGTACCGGAAATGCGCATTTTGTTGCTCCTCTTATGCGACTTGGCCCGACTTAGCTCGACTGACGCTCCGCTGACGCTTGCAGAAAATTACGTTAAGTACGATTCGCGGTCACAAGTGACGGCGAGAGCGATGCGACGTCTGTCCACCTCTTATTGAGGCACATACCTGTGGCCAACAGAGTTGGAGGACTGCAAGACATTGCCACGGGGGTTGAATGCAGCTAACCACACTGCTTAGTGTCCTTACAGCGCAGACACGTTCGTTTGCCAGTATACATATAATGGAGACCGCGTCTGGCACAGCTGTGGGGAGACACAGTGGTGTGTGGGCCGAGCTTTGCTGTTCATCGCCACTTGCAGTCGCGAGAACTGCCGTCGGCGGTGCCTCCGTGGCCGTGATCGTCTAGTGGTTAGGACATTGCGTTGTGGCCGCAATAACCCAGGTTCGAATCCTGGTCACGGCAATTTTTAAAGTTTTGCCTTGCTGTCGCTGCAGTGACGATTGTGACTCAGTGTTTGAAATCACGGTGCCCTCTTGATTTTTCACTCATGTTCCGCAGGCTGCGGGTGGCACTACCAATTCATTATCAACACGTAATGCCGCCGCACCAGAGAGCGGGCAGCTGCCTGTGTAGTTAATCTCTATTCGAAAAGCCCGCATCTCGTGGTCGTGCGGTAGCGTTCTCGCTTCCCACGCCCGGGTTCCCGGGTTCGATTCCCGGCGGGGTCAGGGATTTTCTCTGCCTCGTGATGGCTGGGTGTTGTGTGCTGTCCTTAGGTTAGTTAGGTTTAAGTAGTTCTAAGTTCTAGGGGACTGATGACCATAGATGTTAAGTCCCATAGTGCTCAGAGCCATTTGAACCATCTATTCGAAAATGGCAGTTGTTTGAGGTGCAATGGATGAGCAGCCAGTCGCAGCAGAACAGGAAGCTGTGTCGTGCACTGTTTCTACAAAAGCGAAGAACACGGGCACAGGTAGCGTGGCCGAGCGGTCTAAGGCGCTGGTTTAAGGCACCAGTCTCTTCGGAGGCGTGGGTTCGAATCCCACAGCTGCCAGCTTTTTCTCGTTTTTTGTGCCATTGCGATGTTTTCTCGTGGGGTAGAACGCAGCTCCTGTGACCGCCGTGCCACGTAGGTAGCGTGGCCGAGCGGTCTAAGGCGCTGGTTTCAGGCACCAGTCTCTTCGGAGGCGTGGGTTCGAATCCCACAGCTGCCAACGTTTTCTGTCTCGAAAGCAGGAGCACTGATTACCCGCGAAGGGAACAGCGCAGCAAGCCGTGAGCGTCTCTTTCTTAAATTGTCGTAGCAGCACAGTGCGTGGTGCAACGACAGGATTCACAGGCGCAGTCTGGTGTCACGATTGCTGGCGTTCGTCTCCACGAAATGCGTCCCGAGCATGCCGTTCTACAAAGTGGAAACGCTAAATTTTGGCCGTTGTCGTCAAGTAGCCTGTGTACTGTTTGCTGCGTTCGCTGGAGGAGCGCTTGCGTCGTTATCCGGTGTGGTCTAGTGGCTAGGATACCTGGCTCTCACCCAGGAGGCCCGGGTTCGATTCCCGGTACCGGAAATGCGCGTTTTGTTGCTCCTCTTATGCGACTTGGCCCGACTTAGCTTTTAGCTCGACTGACGCTCCGCTGACGCTTGCAGAAAATTACGTTAAGTACGATTCGCGGTCACAAGTGACGGCGAGAGCGATGCGACGTCTGTCCACCTCTTATCGAGGCACATACCTGTGGTCAACAGAGTTGGAGGACTGCAAGACATTGCCACGGGGGTTGAATGCAGCTAACCACACTGCTTAGTGTCCTAACAGCGCAGACACGTTCGTTTGCCAGTATACATATAATGGAGACCGCGTCTGGCACAGCTGTGGGGAGACACAGTGGTGTGTGGGCCGAGCTTTGCTGTTCATCGCCACTTGCAGTCGCGAGAACTGCCGTCGGCGGTGCCTCCGTGGCCGTGATCGTCTAGTGGTTAGGACATTGCGTTGTGGCCGCAATAACCCAGGTTCGAATCCTGGTCACGGCAATTTTTAAAGTTTTGCCTTGCTGTCGCTGCAGTGACGATTGTGACTCAGTGTTTGAAATCACGGTGCCCTCTTGATTTTTCACTCATGTTCCGCAGGCTGCGGGTGGCACTACCAATTCATTATCAACACGTAATGCCGCCGCACCAGAGAGCGGGCAGCTGCCTGTGTAGTTAATCTCTATTCGAAAATGGCAGTTGTTTGAGGTGCAATGGATGAGCAGCCAGTCGCAGCAGAACAGGAAGCTGTGTCGTGCACTGTTTCTACAAAAGCGAAGAACACGGGCACAGGTAGCGTGGCCGAGCGGTCTAAGGCGCTGGTTTAAGGCACCAGTCTCTTCGGAGGCGTGGGTTCGAATCCCACAGCTGCCAGCTTTTTCTCGTTTTTTGTGCCATTGCGATGTTTTCTCGTGGGGTAGAACGCAGCTCCTGTGACCGCCGTGCCACGTAGGTAGCGTGGCCGAGCGGTCTAAGGCGCTGGTTTCAGGCACCAGTCTCTTCGGAGGCGTGGGTTCGAATCCCACAGCTGCCAACGTTTTCTGTCTCGAAAGCAGGAGCACTGATTACCCGCGAAGGGAACAGCGCAGCAAGCCGTGAGCGTCTCTTTCTTAAATTGTCGTAGCAGCACAGTGCGTGGTGCAACGACAGGATTCACAGGCGCAGTCTGGTGTCACGATTGCTGGCGTTCGTCTCCACGAAATGCGTCCCGAGCATGCCGTTCTACAAAGTGGAAACGCTAAATTTTGGCCGTTGTCGTCAAGTAGCCTGTGTACTGTTTGCTGCGTTCGCTGGAGGAGCGCTTGCGTCGTTATCCGGTGTGGTCTAGTGGCTAGGATACCTGGCTCTCACCCAGGAGGCCCGGGTTCGATTCCCGGTACCGGAAATGCGCGTTTTGTTGCTCCTCTTATGCGACTTGGCCCGACTTAGCTTTTAGCTCGACTGACGCTCCGCTGACGCTTGCAGAAAATTACGTTAAGTACGATTCGCGGTCACAAGTGACGGCGAGAGCGATGCGACGTCTGTCCACCTCTTATTGAGGCACATACCTGTGGCCAACAGAGTTGGAGGACTGCAAGACATTGCCACGGGGGTTGAATGCAGCTAACCACACTGCTTAGTGTCCTTACAGCGCAGACACGTTCGTTTGCCAGTATACATATAATGGAGACCGCGTCTGGCACAGCTGTGGGGAGACACAGTGGTGTGTGGGCCGAGCTTTGCTGTTCATCGCCACTTGCAGTCGCGAGAACTGCCGTCGGCGGTGCCTCCGTGGCCGTGATCGTCTAGTGGTTAGGACATTGCGTTGTGGCCGCAATAACCCAGGTTCGAATCCTGGTCACGGCAATTTTTAAAGTTTTGCCTTGCTGTCGCTGCAGTGACGATTGTGACTCAGTGTTTGAAATCACGGTGCCCTCTTGATTTTTCACTCATGTTCCGCAGGCTGCGGGTGGCACTACCAATTCATTATCAACACGTAATGCCGCCGCACCAGAGAGCGGGCAGCTGCCTGTGTAGTTAATCTCTATTCGAAAAGCCCGCATCTCGTGGTCGTGCGGTAGCGTTCTCGCTTCCCACGCCCGGGTTCCCGGGTTCGATTCCCGGCGGGGTCAGGGATTTTCTCTGCCTCGTGATGGCTGGGTGTTGTGTGCTGTCCTTAGGTTAGTTAGGTTTAAGTAGTTCTAAGTTCTAGGGGACTGATGACCATAGATGTTAAGTCCCATAGTGCTCAGAGCCATTTGAACCATCTATTCGAAAATGGCAGTTGTTTGAGGTGCAATGGATGAGGAGCCAGTCGCAGCAGAACAGGAAGCTGTGTCGTGCACTGTTTCTACAAAAGCGAAGAACACGGGCACAGGTAGCGTGGCCGAGCGGTCTAAGGCGCTGGTTTCAGGCACCAGTCTCTTCGGAGGCGTGGGTTCGAATCCCACAGCTGCCAACGTTTTCTGTCTCGAAAGCAGGAGCACTGATTACCCGCGAAGGGAACAGCGCAGCAAGCCGTGAGCGTCTCTTTCTTAAATTGTCGTAGCAGCACAGTGCGTGGTGCAACGACAGGATTCACAGGCGCAGTCTGGTGTCACGATTGCTGGCGTTCGTCTCCACGAAATGCGTCCCGAGCATGCCGTTCTACAAAGTGGAAACGCTAAATTTTGGCCGTTGTCGTCAAGTAGCCTGTGTACTGTTTGCTGCGTTCGCTGGAGGAGCGCTTGCGTCGTTATCCGGTGTGGTCTAGTGGCTAGGATACCTGGCTCTCACCCAGGAGGCCCGGGTTCGATTCCCGGTACCGGAAATGCGCGTTTTGTTGCTCCTCTTATGCGACTTGGCCCGACTTAGCTTTTAGCTCGACTGACGCTCCGCTGACGCTTGCAGAAAATTACGTTAAGTACGATTCGCGGTCACAAGTGACGGCGAGAGCGATGCGACATCTGTCCACCTCTTATCGAGGCACATACCTGTGGTCAACAGAGTTGGAGGACTGCAAGACATTGCCACGGGGGTTGAATGCAGCTAACCACACTGCTTAGTGTCCTAACAGCGCAGACACGTTCGTTTGCCAGTATACATATAATGGAGACCGCGTCTGGCACAGCTGTGGGGAGACACAGTGGTGTGTGGGCCGAGCTTTGCTGTTCATCGCCACTTGCAGTCGCGAGAACTGCCGTCGGCGGTGCCTCCGTGGCCGTGATCGTCTAGTGGTTAGGACATTGCGTTGTGGCCGCAATAACCCAGGTTCGAATCCTGGTCACGGCAATTTTTAAAGTTTTGCCTTGCTGTCGCTGCAGTGACGATTGTGACTCAGTGTTTGAAATCACGGTGCCCTCTTGATTTTTCACTCATGTTCCGCAGGCTGCGGGTGGCACTACCAATTCATTATCAACACGTAATGCCGCCGCACCAGAGAGCGGGCAGCTGCCTGTGTAGTTAATCTCTATTCGAAAATGGCAGTTGTTTGAGGTGCAATGGATGAGCAGCCAGTCGCAGCAGAACAGGAAGCTGTGTCGTGCACTGTTTCTACAAAAGCGAAGAACACGGGCACAGGTAGCGTGGCCGAGCGGTCTAAGGCGCTGGTTTAAGGCACCAGTCTCTTCGGAGGCGTGGGTTCGAATCCCACCGCTGCCAGCTTTTTCTCGTTTTTTGTGCCATTGCGATGTTTTCTCGTGGGGTAGAACGCAGCTCCTGTGACCGCCGTGCCACGTAGGTAGCGTGGCCGAGCGGTCTAAGGCGCTGGTTTCAGGCACCAGTCTCTTCGGAGGCGTGGGTTCGAATCCCACCGCTGCCAACGTTTTCTGTCTCGAAAGCAGGAGCACTGATTACCCGCGAAGGGAACAGCGCAGCAAGCCGTGAGCGTCTCTTTCTTAAATTGTCGTAGCAGCACAGTGCGTGGTGCAACGACAGGATTCACAGGCGCAGTCTGGTGTCACGATTGCTGGCGTTCGTCTCCACGAAATGCGTCCCGAGCATGCCGTTCTACAAAGTGGAAACGCTAAATTTTGGCCGTTGTCGTCAAGTAGCGTGTGTACTGTTTGCTGCGTTCGCTGGAGGAGCGCTTGCGTCGTTATCCGGTGTGGTCTAGTGGCTAGGATACCTGGCTCTCACCCAGGAGGCCCGGGTTCGATTCCCGGTACCGGAAATGCGCATTTTGTTGCTCCTCTTATGCGACTTGGCCCGACTTAGCTCGACTGACGCTCCGCTGACGCTTGCAGAAAATTACGTTAAGTACGATTCGCGGTCACAAGTGACGGCGAGAGCGATGCGACGTCTGTCCACCTCTTATTGAGGCACATACCTGTGGCCAACAGAGTTGGAGGACTGCAAGACATTGCCACGGGGGTTGAATGCAGCTAACCACACTGCTTAGTGTCCTTACAGCGCAGACACGTTCGTTTGCCAGTATACATATAATGGAGACCGCGTCTGGCACAGCTGTGGGGAGACACAGTGGTGTGTGGGCCGAGCTTTGCTGTTCATCGCCACTTGCAGTCGCGAGAACTGCCGTCGGCGGTGCCTCCGTGGCCGTGATCGTCTAGTGGTTAGGACATTGCGTTGTGGCCGCAATAACCCAGGTTCGAATCCTGGTCACGGCAATTTTTAAAGTTTTGCCTTGCTGTCGCTGCAGTGACGATTGTGACTCAGTGTTTGAAATCACGGTGCCCTCTTGATTTTTCACTCATGTTCCGCAGGCTGCGGGTGGCACTACCAATTCATTATCAACACGTAATGCCGCCGCACCAGAGAGCGGGCAGCTGCCTGTGTAGTTAATCTCTATTCGAAAAGCCCGCATCTCGTGGTCGTGCGGTAGCGTTCTCGCTTCCCACGCCCGGGTTCCCGGGTTCGATTCCCGGCGGGGTCAGGGATTTTCTCTGCCTCGTGATGGCTGGGTGTTGTGTGCTGTCCTTAGGTTAGTTAGGTTTAAGTAGTTCTAAGTTCTAGGGGACTGATGACCATAGATGTTAAGTCCCATAGTGCTCAGAGCCATTTGAACCATCTATTCGAAAATGGCAGTTGTTTGAGGTGCAATGGATGAGCAGCCAGTCGCAGCAGAACAGGAAGCTGTGTCGTGCACTGTTTCTACAAAAGCGAAGAACACGGGCACAGGTAGCGTGGCCGAGCGGTCTAAGGCGCTGGTTTAAGGCACCAGTCTCTTCGGAGGCGTGGGTTCGAATCCCACAGCTGCCAGCTTTTTCTCGTTTTTTGTGCCATTGCGATGTTTTCTCGTGGGGTAGAACGCAGCTCCTGTGACCGCCGTGCCACGTAGGTAGCGTGGCCGAGCGGTCTAAGGCGCTGGTTTCAGGCACCAGTCTCTTCGGAGGCGTGGGTTCGAATCCCACAGCTGCCAACGTTTTCTGTCTCGAAAGCAGGAGCACTGATTACCCGCGAAGGGAACAGCGCAGCAAGCCGTGAGCGTCTCTTTCTTAAATTGTCGTAGCAGCACAGTGCGTGGTGCAACGACAGGATTCACAGGCGCAGTCTGGTGTCACGATTGCTGGCGTTCGTCTCCACGAAATGCGTCCCGAGCATGCCGTTCTACAAAGTGGAAACGCTAAATTTTGGCCGTTGTCGTCAAGTAGCGTGTGTACTGTTTGCTGCGTTCGCTGGAGGAGCGCTTGCGTCGTTATCCGGTGTGGTCTAGTGGCTAGGATACCTGGCTCTCACCCAGGAGGCCCGGGTTCGATTCCCGGTACCGGAAATGCGCATTTTGTTGCTCCTCTTATGCGACTTGGCCCGACTTAGCTCGACTGACGCTCCGCTGACGCTTGCAGAAAATTACGTTAAGTACGATTCGCGGTCACAAGTGACGGCGAGAGCGATGCGACGTCTGTCCACCTCTTATTGAGGCACATACCTGTGGCCAACAGAGTTGGAGGACTGCAAGACATTGCCACGGGGGTTGAATGCAGCTAACCACACTGCTTAGTGTCCTTACAGCGCAGACACGTTCGTTTGCCAGTATACATATAATGGAGACCGCGTCTGGCACAGCTGTGGGGAGACACAGTGGTGTGTGGGCCGAGCTTTGCTGTTCATCGCCACTTGCAGTCGCGAGAACTGCCGTCGGCGGTGCCTCCGTGGCCGTGATCGTCTAGTGGTTAGGACATTGCGTTGTGGCCGCAATAACCCAGGTTCGAATCCTGGTCACGGCAATTTTTAAAGTTTTGCCTTGCTGTCGCTGCAGTGACGATTGTGACTCAGTGTTTGAAATCACGGTGCCCTCTTGATTTTTCACTCATGTTCCGCAGGCTGCGGGTGGCACTACCAATTCATTATCAACACGTAATGCCGCCGCACCAGAGAGCGGGCAGCTGCCTGTGTAGTTAATCTCTATTCGAAAAGCCCGCATCTCGTGGTCGTGCGGTAGCGTTCTCGCTTCCCACGCCCGGGTTCCCGGGTTCGATTCCCGGCGGGGTCAGGGATTTTCTCTGCCTCGTGATGGCTGGGTGTTGTGTGCTGTCCTTAGGTTAGTTAGGTTTAAGTAGTTCTAAGTTCTAGGGGACTGATGACCATAGATGTTAAGTCCCATAGTGCTCAGAGCCATTTGAACCATCTATTCGAAAATGGCAGTTGTTTGAGGTGCAATGGATGAGGAGCCAGTCGCAGCAGAACAGGAAGCTGTGTCGTGCACTGTTTCTACAAAAGCGAAGAACACGGGCACAGGTAGCGTGGCCGAGCGGTCTAAGGCGCTGGTTTCAGGCACCAGTCTCTTCGGAGGCGTGGGTTCGAATCCCACAGCTGCCAACGTTTTCTGTCTCGAAAGCAGGAGCACTGATTACCCGCGAAGGGAACAGCGCAGCAAGCCGTGAGCGTCTCTTTCTTAAATTGTCGTAGCAGCACAGTGCGTGGTGCAACGACAGGATTCACAGGCGCAGTCTGGTGTCACGATTGCTGGCGTTCGTCTCCACGAAATGCGTCCCGAGCATGCCGTTCTACAAAGTGGAAACGCTAAATTTTGGCCGTTGTCGTCAAGTAGCCTGTGTACTGTTTGCTGCGTTCGCTGGAGGAGCGCTTGCGTCGTTATCCGGTGTGGTCTAGTGGCTAGGATACCTGGCTCTCACCCAGGAGGCCCGGGTTCGATTCCCGGTACCGGAAATGCGCGTTTTGTTGCTCCTCTTATGCGACTTGGCCCGACTTAGCTTTTAGCTCGACTGACGCTCCGCTGACGCTTGCAGAAAATTACGTTAAGTACGATTCGCGGTCACAAGTGACGGCGAGAGCGATGCGACATCTGTCCACCTCTTATCGAGGCACATACCTGTGGTCAACAGAGTTGGAGGACTGCAAGACATTGCCACGGGGGTTGAATGCAGCTAACCACACTGCTTAGTGTCCTAACAGCGCAGACACGTTCGTTTGCCAGTATACATATAATGGAGACCGCGTCTGGCACAGCTGTGGGGAGACACAGTGGTGTGTGGGCCGAGCTTTGCTGTTCATCGCCACTTGCAGTCGCGAGAACTGCCGTCGGCGGTGCCTCCGTGGCCGTGATCGTCTAGTGGTTAGGACATTGCGTTGTGGCCGCAATAACCCAGGTTCGAATCCTGGTCACGGCAATTTTTAAAGTTTTGCCTTGCTGTCGCTGCAGTGACGATTGTGACTCAGTGTTTGAAATCACGGTGCCCTCTTGATTTTTCACTCATGTTCCGCAGGCTGCGGGTGGCACTACCAATTCATTATCAACACGTAATGCCGCCGCACCAGAGAGCGGGCAGCTGCCTGTGTAGTTAATCTCTATTCGAAAATGGCAGTTGTTTGAGGTGCAATGGATGAGCAGCCAGTCGCAGCAGAACAGGAAGCTGTGTCGTGCACTGTTTCTACAAAAGCGAAGAACACGGGCACAGGTAGCGTGGCCGAGCGGTCTAAGGCGCTGGTTTAAGGCACCAGTCTCTTCGGAGGCGTGGGTTCGAATCCCACCGCTGCCAGCTTTTTCTCGTTTTTTGTGCCATTGCGATGTTTTCTCGTGGGGTAGAACGCAGCTCCTGTGACCGCCGTGCCACGTAGGTAGCGTGGCCGAGCGGTCTAAGGCGCTGGTTTCAGGCACCAGTCTCTTCGGAGGCGTGGGTTCGAATCCCACCGCTGCCAACGTTTTCTGTCTCGAAAGCAGGAGCACTGATTACCCGCGAAGGGAACAGCGCAGCAAGCCGTGAGCGTCTCTTTCTTAAATTGTCGTAGCAGCACAGTGCGTGGTGCAACGACAGGATTCACAGGCGCAGTCTGGTGTCACGATTGCTGGCGTTCGTCTCCACGAAATGCGTCCCGAGCATGCCGTTCTACAAAGTGGAAACGCTAAATTTTGGCCGTTGTCGTCAAGTAGCCTGTGTACTGTTTGCTGCGTTCGCTGGAGGAGCGCTTGCGTCGTTATCCGGTGTGGTCTAGTGGCTAGGATACCTGGCTCTCACCCAGGAGGCCCGGGTTCGATTCCCGGTACCGGAAATGCGCGTTTTGTTGCTCCTCTTATGCGACTTGGCCCGACTTAGCTTTTAGCTCGACTGACGCTCCGCTGACGCTTGCAGAAAATTACGTTAAGTACGATTCGCGGTCACAAGTGACGGCGAGAGCGATGCGACATCTGTCCACCTCTTATCGAGGCACATACCTGTGGTCAACAGAGTTGGAGGACTGCAAGACATTGCCACGGGGGTTGAATGCAGCTAACCACACTGCTTAGTGTCCTAACAGCGCAGACACGTTCGTTTGCCAGTATACATATAATGGAGACCGCGTCTGGCACAGCTGTGGGGAGACACAGTGGTGTGTGGGCCGAGCTTTGCTGTTCATCGCCACTTGCAGTCGCGAGAACTGCCGTCGGCGGTGCCTCCGTGGCCGTGATCGTCTAGTGGTTAGGACATTGCGTTGTGGCCGCAATAACCCAGGTTCGAATCCTGGTCACGGCAATTTTTAAAGTTTTGCCTTGCTGTCGCTGCAGTGACGATTGTGACTCAGTGTTTGAAATCACGGTGCCCTCTTGATTTTTCACTCATGTTCCGCAGGCTGCGGGTGGCACTACCAATTCATTATCAACACGTAATGCCGCCGCACCAGAGAGCGGGCAGCTGCCTGTGTAGTTAATCTCTATTCGAAAATGGCAGTTGTTTGAGGTGCAATGGATGAGCAGCCAGTCGCAGCAGAACAGGAAGCTGTGTCGTGCACTGTTTCTACAAAAGCGAAGAACACGGGCACAGGTAGCGTGGCCGAGCGGTCTAAGGCGCTGGTTTAAGGCACCAGTCTCTTCGGAGGCGTGGGTTCGAATCCCACCGCTGCCAGCTTTTTCTCGTTTTTTGTGCCATTGCGATGTTTTCTCGTGGGGTAGAACGCAGCTCCTGTGACCGCCGTGCCACGTAGGTAGCGTGGCCGAGCGGTCTAAGGCGCTGGTTTCAGGCACCAGTCTCTTCGGAGGCGTGGGTTCGAATCCCACCGCTGCCAACGTTTTCTGTCTCGAAAGCAGGAGCACTGATTACCCGCGAAGGGAACAGCGCAGCAAGCCGTGAGCGTCTCTTTCTTAAATTGTCGTAGCAGCACAGTGCGTGGTGCAACGACAGGATTCACAGGCGCAGTCTGGTGTCACGATTGCTGGCGTTCGTCTCCACGAAATGCGTCCCGAGCATGCCGTTCTACAAAGTGGAAACGCTAAATTTTGGCCGTTGTCGTCAAGTAGCGTGTGTACTGTTTGCTGCGTTCGCTGGAGGAGCGCTTGCGTCGTTATCCGGTGTGGTCTAGTGGCTAGGATACCTGGCTCTCACCCAGGAGGCCCGGGTTCGATTCCCGGTACCGGAAATGCGCATTTTGTTGCTCCTCTTATGCGACTTGGCCCGACTTAGCTCGACTGACGCTCCGCTGACGCTTGCAGAAAATTACGTTAAGTACGATTCGCGGTCACAAGTGACGGCGAGAGCGATGCGACGTCTGTCCACCTCTTATTGAGGCACATACCTGTGGCCAACAGAGTTGGAGGACTGCAAGACATTGCCACGGGGGTTGAATGCAGCTAACCACACTGCTTAGTGTCCTTACAGCGCAGACACGTTCGTTTGCCAGTATACATATAATGGAGACCGCGTCTGGCACAGCTGTGGGGAGACACAGTGGTGTGTGGGCCGAGCTTTGCTGTTCATCGCCACTTGCAGTCGCGAGAACTGCCGTCGGCGGTGCCTCCGTGGCCGTGATCGTCTAGTGGTTAGGACATTGCGTTGTGGCCGCAATAACCCAGGTTCGAATCCTGGTCACGGCAATTTTTAAAGTTTTGCCTTGCTGTCGCTGCAGTGACGATTGTGACTCAGTGTTTGAAATCACGGTGCCCTCTTGATTTTTCACTCATGTTCCGCAGGCTGCGGGTGGCACTACCAATTCATTATCAACACGTAATGCCGCCGCACCAGAGAGCGGGCAGCTGCCTGTGTAGTTAATCTCTATTCGAAAAGCCCGCATCTCGTGGTCGTGCGGTAGCGTTCTCGCTTCCCACGCCCGGGTTCCCGGGTTCGATTCCCGGCGGGGTCAGGGATTTTCTCTGCCTCGTGATGGCTGGGTGTTGTGTGCTGTCCTTAGGTTAGTTAGGTTTAAGTAGTTCTAAGTTCTAGGGGACTGATGACCATAGATGTTAAGTCCCATAGTGCTCAGAGCCATTTGAACCATCTATTCGAAAATGGCAGTTGTTTGAGGTGCAATGGATGAGGAGCCAGTCGCAGCAGAACAGGAAGCTGTGTCGTGCACTGTTTCTACAAAAGCGAAGAACACGGGCACAGGTAGCGTGGCCGAGCGGTCTAAGGCGCTGGTTTCAGGCACCAGTCTCTTCGGAGGCGTGGGTTCGAATCCCACAGCTGCCAACGTTTTCTGTCTCGAAAGCAGGAGCACTGATTACCCGCGAAGGGAACAGCGCAGCAAGCCGTGAGCGTCTCTTTCTTAAATTGTCGTAGCAGCACAGTGCGTGGTGCAACGACAGGATTCACAGGCGCAGTCTGGTGTCACGATTGCTGGCGTTCGTCTCCACGAAATGCGTCCCGAGCATGCCGTTCTACAAAGTGGAAACGCTAAATTTTGGCCGTTGTCGTCAAGTAGCCTGTGTACTGTTTGCTGCGTTCGCTGGAGGAGCGCTTGCGTCGTTATCCGGTGTGGTCTAGTGGCTAGGATACCTGGCTCTCACCCAGGAGGCCCGGGTTCGATTCCCGGTACCGGAAATGCGCGTTTTGTTGCTCCTCTTATGCGACTTGGCCCGACTTAGCTTTTAGCTCGACTGACGCTCCGCTGACGCTTGCAGAAAATTACGTTAAGTACGATTCGCGGTCACAAGTGACGGCGAGAGCGATGCGACATCTGTCCACCTCTTATCGAGGCACATACCTGTGGTCAACAGAGTTGGAGGACTGCAAGACATTGCCACGGGGGTTGAATGCAGCTAACCACACTGCTTAGTGTCCTAACAGCGCAGACACGTTCGTTTGCCAGTATACATATAATGGAGACCGCGTCTGGCACAGCTGTGGGGAGACACAGTGGTGTGTGGGCCGAGCTTTGCTGTTCATCGCCACTTGCAGTCGCGAGAACTGCCGTCGGCGGTGCCTCCGTGGCCGTGATCGTCTAGTGGTTAGGACATTGCGTTGTGGCCGCAATAACCCAGGTTCGAATCCTGGTCACGGCAATTTTTAAAGTTTTGCCTTGCTGTCGCTGCAGTGACGATTGTGACTCAGTGTTTGAAATCACGGTGCCCTCTTGATTTTTCACTCATGTTCCGCAGGCTGCGGGTGGCACTACCAATTCATTATCAACACGTAATGCCGCCGCACCAGAGAGCGGGCAGCTGCCTGTGTAGTTAATCTCTATTCGAAAATGGCAGTTGTTTGAGGTGCAATGGATGAGCAGCCAGTCGCAGCAGAACAGGAAGCTGTGTCGTGCACTGTTTCTACAAAAGCGAAGAACACGGGCACAGGTAGCGTGGCCGAGCGGTCTAAGGCGCTGGTTTAAGGCACCAGTCTCTTCGGAGGCGTGGGTTCGAATCCCACCGCTGCCAGCTTTTTCTCGTTTTTTGTGCCATTGCGATGTTTTCTCGTGGGGTAGAACGCAGCTCCTGTGACCGCCGTGCCACGTAGGTAGCGTGGCCGAGCGGTCTAAGGCGCTGGTTTCAGGCACCAGTCTCTTCGGAGGCGTGGGTTCGAATCCCACCGCTGCCAACGTTTTCTGTCTCGAAAGCAGGAGCACTGATTACCCGCGAAGGGAACAGCGCAGCAAGCCGTGAGCGTCTCTTTCTTAAATTGTCGTAGCAGCACAGTGCGTGGTGCAACGACAGGATTCACAGGCGCAGTCTGGTGTCACGATTGCTGGCGTTCGTCTCCACGAAATGCGTCCCGAGCATGCCGTTCTACAAAGTGGAAACGCTAAATTTTGGCCGTTGTCGTCAAGTAGCGTGTGTACTGTTTGCTGCGTTCGCTGGAGGAGCGCTTGCGTCGTTATCCGGTGTGGTCTAGTGGCTAGGATACCTGGCTCTCACCCAGGAGGCCCGGGTTCGATTCCCGGTACCGGAAATGCGCATTTTGTTGCTCCTCTTATGCGACTTGGCCCGACTTAGCTCGACTGACGCTCCGCTGACGCTTGCAGAAAATTACGTTAAGTACGATTCGCGGTCACAAGTGACGGCGAGAGCGATGCGACGTCTGTCCACCTCTTATTGAGGCACATACCTGTGGCCAACAGAGTTGGAGGACTGCAAGACATTGCCACGGGGGTTGAATGCAGCTAACCACACTGCTTAGTGTCCTTACAGCGCAGACACGTTCGTTTGCCAGTATACATATAATGGAGACCGCGTCTGGCACAGCTGTGGGGAGACACAGTGGTGTGTGGGCCGAGCTTTGCTGTTCATCGCCACTTGCAGTCGCGAGAACTGCCGTCGGCGGTGCCTCCGTGGCCGTGATCGTCTAGTGGTTAGGACATTGCGTTGTGGCCGCAATAACCCAGGTTCGAATCCTGGTCACGGCAATTTTTAAAGTTTTGCCTTGCTGTCGCTGCAGTGACGATTGTGACTCAGTGTTTGAAATCACGGTGCCCTCTTGATTTTTCACTCATGTTCCGCAGGCTGCGGGTGGCACTACCAATTCATTATCAACACGTAATGCCGCCGCACCAGAGAGCGGGCAGCTGCCTGTGTAGTTAATCTCTATTCGAAAAGCCCGCATCTCGTGGTCGTGCGGTAGCGTTCTCGCTTCCCACGCCCGGGTTCCCGGGTTCGATTCCCGGCGGGGTCAGGGATTTTCTCTGCCTCGTGATGGCTGGGTGTTGTGTGCTGTCCTTAGGTTAGTTAGGTTTAAGTAGTTCTAAGTTCTAGGGGACTGATGACCATAGATGTTAAGTCCCATAGTGCTCAGAGCCATTTGAACCATCTATTCGAAAATGGCAGTTGTTTGAGGTGCAATGGATGAGCAGCCAGTCGCAGCAGAACAGGAAGCTGTGTCGTGCACTGTTTCTACAAAAGCGAAGAACACGGGCACAGGTAGCGTGGCCGAGCGGTCTAAGGCGCTGGTTTAAGGCACCAGTCTCTTCGGAGGCGTGGGTTCGAATCCCACAGCTGCCAGCTTTTTCTCGTTTTTTGTGCCATTGCGATGTTTTCTCGTGGGGTAGAACGCAGCTCCTGTGACCGCCGTGCCACGTAGGTAGCGTGGCCGAGCGGTCTAAGGCGCTGGTTTCAGGCACCAGTCTCTTCGGAGGCGTGGGTTCGAATCCCACAGCTGCCAACGTTTTCTGTCTCGAAAGCAGGAGCACTGATTACCCGCGAAGGGAACAGCGCAGCAAGCCGTGAGCGTCTCTTTCTTAAATTGTCGTAGCAGCACAGTGCGTGGTGCAACGACAGGATTCACAGGCGCAGTCTGGTGTCACGATTGCTGGCGTTCGTCTCCACGAAATGCGTCCCGAGCATGCCGTTCTACAAAGTGGAAACGCTAAATTTTGGCCGTTGTCGTCAAGTAGCCTGTGTACTGTTTGCTGCGTTCGCTGGAGGAGCGCTTGCGTCGTTATCCGGTGTGGTCTAGTGGCTAGGATACCTGGCTCTCACCCAGGAGGCCCGGGTTCGATTCCCGGTACCGGAAATGCGCGTTTTGTTGCTCCTCTTATGCGACTTGGCCCGACTTAGCTTTTAGCTCGACTGACGCTCCGCTGACGCTTGCAGAAAATTACGTTAAGTACGATTCGCGGTCACAAGTGACGGCGAGAGCGATGCGACGTCTGTCCACCTCTTATCGAGGCACATACCTGTGGTCAACAGAGTTGGAGGACTGCAAGACATTGCCACGGGGGTTGAATGCAGCTAACCACACTGCTTAGTGTCCTAACAGCGCAGACACGTTCGTTTGCCAGTATACATATAATGGAGACCGCGTCTGGCACAGCTGTGGGGAGACACAGTGGTGTGTGGGCCGAGCTTTGCTGTTCATCGCCACTTGCAGTCGCGAGAACTGCCGTCGGCGGTGCCTCCGTGGCCGTGATCGTCTAGTGGTTAGGACATTGCGTTGTGGCCGCAATAACCCAGGTTCGAATCCTGGTCACGGCAATTTTTAAAGTTTTGCCTTGCTGTCGCTGCAGTGACGATTGTGACTCAGTGTTTGAAATCACGGTGCCCTCTTGATTTTTCACTCATGTTCCGCAGGCTGCGGGTGGCACTACCAATTCATTATCAACACGTAATGCCGCCGCACCAGAGAGCGGGCAGCTGCCTGTGTAGTTAATCTCTATTCGAAAATGGCAGTTGTTTGAGGTGCAATGGATGAGCAGCCAGTCGCAGCAGAACAGGAAGCTGTGTCGTGCACTGTTTCTACAAAAGCGAAGAACACGGGCACAGGTAGCGTGGCCGAGCGGTCTAAGGCGCTGGTTTAAGGCACCAGTCTCTTCGGAGGCGTGGGTTCGAATCCCACAGCTGCCAGCTTTTTCTCGTTTTTTGTGCCATTGCGATGTTTTCTCGTGGGGTAGAACGCAGCTCCTGTGACCGCCGTGCCACGTAGGTAGCGTGGCCGAGCGGTCTAAGGCGCTGGTTTCAGGCACCAGTCTCTTCGGAGGCGTGGGTTCGAATCCCACAGCTGCCAACGTTTTCTGTCTCGAAAGCAGGAGCACTGATTACCCGCGAAGGGAACAGCGCAGCAAGCCGTGAGCGTCTCTTTCTTAAATTGTCGTAGCAGCACAGTGCGTGGTGCAACGACAGGATTCACAGGCGCAGTCTGGTGTCACGATTGCTGGCGTTCGTCTCCACGAAATGCGTCCCGAGCATGCCGTTCTACAAAGTGGAAACGCTAAATTTTGGCCGTTGTCGTCAAGTAGCCTGTGTACTGTTTGCTGCGTTCGCTGGAGGAGCGCTTGCGTCGTTATCCGGTGTGGTCTAGTGGCTAGGATACCTGGCTCTCACCCAGGAGGCCCGGGTTCGATTCCCGGTACCGGAAATGCGCGTTTTGTTGCTCCTCTTATGCGACTTGGCCCGACTTAGCTTTTAGCTCGACTGACGCTCCGCTGACGCTTGCAGAAAATTACGTTAAGTACGATTCGCGGTCACAAGTGACGGCGAGAGCGATGCGACGTCTGTCCACCTCTTATTGAGGCACATACCTGTGGCCAACAGAGTTGGAGGACTGCAAGACATTGCCACGGGGGTTGAATGCAGCTAACCACACTGCTTAGTGTCCTTACAGCGCAGACACGTTCGTTTGCCAGTATACATATAATGGAGACCGCGTCTGGCACAGCTGTGGGGAGACACAGTGGTGTGTGGGCCGAGCTTTGCTGTTCATCGCCACTTGCAGTCGCGAGAACTGCCGTCGGCGGTGCCTCCGTGGCCGTGATCGTCTAGTGGTTAGGACATTGCGTTGTGGCCGCAATAACCCAGGTTCGAATCCTGGTCACGGCAATTTTTAAAGTTTTGCCTTGCTGTCGCTGCAGTGACGATTGTGACTCAGTGTTTGAAATCACGGTGCCCTCTTGATTTTTCACTCATGTTCCGCAGGCTGCGGGTGGCACTACCAATTCATTATCAACACGTAATGCCGCCGCACCAGAGAGCGGGCAGCTGCCTGTGTAGTTAATCTCTATTCGAAAAGCCCGCATCTCGTGGTCGTGCGGTAGCGTTCTCGCTTCCCACGCCCGGGTTCCCGGGTTCGATTCCCGGCGGGGTCAGGGATTTTCTCTGCCTCGTGATGGCTGGGTGTTGTGTGCTGTCCTTAGGTTAGTTAGGTTTAAGTAGTTCTAAGTTCTAGGGGACTGATGACCATAGATGTTAAGTCCCATAGTGCTCAGAGCCATTTGAACCATCTATTCGAAAATGGCAGTTGTTTGAGGTGCAATGGATGAGGAGCCAGTCGCAGCAGAACAGGAAGCTGTGTCGTGCACTGTTTCTACAAAAGCGAAGAACACGGGCACAGGTAGCGTGGCCGAGCGGTCTAAGGCGCTGGTTTCAGGCACCAGTCTCTTCGGAGGCGTGGGTTCGAATCCCACAGCTGCCAACGTTTTCTGTCTCGAAAGCAGGAGCACTGATTACCCGCGAAGGGAACAGCGCAGCAAGCCGTGAGCGTCTCTTTCTTAAATTGTCGTAGCAGCACAGTGCGTGGTGCAACGACAGGATTCACAGGCGCAGTCTGGTGTCACGATTGCTGGCGTTCGTCTCCACGAAATGCGTCCCGAGCATGCCGTTCTACAAAGTGGAAACGCTAAATTTTGGCCGTTGTCGTCAAGTAGCCTGTGTACTGTTTGCTGCGTTCGCTGGAGGAGCGCTTGCGTCGTTATCCGGTGTGGTCTAGTGGCTAGGATACCTGGCTCTCACCCAGGAGGCCCGGGTTCGATTCCCGGTACCGGAAATGCGCGTTTTGTTGCTCCTCTTATGCGACTTGGCCCGACTTAGCTTTTAGCTCGACTGACGCTCCGCTGACGCTTGCAGAAAATTACGTTAAGTACGATTCGCGGTCACAAGTGACGGCGAGAGCGATGCGACATCTGTCCACCTCTTATCGAGGCACATACCTGTGGTCAACAGAGTTGGAGGACTGCAAGACATTGCCACGGGGGTTGAATGCAGCTAACCACACTGCTTAGTGTCCTAACAGCGCAGACACGTTCGTTTGCCAGTATACATATAATGGAGACCGCGTCTGGCACAGCTGTGGGGAGACACAGTGGTGTGTGGGCCGAGCTTTGCTGTTCATCGCCACTTGCAGTCGCGAGAACTGCCGTCGGCGGTGCCTCCGTGGCCGTGATCGTCTAGTGGTTAGGACATTGCGTTGTGGCCGCAATAACCCAGGTTCGAATCCTGGTCACGGCAATTTTTAAAGTTTTGCCTTGCTGTCGCTGCAGTGACGATTGTGACTCAGTGTTTGAAATCACGGTGCCCTCTTGATTTTTCACTCATGTTCCGCAGGCTGCGGGTGGCACTACCAATTCATTATCAACACGTAATGCCGCCGCACCAGAGAGCGGGCAGCTGCCTGTGTAGTTAATCTCTATTCGAAAATGGCAGTTGTTTGAGGTGCAATGGATGAGCAGCCAGTCGCAGCAGAACAGGAAGCTGTGTCGTGCACTGTTTCTACAAAAGCGAAGAACACGGGCACAGGTAGCGTGGCCGAGCGGTCTAAGGCGCTGGTTTAAGGCACCAGTCTCTTCGGAGGCGTGGGTTCGAATCCCACCGCTGCCAGCTTTTTCTCGTTTTTTGTGCCATTGCGATGTTTTCTCGTGGGGTAGAACGCAGCTCCTGTGACCGCCGTGCCACGTAGGTAGCGTGGCCGAGCGGTCTAAGGCGCTGGTTTCAGGCACCAGTCTCTTCGGAGGCGTGGGTTCGAATCCCACCGCTGCCAACGTTTTCTGTCTCGAAAGCAGGAGCACTGATTACCCGCGAAGGGAACAGCGCAGCAAGCCGTGAGCGTCTCTTTCTTAAATTGTCGTAGCAGCACAGTGCGTGGTGCAACGACAGGATTCACAGGCGCAGTCTGGTGTCACGATTGCTGGCGTTCGTCTCCACGAAATGCGTCCCGAGCATGCCGTTCTACAAAGTGGAAACGCTAAATTTTGGCCGTTGTCGTCAAGTAGCGTGTGTACTGTTTGCTGCGTTCGCTGGAGGAGCGCTTGCGTCGTTATCCGGTGTGGTCTAGTGGCTAGGATACCTGGCTCTCACCCAGGAGGCCCGGGTTCGATTCCCGGTACCGGAAATGCGCATTTTGTTGCTCCTCTTATGCGACTTGGCCCGACTTAGCTCGACTGACGCTCCGCTGACGCTTGCAGAAAATTACGTTAAGTACGATTCGCGGTCACAAGTGACGGCGAGAGCGATGCGACGTCTGTCCACCTCTTATTGAGGCACATACCTGTGGCCAACAGAGTTGGAGGACTGCAAGACATTGCCACGGGGGTTGAATGCAGCTAACCACACTGCTTAGTGTCCTTACAGCGCAGACACGTTCGTTTGCCAGTATACATATAATGGAGACCGCGTCTGGCACAGCTGTGGGGAGACACAGTGGTGTGTGGGCCGAGCTTTGCTGTTCATCGCCACTTGCAGTCGCGAGAACTGCCGTCGGCGGTGCCTCCGTGGCCGTGATCGTCTAGTGGTTAGGACATTGCGTTGTGGCCGCAATAACCCAGGTTCGAATCCTGGTCACGGCAATTTTTAAAGTTTTGCCTTGCTGTCGCTGCAGTGACGATTGTGACTCAGTGTTTGAAATCACGGTGCCCTCTTGATTTTTCACTCATGTTCCGCAGGCTGCGGGTGGCACTACCAATTCATTATCAACACGTAATGCCGCCGCACCAGAGAGCGGGCAGCTGCCTGTGTAGTTAATCTCTATTCGAAAAGCCCGCATCTCGTGGTCGTGCGGTAGCGTTCTCGCTTCCCACGCCCGGGTTCCCGGGTTCGATTCCCGGCGGGGTCAGGGATTTTCTCTGCCTCGTGATGGCTGGGTGTTGTGTGCTGTCCTTAGGTTAGTTAGGTTTAAGTAGTTCTAAGTTCTAGGGGACTGATGACCATAGATGTTAAGTCCCATAGTGCTCAGAGCCATTTGAACCATCTATTCGAAAATGGCAGTTGTTTGAGGTGCAATGGATGAGCAGCCAGTCGCAGCAGAACAGGAAGCTGTGTCGTGCACTGTTTCTACAAAAGCGAAGAACACGGGCACAGGTAGCGTGGCCGAGCGGTCTAAGGCGCTGGTTTAAGGCACCAGTCTCTTCGGAGGCGTGGGTTCGAATCCCACAGCTGCCAGCTTTTTCTCGTTTTTTGTGCCATTGCGATGTTTTCTCGTGGGGTAGAACGCAGCTCCTGTGACCGCCGTGCCACGTAGGTAGCGTGGCCGAGCGGTCTAAGGCGCTGGTTTCAGGCACCAGTCTCTTCGGAGGCGTGGGTTCGAATCCCACAGCTGCCAACGTTTTCTGTCTCGAAAGCAGGAGCACTGATTACCCGCGAAGGGAACAGCGCAGCAAGCCGTGAGCGTCTCTTTCTTAAATTGTCGTAGCAGCACAGTGCGTGGTGCAACGACAGGATTCACAGGCGCAGTCTGGTGTCACGATTGCTGGCGTTCGTCTCCACGAAATGCGTCCCGAGCATGCCGTTCTACAAAGTGGAAACGCTAAATTTTGGCCGTTGTCGTCAAGTAGCGTGTGTACTGTTTGCTGCGTTCGCTGGAGGAGCGCTTGCGTCGTTATCCGGTGTGGTCTAGTGGCTAGGATACCTGGCTCTCACCCAGGAGGCCCGGGTTCGATTCCCGGTACCGGAAATGCGCATTTTGTTGCTCCTCTTATGCGACTTGGCCCGACTTAGCTCGACTGACGCTCCGCTGACGCTTGCAGAAAATTACGTTAAGTACGATTCGCGGTCACAAGTGACGGCGAGAGCGATGCGACGTCTGTCCACCTCTTATTGAGGCACATACCTGTGGCCAACAGAGTTGGAGGACTGCAAGACATTGCCACGGGGGTTGAATGCAGCTAACCACACTGCTTAGTGTCCTTACAGCGCAGACACGTTCGTTTGCCAGTATACATATAATGGAGACCGCGTCTGGCACAGCTGTGGGGAGACACAGTGGTGTGTGGGCCGAGCTTTGCTGTTCATCGCCACTTGCAGTCGCGAGAACTGCCGTCGGCGGTGCCTCCGTGGCCGTGATCGTCTAGTGGTTAGGACATTGCGTTGTGGCCGCAATAACCCAGGTTCGAATCCTGGTCACGGCAATTTTTAAAGTTTTGCCTTGCTGTCGCTGCAGTGACGATTGTGACTCAGTGTTTGAAATCACGGTGCCCTCTTGATTTTTCACTCATGTTCCGCAGGCTGCGGGTGGCACTACCAATTCATTATCAACACGTAATGCCGCCGCACCAGAGAGCGGGCAGCTGCCTGTGTAGTTAATCTCTATTCGAAAAGCCCGCATCTCGTGGTCGTGCGGTAGCGTTCTCGCTTCCCACGCCCGGGTTCCCGGGTTCGATTCCCGGCGGGGTCAGGGATTTTCTCTGCCTCGTGATGGCTGGGTGTTGTGTGCTGTCCTTAGGTTAGTTAGGTTTAAGTAGTTCTAAGTTCTAGGGGACTGATGACCATAGATGTTAAGTCCCATAGTGCTCAGAGCCATTTGAACCATCTATTCGAAAATGGCAGTTGTTTGAGGTGCAATGGATGAGCAGCCAGTCGCAGCAGAACAGGAAGCTGTGTCGTGCACTGTTTCTACAAAAGCGAAGAACACGGGCACAGGTAGCGTGGCCGAGCGGTCTAAGGCGCTGGTTTAAGGCACCAGTCTCTTCGGAGGCGTGGGTTCGAATCCCACAGCTGCCAGCTTTTTCTCGTTTTTTGTGCCATTGCGATGTTTTCTCGTGGGGTAGAACGCAGCTCCTGTGACCGCCGTGCCACGTAGGTAGCGTGGCCGAGCGGTCTAAGGCGCTGGTTTCAGGCACCAGTCTCTTCGGAGGCGTGGGTTCGAATCCCACAGCTGCCAACGTTTTCTGTCTCGAAAGCAGGAGCACTGATTACCCGCGAAGGGAACAGCGCAGCAAGCCGTGAGCGTCTCTTTCTTAAATTGTCGTAGCAGCACAGTGCGTGGTGCAACGACAGGATTCACAGGCGCAGTCTGGTGTCACGATTGCTGGCGTTCGTCTCCACGAAATGCGTCCCGAGCATGCCGTTCTACAAAGTGGAAACGCTAAATTTTGGCCGTTGTCGTCAAGTAGCCTGTGTACTGTTTGCTGCGTTCGCTGGAGGAGCGCTTGCGTCGTTATCCGGTGTGGTCTAGTGGCTAGGATACCTGGCTCTCACCCAGGAGGCCCGGGTTCGATTCCCGGTACCGGAAATGCGCGTTTTGTTGCTCCTCTTATGCGACTTGGCCCGACTTAGCTTTTAGCTCGACTGACGCTCCGCTGACGCTTGCAGAAAATTACGTTAAGTACGATTCGCGGTCACAAGTGACGGCGAGAGCGATGCGACGTCTGTCCACCTCTTATCGAGGCACATACCTGTGGTCAACAGAGTTGGAGGACTGCAAGACATTGCCACGGGGGTTGAATGCAGCTAACCACACTGCTTAGTGTCCTAACAGCGCAGACACGTTCGTTTGCCAGTATACATATAATGGAGACCGCGTCTGGCACAGCTGTGGGGAGACACAGTGGTGTGTGGGCCGAGCTTTGCTGTTCATCGCCACTTGCAGTCGCGAGAACTGCCGTCGGCGGTGCCTCCGTGGCCGTGATCGTCTAGTGGTTAGGACATTGCGTTGTGGCCGCAATAACCCAGGTTCGAATCCTGGTCACGGCAATTTTTAAAGTTTTGCCTTGCTGTCGCTGCAGTGACGATTGTGACTCAGTGTTTGAAATCACGGTGCCCTCTTGATTTTTCACTCATGTTCCGCAGGCTGCGGGTGGCACTACCAATTCATTATCAACACGTAATGCCGCCGCACCAGAGAGCGGGCAGCTGCCTGTGTAGTTAATCTCTATTCGAAAATGGCAGTTGTTTGAGGTGCAATGGATGAGCAGCCAGTCGCAGCAGAACAGGAAGCTGTGTCGTGCACTGTTTCTACAAAAGCGAAGAACACGGGCACAGGTAGCGTGGCCGAGCGGTCTAAGGCGCTGGTTTAAGGCACCAGTCTCTTCGGAGGCGTGGGTTCGAATCCCACAGCTGCCAGCTTTTTCTCGTTTTTTGTGCCATTGCGATGTTTTCTCGTGGGGTAGAACGCAGCTCCTGTGACCGCCGTGCCACGTAGGTAGCGTGGCCGAGCGGTCTAAGGCGCTGGTTTCAGGCACCAGTCTCTTCGGAGGCGTGGGTTCGAATCCCACAGCTGCCAACGTTTTCTGTCTCGAAAGCAGGAGCACTGATTACCCGCGAAGGGAACAGCGCAGCAAGCCGTGAGCGTCTCTTTCTTAAATTGTCGTAGCAGCACAGTGCGTGGTGCAACGACAGGATTCACAGGCGCAGTCTGGTGTCACGATTGCTGGCGTTCGTCTCCACGAAATGCGTCCCGAGCATGCCGTTCTACAAAGTGGAAACGCTAAATTTTGGCCGTTGTCGTCAAGTAGCCTGTGTACTGTTTGCTGCGTTCGCTGGAGGAGCGCTTGCGTCGTTATCCGGTGTGGTCTAGTGGCTAGGATACCTGGCTCTCACCCAGGAGGCCCGGGTTCGATTCCCGGTACCGGAAATGCGCGTTTTGTTGCTCCTCTTATGCGACTTGGCCCGACTTAGCTTTTAGCTCGACTGACGCTCCGCTGACGCTTGCAGAAAATTACGTTAAGTACGATTCGCGGTCACAAGTGACGGCGAGAGCGATGCGACATCTGTCCACCTCTTATCGAGGCACATACCTGTGGTCAACAGAGTTGGAGGACTGCAAGACATTGCCACGGGGGTTGAATGCAGCTAACCACACTGCTTAGTGTCCTAACAGCGCAGACACGTTCGTTTGCCAGTATACATATAATGGAGACCGCGTCTGGCACAGCTGTGGGGAGACACAGTGGTGTGTGGGCCGAGCTTTGCTGTTCATCGCCACTTGCAGTCGCGAGAACTGCCGTCGGCGGTGCCTCCGTGGCCGTGATCGTCTAGTGGTTAGGACATTGCGTTGTGGCCGCAATAACCCAGGTTCGAATCCTGGTCACGGCAATTTTTAAAGTTTTGCCTTGCTGTCGCTGCAGTGACGATTGTGACTCAGTGTTTGAAATCACGGTGCCCTCTTGATTTTTCACTCATGTTCCGCAGGCTGCGGGTGGCACTACCAATTCATTATCAACACGTAATGCCGCCGCACCAGAGAGCGGGCAGCTGCCTGTGTAGTTAATCTCTATTCGAAAATGGCAGTTGTTTGAGGTGCAATGGATGAGCAGCCAGTCGCAGCAGAACAGGAAGCTGTGTCGTGCACTGTTTCTACAAAAGCGAAGAACACGGGCACAGGTAGCGTGGCCGAGCGGTCTAAGGCGCTGGTTTAAGGCACCAGTCTCTTCGGAGGCGTGGGTTCGAATCCCACAGCTGCCAGCTTTTTCTCGTTTTTTGTGCCATTGCGATGTTTTCTCGTGGGGTAGAACGCAGCTCCTGTGACCGCCGTGCCACGTAGGTAGCGTGGCCGAGCGGTCTAAGGCGCTGGTTTCAGGCACCAGTCTCTTCGGAGGCGTGGGTTCGAATCCCACAGCTGCCAACGTTTTCTGTCTCGAAAGCAGGAGCACTGATTACCCGCGAAGGGAACAGCGCAGCAAGCCGTGAGCGTCTCTTTCTTAAATTGTCGTAGCAGCACAGTGCGTGGTGCAACGACAGGATTCACAGGCGCAGTCTGGTGTCACGATTGCTGGCGTTCGTCTCCACGAAATGCGTCCCGAGCATGCCGTTCTACAAAGTGGAAACGCTAAATTTTGGCCGTTGTCGTCAAGTAGCCTGTGTACTGTTTGCTGCGTTCGCTGGAGGAGCGCTTGCGTCGTTATCCGGTGTGGTCTAGTGGCTAGGATACCTGGCTCTCACCCAGGAGGCCCGGGTTCGATTCCCGGTACCGGAAATGCGCGTTTTGTTGCTCCTCTTATGCGACTTGGCCCGACTTAGCTTTTAGCTCGACTGACGCTCCGCTGACGCTTGCAGAAAATTACGTTAAGTACGATTCGCGGTCACAAGTGACGGCGAGAGCGATGCGACGTCTGTCCACCTCTTATTGAGGCACATACCTGTGGCCAACAGAGTTGGAGGACTGCAAGACATTGCCACGGGGGTTGAATGCAGCTAACCACACTGCTTAGTGTCCTTACAGCGCAGACACGTTCGTTTGCCAGTATACATATAATGGAGACCGCGTCTGGCACAGCTGTGGGGAGACACAGTGGTGTGTGGGCCGAGCTTTGCTGTTCATCGCCACTTGCAGTCGCGAGAACTGCCGTCGGCGGTGCCTCCGTGGCCGTGATCGTCTAGTGGTTAGGACATTGCGTTGTGGCCGCAATAACCCAGGTTCGAATCCTGGTCACGGCAATTTTTAAAGTTTTGCCTTGCTGTCGCTGCAGTGACGATTGTGACTCAGTGTTTGAAATCACGGTGCCCTCTTGATTTTTCACTCATGTTCCGCAGGCTGCGGGTGGCACTACCAATTCATTATCAACACGTAATGCCGCCGCACCAGAGAGCGGGCAGCTGCCTGTGTAGTTAATCTCTATTCGAAAAGCCCGCATCTCGTGGTCGTGCGGTAGCGTTCTCGCTTCCCACGCCCGGGTTCCCGGGTTCGATTCCCGGCGGGGTCAGGGATTTTCTCTGCCTCGTGATGGCTGGGTGTTGTGTGCTGTCCTTAGGTTAGTTAGGTTTAAGTAGTTCTAAGTTCTAGGGGACTGATGACCATAGATGTTAAGTCCCATAGTGCTCAGAGCCATTTGAACCATCTATTCGAAAATGGCAGTTGTTTGAGGTGCAATGGATGAGGAGCCAGTCGCAGCAGAACAGGAAGCTGTGTCGTGCACTGTTTCTACAAAAGCGAAGAACACGGGCACAGGTAGCGTGGCCGAGCGGTCTAAGGCGCTGGTTTCAGGCACCAGTCTCTTCGGAGGCGTGGGTTCGAATCCCACAGCTGCCAACGTTTTCTGTCTCGAAAGCAGGAGCACTGATTACCCGCGAAGGGAACAGCGCAGCAAGCCGTGAGCGTCTCTTTCTTAAATTGTCGTAGCAGCACAGTGCGTGGTGCAACGACAGGATTCACAGGCGCAGTCTGGTGTCACGATTGCTGGCGTTCGTCTCCACGAAATGCGTCCCGAGCATGCCGTTCTACAAAGTGGAAACGCTAAATTTTGGCCGTTGTCGTCAAGTAGCCTGTGTACTGTTTGCTGCGTTCGCTGGAGGAGCGCTTGCGTCGTTATCCGGTGTGGTCTAGTGGCTAGGATACCTGGCTCTCACCCAGGAGGCCCGGGTTCGATTCCCGGTACCGGAAATGCGCGTTTTGTTGCTCCTCTTATGCGACTTGGCCCGACTTAGCTTTTAGCTCGACTGACGCTCCGCTGACGCTTGCAGAAAATTACGTTAAGTACGATTCGCGGTCACAAGTGACGGCGAGAGCGATGCGACATCTGTCCACCTCTTATCGAGGCACATACCTGTGGTCAACAGAGTTGGAGGACTGCAAGACATTGCCACGGGGGTTGAATGCAGCTAACCACACTGCTTAGTGTCCTAACAGCGCAGACACGTTCGTTTGCCAGTATACATATAATGGAGACCGCGTCTGGCACAGCTGTGGGGAGACACAGTGGTGTGTGGGCCGAGCTTTGCTGTTCATCGCCACTTGCAGTCGCGAGAACTGCCGTCGGCGGTGCCTCCGTGGCCGTGATCGTCTAGTGGTTAGGACATTGCGTTGTGGCCGCAATAACCCAGGTTCGAATCCTGGTCACGGCAATTTTTAAAGTTTTGCCTTGCTGTCGCTGCAGTGACGATTGTGACTCAGTGTTTGAAATCACGGTGCCCTCTTGATTTTTCACTCATGTTCCGCAGGCTGCGGGTGGCACTACCAATTCATTATCAACACGTAATGCCGCCGCACCAGAGAGCGGGCAGCTGCCTGTGTAGTTAATCTCTATTCGAAAATGGCAGTTGTTTGAGGTGCAATGGATGAGCAGCCAGTCGCAGCAGAACAGGAAGCTGTGTCGTGCACTGTTTCTACAAAAGCGAAGAACACGGGCACAGGTAGCGTGGCCGAGCGGTCTAAGGCGCTGGTTTAAGGCACCAGTCTCTTCGGAGGCGTGGGTTCGAATCCCACAGCTGCCAGCTTTTTCTCGTTTTTTGTGCCATTGCGATGTTTTCTCGTGGGGTAGAACGCAGCTCCTGTGACCGCCGTGCCACGTAGGTAGCGTGGCCGAGCGGTCTAAGGCGCTGGTTTCAGGCACCAGTCTCTTCGGAGGCGTGGGTTCGAATCCCACAGCTGCCAACGTTTTCTGTCTCGAAAGCAGGAGCACTGATTACCCGCGAAGGGAACAGCGCAGCAAGCCGTGAGCGTCTCTTTCTTAAATTGTCGTAGCAGCACAGTGCGTGGTGCAACGACAGGATTCACAGGCGCAGTCTGGTGTCACGATTGCTGGCGTTCGTCTCCACGAAATGCGTCCCGAGCATGCCGTTCTACAAAGTGGAAACGCTAAATTTTGGCCGTTGTCGTCAAGTAGCCTGTGTACTGTTTGCTGCGTTCGCTGGAGGAGCGCTTGCGTCGTTATCCGGTGTGGTCTAGTGGCTAGGATACCTGGCTCTCACCCAGGAGGCCCGGGTTCGATTCCCGGTACCGGAAATGCGCGTTTTGTTGCTCCTCTTATGCGACTTGGCCCGACTTAGCTTTTAGCTCGACTGACGCTCCGCTGACGCTTGCAGAAAATTACGTTAAGTACGATTCGCGGTCACAAGTGACGGCGAGAGCGATGCGACATCTGTCCACCTCTTATCGAGGCACATACCTGTGGTCAACAGAGTTGGAGGACTGCAAGACATTGCCACGGGGGTTGAATGCAGCTAACCACACTGCTTAGTGTCCTAACAGCGCAGACACGTTCGTTTGCCAGTATACATATAATGGAGACCGCGTCTGGCACAGCTGTGGGGAGACACAGTGGTGTGTGGGCCGAGCTTTGCTGTTCATCGCCACTTGCAGTCGCGAGAACTGCCGTCGGCGGTGCCTCCGTGGCCGTGATCGTCTAGTGGTTAGGACATTGCGTTGTGGCCGCAATAACCCAGGTTCGAATCCTGGTCACGGCAATTTTTAAAGTTTTGCCTTGCTGTCGCTGCAGTGACGATTGTGACTCAGTGTTTGAAATCACGGTGCCCTCTTGATTTTTCACTCATGTTCCGCAGGCTGCGGGTGGCACTACCAATTCATTATCAACACGTAATGCCGCCGCACCAGAGAGCGGGCAGCTGCCTGTGTAGTTAATCTCTATTCGAAAATGGCAGTTGTTTGAGGTGCAATGGATGAGCAGCCAGTCGCAGCAGAACAGGAAGCTGTGTCGTGCACTGTTTCTACAAAAGCGAAGAACACGGGCACAGGTAGCGTGGCCGAGCGGTCTAAGGCGCTGGTTTAAGGCACCAGTCTCTTCGGAGGCGTGGGTTCGAATCCCACCGCTGCCAGCTTTTTCTCGTTTTTTGTGCCATTGCGATGTTTTCTCGTGGGGTAGAACGCAGCTCCTGTGACCGCCGTGCCACGTAGGTAGCGTGGCCGAGCGGTCTAAGGCGCTGGTTTCAGGCACCAGTCTCTTCGGAGGCGTGGGTTCGAATCCCACAGCTGCCAACGTTTTCTGTCTCGAAAGCAGGAGCACTGATTACCCGCGAAGGGAACAGCGCAGCAAGCCGTGAGCGTCTCTTTCTTAAATTGTCGTAGCAGCACAGTGCGTGGTGCAACGACAGGATTCACAGGCGCAGTCTGGTGTCACGATTGCTGGCGTTCGTCTCCACGAAATGCGTCCCGAGCATGCCGTTCTACAAAGTGGAAACGCTAAATTTTGGCCGTTGTCGTCAAGTAGCGTGTGTACTGTTTGCTGCGTTCGCTGGAGGAGCGCTTGCGTCGTTATCCGGTGTGGTCTAGTGGCTAGGATACCTGGCTCTCACCCAGGAGGCCCGGGTTCGATTCCCGGTACCGGAAATGCGCATTTTGTTGCTCCTCTTATGCGACTTGGCCCGACTTAGCTCGACTGACGCTCCGCTGACGCTTGCAGAAAATTACGTTAAGTACGATTCGCGGTCACAAGTGACGGCGAGAGCGATGCGACGTCTGTCCACCTCTTATTGAGGCACATACCTGTGGCCAACAGAGTTGGAGGACTGCAAGACATTGCCACGGGGGTTGAATGCAGCTAACCACACTGCTTAGTGTCCTTACAGCGCAGACACGTTCGTTTGCCAGTATACATATAATGGAGACCGCGTCTGGCACAGCTGTGGGGAGACACAGTGGTGTGTGGGCCGAGCTTTGCTGTTCATCGCCACTTGCAGTCGCGAGAACTGCCGTCGGCGGTGCCTCCGTGGCCGTGATCGTCTAGTGGTTAGGACATTGCGTTGTGGCCGCAATAACCCAGGTTCGAATCCTGGTCACGGCAATTTTTAAAGTTTTGCCTTGCTGTCGCTGCAGTGACGATTGTGACTCAGTGTTTGAAATCACGGTGCCCTCTTGATTTTTCACTCATGTTCCGCAGGCTGCGGGTGGCACTACCAATTCATTATCAACACGTAATGCCGCCGCACCAGAGAGCGGGCAGCTGCCTGTGTAGTTAATCTCTATTCGAAAAGCCCGCATCTCGTGGTCGTGCGGTAGCGTTCTCGCTTCCCACGCCCGGGTTCCCGGGTTCGATTCCCGGCGGGGTCAGGGATTTTCTCTGCCTCGTGATGGCTGGGTGTTGTGTGCTGTCCTTAGGTTAGTTAGGTTTAAGTAGTTCTAAGTTCTAGGGGACTGATGACCATAGATGTTAAGTCCCATAGTGCTCAGAGCCATTTGAACCATCTATTCGAAAATGGCAGTTGTTTGAGGTGCAATGGATGAGCAGCCAGTCGCAGCAGAACAGGAAGCTGTGTCGTGCACTGTTTCTACAAAAGCGAAGAACACGGGCACAGGTAGCGTGGCCGAGCGGTCTAAGGCGCTGGTTTAAGGCACCAGTCTCTTCGGAGGCGTGGGTTCGAATCCCACAGCTGCCAGCTTTTTCTCGTTTTTTGTGCCATTGCGATGTTTTCTCGTGGGGTAGAACGCAGCTCCTGTGACCGCCGTGCCACGTAGGTAGCGTGGCCGAGCGGTCTAAGGCGCTGGTTTCAGGCACCAGTCTCTTCGGAGGCGTGGGTTCGAATCCCACAGCTGCCAACGTTTTCTGTCTCGAAAGCAGGAGCACTGATTACCCGCGAAGGGAACAGCGCAGCAAGCCGTGAGCGTCTCTTTCTTAAATTGTCGTAGCAGCACAGTGCGTGGTGCAACGACAGGATTCACAGGCGCAGTCTGGTGTCACGATTGCTGGCGTTCGTCTCCACGAAATGCGTCCCGAGCATGCCGTTCTACAAAGTGGAAACGCTAAATTTTGGCCGTTGTCGTCAAGTAGCCTGTGTACTGTTTGCTGCGTTCGCTGGAGGAGCGCTTGCGTCGTTATCCGGTGTGGTCTAGTGGCTAGGATACCTGGCTCTCACCCAGGAGGCCCGGGTTCGATTCCCGGTACCGGAAATGCGCGTTTTGTTGCTCCTCTTATGCGACTTGGCCCGACTTAGCTTTTAGCTCGACTGACGCTCCGCTGACGCTTGCAGAAAATTACGTTAAGTACGATTCGCGGTCACAAGTGACGGCGAGAGCGATGCGACATCTGTCCACCTCTTATCGAGGCACATACCTGTGGTCAACAGAGTTGGAGGACTGCAAGACATTGCCACGGGGGTTGAATGCAGCTAACCACACTGCTTAGTGTCCTAACAGCGCAGACACGTTCGTTTGCCAGTATACATATAATGGAGACCGCGTCTGGCACAGCTGTGGGGAGACACAGTGGTGTGTGGGCCGAGCTTTGCTGTTCATCGCCACTTGCAGTCGCGAGAACTGCCGTCGGCGGTGCCTCCGTGGCCGTGATCGTCTAGTGGTTAGGACATTGCGTTGTGGCCGCAATAACCCAGGTTCGAATCCTGGTCACGGCAATTTTTAAAGTTTTGCCTTGCTGTCGCTGCAGTGACGATTGTGACTCAGTGTTTGAAATCACGGTGCCCTCTTGATTTTTCACTCATGTTCCGCAGGCTGCGGGTGGCACTACCAATTCATTATCAACACGTAATGCCGCCGCACCAGAGAGCGGGCAGCTGCCTGTGTAGTTAATCTCTATTCGAAAATGGCAGTTGTTTGAGGTGCAATGGATGAGCAGCCAGTCGCAGCAGAACAGGAAGCTGTGTCGTGCACTGTTTCTACAAAAGCGAAGAACACGGGCACAGGTAGCGTGGCCGAGCGGTCTAAGGCGCTGGTTTAAGGCACCAGTCTCTTCGGAGGCGTGGGTTCGAATCCCACAGCTGCCAGCTTTTTCTCGTTTTTTGTGCCATTGCGATGTTTTCTCGTGGGGTAGAACGCAGCTCCTGTGACCGCCGTGCCACGTAGGTAGCGTGGCCGAGCGGTCTAAGGCGCTGGTTTCAGGCACCAGTCTCTTCGGAGGCGTGGGTTCGAATCCCACAGCTGCCAACGTTTTCTGTCTCGAAAGCAGGAGCACTGATTACCCGCGAAGGGAACAGCGCAGCAAGCCGTGAGCGTCTCTTTCTTAAATTGTCGTAGCAGCACAGTGCGTGGTGCAACGACAGGATTCACAGGCGCAGTCTGGTGTCACGATTGCTGGCGTTCGTCTCCACGAAATGCGTCCCGAGCATGCCGTTCTACAAAGTGGAAACGCTAAATTTTGGCCGTTGTCGTCAAGTAGCCTGTGTACTGTTTGCTGCGTTCGCTGGAGGAGCGCTTGCGTCGTTATCCGGTGTGGTCTAGTGGCTAGGATACCTGGCTCTCACCCAGGAGGCCCGGGTTCGATTCCCGGTACCGGAAATGCGCGTTTTGTTGCTCCTCTTATGCGACTTGGCCCGACTTAGCTTTTAGCTCGACTGACGCTCCGCTGACGCTTGCAGAAAATTACGTTAAGTACGATTCGCGGTCACAAGTGACGGCGAGAGCGATGCGACATCTGTCCACCTCTTATCGAGGCACATACCTGTGGTCAACAGAGTTGGAGGACTGCAAGACATTGCCACGGGGGTTGAATGCAGCTAACCACACTGCTTAGTGTCCTAACAGCGCAGACACGTTCGTTTGCCAGTATACATATAATGGAGACCGCGTCTGGCACAGCTGTGGGGAGACACAGTGGTGTGTGGGCCGAGCTTTGCTGTTCATCGCCACTTGCAGTCGCGAGAACTGCCGTCGGCGGTGCCTCCGTGGCCGTGATCGTCTAGTGGTTAGGACATTGCGTTGTGGCCGCAATAACCCAGGTTCGAATCCTGGTCACGGCAATTTTTAAAGTTTTGCCTTGCTGTCGCTGCAGTGACGATTGTGACTCAGTGTTTGAAATCACGGTGCCCTCTTGATTTTTCACTCATGTTCCGCAGGCTGCGGGTGGCACTACCAATTCATTATCAACACGTAATGCCGCCGCACCAGAGAGCGGGCAGCTGCCTGTGTAGTTAATCTCTATTCGAAAATGGCAGTTGTTTGAGGTGCAATGGATGAGCAGCCAGTCGCAGCAGAACAGGAAGCTGTGTCGTGCACTGTTTCTACAAAAGCGAAGAACACGGGCACAGGTAGCGTGGCCGAGCGGTCTAAGGCGCTGGTTTAAGGCACCAGTCTCTTCGGAGGCGTGGGTTCGAATCCCACCGCTGCCAGCTTTTTCTCGTTTTTTGTGCCATTGCGATGTTTTCTCGTGGGGTAGAACGCAGCTCCTGTGACCGCCGTGCCACGTAGGTAGCGTGGCCGAGCGGTCTAAGGCGCTGGTTTCAGGCATCAGTCTCTTCGGAGGCGTGGGTTCGAATCCCACAGCTGCCAACGTTTTCTGTCTCGAAAGCAGGAGCACTGATTACCCGCGAAGGGAACAGCGCAGCAAGCCGTGAGCGTCTCTTTCTTAAATTGTCGTAGCAGCACAGTGCGTGGTGCAACGACAGGATTCACAGGCGCAGTCTGGTGTCACGATTGCTGGCGTTCGTCTCCACGAAATGCGTCCCGAGCATGCCGTTCTACAAAGTGGAAACGCTAAATTTTGGCCGTTGTCGTCAAGTAGCGTGTGTACTGTTTGCTGCGTTCGCTGGAGGAGCGCTTGCGTCGTTATCCGGTGTGGTCTAGTGGCTAGGATACCTGGCTCTCACCCAGGAGGCCCGGGTTCGATTCCCGGTACCGGAAATGCGCATTTTGTTGCTCCTCTTATGCGACTTGGCCCGACTTAGCTTTTAGCTCGACTGACGCTCCGCTGACGCTTGCAGAAAATTACGTTAAGTACGATTCGCGGTCACAAGTGACGGCGAGAGCGATGCGACGTCTGTCCACCTCTTATTGAGGCACATACCTGTGGCCAACAGAGTTGGAGGACTGCAAGACATTGCCACGGGGGTTGAATGCAGCTAACCACACTGCTTAGTGTCCTTACAGCGCAGACACGTTCGTTTGCCAGTATACATATAATGGAGACCGCGTCTGGCACAGCTGTGGGGAGACACAGTGGTGTGTGGGCCGAGCTTTGCTGTTCATCGCCACTTGCAGTCGCGAGAACTGCCGTCGGCGGTGCCTCCGTGGCCGTGATCGTCTAGTGGTTAGGACATTGCGTTGTGGCCGCAATAACCCAGGTTCGAATCCTGGTCACGGCAATTTTTAAAGTTTTGCCTTGCTGTCGCTGCAGTGACGATTGTGACTCAGTGTTTGAAATCACGGTGCCCTCTTGATTTTTCACTCATGTTCCGCAGGCTGCGGGTGGCACTACCAATTCATTATCAACACGTAATGCCGCCGCACCAGAGAGCGGGCAGCTGCCTGTGTAGTTAATCTCTATTCGAAAAGCCCGCATCTCGTGGTCGTGCGGTAGCGTTCTCGCTTCCCACGCCCGGGTTCCCGGGTTCGATTCCCGGCGGGGTCAGGGATTTTCTCTGCCTCGTGATGGCTGGGTGTTGTGTGCTGTCCTTAGGTTAGTTAGGTTTAAGTAGTTCTAAGTTCTAGGGGACTGATGACCATAGATGTTAAGTCCCATAGTGCTCAGAGCCATTTGAACCATCTATTCGAAAATGGCAGTTGTTTGAGGTGCAATGGATGAGCAGCCAGTCGCAGCAGAACAGGAAGCTGTGTCGTGCACTGTTTCTACAAAAGCGAAGAACACGGGCACAGGTAGCGTGGCCGAGCGGTCTAAGGCGCTGGTTTAAGGCACCAGTCTCTTCGGAGGCGTGGGTTCGAATCCCACAGCTGCCAGCTTTTTCTCGTTTTTTGTGCCATTGCGATGTTTTCTCGTGGGGTAGAACGCAGCTCCTGTGACCGCCGTGCCACGTAGGTAGCGTGGCCGAGCGGTCTAAGGCGCTGGTTTCAGGCACCAGTCTCTTCGGAGGCGTGGGTTCGAATCCCACAGCTGCCAACGTTTTCTGTCTCGAAAGCAGGAGCACTGATTACCCGCGAAGGGAACAGCGCAGCAAGCCGTGAGCGTCTCTTTCTTAAATTGTCGTAGCAGCACAGTGCGTGGTGCAACGACAGGATTCACAGGCGCAGTCTGGTGTCACGATTGCTGGCGTTCGTCTCCACGAAATGCGTCCCGAGCATGCCGTTCTACAAAGTGGAAACGCTAAATTTTGGCCGTTGTCGTCAAGTAGCCTGTGTACTGTTTGCTGCGTTCGCTGGAGGAGCGCTTGCGTCGTTATCCGGTGTGGTCTAGTGGCTAGGATACCTGGCTCTCACCCAGGAGGCCCGGGTTCGATTCCCGGTACCGGAAATGCGCGTTTTGTTGCTCCTCTTATGCGACTTGGCCCGACTTAGCTTTTAGCTCGACTGACGCTCCGCTGACGCTTGCAGAAAATTACGTTAAGTACGATTCGCGGTCACAAGTGACGGCGAGAGCGATGCGACATCTGTCCACCTCTTATCGAGGCACATACCTGTGGTCAACAGAGTTGGAGGACTGCAAGACATTGCCACGGGGGTTGAATGCAGCTAACCACACTGCTTAGTGTCCTAACAGCGCAGACACGTTCGTTTGCCAGTATACATATAATGGAGACCGCGTCTGGCACAGCTGTGGGGAGACACAGTGGTGTGTGGGCCGAGCTTTGCTGTTCATCGCCACTTGCAGTCGCGAGAACTGCCGTCGGCGGTGCCTCCGTGGCCGTGATCGTCTAGTGGTTAGGACATTGCGTTGTGGCCGCAATAACCCAGGTTCGAATCCTGGTCACGGCAATTTTTAAAGTTTTGCCTTGCTGTCGCTGCAGTGACGATTGTGACTCAGTGTTTGAAATCACGGTGCCCTCTTGATTTTTCACTCATGTTCCGCAGGCTGCGGGTGGCACTACCAATTCATTATCAACACGTAATGCCGCCGCACCAGAGAGCGGGCAGCTGCCTGTGTAGTTAATCTCTATTCGAAAATGGCAGTTGTTTGAGGTGCAATGGATGAGCAGCCAGTCGCAGCAGAACAGGAAGCTGTGTCGTGCACTGTTTCTACAAAAGCGAAGAACACGGGCACAGGTAGCGTGGCCGAGCGGTCTAAGGCGCTGGTTTAAGGCACCAGTCTCTTCGGAGGCGTGGGTTCGAATCCCACAGCTGCCAGCTTTTTCTCGTTTTTTGTGCCATTGCGATGTTTTCTCGTGGGGTAGAACGCAGCTCCTGTGACCGCCGTGCCACGTAGGTAGCGTGGCCGAGCGGTCTAAGGCGCTGGTTTCAGGCACCAGTCTCTTCGGAGGCGTGGGTTCGAATCCCACAGCTGCCAACGTTTTCTGTCTCGAAAGCAGGAGCACTGATTACCCGCGAAGGGAACAGCGCAGCAAGCCGTGAGCGTCTCTTTCTTAAATTGTCGTAGCAGCACAGTGCGTGGTGCAACGACAGGATTCACAGGCGCAGTCTGGTGTCACGATTGCTGGCGTTCGTCTCCACGAAATGCGTCCCGAGCATGCCGTTCTACAAAGTGGAAACGCTAAATTTTGGCCGTTGTCGTCAAGTAGCCTGTGTACTGTTTGCTGCGTTCGCTGGAGGAGCGCTTGCGTCGTTATCCGGTGTGGTCTAGTGGCTAGGATACCTGGCTCTCACCCAGGAGGCCCGGGTTCGATTCCCGGTACCGGAAATGCGCGTTTTGTTGCTCCTCTTATGCGACTTGGCCCGACTTAGCTTTTAGCTCGACTGACGCTCCGCTGACGCTTGCAGAAAATTACGTTAAGTACGATTCGCGGTCACAAGTGACGGCGAGAGCGATGCGACATCTGTCCACCTCTTATCGAGGCACATACCTGTGGTCAACAGAGTTGGAGGACTGCAAGACATTGCCACGGGGGTTGAATGCAGCTAACCACACTGCTTAGTGTCCTAACAGCGCAGACACGTTCGTTTGCCAGTATACATATAATGGAGACCGCGTCTGGCACAGCTGTGGGGAGACACAGTGGTGTGTGGGCCGAGCTTTGCTGTTCATCGCCACTTGCAGTCGCGAGAACTGCCGTCGGCGGTGCCTCCGTGGCCGTGATCGTCTAGTGGTTAGGACATTGCGTTGTGGCCGCAATAACCCAGGTTCGAATCCTGGTCACGGCAATTTTTAAAGTTTTGCCTTGCTGTCGCTGCAGTGACGATTGTGACTCAGTGTTTGAAATCACGGTGCCCTCTTGATTTTTCACTCATGTTCCGCAGGCTGCGGGTGGCACTACCAATTCATTATCAACACGTAATGCCGCCGCACCAGAGAGCGGGCAGCTGCCTGTGTAGTTAATCTCTATTCGAAAATGGCAGTTGTTTGAGGTGCAATGGATGAGCAGCCAGTCGCAGCAGAACAGGAAGCTGTGTCGTGCACTGTTTCTACAAAAGCGAAGAACACGGGCACAGGTAGCGTGGCCGAGCGGTCTAAGGCGCTGGTTTAAGGCACCAGTCTCTTCGGAGGCGTGGGTTCGAATCCCACCGCTGCCAGCTTTTTCTCGTTTTTTGTGCCATTGCGATGTTTTCTCGTGGGGTAGAACGCAGCTCCTGTGACCGCCGTGCCACGTAGGTAGCGTGGCCGAGCGGTCTAAGGCGCTGGTTTCAGGCATCAGTCTCTTCGGAGGCGTGGGTTCGAATCCCACAGCTGCCAACGTTTTCTGTCTCGAAAGCAGGAGCACTGATTACCCGCGAAGGGAACAGCGCAGCAAGCCGTGAGCGTCTCTTTCTTAAATTGTCGTAGCAGCACAGTGCGTGGTGCAACGACAGGATTCACAGGCGCAGTCTGGTGTCACGATTGCTGGCGTTCGTCTCCACGAAATGCGTCCCGAGCATGCCGTTCTACAAAGTGGAAACGCTAAATTTTGGCCGTTGTCGTCAAGTAGCGTGTGTACTGTTTGCTGCGTTCGCTGGAGGAGCGCTTGCGTCGTTATCCGGTGTGGTCTAGTGGCTAGGATACCTGGCTCTCACCCAGGAGGCCCGGGTTCGATTCCCGGTACCGGAAATGCGCATTTTGTTGCTCCTCTTATGCGACTTGGCCCGACTTAGCTTTTAGCTCGACTGACGCTCCGCTGACGCTTGCAGAAAATTACGTTAAGTACGATTCGCGGTCACAAGTGACGGCGAGAGCGATGCGACGTCTGTCCACCTCTTATTGAGGCACATACCTGTGGCCAACAGAGTTGGAGGACTGCAAGACATTGCCACGGGGGTTGAATGCAGCTAACCACACTGCTTAGTGTCCTTACAGCGCAGACACGTTCGTTTGCCAGTATACATATAATGGAGACCGCGTCTGGCACAGCTGTGGGGAGACACAGTGGTGTGTGGGCCGAGCTTTGCTGTTCATCGCCACTTGCAGTCGCGAGAACTGCCGTCGGCGGTGCCTCCGTGGCCGTGATCGTCTAGTGGTTAGGACATTGCGTTGTGGCCGCAATAACCCAGGTTCGAATCCTGGTCACGGCAATTTTTAAAGTTTTGCCTTGCTGTCGCTGCAGTGACGATTGTGACTCAGTGTTTGAAATCACGGTGCCCTCTTGATTTTTCACTCATGTTCCGCAGGCTGCGGGTGGCACTACCAATTCATTATCAACACGTAATGCCGCCGCACCAGAGAGCGGGCAGCTGCCTGTGTAGTTAATCTCTATTCGAAAAGCCCGCATCTCGTGGTCGTGCGGTAGCGTTCTCGCTTCCCACGCCCGGGTTCCCGGGTTCGATTCCCGGCGGGGTCAGGGATTTTCTCTGCCTCGTGATGGCTGGGTGTTGTGTGCTGTCCTTAGGTTAGTTAGGTTTAAGTAGTTCTAAGTTCTAGGGGACTGATGACCATAGATGTTAAGTCCCATAGTGCTCAGAGCCATTTGAACCATCTATTCGAAAATGGCAGTTGTTTGAGGTGCAATGGATGAGCAGCCAGTCGCAGCAGAACAGGAAGCTGTGTCGTGCACTGTTTCTACAAAAGCGAAGAACACGGGCACAGGTAGCGTGGCCGAGCGGTCTAAGGCGCTGGTTTAAGGCACCAGTCTCTTCGGAGGCGTGGGTTCGAATCCCACAGCTGCCAGCTTTTTCTCGTTTTTTGTGCCATTGCGATGTTTTCTCGTGGGGTAGAACGCAGCTCCTGTGACCGCCGTGCCACGTAGGTAGCGTGGCCGAGCGGTCTAAGGCGCTGGTTTCAGGCACCAGTCTCTTCGGAGGCGTGGGTTCGAATCCCACAGCTGCCAACGTTTTCTGTCTCGAAAGCAGGAGCACTGATTACCCGCGAAGGGAACAGCGCAGCAAGCCGTGAGCGTCTCTTTCTTAAATTGTCGTAGCAGCACAGTGCGTGGTGCAACGACAGGATTCACAGGCGCAGTCTGGTGTCACGATTGCTGGCGTTCGTCTCCACGAAATGCGTCCCGAGCATGCCGTTCTACAAAGTGGAAACGCTAAATTTTGGCCGTTGTCGTCAAGTAGCCTGTGTACTGTTTGCTGCGTTCGCTGGAGGAGCGCTTGCGTCGTTATCCGGTGTGGTCTAGTGGCTAGGATACCTGGCTCTCACCCAGGAGGCCCGGGTTCGATTCCCGGTACCGGAAATGCGCGTTTTGTTGCTCCTCTTATGCGACTTGGCCCGACTTAGCTTTTAGCTCGACTGACGCTCCGCTGACGCTTGCAGAAAATTACGTTAAGTACGATTCGCGGTCACAAGTGACGGCGAGAGCGATGCGACATCTGTCCACCTCTTATCGAGGCACATACCTGTGGTCAACAGAGTTGGAGGACTGCAAGACATTGCCACGGGGGTTGAATGCAGCTAACCACACTGCTTAGTGTCCTAACAGCGCAGACACGTTCGTTTGCCAGTATACATATAATGGAGACCGCGTCTGGCACAGCTGTGGGGAGACACAGTGGTGTGTGGGCCGAGCTTTGCTGTTCATCGCCACTTGCAGTCGCGAGAACTGCCGTCGGCGGTGCCTCCGTGGCCGTGATCGTCTAGTGGTTAGGACATTGCGTTGTGGCCGCAATAACCCAGGTTCGAATCCTGGTCACGGCAATTTTTAAAGTTTTGCCTTGCTGTCGCTGCAGTGACGATTGTGACTCAGTGTTTGAAATCACGGTGCCCTCTTGATTTTTCACTCATGTTCCGCAGGCTGCGGGTGGCACTACCAATTCATTATCAACACGTAATGCCGCCGCACCAGAGAGCGGGCAGCTGCCTGTGTAGTTAATCTCTATTCGAAAATGGCAGTTGTTTGAGGTGCAATGGATGAGCAGCCAGTCGCAGTAGAACAGGAAGCTGTGTCGTGCACTGTTTCTACAAAAGCGAAGAACACGGGCACAGGTAGCGTGGCCGAGCGGTCTAAGGCGCTGGTTTAAGGCACCAGTCTCTTCGGAGGCGTGGGTTCGAATCCCACCGCTGCCAGCTTTTTCTCGTTTTTTGTGCCATTGCGATGTTTTCTCGTGGGGTAGAACGCAGCTCCTGTGACCGCCGTGCCACGTAGGTAGCGTGGCCGAGCGGTCTAAGGCGCTGGTTTCAGGCACCAGTCTCTTCGGAGGCGTGGGTTCGAATCCCACCGCTGCCAACGTTTTCTGTCTCGAAAGCAGGAGCACTGATTACCCGCGAAGGGAACAGCGCAGCAAGCCGTGAGCGTCTCTTTCTTAAATTGTCGTAGCAGCACAGTGCGTGGTGCAACGACAGGATTCACAGGCGCAGTCTGGTGTCACGATTGCTGGCGTTCGTCTCCACGAAATGCGTCCCGAGCATGCCGTTCTACAAAGTGGAAACGCTAAATTTTGGCCGTTGTCGTCAAGTAGCGTGTGTACTGTTTGCTGCGTTCGCTGGAGGAGCGCTTGCGTCGTTATCCGGTGTGGTCTAGTGGCTAGGATACCTGGCTCTCACCCAGGAGGCCCGGGTTCGATTCCCGGTACCGGAAATGCGCATTTTGTTGCTCCTCTTATGCGACTTGGCCCGACTTAGCTTTTAGCTCGACTGACGCTCCGCTGACGCTTGCAGAAAATTACGTTAAGTACGATTCGCGGTCACAAGTGACGGCGAGAGCGATGCGACGTCTGTCCACCTCTTATTGAGGCACATACCTGTGGCCAACAGAGTTGGAGGACTGCAAGACATTGCCACGGGGGTTGAATGCAGCTAACCACACTGCTTAGTGTCCTTACAGCGCAGACACGTTCGTTTGCCAGTATACATATAATGGAGACCGCGTCTGGCACAGCTGTGGGGAGACACAGTGGTGTGTGGGCCGAGCTTTGCTGTTCATCGCCACTTGCAGTCGCGAGAACTGCCGTCGGCGGTGCCTCCGTGGCCGTGATCGTCTAGTGGTTAGGACATTGCGTTGTGGCCGCAATAACCCAGGTTCGAATCCTGGTCACGGCAATTTTTAAAGTTTTGCCTTGCTGTCGCTGCAGTGACGATTGTGACTCAGTGTTTGAAATCACGGTGCCCTCTTGATTTTTCACTCATGTTCCGCAGGCTGCGGGTGGCACTACCAATTCATTATCAACACGTAATGCCGCCGCACCAGAGAGCGGGCAGCTGCCTGTGTAGTTAATCTCTATTCGAAAAGCCCGCATCTCGTGGTCGTGCGGTAGCGTTCTCGCTTCCCACGCCCGGGTTCCCGGGTTCGATTCCCGGCGGGGTCAGGGATTTTCTCTGCCTCGTGATGGCTGGGTGTTGTGTGCTGTCCTTAGGTTAGTTAGGTTTAAGTAGTTCTAAGTTCTAGGGGACTGATGACCATAGATGTTAAGTCCCATAGTGCTCAGAGCCATTTGAACCATCTATTCGAAAATGGCAGTTGTTTGAGGTGCAATGGATGAGCAGCCAGTCGCAGCAGAACAGGAAGCTGTGTCGTGCACTGTTTCTACAAAAGCGAAGAACACGGGCACAGGTAGCGTGGCCGAGCGGTCTAAGGCGCTGGTTTAAGGCACCAGTCTCTTCGGAGGCGTGGGTTCGAATCCCACAGCTGCCAGCTTTTTCTCGTTTTTTGTGCCATTGCGATGTTTTCTCGTGGGGTAGAACGCAGCTCCTGTGACCGCCGTGCCACGTAGGTAGCGTGGCCGAGCGGTCTAAGGCGCTGGTTTCAGGCACCAGTCTCTTCGGAGGCGTGGGTTCGAATCCCACAGCTGCCAACGTTTTCTGTCTCGAAAGCAGGAGCACTGATTACCCGCGAAGGGAACAGCGCAGCAAGCCGTGAGCGTCTCTTTCTTAAATTGTCGTAGCAGCACAGTGCGTGGTGCAACGACAGGATTCACAGGCGCAGTCTGGTGTCACGATTGCTGGCGTTCGTCTCCACGAAATGCGTCCCGAGCATGCCGTTCTACAAAGTGGAAACGCTAAATTTTGGCCGTTGTCGTCAAGTAGCCTGTGTACTGTTTGCTGCGTTCGCTGGAGGAGCGCTTGCGTCGTTATCCGGTGTGGTCTAGTGGCTAGGATACCTGGCTCTCACCCAGGAGGCCCGGGTTCGATTCCCGGTACCGGAAATGCGCGTTTTGTTGCTCCTCTTATGCGACTTGGCCCGACTTAGCTTTTAGCTCGACTGACGCTCCGCTGACGCTTGCAGAAAATTACGTTAAGTACGATTCGCGGTCACAAGTGACGGCGAGAGCGATGCGACATCTGTCCACCTCTTATCGAGGCACATACCTGTGGTCAACAGAGTTGGAGGACTGCAAGACATTGCCACGGGGGTTGAATGCAGCTAACCACACTGCTTAGTGTCCTAACAGCGCAGACACGTTCGTTTGCCAGTATACATATAATGGAGACCGCGTCTGGCACAGCTGTGGGGAGACACAGTGGTGTGTGGGCCGAGCTTTGCTGTTCATCGCCACTTGCAGTCGCGAGAACTGCCGTCGGCGGTGCCTCCGTGGCCGTGATCGTCTAGTGGTTAGGACATTGCGTTGTGGCCGCAATAACCCAGGTTCGAATCCTGGTCACGGCAATTTTTAAAGTTTTGCCTTGCTGTCGCTGCAGTGACGATTGTGACTCAGTGTTTGAAATCACGGTGCCCTCTTGATTTTTCACTCATGTTCCGCAGGCTGCGGGTGGCACTACCAATTCATTATCAACACGTAATGCCGCCGCACCAGAGAGCGGGCAGCTGCCTGTGTAGTTAATCTCTATTCGAAAATGGCAGTTGTTTGAGGTGCAATGGATGAGCAGCCAGTCGCAGCAGAACAGGAAGCTGTGTCGTGCACTGTTTCTACAAAAGCGAAGAACACGGGCACAGGTAGCGTGGCCGAGCGGTCTAAGGCGCTGGTTTAAGGCACCAGTCTCTTCGGAGGCGTGGGTTCGAATCCCACCGCTGCCAGCTTTTTCTCGTTTTTTGTGCCATTGCGATGTTTTCTCGTGGGGTAGAACGCAGCTCCTGTGACCGCCGTGCCACGTAGGTAGCGTGGCCGAGCGGTCTAAGGCGCTGGTTTCAGGCATCAGTCTCTTCGGAGGCGTGGGTTCGAATCCCACAGCTGCCAACGTTTTCTGTCTCGAAAGCAGGAGCACTGATTACCCGCGAAGGGAACAGCGCAGCAAGCCGTGAGCGTCTCTTTCTTAAATTGTCGTAGCAGCACAGTGCGTGGTGCAACGACAGGATTCACAGGCGCAGTCTGGTGTCACGATTGCTGGCGTTCGTCTCCACGAAATGCGTCCCGAGCATGCCGTTCTACAAAGTGGAAACGCTAAATTTTGGCCGTTGTCGTCAAGTAGCGTGTGTACTGTTTGCTGCGTTCGCTGGAGGAGCGCTTGCGTCGTTATCCGGTGTGGTCTAGTGGCTAGGATACCTGGCTCTCACCCAGGAGGCCCGGGTTCGATTCCCGGTACCGGAAATGCGCATTTTGTTGCTCCTCTTATGCGACTTGGCCCGACTTAGCTTTTAGCTCGACTGACGCTCCGCTGACGCTTGCAGAAAATTACGTTAAGTACGATTCGCGGTCACAAGTGACGGCGAGAGCGATGCGACGTCTGTCCACCTCTTATTGAGGCACATACCTGTGGCCAACAGAGTTGGAGGACTGCAAGACATTGCCACGGGGGTTGAATGCAGCTAACCACACTGCTTAGTGTCCTTACAGCGCAGACACGTTCGTTTGCCAGTATACATATAATGGAGACCGCGTCTGGCACAGCTGTGGGGAGACACAGTGGTGTGTGGGCCGAGCTTTGCTGTTCATCGCCACTTGCAGTCGCGAGAACTGCCGTCGGCGGTGCCTCCGTGGCCGTGATCGTCTAGTGGTTAGGACATTGCGTTGTGGCCGCAATAACCCAGGTTCGAATCCTGGTCACGGCAATTTTTAAAGTTTTGCCTTGCTGTCGCTGCAGTGACGATTGTGACTCAGTGTTTGAAATCACGGTGCCCTCTTGATTTTTCACTCATGTTCCGCAGGCTGCGGGTGGCACTACCAATTCATTATCAACACGTAATGCCGCCGCACCAGAGAGCGGGCAGCTGCCTGTGTAGTTAATCTCTATTCGAAAAGCCCGCATCTCGTGGTCGTGCGGTAGCGTTCTCGCTTCCCACGCCCGGGTTCCCGGGTTCGATTCCCGGCGGGGTCAGGGATTTTCTCTGCCTCGTGATGGCTGGGTGTTGTGTGCTGTCCTTAGGTTAGTTAGGTTTAAGTAGTTCTAAGTTCTAGGGGACTGATGACCATAGATGTTAAGTCCCATAGTGCTCAGAGCCATTTGAACCATCTATTCGAAAATGGCAGTTGTTTGAGGTGCAATGGATGAGCAGCCAGTCGCAGCAGAACAGGAAGCTGTGTCGTGCACTGTTTCTACAAAAGCGAAGAACACGGGCACAGGTAGCGTGGCCGAGCGGTCTAAGGCGCTGGTTTAAGGCACCAGTCTCTTCGGAGGCGTGGGTTCGAATCCCACAGCTGCCAGCTTTTTCTCGTTTTTTGTGCCATTGCGATGTTTTCTCGTGGGGTAGAACGCAGCTCCTGTGACCGCCGTGCCACGTAGGTAGCGTGGCCGAGCGGTCTAAGGCGCTGGTTTCAGGCACCAGTCTCTTCGGAGGCGTGGGTTCGAATCCCACAGCTGCCAACGTTTTCTGTCTCGAAAGCAGGAGCACTGATTACCCGCGAAGGGAACAGCGCAGCAAGCCGTGAGCGTCTCTTTCTTAAATTGTCGTAGCAGCACAGTGCGTGGTGCAACGACAGGATTCACAGGCGCAGTCTGGTGTCACGATTGCTGGCGTTCGTCTCCACGAAATGCGTCCCGAGCATGCCGTTCTACAAAGTGGAAACGCTAAATTTTGGCCGTTGTCGTCAAGTAGCCTGTGTACTGTTTGCTGCGTTCGCTGGAGGAGCGCTTGCGTCGTTATCCGGTGTGGTCTAGTGGCTAGGATACCTGGCTCTCACCCAGGAGGCCCGGGTTCGATTCCCGGTACCGGAAATGCGCGTTTTGTTGCTCCTCTTATGCGACTTGGCCCGACTTAGCTTTTAGCTCGACTGACGCTCCGCTGACGCTTGCAGAAAATTACGTTAAGTACGATTCGCGGTCACAAGTGACGGCGAGAGCGATGCGACATCTGTCCACCTCTTATCGAGGCACATACCTGTGGTCAACAGAGTTGGAGGACTGCAAGACATTGCCACGGGGGTTGAATGCAGCTAACCACACTGCTTAGTGTCCTAACAGCGCAGACACGTTCGTTTGCCAGTATACATATAATGGAGACCGCGTCTGGCACAGCTGTGGGGAGACACAGTGGTGTGTGGGCCGAGCTTTGCTGTTCATCGCCACTTGCAGTCGCGAGAACTGCCGTCGGCGGTGCCTCCGTGGCCGTGATCGTCTAGTGGTTAGGACATTGCGTTGTGGCCGCAATAACCCAGGTTCGAATCCTGGTCACGGCAATTTTTAAAGTTTTGCCTTGCTGTCGCTGCAGTGACGATTGTGACTCAGTGTTTGAAATCACGGTGCCCTCTTGATTTTTCACTCATGTTCCGCAGGCTGCGGGTGGCACTACCAATTCATTATCAACACGTAATGCCGCCGCACCAGAGAGCGGGCAGCTGCCTGTGTAGTTAATCTCTATTCGAAAATGGCAGTTGTTTGAGGTGCAATGGATGAGCAGCCAGTCGCAGCAGAACAGGAAGCTGTGTCGTGCACTGTTTCTACAAAAGCGAAGAACACGGGCACAGGTAGCGTGGCCGAGCGGTCTAAGGCGCTGGTTTAAGGCACCAGTCTCTTCGGAGGCGTGGGTTCGAATCCCACCGCTGCCAGCTTTTTCTCGTTTTTTGTGCCATTGCGATGTTTTCTCGTGGGGTAGAACGCAGCTCCTGTGACCGCCGTGCCACGTAGGTAGCGTGGCCGAGCGGTCTAAGGCGCTGGTTTCAGGCATCAGTCTCTTCGGAGGCGTGGGTTCGAATCCCACAGCTGCCAACGTTTTCTGTCTCGAAAGCAGGAGCACTGATTACCCGCGAAGGGAACAGCGCAGCAAGCCGTGAGCGTCTCTTTCTTAAATTGTCGTAGCAGCACAGTGCGTGGTGCAACGACAGGATTCACAGGCGCAGTCTGGTGTCACGATTGCTGGCGTTCGTCTCCACGAAATGCGTCCCGAGCATGCCGTTCTACAAAGTGGAAACGCTAAATTTTGGCCGTTGTCGTCAAGTAGCGTGTGTACTGTTTGCTGCGTTCGCTGGAGGAGCGCTTGCGTCGTTATCCGGTGTGGTCTAGTGGCTAGGATACCTGGCTCTCACCCAGGAGGCCCGGGTTCGATTCCCGGTACCGGAAATGCGCATTTTGTTGCTCCTCTTATGCGACTTGGCCCGACTTAGCTTTTAGCTCGACTGACGCTCCGCTGACGCTTGCAGAAAATTACGTTAAGTACGATTCGCGGTCACAAGTGACGGCGAGAGCGATGCGACGTCTGTCCACCTCTTATTGAGGCACATACCTGTGGCCAACAGAGTTGGAGGACTGCAAGACATTGCCACGGGGGTTGAATGCAGCTAACCACACTGCTTAGTGTCCTTACAGCGCAGACACGTTCGTTTGCCAGTATACATATAATGGAGACCGCGTCTGGCACAGCTGTGGGGAGACACAGTGGTGTGTGGGCCGAGCTTTGCTGTTCATCGCCACTTGCAGTCGCGAGAACTGCCGTCGGCGGTGCCTCCGTGGCCGTGATCGTCTAGTGGTTAGGACATTGCGTTGTGGCCGCAATAACCCAGGTTCGAATCCTGGTCACGGCAATTTTTAAAGTTTTGCCTTGCTGTCGCTGCAGTGACGATTGTGACTCAGTGTTTGAAATCACGGTGCCCTCTTGATTTTTCACTCATGTTCCGCAGGCTGCGGGTGGCACTACCAATTCATTATCAACACGTAATGCCGCCGCACCAGAGAGCGGGCAGCTGCCTGTGTAGTTAATCTCTATTCGAAAAGCCCGCATCTCGTGGTCGTGCGGTAGCGTTCTCGCTTCCCACGCCCGGGTTCCCGGGTTCGATTCCCGGCGGGGTCAGGGATTTTCTCTGCCTCGTGATGGCTGGGTGTTGTGTGCTGTCCTTAGGTTAGTTAGGTTTAAGTAGTTCTAAGTTCTAGGGGACTGATGACCATAGATGTTAAGTCCCATAGTGCTCAGAGCCATTTGAACCATCTATTCGAAAATGGCAGTTGTTTGAGGTGCAATGGATGAGCAGCCAGTCGCAGCAGAACAGGAAGCTGTGTCGTGCACTGTTTCTACAAAAGCGAAGAACACGGGCACAGGTAGCGTGGCCGAGCGGTCTAAGGCGCTGGTTTAAGGCACCAGTCTCTTCGGAGGCGTGGGTTCGAATCCCACAGCTGCCAGCTTTTTCTCGTTTTTTGTGCCATTGCGATGTTTTCTCGTGGGGTAGAACGCAGCTCCTGTGACCGCCGTGCCACGTAGGTAGCGTGGCCGAGCGGTCTAAGGCGCTGGTTTCAGGCACCAGTCTCTTCGGAGGCGTGGGTTCGAATCCCACAGCTGCCAACGTTTTCTGTCTCGAAAGCAGGAGCACTGATTACCCGCGAAGGGAACAGCGCAGCAAGCCGTGAGCGTCTCTTTCTTAAATTGTCGTAGCAGCACAGTGCGTGGTGCAACGACAGGATTCACAGGCGCAGTCTGGTGTCACGATTGCTGGCGTTCGTCTCCACGAAATGCGTCCCGAGCATGCCGTTCTACAAAGTGGAAACGCTAAATTTTGGCCGTTGTCGTCAAGTAGCCTGTGTACTGTTTGCTGCGTTCGCTGGAGGAGCGCTTGCGTCGTTATCCGGTGTGGTCTAGTGGCTAGGATACCTGGCTCTCACCCAGGAGGCCCGGGTTCGATTCCCGGTACCGGAAATGCGCGTTTTGTTGCTCCTCTTATGCGACTTGGCCCGACTTAGCTTTTAGCTCGACTGACGCTCCGCTGACGCTTGCAGAAAATTACGTTAAGTACGATTCGCGGTCACAAGTGACGGCGAGAGCGATGCGACATCTGTCCACCTCTTATCGAGGCACATACCTGTGGTCAACAGAGTTGGAGGACTGCAAGACATTGCCACGGGGGTTGAATGCAGCTAACCACACTGCTTAGTGTCCTAACAGCGCAGACACGTTCGTTTGCCAGTATACATATAATGGAGACCGCGTCTGGCACAGCTGTGGGGAGACACAGTGGTGTGTGGGCCGAGCTTTGCTGTTCATCGCCACTTGCAGTCGCGAGAACTGCCGTCGGCGGTGCCTCCGTGGCCGTGATCGTCTAGTGGTTAGGACATTGCGTTGTGGCCGCAATAACCCAGGTTCGAATCCTGGTCACGGCAATTTTTAAAGTTTTGCCTTGCTGTCGCTGCAGTGACGATTGTGACTCAGTGTTTGAAATCACGGTGCCCTCTTGATTTTTCACTCATGTTCCGCAGGCTGCGGGTGGCACTACCAATTCATTATCAACACGTAATGCCGCCGCACCAGAGAGCGGGCAGCTGCCTGTGTAGTTAATCTCTATTCGAAAATGGCAGTTGTTTGAGGTGCAATGGATGAGCAGCCAGTCGCAGTAGAACAGGAAGCTGTGTCGTGCACTGTTTCTACAAAAGCGAAGAACACGGGCACAGGTAGCGTGGCCGAGCGGTCTAAGGCGCTGGTTTAAGGCACCAGTCTCTTCGGAGGCGTGGGTTCGAATCCCACCGCTGCCAGCTTTTTCTCGTTTTTTGTGCCATTGCGATGTTTTCTCGTGGGGTAGAACGCAGCTCCTGTGACCGCCGTGCCACGTAGGTAGCGTGGCCGAGCGGTCTAAGGCGCTGGTTTCAGGCACCAGTCTCTTCGGAGGCGTGGGTTCGAATCCCACCGCTGCCAACGTTTTCTGTCTCGAAAGCAGGAGCACTGATTACCCGCGAAGGGAACAGCGCAGCAAGCCGTGAGCGTCTCTTTCTTAAATTGTCGTAGCAGCACAGTGCGTGGTGCAACGACAGGATTCACAGGCGCAGTCTGGTGTCACGATTGCTGGCGTTCGTCTCCACGAAATGCGTCCCGAGCATGCCGTTCTACAAAGTGGAAACGCTAAATTTTGGCCGTTGTCGTCAAGTAGCGTGTGTACTGTTTGCTGCGTTCGCTGGAGGAGCGCTTGCGTCGTTATCCGGTGTGGTCTAGTGGCTAGGATACCTGGCTCTCACCCAGGAGGCCCGGGTTCGATTCCCGGTACCGGAAATGCGCATTTTGTTGCTCCTCTTATGCGACTTGGCCCGACTTAGCTTTTAGCTCGACTGACGCTCCGCTGACGCTTGCAGAAAATTACGTTAAGTACGATTCGCGGTCACAAGTGACGGCGAGAGCGATGCGACGTCTGTCCACCTCTTATTGAGGCACATACCTGTGGCCAACAGAGTTGGAGGACTGCAAGACATTGCCACGGGGGTTGAATGCAGCTAACCACACTGCTTAGTGTCCTTACAGCGCAGACACGTTCGTTTGCCAGTATACATATAATGGAGACCGCGTCTGGCACAGCTGTGGGGAGACACAGTGGTGTGTGGGCCGAGCTTTGCTGTTCATCGCCACTTGCAGTCGCGAGAACTGCCGTCGGCGGTGCCTCCGTGGCCGTGATCGTCTAGTGGTTAGGACATTGCGTTGTGGCCGCAATAACCCAGGTTCGAATCCTGGTCACGGCAATTTTTAAAGTTTTGCCTTGCTGTCGCTGCAGTGACGATTGTGACTCAGTGTTTGAAATCACGGTGCCCTCTTGATTTTTCACTCATGTTCCGCAGGCTGCGGGTGGCACTACCAATTCATTATCAACACGTAATGCCGCCGCACCAGAGAGCGGGCAGCTGCCTGTGTAGTTAATCTCTATTCGAAAAGCCCGCATCTCGTGGTCGTGCGGTAGCGTTCTCGCTTCCCACGCCCGGGTTCCCGGGTTCGATTCCCGGCGGGGTCAGGGATTTTCTCTGCCTCGTGATGGCTGGGTGTTGTGTGCTGTCCTTAGGTTAGTTAGGTTTAAGTAGTTCTAAGTTCTAGGGGACTGATGACCATAGATGTTAAGTCCCATAGTGCTCAGAGCCATTTGAACCATCTATTCGAAAATGGCAGTTGTTTGAGGTGCAATGGATGAGCAGCCAGTCGCAGCAGAACAGGAAGCTGTGTCGTGCACTGTTTCTACAAAAGCGAAGAACACGGGCACAGGTAGCGTGGCCGAGCGGTCTAAGGCGCTGGTTTAAGGCACCAGTCTCTTCGGAGGCGTGGGTTCGAATCCCACCGCTGCCAGCTTTTTCTCGTTTTTTGTGCCATTGCGATGTTTTCTCGTGGGGTAGAACGCAGCTCCTGTGACCGCCGTGCCACGTAGGTAGCGTGGCCGAGCGGTCTAAGGCGCTGGTTTCAGGCACCAGTCTCTTCGGAGGCGTGGGTTCGAATCCCACAGCTGCCAACGTTTTCTGTCTCGAAAGCAGGAGCACTGATTACCCGCGAAGGGAACAGCGCAGCAAGCCGTGAGCGTCTCTTTCTTAAATTGTCGTAGCAGCACAGTGCGTGGTGCAACGACAGGATTCACAGGCGCAGTCTGGTGTCACGATTGCTGGCGTTCGTCTCCACGAAATGCGTCCCGAGCATGCCGTTCTACAAAGTGGAAACGCTAAATTTTGGCCGTTGTCGTCAAGTAGCCTGTGTACTGTTTGCTGCGTTCGCTGGAGGAGCGCTTGCGTCGTTATCCGGTGTGGTCTAGTGGCTAGGATACCTGGCTCTCACCCAGGAGGCCCGGGTTCGATTCCCGGTACCGGAAATGCGCGTTTTGTTGCTCCTCTTATGCGACTTGGCCCGACTTAGCTTTTAGCTCGACTGACGCTCCGCTGACGCTTGCAGAAAATTACGTTAAGTACGATTCGCGGTCACAAGTGACGGCGAGAGCGATGCGACATCTGTCCACCTCTTATCGAGGCACATACCTGTGGTCAACAGAGTTGGAGGACTGCAAGACATTGCCACGGGGGTTGAATGCAGCTAACCACACTGCTTAGTGTCCTAACAGCGCAGACACGTTCGTTTGCCAGTATACATATAATGGAGACCGCGTCTGGCACAGCTGTGGGGAGACACAGTGGTGTGTGGGCCGAGCTTTGCTGTTCATCGCCACTTGCAGTCGCGAGAACTGCCGTCGGCGGTGCCTCCGTGGCCGTGATCGTCTAGTGGTTAGGACATTGCGTTGTGGCCGCAATAACCCAGGTTCGAATCCTGGTCACGGCAATTTTTAAAGTTTTGCCTTGCTGTCGCTGCAGTGACGATTGTGACTCAGTGTTTGAAATCACGGTGCCCTCTTGATTTTTCACTCATGTTCCGCAGGCTGCGGGTGGCACTACCAATTCATTATCAACACGTAATGCCGCCGCACCAGAGAGCGGGCAGCTGCCTGTGTAGTTAATCTCTATTCGAAAATGGCAGTTGTTTGAGGTGCAATGGATGAGCAGCCAGTCGCAGCAGAACAGGAAGCTGTGTCGTGCACTGTTTCTACAAAAGCGAAGAACACGGGCACAGGTAGCGTGGCCGAGCGGTCTAAGGCGCTGGTTTAAGGCACCAGTCTCTTCGGAGGCGTGGGTTCGAATCCCACCGCTGCCAGCTTTTTCTCGTTTTTTGTGCCATTGCGATGTTTTCTCGTGGGGTAGAACGCAGCTCCTGTGACCGCCGTGCCACGTAGGTAGCGTGGCCGAGCGGTCTAAGGCGCTGGTTTCAGGCACCAGTCTCTTCGGAGGCGTGGGTTCGAATCCCACCGCTGCCAACGTTTTCTGTCTCGAAAGCAGGAGCACTGATTACCCGCGAAGGGAACAGCGCAGCAAGCCGTGAGCGTCTCTTTCTTAAATTGTCGTAGCAGCACAGTGCGTGGTGCAACGACAGGATTCACAGGCGCAGTCTGGTGTCACGATTGCTGGCGTTCGTCTCCACGAAATGCGTCCCGAGCATGCCGTTCTACAAAGTGGAAACGCTAAATTTTGGCCGTTGTCGTCAAGTAGCGTGTGTACTGTTTGCTGCGTTCGCTGGAGGAGCGCTTGCGTCGTTATCCGGTGTGGTCTAGTGGCTAGGATACCTGGCTCTCACCCAGGAGGCCCGGGTTCGATTCCCGGTACCGGAAATGCGCATTTTGTTGCTCCTCTTATGCGACTTGGCCCGACTTAGCTTTTAGCTCGACTGACGCTCCGCTGACGCTTGCAGAAAATTACGTTAAGTACGATTCGCGGTCACAAGTGACGGCGAGAGCGATGCGACGTCTGTCCACCTCTTATTGAGGCACATACCTGTGGCCAACAGAGTTGGAGGACTGCAAGACATTGCCACGGGGGTTGAATGCAGCTAACCACACTGCTTAGTGTCCTTACAGCGCAGACACGTTCGTTTGCCAGTATACATATAATGGAGACCGCGTCTGGCACAGCTGTGGGGAGACACAGTGGTGTGTGGGCCGAGCTTTGCTGTTCATCGCCACTTGCAGTCGCGAGAACTGCCGTCGGCGGTGCCTCCGTGGCCGTGATCGTCTAGTGGTTAGGACATTGCGTTGTGGCCGCAATAACCCAGGTTCGAATCCTGGTCACGGCAATTTTTAAAGTTTTGCCTTGCTGTCGCTGCAGTGACGATTGTGACTCAGTGTTTGAAATCACGGTGCCCTCTTGATTTTTCACTCATGTTCCGCAGGCTGCGGGTGGCACTACCAATTCATTATCAACACGTAATGCCGCCGCACCAGAGAGCGGGCAGCTGCCTGTGTAGTTAATCTCTATTCGAAAATGGCAGTTGTTTGAGGTGCAATGGATGAGCAGCCAGTCGCAGCAGAACAGGAAGCTGTGTCGTGCACTGTTTCTACAAAAGCGAAGAACACGGGCACAGGTAGCGTGGCCGAGCGGTCTAAGGCGCTGGTTTAAGGCACCAGTCTCTTCGGAGGCGTGGGTTCGAATCCCACAGCTGCCAGCTTTTTCTCGTTTTTTGTGCCATTGCGATGTTTTCTCGTGGGGTAGAACGCAGCTCCTGTGACCGCCGTGCCACGTAGGTAGCGTGGCCGAGCGGTCTAAGGCGCTGGTTTCAGGCACCAGTCTCTTCGGAGGCGTGGGTTCGAATCCCACAGCTGCCAACGTTTTCTGTCTCGAAAGCAGGAGCACTGATTACCCGCGAAGGGAACAGCGCAGCAAGCCGTGAGCGTCTCTTTCTTAAATTGTCGTAGCAGCACAGTGCGTGGTGCAACGACAGGATTCACAGGCGCAGTCTGGTGTCACGATTGCTGGCGTTCGTCTCCACGAAATGCGTCCCGAGCATGCCGTTCTACAAAGTGGAAACGCTAAATTTTGGCCGTTGTCGTCAAGTAGCCTGTGTACTGTTTGCTGCGTTCGCTGGAGGAGCGCTTGCGTCGTTATCCGGTGTGGTCTAGTGGCTAGGATACCTGGCTCTCACCCAGGAGGCCCGGGTTCGATTCCCGGTACCGGAAATGCGCGTTTTGTTGCTCCTCTTATGCGACTTGGCCCGACTTAGCTTTTAGCTCGACTGACGCTCCGCTGACGCTTGCAGAAAATTACGTTAAGTACGATTCGCGGTCACAAGTGACGGCGAGAGCGATGCGACATCTGTCCACCTCTTATCGAGGCACATACCTGTGGTCAACAGAGTTGGAGGACTGCAAGACATTGCCACGGGGGTTGAATGCAGCTAACTACACTGCTTAGTGTCCTAACAGCGCAGACACGTTCGTTTGCCAGTATACATATAATGGAGACCGCGTCTGGCACAGCTGTGGGGAGACACAGTGGTGTGTGGGCCGAGCTTTGCTGTTCATCGCCACTTGCAGTCGCGAGAACTGCCGTCGGCGGTGCCTCCGTGGCCGTGATCGTCTAGTGGTTAGGACATTGCGTTGTGGCCGCAATAACCCAGGTTCGAATCCTGGTCACGGCAATTTTTAAAGTTTTGCCTTGCTGTCGCTGCAGTGACGATTGTGACTCAGTGTTTGAAATCACGGTGCCCTCTTGATTTTTCACTCATGTTCCGCAGGCTGCGGGTGGCACTACCAATTCATTATCAACACGTAATGCCGCCGCACCAGAGAGCGGGCAGCTGCCTGTGTAGTTAATCTCTATTCGAAAATGGCAGTTGTTTGAGGTGCAATGGATGAGCAGCCAGTCGCAGCAGAACAGGAAGCTGTGTCGTGCACTGTTTCTACAAAAGCGAAGAACACGGGCACAGGTAGCGTGGCCGAGCGGTCTAAGGCGCTGGTTTAAGGCACCAGTCTCTTCGGAGGCGTGGGTTCGAATCCCACCGCTGCCAGCTTTTTCTCGTTTTTTGTGCCATTGCGATGTTTTCTCGTGGGGTAGAACGCAGCTCCTGTGACCGCCGTGCCACGTAGGTAGCGTGGCCGAGCGGTCTAAGGCGCTGGTTTCAGGCACCAGTCTCTTCGGAGGCGTGGGTTCGAATCCCACCGCTGCCAACGTTTTCTGTCTCGAAAGCAGGAGCACTGATTACCCGCGAAGGGAACAGCGCAGCAAGCCGTGAGCGTCTCTTTCTTAAATTGTCGTAGCAGCACAGTGCGTGGTGCAACGACAGGATTCACAGGCGCAGTCTGGTGTCACGATTGCTGGCGTTCGTCTCCACGAAATGCGTCCCGAGCATGCCGTTCTACAAAGTGGAAACGCTAAATTTTGGCCGTTGTCGTCAAGTAGCGTGTGTACTGTTTGCTGCGTTCGCTGGAGGAGCGCTTGCGTCGTTATCCGGTGTGGTCTAGTGGCTCTTCGTCGCTGCCGGCGGCGGTCGCTGTGCATGGTGAGTGCGCGCTTACAGCGATAACACTACCCTCGGTAATGAACACACGAATGCAATCATGACTCAACCAGAACGGAAAGACACTCTTAAGTTGACATTCGACCCGAAATTTGCCAGACCAAAATCCTTTGAGGTAGAACTATTTGTGCGAGATGTTATGAAATTAACGCTTGACGATTTAATTGGCATTCACTTATCGATCGTTAGTAGTACCGTTTACTTGAAATTGGTGACGCCTGAACGATGTGAACAAATTGTTGCGTCTTGTGGTGGCTCCCTTAGGTTCAAACATTCAGACGGGAACGTTGGCGAGGTGCGACTAACGCAAGCCGGCTTGGGATTGCGAACCATCAGAATATTTGAACTGCCCTTCGAAGTAACTGCCGAGCAGATTAACGCCAAACTACGGGAATATGGTTCGGTAATAAGCAACGTTGCTGAGAAATGGTCGGGGCAACATATATTCCCAGTATTAAACGGTGTGCGGCAAGTGAAACTCGAATTGCTGAAGCATATTCCATCTTACATCATTATCAGTGGGTACAGGGCCATAGTAATTTATGACGGGCAACCACGGACATGCTCGGGATGTGGCTCTACAGCACACGTCCGCGCTCAGTGTCTTCAGAGGCGCGTAGCGCAGATCCCGACTGGCGAGCGTGAGCAGCCTGGCCCCAGTTCTACGTTACCGATCACTTACGTCGCCGCCGCCCGTGTAAACACCGCTCCAGAACTCAGCGTCGATTTCACCCTAGATGCATACACTGATCACACCGAGGAGAACATACCAATGGAGACGAGTAATGTACCGGAAACCCTCGGAGCTTCCTTACAGGAAGTTACGGAGGGAAGTAAGGAGACGCAGGATGGCAGCCAGGTCTGTAACGCCTTCGAACAGCCGCAAGCGGCGGAAGTTTTTCCCATGGCCGAAAACTGTGCCACTCAGGAGAACACTGCTCAAACCTCCAAGTGCCCTTCCCCGAAAAAGCAGAAGAAGCGAAGAATCGCGCAACAGGGTGCTGACACAAAAGCGCAACCACTGCGTGAGAAAGCCAATCAGGTGCGTCAGAAGATGACCGACGTGACGTCTCAGGTTTCCACTGCAACTTCCCAGACATCCAAAAAGTCCCGCACTGACGGCTCAGAGGTTGACTCCGACAACGGACCCTCCCCGTCACAGGCGAAGATGATGTCGGTAGCTACAGAAGGTACAAGTGGCCACCTGCCAGATAGCAGTGCAGATCCGCGTGAAGCTCACCAACCGCGTAACTGGGCGGACGACGTCGAAGAATGCTCTCACGACAACGGTATGACCGGAGTACAGGGACAAGACCGAGAAACAGTGTCAGACGTGCGGGAAACGGAATCGCATGAGCAACGGCAGACTGAATCTGCTCTTCAGACGGTCGATGCCGACCCCGACTTCTTTTAATTGATGCCCCTCCGTCATCCCTAAGGGAGCGGCTCAACGCCACGCATACCTCTGCCCTCATGCCACCCTTACAGGCATACCGTGTTGCCACGGTCAACATCAACAAGATCAGCAGTACGTCAAACCTGAGGAATCTTACGGATTTCTTATATGCAGCTGATGTCGACATTGCGCTGTTGCAAGAGGTCGCCGACATTGATCTGGATCGTATCACAGGTTACAATGCGTTAATCAACCCGGGACGTGGCAGTGAACTCGGAACTGCACTTTTGACCAAAGAAGGCATCGCCGTAGCCAATGTCGACAGACTGCCGAACAGCAGAGGTATTGCGGGGACAATCCACAACACCCGATTCATAAATGTTTATGCCCCTTCTGGAACGGGAAAAAAACGCCAGAGATCGGAGTTTTTTAAGGAAGAGATAGTGCCGCTTTTTACAACCCGCACAGGCCAAGTCGTATTTGCCGGTGATTTCAACTGTGTACTAAAACCCAAAGACCAAACGCCGCATTTTAACACTTCCATAGAACTTCTGGACATTGTTAGAGAATTAAACCTGCTCGACACGTGGGAACTTAAACACGGCGACATGCCCGGTTTTACCCACGTCACCAGCCATTCTGCCAGCCGCATTGACAGAATTTATGCAACTTCCAATTTACGGGACCATATTTTGCAAGCGGAGCGATGGCCGCTTATATTCTCTGACCATGTAGCATATATATGTACCATCAATATGGAAAGACAGGGTACATATAGAGCGAGAGGCCCGTGGAAACTGAATGTTTCCCATTTCTCAGATCCAGGGTGCCACGCTGTCTTCCAACACACATGGGCAGATTGTGAACGGAAATTTCCACTGTACAATTCGGCTTTCTCGTGGTGGATAAAATGTGCAAAGCCAGCTCTCATAAAAGCGATGAAGTGTTACTCTCGCGAGAAATCCGCCTGGCAGAGGACCACAATAGACTTCTATTTTCAGTGCCTCCGAGACCTTTACAAAGACGATAATACAGTAGTGGCCAATCACCTGCAGATCAAAAGAATCAAGGCGACACTCCTCACACTGACGCGACGACAATCTGAAGGCTATCAAGTGAGAACACGCCTGCAAAATGCAGTGCGGGAGGAGACAACATCCATGTACCATGTTATACAAGAGCAAAAAAGAAGAAACAGGAAAATACTGACTGAGCTAAAAACTGCAGACGGTCGCCTTTTCGACACACAAACTGCTATTCAAGAAGAAATTCATAAACATTTTACAGCGTTACTAGCTGAAAAACCAATTGATGTGGCAGCGCAGGCAGTCCTTGCGGACAGGGCGTGGGGGAGACTTGGTCCGGAACAGGCGGAAGAACTCGCCTCAGACATACTCGAGGATGAAGTGGCAGACGCCATTCTCAGAAGCCCAAGAAATAAATCGCCTGGTCCTGACGGGTTACCTGCCGAGTTTTATCACACATTTAGGCGACAGTTAATTAGTAAGTTGACTCTGGTCTGTAATGACATTATGAACATTCGAAATGACAGCTTGAAAGATTTTTGTAAAGGGATAGTGGTGCTAATTCCAAAAACTCCAGGAGGTAAAACTGTTGAGAATCTCCGGCCTTTAACATTGCTTAACACTGACTATAAAATTTTCGCACGTGTCATTATGCAACGATTAAATTCAGTCATTACCAGCGTTACCGGCGACTACCAAACGTGTGTTGGAACAAATAGAAATATTTTCAACACTTTAACTGCATATAGAGATCTCATAGCGATTGCCGCAGCCTGTGACATCCCAAGTGCCCTTGTGTCTCTCGACTTTGAAAAGGCCTTTGACAGGGTGAACCACTCCTATCTCCTACGCACCATGGACGCCATGCATTTTCCTCAGAAAATCACTGCTACTGTTAAAACCCTCCTGATGAATGGTACGTCGCAAATCAATGTAAATGGACGCTTAAGCAGGCCGATCAGTATCGCAAGTTCAGTACGACAGGGCTGCCCAATGTCGATGGCATTGTTTGCCATAGCACTCGAGCCATTCTTGTACTCCCTGACGCAAGACCTTCCAGGGCTGCTCATTCATGGTCAGAAGATTATTTGCCAGGCATACGCAGATGATGTCAGTTTTGTAGTAACGAAAGACGAGGACTTAGAGAAAGCTTTCCACATTGTAACAACGTATGAAGCTGCATCAGGGGCGAAACTCAACCGTCACAAGTCAGGCTTAATGCACATTGGACGTGGATTAGAACTCGGTGCTGCTGAAAGAATAAGAAGTTTGGAAACGATCACCTGCCTCGGGATTGAATACACACGCAATATCCGCCGCACGGCTGCCTTGAACTATAGAAAACTGCTGGCAAAAATGCGCGCTGGCATACGGCAACATAGCCTGCGAGCTCTAAATGCCATTCAAAGAGTGGCCTTAGTTAACACCTACATAATTTCCAAAGTTCATTACGTTGCCCAAGTACTGCCATTACCAAAGACTATGGCACAACAAATGTTAGCGGCGCTTGGCCACTTTGTTACCAGGGGTCAGATATTTAAAGTAAAGTATGAAACCCTCACCCTCCCAGTTTGGAAGGGAGGCCTCAATTTGACGGATGTCTACCTCAAAGCAAAAGCCTTGTATGTTAGTCAAACATACAAACAGTGGCACAGATCGCCTAACACACTGACGGCTCACATTTTGAATGAAATAGTGCCTCCCAATCTGGACCCACCTGTAGATGTAAAACACATTCTGAACTCGCTCTGTCACTTCAGGTATTTCATCCTCGAACTTAGCTACATACAACGAAGAATTCCAGAGGCAGACCGACACAAAGTCAAAGCAATTTACGCCACATTGACGGAAGGTACACCACGCAATATAGTGGAGGAGAAATGTCGAGGTTATAACTGGAAACAAGTCTGGGAGAACATTCACGACCCGCTTCTTTCATCTACAGTGCGCTCCACTTGGTACATGGCAGTCAATAGGAAATTTCCGACCAATTCGAGGTTACACAAGATTCACCTGGCTGAAACACCGAATTGTGTCAGATGTCACTTAGTCGACACAGACGAGCATAGATTTACTTGCAACGCTGTACAGGACATATGGTCCGTCTGCACACAGAAACTCGCAAGCATACTGCGGACGTCACCAAGTAGGATAACACCGACACGCCTACTCAACCCTGACGAAGTTCCGTATCCCAATACAAAACGACGTGCCGTCAATTGGCTAAAGGGCCAGACTGTATACTACCTCCTATCCGAGCAAGAGAAGAGTAAAGAAGAATATTGGATACATTTAACGATGGAACACCAGACACTGCTACGAACGACGAAATATAAAGAAAACTATGCTTGTTTTTTATTACGAACGTTGACATAGAGTCACTATATTGCAAGAATCTTGACTTTATCACTTCTTTCAATCTCTTTACTCGTTTTTTTTTTGTATACCATTTGCCATACTAATGGGGCGACGCTTTTATTCTTTTATTTCCCTTATGTTAGGAAACCAAAAAGGTTCCCTGGTAGGATGTCATGGAGACTTTGGTGGCCGGGGCTTCGGAGTTACGAGCAGCTGAAACAGAATTAATACTTGAGACATGGACGACAAAAACAACGAATGTTACACAACGGAATACATTAGCAATAGCTATTCACCGAGAAGACAAACTCTGAAGCCACCCGTCTGCTGAAATTCCCCCCGTACACCTACGGAGAGTCAGGGGTACCAATCCAGAAGTATTTTCATTTCCGTCTCATGAGGAGACATTTAGTTCATTACAATTATAGCTACTGAAGCTAGCCGATGAAGGCAATTTTGGTGAGTGCAAGTGACGGGCTATAAGGGGAGGATGGAGGCCCGAAAAAAAAAAAAAAAAAAAAAAAAAGTGGCTAGGATACCTGGCTCTCACCCAGGAGGCCCGGGTTCGATTCCCGGTACCGGAAATGCGCATTTTGTTGCTCCTCTTATGCGACTTGGCCCGACTTAGCTTTTAGCTCGACTGACGCTCCGCTGACGCTTGCAGAAAATTACGTTAAGTACGATTCGCGGTCACAAGTGACGGCGAGAGCGATGCGACGTCTGTCCACCTCTTATTGAGGCACATACCTGTGGCCAACAGAGTTGGAGGACTGCAAGACATTGCCACGGGGGTTGAATGCAGCTAACCACACTGCTTAGTGTCCTTACAGCGCAGACACGTTCGTTTGCCAGTATACATATAATGGAGACCGCGTCTGGCACAGCTGTGGGGAGACACAGTGGTGTGTGGGCCGAGCTTTGCTGTTCATCGCCACTTGCAGTCGCGAGAACTGCCGTCGGCGGTGCCTCCGTGGCCGTGATCGTCTAGTGGTTAGGACATTGCGTTGTGGCCGCAATAACCCAGGTTCGAATCCTGGTCACGGCAATTTTTAAAGTTTTGCCTTGCTGTCGCTGCAGTGACGATTGTGACTCAGTGTTTGAAATCACGGTGCCCTCTTGATTTTTCACTCATGTTCCGCAGGCTGCGGGTGGCACTACCAATTCATTATCAACACGTAATGCCGCCGCACCAGAGAGCGGGCAGCTGCCTGTGTAGTTAATCTCTATTCGAAAAGCCCGCATCTCGTGGTCGTGCGGTAGCGTTCTCGCTTCCCACGCCCGGGTTCCCGGGTTCGATTCCCGGCGGGGTCAGGGATTTTCTCTGCCTCGTGATGGCTGGGTGTTGTGTGCTGTCCTTAGGTTAGTTAGGTTTAAGTAGTTCTAAGTTCTAGGGGACTGATGACCATAGATGTTAAGTCCCATAGTGCTCAGAGCCATTTGAACCATCTATTCGAAAATGGCAGTTGTTTGAGGTGCAATGGATGAGCAGCCAGTCGCAGCAGAACAGGAAGCTGTGTCGTGCACTGTTTCTACAAAAGCGAAGAACACGGGCACAGGTAGCGTGGCCGAGCGGTCTAAGGCGCTGGTTTAAGGCACCAGTCTCTTCGGAGGCGTGGGTTCGAATCCCACCGCTGCCAGCTTTTTCTCGTTTTTTGTGCCATTGCGATGTTTTCTCGTGGGGTAGAACGCAGCTCCTGTGACCGCCGTGCCACGTAGGTAGCGTGGCCGAGCGGTCTAAGGCGCTGGTTTCAGGCACCAGTCTCTTCGGAGGCGTGGGTTCGAATCCCACAGCTGCCAACGTTTTCTGTCTCGAAAGCAGGAGCACTGATTACCCGCGAAGGGAACAGCGCAGCAAGCCGTGAGCGTCTCTTTCTTAAATTGTCGTAGCAGCACAGTGCGTGGTGCAACGACAGGATTCACAGGCGCAGTCTGGTGTCACGATTGCTGGCGTTCGTCTCCACGAAATGCGTCCCGAGCATGCCGTTCTACAAAGTGGAAACGCTAAATTTTGGCCGTTGTCGTCAAGTAGCGTGTGTACTGTTTGCTGCGTTCGCTGGAGGAGCGCTTGCGTCGTTATCCGGTGTGGTCTAGTGGCTAGGATACCTGGCTCTCACCCAGGAGGCCCGGGTTCGATTCCCGGTACCGGAAATGCGCGTTTTGTTGCTCCTCTTATGCGACTTGGCCCGACTTAGCTTTTAGCTCGACTGACGCTCCGCTGACGCTTGCAGAAAATTACGTTAAGTACGATTCGCGGTCACAAGTGACGGCGAGAGCGATGCGACATCTGTCCACCTCTTATCGAGGCACATACCTGTGGTCAACAGAGTTGGAGGACTGCAAGACATTGCCACGGGGGTTGAATGCAGCTAACCACACTGCTTAGTGTCCTAACAGCGCAGACACGTTTGTTTGCCAGTATACATATAATGGAGACCGCGTCTGGCACAGCTGTGGGGAGACACAGTGGTGTGTGGGCCGAGCTTTGCTGTTCATCGCCACTTGCAGTCGCGAGAACTGCCGTCGGCGGTGCCTCCGTGGCCGTGATCGTCTAGTGGTTAGGACATTGCGTTGTGGCCGCAATAACCCAGGTTCGAATCCTGGTCACGGCAATTTTTAAAGTTTTGCCTTGCTGTCGCTGCAGTGACGATTGTGACTCAGTGTTTGAAATCACGGTGCCCTCTTGATTTTTCACTCATGTTCCGCAGGCTGCGGGTGGCACTACCAATTCATTATCAACACGTAATGCCGCCGCACCAGAGAGCGGGCAGCTGCCTGTGTAGTTAATCTCTATTCGAAAATGGCAGTTGTTTGAGGTGCAATGGATGAGCAGCCAGTCGCAGCAGAACAGGAAGCTGTGTCGTGCACTGTTTCTACAAAAGCGAAGAACACGGGCACAGGTAGCGTGGCCGAGCGGTCTAAGGCGCTGGTTTAAGGCACCAGTCTCTTCGGAGGCGTGGGTTCGAATCCCACCGCTGCCAGCTTTTTCTCGTTTTTTGTGCCATTGCGATGTTTTCTCGTGGGGTAGAACGCAGCTCCTGTGACCGCCGTGCCACGTAGGTAGCGTGGCCGAGCGGTCTAAGGCGCTGGTTTCAGGCACCAGTCTCTTCGGAGGCGTGGGTTCGAATCCCACCGCTGCCAACGTTTTCTGTCTCGAAAGCAGGAGCACTGATTACCCGCGAAGGGAACAGCGCAGCAAGCCGTGAGCGTCTCTTTCTTAAATTGTCGTAGCAGCACAGTGCGTGGTGCAACGACAGGATTCACAGGCGCAGTCTGGTGTCACGATTGCTGGCGTTCGTCTCCACGAAATGCGTCCCGAGCATGCCGTTCTACAAAGTGGAAACGCTAAATTTTGGCCGTTGTCGTCAAGTAGCGTGTGTACTGTTTGCTGCGTTCGCTGGAGGAGCGCTTGCGTCGTTATCCGGTGTGGTCTAGTGGCTAGGATACCTGGCTCTCACCCAGGAGGCCCGGGTTCGATTCCCGGTACCGGAAATGCGCATTTTGTTGCTCCTCTTATGCGACTTGGCCCGACTTAGCTTTTAGCTCGACTGACGCTCCGCTGACGCTTGCAGAAAATTACGTTAAGTACGATTCGCGGTCACAAGTGACGGCGAGAGCGATGCGACGTCTGTCCACCTCTTATTGAGGCACATACCTGTGGCCAACAGAGTTGGAGGACTGCAAGACATTGCCACGGGGGTTGAATGCAGCTAACCACACTGCTTAGTGTCCTTACAGCGCAGACACGTTCGTTTGCCAGTATACATATAATGGAGACCGCGTCTGGCACAGCTGTGGGGAGACACAGTGGTGTGTGGGCCGAGCTTTGCTGTTCATCGCCACTTGCAGTCGCGAGAACTGCCGTCGGCGGTGCCTCCGTGGCCGTGATCGTCTAGTGGTTAGGACATTGCGTTGTGGCCGCAATAACCCAGGTTCGAATCCTGGTCACGGCAATTTTTAAAGTTTTGCCTTGCTGTCGCTGCAGTGACGATTGTGACTCAGTGTTTGAAATCACGGTGCCCTCTTGATTTTTCACTCATGTTCCGCAGGCTGCGGGTGGCACTACCAATTCATTATCAACACGTAATGCCGCCGCACCAGAGAGCGGGCAGCTGCCTGTGTAGTTAATCTCTATTCGAAAAGCCCGCATCTCGTGGTCGTGCGGTAGCGTTCTCGCTTCCCACGCCCGGGTTCCCGGGTTCGATTCCCGGCGGGGTCAGGGATTTTCTCTGCCTCGTGATGGCTGGGTGTTGTGTGCTGTCCTTAGGTTAGTTAGGTTTAAGTAGTTCTAAGTTCTAGGGGACTGATGACCATAGATGTTAAGTCCCATAGTGCTCAGAGCCATTTGAACCATCTATTCGAAAATGGCAGTTGTTTGAGGTGCAATGGATGAGCAGCCAGTCGCAGCAGAACAGGAAGCTGTGTCGTGCACTGTTTCTACAAAAGCGAAGAACACGGGCACAGGTAGCGTGGCCGAGCGGTCTAAGGCGCTGGTTTAAGGCACCAGTCTCTTCGGAGGCGTGGGTTCGAATCCCACCGCTGCCAGCTTTTTCTCGTTTTTTGTGCCATTGCGATGTTTTCTCGTGGGGTAGAACGCAGCTCCTGTGACCGCCGTGCCACGTAGGTAGCGTGGCCGAGCGGTCTAAGGCGCTGGTTTCAGGCACCAGTCTCTTCGGAGGCGTGGGTTCGAATCCCACAGCTGCCAACGTTTTCTGTCTCGAAAGCAGGAGCACTGATTACCCGCGAAGGGAACAGCGCAGCAAGCCGTGAGCGTCTCTTTCTTAAATTGTCGTAGCAGCACAGTGCGTGGTGCAACGACAGGATTCACAGGCGCAGTCTGGTGTCACGATTGCTGGCGTTCGTCTCCACGAAATGCGTCCCGAGCATGCCGTTCTACAAAGTGGAAACGCTAAATTTTGGCCGTTGTCGTCAAGTAGCGTGTGTACTGTTTGCTGCGTTCGCTGGAGGAGCGCTTGCGTCGTTATCCGGTGTGGTCTAGTGGCTAGGATACCTGGCTCTCACCCAGGAGGCCCGGGTTCGATTCCCGGTACCGGAAATGCGCATTTTGTTGCTCCTCTTATGCGACTTGGCCCGACTTAGCTTTTAGCTCGACTGACGCTCCGCTGACGCTTGCAGAAAATTACGTTAAGTACGATTCGCGGTCACAAGTGACGGCGAGAGCGATGCGACATCTGTCCACCTCTTATCGAGGCACATACCTGTGGTCAACAGAGTTGGAGGACTGCAAGACATTGCCACGGGGGTTGAATGCAGCTAACCACACTGCTTAGTGTCCTTACAGCGCAGACACGTTCGTTTGCCAGTATACATATAATGGAGACCGCGTCTGGCACAGCTGTGGGGAGACACAGTGGTGTGTGGGCCGAGCTTTGCTGTTCATCGCCACTTGCAGTCGCGAGAACTGCCGTCGGCGGTGCCTCCGTGGCCGTGATCGTCTAGTGGTTAGGACATTGCGTTGTGGCCGCAATAACCCAGGTTCGAATCCTGGTCACGGCAATTTTTAAAGTTTTGCCTTGCTGTCGCTGCAGTGACGATTGTGACTCAGTGTTTGAAATCACGGTGCCCTCTTGATTTTTCACTCATGTTCCGCAGGCTGCGGGTGGCACTACCAATTCATTATCAACACGTAATGCCGCCGCACCAGAGAGCGGGCAGCTGCCTGTGTAGTTAATCTCTATTCGAAAATGGCAGTTGTTTGAGGTGCAATGGATGAGCAGCCAGTCGCAGCAGAACAGGAAGCTGTGTCGTGCACTGTTTCTACAAAAGCGAAGAACACGGGCACAGGTAGCGTGGCCGAGCGGTCTAAGGCGCTGGTTTAAGGCACCAGTCTCTTCGGAGGCGTGGGTTCGAATCCCACCGCTGCCAGCTTTTTCTCGTTTTTTGTGCCATTGCGATGTTTTCTCGTGGGGTAGAACGCAGCTCCTGTGACCGCCGTGCCACGTAGGTAGCGTGGCCGAGCGGTCTAAGGCGCTGGTTTCAGGCACCAGTCTCTTCGGAGGCGTGGGTTCGAATCCCACCGCTGCCAACGTTTTCTGTCTCGAAAGCAGGAGCACTGATTACCCGCGAAGGGAACAGCGCAGCAAGCCGTGAGCGTCTCTTTCTTAAATTGTCGTAGCAGCACAGTGCGTGGTACAACGACAGGATTCACAGGCGCAGTCTGGTGTCACGATTGCTGGCGTTCGTCTCCACGAAATGCGTCCCGAGCATGCCGTTCTACAAAGTGGAAACGCTAAATTTTGGCCGTTGTCGTCAAGTAGCGTGTGTACTGTTTGCTGCGTTCGCTGGAGGAGCGCTTGCGTCGTTATCCGGTGTGGTCTAGTGGCTAGGATACCTGGCTCTCACCCAGGAGGCCCGGGTTCGATTCCCGGTACCGGAAATGCGCATTTTGTTGCTCCTCTTATGCGACTTGGCCCGACTTAGCTTTTAGCTCGACTGACGCTCCGCTGACGCTTGCAGAAAATTACGTTAAGTACGATTCGCGGTCACAAGTGACGGCGAGAGCGATGCGACGTCTGTCCACCTCTTATTGAGGCACATACCTGTGGTCAACAGAGTTGGAGGACTGCAAGACATTGCCACGGGGGTTGAATGCAGCTAACCACACTGCTTAGTGTCCTTACAGCGCAGACACGTTCGTTTGCCAGTATACATATAATGGAGACCGCGTCTGGCACAGCTGTGGGGAGACACAGTGGTGTGTGGGCCGAGCTTTGCTGTTCATCGCCACTTGCAGTCGCGAGAACTGCCGTCGGCGGTGCCTCCGTGGCCGTGATCGTCTAGTGGTTAGGACATTGCGTTGTGGCCGCAATAACCCAGGTTCGAATCCTGGTCACGGCAATTTTTAAAGTTTTGCCTTGCTGTCGCTGCAGTGACGATTGTGACTCAGTGTTTGAAATCACGGTGCCCTCTTGATTTTTCACTCATGTTCCGCAGGCTGCGGGTGGCACTACCAATTCATTATCAACACGTAATGCCGCCGCACCAGAGAGCGGGCAGCTGCCTGTGTAGTTAATCTCTATTCGAAAATGGCAGTTGTTTGAGGTGCAATGGATGAGCAGCCAGTCGCAGCAGAACAGGAAGCTGTGTCGTGCACTGTTTCTACAAAAGCGAAGAACACGGGCACAGGTAGCGTGGCCGAGCGGTCTAAGGCGCTGGTTTAAGGCACCAGTCTCTTCGGAGGCGTGGGTTCGAATCCCACCGCTGCCAGCTTTTTCTCGTTTTTTGTGCCATTGCGATGTTTTCTCGTGGGGTAGAACGCAGCTCCTGTGACCGCCGTGCCACGTAGGTAGCGTGGCCGAGCGGTCTAAGGCGCTGGTTTCAGGCACCAGTCTCTTCGGAGGCGTGGGTTCGAATCCCACCGCTGCCAACGTTTTCTGTCTCGAAAGCAGGAGCACTGATTACCCGCGAAGGGAACAGCGCAGCAAGCCGTGAGCGTCTCTTTCTTAAATTGTCGTAGCAGCACAGTGCGTGGTGCAACGACAGGATTCACAGGCGCAGTCTGGTGTCACGATTGCTGGCGTTCGTCTCCACGAAATGCGTCCCGAGCATGCCGTTCTACAAAGTGGAAACGCTAAATTTTGGCCGTTGTCGTCAAGTAGCGTGTGTACTGTTTGCTGCGTTCGCTGGAGGAGCGCTTGCGTCGTTATCCGGTGTGGTCTAGTGGCTAGGATACCTGGCTCTCACCCAGGAGGCCCGGGTTCGATTCCCGGTACCGGAAATGCGCATTTTGTTGCTCCTCTTATGCGACTTGGCCCGACTTAGCTCGACTGTTGCTCCGCTGACGCTTGCAGAAAATTACGTTAAGTACGATTCGCGGTCACAAGTGACGGCGAGAGCGATGCGACGTCTGTCCACCTCTTATTGAGGCACATACCTGTGGTCAACAGAGTTGGAGGACTGCAAGACATTGCCACGGGGGTTGAATGCAGCTAACCACACTGCTTAGTGTCCTTACAGCGCAGACACGTTCGTTTGCCAGTATACATATAATGGAGACCGCGTCTGGCACAGCTGTGGGGAGACACAGTGGTGTGTGGGCCGAGCTTTGCTGTTCATCGCCACTTGCAGTCGCGAGAACTGCCGTCGGCGGTGCCTCCGTGGCCGTGATCGTCTAGTGGTTAGGACATTGCGTTGTGGCCGCAATAACCCAGGTTCGAATCCTGGTCACGGCAATTTTTAAAGTTTTGCCTTGCTGTCGCTGCAGTGACGATTGTGACTCAGTGTTTGAAATCACGGTGCCCTCTTGATTTTTCACTCATGTTCCGCAGGCTGCGGGTGGCACTACCAATTCATTATCAACACGTAATGCCGCCGCACCAGAGAGCGGGCAGCTGCCTGTGTAGTTAATCTCTATTCGAAAAGCCCGCATCTCGTGGTCGTGCGGTAGCGTTCTCGCTTCCCACGCCCGGGTTCCCGGGTTCGATTCCCGGCGGGGTCAGGGATTTTCTCTGCCTCGTGATGGCTGGGTGTTGTGTGCTGTCCTTAGGTTAGTTAGGTTTAAGTAGTTCTAAGTTCTAGGGGACTGATGACCATAGATGTTAAGTCCCATAGTGCTCAGAGCCATTTGAACCATCTATTCGAAAATGGCAGTTGTTTGAGGTGCAATGGATGAGCAGCCAGTCGCAGCAGAACAGGAAGCTGTGTCGTGCACTGTTTCTACAAAAGCGAAGAACACGGGCACAGGTAGCGTGGCCGAGCGGTCTAAGGCGCTGGTTTAAGGCACCAGTCTCTTCGGAGGCGTGGGTTCGAATCCCACCGCTGCCAGCTTTTTCTCGTTTTTTGTGCCATTGCGATGTTTTCTCGTGGGGTAGAACGCAGCTCCTGTGACCGCCGTGCCACGTAGGTAGCGTGGCCGAGCGGTCTAAGGCGCTGGTTTCAGGCACCAGTCTCTTCGGAGGCGTGGGTTCGAATCCCACAGCTGCCAACGTTTTCTGTCTCGAAAGCAGGAGCACTGATTACCCGCGAAGGGAACAGCGCAGCAAGCCGTGAGCGTCTCTTTCTTAAATTGTCGTAGCAGCACAGTGCGTGGTGCAACGACAGGATTCACAGGCGCAGTCTGGTGTCACGATTGCTGGCGTTCGTCTCCACGAAATGCGTCCCGAGCATGCCGTTCTACAAAGTGGAAACGCTAAATTTTGGCCGTTGTCGTCAAGTAGCGTGTGTACTATTTGCTGCGTTCGCTGGAGGAGCGCTTGCGTCGTTATCCGGTGTGGTCTAGTGGCTAGGATACCTGGCTCTCACCCAGGAGGCCCGGGTTCGATTCCCGGTACCGGAAATGCGCATTTTGTTGCTCCTCTTATGCGACTTGGCCCGACTTAGCTTTTAGCTCGACTGACGCTCCGCTGACGCTTGCAGAAAATTACGTTAAGTACGATTCGCGGTCACAAGTGACGGCGAGAGCGATGCGACGTCTGTCCACCTCTTATTGAGGCACATACCTGTGGTCAACAGAGTTGGAGGACTGCAAGACATTGCCACGGGGGTTGAATGCAGCTAACCACACTGCTTAGTGTCCTTACAGCGCAGACACGTTCGTTTGCCAGTATACATATAATGGAGACCGCGTCTGGCACAGCTGTGGGGAGACACAGTGGTGTGTGGGCCGAGCTTTGCTGTTCATCGCCACTTGCAGTCGCGAGAACTGCCGTCGGCGGTGCCTCCGTGGCCGTGATCGTCTAGTGGTTAGGACATTGCGTTGTGGCCGCAATAACCCAGGTTCGAATCCTGGTCACGGCAATTTTTAAAGTTTTGCCTTGCTGTCGCTGCAGTGACGATTGTGACTCAGTGTTTGAAATCACGGTGCCCTCTTGATTTTTCACTCATGTTCCGCAGGCTGCGGGTGGCACTACCAATTCATTATCAACACGTAATGCCGCCGCACCAGAGAGCGGGCAGCTGCCTGTGTAGTTAATCTCTATTCGAAAATGGCAGTTGTTTGAGGTGCAATGGATGAGCAGCCAGTCGCAGCAGAACAGGAAGCTGTGTCGTGCACTGTTTCTACAAAAGCGAAGAACACGGGCACAGGTAGCGTGGCCGAGCGGTCTAAGGCGCTGGTTTAAGGCACCAGTCTCTTCGGAGGCGTGGGTTCGAATCCCACCGCTGCCAGCTTTTTCTCGTTTTTTGTGCCATTGCGATGTTTTCTCGTGGGGTAGAACGCAGCTCCTGTGACCGCCGTGCCACGTAGGTAGCGTGGCCGAGCGGTCTAAGGCGCTGGTTTCAGGCACCAGTCTCTTCGGAGGCGTGGGTTCGAATCCCACCGCTGCCAACGTTTTCTGTCTCGAAAGCAGGAGCACTGATTACCCGCGAAGGGAACAGCGCAGCAAGCCGTGAGCGTCTCTTTCTTAAATTGTCGTAGCAGCACAGTGCGTGGTGCAACGACAGGATTCACAGGCGCAGTCTGGTGTCACGATTGCTGGCGTTCGTCTCCACGAAATGCGTCCCGAGCATGCCGTTCTACAAAGTGGAAACGCTAAATTTTGGCCGTTGTCGTCAAGTAGCGTGTGTACTGTTTGCTGCGTTCGCTGGAGGAGCGCTTGCGTCGTTATCCGGTGTGGTCTAGTGGCTAGGATACCTGGCTCTCACCCAGGAGGCCCGGGTTCGATTCCCGGTACCGGAAATGCGCATTTTGTTGCTCCTCTTATGCGACTTGGCCCGACTTAGCTTTTAGCTCGACTGACGCTCCGCTGACGCTTGCAGAAAATTACGTTAAGTACGATTCGCGGTCACAAGTGACGGCGAGAGCGATGCGACGTCTGTCCACCTCTTATTGAGGCACATACCTGTGGTCAACAGAGTTGGAGGACTGCAAGACATTGCCACGGGGGTTGAATGCAGCTAACCACACTGCTTAGTGTCCTTACAGCGCAGACACGTTCGTTTGCCAGTATACATATAATGGAGACCGCGTCTGGCACAGCTGTGGGGAGACACAGTGGTGTGTGGGCCGAGCTTTGCTGTTCATCGCCACTTGCAGTCGCGAGAACTGCCGTCGGCGGTGCCTCCGTGGCCGTGATCGTCTAGTGGTTAGGACATTGCGTTGTGGCCGCAATAACCCAGGTTCGAATCCTGGTCACGGCAATTTTTAAAGTTTTGCCTTGCTGTCGCTGCAGTGACGATTGTGACTCAGTGTTTGAAATCACGGTGCCCTCTTGATTTTTCACTCATGTTCCGCAGGCTGCGGGTGGCACTACCAATTCATTATCAACACGTAATGCCGCCGCACCAGAGAGCGGGCAGCTGCCTGTGTAGTTAATCTCTATTCGAAAAGCCCGCATCTCGTGGTCGTGCGGTAGCGTTCTCGCTTCCCACGCCCGGGTTCCCGGGTTCGATTCCCGGCGGGGTCAGGGATTTTCTCTGCCTCGTGATGGCTGGGTGTTGTGTGCTGTCCTTAGGTTAGTTAGGTTTAAGTAGTTCTAAGTTCTAGGGGACTGATGACCATAGATGTTAAGTCCCATAGTGCTCAGAGCCATTTGAACCATCTATTCGAAAATGGCAGTTGTTTGAGGTGCAATGGATGAGCAGCCAGTCGCAGCAGAACAGGAAGCTGTGTCGTGCACTGTTTCTACAAAAGCGAAGAACACGGGCACAGGTAGCGTGGCCGAGCGGTCTAAGGCGCTGGTTTAAGGCACCAGTCTCTTCGGAGGCGTGGGTTCGAATCCCACCGCTGCCAGCTTTTTCTCGTTTTTTGTGCCATTGCGATGTTTTCTCGTGGAGTAGAACGCAGCTCCTGTGACCGCCGTGCCACGTAGGTAGCGTGGCCGAGCGGTCTAAGGCGCTGGTTTCAGGCACCAGTCTCTTCGGAGGCGTGGGTTCGAATCCCACAGCTGCCAACGTTTTCTGTCTCGAAAGCAGGAGCACTGATTACCCGCGAAGGGAACAGCGCAGCAAGCCGTGAGCGTCTCTTTCTTAAATTGTCGTAGCAGCACAGTGCGTGGTGCAACGACAGGATTCACAGGCGCAGTCTGGTGTCACGATTGCTGGCGTTCGTCTCCACGAAATGCGTCCCGAGCATGCCGTTCTACAAAGTGGAAACGCTAAATTTTGGCCGTTGTCGTCAAGTAGCGTGTGTACTGTTTGCTGCGTTCGCTGGAGGAGCGCTTGCGTCGTTATCCGGTGTGGTCTAGTGGCTAGGATACCTGGCTCTCACCCAGGAGGCCCGGGTTCGATTCCCGGTACCGGAAATGCGCATTTTGTTGCTCCTCTTATGCGACTTGGCCCGACTTAGCTTTTAGCTCGACTGACGCTCCGCTGACGCTTGCAGAAAATTACGTTAAGTACGATTCGCGGTCACAAGTGACGGCGAGAGCGATGCGACGTCTGTCCACCTCTTATTGAGGCACATACCTGTGGTCAACAGAGTTGGAGGACTGCAAGACATTGCCACGGGGGTTGAATGCAGCTAACCACACTGCTTAGTGTCCTTACAGCGCAGACACGTTCGTTTGCCAGTATACATATAATGGAGACCGCGTCTGGCACAGCTGTGGGGAGACACAGTGGTGTGTGGGCCGAGCTTTGCTGTTCATCGCCACTTGCAGTCGCGAGAACTGCCGTCGGCGGTGCCTCCGTGGCCGTGATCGTCTAGTGGTTAGGACATTGCGTTGTGGCCGCAATAACCCAGGTTCGAATCCTGGTCACGGCAATTTTTAAAGTTTTGCCTTGCTGTCGCTGCAGTGACGATTGTGACTCAGTGTTTGAAATCACGGTGCCCTCTTGATTTTTCACTCATGTTCCGCAGGCTGCGGGTGGCACTACCAATTCATTATCAACACGTAATGCCGCCGCACCAGAGAGCGGGCAGCTGCCTGTGTAGTTAATCTCTATTCGAAAAGCCCGCATCTCGTGGTCGTGCGGTAGCGTTCTCGCTTCCCACGCCCGGGTTCCCGGGTTCGATTCCCGGCGGGGTCAGGGATTTTCTCTGCCTCGTGATGGCTGGGTGTTGTGTGCTGTCCTTAGGTTAGTTAGGTTTAAGTAGTTCTAAGTTCTAGGGGACTGATGACCATAGATGTTAAGTCCCATAGTGCTCAGAGCCATTTGAACCTTCTATTCGAAAATGGCAGTTGTTTGAGGTGCAATGGATGAGCAGCCAGTCGCAGCAGAACAGGAAGCTGTGTCGTGCACTGTTTCTACAAAAGCGAAGAACACGGGCACAGGTAGCGTGGCCGAGCGGTCTAAGGCGCTGGTTTAAGGCACCAGTCTCTTCGGAGGCGTGGGTTCGAATCCCACCGCTGCCAGCTTTTTCTCGTTTTTTGTGCCATTGCGATGTTTTCTCGTGGGGTAGAACGCAGCTCCTGTGACCGCCGTGCCACGTAGGTAGCGTGGCCGAGCGGTCTAAGGCGCTGGTTTCAGGCACCAGTCTCTTCGGAGGCGTGGGTTCGAATCCCACAGCTGCCAACGTTTTCTGTCTCGAAAGCAGGAGCACTGATTACCCGCGAAGGGAACAGCGCAGCAAGCCGTGAGCGTCTCTTTCTTAAATTGTCGTAGCAGCACAGTGCGTGGTGCAACGACAGGATTCACAGGCGCAGTCTGGTGTCACGATTGCTGGCGTTCGTCTCCACGAAATGCGTCCCGAGCATGCCGTTCTACAAAGTGGAAACGCTAAATTTTGGCCGTTGTCGTCAAGTAGCGTGTGTACTATTTGCTGCGTTCGCTGGAGGAGCGCTTGCGTCGTTATCCGGTGTGGTCTAGTGGCTAGGATACCTGGCTCTCACCCAGGAGGCCCGGGTTCGATTCCCGGTACCGGAAATGCGCATTTTGTTGCTCCTCTTATGCGACTTGGCCCGACTTAGCTTTTAGCTCGACTGACGCTCCGCTGACGCTTGCAGAAAATTACGTTAAGTACGATTCGCGGTCACAAGTGACGGCGAGAGCGATGCGACGTCTGTCCACCTCTTATTGAGGCACATACCTGTGGTCAACAGAGTTGGAGGACTGCAAGACATTGCCACGGGGGTTGAATGCAGCTAACCACACTGCTTAGTGTCCTTACAGCGCAGACACGTTCGTTTGCCAGTATACATATAATGGAGACCGCGTCTGGCACAGCTGTGGGGAGACACAGTGGTGTGTGGGCCGAGCTTTGCTGTTCATCGCCACTTGCAGTCGCGAGAACTGCCGTCGGCGGTGCCTCCGTGGCCGTGATCGTCTAGTGGTTAGGACATTGCGTTGTGGCCGCAATAACCCAGGTTCGAATCCTGGTCACGGCAATTTTTAAAGTTTTGCCTTGCTGTCGCTGCAGTGACGATTGTGACTCAGTGTTTGAAATCACGGTGCCCTCTTGATTTTTCACTCATGTTCCGCAGGCTGCGGGTGGCACTACCAATTCATTATCAACACGTAATGCCGCCGCACCAGAGAGCGGGCAGCTGCCTGTGTAGTTAATCTCTATTCGAAAAGCCCGCATCTCGTGGTCGTGCGGTAGCGTTCTCGCTTCCCACGCCCGGGTTCCCGGGTTCGATTCCCGGCGGGGTCAGGGATTTTCTCTGCCTCGTGATTTCTGGGTGTTGTGTGCTGTCCTTAGGTTAGTTAGGTTTAAGTAGTTCTAAGTTCTAGGGGACTGATGACCATAGATGTTAAGTCCCATAGTGCTCAGAGCCATTTGAACCATCTATTCGAAAATGGCAGTTGTTTGAGGTGCAATGGATGAGCAGCCAGTCGCAGCAGAACAGGAAGCTGTGTCGTGCACTGTTTCTACAAAAGCGAAGAACACGGGCACAGGTAGCGTGGCCGAGCGGTCTAAGGCGCTGGTTTAAGGCACCAGTCTCTTCGGAGGCGTGGGTTCGAATCCCACCGCTGCCAGCTTTTTCTCGTTTTTTGTGCCATTGCGATGTTTTCTCGTGGGGTAGAACGCAGCTCCTGTGACCGCCGTGCCACGTAGGTAGCGTGGCCGAGCGGTCTAAGGCGCTGGTTTCAGGCACCAGTCTCTTCGGAGGCGTGGGTTCGAATCCCACAGCTGCCAACGTTTTCTGTCTCGAAAGCAGGAGCACTGATTACCCGCGAAGGGAACAGCGCAGCAAGCCGTGAGCGTCTCTTTCTTAAATTGTCGTAGCAGCACAGTGCGTGGTGCAACGACAGGATTCACAGGCGCAGTCTGGTGTCACGATTGCTGGCGTTCGTCTCCACGAAATGCGTCCCGAGCATGCCGTTCTACAAAGTGGAAACGCTAAATTTTGGCCGTTGTCGTCAAGTAGCGTGTGTACTGTTTGCTGCGTTCGCTGGAGGAGCGCTTGCGTCGTTATCCGGTGTGGTCTAGTGGCTAGGATACCTGGCTCTCACCCAGGAGGCCCGGGTTCGATTCCCGGTACCGGAAATGCGCATTTTGTTGCTCCTCTTATGCGACTTGGCCCGACTTAGCTTTTAGCTCGACTGACGCTCCGCTGACGCTTGCAGAAAATTACGTTAAGTACGATTCGCGGTCACAAGTGACGGCGAGAGCGATGCGACATCTGTCCACCTCTTATCGAGGCACATACCTGTGGTCAACAGAGTTGGAGGACTGCAAGACATTGCCACGGGGGTTGAATGCAGCTAACCACACTGCTTAGTGTCCTAACAGCGCAGACACGTTCGTTTGCCAGTATACATATAATGGAGACCGCGTCTGGCACAGCTGTGGGGAGACACAGTGGTGTGTGGGCCGAGCTTTGCTGTTCATCGCCACTTGCAGTCGCGAGAACTGCCGTCGGCGGTGCCTCCGTGGCCGTGATCGTCTAGTGGTTAGGACATTGCGTTGTGGCCGCAATAACCCAGGTTCGAATCCTGGTCACGGCAATTTTTAAAGTTTTGCCTTGCTGTCGCTGCAGTGACGATTGTGACTCAGTGTTTGAAATCACGGTGCCCTCTTGATTTTTCACTCATGTTCCGCAGGCTGCGGGTGGCACTACCAATTCATTATCAACACGTAATGCCGCCGCACCAGAGAGCGGGCAGCTGCCTGTGTAGTTAATCTCTATTCGAAAATGGCAGTTGTTTGAGGTGCAATGGATGAGCAGCCAGTCGCAGCAGAACAGGAAGCTGTGTCGTGCACTGTTTCTACAAAAGCGAAGAACACGGGCACAGGTAGCGTGGCCGAGCGGTCTAAGGCGCTGGTTTAAGGCACCAGTCTCTTCGGAGGCGTGGGTTCGAATCCCACCGCTGCCAGCTTTTTCTCGTTTTTTGTGCCATTGCGATGTTTTCTCGTGGGGTAGAACGCAGCTCCTGTGACCGCCGTGCCACGTAGGTAGCGTGGCCGAGCGGTCTAAGGCGCTGGTTTCAGGCACCAGTCTCTTCGGAGCCGTGGGCCCGAACGCATCGCGCGTTCGCTGCGGCCACCGGGCGGTGTTTACGTGCGGGTCGCGGTCGGCGGCGTGTGCTTCGCGGCGCTGTTTCTTCTTTGATTTTTTGTTTCAGTGAGTACTATGGATCTCGATAACTCAGAGAATCGTCAGAACAATATTCAGTGTGCGTTTGATAGATCCGTGCGTAGGCCTACTGCTTTCGAAATTCACCAATGGGTTAAAAACGACCTTCAATTGCCGAAAAGTGTAGTCCTCGGCGTTCAACTTGACGCGTTCCTCAATTCGTTATTTCTGAAACTTTCTTCTTCCGATATGTGTGAAACGTTAGTGAACGTCAATGGTGGTGTACGTAAAATTAAGCACCTTGACGGTACTATCAGTGATGTTGTGATGTCGAATGCGGGTTATGGTATCCGTACTGTTCGCGTCTTTAACCTGCCTTTTGAAGTGCGAAATGAAACTATTGCCCGTAGTTTACTTCCGTACGGTACAGTGCTTTCGGTCGTAAAGGAGAAATGGTCGTCAGCATATTATTATGATGTTGAAAATGGTGTTCGAAGTGTCCGCATGATTGTCCGACAGCATATACCGTCCTTTGTTTTTGTTGCTGGCCACCGGGCCTTTATCACTTATAGCGGCCAACCGGCGACCTGTTCTTTTTGTAACGGTACCGGACATTTTCGACAGGACTGTCCGAAACGTAGTCGCCCTGTGCAACTACCACGGACAGACGGTCAGGACGAGGTGACGTGGGCGGCGGTCGCGCTTGGCGCTTCCCCCGCACGTGCCCGTCGTGTGTCTGATCCTGAGGTTCCGGCCGACGCTGTTGCTATGGACGTTACACCTTCCGTTCCTGTTGCTGATAGCTCCCCGGCTTTGCCTGTGCTTTCTCTGCCCGACACTGTGGAGGCCCCGTTGCCTGCTCCCACAGTTGTCGATCGCATTGAGCCACCGATAGTGTCTGAACCCGCACCGGCAGCTGCAACGCTGTCCGTGTCGGAACCCGTTCCAGAGGCTGCTTCCTCTGTTGTGACTGAGCCTGTGTCTGCTGCTGCCACCGTTGTTGTCGATAGTGAGGAGCGTCTTGACGCCCCCGCGGAACCTAAGCCGCGTCGGGAAAGGCCGATTGAGAGAGCTGACAACGTTCCCCGCTTTCGAAGCGCTAGTCTTTCGGGTGTTTCTTCTCGTAAGGGGCGAACGCCGTCCCCGGTGGTGACTTGTGTCCCACCCTATAAGTCCACCTCAAAACCGAAAAAATTGCAACGGGCCTCGCAGCGCGCGGCTGTTGACTCGCGGCAGGTGTTGGCTGCCGATCGCCGTCGGCAGCGGCCTGCCGCTCACAGTCAGCCTGAGGCGTCCGTGAGTTCCGCGGAGTCTAAGAGGGACGAGAAAGTTCGTCAGCTCAAGGTTTTACTCACTCAAACGGACCCTGTCGTGACAAGCGGTACGGCGATGGCCGTTACATCGAGCGTGTCGCCTGGACAAGTCGCAGGCAAACGCAAATCGGACGACTCTCTTTGCCGTCGCATCCGGCCGCACTCGCAGGATTCTGGCTCTGATCCTCCCGCCGGCGCTGGACCTGCCACGGCGGCTCCGTCGGGTGCCACTCTTGCTATGGAAACGGAGGTGGTTCCGCCCCCCGTGTTTTCTAGTGCAAAGTGTGACTGGGCGGCGGACGTGGAGGTGGATGAAGGGACTGGCAGCGGTACGTAAAGTGCCTTTGCTCGTCGCTTGGCAGCGTGACTGCATCCCTCGTTGTGTAAGTCTCAAATTGTTTTTTGTGACGTTTCCTCGTCTGTGATGTGTGAAACCGGTCTGTTGCACGTTTTAATCGATGCTGTCACACGCAAGTGTAGTTCAGGCAGCGCAACTGCACCAATGGTTGTGTCCTTTTATTTGTTGTGTATTTTAACTGTGTCTGGTACTTTTATGGCAGCACGAGTGCTTTCCCAGCTGTGCACATTTCTTTCGTCTTGTTGTCTAATTTAACTGTGTATGGGGTCCGGCACGCGTTGCTTGTGTGTTTTCCCCGTTGCTGTCAATACCGTGCGCTGTCTTAATGGAATTGGCGGCGCACATGCAATTTTATTCTGTAAGTTTCTTTTACTATTTTACCTACGTCTCCTGTCTACACCTGTTGGGGGATGGCTTTTACTGCATGCGTCGTTTGACGGCGCACATGTCCTTTCGTTGTGCCACTTTGCGACCTGTACCTTTCATTTGTGTACGGCGCCGGCGGTTTGTTATTCTACCGCTCCTGTCGGTCGACCGCGTCGTCCTAGCTGCGCCGGGGCGCCTCTATTTGACTGTGCTTACTTGTTGGTGTGTTCCCTGCGGCTGGTGTCTGATGGCCTGCGGTGGATCATTTTCGCCGTTCATGTTCACATGTTGCTTTGCGTTGGTGGCGCCGTTGTGACCTTTATAGTGGACCCTTATTTCGTGTGTATTCCGTGTATACTATCTGCCACCTGTCGGTATGCCATTTTCGTCGTTCTTGACCACAACACGCGTTATCTTCGCAGCGCTACTGCTTCGCTTCTTATGAGCACTGCATTTGTTGTTCCTTGCGTTGTGTATGGTTCCTGACACGCGTCGGTGGCATATTCTTACCGTAAATGTTAACAAAATGCGTAGTCCGCATAAGGTTTTTGCCTTAAAAACTCTTTTATATGAAACCCGTTGCCATGTCGCCTTTTTGCAAGAAGTGACACGTGAGGCTCTGATGCTTCTATCCGATCTGAGTGACTACGTTATTGTGGATAATGTGGTGTCCGACGATGTCACCGGCACTGCTATTTTAGTCTGCCCCGGCCTTACTGTCACGAATATTGAGTGTCTGCCTACTGGCCGCGCTATTGCGTGCACTATTGAAGGCGTCGTGTTTGTTAATGTTTACGCTCCGTCCGGCAGTGACTACGCGGCGCGGCGGCTCTTTTATGGTCAGGAGCTGTGTGAGGTTTTGCACCGGAATTCCGCTCATTTAATCTTAGGCGGTGATTTTAATGCGGTCACCGATGATCGCGACCAGGAGCCGCGCCCCAACAAGTGTCAGGAACTCCACACGCTCCTCACAAGTTTTAATCTCAAGGACACGTGGCGAATGCTCCACCTGGTTGAAACCCAGTTTACCTACTTTTATCCCACGGGACACAGCCGACTCGATCGAATTTATGTGTCATCATCACTAGCTGCCCCGGTGACTCGATCTGAGATCAGGCCGGTTATTTTTTCAGATCACTGCAGTTATATTTGTGAACTTTCTCTTCCACTTTCTCGGCCTTACTATCGCAAAAATCTGTGGAAGTTTAACTGCAGCCTGCTCACCGACTCCCATTTTAAGCAGTCCTTTGCTGATATGTGGCACAAACTTTTCCAGACTAAACCCGGTGATGGTAGCGTCCTTGAGTGGTGGGTTGGCGCTGCCAAACCTGCAGTCCGGTCCTTTTTAATTAATTTTAGCCGCGACGCAGCGCACTGGCGTCGCTCGACGTCACACTTTTATCAGAGCTGTTTGAAGGACCTAGCCCAACAAGTTACGGCCCAGCCGCATCTTCTTCCCATTTTCAAACAATTTCAGGCCGAACTTCTGACCGATCTGCGGCGGAAGGGTAGAGGGCCGGTTACACGGAGCCAGCCTGTGGGTGCCGTGGACGGGGAACCGCTCTCTATATATCATCTCAACAGAGAGCGGAAGATGCGCGAACGATTGGCCTTCAATGCGTGGGTCACTCGGGATGGAATAAAGACCTCCGACAGGGTGACGATTGAGAATGAAATCCACGCACATTTTGAGTCTCTCTTTCAAGATGTTGATGTCGATCCCGCTGCGCTGCGTCGTATTTTACAGGGGGTTCCTAATGTTTTAAGCCGCACAGACCGTGCCCATCTTAATGAGGCTTTTACGTCCGACGACTTGCACGAAGCTGTCAAGCGCAGTCCTAGGGGGAAATCTCCCGGAATGGACGGCATTCCCGCTGAATTTTATTTGCAGTTTTTTCACCTTTTACGCGATACTTTAACTGCTATCGCCAATGAAGTCCTTAATGGCGCTCCTCTACCACCTGAATTTGCAGCGGGGTGCATAACGCTCCTTCCGAAATCTAAAGCGACACCGACTATACACACTGTTCGGCCGATCACTCTGTTGAACGCGGATTATAAGATCATGGCGAGGTGCGTCGCGCACAGACTGCGGCAAGTCATGCCGCGCGTTCTCTGTGAACATCAGACGTGTGCTGTGCGTGACAGGAATATTTTTGATGCCGTTCTGGCCTATAGGGACTGTATCGGCTTTGTACGCGGCAACAGAGTTCGGTCGGCGGCGATTATGTTGGTCGATTTCCAGAATGCATTTGACAGGGTTGGCCATGCCTATTTACGGCGTGTGATGGTTGCCATGGGGTTTGGCCGTAAGTTTACCCACACGGTTCAAGGTTTTTTGCGTAATGCTACGTCGAGTGTCATCGTCAATGGGTCCCTCAGTCCACCTATACGTCTGACTCGCTCGGTCAGACAGGGTTGCCCATTGTCAATGACACTTTACGCTTTGGCGCTCGATCCGCTACTGCGGTCTATCTGCAGCGAGTGTCCGGGGATCCAACTTGGGGAAGAGCGTCTTATTTGCCGGGCTTATGCCGACGATCTTGGAGTGTTCTTGGGTCGGCCGGCAGATGTAGATACCCTGTACTCTGTTCTCCGGCAATTTGAGAAGGCGACGGGGGCCATTGTGAATGTTCACAAGACGGTTTTGCTCCCCCTTACTCCCCGGATGAGCCATGTGCGACGAAATTGGTTCAGTGTTGTGCAGCAGCACAAAGTCCTGGGGGTTATTTTATCTGATAATCCTCAGCGCATGGAGGCTCTGAATTGGCGTCCCACCTTACACAAAATTCGGGCGGTTGTTAAAATTCATGCGGCCCGGCATTTGGCGCTTTATGATAAGGTGCAGCTTATCAATACTACCATCTTAGCTAGAGCGTGGTATTTAGCACAAGTTCTCCCAGTACCTAAGCTCCTAGACCGCGCAATTAAACAGGCCGTCTACTGGCTCCTTTGGAAAGGGGACATTTTCAAAGTCTCCTTAGCCACCTGCACCTTAAATCCAGCCGATGGGGGACTCGGTCTGGTGGATTTTTCCGCCAAATGCGCGGCGCTCCTCCTCAAACGGACTACGGCCGTATTAGAGAAAGGTACCAGCAGTGCCACGGTCATGTTGTTCAATCACTATCGCCCACCTTCTGTAGTTGCCCCGGTCTCTGTCAGCCACATACCCTTTGCGCTGAATTACGTGCGGCGTTTTTATTTTGACAACAGTTATCTTGCGTATGGTGGCTCCAGCGGAGGCCGTGTCGGCGACATAATCCGTGCTCTGCGGGGATCACCGGCCAGGAATAAGTGGGAGTACCGCATGCCGCACACTGACTGGCGAACAGTTTGGCGCAACATCGCCACACCCGTCCTTCCTACACACGTTAGAGCGACGTGGTATAAAGTCGTCAATGGTACGATTCCTACAAATGCTAAGCTGCACTCTATTCATCTGAGTCCGTCCCCCGCCTGCGAAGAGTGTCATGACGAGGATACTATTGAACATCGCTTCGTATGCCGTCGGTTCCGTGCTGTGTGGGACACTGCTCGGGATATGGTGCGTCTCGTCAACAGGGTGTCTACAGCGCAGGTTACAGCGGCAGCTGCAATCGTACCCGAGTGTAAGGCGTTTCCGACCACCAAGCGCAACGCCACCATCTGGTTAATCGGCCATACGATTTATTCTCTATTTTTCCTCAAACTGACGGATCGTCTTGATTTTCTCACTTACTTATGGGCTGAACATGGTAAGTACCGTGTTCGAAAAGACTATACTATGACTTTTGCAAATTTTTTGCATGTCGCCTTGGCGCATGCTTTTGCTCATTTACCGATGTTGACTTAATTCAATTTACACTTTCCCGTTTTAAAACTATGTCGTGAAAGTAAGCGAATACGTCTTGCGATGAATGTATCTTCCGAACCAGAAACGAAATATGTAACGTAAACGGTAGACATTTCTCCCTTGGGAATTGCCTCATATATGGCATTATGCGAGGATTTTTTGTGTTATCTTTCTTTATTTTCTTATTGTTTCCACCTCTGCCATGTATTGGTTTGGGAACGTGATGCCGGAAGAGGCGTTGCATGAAAGTGTTCCCTTTTCTTTGTGGACTTTTCGTTGTATTTCATTCCTTTTCTTTTGGTCAGGATTCCTGGTGTGCTTTTCCTTTAGAATTGCATACTTCTTCTTTTTCTTTTCTCGTTTTATTCGGAGTGATCACCGCTCCACCTTTCTCCGCGGTGTACAATCGTGTTTACTTATTTCTCCATTGCTGGATGGCGTTTTGCATTGTGTTCTGACTGTACTTTACTTTGACTCCTACGAGAAGTTTGTATATATATATATATATATATATATCTCTTTTTTCTTTTTTTTCCCATTTGTTTTTCCCACTTCACGCTGCCTTCTATTGTTTCCATGCATTTGCGTGAAGATGCATACATTTCTGTTTCCCTTCTCATAAGGACTGCCTCAGAGGAAGGAGGCTTACTTTGCAACCATCTAGGTCCAACGATAGGTTTCGTTTCATTTACATCTGGCACCAGCAATAACTATAGTTGAGAAGCTCGCCGACGAAGGCGTTATTTGGAGAGCGAAAGGACGGGCTATAAGGGGAGATGGGAGGCCCACTAAAAAAAAAAAAAAAAAACAAAAGAAAACAAAAAAAAAAATAAAAAAAAAAAAAATATAAAAAAAAAAAAAAAAAAAAGCTGCCAACGTTTTCTGTCTCGAAAGCAGGAGCACTGATTACCCGCGAAGGGAACAGCGCAGCAAGCCGTGAGCGTCTCTTTCTTAAATTGTCGTAGCAGCACAGTGCGTGGTGCAACGACAGGATTCACAGGCGCAGTCTGGTGTCACGATTGCTGGCGTTCGTCTCCACGAAATGCGTCCCGAGCATGCCGTTCTACAAAGTGGAAACGCTAAATTTTGGCCGTTGTCGTCAAGTAGCGTGTGTACTGTTTGCTGCGTTCGCTGGAGGAGCGCTTGCGTCGTTATCCGGTGTGGTCTAGTGGCTAGGATACCTGGCTCTCACCCAGGAGGCCCGGGTTCGATTCCCGGTACCGGAAATGCGCATTTTGTTGCTCCTCTTATGCGACTTGGCCCGACTTAGCTTTTAGCTCGACTGACGCTCCGCTGACGCTTGCAGAAAATTACGTTAAGTACGATTCGCGGTCACAAGTGACGGCGAGAGCGATGCGACGTCTGTCCACCTCTTATTGAGGCACATACCTGTGGTCAACAGAGTTGGAGGACTGCAAGACATTGCCACGGGGGTTGAATGCAGCTAACCACACTGCTTAGTGTCCTTACAGCGCAGACACGTTCGTTTGCCAGTATACATATAATGGAGACCGCGTCTGGCACAGCTGTGGGGAGACACAGTGGTGTGTGGGCCGAGCTTTGCTGTTCATCGCCACTTGCAGTCGCGAGAACTGCCGTCGGCGGTGCCTCCGTGGCCGTGATCGTCTAGTGGTTAGGACATTGCGTTGTGGCCGCAATAACCCAGGTTCGAATCCTGGTCACGGCAATTTTTAAAGTTTTGCCTTGCTGTCGCTGCAGTGACGATTGTGACTCAGTGTTTGAAATCACGGTGCCCTCTTGATTTTTCACTCATGTTCCGCAGGCTGCGGGTGGCACTACCAATTCATTATCAACACGTAATGCCGCCGCACCAGAGAGCGGGCAGCTGCCTGTGTAGTTAATCTCTATTCGAAAAGCCCGCATCTCGTGGTCGTGCGGTAGCGTTCTCGCTTCCCACGCCCGGGTTCCCGGGTTCGATTCCCGGCGGGGTCAGGGATTTTCTCTGCCTCGTGATGGCTGGGTGTTGTGTGCTGTCCTTAGGTTAGTTAGGTTTAAGTAGTTCTAAGTTCTAGGGGACTGATGACCATAGATGTTAAGTCCCATAGTGCTCAGAGCCATTTGAACCATCTATTCGAAAATGGCAGTTGTTTGAGGTGCAATGGATGAGCAGCCAGTCGCAGCAGAACAGGAAGCTGTGTCGTGCACTGTTTCTACAAAAGCGAAGAACACGGGCACAGGTAGCGTGGCCGAGCGGTCTAAGGCGCTGGTTTAAGGCACCAGTCTCTTCGGAGGCGTGGGTTCGAATCCCACCGCTGCCAGCTTTTTCTCGTTTTTTGTGCCATTGCGATGTTTTCTCGTGGGGTAGAACGCAGCTCCTGTGACCGCCGTGCCACGTAGGTAGCGTGGCCGAGCGGTCTAAGGCGCTGGTTTCAGGCACCAGTCTCTTCGGAGGCGTGGGTTCGAATCCCACAGCTGCCAACGTTTTCTGTCTCGAAAGCAGGAGCACTGATTACCCGCGAAGGGAACAGCGCAGCAAGCCGTGAGCGTCTCTTTCTTAAATTGTCGTAGCAGCACAGTGCGTGGTGCAACGACAGGATTCACAGGCGCAGTCTGGTGTCACGATTGCTGGCGTTCGTCTCCACGAAATGCGTCCCGAGCATGCCGTTCTACAAAGTGGAAACGCTAAATTTTGGCCGTTGTCGTCAAGTAGCCTGTGTACTGTTTGCTGCGTTCGCTGGAGGAGCGCTTGCGTCGTTATCCGGTGTGGTCTAGTGGCTAGGATACCTGGCTCTCACCCAGGAGGCCCGGGTTCGATTCCCGGTACCGGAAATGCGCATTTTGTTGCTCCTCTTATGCGACTTGGCCCGACTTAGCTTTTAGCTCGACTGACGCTCCGCTGACGCTTGCAGAAAATTACGTTAAGTACGATTCGCGGTCACAAGTGACGGCGAGAGCGATGCGACATCTGTCCACCTCTTATCGAGGCACATACCTGTGGTCAACAGAGTTGGAGGACTGCAAGACATTGCCACGGGGGTTGAATGCAGCTAACCACACTGCTTAGTGTCCTAACAGCGCAGACACGTTCGTTTGCCAGTATACATATAATGGAGACCGCGTCTGGCACAGCTGTGGGGAGACACAGTGGTGTGTGGGCCGAGCTTTGCTGTTCATCGCCACTTGCAGTCGCGAGAACTGCCGTCGGCGGTGCCTCCGTGGCCGTGATCGTCTAGTGGTTAGGACATTGCGTTGTGGCCGCAATAACCCAGGTTCGAATCCTGGTCACGGCAATTTTTAAAGTTTTGCCTTGCTGTCGCTGCAGTGACGATTGTGACTCAGTGTTTGAAATCACGGTGCCCTCTTGATTTTTCACTCATGTTCCGCAGGCTGCGGGTGGCACTACCAATTCATTATCAACACGTAATGCCGCCGCACCAGAGAGCGGGCAGCTGCCTGTGTAGTTAATCTCTATTCGAAAAGCCCGCATCTCGTGGTCGTGCGGTAGCGTTCTCGCTTCCCACGCCCGGGTTCCCGGGTTCGATTCCCGGCGGGGTCAGGGATTTTCTCTGCCTCGTGATGGCTGGGTGTTGTGTGCTGTCCTTAGGTTAGTTAGGTTTAAGTAGTTCTAAGTTCTAGGGGACTGATGACCATAGATGTTAAGTCCCATAGTGCTCAGAGCCATTTGAACCATCTATTCGAAAATGGCAGTTGTTTGAGGTGCAATGGATGAGCAGCCAGTCGCAGCAGAACAGGAAGCTGTGTCGTGCACTGTTTCTACAAAAGCGAAGAACACGGGCACAGGTAGCGTGGCCGAGCGGTCTAAGGCGCTGGTTTAAGGCACCAGTCTCTTCGGAGGCGTGGGTTCGAATCCCACCGCTGCCAGCTTTTTCTCGTTTTTTGTGCCATTGCGATGTTTTCTCGTGGGGTAGAACGCAGCTCCTGTGACCGCCGTGCCACGTAGGTAGCGTGGCCGAGCGGTCTAAGGCGCTGGTTTCAGGCACCAGTCTCTTCGGAGGCGTGGGTTCGAATCCCACCGCTGCCAACGTTTTCTGTCTCGAAAGCAGGAGCACTGATTACCCGCGAAGGGAACAGCGCAGCAAGCCGTGAGCGTCTCTTTCTTAAATTGTCGTAGCAGCACAGTGCGTGGTGCAACGACAGGATTCACAGGCGCAGTCTGGTGTCACGATTGCTGGCGTTCGTCTCCACGAAATGCGTCCCGAGCATGCCGTTCTACAAAGTGGAAACGCTAAATTTTGGCCGTTGTCGTCAAGTAGCGTGTGTACTGTTTGCTGCGTTCGCTGGAGGAGCGCTTGCGTCGTTATCCGGTGTGGTCTAGTGGCTAGGATACCTGGCTCTCACCCAGGAGGCCCGGGTTCGATTCCCGGTACCGGAAATGCGCATTTTGTTGCTCCTCTTATGCGACTTGGCCCGACTTAGCTTTTAGCTCGACTGACGCTCCGCTGACGCTTGCAGAAAATTACGTTAAGTACGATTCGCGGTCACAAGTGACGGCGAGAGCGATGCGACGTCTGTCCACCTCTTATTGAGGCACATACCTGTGGCCAACAGAGTTGGAGGACTGCAAGACATTGCCACGGGGGTTGAATGCAGCTAACCACACTGCTTAGTGTCCTTACAGCGCAGACACGTTCGTTTGCCAGTATACATATAATGGAGACCGCGTCTGGCACAGCTGTGGGGAGACACAGTGGTGTGTGGGCCGAGCTTTGCTGTTCATCGCCACTTGCAGTCGCGAGAACTGCCGTCGGCGGTGCCTCCGTGGCCGTGATCGTCTAGTGGTTAGGACATTGCGTTGTGGCCGCAATAACCCAGGTTCGAATCCTGGTCACGGCAATTTTTAAAGTTTTGCCTTGCTGTCGCTGCAGTGACGATTGTGACTCAGTGTTTGAAATCACGGTGCCCTCTTGATTTTTCACTCATGTTCCGCAGGCTGCGGGTGGCACTACCAATTCATTATCAACACGTAATGCCGCCGCACCAGAGAGCGGGCAGCTGCCTGTGTAGTTAATCTCTATTCGAAAATGGCAGTTGTTTGAGGTGCAATGGATGAGCAGCCAGTCGCAGCAGAACAGGAAGCTGTGTCGTGCACTGTTTCTACAAAAGCGAAGAACACGGGCACAGGTAGCGTGGCCGAGCGGTCTAAGGCGCTGGTTTCAGGCACCAGTCTCTTCGGAGCCGTGGGCCCGAACGCATCGCGCGTTCGCTGCGGCCACCGGGCGGTGTTTACGTGCGGGTCGCGGTCGGCGGCGTGTGCTTCGCGGCGCTGTTTCTTCTTTGATTTTTTGTTTCAGTGAGTACTATGGATCTCGATAACTCAGAGAATCGTCAGAACAATATTCAGTGTGCGTTTGATAGATCCGTGCGTAGGCCTACTGCTTTCGAAATTCACCAATGGGTTAAAAACGACCTTCAATTGCCGAAAAGTGTAGTCCTCGGCGTTCAACTTGACGCGTTCCTCAATTCGTTATTTCTGAAACTTTCTTCTTCCGATATGTGTGAAACGTTAGTGAACGTCAATGGTGGTGTACGTAAAATTAAGCACCTTGACGGTACTATCAGTGATGTTGTGATGTCGAATGCGGGTTATGGTATCCGTACTGTTCGCGTCTTTAACCTGCCTTTTGAAGTGCGAAATGAAACTATTGCCCGTAGTTTACTTCCGTACGGTACAGTGCTTTCGGTCGTAAAGGAGAAATGGTCGTCAGCATATTATTATGATGTTGAAAATGGTGTTCGAAGTGTCCGCATGATTGTCCGACAGCATATACCGTCCTTTGTTTTTGTTGCTGGCCATCGGGCCTTTATCACTTATAGCGGCCAACCGGCGACCTGTTCTTTTTGTAACGGTACCGGACATTTTCGACAGGACTGTCCGAAACGTAGTCGCCCTGTGCAACTACCACGGACAGACGGTCAGGACGAGGTGACGTGGGCGGCGGTCGCGCTTGGCGCTTCCCCCGCACGTGCCCGTCGTGTGTCTGATCCTGAGGTTCCGGCCGACGCTGTTGCTATGGACGTTACACCTTCCGTTCCTGTTGCTGATAGCTCCCCGGCTTTGCCTGTGCTTTCTCTGCCCGACACTGTGGAGGCCCCGTTGCCTGCTCCCACAGTTGTCGATCGCATTGAGCCACCGATAGTGTCTGAACCCGCACCGGCAGCTGCAACGCTGTCCGTGTCGGAACCCGTTCCAGAGGCTGCTTCCTCTGTTGTGACTGAGCCTGTGTCTGCTGCTGCCACCGTTGTTGTCGATAGTGAGGAGCGTCTTGACGCCCCCGCGGAACCTAAGCCGCGTCGGGAAAGGCAGATTGAGAGAGCTGACAACGTTCCCCGCTTTCGAAGCGCTAGTCTTTCGGGTGTTTCTTCTCGTAAGGGGCGAACGCCGTCCCCGGTGGTGACTTGTGTCCCACCCTACAAGTCCACCTCAAAACCGAAAAAATTGCAACGGGCCTCGCAGCGCGCGGCTGTTGACTCGCGGCCGGTGTTGGCTGCCGATCGCCGTCGGCAGCGGCCTGCCGCTCACAGTCAGCCTGAGGCGTCCGTGAGTTCCGCGGAGTCTAAGAGGGACGAGAAAGTTCGTCAGCTCAAGGTTTTACTCACTCAAACGGACCCTGTCGTGACAAGCGGTACGGCGATGGCCGTTACATCGAGCGTGTCGCCTGGACAAGTCGCAGGCAAACGCAAATCGGACGACTCTCATTGCCGTCGCATCCGGCCGCACTCGCAGGATTCTGGCTCTGATCCTCCCGCCGGCGCTGGACCTGCCACGGCGGCTCCGTCGGGTGCCGCTCTTGCTATGGAAACGGAGGTGGTTCCGCCCCCCGTGTTTTCTAGTGCAAAGTGTGACTGGGCGGCGGACGTGGAGGTGGATGAAGGGACTGGCAGCGGTACGTAAAGTGCCTTTGCTCATCGCTTGGCAGCGTGACTGCATCCCTCGTTGTGTAAGTCTCAAATTGTTTTTTGTGACGTTTCCTCGTCTGTGATGTGTGAAACCGGTCTGTTGCACGTTTTAATCGATGCTGTCACACGCAAGTGTAGTTCAGGCAGCGCAACTGCACCAATGGTTGTGTCCTTTTATTTGTTGTGTATTTTAACTGTGTCTGGTACTTTTATGGCAGCACGAGTGTTTTCCCAGCTGTGCACATTTCTTTCGTCTTGTTGTCTAATTTAACTGTGTATGGGGTCCGGCACGCGTTGCTTGTGTGTTTTCCCCGTTGCTGTCAATACCGTGCGCTGTCTTAATGGTATTGGCGGCGCACATGCAATTTTATTCTGTAAGTTTCTTTTACTATTTTACCTACGTCTCCTGTCTACACCTGTTGGGGGATGGCTTTTACTGCATGCGTCGTTTGACGGCGCACATGTCCTTTCGTTGTGCCACTTTGCGACCTGTACCTTTCATTTGTGTACGGCGCCGGCGGTTTGTTTTTCCGCCGCTCCTGTCGGTCGATCGCGTCGTCCTAGTTGTGCCGGGGCGCCTCTATTTGACTGTGCTTACTTGTTGGTGTGTTCCCTGTGGCTGGTGTCTGATGGCCTGCGGTGGATCATTTTCGCCGTTCATGCTCACATGATGCTTTGCGTTGGTGGCGCCGTTGTGACCTTTATAGTGGACCCTTATTTCGTGTGTATTCCGTGTATACTATCTGCCACCTGTCGGTATGCCATTTTCGTCGTTCTTGACCACAACACGCGTTATCTTCGCAGCGCTACTGCTTCGCTTCTTGTGAGCACTGCATTTGTTGTTCCTTGCGTTGTGTATGGTTCCTGACACGCGTCGGTGGCATATTCTTACCGTAAATGTTAACAAAATGCGTAGTCCGCATAAGGTTTTTGCCTTAAAAACTCTTTTATATGAAACCCGTTGCCATGTCGCCTTTTTGCAAGAAGTGACACGTGAGGCTCTGATGCTTCTAACCGATCTGAGTGACTACGTTATTGTGGATAATGTGGTGTCCGACGATGTCACCGGCACTGCTATTTTAGTCTGCCCCGGCCTTACTGTCACGAATATTGAGTGTCTACCTACTGGCCGCGCTATTGCGTGCACTATTGAAGGCGTCGTGTTTGTTAATGTTTACGCTCCTTCCGGCAGTGACTACGCGGCGCGGCGGCTCTTTTATGGTCAGGAGCTGTGTGAGGTTTTGCACCGGAATTCCGCTCATTTAATCTTAGGCGGTGACTTTAATGCGGTCACCGATGATCGCGACCAGGAGCCGCGTCCCAACAAGTGTCAGGAACTCCTCACGCTCCTCACAAGTTTTAATCTCAAGGACACGTGGCGAATGCTCCACCCGGTTGAAACCCAGTTTACCTACTTTTATCCCACGGGACACAGCCGACTCGATCGAATTTATGTGTCATCATCACTAGCTGCCCCGGTGACTCGATCTGAGATTAGGCCAGTTATTTTTTCAGATCACTGCAGTTATATTTGTGAACTTTCTCTTCCACTTTCTCGGCCTTACTATCGCAAAAATCTATGGAAGTTTAACTGCAGTCTGCTCAACGACTCCCATTTTACGCAGTCCTTTGCTGATATGTGGCACAAACTTTTGCAGACTAAACCCGGTGATGGTAGCGTCCTCGAGTGGTGGGTTGGCGCTGCCAAACCTGCAGTCCGGTCCTTTTTAATTAATTTTAGCCGCGACGCAGCGCACTGGCGTCGCTCGACGTCACACTTTTATCAGAGCTGTTTGAAGGACCTAGCCCAACAAGTTACGGCCCAGCCGCATCTTCTTCCCATTTTCAAACAATTTCAGGCCGAACTTCTGACCGATCTGCGGCGGAAGGGTAGAGGGCCGGTTACACGGAGCCAGCCTGTAGGTGCCGTGGACGGGGAGCCGCTCTCTATATATCATCTCAACAGAGAGCGGAAGATGCGCGAACGATTGGCCTTAAATGCGTGGGTCACTCGGGATGGAATAAAGACCTCCGACAGGGTGACGATTGAGAATGAAATCCACGCACATTTTGAGTCTCTCTTTCAAGATGTTGATGTCGATCCCGCTGCGCTGCGTCGTATTTTACAGGGGGTTCCTAATGTTTTAAGCCGCACAGACCGTGCCCATCTTAATGAGGCTTTTACGTCCGACGACTTGCACGAAGCTGTCAAGCGCAGTCCTAGGGGGAAGTCTCCCGGAATGGACGGCATTCCCGCTGAATTTTATTTGCAGTTTTTTCACCTTTTACGCGATACTTTAACTGCTATCGCCAATGAAGTCCTTAATGGCGCTCCTCTACCACCTGAATTTGCAGCGGGGTGCATAACGCTCCTTCCGAAATCTAAAGCGACACCGACTATACACACTGTTCGGCCGATCACTCTGTTGAACGCGGATTATAAGATCATGGCGAGGTGCGTCGCGCACAGACTGCGGCAAGTCATGCCGCGCGTTCTCTGTGAACATCAGACGTGTGCTGTGCGTGACAGGAATATTTTTGATGCCGTTCTGGCCTATAGGGACTGTATCGGCTTTGTACGCGGCAACAGAGTTCGGTCGGCGGCGATTATGTTGGTCGATTTCCAGAATGCATTTGACAGGGTTGGCCATGCCTATTTACGGCGTGTGATGGTTGCCATGGGGTTTGGCCGTAAGTTTACCCACACGGTTCAAGGTTTTTTGCGTAATGCTACGTCGAGTGTCATCGTCAATGGGTCCCTCAGTCCACCTATACGTCTGACTCGCTCGGTCAGACAGGGTTGCCCATTGTCAATGACACTTTACGCTTTGGCGCTCGATCCGCTACTGCGGTCTATCTGCAGCGAGTGTCCGGGGATCCAACTTGGGGAAGAGCGTCTTATTTGCCGAGCTTATGCCGACGATCTTGGAGTGTTCTTGGGTCGGCCGGCAGATGTAGATACCCTGTACTCTGTTCTCCGGCAATTTGAGAAGGCGACGGGGGCCATTGTGAATGTTCACAAGACGGTTTTGCTCCCCCTCACTCCCCGGATGAGCCATGTGCGACGAAATTGGTTCAGTGTTGTGCAGCAGCACAAAGTCCTGGGGGTTATTTTATCTGATAATCCTCAGCGCATGGAGGCTCTGAATTGGCGTCCCACCTTACACAAAATTAGGGCGGTTGTTAAAATTCATGCGGCCCGGCATTTGGCGCTTTATGATAAGGTGCAGCTTATCAATACTACCATCTTAGCTAGAGCGTGGTATTTAGCACAAGTTCTCCCAGTACCTAAGCTCCTAGACCGCGCAATTAAACAGGCCGTCTACTGGCTCCTTTGGAAAGGGGACATTTTCAAAGTCTCCTTAGCCACCTGCACCTTAAATCCAGCCGATGGGGGACTCGGTCTGGTGGATTTTTCCGCCAAATGCGCGGCGCTCCTCCTCAAACGGACTACGGCCGTATTAGAGAAAGGTACCAGCAGTGCCACGGTCATGTTGTTCAATCACTATCGCCCACCTTCTGTAGTTGCCCCGGTCTCTGTCAGCCACATACCCTTTGCGCTGAACTACGTGCGGCGTTTTTATTTTGACAACAGTTATCTTGCGTATGGTGGCTCCAGCGGAGGCCGTGTCGGCGACATAATCCGTGCTCTGCGGGGATCACCGGCCAGGAATAAGTGGGAGTACCGCATGCCGCACACTGACTGGCGAACAGTTTGGCGCAACATCGCCACACCCGTCCTTCCTACACACGTTAGAGCGACGTGGTATAAAGTCGTCAATGGTACGATTCCTACAAATGCTAAGCTGCACTCTATTCATCTGAGTCCGTCCCCCGCCTGCGAAGAGTGTCATGACGAGGATACTATTGAACATCGCTTCGTATGCCGTCGGTTCCGTGCTGTGTGGGACACTGCTCGGGATATGGTGCGTCTCGTCAACAGGGTGTCTACAGCGCAGGTTACAGCGGCAGCTGCAATCGTACCCGAGTGTAAGGCGTTTCCGACCACCAAACGCAACGCCACCATCTGGTTAATCGGCCATACGATTTATTCTCTATTTTTCCTCAAATTGACGGATCGTCTTGATTTTCTCACTTACTTATGGGCTGAACATGGTAAGTACCGTGTTCGAAAAGACTATACTATGACTTTTGCAAATTTTTTGCATGTCGCCTTGGCGCATGCTTTTGCTCATTTACCGATGTTGACTTAATTCAATTTACACTTTCCTGCTTAAAACTATGTCGTGAAAGTAAGCGAATTCGTCTTGCGATGAATGTATCTTCAGAACCAGAAACGAAATATGTAACGTAAACGGTAGACATTTTCCCTTGGGAATTGCCTCATATATGGCATTATGCGAGGATTTTTTGTGTTATCTTTCTTTATTTTCTTATTGTTTCCACCTCTGCCATGTATTGGTTTGGGAACGTGATGCCGGAAGAGGCGTTGCATGAAAGTGTTCCCTTTTCTTTGTGGACTTTTCGTTGTATTTCATTCCTTTTCTTTTGGTCAGGATTCCTGGTGTGCTTTTCCTTTAGAATTGCATACTTCTTCTTTTTCTATTCTCGTTTTATTCGGAGTGATCACCGCTCCACCTTTCTCCGCGGTGTACAATCGTGTTTAATTATTTCTCCATTGCTGGATGGCGTTTTGCACTGTGTGCTGACTGTACTTTACTTTGACTCCTACGAGAAGTTTGAATATATATATCTATTTTTTTTTTCCTTTTGTTTTTCCCGCTTCACGCTGCCTCCTAATGTTTCCATGGATTTGCGTGAAGATGCATACATTTCTGTTTTCCCTTCTCGTAAGGACTGCCTCAGAGGAAGGAGGCTTACTTTGCAATCATCTTGGTCCAACGATAGTTTTCGTTTCATTTACGTCTGGCACCAGCACTAACTACAGTTGAGAAGTTCGCCGACGAAGGCGTTATTTGGAGAGCGAAAGGACGGGCTATAAGGGGAGATGGGAGGCCCATTAAAAAAACAAAAAAAAACAAAAAAACAAAAAAACAAAAAAAATAAAGAAAAAACAAAAAAAGAAAAATAAATAAAAAATAAAAAAAATAAACAAAGTAAAAAAAAGCTGCCAGCTTTTTCTCGTTTTTTGTGCCATTGCGATGTTTTCTCGTGGGGTAGAACGCAGCTCCTGTGACCGCCGTGCCACGTTGGTAGCGTGGCCGAGCGGTCTAAGGCGCTGGTTTCAGGCACCAGTCTCTTCGGCGCCGTGGGCCCGAACGCATCGCGCGTTCGCTGCGGCCACCGGGCGGTGTTTACGTGCGGGTCGCGGTCGGCGGCGTGTGCTTCGCGGCGCTGTTTCTTCTTTGATTTTTTGTTTCAGTGAGTACTATGGATCTCGATAACTCAGAGAATCGTCAGAACAATATCCAGTGTGCGTTTGATAGATCCGTGCGTAGGCCTACTGCTTTCGAAATTCACCAATGGGTTAAAAACGACCTTCAATTGCCGAAAAGTGTAGTCCTCGGCGTTCAACTTGACGCGTTCCTCAATTCGTTATTTCTGAAACTTTCTTCTTCCGATATGTGTGAAACGTTAGTGAACGTCAATGGTGGTGTACGTAAAATTAAGCACCTTGACGGTACTATCAGTGATGTTGTGATGTCGAATGCGGGTTATGGTATCCGTACTGTTCGCGTCTTTAACCTGCCTTTTGAAGTGCGAAATGAAACTATTGCCCGTAGTTTACTTCCGTACGGTACAGTGCTTTCGGTCGTAAAGGAGAAATGGTCGTCAGCATATTATTATGATGTTGAAAATGGTGTTCGAAGTGTCCGCATGATTGTCCGACAGCATATACCGTCCTTTGTTTTTGTTGCTGGCCATCGGGCCTTTATCACTTATAGCGGCCAACCGGCGACCTGTTCTTTTTGTAACGGTACCGGACATTTTCGACAGGACTGTCCGAAACGTAGTCGCCCTGTGCAACTACCACGGACAGACGGTCAGGACGAGGTGACGTGGGCGGCGGTCGCGCTTGGCGCTTCCCCCGCACGTGCCCGTCGTGTGTCTGATCCTGAGGTTCCGGCCGACGCTGTTGCTATGGACGTTACACCTTCCGTTCCTGTTGCTGATAGCTCCCCGGCTTTGCCTGTGCTTTCTCTGCCCGACACTGTGGAGGCCCCGTTGCCTGCTCCCACAGTTGTCGAACGCATTGAGCCACCGATAGTGTCTGAACCCGCACCGGCAGCTGCAACGCTGTCCGTGTCGGAACCCGTTCCAGAGGATGCTTCCTCTGTTGTGACTGAGACTGTGTCTGCTGCTGCCACCGTTGTTGTCGATAGTGAGGAGCGTCTTGACGCCCCCGCGGAACCTCAGCCGCGTCGGGAAAGGCAGATTGAGAGAGCTGACAACGTTCCCCGCTTTCGAAGCGCTAGTCTTTCGGGTGTTTCTTCTCGTAAGGGGCGAACGCCGTCCCCGGTGGTGACTTGTGTCCCACCCTACAAGTCCACCTCAAAACCGAAAAAATTGCAACGGGCCTCGCAGCGCGCGGCTGTTGACTCGCGGCCGGTGTTGGCTGCCGATCGCCGTCGGCAGCGGCCTGCCGCTCACAGTCAGCCTGAGGCGTCCGTGAGTTCCGCGGAGTCTAAGAGGGACGAGAAAGTTCGTCAGCTCAAGGTTTTACTCACTCAAACGGACCCTGTCGTGACAAGCGGTACGGCGATGGCCGTTACATCGAGCGTGTCGCCTGGACAAGTCGCAGGCAAACGCAAATCGGACGACTCTCATTGCCGTCGCATCCGGCCGCACTCGCAGGATTCTGGCTCTGATCCTCCCGCCGGCGCTGGACCTGCCACGGCGGCTCCGTCGGGTGCCGCTCTTGCTATGGAAACGGAGGTGGTTCCGCCCCCCGTGTTTTCTAGTGCAAAGTGTGACTGGGCGGCGGACGTGGAGGTGGATGAAGGGACTGGCAGCGGTACGTAAAGTGCCTTTGCTCATCGCTTGGCAGCGTGACTGCATCCCTCGTTGTGTAAGTCTCAAATTGTTTTTTGTGACGTTTCCTCGTCTGTGATGTGTGAAACCGGTCTGTTGCACGTTTTAATCGATGCTGTCACACGCAAGTGTAGTTCAGGCAGCGCAAATGCATCCCTGGTTGTGTCATTTTATTTGTTGTGTATTTTAACTGTGTCTGGTACTTTTATGGCAGCACGAGTGCTTTCCCAGCTGTGTACATTTCCTTAGTCTTGTTGTCTAATTTAACTGTGTATGGGGTCCGACACGCGTTGCTTGTGTGTTTTCCCCGTTGCTGTCACTACCGTGCGCTGTCTTAATGGAATTGGCGGCGCACATGCAATTTTATTCTGTAAGTTTCTTTTACTATTTTACCTACGTCTCCTGTCTACACCTGTTGGGGGATGGCTTTTACTGCATGCGTCGTTTGACGGCGCACATGTCCTTTCGTTGTGCCACTTTGCGACCTGTACCTTTCATTTGTGTACGGCGCCGGCGGTTTGTTTTTCCGCCGCTCCTGTCGGTCGACCGCGTCGTCCTAGCTGTGCCGGGGCGCCTCTATTTGACTGTGCTTACTTGTTGGTGTGTTCCCTGTGGCTGGTGTCTGATGGCCTGCGGTGGATCATTTTCGCCGTTCATGCTCACATGATGCTTTGCGTTGGTGGCGCCGTTGTGACCTTTATAGTGGACCCTTATTTCGTGTGTATTCCGTGTATACTATCTGCCACCTGTCGGTATGCCATTTTCGTCGTTCTTGACCACAACACGCGTTATCTTCGCAGCGCTACTGCTTCGCTTCTTGTGAGCACTGCATTTGTTGTTCCTTGCGTTGTGTATGGTTCCTGACACGCGTCGGTGGCATATTCTTACCGTAAATGTTAACAAAATGCGTAGTCCGCATAAGGTTTTTGCCTTAAAAACTCTTTTATATGAAACCCGTTGCCATGTCGCCTTTTTGCAAGAAGTGACACGTGAGGCTCTGATGCTTCTAACCGATCTGAGTGACTACGTTATTGTGGATAATGTGGTGTCCGACGATGTCACCGGCACTGCTATTTTAGTCTGCCCCGGCCTTACTGTCACGAATATTGAGTGTCTACCTACTGGCCGCGCTATTGCGTGCACTATTGAAGGCGTCGTGTTTGTTAATGTTTACGCTCCTTCCGGCAGTGACTACGCGGCGCGGCGGCTTTTTTATGGTCAGGAGCTGTGTGAGGTTTTGCACCGGAATTCCGCTCATTTAATCTTAGGCGGTGATTTTAATGCGGTCACCGATGATCGCGACCAGGAGCCGCGCCCCAACAAGTGTCAGGAACTCCACACGCTCCTCACAAGTTTTAATCTCAAGGACACGTGGCGAATGCTCCACCCGGTTGAAACCCAGTTTACCTACTTTTATCCCACGGGACACAGCCGACTCGATCGCATTTATGTGTCATCATCACTAGCTGCCCCGGTGACTCGATCTGAGATCAGGCCAGTTATTTTTTCAGATCACTGCAGTTATATTTGTGAACTTTCTCTTCCACTTTCTCGGCCTTACTATCGCAAAAATCTATGGAAGTTTAACTGCAGTCTGCTCACCGACTCCCATTTTACGCAGTCCTTTACTGATATGTGGCACAAACTTTTGCAGACTAAACCCGGTGATGGTAGCGTCCTCGAGTGGTGGGTTGGCGCTGCCAAACCTGCAGTCCGGTCCTTTTTAATAAATTTTAGCCGCGACGCAGCGCACTGGCGTCGCTCGACGTCACACTTTTATCAGAGCTGTTTGAAGGACCTAGCCCAACGAGTTACGGCCCAGCCGCATCTTCTTCCCATTTTCAAACAATTTCAGGCCGAACTTCTGACCGATCTGCGGCGGAAGGGTAGAGGGCCGGTTACTCGGAACCAGCCTGTGGGTGCCGTGGACGGGGAACCGCTCTCTATATATCATCTCAACAGAGAGCGGAAGATGCGCGAACGATTGGCCTTTAATGCGTGGGTCACTCGGGATGGAATAACGACCTCCGACAGGGTGACGATTGAGACTGAAATCCACGCACATTTTGAGTCCCTCTTTCAAGATGTTGATGTCGATCCCGCTGCGCTGCGTCGTATTTTACAGGGGGTTCCTACTGTTTTAAGCCGCACAGACCGTGCCCATCTTAATGAGGCTTTTACGTCCGACGACTTGCACGAAGCTGTCAAGCGCAGTCCTAGGGGGAAATCTCCCGGAATGGACGGCATTCCCGCTGAATTTTATTTGCAGTTTTTTCACCTTTTACGCGATACTTTAACTGCTATCGCCATTGAAGTCCTTAATGGCGCTCCTCTACCACCTGAATTTGCAGCGGGGTGCATAACGCTCCTTCCGAAATCTAAAGCGACACCGACTATACACACTGTTCGGCCGATCACTCTGTTGAACGCGGATTATAAGATCATGGCGAGGTGCGTCGCGCACAGACTGCGGCAAGTCATGCCGCGCGTTCTCTGTGAACATCAGACGTGTGCTGTGCGTGACAGGAATATTTTTGATGCCGTTCTGGCCTATAGGGACTGTATCGGCTTTGTACGCGGCAACAGGATTCGGTCGGCGGCGATTATGTTGGTCGATTTCCGGAATGCATTTGACTGGGTTGGCCATGCCTATTTACGGCGTGTGATGGTTGCCATGGGGTTTGGCCGTAAGTTTACCCACACGGTTCAAGGTTTTTTGCGTAATGCTACGTCGAGTGTCATCGTCAATGGGTCCCTCAGTCCACCTATACGTCTGACTCGCTCGGTCAGACAGGGTTGCCCATTGTCAATGACACTTTACGCTTTGGCGCTCGATCCGCTACTGCGCTCTATCTGCAGCGAGTGTCCGGGGATCCAACTTGGGGAAGAGCGTCTTATTTGCCGGGCTTATGCCGACGATCTTGGAGTGTTCTTGGGTCGGCCGGCAGATGTAGATACCCTGTACTCTGTTCTCCGGCAATTTGAGAAGGCGACGGGGGCCATTGTGAATGTTCACAAGACGGTTTTGCTCCCCCTTACTCCCCGGATGAGCCATGTGCGACGAAATTGGTTCAGTGTTGTGCAGCAGCACAAAGTCCTGGGGGTTATTTTATCTGATAATCCTCAGCGCATGGAGGCTCTGAATTGGCGTCCCACCTTACACAAAATTAGGGCGGTTGTTCAAATTCATGCGGCCCGGCATTTGGCGCTTTATGACAAGGTGCAGCTTATCAATACTACCATCTTAGCTAGAGCGTGGTATTTAGCACAAGTTCTCCCAGTACCTAAGCTCCTAGACCGCGCAATTAAACAGGCCGTCTACTGGCTCCTTTGGAAAGGGGACATTTTCAAAGTCTCCTTAGCCACCTGCACCTTAAATCCAGCCGATTGGGGACTCGGCCTGGTGGATTTTTCCGCCAAATGCGCGGCGCTCCTCCTCAAACGGACTACGGCCGTGTTAGAGAAAGGTACCAGCAGTGCCACGGTCATGTTGTTCAATCACTATCGCCCACCTTCTGTAGTTGCCCCGGTCTCTGTCAGCCACATACCCTTTGCGCTGAACTACGTGCGGCGTTTTTATTTTGACAACAGTTATCTTGCGTATGGTGGCTCCAGCGGAGGCCGTGTCGGCGACATAATCCGTGCTCTGCGGGGATCACCGGCCAGGAATAAGTGGGAGTACCGCATGCCGCACACTGACTGGCGAACAGTTTGGCGCAACATCGCCACACCCGTCCTTCCTACGCACGTTAGAGCGACGTGGTATAAAGTCGTCAATGGTACGATTCCTACAAATGCTAAACTGCACTCTATTCATCTGAGTCCGTCCCCCGCCTGCGAAGAGTGTCATGACGAGGATACTATTGAACATCGCTTCGTATGCCGTCGGTTCCGTGCTGTGTGGGACACTGCACGGGATATGGTGCGTCTCGTCAACAGGGTGTCTACAGCGCAGGTTACAGCGGCAGCTGCAATCGTACCCGAGTGTAAGGCATTTCCGACCACCAAGCGCAACGCCACCATCTGGTTAATCGGCCATACGATTTATTCTCTATTTTTCCTCAAACTGACGGATCGTCTTGATTTTCTCACTTACTTATGGGCTGAACATGGTAAGTACCGTGTTCGAAAAGACTATACTATGACTTTTGCAAATTTTTTGCATGTCGCCTTGGCGCATGCTTTTTCTCATTTACCGATGTCGACTTAATTAAATTTACACTTTTCTGCTTAAAACTGTGTGATGATAGTAAGCGAATTCGTCTTGCGATGAATGTATCTTCAGTACCAGAAACGAAATATGTAACGTAAACGGTAGACATTTCTCCCTTGGGATACTGCCTCGTATATGGCATTATGCGAGGATTTTTTGTTTTATCTTTCTTTATTTTCTTATTGTTTCCAACTCTGCCATGTATTGGTTTGGGATCGTGATGCCAGGAAGAGGCGTTGCATAAAAGTGTTCCCTTTTCTTTGTGGACATTTCGTTGTGTTTCATTGCTTTTCTTTTGGTCAGGATTCCTGGTGTGCTTTTCCTTTAGAATTGCATTCTTTTTCTTTTTCTTTTCTCGTTTTATTCGGAGTGATCACCGCTCCAACTTTCTTAGCGGTGTACAGTCGTGTTTCATAATTTCTCCATTGCTGGATGGCGTTGTGCACTGTGTGCTGACTGTACTTTAATTTGACTCCTACGAGAAGTTTATATATATATATATATATATATATATATATATATATATATATATATATATATATATATATTCTTTTCCTTTTGTTTTTCACACTTCACGCTGCCTTCTAATGTTTCCATGGATTTGCGTAAAGATGCATACCATACATTTCTGTTTTCCCTTCTCATAAGGACTGCCTCAGAGGAAGGAGGCTTACTTTTGCAACCATCTTCGTCCAACGATAGTTTTCGTTTTCGTTACATCTGGCAGCAGCACTAACTATAGCTGAGAAGTTCGCCGACGAAGGCGTTATTTGGAGAGTGAAAGGACGGGCTATATAAAAAATTAAAAAAAAAAGCTGCCAGTTTTTTCTCGTTTTTTGTGCCATTGCGGTGTTTTCTCGTGAGGTAGAGCGCAGCTCCTGTGACCGCCGTGCCACGTAGGTAGCGTGGCCGAGCGGTCTAAGGCGCTGGTTTCAGGCACCAGTCTCTTCGGAGGCGCGGGCTCGTGCGCATCGCCCCCTGGGAGCGGCGCGTTCGGCAGTGCTTGCTGGTGCCTCGTGGGCGGCGGTTCGTCGCGGCGGCGTCTTCTTCTGCGACTGTGTTGCTTCTGAACTGTGAGTAATATGGATCAAGAAAATAGGGAAAATAACATTCAGTGCGCCTTTGATAGGAACGTTGTTAGGCCGTCTGCTTTCGAAATTCATTAGTGGATTAAGGAAGAGTTGCAATTACCGGAAACCGAAGTACTAGGATTGCAGTTGGACGCTTTTCTGAACTCTTTATTTTTGAAACTTAAGTATCCCGAACTTTGTGATTCCTTAGTGAACGTGAGTGGCGGTATTCGAAAGTTTAAGCACATTGATGGTAACATTAGTGATGTGACTGTTTCAAATGCTGGTTATGGGATACGAAATGTTCGTGTTTTTAACTTGCCTTTTGAAACCCGTAACGAGACAATAGCTAGGAGCTTAATGCCTTATGGTACTGTGCTCTCGGTAACTAAAGAAAAATGGTCGTCTACTTACATTTATCAGGTGGAAAATGGTATTCGGAGTGTGAAAATGATTGTCCGGAAACACGTGCCGTCGTTTTTAGTCATTGCCGGTCACCGGACATTTATTTCGTACAGCGGGCAGCCACAGACCTGTTCATTTTGTAATGCTAGTGATCATTTGCGACAAAATTGTCCGAGACGTAGGCGCCCGGTACAGTTACCACTAGCTGGTCAGGACAGTGGTCAAACTGATGTTTTGACGTATGCGTCGGTCGCACTGGGCCAGTCGCCCACGCGCCGGCAGGCCGAAAATACAAACACGACCGAGGCCGAAGCGATGGAAATTACTCCTACCACGTCTCAGTTTGCTCCTGTTTCGGAAATGTTTGAAAATTCAGCGTCTGTAAGTGAAGGAGAACTTGTGATAGTGCCCCCGGCTGCTGTTGCTAGTGATGTACCGCCTGTTTCAAACATCGATCCTGTTGTTATTGCTTCACCTGTCGTAAATATCGGCTCGTCTACTTCTGTAGCTGATGATGCTTCTGTAAACGAGGGTGCGTCGGCTTCTTTTGTTGATATTGAAAGGCGTGAGGAAAGGGAAACCATCCCCGCCGGACCAGAACCAAAACCGCGACGTGCAAGCTATATGGGTAGAAACAGTGGCTCGCAAAGATTCCGTAGCGCCAGTAGTTCCGGAATTTTGGAAGGAGTTTCGGTTCGAATGGAGCGGAGTCCTTCTCCTGGTAGGGCACCTGTTTCGCGTCGTAATCCGAAACAGAAGCAAAAAAATTCACAACGATTATCGAACCGCACCGATGTTACCTCGAAGCAGGTGCTTGATTCCGGCCGGCGGCAGCAGCGTCCGTTAGCTAGTAGCCAGCCCGTGCAAAAGCAAAGTGGGTCAGAAAGCCGTTACGGTTCGTCAGCTGAAAGAAATGTTAAACAAAGGAGAACAGGAAAGTTGACAGGCGGTCGAATTTCAATGTGAACGTGTTCCCACTACGCAACCTAAACAGCCGCCTATGAAACGCAAGTCGGAGGATTCTTATCAAAAGCGTACGCGCCCACAACTACCTTTTGCTGGGTCGGAAGCTACTTCTGAACCAGTCAATACCGCGAATGTGTCGTCTGGAACTACACCTAATGTGGCTATGGAGGTGGGCCCTCTCTGTCCGGAGTTGAGTACGCCAATAAACTGGTCCGAAGATGTAGAATAAGAAACGGGTGTCGCACCCCCTGTAGCGCGTGTTTTCTTCAAATCCTTTATGGTAGCACATCCACCATCAGTTGTTGCTACAATTAATGTTAATAGAATTGAGTGAAACGTTAAATTTTTAGCTTTGGGGTTGACTTTCTTCAGTATGTTCGTGCAGACGTCGTTTTTCTACAAGAAGTGGTCTCAAATTTGATTCACACGGTGCCGGGATATCAGGTTTTAGTGAATTTTGATCCTGAATTTCGTTGTGGTACAGCAATTCTCGTTCGTTTGGGGCATGATATCTCAAACATCGCAAGGCTTCCAAACGGTAGAGATGTGGCATGCACAGTCAACAACGTCCGCTACGTGAATGTGTACGCTCCATCTGGTGCTGATGCAAAGCCGTTACGGGGTGTTTTTTATGGCAGTGAATTGTGTCCTCTTTTCCAAGGTCCCCACATCCCTGTGGTTTTAGGAGGTGATTTTAATTGTGTGCTCGACGAGAGGGACCAAGAGCCGCGAGCGTACAAATGTCTTGAGCTGCAGGCTTTGGTTACGGAACTTAAGTTGACCGATTCGTGGAGGCATTTACACCCACATGACCACGGGTTTACGTACTTTTATCCCGCTGGTAGGAGTCGGCTTGACAGAATATATATATCCAGTGACAGGTAGCATTGTATTCTGACGTCGGTGGTTCATCCTGTAATCTTCTCTGACCACTGTGCTTATGTTTGTCAGTTCCGTTCTCTGTTAGCACCACCACCTCGAGTGAGACGCCTATGGAAATTGAATACCCGCCACTTATCTGATACTACATTAGAACCCATCATTGTCAATGTATGGCGGCGAGTTCTACAATATCGAGTTCTATACGAAACAACGTTGTCTTGGTGGGTGGCATATGCAAAGCCAGCTTTGCGGAAAGCTCTCCAGGAATTTAGTTCAAATGTCGCGCTCTGGAAAAAATCCACTCTCGAATTTTATGAGCTATGTTTGCAGGATGTTAGTCACATGCAGACCGATGACCCTGCTCTCAGGGTGGCGCGAATTCGCCAAATTAAGGGACGCCTTATGGAACTGCAAATGTTATCACTTTCTGGGTCGGTTGTGCGGAGCCAGGCTCCTGGACAACTTATGGATGAAACACCCTCAATGTTCCACTTGTTACGGGAACGTCGGCGCACCGCGTGCAATTATATCACGGAACTTGAATCAGCTGATGGCGAGCGTCTCCGTACACAGTCAGCAATCCTTAAGGAAGTGCACCGTCACTTCGTGGATTTATTTAGTGACAAACGCAGTGACGCTGCAGCTATTGCGGATCTTTTACACGTGACACCACGTGTTTTAACAGCTACTGATCGCCGTCATCTTACTGCTCCCTTTACGGTGGAAGACGTTTCTGATGTTTTGCGGTCGTGTTTTATACATAAGTCACCTGGGGCAGATGGTCTACCGCCAGAATTTTATCTTAGGTTTTGGCCTTTATTTGGTAGTACTATCACTGATATTTTTAATGAAATTTTAAACGGGGTGTCGGTTCCTGCATCCTTTCTTGAAGGGATTATTACACTGGCTCCAAAAACCAGGGTGAACAATAATATGTCCAATCTGCGTCCTATTACTCTTCTTAATGGCGACTACAAGCTTTTCACGAAATGTGTTGCAACACGCTTACGCAGCGTCATGTGATTTTCATAATTGCGCAGTGCCACATAGGACAATCTATGAGACTGTGTTAACTTATAGAGACGTCATTGCTTACGCTACAGTGGAGAAAATCCGTTTTGGAATTCTATCTATTGACTTCGCTACGGCTTTTGATAGGGTCAGCCATACTTATCTTCGGCGCGTCCTACAAAAATTTGGTTTCGGCACAAACTTTGTGACAATGGTTTCCAATTAGTTTCAAGCCTCGTCTTCTTGTGTTTACGTGAATGGATTTTTATCCGACAGTATTGAAGTGTTCGGTTAAACAAGGGTGCCCGACGTCCATGGCGTTATTTGCCATTTCGATGGATCCACTTTTACGCAAATTAGACAGCTCCTGCGTGGGACTACGTGTTGGGGGAGTCAAACATGTTTGTCGGGTCTATGCCGATGATCTGGGCCTCTTCGTGTCTTCGCCCTCCGATCTGGACACCATCCACAATGTTCTTATGCTCTATGCGCGCGCCTCGGGGGCGGAGATTAACACCCGAAAAACTGTTTTTCTGCCTATTCATAATGCAATTCGTGGCTTTAAGCGATCTTGGTTCACTGTCAAACAGGAACATAAGATTTTAGGGGTTCATTTCCAAGCCAACCTTTTGAAAACGGCTGTTTACAATTGGCGTCTCACTTTATATGGAATTCGAGCGATGGTTCATTTGCATGCCACCCGCAACTTCACACTGCATCAACGTGTTCTTTTGCTCAATTCCTTCGTCCTCAGCAAAGCGTGGTACCTCGCCCAGATTTTTCATGTGCCAAAGGACTTGGGTCGAACCATCACACAGGCTGTGTACTGGCTCCTGTGGAGAGGCGATATTTTCAAGGTGTCATACGCCACGTGTACTCTGCCGCGGGAGGAAGGGGGACTTGGCCTCATCCACTTTGCTACGAAAGCTGCAGCGTTACTCATTCATCGTACATGTCGCACGCTCGAGGTCCATGCCACGAGTCCCACAGCTTTTTTGTTCGACACCTATCGCCCTCCGTCAGAGGCAGCCCCGGTTGATCCGACAAAGATTCCATATCGGCTGCGGTATCTTCGTGAATTTTATGTTCAGAAAAGTTACATCGACAGTGACGATCTGGACCCAAGATCGCGAAATGCACGAGTGATCTACCAAGGTCTGAGGGGGCAACCAGCCAGACATAAACTGGAGGGTCTCTACCCGACGGTTACGTGGAAGGTGGTGTGGGCGAATGTTCATGCCACTTATCTCTCATCGGCAGTGAGCAGCTTCTGGTACAAGGTGGTCAACCGTCTTCTTCCCACCAATGACAAGATGAATCACATTCATTTAAGGCCATCCAGCTCTTGTGACAGCTGTCCGCAGGAAGACACGCTGGAGCACCGTTTTACTTGTGCGCGCTTGAAGTCGGTTTGGCAAGTTGCTGTGCGGCTTCTCGCCCTCGTCAATAGGACTCACGTAGACTGTTTTAGCGCTACCACTGCACTCATCCCGGACTACCGGCCCTTTCCTCCAGCAAGACGGGCTGCCACCACTTGGATTCTGGCCCATACCGTATATGCAATGCTTTCTTTACAGATTACGGATGCATATCTGTACATCGTGCATTTGTCTGCTGAACACGATAAGACGCAACTGCAAAAGAAGTATCATCAAACGTTTGCAAATTTTCTTAATGTTACCTTAGCCTCTGCGTTTGAAAAACTGCTCTAACAGGGGACTGCGTAGTCTATTTCACGTTTCTCGCAAATTCTTTTCAACTTTCTGTTGTGTTATGAAACGTACGTTATGACTGATAACCATACTGTACAATTAATGGACGCAATGTTTTCTCAGTGGAAGAACATGATAATTATCTTGTGCATGTCGCTTTATCGTGCAATTTATTTATTCTGTTCTTATATTACATTCTATTACCATTTCTATTCTTTTATCATTTTATGTTTCTGATTAATATGGTGTAGGCAGGGAAGGAGTCTGCGAATTGTTTTGAGTTTCGCATGTTAATTCGCCGTTAGTTTGTCATTTTGTTTTCCCCTCATGATTGTCTACGGAGATTTAACTTGAGGAGTGGCACAAAGTATTCCTGTTTAAGGAGAAGGCCTTTTTCTTTAGATCCATTTTATCTAACGGCTCCTGTATGGAGTATATATTGATTGTATTATTTGTGTTTTCTTACATTCCCCGGAAGCCAATTTCATTAGCATTTTAACAACTTAAGTTGATACCGTTTAAGAAGATTTTGTTACCTGCACACCTGCACCCCTGCAGTCCGATCGTGAATGTGTCGTGGGTGAACATAACGTAGAGTGCGTTTTCTTTCCCAGTTATATCACTGACAGCAACATTTTGATTTTTCAGTGAATTATCGTTATTGTAGTGTGCAACCTGCCTCTCAATTCGATCTACCTTTCTTTTGACTCTAGCTACCAACCGAAGGGCGGTATTAATTATCATCTCCGACAATAAGTTATCGTTGCCGTAGTGACTTTGAAGACTCGTTTATCCTCACTATTATCATCATAGGCTAGTTAGTCTTTGCGGGAGATAATTTATTTTACCATTACCACAAGAAGGATTTCACAGTGGTTACCGCTACGTCTGGCATTCAAGACACCTCGAGAGGATAGTGTTTGGACTTCCTTCTACTTTTCTTCACAATTTCCTCAAACTACGTCCACCGTCTGCTGCAAATTGTGTCGCCTTTAGAAACTGACAAGGTTATAATCCGATGGCTTAACACAAACGGAAGTCTTCAATTTTCCTCACACAAGGCGCAATTCGGAAGAAGACGTCTTGTTTCATTCATGTTAATTACGCTCACCGAAGAAGGATGCGATTTCATATCGCATTTACGACGCATCCAGCGACAACAGAACATCGGGGGAATGTTCCAATCAAACTTAGCCAGAGAAGCTAGCCGAGGAAGGCACATATTGGAGAGTGTAAGGAAGGGCTGTGAGGGGAGAAGGGAGGCCCTTCAAATTTGTAAAAAAAAAAAAAAAAAAAAAAAAGCCAATGTTTTCTGTCTCGAAAGCAGGAGCACTGATTACCCGCGAAGGGAACAGCGCAGCAAGCCGTGAGCGTCTCTTTCTTAAATTGTCGTAGCAGCACAGTGCGTGGTGCAACGACAGGATTCACAGGCGCAGTCTGGTGTCACGATTGCTGGCGTTCGTCTCCACGAAATGCGTCCCGAGCATGCCGTTCTACAAGGTGGAAACGCTAAATTTTGGCCGTTGTCGTCAAGTAGCGTGTGTACTGTTTGCTGTGTTCGCTGGAGGAGCACTTGCGTCGTTATCCGGTGTGGTCTAGTGGCTAGGATACCAGGCTCCCACCCAGAAGGCCCGGGTTCGATTCCCGGTACCGGAAATGCGCATTTTGTTGCTCCTCTTATGCGACTTGGCCCGACTTAGCTTTTAGCTCGACTGACGCTCCGCTGACTACAAAAGTGAAGAACACGGGCACAGGTAGCGTGGCCGAGCGGTCTAAAGCGCTGGTTTCAGGCACCAGTCTCTTCGGAGCCGTGGGCCCGAACACATCGCGCGCTCGCTGCGGCGTGCCGGGCTGTGTTTACGTGCGGATCGCGGTCGGCGGCGTGTGCTTCGCGGCGCTGTTTCTTCTGTGATTTCTTCTTTCTGTGAGTACCATGGATCTCGATAATTCAGAGAATCGTCAGAATAATATGCAGTGCGCGTTTGATAGATCCGTGCGTAGGCCTACGGCTTTCGAAATTCACGAATGGGTTAAAAACGACCTTCAATTACCGAAAAGTGTAGTCCTCGGCGTTCAACTTGACGCGTTCCTCAGTTTGTTATTTCTGAAACTGTCTTCTTCCGATATGTGTGAAACTTTAGTTAATGTGAATGGTGGTGTACGTAAAATTAAGCACCTTGACGGTACTATTAGTGATGTTGTGCTGTCGAACACGGGTTATGGTATACGTACTGTACGCGTGTTTAACTTGCCATTCGAAGTGCGAAATGAAACCATTTCTCGTAGCTTACTTCCGTACGGTACAGTGCTTTCGGTCGTCAAAGAGAAATGTGTCGTCAGCTTATTATTATGATGTTGAGAATGGTGTTCGTAGTGTCCGCATGATTGTCCGGCAGCATACACCGTCCTTTGTTTTTGTTGCTGGCCATCGGGCCTTTATAACTTATAGCGGCCAACCGGCGACCTGTTATTTTTGCAATGGTACCGGACATTTTCGACAGGACTGTCCGAAACGTAGTCGCCCTGTGCAACTACCACGGACAGACGGTCAGGACGAGGTGACGTGGGCGGCGGTCGCGCTTGGCGCCTCCCCCGCACGTGCTAGTCGTGTGTCTGTTCCTGAGATTGCAGACGACGTTGTTGCTATGGATGTTACACCTCCCGTTCTTGACGCTGATAGCTCCCCGGCGTTGCCTGTGGTTTCTTTGCCTGTGCATGTAGCGGCCCCGGTGCTTGATCCGTTGGCTGTTGATAAACTTGGGCTACCGATTGTGTCTGACCCCGTACCGGCAGCTGTAACGCTGTCCGTATCGCAACCCGTTCCCGAGGCTGCTCCCTCTGTTGTGAATAAGAATGTGTCCGATGTTGTCACTGTTGTTGGTGACCGTGAGGAGCGTCTTGACGCCCCCGCGGAACCCAAACCGCGTAGGGAACGGCCGACTGAGAGGGCTGAAACCGTTACTCGCATTCGCAGCGCTAGTATTTCGGGTGTTTCTTCTCGTAAGGCGCGAACGCCGTCCCCGGTGGTGACTTGCGTCCCACCCTACAAGTCCACCTCTAAACAGAAAAAGTTACAACGGGCCTCGCAGCGCGCAGTTGTTGACTCGCGGCAGGCGTCGGCTTCCGATCGCCGACGGCAGCGGCCTGCCGCTTGCAGTCAGCCTGCGGCGTCCGTGCGTTCCGCGGAATCCAAGCGGGACGAGAAAGTTCGTCAGCTCAAGGTTTTGCTTACTCAAACGGCACCTGTCGTGGCAAGCGATATGGCGATGGACGTTGTTTCGAGCGTGTCGCCAGCACATTTGGCAGGCAAACGCAAATCGGACGACTCACATTGCCGTCGCGTCCGGCCGCCCTCACAGGAGTCTGGATCTGACTCTGCCGCCGGCGCTGGACCTGCCACGGCGGCTCCTTCCGGTGCCGCTGTTAGTATGGGCACGGAGGTGGTTCAGCCCCCCGTGTTTCTAGTGAAAAGTGTGACTGGGCGGCGGAAGTGGAGGTGGAACACGGGACTGGCCCCGGTACGTAACGTGACTTGACTTTGCTCATTGCTTGGCAGCGTGCATGCTTTCGTCGTTGTCTTAAGTATAACATTGTTTTTTTGTGACGTTTCCTCGTGTGTGTTGCGTGACACCGGTCTGTTGCGCGTTTTAACCATTATGTCGCTCGCGAGTGTAGTTTTGGCAGCGCCACTGCACCCATCTTTGTGTACTTCTATTTGTTGTGTATTTTAAATGTCTGGTATTTTTAAATGTGTCGGGTGTCCGCCGGTCGTTCGGAGGCACATTTTAGTCGTTATTGCCGCTCCCTTGGATCTTTACGGATGCACGGGTGCTTTTCACGATGTGCACATTTATTTTTAAAAAGTTGTGTAATTTCGTTGTGTCTGGGGTCTGCCACGCGTTGCTTGTGTGTTTACCCCGTTACTCTCAATACCGTGCGCTGCCTTAACGGTGCATGTGCCGCTTTTGTTGTGCGCATATTTTTTTCTCGCGTCTGATGTGTGACATCCGTTGCAGACATATTTCACTGTGCCTGCCACTTCCTTGCGTCGTTTGGCGGCACATGTGCATGCAAATTTGTGCGAACTTTTTTATTCGCCTTTAAATGTGTGTGGTATATGTTGTACGCGGGCGGAACTTTTAGTCGTTGTGTAGCCACAGTGTATACTCCTTGTGACGCCGTTGCTTCCGCAGTTGTGCCCGTTTTTTATTATTATTATTATTTCTTTACTTTCTCAGACGTTAAGTCTGGTTGAGAATGGAAAGTGACGCGGACCTTGATCAAGCGTCACTGCCTTTTAACTGTATGGTATGTGTTATATTGCATTTAGGAACTTTCGGGTAATTGAACATGTATCAATAATTACGGATTTCTGTAATTGTATATATATGTTTGGATGTAGCTGTATTGCATTGATGTATTGGTGGATATTGTGTGGTATGACTCCTGTAGTTGATAGTATAATTGGTATGATGTCAACTTTATCCTGATGCCACATGTCTTTGACTTCCTCAGCCAGTTGGATGTATTTTTCAATTTTTTCTCCTGTTTTCTTTTGTATATTTGTTATATTGGGTATGGATATTTCGATTAATTGTGTTAATTTCTTCTTTTTATTGGTGAGTATGATGTCAGGTTTGTTATGTGGCGTTGTTTTATCTGTTATAATGGTTCTGTTCCAGTATAATTTGTATTCATCATTCTCCAGTACATTTTGTGGTGCATACTTGTATGTAGGAACGTGTTGTTTTATAAGTTTATGTTGTAAGGCAAGCTGTTGATGTATTATTTTTGCGACATTGTCATGTCTTCTGGGGTATTCTGTATTTGCTAGTATTGTACATCCGCTTGTGATGTGATCTACTGTTTCTATTTGTTGTTTACAAAGTCTGCATTTATCTGTTGTGGTATTGGGATCTTTAATAATATGCTTGCTGTAATACCTGGTGTTTATTGTTTGATCCTGTATTGCAATCATGAATCCTTCTGTCTCACTGTATATATTGCCTTTTCTTAGCCATGTGTTGGATGCGTCTTGATCGATGTGTGGCTGTGTTAGATGATACGGGTGCTTGCCATGTAGTGTTTTCTTTTTCCAATTTACTTTCTTCGTATTTGTTGATGTTATGTGATCTAAAGGGTTGTAGAAGTGGTTATGAAGTTGCAGTGGTGTAGCCGATGTATTTATATGAGTGATTGCCTTGTGTATTTTGCTAGTTTCTGCTCGTTCTAGAAAGAATTTTCTTAAATTGTCTACCTGTCCATAGTGTAGGTTTTTTATGTCGATAAATCCCCTTCCTCCTTCCTTTCTGCTTAATGTGAATCTTTCTGTTGCTGAATGTATGTGATGTATTCTATATTTGTGGCATTGTGATCGTGTAAGTGTATTGAGTGCTTCTAGGTCTGTGTTACTCCATTTCACTACTCCAGATGAGTAGGTCAATATTGGTATGGCATAAGTATTTATAGCTTTTGTCTTGTTTCTTGCTGTCAATTCTGTTTTCAGTATTTTTGTTAGTCTTTGTCTATATTTTTCTTTTAGTTCTTCTTTAATATTTGTATTATCTATTCCTATTTTTTGTCTGTATCCTAGATATTTATAGGCATCCGTTTTTTCCATCGCTTCTATGCAGTCGCTGTGGTTATCCAATATGTAATCTTCTTGTTTAGTGTGTTTTCCCTTGACTATGCTATTTTTCTTACATTTGTCTGTTCCAAAAGCCATACTTATATCATTGCTGAATACTTCTGTTATCTTTAGTAATTGGTTGAGTTGTCGATTTGTTGCTGCCAGTAGTTTTAGATCATCCATGTATAGCAAATGTGTGATTTTGTGTGGGTATGTTCCAGTAATATTGTATCCATAATTTGTATTATTTAGCATGTTGGATAGTGGGTTCAGAGCAAGGCAGAACCAGAAAGGACTTAATGAGTCTCCTTGGTATATTCCACGCTTAATCTGTATTGGCTGTGATGTGATATTATCTGAATTTGTTTGGATATTAAGTGTGGTTTTCCAGTTTTTCATTACTATGTTTAGGAACTGTATCAATTTAGGATCTACTTTGTATATTTCCAATATTTGTAGTAACCATGAGTGGGGTACGCTATCAAAAGCTTTTTGGTAATCAATGTATGCGTAGTGCAACGACCTTTGTTTAGTTTTAGCTTGATATGTCACCTCTGCATCTATTATCAGTTGCTCTTTACATCCTCGTGCTCCTTTGCAGCAGCCTTTTTGTTCTTCATTTATAATTTTGTTCTGTGTTGTATGTGTCATTAATTTCTGTGTAATGACTGAAGTTAATATTTTGTAGATTGTTGGTAGGCATGTTATGGGGCGATATTTAGCTGGGTTTGCTGTGTCTGCTTGATCTTTAGGTTTCAGATAAGTTATTCCATGTGTAAGTGTATCAGGGAATATGTATGGGTCTGCAATGTAACTGTTAAATAATTTAGTTAGATGTGAATGTGTTGAGGTGAACTTCTTTAGCCAGAAATTTGCTATTTTATCATTTCCAGGGGCTTTCCAATTGTGCGTAGAATTAATTGCTCGGGTGACTTCATGTTGCAAAATTATAACTTCAGGCATTTGTGGTATCATCTTGTATGTATCTGTTTCTGCTTGTATCCACCGTGCATGCCTATTATGTTGTACCGGGTTTGACCATATGCTGCTCCAGAAGTGTGCCATGTCTCTTATGTTTGGTGGATTGTCTATTTTTATGTGTGTTATCTATTGTTTGGTAAAATTTCTTTTGGTTTGTGTTGAATGTTTGGTTTTGTTTCCTTCTATTTTCACTTTTTTTGTATCTTCTAAGTCGTTTCGCCAAAGCTTGTAATTTTTGCTTCTTTTCATCTAATTGCTCTATTGCTTCTTGTTGTGAGATTTTACCTAACCTTTTTCGTTTTTTGTCTGATATTTCATTTCTTATAAAGTGTGTTAACTGTCCGATGTCTTTTCTCAGTTTTTCTATTCTGATCTGTAGCCTGTGTTGCCATGCTGGTTTTGTGGGTTTCTTCTGTGTGTTGGTTGGTTCTGATATCTGCCTAGTGTGTATATTTAGTGTAGTGAGTGCTCCTACATAAACCAGTAGTTGTAACTCTTCCATAGTTGTGTATTCATTTATTTTGTTGTGTATGATTGTGTTGATAGTTTTTATTGTTGTTTCGACTTGTGGGCTATTTGGTGGTCTATGCAAGAATGGTCTTATGTCTGTATTTGTGTCTTTGTATTCTATATATGTCAACTGAAATTTTTCTTCTATATCTAACATGTGTGTCACTTCGTGTTCTATTTGTGCTTGTGCTGGTGGCTGTCTTAAAATTTCATTTTCCTCTGATTGTTTAATTGATGCGTGTTGTTCTTTGTTTGTTTGCTCTGGGATGTTTGAGTCCATTACTGTATTTTCTTCTTCTTCTTCTTCTTCTTCTAATTGCACATTATTTTGTTCCAGTATTTGTTGTACTTGTTGTTTGATGTTTTCTAATTCTGACTGGGGTATCCTGTTATTTTTTATTATTACACGAATCTGATCAGCTAGACGTTGTTCTGTTAAAAATTTTAATTCTGGGTATCTGGTAATAAATGTTGTGTATACTTGTGATCTGTATCCAGTTGTGTTGGTTCCTAGGTTTGTTGCTTGGTAATAACAGAACATGAGGTGTCGATTAACTTCATCTGACCATCTCATCCTCTGCCTTTGTTTTCCTTCTAGGGTGGTTGCAGGAAGCATATCCTGCAAAACACCTCTATTTGGATTTAAATCATTTTCCAGTTGGCTAGCAGTGTCATTACCATTGTGGGCGGGCATAGGGTTCAAGCGCCGTCCCCGACCATGACGGCGCTTGTCCGAGGCTTCTTTAGTTCTGTCCTGAACCAAGTAATCACACTAAAAGGGGGGTTAGCCCTATTAGTGGTTTGTTCTTTTCGTCGGCTTTTACGACTGGCAGAACATACCGGAGGCCTATTCTTTTCCCGGGCCTCCACGGGGTTTATTATTATTATTATTATTATTATTATTATTATTATTATTATTATTATTATTATTATTATTATTATTATTATTATATATTGTCTTTGTCTGTGTCTAGTGTGTGCCCCCCGTCGGAGGTGATGTCTCATCGCTCATGCCGACGAACTACATGGAATAGTATTGGCGGCGTACATGTACTTTTACTCTGTCCACATCTTTTATTATTTTACCTATGTCTCCTGTCTCGCCCTGTTGGGGATGACTTTTACCGTTGTTGTCCATTGCATGCGTCGTTTGGTAGCGCACATGACCTTTTGCTGTGCCACTTCATGCCTGTCTTTTGCTTTTGTGTACGGCGTCGGCGGTTTGCTTTTTACCGATCCTGTCGCTCGACTGCGTCGTCCTCGCTGTGCCGGGACACCTCTTCTTGTCTGTGCTTCTTGTATGTGCTTCATTGTTGGTGTTTTAGCTGTGCCTGCTGTTCGGTAGCCTGCGGTGGATCATTTTCGCCGTTCATGTTCACATGTTGCTTTGCTTCGGCGGCGCCGTTGTGACCTTTATAGTGGACCCTTATTTCGTGTGTATTCCGTGTATACTATCTGCCACCTGTCGGTATGCCATTTTCGACGTTCTTGACCACAACACGCGTTATCTTCGCAGCGCTACTGCTTCGCTTCTTGTGAGCACTGCATTTGTTGTCCCTTGCGTTGTGTATGGTTCCTGACACGCGTCGGTGGCATATTCTTACCGTAAATGTTAACAAAATGCGTAGTCCGCATAAGGTCTTTGCCTTAGAAAATCTTTTATATGAAACCCGTTGCCATGTCGCCTTTTTGCAAGAAGTGACACGTGAGGCTCTGATGCTTCTAACCGATCTGAGTGACTACGTTATTGTGGATAATGTGGTGTCTGATGACGTCACCGGTACTGCTATATTAGTCTGTCCCGGCCTCAGTGTCACGAATATTGAGTGTCTACCTACTGGCCGCGCTATTGCGTGCACTATTGAAGGCGTCGTGTTTGTTAATGTTTACGCTCCTTCCGGCAGTGACTACGCGGCGCGGCGGCTCTTTTATGGTCAGGAGCTGTGTGAGGTTTTGCACCGGAATTCCGCTCATTTAATCTTAGGCGGTGATTTTAATGCGGTCACCGATGATCGCGACCAGGAGCCGCGCCCCAACAAGTGTCAGGAACTCCACACGCTCCTCATGAGTTTTACTCTCAAGGACACGTGGCGAATGCTCCACCCGGTTGAAACGGAGTATACCTATTTTTATCCAACGGGACACAGCCGACTCGATCGGATTTATGTGTCATCGTCACTAGCAGGACCGGTGACTCGATCTGAGATCAGGCCGGTTATTTTTTCAGATCACTGCAGTTGTATTTGTGAACTTTCTCTTCCACTTTCTAGGCCTTCCTATCGAAAAAATCTGTGGAAGTTTAACTGCAGCCTATTAGCCGACTCCCATTTTAAGCAGTCTTTTACTTATATGTGGCACAAACATTTGCAGACTAAACCCGGTGATGGTAGCTTCCTCAAGTGGTGGGTTGGCGCTGCAAAACCTGCAGTCCGGTCCTTTTTAATTAATTTTAGCCGCGACGCAGCGCACTGGCGTCGCTCGACGTCACACTTTTATCAGAGCTGTTTGAAGGACCTAGCCCGACAGGTTACGGCCCAGCCGCATCTTCTTCCCATTTTCAAACATTTTCAGGCCGAACTTTTGACCGAACTGCCGCGGAAGGGTAGAGGGCCGGTTACACGGAGCCAGCCTGTGGGTGCCGTGGACGGGGAACCGCTCTCTATATATCATCTCAACAGAGAGCGGAAGATGCGCGAACGATTGGCCTTAAATGCGTGGGTCACTCGGGATGGAATAACGACCTCCGACAGGGTGACGATTGAGACTGAAATCCACGCACATTTTGAGTCTCTCTTTCAAGATGTTGATGTCGATCCCGCTGCGCTGCGTCGTATTTTACAGGGGGTTCCTAATGTTTTAAGCCGCACAGACCGTGTCCATCTTAATGAGGCTTTTACGTCCGACGACTTGCAAGAAGCTGTCAAGCGCAGTCCTAGGGGGAAATCTCCTGGAATGGACGGCATTCCCGCTGAATTTTATTTGCAGTTTTTTAACCTTTTACGAGATACTTTAACTGCTATCGCCAATGAAGTTCTTACTGGCGCTCCTCTACCACCGGAGTTTGCAGCAGGGTGCATAACGCTCCTTCCAAAATCTAATCCCCCTCCGGGTTCAGGACTTAGAATAGGCCCGCGGTATTCCTGCCTGTCGTAAGAGGCGACTAAAAGGAGTCTCCAATGTTTCGGCCTTATGTGATGGTCCCCTCTCGAGTTTGACCTCCATCTTTCTAAATTATTCCGAAGAGCGAGCCAATTGGGGAAGGGCGCCTTACATGGTGCACTGTATCTGTAGTGCATTTTGCGACCTTTAGCCGGCTTTTTCGTCGTTGCAATGCTGTCCCGCTCGTTTTCCATCTCTTGGGCGAGGATACGTCCCTGGGTGCGATTCCCACGCCGCACTCTGCAGTGTTTCTTTTAACTGCGACGACGACGACCTTGGGCAGTTTTGCCCCTAAGATCCAGCATTGTAGCCAGTCCGTTGTGGTGGGGCCGCCATGTACCCTGTTGGTTGTAGCCCCCTGACAACACAGGGATCGCTCTACTGATGCCTGCGCCGTTAACTCCCCACGTATGCCAAGGAGTAGATGCCCATCTCCTTGGGGCATCAGGACTCCCGGCAATGGCCGTCCTGCCAGGTGGCTATTGCTGCGGCTGGGTGGCGCCCGTGGGGACGGCCCTTGGTCGGAGTAGGTGGCATCAGGGCGGATGACCCGCAATGAAGCGTGGTACATCATCTCTCGCTGGCGGCCAGCCGCCAGCAGTCTCTAAGCGTTCTCGGGCTCAATTTAACGCTCAGAAGTACGATCCGAAAACGTTCCCCTCCCTGGCCTCACCGTGGGAGGAACGTAAATCTCAGGATGGCAGTAGCAGTTATTCGCCCCGATTCTTGTACGAGAGCTGATGGGGAGTCTTTTCTCTCCACAAAGCCTCAGTTCTTCGTCGAGCATTTAGAGGACAAGTTTGGGGAGGGGGAGGGCTTGTCAAAAATGCGCTCTGTATCGGTCCTGATACAAACGGCATCCTCTGCCCAGTCACGACGATTACTTGCTTGTGACAAGTTGGGGGAAGTTGCTGTTACGCATAAGAGTTTAAATATTGTCCAGGGAGTTATTTACCATAAGGACCTTCTTTTTCAGTCTGATGACGAGCTGCGCGCCAACTTAGAGCGCAGAGGTGTACATTTCATCCGGCGCGTTCATCGGGGTCCGAAGGACAATCAGATAGCTCCCGGTGCCTTCATCTTGGCCTTCGAGGGTGATACGTTACCGGAAAAGGTCAAGGTGATGGTCTACCGATGTGACGTCAGGCCCTATATTCCTCCCCCGATGCGGTGCTTCAAGTGCTGGAAGTTCGGCCATATGTCTACCCGCTGCACTTCCAGCCTCACATGTCGAGATTGCGGACGCCCGTCTCCCATCTGTGTCAACTGCGGGGAGCACCATTCACCTTGCTCGCCAGACTGCAGAATATACCAGAAAGAGCGCAAAATCATGGAATATAAGACCCTGGACAGACTGACTTATACTGAGGCCAAAAGGAAATACGACCGATTACATCCCGTGAGAATGACATCATCCTACGCCGCTGCTACAACACCTGTGCTCGCCCCATCAGTTTCGCGACTTCCGGCCGGATCGCTGAGTGGTACACCTCCTCCTGCCCCGTTGCCAGTTGGTGGGGGGCTCTACCCACCGGGTTGCTCCTGCGCCACCTACCTCAGGGGCAACACCATCCCCCCCCCCCCCCATCAGGGACGTCCGTCCCTGCTTCTAAGCCGGAGAAGTGTCCAACTTCTTCGGCTTCTCACGCTCGCAAGGGGTCCCTTGGGTCCCTCCCTTCCCAGGTTTCCACCAGTGGGAAGGCTGACGACCGACAGTGGCGTAAGTGCCCACAATCAGCTGGTCGAATGGCTTCACGATCCTCCTCAGTCCCGGAGACTGAATCGGTGAAGCCCTCCCAGCCAGTTACACCCAAGGAGCAGCGTGAGAAATCCAAGAAGAAGAGCTCTAAGCCCAAGGTATTCGCGGTGGCAGCCACCCCACCGCCACCTTCCAGCTCTGCGTCTGAGGACGAGGTGGAGATCCTGGCGTCCGCTGAGGACCTCGGTCTCGCCGGTCCCTCAGACGCCATGGATAGCACTAGCACAGGTGCTCAATCGGAGGCAGCAGGTGACCCAGCGGCGTAATCTGCCTTCCCAGTCCCGTCACGCCTTTCTCCGCCATGGGCAATACCATCCTCCAGTGGAACTGCAGCGGTTTCTTCCACCATCTAGCTGAGTTCCGCCACCTTATCAGCCTTCACCCTTTCCTTTGCATTGCTCTGCAGGAAACGTGGTGTCCAGCAATGCGAACCCCCGCCCTCCGTGGCTATCGGGGTTATTATAAGAACCGGGCAGCTTATGAAAGGGTGCCTGGTGGCGTCTGCATATATGTCCTTCACACTCTGCACAGCGAGTCTGTCCCTCTCCAAACACCTTTAGAGGCTGTCGCTGTTCGGGTGTGGACGCCACAGGCTGTTACCGTTTGCAGTCTTTACCTTCCACCGGATGGTGAGGTCTCGCAGCATGTCCTGGCTGCACTGGTCGCCCAATTGCCGCCACCTTTCTTGCTATTGGGCGACTTCAACGCCCATAACCCTCTGTGGGGTGGGTCAGTGGCAACAGGTCGAGGCGCCATCGTTGAGCATTTATTGTCGCAGCTCGATCTCTCGCTGTTAAATGATGGTGCCTTCACACACTTCAGTGTGGCGCATGGCACATACTCCGCCATTGACCTTTCAATCTGTAGCCCTAGCCTCTTACCGTCTGTCCAATGGAGTGTGCATGACGACCTGTGTGGTAGTGACCACTTTCCGCTCTTTTTGTCACTACCACACCGTCACTCTTCTGGGCGCCCTAGCAGATGGGCTATGAATAAGGCTGACTGGGACTTGTTCTCCTCCACTGCCGCTATTGAGCCTCTCTCTAATGATGACATTGATGCGGTGGTTCAATCGGCCACCACCGGCATCGTTACTACCGCCGAATCTGCTATTCCCCGTTCTTCTGGGTCCCCTCGGCGGAAGGCTGTGCCTTGGTGGTCGCCTGAGATCGCTAAAGCCATTAAAGATCGCCGGCGGGCGTTCCAGTGTCACAAGCGACATCCCTCCATAGACCACCTTATCGCCTTCAAACGGCTGCGTGCGCGGGCCCGCCTCATCCGCCAAGGCAAGGAGGAGTGCTGGGAGCGGTATGTGTCCACCATTGGCCTCCATGTCACTCCGTCGCAGGTCTGGGCCAAGATTCGACGCGTCTACGGCTATCGGACCCCTGCCAGCGTCCCTGAACTCTCACTGAATGGAGCAGTTTGTACTGACTCCGACGTCATTGCAAATCGCTTAGCAGAGCATTTTGCTATGAGTTCCGCTTCTGCGAATTACCCCTAGGCCTTCCGCTCCATTAAAGAGCGGATGGAACGTCGGAGCCTTTCTTTTCGCACAAACACTTCTTAATCCTACAATGCTCCATTCAGTGAGTGGTAATTTCACAGTGCCCTTGCTGCTTGCCCTGATACCACACCCGGCCCGATCGCATCCACTGTCAGATGCTGAAACAACTTTCAGTGGACTGCACGCGACGCCTCCTCGACCTTTACAACCGTCTTTGGGTCGAGGGTGAGTTTCCGTCGCAATGGCGGGAGGGCATTGTCATCCCCGTTTTGAAACCGGGCCAGAGCCCTTTGGAGGTGGACAGCTACCGCCCCATTAGCCTCACCAACGTTCTTTGCAAGCTTCTCGAACGGATGGTGAGCCGGCGCTTGAATTGGGTACTGGAGTCTCGGGGCCTTCTGGCTCGGTCTCAGGGTGGGTTCCGTAAAGGCTGTTCCGCCGCCGACAATCTGGTGAGCCTAGAGTCGGCCATTCGTACTGCCTTTGCCCGCCGCCAGCACCTGGTCGCTGTCTTTTTCGACATGCGGAAGGCGTACGGTACGACATGGCGTCATCACATCCTTTCTACGCTTCATGGATGGGGTCTTCGGGGCCCTCTGCCGATTTTTATCCGCAATTTCCTATCGTATCTTACCTTCCGCGTGCAAGTCGCAGCCTCCTATAGTTCCTCCCACGTCCAGGAGAACGGCGTGCCGCAGGGTTCTGTTTTAAGTGTCTGCCTGTTTTTAATAGCCATTAACGGGCTCGCTGCGGCCGTGGGGAATTCTGTCTCCGCTTCCCTGTATGCTGACGACTTCTGCCTTTACTACAGCTCTACTGGCATCGCAGCTGTTGAACGTCAGCTACAGGGCGCTATCCGCAAGGCGCAGTCTTGGGCTGTAGCGCATGGTTTTCAGTTTTCGGCTGCCAGGACCCGCGTTATGCATTTCTGCCGGCGCCGAACGGTCCATCCGGAGCCGCGGCTTTCTCTTGACAACGAACTTCTTGCTGTGGTGGAGACCCACAGGTTTTTGGGGGCGGTTTTCGATGCCCGGTTGACTTGGCTGCCTCATATCCGGCAGCTTAAACAGACGTGTTGGCGGCATCTAAACGCTCTGAGATGCTTGAGCCACACCCGCTGGGGCGCCGACCGCTCTACCCTGTTGCGGCTCTACCAGGCGTTAATCCAGTCCCGTCTGGATTATGGGAGCCTGGCTTATGGCTCAGCTTCCCCATCTGCGTTGCGGGTGCTGGACCCCGTTCTCCACAGCGGGATACGCCTTGCCACTGGTGCTTTCCGCACCAGCCCTGTGGACAGCGTCCTAGTGGAGGCAGGTGTCCCTCCACTGCGGTTCCGACGCCAACAATTACTGGCTGGTTATGCTGCCCATGTTTTTGGCTCGCCCGGGCATCCAAATTACCGTGTCCTGTTCCCGCAGTCAGTCGTCCATCTGCCAGAACGTCGGCTCCGGTCGGGTTGTCCGATCGCCGTACGCGTCAAGGAGCTTCTCTCCGGGCTTGGGCTTGTCCCTGTTTCACCTCCTTTCCGGGCACCTCTGCGTACACCCCCTGTGGTGCGTTCCTCGCCCTTGGCTTTGGCTCGACTTGGCACAGGGCTCGAAGGACTCAGTCCCTCCAGAGGCCTTCCGACTCCGCTTTTATTCCATCCTGGCCACGTATCAGTGCTCTGGCATTGTTTACACCGACGGCTCGATGGTTGCTGGTCGATTCGGTTATGCGCTCACTCTAGGGGACCATTCCGAACAACGTTCCTTGCCGGCTGGCTGCAGCGTTTACACTGCTGAGCTGGTCGCCATCTTTCGAGCCCTAGAGTATATCCGCTCCTGCTCAGGTGAGTCCTTCGTTATCTGTAGCGATTCCCTGAGCAGTTTACGAGCTCTCGACCAGTGTTTTCCTCGTTCCCGTCTGGTGATGGCTATCCATGAGTCCCTGCATACTCTTGCGCGTTGCGGCCGCTCTGCGGTCTTCGTGTGGACCCCAGGTCATGTTGGGATCCCCGGCAACGAGAATGTTGACCGGCTGGCGAAAGAGGCGACTAGTGCACCATCTCTGGACGTTGGCCTCCCGGAGACAGATTTGCGAGCATTCCTACGCCGCAAAATTCTTGACCTTTGGAACACTGAATGGCGCGCCCTGCCTTCACGCAACAAACTTCGGGCCATCAAGGGGGCTACCGGTGTGTGGCGCTCCTCCTTGCGGGTCTCTCGCAAGGAGTCTGTTGTCCTCTGCCGGCTGCGCATTGGGCACACGTGGTTGACGCACGGCCACTTATTGCGACGAGAGGACCCACCTTTATGTCGCTGCGGCTCCATTTTGACAGTGGTCCACATTTTATTGGACTGTCCACTTTTAGCTGTGCTCAGGCAGTCGTTCGCACTGCCCGACACGCTCCCTGCCCTTTTAACAGATGACTCGGCTATGGCTGACTTAGTTTTACGTTTTATTCGGGCATGCGGTTTTTATCATTTAATATGAGTGTTTGCGTTTTATTTTATTGTTTTGTGTTGATTCTGGCTTTTGGCCTACGGTTTTAAACTCGTTTTTTAATGTGTTCTCGGTGGTTCGCTTTTCCTTTTTTTGTTACTGTGGTCGGCCAACCACCGTGTGCTTTTATTTCGTTTTGTCTGATCTCTGTCGGAGTCTTCCTTGTCCCGTGTCGTCTGACGTCTTCCCTGTTCGTTTTTATTCTCTTTGGACGGTTTTAATTTTTTTTGGAAAAAGGGACCGATGACCGTCGCAGTCTGGTCCCTTTAATCCCCCAAACCAACCAACCTGCTTATGCCTCCATTTTAAGCCACAGGTGTAAGGCGGGCATGTCTAGCATAATATCCATTCCAAGAGTGAATGTCCTGTTAATTCCATCTGTTTGTGAAAGCAGGCCAGTCTCTGCACTTTGCCAGACTCCCTAGCAGCAACCTTCTGTTCGACTTTGTTCATATTATAGGTCAATAAATTATCATTGGTCTTTTTGCAGGGATGTATATCCAGTACGTACTGGGTTTAGACCCCAGTTTACCCTACAGCAGCTTCTAGTGCTTATAATATTATCTTTCGCAATGGAACATATTCTTTATGTGAGGTGTTCATAATAGTTTTCCATCCAGGGCTACCTCTAGATACACTACAACCCTCTAAAGTTTCATCAAGAAACATAATTTTTCAGTATGTGTGCTGGACATGCTTCCCCATAAATAATACTACACCAATTTTCGTGGGGCTCGTCTTTAAATACTTTTTCACGATGTTCAGTGCACATAGGTTTAACAGTACTAGCAAATTTTCTAAGTCTTACTGTGAATAGTTAGTCTACTAATTCTTTTCAAGAGTAGTCTCCCGCATTCAGCTCATCTATGAGTTCATTCACCACTAGGTTCTTCATCTCTAACCATTTACTCGAAGGTCGTATACTAGACATCCAGGAAGAGACAGAGAGCATCCAGAAAGGGTAGTGCTTTTTCCACCTTCCCAACAAGTTGTTGAAGTGTTACTTCACATGATTTGCTTCGCAAGTATTATGAAAATGTGGCAGTTCATAGATAAAATTATGTATTCACAACAACAAAAAATATGCCGGCAGAAAACAAAAACGTGGCATTATGAATTTAGCAGTACCTCAAGGTTTTCGCTTTGACACTAAGGGTTATTAAAAGAAGCAAGACGAATTTTGCTAGAGCGTTGTCCTACGATTCCCTCATTGAATTTGTATCTGCCTGCTTGTAGCTCTGTTACAAAACAATTAAAAATCTAGCTTTCGGCGAGGCTCGAAAGGCGAACAGAGGCAGCATGCATCTGACAGGCAAGCACGTTCCCTACGAGCTAGCGAATAGGTGCGGTGTCTTCCATTTACTTATTGACCCAGTAAGCGCTATGGCAGATAAACCGCAACATAAGAGGCGACAGTAGTTGTATTTCTCATGTGGAACGACTTTCGTGGACTCAAAAGGATTAACTGATATCCTTATGTCATGTCTCAAGCGAAAATCACTCAGTATTAAATTGAAATGACACGATAATATCAAGTGAATTTAGCAGGAGAGTTCTGTGCCGTCAAGGAAGTAGCTCGTCGGTCACAGAGTTGCCAAACATATTCTGCGCTGTTGCCAAGTTTGTTATACTGCCAGGAAGGATACCAGCTGATGTGTTCTGTGAGTGACCTCGGAAGTGACTACAGCTTCGTTTCAAAGTTGGGGGTGGCAAGATCCTCATATGTCAATGAGTCTTATTCGCATTTCTGTAACTAGGTGTAGGGGCTAGAGTGCAATTACTTGTAATACATCGATGCACTGAATGCAAACTACATGTCATAAATTAATAACTGCGGAAATTATTTGTGTTTAATCGGACAGAAACCTTGAAAGCGTATTCACCAGACGCGATTCCCAGTTTTGGAACTTCTCCAGTGGTTGAGTTGGCAATGTATATTTGCTGTACAATATTATTACTGAGATCACTGTCATTGGCACGTCCACCAGAAGACAGGCATGGCCTGGCTTATTGTCAGATTTCCTGACGGATATTCTGCCTTTGTTCGAAACATGAAGACTTAGGGTGAATTCGAACATTTCATATGGCGAAAATTTGATGTTTCTATTCGTCCAGCTCTAACATTCAAATAACAGTTACAATAAGCGGCAGAAAAGCGCCTGTGAATCAACAGTTAATAATTCAATCATAATTAGCGGAATCTGACAAATTCCATCTGTCGTCTGATAATTGTGAAAAACTACTTTTTTCATCTTCACAGCACCACAGTATGAACTCAAGGGTTTCATAGGATACCTATACTTAATTTCGTTGTGATCGTTTTTAATGACAGTACGGGAGGAGCAAAACCATCTGACTTGAAACATACTTTTCCAGAGGGATTTGAATCTTTGGCTACAGTTGCAGTAGCACGTCCAGTGAGGTATCAAGAATGTGAGCAATCACTCATTGCTATAGTATAGGCTAGGGCAGAGAGAAGCAGGTTTCCTACAAAGTAAACGATGAGAGACACTGTCGCTGTCACTTATGAAACATGAATTGTTCAGAAAATTACAACTATATCTAGTGAAATGAGTAGGTTGATGCAGCTCCAGTCCGGCACTATCACTGAGTTACCTAGCATTTTCCGAATAGCACTTAAGATAAAAATGTGTGTGTGTGTTCTTTCGGACATTTCCGAAAGAACACACTACGAACCGAAATAAGAAGCCTTGTTAATCAATTACAGATAGGACAGATGTCCAGGCTGTCATGCGCATTAAAATAGAACAACGGCGTCAGATGAAAATTTGTGCCTGACCAGGTTCGAACCCAGATTCGTATTGTCTTTCCTTTCGGACATGCCCGAAAGAACCGCGCATGTGGTATGCGGCAAAGATGGGAATTCGCGTCTGACGAGGAGCGTGTGTGGATAGGTGCTGAAAAGAGATTGGCTGCTGCGTCCCGACAGTGCCCACCGTCGGAGGTTCGACTCCTCCGTCCGGCATGGGTGTGTGTGTTGTCCATAGCGTAAGTTAGTTTAAGACAGATTAAGTAGTGTGTAAGCTTAGGGGCCGATGACCTAAGCAGCTTGGTCTCATAAGTTCTGAAAACGAATTTACAAAATTTTAAATCCAAAATACTGCAACTCGGTTCTTACAATAGTGCAATAGATGAGCACTGGTTAACTGTAACTGAAGAGAGCTCCAACTCGGATTGTGGTTAAGAGCATAATAACTTAAATTGTGAATATATTTCTGAATGAATGTTTGTTATGAATTTTTCCGTCACCCTTTTCACTGTTATAAGTTATATTCTACAAGGAACGCACGCCATTGGAGGCGGCAATCAGTAATTTATTTTACCTTAATTACTACTTCAGTTTCTTTCCACAATTTAAAGGTATATATGGGTGCAAACGTGGAATACATGCTAATAATGCAGCTGCTCAGTGACAGGTATTGGGGAGCCATTGAGGCCAGGCCTCGGATCTTCGACCTCTGCCCTCTTTGCCTCCGCCTACCTGGTGCTGAAAGTCTTCTCAAACTTTTTTAAAAAAATAATAGTACAGTGATCAGCATGTCTGTCTAGTAAGCAGGAGGTCCAGGTTCTCGAAGCCCAGTCGGTCTCAAATATTCATCTGCCGTCTTGGACGTCGGTCCTTCGATATTTAAGATGCAATTGTTTTTTGAGGCAATAGAGGTGATTTGCGAACATTTGTCTTGCCATTAGTGTAACGGGACTTCAACGGCATTCAACCCTTAGTCATTGCTTTGTGCCGGCGCTAAGGCATGTCATATATATGCGAATCAGATTGTAGTTAATATTTAGTCAAATAACGAATGGTCAGTATACGATTATGCCGACCGAGGTGGCCGATCTTTTCTAGTATGAAGTTCACGCACAGTTGTGTTGCCCGCCGCATGGATTCTGTGAAGTGTTAAGGCAGCTGGCAGTCATTGCTGAATACAGACATTTGCAAATAACCCCACTGCTTTAGGGGAAATCGTCTTTGTTGCATTTTTTCCATACCGTAATTAGCACAATAACACAAGGCTTGTTCTGATGAACTTGATGCTCACAAGTCCTTAAATAAGAATCTCCTAGCGGGAGTAATTCATGAAAGGAGACAGACTGTTAGACAAAAGAATGGACAGTTCCCTGCTTTTTGCGTTTCCGATAGCGCCTACGATAAGAATCTGGTGTCATACATAGACTTACTAAGGTGTCATATTATGCTTCACAACCTTAAACTTTTTTTTTACGTCATACTATAACAAAAGTTATGATATGAGAAGAGGAAATGACTGATATGCTTCTCAGGAACTTTAGTTTTTCGTGTTTTTTTCTCACTTCATACTAAAACAAGGGCGTTACTATGAGAAGAGGAAATGAAATATACGCTTCCAAGGCATAATATTTCCTTGTGTGATGCTACTGCATACATGAAAGCCCTGCAATTAGTTTTTGTATGTTGGATAAATTTTGGTATCACCTCACATTCCTTTGTGAGGTTTATATTTTCTTGGGATTCAATTAGTGGACATTTCATCACCGGTTAATATTCTGACGACTAATGACATGATACCAGTTGCAACTGCTCCATGGCACCTGTGAGTAGAGTCTCACGTTGGTTACTACAAGAACACGCAGGCAGTGATATCCGCTCACTGCAGTCAGAGCCAAGGTGATTTCTTTCTGTTTATGGGGAAGCGTCTGCTGCATTGTCCACGGTCAGCCAACATAAACAAATCACGGCGGCATTGGGCACTGCCAATCGCTGCACTTGTCGCGAGCCTCGACAACAAGAGCGCACTGTCTCTGCTAACGATACTATGGAGTTAATACATCTTACTTAACGTAACGTAATATGCAGGTCGTGGGTTGGGTAAAAATTCAGTTTGTAACTTCCCATCGGATTAAAATACTTCAGTCATATTTGATGCAATATTTATTGTTGGTTGTCTCTCTAATGTTAATAGTATTGATTCAGATGGTGCGTGAACACGAAAACACACACGCACACACACAGTCATTGATTCCAGTGAGGGTGACAACTACTGTGTGTTGAACAACACATGCACCGGTCAATTCCTCAGTTGGCGTCGAGTGGATGAGATTTTTCAATTACCTTGCATTGCAAGAATTGTAAGGAGGAGACTGAAAGTAAATGGACTTGTATCTAAACAGCTGCGAAAAAAGCAAAGCTTGACCGACTATCAGATAATTGTCCACATGAGTTTTGTGGACGAGTATACTTTTAGTAACAAACCCACCCACGATCGTTACGTAAGATTTCTCGAAGGCGTAGGGGCATTGATTTCATTAAGTCGTCGACAGTGTAGCGTGATGGTTTACTTCCCACCATACGTTTTCTATATTCGTCCAAAGGTCGCTTGCATTTGTAGGTCCACATGGCAATGACCTTGTTACCTCTGCCCACATATTCTCTATCTGGTTGATGTACGGTGATCGTGGAACAAACGGCAACAGCTTTATCCTCTGTCGGCCGCGGTGGTCTCGCGGTTCTAGGCGCGCAGTCCGGAACCGTGCGACTGCTACGGTCGCAGGTTCGAATCCTGCCTCGGGCATGGATGTGTGTGATGTCCTTAGGTTAGTTAGGTTTAGGTAGTTCTAAGTTCTAGGGGACTGATGACCACAGTAGTTGAGTCCCATAGTGCTCAGAGCCATTTGAACCATCTTTATCCTCTCTCGGCCCTGAAACCAATCTCGCACTGCTCTGCTATGATGGATGGGGCTCTGCTCCTGTAAATAAACTGTTATCTCGTTCGTTCATATATTTATATTTAAATAACATATTAGTAATAAGCACATTGTATTATTATTTTCCACAGTGTCTAAGAATTCAGGCCATGTCATAAATAAGTGATCTAGATTCAACCGTCCGATTAAGAATGTGGTTTACCCAGTCTATCCAAATGATGAGAGTCGTATTCAGATATCCACATTAAGCCTGACTGGCTGAATCCGATTAGAACGATCTGGTATCGAAATGAAATTACAGAAATTGGATAATTTGAACGTCTGTATTGCAACAATGCTGCGCACATAAATTCCTATGATGGAGTAACAGGTAGCAACTGCCCAAGAAAAAGTGAGAAATATGTCTACTAGCAGCAATGTAACGTAATTAATACCCAAAAAACTTAATTATTACCTAAAAATGTTCAAATGTGTGTGAAATCTTATGGGACTTAACTGCTAAGGTCATCAGTCCCTAAGGTTACACACACCCATGCCCGAGGGAGGACTCGAACCTCCGCCGGGACCAGCCGCACAGTCCATGACTGCAGCGCCTCAGACCGCTCAGCTAATCCCGCGCGGCAATTATAACCCATATTTATGTGATAGAAATACTGAGTCGAACAATGCACATAGCTTTCGGTGGTGGAAAGGTGCACCATATCGGATTTGCTGATGACATAATGACAATAATAATAATAATAATAATAATAATAATAATAATCCCGTGGGGCCGATGGGGGAAACCCTCCCCCATATGGGTGGCACCGAGGAAATCAAATACATGGGGTGAACGAAATACCAACACAATCCTCAACGACTACTCAATCCGTTGAACTCAAAATCGACGCACGCCTGAGTGAAAACCACCGCTACCCTGGTCACCGTCTCTTAGCTCAATGAGCTCGGCTGAAAATATTTGCTTCCAAAGGCTTCAACACCCTCTGGTCCTGTCCGGTTCTGGAATCACCCAAGCCAAACCAATGAAACACAAGCTAACATGAACTGTGGAAACTGTCGTCAGGCGGGATTTGCAATTTCGGATTCTGGGGAGGCCAGGTTAGCGCGGCAGAGAATCTTGAAGACCTCTTGTAAATTTCCCTACAAGCAGAAAACATGCATTTGAAAACTACACGCCGCGCGGGATTAGCCGAGCGGCCAGAGGCGCAACAGTCATGGACTGTTCGGCTGGTCCCGGCGGAGGTTCGAGTCCTCCCTCGGGCGTGTGTGTGTGTGTGTGTGTGTGTGTGTGTGTGTGTGTGTGTGTGTGTGTGTGTGTGTGTGTGTGTGTGTGTGTGTGTGTTGTCCTTAGGATAATTTAGGTTAAGTAGTGTGTAAGCTTAGGGACTGATGACCTTAGCAGTTAAGTCCCATAAGATTTCACACACATAAGAGCTTTTTTTTTATAACAAAGCATCTATACATCGATCCAAATACGAAAACTAAATAATCTCACATAAAAAATCGACCGACAAAAAATTCTTTTCATTGCTCTTCAAGAATCACGACTAACTGACAATGAAACCTCGCATTACGGAAACCATTGCATCTTAAAGAGCAAAATGCAACAAAAGGTCGCGAAAGGCGTACCAATCTTGGCCATGGCTTTTCTCGAACACAGATCTATCATCAGTTCTGTAACAGAAATCACACCTGTCAACACTCGACTTATGACTATGCTCATCAGAGCCCCAGTAAAAAATAAACACTCATCAATGCACATGTCCCCACCAACATCGAAAATAAGAAAAACACCAAAAATGTCGAAAAATTCTGGAACACATTCGAAAATACTATGAACAAAATTCACCAAGATCACGAGAAAATACTAAAGGGAGAATTCAACTCTCTATTTGGGACAGAAAAAACCTGTAGAAAAAAAATCATTGTTAGAAATTCATCACATCGAAACGCTTAGACCAACTGCACACGTCTAACTGATATTTGCCAACAATTCAACCACATAAGGATGTCTTCCCACTATAGGAAAATACCATTTCTCAGGTAACATGTTTGGCTACCAGGTGCAAGCTGCTGTCGTTCGCCTTCCTAGACTCGCTGAAAGCCAGATTTTTTATTCTTTTGTAGTAGAGCTACAAGCAGGCAGATACAAACACAATAAGGGAATCGTAAGACAGCGCTCGAGCAAAATTCGTCTTGGTACTTTCAGTAACCCTTACTGTCAGAGCGAAAATCTTACGGTACTGCCAATTTCATAATGCCACTTTTGTTTTCTGCCGACAATTTTTGTTGTGAATACATAATTTTATCTACGAAATGCCACATTTTCATAATACAGGAAATGAAGTAAATACAGATCTTTTCGAAGTCAAAAGTCGGTAATATCCTACTAATTCGTGTTAAAATACGATCAATCGTCTTAGACACTTAATGCTTCTCTACAGTCTGGAACCACGCGACCACTACGGTTGCAGGTTCGAATCCTGCCTCGGGTATGGATGTGTGTGATGTCTTTAGGTTAGTTAGGTTTAACTAGTTCTAAGTTCTAGGGGACTGATGACCTCAGAAGTTACGTCACATAGTTCTCAGAGACCTTTGAACCATTTTGGAACTAAATGCTTTATTAAGATAGACTGCCGTCGTGATGTTTCTGTAGTAAGCTGAATTTAATTTCTCTTAGTAAAGTGAAAATTTTATTTGCATTTTGCATTAGTTTACTAAACGCAACAGTAATCATCAAAGAGAAATTAATCAGCAGCTGAATTTTCTTTCACGATATCTACAACAATCGGACAATGCAAATTCTACGCCAGTAGAAACCTACTTCTTTTAACGATGTCATTAAACCATATTAGTTCTAAGAGTATTTTCGTCTAGAAATGAACTGCATTAACGGTTGAACGATCAAGAGCGCTAAAGGTAATATTTTACGAATATATGACGAGAGGGACAAGTGCTTGAGAGAGGACTTCCCTATCAATACAAGTGCCAGAGAGACGACTTTCCTATCAATCTCCTGGACAGTTTTCTCAGATCAACAGAGTGAGTTATCATGCAGTAGCGCTGGTGATTTAGTTTTGTTGCTCAACTTTCTTACACTGCGACCGAAAGGTGTCTCAGTTGTTGACAACAAATTCCAGCTGTGTTGCACACACTCCTTGGGGCAGAATTCGTAGTCCAAAACACACTTATGGAGCTATCAAATGTAAAATATTATGTTCACACTACTCTTTGCCCTAGTCTACGTCTTTTGGTGGGGCTCAGCCTTTCATTTCTTCTTAGGAAGTTAACGATAAAGGCATCATAACACGTCACCAGTAACAGTACTGCAAAGGAATGCTCAATGAGCGACCTGATGGCGTTCAACAATAGTCACTCCGTTGATTTTTGTTGTTTCGAATTAGAGCATGCAATACTACACCAGACTTCTGAACTTTGCCTGTTGAATGCAAATGTCGCATGATGGTAAAATGTCACATATATCAGTAGTCGAGATTTCCTTAATGTGGAAAATCATTCATGCCAGAACGATCTTTGTTGAAACAAGAATATCTTTTTCTGGCGTATTTTTCCCAAAAGCACTCGCTCCATGCACAGTTCAAATCTTTCTAGCTGCCTCCTCTACATTCACCCCTCTGTTATACCAAAAGTAAACGTTGTGTTGCAGATGTTACACCTTTTTCCACTTGCGACTCAATTTTACAATGCTTAACTGCAGTTCATGATTTTCAAGTATGCAAAATCCAATGCTTAGCTGCAAGATGATAACCAGAACTTCAAATGCAAAAATGGCATTGATACACTGACAGCGTGGCGCCGCCTTCACATGGGCGGCGCCGGATTTCAGGCGGCGGGTGGCGTCTGGCCGGTGGCCGGTAGCCGCTGCAGCGCGAGGAAACGCTCGAGCGTAAGCTGTTCTGATCGCGACGCAGCCACGAGCTGTCCTGCGGAGGTGTTTCTGGAATACTTGTTATTGCGGGTGGGTAGAATGTTAAGCGAATTGTCTTCGATGTTCAATCAGACTCATAACTTTAGACCGAAATGTGGTTAAAAAAAAAAACAGTTGGACGCGAACATGCGACTCTAAGTTTAGAATGCACAAAGATTACCGCAAGACCACGGGCTCACTCGAGCCATATAAACTCGGAAGTAGACAACACTTCCTCGTAACACTTCCGCATATTACAGTGTTGCCAGATTGTGCAGATGGCCGGACATAGAGTTGTCAGCGGCGGTCAGTTTTATTGGCCACCTTAAGTGAACGACTCGGACTTAGTCTCTGTGGCGGCCGGCCGGCGGTCAGTTTTTATGTCTAAGACTGTACGTTCATCGCAAGACGAATTCTTTCACTATCACGTCACAGTTTTAAGCTGGAAAGTGGAAAATTAATTAAGTCGACATCGGTAAATGAGCAAAAGCATGCGCCAAGGCGACATGCAAAAAATTTGCAAATGTCATAGCATAGTCTTTTCGAACACGGTACTTGCCATGTTCAGCCCATAAATATGTGAGAAAATCCAGACGATCCGTCAGTTTGAGACAAAATAGAGAATGAATTGTATGAGCGATTAACCAGATGGTGGCATTGCGTTTGGTGGTCGGAAACGCCTTACACTGGGGTACGATTGCATCGGCCACAGTCACCTGCGCTGTAGACACCCTGTTGACGAGACGCACCATATCCCGAGCAGTGTCCCACACAGCACGGAACTGACGGCACACGAAGTGATGTTCAATAGTATCCTCGTCATGGCACTCTTCGCAGGCGGGGGAGGGACTCAGATGAATAGAGTGCAGTTTAGCATTTGTAGGAATCGTACCATTGACGACTTTATACCACGTCGCTCTAACATGTTCAGGAAGGATGGGTGTGGTGATGTTTCTCCAAACTGTTCGCCAGTCAGTGTGTGGCATGCGGTACTCCCACTTGTTCCTGGCCAGTGATCCCCGCAGAACACGGAGAATGTCGCCGACGCGGCCTCCGCAGGAGCCACCATACGCAAGATAGCTGTTGTGAAAGTAAAAACACCGCACGTAATTCAGCGAAAAGGGTATGTGGCTGACAGAGACGGGGGCAACTACGGAAGGTGGGCGATATTGATTGAACAACATGACCGTGGCACTGCTGGTTCCCTTCTCTAACACGGCCGTAGTCCGTTTGAGGAGGAGCGCCGCGGATTTGGCGGAGAAATCCACCAGTCCGAGTCCCCCATCGGTTGGATTTAAGGTGCAGGTGGCTAAGGAGACTTTGAAAATGTCCCCTTTCCAAAGGAGCCAGTAGACGGCCTGTTTAATAGCGCGGTCTAGGAGCTTAGGTACCGGGAGAACTTGTGCTAAATACCACGCTCTAGCTAAGATGGTAGTATTGATAAGCTGCACCTTATCATAAAGCGCCAAATGCCGGGCCGCATGAATTTCAACAACCGCCCTTATTTTTTGTAAGGTGGGACGCCAATTCAAAGCCTCCATGCCCTGAGGATTATCAGATAAAATAACCCCTAGGACTTCGTGCTGCTGCACAACGCTGAACCAATTTCGACGCATATGGCTCATCCGAGGAGTAAGGGGGAGCAAAACGGTCTTGTGAACATTCATAATGGCCCCCGTCGCCTTCTCAAATACAGAGTACAGGGTATCTACATCTGCCAGCCGACCCAAGAACACTCCAAGATCGTCGGCATAAGCCCGGCAAGTAAGACGATCTTCCCCAAGTTGGATCCCCGGACACTCGTTGCAGATAGACCGCAGCAGCGGGTCGAGCGCCAAAGCGTAAAGTGTCATAGACAATGGGCAACCTTGTCTGACCGAGGGAGTAAGACGTATAGGTGGACTGAGGGACCCATTGACGATGACTCTCGACGTGGCATTGCGCATAAAGCTCTGAACCACGTGTGTAAACTTAAGTCCGAATCCCATTGCAACCATCACACGCCGTAAATAGGCATGGCCGACCCTGTTGCTGCGTACAAAACCGATACAGTCCCTATAGGCCAGAACGGCATCAAAAATATTCCTGTCACACGCCCCCAGGGGCTCAGCATTCATTTGCTGGGTACGGGCTTGGCGACACCGGGGTTCCTGAGCTGGGGACTGGTAAGCATACTTCAGCGACCACCGTGTGGCGCGGCGGTGGAACTTTGTGTGTCTCAGGGAATGGGGATCTTGGCTTGACCGCCCGGATCGCGAGGATGGAATAAACCTCTATAAAAAAAACCTCAATCTCAAGGTGTGCTGCGCGCCAATGAGATGCATGGCTGTTGAGGTGGAACAGTCGTTAGCGGGCAACCTCTGGGGAGCCTGCCGCACCTCAGTTGTATAAGGCTTACCTAGGCACGCGGGGCTATGTCTAGGTGGACTCCTAGTTCCCAAGCTGCTCGTGGGACCGAGATGGAACCCTCGAAGTTTTCTTCTTCTCCTCCCAGCGGAAAGGGTGGGCCGCTGGTAGGTTCTAACACCCAATCTCACAAGAGGGCCCGTGTAGCCAGTCCTCCTGATTCAGGTAGTAGTAAAAGAACGCATGCTGCTTCACAGAATGTGTTTCTTATAATTAAAAGAAAAGATGGGAGTTTCGAAAAAGTTTCGCCATTTTACATCCAGAAAGGCTTAGAAGGTATTGCTGGCACATTAAAATCTGTAAAGCGCTTGCGAAATGGCACCTTGTTGGTTGAAACATCTAGCTTCCAGCAAGTCCAGAACCTTCGGAAGGCCCAATTTCTTGGGGACTTTGCGATAGAGACTGAATTTCACAACACCTTGAACTACAGCAAGGGTGTTGTGACTTGCAGAGATCTCGTTGACATTCCCCAAGACGAACTGAAGGCTGAATGGTCCCGGGAAGGAATTGTCGACGTGCAACACGTTATGAAACGAGTGGATGGTACTCTCATAAAGACTGACTCATTTATCCTTACATTTAACAGCACCAAATTGCCAGAGCATGTGAAGGCAGGTTTCCTACGTCTCAGTGTATGGCCTTATTACCCCAACTCCATGCGGTGTTTTAAATGCCAACGCTTTGGACACACTACTCTCGGCTGTAGAGGGGAAGCCACTTGCGGGGAATTGTGGTAAAGCCGCCCATGAGGGAGTTAGTTGCCCCTCTCCTCCCAAGTTTGTCAACTGCTCTGGGGATCACCCTGTGTGGAGTAGGGAATGCAGAGTTTTCCTTGAGGAACGGAAGATCCAGGAACTTAAGACTACCAAACGCATCCCGTATGGTGAGGCGAAGAAAATTTACAAGTCCTTGCAGCCGCCCACGTTCGCTGCTTCCTTTTCTTCCGTTCTGAAACAGCCAGTCTTGAAACCTGATGCCGCTACACAAACGGAGGTTGCTACTGTCAGCACTAGCATCTGCGTTTGTCAATGTACGTGTGCTGCTGCTGTTCCTGTGAAGCCTGCTGCTCCTCCCCGGCCTTCTGACCAGGCCGTGGTAGCTGACGTCATGGAACTTCCTGCCCCTTCCCAGGTCCAGTCTTGTGCAATGCCCAGCGCTGCTACACCCCCTACTGCTTCTGAGATTTTGGCTCCGCTGCCACCTCAGGCCAGAAAACCGAAACCCAAGCCAAAGGTGAAGACTCGCCCGCTAAAGGAGACTGAAGTTCTACAGTCTGCTGATGTTGAAGTCATTCTCTCTGACGTCTCTCCCGACTCCTCTTCAGAGGCGATGGAGGTTGATGTCAGACTGGGGCAATCATCTCGCCCCAAAACTGAGCCTCCACCTGTTGTGGGCTCTCCTCCCCGACAGAAAGTGAGACTGAAGGTCCTCCCACCCTGATCGATGGCTCCTATTATACAGTGGAACATGAATGAATTCCGGGCACATGTGGAGGAACTGCACCTCCTAGCACAGCAACGCCCCCTGTGCTTGTGTTTACAGGAAACACATCTAAAACCATCTGATGCTCCTGTACTCAGGGGCTATACGTTGTATCGCAAAGATGACCTGACTGGAGACAGAGCCAAAGGCGGAGTCGCCGTGTTTGTCAATAATGACCACCACTCCTCTGCTCTCCCCCTGGATACTGACCTGCAAGCAGTTGCAGTTGAAATTCATTCCCGTCGAAGGCTTACCGTTTGCTCCCTTTATTTACCCCCTCTGGATGCAATGACCTTAGACGCTCTCACAGATCTTATCGACCAACTCCCCCGCCCATTTCTCCTCCTGGGCGACTTCAATGCCCATCATGTCCTGTGGGGCTCCACTTCTCTTTGCACTCGAGATCGAATTTTGGAGAGCCTCCTAACATCTCAAGTTCCCCCTGCGGGTCCGGGGTAAGAATAGGCCCGAGGTATTCCTGCCTGTCGTAAGAGGCGACTAAAAGGAGTCCCTCCCCCTCAAGGGGGTAGTTAGCGCCTGCGTCCGGAGACGGACGGTTCCACGACCTCTATTTGCGGTCATTTTGCTTTTTCACTTCTCGTTTCTTCCTTTCTTTGGTTGGTTCCTTTCTTTGCTCTTCTCCACCTCACTGTCTTCCTTACTCTTTCCCCTGCATAATCTCCTTGCCTTCTCCTTGCCTTCTTCTCCTTGCCTTCTCCTTGCCTTCTCCTTGCCTTCTCCTTGCCTTCTCCTTGCCTTCTCCTTGCCTTCTCCTTGCCTTCTCCTTGCCTTCTCCTTGCCTTCTCCTTGCCTTCTCCTTGCCTTCTCCTTGCCTTCTCCTTGCCTTCTCCTTGCCTTCTCATTGCCTTCTCATTGCCTTCTCATTGCCTTCTCATTGCCTTCTCATTGCCTTCTTCTCCTTGCCTTCTTCTCCTTGCCTTCTCATTGCCTTCTTCTCCTTGCCTTCTCTGGTCTCCGCCTCGGCGTTTGAGACACTGTCCTCTCTCTCTCTCTCTCTCTCTCTCTCTCTCTCTCTCTCTCTCTCTCTCTCTCTCTCTCTCCTTTTTCCTCTTCTTCCTTCCTCCCTGTGCGCGCCTGAAGGCCGACCCACGCGTTCGCACGCGTAGCCGGTGACGGGGTAACGCGTAATTCCCCGCCCTGGGTAGACATGTACGGCACGCGCGTACCCCCTGGTAAAGGCCAGGCCCGGGGAGGGGTGATTGCCTGAGCTGATACCTTCTGACCATGCCGATTGGTCCCTCCGTCTGTTTCTCGGGAGGTGTGACCTGAGGTGTAAACATTCACCTAAGGCGGGAGTGCCCTCTGAGAGGGTCCCCACAAGGAAGGAGCGCGCCATCGGAGACGCTGGCAATCATGGGGGATTTCTCTGCAATGGATTTCACTCCATCTCTCTCGACTTCTGCCCAAAAACGGAAACGTGACCAGCTACCTGTGACAAAAGTACTACCGCCTGCCCCACAGTTCCTCGTAGTTTCTCGATCTGAGGACGGAAAGGATTTTTCCTCTGTCAACCCTTTCGTTATCCAGAAGGGCGTCGATGCCATAGCCGGATCTGTCAAATCCTGTACCAGGTTGCGTAACGGTACCTTATTACTCGAAACTGAGAGCGCCTTTCAGGCACAAAAACTGCTTCGGGCCACAATCCTGTACACATTCCCTGTCCGGGTGGAGGCTCACCGAACTTTGAATACGTCTCGTGGTGTGGTCTACACTAGATCCCTCGACGGTTTGACTGACGAGGAGATTCAATCTTTCCTCGCTGAGCAGGGCGTGACGGCTGTCCATAGGGTCATGAAAAAGGTCAACAATGACCTTGTACCGCCCGGACACTTTTTTTGACCTTCGATAGTGTTCAGCTGCCATCGCGCATCAAAGCGGGCTACGAGGTTATTTCTGTTCGCCCCTATGTCCCGACACCTACGCGCTGCTACCAGTGTCAGCGTTTCAATCACACTTGCCAATCTTGTTCCAATGCGGCTAAATGTGTCACTTGTGGCAGGGATGCCCATGAGGGTGACTGTCCACCTCCGTCTCCTCGTTGTGTGAACTGTCAGGGTGACCATGCTGCATCGTCCCGCGACTGTCCTGTCTATAAGGAAGAACGCTGTATCCAGGAAATTCGGGTCAAAGAGAAAGTGTCCACCTCGGCTGCTCGCAAGCTATTGGCTAGTAGGAAGCCCACGCTGCTCCCAGCGGGGAAATACAGTACTGTCCTCGCCTCTCCTCGGACTACCAGGGAGGTGGCAACCCAGACCTGCGATCTGACCTTCAGCACCACGGTCGTCCGTTCGGCCTGTGCTAAGATCGCGCGGTCGACGTCTCTTCGTCCCATCACCCCACAGACACCAGCCCCTTCATCAGCTTCTGCTAAGACGAAGACCCAGAAGTCAGATGCACGGGCCTTCAAGAAGGAACCGTCCCGTGCAGACTTCCTACGTACCTCGACCTCCCAGCCTTCGTCCGGTACTTCCACCAAACGACCATCCAAGAAGGCTAATAGGAAGCACAGTTCTCCTTCTCCGCCACGGCGCATTTCTTCTCCTGCGCCACCCAGCGGTTGCCGCCCCAGGCCGTCATCCCTTTCGCCTGGCCGCACCGCTGGTAGCCGAACATCTGGCCGTTCACCGGCGGAGGAAGCTCCCCCTCCCGGCCATCTTCCCAAGATGGCCGATGAACCTATAGACCCAATGGACGCTGACTGTCCGCCTACTGATAGCGGCGGCAGTGCTCGCTCGAAGCCAGGCCCTCAGCGGCCTTCGAGGTGACCCCTTCTTTCATCTTCCTTTTTTCTTACGATGGCACTTATTCACTGGAATATTCGCAGCATTCGCTCCAACCGAGAGGACTTGAAGTTGCTGCTTCGCTTGCACCGTCCGCTCGTCGTAGCCCTCCAGGAAACGAAGCTACGCCCATGCGATCAAATTGCCTTGGCACACTACACCTCTGTGCGTTTTGACCTACCCCCTGTGGTAGGTATCCCAGCTCATGGAGGGGTTATGTTGCTGGTCCGGGATGATATTTACTACGATCCCATCACGTTGCACACCGGCCTGCAGGCAGTTGCCATCCGCATTACTCTCCCCACTTTTACATTTTCCATTTGTACCGTTTACACTCCATCGTCGTCTGCCGTTACCAGGGCAGACATGATGCAACTTATTGCTCAGCTACCTGCACCATTTTTGTTAACTGGAGACTTCAATGCCCACCATCCCCTTTGGGGCTCTCCAGCATCCTGCCCGAGGGGCTCCCTGTTAGCAGACCTTTTCAACCAGCTCAATCTTGTCTGCCTCAATACTGGCGCCCCTACTTTTCTTTCGGACACATCTCACACCTATTCCCATTTAGATCTCTCTATATGTACTCCCCAACTTGCACGCCGGTTCGAGTGGTATGCACTTTCTGATACATATTCGAGCGACCACTTCCCGTGTGTTATCCATCTCCTGCAGCATACCCCCTCTCCGTGCTCATCTAGTTGGAACATCTCCAAAGCAGACTGGGGGCTCTTCTCTTCAAGGGCGACCTTTCAGGATCAAACATTCCCAAGCTGCGATAGTCAGGTCGCACACCTCACGGAAGTCATTCTCTCTGCTGCTGAATATTCCATCCCTCACCCTACTTCTTCTCCACGTCGCGTACCGGTCCCCTGGTGGACCGCAGCATGTAGAGACGCTCTACGTGCTCGTCGACGTGCTTTACGCGCCTTTAAACGCCACCCTACAGTGGCGAATTGTGTCAATTATAAACGATTACGTGCACAGTGTCGTCGTATTATTAAAGAAAGCAAGAAAGCCAGCTGGGCTGCTTTCACAAGCACCTTCAACAGTTTTACTCCTTCTTCTGTTGTCTGGGGTAGCCTGCGCCGGCTATCTGGCACTAAGGTCCACTCACCAGTTTCTGGCTTGACGGTCGCGAATGACGTCCTTGTGGCCCCTGAGGCTGTCTCCAATGCCTTCGGCCGGTTTTTCGCAGAGGTTTCGAGCTCCGCTCATTACCACCCTGCCTTCCTCCCCCGCAAACAGGCAGAGGAGGCTAGGCCACCTAACTTCCGCTCCTCGAATCGTGAAAGTTACAATGCCCCATTCACCATGCGGGAACTCGAAACCGCACTTGGCCGATCACGGTCCTCCGCTCCAGGGCCTGATTCTATTCATATTCAGATGCTGAAGAACCTTTCTCCTGCGGGTAAAGGTTTTCTTCTTCGTACTTACAATCGCATCTGGATTGAGGGACATGTTCCCGCATGCTGGCGCTAGTCTATTGTTGTCCCGATTCCTAAGCCGGGGAAGGACATGCACTTGCCCTCCAGTTATCGACCCATCTCGCTTACCAGCTGTGTCTGTAAAGTGATGGAGCGAATGGTTAACTCTCGATTGGTTTGGCTGCTCGAGTCTCGACGCCTACTTACCAATGTACAATGTGGATTTCGTAGGCGCCGGTCTGCTGTTGACCATCTGGTTACCTTGTCGACCTTCATTATGAATAACTTCTTGCGGAAGCGCCCGACCGCGGCTGTGTTCTTTGATTTGGAGAAGGCTTACGACACCTGTTGGAGGGCGGGCATTCTCCGCACCATGCATACATGGGGTCTTCGCGGTCGCCTCCCTCGTTTTATTCGTTCCTTTTTAATGGATCGACAGTTCAGGGTAAGTGTGGGTTCTGTCCTGTCAGACACCTTTCGCCAGGAGAATGGGGTACCACAGGGCTCAGTTTTGAGCGTCGCTCTCTTCGCCATAGCGATCAATCCAATAATGGATTGCCTCCCAGCTGATGTATCAGGCTCCCTTTTCGTGGACGATTTTACCATCTATTGCAGCGCGCAGCGTACGTGTTTCCTGGAGCGCTGTCTTCAGCGTTCTCTTGACCGTCTTTACTCGTGGAGTGTCGCCAATGGCTTCCGTTTTTCTGCCGAGAAGACGGTCTGTATTAACTTCTGGCGCTACAAAGAATTTCTCCCACCGTCTTTACGACTTGGTCCCGTTGCTCTCCCATTCGTGGAGACAACAAAATTTTTAGGTCTTACATTTGACAGGAAACTTAGTTGGTCTCCACATGTGTCTTATTTGGCTGCCCGTTGTACCCGTTCTCTCAATGTCCTCCGTGTTCTCAGTGGTATGTCGTGGGGAGCGGATCGAACCGTCCTCCTTCGCCTATATCGGTCGATCGTCCGCTCCAAGCTGGATTATGGGAGCTTCGTATACTTCTCTGCACGGCCATCCATCTTACGCCGCCTCAACTCCATACAACATCGGGGTTTACGACTTGCGATCGGAGCGTTTTATACTAGTCCCGTCGAGAGTCTTCATGCTGACGCTGGTGAGTTGCCACTCACCTACCGGCGCGATATACTGCTTTGTCGGTATGCCTGTCGGCTACTGGCAATGCCTGACCACCCATCTTATCGTTCCTTTTTTGATGACTCTCTCGACAGTCAATACGGGTTGTATGTCTCCGCCCTGCTACCCCCTGGAGTTCGCTTTCGTCGCCTCCTTCAACACCTTCATTTTTCACTCCCTGCCACCTTTCGAGTGGGCGAGAGCCACACGCCACCTTGGCTACAGGCTCAGGTTCGCGTCCACCTTGACCTCTGCTCACTCCCGAAGGAGGTTACCCCCGATTCAGTCTACCACTCCCGTTTTGTCGAACTTCGTTCGAAGTTCATTAATACGACCTTCATTTATACAGATGGCTCTAAGACCAATGACGGGGTCGGGTGTTCTTTTATTGTCAGGGCACAAAGTTTCCAATATCGGCTCCATGGCCATTGTTCGGTCTTCACAGCTGAGCTCTTTGCCCTCTACCAGGCTGTCCTTTACATCTGCCGCCACCGACATTCTGCATATGTCATCTGCTCCGATTCCCTGAGCGCTATCCAGAGCCTCGGTGATCCGTACCCGGTTCACCCTTTCGTGCACCGGATCCAACGCTCTCTTCAGCAGCTGGTGGACGTCGGTTCTCCGGTTAGCTTTATGTGGATTCCTGGCCATGTCGGTATCCCTGGGAACGAAGCTGCAGATGCCGCGGCCAAGGCTGCGGTCCTCCAGCCTCGGACAGCTTCTTGTGGTGTCCCTTCGTCAGATTGTAGCAGGGTAATTTGTCGGCGCATTGTCTCGCTGTGGCATGCCGATTGGGCTGCACTTTCAGACAACAAGCTTCGGGCCTTGAAAGCTCTACCCGTGGCTTGGACGTCCTCCTCACGCCCTTCTCGGCGGGAGGAGGTAGTTTTGGCCCGGTTGCGAATTGGCCACTGCCGGTTCAGCCATCGCCATCTGCTGACGGCTGCGCCGGCGCCGTTCTGCCCATGTGGGCAATTGCTGACGGTCCGCCACATTTTAACGTCGTGTCCGAATTTTAACACCCTACGTCTCGATATTGGCCTGCCATGTACTGTAGAAGCCATTTTAGCGGATGACCCACGAGCAGCTGCTCGCGTTCTTCATTTTATCCATTTGACAACCCTCTCAAAGGACATTTGATTATGCTGTTTTCTTTTTTAATCCTATGCCTGTCAGTATGTCTTTCATCGTGTTCTCCGTTTTGTTGCTGTTTTAAACTTGTGACTCGCGGTGCATTCCTAAAGTAGTCTGGGCGCTAATGACCGTTGACGTTGTGCGCCCTAAAACCACAAAAAAAAAAAAATATCTCAAGTGTTGTGCATCCTCAACACAGGTACTCCAACTAATTTCTCTACCGCTACTGGGTCATTCTCAGCCATTGACCTATCTTTCTGCTCTCCAGCCCTCACCGACTTTGTTCACTGGGAGGTCATTGACGACCTTCATTCCAGCGATCACTTCCCCATCCGCATTCATCTCCTGGATGGTGTATTGCTGGAGCAGAGGCCGCCATCGTGGATGATTGGCAGGGCTAACTGGCCTCTGTTCACTCGGTTGGCTGTCTTTGAACGCCACAACAGCGTACAGGAATGGGTGGATCACATCACACTTGTGATCCATCATGCTGCTGACATGTCCATACCACAGTCTTCTGGCCCTCCTAAGCGGCGCCTTGTGCCTTGGTGGACGGAAGAGTGCCGTTCAGCCATCCGGGACAGGCGTGCGGCTCTTCGCCGATTTAAATGCCGCCCAACAGCGGTCAATCTTACCGCCTTTCGCATAGCGAGGGCCAGGGCACGCCGTGTCATTAAAGAGAGCAAGAAAAGGTCATGGCAGGAGTTCCTGGACTCCATCAACCGTTCCGCTTGTTCCACAAAAGTATGGGAAGCCATCCGGAGGATTTCCGGTAAACGCAGCCGTCTACCAATAGCTGCAGTCCTGAACCAGGGATGCCTCCAAACAACACCCAGAGCCATTGCTCAGACGCTGGCAGAGCATTTTGCACAAAGTACTGCCACTGCAACCCAGGATCCAGCATTTCGTCGCTACTGTGCGACTGTCGAAAGAGCGAACTTTGACTTTCGGTCGAACAGTTCTGAGGCCTACAACTCCCCTTTCTCCATGTGGGAACTTGAATCGGCACTTACTGCGACTTCTGACACTGCACCAGGTTACGACCGCATCCGGTACTCCATGCTTCGCCATCTGCCAGCGGCGTCAAAGGAAATCCTCCTCGAATGTTTTAATCTCATATGGCAGACAGGAGTGTTCCCCACCTCGTGGAGGGACGCAGTCCTCATCCCTCTCCTCAAACCAGGAAAGGAGCGCACATGTCACAGTAGTTATCATAGTATCGCCTTGACAAGCTGTGTCGGAAAGACCCTGGAACGGATGGTTAACCGTCGTCTGGTCTGGCTGCTAGAGACCAGACAGCCCCTTAGCCGCTTTCAGTGTGGATTCCGAAAATTTCGGTCCACAGTCGACAACCTGACCCTCCTCGAGGCGGCTATTCAGCAGGCTTTCCTCCGTCAGCATCACTGTATCGGTATCTTCTTTGATATCAGTAAGGCATATGATACTACTTGGAGACACTGTATTCTTGCACAACTGCATCAATGGGGCTTTCGTGGCCGCCTCCCCATTTTCATTTGGTCTTTCCTGTCTCAGCGGTTTTTTCGGACCCGCGTTGGTAACACACTGTCTGATCGCTTTGAGCAAGAGAACGGTGTCCCCCAGGGCGGTGTTTTAAGCGTTACTCTCTTTGCCATAGCCATCAACAGTATAACGTCTACAGTGAGGAGTCCAGGACAGTGCTCCTTGTTTGTGGACGACTTTGCTGTTTTCTGTTCCTCCTCCAGTGTTGCAACCGTGAGCCGTCAGTTGCAGCTAACAGTGCGGCGGTTAGAGGAGTGGGCTGCAAAGACAGGTTTTCGGTTTTCTGCCGATAAGTGTGTTTGTGTTCATTTTAATCGTTCTAGTCGTCTTTTTACTTTGCCTGCCTTGCATATGGGGGATACTCTCCTACATTTTGGAGACACTGTGCGGTTTCTGGGCCTAATTTTTGACTCCAGGTTGTCATGGCTGCCACACCTACGTAACTTGAAAGCCAGAACCCTGAAGGCACTGAACATCCTCAAGTGCCTCAGCCACAGGTCTTGGGGAGCGGACAGGGCGCGTCTCCTTCATTTTTATCTGGCTTTTGTGCGTTCACGGCTGGACTATGGGTGCACAGTATATGGGTCAGCAAGACCGTCTTATTTGCAGATCCTTGACGCTGTTCACCATGCTGGGATTCGACTGGCCGCGGGTGCTTATCGGACCAGTCCCATACCCAGTCTCTGTGCTGAGGCTGGCGAACCGCCACTTACCATCCGGCGGCAGCTCCTGCTGGTGCGCCAGGCTTGTAAGTTTCTTGCGGCTCCCAGCTCGCCTGCTCACCGCCTTGTTGCCCATCCACCTCTGGACCGCCTTTTTTCCCACCGTCCCCGGGCTACGTTGCCATTTGGGATCCGTGTGCAACGTGTTCTAGAGTCGCTCGGTGTGGAGTCTGTACAACCCCAAATCCACGGTTTTAACCGCCTGCCACCCTGGTTACTGAAGAGGCCCAGAGTGATTTTAGATTTATTGCAGTACAAGAGAGATTGCACTCCTGCCACCGTTTTTAATGCAGCATTTTCTGCTGTTTTATCTGAGCACCACGACTATGTAGCGGTTTTTACGGATGGGTCGAAACAAGGGGATTCCGTTGGTTGCTCAGTTGTTTTTCCGGATCGTGTCCTCAAGGTCCGACTGCCTCAGACTTTTACGGTCTTCGATGCAGAATTGTCTGCGATCTTGCGGGCGCTGGAGCAGATGAGACATTCTTCCTCTCCTAAATTTCTTGTCTGTTCCGATTCACTCAGTGCCCTTCAATCATTGCACCATTTGTATCCGGCAGATAAAGTAGTCCAGACCATCCAGGATGCCCTCCTCCGACTACAGCGACTGGGGAAGGTTGTAGCTTTCTGCTGGGTTCCGGGGCATGTCGGCATTGCTGGGAATGAAAGGGCAGATCTCGCAGCCAAGAAGGCGTGTCTTGATCCACACGTATCTCAGTGTGCTATCCCCTTCCAAGCACTCACCTCGCTGTTGAGCTCCCGAGTCATGTGTCGGTGGGAGGACGAGTGGCTGGAAGTGACTGACAATAAGCTCCGTCTAGTCAAGCACACAACGCGTGTGTGGTGTACTTCCTTTCAGCCCCATCGACGGGACGAGGTTCTCCTCACTCGGCTTCGAATAGGCCACAGCCCTATGACGCATGGCTTCCTGCTCCGGCGAGAAGACCCTCCAATGTGTGGTGCTTGCGGTGTCCAGGTCACTGTGCGCCACGTTTTATTGGATTGCGTTTTATTTTCTGACCAGCGGGCCGCGGCTGACTTGCCAGCGGACCTGCCAACTCTTTTAGGCAACACTCGGACGAATGTGGTTAAAGTTTTAAAGTTCTGTGCCATGTCAAATGTTTTTGCAAAGATTTTAGGGAGGGGATTTTAACTTGTTTCCTGTGTGACAAGCTCGCCTATATTTTATGTAAGTGGCCAGCCAATGACAATTTCCTGTGTCATTCTTGTTGCTATGTTTTCCCTTTCCTTAGGTTTTACCTTATTATGTAGTATTTTCCCTCTTTTCCTGCTTTCTTTGAGTGTGTTTTTCAATTTTATTAGATCTCTCCACATACGTTCCTTTTAATTTGCGTCAGGGCGCTGATGACCTCGATGTTGAGCGCCCATAAACCCCAACACACACACTCCTGTCACGCACAGCACACGTCTGATGTTCACTGATAACGCGCGGCATAACTTGTCGCAGTCTGTGCGCGACGCACCTTGTCATGATCTTATAATCCGCGTTCAACAGAGTGATTGGTCTAACAGTGTGTATATTCGGCGTCGCTTTTGATTTCGGAATGAGCGTTATGCATCCCACTGCAAATTCCGGTGGTAGAGGAGCGTCATTAAGAACTTCATTGGCGATAGCAGTTACAGTATCGCGCAAAAGGCTAAAAAACAAATAAAATTCAGCGGGAATGCCGTCCATTCCGGGGGATTTCCCCCTAGGACTTCGCTTGACAGCTTCGAGCAAGTCGTCGGACGTAAAAGCTTCATTAAGATGGACACGGTCTGTGCGACTAAAAACATGAGGAATACCCCGTAAAAGATGACGCAGCGCAGCGGGATCGACATCAACATCTTGAAAGAGAGACTTAAAATGTGCGTGGATTTCCCTCTCAATCGTCACCCTGTCGGAGGTCTTTATTCCATCCCGAGTGACCCACGCATTAAAGGCCAATCGTTCGCGCATCTTCCGCTCTCTGTTGAGATGATAGAGAGCGGCTCCCCGTCCATGGCACCCACAGGATGGCTCCGTGTAACTGGCCCTCTACTCTTCCACCGCAGATCGGACAAGAGTTCGGCCTTAAATTGTTTGAAAACGGGAAGAAGATGCGCCTGAGCCGTGACCTGTCGGGCGAGATCCTTCTAACAGCTCTGATAAAATTGTGACGTCGAGCGACGCCGGTGCGCTGCTTCGCGGCTAAAATTAAGTAAAAAGGTCCTGACTGCAGGTTTCGCAGTGCCAAACCACCACTCGAGGACGCTACTGTCACCGGTGTTAGTCTGCAAAAGTTTGTGCCACATATCAGTAAAGACTGCGTAAAATGGCAGTCGTCTGGCAGGCTGCAGTTGAACTTCCAAAGATTTTTACGATAGGAAGGCCTAGAAAGTGGAAGGGAAAGTTCACAATAATAACTGCAGCGATCTGAAAAAATAACTGGCCTGATCTCAGATCGAGTTACCGGGGCTGCCAGTGACGATGACACACAAATCCGATCCAGCCGGCTGTGTCCCGTTGGCTAAAAATAAGTATATTGTGTTTCAACCAGGTGGAGCATTCGCCACATGTCCTTGAGATTAAACCCCCCTGCGGGTTCGGGGGTTAGAATAGGCCTGCGGTATTCCTGCCTGTCGTAAGAGGCAACTAAAAGGAGTCTCAAATGTTTCGGCTTTATGTGATGGTCCCCTCTCAGGTTTGGCCTCCATCTTTCTCAATTATTCCGAAGAGCGAGCCAATTGGGGAACGGCGCCTTACATGGTGCACTGTATCCGTCGTGCATTGAGACCTTTAGCCGGCTTTTTCGTCGTTTCAATGGTGTCCCGCTCGTTTTCCATCTCTTGGGCGAGGATACGTCCCTGGGTGCGATTACCACGCTGCACTCTGCAATGTTGCTTTTCACTGCGACGACGACCTTGGACATTTGCACCTAAGATCCAGCACGGTAGCCAGTCCGTTGTGGTTTGGCCGCCACGTACCATGTTGGTTGTAGCCCCCTGACAACACAGGGATCGCTCTACTGATGCCTGCGCCGTTAACTCCCCACGTATGCCAAGGAGTAGATGCCCATCTCCCTGGGGCATCAGGACTCCTGGCAATGGCCATCCTGCCAGGTGGCTATTGCTGCGGCTGTGTGGCGCCCGTGGGGAGGGCCCTTGGTCGGAGTAGGTGGCATCAGGGCGGATGACCCGCAATGAAGCGTGGTACATCATCTCTCGCTGGCGGCCAGCCACCAGCAGTCTCTAAGCGTTCGAGGGCTCATTTTAAAGCTAACGTTTATGACTCCAAATCGTTCCCATCCCTGGCCACACCATGGGAGGAACGAAAGGCAATGAATGACAGTGACGTGTATTCGCCCAGGTATCTCATCTGTACCAGAGCTGATGGTGACTCGTTTCTATCCCTGAAGCCTCAGTTCTTTGTAGAGCATTTAGAGGACAAGTTTGGGGAGGTGGAGGGCTTGTCCAAAATGCGCTCTGGGTCAGTTTTGGTAAAAACGGCATCCTCTGCCCAGTCACGCAGGTTACTTGCTTGTGACAAGTTGGGGGATTTTCACGTTACCATCACCCCACATAAGAGTTTAAAAATGGTCCAGGGTGTTACTTTCCATAGGGACCTCCTTTTGCAATCTGATGACGAGCTGCGCACCAATTTAGAGCGCCGAGGTGTACATTTCGTCCGGCGTGTTCATCGGGGTCCGAGGGACAATCAGGTAGCTACCGGTGCCTTCATCTTGGCCTTCGAAGGTGATACCTTACCAGAGAAGGTCAAGGTGATGGTCTACCGGTGTGACGTCAAACCCTATATCCCTCCCCCGATGTGGTGCTTTAAGTGCTGGAAGTTCGGTCACTTGTCCTCTCGCTGTACTTCTAGCCACACATGTCGAGATTGTGGACGCCCATCTCATCCCGATACTCCATGTGCTCCGCATCCCGTCTGTGTCAACTGCTGAGAGCCGCATTCCCCTTGCTCGCCGGACTGCAGTATCTTACAGAAATAACGCAAAATCATGGAATATAAGACCCTGGACCGACTAACTTACACTGAGGCTAAGCGGAAATTTGAACGGCTACATCCCGTGCGCATGATGTCTTCTTATGCCTCCACTTTCACTCCTGCTCCACCTCCTTCAGCTGCAAGATATACAGTCAGCTCTACGAGTCAAAGGACCTCACCTGCCCCCTTGACGATGGGGGCCCCTTCTCTCGCTGTTGCTCCCACACCATCTGCCTCGGGAGCAGCACCCACTAAACCACCGGAGACACCAGTCCCCACTTCTAAGCCGGAGAAGCGTAAGTCTTCTTCGGCTTCTCTCGCTCGGAAGGGATCACTACCTTCCCAGGTTCCTACCAGCGGCACAGCAGACACCAACCAGTGGCTGAAGAAGCCACAGGTCGCTGGGCTTCGCGATCCTCTTCGGTCCCGGAGACTGACTCCAATAAGCCCTCTCAACAACGGCAACCAAAGGAACAGCGAGAGAAAACGACTTTGAAGACCCGTAAGTCCAAGATACCTGCCGTGGCTCCTACTCCACCGCTACCTAAAAGCTCTGCGTCTGAGGATGAGGTGGAGATCCTTGCGTCCGCTGAGGACCTCGATCTCGCCGATCCCTCAGACGCAATGGATAGCATTTCCACGGGGGCTCCATCGGAGGCAGCAGGTGACCCAGCGGCGTAATCTGCCTTCCCAGTCCCGTCACGCCTTTCTCCGCCATGGGCAATACCATCCTCCAGTGGAACTGCAGCGGTTTCTTCCACCATCTAGCTGAGCTCCGCCAACTTATCAGCCTTCACCATTTCTTCTGTATTGCTCTTCAGGAAACTTGGTTTCCAGCCATGCAAACACCCACCCTACGTGGCTATCGAGGTTATTGTAAGAACCGGGCAGCATATGAAAGGGTGTCTGGTGGCGTCTGCATATATGTCCTTCACACTCTGCACAGCGAGTCTGTCCCTCTCCAGACGCCTTTAGATGCTGTCGCTGTCCGGGTGTGGACGCCACGGGCTGTTATCGTCTGCAGTCTTTACCTTCCACCGGATGGTGATGTCTCGCAGCATGTCCTGGCTGTGCTGATAGCCCAATTGCCGCCACCTTTCTTGCTATTGGGCGACTTCAACGCCCATAACCCTCTGTGGGGTGGGTCAGTGGCAACAGGTCGAGGCGCCATCGTTGAGCATTTATTGTCGCAGCTCGATCTCTCGACTTTAAATGATGGTGCCTTCACACACTTCACTGTGGCGCATGGCACGTACTCCGCCATTGACCTTTCAATCTGTAGCCCTAGCCTCTTACCGTATGTCCAATGCCCCCAGGGGCTCAGCATTCATTTGCTGGGTACGGGCTTGGCCACCCCGGGGTGCCTGAGCTGGGGACTGGTCAGAGCCGCCAGTTCCCTGTCACCGTAACCTCTGAGCATCCTTCAGCGACCACCGTGCGGCGCGGCGGTGGAACGTTGTGTGTCTCAGGGAATGGGGATCTTGGCTTGACCGCCCGGATCGCGTGGATGGAATAAACCTCTATAAAAAAAACCCTCAATCTCAAGGTGTGCTGCGCGCCGATGAGATGCATGGCTGTTGAGGTGGAACAGTCGATAGCGGGCAACCTCTGGGGAACCTGCCGCACCTCAGTTGTATAAGGCTTACCTAGGCACGCGGGGCTCTGTCTAGGTGGACTTCTAGTTCCCTAGCTGCTCGTGGGACCGAGATGGATCCTTCGAAATCCTCTTTTCTTCCTCCCAGCGGAAAGGGTGGGCCGCTGGAAGGTTCTAACACCCAGTCTCTTAAGAGGGCCCGTGCAGTCAGTCCTCCTGACTCCGGCGCTTCTTTACAAAGTCCAGTCTTAGGTAACAGAATGCATTCTGGTGATCCGAATGTGTTTCTCATTGTGAAACGGAAGGAGGGTAGTTTCGAGAAGGTTTCGCCCTGCTATATACAAAAGGGGTTGGAGGGAATCTGTGGCTCCTTAAAATCGGTGAAGCGCTTACGTAATGGGACCTTGCTAGTGGAAACTCCCACTTCCCAGCAAGCGACTAAACTTCAGTCAGCTCCGTGCCTTGGAGAGTATGCCATAGCCACTGAATTGCACAGCACCTTGAACTACAGCAAAGGTGTTGTGACGTGCCGGGATCTAGTTGACATTCCCAAGGAAGAACTGCAACGTGAGTGGGCTCCGGCAGGTATCGTTGATGTTCAACATATCATGAGGAGGGTTGATGGCAATCTTGTCAAATCCGACTCCTTTATACTAACCTTCAATAGCACGAAACTTCCTGAACATGTGAAAGCCGGCTTTCTTCGCCTTAGTGTGAGGCCTTATTTCCCGACCCCAATGCGCTGTTTCAAATGCCAGCGTTTTGGGCATACCACCTTAGGATGCAAAGGCGACGCGACTTGTGGAAACTGTGGTCAGGCTGCTCGTGAAGGAGTTGGTTGCTCGTCTCCGGCTAAATGTATTAATTGCTCTGGGAACCACCCTGTTTGGAGTAGGGACTGCCGGTTCTTTTTAGAGGAACGCAAGGTCCAGGAAATAAAAACAACCAAGCGTATCCCCTATGGTGAGGCCAAGAAGATCTTTAAGTCGATGCAACCTCCCACATTTGCTACATCTTTTGCCTCCCTGGTTCAGTAGCCTACTCCAAAAGTCGATGCCTCCACGCAGACATAGGTGGTGAGTGTTGGCACTAATACATGCAGCTGTCAGTGCACTTGCAACGCAGCCAGTGTTTCAGAGCCAGTAGCCGCTATTCGAATGGTACAGTGGCGAACTTGGGCCAGCCCCTGACGCCTCCAACAGCTGAGAATGTTCCGAAGCCCAGTACAGCCATTCCCCCTCCCACATCAGCTCCCCCAAAGCCCACCAAACCGCAGAAAGCTCCCATACATCAGCAACAGCGGGTCAAATCCCGTAGTAAACCATCTGACCATGCAGATGTGGTTTTCAGTGAGGCTTCCTCTGACTCTTCCCCAGAGTTGATGGAGTACGATGTATGTGTGGGACAATCATCTCGTCCCACGCCTGCTCGTCCACCTGCTGCGGTCTCCCCGCCCCGTCGGAGAGACAGGATGAAGGTGCTACCCCAAACATAGATGGCTCCCATACTCCAGTGGAACTTGCAAGGGTTCAGGACGCATGTGGAGGAACTTCGTCCACTTTCTCAGGGTAGACCACTGTGTCTCTGTCTCCAGGAAACGTATTTCCATCCATTATATTCTCCTGAGATACGAGGCTATACACTCCACAAAAAGGACGACCTGCGTGGAGAGAGAGCTAGAGGAGGCGTAGGTATTTTAGTCAGGACGGACTACCACTACTCGCCTCTCTCACTTACGACTACTCTACAGGCCGTCGCTGTGTCCGTGCACGTGCGTCATCCATTGACTGTCTGTTCACTTTACTTGCCCCCACATGATGCTCTTGATGAAGCGGCCCTCACCGACCTTCTTACACAGCTCCCCCAGCCATTCATTCTTTGTGGTGATTTTAATGCCCACAATGTGCTTTGGGGCTCTGCCATTACCTCCCCCAGGGGTAGAGCAATTGAGAGGCTTCTTCTGTCATCCTGTGCCTACTTACTCAATGGAGGACAGACTACTCATTTCTGCATGGCGACCGGGTCGTTCTCTGCCATTGATCTCTCGCTTTGCTCTCCAGCTCTTGCCGCCAGTGCTCACTGGGAAGTGGTCGCTGACTTGCACAGCAGTGATCATTTTCCCATCTGGATTCACCTGCCAGATGGCGTGGGCCCCGAAAGGAGACCACCACGATGGGTGCTCAGTGGAGCTGACTGGACACTTTATAGCCAGTTGGTCCAATTCGAACACTGTGTGAATGTTGAGGTGTGCGTGGATCATATTACCAAAACGGTCCACCACGCCGCTGCAGCGTCCATTCCACAGTCCACAGGCCACCGGAAAAGGCCACCTGTGCCTTGGTGGAGTGACGAATGCCGCTCTGCAATCAGGACCAGGCGTGCGGCTCTGCGGCGGTTCAAGTGTCGGCCGACTGCTGAGAATCTTGCAGCCTTTCGGGTGGCGAGGGCAAGATGTCGCCGCATTATTCGTGAGAGCAAGAAGAGGTCGTGGCAAAAGTTCCTGAACACCATTAATCGTTCCACCAAAAGTTCCATTGTGTGGGAGACCATCAGGAGAATTTCTGGCAGAGGAGGGAGGTGCCCCATAGCTGCTGTAATGAATAACGGCACTCTCCACACAGATCCGCGAGACATTTCCCAGACTATGGCAGCATATTTTGCGACAGTTACTGCCACAACCAGTCAGGATCCAGGTTTCCAGCGCCATAGAGCGGTTGCTGAGAGGTGTAGTCTGAACTTCCAGTCCACCTCTCATGAAGTTTACAACTGCCCTTTTTCTATGTGGGAGCTGGATTCTGCATTGTCTGGAGCTCGTGACACATCCCCTGGTCACGACAGGATCCATTACAGTATGCTATGGCACCTCACAATGCGCAACAGAGAACTACTCCTCGCACTTTTTAATGACATTTGGGCGTCGGGTCACTTTCCTGACGCGTGGCGTGAGGCAGTTTTAATCCCTTTTTTAAAACCTGGGAAAGACCGCACGAGCCCAAGTAGCTACCGTAGTATTGCCCTCACTAGTTGCATAGGGAAGACCTTGGAGCGGATGGTCAACCGCCGCCTTGTCTGGATGTTGGAATCCCGGCAACTCCTTAGTCGCTTTCAGTGCGGGTTCAGGAGGTTTCGTTCCACCTTCGATAACCTTGCCCTCCCGGAGGCGGCTATCCAACAAGCTTTCCTACGCCGTCATCACCTTCTAGGTGTATTTTTCGACATCGAGAAGGCCTATGATACCACCTGGCGGCGTCTCATCCTGGAGCAGCTTCACGAATGGGGTTTTCTTGGTTGTCTTCCTCTTTTTATTCAGTCTTTCCTCTCGCCACGATATTTTAGATACCGAATTGGTGACGTCCTGTCTGATCGCTTTGAGCAGGAGAATGGTGTCCCTCAGGGTAGCGTTTTAAGTGTGACTCTCTTTGCCATCGCTATTAATAGCATTACGTCCATAGTGAAAAGTCCTGTCCAGTGTTCTTTGTTTGTGGATGATTTCTCTTTGTTCTGCTCTTCTTCAAGCCTTGCAACGACAACTCGTCAGTTGCAACTTACGATTAGGCGTTTGGATGACTGGGCGCTGAAGAGTGGCTTTAAGTTTTCCACCGAGAAGTCTGTATGTGTTCTTTTTAACCGTTCTCGTTCGATTTTCACCTTTCCTGAGTTGCGCTTGCGGGACACTATTCTGTCTTTTAAAGACACGGTGAGATTTCTGGGGCTCATTTTTGACTCGAGGCTCACGTGGCTACCTCATCTTAAAGACCTGAAACGGCGGTCGCTTCAGGCTTTAAGTATTTTAAAATGTCTTAGCCACAGTACATGGGGAGCTGACAGGGCTTGTCTGCTCCAGTTTTACAGGGCGTTTGTGCGATCTCGGCTCGATTATAGGTGCACGGTGTATGGGTCTGCGAGGCCTTCGTACTTAAAGATGTTGGACGTTGTGCACCATGAAGGGCTTCGGTTGGCCACTGGGGCATTCCGAACTAGCCCCATACCAAGCCTCTGTGCAGAGGCTGGTGAACCGCCACTTCATATGCGGCGACGGCTACTTACAGTGCGCCAGGCGTGTAAAACTTTGTCCACACCATACACCCCTGCATACCATACCGTTGCTCAGCCTCCTCTGGCACGGTTATTTCATAACCGGCAACGTGCGACGCAGCCCTATGGGATTCGCGCACGGGGTTGCCTCGCTGCACTGTCTATGGCTGGTCTTCGTGTTTTACGTCGCGGTTGGAGCAGATCTCCACCTTGGCTCCTCCGGAGACCCAAACTTATTTTAGATTTGACTCGTTTTAAGAAGGATGGCACGCCAGATTTTATATTCCAGTCACTTTTTTTAAACATTTTAGATGTGCATCACGGTTTCACTGTCGTTTACACTGATGGCTCCAAACAGGAGAATTTCCTTGGCTGTTCTGTGGTGTTCCCTGACCATGTACCCGGATTCGCCTCCCTGCTGAATATACCGTTTTCGCAGCGGAGCTCCACGCGATCCTGAAGGCACTGGAGCAGATGAATCGTGTTCGGGGCGATCGATTTCTTCTCTGCTCCGATTCTCTTAGTGCCTTACAATCACTGCAGAACCTATACCCGACTGAGGAGATGGTCCAGCTGATACATGGCCAACTGTACTTGCTCCAACAGCGGGGTAAGGAGGTATCCTTCTGCTGGGTGCCTGGTCATGTCGGCATATGGGGCAATGAACAGGCTGATCGGGCTGCCAAGGAGGCCTGCAGAGAGCAGGATGTGGTCCAGTGTCCTATCCCCTTGCAGTCAGTCATCGCTGCACTCCACAGGAAGTGCATGGAGTTGTGGGAGGACGAATGGCTGGCGGTGACGGCCAATAAACTGCGGTCGGTAAAGTCAGCCACTCGGCCGTGGCGTTCCTCCTGCCGGTTGCCCAGGCGGGAAGAGGTGGCACTCGCACGTCTTCGGATCGGGCACTGTCCTCTGACGCATAGCTATTTATTACGGCGGGAGGATCCTCCGTTTTGTGACGCCTGTGGTGTGCACATCTCTGTCCGGCACATTTTAACAGACTGCATTTTATACCGTGATGCACGGGCAGACGCACACGTTGATGGGGATCTGCCTTGTGTTTTAGCAAACGATGAGACGTGTGTGTCTAGGGTTTTTAAGTTTTGTGATGTGTCTGGACTCTGGCCTAAACTTTTAGGCTGGAGGTTTTAGTGTATTGCAGAGTGGCTGACTCCTCCCTTTTTTTCCTTGCGGTCAGCCAGCCAGCCACTTCCATCTGCTACATTGTTTTAGCTCCCTCTACCTTTTTCCTCCTGTGTTGTCCATGTTTTACTGCTGACGCCCTGCTTCATCCCACGCTTCGGTGTGGGTGAGCACATATTTTCTAATGATTGTTCCCCGTGTTTTCTGTTCCGTTTTATGTAAATGTTCTGAGCTTTTTTTTTCTTGACACCCGTCTCACTAGGATACTGAACGGGCGCTGAAGACCTTGCTGTCGTGCGCCCACACAACCCCTCTACTACTACTACTACTACTGTACCATCGGTCCACTGGAGAGTCCATGACGACTTGTGTGGTAGTGACCATTTTCCCATCTTCCTTTCACTACCCCAGCGTCGATCCCATGAACACCTGCCTAGATGGGCATTTAGCAAGGCAAACTGGGAAATGTTCTCCTCTGCTGCCACTGTTGACTCTCTCCCCCACGGTACCATCGATGCGGCGGTTGAGACACTGACTGCAGCGATTGTTTCCGCTGCGGAACGTACCATTCCTCGTTCGGTAGGGTGCCCCCGGCGAAAGTCAGTGCCTTGGTGGTCTCCGGAGGTCTCTGAAGCCATTAAAGAACGTCGGCGGGCTCTTCAGCGACATAAGCGGCACCCGTCTTTGGAGAACCTCGTTTTCTTCAAACATCTCCGTGCTCAGGCACGGCGGCTCATCAAGAGATGGAAACAGGAGTGCTGGGAGAGGTATGTTTCCACCATTGGTTCCCGTACTTCACGCTCTCAGGTGTGGATGAAGATACTGCGCATCTTTGGAGTGCAGCACTCTACGGGTGTCCCAGGGCTTACCATCAACGGTGCGGTATCCACCGATGCTGATGCAATCGCCGAGCATTTCGCACAGCACTATGTTCGGGCCTCTGCGTCGGGGAATTACCCGCCTGCGTTTCGTGCGCTTAAACGCCGGGAGGAAGGCAAACGGCTTTCTTTTGCTTCTCGTCACCCTGAGACGTATAACGCCCCATTTAGTTTGTGGGAACTCCAAAGCGCCCTGGCACAGTGCCCCGATACAGCCTCTGGGCCAGATGGCGTCCACAATCAGATGCTCAAACACCTGTCCCCGGACTGTCAGCGATGTGTTCTTGCCATCTTCAACCGCATATGGGGCGATGGTGTCTTTCCGTCGCAGTGGCGAGAATGTACCATCATTCCGGTGCTGAAGCCTGGTAAGGACCCGCTTACTGTGGATAGCTATCGGCCCATCAGCTTGACGAATACTCTGTGCAAGCTACTGGAACGTATGGTGAGTCGATGGCTGTGTTGGCTGCTCGAGTCTCGGGGTCTTCTGGCTCAGTGCCAGAGCGGCTTCCGTCAGGGCCGTTCCACCGCCGATACTTTGGTCTTCCTTGAGTCTGCAATCCGCACTGCTTTTTCCAGGCGCCAACACCTCGTCTCCGTCTTTTTCGACCTCTCCAGAGCATATGACACGACGTGGCGGCACCATATACTCGCCACGTTGCACGGGTGGGGTCTCTGGGGCTCTCTCCCCATTTTTATTCAGAATTTCTTATCTGTTCGGACATTCCCCGTTTTAATTGGCACATCCCATAGTTCGCTTCATATCCAGGAGAAGGCGTTCCACAGGGCTCTGTATTGAGCGTGCCCCTTTTCCTTGTGGCCATTAATGGCCTTGAAGCAGCAGTAGGGTCGTCTGTCTCACCCACGTTATATGCTGACGATTTCTGCATCTTTTTCAGCTCCTCCACGATTGGTGTTTCAGAACGTAGGTTGCAGGGAGCCATACGCAAGGCGCAGGCGTGGGCCCTAGCCCATGGGTTTCAGTTTTCCCCTGCAAAGACTTGTGTTATGCACTTTTGTCGGCGTCGAACTGTCCATCCCCACCCTGAGCTCTATCTTCAGGATGCCATGCTCAGGGTTGTTGACACCGTTTTCTGGGATTGCTGTTTGATGCCCGGCTTACTTGGCTTCCACATATTCGTCAGCTCAAGCGTCAGTGCTGGCAGCATCTGAATGCCCTCCGCTGCCTCAGCAACACAACTTGGGGTGCAGATCGTAACACGCTGCTGCAGCTCTACAAAGCCCTTGTGCTGTCCCGGCTTGATTATGGGAGTGTGGCGTATGGCTCAGCGTCGCCCTCAGCGTTGCAACTGCTTGACCCCGTTCACCACTGTGGGGTTCGACAGGCGACAGGGGCGTTCCGCACCAGTCCTGTTACTAGCCTGCTTGCTGAGGCGGGGGTTCCTCCGCTCCAAATTCGGCGTCAACAACTCTTAGCCAACTATGCTGCCCACGTCCGTTGTTCGCCCCGTCACCCTAACTACCGTCTCCTTTTCGCCGATGCGGCAGTCCATATCCCACACCGGCGGCCGCGATCAGGCCTCGCAATTGGGCTCCGTGTTCGGTCACTCCTTAGTGAACTCGAGTCTTTGCCTCTTCCATCTGCTTTTCAGGTCCACCCACATACACCACCTTGGTGTATTTGTCGGCCGCGGCTTCGGCTGGAACTTTCCCGATGGCCAAAAGATTCAGTTCCTCCTGCAGTCTTGCGCCGCCAATTACTTGCTCTCCTAGGCGCATTCCATGACTCGGAGGTTCTCTATACAGATGGCTCGATGGTTGATGGCCGTGTGGGGTACGCTTATGCTCATGCGGACTATGTAGACCAGCGCTCCTTGCCGGAAGGCAAGGAGCGCTGGTCTACTGTGTTTACACCGCAGAGCTAACAGCCATTTTTCGTGCCCTTGAGCGTATTCGTACCAGCACTGGAGAGTCTTTTGTCATTTGCAGTGACTCTCTCAGTAGTCTACAGGCTCTTGACCAGTGCTACCCACGCCATCCCATTGTTGTTGCCATCCAGGAGTCCGTTCATGGTCTTGAACAGCGTGGACGTTCAGTGGTGTTTATATGGACCCCGGGACACGTTGGGATAGCGGGAAACGAACATGCCGACAAGGTAGCTGAAGAAGCCACCCGCAAACTGCCGTTGGAGATCGGCCTCCCGGCAACTGATCTCCGATCGGTGTTACGCCGTCGGGTCCTTGGGATGTGGGCAGACGAATGGCGCACTCTGTCTGCCCCCAATAAGCTGCGGCAGGTAAAGGAGACAACGACTGTGTGGGGTTCCTCCATGCGGGCCTCTCGCAGGGATACTGTTGTTCTGTGTAGGCTCCGCATTGGCCACTCTTGGCTGACGCATGGTCATCTGCTGCATCGAGAGGACCCCACTCGTTGTCGCTGTGGTGCAACCATGACGGTGGCCCATCTGTTGTTGGAATGTCCTCTTTTAACCTCTCTCAGGCGTGCTTTTAATCTCCAGGGTGATTTATCATCTCTTTTAGGTGACAATGTCTCTATGGCAGATCGGGTTTTAAGTTTTATTCGCGCAAGCGGCTTTTATAGGTCCATTTAATTTTATTATATCACCCTCTTTTGTGCTATATCTTTTACTTTTTGTGTTGTAATTCGACTCCACCCTAAACTTTTATGCTGGAGGTTTTAACGTGTTGCAGAGTGGCTGGCTCATCCTATTATTTTCGTGATCAGCCAGCCACAGTCCTCTGCTGTGCAGTTTTAATTCCTTCTGCCTTTCTTTTCTGTGTTGTTTTTGTTGCTGTGCTCCGTTTTCCATGTTTCTTTATTATTGACCTTGGGGATTTTCTTCCCCTGGAATTTTTATCTTGTGCTTCGCATGACTAATGGATGGTTTCCCTGTGCTCTGTGTGTTTATGAAACAAGGTACCGATGACCTCTGCAGTTTGGTACCTTTAATCCTCCAACCAACCAACCAACCAACCAGGGGCGACACCCTCGGAGTAACGTCCATTGCCGTACCGCCCGCCAAGACAGGATCCGTTTGAGTGAGTAAAACCTCGAGCTGACGAACTTTCTCGTCCCGGTTAGACTCTGCGGAACTCACCGACGCCTCAGGTTGACTGTAAGCGGCAGGCCGCTGGCGACGGCGATCGGAAGCAGACTCCTGCCGCGAGTCAACAGCCGCGCGCAGCGAGGCCCGTTGTAATTTTTTCTGTTTAGAAGTGGACTTGTAGGGTGGGACGCAAGTCACCACCGGACGGCGTTCGCCCCTTACGAGAAGAAACACCCGAAATACTAGCGCTTCGAAAGCGGGGAGCGTTGTCAGCTCTCTCAATCGGCCTTTCCCGACGCGGCTGAGGTTCCGCGGGGGCGTCAAGACGCTCCTCAATATCGACAACAACGGTGGCAGCAGCAGACACATTCTCAGTCACAACAGAGGAAGCAGCCTCTGGAACGGGTTCCGACACGGACAGCGTTACAGCTGCCGGTGCGGGTTCAGACACTATCGGTGGCTCAATTCTATCGACAGCTGTGGGAGCAGGCAACGGGGCCTCCACAGTTTCGGGCAGAGTAAGCACAGGCAACGCCGGGGAGCTATCAGCAACAGGAACGGAAGGTGTAACGTCCATAGCAACAGCGTCGGTCGCAACCTCAGGGTCAGACTCACGACTCGCACGTGCGGGGGAAGCGCCAAGCGCGACCGCCGCCCACGTCACCTCGTCCTGACCGTCTGTCCGTGGTAGTTGCACAGGGCGACTCCGTTTCGGATAGTCCTGTCGAAAATGTCCGGTACCGTTACAAAAAGAACAGGTCGCCGGTTGGCCGCTATAAGTAATAAAGGCCCGATGGCCAGCAACAAAAACAAAGGACGGTATATGCTGTCGGACAATCATGCGGACACTGCGAACACCATTCTCAACATCATAATAATATGCTGACGACCATTTCTCCTTTACGACAGAAAACACTGTCTCGTACGGAAGTAAACTACGAGAAATAGTTTCATTTCGCACTTCAAACGCAGGTTAAAGACGCGTACAGTACGTATACCATAACCCGCATTCGACAACACAACATCACTGATAGTACCGTCATGGTGCTTAATTTTACGTACACCACCATTGACGTTCACTAATGTTTCACACATATCGGAAGGAGACAGTTTCAGAAATAACGAATTGAGGAACGCGTCAAGTTGAACGCAGAGGACAAGACTTTTTTGCAATTGAAGGTCGTTTTTAACCCATTCGTGAATTTCGAAGGCCATAGGCCTACGCACGGATCTATCAAACGCGCACTGAATATTATTCTGACGATTCTCAGAGTTATCGTGATCCATAGTACTCACTGAATGAACAAATCAAAGAAGAAACAGCGCCGCGAAGCACACGCCGCCGACCGCGATCCGCACGTATACACCGCCCGGTGGCCGCAGCGAACGCGCGATGTGTTCGGGCCCACGGCTCCGAAGAGACTGGTGCCTTAAACCAGCGCCTTAGACCGCTCGGCCACGCTACGTGTGCCCGTGTTCTTCGCTTTTGTAGAAACAGTGCACGACACAGCTTCCTGTTCTGCTGCGACTGGCTGCTCATCCATTGCACCTCAAACAACTGCCCTATTCGAATAGAGATTAACTGTGCTGCGACAATTTAAGAAAGAGACGCTCACGGCATGCTGCGCTGTTTTCGTCGCGGGTAGTCAGTGCTCCGGCTGTCGAGACAGAAAACATTGGCAGCTTTTTTTTTTAAATAGAACCTCCCAACTCCCCTTATAGCCCGGCCTTGCGCTCTCCAATTACGCCTTCTTCGGCGAGCTTCCTTAGCTTTAAAATAAAACGTTGCTTCTCCTAAACATAAAAGACGAATTTTTGCACCGTCCATTCAGTCTGAAAAGCGGAAACTCCTCGGTACAGGTTCCTTGAGCGTCGACGTCCTGTGGAAGACGTTGATCTTCAAGTTGAAGTGATGGAATCGGAGACACTGAATGCCTGCGTGGAAAATTTCTTGTGTATGTTCTCCGCTAGCGAAACATCGAAGGAGAACTAAAATCTTCTTGAAGTGAAAGTGCGTGCCTATAATGACAGCGAATCAGCCGCTTTGCGCCTACACTCTATAAAATAAAAAATGAAATAATTACAGCGAGTCAGGCCCTGTGCACCTAGACTCAATAAAATAAAGAATACGTCACAGGGAAGGAACACCCTTCACGCGTTCCATGATATTATGTTCAAAAATGCTTCGTGGTGGCCAGTAAAATAAATAATGGAAACATTGAGAAAAATAAAAGGATCGACGCACATGTCAAAGGAATGAGTATTCTCTCGACCTTTACGAACTGTCTGTCCGATACGGAGAAGGAAAACACAAGTCTCTCCGACGTGTTAAAAATAAAGTAAAAATCCTCCTTTCTTGAAAACCAAACAATCTCCGTGGCAGCGTCGTGCGCAACGCATCCGTGATTGGACGCCGATTTCGTAGGAACCAGACGGTGAAAATAAGTAATAAAAACATAAAGAAATCACTTAATGACAGCGAAACACAATCACACACGAACACAGGATAAAACTTTGTGAAACATTCGTCGTAGTTTCCACGTTGCAGTCCTGCACAAGCGGAATCATCGTACTTGTTCAATATTCACTCTTCCTGTAGCATTCGATTTGCATTAACCATGTTTTCGTGCCCGGAGACAATTCAAAACACAGAAGGAAATAAAGGTTGCAGCAGTGAAGTGTAGATTACAACAGTTTGTCGTGGGCAAATGCGAGTGCAATTTGCAGAAAATTGGCAAAGAGTTTGTGATAATCGCTCTTGGTTTTAGTAAGGTCATGCTGCGTAGACAAATAAACCAAATAGGCATAGTCGTCCGTAAGTCGCAACTGCAGGATGGCGAACACAGTGTGAGTCACGATCCATGCGGTGGCGGCACGCTTCGTAGGCGGATATGGTTTGAAGTCCGGGATCAAAGCCGTGTCCGCAGAAAAACTGGCAGCGCTGGTCCGGTTGATAAGTGCGAGCATCCTGGCGGCAATGTTCCAAGTCGACTGTGACCTCAGGCACACGAAACGATGTTCTAAGGAGTCGTCTTGTCGACAGTCTTCACACAAGCTCGATGGAGATAAGTGGATGCGGCTCAGCTTTTCGTTGGTGGGAAGAATTCTGTTAACCACTTGGTACCAAAAGCTGCTTACTTCCGCTGACAGGAAAGGAGCGTGAACGTGAGCTCACGCAGTCCTCCACGCAGATCTCGGGTAGCGCGCCTCCATTTTAGTGCGAACTGGCCGTCCCCTTAGTCCCTGGTGGACACCCTGCACAGTCCGCGTTCGATGGTCGAGTACGTCGGCGGCGAGATAACATTTCTGAATGAAATATTCCCGAACATACCGCAGCGGAAACGGTGTTGTAGTCGGGTCGAGAGGTGCTGCTTCAGATAGAGGAAGATGAATATCGAACAGAACAGCTGTGGGGCTCGACGGATCCTGTTCAATGGTGACGCTCGTCCGATGAAGGAGCAACGCTGCGGCTTTCATAGCAAAATGAATGAGGCCGAGTCCACCCTGTTCGCGCGGCAAAGTACATGTGTCGTAAGACACATTGAAAATATGTCCACTCCACAATAGCCAATAGACTGCCTGTGTGATGGATATGCCCAAATTCTTAGGTACCGGAAATAACTGAGCGAGATACCAGGCCTTACTCAGCAAGAAAACATTTATTAAAAGAACCCGCTGTGTTAATGCTAGGGTGCGAGTAGCAGACAGGCTAGCCAGAGCTCGTATGCCATTTAAGACAATACGCCAGTTGTAAGACGCAGTCTGTAACAGATTGGCTTGAAAGCAAACACCCAAAATTTTGTGTTCCTGTTTCACTGTAAACCATGGGCGTTTGAAGCCCCGTGTCGCCGCATAAATAGGCAAAAAAACCGTCTTACGGGTATTGATGCTCGCACCGGATGCACGTTCATACTGGGTGAGAAGAGCACGTATTTTGTCAAAGTCGGCGGCCGAGGACACCAAGTGGCCAAGGTCATCGGCATAAGCGCGACAAACGTGGTTCTCATCCCCAATACGTATTCCCCTGCAAGCACTGTGCAAATTACGCAACAAAGGATCTAAGGAAATTGCGTAAAGCTCCATTGACAGAGGGCACCCTTGTTTGACAGGACAGCAGAGTGGAACAGGTTCCGACAAAATTCCATTAATGCTAATCCGGGAGGTGGACTTCCGGAAAAGGTTAAAAATCATAGTTGTGTACTTTACACCGAAATCAAATTTCTGTAGCACCCGCCGGATATACTGATGGCTAATTCTGTCAAATGCCATAGCGAAATCGATGGATAAAATAACAAAAGGAATCCTATTCGTCGTAGCATACGCAATGGCATCCCGGTACGTCGACACAGCACCATAGAGAGTGCGTTTCGGCACTGCACAGCACTGAAAGGGACTAATCAGTTTTTTCATGACCAGCTTCAAGCGAGAGGAGACACATTTGGTGAAGAGTTTATAATCACCATTTAGAAGGGTGATCGGTCTAAGATTGCACAGTTTCCTGGTGACTGGAACCTTTGGAGCCAAGACCACAATACCTTCCAAGAAGGACGCAGGGCCATCCACGCCATTTAAAATTTCATTAAAAACATCAGTCATGGCCGAGCCAAACAAGTGCCAAAAATGCAGATAAAATTCCGGTGGCAACCCATCAGCGCCCGGTGATTTATTCTTGGAACATAGTTTTAAGACATCACGCACTTCCGCCACGGTAAATTTTTCTGTGAGGCGACGGCGATCCGCTACGGATAAGACGTATGGAACGTCGTGGAGAAGCTCGGAAATCGCGGCACCATCCGTGTGTTTCTCACTGAAAAGTTCGCCGAAGTGACGGTGGGCCTCGGCAAGAATTGCCGCCTGGCTATGAAGACACGCACCGTCATTTGATTCCAGCTCTGTGACGTAACGCCGCGTTGCGCGCCGGCGTTCGCGCAGCTGGTGAAATACGGAGCGCGCTTCATCAACAAGCTTACCGGGGGCCCGACTCCTTACGACAGAACCGCGCAATGATTCCCTTTTCAAGTCCAGAAGACGGTGTTTTATTCGCCGAATCGTCGCCATCCGAAGAGCGGGATTATCTGTGTGCAGGTGGATGGCATCATTTAAACAGCTTTCGTAAAATTGCAACGTAGAACGCTCCCAGTGAGCAACATTCTGACTGAACTCCAGGATGGTCTTGCGTAATGCCGGCTTAACAGATTCGACCCACCAAGACAAAGTGGAGGCATACAGACCGCGATATTTCAGCACACTCTGCCATACACGCACGATAACCGGCGCAAAATGTGGGTGTGAGAGATGTCGCACATTAAACTTCCATAATGGACTTGCGCGGGGTTTAATCGCCAACAGAGAATGATAGCGGCAGACATACGCACAATGATCGGAAAAAATCACGGGGTGAACAGAGGATTCCGTAAGACAGTGCTGTTTATCACGAGAAACATAAATTCGATCGAGCCGACTCCTTCCCGTGGGGTAAAAGAAAGTAAATCCCACGTCCCGCGGATGTAAATAACACCACGAGTGAATTAAATTCATCTCAGTAACGAGCGTCTGCAATTCAAGGCACTTATACGGCCGTGGCTCCTGATCTCTATCTTCCAGCACGCAGTTAAAATCGCCGCCCATGACTACAGGCAGGTGGGGGCCTCGTAAAAGGTGACAAACGTCACTACTATAAAAAACACGGCGAAGCGGCTGCCCATCGGCTCCAGAAGGGGCGTACACGTTAATATATCGTACGTTGTTGATCGTGCAAGCTACACCGCGACCATTAGGAATGGTAGCGACATTACTATAATCATGATCAACCCAAATTAAAAAGGCAGTACCACAATTACACTCGATATCAAAGTTCAAGAGTACTTGATAGCCCGGAATTGAGTGAAGTAGATCTGTCACAACCTCCTGCAAAAACACTACGTCAGCAGCAATGTAATTTAAAAAACCCACAAAACTTGCAAACTTCACAGGTGACTCCAATTTATTAAGATTGATAGTAGCAACGACAGATGGTGGGCGTGCTACCATATACTATAGCGAAAAACAAATAAAACAAATTAGACGGCGGGAGTGAATCCACCCTCCTCCTCCTCCATATCGTCTGCCCAGTCACAACGTGCAGACGGTGCAGCCGAAATAGGCGGTTCTTGTGTGGGAGGTGCAGACGCGGAATCCTGCGAAGGGGGGCGCGTGCGCCGCTGGAATGGTGTCTTCAGCCTTACGCTTAACCGAAATTTGGGCCGGGTTCGTTGCCTGAGTCGTCGTAGTGTCCATTGCTAGATTCACATCATTTCCTTTAACCGCCGTACAACCTCTTCCCGCCTGTCTTCCGACACACTTGTCGTAGGCGCTGGCTGACTGCTCGCCACAGGACGTTGTTGACTACGTCCTGCCGTAACCGACGGCCGAGATTCGACTACGGGGCGGGGCAAGGGCTTGTGCGCCGGCTTTTGCACGGACTTTTGCTTTTGTTTCGACTTCGGACGTGGAACCTGCTTCCATTCCGGAGACGGGCTGCGTTCTCCGCGAGAAAAGGATCGTTTTTCTAAAATCCTTGAACTACTGGCACTGCGGAAACGTTCAGTATTGCCACGCCTTTCCGAAACACTTCCACGCCTTGGCTTTGGTTCCTGTGAGGCAGTAGCCCCGTCCGAAACACTTTGAAGTACGAAATTAGATGGTGACGTATCCACAACAGCAACAGGGGGGATAGCCACCTGAACGGGTTCTGATGTGGTCCGCTCCGGAACTTCAGGCACAGCCGGAGGCGGAATCGATATAGTAACTGCGGGAACAGACCGAGAAGGTACGTACATGTCGGGAACGGAAGCAATACCGGTTGCAGTGGCATCAATATCCATCGCGACCGCATCAACGAACGGCGTTTCCGTATCCGCGGAACGTGCCGGTGAGCGTGGAACACCTAAGACGGCCGCGTACGACGCGTCGTCATCTTGATCACGGGGCGGCTGCTGCACAGGGCGCCTACGCCGAAGACAATTTTGCCGAAAATGGTCTGTGGCATTACAATAGGAGCAGGTTTGCGGCTGACCACTGCAAGAAATAAAAGCCCGGTGACCGGCCATAACCAAAAACGAAGGAACGTGCTTCCTCACAATCATTTTGACACTACGGATACCGTTCTCAACTTGATAGATATAAGAGGATGACCACTTCTCTTTCGTAATCGAAAAAACCTATGCCATAAGGCATAAGGCTACGAGCTATAGTCTCATTCCTGGTTTCAAAAGGAAGATTGAATACTCCAACACCTCAATAAGAGGTGGACAGATGTCGCATCGCTCTCGCCGTCACTTGTGACCCCGAATCGTACTTAACGTAGTTTCCCGCAAGCGTCAGCGGAGCGTCAGTCGAGCTGAGAGGAGCAACAAAATGCGCCTTTCCGGTACCGGGAATCGAACCCGGGCCTCCTCGGTGAGAGCCAGGCATCCCAGCCACTAGACCACACCGGATAACGGCACAAGGGCTCCTCCAGCGAACACAGCAAACTATACGCACGCTACATAACGACAACTATAAAACTAGACGCTCCCACTTTGTACAACGGCATGCTCGGGACACATTTCGTGGAGACGAACGCCAGCCATCATGACACCAAACTGCGCCTGTGAATCATGTCGTTGCACCACGCACTGTGCTGCGACAATTTAAGAAAGAGACGCTCACGGCTTGCTGCGCTGCTTTCGTCGCGGGTAGTCAGTGCTCCGGCTTTCGAGACAGAAAACATTGGCAGCGGTGGGATTTGAACCCACGCCTCCGAGGAGACTGGTGCCTGAACCCAGCGCCTTAGACCGCTCGGCCACGCTACCGACGCCGCACGGCGGTCAGAGGAGCTGCGCTCTACCCCACGAGAAAACACCGCAATGGCACAAGAAACGAGAAAAAATTGGCAGCTTTTTTTTTTTTTTTTTTTTTTTTTTTTGTGGGCCTCCCATCTCCCCTTATAGCCCGTCCTTTCACTCTCCAAATAACGCCTTCGTCGGCGAGCTTCTCAGCAATAGTTAGTGCTGGTGCCAGATGTAACTGAAACGAAAACTATCGTTCGACCAAGAAGGTTGCAAAGTAAGCCTCCTTCCTCTGAGGCAGTCCTTATGAGAAGGGAAAACAGAAATGTATGCATCTTGACGCAAATCCATGGAAACCTTAAAAGGCAGCGTGAAGTGGGAAAAACAAAAGGAAAAAAATATATATACATATATACAAACTTCTCGTAGGAGTCAAATTAAAGTACAGTCAGCACACAACGCAAAACGCCATCCAGCAATGGAGAAATCATTAAACACGATTGTACACCGTTGAGAAAGGTGGAGCGGTGATTACTCCGAATAAAACGAGAAAAGAAAAAGAAAAATAATAATTCAATTCTAAAGGAAAAGCACACCAGGAATCCTGACCAAAAGAAAAGCAATGAAACACAACGAAATGTCCACAAAGAAAAGGGAACACTTTCATGCAACGCCTCTTCCTGGCATTACGATCCCAAACCAATACATGGCAGAGTGGGAAACAATAAGAAAATAAACAAAGATAAAACAAAAAATCCTCGCATAATGCCATACACGAGGCAATTCCCAAGGGAGGAATGTCTACCGTTTACGTTACATGTTTCGTTTCTGGTACTGAAGATACATTCATCGCAAGACGAATTCGCTTACTATCACGACATAGTTTTATGCAGGAAAGTGTAAATTGAATTAAGTCGGCATCGGTAAATGAGCAAAAGCATGCGCCAAGGCGACATGCAAAAAATTTGTAAATGTCATAGTATAGTCTTTTCGAACACGGTACTTGCCATGTTCAGCCCATGTGAGAAAATCAAGACGATCCGTCAGTTTGAGGAAAAATAGAGAATGTATTGTATGACCGAGTAACCAAATGGTGGCATTGCGTTTAGTGTTCGGAAACGCCTTACACTGGGGTACGATCGCATCTGCCACTGTCACCTGCGCTGTAGACACCCTGTTGACGAGACGCACCATATCCCGTGCAGTGTCCCACACAGCACGGAACCGACGGCACACGAAGCGATGTTCAATAGTATCCTCGTCATGACACTCTTCGCAGGCGGGGGACGGACTCAGATGAATAGAGTGCAGTTTAGCATTTGTAGGAATCGTACCATTGACGACTTTATACCACGTCGCTCTAACGTGCGTAGGAAGGACGGGTGTGGCGATGTTGCGCCAAACTGTTCGCCAGTCAGTGTGCGGCATGCGGTACTCCCACTTATTCCTGGCCGGTAATCCCCGCAGAGCACGGATTATGTCGCCGACACGGCCTCCTCTGGAGCCACCATACGCAAGATAACTCTTGTCAAAATAAAAACGCCGCACGTAATTCAGCGCAAAGGGTATGTGGCTGACAGAGACCGGGGCAACTACAGAAGGTGGGCGATAGTGATTGAGCAACATGACCGTGGCACTGCTGGTACCTTTCTCTAACACGGCCGTAGTCCGTTTGAGGAGAAGCGCCGCGCATTTGGCGGAAAAATCCACCAGTCCGAGTCCCCAATCGGTTGGATTTAAGGTGCAGGTGGCTAAGGAGACTTTGAAAATGTCCCCTTTCCAAAGGAGCCAGTAGACAGCCTGTTCAATAGCGCGGTCTAGGAGCTTAGGTACCGGGAGAACTAGTGCTAAATACCACGCTCTAGCCAAGACGGTAGTATTGATAAGCTGCACCTTATCATAAAGCGCCAAATGCCGGGCCGCATGAATTTTAACAACCGCCCTAATTTTGTGTAAGGTGGGACGCCAATTCAGAGCCTCCATGCGCTAAGGATTATCTGATAAAATAACCTCCAGGACTTTGTGCTGCTGCACAACACTGAACCAATTTCGTCGCCCCCCCCCCCCCCTGCGGGTCCGGGGGTTAGAATAGGCCCGAGGTCTTCCTGCCTGTCGTAAGAGGCGACTAAAAGGAGTCTCAAACGTTTCGGCCTTAATGTGATGGTCCCCATTAGGGTTTGACCTCCATTTTTCCAAATTCCACAGAAGTACGAGCCTTTTGGGGAAGGACACCTTACGTGGTGCCCATGAGTCCTCTGTGCCCTAAGAGCTTTGCACTCTTGATCGCCTTGGCGTCATCACTGCACCCTCCATCCCTCATTTTCGGCTTACGCAGCTGATGGATTGTGCAAGTTACGCCCTTAGTGCGTCACCATCTGCACCCACGGTCACTATGGACTACCCATGGCACCCAAAATCCAGCACGGTAGCCAGCCCGTTGTGGTGGGGTCGTCATGTACCCTCTAGGTTGTAGCCCCCTGACAACACAGGGATCGTACTGCCGATGCCTGAGCTGACACCTCCCCACATAAGCCAAGGAGTCGATGCTCGTCTCTCTGGGGCATCAGGACTCCCGGCAACGGCCATCCTGCCAGGTGGCCTTTGCTGTGGCTGGGTGGCGCCCGTGGGAAGAGCCCCTGGTCGGAGTGGGTGGCATCGGGGCGGATGCCCCGCAATGAAGCGGGTGAAGTCTCAATCCGGTGGTCGCACGACCGCCAACGTCTCTAAGCGCGGTAAGACAGAATTTAATGCTGTCACATATAACCCCAAATCGTTCCCTTCCCTAGCCACGCCATGGGAGGAACGTAGGGCTGCGAACAGACAGGAGCCGTATTCACCGCGATACCTTGTGTTCAGCAGAACCGATGGGGATTCGTTTTTGGGGACTAAGCCTCTCTTCTTTGTTCACCATCTTGAAGATAAGTTTGGGGAAGTGGCATATGTTTCCAAAATGAGGAGCGGGGCTATTTTGATACAAGCAGTTTCATCTGCACAGTCACGGGCGTTACTCGCCTGTGAGAAGCTTGGTGACATCCCCGTTCATGTCACTCCCCATAAGTCCTTAAATTTGGTCCAGGGGATTATCTTTCATAAAGATCTTCTGCTACAGTCTGATGACGAGCTACGGGAGAAACTGGCACGACGAGGTGTGCACTTAGTCCGTCGTGTCTTTAGGGGTCCAAGGATAATAGGGTCGCTACCGGTGCCTTCATCCTGGCCTTTGAGGGTGACTGCTTGCCTGAGAAGGTCAAGGTCATGATCTACCGGTGCGATGTCAAGCCCTATGTCCCACCCCCTATGCGATGCTTCCAGTGCTGGAAGTTCGGACATATGTCCTCCAGATGCACTGCCAGCCCCACGTGTCGTGATTGTGGACGACCTTCACATCCTAATGCTCCATGTGCTCCGCCTCCCACCTGCGTTAACTGTGGGGAGCATCATTCTCCCTGCTCGCCAGACTGTGCAGTCTACCAAAGAGAGCGGAAGATACAAGAAATTAAGACCCTGGACCGTTTAACTTACCAAGAGGCAAAGAAGAAGCTAGAACGGCTCAACCCCACATCTATGTTGAGGAGTTATGCTGCTGCAACTCTGCTGCCACCAGTTCCTGCAAAGACTCCCTTCTCAGTTGGCCCACAGAACGGTAAAGTTACGCCTGCCCCACCGCTAATAGGGTCTACACTCTCTTCCACTGCTCCCAAAACACCCAGTTTGGGAGCAGTGGACCCCGAACAACTGGGTACATCCATCCCCACCTCTCAGCCGGAGGGGCACCAGCCTCCTCCGACTGCTCAGCCGGAGAGGCAAGAGTCTCTTCCGGCTCCTCAGCTGGAGAAGCAACAGCCTTCTCCGGCTGCTCAACCGGAGAGGCAACAGCCTCCTCAGGCCTCACTCGTTCGGAAGGGGTCCCTTGGGGGAGTCCCTTCCAAGGATTTTACCAGTGTCTCGCCAGACGCTAGCCAGTGGCTGAGGAAGCCACCAGCTGCTGGTCTAAGGGCTTCACGCTCTTCCTCTGTTCCTGACAATGCATCAGGAAAGCCCTCCCAGCATGCGAACCCTCCTCCCAAAGACAAGAGAGAGAAGAGGAAGCTCTCTAAGAAGCCTAAAGACCCGGTGGTTCCCGCGCCAACGCTTCCTGTCAGCTCAGCCTCTGAGGATGAGGTCGAGCTCTTTGCGTCCCCTGATGACCTGGATCTCGCCGTCTCAGATACGATGGCAGTTGCGACGTCAGTCACTCAGTCGGTGGCAGCATGTGAATCTGTGAAGTAATTTGCTTTTTCAGTACCTTAATGCCGTTACAGGACACGCTTTGTACAATCCTCCAGTGGAATTGTGGCGGTTATTTTAGCCATCTCCCTGAGCTACGACAGCTTCTAAGCATGACACCTGCTTTCTGTATTGCCCTCCAGGAAACCTGGTTCCCGGCAATGTGGACCCTTGTCCTTCGTGGATACAGGGGTTGTTACTGCAACTGTAGCCCCCATGGGCTCAGCATTCATTTGCTGGGTACGGGCTTGGCGACCCCGGGGTCCTGAGCTGGGGACTGGTAAGCGCCGCCAGTCCCCTGTCACCGTAACCTCTGGGCATACTTCAACGACCACCGTGCGGCGCGGCGGTGGAACGTTGTGTGTCTCAGGGAATGGGGATCTTGGCTTGACCGCCCGGATCGCGAGGATGGAATAAACCTCTATAAAAAAACCCTCAATCTCAGGGTGTGCTGCGCGCCGATGAGATGCATGGCTGTTGAGGTGGAACAGTCGATAGCGGGCAACCTCTGGGGAACCTGCCGCACCTCAGTTGTATAAGGCTTACCTAGGCACGCGGGGCTCTGTCTAGGTGGACTTCTAGTTCCCTAGCTGCTCGTGGGACCGAGATGGATCCTTCGAAATCCTCTTTTCTTCCTCCCAGCGGAAAGGGTGGGCCGCTGGAAGGTTCTAACACCCAGTCTCTTAAGAGGGCCCGTGCAGTCAGCCCCCTGACTCCGGCGCTTCTTTACAAAGTCCAGTCTTAGGTAACAGAATGCATTCTGGTAATCCGAATGTGTTTCTCATTGTGAAACGGAAGGAGGGTAGTTTCGAGAAGGTTTCGCCCTTCTATATACAAAAGGGATTGGAGGGAATCTGTGGCTCCTTAAAATCGGTGAAGCACTTACGTAATGGGACCTTGCTAGTGGAAACTTCCACTTCTCAGCAAGCAACTAACCTCCAATCTGCTAAATGCCTTGGAGAGTATGCCATAGACACTGAACTGCACAGCACCTTGAACTATAGCAAAGGTGTTGTGACATGCCGGGATCTAGCTGATATTCCCAAGGAAGAACTGCAACGTGAGTGGGCTCCGGAAGGTATCGTTGATGTCCAACACATCATGAAGAGGGTTGATGGCACTCTTGTCAAATCCGACTCCTTTATTCTGACCTTCAGTAGCACAAAACTTCCTGAACATGTTAAAGCTGGCTTCCTTGGCCTTAGTGTGAGGCCTTATTTCCCGGCCCCAATGCGCTGTTTCAAATGCCAGCGTTTTGGGCATACCACCTTAGGCTGTAAAGGCGAAGCGACTTGTGGAAACTGTGGTCAGGCTGCTCATGAAGGAGTTGGTTGCTCGTCTCCGGCTAAATGTATTAATTGCTCTGGGAACCACCCTGTTTGGAGTAGGGACTGCCGCATATTTTTAGAGGAACGCAAGGTCCAGGAAATAAAAACAACCAAGCGTATCCCCTATGGTGAGGCCAAGAAGATTTATAAGTCGATGCAACCTCCCACATTTGCTACATCTTTTGCATCCCTGGTACAGAAGCCTACTCCAAAAGTCGATGCCTCAACGCAGACTGAGGTGGTGAGTGTTGGCACTAACACCTGTAGCTGTCAGTGCACTTGCAACGCAGCCAGTGTTCCAGAGCCAGTAGCCCCTCCTCGCACGGCAGACAAAGGAACAGTGGCGGACTTGGTCCAGCCCCTCGCGCCTCCAACAGCTGAGGTTGTCCCAAAGCCCAGTGCGCCAATTACCACTCCCACATCCGCTCCCCCAAAGTCCACCAAGCCACAGAAAGCTACTGTGCAGCAGCAACAGCGGGTCAAATCCCGTGGTAAACCATCTGACCATGCGGATGTTGTTTTACGCGAGGCTTCATCTGACTCTTCCCCAGAGTTGATGGAGTACAATGTATGTGTGGGGCAATCATCTCGTCCCACGCCTGCCCCTCCACCTGCTGCGGTCTCACCACCCCGTCGGAGAGACAGGATGAAGGTGCTACCCCCAACATAGATGGCTCCCATACTCCAGTGGAACTTGCAAGGGTTCAGGACGCATGTGGAGGAACTACGTCTACTTTCTCAGGGTAGACCACTGTGTCTCTGTCTCCAGGAGACGTATTTCCATCCATCATACTCCCCTGAGATACGAGGCTATACACTCCACAAAAAGGACGACCTGAGTGGAGAGAGAGCTAGAGGAGGCGTAGGTATTTTCGTCAGGACGGACTACCACTACTCGCCTCTCTCACTTACGACTACTCTACAGGCCGTCGCTGTGTCCGTGCACGTGCGTCATCCATTGACTGTATGCTCACTTTACTTGCCGCCACATGATGCTCTTGATGAAGCGGCTCTCACCGACCTTCTTACACAGCTCCCCCAGCCATTCATTATTTGTGGTGATTTTAATGCCCACAATGTGCTTTGGGGCTCTGCAATTACCTGCCCCAGGGGTAGAGCAATTGAGAGGCTTCTCCTGTCATCCTGTGCCTACTTGCTCAATGGAGGACAGAGTACTCATTTCTGCATGGCGACTGGGTCGTTCTCTGTCATAGATCTCTCGTTTTGCTCTCCAGCTCTTGCCGCTAGTGCTCACTGGGAAGTGGTCGCTGACTTGCACGGCAGTGATCATTTCCCAATCTGGATTCACCTGCCAGATGGCGTGGGCCCCGAAAGGAGACCACCACGATGGGTGCTCAGTGGAGCTGACTGGACACTTTATAGCCAGTTGGCCCAATTCGAACACTGTGCGAATGTTGAGGTGTGGGTGGATCATATTACCAAAACGGTCCACCACGCCGCTGCAGCTTCCATTCCACAGTCCACAGGCCACCGGAAAAGGCCACCTGTGCCTTGGTGGAGTGACGAATGCCGCTCTGCAATCAGGACCAGGCGTGCGGCCCTGCGGCGGTTCAAGTGTCGGCCGACTGCTGAGAATCTTGCAGCCTTTCGGGTGGCGAGGGCGAGATGTCGCCGCATTATTCGTGAGAGCAAGAAGAGGTCGTGGCAAAAGTTCCTGAACACCATTAATCGTTCCACCAAAAGTTCCATTGTTTGGGAGACCATTAGGAGAATTTCTGGCAGAGGAGGGAGGTGCCCCATAGCTGCTGTAATGAATAACGGCACTCTCCACACAGATCCGCGAGACATTGCCCAGACTATGGCAGCATATTTTGCGACAGTTACTGCCACAACCAGTCAGGATCCAGGTTTCCAGCGCCATAGAGCGGTTGCTGAGAGGTGTAGTCTGAACTTCCAGCCCACCTCTCATGAAGTTTACAACTGCCCTTTTTCTGTGTGGGAGCTGGATTCTGCATTGTCTGGAGCTCGTGACACTTCCCCTGGTCACGACAGGATCCATTACAGTATGCTATGGCACCTCACAATGCGCAACAAAGAAATCCTCCTCGCACTTTTTAATGCCATTTGGGCGTCGGGTCACTTTCCTGACGCGTGGCGTGAGGCAGTTTTAATCCCTTTTTTAAAACCTGGGAAAGACCGCACGAGCCCAAGTAGCTACCGTAGTATTGCCCTCACTAGTTGCATAGGGAAGACCTTGGAGCGGATGGTCAACCGCCGCCTTGTCTGGATGTTAGAATCCCGGCAACAACTTAGTCGCTTTCAGTGTGGGTTCAGGAGGTTTCGTTCCACCTTCGATAACCTTGCCCTCCTGGAGGCGGCTATCCAACAAGCTTTCCTACGCCGTCATCACCTTCTAGGTGTATTTTTCGACATCGAGAAGGCCTACGATACCACTTGGCGGCGTCTCATCCTGGAGCAGCTTCACGAATGGGGTTTTCGTGGTTGTCTTCCTCTTTTTATTCAGTCTTTCCTCTCGCCACGATATTTTAGATACCGAATTGGTGACGTCCTGTCTGATCGCTTTGAGCAGGAGAATGGTGTCCCTCAGGGTAGCGTTTTAAGTGTGACTCTCTTTGCCATCGCTATTAATAGCATTACGTCCATAGTGAAAAGTCCTGTCCAGTGTTCTTTGTTTGTGGATGATTTCTCTTTGTTCTGCTCTTCTTCAAGCCTTGCAACGACAACTCGTCAGTTGCAACTTACGATTAGGCGTTTGGATGACTGGGCGCTGAAGAGTGGCTTTAAGTTTTCCACCGAGAAGTCTGTATGTGTTCTTTTTAACCGTTCTCGTTCGATTTTCACCTTTCCTGAGTTGCGCTTGCGGGACACTATTCTGTCTTTTAAAGACACGGTGAGATTTCTGGGGCTCATTTTTGACTCGAGGCTCACGTGGCTACCTCATCTTAAAGACCTGAAACGGCGGTCGCTTCAGGCTTTAAGTATTTTAAAATGTCTTAGCCACAGTACATGGGGAGCTGACAGGGCTTGTCTGCTCCAGTTTTACAGGGCGTTTGTGCGATCTCGGCTCGATTATAGGTGCACGGTGTATGGGTCTGCGAGGCCTTCGTACTTAAAGATGTTGGACGTTGTGCACCATGAAGGGCTTCGGTTGGCCACTGGGGCATTCCGAACTAGCCCCATACCAAGCCTCTGTGCAGAGGCTGGTGAACCGCCACTTCATATGCGGCGACGGCTACTTACGGTCCGCCAGGCGTATAAAACTTTGTCCACACCATACACACCTGCAAACCATACCGTTGCTCAGCCTCCTCTGGCACGGTTATTTCATAACCGGCAACGTGCGACGCAGCCCTATGGGATTCGCGCACAGGATTGCCTCGCTGCAATGTCTATGGCTGGTCTTCGTGTTTTACGTCGCGGTTGGAGCAGATCTCCACCTTGGCTCCTCCGAAGACCCAAACTTATTTTAGATTTGACTCGTTTTAAGAAGGATGGCACGCCAGATTTTACATTCCAGTCACTGTTTTTTAACATTTTAGATGTGCATCACGGTTTCACTGTCGTTTACACTGATGGCTCCAAACAGGAGACTTTCCTTGGCTGTTCTGTGGGCTTCTCTGATAATGTTACCCGGATTCGCCTCCCTGCTGAGTATACCGTTTTCGCAGCGGAGCTCCACGCGATCCTGAAGGCACTGGAGCAGATGAATCGTGTTCGGGGCGATCGATTTCTTCTCTGCTCCGATTCTCTTAGTGCCTTACAATCACTGCAGAACCTATACCCGACTGAGGAGATGGTCCAGCTGATACATGACCAACTGTACTTGCTCCAACAGCGGGGTAAAGAGGTATCCTTCTGCTGGGTGCCTGGTCATGTCGGCATATGGGGCAATGAACAGGCTGATCGGGCTGCCAAGGAGGCCTGCAGAGAGCAGGATGTGGTCCAGTGTCCTATCCCCTTGCAGTCAGTCATCGCTGCACTCCACAGGAAGAGCATGGAGTTGTGGGAGGACGAATGGCTGGCGGTGACGGCCAATAAACTGCGGTCGGTAAAGTCAACCACTCGGCCGTGGCGTTCCTCCTGCCGGTTGCTCAGGCGGGAAGAGGTGGCCCTCACCCGTCTTCGGATCGGGCACTGTCCTCTGACGCTTAGCTATTTATTACGGCGGGAGGATCCTCCGTTTTGCGATGCCTGTGGTGTGCACATCTCTGTCCGGCACATTTTAACAGACTGCATTTTATACCGTGATGCAAGGGCAGACGCACAAGTTGATGGGGATCTGCCTTGTGTTTTAGCAAACGATGAGACGTGTGTGTCTAGGGTTTTTAAGTTTTGTGATGTGTCTGGACTCTGGCCTAAACTTTTAGGCTGGAGGTTTTAGTGTATTGCAGAGTGGCTGACTCCTCCCTTTTTTTCCTTGCGGTCAGCCAGCCAGCCACTTCCATCTGCCACATTGTTTTAGCTCCCTCTCTCATTTTCTTCCTGTGTTGTCCATGTTTTACTGCTGACGCCCTGCTTCATCCCACGCTTCGGTGTGGGTGAGCACATATTTTCCACTGATTGTTCCCCGTGTTTTATGTTCCGTTTTATGTAAATGTTCTGAGGGTTTTTTTTTCTTTTTTTTTTCTTTTTTTTTTTTTACACCCGTCTCACTAGGATACTGAACGGGCGCTGAAGACCTTGCTGTCGTGCGCCCACAAAACCACTCTACTACTACTACTACTACTACTACTACTACTACTACTACTGCAACCGTAGCACTTACAATTGTGTGTCAGGTGGAGCCTGTGTGTATGTCCTTACCTCTGTATATAGTGCTCCTGTGCCCCCTTCAAACATCATTGGAAGCTGTGGCTGTACGCGTAAGGACTACCCAGGACGTAACCGTCTGCAGTGTCTATCTCCCTCCAGGTGGTACAGTCTCCCTGACCGAATTGGCTGCACTTGTCACCCAACTCCCCACGCCTTTTCTTCTCCTGGGGGATTTTAACGCCCACAATCCCCTGTGGGGTGGAACGAAGGTTACTGGCCGAGGCAGAGAGGTCGAGAATCTCATCTCCCAACTCGACCTCTACCTCTTAAACACTGGCGCCGCCACACATTTCAGTGTGGCGCATGGCACGTTCTCGGCCATAGATCTGTCATTGTGCAGCCCAGGGCTTGTACCATCGGTCCACTGGAGAGTCCACGAGGACTTGTGTGGTAGTGACCATTTTCCCATCTTCCTTTCACTACCACAGCGTCGCTCCCTTGAACGCTCGCCTAGATGGGCATTTAGCAGGGCAAACTGGGACACGTTCTCCTCTGCTGCCACTGTTGAATCTCTCCCCCATGGTAACACCGATGTGGCGGTTGAGACACTGACTGCAGCGATTGTTTCCGCTGCGGAACGTACCATTCCTCGTTCGCTAGGGTGCCCCCGGCGAAAGTCGGTGCCTTGGTGGTCTCCAGAGGTCGCTGACGCCATTAAAGAACGTCGGCGGGCTCTTCAGTGACATAAGCGGCACCCGTCTTTGGAGAACCTCATTTTATTCAAACGTCTCCGTGCTCAGGTATGGAGGCTTATCAAACGGCGGAAACAGGAGTGCTGGGAGAGGTACGTTTCCAACATTGGTTCCCGTACTTCCCCCTCCCAGGTGTGGATGAAGATTTGGCGCATCTTTGGATTGCAGTACTCTACAGGTGTCCCAGGGCTTACCATCAACGGGGCGATATCCACCGATGCCGATGCAATCGCCGAGCATTTCGCACAGCACTATGTTCGGGCCTCTGCGTCGGGGAATTACCCGCCTGCGTTTCGTGCGCTCAAACGCCGGGAGGAAGGCAAACGGCTTTCTTTTGCTTCTCGCCACCTTGAGGCGTATAACGCCCCATTTAGTTTGTGGGAACTCCAGAGCGCCCTGGCACAGTGCCCCGATACAGCCTCTGGGCCAGATGGCGTCCACAATGAGATGCTCAAACACCTGTCCCCGGACTGTCAGCGATGTGTTCTTGCCATCTTCAACCGCATATGGGGTGATGGTGTCTTTCCGTCGCAGTGGCGAGAAAGTACCATCATTCCGGTGCTGAAGCCTGGTAAGGACCCGCTTACTGTGGATAGCTATCGGCCCATCAGCTTGACAAATACTCTGTGCAAGCTACTGGAACGCATGGTGAGTCAACGGCTGTGTTGGCTGCTCAAGTCTCGGGGTCTTCTGGCTCAGTGCCAGAGCGGCTTCAGTCAGGGCCGTTCCACCGCCGATACTTTGGTCTTCCTTGAGTCTGCAATCCGCACTGCTTTTTCCAGGCGCCAACACCTCGTCTCCGTCTTTTTCGACCTCTCCAGAGCATATGACACGACGTGGCGGCACCATATTCTCGCCACGTTGCACGGGTGGGGTCTCCGGGGCTCTCTCCCCATTTTTATTCAGAATTTTTTATCTGTTCGGACATTCCGCGTTTTAATTGGCACATCCCATAGTTCACTTCATATCCAGGAGAACGGCGTTCCACAGGGCTCTGTATTGAGCGTGCCCCTTTTCCTTGTGGCCATTAATGGCCTTGCAGCAGCAGTAGGGTCGTCTGTCTCACCCACGTTATATGCTGACGATTTCTGCATCTTTTTCAGCTCCTCCACCATTGGTGTTGCAGAACGTCGGTTGCAGGGAGCCATACACCAGGCGCAGGCGTGGGCCTTAGCCCATGGGTTTCAATTTTCTCCTGCGAAGACTTGTGTTATGCACTTTTGTCGGCGTCGAACTGTCCATCCCCACCCTGAGCTCTATCTTCAGGATGCTATGCTCAGGGTCGTTGACACTTACCTTTTTCTGGGATTGCTGTTAGACACCCGGCTTACTTTGCTTCCACATATTCGTGAGCTCAAGCGTCAGTGCTGGCAGCATCTGAATGCCCTCCGCTGCCTCAGCAACACAACTTGGGGTGCTGATCGTAACACGCTGCTGCAGCTCTACAAAGCCCTTGTGCTGTCCCGACTGGATTATGGCGTATGGCTCAGCGTCGCCCTCAGCGTTGCAACTGCTGGACCCCGTTCACCATTGTGGGGTTCGACAGGCGACAGGAGCATTCCGCACCAGTCCTGTTACTAGCCTACTTGCTGAGGCGGGGGTTCCTCCGCTCCACATTCGGCGTCAACAACTCTTAGCCAACTATGCTGCCCACGTCCGTTGTTCTCCCCGTCACCCTAACTACCGTCTCCTTTTCGCCGATGCGGCAGTCTATATCCCACACCGGCGGCCGCGATCAGGCCACGCAATTGGGACCCGTGTTTGGTCACTCCTTAGTGACCTCGAGTGTTTGACTCTTCCATCTGCTTTCCATGTCCGCCCACATACACCACCTTGGTGTATTTGTCGGCCGCAGCTTCGGCTGGAACTTTCCCGATGGCCAAAAGATTCAGTTCCTCCTGCAGTCTTGCGCCGCCAATTCCTAGCTCTCCTAGGCGCATTCCATGACTCTGAGGTTATCTATACCGATGGCTCGATGGTTGATGGCCGTGTGGGTTACGCTTATGCTCATGCGGACTATTTAGACCAGCGCTCCTTGCCGGACGGCTGCAGTGTTTACACTGCAGAGCTAACAGCCATTTTTCGTGCCCTTGAGCGTATTCGTACCAGCACTGGCGAGTCTTTTGTCATTTGCAGTGACTCTCTCAGTAGTCTACAGGCTCTTGACCAGTGCTACCCACACCATCCCATTGTTGTTGCCATCCAGGAGTCCGTTCATGTTCTTGAACAGCGTGGACGTTCAGTGGTGCTCATATGGACCCCGGTACACGTTGGGATAGCTGGAAACGAACACGCCGATAAGTTAGCTAATGAAGCCACCCGCAAACTGCCGTTGGAGATCGGCCTCCCGGCAACTGATCTCCGATCGGTGTTACGCCGTCGGGTCTTTGGGATGTGGGCAGACGAATGGCGCACTCTGTCTGCCCCCAACAAGTTGCGGCAGGTCAAGGAGACAACGACTGTGTGGGGTTCCTCCATGCGGGCCTCTCGCAGGGATTCTGTTGTTCTGTGTAGGCTCCGCATTGGCCACTCTTGGCTGACGCATGGTCATCTGCTGCGTCGAGAGGACCCCCCTCATTGTCGCTGTGGTGCAAATATGACGGTGGCCCAATATATTGTTGGACTGTCCTCTTTTAACCGCCATCAGGCGATCTTTTAATCTCCTGGGTGATTTAACATCTCTTTTGAGTGACGATGTCTCTATGGCAGATCGTGTTTTAAGTTTTATTCGAGCAAGTGGCTTTTATAGGTCCCTCTAATTTTATTGCGTGACCCTCTTGTGTACTGTATCTTTTACTTCGTTTTGTGTTTTAATTCAACTCCACCCTAATCTTTTAGGCTGGTGGTTTTAACGTGTTGCAGAGTGGCTGGCTCATCCTATTATTTTCGTGATCAGCCAGCCACAGTCCTCTGCTGTGCAGTTTTAATTCCTTCTGCCTTTCTTCTCTATGTTGTTTTTGTTACTGTGCTCCGTTTTCCATGTTTCTTTATTATTGACCTTGGGGATTTTCTTCCCCTGGGATTTTTATCTTCTGCTTCGAATGCTTATGGATGGTTTCCCTGTGTTCTGTGTGTTTATGAAACAAGGGACCGATGACCTTTGTAGTTTGGTCCCTTTAATCCTCAAACCAACCAACGAACCTTCGTGCAAGTCGTCGGACGTAAAAGCCTCATTAAGATGGGCACGGTCTGTGCGGCTTAAAACATTAGGAACCCCCTGTAAAATACGACGCAGCGCAGCTTGATCGACATCAACATCTTGAAAGAGAGACTCAAAATGTGCGTGGATTTCATTCTCAATCGTCACCCTGTCGGAGGTCTTTATTCCATCCCGAGTGACCCACGCATTAAAGGCCAATCGTTCGCGCATCTTCCGCTCTCTGTTGAGATGATATATAGAGAGCGGGTCCCCGTCCACGGCACCCACAGGCTGGCTCCGAGTAACCGGCCCTCTACCCTTCCGCCGCAGATCGGTCAAAAGTTCGGCCTGAAATTGTTTGAAAACGGGAAGAAGATGCGGCTGGGCCGTAACTTGTTGGGCGAGGTCCTTCAAACAGCTCTGATAAAAGTGTGACGTCGAGCGACGCCAGTGCGCTGCGTCGCGGCTAAAATAATTAAAAAGGACCGGACTGCAGGTTTGGCAGCGCCAACCCACCACTCGAGGACGCTACCATCACCGGGTTTAGCCTACAAAAGTTTGTGCCACATATCAGTAAAAGACTGCTTAAAATGGGAGTCGGCGAGCAGACTGCAGTTTAACATCCATAGATTTTTGCGATAGTAAGGCCGAGAAAGTGGAAGAGAAAGTTCACAAATATAACTGCAGTGATCTGAAAAAATAACTGGCCTGATCTCAGATCGAGTCACCGGGGCAGCTAGTGACGATGACACATAAATCCGATCAAGTCGGCTGTGTCCCGTGGGATAAAAGTAGGTAAACTGGGTTTCAACCGGGTGGTGCAATCGCCACGTGTCTTTGAGATTAAAACTTGTGAGGAGCGTGTGGAGTTCCTGACACTTGTTGGGGCGCGGCTCCTGGTCGCGATCATCGGTGACCGCATTAAAATCACCACCTAAGATTAAATGAGCGGAATTCCGGTGCAAAACCTCACACAGCTCCTGACCATAAAAGAGCCGCCGCGCCGCGTAGTCGCTGCCGGAAGGAGCGTAAACATTAACAAACACGACGCCTTCAATAGTGCACGCAATAGCGCGGCCAGTAGGTAGACACTCAATATTCGTGACAGTGAGGTCGGGGCAGACTAAAATAGCAGTGCCGGTGACATCGTCGGACACCACATTATCCACAATAACGTAGTCACTCAGATCGGTTAGAAGCATCAGAGCCTCACGTGTCACTTCTTGCAAAAAGGCGACATGGCAACGGGTTTCATATAAAAGAGTTTTTAAGGCAAAAACCTTATGCGGACTACGCATTTTGTTAACATTTACGGTAAGAATATGCCACCGACGCGTGTCAGGAACCATACACAACGCAAGGAACAACAAATGCAGTGCTCACAAGAAGCGAAGCAGTAGCGCCGCGAAGATAACGCGTGTTGTGGTCAAGAACGACGAAAATGGCATACCGACAGGTGGCAGATAGTATACACGGAATACACACGAAATAAGGGTCCACTATAAAGGTCACAACGGCGCCACCAACGCAAAGCATCATGTGAGCATGAACGGCGAAAATGATCCACCGCAGGCCATCAGACACCAGCCACAGGGAACACACCAACAAGTAAGCACAGTCAAATAGAGGTGCCCCGGCACAGCTAGGACGACGCAGTCGATCGACAGGAGCGGTGAAAAAACAAACCGCCGACGCTGTACACAAATAAAAGTTACAGGTCGCAAAGTGGCACAACGAAAGGACATGTGAGCCGTCAAACGACGCATGCAGTCGACAACAACGGTAAAAGCCGTCCCCCAACAGGTGTAGACAGGAGACGTAGGTATAATAGTAAAAGAAACCAACAGAATAAAATTGCATGTGCGCCGCCAATTCCATTAAGACAGCGCACGGTATTGACAGCAACGGGGAAAACACACAAGCAACGCGTGTCGGACCCCATACACAGTTAAATTAGACAACAAGACTAAAGAAATGTGCACAGCTGGGAAAGCACTCGTGCTGCCGTAATGATCCAAGTTACCGGCAAGAACGACTAAAATGTGTCCCCGACAAGCGGCGGACACCAGACACATTTAAAAGTACCAGACACAATTAAAATACACAACAAATAAAGGGACACAACGAGGGATGCAGTCACGCCGCCAAGCGATGAGCAAAGTCAAGTCACGTTACGTACCGCTGCCAGTCCCTTCTTCCACCTCCACGTCCGCCGCCCAGTCACACTTTGCACTAGAAAACACGGGGGGCGGAACCACCTCCGTTTCCATAGCAAGAGCGGCACCCGACGGAGCCGCCGTGGCAGGTCCAGCGCCGGCGGGAGGATCAGAGCCAGAATCCTGCGAGTGCGGCCGGATGTGACGGCAATGAGAGTCGTCCGATTTGCGTTTGCCTGCGACTTGTGCAGGCGACACGCTCGGAGTAACGGCCATCGCCGTACCGCTTGTCACGACAGGGTCCGTTTGAGTGAGTAAAACCTTGAGCTGACGAACTTTCTCGTCCCTCTTGGATTCCGCGGAACTCACGGACGCCTCAGGCTGACTGTGAGCGGCAGGCCGCTGCCGACGGCGATCGGCAGCCAACACCGGCCGCGAGTCAACAGCCGCACGCTGCGAGACCCGTTGCAATTTTTTCTGTTTTGAGGTGGACTTGTAGGATGGGACACAAGTCACCACCGGGGGCGGCGTTCGCCCCTTACGAGAAGAAACACCCGAAAGACTAGCGCTTCGAAAGCGGGGAACGTTGTCAGCTGTGGGAGCACGCAACGGGGCCTCCACAGTGTCAGGCAGAGAAACCACAGGCAACGCCGGGGAGCTATCAGCAACAGGAACGGAAGGTGTAACGTCCATAGCAACAGCGTCGGTCGCAACCTCAGGGTCAGACTCACGACGCGCTCGTGCGGGGGAAGCGCCAAGCGCGACCGCCGCCCACGTCACCTCGTCCTGACCGTCTGTCCGTGGTAGTTGCACAGGGCGACTACGTTTTGGACAGTCCTGTCGAAAATGCCCGGTACCGTTACAAAAAGAACAGGTCGCCGGTTGGCCGCTATAAGTGATAAAGGCCCGATGGCCAGCAACAATAACAAAGGACGGTATATGCTGTCGGACAATCATGCGGACACTACGAACACCATTCTCAACATCATAATAATATGCTGACGACCATTTCTCCTTTACGACCGAAAGCACTGTACCGTACGGAAGTAAGCTACGGGCAATAGATTCATTTCGCACCTCAAATGGCAGGTTAAAGACGGGAACAGTACGGATACCATAACCCGCATTCGACATCACAACATCACTGATAGTACCGTCAAGGTGCTTAATTTTACGTACACCACCATTGACGTTCACTAATGTTTCACACATATCGGAAGAAGAAAGTTTCAGAAATAACGAATTGAGGAACGCGTCAAGTTGAACGCCGAGGACAACACTTTTCGGCAATTGAAGGTAGTTTTTAACCCATTGGTCCCCCCTGCGGGTTCGGGGGCTAGAATAGGCCCGCGGTATTCCTGCCTGTCGTAAGAGGCGACTATAAGGAGTCTCCAATGTTTCGGCCTTATGTGATGGTCCCCTCTCGGGTTTGACCTCCATCTTTCTAAATTATTCCGAAGAGCGAGCCAATTGGGGAAGGGCGCCTTACATGGTGCACTGTATCCGTCTTGCATTGAGACTTTTAGCCGACTTTTTCGTCGTTGCAATGGTGTCCCGCTCGTTTTCCGTCTCTTGGGCGGGGATACGTCCCTGGGTGCGATTACCACACTGCACTCTGCAGTGTTGCTTTTAACTGCGACGACGACCTTGGACATTTTTGCACCTAAGATCCAGCACGGTAGCCAGTCCGTTGTTGTGGGGCCGCCATGTACCCTTTTGGTTGTAGCCCCCCTGACAACACAGGGATCGCTCTACTGATGCCTGCGCCGTTAACTCCCCACGTATGCCAAGGAGTAGATGCCCATCTCACTGGGGCATCAGGACTCCCGGCAATGGACATCCTGCCAGGTGGCTATTGCTATTGCTGTGGCTGGGTGGCGCCCGTGGGGAGGGCCCTTGGTCGGAGTAGGTGGCATCAGGGCGGATGACCCGCAATGAAGCGTGGTACATCATCTCTCGCTGGCGGCCAGCCGCCAGCAGTCTAAGCGTTCTCGGGCTCAATTTAATGCTCAGAAGTACGATCCGAAAACGTTCCCTTCTCTGGCCACGCCGTGGGAGGAGCGTAAGTCTCAGGATGGAGGTAATAGTTATTCGCCCCGATTCTTAGTTTGCACGAGAGCTGATGGGGAGTCTTTTCTATCCACAAAGCCTCAGTTCATCGTCGAGCATTTAGAGGACAAGTTTGGGGAGGTGGAGGGCTTGTCCAAAATGCGCTATGGGTCAGTACTGATACAAACGGCATCCTCCGCCCAGTCACGCAGGTTACTTGCTTGTGACAAGTTGGGGGATGTTCCCGTTACCATTACACCACATAAGAGTCTAAATATGGTCCAGGGAGTAATTTTCCATAGGGACCTTCTTTTGCAGTCTGATGACGAGCTGCGCGCCAGCTTAGAGCGTAGAGGTGTTCATTTCGTCCGGCGCGTTCATCGGGGTCCGAAGGACAGTCAGGTTGCTACTGGTGCCTTCATCTTGGCCTTCGAGGGTGATACATTACCGGAGAAGGTCAAGGTGATGGTCTACCGTTGTGACGTCAAGCCCTATATCCCTCCCCCGATGCGGTGCTTTAAGTGCTGGAAGTTCGGGCATATGTCTTCCCGCTGCACTTCCAGCCTCACATGTCGAGATTGCGGACGCACATCACATCCCAATACTCCATGTGCCCCGCCTCCCATCTGTGTCAACTGCGGAGAGCACCATTCCCCTTGCTCGCCTGACTGCAAAGTCTTTCAGAAAGAGCGCAAAATCATGGAATATAAGACCCTGGACCGGCTGACCTATACTGAGGCCAAAAGGAAATATGACAGACTCCATCCTGTGAGAATGACATCTTCTTACGCAGCTGCTACAACGACTGTGCTAGCCCCATCAGTTTCAAGACTTCCAGCCAGCTCGATAAGCAGTACGACTCCTCCTGTCCCCTTGCCCGTGGGGGGCTCTACCCCACCAGTTGCTCCTGCACCACCTAGCTCAGGAACAACATCCTCCCACCTGTCGGGGACGTCCGTCCCCGCTTCTCCGCCGGAGAAGCGTCTAACTTCTTCGGCTACTCTCGCCCGTAAGAGTTCCCTTGGGACCCTCCCCTCCCAGGGTTCCACCAGCGGGAAAGATGACGTCCGACCAGCGGCCGGGCGTAGGGCTTCGCGATCCTCCTCCGTCCCGGAGACTGAATCGGTGAAGCCTTCCCAGCCTGTGAAACCCAAGGTTCAGCGAGAGAAGTCCAAGAGAAAGACCTCTAAGGCCACAGAACTTGCGGTGGCATCAACCCCACCGCACCCTTCGGGCTCTGCGTCTGAGGATGAGGTCGAGATTCTAGCGTCCGCTAAGGACCCTGATCTCGCCGGCCCCTCAGACGCCATGGATGCCACTCGCACGGGTACTGAATCGGTGGCAGTGAGTGAACAAGCGGCGTAAATTGCCTTCCCAGTCCTTTCACGCCTTTCTCAGCCATGGACAATATCATCCTCCAGTGGAACTGCGGCGGTTTTTTCCACCATCTAGCTGAGCTCCAACAACTTATCAGCCTTCACCCTTTCTTCTGCATTGCCCTTCAGGAAACTTGGTTTCCAGCAATGCGAACCCCCGCCCTCCGTGGCTATCGGGGTTATTATAAGAACCGGGCAGCATATGAAAGGGTGTCTGGTGGCGTCTGCCTCTATGTCCTTCACACTCTGCACAGCGAGTCTGTCCCTCTCCGAACACCTTTAGAGGCTGTCGCTGATCGGGTGTGGACGCCACAGGCTGTTGCTGTTGTGCGCCCACCAAACCCTTCTACTACTTATACTACTAAGCCACAGGCTGTTACCGTCTGCAGTCTTTACATTCCACCGGATGGTGATGTCTCGCAGCATGTCCTGGCTGCGCTGATAGCCCAATTGCCGCTACTTTTCTTGCTATTGGGCGACTTCAACGCCCATAACCCTCTGTGGGGTGGGTCAGTGGCAACAGGTCGAGGCGCCACCGTTGAGCATTTATTGTCGCAGCTCGATCTCTCGCTGTTAAATGATGGTGCCTTCACACACTTCAGTGTGGTGCATGGCACGTACTCTGCCATTGACCTTTCAATATGTAGCCCTAGCCTCTTACCGTCTGTCCAATGGAGTGTGCATGACGACCTGTGTGGTAGTGACCACTTTCCGATCTTTTTGTCACTACCACAGCGCCACTCTTCTGGGCGCCCTAGCAGATGGGCTGACTGGGACTTGTTCTCCTCGCCCCCAGGGGCTCAGCATTCATTTGCTGGGTATGGGCTTGGCGACCCCGGGGTCCTGAGCTGGGGACTGGTCAGCGCCGCCAGTCTCCTGTCACCGTAACCCCCGGACATGCTTCAGCCCCCCCCTGCGGGTTCGGGGGTTAGAATAGGCCCGCGGTATTCCTGCCTGTAGTAAGAGGCGACTAAAAGGAGTCTCAAATGTTTCGGCCTTATGTGATGGTCCCCTCTCGGGTTTGACCTCCATCTTTCTAAATTATTCCGAAGAGCGAGCCAATTGGGGAAGGGCGCCTTACATGGTGCACTGTATCCGTCGTGCGTTTAGACCTTTAGACGGCTTTTTCGTCGTTGCACTGGTGTCCCGCTCGTTTTCCATCTCTTGGGCGAGGGTACGTCCCTGGGTGTGATTCCCACGCTGCAATCTGCAGTGTTTCTTTTAACTGCGACGACGACCTTGGACAGCTTTGCACCTAAGATCCAGCACGGTAGCCAGCCCGTTGTGGTGGGGCCGCCATGTACCCTCTTGGTTGTAGCCCCCTGACAACACAGGGATCGCTCTACTGATGCCTGCGCCGTTAACTCCCCACGTATGCCAAGGAGTAGATGCCCATCTCCCTGGGGCATCAGGACTCCTGGCAATGGCCATCCTGCCAGGTGGCTATTGCTGCGGCTGTGTGGCGCCCGTGGGGAGGGCCCTTGGTCGGAGTAGGTGGCATCAGGGCGGATGACCCGCAATGAAGCGTGGTACATCATCTGTCGCTGGCGGCCAGCCACCAGCAGTCTCTAAGCGTTCTCGGGCTCAATTTAATGCTGAAAAGTACAATCCGAAAACGTTCCCCTCTCTGGCCACGCCGTGGGAGGAACGTAAATCTCAGGATGGCAGTAGCAAATATTCGCCCCGATTCTTAGTTTGTACGAGAGCTGATGGGGAGTCTTTTCTCTCCACAAAGCCTCAGTTCTTCGTCGAGCATTTAGAGGACAAGTTTGGGGAGGTGGAGGGTTTGTCAAAAATGCGCTCTGGATCGGTCCTGATACAAACGGCATCCTCTGCCCAGTCACGGCGGTTACTTGCTTGTGACAAGTTGGGGGATGTTGCTGTTACGATCACACCGCATAAGAGTTCAAATATGGTCCAGGGTGTTATTTTCCATAGGGACCTCCTTTTGCAGTCTGATGACGAGCTGCGCGCCAACCTCGATCGACGAGGTGTTCACTTCGTCCGGCGCGTCCATCGGGGTCCGAGGGATAATCAGGTAGCCACCGGTGCCTTCATCTTGGCCTTTGAGGGTGATGTATTACCCGAAAAGGTTAAGGAGATGGTTTACCGTTGTGATGTGAAGCCATATATCCCTCCTCCGATGCGGTGTTTTAAATGCTGGAAGTTCGGGCACATGTCATCTCGCTGTACTTCCAGCATCACGTGTCGGGATTGTGGACGTCCTTCGCATCCTGATACTCCATGTGCCCCGCCTCCTATGTGTGTTAACTGCAGAGAACACCATTCCCCCTGCTCGCCGGACTGTAGGATCTTCCAGAAAGAAAGGAAGATAATGGAATATAAGACTCTCGACCGCCTGAGCTACACCGAGGCAAGGCGGAAATATGAGCGGCTACATCCCATGCCCATGACATCCTCCTATGCCGCTGCTGCAACAGCGATCCGATCCTCTCCGGTGTCGTCACGTACTGTTGCCTCTCAGCTATGTCACAATGAACCGGCCCCCTTGGTTGTGGGGGGCACTTCCCCCTCCGTCACGGTCGTCGTCGGTCCCTGAGACTGACCCAGTGGGGCCCTCCCAGCCAGACCCTCCAAAGGCACAGCGTGCGAAGCAGTTGAAGAAAAAGGCTCCCAAGCATCCTGACATTGCGGTGGCACCTGTCCCACCGCAACCTTCTCCCTCTGCGTCCGAAGAAGAGGTGGAGATTCTGGCATCCGCTGAGGACCTGGATCTCGCCAGTCCCTCGGACGCAATGGATGGCTGTAGTACAGGTGGTGATTCAGTAGCAGCAGGGGCCCCGGAAGCGTAATCTGCCTCCCCAGTCCCGTCACGCCTTTCCCATCCATGGCCAATACCATCCTCAAGTGGAACTGCAGCGGTTTCTTCCACCATCTAGCTGAGCTCCGCCAACTTATCAGCCTTCACCCTTTCTTCTGCATTGCTCTCCAGGAAACTTGGTTTCCAGCAATGCGAACCCCCGCCCTCCGTGGCTATCGGAGTTATTATAAGAACCGAGCAGCTTATGAAAGGGTGTCTGGTGGCGTCTGCATATATGTCCTTCACACTCTGCACAGCGAGTCTGTCCCTCTCCAAACACCTTTAGAGGCTGTCGCTGTCCGCGTGTGGACGCCACAGGCTGTTACCGTCTGCAGCCTTTACATTCCACCGGATGGTGATGTCTCGCAGCATGTCCTGGCTGCACTTGTCGCCCAATTGCCGCCACCTTTCTTGCTATTGGGCGACTTCAACGCCCATAACCCTCTGTGGGGTGGGTCTGTGGCAACAGGTCGAGGCGCCATCGTTGAGCATTTATTGTCGCAGTTCGATCTCTCGATTTTAAATGATGGTGCCTTCACACACTTCAGTGTGGCGCATGGCACCTACTCCGCCATTGACCTTTCAATCTGTAGCCATAACCTCTTACCGTCTGTCCAATGGAGTGTGCATGACGACCTGTGTGGTAGTGACTACTTTCCGATCTTTTTGTCACTACCACAGCGCCACTCTTCTGCGCGCCCTAGCAGATGGGCTATGAATAAGGCTGACTGGGACTTGTCCACTGCCACTTTTGAGCCTCTCTCTACTGATGACATTGATGCTGTGGTTCAATCGGTCACCACCGGCATCGTTACTGCCGCCGAATCAGCCATTCCCCGTTCCTCTGGGTCACCTCGGCGGCGGACTGTGCCTTGGTGGTCGCCTGAATCGCTGAAGCGATTAAAGATCGCCGGCGGGCGCTCCAGCATCACAAGCGACATCCCTCCATCGACCACCTTATCGCCTTCAAACGGCTGCGTGCGCGGGCCCGCCTCCTTATCCGCCAAGGCAAGAGGGAGTGCTGGGAGCGGTATGCATCCACCATTGGCCTCCATGTCACTCCATCGCAGGTCTGGGCTAAGATTCGACGCGTCTACGGCTATCGGCCACCTGTCAGCGTCCCTGCGCTCTCACTGAATGGAGTAGTTTGTCCTGACTCCGACGTCATTGCAAATCGCTTAGCCGAGCATTTTGCTATGAGTTCCGCTTCTGCGAATTACCCCCAGGCCTTCCGCTCCATTAAAGGGCGGATGGAACGTCGGAGCCTTTCGTTTCGCACCAACCACCCAGAATCTTACAATGCTCCATTTAGTGAGTGGGAATTTCGCAGTGCCCTAGCTGCTTGCCCTGATACCGCTCCTGGGCCAGATGGCATCCACTGTCAGATGCTGAAACACCTTTCAGTGGACTGCCAGCGGCGCCTTCTCGATCTTTACAACCGTCTTTGGGTCGAGGGGGAGTTTCCGTCGCAATGGCGGGAAGGCACTGTCATCCCCGTTTTGAAACCTGGAAAGAACCCTCTGGAGGTGGACAGCTACCGTCCCATTAGCCTCACCAACGTTCTTTGCAAGTTGCTTGAACGGATGGTGAGCCGGCGCTTGAATTGGGTACTGGAGTCTCGGGGTCTTCTGGCTCCGTCCCAGGGTGGGTTCCGTAAAGGCCCCCCCCTGCGGGTTCGGGGGTAAGAATAGGCCCGCGGTATTCCTGCCTGTCGTAAGAGGCGACTAAAAGGAGTCTCACATGTTTCGGCCTTATGTGATGGTCCCCTCTCGGGTTTGACCTCCATATTTCTAAATTATTCCGAAGAGCGAGCCAATTGGGGAAGGGCGCCTTACATGGTGCACTGTATCCGTCGTGCAATAAGACCTTTAGCCGGATTTCTCGTCGTTGCAATGGTGTCCTGCTCGTTTTCGATCTCTTGGGCGATTACCACGCTGCACTCTGCAGTGTTTCTTTTAACTGCGACGACGACGTTGGACGTTTTGCACCTAAGATCCAGCACGGTAGCCAGTCCGTTGTGGTGGGGCCGCCATGTACCCTCTTGGTTGTAGCCCCCTGACAACACAGGGATCGCTCTACTGATGCCTGCGCCGTTAACTCCCCACGTATGCCAAGGAGTAGATGCCCATCTCCCTGGGGCATCGGGACTCCCGGCAATGGCCATCCTGCCAGGTGGCTATTGCTGCGGCTGGGTGGCGCCCGTGGGGAGGGCCCTTGGTCGGAGTAGGTGGCATCAGGGCGGATGACCCGCAATGAAGCGTGGTACTTCATCTCTCGCTGGCGGCCAGCCGCCAGCAGTCTCTAAGCGTTCTCGGGCTCAATTTAATGCTGAAAAGTACAATCCGAAAACGTTCCCCTCTCTGGCCACGCCGTGGGAGGAACGTAAATCTCAGGATGGCAGTAGCAAATATTCGCCCCGATTCCTAGTTTGTACGAGAGCTGATGGGGAGTCTTTTCTCTCGACAAAGCCTCAGTTCTTCGTCGAGCATTTAGAGGACCAGTTTGGGGAGGTGGAGGGTTTGTCAAAAATGCGCTCTGGATCGGTCCTGATACAAACGGCATCCTCTGCCCAGTCACGGCGGTTACTTGCTTGTGACAAGTTGGGGGATGTTGCTGTTACGATCACACCGCATAAGAGTTTAAATATGGTCCAGGGTGTTATTTTCCATAGGGACCTCCTTTTGCAGTCTGATGACGAGCTGCGCGCCAACCTCGAACGACGAGGTGTTCATTTCGTCCGGCGCGTTCATCGGGGTCCGAGGGACAATCAGGTTGCTACCGGTGCCTTCATCTTGGCCTTCGAGGGTGATACGTTACCGGAAAAGGTCAAGGTGATGGTCTACCGATGTGACGTCAAGCCCTATATCCCTCCCCCGATGCGGTGCTTCAAGTGCTGGAAGTTCGGCCATATGTCTTCCCGCTGCACTTCCAGCCTCACATGTCGAGATTGCGGACGCCCATCTCATCCTGATACTCCATGTGCCCCGCCTCCTATCTGTGTTAACTGCGGAGAACACCATTCCCCCTGCTCGCCGGACTGTCGGATCTTCCAGAAGGAAAGGAAGATAATGGAATATAAGACCCTGGACCGCCTGACCTACACCGAGGCACGGCGGAAGTTTGAACGGCTACATCCTGTGCCCATGCCGTCCACCTATGCTGCTGCTGCAACGCCTGTTCGAACTTCTTCAGTGTCGTCCCCAACAGTTCGAACTCAGCTCTGTCGGCCATCACCGGCCCCCTCGGTTGTGGGGGGCACTTCACTCCCTGTTGCTCCTGCTCCATCTACTTCAGGAGCAACACCACCCCAACCACCGGGGACATCTGTTCCCCCTTCACAGCCGGAGAAGCGTGCGCCTTCTTCGGCTCCTCTCGCCCGGAAGGGGTCCCTTGGGGCCCTCCCTTCCCAGGCTTTGCCCAGTGCCAAAGCGGACACTCGCCAGTCTGCCAAAAAACCACCGGTCACTGGTCGTAGGGCGTCGCGGTCGTCTTCAGTCCCTGAGACTGACCCAGTGACGCCCTCCCAGCCAGAACCACCAAAGGCACAGCGAGCAAAGCAGTCAAAGAAAAAGGCTCCCAAGAATCCTGAAATTGCGGTGGCACCTGTCCCACCGCAACCTTCTCCCTCTGCGTCCGAAGATGAGGTGGAGATTCTGGCGTCCGCTGAGGACCTCGATCTCGGCGGTCCCTCAGACGCCATGAATGACACTAGCGCGGGTGCTCAGTCGGCGGCAGCAGGTGATCCGGCGGCGTAATCTGCCTTCCCAGTCCCGTCACGCCTTTCTCAGCCATGGACAACACCATCCTCCAGTGGAACTGCAGCGGTTTCTTCCACCATCTAGCTGAGCTCCGCCAACTTATCAGCCTTCACCCTTTCTTCTGCATTGCTCTCCAGGAAACTTGGTTTCCAGCAATGCGAACCCCCGCCCTCCGTGGCTATCGGGGTTACTATAAGAACCGAGCAGCTTATGAAAGGGTGTCTGGTGGCGTCTGCATATATGTCCTTCACACTCTGCACAGCGAGTCTGTCCCTCTCCAGACGCCTTTAGAGGCTGTCGCTGTACGCGTGTGGACGCCACAGGCTGTTACCGTCTGCAGCCTTTACATTCCACCGGATGGTGATGTCTCGCAGCATGTCCTGGCTGCATTAGTCGCCCAATTGCCGCCACCTTTCTTGCTATTGGGCGACTTCAACGCCCATAACCCTCTGTGGGGTGGGTCAGTGGCAACAGGTCGAGGCGCCATCGTTGAGCGTTTATTGTCGCAGCTCGATCACTCGCTGTTAAATGATGGTGCCTTCACACACTTCAGTGTGGCGCATGGCACCTACTCCGCCATTGACCTTTCACTCTGTAGCCATAGCCTCTTACCGTCTGTCCACTGGAGTGTGCATGACGACCTGTGTGGTAGTGACCACTTTCCGATCTTTTTGTCACTACCACAGCGCCACTCTTCTGGGCGCCCTAGCAGATGGGCTATGAATAAGGCTGACTGGGACTTGTTCTCCTCCACTGCCGCTTTTGAGCCTCTCCCTACTGATGACATTGATGCGGTGGTTCAATCGGTCACCACCGGCATCGTTACTGCCGCCGAATCTGCCATTCCCCGTTCTTCTGGGTCCCCTCGGCGGAAGGCTGTGCCTTGGTGGTCGCCTGCGATCGCTGAAGCGATTAAAGATCGCCGGCGGGCGCTCCAGCGTCACAAGCGACACCCCTCCATAGACCACCTTATCGCCTTCAAACGGCTGCGTGCGCGGGCCCGCCTCCTTATCCGCCTAAGCAAGAAGGAGTGCTGGGAGCGGTATGTGTCCACCATTGGCCTCCATGTCACTCCATCGCAGGTCTGGGCCAAGATTCGACGCGTGTACGGCTATCGGCCACCTGTCAGCGTCCCTGCGCTCTCACTGAATGGAGCAGTTTGTACTGCCTCCGACGTCATTGCAAATCGATTAGCAGAGCATTTTGCTATGAGTTCCGCTTCTGCGAATTACCCACAGGCCTTCCGCTCCATTAAAGAACGGATGGAACGTCGGAGCCTTTCGTTTCGCACCAACCACCTAGAATCTTACAATGCTCCATTTAGTGATTGGGAATTTCGCAGTGCCCTAGCTGCTTGCCCTGATACCGCTCCTGGGCCAGATGGCATCCACTGTCAGATGCTGAAACACCTTTCAGTGGTCTGCCAGCGGCGCCTTCTCGATCTTTACAACCGTCTTTGGGTCGAGGGGGAGTTTCCGTCGCAATGGCGGGAAGGCGTTGTCATCCCCGTTTTGAAACCTGGAAAGAACCCTCTGGAGGTGGACAGCTACCGTCCCATTAGCCTCACCAACGTTCTTTGCAAGTTGCTTGAACGGATGGTGAGCCGGCGCTTGAATTGGGTACTGGAGTCTCGGGGCCTTCTTGCTCCGTCTCAGGGTGGGTTCCGTAAAGGCCGCTCCGCCACCGACAATCTGGTGAGCCTAGAGTCGGCCATCCGTACTGCCTTTGCCCGCCGTCAGCACCTGGTCGCTGTCTTTTTCGACATGCGGAAGGCGTACGATACGACATGGCGTCATCACATCCTTTCTACGCTTCATGGATGGGGTCTTCGGGGTCCTCTGCCGATTTTTATCCGCAATTTTCTGTCGTGTCGTACCTTCCGCGTGCAAGTCGCGGCCTCGTATAGTTCCTCCCACGTCCAGGAGAACGGTGTGCCACAGGGTTCTGTTTTAAGTGTCTGCCTGTTTTTAATAGCCATTAACGGGCTTGCTGCGGCCGTTGGAAATTCTGTCTGCGCTTCCCTGTATGCTGACGACTTTTGCCTTTACTACAGCTCTACTGGCATTGCAGCTGTTGAACGTCAGCTACAGGGCGCTATCCGTAAGGCGCAGTCTTGGGCTGTAGCGCATGGGTTTCAGTTTTCGGCAGCCAAGACCCGCGTTATGCATTTCTGCCGGCGCCGCACAGTCCATCCTGAGCCGCAGCTTTATCTTGCCGACGAACTCCTTGCAGTGGTTGAGACCCACAGGTTTTTGGGGATGGTTTTCGATGCTCGGCTGACTTGGCTGCCTCATATTCGGCAGCTCAAACAGGCGTGTTGGCGGCATCTCAATGCACTGCGATGTTTGAGCCACGCCCGCTGGGGCGCCGACCGCTCTACTCTGTTACGGCTCTACCAGGCGTTAATCCAGTCCCGCCTGGATTATGGGTGCCTGGCTTATGGCTCAGCATCCCCGTCTGCGTTGCGGGTGCTGGACCCAATTCTCCACAGCGGGATACGCCTTGCCACTGGTGCTTTCCGCACCAGCCCTGTGGACAGCGTACTAGTGGAGGCAGGTGTACCTCCACTGCGGTTCCGACGCCAACGTTTGCTGGCCGCTTATACTGCCCATGTTCTAAGCTCGCCCGGGCATCCTAACTATCGTCTCCTGTTCCCGCGATCGGTCGTCCGTCTGCCAGAACGTCGGCCCCGGTCTGGTTGTACAATAGCGGTCCGCGTCAAAGAGCTTCTCTCTGGGCTTCAGGTTTTCACTGTTCCACCTCCTTTCCGGGCTACTTTGCATACACCCCCATGGTGTGTTCGTCGCCCTTGCCTTCGGCTCGACTTGGCACAGTGCCCGAAGGACTCAGTCCCTCCAGAGGCCTTCCGCCGCCGCTTTCATTCCATCCTGGCCACGTATCAGGGCTCTGGCATTGTTTACACCGACGGCTCGATGGTTGCTGGTCGAGTCGGTTATGCGCTCACTCTAGGGGCCCATTCCGAACAACGTTCCTTGCCGGCTGGCTGCAGCGTTTACACTGCGGAGCTGGTCGCCATCTTTCGAGCCCTAGAGTATATCCGCTCCTGCTCAGGTGAGTCCTTCGTTATCTGTAGCGATTCCCTGAGCAGTTTACGAGCTCTCGACCAGTGTTTTCCACGTTCCCGTCTGGTGATGGCTATCCATGAGTCCCTGCATACTCTTGCCCGTAGCGGCCGCTCTGTGGTCTTTGTGTGGACCCCCGGTCATGTCGGTATCCCGGGTAACGAACATGTTGACCGCCTGGCGAAAGAGGCCACCAGTAAGCCATCTCTGGACGTTGGCCTCCCAGAGACTGATTTGCGGGCAGTCTTCCGCCGCAAAATTTTGGCGCTATGGGCCGATGAATGGCGCGAACTGACGACGCGCAATAAACTACGTGTTGTGAAGGAGACGACGGCTGTGTGGCGGTCATCCCTGCGAGCCACTCGCAGGGACTCAGTAGTTCTTTGCCGGCTCCGCATTGGCCACTCCCGGCTGACACACGGTTACTTACTGCGCCGGGAAGACCCTCCTCTATGTCGCTGTGGGGCGGCTTTGACGGTGGCCCACATTTTGATGGCCTGCCCCCTTTTAGCTTTGGTCAGGCAGACATTTAGGCTGCCTGATACGCTCCCTGCCCTTTTAACAGACGACTCCGCAATGGCTGACTTAGTTTTACGTTTTATTCGGGCAGGGGGCTTTTATCATTTAATCTGAGTGTTTCTATTTTCTGTTATTGTTTTGTGTTGACTCTGGCCTTTGGCCTATGCTTTTAAACTGATTTTTTAACGTGTTTCTAAGTGGTTGGCTTTTCCTTTTTTTTTTGTTTCTATGGTCGGCCAACCACCGTCACACTGTGTGGTTTTAGTTCGTTTTGTCTTGTCTTTGTCTCAGTTTCTCTTGTTGTGTATCGTCTGTGTTCTATTCTGTTCCTCGTTTTTATTCTCTGTGGGTGTTCTTTGTCTTTGGAAAAAGGGACCGATGACCGTAGCAGTCTGGTCCCTTTGATCCCCCAAACCAACCAACCTGTTCCCGCGATCGGTCGTCCATCTGCCAGAGCGGCGGCCCCGGTCGGGTTGTCCGATCGCCATACGCGTTAAGGAGCTTCTCTCCGGGCTTGGATTTTTCCCTGTTCCACCTCCTTTCCGGGCCACTTTGCGTACACCCCCATGGTGTTGTCCTCGCCCTTGCCTTCGGCTCGACTTGGCACAGGGCTCGAAGGACTCGGTCCCTCCAGAGGCCTTCCGCCGCCGCTTTTCTTCCATCCTGGCCACGTATGAGGGCTCTGGAATTGTTTACACCGACGGTTCGATGGTTGCTGGTCGTGTCGGGTATGCGCTAACTCTAGGGGACCATTCCGAACAACGTTCCTTGCCGGATGGCTGCAGCGTTTACACTGCTGAGCTGAGCTGGTCGCCATCTTTCGTGCCCTAGAGTATATCCGCTCCTGCTCAGGTGAGTCCTTCGTTATCTGTAGCGATTCCCTGAGCAGTTTACGAGCTCTCGACCAGTGTTTTCCTCGTTCCCGTCTGGTGATGGCTATCCATGAGTCCCAGCATACTCTTGCGCGTTGCGGCCGCTCCGCGGTCTTCGTGTGGACCCCAGGCCATGTTGGGATCCCCGGCAACGAAAATGTTGACCGGCTGGCGAAAGAGGCGATTAGTGCCCCATCTCTGGACGTTGGCCTCCCGGAGACAGATTTGAGAGTCCCCCCTGCGGGTCCGGGGTAAGAATAGGCCCGAGGTATTCCTGCCTGTCGTAAGAGGCGACTAAAAGGAGTCCCTCCCCCTCAAGGGGGTAGTTAGCGCCTGCGTCCGGAGACGGACGGTTCCACGACCTCTATTTGCGGTCATTTTGCTTTTTCACTTCTCGTTTCTTCCTTTCTTTGGTTGGTTCCTTTCTTTGCTCTTCTCCACCTCACTGTCTTCCTTACTCTTTCCCCTGCATAATCTCCTTGCCTTCTCATTGCCTTCTTCTCCTTGCCTTCTCATTGCCTTCTTCTCCTTGCCTTCTCATTGCCTTCTTCTCCTTGCCTTCTCATTGCCTTCTTCTCCTTGCCTTCTCATTGCCTTCTTCTCCTTGCCTTCTCATTGCCTTCTTCTCCTTGCCTTCTCCTTGCCTTCTCCTTGCCTTCTCCTTGCCTTCTTCTTGCCTTCTTCTTGCCTTCTTCTTGCCTTCTTCTTGCCTTCTCATTGCCTTCTCATTGCCTTCTTCTCCTTGCCTTCTCTGGTCTCCGCCTCGGCGTTTGAGACACTGTCCTCTCTCTCTCTCTCTCTCTCTCTCTCTCTCTCTCTCTCTCTCCTTTTTCCTCTTCTTCCTTCCTCCCTGTGCGCGCCTGAAGGCCGACCCACGCGTTCGCACGCGTAGCCGGTGACGGGGTAACGCGTAATTCCCCGCCCTGGGTAGACATGTAAGGCACGCGCGTACCCCCTGGTAAAGGCCAGGCCCGGTGAGGGGTGATTGCCTGAGCTGATACCTTCTGACCATGCCGATTGGTCCCTCCGTCTGTTTCTCGGGAGGTGTGACCTGAGGTGTAAACATTCACCTAAGGCGGGAGTGCCCTCTGAGAGGGTCCCCACAAGGAAGGAGCGCGCCATCGGAGACGCTGGCAGTCATGGGGATTTCTCCGCAATGGATTTCACTCCATCTCTCTCGACTTCTGCCCAAAAACGGAAACGTGACCAGCTACCAGTGACAAAAGTACTACCGCCTGCCCCACAGTTCCTCGTCGTTTCTCGATCTGAGGACGGAAAGGATTTTTCCTCTGTCAACCCTTTCGTTATCCAGAAGGGCGTCGATGCCATAGCCGGATCTGTCAAATCCTGTACCAGGTTGCGTAACGGTACCTTATTACTCGAAACTGAGAGCGCCTTTCAGGCACAAAAACTGCTTCGGGCCACACTCCTGTACACATTCCCTGTCCGGGTGGAGGCTCACCGAACTTTGAATACGTCTCGTGGTGTGGTCTACACTAGATCCCTCGACGGTTTGACTGACGAGGAGATTCAATCTTTCCTCGCTGAGCAGGGCGTGACGGCTGTCCATAGAGTCATGAAAAAGGTCAACAATGACCTTGTACCGACCCGGACACTTTTTTTGACCTTCGATAGTGTTCAGCTGCCATCGCGCATCAAAGCGGGCTACGAGGTTATTTCTGTTCGCCCCTATGTCCCGACACCTACGCGCTGCTACCAGTGTCAGCGTTTCAATCACACTCGCCAATCTTGTTCCAATGCGGCTAAATGTGTCACTTGTGGCAGGGATGCCCATGAGGGTGACTGTCCACCTCCGTCTCCTCGTTGTGTGAACTGTCAGGGTGACCATGCTGCATCCTCCCGCGACTGTCCTGTCTATAAGGAAGAACGCTGTATCCAAGCCCCTTCATCAGCTTCTGCTAAGACGAAGACCCAGAAGTCAGATGGACGGGCCTTCAAGAAGGAACCGTCCCATGCAGACTTCCTACGTACCTCGACCTCCCAGCCTTCGTCCGGTACTTCCACCAAACGACCATCCAAGAAGGCTAATAGGAAGCACAGTTCTCCTTCTCCGCCACGGCGCATTTCTTCTCCTGCGCCACCCAGCGGTTGCCGCCCCAGGCCGTCATCCCTTTCGCCTGGCCGCACCGCTGGTAGCCGAACATCTGGCCGTTCACCGGCGGAGGAAGCTCCCCCTCCCGGCCATCTTCCCAAGATGGCCGATGAACCTATAGACCCAATGGACGATGACTGTCCGCCTACTGATAGCGGCGGCAGTGCTCGCTCGAAGCCAGGCCCTCGGAGGCCTTCGAGGTGACCCCTTCTTTCATCTTCCTTTTTTCTTACGATGGCACTTATTCACTGGAATATTCGCAGCATTCGCTCCAACCGAGAGAACTTGAAGTTGCTGCTTCGCTTGCACCGTCCGCTCGTCGTAGCCCTCCAGGAAACGAAGCTACGCCCATGCGATCAAATTGCCTTGGCACACTACACCTCTGTGCGTTTTGACCTACCCCCTGTGGTAGGTATCCCAGCTCATGGAGGGGTTATGTTGCTGGTCCGGGATGATATTTACTACGATCCCATCATGTTGCACACTGGCCTGCAGGCAGTTGCCATCCGCATTACTCTCCCCACTTTTACGTTTTCCTTTTGTACCGTTTACGCTCCATCGTCATCTGCCGTTACCAGGGCAGACATGACGCAACTTGTTGCTCAGCTACCTGCACCATTTTTGTTAACTGGAGACTTCAATGCCCACCATCCTCTTTGGGGCTCTCCAGCATCCTGCCCGAGGGGCTCCCTGTTAGCAGACCTTTTCAACCAGCTCAATCTTGTCTGCCTCAATACTGGCGCCCCTACTTTTCTTTCGGACACATCTCATACCTATTCCCATTTAGACCTCTCTATATGTACTCCCCAACTTGCACGCCGGTTTGAGTGGTATGCCCTTGCTGATACATATTCGAGCGACCACTTCCCGTGTATTATCCATCTCCTGCAGCATACTCCCTCTCCGTGCTCCTCTCGTTGGACCATCTCCAAGGCAGACTGGGGGCTCTTCTCTTCCAGGGCGACCTTTCAGGATCAAACCTTCACAAGCTGCGATCGTCAGGTCGCACACCTCACGGAAGTCATTCTCGCTGCTGCTGAATATTCCATCCCTCACCCTACCTCTTCTCCACGTCGCGTACCGGTCCCCTGGTGGACCGCAGCATGTAGGGACGCTATACGTGCTCGTCGACGTGCTTTACGCACCTTTAAACGCCACCCTACAGTGGCGAATTGTATTAATTATAAACGATTACGTGCACAGTGTCGTCGTATTATTAAAGAAAGCAAGAAAGCCAGCTGGACTGCTCTCGCCCCCTGCGGGTTCGGGGGTTAGAATAGGCCCGCGGTATTCCTGCCTGTCGTAAGAGGCGACTAAAAGGAGTCTCACATGTTTCGGCCTTACGTGATGGTCCCCTCTCGGGTTTGACCTCCATATTTCTAAATTATTCCGAAGAGCGAGCCAATTGGGGAAGGGCGCCTTACATGGTGCACTGTATCCGTCGTGCAATTAGACCTTTAGCCGGATTTCTCGTCGTTGCAATGATGTCCCGCTCGTTTTCGATCTCTTGGGCGATTACCACGCTGCACTCTGCAGTGTTTCTTTTAACTGCGACGACGACGTTGGACATTTTGCACCTAAGATCCAGCACGGTAGCCAGTCCGTTGTGGTGGGGCCGCCATGTACCCTCTTGGTTGTAGCCCCCTGACAACACAGGGATCGCTCTACTGATGCCTGCGCCGTTAACTCCCCACGTATGCCAAGGAGTAGATGCCCATCTCCCTGGGGCATCGGGACTCCCGGCAATGGCCATCCTGCCAGGTGGCTATTGCTGCGGCTGGGTGGCGCCCGTGGGGAGGGCCCTTGGTCGGAGTAGGTGGCATCAGGGTGGATGACCCGCAATGAAGCGTGGTACATCATCTCTCGCTGGTGGGCCTCCACCAGCAGTCTCTAAGCGATCGAGGTCTCACCTCAACGGCAGGAAATACGAACCGCGATCATTTCCCTCCCTGGCCACTCCATGGGAGGAACGTATGGCAAAAGAAGTCGGTGGAGAATATTCACCCCGGTTCCTTGTGTGCACGCGAGTCGATGGAGAATCGTTTATGTCAACTAAGCCCCAGTTTTTTGTGGAGCATTTAGAGGACAAGTTCGGGGAGGTGGAGGGCTTGTCAAAGATGCGCTCTGGTTCTGTGCTCATCAAAACGGCATCCTCTGCCCAGTCACGGAGGTTGCTCAATTGTGACAAGTTGGGGGATGTTTCAGTTAGCATCACGCCGCATAAGAGTCTCAACATGGTCCAGGGTATTATATTCCACAGGGATCTTCTTCTGCAGTCCGACGATGAATTACGCGCCAACCTCGAACGACGAGGTGTTCACTTCGTCCGGCGCGTCCATCGGGGTCCGAGGGATAATCAGGTAGCCACCGGTGCCTTCATCTTGGCCTTCGAAGGTGATGTATTACCCGAAAAGGTCAAGGTGATGGTTTACCGTTGTGATGTGAAGCCATATATCCCTCCTCCGATGCGGTGTTTTAAATGCTGGAAGTTCGGGCACATGTCCTCTCGTTGTACTTCCAGCCTCATGTGTCGGGATTGTGGACGTCCTTCGCATCCCGATACTCCATGTGCCCCGCCTCCTATCTGTGTTAACTGCGGAGAACACCATTCCCCCTGCTCGCCGGACTGTAGGATATTGCAGAAAGAAAGAAAGATAATGGAATATAAGACCCTGGACCGGCTGACCTACCCCGAGGCTAGACGGAAATATGAGAGGCTCCATCCTGTGGCAATGACGTCAACCTACGCCGCTGCTGCAACGACGGTTCTGCCATCATCACGAATCGGCTCTAAGATCGGTCAGCATCCACCAGCCCCCTTGCTCGTGGGGGGCACTTCACACCCTGTTGCTCCTGCTCCATCCTCTCCAGGAGCAACAACCTCCCAACCATCGGGGACATCAGTCCCCCCTTCCCAGCCGGAGAAGCGTAAGACTTCTTCGGCTACTCTCGTACGGAAGGGGTCCCTTGGGGACCTCCCTTCACAAGTTCCGACCAGCGGGACAGCAGACACCGGCAAGTGGCTCAAACAACCACCAGCCCCTGGTCGTAGGGCCTCCCGGTCGTCCTCTGTCCCTGAGACTGACCCTGTGAAGCCCTCTAAGCCCGCCAAGCCTGAACCACCGAAGGCACAACGGGCGAAACAGAAACAGAACCAGAAGAAAGTCCCCAAGAATACCAACTTTGCGGTGGCACCTGTCCCACCGCTTACTACAAGCTCCGCCTCGGAGGACGAGGTGGAGATTCTGGCGTCCGCTGAGGACCTCGAGCTCGGCGGTCCCTCAGACGCCATGAATAACACTAGCGCGGGTGCTCAATCGGAGGCAGCAGGTGACCCGTCGGCGTAATCTGCCTTCCCAGTCCCGTCACGCCTTTCCCAGCCATGGACACCACCATCCTCCAGTGGAACTGCAGCGGTTTCTTCCACCATCTAGCTGAGCTCCGCCAACTTATCAGCCTTCACCCTTTCCTCTGTATTGCTCTCCAGGAAACTTGGTTTCCAGCACTGCGAACCCCCGCCCTCCGTGGCTATCGGGGTTATTTTAAGAACCGGGCAGCTTATGAAAGGGTGTCTGGTGGCGTCTGCATATATGTCCTTAACACTCTACACAGCGAGTTTGTACCTCTACAAACAGCTTTAGAGGCTGTCGCTGTTCGGGTGTGGACGCCACAGGCTGTTACCGTCTGCAGTATTTACCTACCACCGGATGGTGCTGTCGCACAGCATGTCCTGGCTGCTCTGATAGCACAACTGCCGCCACCTTTCTTGTTGCTGGGCGATTTCAATGCCCACAACCCTCTATGGGGTGGGACTGTCTCCGATGACCGCGGTCGTGCCGTGGAGCATTTGTTGGCTCAGCTCGACCTTAGCCTCCTGAACACCGGTGCTCCCACACATTTCAGTGTGGCCCACGGCACGTTCTCGGCCATCGATCTCTCTCTTTGCAGCCCCGGCCTTGTCCCATCTCTCCACTGGAGAGTGCATCCTGACCTGTGTGGTAGTGACCATTTTCCCATCTATTTGTCACTGCCCCAGTGTCATTCTTCTGGGCGCCTGCCCCGCTGGGCTCTCCACAGGGCTGACTGGCCGAGTTTCACTTCCGCGGCGACCGTTGAGTCTCCCCCGCAGGGTGACATTGACGATGTGGTCCGTGACTTAACCACGTCCATCATTTCGGCGGCCGAGGCTGCCATCCCCCGCTCTTCTGGACTCCCTCGGAGGAAGGCTGTACCCTGGTGGTCGCCGGAGATTGCTGAAGCTATTCGCGACCGTCGGCGGGCCCTCCAGCGTCATCGGCGGCACCCGTCTCTCGAGACCCTCATCGCCTTTAAGAGGCTCCGTGCCTTCGCCCGTCGTCTTATTGCACGGCGTAAGCAGGAGTGCTGGGAGCGGTATGTTTCATCCTTGGGCTCTCGTGTCTCCCCCTCGCTCGTGTGGTCCCGGATACGGCGGATTTATGGCCACCAGACCCCTATGGGTGTCGCTGGGATCTCCTTGGACGGCGCTGTCTGCACGGACGCTGCCGCCATTGCTGAACACCTTGCTGCGCACTTTGCTCAGAGCTCTGCGACTGCAACTTATCCCCCCGCCTTTCGCTCTCTAAAGGAGCGAGCCGAGCGGACGCCGTTATCGTTCCACACGCGTCGTTCTGAGAAATACAACGCTCCCTTCAGCGAGCGGGAATTCCTTGCTGCCCTCGCCGACTGCCCTGATACGGCACCAGGACCAGACGGTATACACGCGCAGATGCTGAAGCATCTTTCCAGGGACTGCCAGCGACACGTCCTCACCATCTTTAACCGCATTTGGAGCGAGGGCGTGTTCCCGTCGCAATGGCGTGAGGGTGTTATTGTCCCCATCTTGAAGCCCGATGCGGACCCACTGGCGGTGGACAGCTATCGTCCCATTACCCTCACCAACGTTTTGTGCAAATTGCTCGAACGTATGGTGGGGCGGCGTTTGTGTTGGGTCCTTGAATCGCGCGGTCTCCTCGCTCCATCCCAGGGTGGCTTCCGTCGGGGCCGGTCTGCAGCGGACAATTTGGTGCGGCTGGAATCTGCTATCCGTACGGCCTTTGCCCGACGTCAGCATCTCGTTGCCGTATTCTTCGATCTGCGGAAGGCGTATGACACCACATGGAGGCATCACATCCTTGCTACGTTGCATGAGTGGGGTCTTCGTGGTCGACTCCCGGCTTTTCTTCAGACCTTTCTATTGCACCGCTCTTTCCAGGTACAAGTCGGTGCCGCCTCTAGTTCATCCTATACACAGGAGAATGGGGTCCCGCAGGGCTCGGTGTTGAGCGTCTCGTTATTTCTAGTGGCCATTAATGGTCTGGCTGCAGCCGTGGGGTCGTCGGTGTCTCCTTCTTTGTATGCCGACGACTTCTGCATCTCATTTAGCTCCACGACTACGGGGGTCGCCGAACGCAGGCTGCAAGTAGCCGTACGCAAGGCAGAATCGTGGGCTCTGACTCACGGTTTTCAGTTCTCTGCAGCCAAGACTCGAGTTATGCACTTCTGCAGGCGTCGGACGGTCCACCCTCATCCTGAACTTTCCCTTGACGGCCACCTGCTTGAAGTGGTGGACACTTGCCGCTTCTTAGGACTCGTGTTTGATGCCCGGCTCACATGGGTTCCTCATATTACTCAGCTGAAGCAAAAGTGCTGGCGGCATCTCAACGCCCTCCGCTGCCTCAGCCACACATCTTGGGGTGCGGATCGCTGCACGCTGTTGCGACTGTACAAAGCCCTTGTGCAGTCCAGGCTTGATTATGGGAGCCTGGCCTATGGGTCTGCATCACCCTCAGTGTTGAAGTTGTTAGACCCCATACATCACTGTGGGGTTCGGCTTGCAACTGGCGCATTTCGTACGAGCCCCGTGGATAGTCTACTGGTGGAGGCCGGGGTTCCCCCGCTGCGGATTCGCCGCCATCGACTGCTCGCCGACTATGCTGTCCACGTTCATTGCTCGCCGGGCCATCCCCATCGTCGCCTGCTTTTCCCTGTCTCGGTCCTCCACCTGCCCGAACGGCGACCTCGGTCTGGGCTTTCCATAGCTGTCCGTGTCCAGTCCCTGCTGTCCGAACTGGGATCATTCCCTCTTCTGCCTCCCTTCCGGGTCCGTGCACCTACGCCTCCCTGGTGCTTGTCCCGTCCGTCCGTCCGTCCGTCTGGACTTGGCACAGGGACCCAAGGACTCGGTTCCGCCTGTGGCCCTCCGTCGCCGTTTTCTTGCGCTCCTCGCCTCCTTTTCGGACTGTGAGCCTGTCTACACCGATGGTTCCCTGGTTGATGGTCGCACTGCCTACGCTTTTGCTCATGCCGCCCACGTTGAACAGCGCTCCTTGCCGGCTGGCTGCAGTATTTTTACTGCAGAGCTGGTGGCCATATTGCGCGCTCTTGAGCATATGCGTTCCTGCTCAGGTACGTCCCTTGTCATCTGCAGTGACTCCCTGAGCAGCCTCCAGGCCATCGACCGCTGCTATCCCTCATGTCCTCTGGTGTCCTCTATTCGGGAGTCTGTTTCCACCATTACCCGCTCTGGACGTTCGGTGGTCTTTGTTTGGACGCCGGGTCACGTTGGCATCCCAGGGAACGAACGTGTCGACAGGTTGGCCAAAGGGGCGATCGACGCCCCAGTTGTGGAGATCGGCCTTACGGCTCGCGACCAGCAGCTGGTGTTGCGCCGTAAGGTGCTTGGGATGTGGGCTGCTGAGTGGCGTGGCATGACAGCCCCGAATAAACTGCGGGCTGTCAAGGAGACGACCGATGTGTGGCGTTCCTCCCTGCGGGCTTCTCGCAGGGACTCGGTGGTCCTGTGTCGGCTGCGCATCGGCCATACATACCTGACGCACGGCCATCTGTTGCGTCAGGAGGATCCCCCTCTGTGTCGGTGTGGGTCCCGGCTGACGGTCGGCCACATTTTGCTGGAGTGTCCTCGACTGCGCACACTCCGGCAGTCTTTTAATCTCCCGGGCACTTTGGCTTTGGTTTTATCTGACGATGCCTCCATGGCTGACAATGTTTTACTTTTTATCCGTTGTAGTCCTTTTTATGGTTCGATTTAGGGAGGTCCTGCACCTTCCCATTCTGTGTCTTTTGTCCTCGCGTCTCTTTACATTTGTTGCTGTTTTGGTGTATAGTCTGCTGGTTGACTCTTTCCCTTTTTTTTTGTCTCGCGGTCAGTCAACCAGTTTCCAGCCATCTTCTTTTCTTCTGTATGTTAGTGTCTGGTGTTTGTCTGTCCTCTTCTTGTCTGTAGTGTTCGTTGTTGCATTTGTGTTCTTGTAGTGCCTGGGGGGAGTCTCCTTCCCTCTAGGGTTTTACCTGCTTCGTGACCCTGTCTCGCCTGTTTTTGGAATGGGGGACTGATGACCTTAGCTGTTTAGTCCCCCTTAAACATCCCAACAACCAACCAACCTTGACCGTCTTTACTCGTGGAGTGTCGCCAATGGCTTCCGTTTTTCTGCCGAGAAGACGGTCTGTATTAACTTCTGGCGCTACAAAGAATTTCTCCCACCGTCTTTACGACTTGGTCCCGTTGCTCTCCCATTCGTGGAGACAACAAAATTTTTAGGTCTTACATTTGACAGGAAACTTAGTTGGTCTCCACATGTGTCTTATTTGGCTGCCCGTTGTACCTGTTCTCTCAATGTCCTCCGTGTTCTCAGTGGTATGTCGTGGGGAGCGGATCGAACCGTCCTCCTTCGCCTATATCGGTCGATCGTCCGCTCCAAGCTGGATTATGGGAGCTTCGTATACTCCTCTGCACGGCCATCCATCTTACGCCGCCTCAACTCCATACAACATCGGGGTTTACGACTTGCGATCGGAGCGTTTTATACTAGTCCCGTCGAGAGTCTTCATGCTGACGCTGGTGAGTTGCCACTCACCTACCGGCGCGATATACTGCTTTGTCGGTATGCCTGTCGGCTACTGGCAATGCCTGACCACCCATCTTATCGTTCCTTTTTTGATGACTCTCTCGACAGTCAATACGGGTTGTATGTCTCCGCCCTGCTACCCCCTGGAGTTCGCTTTCGTCGCCTCCTTCAACACCTTCATTTTTCACTCCCTGCCACCTTTAGAGTGGGCGAGAGCCACACGCCACCTTGGCTCCAGGCTCAGGTTCGCGTCCACCTTGACCTCTGCTCACTCCCGAAGGAGGTTACCCCCGATTCAGTCTACCACTCCCGTTTTGTCGAACTTCGTTCGAAGTTCATTAATACGACCTTCATTTATACAGATGGCTCTAAGACCAATGACGGGGTCGGGTGTTCTTTTATTGTCGGGGCACAAAGTTTCCAATATCGGCTCCATGGCCATTGTTCGGTCTTCACAGCTGAGCTCTTTGCCCTCTACCAGGCTGTCCTTTAAATCTGGCGCCACCGACATTCTGCATATGTCATCTGCTCCGATTCCCTGAGCGCTATCCAGAGCCTCGGTGATCCGTACCCGGTTCACCCTTTCGTGCACCGGATCCAACGCTCTCTTCAGCAGCTGGTGGACGTCGGTTCTCCGGTTAGCTTTATGTGGATTCCTGGCCATGTCGGTATCCCTGGGAACGAAGCTGCAGATGCCGCGGCCAAGGCTGCGGTCCTCCAGCCTCGGACAGCTTCTTGTGGTGTCCCTTCGTCAGATTGTAGCAGGGTAATTTGTCGGCGCATTGTCTCGCTGTGGCATGCCGATTGGGCTGCACTTTCAGACAACAAGCTTCGGGCCTTGAAAGCTCTACCCGTGGCTTGGACGTCCTCCTCACGCCCTTCTCGGCGGGAGGAGGTAGTTTTGGCCCGGTTGCGAATTGGCCACTGCCGGTTCAGCCATCGCCATCTGCTGACGGCTGCGCCGGCGCCGTTCTGCCCATGTGGGCAATTGCTGACGGTCCGCCACATTTTAACGTCGTGTCCGAATTTTACCACCCTACGTCTCGATATTGGCCTGCCATGTACTGTAGAAGCCATTTTAGCGGATGACCCACGAGCAGCTGCTCGCGTTCTTCATTTTATCAATTTGACAACCCTCTCAAAGGACATTTGATTATGCTGTTTTCTTTTTTAATCCTATGCCTGTCAGTATGTCTTTCATCGTGTTCTCCGTTTTGTTGCTGTTTTAAACTTGCGACTCGCGGTGCATTCCTAAAGTAGTCTGGGCGCTAATGACCGTTGACGTTCTGCGCCCTAAAACCACAAAAAAAAAAAAAATTTGCGAGCGTTCCTACGCCGCAAAATTCTGGACCTTTGGGACACTGAATGGCGCGCCCTGCCCATGCCCAACAAACTTCGGGCCATCAAGGGGGCTACCGGTGTGTGGCGCTCCTCCTTGCGGGTCTCTCGCAAGGAGTCTGTTGTCCTCTGCCGGCTACCCCCTGCGGGTTCGGGGGTTAGAATAGGCCCGCGGTATTCCTGCCTGTCGTAAGAGGCGACTAAAAGGAGTCTCAAATGTTTCGGCCATATGTGATGGTCCCCTCTCGGGTTTGACCTCCATCTTTCTAAATTATTCCGAAGAGCGAGCCAATTGGGGAAGGGCGCCTTACATGGTGCACTGTATCCGTCGTGCAATTAGACCTTTAGCCGGCTTTCTCGTCGTTGCAATGGTGTCCCGCTCGTTTTCGATCTCTTGGGCGATTACCACGCTGCACTCTGCAGTGTTTCTTTTATCTGCGACGACGACCTTGGTCAGTTTTGCACCTAAGATCCAGCACGGTAGCCAGTCCGTTGTGGTGGGGCCGCCATGTACCCTCTTGGTTGTAGCCCCCTGACAACACAGGGATCGCTTTACTGATGCCTGCGCCGTTAACTCCCCACGTATGCCAAGGAGTAGATGCCCATCTCCTTGGGGCATCGGGACTCCCGGCAATGGCCATCCTGCCAGGTGGCCTTTGCTGTGGCTGGGTGGCGCCCGTGGGGAGGGCCCTTGGTCGGAGTAGGTGGCATCAGGGTGGATGACACGCAATGAAGCGTGGCACTTCTCTTGCTGGTGGCCAGCCACCAGCAGTCTCTAAGCGTTCGAGGGCCCATTTCAAAGGTAACGTTTATGACCCCAAATCGTTCCCCTCCCTCGCCACACCATGGGAGGAACGAAAGGCATTAAATGCAAGTGAGCAGTATTCGCCCAGATATCTTGTCTGTACCAGAGCTGATGGGGAATCTTTTATGTCCGTGAAGCCTCAGTTCTTTGTCGAGCATTTAGAGGACAAGTTTGGGGAGGTGGAGGGCTTGTCAATGATGCGGTCCGGATCGGTGTTGATAAAAACGGCGTCCTCCGCCCAGTCGCGGGCCTTGCTCGCTTGTACTAAGCTGGGGGATGTCTCCGTCACTATCACGCCCCATAAAAGTCTGAACATGGTCCAGGGCATTATCTTCCACAGGGATCTCCTTTTACAGTCCGATGACGAGCTGCGCGCCAACTTGGAGCGCCGAGGTGTCCATTTCGTCCGGCGCGTCCACCGGGGTCCGAGGGATCGTCAAGTTGCCACCGGTGCCTTCATCTTGGCCTTCGAGGGTGACACGTTACCTGAGAAGGTCAAGGTGATGGTGTACCGTTGTGATGTCAGGCCTTATATCCCTCCCCCGATGCGGTGCTTCAAGTGTTGGAAGTTCGGCCACATGTCTTCACGCTGTGCTTCCGACCTCGTCTGTCGCGATTGCGGTCGACCATCCCATCCTGATCATCCCTGTGCCCCACCTCCAATCTGTGTGAACTGTGGTGCACACCATCCGCCTTGCTCGCCAGACTGTCCGATTCTGCAGAAGGAGCGGAAGATCATGGAGATAAAGACTCTCGACCGCCTGACGTACACTGAGGCGAAGCGGAAATATGACCGGCTTCACCCAGTGCGCATGACGGCTTCTTATGCCGCAACTGTCTCTCCTGCTACGGTTCAATCCTCTCCAGCCAGCTCGCAGTCGCAGTCCCGCACCTGCCCCCTTGATGGTGGGGGGCACTAAACCCACTGTTGCTCCTGCTCCATCTACTTCAGGAGCAACACCCCCCCAACCATCGGGGACATCAGTCCCCCCTTCCCAGCCGGAGAAGCGTAAGACTTCTTCGGCTACTCTCGTCCGGAAGGGGTCCCTTGGGGACCTCCCTTCACACGTTCCGACCGGTTCCAAAGCCGACAGCCGCAAGTGGCTCAAACAACCGCCGGTCCCTGGTCGTCGGGACACACGGTCGTCGTCTGTCCCTGAGACTGACCCGGTGCCGCCCTCCCAGCCTGAACCACCAAAGGCTCAGCGCGAGAAGCAGAAGAAGAAGAAACTCCCCAAGGCCACCGACAATGCGGTGGCACCCATTCCACCGCTTCCTACAAGCTCTGCGTCTGAGGATGAGGTGGAGATTCTGGCGTCCGCTGAGGACATGGATCTCGCCAGTCCCTCGGACGCACTGGCTGGCTGTTCTCCAGGTGGTGACTCAGTAGCAGCAGGGGCCTCGGAGGCGTAATCTGCCTCCCCAGTCCCTCACGCCTTTCCCATCCATGGCTAATACCATCCTCCAATGGAACTGCAGCGGTTTCTTCCACCATCTAGCTGAGCTCCGCCAACTTATCAGCCTTCATCCTTTCCTTTGCATTGCTCTGCAGGAAACTTGGTTTCCAGCACTGCGAACCCCCGCCCTCCGTGGCTATCGGGGTTATTTTAAGAACCGGGCAGCTTATGAAAGGGTGTCTGGTGGCGTCTGCATGTATGTCCTTAACTCTCTACACAGCGAGTTTGTACCACTACAAACAGCTTTAGAGGCTGTCGCTGTTCGGGTGTGGACGCCACAGGCTGTTACCGTCTGCAGTATTTACCTTCCACCGGATGGTGCTGTCGGGCAACATGTCCTGGCTGCTCTGATAGCCCAACTGCCGCCACCTTTCTTGTTGCTGGGCGATTTCAATGCCCACAACCCTCTATGGGGTGGGACTGTCTCCGATGACCGCGGTCGTGCCGTGGAGCATTTGTTGGCTCAGCTCGACCTTAGCCTCCTGAATACCGGTGCTCCCACACATTTCAGTGTGGCCCACGGCTCGTTCTCGGCCATCGATCTCTCTCTTTGCAGTCCCGGCCTTGTCCCATCTCTCCACTGGAGAGTGCATCCTGACCTGTGTGGTATTGACCATTTTCCCATCTATTTGTCACTGCCCCAGTGTCATTCTTCTGGGCGCCTGCCCCGCTGGGCTCTCCACAGGGCTGACTGGCCGAGTTTCACTTCTGCGGCAACCGTTGAGTCTCCCCCGCAGGGTGACATTGACGATGTGGTCCGTGACTTAACCACGTCCATCATTTCGGCGGCCGAGGCTGCCATCCCCCGCTCTTCTGGACTCCCTCGGAGGAAGGCTGTACCCTGGTGGTCGCCGGAGATTGCTGAAGCTATTCGCGACCGTCGGCGGGCCCTCCAGCGTCATCGGCGGCACCCGTCTCTCGAGACCCTCATCGCCTTTAAGAGGCTACGTGCCTTCGCCCGACGTCTGATTACACGGCGTAAGCAAGAGTGCTGGGAGCAGTATGTCTCATCGTTGGGCTCCCGTGTCTCCCCCTCGCTGGTGTGGTCCCGGATACGGCGGATTTATGGACACCAGACCACTTTCGGTGTCCCTGGGATCTCCTTGGACGGCGCTGTATGCACGGACGCTGCCGCCATTGCTGAACGGCTTGCCGCGCACTTTGCTCAGAGCTCTGCGACTGCATCTTATCCCCCCGCCTTTCGCTCTCTGAAGGAGCGAGCCGAGCGGACGCCGCTCTCATTTCACACGCGTCGTTCTGAAACATACAATGCCCCTTTCAGCGAGAGGGAATTCCTCGCTGCTCTCGCCGATTGCCCTGATACAGCACCAGGCCCAGACTGCATCCACGCGCAGATGCTGAAGCATCTCTCCAGGGACTGCCAGAGACACATTCTCGCGATATTTAATCGCATTTGGCGCGAAGGTGTGTTCCCGTCGCAATGGCGAGAGGGTGTTGCTGTCCCCATCTTGAAGCCCGGTGCGGACCCACTGGCGGTGGACAGCTATCGCCCCATTACCCTCACCAACGTTTTGTGCAAATTGCTCGAACGTATGGTGGGGCGGCGTTTGTGTTGGGTACTTGAGTCGCGCGGTCTCCTCACTCCATCCCAGGGTGGCTTCCGTCGGGGCCGGTCTGCAGTGGACAATTTGGTGCGGCTGGAATCAGCTGTCCGTACGGCCTTTGCCCGACGTCAGCATCTCGTTGCTGTATTTTTCGATCTGCGGAAAGCGTATGACACCACATGGAGGCATCACATCCTCGCCACGTTGCATGAGTGGGGTCTTCGTGGTCAGCTCCCGGCTTTTCTTCAAAGCTTTTTATTGCGCCGCTCTTTCCGGGTGCAAGTCGGTGCCACCTCTAGTTCCTCTTATATACAGGAAAATGGGGTCCCGCAGGGCTCAGTGTTGAGCGTCTCCTTATTTCTGGTGGCTATTAATGGTCTGGCTGCAGCAGTGGGGTCGTCGGTGTCTCCTTCTTTGTATGCCGACGACTTCTGCATCTCATTTAGCTCCACGACTACGGGAGTCGCCGAACGCCGGCTGCAAGTCGCCATTCGCAAGGCAGCCTCGTGGGCTCTGACTCACGGTTTTCAGTTCTCTGCAGCCAAGACTCGAGTTATGCACTTCTGCAGGCGTCGGACGGTCCACCCTCATCCTGAACTTTACCTCGACGGCCACCTGCTTGAGGTGGTGGACACTTGCCGCTTCTTGGGACTCGTGTTTGATGCCCGGCTCACATGGGTTCCTCATATTACTCAGCTGAAGCAAAAATACTGGCGGCACCTCAACGCCCTCCGCTGCCTTAGCCACACGTCTTGGGGTGCAGATCGCTGCACGCTGCTGCGGTTGTACAGAGCCCTTGTGCAGTCCCGGCTTGATTATGGGAGCCTGGCCTATGGGTCTGCGTCCCCCTCAGTGTTGAAGTTGTTAGACCCCGTACACCACTGTGGGGTTAGGCTTGCCACTGGCGCTTTTCGCACCAGCCCCGTGGATAGTCTACTGGTGGAGGCCGGGGTTCCCCCGCTGCGGATTCGCCGCCATCGTCTGCTCGTCGACTATGCTGTCCACGTTCATTGCTCGCCAGATCATCCCAATCGTCGCCTGCTTTTCCCTGCTATGGTCCTCCATCTGCCCGAACGGCGACCTAGGTCTGGGCTTTCCATAGCTGTCCGTGTCCAGTCCCTGCTGTCAGACCTGGGGTCATTCCCTCTTCTGCCTCCCTTCCGGGTCCGTACACCTACGCCTCCCTGGTGTTTGTCCCGGCCGTCCGTCCGTCTGGATTTGGCACAGGGACCTAAGGACTCGGTTCCGCCTGTGGTCCTCCGTCGCCGTTTTCTTGCGCTCCTCGAATCATTTCCGGGCTGTGAGCCTGTCTACACGGATGGTTCCCTGGTTGATGGTCGCACTGCCTACGCTTTTGCTCACGCTGCCCATGTTGAGCAACGCTCCTTGCCGGCTGGCTGCAGTATTTTTACTGCAGAGCTGGTGGCAATCATGCGCGCTCTTGAGCATCTGCGTTCCTGCTCAGGTGGGTCCATCGTCATCTGCAGTGACTCCCTGAGCAGCCTTCAGGCCATCGACCGCTGCTATCCCTCCTCTCCTCTGGTGTCCTCCATACAGGAGTCTGTTTCCGCCATTGCCCGTTCTGGTCGTTCGGTGGTCTTGGTTTGGACGCCCGGTCATGTTGGCATCCCAGGGAACGAACGTGTCGACAGGCTGGCTAAAGGGGCGATCGACGCCCCGGGTTTGGAGGTCGGCCTTACGGCTCGCGACCAGCAGATGATGTTGCGCCGTAAGCTGATTGGGATGTGGGCTGCTGAGTGGCGTGGCATGACAGCCCCGAATAAACTGCGGGCTGTCAAGGAGACGACCGCCGTGTGGCGTTCCTCCCTGCGGGCTTCTCGCAGGGACTCGGTGGTCCTGTGTCGGCTGCGCATCGGCCATACGTACTTGACGCACGGCCATCTCTTGCGTCAGGAGGATCCCCCCCTGTGTCAGTGTGGGTCCCGGCTGACGGTCGGCCACATTTTGCTGGAGTGTCCTCGACTGCGCACACTCCGGCAATCTTTTAATCTCCCGGGCACTTTGGCTTTGGTTTTATCCGACGATGCCTCCATGGCTGATAAAGTTTTAAATTTTATCCGTGGTAGTCCGTTTTATGGTTCGATTTAGGGAGGTCCTGCACCTTTCCCTTTCTGTGTCTTTTGTCCTTGTGCCTGTTGCTGTTCTGGTGTGCCGTGAGATGGTTGACTCTTTCCCTTTTTTGTTGTCGTGGTCAGTCAACCAGTCTCCGGCCATCTTCTTCTCTTCTATTTCTTTCTGTCTGGTGTTCGTCCGTACTCTTCTTTTCTGTAGTGTTCGTTGCCTAATTTGTGTTCTTTAGCACCTGGGGGGGGCAGTCTCCTTCCCCCTAGGGGTTTTATCTGCTCTGCGACTTTGTCTCGCTTGTTTTTGGAATGGGGGACTGATGACCTTCGCTGTTTAGTCCCCCTTACACATCCCAACAACCACCACCACCACCATCTTTCCAGGGACTGCCAGCGACACGTCCTCACCATCTTCAACCGCATTTGGAGCGAGGGCGTGTTCCCGTCGCAATGGCGTGAGGGTCTTATTGTCCCCATTTTGAAGCCCGATGCGGACCCACTGGCGGTGGACAGCTATCGTCCCATTACCCTCACCAACGTTTTGTGCAAATTGCTCGAACGTATGGTGGGGCGGCGTTTGTGTTGGGTCCTTGAGTCGCGCGGTCTCCTCGCTCCATCCCAGGGTGGCTTCCGTCGGGGCCGGTCTGCAGTGGACAGTTTGGTGCGGCTGGAATCTGCTATCCGTACGGCCTTTGCCCGACGTCAGCATCTCGTTGCTGTATTTTTTGATCTGCGGAAGGCGTATGACACCACATGGAGGCATCACATTCTTGCCACGCTGCATGCGTGGGGTCTTCGTGGTCGGCTCCCGGCTTTTCTTCAAACCTTTCTATTGCACCGCTCTTTCCGGGTGCTAGTCGGTGCCGCCTCTAGTTCTTCTTATACACAGGAAAATGGGGTCCCGCAGGGCTCGGTGTTGAGCGTGTCCTTATTTCTAGTGGCCATTAATGGTCTGGCTGCAGCCGTGGGGTCGTCGGTGTCTCCTTCTTTGTATGCCGACGACTTCTGCATCTCATTTAGCTCCACGACTACGGGGGTCGCCGAACGCAGGCTGCAAGTAGCCGTACGCAAGGCAGAATCGTGGGCTCTGACTCACGGTTTTCAGTTCTCTGCAGCCAAGACTCGAGTTATGCACTTCTGCAGGCGTCGGACGGTCCACCCTCATCCTGAACTTTACCTTGACGGCCACCTGCTTGAAGTGGTGGACACTTGCCACTTCTTAGGACTCGTGTTTGATGCCCGGCTCACATGGGTTCCTCATATCACTCAGCTGAAGCAAAAGTGCTGGCGGCATCTTAACGCCCTCCGCTGCCTCAGCCACACATCTTGGGGTGCGGATCGCTGCACGCTGTTGCGACTGTACAAAGCCCTTGTGCAGTCCAGGCTTGATTATGGGAGCCTGGCCTATGGGTCTGCATCACCCTCAGTGTTGAAGTTGTTAGACCCCATACATCACTGTGGGGTTCGGCTTGCAACTGGCGCATTTCGTACGAGCCCCGTGGATAGTCTACTGGTGGAGGCCGGGGTTCCCCCGCTGCGGATTCGCCGCCATCGACTGCTCGCCGACTATGCTGTCCACGTTCATTGCTCGCCGGGCCATCCCCATCGTCGCCTGCTTTTCCCTGTCTCGGTCCTCCACCTGCCCGAACGGCGACCTCGGTCTGGGCTTTCCATAGCTGTCCGTGTCCAGTCCCTGCTGTCCGAACTGGGATCATTCCCTCTTCTGCCTCCCTTCCGGGTCCGTGCACCTACGCCTCCCTGGTGCTTGTCCCGTCCGTCCGTCCGTCTGGACTTGGCACAGGGACCCAAGGACTCGGTTCCGCCTGTGGCCCTCCGTCGCCGTTTTCTTGCGCTCCTCGCCTCATTTTCGGACTGTGAGCCTGTCTACACCGATGGTTCCCTGGTTGATGGTCGCACTGCCTACGCTTTTGCTCATGATGCCCACGTTGAACAGCGCTCCTTGCCGGCTGGCTGCAGTATTTTTACTGCAGAGCTGGTGGCCATATTGCGCGCTCTTGAGCATATGCGTTCCTGCTCAGGTACGTCCATTGTCATCTGCAGCGACTCCTTGAGCAGCATCCAGGTCATCGACCGCTGCTATCCCTCATCTCCTCTGGTGTCCTCTATTCGGGAGTCTGTTTCCACCATTACCCGCTCTGGACGTTCGGTGGTCTTTGTTTGGACGCCAGGTCACGTTGGCATCCCAGGGAACGAACGTGTCGACAGGTTGGCCAAAGGGGCGATCGACGCCCCAGCTTTGGAGATCGGCCTTACGGCTCGCGACCAGCAGCTGGTGTTGCGCCGTAAGGTGCTTGGGATGTGGGCTGCTGAGTGGCGTGGCATGACAGCCCCGAATAAACTGCGGGCTGTCAAGGAGACGACCGATGTGTGGCGCTCCTCCCTGCGGGCTTCTCGCAGGGACTCGGTAGTCCTGTGTCGGCTCCGCATCGGCCATACATACCTGACGCACGGCCATCTGTTGCGTCAGGAGGATCCCCCCCTGTGTCGGTGTGGGTCCCGGCTGACGGTCGGCCACATTTTGCTGGAGTGTCCCCGAATGCGCACACTCCGGCAATCTTTTAATCTCCCGGGCACTTTGGCTTTGGTTTTATCCGACGATGCCTCCATGGCTGATGACGTTTTAAATTTTATCCGTGGTAGTCCGTTTTATGGTTCGATTTAGGGGGGTCCTGCACCTTTCCCTTTCTGTGTCTTTTGTCCTTGTCTGTTGCTGTTCTGGTGTGCCGTGAGATGGTTGACTCTTTCCCATTTTTGTTCTCGTGGTCAGCCAACCAGTCTCCGGCCATCTTCCTTTCTTCTGTTTCTTTCTGTCTGGTGTTTCTCTGTCCTGTTCTTGTCTGTGGTGTTTGTTGCTGCATTTGTGTTCTTTTAGCGCCTGGGGGGACGTCTCCTCCCCCTTTGGTTTTTACCTGCTCTGTCGATTTTCGGCTCGCCTGATTTTGGAATGGGGGACTGATGACCTTCGCTGTTTAGTCCCCCTTAAACGTCCCAACAACCACCACCACCATGTTGGGATCCCCGGCAACGAGAATGTTGACCAGCTGGCGAAAGAGGCGACTAGTGCACCATCTCTGGACGTTGGCCTTCCAGAGACAGAATTGCGAGCATTCCTACGCCGCAAAATTCTGGACCTTTGGGATACTGAATGGCGCGCCCTGCCTTCACGCAACAAACTTCGGGCCATCAAGGGGGCTACCGGTGTGTGGCGCTCCTCCTTGCGGGTCTCTCGCAAGGAGTCTGTTCTCCTCTGCCGGCTGCGCATTGGGCACACTCGGCTTACGCACGGCCACTTATTGCGCCGTGAGGACGCGCCTCTATGTCGCTGCGGCTCCGTTTTATCCGTGGTTCATGTTTTATTGGAGTGTCTGTCTTTAGCTGCGCTCAGGCAGTCGTTCGCACTGCCTGACTCGCTCCCTGCCCTTTTAACAGATGACTCGGCTATGGCTGACTTAGTTTTACGTTTTATTCGGGCAGGGGGTTTTTATTCCTTAATCTGAGTGTTTCTGTTTTTTATCTTATTGTTTTGTGTTGATTCTGGCCTTTGGCCTCCGGTTTTAACCTGATTTTTTAATGTGTTTCAAGTGGTTGGCTTTTCCTTTTTTATTTCTCTGGTCGGCCAACCACCGTCACACTCTGTGTGCTTTTAGTTCGTTTTGTCTGGTCTTTGTCTCAGTTTCTCTTGTTCAGTGTCGTCTGTGCTCTTCTGTTACTCGTTTTTTATTCTCTGTGGGTGTTTTTTAGTACTTGGACAAAGGCGGGGTAAGAATAGGCCCGCGGTATTCCTGCCTGTCGTAAGAGGCGACTAAAAGGAGTCTCAAATGTTTCGGCCTTATGTGATGGTCCCCTCTCGGGTTTGACCTCCATCTTTCTAAATTATTCCGAAGAGCGAGCCAATTGGGGAAGGGCGCCTTACATGGTGCACTGTATCCGTCGTGCAATTAGACCTTTAGCCGGCTTTCTCGTCGTTGCAATGGTGTCCCGCTCGTTTTCCGTCTCTTGGGCGGGGATACGTCCCTGGGTGCGATTACCACGCTGCACTCTGCAGTGTTTCTTTTACCTGCGACGACGACCTTGGACAGTTTTGCACCTAAGATCCAGCACGGTAGCCAGTCCGTTGTGGTGGGGCCGCCATGTACCCTCTTGGTTGTAGCCCCCTGACAACACAGGGATCGCTCTACTGATGCCTGCACCGTTAACTCCCCACGTATGCCAAGGAGTAGATGCCCATCTCCTTGGGGCATCAGGACTCCCGGCAATGGCTGTCCTGCCAGGTGGCTATTGCTGCGGCTGGGTGGCGCCCGTGGGGAGGGCCCTTGGTCGGAGTAGGTGGCATCAGGGCGGATGACCCGCAATGAAGCGTGGTACATCATCTCTCGCTGGTGGGCCTCCACCAGCAGTCTCTAAGCGATCGAGGTCTAACCTCAACGGGAAGAAATATGATCAGAGATCGATTCCCTCCCTAGCTACTCCATGGGAGGAACGTCTTGCTAAAGAAGGCAGTGGAGAATATTCACCCCAGTACCTAGTGTGTACACGGGTTGATGGCGAATCGTTTGTCTACCAAGCCCCAGTTTTTTGTGGAGCATTTAGAGGACAAGTTCGGGGAGGTGGAGGGCTTGTCCAAAATGCGCTCTGGGTCGGTTCTCATCAAAACAGCATCCTCTGCCCAGTCACGGAGGTTGCTCACTTGTGACAAGTTGGGTGATGTTTCCGTCACCATCACCCCCCATAAAAGTTTAAACATGGTCCAGGGTATTATATTCCACAGGGATCTTCTTCTGCAGTCCGACGATGAACTACGCGCCAACCTAGAACGACGAGGTGTTCACTTCATCCGGCGCGTCCATCGGGGTCCGAGGGATAACCAGGTAGCCACCGGTGCCTTCATCTTGGCCTTTGAGGGTGATGTCTTACCCGAAAAGGTTAAGGTGATGGTTTACCGTTGTGATGTGAAGCCGTATATCCCACCTCCGATGCGGTGTTTTAAATGCTGGAAGTTCGGGCACATGTCATCTCGGTGTACTTCCAGCATCACGTGTCGGGATTGTGGACGTCCTTCGCCTCCTGATACTCCATGTGCCCCGCCTCCTATCTGTGTTAACTGCGGAGAACACCATTCCCCCTGCTCGCCGGACTGTAGGATCTTCCAGAAAGAACGGAAGATAATGGAATATAAAACCCTGGACCGCCTGACGTACTCTGAGGCTCGGCGGAAATATGAGAGACTCCATCCTGTGCCAATGACGTCAACGTACGCCGCTGCTGCTACGACGGTTCTTCCATCTCCTGTGTCGTCCCATACGGTTGGTTCTGTGATTGGTCAGCATCCAAAACCCCCCTTGCTTGTGGGGGGCACTTCACACCCTGTTGCTCCTGCTCCATCTTCTCCAGGAGCAACACCCTCAAAACCATCGGGGACATCGGCTCCCCCTTCCCAGCCGGAGAAGCGTAAGACTTCTTCGGCTACTCTCGCCAGGAAGGGATCCCTTGGGGACCTCCCTTCGCAAGTCCCGACCAGTGGAAAAGCGGACGCCCGCAAGGGCTTGAAACAACCGCCAGTCCCAGGTCGTCGGGCCTCGCGGTCGTCGTCTGTCCCTAAGACTGACCCAGTGAAGCCCATGAAGCCTGAACCACCGAAGGCACAGCGCGACAAGCTGAAAAAGAAGAAAGTCCCCAAGACCAACAATGTTGCGGTGGCACCCATCCCACCGCTTCCTACAAGCTCTGCCTCTGAAGACGAGGTGGAGATTCTGGCGTCCGCTGAGGACCTCGCTCTTGCCGGTCCCTCGGACGCAATGGATGGCATTTGCACGGGTGCTCCATCGGAGGCAGCAGGTGACCCAGCGGCGTAATCTGCCTTCCCAGTCCCGTCACGCCTTTCTCCGCCATGGGCAACACCATCCTCCAGTGGAACTGCAGCGGTTTCTTCCACCATCTAGCTGAGCTCCGCCAACTTATCAGCCTTCACCCTTTCTTTTGCATTGCTCTCCAGGAAACTTGGTTTCCAGCAATGCGAACCCCCGCCCAAAGTGGCTATCGGGGTTATTATAAGAACCGAGCAGCTTATGAAAGGGTGTCTGGTGGCGTCTGCATATATGTCCTTCACACTCTGCACAGCGAGTCTGTCCCTCTCCAGACGCCTTTAGAGGCTGTCGCTGTACGCGTGTGGACGCCACAGGCTGTTACCGTCTGCAGTCTTTACATTCCACCGGATGGTGAGGTCTCGCAGCAAGTCCTGGCTGCACTGGTCGCCCAATTGCCGCCACCTTTCTTGCTATTGGGCGACTTCAACGCCCATAACCCTCTGTGGGGTGGGTCAGTGGCAACAGGTCGAGGCGCCATCGTTGAGAATTTATTGTCGCAGCTCGATCTCTCGCTGTTAAATGATGGTGCCTTCACACACTTCAGTGTGGCGCATGGAACCTACTCCGCCATTGACCTTTCCATCTGTAGCCATAGCCTCTTACCGTCTGTCCAATGGAGTGTGCATGACGACCTGTGTGGTAGTGACCACTTTACGATCTTTTTGTCACTACCACAGCGCCACTCTTCTGGGCGCCCTAGCAGATGGGCTATGAATAAGGCTGACTGGGACTGGTTCTCCTCCACTGCCGCTTTTGAGCCTCTCTCTACTGATGACATTGATGCGGTGGTTCAATCGGTGACCACCGGCATCGTTACTGCCGCCGAATCTGCCATTCCCCGTTCTTCTGGGTCTCCTCGGCGGAAGGCTGTGCCTTGGTGGTCGCCTGAGATCGCTGAAGCGATCAAAGATCGCCGGCGGGCGCTCCAGCGTCACAAGCGACTTCCCTCCATAGACCACCTTATCGCCTTCAAACGGCTGCGTGCGCGGGCCCGCCTCCTTATCCGCCAAGGCAAGAAGGAGTGCTGGGAGCAGTATGTGTCCACCATTGGCCTCCATGTCACTCCGTCGCAGGTCTGGGCCAAGATTCGACGCGTCTACGGCTATCGGCCACCTGTCAGCGTCCCTGCGCTCTCACTGAATGGAGCAGTTTGTACTGACTCCGACGTCATTGCAAATCGCTTAGCCGAGCATTTTGCTATGAGTTCCGCTTCTGCGAATTACCCCCAGGCCTTCCGCTCCATTAAAGAGCGGATGGAACGTCGGAGCCTTTCGTTTCGCACCAACCACCCAGAATCTTACAATGCTCCATTTAGTGCGTGGGAATTTCGCAGTGCCCTAGCTGCTTGCCCTGATACCGCTCTTGGGCCAGATGGCATCCACTGTCAGATGCTGAAACACCTTTCAGTGGACTGCCAGCGGCGCATTCTCGATCTTTACAACCGTCTTTGGGTCGAGGGGGAGTTTCCGTCGCAATGGCGGGAAGGCATTGTCATCCCCGTTTTGAAACCTGGAAAGAACCCTCTGGAGGTGGACAGCTACCGTCCCATTAGCCTCACCAACGTTCTTTGCAAGTTGCTTGAACGGATGGTGAGCCGGCGCTTGAATTGGGTACTGGAGTCTCGGGGCCTTTCGCTCCGTCTCAGGGTGGGTTCCGTAAAGGCCGCTCCGCCACCGACAATCTGGTGAGCCTAGAGTCGGCCATCCGTACTGCCTTTGCCCGCCGTCAGCACCTGGTCGCTGTCTTTTTCGACATGCGGAAGGCGTACGATACGACATGGCGTCATCACATCCTTTCTACGCTTCATGGATGGGGTCTTCGTGGTCCTCTGCCGATTTTTATCCGCAATTTTCTGTCGCGTCGTACCTTCGGCGTGCAAGTCGCGGCCTCGTATAGTTCCTCCCACGTCCAGGAGAACGGTGTGCCACAGGGTTCTGTTTTAAGTGTCTGTCTGTTTTTAATAGCCATTAACGGGCTTGCTGCGGCCGTGGGAAATTCTGTCTCCGCTTCCCTGTATGCTGACGACTTCTGCCTTTACTACAGCTCTACTGGCATTGCAGCTGTTGAACGTCAGCTACAGGGCGCCATCCGTAAGGCGCAGTCTTGGGCTGTAGCGCATGGGTTTCAGTTTTCGGCAGCCAAGACCCGCGTTATGCATTTCTGCCGGCGCCGAACAGTCCATCCTGAGCCGCGGCTTTATCTTGCCGACGAACTGCTTGCTGTGGTGGAGACCCACAGGTTTTTGGGGGTGGTTTTCGATGCCCGGTTGACTTGGCTGCCTCATATCCGGCAGCTCAAACAGGCGTGTTGGCGGCATCTCAATGCTCTGCGATGTTTGAGCCACACCCGCTGGGGCGCCGACCGCTCTACCCTGTTACGGCTCTACCAGGCGTTCATCCAGTCCCGCCTGGATTATGGGAGCCTGGCTTATGGCTCAGCATCCCCATCTGCGTTGCGGGTGCTGGACCCAATTCTCCACAGCGGGATACGCCTTGCCACTGGTGCTTTCCGCACCAGCCCTGTGGACAGCGTCCTAGTGGAGGCAGGTGTCCCTCCACTGCGGTTCCGACGCCAACGTTTGCTGGCCGCTTATACTGCCCATGTTCTAAGCTCGCCCGGGCATCCTAACTATCGTCTCCTGTTCCCGCGATCGGTCGTCCGTCTGCCAGAACGTCGGCCCCGGTCTGGTTGTACAATAGCGGTCCGCGTCAAAGAGCTTCTCTCTGGGCTTCGGGTTTTCACTGTTCCACCTCCTTTCCGGGCTCCTTTGCATACACCCCCATGGTGTGTTCGTCGCCCTTGCCGTCGGCTCGACTTGGCACAGTGCCCGAAGGACTCAGTCCCTACAGAGGCCTTCCGCCGCCGCTTTTTTTCCATCCTGGCCACGTATCAGGGCTCTGGAATTGTTTACACCGACGGTTCGATGGTTGCTGGTCGTGTCGGGTATGCGCTCACTCTAGGGGACCATTCCGAACAACGTTCCTTGCCGGATGGCTGCAGCGTTTACACTGCTGAGCTGGTCGCCATCTTTCGTGCCCTAGAGTATATCCGCTCCTGCTCAGGTGAGTCCTTCGTTATCTGTAGCGATTCCCTGAGCGGTTTACGAGCTCTCGACCAGTGTTTTCCTCGTTCTCGTCTGGTGATGGCTATCCATGAGTCCCTGCATACTCTTGCGCGTTGCGGCCGCTCTGTGGTCTTTGTATGGACCCCCGGTCATGTCGGTATCCCGTGCAATGAACATGCTGACCGCCTGGCGAAGGAGGCCACGGGACAACCGTCTCTGGATGTTGGCCTCCCAGAGACTGATTTGCGGGCAGTCCTCTGCCGAAAAGTTTTTGCGATTTGGGACGCTGAATGGCACGATCGGATCACGCACAATAAACTCCATGCCATTAAGGAGACGACGACTGTGTGGCGGTCATCCATGCGAGCCAACCGCAGGGACTCAGTCGTCCTTTGTCGGCTCCGAATTGGCCACTCCCGGCTGACACACAGTTATTTACTGCGACGGGAGGACCCACCTTTATGTCGCTGCGGCTCCATTTTGACGGCGGTCCACATTTTATTGGACTGTCCACTTTTAGCTGTGCTCAGGCAGTCGTTCGCACTGCCTGACACGCTCCCTGCCCTTTTAACAGATGACTCGGCTATGGCTGACTTAGTTTTACGTTTTGTTCGGGCAGGGGGCTTTTATCATTTAATCTGAGTGTTTCTGTTTTATGTTATTGTTTTGTGTTGATTCTGGCCTTTGGCCTATGCTTTTAAACTGGTTTTTTAACGTGTTTCTAAGTGGTTGGCTTTTCCTTTTTTTATTTCTATGGTCGGCCAACCACCGTCACACTCTGTGTGGTTTTAGTTCGTTTTGTCTTGTCTTTGGCTCAGTTTCTCTTGTTCTGTATCGTCTGTGTTCTATTCTGTTCCTCGTTTTTATTCTCTGTGGCTGTTCTTTGTATTTGGAAAAAGGGACCGATGACCGTAGCAGTCTGGTCCCTTTGATCCCCCAAACCAACCAACCAACCAACTTGAACAAAGGGACCGATGACCGCAGCAGTCTGGTCCCTTTCAATCCCACAAACCAACCAACCAACCATGGTGGACTTAGTTTTGCGTTTTATTCGGGCAGGGGGTTTTTATAGTTTAATCTGAGTGTTTGTTTTTTAGCGTTGATTCTGGCTTTTAGCCTCTGATTTTAAACTGAGTTTTTAATGTGTTCTTGGTGGTTGGCTTTTCCTCTTTTTTTTCTCTATGGTCGGCCAACCACCGTCGCACTCTGTGTGTTTTACTTTGTTTTGTCTGTTCTCTGTCGGAGTCTTTCTCGTCCTGTGTCGTCTGACGTCTTTCCTGCTGTTTGTTTTTCGTTCTCTTTGGGCGGTTTTTTTTTTTTTCGGAAAAAGGGACCGATGACAGTCGCAGTCTGGTCCCTTTAATCCCACGAACCAACCAACCAAGAGAAATGATTTCACATTTCCAAGAAGTGTCTTGAAGAAGAAAGAAAATACTAAGCATTTGCAAATGTTTCACCAAGTGAGAGAAATAAGGTGATTACATATTGTCAGCTAGCCATGGAAGAGGCTTAGCAGGTATTATGGCCACTATGCAAACTAAATTAAAAGTAACAGGATTTACCCATTGTGGCAGCTCTCCACATGAAGTGCTAAAAGACTAAGAAACAACAGTAAGGGAGGGAGGAAATGACATAATTATATAAGAATGAAAGTGTCAATGCAACCAGGGCTCTAACAGATTTTTTAGGAAAACTTAATACATTCCACTGTATATGTCATAAGCATTCCAAAGAGGCATGCCCTGATTAAGCTCCCTTTGTAAATAAAGAAATCATCAGTGCAAATAGAAAATTCAGGAAGACATGTAGCATTTTCTCTAATGTTATATTTATTGAAGCAACAAGCTCAGTGAAAGAACATTTCACACAGCATGGCCTGCACAGAAACAACTATGGTGAAAAAATTCTGTACAAAGAAATATCAGAAAAAATAGCAGCCCACGAGAACAAGTACATAGACCTATACCACTGTCAATGAGTGAAGAAATAGAAGACACAATATTGTATACAGTAATTGAATTAAAACAGCCACAAGACAAAGGAAACACACTCTGCCGTGCAAAGGAAGACAAGACAGGGTCATCATCAGCAGAAAAAGAAGCAGCATCATCACCAGCAGAAGAAGGAGTGTAATACCTGCAGAAGAACCCATGTCATCACCTGCAGAAGAATAACTTGTTGCAGAGACCCTGCAGACATGATCAAGATGAGGAGAAAGAACAAACAAGGAAAAACATCTCAAAGATCAGAATTTATTGTAGGAGCAAATAAAAAGAAAGCAGAATGTACAATATGGATCCAGTAAATTGGAACAGATAGAAGTACTAGTACCTGCAGAGTTACAAAATATATTTATTATGTCAGAACCTGAGCTAAACGGAAATGAAATTAATGTTTACAACATACAGGAATATAAAAAGTTGCTAATTTCTGCAGATCTGTACATAAGGACAGAGGGTTGGCGGTCTATGTACAGTCTATGACTGTAAATAAATGCACTTTGAAGCTGCAGCAGTACAGACAACATATAATGGGGAAAAGTGTTTGATTTAGGGCTCTACAGATCATTAAACAGTCAGGTGAATAGATTTCTAAAGCAGTTGGAAGTCCTGTTAGTTAAGATTAGCAGGGAATTCCCTTATATATAATTGTAGTGGGTGATCTAAATATTAACAAATTAAAAGACAACTGTTATACAAAAGGTTTTCAAGCTCTGGTTAAAAGGTGTTGACATAATTTAGCAGTACACAGTCCCATGAGGTGCTCTAAAAATATATAAACATTAATATGTCATGCAATCACTAATATACACAGAGCAGGCAGGCAGTATAGGTCATAAACACAACCACTGAAGAGCACTGCATGTTATTAGTTGAAATAGCAGGCAATGTAGGAATAGCAGAAAAAATATTTGAAGAATTTAGACGAACAAAGCAAACATACATAGATAGGCTACTCAGGTAATTGGAAACCAAAGACTTTAATGAAGTATATTTAACAGAAAACCTAGATAAAGGATGGGTATCATTCTACAATACATTGGGCCATGACATAGCTGTTACACATCCATTACATGTAAGATAATAAAGGAGAAGTATAACAAAAATTGGGTCACAATATAGGTAAAAAGGACGAGGTGAAAAGTATTTAGGAAATTTTTGGCTAAGGCCAACTCAAAAAAAAAAAAAAAAAAAAAAAAAAAAGGAGAAATCATGCACCAAACTGATAAAAGAAACTAAATCAACATATTATGAAAACAAGACAAAAACCTCAACAAATATCACTAAGACCATTTGCTCTAAAATAAATGAAGAGAAGAAAGGTGAAAAACGTGTGTATGTGTGGAAAACACTGATAACATAGCACTTGGGAGGGAACTCAGGGATACACAAAATGTCAGCAATACTTTAAACAAACATTACACTGATGTTGTGGAGAAATTAATAAATAAAAATTATACTTCCAAAATAAACACAATAAACATTTCTTATGAGACAAAATGCTATTCCTGACCCTAACAACTGAATCATAAATCGTTAAAAGAATACGTAGCTTGAAAACAGAAACCACTGAGGGACTAGATCCTAAACTAAGCAAAAGCTGTTTGCTGTGGGCAGTAAAGCCATTAGCCTGTCTGATAAACTTATCTATGGAAAACAGAATATTTCCAATCTGCGTGAAAAGGAGTAAAGTAATGCCTATACATAAAGGAGGCTGACAAAAAGACCCAGGCACTTACAGACTGATAAGTATTACATCTGTACTCCATAAAATAATAGAAACCATAATAAAAGATATAATATTAAATTTTATACAAACTAGCAATATTCTCAGTGATGAACAACATGGATTCAGAAAGAGAAAATCTACAAAACAGCAAGAGCTGAATTTGTAATACTTGTAACTAAAGCACTTGATGAACATAAGGTTTGTGATATGTTCCTTGACCTGTCTGAGGCATTTGATTGTGTGCACCATGACATTTTATTACAAAAGATTCATTGTTATGGTATAAGAGGGAAAGCAGTCAACATCATTAAATCATTTTTGGGAAATAGAAAGCAGTGTTTAGAAGTTAAGCAAAAAGTAACAACAATATTACAAGTGTCTTTTCAAAGATATTCTTCCAATCCATATGTGGCATACAGCAAACCAGTGTTTAACAGTATTGGTTAAAAACAGTCTTGGTTGCAATTTTAGTTTTTATTTTTCAACGACATGTTTCGCCTTATTTAGGCATCTTCAGGTTATCTTTTCTAGATGGATGCGAGTGACATCAAAATCTGCATAATGCGTTCCCATTCACAGAAGCGAGTAACAGAATAAGATGGGGGCTCAGGTAGTAAGCTTAATGCACCACAGCGCCGTGTGCTGTGGTGCATAAAGCTTACTACCTGAGCCCCCATCTTATTCTGTAAATCGCTCCTGTGAACGGGAACACGTTATGCAGATCTTGGTGTCACTCGCGTCCATCTAGAAAAGATAACCTGAAGATGCCTAAATAAGGCAAAATGCATCGTTGAAAAATAAAAACTAAAATTGCAACCAAGACTGTTTTTAACCAATACTGTCTTTTCAAATTTTGAAATTGTGAAATACAGGGTTTCTCAATGATCCATCCTTGGTCCACTACTTTTCATCCTATATGTCAATGATATGTCCAAAACAGTATCTGACAAGTAGTCATGCATGCAGATGGCACCACATTTGTTGTTACTAGTTCTACAACAGATGACTTACAAAAGGAGGTTTTGCTAAATATGAAAAGTGGAAACAATTATTTCATGGAAAACAATCTCTTTATAAATGGAAACAAAACAAAAAATATGCAGATTCATACAAACAAAAAACAGCTTTGGACAACATTGCTTTCAATCTTGGAGATCTAGAAATAAAGGAGACAACAGTTATAAATGTCTAAATGTAATAGTGGATAGGTATATGACATGGGAGTATCACATAAGTAACATTTCCAGCAGAATAGGTCCAAGCAAATGTTAAAGTCAGTAAATAGATACACTCTACAAACAATGTACTATGGACTATTCCATTTGCACCTCTCATACAGCATCCTGGTTTGGGGAAATGATGCAAATGTGCACATACAAAGGGTGTTAATATAATTACAAAAGACAGCTGTACGATCCATAACAAAATTATCACCCAGAGAATGCAGCAGAAATAAATTCAGGGAGCATAAAATTTTAATATTATGAAATAATTATCTATTTAAAAACCAACTGCACTGCCTTGCTAAACAAAGAATATCACGAATATGACACAAGAAGAAAAAAAATGGCTATCATATAGAAGGAAATAGGCTAATATTAATAAAGACTAATAAATGCTGCACACACACACTGTAAAAGTTTACCACAGTGTATAAATATGATAAAAAGTATCTCTCTTTTGAAAAGAGAATTAAAAAGCCATCTGATCAATACCTGCCCGTACAGTGTTAAACAGTATCTTCAAGTAAAAAATTAAACAGTATGCCAGTACACATTGCAAAAGTGAACCATAACAATTTTAAAACTGTGTATAGAATCACTTCTAGTATTTGGAGATGCATAAAATAATAATTTGTGTCAAAATGTTGATGCTGCTGTACTTTTATTTTTCTCTCTTTCCTGGCAGTGCTGAGTGAAGACCAAGGTATTACATAAAAAAGAACCATATTATCATTGTTGTCTTTTATAATATACTTTTAATGACAATTTTTCTGGAAATTCTGTAGTAACTAGCAAATATATGTACCAGTCAGATTGTAAATGTAATCACACATTAATTGGTATATATCACTGTATTCTCTTTGTATATGTAAGCTTTATGTAAACATGACAGTGTCCAATATCACTGTAAGAAATGTTCCCTAGACAAATAAGGAGTAAATGTGATCACATTGTTATTTGTCATAGAACAACTGTTACCTATATGCTTTACACATAGATATCTATTTACATTGGGCATTGCTACTTGACACAAAGTTAACAGCGATCATTAATTTTTGAATCTAGATAATAATATAATTTTTAGGGGTGGCTAATAAAATATGTTTTGAATTTTCTTTAAAATTTACAGAGATTGTCAATACATTAAATTGTGTCAAATCAGAGCTTGTTCAAGACTTTTGCTTCAGACAACAGGGCACCACTCTGAACTCTAGGCAGAAGAGAAAGATTACACAGGAATTATGCATCTATTTTTTGCTGTGATGACACTTTACCTGAACTGATTTTTACTATGGACAACAAATGTCATAGAGGAGTAAATGTACTGATAAAGAAATTACAATTTACAAGTTCTAAAAGGATCCTCTATATGGTGTGAAGTTATTTACTTTATACAGTAGTTTTGCTGTTTACTTCTGCTGGATGAAACCACTGAATCCACTTGTTACTGCACCTGCATTGCCCCAGAACATAAATTTGTAAGAAGGCAGGTAGTGAAATTACAGAAACAATTCGTCATCCCTGCCTTCAGAGCAGCAAAATGAGATCTATTTTGTAAGTGCAGCAGATGCTGAGCTGAGCCTCTTAATTAGGTTGTGCATGTACTGAGTCCTTTTTAGCTTGTGGCAGTCATGGTAAATGGTAATGACAAAGGTGATATGGCAGCATAAAAGGAATTTTGTACATTATCCAGTGGCATGAGCATAATATATATTTCTCATAACAGCATATACTTTTATTTGTTTGAACCTTATTAATGGGGCTCTTTGTAAGATTACAAGTTAAATTCTTTGCTGAAAATCTGTTGTAGGCATTGAACTGTCACCATGACTGTTTAAGATATGATTGATGCAAATGTTTCCATGTGAACCTGAAGACTGGAAAAAATCCAGCAGTCTCATTTTGTTTTGTCAATGAGCAACTTTTATATAACACATAAAAGTGAAAAATCCTGAAAGGCTAGAACACGAGGAATATTATGCAAGTGTTCTGGACAATGGGAAGAGGTCTAAATACAAAGGAAAAAAACCACAACTTTTACCAATACAGTTAAAGGCTAATAATGTTGGCCACAGTGTCAGCAACAGGAGTGAACTAATTATCAAAAACTTATCTTAAAATAGTTAAATTTAGTATTTATTTACACTCTTTGACATGCTTCAGTTACATAACTGATCCTCAAACCAAAATTGTACATGATGGGGTGGCAGTGTAAAGAGTATTGTCAAAGTAATACACTCTGTTATACTGGATGATTTTTTTCCACCATGTACAAACTCTAGAGATTGATCAATGAGAGGATACGGAACATAAAATGTCTAGTGAACTTATGTCCAGAAATCCATGTTTTCCATGCTAGAGACCATTTATTCAATTGTACATTGTTACAGAGACTGCGGTCTAATACACACTGTATCATGCAGCCACATTTACAGTATGTACTGAAAATGGTTTCCACATGCCTCAATGCATGTGTGTGTGCCACATAACACATTCTGTCTCACACATTCATATTGGCCAGGTTGCATCTAAACAGTATCAAAGGGAGCATGAATATGCTGCTCCAGTGTCTCCACATCTGGAATGGGGTCCGCATACACAATACTTTTGAGATGGTCCCATAACGAGAAATCACAAGGATTGGAATCCGGTGAATGAGCAGGCCATGCAATTTGACCCCCTCATCCCATCCACTGACCAGGGAAGACATGCTTCAGATGGATCTGGACATTAACAGCAAGGTGGGCTGGTGGGCTGGAGCACCATCATGTACCAGCCACATAACCCTTCAAATCATCAATGGCACTTCTTCCAGCAAGAGAGGCAAAGTCACCTGCAATAAATTCCAATAGTTCTGGCCTATTAGGCAATGTGGGTGGAAGACTGATCCCAAAATTTGGTCACCAATTATCCTGGCCATACATTCCAGCTGCACCAGTGCTAATGATTCACTGTCGCCACAGCATGGGGGGTCTGCATACTATCGCACAGATGATTGTGACAAAAATTCAAGAACACCATTCTGTGTGAAGGTGGTCTCACCTGTGAATAGGATGGATGACACAACTCCCAGAATCATGGTTGCCTGGTGAAGAAACCAGTGACAAAACTGCTCCCGGTGTCGAAAGTCTGTCATTAGTAAGCCCTGCACATGCTGTAAGTGATAAGGATAGTAATAATTGTCATGGAGAATGTTCCACTCTGTTGTCTGGCTTACCCTGAGCTAGTGGGCCAACTGCCTGGTACTGACAGTGATAGCTTTCCACAAAGTTAACCACATTTTCCTCAAAGTCCGGTGTCCGAACATTTCGGATACGTCCTTCATGGTTTCCTGCTTCCTGAAGCAACCCTATCTCAGACAAATGGCAAAACACTGTTGCAAACATTGTATGTCGTTATTGTTATCGGTGAGAATGGGTCTCTTCATACAACCTCGCTGCCCACCACCCATTACTGTTTGTCTTTCTGTAAGCAAACACAATGTCGGCAAGCTTTTCATGCAAATACAGAACCATAACATCCACTACAAGGTGAGTCAGCAAGAGAAGTGAGTCAGACACATTACCAATTACTACGGCAGAAGAGGGAACCAGGGCATTATGTGTGAGGAACAATACCACCCTCTAGGAGGAAACCATGCATACTGTAACTGTGGTTGCATGGTACAGTGCGTTTTAGACCACAATCCCTGTAACAAGGTATGATTAAATAAATGGGTCTCTAGCATGGAATCCATGCATTTCTGGACATATGTTCATTAGACCTTTTTTTGTTCTATATCCTGTCATCAATCAGTTCCTAGAGTTTGTGCACGGTGGAAAAAAATCACCCTGCATATCAGACAACTGTGCACAAGTAAACTGTGGTGTAATGAGACACCACACAAGAAGAGTTTGCAACAGTTGGTACCAGAAGTACTGTGGACATCTGCCCACAGCAGGAACATTGCTGAGCACAAACCAATCAAGAATCACCCGCAGCGCCACCAGGAAGAGAGGTGCGCACTTAAGTAATCGTGCTATTAGACACTCAAGATACTTTAGATAGTGCTGTGTCATGGTTTGAGCAACATATAGTTCTGTACTTCAAAGTAGGCAGTGTAAATAGCCAGTGCGCAAAGTACACCTGCCGCGTACAGCTCAAAGCAGCCTGACTGGGACTCAGGCTAGACATGTTCCACATGGCGGTAAAGACCAATTTCACATCAGATGAGGAACTAATGCTGAGTTTTGTCCAAAATTTTTTATGTCTTGTAAACAACAGGCACACCCTTGCCGTAATGAACAATGTTATGACTGTGAGAAGCACAGACATATTCAGTCTGTATTCTTGCAAAAATTTAAGCAGCGAAGATCACATTTCCGTGCTAATAAAGATTCGGCCATGAGTGTGAATGAAGTTTTGTCAAAACATGCTGGCGTAAACAGTGGCAAAATACAATGTCAGTCAGTGTGTAAAACTGTGTTAGACTCACAGAAGTCATCTCCCATTCACAGGTAGGTTAATAAATTAAGTCACTAAACATTTCAAATCAAGAAGTGCAGATGCAACTCAACACTGGAGCTTCTGTAACAATTTTTGTGCAGACATGCTTATGAATACCTAGGTCATCCAAAACTGTCTCAATCACAAAGTGTCGTTGATGTATAAGGGAGATGATGTTCTGGTGATAGGTTTTTGTGTTTGTAGCTTACCAATAACATATACAAAAACATGGTGAAAACAGTGTCTTTTGCAGTTTTCCAGTCAAAAGACAGTGCAAACATTTTTGGCATGGATGCCTTCTATTTGTTTGGCTTATAGATACAAGACAATGTGTTGTCACTGAACACTTCTGTGCCTAATGACAATGTTTCTCAATTATATAATAAGGTTAGTGAGCTACTTCAGGACACATTGGGTAAGGCAAAAAGTTTTTGCGTGCATGTAACTGTAAAAGACAATATGCGACCGAAATTCTTTTACATCTGGCCTGTTCCATAAGACATAAAGACACAAAGTAGCAAAAGAATTATAAAAGTGGCAAGAATAAGGTGTTGTTCAACCAACTGCTGAAAGCCAATGGGCTTCTTCCTTGGTAACTTTGACCAAACTGAATGAAAAGTTATTTTTATAGTCAATAGTAAATCCTCATGGTTGTGGATTCTTATCAGTTGCCATGACCAGATGCAAATATGGAGAGATTGGGTGCTGGTCAGTACTTTTTGAAATTGACTTAGATGATGTGTATCTTCAGATACCATTAGATGAACATTCACAACAATTTTTTCTGATAAACGTGTTTTTGGCAGTGCATCAGAGCCTGCCATATTTTAGCGTTATTCACAACAGCTGACAGCAAACGTGCCATCATGTTCAAAGTACTTCAACAACATTGCAGTTTATAGTTGTATGCCAGAAGAGAATAGAAAGTTATCTGAAGTGCTTTCTTCTGCAGGATTCTGATGTAAAAGTGTTCATTATTTCAGACAGATTGCACAATTAAGTCCTGTAATACATGCTCAAGGAATTCATCCATGATAAGCACATCTCAAAGCCATTTTTGACTTACCAGAGCCTCCCAATATCAAAGAACTGCAAGCAGTTGGGCAAATCAAAATATTACATTTGGTTTATCCCAAAGTCTTCTCAAATTACAGCTCCACTGCATTATCTTTGAAGGAAGAATGTTCAGTCTGTCTGGTCAAGAGAGTGTGCTACTGCTTTCAGGTGACTGAAAGACACTTTGTTGAGTGACAGTTGCCTGACATGTTTCGACCCGTCCAAACAAGTAATTTTGGCAGCTGACAAATCATCCCATGAAATAGGAGCAGTCTTGTCCAAAACAATTAAAGGTGCTGACAAACGAATTGCATTTGCCTCTAAATTGCTCACTAAAGCACAGTGCACATATTCCCAGTTTAAAAAGGAGGCTCTGGTAATCACATATGGTGTAAACAAGTTTCACTAGTACTTGTATGTGTGAAAATTTTACCTCATCACAGATCACAAACTGCTGATTTCACTGTTCAGTTTGTCCTGCCCTATCCCACCGTGCACAGCTCAAAAGTCACTGTGCTGATCTCTCATTCTGCCTAATTATCAGTACGAGAGTATCTACTTTTCGATTCTGAAACATTCCAACACTGACACACTGTCCAGATCACCTGTTGGAAGGGATATCCAGTATTCGACAAGTCAGAGTACTTGTGTTTTTATGAAGAGGTGCAGGACACAGAGGAAATATGAGAGTTTCTAATGATGTAGAAGAGGACCGGTCAGGAAACAGCTGCAGATCCAGATTTGCAAGTTTAGGTTCAGTACATCAGCACTGGTTGCCCACAGACAATTAAAGCAATTCAGAATTTGTTGGTTTATCAGTATTTTGCACACCAATATGGCCTTTCAAATAAGTAATGTGTGATTCTTCTTCACAGAGAAGCAGATCAGTCCAGAATGCCCATATCCAGATCATTACAAACTGAGGTTCTTAATTTGTTGCACAGAAGTCATTGGGGCACAGTCAGAACAACATAACTTATCCAAAGCCATTGTACTTGAGTCGGTGTGGACTTCCAAATACTACAGTTAATTGAAAATTGTCATTCCTGTGCAGAGCATCAAATTTTTGTTGGCCTAAAGCCAAAGTTCCATAGCAAAGACTGCATGTGGATTATGCTGGTCCATCCTGGCACAGTAGATGGTTAATAGTGGTGGATGCTTTAAGGAAGTTTCCATTTGTTGTAACCATGCACTCCATGACTGCTTCACAGACAACCAAAGTGCTAACTTCAATTTTATGCACTGAAGGACTCCCAGAACTTACTGTCTTAGGCAGTGGACAACAGTTTGTGTCAAATGAGTTTAAACATTTCTGTGATACCATTGGCATTCAACGTATCACAAGTGCCCCATTCCACTTACAGTCTAGCAGAGATGCTGAACATTTTGTACATACTTTTAAAAGCAGCTGAACGGGCTTCACACTTACCAGTCAGGAACAAGCTCTACAAATACAGGATGTTCAAAAATGTACTTTACAACTTTAAAAATTCATATAAATTTATTGAAAGAAAATATGGAACTGGATTTAGGGGTATTTTGTAGGTAAACACATCAAGTTTTTTTATCTTAAAGATGTTTCATGAGGCTTCCATTGGTTATCCTGCGCACATCCCATTGGAAGTCAGTTTCTTCCCAAACTTGCTATAGCATTGCACTTGTAGCTGGCTCAGGGGCAGCGTAAATTCTTGCTCTAATTGTAAGTTCACGTAGAAAAGCTGGCACAGGAGGTACAAACACAACATCCTTGATGAATCCTCATTAAAAAAAAAAAAAAAAAAAATTGAGCAGTGTCAGGACATAACATTGTCTCACTCACTCAATGACGTCATCAGATGTGCTTGGATGACCTGATGATTTTCCATGTCTTACCAAGCACACTGTTTCTACAAAACATTTATGCCACTCATAAATTGTAGGCCTACTTGGTATGGAAATTACGCTGAACTGTTGTTGCCAACTTCAATTCTTCAAACCAAAACATATAGTTAGCATGCTTGGGTGCAAGGCAGCCACTTTAACGCAACTACTGCTAGTGCTTCTTAGGGAGTGATTCAGCACTAGCGAACTACATGAGACAAAAATTTATGTATTTCCCTACAAGTTGACACTACAGGACATCAGGGATCCACCACAAAACAAAATGATGATGAATGAAGATCAGCAGACCTTGGTTATGTGTGTGCACTCTACAGTCAGTTTGTTAGTTGGTATTTTCAGGCATTTGCTAGGCAGATGCTGGACTGCAACCAGTGCCGTCCCATCAACCATAGTTCAAGCACTTGCTTCATCACTTACACCAGTGACCAAGCCTTGCCTCTACATCTCCCCCCCCCCCACCCCCCACCCTTCCCCTACTGTTGTTTCATCTGCTACAGGATACAGCAACAGCGAGGAAGTTTGTGGGGAGGAGTGTGATGTACTGAGATACTAAACAAGAAGAGTTTGCAAGAGCTGGTAACAGAAGTACCATGGATGTCCCTCGACAGAAGAAACATTGCTGTGCGCACACCAATCACACTCCCAATGAGAATCACACCCCTGGAGTAACAGTGGCAACAAAAAGAGTGGTGTGTGCTTAAGTAACTGTGCTCGAGCAGATGAAGTCAGTTGAAAGCTGTAAGTCAGTCTAAGTCTTGCTAGGGAAGTTCCTGCAGAACATCTGTCATCTCTTTTGACTTATCGAGTGAGATAGAAACAGTGGTCAATAGACAGACAGTGGTTAGTCTTCAGTAGAGACTGAATGGCGAATAGAGTTATCATGCGTGGACAGAGACCACCTGCCTAGAAATTTGACTGAGTACTGTTAGTTTAAAACCGTTATTTGAATAGTACATCAAAACAGAAGTTGTGCGGTCAATGCAGGACACATAGGCTAAACCTGCATTCTACAATTGCTGTAACCGGCATTATCAAACAAAGTGTAGTAATATATTTTACTATTCACTATTCTGTGTTACTTTCTACACCTACACCTACATCTACATGGATATTCTTCAAATCATATTTAAGTGCCTGGCAGAGGGTTTATCGAACCACCCTCACAATTCTACATTATTCCGATCTCGTATAGCATGCAGAAAGAACGAACACCTATATCTTTCCATACAAGCTCTGATTTCCCTTATTTTATTGTAGTGATCATTCCTCCCTATGTAGGTCACTGTCAACAAAATATTTTTATATTTGGAGGAGAAAGTTGGCGATTGGAATTTCATGAGAAGATTCTGTCACAATGAAAAATACCTTTCTTTTAATGATGTCCAGCCCAAATACTGTATCAGTTCAGTGACACTCTCTCCCATATTTCGTGATAATACAAAATGTGCTGCCCTTCTTTGAACTTATTCAATGTACTCCATCAGTCCTATCTGATAAGGACCTCACACCATGCAGCAGTATTGTAAAAGAGGACGGACAAGCATAGTGTAGGCAGCCTACTTAGTAAATCTGTCACATTTTCTAAGTGTACTGAGAATAAAACACAGTCTTTGGTTAGCCTTCTCCACAACATTTTCTGTGTGTTCCTTCCAATTTAAGTTGTTCATAATTGTAATTCCTGGGTATTTATTTGAATTTACAGCCTTTAGATTTGACTGATTTACCCTATAACCAAAGTTTAATGGGTTCCTTTTAGCACTCGTTTGGAACACCTTAGTCTTTTCATTATTTATGGTCAACTGACAATTTTTGTACCATTCATATATTTATTTTAAATTTTTTTGCAATTTGTTTAGATCTTCTGATGATTTTATTAGTAGATAAATGACAGTGTCACCTGCAAACAACCTAAGACAGCTGCTCAGATTGTCTCCCATCATTTATATAGATAAGGAACAGCAGAGGACCTATAACACTACCCTGGGGAATGCCAAAAATCATTTCTGTTTTACTCAATGACTTTCCATCAGTTATTATGAACTGTGACCTCTTTGACAGGAAGTCACAAATCCAATCACATAACTGAGGCGATATTCCATAAGCACGCAATTTCACTACAAGCCACTTGTGTGGTACAGTGTCAAAAGCCTTCTGGAAATTCAGAAATACGGAATCAATCTGAAATCCCTTGTCAATAGCCGGCCGCGGTGGTCTAGCGGTTCTGGCGCTGCAGTCCGGAACCGCGGGACTGCTACGGTCGCAGGTTCGAATCCTGCCTCGGGCATGGGTGTGTGTGATGTCCTTAGGTTAGTTAGGTTTAAGTAGTTCTAAGTTCTAGGGGACTTATGACCTAAGATGTTGAGTCCCATAGTGCTCAGAGCCATTTCAACCATTTTTTTTTCCCTTGTCAGTAGCACTCAATACTTCATGTGTATAAAGAGCTAGATGTGTTTACAAGAATGATGTCTTCTAAACCCATGTTGACTGTGTGTCAACAGACTGTTTTCTTCAATGTAATTAATTATGTTTGAACACAATATATGCTCCAGAAACCTACTGCATATCGACATTAATGATATGGGCCTGTAATTAAGTAGATTACTCCTATTACCTTTCTTGAATATTGGTGTGACCTGTGCAACTTTCTAGTTTTTGGCTATGAAACAGTTGTACATGATTGTTAAGTATGGAGGTAATGCATCAGCATACTCTGAAAGGAACCTAATTGGTATACAGTCTGTACCAGAAGACTTGCTTTAATTAAGTGATTTAAGTTGCTTCAGTACTCCAAGGACATTTACTTCTATCTTACTCATATTGGCAGCTGTTCTTGATTCGAATTCTGGAATATGTACTTTGTCTTCTTTTGTGAAGGCATTTTGGAAGGCTATGTTTAGTAACTCTCCTTTGGCAGCACTGTCTTTGATTGTATCTCCATTGCTATCATGCAGAGAAGGCATTGATTGTTTCTTGCCACTAACATACTTCGCATACGGCCAGAATCTCTTTGGATTTTCTGCCAGGTTTCGAGACAAAGTTTGATTGTGGAAACTGTTGTAAGCATCTCGCATTGAAGTCCACACTAAATTTCGAGCTTCTATAAAAGATCGCCAATCTTGGGGAGTTTGCATCTGTTCGAATTTGTCATGTTTGCTTCGTTGTGTGTATATGGGGGTGGGAGGGTATGCATGCACTATCATAGAACCCATGCATCCATCCTACCAGGACATCTTTATTCAGCAGGAGTGAGATTTTCATCAAAGTGGACACCCCCAGTCCACAACATAACAACATGTTTTAAAACTCAAGTGAAATAATTTCTTCAGTTCCATGTTGGAAATATGTTACGAGATAACTCACTGAAATCGATGGAAGGTAGTTTAAACTGTTCATATATAATTACTTTAGACTTGCTTCTATGTGTTTTTATGATTGTTAAGTCAATAAAACGCATTGTCAAGTATGAAATCTGCCCATATACACAGGATATGAATGTTCTTACCCAATCAAGCTACTATTGTTGGAATTTTCCATAGTTTCCACAAATTCTTCTTACTAACAGAGCATGGAGGAGAGCCTGTTTCCATATTAACACTTGTGTAATTGAATCAATGCTTAAGTTGTGTATTTGCTGTTGTTGTTCAGATACTCTGCAGCAATTTCACAGTTCCATTTTTTTTTTAAATAATTTACAGAAATGTTGGGACAATTTGTATAACATTATGTCATTGACTCAGATGTCAAATTAATTCTAGTACAGAAAAGTAAATACTGATGTAAAGATTTTAGATTTTTTTGGTGAAGATTTAAAGTCAATACATCAATCATAACAGTTCTTGTTTTGGCAACCCTATATGGCATAATGTTCAGTGATGTATTATACAAATGTTTTTAGTAAAAAAACTACTTATTTGAATAAAAATTGTATAAATTTTATTTGTGAAATGACTCTGCTCTGTACATCTGCATGTTAGTAAGAGCAATGTAAATTTTAAAGCTTTTAAGATTAGAATAATGTGTCACACCCTCAGTTTACTTGTAAATATAAATAAATACAAACAACATACATTCTCTATTATGAATAATACTACTGTGTACAAATCAATGATTTATCCAGTAAGATATTTAAAGAATTTAGAGCAAGAACTATACACAATATAGCAGTCTATCTTTCATTCTCACCAAGCATGAGAGAGAAGTCCAACTTACAGAAGGTCAGACGCCGTTTGGAAAATTTTTCTCCTAAACATTTTTGCAGTATCATGTTATTCCATGTCTTAAAAGATACATGCAGTTTTCCAATTTGTTATGCTCATACAAGTACATGCACTAGACACTAATATAGTGATAAAAGATACCTGTTCCATTGGTAATTATACTAAACACTACTGTAAAAATGGTTAAATATGTTTTACTTTCATTTTCCAACTTCAGCACAAACATTTCTCATGGAAAACTTCCCTCTTGATCTTATATATAATATGTTCAGGGCATCATATTTTTCATTAGCAAAATATTTTTCATTACCAAAAATATTATTTCTTACCATTTTCTCATGTCAAATTAAGTGATTCTTAGTCCAGGCACATGCACTGTTTTGTTCACAAAATACTTGGCTGCATGTAGTTCAAATACACAGTCCCTGTACAAAAACAAGCATACTTCATAATAGTTTTCATAATATTACTTTTATGTGTTGTACTCATCCAGAACATTGTTCTGATAGCCAATATTCTGAAATAAATTACTATTTAACCACCAATCTCCTTAAAATGCAAGATCATGGCATATTTGGTATCAAATCACATTTGTGTAGGAAATCCACTGATAAACCAATAAATAGATGAGTCAATAAATTAAAAATATTTAACACAAAAAAGTAAATCTCTGCTTTTATAATGACTAGAATAGTAGCAGAAGTACATCCATGCAATAAATAAATAAACAAATGAACTGATGCTCTGCAAAACTGTCTTTGGTCACATATATAATCAGCTTAAAATTCCGTAGCTCATATTGTAGTCCTCTTCAGATGGTTCTGTTTTGATCTTAACTTCCACTTGACTTAAAAGATGACTGTAGTCCACAGCTTCTGGTTCACAGTGTGGTTCTTGTTTGATTTTCTGCTTTACCTCTTTGATATTTATTCTTTGTGAGACCATTTTGCTCCATCGATCCTGAAATAGATTAAAATTCTTGTGATACCTGCTTTATTGTGTTTATTTGCATTCCAGTAATTGGTAATAATATGATATTTACATTCTTCAACTGCATTTAGTTTGTATGAAACCAAAGAAAATAAGCATAAATGCAAACTGTTTGAAACAATAAGAGCAACAGTTATCCAAACTAATATACCTTAATATTGTAATGAAAGAGATTGTTGTTACTCCTTTCTTTCTCAACACTGTGATGTTTATGATTTCCTTTACAGTTACAATGTCGACAACATGACTTGCACTCCTTTTTTATTCTGTAACAACAGATAACACTGGTGGTTAGAATGAAATAAATATATTAATATGGTCATGCACAGCTTACAATGAAAGAAATTTACTTCTGTTTCTTTGATGTAACTTTCTGATGAAAATTTCTCATATGTTTATTGTAATCACTTTTATCTATGTATATGCAGGAGCAAGCATCACATCGTAGACAATCTTCAAGTCGTATTTTTGTAAGTCCAACAGGCTTCTTCTCTGAAAGTTAAGGAAGCAAAAAAACTTTTAGTACAAGTTTTACCTTTGCTCTACCCTTATAAAAACACACACGACTAAAAAGATACATATTACAAATTTTTTATTTCAAACTCTCTTCCTTTGGGTAACGATTTTCATTCACATTGTTTGCTCTAAAAAAAATAGTACAGGTAAAAGCTACCCAGTGTCTAAATTCCATGTGATCTCTGCCTCTGAACTTGTGACATTGTTCATTCATTTATTCCTTGTTCCATAGATCCCATCAAGGATAGATAGCCTTCAGGGATGTGGAACAAGTCAAGGTACTCAATACAAGGACATTAATACCACAAAAACTTAACCTTTCCAACATTAATAACACAAAAGTATCACTATGCAGTGCTGTTTAATACTATTTGTGCTTCATCACCTGAACATAAACAATTTAATATATGAGGGCCAGGCCAAAAGTAAAAAACTGTTGCTTCCTTAGGTATATAAATAGCTGCCATTTATATTGTATCTCGATATTTAATTGATCACTTTTGTATTTTTTCAAGAAGATAGTTACACGCAACAACAGAGACCTGTTTACAATATATTAATACTTGTCATGGGACTTTACAATCATTGTGTGTCTTTCTCAGGGCTAATTAACATGTAAGAGATTTACTATACAAAATTTTAAGATGTGACTAAAATGGACGAGATATTTAGAAATACAGGTCAACAGAAATACACAATTACAGTTGAAACAATACATGAACTTTAAATTTCTAAAAAGTTAATGAAGTTCTGACAGGATGTGAACTACCAGAAAAGAGAATGACCAGTCAACAAGTCACAAATGAAGGTTATACAGGCTTAAAATTAAATACACATTATTCATAACTGAGCAACAAAAGAGAAAATGAAAGAAAAGGTAAGATAAATAAGAAAGTAATACACAAGTGAGAAAATTAGAAGTGTATTAAGTGAAAAGAAAAGACAGAAAGAAATACGGTAAAGTGGAAAAATGGAGAGCAGATGAGAAATAGTAAATAAACAATGACAGAAGTGATTGAGCCTTATTGGTGGTGAGAATGAAGCAGATACTGTAGAAAAAAATTACTACCTGTAAGGTCTCAGTTACCATTGTTCAGGACAAGAATTCAAAGAGCATGTGAAATGAAGATAGCAACAAGGCAATGGCTATTGTGTTGCACAGTGTGCTTTGTGATAGCATATTTTATGGTGACATGTGAAGTTGAAGAGTTGGTGCACATCAAATGGTACATGCAGTGGGGTATCGCTGTTTAATAAGAGAGATTTTGCTGCTGATGGAGCTGTATTGGGAGTGATATGTCAGTGCATAGGACAAGTTTTGTGTTAGGGAAGGTCACAAGGAACTGAAGCATACAACAAGGTAATGGATTGAGGAGAAGCATATGTTCTAATCAGGATGTTGCAAATGTTGAGAGGGTGACAAGAAGCTACTCTAAGAGGTGTAGGAACAATAATTGGGTTGTCATTTGGAATAATAATTCAAGGAAACATAACTCTAATAGAGAAGCTGATCAGTACTTCCCAGGCCAGAACAGTATAAGTATAGTGTAGTTCCTAGTGGAGACAGTAGTTTCCTGGGTTGCTAGGATGGGATGAGAAACCTGTTAACGAATCAAGTTGCTGGGGTAATCATTAGTGAAGGCAGTGGTGGCATGTCTGCATACTCATGCAAGAAATTAGCATCTCACCAGATGCATTACCCAGATTCCCTACAAAGCTAGGTGACCAGATGATAATATCATCTAGTGTGTTTGAATACAGAATATTTTTGGATAAACCATTCTGCAAGTAGAAAATGCTTTACAACACAAAAAGAAGAAGATGCTATAATTCTTTAGGATGCCTTCCTTATATCTGCTGGAAGTCACAACATTCATGTTGACAATTATACAGAACAGAGACCAGCTCTTTGCAGAAACTCAGATTTTCACATACCCAATATCAGCCAAAAACTGCAACATATAGACTATTCATGCACAAAAATGAAGCAAAATGGACAAAATTATTCCAGGGGAAAACATTACAACACTTTACCTGACTATATTGAATAAATGCAAAATATAGTACAATTCTTATCAGGTGTATCTCACAAATAAGTACTAATGTAGTGTTAAACAATGCACATGTCAGCCACCTATGAATACTATCAATCTTCAAAGACTTTTGTGACTTCTTCATGGGTGTCAAGCCACTGACCTATGAGAAACCCCTTCAAGTGGTGGAACATGTGGAAGGTGCACGTTTTATGGTGGGTAGTCCATTCCCTCCCATACAGAGGATCTAATTAATACTTTGAGTTTGAACAGCAGAATGGGGATGTGCAGTATCAAAATCCATTACCTGTAGGCCATATTGTTTATTCACTGCTCATCAAAGCATCCTGAAGGTTGAACATACACATCTGGAGTTATCTGTCATTCTTTGTGGTATCAAATCAACTACAGAAGATCAAACCCATCTAAAAACATGACTGCCATAATCCTGCATGTGGAAATTGTTTGTTCGGCTTTCACATTAGCTGGGAATTTTTATGTCACTATTGCATTTACTGTTGCTTTGCTCTTGGAGTTGAGGCAAACGTGTCTCATCCACAGTGGAAATGTAGTCCACGTCACCTCTGTCCTCATTGTCTTGAATCAGAAATTTCAAAGCACAGACCATTCTCCTATTTAATAATCCTCAACAAGCAGCCTGGGAATGCATCACATATTGTGGTTAAGTTTTTACTGTTCATACATGTTCACATTCAACCTATTAATGAGGCTTATCAAAAGTTAAATAATAGTGCACTGGCCAAATAGCTGTGTAATATTGGGGGCTTGTGAACACTGAAAGTAAAAGACTGTGAAATGCAACTGTGCATCTGTTGGCTACATCACTTACAGTAGACAGTAGTTGTACTTCCACAACCTATTTTTCAGCCAGTACATCGACACCGAGGACAAACAAGTGAAGAATTAAAGAAGGCGAACTGCTAAAAGCTGTGCCGACAAAAATAATTTGTGATTACAGAAGGCTAGTTCTACTGTGGCTCGTCATGAACATTGTCCAGTCTGTTGTTGAACAATCTTACCCATTAATACAATTTGCTTTTATTCATAGCATTGGACTGTACCTCCAGTACCATGCCCATCAGTAAGCCATTCCTGGTAGAATTCGGTAGAAGTAACTGGTTAAGTTTTGTAATTTAATCGGTGGAGACAAGCCATCATCCAGTCACATGTCTACTTTATACTACATGTCCTAACTACATTCCCTCTTTTGTAGAAGAACTTGCTGCACACAAAAATCAAGTGTGTGTAAAGAAGCATAATTATCTATATGCGTGGCCTTCAAAAACATGGTGAACGAAATGGGATGAGATAAGGCTGCTAAGGCTGAGCTTGTAAGACCACTTTCCCCCTAAGGCAGTTCAGAGTCCTGGGTGTACCAAAACAAGCACCATAATCCAACACTACACCGGACCATTTAGATGACCAAAACAATTACACTATCTGCAGTCCAGATTTTATTTTCAAAAACAACATGTAGCATTTTGATCATGATTTGTAGGCAACCAAAAGTGATGAGGCCCATATTTTTGTATAAATGGCATCCAACTAAAAAGTGCTTCCAGAAAGAAATGCACAGTGTGAGCACCTTTGTGAAATGGGGAATTCTAAGCACATGTGTGCAGTGACTGTACATATTCATTTGTTGCTCCACAATAATTAGCACGTGTGATTGACCACATGTTCTAAACAGTGGTAATTAAAATTGTGGTGTCACCGCCAGACACCACACTTGCTAGGTGGTAGCTTCAATCGGCCGCGGTCCATTAAAACATGTCGGACCCGCGTGTCGCCACTGTCAGGATCGCAGACCGAGCGCCACCACAAGGCAGGTCTCGAGAGACGGACTAGCACTCGCCCCAGTTGTACGACGACGTTGCTAGCAACTACACTGACGAAGCCTTTCTCTCATTTGCCGAGAGACAGTTAGAATAGCCTTCAGCTAAGTTAATGGCTACGACCTAGCAAGGCGCCATTAACCATTTGTAACGTTGCATGTACCTCAAGATAGAGTCTCACTTGTATCATCCAGAATGCTGTATACCAAAGGACAATATAAAAGTTAAGTGTTCTAGTAGCTACGTTCTTTTCTTTATCACATTCATTACGAATCCTGTTCCAGACTTAACGCCAGACGGCGTGAGTTGACGCGTGCCCTTTCGGCTACTTCACTGTGGACTGGCTGCCTTAACAGTCCGCTACAAAAATAACAGAATTTACCTAAGAACTGATACTACTCCAGAACTACTCTTGACTAGTCAACTAGATGACATGGCAACAAAAAGCTTGCAGCTTTAGTTAGCATCTACAAATGGCACGCAACATCCCAGCTCACAAAACCAATTTCTCCCTTTACAATGAGTCAGTCATTACTACCAATTAATTTTAAATTTGTCAGCAAGACCACCACTGAGGACTGAGGAACGGTAGGTGACATATGAGGGTTGGGATAAAAGGCATTGCAACAACCTTTTTTTCCACACAGATACCAGCCTGCCTGCAAAATAAGGCACATACAAACAAAAAGGTGAGATGGGAATGACATGAAAGGACATTGAAGAACATGTAAACGTTGTGCCTCACATATTAATTAAGGTAGTGTAAGAACATTATTGATTTCATCATGCAAAATGGTTACAGCGTAACACACAGACAGGTGACACACAAAACTAGGTCTAAAGGCCTTGAATCTAGTACACTGTAACATTCACCACAAACTGCCAAGGTGGTAGGCACTGAATACCATGTGTCACCATCTACCACAGCCGGCCGCGGTGGTCTAGCGGTTCTAGGTGCGCAGTCCGGAACCGTGCGACTGCTACGGTCGCAGGTTCGAATCCTGCCTCGGGCATGGATGTGTGTGATGTCCTTAGGTTAGTTAGGTTTAAGTAGTTCTAAGTTCTAGGGGACTAATGACCACAGCAGTTGAGTCCCATAGTGCTCAGAGCCATTTGAACCATTTTGAACCATCTGCCACACTGTGTCTCAAATGGGTCATCTGTTGTCTCACAGCATTGGCAATGTCCTCTTGTGTCACAAACTGCTTACCATGTAGTGATTCCTTTACCTTTCTTTTGAGATCAAAGTCACAAAGTCACAGAGCAAAAGACCAGGTGAGTATGACAGGTGCTCCAGTTCTTTCCATCCTTTGCATGAAAAGGGGGATACGTCAGATGTCAACAACCACTGCCCAATCTCTCTTCTGACAGCTCTATCAAAACTTTTTGAGAAAGTAATGTATTCAAGAGTAGCCTCCCATATTTGTAAAAATAAAGTACTAACAAAATGTCAGTTTGGTTTTCAGTAAGGCTTTTCAACAGAAAATGCTATATACGCTTTCACTGATCAAATATTAAATGCTCTGAATAACTGGACATCACCCATTGGTATTTTTTGTGATCTCTCAAAGGCCTTTGATTGTGTAAATCATGGAATTCTTTTAGATAAGCTAAATCATTATGGTTTGAGTGGGGCAGTGCACAAATGGTTTAATTCATACTTAACTGGAAGAATGCAGAAAGTTGAAATAAGTGGTTCATGTAATGTTAAAACAACAGCTGATTCCTCAAACTGGGGGGCTATCACGTACGGGGTCCCACAGGGTTCGGTCTTAGGTCCTTTACTGTTCTTGATATACATTAATGACTTACCATTCCACATTGATGAAGATGCAAAGTTAGTTCTTTTTGCTGATGATACAAGTATAGTAATAACATCCAAAAACCAAGAACTAAGTGATGTAATTGTAAATGATGATTTTCACAAAATTATTAAGTTGGTCTCAGCAAACGGACTCTCTTTAAATTTTGATAAAACACAGTACATACAATTCCGTACAGTAAATGGCACAACTCCAGTAATAAATATAGACTTTGAACGGAAGTCTGTAGCTAAGGTAGAATTTTCAAAATTTTTAGGTGTGTCCATTGATGAGAGGTTAAACTGGATCAAGACATTGATGGTCTGCTGAAACGTCTGAGTTCAGCTACGTATGCTATTAGGGGTATTGCAAATTTTGATGTTAAGAATCTCAGTAAATTAGCTTACTATGCCTACTTTCATTCACTGCTTTCGTATGGCATCATATTCTGGGATAATTCATTGTTGAGTAGAAAAGTATTCATTGCTCAAAAACGTGTAATCAGAATAATTGCTGGAGCCCACCCATGGTCATCCTGCAGACATCTATTTAAGGATCTAGGGATCCTCACAGTATATATATTCACTTATGAAATTTGTTGTTAATAATCCAACCCAGTTCAAAAGTAATAGCAGTGTGCACAGCTATAACACCAGGAGAAAGGATGATCTTCACTATGCAGTGTTAAATCTGACTTTGGCACAGAAAGGGGTAAATTATGCTGCCACAAAAGTCTTTGGTCACCTACCAAACAGCATCAAAAGCCTGACAGATAGCCAACTAACATTTAAAAATAAATTAAAAGAATTTCTAGATGACAACTCCTTCTACTCATTGGCTGAAATTTTAGATATAAATTAAGGGGAAAAAAACTTAAACATTAGTGTCATGCAATATTTTGTGTAATGTAATATCGTGTACAGACATCTCTTATTAACCTGACACGTTCCACATCATTACGAAGTGTCGTATTCATGATCTATGGAACAAGTATTAATCTAATCTACAGCTGCTGCTGTATACACCTTATTTTGTATGGTTTTACATTGTCATGAAGTACAATTGCATTGTCCACAAGATCTGGACTTTCTCCCAAATGCCATTTGGTACCTGTCGCACCAGGAAGTCCCTGTAGTATTCTGTACTCACTCTTCTGTCATGTGGAAGACAGTGGCACACAATGACACCCCTGACATCAAACACGACAAGACCATCAATTTCATGGGGGGAAGGATTCTGAGGGAATTTCTGTCACCTTGGTGATAGAGCATGTTGCCACTCTGTGGCTGATGTTTGAGTTCCCATTCATATGCCCTAGTCCAAAATTCACTGATGGTGATTATTCATGATAGGAAGCGGTCACCATTCTGCTGCCAGTGTGCTAGGTTGTCAGACCATATTCCATACTGCATACACTGTTAAACTTCCATCAGCTCAAGTGGTACCCACCATGATGTGATTTTGTGCAGCTGCAGCTCTGTCAGAAATGTCCTGTGGATGGTGGGTTTCTTGATGCCAATTCCCCTCTCTAACTCTAGTAGCGTCCATCATCTGTCTTCCTCCAGGAGCTGCTCAATGACAGCGTGTGCCATGTTGGTCAGCACAATGACAGAGTGCTGATCACTGGTTGCCATATGTACTTGCTGAAACTTTCCTATCTACCACACTACTGTATGGTTTGGAAGGGCACTATTCCCAAGGGCTTCCAACAATTCACTGACATTCCTTTGCATGCGTTATTTCCACCTCACACAACACCGATTAGGCAGTGCATTCTGTGCTACTGCTGCTGCAATCAGAGAGCCATCTGTTGTTGTGACCACACTACATGCCTGCATGGATACCACTCTACAAATAGCTTTTTGTGATCTGCTCACATATCTGCAAGAAAAAAATAGTTGCAATGACTGTTGCCCCAACTCTCACAGTAATTCCCCAATGAAGCACTGAAAAATCTGATTCAAAATGAGGCACCTGGAGTCGACAACACTTCTCCAGAATTACCAAGATCCTTGGGAGAATGAACCACGACAAAAATATTCTACTTGGTTTACAAACAAATGTAATTATTCCAAATTCATAGAAAACAGGTGCTGACAGGTATCACCATTACCATACAATCAGTTTAACACACCAAAGCTGCAAATTCTAACACAAATTATTTACAGAATAAATGGAAAATTATGTTTCAGAGAAATGAAGGAACAATCGAGGCAACACTAATAATGCAACTTATGTTTGAATGCAAATCTACATTTATACCATTTTACATGTAGGGAAATTTTTTGACAGTGTTTCTGGAATACTCTCTTTGAAATTCGGAAGGTAGTAGAAATCAAAAACATTATCTACAACTTATACAGAAACCAGGCACCAGTTGAAGGGCATAAAAGAAAAGAGGTAGTTGAGAAGGGAATAAAACAGAGTTGCAGGCTAGTCACTATGTTACTCACTCTGTTCATTGGAGAAAGTTGTAAAGGAAACCAAAGATAAATTTGAAATGTAAATTAAAGTCCAAAAAGAAGAAGTATCAACTGTAAGATTCACTGATGACATTTCAAGACACTTTATATTCTATTCAGCTGATATTCCAGGTCCTTTGTCATCTCTGAGTGCATTTAAATAAGGTTATAATATGAATGTCAACAAGGGTAATTGAATGTGCCTATTTAAACCTGGCAATGTGAGGGAACTGGATTAGGGAATATGATACAAAAAGTAGTAAACGATTTTTGTTATTTGAGCTGCAAGATAACTGATGGATGAAGCAGAGAGGATATAAAATATAAAGTGGCAATAGAATGAAAAGCTCTTCCAGAAAAAAGAGAGATTTGTTAACATCAAATATATAAATTTTCAATATGAACTTTTTAAGGCTTTCATGGCCACTTGTTAACAGATTGCCTGTTGACTCCTGTCTCAGGTTCTTCAGTTGGCATTTGACAATTTTTCTGATGTTTCACTAGCATAGCTGCCAAGCTTCGTTAAAGCTTCACTCATTGCTGGTGGTGGGCTGGAGAAATGGAGTATGAAGCTCTGACGATGCCAACCACTCATGCTGGTGAAATGTAAGAAAAATTGTCAAACAAATGTTGGCCAAAGAACCTGAGACAGAAGCCAAAAGACAATTTGCCATAAATTTTCAGTTTTTGGAAGTCTTTTCCAAAGCATTTGTCTGGAAGCCATTTGTTCTGTATTACTGCTGGTAATTCACTTGGACCCATAATTACCATAGAATACGCATATGGAGAAGCTGTGTCCAGAATTATATGTATAAATTAAAGCACCTAGTTAACAAAAAACAGTGTTATTAATCTCCCATTACACATTATTCCATCCATATTTGAAATATTTATTATTCTGTGGAGTAGTTTGCCTGCTGCATACAATGTTCTTGCAGAAAAAATAAATCACTCACAACAATCTTAAGTAGACGGGCAGTTTTAATGGAAAGACTTCATTAACAGTATTTTCGCTCTACATTAAAGTCTACCTTCGCTCAGTAAAAATGCACCATAAGTAAGCACTGACCTTGACTACAACTCAAAAGTAAGCACTATCCATGACTACCACAATCAAAAACAGAAGTGACATAGATGTAGCATACACTGCAACCAAAAACAGAAATAACATAGCTTTAAATACAGTGGTATAAAACTGTACAATAAATCACAAATTTCTGTCAAAGACTAACCCAGTAAAAGTTAGCTAACTTCTTCACTCACTATGATGCAGGCTGGGTCAATTTTAACTGCAGTACACTTTCTAAGTGAAAAATATGGCAACATGCAGACCACTTGCATGATTTCCTGTCATGGTTCTTTTATTACTACTACTACTACTAATAATAATAATAATAATAATAATATTCTGTATTTGCTAATATTGTACATCCGCTTGTGATGTGATCTACTGTTTCTATTTGTTGTTTGCAAAGTCTGCATTTATCTGTTGTGGTATTGGGATCTTTAATAATACGCTTGCTGTAATATCTGGTGTTTATTGCTTGCAATACAGGATCAAACAATAAGCACCAGATATTACAGCAAGCATATTATTAAAGATCCCAATACCACAACAGATAAATGCAGACTTTGCAAACAACAAATAGAAACAGTAGATCACATCACAAGCGGATGTACAATACTAGCAAATACAGAATACCCCAGAAGACATGACAATGTAGCAAAAATAATACATCAACAACTTGCCATACAACATAAACTAATAAAACAACACGTTCCCACATACAAGTATGCACCACAAAATGTACTGGAGAATGATGAATACAAATTATACTGGAACAGAACCATTATAACAGATAAAACAACACCACATAACAAACCTGACATCATACTCACCTATAAAAAGAAGAAATTAACACAACTAATCGAAATATCCGTACCCAATACAACAAATATACAAAAGAAAACAGGAGAAAAAATTGAAAAATACATCCAACTGGCTGAGGAAGTCAAGGACATGTGGCATCAGGATAAAGTCGACATTATACCAATTATACTATCAACTACAGGAGTCATACCACACAATATCCACCAGTACATCAATGCAATACAGCTACATCCAAACTTATATATACAACTACAGAAATCTGTAATTATTGATACATGTTCAATTACCCAAAAGTTCCTAAATGCAATATAACATATACCGTACAGTTAAAAGGAAGTGACGCTTGATCAAGGTCCGTGTCACTTTTCATTTTTAACCAGACTTAACATCTGAGAAAGTAAAGAAATAATAATAATAATAATAATGTGGAGTTGATAGTCTCCCATCGGGTGCCTCCCCAGGTGGCGGATAGGGGAATGCTCTGCAGATATGGAGGGTACCGGGGAAATAAAATACCCAGGGTGGAACAAAACTATCAACCGAAATCCACTAACGTCTGCCTGGTATCCAGCAGTTAGGGGTCAGCGTCTGTTCGTCTAGATGGTGCGGCTGCAGCAACCTTCTTGATCTCAACAACCAAGTCGTATTCCTCATGATCTTTCCTCGGAAGGACCACCACCAAGTTAGTTTTCAACTTGAAAACCAAACATGATGATAACACAAGGAATGAATCCACTACCCCGGGCACCAGTCGCAGGGCTGGCTTTACCTGGTCATCAGATTCCGGGGGACCAGGAGCATCATGTTACGTCTAAGGTTTAGAACCAGACGACGTCCAAATTATTACACACAAAAGAAAGACACTTCATCGGTACACTTAATACTAATACTCTTTTCAAACTGGGCAAGATCAAACAACTTACACACGTGCTGCAAAAATTCCAGATCAAAATCCTTGCAATCCAGGAAACACGATTTATGGACGAAAACCATTTTGATACAGACAACTACAGGATATACAAAGGAAAACCAGCAGTTAAAACTAATGAGAAAGGACTCAAACAGTTTGGCACAGCATTTGCAGTCCACAAATCTATCAGTGACTCTGTCATTGACTTCTAGTCTGCCTCAGAACGTATATCAACGCTGTCTGTCAAATCGGCCAACAAAGCATATACCTTGATCAATGCACACGCACCCACAAATAACTATAATAAGAAGAACCGCTAGAAAGTGGATGACTTCTGGAATGACCTTGAAGAGACGACAAACAAAATTGCCAAACACCATGTAATAATCTTGTTAGGCGACTTTAACGCACAATTAGGTAAAGAGAAAAAATACAGGAAAATCACCGGAATCCATACAGCTCACAGGAGAACTAACAAGAATGGGGAAAGATTGATAAGCTTTTGCGAAAATTTCGGCCTCGTAATTATGTCAACACAATTCAAAAAACCCAACAAGAAACTGTATACTTGGAAGTCGCCCAACACAATGTTGGGTGAATTCCAGATAGACCATGTGGCCATCTGCAAGAGTAATACAGCAGAAATTCTGAATGTGAAAATGAGAAGAGGATTTTTTGACTCAGACCACCATCTTCTACAGATAAAGACCAGATTACAACCCAATAGAAAAAAGCCAAAACTAAACAAAGTGCTGAGACCAGACCCCGAATACATAAAACTCAACAAGGAAAACATCTTACAGGAAATTAGTCAGACAAACACCACAAACTGGACAGAACTTGTGGACATCCTCAAATCCACGATGAAATTGGGTCAACCCCAGAGAAGGAGAAAACACAGGTGGTGGAATATAATATGTGACCAAGCAATAGAAGAAAGGACCAATGCCTGGAAAAACTTCAATAGTCACAAAACATCAGAAAAATGGCAACAATCTCTAGTAATCTGAAAACAAACATCGAAAACTATTTGGAGGGAAAAAAGAAATTATGACAAACGGCGACTAGATGAGATAGAACAAGACTTTAAGAAGAACAACATCAGGAATTTTTATAAGACGTTTAAAGAACACATTGCAGGATACCAGCCACCCAATCTTTGTTTCAAGAAACCGGATGGTTCACTAGAAACTAACACGAGGAATAACTGCCAAATCCTCGCAGACTATTTCAACAAACTTCTCAACTGCGAAAGACCTACAGAGGATATTCACTATGAGACATCTACTCCAAATCCTGACGCTAAACCGCCAACCATCAACGAAATAGTAGAAATTATCAAGACACTCAAAAACAATAGAGCCCCAGGAGAAGATGGAATTATTGCAGAACTATGGAAACTAAATGATGAAAGATTAACAGGAAAAATTCACAAAATCATATTAAACATTTGGGAAACAGAACAGATCCCTTCTGAATGGAAATGCGCACTCATCCATCCACTCCACAAAAAAGGGGACAAAACTGAACCAAATAATTAAAGGGGTATCTCACTCGTACCGGTCACATATAAAATCCTATCAAAAGTTCTCATGACTAGATTAGAAGAACAAGCTGACCCACAAATAGGAGAATACCAGGCTGGTTTTCACAAGGGACGATCATGCATAGAGCAGATCTGGAATCTGAAAATGATTCTCCAGATGAGAAACACCTGAAACACAGTGGTTACTTTTGTAGATTTTAAAAATGCCTACGACTCAATAGACAGAATAGTGCTCTGCAAGATGCTGGAAGAATTCAGCATTGACAGAAAGACAAGAACAATCATTCGGAAAACATTAACTGACACAGTCTCCAAGGTTAAATTTATGGGGGATATCTCGGAACCATTTGAAATCCAAACTGGAGTGCGACAGGGTGACGGACTTTCACCATTACTCTTTAATATCATTCTTGAAAAAATTATCAGGACATGGGAAAAAGAAGTCAAAGGAATCCAAATTGGAATTAGAAAAGATAATAGATTCAATGTGAAGTGTTTAGCTTTTGTGGATGACCTTGCAATCCTCACAAATAATAGAAAAGAAGCCACTAACGCCATAGAAAAGTTACACAAAATTGCACAAAGAACTGGCCTGCAAATCTCATATGAGAAAACCCAGTACACGGAAAGAGTGCCACAAGACAAATTGCCTATTGTGACAACCGATGGGAAAATCGTACAAGTATCACATTTTAAGTACCTGGGAGAAATCATCCAGCCATCAGGGATCAACCTAAAGGCCAATGAGGAAAGAATAAAAAAAACTACAGAAAGCATACAAACTCACGTGGAACTATTATAACAAAAATTCCATATCCATTAACGCAAAATTGAGGCACTACAACACTGTCGTACTTCCAGAGGCACTGTATGCATCTGAAATAACACAAATAGGTGGGCAAACTAAAATCAAAGAAATAGAGAAACAAGAAAGGAAAATTCTCAGGAAAATTTTTGGCCTGATACAAGAGCAAGGAATCTGGAAGAAGAGACCAACATCAGAATTATATAAATACACAGACAAGATTACGGATACTATAAGGAAAAGAAGAGTGCAGTTCTACGGACATATCCACAGGATGAATAAAAACAGAATTTCAAAGCGAAGTCATCAACTCAGGCAGGGGAAAAACAAAATGGATAAAAGAAGTTGAAGAGGACCTCAGACAAGCACACATAACAGTAAACGATGCAGAAAATAGAACTGAATTCAGGAACATCATCAAAAAACATAAATTTGATACCACAACATAGAAGAGACCAGGATGCAAATGGACAGCGGAGTGAAAGAAACAACACAGTGAACACATGAAGAAAATCTGGGCTCAGAAAAACATAAACAATCATCATAAAGGAATTAAAGTCCAAACGCTCTCTTAAATGGGAATAATCGCAAATAATAATAATAATAATAATAGTAGTAATAATATAATAATAATAATAGTAATAATGCCTTGCTCTGGACCCACTATCCAACATGCTAAATAATACAAATTATGGATACAATATTACTGGAAAATACCAACACAAAATCACACATTTGCTATACATGGATGATCTAAAACTACTGGCAGCAATAAATCAACAACTTAACCAATTACTAAAGATAACAGAAGTATTCAGCAGTGATATAAATATAGCTTTTGGAACAGACAAATGTAAGAAAAATAGCATAGTCAAGCGAAAACACACTAAACAAGAAGATTACCTATTGGATAACCACGGCGACTGCATAGAAGCGATGGAAAAAACAGATGCCTATAAATATCTAGGATACAGACAAAAAATAGGAATAGATAATACAAATATTAAAGAAGAACTAAAAGAAAAATATAGACAAAGACTAACAAAAATACTGCAAACAGAATTGACAGCAAAAGAAACAAGACAAAAGCTATAAATACATATGCTATACCAATATTGACCTACTCATTTGGAGTAGTGAAATGGAGTAACACAGATCTAGAAGCACTCAATACACTTACACGATCACAATGCCACAAATATAGAATACATCACATACATTCAGCAACAGAAAGATTCACATTAAGCAGAAAGGAAGGAGGAAGGGGATTTATCGACATAAAAAACCTACATTATGGACAGGTAGACAATTTAAGAAAATTCTTTATAAAACGAGCAGAAACTAGCAAAATACACAAAGCAATCACTCATATAAATACATCGGCTACACCATTGCAATTTCATAACCACTTCTACAACCCTTTAGATCACATAACATCAACAGATACGAAGAAAGTAAATAGGAAAAAGAAAACACTACATGGCAAGCACCCATATCATCTAACACAGCCACACATCGATCAAGATGCATCCAACACATGGCTAACAAAAGGCAATATATACAGTGAGACGGAAGGATTCATGATTGCAATACAGGATCAAACAATAAACACCAGATATTACAGCAAGCATATTATTAAAGATCCCAATACCACAACAGATAAATGCAGACTTTGCAAACAACAAACAGAAACAGTAGATCACATCACAAGCAGATGTACAATACTAGAAAATACAGAATACCCCAGAAGACATGACAATGTAGCAAAAATAATACATCAACAACTTGCCATACAACATAAACTAATAAAACAACATGTTCCCACATACAAGTATGCACCACAAAATGTACTGGAGAATGATGAATACAAATTATACTTGAACAGAACCATTATAACAGATAAAACAACACCACATAGCAAACCTGACATCATACTCACCAATAAAAAGAAGAAATTAACACAACTAATCGAAATATCCATACCCAATACAACAAATATACAGAAGAAAACTGGAGAAAAAATTGAAAAATACATCCAACTGGCTGAGGAAGTCAAAGACATGTGGCATCAGGATAAAGTTGACATCATACCAATTATACTATCAACTACAGGAGTCATACCACACAATATCCACCAGTACATCAACACAATACAGCTACATCCAAACGTATATATACAACTACAGAAATCTGTAATTATTGATACATGTTCAATTACCCGAAAGTTCCTAAATGCAATGTAACATATACCGTACAGTTAAAAGGAAGTCACGCTTTTTCAAGGTACACGTCACTTTCCATTTTTAACCAGACATAACGTCTGAGAAAAGGATGTATAATTATAATAATAATAATAATAATACATTCATAAATTCTTCTGTGGAGTGGCAGGAGATTTCCAGCATGTATAATTGCAGTTTTTGTGTGAAGATAGTTTTATTATCCATTAAATTCTTTACATCACTGGATAGGTGGTCAAAGATTTTTATGACTGAATACCTCTCTCCTTCAGATGTAATCAAATTAAATCAGGCAGTCTCAAAAGAATTAAATTCGGAAATCAAAAACTGAAAGTAGTTGACGAGCTTTGCTATTTGGTCAGCACAAGATATAAAATACAGATAGACAATAACAATAAAATGACTTTTGACCGACATAAATATGACTGTTAGCATGTATTTTTATGAAGGAATTTTTCTGGGCTGTAGCCTCATATGGAAAAGAAATATGGACAATAAGCGGTTTATACAAGAAGATACTAGAAGTTCTTGACATGCGTTGATACAGAAAGATGCTGCAGATTACAAGAACAGATTGAATAGCTTATTAGGAGGTACAGAATTGAGTATGGGAAAAATGAAATTTGGAGCACAAATTGATAAAAAGAAGGGATCAGTTGATAGGAGACATCCTGAGGCATCAAAAATAATCAATCTGGTAATGGAGGAGGGATCATGGCGGAGATGGGGGGGGGGGCAGGCTGAGAGATGGGGGGAGGTGTTGGAGGGTAAAACTGTAGAGGGATATCGCAGCTTGCATACAGTAAGAAGGTTCTGCATCTACATCTATACTCTGCAAACCAACATGAGGTGCACGGCAGAGTGTATGTCCCATTGTACCAGTTATTACGGTTTCTTCCTGTCCCATTCACATATGGAGTATGGGAAGAATGATTGTTTGAATGCCTCTGTGTGTGTAGTAATTATTCTAATCTTATGCTCACAGTCGCTATGTGTCTGATACAAAAGGGGTTGTAGTATAAGTAGTTCACATGGATGTACGTTGCAGTAGTTTTTCAGCGATTAAGAGGACTGCACAGAATAGACTAGTGTGGAGAGCTGGATCAGACCAGTCTGCAGACTGAAGACCACAACAACAACCAACCATCTTACCTTACCTGTACCACACTAAGTAGTCACTTCCCCTTCTAGTGTTGTATTTATGAATGTTACTGATGTTTTCAAACTGTTATTGATTGTCACCAGTATATTTCATAAGGAAGTAAGGATATTATGAAGCTGTTGTCAGTGTGTCCAGTTGTTTAAAAACCTATCAAAGATATTATACCGTGGAAACCATATTATCTTATCACATGCTTCCCCAATGGCAAGTTATTCCATAATCAGATGTCTTTGAAAAGCAATTGGAAAATTGTTATGTTACAGTTGTATGTATAAGTTAACAGAATTTTAATAGGTGTAAAAATATTTTAGTTTCTGTACAAGTTTAAGCTTTACGCATGTAAAGTATATACACCATGTGATCAAAAGTATCTGGTCACCTGGCTGAAAATGACTTACAAGTTTGAGGTGCGCTCCATCGATAATGCTGGAATTCAATATGGTGTTGGCCCACCATTAGCCTTCCACTCTCACAGGCACATGTTCAATCAGGTGCTGGAAGGTTTCTTGGGGAACGGCAGGCCATTCTTCAAGGAGTGCTGCACTGAGGAGAGGTATCGACGTTGGTCGGTGAGGCCTGGCATGAAGTCAACATTCCAAAACATCTCAGAGGGTTTTCTATAGGAATCAGGTCAGGACTCTGTGTATGCCAGTTCATTACAGGGATGTTATTGTCGTGTAATCACGCCACCACAGGCCGTGCGTTATGAACAGGTGCTCGGTCATGTTGAAAGATGCAGTCACCATCCCCAAATTGCTCTTCAACAGTGGCAAGCAAGAAGGTGCTTAAAACATCAACATACGCCTGTGCTGTGATAGTGCCATATGAAACAACAAGGGGGCCAAGCCCCCTCCATGAAAAACATGACCATACCATAACACCACTGCCTCCAAATTTTACTGTTGGCACTACACACGCTGGCAGATTCAGATGATGTTCACTGGGCATTCGCCATACCCACACCCTGCCATCAGATCGCCACATTGTGTACTATGATTCGTCACGCCACATAATGTTTTTCCACTGTTCAATCATCCAATGTTTACGCCAAGCGAGGCATTGTTTGGCATTTACTGGTGCGATGTGTGGTTTATGAGCAGCTGTTCGACCATGAAATCGAAGTTTTCTCACCTCCCATCTAGCTGTCATAGCACTTGCAGTGGATCTTGATGGTTTGGAATTCCTGTGTGATGATCTGGATAGATGTCTGCCTATTACACATTATGACCTTCTTCAACTGTCAGCGGTCTCGGTCAGGCAACAGACAATGCCGACCTTACACTTTTGTGCTGTATGTGTCCCTTCACATTTCCACTTCACTATCACATCAGAAACAGTGGACCTAGGGATGTTTAGGACTGTGGAAATCTCGTGCACAGACGTATGACAAAGTAACACCCAATCACCTGACCACATTCGAAGTCCGTGAGTTCCACGGAGCACCCCATTCTGCTCTCTCATGATGTCTAATGATTACTAAGGTCACTGATATGGGGTACCTGGCAGGAGGTGGCAGCACAATGCATCTAATATGAAAAATGTATGCTGTTGGGGCTGTCTGGATACTTTTAATCACATGTTGTATGCACTCTGTAAACTCATCTGGTTTGCAAAGTAAACTTTCACTGATCACTAAAAATTTAAATTGTAATAATGATGTCCATTTCAGTGAAAGTGGACAAATAACAAAAGAGTTCTATTCTGTCTATCATTGATGTCACTATAGTATATCTCATTTCTGCTGTCTTAGTCTATAGTGTCATGTTAATCCTGTGAAACAAAATATGGCCTGCACTCACGAGGAAGGCCCAGCTGCTGCTGCTGCTGCTGCTGCTGTTGCTGCTGCTGCATGGGGTGAGATTCTGCTGCAGAGGAACTGCTCTGGCCTGGCTCATGTACAGCAGTCACTACCTGTGTACAGTCCTCAGTTTTCTGCCCACCTCCCTCATGGACTCTGATATGCAGCTGCAGAATCTGTCCGTGTGCAAATGCCTTTTTGCATTTGGGACACTGATGGAGTTCTGAAATGATTTAAAAGATTATTTTAGGATAAATTTTTCAATGGTAAAAAGGTGAGTTTTGTTATTGTTTAACTTTTTATTAGCAAGATGATTTAAACTGGTGCTGCAATTTCTCAAGTGTGAAAATGGTCTCCAGAAGTCATAATCATTCTTGTTTCATTTGGTAATGTTCAGTATGATCAGAAAACCTAACTCATTATTTGACTCCAGTTAGCCAGGTGTCTGCTATTTTATGCTGTTATATATACATAAATAAATAAATCTTTGTAGTTGTACTGTCCTGCAGAAAGGATTTTCTGAATACTTTCTCAAGTCTAGAATACTTTCTAATCTCTGGAGAAATATAGCTAATGTCAAAAAGGTACCATTTATTTTACAAGAGTGTTCAGTAAGAATGTTGCAAGTAAGTTGATAGCCGAACATCTGGCAAGAGCCTTTTCAGGGAACCAGGGATACTTAAAATCATATGCCAATACATACTCCATAATGGTATTTGTGGCTAATAATATGAATGAATCTAGGATTAACTGTATGTATCAGGACCACAATATTAAAAGTCAGATATTTTCCATGTAGACTGTGCATCTCTGTCTATGGTTCAAGACAGAGTTTTGCATTCTGACCAAGAAGTACATAATATGAAGACGGTAGACATCAGGCTGGAAATTGAAAACCTGCTAAATTCAAATATAAAGTAAATAATAGCCCTAGTGCATTAGCCACTCCCTTATACTTTATAAGAATACTGGGACTCACAGATGTAAATTCTACTTAGCCCTATGTTCAAATTAAACAACAAGTTTTAACTTTGCCACTACATAGTTGAGGAATAGTTAAAAGCACAAGTCGAGTACTGTAAGAAGCATAGTAGAGCCTTTCTGTAAAGCAGCTACTTGTCTCCTATTATATAAATGCATACCAAATGCTTTATGTTAGAGAAAATATGGCATCACATTTCTTCGGATAAGTAAGACAGCACCTATGAGACAATTTAATACTGGAGAAATTGGTAGCATGAATTAAATGCCGATACTTTATCAATAAATAAAAATCTCAGCACTTCTGAGATAAAAAGCAAATTTTTCTAACACTGTGACTACATAAGGGCTATTTTTGACTATCAGAGGTCTGTCAGAAAAGTATCTGACATTTTGCTGGGGAAAAAATTGGCTTACCTGGAGTGTTCGACACCTAATCACCCTTGAAGTAGTTCTCTTGGGACTCTATGTGCTTCTCCCAGCAGTGCTGCCATTGTTGAAAGCATGCCAAAAAAGCCTCTTTCGGAATGGGGTTTAGCTCAGCTGTTGTGTCCTTTCTAATCTAAAATTGCATTCCTTTCAATGGCTTCTTGAGCTTGGGGAACAGCCAGAAGCTGCAGGGGCCATATCAGGAAAGCAAGGAGCCTGTTGAAGCACAGGTATCGGGTTTTTCATGAGAAAAGTCTGAATCAAGTGCGAGAAATGTGCTGGAGTATTGTTGGAATGGAAGTGTCAATTTCCTGTTGACCAGAAGTCTGGCCTCCTGTGCTCCACTGCATCACGTAGGTGACTGAGGAGATCCTGGTATTCTTTCGTGATTCTTTGACCCTGCAGTGGGTACTCGTAATGTACCAGATCGTAGGAGCCAGAAACAGTCAGCATCACTCTGATACTGCTGCACACTTTTTGGGCCTTCTTTGGTCTTGGTGATGATTGGGATTTGGTTTCTGAGTTGTACCCGTACACCCAGGACTCGTCATCAGTGATTATGGTGTTCACAAAGTTGAGGTTACTGTTTGTGGAGTCCAGCATGTCCTGCGAGACTTCAACAGGAAGTTGATTTTGCTCTGCCATCAGCAGCTTTGGGACAAATTTTGCCAACACTCTCTTCATGGCCAAATCTTTGGTCATAATGGAATGTGCCAAAAAAGTGCTGATGCCCACCTCTTCTACAATTTCTCTGATAGTTACATGACTGTCGCTTATCACCAGAGTATTCATTTTAGCAATGACCTGGTCACTTCAGCATGTTGATGGCCGACCAGAGTATGGCTCACTCTCCACCAATGTGCAGCTGTTTTTAAACTGGTTGTACTACTAAGTAATCTGTGTGATGCCCATAACATTGTCACCGAAAGCTGTCAGAATCTTCTGAATGGTTTCCACCTGGCTGTTGCAAAGTCAGACACTTTTCTAACAGACCTCATATACTAGCAAAATTAAAACATTGTTTAATTCATTTTTATTGTCAAGTCAACTGAAGACTACAGTTAGTTGGAAGAGACCTGTAGAAATGAACACCAATAAAAGAGACTGCATACAGAACTCTTGTGTGATCTGTCCTTGACTACTGCTCAAAGTGTCTGTGATAGCCACCAGATCAGATTAAACCATAATAGCAAAGCAGTTCAGATGTAAGTTCCAAATTATCAGTCTGATTAGATTGACACTATAGTTTGACCGATGCATGATGGTGGTTTGCACAGCCCAGGCACAGACGGAGATTGAATTGTCGCCATTTCCAAGTTATGGTTGCAGTAAGTGCTTACACATGCTCTGCACTTGAAGAAAGTATGTATACTGCAAATTACATCTCTTGCTTGCTTGTGGAGAATTTGTCACTTAACACCACAGTCAGGTGTGACAAATCACAACAAATGGAAGAATAAGTCACTAAACAACTTGCTACGAACACGTTCAATGCTCACATTGACTACAACATTCAAAGCACAGCACTGAGAACATTGCTGAACGCTCATTGGTTGTCAAAGAAAGGGTGACATAGATGCACGGAACAAGCCTGATCTCGGCCGCCATCATTCGTGACTACAACTATAGTCATAGGTTGATGTTAGTATACTTTACAGAAGTAGTCTATGGTGGCTGCTTCTATTTGTTAGAGCATAACTTGACTCATTCCAGATCTCTGAAGGCTATCCTTCACGACGAGATGCACAGAACTAAATGTGTGAAAGAATGAATGACTATCAACCTTAATAATTCTAATTACATGACTCTAGAACAGACAACAGAACTGCCTGTAAGTATAAACAGTGAGTAATCTAAGAGATTCTTTTTTGCCTCTTAATCTCAGTCATAACATTATTCTTTTTCATCTTTTGTTCTGTTAAACATGTTTCATTTTTGTTATTTGAATTTCACTTCCTATTTCCAAAAAGTCCGTCTTTTCATTCAGTGAGAAAATATTGGCATATAAGAACTTTAACTCGTACTGATTTCTCAAGCATCAGTTGTCCACAGATGCTCTCTCACTTAACTGAAGAAAGGTGATGCCATATTTTCCTTGCAATGTAAGAGTGTTCTTGCCTTAATATTCCATTTCACAGCTGAAATTAATTAACAGTAATCTCCTAGATAAAAAATGTAGATGGTAGTTTCCTTCCAATGTCAACTATGTGACTTTCAATCCCTAACAGAGGTTAGAGCATCATGGCTGTGACTGTATAATTTCTATTTGGTGCAAAGACTGACAGTCTGCTGTAGTTGGAGTCACAGGTGATGACAGTTGAGTTTAGGCTTGTTCTGCAGACCTATGACAAGCATTCAATATAGTTCTGACGACGGTTCAATCCCGCGTCCGGCCATCCTGATTTAGGTTTTCCGTGATTTCCCTAAATCACTCCCGGCAAATGCCGGGATGGTTCCTCTGAAAGGGCACGGCCGACTTCCTTCCCCATCCTTCCCTAATCCGATGAGACCGATGACCACGCTGTCTGGTCTCCTTCCCCAAAAACCAACCAACCAATAGTTCTGACTTCTGAGCAATGTACTGTGAATGTTATAGCCAATTCTAACATTAAATGTGATCATTGTGAGTAATTTAGTGAATTTTTATTCCTTTGGTTGCAAGCTGTCATAGCCGATTGTGGAAGTAATTGAAAAATTCTACGTAAGCAAGGGAGAGGCATGATTTGCTTTCTTCAGGTACAAAACTTATGTATGAGCATACTACAGCTGTCACTTGGAACTGGCAATACTGCTATCCCCGTCCATGCCTGACCTATGCAAACCACCATTGTTCATGACTCAGCCTATAAATCTGGATAAATGTAAGTTAATGTTGATGAGAAAGAGAAACATCCCAGTAATATTCAGTTACAGTATTAACGGTATGCTGCTTGACTCACTTGGATTAAATATCTGGGCATAATGTCACTAAACAACATGAAAGTGGAAGGCATATATCAGATCAATTGAAGGGAAGGCTAATGGCTGACTACAGTTAATTGGGTGAGATCTGCAGAAGAGTACAACACCTATTTGCCTATAAATCTGGATAAATGTAAGTTAATGGTGATGAAAAGGAGAAACATACCAGTAATATTCAGTTACAGTATTAACGGTATGCTGCTTGACTCACTCGAGTGTGGATTAAATATCTGGGCATAATGTTGCCTAACAACATGAAGGTGGTATGCATACATGGGTCAATTGAAGGGAAGGCTAAGGGCTGACTACAGTTAGTTGGGAGAGTTCTGAAGAAGAGTACAACACATATATAGCAGAGAATATGCAGAACACTTGTGTGGCCTGCACTGGAGTACTGTTCAAGTGTTTGGCGTACCAACCTAGTCATATTAAAGGAAGACATCAAAGGAATTCAGAAGTGTGTCACTAGATTTGTTATTGATCCATTTGGCCAATAAGAGTGTACTACAGACATGCTCTGTGAGCTTCGAGAAATCCTTGCATGAAGGAAGACAATCTTTTCAGAAAATACCATTGAATAAGTTTAGAGAACCAGCCTCTTTCCCAGAACTGTGTAGGTAATATCCACGACAAGAGAACAGTGCGGAGCACCACTTGCTGACCTCAACACTTGTGGAAGGCTGCTACAAAGTGTGTACTGCTTAAAACACATGGAAGTGAACCCATAGTTTTGTGAGAGAGAGCCTCCAGGGACCCTAATATATTAAATGGAGAACCTCTCACCACAGACTCACTGGAACGATGACATAGGGAGTACATCCTTCCATTGACAGGAGAGTAACCATAAAAGAGGGGAAGACAGTGGTACAATGCATAAAAATTCTGAAGAAGGTCTGATTCCCTGCCAGGAGGGCAGTCAATTCACCAATGTTGTATGAATATAATAGAGGGAAACATTCCACGTGGGAAAAAATATATCTAAAAACAAAGATGATGTGACTTACCAAACGAAAGCGCTGGCACGTCGATAGACACACAAACAAACACAAACATACACACAAAATTCTAGCTTTCGCAACCAACGGTTGCCTCGTCAGGAAAGAGGGAAGGAGAGGGAAAGACGAATGGATTTCCCCCTAAGGATTTCCCCCTAAGGTAAGTCTTTCCGCTCCCGGGATTGGAATGACTCCTTACCCTCTCCCTTAAAACCCAAATCCTTTCGTCTTTCCCTCTCCTTCCCTCTTTCCTGACGAGGCAACCATTGGTTGCGAAAGCTAGAATTTTGTGTGTTTGTTTGTGTGTCTATCGACGAGCCAGCGCTTTCATTTGGTAAGTCACATCATCTTTGTTTTCACCTATGTTGTATCATGCATATGACCTGCCAAAGCACCAGATCTGCCAGCACACCAGAGGCAACATGGGTAATGGTGATAGGAGAGCCATCCACAGTGTGCCTTTCCTTTGTTTCTCCTGGATGAACAAGGACTTGGGGCCCACGGTGAGCCGGGACAGAGCGTCCATATTTACACGTTGCGATGTGGGATGAAAATTGATCTCATAATTGTACTGGGACAATAATAAGAGTCCACTGCTGAAGATTGTGAGCAGATTTGTCTGGTAAGGCTACCAGTGGGTCCAACAAGGAAACCAAGGGCTTATAGTCGGTAATTAAATGAAATTTTGCACGATACAGGAAAGGCGTTGACAATAGCAAGAGCTTCTTTTCCAGCCTGAGAATAATGTTGCTGAGTGTTTTCAATGCAGCGGCAATAGGATATTCGGAGCCATCTCGAGGACGATGGGCCAGGTCTAATCCCACCACATACCGGGCTGCATCTGCAACCAGGAAGCGATGCTTGCCATGTTGAAATGTCACAAGAAACAGCACAGAGGGAAGATAATCCATAAGGTGCACAAAACAACACTCATAAGCTGCACACAGAACAAAAGGAGCAGCTTCCCAATGCAACAGTTGCGAATGGTTGGTGATAGCAGCTGCTCTGGGAATAAATTTGTGATTGTATGCCACTTTGCTGAGAATAACCTGAAGTTCTAGTGGATTAGACAGATAGGGTAAAACTGAAAGTGGTGGTGACATGTTCCATGGAGCATACACCCTGCTGGGAACTTTCATGACCCAAATAAACAATGGAAGGCTGAAAAAAGTGACACTCGTTGAGATTATATTCAACGCCTACGGTCTGTAGAATAGTAAACAAAGAACGGAGGTTACATATATAATCCTCCATGGTAACACATGTCATGATGATATCATTGAGATAGTTAATGCAATGAGGCACAACCATCCTCATCTCTTCTAAAAAATGTTGAAAGATGGCAGGCACACTAGCGACCCCAAACATTAGCCACTGATACTAGTAGAGGCCAAAAGGTGTATACTGACAAGCAATCGTTTTGCTGGTTCAACCAATGGAATCTGAAGATAGGCTTCAGCCAAGTCGATTTTCAAAAAGAATTGACTCCCAGCCAGCTTTGTGAGCATCTCCTCTGTGCAAGGCAGGGGTAAGTGTCTGTGACTGTGCATTTATAGTGACCTCGAAGTCACCACAGAGCCAAAGATGACCAGATGGCTTCTTTACCATCACTAATGGTGTAGCCCATGCACTTGAGGAAATCAGTCTAATTACTCCCAATGAATTTAAATGATCTAGTTCCATCTTGACCTGGTCACGTAAAGCTACTACCGCTGGCCGCACCCCCCAAAAAAAGTGGGGGTGGCCGGAGTTAAACTGTTTGCACAACCTAACCCTGGAGCAAACGGATCTGTAGACTCAGAACATGAGGAATCCAGTTCCTGATAAGGCACTTGGTCTGACAACAGATGCACCGCATCTGCAACAGCAGAACCAAAAGTACGGAAGCATCAAACCTAAACAAATTTTCAGTACTCGCATCGTTGATTACCAAGTATATAAAAGAATGGACAATTGACTTGTAGCCTGCAGGAATCTGCTGCTTGTTATAGCTTACTGATTGAAACTCAATGCGTGCTAACTGTAGGGAGTCTTTCCTGGTGCACATCTATGAGCTGAGTAGGGACATGGTGGTCACTGTGTCAATTTGTAGAATTAATGTTTTATCCATCACTTACATTTCAACAGAAATGTTTGTTCTGGCCTGCAGACAATGAAAAACACAATGAGAAAAAAATCTGAGTATCGATGTCCGTTGAGGCCTGCAATGACTCCTGGGGGTAGAGGTCAACATACCACTGCTATGTGACTTCTTTTTTGTTTACCTTTATGGCAAGAGGCCCACTGCTTGGGCTGCTCATGTTGTATGAAGCAAGATGTGCATGAAGGAAGTGGTATTCAACTGTTCTGCTGCCATTTATATTTTTGTTAGTGTTGACCCAGTTGGCTTGTTTGTACTGCAGCTGCCTCTTCCCCCAGCACGCTGGGCTTCATGTACCAAGGATGTGTGCTGTCAACAATGGCAACACCACCCCAAGACTTTGATTGGTGGCTCAAGATATAAGAAACCTGGATCAGCTGTGCAATATTCAAAACCTCTTCCAACGTAGGGATCTCAAACTGAAGAGCACGTTGACACACCTCCTTATTTGAGTGAAACAAATGATCATGTGTCTGCCCGTGGTATCCACTAAGATTCCTGAGACTTAATCACGACATAGCAACACTTAAGACTGAGGCTGTGAAACTCAGCCACCCAAGCTTGATATGATTGCTGCAGCTATTTGAAACATCAGGGGAATTCAACACATGTAGCAATTGCATGCACACACTTGTGGTGATAGGTGGGCAATAAGCTACACATATCATCAAAAGAAAGTGACACTGATTCACACATGTAGTGACACATATGAGGGGGTATGTATGATAAGGAATGTGCCTTAAAAATTTCTTTGTTGACCACTCGGAACACCCTGAAATGTTGGTGAAGCCACATATCGTAAGCGCCTCAGTCTTTCACAGATGCATTATAGATGGCAAACGGCAGTGGGTGAACAACAAGCAGCTGAGCCTGATTCAGCACAGCCAACAACCACTCCAAGAAGGCTGTATGTTCCTGCTGCTGGTGCAGAAGTGAATGGAGTAAAGTGTCCATGAAAGAACTTCACAGCAGAGAAACCACAGAATCCAAAACATGGGAAACTTTGATCCTCACTCATCAGCACTTGGGTTCTAAATACGAACACAAGGAAAAACATGGCCACAAAAGAGATTCAAATTTATTGGGTCACAGAATGGCATCGACAAGAATACAAAGAAAGCAGTGAACACATCTATACCACCTTTAACAACTGAGAGTTGGAGGCTCATGCGTGTCCTTATTAAGATACTAACTATGGCAGGTGTTGCTGGGGTATTGCTGTGCATGCACTGGAGACTTGGTGACGGTTGTCAGTGACCGAGCTGCCCTGGTGGCCCATTTGAATGTTAGTGCAGGCTATACTTGCTGTACTGGCCCAAATTATGTCCACTGTGGGCAGTAGGTGTAGTAACATTAAGGTTACTACAGCCTTCACACCAACAGCCTGTACAACTGACACCGTGACATAGTGTATCTACAACTTGACAATATCAATTGAAACATGGAAATTTGCAGTGGTGTGGATCCTTTGACATTCCTTATAAACTAAGCCTTTTCCCACATTAATTTTTCTAGACATCCCTTTAACACGCAGCAGTCACACAAGGACAGCCTTTCTCACATATGTAGGGAGCACATGGTGCAGTTAAGAGTTTGCTGGAATTGATTATGTACACTGAGGAGCGAAAACAATATGACCATCTGCTTAATAGCTTGTTTGTCCATCTTGAAATGAAAGGACATCACTGATTCCGCATATCAGGCATCCGACAGTTTGTTGGTAGGTTTGTGGAGGTATGTGGCATTAGATACCTATGCACAGGTCATGTAATTGCCATTAATAACAGGCCACTGATTTGCGTACCAATTGATGGCACCCGACAGTGACCCAGTTGGGTTCCATAGGAGTTATGTCAGGTGAATTTGGTTGACAAGTCATCAACAGGAATTCACTATAATCCTCAAAAGATTGTAAAAAAATTCTGGTTCTGAGACACAGACAGTTATACTGCTGAAGGGTGACATCACACTCAGGGAAGACATCAAGCATGAAGGGATGCAGGTGGTTCGCAGCTGTCAGTGTCTCTTCAGTTACTACCACAGCTCCCATACAAGGGTAGAAGAATGTCTCCCTTTAGCAGTTGTAGGATTAATGGTTCATCTGTCACTGACACTTGAACAACAAGTTTGTTCTGGCTTGAAGACAACGATGAACACAATGATAAAATACTGCTTCCACTAGCCTGCATCCGTAGCGCACTGCATGCTTCTAGCCACCATTCATCTCGATGATGGCACTTGTGGAGATGATCATCAACCTACTGTAGCAAAAATATGATTCACTCAAATAACAGACATGTTTCCATTGAGCAATGGTCGAATCCTAATGGTAACATGCCCACTGCAATCGCAATTGATGATGTTGGATCAACAGGTGAACATGTAGGAATGGTCTGCTGTGGAGCTCCACATTCAACAATGCATTGTGAACAGTGTGCTCCGAAACACTTGTCCGTGCACCAGAATTGTACTATTTTGGCAGAGATGCCACAGATCACGATCTATCCAACTTTATAGAGGCAACAAGCCTCCAAACCCCACATTCTGTGAAGAGTCGTTGATGCCCAACCACTTGGCATCCAGTGGTAGTTTCACTGTCCTACACCTTTTCATAGATGCTCACAACAGTATCATGTGGCCAGTCAACCAGCTTTGCTGATTTTGAGATACTCGTTCACAGGCTCTGTGTAACAATAATCTGCCCTTTGTCAAAGTACCTTATGTTGATGGATTTCCTAATTTGCAGCCTGTGTCTTCACTAGGGTGATTAGCCATCCGTGTCTGCTCTGCTTACATATTTTTGTCACCATCTCACGTGAAGGGCAAAGCCACCAGGTGGCATCCAGTGTCGCGGTGGACAGTGGTCATAGTGTTCTGTCTCATCAGTGTATGTTAGTGTGTAGCCTATCACCTGATAAGTCAGGCTGACATGTATTTTGTGATTAGCTACCTACTTATGATCCAGGGTGTCCATACCCACAAGGTAAGGAGGGACCACACCCCACCCCCTCCTAGCTCACAAAGAAAGGTAAAAATATGGGTGTTATTCTTTCACCAAAATGATTGAAAAGTCAGTATTACACAGTTATTTAACAGCAATGAAAACGGATCTTTTTAATGGCTACCTGCAAGTTGCTATTCATCTTTCAAGATACTGAACATACTCCAGGCCCCAGGTCTTCCCCCTCCCCACACCTCCCCTAAAAACTATCTTGTGGGTGCTTTTGATATCATGCACTGGTTTCCAAGCCCAGTTCTTGCCATCTCAGCATTTGTGATGAATTTGATGTGTCCCCATTTTGACACCAGTCTCAGTGTATGTTATCTTGGGCAGTTTTTCAAAACCCCACAAATGTACCCAATTTTAAATTAACTATTGCTTGATGTTTCAGGATGCATCCCATTAACCAATCCCCCTTTTAGTTAAGTTGTGCCGTATATTTCTTGTCTCCCGCCTTCATCAGTTACTCGATCTACCCACCTAATTTTCAGCATTCCTCTGTAACACCATAATTTAGAAGATACTTTCCTCTTTTTACCTTTACTGTTTACCATTAAAAAGCTTCCATCTTCTTCTTCCTGTGCTATTCATCATCGTTTCACTTTCATATAACTCTACATTCTAAATAAAAACTTTCAGTTAATAGTTCTTAACAGAATAAACTTAGATTTGACATTACCACTTTTCTCTCTCTCAGAAAAGCTTTCTTGTTTCATCTGTCTACATATTGTATCCTCTTAACATCTGGCATCATGTTATTTTGCTCTCCATATAGCAAAACTTATCTACTTCTTTTCATCTCTTATTTCCTAATCTTGTTCACTCAGCAATCATCTGAGTTAGACTACACTCAAATACCCTTTACCTTACTTATATTTATGTTCATCTAATAACTTCTCAACTCTTTTAAAGACACTATCATTTTCATTCAACTGATCTTCCAAGTTCTTTACTGTCTTTGTAATTGCCAAACATTAAAATTTGTATTTCTTCTCCCTGAAGTTTAATTCTCTTTCCAAAGTCCTCTTTGGTTTCCTTTACTAGTTGCTCAATGTACAGACTGAATAATATTGTACATAAGGTGCAGACCTATCCCTCACAATTCTCAATGGCTACCTCCTTCCATACACTTCAGCTTAAAACTGGTGTCTGGTGACAGTGGTCCCATGTTGGAACGCATGGGAAAAAGGGTAGACATACTTGTGGTCCAGGTTCCGGTCATCCACATGTGACCACCACAAAGAAATGATCACTGTATTGTGCACCAAGCACATTATAAACCCTTCACATTTGTGCCTGCGATCAGAGAACAAGTAATGGACTCCTCGCACCATTCTCAGTCATTCCGCCCCACTGGTCGGAGAGTAACAGCAGCTGGACTAGTGAATTACCGTCCTGTCCATAGGCAGTAACAGTGCAAGCAGAGTGATGCTGTGGCAAGGAAGCATGGACTACGATGAATGGCATCATATTGTGTTCAACAATGAGTCACGGTTCGGCACTACTCAGGAGACCTGCATCAGTAAATATGATGGCGACATGGAGAGTGGTCCCTTTCTTCTAGTGTTTAGTAGAGGCACGGTGGTGCTATTCCTGGCATCATGGCGTGAGGAGCCATTGTATATTGAATACAGGTCATGGTGACAGTGACTAACGCAACTCTGAAGGCATAACAGTACAACACTGACCTCCTGCATCCTCTCGTCTTACTTCTCATGTGACAGCACTGTGGTGCCATTTTTCAACAGAGTAATGTTTATCCACACCTGACACATGTGTCTATGAACTGTCTCTGTGATGATGAGGTACTCCCACGACCATCAAGATCCTCGGATCTGTGACTGACATAATACGTGGGACGAACTCGGGCATCAGCTCCATCCCAGTGCCTATACCCACATTATCAAGATCAGTAACAGCAACTGTGGGCGAGCTTGCCTCAGGACAGGATACAATGGCTTTACCCCTTACATATTGAATCGTGGCCATGGGGGATGCAAGGTCATACTGGTAAGTGGACTCATAATGCCAAGTTCTTTGTAAATTTGACTATTTTGTAATTACTGCAGTGACATCACACACCCCCTCAACGTGTGTACTATCATTTTGTTTCCCCCTCTCCTTCTGGGTACTTCACTTTTTCTGTCAGGTAATGTATAAAAAAAATACCACCATGGTACTGGCACCTCATTCCTCCGAGTACGAGATTTACTGTTGCGCCAATTATAGAACTCTCATCGCTCACTCCGGACTCACCAGCGTGACCAGTTGATGAATGGTGAGAGGGGGAGGGGTGGCATAGTCGTAGCCACAAATCTATCAAAAGGCAATTCAATTTCCAACCTTGGCTGTATTACAATCACAGTCATTTATTTCACACTATCAGTTGATTCTGGCAATGTGTCATTTTCAAAGTATGCCTGTCACTGACGTAACAGATGTACTTTGTATACACCAATACAGCGTGACTGTCTGAAATTACGATTATGTGAGTAAACACTATAAATAGCAAATCGCCGCAATTAGCTGATCGTGAGCAATGAACAACAATGTTCATAATATACACTCCTGGAAATGGAAAAAAGAACACATTGACACCGGTGTGTCAGACCCACCATACTTGCTCCGGACACTGCGAGAGGGCTGTACAAGCAATGATCACACGCACGGCACAGCGGACACACCAGGAACCGCGGTGTTGGCCGTCGAATGGCGCTAGCTGCGCAGCATTTGTGCACCGCCGCCGTCAGTGTCAGCCAGTTTGCCGTGGCATACGGAGCTCCATCGCAGTCTTTAACACTGGTAGCATGCCGCGACAGCGTGGACGTGAACCGTATGTGCAGTTGACGGACTTTGAGTGAGGGCGTATAGTGGGCATGCGGGAGGCCGGGTGGACGTACCGCCGAATTACTCAACACGTGGGGCGTGAGGTCTCCACAGTACATCGATGTTGTCGCCAGTGGTCGGCGGAAGGTGCACGTGCCCGTTGACCTGGGACCGGACCGCAGCGACGTACGGATGCACGCCAAGACCGTAGGATCCTACGCAGTGCCGTAGGGGACCGCACCGCCACTTCCCAGCAAATTAGGGACACTGTTGCTCCTGGGGTATCGGCGAGGACCATTCGCAACCGTCTCCATGAAGCTGGGCTACGGTCCCGCACACCGTTAGGCCATCTTCCGCTCACGCCCCAACATCGTGCAGCCCGCCTCCAGTGGTGTCGCGACAGGCGTGAATGGAGGGACGAATGGAGACGTGTCGTCTTCAGCCAATGATGGTCGTATGCGTGTTTGGCGCCGTGCAGGTGAGCGCCACAATCGGGACTGCATACGACCGAGGCACACAGGGCCAACACCCGGCATCATGGTGTGGGGAGCGATCTCCTACACTGGCCGTACACCACTGGTGATCGTCGAGGGGACACTGAATAGTGCACAGTACATCCAAACCGTCATCGAACCCATCGTTCAACCATTCCTAGACCGGCAAGGGAACTTGCTGTTCCAACAGGACAATGCACGTCCGCATGTATCCCGTGCCACCCAACGTGCTCTAGAAGGTGTAAGTCAACTACCCTGGCCAGCAAGATCTCCGGATCTGTCCCCCATTGAGCATGTTTGGGACTGGATGAAGCATCGTCTCACGCGGTCTGCACGTCCAGCACGAACGCTGGTCCAACTGAGGCGCCAGCTGGAAATGGCATGGCAAGCCGTTCCACAGGACTACATCCAGCATCTCTACGATCGTCTCCATGGGAGAATAGCAGCCTGCATTGCTGCGAAAGGTGGATATACACTGTACTAGTGCCGACATTGTGCATGCTCTGTTGCCTGTGTCTATGTGCCTGTGGTTCTGTCAGTGTGATCATGTGATGTATCTGACCCCAGAAATGTGTCAATAAAGTTTCCCCTTCCGGGACAATGAATTCACGGTGTTCTTATTTCAATTTCCAGGAGTGTAGTTAGGGTTGGAAATGAAGTTGTGTTTTCCTTCATATTGATACTGAATTGATACTTCTGTCTGTCTTGCGAGGCACTATGAGAATTCAGTTAATATAATTTTTTTCTTGGTAAGGGGGGAGTGGGTTACACGCCTTTCTGCCCTTGCTGGACATGGCCTAGACCATATGATACGAGGTGCTATTCTTAATTTTCGGGACTGGTGCTGCCATCTGTTCAAAACCTTACCTTTGGACTAATTGTCACCATCACCCTCGAAGTAGTTCCCATTTGCATGTAGACACTGGTCCCAGCGTTTCTGCCACTTGTCAAACATTTTCTGGAAGCCCTGTTCTTTGAGGGTGTTTATCAACGCCAGCAATTCTTCTTGAATCCTCTCTAGATTGTTGAACTGACGGCCTTTCATCATTGCCACACATTTTCATGTAGCTGTCACAAAACGTTACAGTAGTATGCAGAATTTGCTGTTTGGTTGGGTGGGATGAATTCTTTGTGCACAATTCCTTTGGTATCAAAGAAAACGATGATCATGCTCTTCACTTTGCTCTTCACCTGTCTCGCTTTTTTGGGTCTTGGAAAGCCGGGCTCTTCCACTGGGACGATTGTTGCTTTGTCTCTGGGTCATAACTGTAAATCCACCTTTTATCGTGACAAGAAGGTTGGATCATCAGGTGCAGTCTGACGAAGGTCTGTGTACACTTCAATACACTGTGAACCTTCTGATTGGAGTCAAGATCCTTGGCACAAATGTTGCGGCGACACGATGCATGCCCAATTCATCAGTCAACATTTGTTGACATGTCCCGTAACCAACACTTACTTCACCCTCAAGGTCTTGAATGGTTCGGTGTCGATCCGCACGAACCAATTGTTAAAGTTTGGCAACTATGTCTGGCATTGTGAGGCTAATGTGCCTTCCAGTGTGAGCATCATCTTCGACGTCTGTATGGCCCTGAACTGAGCATGCCACTCAAACACACACATACGGCTGTGTCCCCCAAACACTTGTTGAATCATTGCAAGGGTCTCCGTAGCACTTTTCCAAAGATTCGAACACAATTTGATACATGCGCACTGTTCTGTTCGTGGATCCATTGTAAGATCGCCACACACCAAACACAATTACGGAAATCGCTGTGGACACGCAGCATGTCCTCCCAGCTGAATGCCACTCCGCACACTGACTCATCAGATATGCAGCTCTTGCCACCTAGCAGTGCAAAGATCTACTACTCCTCCTTTCCAGATGGCAGCACCAGTCCCAAAAATTTTGGATTCCACCTCGTATATAGGAAAAGGTATCTGGAAGTATTACTTCTGCACTATTTAGACCAGCTTGGCGGACGTGACTGTTGCCTTATGACTACAGCCCATTATACACGAGCGACTTTTCTTGTCTTATGTGACAACTCGTGGCAACAGGACTGGTTTAAGGCCCAAGCGATACAAGCCAACACTTGGGGCGCTGAAGTGCAAGATTTGTGTACAGTGTTTATCACGATTAGTAGCAGAAACTGACATACGGGGAACTCGATCCGGTCTTGTCTGGCAAATGAGTCTGGTTTTTACTTCTCTTGTGCAGCTCGGCACCTGGACTATGAAAGTGTGTTTATGAGGGGCAAGCCTTTTGGTGAGAAACGCGAAATGTAACAACAGAATGTAGGAAAGAGCATTAGTAACAGAATATGTGAGCTACCAAAGTAAAATTCATTGTGGTGTTCTTGAGAATAGTCACACGCAAAATTCTCCATAGTCCTGAGAACTCAAACAATAGAAAAAAAAAAGTGTCATTCAAACAAATAACACGGAAAATTATTTTTCCCGTTAAACAGATCTGAATTTTTCAGTATTGAAGCTATTTTGATTAAAAAATTGATTTATGTTTTATTTATACATAGTCCCAGTTTTTTCTTCGTCTAGGCGCTAAAAAAACGTAGATAACTTTTGCTTACAGATATTTCGTCCCAGCCGGCCGCGGTGGTCTAACGGTTCTGGCGCTGCAGTCCGGAACCGCGGGACTGCTACGGTCGCAGGTTCGAATCCTGCCTCGGGCATGGGTGTGTGTGATGTCCTTAGGTTAGTTAGGTTTAAGTAGTTCTAAGTTCTAGGGGACTTATGACCTAAGATGTTGAGTCCCATAGTGCTCAGAGCCATTTGAACCATATTTCGTCCCTCTTGTGGGAGAACATCGGTAGAACATTCGTGCGACCTTTGCAATGTGTCACGAAAACAAAGCAAACAATAAAATAAAGACTAGAAGACACAAAAGCACAAAATCCTTCCTTACAGAATTTGAAGCCATTTTGACTATTTTTCGACCGTGACTGTCTCAAGAAATATGTTAAGGTTTTTTTTTTTTTTTAATTACCGCTACCAGTCACAAACTTTGTCAACTATTGTATTACTTATTACTTATTCTCGTCGTGATGCACTGAGGTGTGGAAACTGCCACGCCAGAAGAACAGAGTGAGTGACCGTTACAAAACATTTTAGTGCAATCAGTCCAGCTTCCAAAGTGACATCGCCTCTTACTAAGTTTTCTCTGCTTCCACAGGATGGCCACAGCATTTATACAAAGACTATGTAACATCAGTATGACCTTATTGTAAGGTTGTTTTTGTAATGCCATTTAGCCTGAAGATGAGGCATTCCCTCGAAACATGTCGCTAAATAAATAAGTACTAATACAATAGTTGAAAAAAAGTCTGCGACTGGTTGCGGTAATTTAAAAAAAAAAAAAACTTTACTTCCTTACAGCTTCAGTGAGCAGGGCTAGAACTGGTTAACTTCGCTGTTAGTAGACGACGTCACAGTCCTCCTGTTCCTGCACATGCGCAGTCTGCAGCACACTTTAGAACTCCTCAGCACAGTCAGTTGATCACTTACAGCACTGGCTGGCCCACGCGCGAAATGGTTGCCGGCCGAGTGACACCACAATTTACACGCAAGCACGTGACACGCACTCACAACGAGCAGTCGATTTTGACAGGAATCTGTTCGTGTAAAACGGACGTAAGTGTGCGGAAATTTCTCTAGTTCTGTCACGCCGACCTTGTACGATGTAATGGTGCTAAGCATACAGCCAAGTTTAGACCTCTCTGAAAATGTCCAGAAGGTGATCACCAGGGCTGCTAAGCGCACATGCGTGACGCATGATGCTTCTACCATAGAACTTGGCTGAGCACCTCTATCTTACTGGAGCCAAAGAAATCGCCTGTAGCAATCACCAATTAATCACAGAAGACTGGCGTAGTCGTTCTTAGACCCTCAAAACAACCTTAGAAACAAATTTTGTGTGGAAAGGCAGATGTGATTGGTCACAGTTACACTATTGAGGAACGCTTAGTGAGAAGTGTGTGGACGCACGAATGACAACATACAGGGCACACACTGAGAGATTATGGAAGCATTCCAGAAAAGATTTAATAAGGCTCCAGCGCGAAACGCAACATTTCTGTAGTGGAAAATGCGTGTTTTCGCTTTTGGCAGTGTTGAAGACAGGCCGAGGAGTGGAAGGAATGAAACGAGAAGAGCGTATGCCGGAGTCTCTGCTTCGATTGAACTATCTCCCATGAAGGCGACACGTATACGCGCTTCGAAACTACGTTTGCCGAGAACAACAGTGCGAGATCACATGAAAAAAAGGAACTTAAGGTTCGACATTTCCGACCGACGTTCGTAAAGACAGTTATCGGATAGAGACCGGAATGAGTGCGTTTCTAGTGTGCCATGCTTTATTAACTCTCTTTCCAGATGTAGTGAACTGTGCCAAGATTATGTTGTCAGATGAATGTGCCATTTATCGTGGTTCACGTGCTAGAAATATTGTCGTTTGGGCCACAGAGAATTCTCAATTGCACAGTCGAATTAGAAAGGAACCCTCACGTAATGATATGGGCAGCGATGACATCACAACATCTGCTTGGACCATGCTTTTTGGAGGGACTGTGAATGGCGCAAATTATTTAGCATGTTACAAACATTGTTAATACCTCAGCTTCAGGAAAATGGCCTTACGGAACGCTTATGGTTGCAGGAAGACGCAGTGACTCCTCACTATGCTCTTTTCAGGTTGTGAGCTCCTAAATGAACACTTTCCAGGACGGTGGGTAAGTCATGGTTCACCAGCAACACCTGTTCCCTTTGAAATGACCACCAGAGGTCCTGACCTCATCACATCTGACAACTTGTTATTGGGAGTCATTAAATCGCATGTTTCTGCACGTCGTTATGCTACAAACGAAGAACTGCGCAATGCTGTTGAGGATGCATTTCGCTCTGTAACATCGGACATGCTCAAAAACATGTCAAGAAGAACACGAGGGCTTATGGAAATGTGTTTCTAGCATGTAGGGGAACATACTGGTATATTTGACACTTAATACGTAGGTAAGTACTTATGCTAAAAAAAATCAAATCAACTAGCATTCGCCGGCCTCTGTAGCCGAGCGGTTCTAGGCGCTTCAGTCCGGCACCACGCTACCGCTACGGTCGCAAGTTCGAAAAAGATGTGTGTGAAATCTTATGGGACTTAACTGCTAAGGTCATCAGTCCCTAAGCTTACACACTACTTAACCTAAATTATCCTAAGGACAAACACACACACCCACGCCCGAGGGAGGACTCGAACCTCCGCCGGGACCAACCGCACAGTCCATGAGTGCAGCGCCTTAGACCGCTAAGGTAATCCCGCGCGGCGAGCAAGTTCGAATCCTGCCTCGGGCATGGATGTGTGTGATGTCCTTAGGTTAGTTATGTTTAAGTAGTTCTAAGTTCTTGGGGACTGATGACCTCAGATGTTACGTCCCATAGTGCTCACAAGGGAACCTCCCCATCGCACCCCCCTCAGATTTAGCTATAAGTTGGCACAGTGGATAGGCCTTGAAAAACTGAAAACAGATCAATTGAGAAAACAGGAAGAAGTTGTGTGGAACTGTGAAAAAATAAGCAAAATATACAAACTGAGTAGTTCATGGGAAGATATGCATCGTCAAGGAGATTGGGAATGCAGGAGCGCCGTGGTCTCGTGGTAACGTGAGCAGCTGTGGAGCGAAAGGTCCTTGGTTCAAATCTTCCATCGAGTGAGAAGTTTAATTTTTTATTTACAGTTTATGTGACAAACTCTTATGTTTTCATCACTTTTTTGGGAGTGATTATCACATCCACAAGAAAACCTAAATCGGGCAAGGTAGAAGAATTTTTTTACCCCTTCGCCAAGTGTACAAGTTAGGTGGGTCGACAACATATTCCTGTCATGTGACGCACATGCCGTCACCAGTGTCGTATAGAATATATCAGATGTGATTTCCTGTGGAGGAATCGGTTGACCTATGACCTTGCGATCAAATGTTTTCGGTTCCCATTGGAGAGGCACGTCCTTTCGTCTACTAATCGCACGGTTTTGCGATGCGGTCGCAAAACACGGACACTAAACTTATTACAGTGAACAAAGACGTCAATGAACGAACGGACAGATAATAACTATGCAAATATAAAGAAAATAAAATTTTCACCCGAGGGAAGACTTGAACCAAGGACCTCTCGTTCAGCAGCTGCTCACGCTACCACGGGACCACGACGCTCCTGAGCGTACTTTGTCCATGATGTTGCCTATGCGACCCGTGGACTACTCAGTTTGTATATTTTGCTTATTTTTTCACAGTTCCACACAACTTCTTCCTGTTTTCTCAATTGATCTGTGTTCAGTTTATCAAGGCCTATCCAATGTGCCAACTTATAACTAAATTTGAGGGGGGTGCGATGGGGAGGTTCCCTTGTCAGAGCCATTTGAACTTTTCAATTACGTTCGATACCAGGGGAAGGAGATTTCTCCCCTAACCTGTAATATTCTCATCTGGGATGTGGCGAAGACATTTGCTTCCCTGGGGATACGTGATGAAGGGAGACAAAAATAACTCGTCACAGGATGTTCGACGAAGGCTTTGGAAAACTCAAGCCTCTTTGAGAACCTCTGAGAGCTCTAACCGTAACATCGTGACAAACACCGAGTAACCTGCCACTTCACTTTCTATCGCGAGGTCTTCTGACGTCTTTGCCGTTCTTGAGCATCAGCACTTGCTTGGAATTCGTGGATCACATTAAGAGCACTACTTCGCTGCCAGCGAGAATACTCCTACGCTACATACTCACTCGTCTACAGAAATGTTGGATTTTTACATTAATTCGATGTCTCCTTTTACAGATGTATTATGCTTCACGTTCCAGCAGATCTGCAGGAGACGTGGCACTGTGTAAGTGGCAAACGTTAAATTCTTGCTTGTAAATTAGTAGTAAATGGGATCCTAATCTCAAAGGATGCTCAAAAAAGAAAAGGACGGAAAGAAAAATCTTGATAGTGCTAAAAAAAAAAAAAGACATTAACAACGGGGAAAACAGCAACGTGGGGCGTCAGTGGACGCAATTCAAAGGCTTGGCGTAACAGTCATTCAAATGGTTCAAATGGCTCTGAGCACTATGGCACTTAACTGCTGTGGTCATCAGTCCCCTAGAACTTAGAACTACTTAAACCTTACTAACCTAAGGACATCACACACATCCATGCCCGAGGTAGGATTCGAACCTGCGACCGTAGCGGTCGCGCTGTTCTGGACTGTAGCGCCTAGAACCGCTCGGCGACTCAGGCCGGCTAGCAGTCATTCACGGGCAAAATTTACTCATACTGTGGAGATACAGTATCCCAGTCCCTGCCATTACCCATTATGTATCTCAACTATTTTAGATTAATGCCTGAAAGATTTCTTGACTAAGCACAATCAAATTCACATTAACAAATGTAGTTGCAGATAACAAGATACCAACAAACGATAATATGCAGAGGTACTGCAAAACCCTATAACGTAAAATTAAGGCAATTACAACAACAGGTGAAAGCTATTTTAGGTTTAATTTCCGTAGATTACTTATCACATGAAACATATTCAAATTTTACAGATTTAAATAAAGAAAACCCATTGAGGTCGGCACAAAGATGCTGAAACATGTTTGGGTCTATATAAAATAACTGTTTTGCGTAACGGGCGGCCATTGTAGCCAGTAATTTTTATCTGTAAACACGGCCAGTGCAATAGCAGCAAAACCTCATGGTTCTCCTTGCTGAAGTTATCTACGGAACACAACGACCGTATGAATGAGTCAACAGACGGAGTAATCCCCGCAGAAATGTCCGTACGAAATATATTAAGGTCAGCTGTTCACATAAAGGAATCAGAGTAACCCGAAAAACTATTCATATGCACCCTGTAAGACTGAATATACGACAAGCAACTGATAAATAGTTGCTTTTATAAACAGAAGAGGAATATCAGCGTGTTTTACACTATAGCGAAATGACATGTCTGATAATATGTAAATCTACATCAAAATGAAGGAAGCAGATATCTCATTGACACAGCAGTGGAGGTCCCTCAGCATCCAGCACAGGTCCTGAAGATTAATCTGTTGGCTTTGGTAACTGAAATATCTTACCGTCAGACAATCTACTGAATTTGTCATTATGTAATTTTCTGTTTCCACCACCATCTTGAGTTACCAAAGGCCCACTATAGCTGCCGTCCAGAAGTGGACAATACATTTGCACCTGGCGATTACTTTATTTCACTGAGAAGTCGTTAGCATTTGTTATTTATGTGTGAGGGATAAACACAATGTGCCTTGTGAAGGCAGCATCAGTGTCGAGTTATTGTTTACTCCAGCTACCCATAGAGAATGCGTAGATGGAGTTATTCAATTTCGTTTGTTGGTTGCACTGCAACATTGTAATGATAACTGGTGCAACATTATTACTAGGTGATACGTATGAGAAAGAAGAGCGACTAGTCTCCACTGATCTATATTCAATTGGGAAGAAATACGATTGGTATCAAGTTTGTCGCATAACATGTATACAGGGCGAGTCAGGAGGTACATGCTTAGAGGGATAACAGCGATTCTGAACCAAAAAATCCTATGAACGTAGGTCCTGTTCTTAATAGGTTACGAGGAATTAATGACAACAGTGGGGAACAAGGCACATGCAGGCAATGGCAAATGAAACATGTGATCTAATGTTTTGTTTAATTGTAAACATTTCCTCACAAAATATGTTCAAAAAGTCCACCATCAAGTCCGCAAGGCATTTTGCAGCTCTTATAGAGAGCTCGTCTGCACACTCCTTCATTTAGTTCAGCACGTTCACGTAGAATACAAGCGAAGTGAAGTGCACATTGAAACGGTCAGTAAAGACATCACTACGTAGCCTAATGTAGCTTTGGTTGTATTTGCATTTGAGTGCTGGTGAAGAAGATCATTCTAATTTTCAAACAGCTGTATGTCGGATACAGTTAAGAAAAGGGCATGTGTTCAGTTGAATATTTTTGTTCCGAATCACCTATACTATCATCCCTAACAACATGTACCTTTCCCTCAACTCACACTGTATACAGTGAAGGTTACGCAAAGTTATTAGTAGCACCAAAGAAATGAACACGGCAAAAACAGTAATAATCTCAGCGTCACACACACACACACACACACACACACACGGCCCTCGAAGCCTGGAAGCCATTTCCTCCCCACAGTACACAAGTATTTAAAACACAGAACTTTTTTGCTTCTGCCAAGAATGTATTTAACAGACATTTCGTTTTAAATTGTTGGAGATTCTCGCTTGACAATATTTCTACTAGTCATAAGGAATACTCAGTCATTTTTTTTTTTTTAAAGCTGCAGCTCCACAGACTTCATTGATATTTTTGGGCGTTCAGTTAATCATCAAATAGTAAACGAAAGACACGGTTTTATTAATTTATACGAGAACAGCGTTTCAGACTAGGACTACAACCAATAAACTTCATTCATTTATTTGTTAATGCCATCTGTCACGGTGTGATCGTAAAATTAATAACTGTCTTGTAAACATACTGTAGGTAATACTAAAGCAGAAGTAACGCTCGAAAACGTCAGTGTACTGACTTGACGCGCTGTCTCCCAAACGCTTTGGACTTCGAAATAAAAATAAAATATGGTGAGTACTAGCAAAAATATCCCCAACGTCTGTCAACAAATTTTAGTTACATATAAAGAGACTCTTTAACGAAGCTACTATTTCTACAGTCATCTATTGATCGCCGGGATTTACCTTTCTCGGGCAAGGAAGCATCGCGTACGCCATCCCCATCAACATTCAGTCTCGAAGGCTCTGCGCCGTAGCCGGCAGCTGCTTCGGTCCCAATCGCCATGACTGTTTGCCTGACTGCGAATCACACATGAAGCACTGCGCAGACACACCGCATGTTGTAAAAGTACATGTGTCTAATGCCGCGGGAGATGGGCCCCTGTTACCTGCATACGAGCGGCATTTGTTTACGCCGGCCTCACACAGCTGACGAGTGTGCGCGCGGCGCAGTTGCCCGAAATGCACTTGCGTCGCCGAGGCTGACGCTTCTGAGAGCGGCGCCTGCTGAGGCCAATCGATAACACATCAGAGCCGGGAGCACGCTAGCTTGGGGGAGATGCCCCTCGCAGCTGTCACCGGCGAAGCGTGGCTGCAGCTTTAGGCATGCGCTCACAAGTTCCGCACACCGCTGGCGGCAACATTCAACACACTTGCGTAAATTTCGGCGGCGGAGAGCAAAGAACTTCAGCGCCGCCGCCATGCTTCGTGCGAGGCGGGTGGGCAGAGATCCGGAGCAGCTGGTCTATTTTTAGGGGCCCCACAACAGCGCCTGCCCCCCGCGTTCGCTGCACGGGCCCTAGCACAGCCGTATCAGGTGACTTGGGGGGGGGGGGGGGGGGCTTCCAAATATGTCTTCAGAACTCGCTACGTCGCCGATTGGGCCCGCCTGGTCTACGACTATGAAGAACCGCCCAACGCACCGTGGTGAATCTGACAAGAGATTAGGACGGCAGTTATCACTGAAACGACCGGTTTTTATTTAACCATTTCTATTCCACGCCAGATTAACAAACTTTTTTAAAACCGCCCAAAATAACCGGTTTCTGAAATAACCGATTTCTTGTTGTTTGTTCCTACTTTTTCCCATGACAAACGTCGAAATTGTACAAATACTGAAAAATGTTGATTCCCTCAGTTTCCAGATACGTATAAGCAAAATACTGAATTAAGTAGGAAAATAAAGGAAACCTCTGTCCGTGCACCGTTCACTACTCTTCTCGAAATGTGGTTGATTATTACAAAAAAATCACCAGCATTCATCTAACTGATCCCAATTTTTTGAAACTCGGCTCACAAGTTATGTTGTAATCGGTGATCGTACCATCATTTGAGCATTATGAATAAGTTGAAAGAACTGCGTTTTCAAGGGCTACAAGCAGATAAAGGCACATTATGTAGCTATTGGCGTCAGATCAGCTACTTTTATTCTTTATTGTATAGCATGAATAAATTGTTGTTAAGATTTTAATTTATTACTGTTACCATAATTTCCTTCCTTCCCTATTACGCTACTGGCCATTAAAATTGCTACACTAAGAAGAAATGCTGATGATAAACGGGTATTCATTAGACAAATATATTATACTAGAACTGACATGTGATTACATTTTCACGCAATTCGGGTGCATAGATCCCGAGAAATCGGTACCCAGAACAACCACCTCTGGCCGTAATAACGGCCTTGATACGCCTGGGCATTGAGTCAGAGCTTGGATGGCGTGTAATCGGTAAAGCTGCCCATGCAGCTTCAACAAGATACCACAGTTCATCAAGAGTAGTGACTGGCGTATTGTCACGAGCCAGTTGCTCGGCCACCATTGACCAGACGTTTTCAATTGGTGAGAGATCTGGAGAATGTGCTGGCCAGGGCAGCAGTCGAACATTTTCTGTCTCCAGAAAGGCCCGTACAGGACCTGCAACGTGCGGTCGTGCATTATCCTGCTGAAATGTAGGGTTTCGCAGGGATCTCTGAAATGTGACGTCCACTGTTCAAAGTGCCGTCAATGCGAACAAGAGGTGACCGAGACGTGTAACCAATGGCACCCCATACCATCACGCCGGGTGATAACGCCAGTATGGCGATGACGAATACACGCTTCCAATGTGCGTTCACCGCGATGTCGCCAAACACGGATGCTGTAAACAGAACCTAGATTCATTCGAAAAAATGGTTTTGCCATTTGTGCACCCAGGTTCGTCGCTGAGTACACCATCGCAGGCGCTTCTGTCTGTGATGCAGCATCAGTGGTAACTGCAGCCATGGTCTCCGAGCTGATAGTCCATGCTGCTGCAAACGTCGTCGAACTGTTCGTGCAGATTGTTGTTGTCTTGCAAATGTCCCCATCTGTTGAGTCAGGGATCGAGACGTGGCTACACGATCCGTTACAGCCATGCGCATAAGATGCCTGTCATCTCGACTGCTAGTGATACGAGGCCGTTGGGATCCAACACGGGGTTCCGTATTGCCCTCCCGAACCCACCGATTCCACATTCTGCTAACACCGATTCCATATTCTGCTAACAGTCATTGGATCTCGACCAACGCGAGCAGCAATGTCGCGATGCGATAAAGCGCAATCGCGATAGGCTACAATCCGGCCTTTATCAAAGTCGGAAACGTGATGGTACGCATTTCTCCTCCTTACACGAGGCACCACAACAACGTTTCACCAGGCAACGCCGGTCAGCTGCTGTTTGTGTATAAGAAATCGTATGGAAACTTTCCTCATGTCAGCATGTTGTAGGTGTCGCCACCGGCGCCAACCTTGTGTGAATGCTCTAAGAAGCTAATCATTTCCATATCACAGCATCTTCTTCCTGTCGGTTAAATTTCGCGTCTGTAGCACGTCATCTTCGTGGTGTAGTAGTTTTAATGGCCAGTAGTGTATTTCATAGAAATGGTAGACAAATCTTTAATTTTTTAAAGCAAATGAGGCACTGTAGTTAATTGCTACGTCACTTCGCAAAAATATTGCAAGGTTAGGGATGGTGCCATTCTATAACACATGTCGACCGACAACAGCGAGAAACTACCGTACAGAGTATACATAGACCAAGTGAGGGCGAAGTCCTGCACACTGCACGCACAGGCGTACCTTAGGCCACAACACTCGGTAAAAGGGACATATTGTCTCAGCGGTGCTTATCTTATACCATGTGTTTGTTGCTCGTTTCTGTAGGCATTGTTTTAAAACAGCATTGACCGCTTTTTCTATAGTAACGAAATATCTCAAACTAATGCAAATTTTACGAATAAAATGTAGCCATTCTTTAAAAAAAAAGGTTTATTTAAGTACGAAAAAAATAGCTCTGCGGCTATGGGTAATTGATACTTCGATTTTTTACTCGGTTATAAAAAAATAAAAAAACATTTGTTATAATCGAGACCAAACAAATATCTAAAAATACCGGTTATTCAGGATTAAAATATCGGTATAGGTTTTAATTGGTCCCTACAAGGGAGTAGTCGAATCTGACATGTCGAAACCAACACTGAAATTTTACCACAAGAAGAATACACCGAAAGCAAAGCACTGTCGAAATTTTAGCTGCTAAGGCGCACTGCAAGTATTTTTGAAAAAAATGTGGAAGTTACTCATTTTTGACGCACGAGGAACCGCTTACAACAGCGGTTTGTGCAGGTATTCGTGTCGCACCGCGAACCTGTGAATGAGCGACGTAGCGCATAAGTCTGAAGTTCACACACGTGAATTTTACTCACTTAAACCACAGAAAAAAGTTTCAAATCGTTAATTTTTTAAATAATCTGAAGTTAGTATCGACGGTTAAATTGTTGCAAATGCGGTTGTCACACAAATGACTATCAGGTGAAAGAAAATGTATAATATTGCACTACAGACGACTTCCGCGAATCGGGATTTTAATTGGTTGACACTAAATATTTTAAAACAATTACTAAGGCACAGGTGTTATGATAATTTTTGAATAATGTATATTTGGTAACAATGAAACAGTTCCTCGTAGTCGTCACAAAAATGCGAAGTTATAAGAAAATGAAACGCCTCGTCCGAGCAAACAAACGCCTTCCATTGCTCCATAGTGTTGGTTTTATGGCGTCTGTTGCTGGCATTTGCCTCACAAATGTCCGTGTTGTTTTGGTGCTGACAGGGAGTGCAACTTATAGTTACGGAGTGACTTTCTCAACTGTCGTGCTTTTATTTTTCGTCACAATTCTCTTTAGAGATCGCGTACAATCACTCTACAAGTACGAGGGTTGGAACTTTAAATAGTGGCAAGTATTTATTTACGGCTCGCACAAAATAGATACGTGTTTCAAAGTTTTATTGACCTTCAAAGTAGTCACCAGCATTGTGTATAATCCGTTGCCAGTGATGTAGGATACCCTTAGCAGTGCCAGTTATGTTGACAGTTCGAGCGGCGCGGTCTAATGGTTCAAAAATGGTTCAAATGGCTCTGAGCACTATGGGACTCGACGGCTGAGGTCATAAGTCCCCTAGAACTTAGAACTACTTAAACCTAACTAACATAAGGGCGGCACACACACCCATGCCCGAGGCAGGATTCGAACCTGCGACCGTAGCAGCAGCGCTGCTCCGGACTGGGGCGCCTAGAACCGCACGGTCACCGCGGCCGGCCGGCGCTGTCTATTGCCCGACCAATTTGTAGCAGTTCTGAAGCGAATGCCGTAAAGTGTTTCCTTCAGTTTAGAAATCAGGTTGAACTCACGAGGCCTTAAGTCAGGGTTCAAATGGTTCAAATGGCTCTGAGCACTATGGGACTCAACTGCTGAGGTCATCAGTCCCCTAGAACTTAGAACTACTTAAACCTAACTAACCTAAGGACATCACACACATCCATTCCCGAGGCAGGATTCGAACCTGCGACCGTAGCAGTCGCGCGGCTCCGGACTGAGCGCCTAGGACCGCTAGACCACCGCGGCCGGCTTTAAGTCAGGGGAGTGCAGTAGGTGGTATATAGCACATAGCAGCCCCATCTGTCAAGCAAATCAGTAACAGCTTCCACTGTACGTGCTTGAGCATTGTCCTGCAAAATGATGGCCAGGTCCTGCAGAAAGTGTCATCGCTTCTGTCTCTATGCTGTTCATTTTTGGAACACCACCCACGTCCAGCTTAGAGACAGAAGTGATGACATTTTCTGCAGAACCTGACCATCATTTTGCAGGACAATGCTCAAGCACGTACAGTGCAAGCTGTTACTGATTTGTTTGACTGATGGGGCTGCTAAGTGCTGTAACACCTACAGCACTACCCTCGATACGAGCCGATTCGCAGAGCGAAACGGAGGTCTTGTTCTCGAATATGGGATTCAAAAATACTCAAAAGTCACATCTCAAGAACCCGTTGGAATCGGAAACTTCCCCGTTTTCCGTTCTCGGAGCGCCCAATAGTGACATACAGCGACGAGTCCTAGGCCGAAGTGAGAAATACACTGCCTGACAAAAAAGTGGAAAACCGAGAAGACATCGTCGGACGCAAATGTAGCTTTGTGCACGTGCACATCCTAGGTGGGTTTACTAAGGATTACAATTCTCTGTGACTCCGATTGTGCCCATGCCGGTATTTTCGGCGTGGTAATTATCACCGGTTACAAACTGCCTGTGATTGTTGCCACCTTATCAAAGAAGCCTTATTTTGATACACGGCATTGTCTAGTTGGCCAACAATGCTTTTGTTTTACAGTTTTAGAAGTGTGCCGACTCGCCAATTTATATACGGACGAGGTGGCGCGTTTATAAATAATTTATTTACGAAGAGTGAAGTTATTGCAGAAGCGTATCAGCGAGGGAACGTGAGGTATATGTAATTAGCGGTGATTTATCCTTATTTTAGTGAGACGCGCTAGCATGCCAAAACTGACTATTTTCCACACGGTGTTAACTGGCGAGACGTAATATTTTAAATTCGATAGTAATATTTTTCATTGCAAGGTGGGACATCAATTAAAGCACTGGCTTTTCGGGAGCGCAACTTTGAAACTGTGAATCACTGGGTAAAGAAGACTAGGACTTAATAGAACCACATCTATGATCGCAATTCACAATAAACACAGGCTTGTCGAAATTTATGGGTTATTTTACTACAACTGTAAAGAGTGCACGATTTAAACTTTTTCTGAGACGTCTTTGAATGTAGTTCTTTTTGGTATACCAAGTGACCAGATGAAAACCATTGTGGAAGGTTCGAGAACAGTTTTCCACACAAGCGATGTCAAATGAAAATACTTGTACGAAGTTGTCAGTTACGCGAGATTTTTTATCTACTTCCGTATAAACATTATAATAAAATTTTTGACGTTATACACTGCCTGACCAAAAGAGAGAAGCTTCCAAGGATGGTGGAGGCAACGAAATAAAATTTCACAGGTTGAGAGGCATGTGATGTTACTGTAGTGATTACAGAGTCGAGGCAAATTTACAAAGAATTCGACAGCATAAGCTCACTCATCAGCATGATGTTGCACCCCTTTGGTCTGGCTGCTTGCACTGGTTCGTTAGGGAAAGGTGTCACAAACCCGTTGTATCCTGAAAGTAAGGTAGCCCTAACCTGTTGTAACTCATCCTTGATATTTTTTTCCCCACTTGCCGCCCTGATTTTACGACCCACCACCTAATTGCTTAAGGTAGGTCTTTATTGACCACTTAGCCGCTGCGATCGGTATATGGGCGCTGATATGGCTGAACCTCCACACCAGTTCCCGCATCCAATCGCACCGTTGCCCGTGTCCCGCCACTTTTCTTTATGTCAGCTTTCCCAAACCGTTTACCAAAAATTTACATGAAATTTAAATTTTGAAAAAGAAATACAAAAATATAGTTTAGAATGAAGAAGAGGAAAGAAGATAGGAAAGGAAGAAGTTTATAGTCCCTCCACCCTGGGGAACTGAGGATGAAACCCTTGGAATTAGTCGTCAAGCCATTGATCTTCAGTCTCCAATCCTTTGCTTACCTTTAACTAAGAAGATCTATGCTAATCTATAAATTCTATGCTAATTACTAAAGCTGTTACTAAGATAATTACGCTATTAACAGGTTTAAAGTGCCGTGTTTGCCTGTGGAAATTGCGACGGTGCGCCGACAGTGTTTACATCTATTCATGTTGAGCTTTAGTTATGTGCTATCTATTGTGATATCTGTACATTATGTTTAGACTAATGCATTTCTGTCGGTCTTCTTTCTGTCTCGGTCTTCATCCACACTGTGGCATCTATGTAAGTGCTGCATCTAGGTTTGTCGTATGTACGGTCTCTCGCGCCCATACTCATTATGGCATTCATCTGAGACTTTTTCTGTCAGTACGTTTAGTTCGTCCCATAATTCTAGTGTTCTGATTGCATCGTATATGTGTCGTTCAGTTTGTAAGTGTTGTATTCCTGGTGTGTTCCTGTGTTGTCTGTATTTCCCGCAGAATAGGATTGTGTGTTCGGGGGTTCCCATACCTCCGCATGTACATGTAGATGTGTCTCTTAGACTTGATATCCCGTATACTGGCACTGGGAAGCACTTCATGTCCAAGCTTATCCCACACATGTTCTGTTGCGGACGGGTCTGGTGATCTTGCTAGAAACGGGAGTACCTGAACATCATGCATACATTTCACAGAGACGCAAACCATGTTTGGAAGAGTGTATTTCTGTTGGAAAATGTCATAACGATACGTTCGCATGAGGACACAGAATCTTCGTGACGAATCGTTGTGGCATTAGAGTTCCCTCAATCGCCAGCGGCTATGTCCTGATGTCATATCTGATGGTCCACCACACCATAACGCCAAGAGGCACAGTGCTGTGTCTCTCCAAAACATGGGAAGAACGGGTCCACTCCCCAGGTCGACTTCATTCTCGCCGACGATGCCCATGCAGGGTAGCGCAGAACCGAGATTCTTCGCTGAACACAGTGAAGCTCCATTTATCAACAGCCTATACTTCCCTGTCACAATGCCGTTTGTGTTGTGGCGCTTCAGCAGCCTACGCATGGGACGGTAATTCCAAAGGCTGGCTGCTAGTTCAAAAAAATGGTTCAAATGGCTCTGAGCACTATGGGACTCTACTGCTGTGGTCATCAGTCCCCTAGAACTTCGAACTACTTAAATCTAACTAACCTAAGGACATCACACACACCCATGCCCGAGGCAGGATTCGAACCTGCGACCGCAGCAGCAGCGCGGCTCCGGACTGGAGTGCCTAGAACCGCACGGTCACCGCGGCCGGCTGGCTGCTAGTCTCCGACCAGTGGTGTGGGATGACACAGAATATTCCCGGGAGTCCAATAGTTGTTCTCGTGTGGCAGGTGCAGCTGTGAAAGTATTCAATGTACATGGTGCAAAAATCCTCGCTTGTGGTGATCAGAAGTGGCCGGCTGGAATGCTGACGATAAGTATCCTGTCCTCCAGTTCTAAGGGTGGGATTCCTACGCCGCATTTGACGCATGCGGCAGCCGTTGTACGTCTGACATAGTGCTGCTGACGCATAGCTGGCGATTCCTACAGAGCGGCGGCCGCACAGTGTTTAGTTGGTCTGCTGCATCTGTGCCGAAAGGATGAGTGAACGCGATTTGTTGTTTTATCTAATGTTAGAAGACGTTGAAGATGAAGAAATTCAGCTTCAGCCATGTGAGGGAAATGCTGAATGAAACACATCCGATGTACCTCACAAGAACTGAGGAAGGCTGTTTTGAACAACTCATCAATCGGCACTTGTTAAAAAATGACCAGAAATGTAGAGAGTATCTCAGGTTGAACATAGCGCAGTTTAACTACGTTCTCGATCTCGTCAAAGGAGATATCAGGAAGTATTCGTCTGCCAGATATCCATACCCTATAACAACAGATGAAAAACTAGCTTTAACATTGAGGTATGTACAATAACATTTATTAATGTGGTTTTGCTTTATCAATAATGCAAACAGTGTAAAAAATGAAATCAGTACAATACAAAAATATGAAACTAACATTTATCACAACATTAAATGGGTTCGTAAGCTGGCGTTTCGGTCTCCGTGTTGTTAGATGGTGTGATGGCAGTGTTATGCACATTTTATGTCGTTGGAATTGTTGAGTATGAGAAAGTACTCGGAGATGAAAGACGCATGGAAGAGTAGTATTCAAATGAACTGCGATTCACCAAATCAATAAGCATTAAGCATCTGCAAGGATCTCAATTTGGCTTCATTGATCAAATTATGATTTAATTCCTTTTTTTACGCTGCGGGCGATACTTTTAAAAAATAAATCGATGTCATCATCACGCTTTTCTTCAGCCAGTCCATTCATTAAGGTTTCTCTCTCGGCCCAGCGAGAATTCATCAGCTCCATGATTTTTTCATTTTGTCGTAACCTTTACCTAGGTGGTCTGACCGACACGATGTCTTCCACGTCTTCGGAAAAAAAAAAATCTTTTTCTGACAAAGTTGGCAATGTCTGGCACTGTTACTCGGTTCACAGAACTCTGTAGGCTTTGAACTCCCAAGCGTTACTGAATAATCTTTAAAAATTTGTATGCACATTATAATAAATTCAACTTTTAAAACATATATCAGGTTTTGGTATTCACTTTGTGTGCACTTCATTATTATAATAATAACTGAATATTATGTGGGAAGATGCTACTTATTCTTGTTTATTACAGTATGCATTATTTGCCTGATAACTAAGTAATAAACATTATGAATAAACAGAAAGTATATAGTACTTTGCTTACTTGTTCTTTCCACGAATTCCGCTATCTCTCTCCAAGCATGATCCTTCACAGTTTGATCCTTGTACACTGGTAACGATACATCGTAGATACAAGGAAATTTAGAAACCATTTCTACCAGTTTCTCATCTTCCACCACTTTGAAAAGAACTTTTTCCTCAGGCATGCCGTCGTGTTCTCCTTTGCGGCTGCGTCTAGACTGCTCTCAGGCCGCATGCGTCAGACGCTGCATAGGAATCCCACCTTAATGGAGTCCAACGTCTTACCACTGTGACGCCCAGATGTCCCACAAATGTGTACATTGCACTGTTCGGCCAGCCGACCAAATGGAGACCCACAGTGAGCCATCTTTCAAACTCTGTAAGGTGGCGATAGTACTGTCTCACACCAAGTACACGACATCTCCATGTCCTTCTAAGTCTGTCGCAGTTCGCACGCCTTATACACCTTGCTAATCCTGGTAACAACATTAGACATGAAGACACTAGTGCACCCTGCTGGTCATTGTGCCTGTCACAGAGAATTGAAACTCTTATTCACATGCACACATGCTGATGGGGTATACGTGTACGAAGTTACACTGATATTCAACCTTGTCTTCTGGGTGCTTCACTTTTTTGGTCAGGCAATGTATACAGGGTGATTCAGGAGGAATGTCACATAATCTGTGAGGTGATTATACAAGTGAAAATAAACCGAAAAAGTCCTATGAACGTGTGTCCGATTTTCGATCATTACAGAACTGCAATGGGTTGAAGATTACACACATTCACAAATGATTATAATGAAAAGTGTGGATATCACTTAACAAAATGCTGTGTAGCCGCTATGGTGGACAGAATAATGTGGGACAGATAACTGATCCATCCTACATGAGGTGTGTGGGTTCTCCAACAGACGTGACATTAGAGTAACGACAGCAGATGTGCCTGCAACATGAATGGTCACCGATTCACTCTACCAGACAAGCGTCCCACTCTCTGAATAACAGATTTCCTCAATGGTGGATTGGCCATGGCGAACCCATGGACTGCCCTGCCAGATCACCCGACTTAACCCTATTGGACTTCTGTTCATGGGGCTGGTTGCAGGGGGATTTGTACGCTGCGAAGCTAGATACACGTGAAGAACTTGTCGCTCGCATCGCGGGCACTGTTGCCAACATTAAAACCCGCCGAGATGGTATTTGATGCACGACAGCACATCCTCAAACGCGTTGACAAGTATGTTGAGATGGGTGGGGGACGTTTTGAACCCCTCTTGGAGGACAAATCAGTCATCTGTCCCACCATTATTCTGTCAGTATAGCACCTACACAGCATTTCGGTAAATAATATTCACACTTGTGTTTATAATCATTCATAAATGTGTGTAGTCTTCAAGCCATTACAGTTCTGTAACGATCGAAAATCGGACACATGTTCATAGGACTTTTTCAGTTTATTTTCACATGTACAATCGCCTCACAAATTGTGTGACATACCTCCTGAGTAAACCTGTATACAGACGCGTCATAATTAATAGCGAAACCTGACACGTGTCAAAGTATACCTTAACAGAAGCAATAATGTTCTAGTAAACAGGAGTGCAGAAAGAGCCATTAGCAGGGTGAGTAGTGTGTTAATGTACCGTCGACCCACATGCACAGCAACTCTTCTGCTTCTATTCTCGAGTAGTTAGCGCCGTGGCAGTTCTCTCTACTAATTATGATACGTCTCGTATTCAAATTTTACACACCGGCCCTTGTGGCACCCCTCTCACCTTGGACACTTGCGTCGCTTGGACATTACAACGGCCCTGTGTACAAGGTATCCGACAACTCCTCGTAAGCTCATACAATTGGGGCAACAAATCGTTGTTTTATGATCTACTTTCTTTAATGTTGGTAAAAAGCATTATTGTGAGTATTGCACTGTTTTGTTTCAGTATTATATTGTTCCATTTGTCAAGTCACGGCTGATGTGGGTGGACAGGTTACGGAGCAATTGTGATGTGGATGGACGAACGACCACAGATTGGACAAATAATGACAGATGAATGCGTTTAGAGGTGACTTTGGTAAGGCCTCATCTCGTAAAGCAACCCTGCATCAATGTGAGAAATGAGCTATTCTCACGGGGTGTCAAATACGGGCCGCGTAGTGGATGTAAGAAAACGCGAGGGGAAACGTATGGTGCCGTCGCTCAGTCAGTCCAATGAAATCCATTAGCAGAAGAGCAGCTGAACTTCCAAGTACCGCGGTCAACAATACATCGCCACATTACAAAATTTACACTGTTTGTAAATGAATTATTTGGCAACGATATGGAGCACCGAGTTGCAGCCTACCGTGTTTTCTTGGCACAATTTCCACATGCGCTGTCATGCACAAAGGTGTCATTCTACGCTGAAAGTACTATGTATAGCAGTTCACAAGAGAGGAATGTGGTTCTCTCGTCTAACGAAAATAGTCATTATGTGCAAAAGCTAGAAAGGAACCCGCCTCATATTATGGTATGAGCCGGACTATTGGGATCCTACGTTTTTGGAGTACATACTGCTAACGACGTTTATGCAAGGGAATCATGAACTGTGTGTGGCCCACAGCAGAACGGGGCTCCAGCACATTCACATGCATCAGTTCCTCGATGAACAATTTTTTGAGTCCTCTGTATTGGACAACTTCTTCAGCACGACTGAAATGATTATCACGTATGGTAATTCAGTATGGGGAATAATTAAGTCTCGTATTACTCAACTTTCGTACAAGACTAATGAAGAATTGGGCAGAAGTGTTGACGGAGCCCTTCGAACCATAACTCCTAAGATATTTCGCAAGATACAAGGAAAACATTGTGACACAAGATCTCTGTGTAAGGCACAGACTGCGCATACAGATCCGCCGAATACACGTATGTTTATATACCAATATTCCAATATAGGGGTGTTCAAAAAGTCTCTTCGCAGTGCCGTATGATTGTTCGTCGCGCGTGCCGTATGCTGCAGTGAATCTACCGAAAAGGAACTCAGTGAAATACAAGTTATTAATTTATTGAATATTCATTTTTACGTACAAATTTTCACGTTATATGTTAAAAGTGTTGTTGAATACACAATTCAATTCGTCTAATCATGTTTCCAAACACTGAACCGGTACTTCGAAATTTGTTAATCAGATCTCACACAGTATCGCGATGTGGAAGTGTTGTCTCCGGGAAAACTGAATTAAATGTTTGACGAACTGAAACTGTGTATTTACTGCCAGCTTTGAACGCTTGTTCAACTAAAAACACACGTTCTTCAATGGTTAGCATTTTAACAGCGACAAAAACGAAACAAACGAACAAAGGAACTGAACTTCAACATTCAGGTCAACACATAAAGACACACAACAATGATACCACTGACGCTGGCTGAGATAAACGAAACAGTGGAATGTTGGGAGAGTCCACTTGAAGGGAATTAACCCAGGCGGGTGAACAATCATACGGCACTCGCGGCTAACAATCATACGGCACTGCGGAGAGACTTTTTGAACATCCCGTATAATCCACTGCTTTGACCTCTGGGTACAGGAACTTCTCGGACGCAGTGTAGTATAGAAGTGGTTCACCGTGCAATTATACTGGAATCGTACTTTTACAATTCAATAAAACTGTCGAAAAATTTAGTCTGGTTACAGAAGTTGAACTACCTAGACACTCCTGTTGGTTTACTTAACTCCGTCCGAACAGGCCTAGGGAGGTCCAACGGTACCGTATCCTCAGCCGATTGGCGTCACTGGATGCGGGTGTGGAGGACATGTGGTGAGCATACAGCTCTCCCGGCCGTTGTCAGTTTTCGTGACGAGAGCCTGTACTTCTCTATCAAATAGCTCCCCAATTGCCTCACAAGAGCTGAGTGCACCCAGCTTACCAACAGCGCTCGCCAGACGCGGATGATCACCTATCCAAATGTTAGCCAAGCCCGACAGCACCGAGCTTCGGTGACCTGACGGGAACCGATGTTACCGCTGCGGCAAAGCCGTTGGGCGCTGGTTTACTTGCTCTGTTTTATTGCAAGAATAAAAAAAATAACGCATGTTGAAACCTGTAGTTGGGTCGGGGTAAGTTGATTCCTGCAGTTGCAGTGGGCTGTGTGCACAGTACTATCGCGGGCCTAACTCAGCCAATAACGTAACGCGATTTTGTAAACGTCTCTATGGCAACGCAACATTGTTGTCACAGCTCTGTAGATGGCTACTGTTTTAGCCTGCAGCCGTTAGTGGTGCGCAGTTGAAAGCTGGCAACAGTGCTGCAAGCTGTCAGGGCCCTGCTTACGCCGTCTCAACTATAGTATAAGAAACAGCAGAAACATCTTTATTACATCTTCCACAGTAGCTATAAGGTAACAATTTTTATATTTCGTAAGCAACAACCTTTTTTCTCTTTGTTTTAATGCTAACTGAACCGGTCATTTGATAATTTGGGTAAATTCGAGTACATTTCTATGAATTCTACAATGACTGTTCTTTATACACATTTATACTTTTCTTTCAGTCACTGTATTAATACACTCCTGGAAATGGAAAAAAGAACACATTGACACCGGTGTGTCAGACCCACCATACTTGCTCCTGACACTGCGAGAGGGCTGTACAAGCAATGATCACACGCACGTCACAGCGGACACACCAGGAACCGCGGTGTTGGCCGTCGAATGGCGCTAGCTGCGCAGCATTTGTGCACCGCCGCCGTCAGTGTCAGCCAGTTTGCCGTGGCATACGGAGCTCCATCGCAGTCTTTAACACTGGTAGCATGCCGCGACAGCGTGGACGTGAACCGTATGTGCAGTTTACGGACTTTGAGCGAGGGCGTATAGTGGGCATGCGGGAGGCCGGGTGGACGTACCGCCGAATTGCTCAACACGTGGGGCGTGAGGTCTCCACAGTACATCGATGTTGTCGCCAGTGGTCGGCGGAAGGTGCACGTGCCCGTCGACCTGGGACCGGACCGCAGCGACGCACGGATGCACGCCAAGACCGTAGGATCCTACGCAGTGCCGTAGGGGACCGCACCGCCACTTCCCAGCAAATTAGGGACACTGTTGCTCCTGGGGTATCGGCGAGGACCATTCGCAACCGTCTCCATGAAGCTGGGCTACAGTCCCGCACACCGTTAGGCCGTCTTCCGCTCACGCCCCAACATCGTGCAGCCCGCCTCCAGTGGTGTCGCGACAGGCGTGAATGGAGGGACGAATGGAGACGTGTCGTCTTCAGCGATGAGAGTCGCTTCTGCCTTGGTGCCAATGATGGTCGTATGCGTGTTTGGCGCCGTGCAGGTGAGCGCCACAGTCAGGACTGCATACGACCGAGGCACACAGGGCCAACACCCGGCATCATGGTGTGGGGAGCGATCTCCTACACTGGCCGTACACCACTGGTGATCGTCGAGGGGACACTGAATAGTGCACGGTACATCCAAACCGTCATCGAACCCATCGTTCTACCATTCCTAGACCGGCAAGGGAACTTGCTGTTCCAACAGGACAATGCACGTCCGCATGTATCCCGTGCCACCCAACGTGCTCTAGAAGGTGTAAGTCAACTACCCTGGCCAGCAAGATCTCCGGATCTGTCCTCCATTGAGCATGTTTGGGACTGGATGAAGCGTCGTCTCACGCGGTCTGCACGTCCAGCACGAACGCTGGTCCAACTGAGGCGCCAGGTGGAAATGGCATGGCAAGCCGTTCCACAGGACTACATCCAGCATCTCTACGATCGTCTCCATGGGAGAATAGCAGCCTGCATTGCTGCGAAAGGTGGATATACACTGTACTAGTGCCGACATTGTGCATGCTCTGTTGCCTGTGTCTATGTGCCTGTGGTTCTGTCAGTGTGATCATGTGATGTATCTGACCCCAGGAATGTGTCAATAAAGTTTCCCCTTCCTGGGACAATGAATTCACGGTGTTCTTATTTCAATTTCCAGGAGTGTAATATGAAATATGGGAGGAACATAACGCACCCATAAATTTTTAAGAACGAGATTGGCGATGTTTTACAGAAGCTCGAAATTTAGTGCGGACTTCAGTACGAGATGCTTACAATGGTTTGTCTGCTGACTTGAGCGAGCGAGCGCAGGACTACCTTCGTGACGTACGCGCTGCGGCCTGTATTTCTCGTAGGCTTCGGTGTGCTGTAATGTGACGTCATCCCTTCCAGCTCTGTGAATGCTACGTTGCTCATAGCACCAGATCTGTATTTTTCTCTGAAAGTTCGTGTACCATACTCGTATTTCGTAAAGTACTTGAGATTCTTGAGAGTCGCTATCACCGAGTGATCATGGACACTGACTGGCAATTCGCCAGCACGGGTTCTATTGCTGCTGCAACTGTATTTTTTTCTTTTCATTTTATTTTGTTTCGCGCAATATTAAACCATTAATTATAAAATTTAAATATATTTTAACCATTCAATTTATATATACAAAATTAATACATTAAATTTGATTACTATCACAGTCTTTGTAAATCAAAAGGCAATTCACGTGGTAAAAAAGCAAGGAAATGTAGTATGAAAGTAGATGATCCGCAAAAAAGTGCCTTTTCCAATCGATCTTTGAATGAGAAAGTGAGATTTAAAGAGTTAGGTAGATGTATTCCGAATATAAATCTAACTTCAGCCTCATCGATTTGCCTCAAACAATATGAGTAGAAGCAGGTAGATACTCCTTTCAAGTTCCTAGAATATTTCACCTGAGTGACCAATAGTAAACTTAAAGCGCTCTCTGAAAAATCATGAGGGATGTTTGACAAGTGATTCTGTATCGGCTCGGTAATGCAGTGGTGAAGTGCACTAACCGCTAATTTTGTTGGCTCGAGTTCGAATCCTGCTGCTACCATAATCGCAATATTAAACGATTAATTTTATAATTTATTTGTACACCGAAGCGCCAAAGAAACTGGTATAGGCACGCTGATTCAGATACAGAGATATTTAAACAGGCAGAACACGGCGCTGCGGTCGACGATGCCTATATGAGACGGCAAGTGTCTGGTGCAGTTGTTAGATCGGTCACTGTTGCTACAATGACAGATTATCAAGATTTAAATGAGTTTGAACATGGTGTTATAATCGGCGCACGAGCGATGGGACACAGCATCTCCGAAGTAGCGATGAAGAAGGGATTTTCCCGTACGAACATTTCACGAGTGTATCGTAAATATCAGGAATACGGTAAAACAACATATCTCCGACATCGTTGCGGCCGGAAAAGGATCCTGCAAGAACGGAACCAACGACGACTGAAGAGAATCGTTCAACGTAACAGAAGTGCAACCCTATCGCAAATTGCTGCAGATTACAATGTTGGGCCATCAACAAGTGTCAGCGTGCGAACCATTCAACAAAAAAATCATTGATTTGGGCTTTCAGAGCCGAAGGCCTGCTCTTGTACCCTTGATGACTGTACGACACAAAAGCTTTATGCCTCGCCTGGACCCGTCAACACCCACATTGGACTGTTGATAACTGATAACTGGAACCATGTTCAGGGGCGCCGACTTATAAAAAATATTGGGCGGGGGGGGGGGGGGGCGGGGAGGGAGGTCTTGTCTCAGAAAATTTTCTGAATTTTAGATGAAAAATAGTGAGTCGTAAAGTTTTTTTAAGCATATTAGAGTCATATGATCAACATTAGAACCAGAAAACTGGGTTCTCGATAACTAGACATTCCGGGAAACTCAAGAAGCCTGACACATCTTTCGGCTCTGAAAAAAGAAATAAACCATAAACACGCACGGTATTTTCGTAAAAAGCTAATTTAATTTACAGTAATAATCATGCTTATAGACTATTACAGAGCAGTGAATATATAGCTCTGAAAAGACTAAAATTATATTTAAATAAATCCTAAACTATCATTAAAAGAATAAAACATAAAATATTGCTGTCATACAATAATAACACTTTGATTAATAAGTGAAGTAGCTAATTTAAGCTTACTTTGAATAAGGCTCAGTGTTCATTAAATAAAAACAATATCTCAAATTTAATGCTTTAATACAGTTAATTAATACAGTATGCCTAATACATGCAGTCAAAAAGTATGTAAATAGCGGGTTTTAATTGGGTCTTACACCCTAAAAATATTTAAGTATTTGAAAATAACTAATACAGTACTATAGTAACACAGTAATACAGTACTAAATAGTACTAATTTTTCGAAACTGAAAATTTAACATTATGTATGTATTTAATTCTCTATTTTATAAAGATTTTTATTATTGCTCTAAATGCCATTATTAAGGCTAGAGCGTCTTTAGAAAGGTGCAAATGTCGACCGTCTGACTGGATTACTGAATCTGAAGTCATTGACGACTGGTCGCATATCCAGTTCAACATCTCGGTGAGCATGAAGAACAGCCAACTTGTTCAATCGCTTCTGTCCGATTGTTGATTGGAAAAAAAATGGTTCAAATGGCTCTGAGCACTATGGGACTTAACATCTGTGGTCATCAGTCCCCTAGAACTTAGAACTACTTAAACCTAACTAACCTAAGGACATCACACACATCCAAACCCGAGGCAGGATTCGAACCTGCGACCGTAGCGGTCACGCGTACCAGACTGAAGCGCCTAGAACCGCACGGCCACACCGGCCGGCTGTTGATTGGAGATATGACTTCAGACGTCTAAGGGCGCTAAATGACCGTTCTGCTGTTGCTGTTGTGATTGGAACTACTTGGAGAAACTTAATGCACTTCACTACTTCACATAACATTTCTCCAACTGCAGGCTCTTGTGTAATGTACTTTCTTACATCACGCATTTTTTAAGACCAGTTGTTTCTTATTAACGATATCGGCTAACATATTCAAGTGTGAGAGCAGTCTCTCAATGTATAGGTAATTTTTGAAAAACTCAGTTGATTTTTCCAAATTTGTTTCACCTTTGTTTACTAAAAGCAAGCACTCTTGTTAACCTGTGTGAGTCCAGTTGAAGCAAAGCACTCAGTGACGCAAGATTGCACCGTTGCACAAACTTCAATGTAAATAGCTCTGTTGTGTTCCTTTGGGCTTTTGAAAGTGTGCTGTGAGCTGGCTTCATTGTTTTCATACTCCTTGGTATACTTCGATTCCAAGGAAGCGAAGGATCATCAAATTGTGAAAAACACAATTCCCAAAAGTGTTCAAAACTGTCACGCCTTTCATTCAATGTACAAATCAAGCCTCATATATTTTTCCCAGATCAGCAACACTTAGATGAGGGCATTGGATTTTTTCATTGACATCCTCTACTGGGTTCATTGCATGACAATAAAGACGCAAAAAGAAATAAGTCCTGAATTGTAACATTAACTCAAGGTAGCCTGCACATTTGTAACCTGCCTCTGTTTCGTCCTCTGCAGAAAATGTTTCAAAAAAACTCTAGAAGTTCTTCAAAGTTTTTCAATATTCTCAAGATGCTTGAAGCTAGCATAGTCCATCGAGTCGGGCAAAGGGGTCGTAGACCAGTTTGGTCGTTGACGCTCTCACAGCGTATGTTTCTGAAAAGTCCCATCCTTTTGTTGGATTCCCTTACGGTGTTTATTAAGTACTTGGCTAAAGCCATAATATCCCTCATAGACGTAAGATGGCGGAGACTGTTTACAACTGCCAAGTCCAAAATGTGAGCAGTGCAGTGCACATAACGTGCTTTTGGTTGTGTATCCAAAACTAACTTTTTTAGTCCTTTGAACTTACCTCTCATATTTGAGGCACCATCATAGCACTGTCCTCTTAAGTTATCCATTGACAAATCACGATGAGCAAAAACATCTTTTAAAATACGAAACAGAGTTTGAGATTTAGTGATGGGGGTCTCGTATAAGCCAATAAAGTCTTCGTTGATTATTAAAGAATCGTCGACAGTACGAATACAAAATGACACTTGTTCGTGAATCGAAGAATCACTTGTTTCGTCAACAATAATAGAAAAATGTTCAGTCTTCTTGATTGAAGCAAATACCTTTCTCAACACAGACTTTCCTAGTAGGTCAATAATCTCGTTTTGAATGCCGTGGGACATCCACTTATACCCTGAACGCTCTAACCAACCTTTAAATTCGGGTATGTCGTTCTTTCGGAGTTCCAACAACTGAAAAAAATTTGAGTTTACATCCTTGTGCCCTCTACTTGCTAGTCCTTGTCGCCATAGAAATTGCACGATAGTAGAAATTGTCTCAAGAGCTAAACAGCCTTTCTTCATATCACTGTCTAACTGTTCATTAAGTTGGGAGGCCACACTTCGGTAAGTAATAGAATTTAGTTTCAGAACTCCTTCTTCATGCGTAACCCTTTCAGACCCGATACGCACAATTGCGTGGGTGCGATTTATTTGCGTTGCAGCATCATATTATTCCGCTATGCAGTTGAGTCCCAAGTCACACGAGTGTGCAGGAATCGCTGTTTCGTATACAACTCGATTTATATCGATATCTCGTTACAGACGCGAGATATTGTGTCTTAATCTTTGGTAATTTTCAAGATGGCGGGTCGGAAGCATGTCTGTCGAGGTAAATGTTGATTGTGTTTTATTTATTGAGTTTTGACATTTGGAAAAATGAGTTTGAGATTCCGAAAGGTGTACAGAAGTAAATAAAAATATGCCCGCCACAATTATTTGAATACCTTCATAGCTACACATCCACACGCACAATTATGCGTGTTGGGACTATTTTACCGGCATATGGTCGTTTTCGGTCGATGTTTGTGGTTACGATTCGGAACAGATTACGGAATAGATAAGTCATTTTACTATTGTATTTACGCCTTATTTTCACAGTTCGTTTGTTTGTTTCGTTTTAGGGCTTACTGACGAGGAAATTCTAGCCATATTAGATGACTCTTCAGTAGTGATGAATTGTTAGATACAACTTGGACTTGGACTCTTTCAACAATCAAACCTAGATTTGGAGAAAGCTCTGAATCTTCTGACGAGGAGGAAAATTGTAACAATGTTTCTGCAACAATACTACCAGTTGCTCCAGAAGTTCAGGACAATCTTCCCAGTCAACACATTAGAAAGAATTCTAAAAAAAAACAGTGGAAACACATCGTCGTTTGTCCACTTGGAGAAAAAGACCATTCACCTCCAAAATTTTTGCGCACTCGGAGAGTGAGGTAGGACAGGAAATTAAAACTCCTATGAGCTATTTCAGCGAGTACTACCCAGAAGATTTTTTTCAGTTAGCATCTGACTGCACTAACTGCTTTTCGAAGAAAGGGAAGTTGCTTCATACAAATCCTCAAGAGATAAAAAAGCTGTATGGCATGCATGTACTTATGGGATGCATTAGATATCCTCGTACACGTATGTACTGGCAGAAGTCATTGAGTATGCCAACTATTGCAGATTGTATGCCTAGAGACAGGTTCTTCACTCTCAGAACAGCACTGCATGTTGTGGACACTAACAACATTCCACGTGAATCAGAGACTAACGGATTGTGAGAAGTACAACCTGCAATTAATGTTGAACGCAGTGCTTGTTTGAGACTTCCACGCCCATCTGAAAATGATTATTCCATTGATGAGCAAATGGTACCATTTACTGGACGCTGGACATTGTCTCAGTATGTTCCAAACAAACCGCGCCCTTTGGGAATTAAAAATTTTGTTTTGGCAACAACGAAAGGTTTAGTACTTGATTTTGAATTTTATCAAGGTAAATCAACTCCTCTGCCAGATGTTGGCCTTGGTCTTGGGCCATCTGTAGTATTTCGCCTTGCTCAAACATTACCTCAAGGTGCAAGACTATATTTTGACAGATATTTTACAGCTTTGCCATTATTGCAACAGTTACTTGACCTAGGGCTGGAAGGAACAGGAACCATAATGAAAAACAGAGTGAAACCAGTTCACCTGACAGAAGAAAAAAGACTGAAGAGAGGAGATATGGAAGAATTCTGCAGGGACGATGATAAAATAGTCATTGTCCAGTGGAAAGATTCAAAAGCTGTGATCCTTGCCTCTACTTGTACAGGATGTGAACCTGTAAGCAATGTTGAGAGATGGAGTAAAACAGAAAAGAAGTACATCTTAGTGCCATGTCCTGCAGTCATAGTGAAGTAAACCTGTGTATGGGAGGAGTGGACCTCTGCGATCAAATGATGGAGACCTACAGGACTTTCTTGAAGACAAAAAAGTGGACTTTAAAAGTTTTGATTCATTTACTTGATTTGGCTTGCGTCAATTCCTGGTTGCAATACAAAGTTGAATGCGAAGCCAATAAAGTACAAAAGAAAAACACTTTAGATCTTCTTGGATTCCCACAAGTGATTGGGGAAGCGCTAATTTCTTCTTCTTCTTCAGGACAGGAACATGAAAGTGTATCCGATGAAGAGCCACCAAATAAAATGTACAAACCAGAAAACACACCATGTGATGAGAAGTGGCTAGACAGATATCATCACTGGCCAACTGTTAATGATTTGCCTTCAGCTCGTTGCTGTATGCAAAAAAATTGCAAGAAGAGGACGAGAACAAGATGTCTGAAGTGTAATATTTATTTGTGTTTGTCAAAAGACAGTAATTGCTTTCGTGAATATCACTGCAAGAAATGACATAAATATGTAAGATAATCCCGACCCACACAATCGTGTGGGTTCAAAATTTGTATCAAAATTAAAAAATAAGATTTTCTAAGCAACTGGTCCACGATTCTATATTTTATTTTTAGTTACAAAAATGCATTTATTTCAAAATTTTCATTTCAAGTTTCGGTTTGGGTCTTGAAAGGGGTAAACATATTTTCGTGAAGACGCCAGTTAAAAAAGTTAAAGAAGAAGCCAGTTAAAAAAGCCTACAGAAGTAAATGCATCTTCTTTTTTTTAAAGAAAATTTTAATAGATTTTTAGCATCTGCCTCTTTGCAGGTTTTGCAGAAAACTTTTTCGGTAGATGCTTCATACTCTAGTCATGTATATTTGATCAACCAAGACTTCTGAAATGATCTTCCCTTAGCGGATTGTCGAGGTTTCGGTTGTGAACGGTTCTCGCCTGAAGATGACAAAGTAATTGATGACACAATAATTGTTGGGGGGTTGACTTGCAGTATGATCAACTTCCAAGCGCGCCTTTTTGGTAACAAATTTATCCATTGCAAACTTAATTCACAATACACTAAGAGATTAAAGTAAACGAATAAAATGTAGTCATATAAAATAGTCCACTAGACACTAAAGTTGGAACACTAAACACGTCTGCCGCATGCACTGAACGAAACTATCCACTCTGAATGACCGCAACAGCAGGGTGGGCTTTATATAGCCGCGGCGCCGTAAAGTCTCGAAGCGTCAAGGTGACGCGAGGCGGAGGGTTCCAGGCGCTTCTGCTCCAGTCCTTTTGATGTTGCCGCGGGCGCAGCGCTGGCCAGCCGGCGCCAGACTTCACACGAAGGTCGCCCACCGAGACAAATTCTAAGTGTGCCCGCCGCACCGTAACACTATCATGATTCACACCACTCGTTATCACTTAACCTGCTTACTACCATAATAATTATTTGTTTTATCTCACTACTGAATATATTTTAAAAGGTAATCATCGTCAAACAAGGAAAATAAAAAATTCCAACATTATTTTATGATTTTACGAAGCATAATATAACTAATAATTTTCTTGTATTATTGGGGGGGGGGGGGGGGGGGGGCGGGCTCGGCCCCCCCAAACGAATTTTTGAGGGGGCTCGGACCCCCTCAGGCGCCATGGAATCGGCGCTTGTGAACATGTTGCCTGGACGGACGAGTCTCGTTTCAAACTGTATCAAGCAGATTATGACTGCACGACACAAAAAGTTTTAGGCCTCGCCTGGGCTCGTCAACACTGACACTGGACTGTTGATGACTGGAAACATGTTGCCTGGTCGGATGATTCTCGTGTCAAATTGTATCGGGCGGATGGGCGTGTACAGGCATGGAGACAACCTCATGAATCCATGGACACTGCGTGTCAACAGGGGACTATCCAAGCTGGTGGAGGCTCTGTAATAGCGTGCGGCACGTACAGTTGGAGTGATATGGGATCCCTGATACTTCTGAATACGACTCTGACAGGTGACACGTTCGTAAGCATCCTGTCTGATCACCTGAAACCATTCATGTCCATTGTGCATTCCGAAGGACTTGAACAGTTCCAGCCGGTCACTGCGACACCCCACACGTCTAGAATTACTACATAGTGGCTCCAGGAACACTTCTGAATTTAAACACTTCCGCTGGCCACCAGACTCCCCAGACATGAACATTATCGAGCATATCTGGGATGGCTTGCAACGTGCTGTTGAGAAGAGATCTTCACTCTCTCATACTCTTATAGATTTATGGACAGCTCTGCCAAATTCATGGTGTCAATTTCCTCCAGTGCTACTTCAGACAATGTGGGGGCCTAGACTGTTTTAACGTACAAAGGCAGTAATCGTTACTAAATTGAATGTATTAATTTTACGTATATACCTTGTTCAACACTGCATCATTTAGTTCACCAGCCTCTTCGTATGTGTGCTTACAAAGTGTGAATTCTGCAACATCTGACGCTGAAGTACAAACCACGACGACAACAATTTGCTGTGGATATGCTACAGCATATTAATACCCGCCAGGTTAGGCGAGAGCTCTAATGCGCTGCTTCCTGGATGCAGCTAGGCGCGCCGGCCCTGGATCGAATCCACTCAACGGATTAACGACAAGGGCCAGTGTGCTGGCCAGCTTGGAAGTGGTTTTTCGGCGGTTTTTCACATCCCATTAGGTGAATACTGGGCTGGTCCCCACGTCCCGCCCCAGTTACGTGGCTCGCAGACACTTGAAACACTTCCGCACTATTTCATGATTTACACTAGACGCAGTCAGCTGGGATACACTGATTCCGTCCCTGGGGAGGTACAGGGTGGTGGTAGGAAAGGTATCCGGCCACCTGTTCAAGCTAACCTTGCCAAATCCGATTGTAACCACACCGACCCCGTGAAAACTGCGGGACAATGGCGTAAGTAAAAGCAAATGCTACAACGTATTGATATGGATGCCAGCATCCTGGAAAGATGTTTATTTTCAGATGAGGCAACCTTTCATATATCAGGAAGGGTTAATAGGCATGATGTTCGGATTTGGGATTCGCAAAATCCGCACATTGGCACTGAACATGTTCGCGATAGCCATTTTCACTTCATGCGACCGTGCTGCACTTTGGCGATGATACTTCGCGCTTATGATGCGGGAATATAAATTCTTTGGGGTGCTCTACAATGTGGTGTTTTTTCCATTATCGTATCTACTGTTTTTTTTTCCCTGGGTCTTTGAAATCAGGGAGGTTTGAGTGGGACACCCTGCAGTTTGCTGGTACCTGTTGTGAGCCAGAACCAGTATTAATAGGGAAGTCCAGCAGCAAGTGAGCTTAAAACAAGTGTTAATGTCTGTGGACTAGCACATGAACCCAGAAACAATGTAGATAACACTGTAAAATTTATTGGTTTCTGTAACTGATGCTCAAAGTAATCAACGTTTGGCAAGCGAAGAGTAAATTCAAGTTTCGATTGTTCGTTACACCACAAAATAAACAAAAGTTCGAACTTTGATTAATACAAAAAAATTAGAAGTCCAGACTGAAGCTCCAGTCACGAATAACTACAAGTGGTGAGTGTTCATCAAGCCACAAATAAATACAATACTCTACTATTGCTAATTCGTGAGAAACGTTACCACTTGACCAGCATCTAAAACTGAAGTACTGCAAGTTCTCAGAAGTCTCCTCGAGAAATCAGCAAACTCCACGAAGCCGTCGAGTAAAGTTAGAGTCCAAACAGTGACTCAATGCCGAAATCTTAACAAGAGCTGAAGACATGAACACGAACATTTCGAAGTCCCAAGAGAAATGTATGGCTGACCTGGCGTGCAGCATAGAGCATCTCCCGCTTCTGGGGTGATTGACAGCTGAGTCCTCTCTCTTCAGCGACAAGCCGTCTCTTACACACCTAATGGCTGGATTTCCCATAACTACCTGTTCTAAGGCCCAGGATTTGCCTCAGTATAAAATTAGTCTCTATATCCCTTATCTAATTATACAGTAGAGGAGCAGGATCTATTTAAGGCCCAAGCAACACAAGCGGCCGCTTCGGTAGCCACTGGCGTCCAAATGCAGAATTTGTATTCATGGTATATCATAAATAGTAGCGAAAAGTGACAAGGCTGAAAGTGCGTAAGGGAGGAGACGGGAGGGGAACACCAGATCATATGCCACTTGTTTACTTTACAATTTGTTTCGTAGCAAGTGGGAGTTCCCTCTTGAAAGAAAATTATGTGTCAAAATTTGAAAATGTATTTTGGTTCTACAAATTCATTTCCAGCTTACGTTGTATCATTATCATGATTTTTTGATGAAATACACTTTTTATATATTTGAAATCTGAGTTACTTATTTCTGACAAATTGTTACAGATTAAGCCTAACAGGCACATTTGTGTGGATCCAAACTTTTGGGGAAAAGTTGAAATATAGACATTCTATGGGATATTCCTGTATTCGCCAACTTTTTTAAGCAAGGCATTCAAAATTCATTCAGTTTCTGCAAATAGGTTTCTCTCAGGTCTGAAAGGGATACAGCATATAATTGCTCTTCCTCTGAATGTAATTTTTTTTAAATATTGTTAGTAAAGAATAAGATTAGTAAAAGTGTGAAAGAGTGTTTATAGCTTTAATGGGGAGCAATCAAAATTGGCGAAGCCTGTATTGGCGGTCCACACTTAATATGGCGTTGCGTGGGCGTAAAAATATAATTAAAAGTTTTGTATCGGTATTGAGCTTGTAATAAAATAACGCTCTAAAAAGGAATCTGACTTCGTAATAGAACTTCTGAGTGAAGAGAGGTTCCAACGTTCATCATGCTCATCAAGCAATATGCATTTAAAGCCGCAAAAATGGGAGCCGATCAATTGCATCATCGAATTAAGATGACCGACGTAGAACAATTGCTCCTAATAATTTGATGAAAAGTATTTAACAATCGCATTAGGACAGTAACTGATCCAAATGAAAAACGATTGAAGTAAAAATTAGTAACATTGTTGTTGTTGTTGTTGTGCAAGCTTCTTCATCTCCCAGTACCTACTGCAACCTACATCCTTCTGAATCTGCTTAGTGTATTGATCTCTTGGTCTCCCTCTACGATTTTTACCCTCCACGCTGCCCTCCAATGCTAAATTTGTGATCCCTTGATGCCTCAAAACATGCCCCACTAACCGATCCCTTCTTCTAGTCAAGTTGTGCCACAAACTTCTCTTCTCCCCAATCCTATTCAATACCTCCTCATTAGTTACGTGATCTACCCACCTTATCTTCAGCATTCTTCTGTAGCACCACATTTCAAAAGCTTCTATTCTCTTCTTGTCCAAACAGTTATTTAAGTCAAATATTACTTCACGAAATAACAAATCTTTTATCATCCAGCCGATCACGAGGAACGCAACCGAGCAAGAGAATAGCAGACGATGCTGATGTACTATTATGTGTCTTTAAAAACAAGCAGTCAGAGGACATACCCTTATAAAATTCATGCTATGTTTGAGATCCGGAAGCTGTGGAGATACTGATAAAATGTGGGATTACAAGCAGATGTTCTGACTGCGCCAAACTTTAACCTCTCCTGGTCCACGCAGGGCCATTTGGATCTGCTCTGACAGGTCCAAGCAGTTGCGTCACGCCATTCAGCTGTAGGTGTACCGTGTTCTTGAGAGGGCTTGTCGCTTGCAATATGAGGGCCACACAAGCTACGCCTCACTCCTTAAATAAAAGTCGGTCTTTGTTATGTTAATATGAGGTTGAGCTTCAATGGAATGTGCTGATAGTTTCATGGGTAGATTTAGAGGGAGCTGATTCACTGAGAGACCTATATTATTCCTCTTGCATTACCAGTTTTTGCACGTTGATAAAGTGATTGAATTCGAGAAGTAGCAGAAATAATTGCGTAAGATTAGTAGCTATAGTTGGAGTCATGAATGATGGCGGTCGAGTTTAGGCTTGTTATGCGCACCTACGTCACACATTCTCTGACTGGCAATGAGCGTTCAGTAGTGTTCTGAGCGCTCTGCTCTGAATGTCGTAGCTAGTGCGAGCATAAACATTATCGTAGCGAGTTGTTAAGTGAATTTTTATTCCATTTGTTTCGAGTTGTCATAGATGATGTTGGTGGTAAGTGATACAGTCCGCATAAGTAAGCGAGAGACATAGTTTGCAGGATATACGCTTTCTTGAAGTGGAAAGGACGCGCATATGCGTACCGCGAGTGTCGCATGGAATCGTCAACAACGCAATCCCCGTCCGTGCCTCGACATGCGCATTGCAGGCCCTAACGTTACACCCCCGCACATCCGCACAGGCCGAAAGTTTTCGAGGTCTACTTAGTCTGAAATGGGACCAAAGCGACTCACTGATCACGTGTCCACCCACACAAATGCCTCTATGAAGGCCCTGGCCCGCAAGGGCTGTCGCGCTAGTGGGTTTGAATTGTAAGGATAAGTTACTGTAACGAATATTCTCGAAATATGTAATCGTAACATTAAACGATTCTTTCTGTGCTAAATTATTTGTCTATTTTAACTTTTTAATTCACTAACAAAATGCCACGTATATCTGTATCAGGCCACTAAAAGAAAATAACACATTCACACAGTCTCAGATGCACTAAACAACAACAATGGACAATTTTCTACCTAAATGTTATATTTTGGTATATATTTTGATTGTTGTCACTATTTTGTAATAACGAATCTGCGCTCCACTTTCGCGACGTCCGAGGACTATGTTGCAATTAGAGTGGTATGAGAGACGGCGAGTACAAGCATTGTTTACACACTCTGTGCTAAATTCAATTTAGCGTTGACTGATTCTACGAAACCGTGTCGATCTGTCCGTTTCTATGTATTTGATTTTATTATTTATCGTTTACATATTTCTGTGTTTTGTATTTAAATATATTTTGATTTTTTGTTTCAATTATTAATAAAATTATTGTTACTTTCTGAGGGCTGTTGACTAGGGGCGATGGTAAACTGTGGTAAGACTGTTACATATCTGGCTACTGATCATGGTGCTCATTTGCTCATAATATGTCACTGTTTCTTCGTATGCATTTTCGGCTGTCAACAATCATTTATAGGCCCATTGTGAACATATCCTAATTTCTGAGTCGTAATCAGGCACGAACTTCGTAAACAGCAGGTGTCATACACATCTGGAAACCTATGTATTGTTTGTGTTACAAAGAACTGATTTTCTCTTTGGTGTACAAGGTACTAGTTTTATCACTTTACAGTTTGTCACCACAGTTTATCGTAGAGAAACTTGCATGGAGAATGTATGTCATGTGGCGGGGATATACTTTATTTCTTACACTGGAATATTAACAGCATTGCATTCTGCATGACTAATGATCGGAAACCGCACAACTCTAGCGTTATGGCATGTTACTTCTGAATTGATAGCTCAGGTGATTTAAATTAAATTCTTCAAACTACGTCCGTCTGGAGCTCCATCATGCGTAAGCCACACGTTTCTTCTTCATAACCATCTGTTGTATCACCACAACACTCTCATATCTACTATACACCAATAAGAGGTGCTAACCTCTTCAACATGCACGCAACTGGAGAGATATTTTGCGCGTGGATGGGTACCATGAGTAACATTGGTGCGGAACAATGTTAGATGAACAGCAGTTACAGACCCGACTCTCTCTGTTCCTTCATGAGATGTGGAGAGTAGCGGTCTGTTTCTGGTGAGCTGCAAATTAAATTGGCGACAGTGTTGCAGGGATCGTTGGTCAAAGACAATGCAAGGAGATCTTTCAATCTCTATCATAAGAATGCGAGAATTCTCTGTGACTCCCATACATATAGAGAAAGAGGGGCAATCGTAATTGTAAAATACGTCCTATGATCGAAGTGCTAGAAATATGTAGATTGCTGTCTGGTATACTTCGATGTATATGTTCGAGAATTAACAATGGATGAACATACTGCACAGTCATCTACCTGCATTTGCAATCTAGTACATGGTTCTCGCAAAGTTGATACGGAAATTGGGAAACATGTTGCCGTGTCACTGGCCGGCATTGAAATTACAGAAAAAAACTGTTAAAATAGCTGAAATTGATGCACTTTCAACGGTGGTCCTTATTACAGTACATTGACACCGTCTTTTCCATCCCATGTGTCCACTGGGACACTGTTGATTATCACATAATGATTAATTGACATCACTTGTTTGAGATGGAGAAAGAGTCTTGGTGGAGTGACTACACCTTCTGGGGTGATGGAAAGTACAAAAACAGTGATCGTGGACATGACTGCAATTGAGGGATCAATCAAAACGGGACACTGAGCCATCTGGTATCCCATCACTGTGAAAGATGAATTGAAATGAAGAGGTCATCAGTTACCTTCTAAGAGTGGGGAGGGGGGACGCTCCACAATATCGCAAAACTCTTGCAGTTTCCATATGTTGTGACTGTCTTTTATTTCAAGCGTCCAGTGTGTGTAATGTGGGAGCAGCAGCAACATGATTTACACCATGTGATGTCCACTTTTCTGTGAGAGCCAATGCATCAAAACGTGTTTTGTCATTTTAGAACCTGACACAGACCTTGAAGTCATGGTGGAAAAAACAAAATGTATGATGGTGAACAAAGCTGTATTTATACATCGCTAGGACGTATTACAGCAGAGAAAACAACGTATCAAACAACAAAACAGGAATCCACTCTTGCGACTGATAGACTGTCGGATATGGTCCTCCTACATCACAGGTGATGAGACTTTACTCTGATCTGTGCAAGCGACTTCGATCACTGGCCACTTGCTCCAATGCAACAGTACCTGTATACTTAATAGGATTACCACATATGCTCGATGTCAGCACACAGATGGTATTTGTTTTTGATATATCGGTAGAGAGAGAGGCAGTAAAATCTTATCAAGTTCTCTGTCAGATGAAGTTAGCGGAGCTTTTATAGTTCGTAGTTTTCATCTGCTGGATGGTACAAAATAAAGATGATAGAATATTTGCATGACAGATGTGAATGCACCCTGTGGGACACAGATCTCCTTAGGACTGTAGTGTCTGTATGTAATTTGGAAACACATCAGAGTGCAGTATCAAAAACTTCGTCCTTCTTCCAGGTCCTGTACCGCCTTTTATTCTACCTCGTGTTGCAGGAGAAAATTCTGTTTTGGTACTGTCCCTACACATCGTATGCGGTTGGTGGACCTACAACAATATTTTCCACTGCGTAGTCAAAAGGTGGTGCTGTTGCGTTAACTCAGCTCAACCTGTTTCTACATGGGTTGCAGAAGGTGGTAGATGTAGAGCTCTCTGACTTATGCTCAGTTCCGACTTAAACTGGTACGATCACGTGGACGTAGCTGCAGGGAGGGAGAGACAGAGACTGAGGAACAGTTAAAATGCAGAGTGACTGTCTAAAGCCATGTTGGAATTTTGCTATAGCAGGTTTGAGAAAGGTGACTCATTTCCAGATATGAGAGTGTCACGAAAATTATTCGCCAGTGGCTGTAATCATCCCCCCCCCCCCCCCCCCCATGAACCATGGACCTTGCCGTTGGTGGGGAGGCTTGCGTGCCTCAGCGATACAGATAGCCGTACCGTAGGTACAACCACAACGGAGGGGTATCTGTTGAGAGGCCAGACAAACGTGTGGTTCCTGAAGAGGGGCAGCAGCCTTTTCAGTAGTTGCAAGGGCAACAGTCTGGATGATTGCCTGATCTGGCCTTGTAACAATAACAAAAACGGCCTTGCTGTGCTGGTACTGCGAACGGCTGAAAGCAAGGGGAAACTACGGCCGTAATTTTTCCCGAGGGCATGCAGCTTTACTGTATGATTAAATGATGATGGCGTCCTCTTGGGTAAAATATTCCGGAAGTAAAATAGTCCCCCATTCGGATCTCCGGGCGGGGACTACTCAAGAGGATGTCGTTATCAGGAGAAAGAAAACTGGCGTTCGACGGATCGGAGCGTGGAATGTCAGGTCCCTTAATCGGGCAGGTAGGTTAGAAAATTTGAAAAGGGAAATGGATAGGTTAAAGTTAGATGTAGTGGGAATTAGTGAAGTTCGGTGGCAGGAGGAACAAGACTTCTGGTCAGGTGACTACAGGGTTATAAACACAAAATCAAATAGGGGTAATGCAGGAGTAGGTTTAATAATGAATAGGAAAATAGGAACGCGGGTAAGCTACTACAAACAGCTTAGTGAACGCATTATTGTGGCCAAGATAGATACGAAGCCCACACCTACTACAGTAGTACAAGTTTATATGCCAACTAGCTCTGCAGATGACGAAGAAATTGAAGAAATGTATGATGAAATAAAAGAAATTATTCAGATAGTGAAGGGAGACGAAAATTTAATAGTCATTGGTGACTGGAATTCGAGTGTAGGAAAAGGGAGAGAAGGAAACGTAGTAGGTGAATATGGATTGGGGCTAAGAAATGAAAGAGGAAGCCGCCTGGTAGAATTTTGCACAGAGCACAACTTAATCATAGCTAACACTTGGTTTAAGAATCATGATAGAAGGTTGTATACATGGAAGAACCCTGGAGATACTAAAAGGTATCAGATAGATTATATAATGGTAAGACAGAGATTTAGGAACCAGGTTTTAAATTGTAAGACATTTCCAGGGGCAGATGTGAACTCTGACCACAATCTATTGGTTATGACCTGTAGATTAAAACTGAAGAAACTGCAAAAAGGTGAGAATTTAAGGAGATAGGACCTGGATAAACTGAAAGAACCAGAGGTTGTAGAGAGTTTCAGGGAGAGCATAAGGGAACAATTGACAGGAATGGGGGAAAGAAATACAGTAGAAGAAGAATGGGTAGCTTTGAGGGATGAAGTAGTGAAGGCAGCAGAGGATCAACTAGGTAAAAAGACGAGGGATAGTAGAAATCCTTGGGTAACAGAAGAAATATTGAATTTAATTGATGAAAGGAGAAAATATAAAAATGCAGTAAATGAAGCAGGCAAAAAGGAATACAAACGTTTCAAAAATGAGATCGACAGGAAGTGCAAAATGGCTAAGCAGGGATGGCTAGAGGACAAATGTAAGGATGTAGAGGCTTATCTTACTAGGGGTAAGATAGATACTGCCTACAGGAAAATTAAAGAGACCTTTGGAGATAAGAGAACCACTTGTATGAATATCAAGAGCTCAGATGGAAACCCAGTTCTAAGCAAAGAAGGGAAAGCAGAAAAGTGGAAGGAGTATATAGAGGGTCTATACAAGGGCGATGTACTTGAGGACAATATTATGGAAATGGAAGAGGATGTAGATGAAGATGAAATGGGAGATACGATACTGCGTGAAGAGTTTGACAGAGCACTGAAAGACCTGAATCGAAACAAGGCCCCCGGAGTAGACAGCATTCCATTGGAACTACTGGCGGCCTTGGGAGAGCCAGTCCTGACAAAACTCTACCATCTGGTGAGCAAGATGTATGAAACAGGCGAAATACCCTCAGACTTCAAGAAGAATATAATAATTCCAATCCCAAAGAAAGCAGGTGTTGACAGATGTGAAAATTACCGAACTATCAGTTTAATAAGCCACGGCTGCAAAATACTAACGCGAATTCTTTACAGACGAATGGAAAAACTAGCAGAAGCCGACCTCGGGGAAGATCAGTTTGGATTCCGTAGAAATACTGGAACACGTGAGGCAATACTGACCTTACGACTTATCTTAGAAGAAAGATTAAGGAAAGGCAAACCTACGATTCTAGCATTTGTAGACTTAGAGAAAGCTTTTGACAATGTTAACTGGAATACTCTCTTTCAAATTCTAAAGGTGGCAGGGGTAAAATACAGGGAGCGAAAGGCTATTTACAATTTGTACAGAAACCAGATGGCAGTTATAAGAGTCGAGGGACATGAAAGGGAAGCAGTGGTTGGGAAGGGAGTAAGACAGGGTTGTAGCCTCTCCCCGATGTTATTCAATCTGTATATTGAGCAAGCAGTAAAGGAAACAAAAGAAAAATTCGGAGTAGGTATTAAAATCCATGGAGAAGAAATAAAAACTTTGAGGTTTGCCGATGACATTGTAATTCTGTCAGAGACAGCAAAGGACTTGGAAGAGCAGTTGAACGGAATTGATGGTGTCTTGAAGGGAGGATATAAGATGAACATCAACAAAAGCAAAACGAGGATAATGGAATGTAGTCGAATTAAGTCGGGTGATGTTGAGGGTATTAGATTAGGAAATGAGACACTTAAAGTAGTAAAGGAGTTTTGCTATTTGGGGAGCAAAATAACTGATGATGGTCGAAGTAGAGAGGATATAAAATGTAGACTGGCAATGGCAAGGAAAGCGTTTCTGAAGAAGAGAAATTTGTTAACATCGAGTATAGATTTAAGTGTCAGGAAGTCATTTCTGAAAGTATTTGTATGGAGTGTAGCCATGTATGGAAGTGAAACATGGACGGTAAATAGTTTGGACAAGAAGAGAATAGAAGCTTTCGAAATGTGGTGCTACAGAAGAATGCTGAAGATTAGATGGGTAGATCACATAACTAATGAGGAGGTACTGAATAGGATTGGGGAGAAGTGGAGTTGTGGCACAACTTGACCAGAAGAAGGGCTCGGTTGGTAGGACATGTTCTGAGGCATCAAGGGATCACCAATTTAGTATTGGAGGGCAGCGTGGAGGGTAAAAATCGTAGGGGGAGACCAAGAGATGAATACACTAAGCAGATTCAGAAGGATGTAGGTTGCAGTAGGTACTGGGAGATGAAGAAGCTTGCACAGGATAGAGTAGCATGGAAAGCTGCATCAAACCAGTCTCAGGACTGAAGACCACAACAACAACAACTGTAATCATTAAAAGACATCTGCATGGGATCCAAAGCAAGTAACTGGTTGAATAGAGAGACTTGATTCCAGAAAGTGTAACACTACCAGTGACCCTTGTGTGTGTCTGTGGAATCAAGACCGCTTTTTATGCAGTTCGACAGTAACAGTGTAATTGTGATCATGATTTTAATAGCACGTGTAATGTATGTCGCTGATGGTAGCATCCTTCTGTGGTCAGCCTCAAATGACGGTTCTCAATAGTGTGCTTATAGAGCAGAATCATCTTCCTCCAGGGTTTCCCATTTGAACTACCTGGTGTGTGTGTGTAATCCGACTACTGAAAAACAAAAATTACTCTCCGTTAAAAGTGACTCTCATGATCAGTTTAATTAATTAGCCTATCAGTTTGATATCAGTGACATGCCGGCTGGTGGGTGGAGCCAATTGGTATGGCACCACGGATAGTGTTGTGGCGTAACAAGCTAGCTACGCCACACTGAGAAGTAGCCGAAAGGGCACGCGTCAACTCACGCCGTCTTGCGTGAGGTCTGAAACAGGATACTTATGAATGCTATAAAGAAAAGAACGGAGCTTAGGTTTACTTAACTTTAATTTCCTTGTGGTACATATCTCTTGATAATACAAGTGAGACTCTCTCCAGATATGGTTAATGGCGCCTTGCTAGGTCGTAGCCATGGACTTAGCTGAAGGCTATTCTAACTGTCTCTCGGCAATTGAGAGAAAGGCTTCGTACGTGTAGTCGCTAGCAATGTCGTCCGTACAACTGGGCGAGTGCTAGTAAGTCTCTCGAGACCTGCCTTGTGGTGGCGCTCGGTCTGCGATCCTGACAGTGGCGACACGCGGGTCCGACATGTACTAATGGACCGCGGCCGATTTAAGCTACCACCTAGCAAGTGTGGTGTCTGGCGGTGACACCACAGATAGCATTCTTGACTTGGTGCTTTTTCGTTGAGGCAGTTTCTTTTAACTATATTTCAATCTTCCACCTATGTAGGGAGAGACAACCATCGTAATAAAATCGGATGTATTACCGAATTTATAAAGTGATACGTAGTATAAACCTTATTTACACTAAAAGTTTACCGTGCTGTTACCTTAAGAGAGAGCTCGAAAGTTAGGTGGTGTCCTCTGACAGAGGTAGGCCTTAGCACTCTGCCATGAGCCAGATGTGGGTTTAAAATTCTAGTCCCGTGATGCATGACATAACAGATAAGAAATGATTTTCTCCCACCTGATGAGAAAATACTTAGAGGAAATGTAGCCTATGCCATACTGCTACAGGATTTTCACAACCTGTGACCGAGCAGTTCTAGGCGCTTCAGTCCGGAACCGCACTGCTGCTACGGTCGCAGGTTCGAATCCTGCCTCTGACATGGGTGTGTGTGATGTCCTTAGGTTAGTAAGGGTTTAAGTAGTTCTAAGTCTAGGTGATTGACGACCTCAGATGTTAAGTCCCATAGTGCTCAGAGTTATTTGAACCATTTTTTATTTTCACAACAAGTAACGATACTTCAGCGATGTATAAAAGCCTCTTTGGCTTGATTTCTTCTGTTTTCAAAAATGACTTGTATAAAAGGAGAAAATCTACATTTCACATAATAAATCTGAGGCGTATGGTCAACAACATCATTGTCTTGGGTTGGGTAAAATGGATTTTTCAAACTTGTGGGTCTATGTTGAGGTGGAATTATTTAGAACTACTGTTTACATCCAAGCTGCAGCTGCTTGTTTCGCAGTGCAGGAGAACTGGCTGCCGTGGTGGTCACAAGGAGCCAGCAACCAGAAGTAACAGATTTGCTCAGCCTGCTATGGCTACAAAGAATGCGTCGATCTGCCTGACATTGCCCACGGCAGGAGGGCTGGCAAGATGACCAGAGTGCGGGGTGAGCGCAGCAGAAGCGGACGTGTGCGTGAGAGAAGATTCAAAATGATGGGTGTTTGCATTGAACGTATTGATAACATCGAATTCGTACGGTTCCAACCATCCCCCGGATCTCCTCCATGGCGGGGGTGGTGCAATCTGGCATACATGCATCTCCACGACTGCAGCTGCGATCTCGGCAGTAGTTTTCACCGACCTCTGAATGTCAGCGCTGGCAGCGTATGAGGAATTTGACACACTGCATGTGGAGCCCACGACATGGGCGCGCAGGATGTGTGAGTGTGTCAGCAACCTCCAACATCAAAAAATGGTTCAAATGGCTCTGAGCACTATGGGACTTAACATCTATGGTCATCAGTGCCCTAGTACTTAGAACTACTTAAACCTAACTAACCTAAGGACATCACACAACACCCAGTCATCAAGAGGCAGAGAAAATCCCTGACCCCGCCGGGAATCGAACCCGGGAACCCGGGCGCGGGAAGCGAGAACGCTACCGCACGACCAAGCCTCCAACATCCACCAATGGCAACTACTGCTATGAACTGGATCATGGATAAAGTGTGTCGTGTTTAGTGCTTCTCAGTACATCGCAGTGGACTCTATCTTTCAGGGGTATTTGTTGTTGTCCCTATTCTATCATGCAGTAAACATTTCTCCTACTCCTCCTTCCGAAAGTATGGAGAGAACCAGCTTAAGGATTATATAATGCTTAAAAAACCCAATCGCGACGTCATATTCCCGATTGATAGCGATCTCTGACATCTAGCAATGGCAAGTTTTTGCTACAGACTGCATCGTGGTTTAAGTGTGCCATGTTTAGTGCTTTTCAATACATTACAGTAGTATTTGTTGTTGTCTCTATTCTATCACGCAGCAGAACCGTCCTCCCTCCTTCTGGGTGTAATGGAGAGAACCAGTTTAGGAATTCTAGAGTGCTTTTAAAAGCACAGTCGCAATGTCAAATTCCCAATTGATCAATTTATTGTTTCCAATAGTTGGACTGCATGCCTGCATGTGCTCGGTATAGGCAGTCATGGCCTGTGCAGGTGTGGGTCTCTCTCCCGGCTGGTGCAGCTGGCGCTACCCTGTAGACAGTGAATGGTGCACGCCTCGCTATCGCTGGTTTGTGATTGGTAGGATTTTTTTTCACCAGATATCTTTACTGGAATGTTGGAGGAGGGTGTTCGTGTTCTTAGACGTTGGTGCATACAAGACCTCAGATATATTTAGCGCTACAACCTATCTGGGTGGAAATTTCATTACTTGATTTGCATAAGTTGGTAATACTCAAATGTGGAAAATATGTTTTATTACGAAGAAGGATCATCGTAAGGTGGAGGTGAGTGTTTCAAGAAATCTATTAGACTCCTGTCAATTGTTAAACAATTAACTTGATTGGAACGCGGAAATGGTTTATTTCCCTATATTTTCGATATTGAAATTGCGTCAGCTGTCCCTTTGTATCCAGTATTAGCTAATAGGAACACAGTATTCTGAGGAGATACAAAAATCTCCGTCTGCATGTTCACACAGAAAAACAGGGAATGGCCTCTTGAGAAAGAGAGAGGAAGCGAGTCTGGAATTTCCTGATCAACAGAATGCCGCCACTTGATGCTTCGCTTCGAGCCTGTGAGGAGAAAGGAGGCCTAAATGTGGTCCATGGTCAGTGGTATTTAGTAATGTGATCTGTAATTAGGACAGTGGATGGTTTTTACCTTCGTGACGGTGCCCTGATTATAAACACACGCACAAAAGGCTCCAAACGGTGGCAACTATACCACGTTAGTTCCATTCATAACCTACTGACTCCATATAGGGGGTTTAACTGTCAGTGCAATATGATTGCTGTATGTTTCACGATCTGTACACACTTTGCCACTGAGATTGAAGTAATTTGTCCATCCGCCGAAAGTGACGGTGGATTTCGAAATATGTCATGAACTTTTAACTATTTAATTGTTTTGAGTTTCCCGTCTGTGCTTAGACACTAGTGTGCTTCGAAAAGTGAGTAAAATAAAAAATAAGAGCCTTAACAAACCTGACTCTAGCAAAAAATATAAACTACATCTGCTCGGCGTCTCCATGAGTGATAAGAATAAAAAAAGCGCTGCAATTGTTTAAATATTCCATACACCAATCTATTTCCTGACAAATTCTTTAAATAAGCTATTGTCCATACACTACCTTGTATCCTGTAAATTGTTTAAATAAACGTATCCCATACACTGCAGTCAATTTCCCGACAAATTCTTTAACTAAATAAATACATTACTTTCCAAACACTGCCTTGTATCACATAAATTCTTAAAATAGACAATATTCCACACATTGTCTAAACTGTTTAAATAATATTCCATACTCTGTTATCGATTTCCTGTTACATTCCTTAGCTAAATAAATAAACTATATTCCACACACTGTCTTGTACCACATAAATTGTTTAAATAAACAATATTCCACAGATTGCCTAAACTGTTTACATAACATTCCACACACTGCAATCGATTTCCTGCCAAGTGGTCAATCGACTGAATCTTTTTCCTGCAGATTTCCAGGTGGGGGATGTGATGGGGAGGGCAGTGGGTTTCTAAGAGGGGGAGGGGTTAATTAGTTGATCGATTTAATCAATTAGTCAATCAAATTGATATCAAAAGTGCTTTAGTATCGGCGACGGGAGTTCCCAGAAAAAAAGGGGAAGTGGAAGGGGAGGGATTGGTGGGGTAACAATAGGTTAAAGACCTTTCAGTTAAAAGGAAGGATTATCCCCATGGCCCAGAATCCTCTTAGCAGAACAATAGGTTAAGGACCTGTCATTCCAAAGCTTTGCCCCTGAATGTAGGGAACACACAATAACAAAATGTGCTCGAGCTGTCTTTGTCCCCCTACTGTATCACACTCATGCAGAGCTCAACTTAGCTACAGCATTAACATACTCAAGCATGGGTGCAACATACAGCACATGTGGTGCGTGCACTGGACAATGCCACAGTAGCAGTGGTTAGATTCCGAAAATCAAACTACAGACTCTGAATTCACGTGCGCCTGTTGATGCAACCTTTAAAAATTTTGTAAATAGTAGTAATAATAATTCGTAAAGAGTACATCAAACAAAACGAAATATATATGTTGTGTAAAGAAGCATTTCAGGAGTAAACGAGGTAAACTTGGCCCCAAATAAAGGTCTCTGTACACTCACAGCCCAAGAGTTTCAAGTACAAAAAAGGTGCAAATACTGTAATGCATGGCCACTGTTTGCTGACGACCAGTGATATGGATCACACCAGTATATAACTATACAGCAGGAGGGAGGGTGGGGAGGGGGCGAACAGTTGTGTAGATTCTTTAAATGACCTACATATATAAATAAATATTTGTAATGATTCTTATTCGCGCCTTCCCTGTGTGAAAAAAAATATGAAGTGAGGTATAATTATATCTGAGTAAGCTGACAGAAAATTGAAAGCTAAACTATCAATTGTTTTATGTACTTCAATTGTTTCTTTCACCGATCTCGGTGTTTGTCGGTCTTTTGGGTTCGTGCAATAAAGAGGTATGTACTTGTACTCTCCTAGTAGTGTGTTAAGTAAAAGATAAAATATGCAGAAGTCACAAGTTTTCGTTTCCTACCAAGCTACGTGTTAATCTCCATATCACAATGCGAAGAAGACTTGTATTTTTAAATGGACCTTTTCGGAGAAGTCAGCACGAAGAGAGAATAACCGATGCAGCCATGCCGGTATTGTTGTTCATTTTCTTGTAGTATGAGCGATTTGTTAAGTGACCATATGTTTGAAAGATATGTTATTTTGTCCATTATATCTCTGAATCCAATGATGACACTTTATGTGGCAGTGCTGTATCGAGTTATGTAATCTGGGTGAAAGCTCTTGGTGATGAATTTGAATCTAAAGACATAAATGTTTTCGAACTTTGAATCCAAAAACATAGACAAAGTAATTAAACATGTATGTTTATTGGTGTTGCCAAATTCCTTCACAGCTTTCAAGCTGAAGGTCAAGCTCAATTTTGGATAATATGGATTTATTGACTAGAGAAAATAATTTACTAGTAGAACTGACGGTTTTTCAGTTCATCAACACTTTCTGGCTCTATAGTGTCAGTACGTGAGATGTAGCCAAAGGAACAGGGAGGATGCCGACAATATTGGACCAAAAAAAAAAAATTCGTTATATAGTGTAAAATGATGAGTTCCAACGCGTCATCAGGTCCTGTGTATGAATGTATGTATTAAACCGGTGATCTAGAAACGACGGAGAGGCTTCGTCCCCTGTAGCACTCAGTGGTTCACAACCCCACAACAGTCCACCCCCCCACCATGGCCCCACGCCGAACCCAGGGTTATTGGGCTGTCCGCCCCCCCCCCCCCAGTGAACCCCCTCCCCCCCGGGAACGTCTCATACCAGGTGGGTGTAACCCCAAATGTTTACGTGGTAGAACAATTATGGTGTAACTGTGGCGGAATTAGGGGAACCAGCCCGCATTCGCCGAGGTAGATGAAAAACCGTCTTAAAAAACATCCACAGGCTGGCTGGCACGCCGGACCTCGAAACTAAGGCCTGGCCAGACAGAACGCGGCCTGGCCATCCGGCCTGTGGCCTTGAACCGCAGCCAGCAGGCCGCATTGCCAGCAGTCACACAGAGTGCGGCTTTGACGCACCGGCATGCGGCCTGCCGCACCGGCCGCCGCCGGGTTGTCACAGGTTACAGACTCGCCGCAAGCAAGCCGGAGCGGCTGCTTGCCTCTGTAGGCGCACTCACCTGCTCTGTGGTCACACTGGAAGCAGCGGCATGAGGCGGCTTTTGTCTTGCAGCTCGTAGTGCATGCATCATGGACACACAAAGATTTATAGAGGAGTTGAGACAATACAACTTTTTGTATGATACACGCGATCCTGATTTGAAGGTAGAATACTACTTTTGCCCTCGATACACTCTTGATAGAAAGCTGAATTCTCAGAAATAGTGTTGTCACTGTGACCTCCATAACTTCCAATATCAATGACTGTGAACTCGTAGTATGAATCAACGATCACCAGGAGAACTAGCGAAAAGAATTGTTTGTAACAGAAGAACTGCGATCCACTATCCTTCGGGCATTTTAACCTGATATGCTTTCCGTTTATGCTTCCGAGGCAGTTCAGAAACCACAAAGTTCTAGAAATCCTTCTTCAGATTTCTTCCACATCTCTGTTGTAGGAGTAGGTAAATACTTGGGTTGTAGAACAGTCCATATTGCCTGGCACACTTCTTTCACTATTTCTGATACTGTTGAACGTCCTAACCGAAAAGAAAAAGCTATGGTCTGGTGACTATCGCCTGTAGTCAAGTATCTGGAAAAGATTAAAATAAATTATGTCGATAGAACGAATAGATAAGTTAACGACCAAAGATATGTTTGTTTAAATTCAATGACAATGTTATGAATACAATGAAACAAAACAATCTAATTACTAGAAAGTTCTCTCTAGCGGGACATATGGAACTAGATGTTACTATCGTTTGCTGTATTCGTAAACACTGCAGATAAATTTATCACTCCACTCGTAACTACGTTGTGGGATAGCACTTTCTTCCGCCGAATCTTTCATATGATACAGCAAAACTGAAATGGAATAAATTATATGACTTCTGTTTGAAGCACAAAGAGACCACAAATGGTAAAACTTACCTCAAACAAATGGCTAGTCTTTGCCTTGTATCAATTGGCTTTCTCCAGTTCGTTGTGCACTTCTCTGTGCTACCTTTTTATCAGGTGTTGCAGTTCCTCGAAACATTCTCGCAGCATACGAAAATGTTTGAAGAACCTATCTTCGTCAGACTCTAGATCAATACACAGACGATGGCATTCTCCTAAGCGTTCTCTCTTGCTAGTAATGTCGTGCACCCAACATCTCCTCTTCTTGGTGCCATTTCGTATCGCTAGTGCGAGGTACTCATTTCTGCACTTAAAAAAACTCGCACAAAGATAACGTGTCCCGCGTGAAGCTTCCAAATCGTATAACGCCAAGACAATCGCGCTACGCTTGCAAGCTCAATAATGGGGTTCGGCCCCTTCCACAGTGTAACTGCTGACGCATCAAGAGTCGCTGCGGCCGGCTCGCAGTTGCCTGTGTGGTGTCCCTGGCCGCTGACTGTGCGCCGTCCGTCTCAGCGGCAGAGACGCCACACAGGCAACCGCCAGCCGGCCGCAGTGACTCTTGCTGCGTCAGCAGTTACACTGTGGAAGGGGCCGAACCCCATTATTGAGCTTGCAAGCGTAGCGCGATTGTCTTGGCGTTAGACGAGTTGGAAGCTTCACGCGGGACTCGTTATCTTTGTGCGAGTTCATTTTTTTTTTTTTAATTAAGTGCAGAAATGAGTAGCTCAGACAAGGAAGAACTCCTCCTCACATTAGCGATACGAAATGGCACCAAGATGAGGAGATGCTGGGTGCACGACATTAATAGCAAGAGAGAAAGCTTAAGAGAATACCATCGTCTGTGTATTGAACTAGAGTCTGACGAAGATAGGTTCTTCAAATATTTTCGTATGTCGCGAGAATGTTTCGAGGAACTGCATCTCCTGATAAAAGGGAGCACCGAGAAGTGCACAACGAATTGGAGAAAGCCAATTGATACAAGGCAGCCATTTGTTTGAGGTAAGTTTACCATTTGTGGCCTCTTTGTGCTTCATACAGAAGTCATATAAATTATTCCATTTCAGTTTTGCTGTATCATATGAAAGGTTCGGCGGAAAAAAGTGCTATCCCACAATGTAGTTACGAGTGGAGTGATAAATTGATCTGCAGTGTTTACGAATACAGCAAACGATAGTTGTATCTAGTTCCGTATGTCCCACTAGACTGAACTTTCTACTAAATAGATTGTTTTGTTTCATTGTACTCATAACATTGTCACTGAATTTAAACAAACATATCTTTGGTCGTTAACTTGTCGATTCGTTCTACCAGCATAATTTATTTTAACCTTTTCCAGATACTTGGCCACAGGCGACAGTCACCAGACCATAGCTTTTTCTTTTCGGTTAGGACGTCAACAGTCTCAGAAATTGTGAAAGAAGTGTGCCAGGCAATATGGACTGTTCTACAACCCAAGTATTTGCCTACTCCTACAACAGAGATGTGGAAGAAATCTGAAGAAGCATTTCTAGAACTTCGGGGGTTTCCGAACTGCCTTGGAAGCATAGACGGAAAGCATATCAGGTTAAAATGCCCAAAGGATAGTGGATCCCAGTACTTCTGTTATAAACAATTCTTTTCGCTAGTTCTCCTGGCGATCGTTGATCCATACTACAAGTTTACAGTAGTTGACATTGGAAGTTATGGGCGTCACAGTGACAACACTATTTTTGAGAATTCATCTTTCTATCAAGAGTATATCGAGGGCAAAAGTATTCTACCTCCAAAGCCACTACCGGGTACAGACATCCCTGTCCCTCGTGTCTTCGTTGGTGATGAAGGTTTTGCACTTCAGACTTATTTGCTGAGACCATATCCAAAACCTGCAGTAATCAACAATGCAAAGAAGAAGCAATTCAATGCCTGGCTCAGCCGATCACTTCGTGTAGTGGAAAATGCCTTTGGTATGTTGGCAATTAAATGGCGCGTATTTTTAAGAGCCATAGAAACCGATGTTGAAACTGCAGAACATATTGTTAAAGCGGCTTGCTGTTTGCACAATTACGTTATATCAAGTAATAACAAAGTATACCCATCTTCTGAAAGTGAAGAAGAGTGCAAGCCAATACGTGCATTCGTAAATATTAGATCAACTAATCGAGGGTCACCTATTGCTGCAATTCAAGTTCGTGAACATTTTGCTGATTATTTCAACAGAAGATAAACATATTGTTGTGCGATTACTTTTGAATACCTACAAAGTGTTTCGACAAGTTTGTCAACACAACGCATTTGTGTCAAAAGCAGTGAAGTTATGATAAACAGCGAAAGGGCTAATATGTGAGAACAGAAAGACTAGCACATTCTTTAGAAAAGTTCAATGTTTTGTGTATTCCATTTGCTATAGCAATTGGTTTACAAAATATTAATATTATTTCTATACAATTATAAATTACACAAGTACAGAACTTTTACATGTGAAAAATCTGATGTGCTCAAAGTTGTGTGAGGGTGATCTTATCAGGATTCATATCCTGACGTACATCGTCAGTTGATGTGCCAGTATTTGCACCACCACATGCAGCGGGTTCACGGAAATCAACGTGGGCCGAGTCTACTGAAAGACTTTGAGAGACATGTGTTGGCTATTGCTCATCTAATTCCGCGAGCTCAGCCTCCGCAAATAACTGTGCCAGTTGCACTTTAAGCTTAGCTTGTGATCTAACTGTAAGACGTTTGTATGTTTTTGCATAGCTTAAAAACAAATGATCAACTTCGTCATGCTTATCCTTATACTGATGTTTATTTTGCAAGTAACTAATTATACACTCAATATCAGCACTTGGTCCCTGCTTTCTCATTTTTTTAGCGGTTGGCTTCTTTCGTGCTGAAGATGGTTCCAAAACCTCTGTGCACTGCTCCTGAGATTCTCCTTCATACTCATGTGTTAGCAACTCTGGCTGAGGAAAAATTGTGGAGTCTGATGAGTGTTCACCTGACTGTGAGTGTCTTTCGCTGTCACTTGTGACGGCCTCTCTTGAGCAAGGAATATTTGATGTTGTTGGTCGTGCTTCCAGAGCAAAGTCCATGAACCTCATGTGTTCACTCCACGGCCACGATCTGTACCGTTTCAAGCTCTGGCCAGTGGTGCCTTTTACCATCTTCTTGTGTTTGACATAGGCATCTCTCAAGTTCCTCCACTTCGTTTTAAAGGTCTCGGCTGCAAATAGACAAATGTACCGGTAATGTATTCTTGTAGAATGTATAAAGAAAATAATGCCTGTGGCAGATGTCTGAAATGGAAACAATCACATTCAAAGAGATCTCTAATGTTAATATCATATGAAAATGCCTCTTATGATATGCTACTATTCCCGTTCAAATATGAAATTCTCTTTCCGTATATATTCCTCTAGTATTGAGTATTCGTCCTGTGATAGTTTTCAGTTAGTGTAGCCAGTAATTATTTTGTCATCAAAGATTTTTTTTCACATACTTGGCAAGTTGACAAAACCAGAACGGTAGAATTTACACCTGAAGTAGAACATTCTACCATTTCATGGCAGTAAAACAAATGGGTATTAAAATATCGAACCATATAAGCATTTGTATGATCCATGTGAACTCTTAATAAGCTGTGCCTGTCATAGCCATGGAGACATACACTGTAGTATCTCATAACGCAATTAACTGCAGAGCAAGACATGTCGCATTTTCAATAAAGGGCAGTTACGTTGTTACTACAATGTCACATTTGTTTAACAAAATACCTTTTAAGGAAAGATAACCAAGACACCTCTGTGAAGCTACAAACAATATCCTATTTCTGTGTTATTTAGTCGGTAAATTCTTAAGTGACTGTAAATGTTAAGCAAACAACAATGTTTCGGATCATTGGCAAAATTATGTGAAATATATTTCTCATAATATCGGAAATATTACTTTGATTTGTATTATGAAAGAGTGCGTGGAATAGCATCTTCTGTTGTTAGCGTTAAAAAGAAGCGTGGGAATAACACACGGCCTCAAAATATATAACGTGGGGAGAGACAATGAATTTTCGTTTAAATGGAGCACTAATATCATACATCAAGACCGATTTTAACAAAGGTGACGGTTCTTTTCTCTTTCCACCTTCTATGTGTAGTTTTCCATTATGATGGCATTGTTGCTTACATACTTCCAGCTCCTTTAAGTTATAATATACACTACATAAATTCCAGTACTTAATAATATACTTTACTACATTTTTGCTTCTGTGGAACTTAAAATTTTGCAAAAATATTTGCCATTTTGATCCAGTTTAGCAGCTATATCCCTCCAAGCTTCAGCCTTCTTCAGAATGTTCTTGTAATCAGGATCACGTGTATCATACAAAAGGTTGTATTCTCTCACCACCTCTACAAGTCTTTCTGTGTCCATGATGCGTGCACTACGAGCTGCAAGACAAAAACTCCCTCACGCCGCCGTTTCCAGTGTGACAACAGAGCAGTTGAATGCGCCAACAGAGCAGCCGCTCTGGCTTGCGGCGAATCTGTAACCTCTGACAAACCGGCGGCGGCCGGTGCGGCAGGCCGGTTGCCGGTACGTCGAAGCCGCACTCAGTGTGACTGCCGCCATACAATAACGAGAGATTCAACAGTGCGGCCTGCCGGCTGCGGTTCAAGGCCACAGGCCGGACGGCCAGGCTGCATTCTGTCTGGCCAGGCCTTTAAGGCCTGGCCAGACAGAATCCGGCCTGCCGCTGCGACGGACGGCGCAGCGGTGGGCCGGACCTGTCAGCGGCCAGGGACGCCACACAGGCAACGGCCGGCCGGCTGCAGCGACTCTTGATGCGTCAGCTGTGTTACACTGTGGAAGGGGCCTAAACCCATTATTAAGCTTGCATGCGTAGCGCGATTGTCTTGCGTTAGACGATTTGGAAGCTTCACGCGGGACACGTTATCTTTGTGCGAGTTCTTTTTTATTTTTATTTTTTTATTGCAGAAATGAGTAGCTTGCACTAGCGATACGAAATGGCACCAAGAAGAGGAGATGTTGGGTGCACAACATTGATAACAAGAGAGAAAGCTTAGGAGAATACCGTCGTCTGTGTATTGATCGAGAGTCTGACGAAGATAGGTTCTTCAAATATTTTTGTATGTCGCGAGAATGTTTCGAGGAAATGCATCGCCCGATAAAAAGGTAGCACCGAGAAGTGCACAACGAACTGGAGAAAGCCAATTGATACAAGGCACAGACAAGCCGTTTGTTTGAGGTAAGTTTTACCGTTTGTGGCCTCTTTGTGCTTGAAATAGAAGTCATATAAATTATTCCATTTCAGCTTTGCTGTATCATATGAAAGGTTCGGCGGAAGAAAGTGTTATCCCACAACGTAGTTACGAGTGGAGTGATAAATTTATCTGCAGTGTTTACGAATACAGCAAACGATAGTAACATCTAGTTCTGTATGTCCCGCTAGAGAGAACTTTCTACTTAATAGATTGTTTTGTTTCATTGTATTCATAACATTGTCATTGAATTTAAACAAACATATCTTTGGTCGTTAACTTATCTACTCGTTCTATCGGTATAATTGATTTTAATCTTTTCCAGATACTTGACTACAGGCGACAGTCACCAGACCATAGCTTTTTCTTTTCGGTTAGGACGTTCAACTCTCTCAGATATTGTGAAACAAGTGTGCCAGACAATAAGGACTGTTCTACAGCCCAAGTATTTTCCTACTCCTACAACAGAGATTTGGAAGAAATCTGAAGAAGGATTTATAGAACTGGGGGTTTCCGAACTGCCTTGGGACCGAGCGAGGTGGCGTAGTGGTTAGACACTGGACTCGCATTCGGGAGGACGACGGTTCAATCCCGCGTCCGGCCATCCTGATTTGGGTTTTCCGTGATTTCCCTAAATCGCTCCAGGCAAATGCCGGGATGGTTCCTTTGAAAGGGCACGGCCGTCTTCCTTCCCCATCCTTCCCTAATCCGATGAGACCGATGACCTCGCTGTCTGGTCTCCTTCCCTAAAACAAACAAACTGCCTTGGAAGCATAGACGGAAAGGCTGTCAGGTTAAAATGCCCGAAGGATAGTGGATCCCAGTTCTTCTGTTACAACAGTTCTTTTCGCTAGTTCTCCTGGCGATCGTTGATCCATACTACCGAGTTTACAGTAGTTGATATTGGAAGTTATGGACACCATAGTGACAACACTATTCAGCTTTCTATCAAGAGTATATCGAGGACAAATGTATTCTACCTCCAAATCAGGATCGCGTGTATCATACAAAAAGTTGTATTGTCTCACCTCCTCTATAAGTCTTTCTGTGTCCATGATGCATGCACTACGAGCTGCAAGACAAAAACCGCCTCACGCCGCTGCTTCCAGTGTGAGCACAGAGCGGTTGAGTGCGCCAACGGAGGCAAGCAGCCGCTCCGGCTTGCGGCGAATCTGTAATCTGTGACAACCCGGCGGCGGCCGGTGCGGCAGGCCGCGTGCCGGTGCGTCAGTGCCGCACTCTGTGTGACCGCCGCCATACAGTAACGAGCGATTCAACAGTGCGGCCTGCCCGCTGCGGTTCAAGGCCACAGGCCGGACGGCCAGGCCGCATTCTGTCTGGCCAGGCCTTTAATCCCCTGGGTGGATTCGTGCCGGGGGCTGGCACGCTTCCATGACGCGGCTAGCCGGGCGGGCCTCGGAATGCACGGTTGAGCATCTCTGTGACGGCGCTGTGCTGCTTGCATTACGACGGAGGCGCCACGCAGCGAACCTTTGGAGAACAGCTGATATGAAATGCCGTGTGGCTAGGGTCTCCCGTCGGGTAGACCTGCTGGCTGGTGCCAAGTCTGTTTAGGTGACGCCACCGTGGCGACTTGCGTTCGATGGGGATGATATGATGATGAAGACAACACAACATCCAGTCCCTGAGCGGAGAAAAATCTCCCGCAGGGAATCGAACCCGGGCCCCCTTTGCTTGGCATTCTGCCGCACTGCCCACTTGTTTTTTCATCTCATTTTGTTCGTTATTGGTTGTTGTATTTGTCCGGGGCGGACGTCTCATGACGCTTCTTCATCGTTGATCCATTTACTCAGTCTTCTTCGACCGGCTGTTACCGAAACAGAACCTAGAGACAGCGGAATTGCTGTGTGAATGCGTTACGAGACGGAACTGTTCTCTTGAGTTGGAGATCTGCAGTTGTTATTAAGCAGTGTTCAAATGGCTCTGAGCACTATGGGACTTAACATCTGAGGTCATCAGTCCCCTAGACTTAGAACTACTTAAACCTAACTAACCTAAGGACATCACACACATCCATGCCCGAGGCAGGATTCGAACCTGCGACCGCAGCGGTCGCGCGGTTCCAGACTGAAGCGTCTAGAACCGCTCGGCCACCAGCGGCCGGCTATTGTGTCTACTGACTGAATTCAGCATGACAAGCACACGTTGTAAAACCAGCACTTGCCTTCTAGCTGTGCTTCATATCTGTCAGTTCTGGATTCCCTGTTTTTCAGATGCGCATTCTTTTGGCCACTGCATTTGATGCCATTTGATTTTTGGTTATATACAATCAACTCGCTCCTAATTTAACTGTCACGCTAAAGGTGATGCTTATATGGACTGTATTTTTATTATAAAAACTCTCTTAAAGATTTGAAGTAGAATTTGCTCTTTGCGTAATGGCTTTGTGTGTAACTTTTTATATGTGCGTATTTTAAATCAATTTTTTTATTACGTAATAGCGTTGACACTTCATGTGTTTTCACTGTAGTGGAATTTCATACGTTACGCGAGCTTTTTGGTGTTGAGTATATTCTTCTTGTTGAGTAGTAACGAAACTGATTTGTTTGCCCAAACTTTAACAGTTTTGGTCTGGAAAAAGTATTTGTCTTTTAAATTTCTAAATTGTGCAAAACATTTAGAACCTGTTTAAGTAAAATAAAAATCATTTTAGCAAGGAGTAAGAACTACTCACGGATCAACCTAGTCCTCCCACTCTCTCTGACGGAATAATAGCATGTATAGACTTTTATTATCATTCGAAACAGGTAGCTGCGGTAATAATTTTAGCAGACGATATTATTGCCTTTTCTTATTCTGAAAGTGAGGACCAGCCTCCTTCGTACTTGTTATTCACGTAGGGAAGAGCCGGACGAAGTGCCCATTGGTGTTCAAATGTGTGTGAAATCTTATGGGACTTAACTGCTAAGGTCATCAGTCCCTAAGCTTACACACTACTTAACCTAAATTATCCTAAGGAGAAACACTCACACCCATGCCCGAGGGAGGACTCGAACCTCCGCCGGGACCAGCCGCACAGTCCATGACTGCAGCGCCCAAGACCGCTCGGCTAATCCCGCGCGGCTGCTCATTGGTGTTCCGGGGGGCTACGGAGTTCTGGCATTGCGCGGGAAATGCATTAATTTATTCTCCCTGGAGGGCCCAGTCAATGCATGAAGTCTTCTGACCTGATTGCTGTGCCGCTCCTCGAAGCTACAGTAATTTTTGTGCATTCTAGTTATCCTAATGTAAGGAAAGTGAGCTGCTTGTTACTTTAGTATGGGGAGGGAGAGTCACGCCTTTTTAATGAAATTATGTTGAAAGTATCAGATCTCGACTCAACAATCATAGTTTGGTTATTCAAAGTTCGGTTATGCTTTTAGAGGGTATACAGCTTTTGTGTAAAGCCGTCAATGCGGGCAAAGTAGCCATCTCGGCGATGGCTTCCGGACACATTGTGTAGGTGGGAAAATGAAAACGCAGCGACCGAAAGAATGGCTCCACGGCGATACTTACTGCAAGTTCTTCCAACGGCGACCTAGAAGCGGCAAATAAACAGAAGAAAAAGAATGTGAAAGAAGGAAAAACGAAAAGCAGTCAAAGAGAACAAAGGCAGTTAAAAGAAAACCCAACCCAAGAACAGCTCTTTTTGACGACAACGATGTAGCCAGTGGGTACAAGTAGAAAGGCAAATTTTCATGTTCAAAGCCAGCAGAGCAGTAGTTTAAGGCCAATTGTACTCCATCTGTGTCCACGAACTCTGTGCAGGATGTGAGGAACACAGTTTCAGTTTTATTTGTGAAAACTGTAAAACATATAACTGGAATCATGTTTCACAATAAAATATATTTAGCTCCTTGTTAAAATAGCTTTTATCCTTTTTTTAGTTTTAAAGTAAGCGGTCACTTTGCCCATTCACGCGGGCAAGGTGACATTCTGCCACTTTGTAAAAATTGAATTGCTTAAAGTACTTAATTTGACGTTAAGGTGATTACTCCATATTATACATCAATAGTTGTATATTGTAATCACTCAGTTCCATGAATTTCCATCTATTGCTACTCAGCTTAAAATATATAAAAACTTTTGTCTGTTCGCTTTGCCCGGCTGTCCCCTGTATATTGCGAAAAGTAAGATAAAGCTCCCTCAACTGACTGTGCGGCTGGTCCCGGCGGAGGTTCGAATCCTCCCTCGGGCATGGGTGTGTGTGTTTGTCCTTAAGGATAATTAAGGTTAAGTAGTGTGTAAGCTTAGGGACTGATGACCTGAGCAGTTAAGTCCCATAAGATTTCACACACACCCAAAATTAGCTCCCTCAACTGTAAATAAGTGTCTTCTTATGTTAAAGAAGCGCATCTCGTCATGCCATCGTGATTGAGTCGGTAAGAGGTATTCCTACAAACCTAGAGGTCCTGCGCTCAAACTCATGATGGCGGTACTTGCACCATGATACGAAGTCCACGAGAAACTCGATAAGTTTTAAGATAGAAAGAAGATGGCAATGTCACACCATAGGTAACAGGAACATCCCTGTAGCAGAGGTATCCATTTATTACAGTGCACTTTACATGTACATTCTTACTCTGTAAACCACTGTCAAATGCACATCAGAGCGTACTTCCCACTGTACTGCGGAATAGTGGTTCTTCCTATCTCATTCACGTGTGGAGGTGCGGGAAGAAGGACTGCGTTACAACCACACGAGCGTGCATTTCACTCGCGTTTGCTCAGGAATTCACACCTGCATTATAGACGACTGTTGGTTGAATAGGGCTGGCCCCACGACACTTTTTCGCACGCTGTGCGACCGCGGACTTTCGCGTTTACGCAACGCGAACGAGCTGTGGTGCTTTCGTTCTGAGAGTTTTTTACGCAGGGTGCTGGCCACACGAACGGGAAAGCCGTTAAGCTTTTATGATCTGTCTGGGGCAAGCAGCTCTGGGGCAAGTAGCCTTCCTGGAACACCTGCGTTACCGGGTAACTACTAATCTGTTACATACACTTATGACCACCGATCTACTATTGATATAAACACGTCCAGGCCATAGCAGCGTCACCTGGCGTGGAATGACTGCTAGTCAGACACACGCACGGTTACGTGTAGTATCAGTGAGCGTGCTGTCCATATGCAGAATGGGGAAGGCGCGCGGTCTGAGTTTGACCGAGGGCAGCTTGTGATGGCACGGAGGCTCGGCACTAACATTTCGGACACTGCAGGACTTGTCGGGTGTTCAAGGAGTGCTGTGGCGAATGTCTTCCACAAGAAATGGGCAGATGTAGGGCAAAACAGAAAAAATTCGAATATTTTTAATTGCATAATTTATTACATTGATTCTTTAGGAATAACATTGCAAATTTCATAATCGAATTCTGGCTAGAAATATGTTTTAAAAAACTTTGTTTGTGCGCCTAGCCTGCCACGTACACTCTTTCTATCCTTTGATCTACACCATCTCTACGTTAGAAATTTTTTGTGCGTTTGTTTTTCGTTCACACAATCGAAACGAACTGCAGATGAGTCTAGAAGGCTGTCAGAAAGATTATCTTTGCTTATGCCCTTGTTTACAACGTGGCTTTTAAAAGATGGAGGCACTGGGAGGTGTTAACAGACTGACAGACGAGGAAATTCACACTTTACAAATATAGTACAGAAAAGCCATCAGGGATAACTTACATTGTGTGAAAACAGTGCAGCAATCCGTGTGGGCAATATTCTTCGACAAACTATGCTCAGATGATAATCCTCAACACTCACATTGTGACATGCAAAATGGTTCAAATGGCTCTAAGCACTATGGGACTCAACATCTGAGGTCATAAGTCCCCTAAACTTAGAACTACTTAAACCGAACTAACATAAGGGCATCACACACCTCCATGCCCGAGGCAGCATTACATCATATTAGGCTCCAAGAAGCTGTTCCCAGAGAAGTGGAGACGCAAGAAGTATATAGATGACGAAATGTGGTGTGAGGTACCTGTGACAGATGTCAGATTCGGTAACATTCACGTGAGAAAGACCGCCTGCATAATTCTACTGCTCTGTTATTGGCTGCTGTGTTCGGAGCAAGGGCGCCAAAACGTTGTAGTTCTTGCTATTAGTTAAACTACTCATTGGAATAACTTCACTTTTTAATATAAATATCTCTCAACAGCTATCAGTCAGTCATTTTAGAATTATTGAAAACAATTTAAATCAAAAACAAAAGACTATCGAAATTGCAGACGAAGCACTTCGGAAGCGTTCGGGTCACGCCTTTTCTGGTATGGCGCGCGAAATATTTCGGGCTGTTCGTCACTCTGGATTAGGCAGTGGAGAAGAACAGACATGTTGTCTGTCGTAGGATGTGTTTCCAATTTTTATTCAAGTTCCTGTTCGTCACTCTGGATTAGGCAGTCGAGAAGAACAGACATGTTGTTATGTTGTCGTAGGATGTGTTTGCCAGTATTCAGTATTAAAAGATTCACTCCGGTAGTCATGTGGCACAGACACATGTCACAAATAGTGTAAAGATACATTTTCGTAAACACTGTGTTTGATCATGTACTTTGCTGTATCAGAAGGTGTTGTATTAAGATCATGTTGTCTTCTCGTGTGGCTATATTAGAATACGTGAGTGGCATCCCAAAGAAGTGATACATTATTTCAGAAAAGAACCTCGCTAAAAGTCAGTTTCAGCCTCAAGATACAGAACCTACGACCTGTGTGCTATTTTCTGCGCTGGGGACATCAACTTGAAGACAGCAGGTTAGTGAACTACAACAGAACCTTCGTATTCCACACATTACAGTGGAAACAACTAGGCGCCTCACGTGTACTGCATGTACAGAACAAATGTGCTCAGTGACACGTCATCTGCAGCAATGCAGAGGAGGTAAAGGAGGATGATCGTTATTAACACCAACAATCAAATCATTCTTCCTTTCTGCGACAGTAGCAGCAGCGCGGTTCCGCACGGATGCGCTTAGAACCGGTCGGTCACAGCGGCCGGCTATTGTGACATATGGTGGTGCAAATATCTTCAGGCAGAAGCCAGTGGAAAGCCATACACCCACAAACATGATTTGTCACTTGCTGTTTTAGATGTTACAAAACCAACTTTCAGGTACCTTGCCAATCCTGAGCTGCTAAAAACAGTGTACATGGGAAAACACAAAATAGAAATGAGAGCTACACTCACATTATATGGCTGTCTTGTCCAACACAGTATTTGTGTCCTGAGTTACAGTGAAGATAGCTGCATGTGACTCCTGTATGGGTTCAATAGTGGAAATGTAGGTAGGATAGAGTGCCTGCAAAATGGTTCAAATGGCTCTGAGCACTATGGAACTTAACATCTGTTGTCATCAGTCCCCTAGAACTTAGAACTACTTAAACCTAACTAACCTAAGGACATCACACACATCCATGCCCGAGGCAGGTTTCGAACCTGCGACCGTAGCAGTCGCGCGGTTCCGGACTGAAGGGCCTAGAACCGCTAAACCACCGCGGCCGGCGAGACAAGGCTTCCATCCAAGGTACATTCACACTGGAGAAGCTTCGATGAGGCGCGACTGGGCAAAGCTTAGGCAGCAGAAGAAAAACTGCAAACGTTGTCTAGGCATTGGAGGCAGGGAAAGAGATTACTCCAGGATGAAGGGGAAGAGAATGGAGACTATGGATGGAGAAAAGCATTAGTCAGTAGAGGTATAGCAATATTGTCAAAAATTGAAATAAAAACTTTAAATACGAATTGCTGTAGACTGACTTTTTTGAGCTATAATGTACCTTTTCTCAGGAACTATAAACTAACATCCTGATATCTGGCATAGTTATTAAGAATTAATTACTGAATAATCCTGTACATTCCATTATCTTTTCTCTGAGAAAAATTCTTCTTTAACATTTAACAAAAATAAAGTAGTCCCAGGTAACACAAAACTGAAAAATTAATATAAAAAAAACTATGTCCTTAAACCAAAATCTGTTCCACACGTTTTAATAGCCTTTTATACGGATGTAAACTGTGAAATTCCAGTTTTATTACGAGATTAGTTTACGAGAAAACTTACATTATAGAAACAATGGTAATTAAAAATTCAAATCCTTATAAAATATACGTCGATGCGCATTTTCAAACAAAAATTGCACAGAATATCAATCATTATGTTTTACATCATAGTATCAAGTTTTACTATTATATCTGCAATGTTTTTGGAGATATACATGTTTAAGTACAATAAAGCACATTGCCCTATTCTGTCCTTGAAGCTGGGCAGAGTATAAGTGCGTCTGAACACACAGTGCGCCGAACACTCCTAACGATGGGCCCCCACAGCCGACGACACACGCTTGTACCTATGTTAACACCGCGACATTGACAACTACGACTGAAATGAGCATGTGACCATCGGCGCTGGTCTTTGGCCCAGTGGGAGAGGGCTACGTGGCGTGGTGAATACCGATACCTTTTTCATCATGAGGATGGGAGGGCGCAAATCTGTGGTCTTGCAGAGGTACAGCTTTTTGACACCTGCACTGCGAGACAGAGACAAGCTGGCGGCGGCTCCATTATGCTCTGAGAAACATTCACGTGGTCATCCATGGGTCCAGTGGAGCTCGCCGGCCGGTGTGGCCGAGCGGTTCTAGGCGCTTCAGTCTGGAACCGCGCGTCCACTACGGTCGCAGGTTCGAATCCTGCCTCGGGCATGGGTGTGTGTGATGTCCTTAGGTTAGTTAGGTTTAAGTAGTTCTAAGTTGTAGGGGACTGATGACCTCAGCAGTTAAGTCCCATACTGCTCAGAGCCAATTGAACCAGTGGAGCTCGTGCAAGGCACCAGAACGGCGAAGGAGAATCGTACACTGGCTGCAGACCATGTATGACCCTTCATCACGACCATGTTTCCCAACAGTAGTAGCACTTTTCAGCAAGATAAAGCGCAATGTCACAAGACTAGAGTGTGATGGAGTGGTTCTAGGAACACAATGACGAGATTCAACTGATATGCTGGCGTCCCAACTCGCCAGATCTGTGCACGATCGAACACATCGGGGATGTGAATGAACGTGGCAGCAGAGCTCATCGTTCCCTGGAACGCAAGGATGGCTGACATAGTGTTTAGTGTATGTGGGATTGTAAAACAGTTAAGATCCTTAGACACCAGGGAGGCATCTGGCCCAGACGGTAAGATTATATGTTGACTATGCTACAAATATAGCACCATTCTTATCCATCATCTATCAGAGATCATTGGAACAGAGGAAAGTTCCACGGGACTGGAAGAGGGCCCAGGTCATAGCAGTCTATAAGAAGGGTAGAAAATCGGATGCACATAATTACCGGCCAATTTCACTGACATCGATTTGTTGCAGAATCATGGAACATATTTTGCGTTCCTACACTGTGAGAAGCTCATCTGTAGAAACCAGCACGGTTTTAGGAAACAGTGATCATGCGAGACACAGCTGGTCCTCTTTGTGCATGATATACAACAGGCACTAGATACCGGCTCCCAGGTTGATGCCATATTTCTCGACTTTCGAAAGGCGCTCGACTCAGTTCCGCACTGTCGCTTGCTTACGGTCTATCCGATGACATATGCGGTTGGATAGAAAGTTTTCTAACAGACAGGGAAAAGTATGTCGTCCTGAACGGGGTGACTTCAACAGAGCGTAACTTCAGGTGTGGCCCAGGGCAGCGTAATAGGTCCTCTGCTTTTTACGATTTACATAAACGATCTGGCTGATGGTATTGACAGCGACCTTAGAGTGTTTGCCGATGATGCTGTAGTCTACAGGAAAGTAGTATCACACGAAAGTTGTGAACAAATCAATGAGGATTTGCAGAAAATAAATGCGTGGTGTAATTACTGGCACTTATTTCTCAATATTAGTAAGTGTAACCTACTGCGTATAACAAGGCGAAAATCCCCATTAATGTACGAGTACAAAATAAATGCCCAGTCTTTGGAAGAGGTAACGTCCGTCAAGTATCTGGGTGTGAATATTCGAAATGATCTCAAATGGAATGATCAGATTACACAAGTAACGGGTAAGGCGAGCTCTAGGTTGCGGTTTATTGGTAGAATCCTGAAGCGATGCAGTCCTTCAACAAAGGAAATAGCTTACAATACGTTAGTTCGTCCAGTCTTGGAGTATTGTTCGTCTGTATGGGACCCTTACCAGTTGGGTCTGATTCAAAAGATTGAGAAGGTCCAAAGAAGAGCGGCAAGATTCGTGATTGTTACATTTAGCCATCGCGAGAGCGTTACAAATCTCATAGAAAGTTTGAAGTGGGACACACTTGCAGGTAGACAACACGCTAAACGAAAGGGGCTGCTCACTGAATTCCGAAATCCGATCTTCGCCGAGGATGTGGAGCATATATTATTACCACCAACTTTCAAATCGCGCAATGATCGCCATTCAAAGATAAGGGGAATTACAGCTCGTACTGAGGCGTTCAGACAGTCGTTTTTCCCTCGCGTGATCCGCGAGTGGAACAGAGGGGGGGGAATGTGACTTTGGTTCGAACTGTGCCTCCCGCCACACACCGCTTGGTGGCTAGCGGAGTATACACTTCTGGCCATGAAAATTCCTACACCACGAAGATGACGTGCTACAGAAGGGAAATTTAACTGACAGGAAGAAGATGCTCTGATATGCAAATGATTAGCTTTTCAGAGCATTCACACTAGGTTGGCGCCGGTGGCGACACCTACAACGTGCTGACATGAGGAAAGTTTCCAACCGATTTCTCATACACAAACAGCAGTTGACCGGCGTTGCCTGGTGAAACGTTGTTGTGATGCCTCGTGTAAGGAGGAGAAATGCGTACCATCACGTTTCCGACGTTGATAAAGGTCCGATTGTAGCCTATCGCGATTGCGGTTTATTGTATCGAGACATTGCTGCTCGCGTTGGTCGAGATCCAGTGACTGTGAGCATAATATGGAATCAGTGGGTTCAGGAGGGTAATACGGAACGCCGTGCTGGATCCCAACTGCCTCGTATCACTAGCAGTCGAGATGACAGGCATCTTATCCGCATGGCTGTAACGGATCGTGCAGCCACGTCTCGATCCCTGAGTCAACAGATGGGGACGAATGCAAGACAACAACCATCTGCACGAACAGTTCGACGACGTTTGCAGCAGCATGGACTATCGGCTCGGAGACCATGCCTGCGGTTAGCCTTGACGCTGCATCACAGACAGGAGCGCCTGCGATGGTGTACTCAACGACGGACATGGTGCACGAATGGCAAAACGTCATTTTTTGGATGAATCCAGGATCTGTTTACAGCATCGTGATGGTCGCATCCGAGTTTGGCGACATCGCGGTGAACGCACATTGGAAGCGTGTATTCGTCATCGCCATACTGGCGTATCACCCGGCGTGATGGTATGGGGTGCCATTGGTTACAAGTCTCGGTCACCTCTTGTTCGCACTGACGGCACTTTGAACAGTGGAAATTACATTTCAGATGTGTTACGACCCGTGGCTCTACTCTTCATTCGATCCCTGCGAAACCCTACATTTCAGCAGGATAATGGACGGCCACATGTTTTAGGTCCTGTACGGGACTTTCTGGAGACAGAAAATGTTCAACTGCTGCCCTGGCCAGCACATTCTCCAGATCTCTCACCAATTCAAAACGTCTGGTCAATGGTGGCTGAGGAACTGTCTCGTTACAATACGCCAGTCACTGCTCTTGATGAACTGTGGTGTCGGGTTGAAGCTGCATGGGCAGCTGTACCTGTACATGCCATCCAAGCTCTGTTTGACTCAATGCCCAGGTGTGTCAAGGCCGTTGCCACGCCCAAAGGTGTTTGTTCTGGGTACTGATTTCTCAGGATCTATGCACCCAAATTGCGTGAAAATGTAATCACATATCAGTTCTAGTATAATATATTTGTCCAATGAATACCCGATTATCATCTGCATTTCTTCTTGGTGTAGCAATTTTAGTGGCCATTAGTGTATATGTAGCTATAGATGTAGATGGAATTAGGTGACTTGTGTTGCAGAGGTGGTGCCAACTCCCTCCAGCGGCCTACCAATGCCTCATTGCCTCCATGATAACAACGCGTCGCCACTGTTATCGGTGCCAAAAGTGGACCAACCGGCTGTTACGTAGGTGGCCAAAATGTTGTGGGCCATCAGTATATGTAACATCGCAGTGCAGCGACCGTTGAATTCAATATATCGTATCTATTCTTTCGGGCACACACACGTACGCACACACACACACACACGCACACACACACATACACACACACACACACACACACACACACACACACACACACATTCGTTCTCGGCTGAGAACGAAAATACAAGAAAACTATAGGAAATTACCCTGCCCATAAGAAAACTAACCAAAACGGCAAAAGATTTGTATCCATCTGTGAAAATTACAACCGCAGATAATGTCAACCCACTTTCGCCATCTACCCAGAACGCAGACTACTTGGCGATATTCCGTACAAACCATCGGAGAGTTCCAAATACACCACGTCGCAAGCTCCAGAAGTAACAGCCTGAAATTATGAATGTCAAAGAGAAGTAAAACATAAATGTGGCTTCATATCATTACATGTCCATTATTAAATTCAAATCTATACCCACAAACACCAGAAACACCAATGAAAAAAATAATACGCTTTGACAATGATAAACTTCGACAAAGGGTCATGGAGTTCCAAGAAAAGGAAAGACCAAGCGACTGTGACTTCAATACCACTAAAGAGCGCCTTATAGAGGTTGCCAAAGAATTTTCAGAAGTCAAAAGAAGTAAAAAACGTGCTTGTTGGAATGACACATGCGAGTCATTCCTGAAGGAAAGGCTCAGTACATGGAAATAATACTACTCAACTAAGTGGGAAACTGACTGGGAAACCTAAACAATGCAACGTGTCCAAACAGCCAGGGCAATCAGAACTGAGAAACGTTAGTACGAAAAATCACTCATTGAAAAGATAGAACAAAATTTTAGGAAGAATGAAACTGGAGAGTACTACAGAACCTTCAAACGCAAAATGACCAGTTACAAACGACTTTCATTATGCTTTCAGCGAAAGGACGGTACACTGGCGACTTCAAATGAAGAAGATTGTCGGGTTCTAGCAGACTGCTTTCAAGACCTACTAAAATGTAATAAACCCCCAAACACTATTGATATCAAAGAACCACTGCGCAGGTGCCCAGAGTCCAGACAAAGATTAAATCAAGCGCTGCATTGCCCGTCTGAAAAAAAAAACAAAGCACCTGGAGAAGACTCAATCGTAGCATAACTGTGGAAATATGTCCCAAAGGAATCACTTGAAATCTTACAAAAACAGATAGAAAAAATTTGGAGTGAGCAATCTGAGCCGTGCTGCAATTCACGTTGGTGCTGTTGTAGGTTTTCATCATGTGTTGGAGGCCAGACTATCGTTTAGTTGACATGGTTGCAGTTGTTGGTATTCTTGTTGTGTTGACTGGCGACACTTGGTTTCACAAGCGTTGCCTGTCCGCTAGTGGCAGCAGTGGCGTTATCAATATGTAGTAACTGTGTTCAAAAAATGTACAAATGTGTGTGAAATCTTATGGGACTTAACTGCTAAGGTCATTAGTCCCTAAGCTTACACACTACTTAACCTAAATTATCCTAAGGACAAACACACACCCCCATGCTCGAGGGAGGCCTTGATCCTCCGCCGGGGCCAGCCGCATAGTCCATGAGTGCAGCGCCTTGAGACCGCTCGGCTAATCCCGGGCGGCTAGTAACTGTGGCCCTATCTTTGGGGTAGCAGGAGGAGCCAGGTCCGCGCAGAGTGAGAAACACGCCGGGATCGCTGGCGGCGCCCGTGGACTACCATATCGAGGGGCTGTGCTCACAAAAGTGCACGACCTCGTCGAAATCGGATCCTGCAAGTTTTGAGTGCATTTCAATTCTAGTAGACAAATTTCCACCATTGTGAAATCTCGCGATTCTCCAGTGACTTGGGTTCGTGTTGCTGCTCGTGATGTCGCCAAAGCAAAGAGCAGTGAGTGGAGTGCTTGGGGAAGGCGGGTCCGATTATCTTTCCTGGGCTTCTAGTTACTATTTACTACCTTCAGCTTGTTACAATTGTTAAGTTCAACCAGCGGTCCGTCTCTAATGACCTCGTTGTCGATGGGACGTTAAACAGTAATCTCCTCCTCAACCAGCGGTATTTTGCGGCCTGGTGGCCGCTGATACCCCAGTTACCAGCTCTGCCAGTTAGTGTATGTAACGGCATTGTACGTTTCCTCACCTTGCCGCTGCTGTCCAGTGAGGCGTGTGTTTGACAGCTTTCTTGATTGCAGGTTGGTTGACGATTCTTCTACCTTGGTGGTAATGATTCCTTTCTTGTTCCAGGCGCTGTAAGCACAGTATTCTGCGGCAGAGTCCAGTCTATCAGTTCCGGCTTGGGCGTATTTTTATATCTTTGCATTTGGTTTATAGGACGTCAGGTAGCCTCACAAAGATTATCATTAGTCACTCGTTAGACTGCCATTAGTTACCATCTCGATGTGTGAATGCAACTCTTGGCTGCCTTTCTCATCGCTCGTGAAAGCGGTTTTGGCCTGACCTACTCAGAGGCCGATTCCTGGAGCACCATCTGTGACTGGCCCTTGTGTTTTTTTATTGTGTTATTATTTTATTATTGTATTACCAAGTTGCCATCATTTGTCTCACCTGTTTGGTGATCAGTTGCTTGTCCTTTTGAATGAACCTTTCTTATTATATTTGCTGTTCTATTGTATGTTGTTAAATTTTTTTTAGTAATTGCCATTCTTGGCGTTAAAGGCCTTCAGCCGTGACTGTGGTTACCTGCCTTAAAATTCTAACTGTGACCACATTGGCTTGTTTTCAGAACATTATTGGCTGTGTCTGTATTTTATGTATGTTTGTTAATTTTTTAAATAATTACCATTCTTGGTGTTTAAGGCCTTCAGCCGTGTAAGAATTCTTAATTTATTGTCATTAAGGCCTTCAGCCGTGAGTGTCGTTACTTGTTTTAAATTTCTAATTTGGTAATTCTATTTTAGCATTGAGCTTTAAGATCTTTGGTGATTTGTCTTTTATATTTTAATAACTGTAATTGTAAGTTACAACAAGTTTAAACAATTCTTAATTTATTCCCATTAAGGCCTTCAGCCGTGAAATAATTCTTAAATTCCTGCCATCAAGGCCTTCAGCCGATGTCCTTGCCATTCTGTCAAACGACGTAGACACCACTAGAGTTCAAATGGAACTGAGCAAACTAGCCTGCAAATATCATTTGAGAAAACAGAAGTCATGCCGAACAATAAAGACGCCCCACCAAAACTCCGAATGAAATATGGGGTCATCGCCCGAGTATACAAATTCAAATATCTGGATGAGATCAACATGAAAAATGTACTGGACAAGGAAGCGCTTAGGGAATGGATACTCAAACTACGAGTAGAAACAGCTTACCAGACATCCCGCACGATTTACAACAAGAAATGCCTTTTCCAGAAGACTAAGAAACATCACTACGAAACAGTTTTGTAGCCAGTAGTTTTGTATGCAGCAGAAACTTTATTCCTAAACGCTGATAAAACCTCCTCGAAGAACTGGAGGAAAAAGAGCGCAAAATCATTAGAAGATTCCTAGGATCCAAGTACAAGAATGGCATCCGTCAAAAGAGATCCAACAAGGAAGTCTACAGTAAAATGGAAAAAATTACAGACAAAATCCGTTAAAAAAACGGGCACGATTTTATGGTAACCCCAAACGAATTGACGGAAGTAGGTTAATCAAAAATAAATTTCTCTTTTTTGATTCAAAAGCAAAAACTACGATGCCATGGTTCAAAAACACCAAAGAAGACCTCCAGATGCTACATATCAAACCCGAATATGCTTTTGACACAGTTGTATTCCGAATGAAGGTAGTGACAAACGGAATAACCCGAGACGAGCAAGCGCGAAGAAGACACGGTGTCCTTTGGACAAAAGAGCGCAAGCAGGCCCACTCACAACGAATGAGGAAGATATGGGCTCAGGAAAAGCGCGCACTTGCGCTTGCGTGCGTGCGTGTGTGTGTGTGTGTGTGTGTGTGTGTGTGTGTGTGTGTGTGTGTAAAAATATCATACAGATAATGCACACTGACAGCAAAGAAAAGTAAGTGACTCTTCTCGAAGAGCTCGAAAAAAAAATCCGTTTCTCCAAATCACCGAAACTAACTCTCAAAGAACAAGTAGACGTTGCAAACAAATCATTTCTATGGATATGTAAGGAAATATTTTAAAAATAAAAAAATGTAATTTCATGGCCGCCTCACATCCAGCAACTTTTTAAAAAAATAAATAAAAAAATTACAATGTCTATTTAACCTTATATAATTTACCACCAACCATTCTACATATTATAAATGAATGAGTGGTTCCACAAGCAGGCAACAATTTCACTTTCGTAATTAGTAATGTCTGTTATGTATCTGTGTGTGTAACATCTCTGTATTCCTTGACTTAAGCACTTTGACCAGAATCTCTATTTTTTTAAATGTAAACATGTTGGATGTTGTGAGTGAGTGGGTGTCTGAAGTTAGCAACATCTAAAGTGTCACTTCTTTATCAAAGCCCTAGTATGGAAACACTAATAATTATCACTGTGACTAACATCCAGTTAATGTGTAAAAAAACGAAATATTTTTGCACAAAAACGTGATAAATTTAATGTGAAAACGATGTGGATACAGCAGCTTTAGGTAAGTACTACAATATTTTGCAACACATGTCACTTCGCTATTTCCAAATGTTCCATTTGTGTCTATTTAGCCATCTTCACTATATTTGTTTTTTATTTAAACAGTGATCTCCAGCACTGAGGAGGGAAACATGTACCTGAATGTAAACCACATGAAGATGGGCTTTTCAGTCCACAAGAATTATTTGGAGGTGGTGCTGCGCCTGGCAGATTCGAAGTTGGGTTACAAACATTTCACCTAATTCAGTTAATTTCAGTACTCTACAGTCTGCTTGATGCCCCTACGTCCATGATTCTGGGACAATAGTTGCTGTCTGCTATGGTCATTAACAAACAGACAATTACTTTTTGTAATTACACTATTAGCTGCCTGATCTTCATGGTTTAATGCTTCTTTCGTGTTTTTCATCTACGGATCCCACACAGTGAAAGAAGTTTGCTGTCTTCTCGTAGTCGCTGATATTCTTCCAATCTTCTATGGTCGGTGGTTTCATACCTTCCTCCTTTAGCATCCGCCATATGAACGCGTATTTGCCTCTAATAATGCCAGAAATTGTAGATCCGCCAGAAGAAACTCAAAATGTGGAGAACGCATCGAATTCGCAGTCCCCTGATATCAGTAAAATTGTATTTGATCCTTTAGAAATGGCTGATGAAAGCCTGCGATTTTCTTTTTATTTATATTTTGCATGAAGCTTTTCGGGAAATTTCTCCCTTTTTCAGGTGTGTTTTCTATGTGCTACGTCATTTATTCGTGGTGTTTTCCATGTGTGAAGTACTGTATTATCCTGATATCTTTACTGTGATGTATAAAAACGAGTAAAAATTTTCAATTAATCATCGCTATTTATGTAAGAGTTAATGGCAAACATCTATATAAAGATAGATGGCACGTGTTCTATAGATTAACCGACGAAATTCCGCTCATGGTTGATACTAACAATAACTCTTAGCGTCACAGGTGCGGTCTCACAGACCGCCAGCGTTCATTGTTACTCTGTTGCTGATGAATAGTAAGCACTCCGTCTTCAGGCCACAAGTGGTCCATTGGGACCATCCGACCGCCGTGTCGTCCTCACTCAGGATGCGGTTAGGAGGGGGTGTGTGGTCAGCACACTGCTCTCCCAGTCGTTATGATGGTTTTCGAGTAGTTCCTCAATTGGCATCACGAGGCTGAATGCGCCCCGAAAAATGGCAACAGCACATGGCGGCCCATATGGTCACCCATCCAAGTGCCGGCCACGCCCGAAAGCGCTTAACTTCGGTCATCTGACGGGAACCGGTGTATCCACTGCGACAAGGCCGTTGCCCGCTAATGAATAGGGTTGGGCAGAAAGTTACAGCGATTATTTGGTTGTTCTTCCCCGAAGCTGCGACCTTTGTCAGTAGCCACTTTAATGTGACGTGAAACTATGCTAATACTGCTTCTTTCGTGCTAGTGGTCTCTGAGACCTGGCATTTGTGTTATGGACACAGTAGCCAAGTCTTCAATTGCCATTCATGTTACGGATCCTGGCTTTGGTAATAATGTTTTAAAATGGTTTGAGGACAGTTTAGGAAGTGATGCTGGATTAGGTAGTGACAACGAAATTAAAAGTGAACATAGTTCAGAATAGGAACAGGGCGAAAGTAAAGACGAATTTGTTTTGCCATCTGTGAAATCCTTGAATAAGACAAGTGATCAAAGTGATGAAGACAGAATTGTAGCGACTGAATCTTTAGCTAAAGGTTCAACCATAAATATATTTAGTTGAAACAAATATCGCTGATCGTCGAAGCCTCTTCCAACAATGGCCAATGACATTATTTTTCTGAGTGTTAGACGTAAGTGGGTCAATGCGTTTGTCCTTCACAATCCCTGTAAAAACGATAGGTCAGCCGCTTTAATTTTTTGATGAAGCTTGCAAACTCTTTGGTGACACCACAGATAGAAAGGAGTCAACAACCATCACATAGCTCGTGAACTTCGTACATCCATTCATCGTGTTTTGGTGTAGCAGAACAAAGACAGAAGTCGTTGAAGAACGACCGGAAAAACGCAAAGTATGGTTCATCTGTGACCCAAGTAGGAAGAGAAAGACGTCTTATATTTGTCAGTGTTGTAAGAAGCCAATCTACCTTGATTTCTTTACAAAAATTTTCAGCGAGTGCAAAGCAAACATCTGAGAAGCGAACTGAAAATCTGAAAATTACTATACCTGCGCCGGTGAAACATACACGGTAGGTTTAAGTAGAAGCTGACAACATTCTCGGAATAATAACATTTCAAACATTGTATTGATGATTGCCGCCCCGACATCTTACTTCAAAATATTTTGAACAATCATGAAGATGATACCAGACTTACCCAGTGTTAAATTTCCATTCAGTCACCAAGTAAACCATGTATATTTCAAAGCTTGTACAGTCGAATTTCGTTCTTAAGGCTTATTTAAACTAGCAGGTTGTTTAACAATATTAAAATTTTTGTTGTTTGTACGCGCAGTTATTTTAAAACGTCAAAGGTTAAAATGAGTACAGAGCAAAAAATCCCCCTCCCCCCTTAAGCTGCTGCCCCTAGACCTGTGCCTAGTGGGCTTATATGTAAAACCACCACTGTCAAAAGCCTTCCGGATGTCGCTGCCATATGTCAAACCGATATCAACAGCGTTTTTTTAAATAGGAACCCCAATTTTTTTTTACATATTCGTGTAGTACGTAAAGAAATATGAATGTTTTAGTTGGACTACTTTTTCCGTTTTGTGATAGATGGCGCTGTAATAGTCACAAACGTATACGTACGTGGTATCACGTAACATTCCGCCAGTGCAGACAGTATTTGCTTCGTGATACATTACCCTCGTTACAATGGACCGTTTAGCAATTGCGGAAAATATCGATATCGTGTTCATGTGTGGCTATTGTGATCAAAATGCCCAACGGGCGTGTGCTATGTATGCTGCTCGGCATCCTGGACGACATCATCCAAGTGTCCGGACCGTTCGCCGGATAGTTACGTTATTTAAGGAAACAGGAAGTGCTCAGCCACACGTGAAACGTCAACTATGACCTGCAACAAATGATGATGCCCAAGTAGGTGTTTTTGCTGCTGTCGCGGCTAATCCGCACATCAGTAGCAGACAAATTGTGCGAGAATCGGATTGGTCGTCGAAGCACCATACCATGGCCCGCACGTTCACCGGATCTGACATTCAAAATGGTTCAAATGGCTCTGAGCACAATGGGACTTAACATCTATGGTCATCAGTCCCCTAGAACTTAGAACTACTTAAACCTAACTAACCTAAGGACATCACACAACACCCAGTCATCACGAGGCAGAGAAAATCCCTGACCCCGCCGGGAATCGAACCCGGGAACCCGGGCGTGGGAAGCGAGAACGCTACCGCACGACCACGAGCTGCGGACCGGATCTGACGTCCCCGGGTTTCTTTCTGTGGGGAAAGTTGAAGGATATTTGCTGTCGTGATCCACTGAGAATGCCTCACAATATGCGTCAGCGCATTGTCAATGCATGTGCGAACATTACGGAAGGCGAACTACTCGCTGTTGAGAGGAATGTCGTTACACGTATTGCCAAATGCATTGAGGTTGACGGACATCATTTTGAGCATTTATTGCATTAATGTGGTATTTACAGGTAATCACGTTGTAACAGCATGCGTCATCAGAAATGGTAAGTTCACAAAGGTACATGTATCACATTGGAACAACCGAAATAAAATGTTCAAACGTACCTACATTCTGTATTTTAATTTAAAAAAACCTACCTGTCACCAACTGTTCTAAAATTGTGAGCCATATGTTTGTGTCTATTACAGCGCCATCGATCACAAAGCGAAAAAAGTGGTCCAACTAAAACATTCATATTTCTTTACGTACTACACAAATATGTAATAAAAACGGGGGTTCCTATTTAAAAAAAACGCAGTTGATATCCGTTTGACCTATGGCAGCGCCATCTAGCGTGCCAACCATAGCGCCATCTGGTTTCCCCCTTCAAGCTAGACAAGTTTCGTTTTTTTGTAGTTTTTTCGTTTGACGCTTATTTCGTGAGATATTTGGCTCGGTCACTATCAGTGGACCACCCTGTATATGTAACTTGATGCTCTCTCTTCTCATAACACAACTGTACATTGCATGCGTTGAACTCAACTAGTACGTAAATAATTGGTGGACTATAGAAATTCTTTAAACGACCTAGTAAAGCTTACAATGCCATTTGGCGTCTGAAAATTGTGTTAGTACCACACGCAAGTGTCCTAACGCCGCCATCTTCCCTCACCAAATATCAGGTTACGTCTCTGCCAGTCTGGTAATGCATGTCTGTGGTTTCGACTAGTGTGAACACTCCACCATTTGACGATGACGTCGCCTGAAGTTTCTTTCCGTTCCGTTAATGTCTAGTGCGAATCGTCCTTTAAGGCACAAAGGAAGCAGAATTAGGAATGCGTGGTATATCGAGGTAATGAATAGATGGTTCAAAATGGTTCAAATGGCTCTAAGCACTATGGGAGTTAACATCTGAGGCCATCAGTCCCGGAGTTAACATCTGAGGTCATCAGTCCCCTAGACTTAGAACTACTTAAACCTAACTAACCTAAGGACATCACACACATCCGTGCCCGAGGCAGGATTCGAAGCTGCGACCGTAGCAGCAGCGCGGTACCGGACTGAAGCGCATAGAACCGCTCGGTCACAGCGGCCGGCAAAATGAATAGATATTGTGAACCAATCGACAGTTTAATATTGACGTTTGAACAATGATGCTCTCTGTATAGATACTGATGTTTTCAGTGTGCTGTCGGATCTATCAGTTGCTTCCTCGTTCCCTTCATAATCAATTCGCTAGCGCTTTGTTGGAGCTCAGCGCTGCGAGCGCTCGCGCACCGTTCGTTGTTGCCACCCGAGCTGGCTGACTGTTCCCCTCCTCGTCGTCGCCCCCCCCCCCCCCCGGGCATTTCCCCTTTCCAGCCACAAGAGCGCGGCTCAGCACGTGCGGCCACGCATGCACGCTGCAGACAATGGCTGGCCAGATGCTGGGGTTAGCTCCCCCACCCGCCTGCTGCCGACACCACGTGCCTCGGACATGCCACCGCCGCCTTTTTGTCGTGTCTCGCTGTCCTGGGTGCGCCAGCCAACGGCTTAACCCACAGGACGAAACGGTGCGACCACATTCATCCACAACATTCTTATGGTGAATGGTAACCATCTGGTGCTCTTCTGGAGAACCAGGACGAGCACTGGGCCACGTCTCGTCGAGCACTTATAATTCGGCAGAATAAGCTGTGTCGTACTGTACATCTTTTTAATAGCTGACCATACTTGAGCGATTTCCGCGACTGGCCACGTGTGCGCCTAACGCACTCTTGAATACCCCAGTCCCCCTTCGTGCGTTAGGCTGCGTTCACAGTGGCACCGACAACGGTCGTCAGACGCCGTCGCCAGAGGTCGCCCGATAACATCGGACGATAGCTTGGTCACGGTGCTTCCGATCTCATTTGCCAGTTTTTGGCGGAGTCGAGCAGGTTAGGTTAGGTTAAAATCTTTTCCATGTATAGATAAAGTTAGATTTTAACCTACAAGGGTGGGATAGATACCACGATGCCCTTGTGCTTGGAGACGAGTGCTGCAGTGCAACGTTTGCTTAAAAAGATGCCGCTGAGCTATATTTTTGGAAATATGTGGTAAGATTCTGTGGGATCAAATTGCTGAGGTTATCGCTCCCTAAGCTTACACACTACTTAATCTAACTTAAACTAACTTACGCTTAGGACAACACACAACCCATGCCCGAGGGAGGACTCGAATCTCGGACGGATGGGAGCCGCGCGAACCGTGACAAGGCGCCCTAGACCACGCGAGCTATATCTATCTTTAAAATAAAATTAAAAAAAAATAAAAAAAAGTGTACCACTGTCTTCAGTTATTGGAATTACCAGGCAAGTGTTACGAAATACCCGTGTATTAGAAAAATATATAGTTTCAGTTGTACACGACACTAAGTATCTCTCCAAAACACGATATTCGGAGTATGGTTTATTATGCTGCAGTGGTGACTTCGGTGTATAAAGTTTTCGCCAATGACGTTATGAACACTCAATGGTTTATTTGTTTGGTGAAAGTAGATGTTTCTGTTATATGTTGAACTGACAGAATTTATGTGTGAGTAAGCAAGTATTATCTAATTAATGAAAGGTAGATTTGCGGTTTCACAGCAGCTCACTTTATTCTAAAAACGGTGGGTATTAATGCAATACTGGCAGTAGGTATATTCAGATAATCAGATTGTAGAACAGGAAACTTCACTGAGCTTTATATTTGTCCAGGGGATTCGACAAAGGACTAACAAGATTTCTGGTGACAGCATTATTTCAGATTGACTGTAGCTTTTAATAAAGACAATTAACCATATTACAGTGTCTTGTAGTGCATCTGCACGAAGCATAGCTCCAAAATTCGGTATAGAATAAATTAAAAATTTCGCAGTATTTGGGTGCAAGAGTTAAAATACTTGTTTTTAAATTAGTATTTTCGACATCGCAAATAGCATCCAACGTGTCTCAGAAAATTTTTGAAACTTTTCAGAACGAAGTATAAGCCTAATCATTGGAAAGTTCTAATCGCCAGATGTCAAATATCAAAGTCTCCATTCTAGTTTTACTAGACTCAGAACTGCATCTTTAACGTGGGTACCGGATTTTTTAATGGAGCTCTCAAATCACACCCCTATTAGAAGTTGAAATCTGTTTTGCTGAATTTATTTGAAGTTGTACAGGCCGGCCGAAGTGGCCGTGCGGTTAAAGGCGCTGCAGTCTGGAACCGCAAGACCGCTACGGTCGCAGGTTCGAGTCCTGCCTCGGGCATGGATGTTTGTGATGTCCTTAGGTTAGTTAGGTTTAACTAGTTCTAAGTTCTAGGGGACTAATGACCTCAGCAGTTGAGTCCCATAGTGCTCAGAGCCATTTGAACCATTTGAACTTTTGAAGTTGTACAGACATATGCCAATGAACCTTCAATGATCAACATTCAGCATATGTGTGAAAGAAAATGACAAAGTTTGAAATAAGATACTCTAAAGACCTCAAGCACCGTAAAGTGGAAACTCGCACGTACACATTTACACATGTAACAGAATCACCACACTACTGGCATGAGACCGCCAGTAAGCAGTAATAATAATTTGTAGACAGGTAATGTCCACTTGACACAACCCAAAAAGATGCACTACAGTAACTGTACGCCGTCATTGTCACTCGAACAAATTATTTTTCGAGGTTATAATCTACACCTAAAATTTCCGATAAAGATTTTGTCTGCTTGAGGTTTCCAATAAACATGCGGTTTCAGTCCATAGATTTCGAACTATATCCCGCTAATGATATTTCTCATCCTCAGGATGCCACAAACTACTCCTTTGAAGGAACTTATCAGTTTCTCGTGGTCCATGTTTCGTGTCGTGTGGCCCATTCTCGGCGAAAAAGCAAATTGATTGATACTGTACTTTGAAAAGGCTAAAACAGCCGGCGACTGTCACAGTTTTCTACCTAGCATCGTTCATACACTCACTCGAAGACACAAACAACTTTCAAAGTGAGAAAATGCGCCACAACAAATAAAGTACCTTTCAGACGCCTCAATGTACGCTGTACTAGCGATGAGAAACAGTCCCAACTCACTGAAATCTGTCTCCTTATTTATTTGCTGCTTCCCATTACGACTTTCCTTTCTTTTTTTTAGTATTTTTACAGTTATGGCAAAGAGTTGACAGTTACCGCAAGGAAAAACGTATTGAATTGTGTAGTAAACGCTCTTGTTTATGGAAAATCAACCATGAACATTACACTAACACAAATATAAAAAATAAGAAGTACGAAGAGATTCTTGAAAAACCTTTAGACGATGTCCCAAATGTGGACCAGGCTATAATAAAAACTAAGACAAAAAGTTTGATCCTGCTACAGAAAAGAACTACTAAAAATGTAAGAAAGACAGAGGCCTCTGGGAGAAGCGGAAAAGGGGAAGGTCAAATGTATAAATCATCATAGTAGTAAGCGCCAATTAATTATATTATTGTACTTTATTACGCCTGTCTTACATCCGCTCCTTTACGGCTATTACGAGTTACTAAGTGTTACAAAAGACCAGCAATGTCCTCTTTCGAGCTTATGAAACCTTTGAAATCCTCAGAGGAGTACAGACAATTCCGATTGCAGTGAGCAGAAAAAGGAAGAGGGGTTTGTGGTTGAGGTTAATGCGTCAAATCCAGGAAGTGGAAATGAAAGAAGTAGGAAACATTTGTTCATTGCAAACAAAATGGTTTTATTCTTGCTTAATCCATCTCCACCATGGGAAAAATATAGTGTGTGCTCAGGCAAAGGAAAGCAGTTCGACCAAAAAGTACAATATCTTGTCTTGGAAACTTTCGTTTATGGGCTAACAGAGAGTTGTGAAGCTTATCCTTCTTTGAAGACTGCCATTTAGAGAATAGGCTGACACTTTATCCTCGTGTCCTGTTTTCTTGTGGTGTTATCAGCGACATGATAACGTGTCAGAAGTGTGTATACATCAAAGTAATTCTTAGGCATTCGACATTAAGTATTAAAATAAATGTACTGCAGGCTTCGAAACAGATTTATACATAGACATACACTGAGGTGACAAAGGTCATGGGATAGCGATACGCACATATACAAATAGCGTTAGTATTGCGTACACAAGGCATAAAAGGGCGGTGTATTGGCGGTGCTGTCATTTGTTTCCAGGTGATTCATGTGAAAAAATTTCCCACGTGATTATGGTCGCACGACGGGATTTAACAGACTCTGAAGCTAGACGCATGGACATTCCATTTCGGAAATCGTTAGCGAATTCAATATTTTGAAATCCACAGTGTCAAGAGTGTGTCGAGAATACCAGATTTCAGTCATTACCTCTCATCACAGAGAACGCAGTGGCTGACGGCCTTCACTTAACGATCGAGAGCACCAGCGTTTGCGTAGTTGTCAGTGCTAACAGACAAGCAACACTGCGTGAAATAACCGCAGAAATCAACATGAGACTACCGACAGAAGTGCCTTTGCCAATAGCACGACATCGCCTGCAGTGCCTCTCCTGGGCCCGTGACCATGTTGGTTTTACCCAAGAGGACTGGAAAATTGTGGCCTGGCCAGGTGATTCCCGGTTTCAGTTGGTAAGAAATGATGGTAGGGCTTGAGTGTGGTACAGACTCCCCTCCCCTATTCACCCATAAAGCCATGGATCCAAGTCGTCAACAAGGCACTGTGCAACCTGATGATTTCTGTGCTTACATGGAATGGACTCAACCCATCATTGACTGGAAGTGGGTATGTTCAACTACTTGAGAACATTTGCAGCCATTCAAGAACTTCATATTCCCAAACAACGAAGGAATTTTTTGGATGAGAATGCGCATTGTCTCAGGGCAACAATTGTTTGCAGTTGGTTTGAAGAACATTCTGGACAATTGGAGCGAAAGATCTGGCAACCCATCGAACATTAATGGGACATAATCGAGTGGTCAGTTCATGCACAAACTCCTGCATTGGCTACACTTTCGCAATTATGGACGGATGTAAAGGCAGGATGGCTCAGTATTTCTGCATAGGCCTTCAACGACTTGTTGAGTCCATGCCACGTCAAGTTGCAGCCCTACACCAGCCAAAAAGAGGTCTGCGACGATATTGAGAGGTACCCCATGACTTTTGTCACCTCAGTGTATATACAAACATGTATATGTTCTGGTGCATGCAGTGTGGCATAGTAGTTAGTGTTGTTGACTGGCATGCCGCAGGTCACTTGTTCAAACCCGAACATGTGCAGTTATTTGTTATTAAGTATTTATCATTATTGGAAGGATCTCAAAGTTTCTTATGTTTGAAATGGTTACATTTTCTAGAATATTCAGTGCTGGTGTAAATAGAAGCACTTTCTGCCCAGGGGTTGAGCTCTGTTCTTGTTGTTCATTGCTGTTCATAATAAATGTGCTTTCAGTGCTAAGCGTTCTACTTCACTGACAACCCTGCTTCCAGATTTGGACTTGAGTGTGGTTGCTGGTTACGATGCGACGGTGTGTGCTACATACATTGGTTTCCAAAACATAAGGACGAAAGTTACTTTCGCATGATATGTTATTTCCTAGTAACATAGCTCGATAAAATTGGACCATAGAGAGTACTGCTATAGTGCAGAAGGTAACTGATAGAAATATGCAATGAGATGGACAAAAATGACACTTTTATTCAAAGACAATAATTACACTGAAGTCGCTGCGATTCATGATAGCCCCTTGGTCATTAAAATTGCGGGACCTGATTCTTAATAATGTGTGTTACCATCGCAGACGGCAACGCATGCTCTGCAACATGCTGCCATGCTGGCCAAGATATTGGTCAGGAGTTCTTATGGTAGGCTGTCCCATTTCTCCACCAACGCAGTTGAGAATTGTTGGATGGTCGCTGGTGCAAGTGGACGTGCTGCAATGTATCTTCTCAATGCATCCCACATGTGCTATATGGATTTTAAATTGGGAGAACGAGCAGGCCTTTGCCGAATATCCTATCAGTCCAACAGCTCCTCCTCCTCTGCTATTCGTTGCGGTCGTGCGTTGTCATCCATAAAAATGAAATTGCGGAATGAACCCTTGAAACGAAAGACGTGGGGAAGGAGTACAGTGTCACAATAATACTGACTGATGAGTGAACTGGTTTCAAAGATTTGAAAGTAAATACGTCCACGCAACATTACGTCTCCCCACACCGTAACACGTGGACCGTCCTCCCCTGGTAGCTGAGTAGTCAGCGCGATGTAGTGTCATACGTAACGGCCCAGGTACGATTCCCGGCTGGATCGGAGATTTTCTCCGCTCAGGGGCTGGGTGTTGTGTTGTCCTTATCATCATCATTTCGCCCCCATCGACACGCAAGTCGCCGAAGTGGTGCCAACTCGAAAGACTTGCACCAGGCGAACGGTCTACCCAACGGGAGGCCCTAGCCACACGGCATTTCCATTTCCAACACCTGGACCACCAAAGCGATCATGTTCAACAATGCTGGACGTGCCCTCATAAGGCGTGAATTGGGAACACCATACAATACACACTCGCATACACAAATCCCTACAACAGCAAAACAACAATTCCTTGTTCCCTCCATATGCGTTCACTGAGTCTATATCTGACACTCCACTCCTTTTCACATTTGCCATTCAGCAAAAACCCCTGTGAGTGCATTAGCATCACTAGAATAAATTAATGGGGTAGGAGTGGGTCCTTATTCTACGACAGAGCACGTTGGTGTTTAGCTTTACAAAATTGGTTTATTTACTGTATTATTGTCAATGAAATGACTATTTCAGGACAATTGTCAAGATAACATATTATGTCCTGATTAGCAGAAGTAACACTAAACACAACAATATCAAATTTAAATAGAAGATTCTCTACAAGTTTTTTCCTACATCTAGACAATGAAGCACTGTCTGAGTTGGCCAATATTACGTCAAATCATCCAATTCCAGGTTATACGTTCGATAGTATTTAAGATGATTAGTTTCCATGACAAGATATGCAAAAGATTACTCAAGGTTACTCGTGTTCACAGTGTACGCAAGCCGGTGGTACAATATTTTTATGTGTCTGCCAACGGCATTTACCTTTAGCTGCGACGTGTTGTCTGCTGTGTGGCTGCCCTCACCCTCTGAAAATCCTATAAAAAGCTAATCATAATTCTTACTGATTTTCTCAGCTGAAACTACCCTATGTTTCTCGTTAGGCGAGAAAACATGCACTCATCCCTAGTCTGGAAAATATGGCGATGTACACGCGCACAGATGGAGCAGCCTATATTCTTCAGTGCCCTCTCAGTTCTCGCAAGAACAACTAACTACGTGGCTGTTTTGTTTCTCCGTTATCGGAGCTCAACGACTATGTCAGCCAAAGTGAACACAGTGTTCCTCTTTTTGCGTCGTGCAGAGCGTGATGTGCCCTATACTTGATGCTGGTTCAGCAGAGTCTCCAAAGTTTTCGGTATTCCGTCTTTCGTAGAAAACTTCCCCCCCCCCCCCCAACCTGTTTCCTTTCGTGCTTTACGTCACAGCTTTTTTAGACCAATGGGAACATTCTTTTCATCTCGTGGAAACTACCCCACCAATCGCGAAGGTCTTACCTTCAAACTGCGCCGTAATCTCACCACTTCTACTCCTTCTGCGTTTATTTCAGCCAATCGGACATTTTGTGCCCACTCTTGACGCCTAAAAGTTACACACGTACATCACAAGAGCACCATGGACCTTTCACATTATCAGAAAATGCGACTCTCTTTTAACTGCATCTCAGGCCTGTTTGTATCGATCTGGAAATTCCCCACCGCAATTTTCTAAAGAATTTCTCCGTCGCAGGCAGTCACCTGCTTCCTTCAATGTACTACCTGGTGTGTCCACCCTCTCCCTCGCCACGTGTCACGCCCAGTTAAAAGCCTTTCACTGTATCTGGGTCATGGCCAGACAACCCGAGTCCGTCCCAAACTCAAGCATCTCTTCCAGCAGCTTTTTTCTCCTTTTACTCATTGACAGTGTCATACCTTTTTACATTACATACAGTAAATTTTGATAGGAAAATCTGCTCACTATCACCAAAGTATGTCATGTGACATATCCATCTACTCGTCGTGATGTATAGAATCTCATGTAAGGTGCGAAATTAACATTCATTCAAGCTGCCACCTTTCATATATTCTAAATTTTCTTATTCCTCAATTCGATTCAGTATGTTTTAGTAAATACCGTTGCCTTTGCTCAAAAAGTCATGATCTGGGATGAAACAAAAGTTCAGATCAGAATCAACGTGTGGAAATCCCAGTTTCAGGAATGCAATCCCCACATCAGTGGGACTAAGACAGTGGTGACGGTAGTCAACAAATATGTCATACCTCAAATCTGAAAGTAGGAGACAGCCACCATTAGCGTGTATACACTTCTCTGTACTTCTGAAGTATAATCTCCAGGCATAATTCGATTGCACAGGAGATTACCAACAGACTCAAAAACTGCTGAATTCTACTAACAAGTAAGAACCCCTATATGGGATTACACGACTCCAGAGAAAACAAAATTAGTGATGTTCAGCAGGTATATCAAACCAATATTGACCTATGGTATCGAAGCATACACCCTCACTAAGAGAGAGTCATCGAGACTTCAGGCATCAGAAGCGAAACTCCTCAGTTGCTGCCTCTAGAAGGTGAAGATGGATAAGTGAAAAAATGAAGAGGTGAGGAAGAAAGATTTCTTTTACATCGAATCATCACATCCAGACTACGATGGTATGGGCATGTAATGAGGTCAGAGGCTACAAGAACAACCCGAATAAATTTGAAAAGGGAGGTGGAAGGAAAACCCGTTGGTTGTACATGATCAAGACTGACCTCTCACTGAGAGGAAGGACTGTGGATTACGTTCTCCATGACTGGTCATACTTGCACAGAAGAAAGTGGAAAACTCTCATTAACAGTACTCAGAGAAATGAAATGGTAGAATGATAATGATGATGATGATGATGTCTTTATTAACAGTCCAATGCTCTCATCTAATTTTCAGTATTCTCTTGTAGCCTCAAATTTCAAATGAATCTATTCTCTTCTTATAAGAACTGTTTATCATTCACATTTCTCTTCGATACTAGCATACACACCAGACATATGCCTTCAGAAACGAGTTCCTAAGAGCTGACTTTCTATCCAGTATAACAAATTTCTCTTTTTAGAAAACTTTTGCCTTACTATCGCTAATCTACATTTTATACCCTCCCTTGTCCGGCCACGGTCAGTTATTGAGCTGCCAAAAACTGATCTACTGTTTATGTCCTTTCCTAATCTAATTCCCTGAACATCCTCTGATTTAATTAGATTGTATTTCTTTGACGCAGTTTTGCTTTTATTTTTGTTCATCTTTTAACCTCTTTTCAAGCTTACTCTGTGCAACTAACACTCCAGGTCCTTTGCTATCTCTGACAAACTTACAATCCCCTCGGTAAAACGCAACGTTTCTGTGTCTTCTCCCTGAACTCTAATTCCCCTCTCGAATGTACCCGCGACCGCTACAGTCGCAGATTCGAACCCTGCCTCGGGCATGGATGTGTGTTATGTCCTTAGGTTAGTTAGGTTTAAGTAGTTCTAAGTTCTAGGGGACTGATGACCTTGGATGTTAAGTCCCATAGTACTCAGAGCCATTTGAACCATAACACCATAACCATCTTCAGTCATTTTTACAGAACGTGTGACACCAATCAGTTAAAATATCTGCTAATAAACAGCTACGCATTGCAGCTCTTAGAGAAACTGAACAATTTCGTTACAAGAATCATCGTAAGAACCAATTAGAATTGCCATGCAATCAATGGAGAAATGCGTTTTGAGTGCTACTAGCAGCGACACGGAAATAAATTATTGAGTCAAGGAAAAGACTGAAGTGAAAGATGTAATTACAACCGTAAAAAGGAAGTGTGTCGGGTTTAAAAAGGCTGCGGGGTTGGCCGAGGAAACAAGGTAATTCTTTACCGCATTCAAAGAGGTAAGAAAATACCGAGGCGAGAGCCGAATGGAAGGTGGGTAACCGACATCAGAAAATATCAGAGATGATGAAAAAGATTCGTTTTGAGGGCGCTGCTGCAGTATATATGCAACGTAGGGGGACTCCAATGCGGGTATATAAGCACCAACATGTAGGCAAAAGATCAGTGTGCCATTCGTGTCTTTCCGACGCGCGTGCGGTAAATGCGGAAACGTGAACGGTGGCGATGTTATTACCACATGCATCCAAACCAGACAACCTTGCTGTTATTCTTTTCTTGGCTGACGAATGACAAACACTGGTAGACATCAATCAGAGAATGAAGAGTGTGTATGGGGCAGCATCTCTGTCGGAAACCACGCTGGTCACGATTCGACACAAGACGCCGGTCGATCTGCGGGGGATGGGGGCCGGGGTGGTCAGCCTGAACTGGGAGGCTCAAGTGGGAGACACTCCAACACCTACCCTATAGTCCTAATTCTCCTCATGCGCGAATATCATGCCTTCGGTCCATTATAAAAGGCATGGAAGGGTCGGACGAAGATGTACAGCAGGCACTTACGGAATTTGTGAAACATCAACTTTTCCCGGCGAACTGAATGTTTTGAACACTTACGGAATTCTTCACACAGCAGGACACGGTATTTTACCAAACAGCTCATGCAGCCTGGTGCCTCGGTAGGATAATTCCCTCCAAGCTCGTAGAGATTTTGCCTGATTGGGTGTTAACGATTCTGTACTGTACGCCCTTCGCATGGAAACTTCTTGATCGCCTCTTATAGGACCAACCCATCCCGCCTTCAAGTGTAGCAGTAACAAGGGAATGGTATAATCTGACATGTCGAAAGAAGCCCTGAATTTTTTTATACATGAAGAATACACTGAATTTTAGCTGCTACGACGCACTGCAAGCATTTAAAAAAATATATTGAAATTTGTCAGATTTTAATTAACTTCTCATGGTTGGAATTCACAGTCATATAATATTTCTTAAAAGACGTCACAGTCGGCGTTGACTGTATAAAATATTTATTGTTACTATTACAATTTCGGCCTTATGGCCATTTGCAAGCAAACTGCAGAAGTTACCTAGACACAAAAATACAAAAGTGAAGTACAGGGTGTATATACATAATTAAAAACATTTCACTAAGAAAGTAGCTCAATTATCTCCAATTTTTATAATTGACATTTGAATTTCTGTGTTTAGGTAACTTTTGCAGTTTGCTTGAAAATGGCCATAAGGCCGAAATTGCAATAGTAACAATAAATATTGGATACAGTCAACGGCGACTATGACGTCTTTTAAGAAATTTGTCAGATTTGTAGCTTACCTGGTGGCTAGTGAAATGTACACCCCTACTAGAGCTGTAGTGGACTGCACATGTGAAATATTTATATGAATGCGTCGTATCTGTTGTTTTGGGCATGTCCAAAAGACCAGAAACCTTGAGGAATTCGCGTCTGTGATACATCGTATGTAAATTAAAGGTGGAATGGGGAGAAAGGAAAGGGAAGGGATTACTGATGTCAGCTGCATCAGGACAGCGGAATCAGCGGCGACCAGTCAAAATGAGTTCAGACCGGGGTTCAAACTCGGGATCTCCAGCTAAATAGACAAGTGCGTTCACCACTGCGCCATCCGAGACACAACGTTCATCGCAACTGCACAGTCTAGGTGAATCTATCATACGAAAGCGTGGTGTCTGTTCTTTCGGACATGTCCGAAACAGACACCACGCATTCATATAACTGATACTCCTAGATCGGCAATGGAGACACCTTCTTTAGTGGGGATGCACAAGTATGTTCGACCTCCTACGGGATCTCAGAGTAGCGAACATGGAGGAAATTTACAGGGACTGCGGATAGGTGGCACTAGGCGGAATCTGAGTCGGCCATGAGGGCAGCAGTTGCAATTGTGTCCCGGATAGCGCAGTGGTTAATGTACCTGCCTAGTTAGCAGTAGGTCCCGGATTAGAATTCCGGTCCGGCACACAGTTTCACTCGTCGCTGCTGATTCTGCATAATGTCCCGATGCAGCTCACATCAGTAATTCTTCCCTATCCTTCCTTTCTTGCCGGCCGGAGTGTCCGAGCGGTTGTAGGCGCTACAGGCTGGAACCGCGCGACCGCTACGGTCGCAGGTTCGAATCCTGCCTCGGGTATGGATGTGTGTGATGTCCTTAGGTTACTTAGGTTTAAGTAGTTCTAAGTTCTATGGGACTGATGACCACAGCAGTTAAGACCCGTAGTGGTCAGAGCCATTTGAACCTTTTGAACCTTCCTTTCTTCCCCCTCCCCCCCCCCCCCCCCCACCCTCGATGTTCAGTTTACATATAACATGTGCAATATGGCTGGCACATATTCTTGGTTGACAGTGCATCAGTAAGCAGATAACGTAACCTGGCATGGCCATAATGTGCAAAACGAATTTCAGTTTCCGTTGATACTTTCTCTGGCACAGCTGTCCACAGTTACTGTTCACTCAAGTTTGCAACTCATTTAATACCCGTAATAATTACCAGTTGCTTTTGCAGAAGTGTAAGTGTTAACAATGGAGACAAAACTGAATTAATATTTATTGTGTTTAACGCTTAATATTAAGCAGCGAGCAAACGCGGTTTTGCTTTATAAAATCCGACCATGAACTGGATAATCAGCAGAAAAACTTACACTAAGTAATGAATACACACAACTAGCAAAACTATGAAAGAAAAACTGTCTGGAAGACTTACTGCAAGGATAGCCACAAAGTGCTGTTACCCCAATTAATACCTAACATAAACACCTAAACTTGACCAACAGTTCTCAAGAGGACTTTTCTTGAGGTCTGAACCATGTAGGGCTTCTCGCAAGAGGCAGTGCACCTTTACCAATGCAGATCTACGAGACTGGACCCTGCGAATCGCAGCTGAGATCAACATTGCTGATTTCAAGTCAACTTCGACATGGTTAAGCAGATTGAAGAAACCATACACTATAGGAAGTTGCAAAAAAATTAAGTTTACTTCGCATAAAAGTGTAGAGGAGATGGCAATAATTTGTAGCTAACAAGAAGACGAAGATTAGTGTTACTCCACATCTGAGTAACGCTGATCATTAGGTTTCATCAAAGAACTGCTAGCAAATAGAGCTTTACCATTCTGAGGCGAAAGAATACAGAGTCTTTTGTGCAATCGATTAATGCTATGACACATTCATATACAACAATGACAGTTATAAATATGGGTGGATTACTGTTGCCCACATCTTTATATCTGTCTTCAGGGACCTCAAAGCATATTAGGGCCAAAAATAAAAAAAGGACTGTTTAGTCGCAAAAAATCTTATACTCAGGGTATGAAAATCTGGAAAAATAGCAAAGAGTAATTCTTAACATTTCTTTCAAAATTGTTTCTAGCCAGCTGTAGAAATTAATTCATTGAAACCGTGTTGATATAATTCAGATTCCATCCGGAACAACCAATGTGCGTCTCGATAAAGAATTTTTCCGACTGTGGAAAGTAATTGTAAGGAAATTGTGGGGCAATATAATTTCCAATATCTCCGTGTCATTTGAGGTTTATTAGAAGAACAGTATTGTTAAATTTCGGTCATTTGTACATTTTACGAATTCCTTTAAGTATTCTCGGTATTCAGCAAAGTAAGGTGAGCAACAAGTACGACCATGTCTTACTCCATCAAAATTATGTTTAAATAAAAGTGGTAATTACTGTGACGTGCCTGAAAGCATTAATTTTTCCTTCGTCCGGTGTGTCATTCAAATGACACTTCGCGTTATTGTGACGACTCTGGGGAATAAATAAGGAACTCTTTCATCGTTACTAAAATATATATTATTCAAAAATTATTATAATAATAATGTACGTGTAAGAAATATTTCATTTCAATTAACTAGCGTCACGACTGATAGAAGTCGTCTGTTATGTAACATCAAACACTGTCTTGATTTGTTTTAATCAGTTAGTCACCTTCTCAAGGATGTCATATGCAACGGTATAGCCGTCATACGATCTGCCTCTGATACAAACATTAATGATACATGACACTTTTTGTGTGGCTTACGTACTTCAGATTCGCTTGTGTCACTAAGGATGTTAGCACTACGCGGCGCTATGCTCCCTTGCCATGGGCGGTCGCGTCGAAACGATTCTTCGTGCGACAGAAACTAGTAATTTTATGTAAACTGAATTTGGAGGTAGGAGAAAGGAAAGGCAAGGAACTGATGATATGAGCTGAATCGGGCCTTTATGCGGAATTAACAGCTACGAGTGAAAATGTGAGCTGGATCGGGTTTGGAACCCAGGACCTCATGCTTACAAGGCGCCACCCAGAGAGAGTGTTAATCTTCGCGCGCTCCTCGGCCGATAGACATTCCCAGCTAGCGCCACCAGTTATTCGTAGTCTCCCTCCGAGTCCTCCGTGCTCGCTAATTTTAGATTCCTGTTGGAGGTCGAACGTAAATGTGGTTGTGGATTCATAGCTCATCGAGGCATATCAATTATATGAATGTATGGTGTCTGGTCTTTCTGAGATATCCGGAAGAACAGGCACCATGCATTCATCTTAAAAATAAGCAAATTCAACAGTTTTTTTAAAAAATACTTGCAGTCCATCTTAGCAGCTATACCTTTTACGGTGCATTTCTTTCGTTGTATTCCAACTGCATAAAATAATTCAGGGTAAGTCTCGACGTGTCGGACTGGACCATTCCCTTCTACGTATCTACCGTATGAGTACAGAATTTGGATTGATAGTAAACCGAAGAAAAACGAAAGGAATGAGGAGCAGCAGAAATAAGATTAGTGATAAACTTAAGATCAAAATTGGGGGCGAAGAAGTAGACGAAGTGAAGGAGTTCTACTATCTTGGAAGCACATGGTGGACGAAAGGAGGAGGACATAGAAAGCAAATTAACATAGCCAAAAGGACATTCTTCTTTGAGAGAGGTCTACTAGTATCGAACATCGGACTTAATCCGAGGAACAAAACTTTGAGAATGTAACTTTGCAACACAGGATTGTGTGGCAGTGGATCATTTACTGTGGGACAATCGGAAAAGACGATAATCAAAGCATTTCAGATGTGGTACTACAGAAGAATGTTGAAAATTAGGTGGAATGATAAGATAAGGAAAGATAAGGAATGAGATAGTTCTCATCACAATCGGCGAAGAGAGAAACGTATGCAAACACTGACAAGCAGAAGCCACTGGTTGATACAGCATGTTTTAGGACATCGGGGAATAACTTCAAGAGGGAAGGAGAAGACAAAGATTAGAATACATTAAATAAATAACTGAAGACGTAGGGTCTAAGTGCTACTCTGAGATGAAGATGTTGGCAGAAGAGACAAGTTCGTTACGGACCAGTTGAAGAAAAGGCAGAAAAACGCGGTGGGTCTCTCTATCTTAGAAGTATGTAGAGATGCAGCAGCAACATGGATACCTGTCGCTGAAAAGAGGAGGTTTTATATATATATATATATATATATATATATATATATATATATATACTATTTGACATACACTACTGGATAAAGTACTGTATGTCAAATAGTTCATACTACACACACACATATATATATATATATATATATATATATATATATATATATATATATATATATATATATATATATATATATATTAGTGCTGGATGGAAGGCAATATCAGAAACTTCACCAATGTACGGAGCAAAGCCGTCTTGCAAACGTTTAGTACGTTATAATTTGTTTTTTCTTTCAAGGGAAATGATGAGGTAGCGACTGTGATTTCAGATTGATATTCTCACATAGCAGAAGACTGTTTTTTCCCGATACTGCGTGAGTTTGAATAGTACGTGTAGTTTCAACACGATACTGCCAGTCTTCTATCGATTTAGAGTGAAAAGTACTCAGTTTATCGAACCTGTTTGCAGTGCAATATTCACTTAGCTATTTTGATCTCATGTCCAATTCTTCTTTAGAGATGAACTTTAGATAGCGCTTATCTCGCCATGAATCTGTTAAGCAATTAGATGCAACAATACAAAGTAAATTTTTCCATTCCACCCACGATCACCACAAAAACCGTGGCATGAATAGTATATCGAGCGAGCACCATACAAGACCAATTTTTTATAAGTAAAAGAGCTTGACCACGTTCAGCTGACTCGTATGATTTTCATTGTTTTTACGTGTATGGGAGTAATCCGTCCAAATGAGTTATTTCTTCTGATGTATCGTTCTGTGAATCTTTTACGCAGTACATATTACACAGGGTGTCATTTGCTCAGAGACTCGGCATGTCGTGCTAATAACTGCTAATTCCTGTGGCGTCTGTCTAACAAGAACGGAATGTGGAGACTTATAGCGTACAGAGGACTCTTCGTAGAAACCAGGGGTTTTCAAACAGTGTGTCGTCGTTACCCAGAGCGTCGCGGCTTTACAACAGAGGCGCCGCGGTGGTTCCATAAAAATAATAATCTTAGTTTATTTGCTTTCTGAGTAAAGTAACAATGTCTGCGCTAGTAGTGATATCTCGCTCGCCGGCAAGTAAATATTGTTACCATGGCAGCATGACTTCCGGCAATCGAATCGTAGTACGCGATCATTTGTGTTTAATCAGTAACAATCAGGTTTAAGGTCAGTTTAGTCGAATTCAGATCGTTTGTAATTGTTGTTTGTCTTCTGCAATTTGTGTTTTTCTGTCAGCATGGACAAATGTTAAATATAACTCCAAAACGAAATATTTCGAATGTATCATGCAGTTGTAAAGACGTAACTGGTCTAAAATGTGGGAAGTATGACAACAGATACTTGAATTTCGGTTTTACTTGTATAGCTGTTCGAAATGAAGAACGACTACAATGTGGCATTTGTTTGAAAGTCCGAGCTAATGAAAGAATGTTCCTAATAAATGGAATTTGGGTCAAATCACGGTAGTTTGGTAAACAAATCATCAGAGTAATTTTCCCTCCACAAGTTACAAGAAATGATAAATGAATAAATAATCAATTTCTCTATTAACAGGCTACAATTCCTTTAGAGGCTCTTATTCATCTAACCAAGTTGCCCACCGTGTAGCAAAGAGTAAGAAACATCATACCATAGTCGCAGATCTTAATTTATCAGCTACCCAGGATATGATATCTACGAGGTCTATCCGGAAAGTAAAGTCCGATCGGGTGCGAAATGGAAACCAGACTGAAAATCCGATGAAGCTTTCCACAGTTAGGTTGGGCAGTGTCTCTAGTATGCCTGCCAATGGTGTTACGGCACTTTTTCCTGTTACGAGCGCAACAGCGGCACATGAATTGCTGCGTCGTCCGAATAAGACACAGCCTGGGCAAAAAGCGTCACAGGCGCAAAGATGCGAGCTAGTGCCACTAACATAGAGACTAATAAAGTCATCAGAAGATCAAAACAAACTGCAAAACGATTTATAAAAAATATCTGAATGGTGCGAAAAGTGGCAGTTGACCCTAAATAACGAAAAATGTGAGGTCATCCACATAAGTGCTGAAAGGAACTCGTTAAACTTCGGTTACACGATAAATGAGTCTAATCTAAAAGCCGTAAATTCAACTAAATACCTAGGTATTACAATTACTAACAACTTAAATTGGAAAGAACACACAGAAAATGTTGTGGGGAAGGCTAGCCAAAGGCTGCGTTTTATTGGCAGGACACTTAGAAAATGTAACAGACCTACTAAGGAGACTGCCTACACTACGCTTGTCCGTTCTCTTTTAGAATACTGCTGCACGGTGTGGGATCCTTACCAGATAGGACTGACGGACTACACGGAAAAGGTTCAAAGAAAGGCAGCTCGTTTTGTATTATCGCGAAATATGGGAGAGAGTGTCACAGAAATGATACAGGATTTTGGGTTGGAAATCATTAAAAGAAAGGCGTTTTTCGTTGCGACGGAATCTTCTCACGAAATTCCAACCACCAACTTTCTCCTCCGAACGCGAAAATATTTTGTTGACACCGACCTACATAGGACGGAACGATCACCATGATAAAATAAGGGAAATCAGAGCTCGTACGGAAAGATATAGGTGTTCTTTTCTTTCCACGCGCTATACACGATTAGAATAATAGAGAATTGTGAAGGTGGTTCAATGAACCCTCTGCCAGGCACTTATTTGTGATTTGCAGAGTATCCATGTAGATGTAGATTTAGATGCAGACTCACTAGCTGCGCGAGTTCCACCAGCGCCACAGGCGGCGCTGAAATTTGGAAATTTGTGGCAAGCTCTTATGGGACCAAACTGCTGAGGTCATTGGTCCCTAAGCTTACCCACTACTGAATCTAACTTAAACTAACTTACGCTAAGGGCAACACACACATCCATGCCCGAGGGAGGACTCGAAGCTCCGAAAGGGAGCCACGCGGATCGCGACAAGGCGCCTAGACTGCGCAGCTACCCCGCCAATTGCCGGCCGAGTACCATCCGCCAATTACAAGACGACAACGGACAGAGACCTACTCGGAAGAGAGGAGAGCAGCTCTCGCCCACTTGGTTATAGATGATCATCCAGGGCTGACTTAGGGAACGTCGTTTAGTGAACTCTTAGGAGTGAACAGACAGTCGTAGACTGTACTGTGAAGTTTACTTATGATTATTTGAACTTAGACGTTGAGGGCCTTTTTTGTCTTATATTATATGCAGTGTTGCAGACAGCACTATCCGACATGTCACAAAGATTAGTAAACCTTCTAACACATTTGTGTGACTTTGTTACTAATTTGTTGGAATGTTGTAGAACCTTCGTCCTCCTATCCTGTTACCTGACCCTGGGGCATAGCTGTGTAAAAGTGGCAGGGAGAATTGTCTTCGCGGTGTACTGCACCAGAAGCCGTTTCACTAACAAACTCGGCCTACCGAAACAACGGTGGAAACTCGGCCTCTACGTCAGTAGCGACGAGGCTTTACAAAATAAATATACTTAGAAAATAATATCTACCGCCAATTATGAGGGCCTGGTGAGAGATTACGTCTGATGTCATGCAACCCACATAACATAACTATGATGTGTTTCCTTCTTCATGACAATTCTCGGCCAACCTCTACAGGGGCAATGAAGATGCTCCTGCAGCGGTTTCGATAGGGGTTTGATCACCCAGAATACAGCCAGTAATTGGCTTCCCCTGAATTTCATCTCTGCTGGCTGTGAAGACAATGTTTTGTCACACACAACGAGCTGTAGACCATCGTGGAGAATTGACGGAAACTACATGAAGCTGCCTTTTATGACGAGGGTAACGGAAAATTGGTACAACGCTACGACAAATGCCTCAGTGGGAGCGGCTATGTAGCGAAGTAACTGGAAAGTAGCTGTTTTCATCAGACAACACTAGATGTGGGTGACGTCTTTAACGATTTGTTGCTTGAAAAACTGATTTCGCTGTTCAATTCGATGAACAGGCATCCACAATGATGCACATCTGATTTGTTACGTGCGGTTATACATAACAATAAAGTTCATTGCTAACTTCTTTTCTGCAGGAAAATGGCGCTTGGGACAAAAGAAACAAACATCTTTGAAGTACTACACTGGTTTATGGAAGAAACGAACGTTATTCGGAAAACTGTGTACAGATGAAGGTAGTTGTACGGTTCGCTGTTCCCCAGATTCCAAGCTCTGACCAGTAAAAAGGCTCCTCATGCTATTTTGACACACTATTTTGTTCACTGAGAAGCCCTGGCATCAAAAAGCATGAGCCGTGTCCTTCATGAGGGTTTTCAACCAGTAATCAAGCTGTTATATAACCTGTAACTGGTACGAACTATAACTGGCGAAAGTTTTGATGAGCATTAAGTATGCGCTGTATTAAAAGTCGACCAAAGCACTAACGGCTGGTTCGTGTTCGCAACTGCGAACATATTTCATGTAAGTAACAAGGCCCTACGAGTTTTGATACCTTCCGTAACATTCTATTTATTTGAGATAGGTCTTTCATGGGCAGTCATGAACACGAAGCGTAGGTCGCAAATTAATGTGGACAAAGAGATGTAAGTCGCAATTTCCAGATTTGTGCCGAGATTTGAAGAACTGATGAAGAAGCAAGCTCGTCATTCCCATTGCTTCCGTTGCAAAAATAAGATTTAACAACATTAAAAGCTTATTAAAAAATGTTATGTCAACAGTTAATAAAGGAATAACTACTCTTACTCATTTTCGAAACGTAAGTTTATGTACCCCCGTACTTCGAGTCGGATGTCATGTGCGGAGCCGACCCTAGTGGCCGAACGGTTCTAGTCGCTTGAGTCTGGAGCCGCGCTGCTGCTACGGTCGCAGGTTCGAATCCTGCCTCGGACATGGGTGTGTGTGATGTCCTTAGGTTTAAGTAGTTCTAAGTCCAGGGGACTGATCACCTCAGATGTTAAGTCCCATAGTGCTCAGAACCATTTGAACTATCATGTGCGGAAGGAGCCGCGAGTGTTTATGCTCGGGTAAAGGGAGCTGTGAACCCAGAAAGTTTGAAAACTCGTGGTATAAACTATAACAGGCGAAAGTTTTGATGTCGGTTAAGTATGCTCTTCCGACAACTTTAGGACATTCTTTGCAACATTTCTATCAGTTGATATAAATGCAAACAATAGTTGCACTGCTTTGGGAAATTTTATTACTAGTTCAAGATTTTCACTTCATTAACTCAGTACATAGTTACAACTACTTATCAACACTCCCTTAGACGACAGACCAGTGAAAACCGAAAATGAAATCCAGTTTTCTGCCTCTAGTTTCGTAAGGAAGTTAAGACTGTTCAAAGCGAAGAAGGCAGGCGGCTCTAACGGTCCCTTTTTCAGCTCATATTCTCCCGTAGAGTCAACAGTCACATATGATAAAAAAGTGACATAGATCACACCTGTTTACAGAAAGGCTAAAAAAAAGAGTGCAAAAACCTACAGACAATTATCGCCGACGGTCCCCTGTTGCAGGATCCTAGAACACATTTTAAACTCAAACACTATGACGTTTCTGGAAAGACAGTAGCTTCTGTTGAAGAATCAGCACAGGTTCAGGGAAAAAAACAACGGTCGTTCGAAACACTGCTTACTTTATTGTTCCTAGATATCCTGCAGACAGTAAATACAGGTGAATATAAGAACCTTCAACATCGCTGCGCGTCAGCAATTGCGAGGCGGGTTTTTAGTTTTTAACAGGTGAATATGTATGCTCCATCTTCATGTATTTCTGAAAAATTTCGATACTGGAGCTTCGTCGTCTCGTACGAAGTTTCTCCAGGGATTTGCAGCTGGTTTGATGACTTTTCGAGTAATAGAACCCAATCCGGTACACTGGACGATGAAGGTTCAATACAAAGATGTAAATGTCTTATGTCGCATGCAAGCCCATTAAGACATAATATTCTCAGCGTACACTGAAATGATGAATGTCATGGGATAGCCCTATACACATATACGGCGGTAGTGTTGCGTACACAAGGTATAAAAGGGAACTGCATTGGCGGAACTGTTATTTGTACTCACGTGATTCATGTGAAAAGGTTTCCGACGGTATTACAGCCGCATGACAGTAAGTAGCAAAATGGTTCAGATGGCTCTGAGCACTATGGGACTTAACATCTGTGGTCATCAGTCCCCTAGAACTTAGAATTACTTAAACCTAACTAACCTAAGGACATCACACACATCCATGCCCGAGGCAGGTTTCGAACCTTGGACCGTAGCGGTCACACGGTTCCAGACTGAAGCGCCTAGAACCGCACGGCCAAGTAAGTAACAGACTTTGAACGTGGAATCGTAGTTGGAGCTAGACGCATGGGACATTCCATTTCGGAAGTCGTTAGGAAATTCAATATTTCGAGATCCACATTGTCAAGAATGTGACGAGAACACCCAAATTTCAAGCATTACGTCTCACCACGGACAACACAGTGCTCAATAGCCTTCACATAAATACCGAGAGCAGAGGCGTTTGCGTACAGTTGTAAATGCCAACAGACAAGCTACACTGCGTGAAATAAATGCAGAAATCAGTGCGGAACCTACGAAGAATGTATCCGTAACGGGAGACTTCGGCGTTGTGCTATGACAGCAGACGACCGACGCGAGTGCTTTGCCAACAGAACGGCATTATCTGCAGCGCTTCTCCTGGGCTCGTGACAATGTACGTTGGACCCTAGATGACTGGAAAACCACGTCCTGGTCAGATGGGTGCCGATTTCAGTTGGTAAGAGCTGATGTTATAGTTCGAGTGTGGTGTAGACTCCACGAAGCCATGGACCAAAGTTGTCAACAAGGCAGTCTGGTTGTGCCTTCTCAATGGTGTGGCCTGTGTTTACATGGAACGGAGTAGGTCGTCTGGTCCAACTAAACTAATCATAGACAGGAAATGGTTATGTTCGGCTACTTGGGGTTCACTTGCCACCGTTCATGGGCCTAATGTTCCCGAACAATAATGGAATGTTTATGGCTGAAAATGCTCCATGTCGAACGGCCACATCTGTTCGCTAGTGGCTTGAAGGATATTCTCAGCAATTCGAGTGAATGATTTGGCCCCCTAGATTGCCCGACATGACTCCCATCGAACATTTATGGGACATAATCGAGAGGTCAAAAATGGTTCAAATGGCTCTGAGCACTATGGGACTCAACTGCTGTGGTTATCAGTCCCCTAGAACTTAGAACTACTTAAACCTAACTAACCTAAGGACATCACACACATCCATGCCCGAGGCAGGATTCGAACCTGCGACCGTAGCAGTTGCGCGGTTCCGGACTGCGCGCCTAGAACCGCTAGACCACCGCGGCCGGCTAATCGAGAGGTCATTTCGTGCACAACATCCAGCACCGGCAATACTTACGCAATTACTGACAGCTCTAGAGGCAGCATGCATGAATCGGTATTTTTGCATGGGAAATCCAAAGACTTGTTGAGTCCATGTTACGCGGAACTGTTGGCGTATGCTAGGCAAAAGGAGGTCCGACATGATATTAGGAGGTGCCCCATGACTTTTGTCATCTCATTGTATATAAGTTATAGTTATCATGGCAGGCCAAGGAACTGTTATTGAGTGCTGCATACACTTCAAAGTGACACAGATACGTAACACTATTTTTCAACATAGTCGTTCACTATCTGTAAACGTCGGCATGTTCTATCAGTCATTCAATTCATCGACGATGGAAATCAGCTCCTTAGTGACGGAGCCTTCCGAGAACCGCTATGTGGACGTCATCATCGCTGGAAAATCTTTTTCCCCCTAGACATTTTTTCAGCGTGCCGAAAACGTGGAAATCGCACGTGCAAGATCTGGATTTCCCGGTCAACATCATCCACCTGGGTGCGGCCCTGGACACATAGTTTGCATCATTTCTCTACGGCTGGACGCAACATTGCATTTGGTCCATATGCTGCCAGAATTTCGCGGTGAATCTGTGTGCAAGGTTTTGCCGTCAAAATCGTCCTGCAGTCGCACACTGGGACGCACCTGTTATCCATGCCGCAGCAGAACTGTCTGTGTGGGAGACTCGGGAACACGCAGTCTTTTCTGAGAATTCGCCACGCACGTTGCCCAGTCGACATAGCGTGGTATGACAGGTGTAATTAAGGGCACTCTCACGTTCAATGTTCATTGCTCCTTAGTATTAATTATACTCGTATACTGCGAGGGTCACGTACGGCACTGTGTTTTTGCGCAGCACACCTCCGGATCTAAGATATTTCCTAACTGGGGCAAATACTTGATAATGCCCCCCCCCCCACCTCCTCCGCCTCCTTCGAGTTTGGACGTCAAAAATTTTTAAAATCGATTTTTCAAAAATATGTTCGTTTTGTAGCCCACATCTTTCTGAAGAGCTTAATATATAAATGTGTTCGAGGAAATGTAAGACACGTTATTTGATGTTAGGTGTGTCAAAGTGCGGTGCCACGCCTCTTCACACTGCATTCTTCTATCGCACATCATTGTATTTCGCTCTTTGAAATTCAAACCCATCAAAACTATATTCAGGATAGTGGAAATTAAAATGTTCTACGGTGCCTCTCCTGCTTCCAGTCTGCCGGTTTGACACCTTAGCCCCGTTAAAAAAAAAACTCAAAATTAATATTGGGTGAGATAATTTCTGACCGGGAGAAGAAGACTTCTTCAGAAAATGTGCCCTCTTTATTGTCTATTAGCTAATATATTTGTCTTCCGTGTGCTATAGAATTAAATGTAGGAAACATGAAACCAGTAAAGGAAAGAGATATGGAAGGCAGTACATATTTCTTCAATCCTTAGGTCCAGCATCTTTTTCCTCTCATCTTGCTACACCTTTACACGTCGTCCTTTCCTTTTTGTGAAAGAATCCATTACCTTGTAAAAAATGAATAATCAAAATGTCGTTATCTAATACTGAAAAAGCTGTTGATATGAATAATACTCAAGACTTTTGTGATTTTTCGAGTTGATTGTGTCTATTTTGTATCTGTCTGCTCAATAAAACGAAATAATCCTTTCTAATAATGCAGCAGTTGTAACACACGCCGAATATGCGAGACTGTTTAGGCACAAATGGTCATTTTTATGTACCTCATTTACATAAATAACAAGGCAGAATATAATTCACGTAATACCAATATCATGAGATCGAAAAGTAGTTGCAATTGTACGTTCACTAACCCTGCTAGAATCACCAGTTCAGTTATCCCAGAATGACCGGTTCAGTTATCACACGTTTGTTCTCCGGTGAGGAGTTATTACATGTTTGTACAAAGAGTTTTTCGCGCTATTCCGAGAAAAGAACTCTAACGGTTGCTGACCGTGAACTGTGCAACTGGTCCTTAGTAGTGTTGTGATCTCGCAAAAATTTTCTGTCAAAATTTCGTTTTCTTGGGTACACCAATAGGCCGTCGAAATGTGGTGCTACAGAAGAATGCTGAAGATTAGATGGGTAGATCACATAACTAATGAGGAGGTATTGAATAGGATTGGGGAGAAGAGGAGTTTGTGGCACAACCTGACTAGAAGAAGGGATCGGTTGGTAGGACACATTCTGAGGCATCAAGGGATCACCAATTTAGTATTAGAGGGCAGCGTGGAGGGTAAAAATCGTAGAGGGATACCAAGAGATGAATACACTAAGCAGATTCAGAAGGATGTAGGCTGCAGTACGTACTGGGAGATGAAGAAGCTTGCACAGGATAGAGTAGCATGGAGAGCTGCATCAAACCAGTTTCAGGACTGAAGACCACAGCAACAGCAAGAAAATAAAGCGAAAAGTAATGCTGTGCATGAAATTTACAAAGGGAGGCATCTCCATGGAGTATTTCATAAATATCATCAACGACGAAGATCACCAGACAAATTCTTCGAATACACGTGAATGAGCAGAGGAGCATTCGACTATCTCATCAATAAATTTAATACGAATTTTTGTTTTACATGATCAAGAACTTTTAACAGCCAATAAATGCTACATGACTAACTACGCTAAATACAAACATGAGACGTGTGAACAAAAGCTGGCTGTCGTGTAAGGGTAGCGTATACAGTTGGTGATTATGTGTTAGGAAAAGGTCCTGAGTTCGATTTTGGGATGTTTCTGTATTTTAAGGTCTTGCCAAAGAACTTGATCTTCAGACCTATCCCAGTATATCACACACATTTAATTCCTAATAAATTACAATGAACCATTAAATTTAACAGATATTTGATGTTGCGAACGTAATTCATCAGCAGTCAATGTTAAGGCCAAGTGTTTCAGTTATTCTAAATAGTCTGCAAAAGTAAAGTTTACAAAATTTTTGAAAAGAAAGTCAAACGTTTTGTGTGATGATTTGTCTAAATGTAGGAAATAAAAAATATTAGGGAAACATTTGGTGAACCTCATTTTCTGTTCAAGATTTCGAGTGTCATTCAAAGGCATATAGAACGTTTCTCTGATCTAGTTATTTCTTTTACACAAATCATTTCATAAAATATTTGACTGATTTATTTTATTTTTTAATTTCAAGTGTTATTCAGAAAGCATGATCTTACTGACTCGACCGTTTGCCTTCCTAACGTACAAGATTCGAAGGAAGCCTTTCTGACATTTAAATACTGCCCAATGTATCTTTTTATGTGCAAAATAGCTAGGTCTTGAACAGATGAAATTTTTGACACTTCATTTACAGCAGCTTTTCGCGAAATATTTCAATTTTTCCTCAGCTTATTAATTAACTTTTCGTTAATTACGCTGTTTACTTTCAAGCAGTGAAATATTTTCATGTCAAACTAGAACTCATGCTGGTCTCTTTGATACCCCGTTTACCTGTTTCCCTCCCTTTGTTTGGCTATGAAAATTTGGACAAAATCTCATGGTGTAAGTTAGAGGGAGTCTTGCTGAAGCGCAGGAAAGGTTCGGACGCTATCTCAAGAATGAAAAGAGATATCATTCCAGTCTCAACTTCAAATACAATTTAGATATATTGGTTACATTTCATGCGCAATAAAGTATGGCATTAAATGAACTATGCGAGAAGTGTACACAATGTGATTTTACCTCTGTAAATTCTTAAAAATTTCGTGCAGCCATGTACTCAATTTCGTGCAGCACAATAACTATGACGAAGATATCAAGCTATAGGTTGCGGAAGAATCATTTTCACCGAATAGTTTTCTTAAAATCGGATGTTAAGTAATTCATAGCTGCCTTCGCGTCAGCTCCACTGCTTTGCCGAGAAGACACGTGGCTGTCGCTCTCTGCCGCGCGTGCTGCAACGACAAGATTCAAACACGTTTGAATTCAAACGTCGCCAGTTGCAGCGGAAGACAGGCAGCGACACAGATGTCGTTCACGTAGGACAAGGCCTACAGCACTGCCTTCGTAGCGAATATGTCAGCGTATAACACCTCCGAATTTGGACATTAAAGACTGTCTGATTTTTGTAACTTATTACTAAAATTTCTGAAGTGTACAGTAAATATTTTTCATCAGAGACATAGTCTCAACAATATAGCTACCACCCTTGAAAACTGCAATTATAGATAGTAATATCATTTACATTTGTTTTCGCTGGCCTTGGAGAAAGAGTCATTTACGTTGAGGAGATGTTTATGCTGTAATTATTAATATATGCATGAAATGTTTACCTTGTTATTATTGAAAATAACCTTCTAATCCCTCATGTCAATGTATTGAACATTTAAACAATATCTAGCAGTTAATGGCTGCCGCGCCACCAGGAAACAGAACATCGCAGGTGTGCAACAATTAGCAACCATTAAGCGCCAATTTCAAATATTACAAAGGATTTCATGTCTTTTTCCATAGCAGCAGCCACAAAGCAGTTTAAAGAATTTCATTTAATAATAGCTTGCATAGCAAAAAGTTAATTTATTGCACTGCCAGTATTTACAGTATTTTAGATCCAACGTAGATACAGTAGCATTTTCCTATACTACGAAGAGAACAATCTTAAAATGTATAAACTGTTTAGGCGTATGATAAAAGTGGATCCACCAGCAAAAAGTAAATTCAAAACCAGTATTTTACCCGCTTTATATATTCGTATTTCATTCACTTGCCTACGGAAGTCTGACCAGTATTGTATGCAAGTTAAATAATTTAAGGACAGCCTTAATATCAATTAACGGGCCTGTAAGTAAGAATAAAATGAAATGGGCCCTCAACGATGTGGAACTGATATGTATCGTCACTGAGTTGTTTGCCTTGCAAAAGACAAGTACAGATTATGCAGAGCGGACGAAATAGGTTTGAAGAGCGTCCAGTAAACATTCAATGTACAAGGGGCTCAGTCACTGCAGCATAGATTCGTAAAGTACAGGAACAGTTAATTACAAATTGAACAAGTGACCTGTGTAATTTATCGCGTGCATGTGCTATTTTCTATGTGTTTCCCTGGTGCAGCAAATGTTGCAAATGAAATAAAACAATACTTTACAGATTAATGATTGCAGCTTATATGACATTGCGTACGTGGTGACAACTGTTACAAGAAAAAGTCAAAAAGGACAAATATGCTCACTGCAAAGCTGATTTCACCTTATTTGCGATTTCTGAAAACCGCTATAAGTAAAATAAACATTTATGCTTACAGTCGTGATACCATGTCCTGTGGACAACGAAGTGTCTGGCGTTTCCTAAACAGTCAGGAGTTCCATTTTTCAAATTACCACGTGACGTTTTAGTATACACCGAAGAGCCAAGGAAACTGGTACCTCCGGGAGCACGCAGAAGTGCCGCAACACGACGTAGCATGGACTCGACCAATGTCTGAAGCAGTGCTGGAGGGAATTGACACCATGAATTCCGTTATCAGTACAAGGGGTGGAGATATCTTCTGAACGGAACGTTGCAAGGCAACTCCGATATGCTCAATAATTTTCATGTCTGCGGAGTTTGGTGACCGGCGGAAGTGTTTAAGCTCAGAAGAGTGTTCCTTAAGCGACTCTGTAGCAATTCTGGAGTGCGAGGAATGCATTGACCTGCTCGAATTGTCCGAGTCCGTCGGAATACACAACGGACATGAATGGATGCAGATGATCAGACAGGATGTTACGTACGTTTCAGCTGTCAGAGTCGTATCTAGAAGTATCGGAGGTCCCACATCACTTCAACTGCACATGCCCCACACCGTTACAGAGCCTCCACCGGCTTGAACAGTCCGCTGCTGACATGTAGGGTCCATGGATTCATGACGTTGTCTCCATATCCGTACACGTCCACCCGTTCGATGCAATTTGAAATGAGACTCGTCCGACCAGGCAACATATTTCCAGTCATCAGCAGTCCAATGTCCGTGTTAACGGCCCCAGGCGAGACGTAAAGCTTTGTGTCGTGTAGTCATCAAGGGTAAGCGAGTGGGCCTTCGGCTCCGAAAGCCCATATCGATGATGTTTCGTTAAATGGTTCGCACGCTGAAACTTGTTGATGGCCCAGCACTGAAATCTGCAGCAATTTGCGGAAGATTTGCACTTCACTCACGGTGAACGATTGATCCTCTTCAGTCGTCGTTGGTCCCGTTCTTGCAGGATCTTTTTCCGGCCACAGCGATATCGGAGATTTGATGTTTCACTTGATTCCTGATATTCACGGTACACCCCTGAAATGATCGTACGGGAAAATACCCACTTCATCAATACCTCGGAGATACTGTGTCCCATCGCCCGTGCGCCGACTATAGCACCACGTTCAAACTCACTTAAATCTTGATAACCTGCCATCGCAGCAGCAGTAACCGATCTAAGAATTGCGTCAGACACTTGTCTTACACAGGCGTTGCCGCCCGCAGCACCATATCCTGCGTGTTTGCATATCTCTGTATTTAAATACGCATGCCTCTACCAGTTTCGCTGGCATTTCAGTGTACATCCTCCATTATATTCCCTGATCTTTTGTCGTTTATTGTTTTCAGTTCTTTGCGGATTCGGAGCTAAATGAATTTTTCTCGGTCTCGGCAGGAATGGCCGTTTATTGCTCAGTACTGCGTTTACACGGTACAATATACTGCGCAATATAGTGAGCTGATATAATATCTTTTAAAGCACTGCAGTCTCCGAACAATACGTTGGCCAGACTTTAATACCGCTATCAGACAATCAATATTACTGCGCAATTCTCAGTATTGTGCAATAAACATTGAGCGTCTGAGGTTCTTTGCGTCTCTAAGTCCCTACATACGAATTATCAGATAGAGCCAGCAGCGCTATCAGACTGCTTACACGAAGCGAAATGTAGTGTGAGGAGGGCTATGCAAGAGGCGTTCAACGAATTCGAAAGTTAAGTTCTATGTACTGACTTGGCAGAAAATCCTAAGAAATTTTGGTCTTATGTAAAAGCGGTAGGTGGACCAAAACAAAATGTCCAGACACTCTGTGACCAAAATGGTACTGAAACAGGGGAAATACTAAATAGCTTTTTCCAAAGCTGTTTCACGGTAATTCCTTCTCTAGGTTGTCGCACAGATGGAAAAATGGTAGATGTCGAAATAGACGACAGAGCGATAGAAAAACAATTAAAATCACTCAAAAGAGGAAAGGCTGCTGGACCTGATGGGACACCAGTTAGATTTTACACAGAGTACGCGAAGGAACTTGCCCCCCTTCTTGCAGCGGTGTACCGTAGGTCTCTATAAGAGCGTAGCGTTCCAAAAGATTGGAGAAGGGCACAGGTCATCCCCGTTTTCAAGAAGGGACGTCGAACAGATGTGCAGAACTATAGACCTATATCTCTAACGTCGATCAGTTGTAGAATTTTGGAACACTTATTATGTTCGAGTATAATGACTTTTCTGGAGACTAGAAATATACTCTGTAGGGATCAGCCGGCCGCGGTGGTCTCGCGGTTCTAGGCGCGCAGTCCGGAACCGTACGACTGCTACGGTCGCAGGTTCGAATCCTGCCTCGGGCATGGATGTGTGTGATGTCCTTAGGTTAGTTAAGTTTAAGTAGTTCTAAGTTCTAGGGGACTAATGACCACAGCAGTTGAGTCCCATAGTGCTCAGAGCCATTTGAACCATTTTTTTTTTTTTTGTAGGGATCAGCAAGGGTTTCGAAAAAGACGATCATGTGAAACCCAGCTCGCGCTATTCGTCCACGAAACTCAGAGGATCATAGACACAGGTTCCCAGGTAGATGCCGTGTTTCTTGACTTCCGCAAGGCGTTTGATACAGTTCCCCACAGTCGTTTAATGAACAATGTAAGAGCATATGGACTATCAGACCAATTGTGTGATTGGGTTGAAGAGTCCCTAGATAACGGAACGCAGCGTGTCATTCACAATGGAGAGAAGTCTTCCGAAGTAAGAGTGATACCACTGGGCCGCAGGGGAGTGTCGTAGGACCGTTGCTATTCACAATATATATAAATGACCTTGTGGATAACATCGGAAGTTCACTGAGGCTTTTTGCGGGTGATGCTGCAGTATATCGAGAGGTTGTAACAATGCAAAATTGTACTGAAATGCAGGAGGATCTGCAACGAATTGACGCACGGTGCAGGGAATGGCAATACATAGAAAGAAAGATCCTTTATCATTTAGCTACAATATAGCAGATCAGCAAATGGAAGCAGTTAATTCCATAAATTATCTGGGAGTAGGCATTAGGAGTGATTTAAAATGGAATGACCATATGAAATTAATCGTCGGTAAGCAGATGACAGACTGAGATTCATTGGAAGAATCCTAAGGAAATGTAGTCAGAAAACAAAGGAAGTAGGTTACAATACACATGTTCGTCCACTGCTTGAATACTGCTCACCGGTGTGGGATCCGTACCAGATAGGGTTGATAGAAGAGATAGAGAAGATCCAACGGAGAGCAGCGTGCTTCGTCACAGGATCATTTGGTAATCGCGAAAGCGTTACGGAGATGATAGATAAACTCGAGTGGAAGACTCTGCAAGAGAGACGCTCTAAGCTCGGTACAGGCTTTTGTTGAAGTTTCGAGAACATACCTTCTCCTAGGAGTCAAACAGTATATTGCTCCCTCCTACATATATCTCGCGAAGAGACCATGAGGATAAAATCAGAGAGATTAGAGCCCACACAGAGGCATACCGACAATCTTTCTTTCCACGAACAATTTTTTTTTTTTTTTGGTCATCAGTCTACTGACTGGTTTGATGCGGCCCGCCACGAATTCCTCTCCTGTGCCAACCTCTTCATCTCAGAGTAGCACTTGCAACCTACGTCCTCAATTATTTGCTTGACGTATTCCAATCTCTGTCTTCCTCTACAGTTTTTGCCCTCTACAGCTCCCTCTTGTAACATGGAAGTCATTCCTTCATGTCTTAGCAGATGTCCTATCATCCTGTACCTTCTCCTTATCAGTGTTTTCCACATATTCCTTTCCTCTCCGATTCTGCGTAGAACCTCCTCATTCCTTACCTTATCAGTCCAGCCAATTTTCAACATTCGTCTATAGCACCACATCTCAAATGCTTCGATTCTCTTCTGTTCCGGTTTTCCCACAGTCCATGTTTCACTACCATACAATGCTGTACTCCAGACGTACATCCTCAGAAATCTGTTCCTCAAATTAAGGCCGGTATTTGATATTAGTAGACTTCTCTTGGCCAGAAATGCCTTTTTTGCCATAGCGAGTCTGCTTTTGATGTCCTCCTTGCTCCGTCCGTCATTGGTTATTTTACTGCCTAGGTAGCAGAATACCTTAACTTCATTGACTTCGTGACCATCAATCCTGATGTTAAGTTTCTCGCTGTTCTCATTTCTACTACTTCTCATTACCTTCGTCTTTCTCCGATTTACTCTCAAACCATACTGTGTACTCATTAGACTGTTCATTCCGTTCAGCAGATTAATTCTTCTTCACTTTCACTCAGGATAGCAATGTCATCAGCGAATCGTATCATTGATATCCTTTCACCTTGTATTTTAATTCCACTCCTGAACCTTTGTTTTATTTCCATCATTGCTTCCTCGATGTACAGATTGAAGAGTAGGGGCGAAAGGCTACAGCCTTGTCTTACACCCTTCTTAATACGAGCACTTCGTTCTTGATCGCCCACTCTTATTATTCCCTCTTGGTTGTTGTACATATTGTATATGACCCGTCTCTCCCTATAGCTTACCCCTACTTTTTTCAGAATCTCGAACAGCTTGCACCATTTTATATTGTCGAACGCTTTTTCCAGGTCGACAAATCCTATGAAGTGTCTTGATTTTTCTTTAGCCTTGCTTCCATTATTAGCCGTAACGTCAGAATTGCCTCTCTCGTCCCTTTACTTTTCCTAAAGCCAAACTGATCGTCACCTAGCGCATTCTCAATTTTCTTTTCCATTCTTCTGTATATTATTCTTGTAAGCAGCTTCGATGCATGAGCTGTTAAGCTGATTGTGCGATAATTCTCGCACTTGTCAGCTCTTGCCGTCTTCGGAATTGTGTGGATGATGCTTTTCCGAAAGTCAGATGGTATGTCGCCAGACTCGTATATTCTACACACCACCGTGAATAGTCGTTTTGTTGCCACTTCCCCCAATGATTTTAGAAATTCTGATGGAATGTTATCTATCCCTTCTGCCTTATTTGACCGTAAGTCCTCCAAACGTCTCTTCTAAATCGACTCCTGTTTCCTCTTCTATCACATCAGACAAATCTTCACCCTCATAGAGGCTTTCATTGTATTCTTTCCACCTATCTGCTCTCTCCTCTGCATTTAACAGTGGAATTCCCGTTGCACTCATAATGTTACCACCGTTGCTTTTAATGTCACCAAAGGTTGTTTTGACTTTCCTGTATGCTGAGTCTGTCCTTCCGACAATCATATCTTTTTCGATGTCTTCACATTTTTCCTGCAGCCATTTCGTCTTAGCTTCCCTGCACTTCCTATTTATTTCATTCCTCAACGACTTGTATTTCTGTATTCCTGATTTTCCCGGAACATGTTTGTACTTCCTCCTTTCATCAATCAACTGAAGTATTTCTTCTGTTACCCATGGTTTCTTCGCAGCTACCTTCTTTGTACCTGTGTTTTCCTTCCCAACTTCTGTGATGGCCCTTTTTAGAGATGTCCATTCCTCTTCAACTGTACTGCCTACTGCGCTATTCCTTATTGCTGTATCTATAGCGTTAGAGAACTTCAAACGTATCTCGTCATTCCTTAGTACTTCCGTATCCCACTTCTTTGCGTATTGATTCTTCCTGACTAATGTCTTGAACTTCAGCCTACTCTTCATCACTACTATATTGTGATCTGAATCTATATCTGCTCCTGGGTACGCCTTACAGTCCAGTATCTGATTTCGGAATCTCTGTCTGACCATGATGTAATCTAATTGAAATCTTCCCGTATCTCCCGGTCTTTTCCAAGTATACCTCCTCCTCTTGTGATTCTTGAACAGGGTATTCGCTATTACTAGCTGAAACTTGTTACAGAACTCAATTAGTGTTTCTCCTCTTTCATTCCTTGTCCCAAGCCCATATTCTCCTGTAACCTTTTCTTCTACTCCTTCCCCTACAACTGCATTCCAGTCGCCCATGACTATTAGATTTTCGTCCCCCTTTACATACTGCATTACCCTTTCAGTATCCTCATACACTTTCTCTATCTGTTCATCTTCAGCTTGCGACGTCGGCATGTATACCTGAACTATCGTTGTCGGTGTTGGTCTGCTGTCGATTCTGATTAGAACAACCCGGTCACTGAACTGTTCACAGTAACACACCCTCTGCCGTACCTTCCTATTCATAACGAATCCTACACCTGTTATACCATTTTCTGCTGCTGTTGATATTACCCGATACTCATCTGACCAGAAATCCTTGTCTTCCTTCCACTTCACTTCACTGACCCCTACTATATCTAGATTGAGCCTTTGCATTTCCCTTTTCAGATTTTCTAGTTTCCCTACCACGTTCAAGCTTCTGATATTCCACGCCTCGACTCGCAGAACGTTATCCTTTCGTTGATTATTCAATCTTTTTCTCATGGTAACCTCCCCCTTGGCAGTCCCCTCCCGGAGATCCGAATGGGGGACTATTCCGAAATCTTTTGCCAATGGAGAGATCATCATGACACTTCTTCAATTACAGGCCACATATCCTGTGGATACACGTTCATCATCATCATCTGTTATCTGCTATATTAGCAGGTCCTTTGCCTCTCCATTTTCTGCGATCCATTGCTTCCTTCTTAAGGCTGCTGTATGTTGTACCGTCCATCATGTCATCCAGTATCTGGAATATCTTCCTTCCTCGCTTCCTTTTCCCCTCTACATAACCTTCTAAAACTGTTTTTATCAGTCCGTCATTCTTTCTTAATATATGCCCAATTCAATTTCTTTTTCTTCTCTTTATTACATCTAGTAACTGTCTTTTCTCTCCCACTCTTCTCAGTACCTCTTCATTTTTTACTCTGTCCATCCAACTTATTCTTTCCATCTTCCGCCATGTCCAGATCTCAAAAGCCTCCAGCCTTTCTCTGTCTTTTTTCCTCATAGTCCATGTTTCAGCGCCATATAGAAGAACACTCCATACAAGACATTTTATGAGTCTCTTTCTGAGTTCTCTGTCCAGACCGCTGCAGAAGATTCTCCTTTTCTTATAAAACGCCTCTTTTGCCATTGCTATCCTTGTTTTAATTTCTGTGGTGCACTTCCAGTCGGTGTCTATCCTGCTTCCAAGATACTTAAAATTTTGCACCTGTTCTAGTGTTTCTCCATTCAGCACAATTTTTATTTCCTTATTTCCTCCTATTGCCAATACTTTTGTTTTATTTTTGTTAATTTTCATTCCATATTTTTTCCGTTAGTTGCAATGGTGTCCACCAAATCCTGTAATTCTTTTTCCCCTGTGGCTAGAAGGACCATGTCATCAGAAAATCTCAAGCACCCTACTCTTCTTCCTCCAATTTCTACTCCTTTGTCATCTAATGAGCATTGGTCAATCATATTCTCCAAGTACAGGTTGAAAAGAGTAGGTGATAAACAGCATCCACGTCTTACTCCTTTCCCTAGTCTGATCCAGTTTGTACTTTCTCCTCTCACTTTAACTGAAACTTTTTGATTAAGGTATAATGAGTTTATAAGTCTTCTGGTTTTCCAGTCCACTCTCTTTTCCCTCATAATAGTCGCCAGCTTGTCCCAAACCACATTGTCAAATGCCTTTTCTAAATCGATGAAGCACATATATAGGTCTCTTCCTTTTTCAATAAACCTTTCTCCCAAGATTCGTAGGAGCCCTATTGCATCTCTGGTGCCCGTATTCCGTCTAAAGCCAAACTGCTCCTCGCCGAGATTCTCCTCTATTACTTTTTCAAGTCTTTTATTAATTATTCTTAACATCACTGTGGCTGCATGTGAAATGAGGCTGATTGTCGTGTACTCGCTGCATTTCTTCGTTCCTTGTTTTTTCGGTAATGGAATCATTACTGTTGTCAAAAAGTCATCAGGCCATTCACCACTGTCATATATTTTATTACATAACCTCAATATTTCTCTTATTCCATTGTGGTTCAAGCATTTTAGTATTTCTCCCGGTATTGTTTCTGTACCTACTGCTTTGCCATTTTTCATTGCAGCAATGGCAGACTTTACTTCTTCCATTATGATGGTCGGTCCATTCTCTTCATCACTTACACTGTTGTGTGATTCAAGTTCCAGAGTTTCTGGTTTGCTATTTGTGTCATATAGCTCTTTTATATATTCTTCCCATCTCTGGAGGACATCGTCACGATCTTTGTACACTACCTCTTCGTCTTTACTCAAAATTTCCATAGTAGCACTTCCTGCTCTGTTTTGTTCCCATGTCATAGTCTTTACTCTGTTGTATAGTAAGTCGTATCTTCCCTTCCTGTCCAGTTCTTCAATTTCATCACATTCCTCTTTTAGCCATTTTTTCCTGGCCTGCTCTGTTTCTCTTCGCAGTTCGTTATTTAACCTTCGGTATATCTTTCTTGCATCTTCAGTGTTCTTGTTTTTCAATTTTCTTCTCTCCTCCATCTTGGAAATCATTTCTTGTGTGACCCATGGTTTTTTTGACCTTTTCTCTTTTACATATCCTATATTTTGCTGTCCTGCTTTAATGATTCCTTCTTTCAGCATATTCCAGTGCTCGTTGGCATTATCAGGTGCTTCTTTGTCTCGTAATGTGTTTAGAAAGTCCCGAGACAGCATTTCTGTAATTTGTTCTTTGTTGGACCTTATCTTCTCTAAATCCCACTTTTTCACCATTGTCGCCTTTTTCAGTTTTTTCATTCTTATTTCTATTTCTGCCGTAAGTAAGTTGTGGTCACTATTAATATCTGCACCTGGTAATGTGTGCACCTTCTTGATTCCATTCCTGTATCTTTCTTCTACCAGTATAAAATCGAATTGGTTTCTGTATTTATCCCCTGGTGATTTCCAAGTGTAGAGCCTCCTCTTATGGTTCTTGAACCATGTGTTTGGCGCTATCAGCTGCCTTTCCCTGCAGAAGTCAATTAACCATTTAACTCTGTCATTTCTCTTTCCAAGACCATGACTGCCTACTGTTTCCCTCTTTCCCTTGTCCCACAATGGCGTTCCAGTCTCCCATTACTAATTTGCAGCATTTTTTATTTTCGTCCATTATTCTCTCTGTTACATTGTACGTTTCCTCTACAATTTGGTCATCATGTTCTGAAGTTGGCATATACTCTTGGACAATCAGTAAATCTTTTTGTGCTCCTTTCAGCCTTACACCAATAACCCGGTCATTTGCATAGTCTACATATTCCACACATTTAGCCAATTCCTTTGTCATAATCATTCCTACTCCATTAATTCCTTTTACTTCTCCTCCTGAGTAGTAGAATACATATTCATCTGACTGCAACTCTCCATGTCCATTCCATCTTACCTCAGCAACTCCTACGAGGTCCATATGATTCTTTTCCATCTCTCTTTTAAGGTTTTCTAGTTTTCCTGCTTGTAGCAGAGTTCTGACATTCCAGGTACCAATTCTCGTTTTGATTTTTTGCCTCCTTTCAAGTTGTCCCCCCCGGAGATCCGAATGGGTGACTATTTTACCTCCGGACACTTATTTAACATGAGAGGAAGCCATTTTTTGTGCATAAAATGGAGACTGCATTATGCAGGGAAGATAATCTGCGGTGGTATTCCGTTGCCTTCCGCAGTTCTGGAGGCCGCCCCTAACATGGGATACAGACGCCTTTTGCAGCCGCCCGCTCCGGGTCAGACGCTGCATGAGAAGTATAGGATGAAAAATGAAAGACCCCTAGCCCTCGAAACCTAATAGCGTCAGGGTCGGAAAGAACAAGAGCTGGCCGAGGGTGGCGAGATAGGGAAGATAAATGTAAGGAGCCTGGCATAAGTAAGTGGAAGCAATGCCAGGACTCAGCTCGGGGCCCCGTGGTCGCCAGCCACGTATCACCAGGTGTGACTCCCTGAGGGGAGTTACGTGTCTTTAATGCAGTGGTTTCCATTGCCTTCTGCATCCTCATGTCGTTGATCGTTGCTGATTCTTCCGCCTTTAGGAGCAATTTTCCACCTCTAGGACAAGAGAGTGCCCTGAACCTCTATACGCTCCTCCGCCTTCTTTAACAAGGCCGTTGGCAGAATGTGGCTGACTTCTTATGCCGGAAGTCTTCGGCCGCCAATGCTGATTATTTATCAACATTTAGCCAGTGGCGGGGATCGAACGTATATCTCGCGAAGAGACGATGAGGATAAAATCAGAGAGATTAGAGCCCACACAGAGGCATACCGACAATCTTTCTTTCCACGAACAATACGAGACTATAATAGAAGGGAGAACCGATAGAGGTTGTCAAGGTACCCCCCGCCACACACCGTCAGGTGGCTTGCGGAGTATGGATGTAGATGTAGAACGTTATTGCCTACAGGACGTAGGTTTGCCTATCAGAACGAGAATACTGAATGTCATTACACTGCTTTTCTTCACACGCTTCCGAATCTGGACTCACTAAGTATAAAAAACCGGTCTAAAGTGAATCCCCAGTGAACACGCGTTAGTTACTTAAAATGATGGTCCTAACTTATAATCAAATGAAACTACAGTATGTTCCAGAGACCTTTTCAACTCTTAACCATTTGTTATGTGTATATACAGACTGCAGCGACGAATGAAAATTTGGACCAAGGCTAGGATTCTAACCCAGGTCTCATACTCACTAGGCAGGTGTCCTAACCACTACACTATCCTCGCCCAATGCCGTTGCACAACGGCACAGACCATCCTTGGACGCCTCCTCAATGCAAATTCCGATTCACATCTCATCCCACTTGGTATCCCCCCCCCCCCTCCATATAGATTCATCTGACTAAAGCACCTGTGCCTGGGTTTGAGCTGGAATCCCTTATTTCGTCTGGTACTATTCCAATGCAGTTGGAGAACCTCTACAATACTGTTCGACTTCAGGTGCAATACGAAGTGGTCTGAGGCACGAATGGGAATTAACATCGAGGAGGTTGGTGCACGAGGCCACTGTTTCATGGTGATGTTGGGGTTATCGCATCTGCCTAGAGAGCAGAAGATCCATTTTCAAGTCCCAGACTTGGCACTAATTTCCATTCGTCATATAGGTCTGCGTATGTACACCCTGACTAGTAAATTTATGTGCTGTGCTGAATTAAAATTTCTTTCCTACGTGTGTAATACAAAGGTTTCAGTCTTCTAAGAGTTTTTATAAAATACTAGGAATAAATATTTCGCCTTGTTCATAACCATTTTCAAGTGAAATAAAACTGTTCAGCCTATTAAACTACAGAATCAGCAGTCACAATGAAATATACTATCACTGCACTAAAGCTCAAATTACAAATGAGAAGCAAAAGGTATCTGCTGCTCGTTTATTCTGAAAACACTTTTTATACATACCGGCCTGTCTATTATCTCACTATTGTGAAATATTTAAATTACTTCGAATTCAATGTTAATCCAACAAAAGACTGGCTGGCGCAAAACACACGAGGGCTATTGTTTTTTCAAGGTCCTATCGGTCCCGAAATAGAAAATACAGAAAAAATAAAAATATTTTATTTGCAACATTTAGCTGCATCTTCCACCTACTTCTCTACGAGTACATAGTCGCCGCTTGGACTTAGACATTCGACACAGCATTGTACCAACTATCCAATACCCTTGTCGTAGAAGGAGCCACCTGTGCTTCCCAGCAATTCTCCACCCTGGTTGTGGCTCATTGTCGGTGTCCAACTGCAATCCTCAAAGCCGGTGGTTCATGTGAGCAAAGAGATGAATATTGGAGGGAGCCAAGCCTGGGCTGTATGATGGGTAATCAAACAGTTCCCATTGAAAACGCCGTGGAAGCATCTTTCTTGCAGCTGCAGTGTGTGGCCGAGCATTCTCACGAAGGACAATGCCTGATGACAACATTCCTCTTCGCTTGTTCTGAATTGCCATTCGTAGACGCTTTTCTCGATTCGCCTGATCCACGCGCTGAACAAGATCATCGGATGACACTCGCCTCCTTTCCTGACTGCCTGTATTCTAAACGTCTGTACGTCTTGCTTCAAAGTTCGTGCACCATTTCCGCAATTTGTTGTCACGCGTGACGGTTACCTTTTCCGGTTCAAAATGGTTCAAATGGCTCTGAGCACTATGGGACTTAACTTCTGAGGTCATCAGTCCCCTAGAACATAGAACTACTTAAACCAAACTAACCTAAGGACATCACACACACCCATGCCCGAGGCAGGATACGAACATGCGACCGTAGCGGTCGCGCGGTTCCAGACTGCAGCGCCTAGAACCGCTCTGCCACCTCGGCCGGCACCTTTTCCGGGCTGCATGAAGTCTGGCAGAAGTCATCAGCACAAAGAAATCGAATGACAGCACGCACTTCACACATAGCGAGTGACCCTTTTTATCCTAGGCGTATTTAGGTGCTCACTGTGTGCTCAGAACTGAAAACTGTGACGTGACGCGAACGACAAGCGTACTAGGCACTATATAGTACATCTATGCATAGCTTCATCGAATTTTTACTGTGGTTTTAATTTCACGACCAATCGGACCTTGAAAAAAAAAAAGCCCTCATACAATAAATAACTACTGTACATCTTTTTTGGAAATATTAGTGTAGATAAATACCCCAATTTTAATTTGGCTTGTCTGCTCACTAAAATCGATCGATATTAGCTACTATCTTTAAGACGTACATAGGGCTTAAAACTAGTATTGGTCGTCATAGGCGAATTGTAAAAAGGGAAATATAATTGCTCGAAGACCCTAAGGAAATGAATAAAGATCTGCGCAAAAATTTTTCACTGTGTATAACGTATAGTTGTTCTCTTTGGATGTGGATAATTGCAATGTAATGCCTATAATGGAGCGAAATGAAATGGTAGTATGGCATTATTAGCTGGAGTATCCCAACTGGTGTTGTTCGGCTCCCTAGCGCAAATCTTTTTATTTGACGTCACTTCAGCGACTTGAGCATCGATGACGATGAGGGCGACACAACACCCAGTCCCTGAGTGGATAAAATCTCCGACCCGGCCAGGAATCAAACTGGACTCCCAACATGGCAGTCGGCCATACTGACTTGTTATGGAGGCGGAATACGGGGCAAAAGAACCCTATAGCACTCCGTGTATAGAGAAGGTCGCATCATTTAAATATACTAAGAAGTGATATGAAGTAGAACGAACATGTAATATCTGTAATATTTGTTTATTTATTGCTCCTTTATCCTGACCAGGTTAGAACTTTAAGGCCCTCTCTTACATCTGACGAGGAACAACACGAAAAAAATTATTACATAACAATTACAATAACAATAATTTCCGTTATTAATAGTAGTTGGCAATAATAATAGTAAAAACAGTAACACTAATAATGACGATACAGTAATGGAGGAATTAAAAAAACTCAATAACAATAATAATATGCGTCTAATAAAAAGTAATAATTTGCAATAATAATAGTAATACTAATAATAACATTAACAATAACAAAAAAATAATGGAGAAATTAAGAAGGGTATTGATTAGCACTTCTGAAGCCTTGTTTGGTATTAGAAGAAGCTGTAAGAGATAATAAAAGAGCAAGAACTGAAGTGAAAGTGACAATGGCTGCTAGGAAAGATGAGAATTTCAACAGAGAACTCCTAAGTGAAGGGGAGGGAAAAGTGGTGGGTGAGGCAGGGCCGATTAGAGCGAATAACAGAAGCTATTTCACGTGGAATGGCGATTTCTACGAACAGCTGGAAGGCGTCGCCATGGGTAGTCCTCTCAGTCCAGTCGTGGCCAACTTCTTCATGGAACAATTCGAAGCACAGGCACTGGGCTCGGCGACTTGCAAACCTAAGGTGTGGTACAGGTACGTCGATGATACTTTCGTGGTGTGGAGCCATGGTGAAGAACAGCTCGGTGACTTCCTAAGACACTTGAACAGCCTCCATGCCAACATAACATTTACCATGGAAGTAGAAAAGGACAAGAAACTGCCATTTCTAGATGTGCTGGTCACAAGGGAAGGCGAAAACCTGGGACACAGAGTGTATCGAAAACCGACACACACGGACCGATACCTGCACAAACTGTCAAACCACCACCCGAGCCAGAAAAGAGGCATGATTAGTACGCTCGTAACGAGAGCAGGACGAATATGTGAGCCGCAACACTTCAAACGAGAAATGCAACACCTGGAAACTGTTCTGAGGAGCAATGGGTACTCCACAAATTACATTAGAAGTGTAACAGAGCCCAACACTCGGCGAAGTAAGGAACCAGAAAAAGAAATGTCGGGTACGGCGTTTCTGCCATACATTCCCAGAGTGATGGACAGAATCGGCCGTACATTGCGCAAACATGGCGTAAAGACGATTTTCAAACCGACAAGGAAGATCAAAGAGTGTCTTAGATCGGCGAAGGAGAAAAGAGACCCACTTGCAAGGTCGGGAATATACCGTATACCATGCACATGCGGAAAAGTTTATGTCGGAACGACCGGACGATCAATTAACACCAGGATCAAAGAGCACAAGCGACATTGCAGGTTGGGGCAGGTGGAGAAATCGGCCGTGGCAGAGCACGCACTGAATGGGACCGACCACGTAATAAAATTCGCCGACACGGAAGTTCTAGCTGTAGAGAAGCACTATCACACGCGCTTGTTCAGAGAAGCTGTAGAAATACAAAAACACGCGAACAGTTTCAACAAGAAAGAGGAAAGCCTTAAGGTAAACGGATCCTGGCTTCCCGTACTGCAGCGAACGACCGTCGCAGGTAGCAAGAGGAGAACCACACCGGAAATGACCGCGGAGAAGCCCTCGGACGTTGGCGCGCCAGGTACATATAGTCTGCGGCCGCGAGCTCGCCTCCAGTACATCACCGGCAATGGAGGGTGAAGCTTTGACAATGCCAGCCACTCGTGCTGGCGAAACGTCAGAAAAATCATTAGATGAACGTCGGCCGAAGAACCCGAGACAGAAGCCAATAGGCAGTTTGTGAATAACAGAAGAGTTAGGCGTTCTGATAGAAGGTGGGCCGTTAGCCGTCTTTCGAAGTCTGAAAGGCTTTTAATTTCTCTAATATTTTGGGGGATATTGTTACAAAGTCGGGTATCTGATACAGAAAATAATAACATGTCAGAGTTGTATAGTGGTAGGCTCTATAGAGAGAATTTTATTTTGTTCAGAACGAGTATTTCTGCTGTGTTGTTTAGATAATAGTGTAAGGGTGGAAGATAAATAGGAAGGGTGCATTGATTGAGCTGACAATACAGTAACCACAAGAAATCATAATCTCAACGATTATTGGCACGTAACCATGATAATTTTTCATAGGCATACAAATGTATCGCACACAAGCATTCATTGCCAATTCCAGCCGACGTGAGCTCTCGTACGGAAGTATGGATGTATGAAGATTGGAAGAATTACAGTCAGATTATTGGAAACGTTTCTGTTGCGGACGTCGCAAACACGAGTGTTTCAGCATTTGGGGTCTTTATAAAGTAGGCATGGGAATACACATCGAACTAATTAAGAGACGTGCTGCAGCGTAGCCCGTATGAAAATGTAAAAGAGGGCCCTTGGAACTGAGGTGGGAATCCTTAAAAGGAAGGCTATTGTCGCATACCTCGCGTACGGCCCATGAGAATAAAACAGAGAGATTAGGACGCGTCAGTCACATTTCCCTAGGTCAATATGCAAATACAGTAGAGCAGAAAATCTTTAATAATCGTATAAAGCACTCTCAGCATCGCATGATTTTTTTTTTATTGCATTCCATTGCCTCTCCCCCACTTTTTTCCCCAAGACATTATCCATTCCGTTCAGCTGCTTTTCCAAGTCCGTTTTCGTCTATAACAGAATTACAATGTCATTAGCGAACTTCAATGTTTTTAGGTCTTCTCTCTGAACTTGTATTCCTTCTCCATTTTTTAACTGTTTTCTCAGTGTGCACGTTGGATGACATCGATGATAGGTTGCAACCCTATCTCACTTGCTTCTTAACTACTGCGTCCCTTTCGTATCCTTCGACATTAGGACTTATAAATGCAGACTGGTTTCTCAATAAGTTGTATATAACGTTTCGCTCCCTGAATTTTATCCGTGCTACGTTCAAAATTTTAAATTATGTATTCCAGTCAACATTGTAAAAAGCTTTCTCTAAATCTACAATTGATATGATGTAGGTTTGCCTTTCTTTAAACCACATACTAAGATAATGCCTAGGGGCAGTGTTGCCTCGCATATACCTACATTTCTCCGGAACCCATACTGACCTACCCCGAAGTCAGCCACTATAGTTTCATGAAGTTTCGGTAGGTTGCGTCGCTATGCACAGCCTTTAAAATGACATCTGTAACGGGAGTGCTTTCCAGGCAGAGAGCTGTCACTGAGTTTCTTCTGGCGAAAAACCAGTGCATCGCAGATATGCAGGTATTCCTAGGCCCTTGCAGAATGTCTACGGATGACGTGGGAGAGGGGGGGGGGAGGAGTGAGACGTCGCGTAAACTTGTCCGATCTCCCGCGTGACGGCCAGCCGCACACAGCCGTGACTCCTGCAATGTTGGAACGTGCAGACACTCTCATCTGAGGTGATCGAAAGATAACGATAAAACACATCGCTGCGCAACTGGGCATCTCTGTTGGTAGTGCTCACACAATTCATTGGATCGCTCTTCCTTATCCATCCAACATCCCATATCTCGCGCATTCCGACTTCTATATGTTTAGCCCAATGAAAGATGTACTCTGCGGGAAGCAACAGATGGGCAGCAAGACGTTGGCTCCGACGTAACCCAGTAGAGTGATAACATACGGGCATGCAGCCACTCCCAGTAAGGTGACGTAAGGCCGTCGCATTGAACTAACATTATGCTGAAAATAGGGTTTTGTATCCAAAAGAGTGGGGAGTAAGTGATGTATTGGAATCCTGAATAAAACCAACCTGCTTTCAGAAAAAAGGTGTTGCATTACTTTTTGAACGCCTGTCGTATTAAACTGATGTCGAAATATTCACACCTGTCAGCACCTGCGTTCTTTGGAAGCCATCTTCAAATCTAAGACCGAATACTTAGCTCAAATTGTACTGCGTGCTACAAAGTGCAATAATTAAACTGTTAAGTCGAAATATTCACACCTGTCAGCACCTGCGTTCTTTGGAAGCCATCTTCAAATCTAAGACCGAATACTTAGCTCAAATTGTACTGCGTACTACGAAGTACAATCATTAATCAACGACATGTTATGAGGTGCAATAGAAATATTGAGTGTGTGGAACCCGTTCCCATTCCACATTTAACACAGTTGTGAATGCACTGATAAGAGATATTACAAGCACTACGAACAGTCCCTCAATCCTCTGGAGAGAACACGTCGAGAACCTCGCGTGACGCAGGAAAGAGCCGCATATTGGAGTGCCTATTGCGAGGGACAGGAACAAAGAGTGAGGGCAATTTTCTTTTTCTCTCCCGCTGCGCCCATATGGCGGTGAAACGTTTCACATGAAAGTGCGGGTCACGCAATAAAACAACGGCATGCTCGTGCACTGACACTTGACAACATTGTCAGGAAAAGCCCGGCTGCCCAGCAGAATACAGATGTGGTTCACAATGGGCAGTATTCAGTTTTAAAACTTTGTTTACCTCTGCGTGAATCCATAAAGGTGTTTATGAAAAGTAGCAACAAGCATATGGCGAAGATAACATTATTCGATAAACTACTTATTACTGATGCAAATGTCGCAAACAAGGCCATGCTTCGGCACTTTCTGGAGACCGAACGATTCCAGTGAGGGAGTAAGACATGATTTCCGCAATCATCGATCGTGTGATAGCCAGCTTGTTCTGTTGATTCATGAGATTTAGATGGCAGTGGATAACGGAACTCAGATTGAAGCCTTGTTTCTTGACTTCCGGATAACCTTCGATGGAATTACGTCATACTGTTTACATCGAGTATTGATTTAAGTGTCAGGAAGTCGTTTCTGAAAGTATTTGTATGGAGTGTAGCCATGTATGGAAGTGAAACATGGACGATAAATAGTTTAGACAAGAAGGGAGTAGAACCTTTCGAAATGTGGTGCTAGAGAAGAATGCTGAAGAATAGATGGGTAGATCACATAACTAATGAGGAGGTATTGAATAGGATTGGGGAGAAGAGGAGTTTGTGGCACAACCTGACTAGAAGAAGGGATCGGTTGGTAGGACACATTCTGAGGCATCAAGGGATCACCAATTTAGTCTTGGATGGCAGCGTGGAGGGTAAAAATCGTAGAGGGAGACCAAGAGATGAATACACTAAGCAGATTCAGAAGGATGTAGGCTGCAGTACGTACTGGGAGATGAAGAAGCTTGCACGGGATAGAGTAGCATGGAGAGCTGCATCAAACCAGTCTCAGGACCGAAGACCACAACAAAAACAACAAGCGAAAGACATACTTACGGATCATCTGAAAAGGTAAGCTACTGGACTGAATACTTCTTAACAAACAAGACTCCGCATCGTCAGAAGCACTGTGACCACTGTGCAGCTTCGCTTGACGAAGGAGCGTATAAGAAAATGACCGTATGTCGTCATTCCCCGGGGGACCCCATCTGATAGTGCAGGGTTTTTAACTTAACGCCAATTCGGGGGGACTTGAGATGAGGACAACACAACTACCAATTCTTGAGATGATGAAATCTCCGATCCAGCAGGGAATAGAAACTTCTTTTCTTAACACCATTAAACCGGCCGCTGTGGCCGAGCGGTACTAGGCGCCTCAGTCCGGTACCATGCTGCTGCTACGGTCGCAGGTTCGAATCCTGCCTGGGGCATGGATGTGTGTGATGTCCTTAGGTGAGTTAGGTTTAAGTAGTTCTGTCTAGGGGACAGATGACCTCAGATGTTAAGTCCCATAGTGCATAGAGCCATTTGAACTATTTCGTAACACCATTAAATTTTTTTTTCTATTAAAGTAAGACATGCAAATAACAAAAATTATTAACACGTTTCATTATGTTTAGTTTCAGTTTTTCCTTTTAAAGTTTCCTCTATTATTACATTATTTATTCTATATCTACATATACTCTGCAAATCACATTTAAGTGCCTGGCAGAGGGTTCATCGAACCACCGTCACAATTCTCTATTATTCCAATCTCGTATAGCGCGCGGAAAGAACGAACACCTGTATCTTTCCGTACGAACTCTAATCTTTCCGTACGAGCTCTGATTTCTCTTATTTTATCGTGGTGATTGTTTCTCTCTACGTAGGTCGGTGTCAACAAAATATTTTCGCATTCGGAAGAGAAAGTTGGTCATTGGAATTTCGTGAAAAGATTCTGTCGCAACGAAAAACGCCTTTCTTTTAATGATGTCCAGCCCAAATCCTGTATTATTTCTGTGACACTCTCACCCATATTTCGCGACAATACAAAACGTGCTGCCCTTCCTTGAACTTTTTCGATGTACTCCGTCAGTCGTATCTGGTAAGGATCCCACAGCGCGCAGCAGTATCCTAAAAGAGGACGGACAAGCGTAGTCAATGTGTTTTTTGTGTTTAGAGCTCCTTTTATTTTTGGTCCTAGGCTATTTTTACTTGCAGCTGTTTTCGGAATGCTTTTAGTCATTTTGTGAAATTAAATTATTGGGTTAGGTTTGCTGACGCCTTCTCTCACTGTGCGAGAGCATTTTGTTGACGAGTAATGTCAACAAATAAATAATTTTATGTCAGTAGCATACAAATTTATTGTAGAACACAAATCAATGAGAATAGGTTCACAGTCTGCACTGTTGGTAGACTGCAGTACAATCTTTAATATATTTTGATTTTTGGAGGACTTTACTTCATAGTTTGGAGGACCATATTTTACATGGGAAAGGCGGCAGAAATATTTATCGTAGAGGCAACGCATATAAAAAGCACGTTGTGGTTATAATATGGCTTACAGTTTTAACATTATTAAGAATTTGACTATGGTTTCATGCTACACAATGACACAAAATAAAAGGAATAAGGTGAAACACTTATTGAGAGGTAGTTTCCACCAATCACCTCATGTTTATAGTGATTAAGCAACAGATTTATGAGTAAACTAGCTTTTTGTATAGTTGTGTTTTGGTTCAGTATTATGTTTAACACAGACTTAAGTGTGTGGAAGTTAATAATGCACAGATTTTTCGGGAAAAACACATCAGAGCATATCACAGCTTTTTGGCAGAGTGCGAATATTTATTTCTGCTTCATCCAAGTCTCCCGTGCGGCAATCATGTGCGCTGATCACTTAGCTGCGGAGTCGTGCCGATAGTGTTGTCCAACGAAGACACTAAACACCGGAGTGGCCCCACGCCCTCTTTTCAGCCACAGCCCGGTTCTGTTTACACCGTGACGATGGAAGTATGCGACGTAAAGTGGTCATGCCATTTCTGTTTTTGTATGCTATCGATGTGTACGTCAGAGAAAAAGTTACGTTACTGTTAAACTATCTTTGGTCTTGTCGTGTCACAAGCTTTGCCTCTGCGCAGTCTGATACATTCTTAGTTGAAGTGTGGTAGGTGATGGACGTATTTAGTAGTGCTGTGTTGACTTGTGATTGTATCTGTTAGATAAAGAAAGATTTATTGTAAAGGACAGCAAGAATGAATGTGAAGTATATTTGAAAAGCGGAAGGAAAATACACTTTGAACAATGATAAGTTTTTTGAAAAGAACTTTGAAGTAAGACTGCAGCACTGCGCGCCTGATTTGTAGAAATGATTTTTGGGAGCTAGTTAACATGGTTCATTTGCTCAGAGCTGAGAGAAAGACCACCCCACTTCCTGAGTCATGCAGTAACATATTAACTGATTAAGGTGTTTGATTTTTATAGAAATTCTCTGTTAAGATTGTACCCCACTCTAAATCATTGTTCACCTTGTTAAGCATAGTATTGTTCAAACCTCCGTCCGTTGTGAAGATCACGCGAAGTTTTATTATGTCCTTTTCAATACATACTTCATTCTAAAATCGTTGTCTTAGAATATGATTTCATAGGAACAGTTACTCTCCCCATCCCACTGTTTGTCATTACGCATTACTACATTCAACAATTTGAATATGCACATAGAAGTCGGCCGGAGTGGCCGAGCGGTTCTAGGCGCTACAGTCTGGAACCGCGCGACCGCTACGGTCACAAGTTCGAATCCTGCCTCGGGCATGGGTGTGTGTGATGTCCTTAGGTTCATTAGGTTTAAGTAGTTCTAAGTTCTGATGACCTCAGAAGTTAAGTCCCATAGTGCTCAGAGCCATTTGAACCATTTTTTTGCACATAGAAATAGAAATATAGCTTACCCGCCGCCTGCTTGCTATTTTCTGTTGTGCTTTCAAGAAATCTTTTGTCAACACGCGAGGTAAGTGGAAATTTTGATTAGGGGCCAGATAATAGCTTTACTTCCGTTGCGCATGTAATATAAAGACAAGTTGCATTCAGATCGGTTACAGTCCAGTTCAGATTGGGTTCTGTTTAGTCAAAGGTTAGCATACGAGTTGCATAACTGTTTGTGGGGCCATACTCGTAGTTTTGGTAGAGTGGGAGGCAGAGTTGGGCTAAATTTCATAGAGAAACGAATATGGTGGGGAAGTTACAACGTGTATGGGAGCTCTGAGCAAGGGCGCCCGTATGATTGTTTGTACCGGCGGGGGCGGGTTGAGGGTGGGGGTGGGTTTGGGGGGGCTAGACCTGAGGGTAAGGAGTACAAGGGCTATCCAGAAAGTAACAGACGTTTTGGTCTGTTGTGGCGAAGGGCTAGCAACAGCCGCTATCTCTGTGCCATAGCGTTCCTACACTAAGTACGCAACCAGCGGTGGTAATGTGTGGTCTGTGTCTCAGCTACTTTCCTTTCTGTGTCTTTGTAAAATGTGCTTTGCAATAGAAAACCTAGCCACTTACGAGGTGCGCTCTGCGATTAGGTTTTCGTTGGCAAAACGCTGCAAACAAATTGAAATTTATCGCTAGCTTTGTGATGTGTCGGAAAAAAATAGTGAGTGAATGCTGCATGAGGCATTTGAATGAGACTTTAAAAATTACCTTACCAATTTTCTCGATGAGGACTGCTGTGGTAGGCCTAGCCCTGTGAATGACGAACTGGTGATCAAAATCAACGACAAAATTCGGGAAAATCGTCGTTTCACGATTTCGGAACTTTCGCAATATTTTCCCCAAATTTCAGGGAACTGGGTGAATGAAACTGTGACGGAGAAGCTTGGTTACCACAAATGTTATGCTATTTAGGTTCCCAATATCCTATCGGAAGACCACGCAAAACAGAGCCGGCTGTAGTACTGACCTTTCGCGGAGATTACGATGAAAATGGTATAAAAGTTATCTATAGTATCGTAACTGAGAACGAAACTTGGGTAAAATGGAAATAAGCGAACGACATTGCGGGCCGGGAGTCCCCCATTCGGAGAGTTGGATGAAGCATGTCGACTGCGAAACAAAAGGACAGTCGTTGGAATGGGGCACAGAAATTGTCTCAAGAAACCAAGGAAGTGTTTGCAAACGCTGTCAGCAAGCAATATTACGACTCTTAAGGGAGTGATTCTCGTTGATTTCCTTGAACGTGGCACATTGATTAGAGAGGTACTGTCAAACACTGACAAAAAGGGCGGTACGAAACAAATAGGGGAAACTCAGTTTTGTTTCCTCACGTCAATACGCGTCCATACACGGCCAGTCGTACTCGAGAGCTACTACGGGCTTTTGGATGGGAGGTGTTGCATCACCCAGATTTGACACCGAGCAACCATTACCTCTTCCCAGCAATGAAGAGACAGCTGGCTGTACAACGCTTTGCTTTGATACTGACACCGAACTGCATGCTGGTATCAACCAGTAGTTGCTATCGCAGGCGGCAGATTTCCACAGAGATGGTACTGAAAAACTTATGTCACTGTATGATAAGTTAAGAGCGTACCTTTACATTGTATATAAAAAAATTAGTTTTTCCATATTATTATTTTTTTATTTCAAAATTTGTTTCTGTTTTTGGATAGCCCACATATTTTTTTAATATTTTGGAAGATGAATTCCGACTTGTAAGCAGCCATAAAATAGTTCTGCTGCCGACTCTTTTAAAACTTGCATAATACCGACTTTTAAAGGGGAGGGATCCGCTACCCCCCCCCCCCCCCTCCGTCCGCCACCCCCTCATGCCCTTCGTGTGGGAGCTCTTGCCTCTCACGAGAACGAATGCTGCATTCGTCGTTATCACATAGGCCCAAATCTGTCGTGAAAGTATAGAGTGCCATTCTGTTGTCTTCGTCATCATTTCATCCCCATCCGGCCCGCAGGTCGCCCAATGTGGCGTCGAATGTAATAAGACCTGCACCAAGGCAGTCGGACCTGCCCCGTAAGGTGCCTCCCAGCCAATGACGCCAAACGATCATTTCGTTTTTCACCATCATCTCTATTTCGCATAGCTTGTAATTCAGGTAGAATGGTTACATCTGTGAGTACAGAGGCGTCTGTAGAAATTTTACCAAGAGGGGACAAAATTCTTAAATAGACCTTTTTTATGTAACCGATTCGTTGAGTTACTAAACATACTGTACCCAAGGAGCTAAATTTGACTAGAAGACACAATCTAAAGCGATTGATTGTTGTCTAATTAATACTTTTAAGCTAGATTATTTTGATACCTTAGCTGTAAGCCTACTCTATTATACATGCAAAGTACATCTGTCATGTTCTTAATATGAATATGGATGCCAACTCTTTGATTGGTTGATCTGGAGTTTCATCTTCATATGATAAAATTCAGTGTTTCCAACGAATCAAGAAACAAAGCTTGGAAAGTCTACAAAAAATTTATTTCTGGCTCCATAATATGGTATGAAACAAAATTTAGAAATCTGAAACAATAAAAAGTCAGAACCATTGAAAAAAACATGGTGAATATCGACAAAAATCACCACCATTAATACTCCTCGAAGTAGAGGAACAGGATGTAAACTTTGAAAAAAAAAGCTTATTAGCTTTGATATCATCTACAACGCTTTCTTTGCTTACAAAACAAATCTGATCAAGATCACAGCTTTATTTTATCATTTTTATGCTTTCCCTTTTTTGGAACTGACAACCATTGCTAAAACTGAACAAAAATGTTTTGACAACTACATTTTTTTGGCTTGGTGGTGTAATCAATAGTCTGGGGCCTATAACCTCCTAGACGAATGTGAGAAATCTTCCGAGGCAACCTCCAGACCGGCCGATGGAACTGACTTTTAACAATCTCGGGCTGAACTACAGCAGTCCCCGTTTCTCCAGGTTGTCACACTGTTGTGCGGTCAGATTAACTGGACTGCTGAATTCGTAGATTTCTTACTACGTTTGGTGCTTTGTTACACGCCATAAAGACGAGGAGGTTGCAGTTTCTGAAGAGGCCGTTTTTTTACCTTGAAACGTTACACGCTTTTTCCTTCTCCTCTAGTACATAAAACAGGATTTTCTGTTTTGACTGAAGCACCTGGACTCATAGATTAAGAACAGACGGCTACGTTCTTCAGCATCTACTGCAATAGCTGTGCCGTGTAGAACTAAATGTAGAACTGGGAAGCCATCAGGGGTCTTCTTTGTTCACAGATAAAAACGGTAAATTGTTACTGAGATTCTGTTGTGTTTTTGATCAAGTTGGGGACGGATGTATCAATGCTTAAATGGCACTGGAATTCGCGTTTATGGGTATTTCTGCAACCCGAAAAGCGCTGTGGAGCGAGAGACGAAGAAAAGACGGGTGGCACTATTTAAGCCCTGTTCTGTAAAGATTCGTATCCATAACACCAAAACTGCCACAGCGCTAAGAAATCAGCACAATGTTTCATCAACGACGTTAAAGAATCCTCAGACAGGTAATCTTTGCTAAGGTCAGAGTCCTTCCCGTGACCCTAGACAATATTAACCTTCAATTTAATAAGGTCGCAGGCAAATACTGCTAGAAATTCGAGAGAATTTCTTAAAGAAAAAAGCCTGTGCCCAGATTTCAGGAGGGGCGATCGCACAATAAGTAAAATTTCTGTATTAGCTTCCTCCCTGGTGTTGCAGTTGTAACGGCCAGAAGCGTAGCTAACAGCCGTGCGCGGCGACAGCAGACTTAACGGGGAAACATTGCTTTGTTTGGCACCGGCTTAACGCCTACATAGCCTATCTAATGACACTGTAAAACTTCTTAAAACCAGCTTTAGTCATCGTTGAGGAAAACTCAAGTGCATTGGTTAAAACTCGCAGTCAAAGCGAGGTTTCTCAGACTGGCCACATTATTATGGAAATCCACTGGATGCCCTCGCTCGCCTCTGTTATACGAAAATCCTGCCCAAAGTGTGAGGCTCTTCCGAGTATCCACTTAATTAACCTCGTTCCCATATAGAACGTAAGCAATACGTTACACAGGAAATATCACTGAAGCACTGCAGTAAGGGATTAGACATTAATTGTGAGCCTATAGCTTGCAGTTATTTACTTTTCACAAGAGCTCACTTGATTTTAACAAATTTTCTTGGTCTTTGAAGGTTGTAAAAGTGTTCCGTCCTGTAACGTATGAGAAATATTTGTCTGTCCACTGACGCTTTGTAACTGTGAAGTGTGAGTAAATTCGTTGTAAGTCATAATAACATTAACCTTTTAAAAGAATCACGAGACTGCAGGTTCGAAGTTAATCTCCATTTGTTCTAACGTCAGATAGACACACAATTCCAAGAATACTTCTAACTCCCAACCATAGAATATAAAATGTTTGAATTAATGATAAGTTGTATCAGGTAAAGTGAATAAAATATTTTGTTTAGCATTAACTAACTCGCCAACCAAACTCTGTAATTTATTGATAATAACGTATTACCCTATGGCGTACAAGGGCGCGAATACCTACCTGTATCCCTTCTAGCTCTCTCGGACAGACAACAGTAAAATGGGTAATGGTTAGTGGCTGAATATTCTTTTATATTTTCCTTAATGGAGCGAGCGAAAAAAGGACGACAAAGATTTAAAATTACGGCGCGAAGCAGCTATGGGTTCAACGATAGCAAAGCAGAGATTGCCACTATCGCAAATTACGAGAGTCTGCTGATATTACAGGCTGATTATTCAACCATTTGCTACTGGTCTTGTAGCTAACGTTGCTGACTCTCGATCAAGGTGCCACGGGTTCGATTCCCAGGCGGAGCGGGAATTTTCTTCGTTCGGGACAGTGTGTGTGTGTGTGTGTGTTGTCCTCATCAACATTTCATCGTCATCGACGCGAAAATCGTCGAAATGTCGTCTAGTAAAAAAAGACCACGCGACCGAACCTCCCAGAAATCGAGCGGGGTAGTGCATTGGTTACCACAATGGCTTCGCATTCGGGAGGACGGCCGTTCAAACCTGCCTCCAGCTCTGAGATGGTTCGAATGGCTCTGAGCACTATGGGACTTAACATCTGGGGTCATCAGTCCCCTAGAACTTAGAACTACTTGAACCTAACTAACCTAAGGACATCACAACATCCATGCCCGAGGCAGGATTCGAACCTGCGACCGTAGCAGTCGCGCGGTTCCGGACTGAAGCGTCTAGAACCGCTCGGCCACTGCGGCCGGCCTGCCTCCAGCCATCCTGGTTTAGGTTTTCCGTGATTTCCCTAAGTCGGTTAAACCAAATGCCTGGATGGATCCTTGGAAAGGACACTGCCGCTATCCTTCTCCATCCTTGGCTAATCCGAGCTTCTACTCCGTATGTAATGACTTCGCTGCCGACGGGACGTTAAACACTAATATTATCCTGAACCTCCCAGAAAATTACTCGTGGCCAACAATGCCACAAGCGCATTATATTCATCCGCTTTATCACCACAACTTGACACTCACCCTTGTCTCTAAATGTCCTTCCACCCAAGCGTTCGTCATATTGGAGAAATGTGGGAAATGTGGTGCGGTATCTGGTCTGTATAAAAACTTCTCCAGTGAATGACTGCAACAGCTGCTGCGTGCCACGCGCATTTGTCAGTGTCTGCTGTGAATAACTCGGTGCAGATACTGTTTATATCACAACGCACTTTCATTGTTTTGAATGGCACAGTTAGTATGTGATCTTCAGTCAGAATTTATCAACATCCTATATGTGCGTTGTGGTGTCACCGCTAGACACCACACTTGCTAGGTGGTAGCTTTAAATCGGCCGCGGTCCATTAGCACATGTCGGACCCGCGTGTCGCCACTGTGTGATCGTAGACCGAGCGCCACCACACGGCAGGTCTAGAGAGACGTACGAGCACTCGCCCCAGTTGTACGACGACGTTGCTAGCGACTACACTGACGAAGCCTTTCTCTCATTTGCCGAGAGACAGTTAGAATAGCCTTCAGCTAAGTTAATGGCTACGACCTAGCAAGGCGCCATTAACCATTTGTAACGTTGCATGTACCTCAAGATAGAGTCTCACTTGTATCATCCAGAATGCTGTATACCAAAGGACAATATAAAAGTTAAGTGTTCTAGTAGCTACGTTCTTTTCTTTATCACATTCATTACGAATCCTGTTCCAGACTTAACGCCAGACGGCGTGAGTTGACGCGTGCCCTTTCGGCTACTTCACTCTGGACTGGCTGCCTTAACAGTCTACTACATGCGTAATTTCCAGTAACACGAAATGAGCGAACTGTTCTTAACACTTCCATGCCTTGAAATGATGTCGAGCTGAAACTTTTCTTCATTCCTTTGGGCTGTTGCGACTGTGACTATAGATGGCCTGTCGCTCCTAGCGTTCTTCTTCAGATTCACGGTAGCATTTTGCCAAAGTTTTTCTATGTGTAAAGCTTCCACTGTAAACAGAAATGAGTTAGTGATGAGATGCAGTGGCGCCATTTCGCCATTTCATTAGACCACAAAAAATATTTATATGGCGCCTCCGTAGAAGACCTCTTTCACACGCTCCTGGAAAGGTACTGCAATTTTTCTTTCCTAAATTCAGAATCGACGTAACATATGAGTGCAATTGTAAGAACTGCCCTGGAGACGTCAAGAAGCCACTTGATCAGCTTTCTTTTTAATGATAAGAGCTTTTGTGTTTAATAAGCTAGAAGTCGATCGATTCTTTTTATAGAACATATAACTGTTAAGGAACTAGTCCAGACTCCCGAGTATACAAAACAACTGCAGGGTGCGTTAACTTAAACAGAACAGGCAAGGTGACAATCTATCTTCAGGACATATCTATCCGGTTTTGTACTTCCCCACGCATGTACGAACGAAAGACTGCTCCTAAAAATAATGTAAGAGACAACCAAGGAAATGGGTGGATACGGCCCAACTTTTCCAGATGTAGGTGCAACGCCCTCTACAATTTCGCATTCCCCCGACGATAATACCATGGCCGTAAGGACTATAATCCGTTCATCATAAGAATAAACCTGATGTAAACAAACACAAACGCGATGATTGCTCGGAAACCATAGCACACGTACACTGGTGTTGTTACGCTCTACTTATGTATTAGATATCTTATTACTAAGTTACGTTAAATGACACTTTATCTTCAAATGTATTAACAGCCATCAACGTTTTTCTTAATCACGGATTAACTACGTAGTTTTTGTTTCAAAAATCGTGTGCAGTCAAATCCTCTGCAGCCTTGTCTGATTGTCGCGCTGTTAATGCGCAGCATAAAAATGGCTGTGGCTGCTTTCTGGTTCAAATGGCTATGAGCACTATGCGATTTAACTGCTGAGGTCATCAGTCGCCTAGAACTTAGAACTAATTAAACCTAACTAACCTAAGGACATCACACACATCCATTACCCGAGGCAGGATTCGAACCTGCGACCGTAGCGGTCGCCCGGTTCCAGACTGTAGCGCCTAGAACCGCACGGCCACTCCGGCCGGCGGCTGCTTTCTGTTCCGTAGTGAAAATGGCTCTGAGCACTATGGGACTCAACTGCTGAGGTCATTAGTCCCCTAGAACTTAGAACTAGTTAAACCTAACTAACCTAAGGACATCACAAACATCCATGCCCGAGGCAGGATTCGAACCTGCGACCGTAGCGGTCTCGCGGTTCCAGACTGCAGCGCCTTTAACCGCACGGCCACTTCGGCCGGCTTCCGTAGTGAAACACGCTCGTGCAACACGGTTAAAAAGTGCCGAGAAATACGCTGTTCTTAATGTTTTTAATAAATTTACGGAGATAATCGGCCTTGAAGTTTCCCAACCGTGTATATACTGCAGTTGCTGAGCACAGCTACATGGAACGTGTAGCACACTCGCTAGTAGCCGGCACCGTAACAGAGTAGCCGGCACGGTAGCTCAGCGTGTTCGGTCAGAGGGTTAGCTGCCCTCTGTAATAAAAAAAAACTGAGTTAATGGATCAACGACGAACTGAAATGGGTCTCTTGCGAAATCCGCCCCGAGCAGATGCAACGAACGAAAACGAACAAAATGGGATTAAAAAAAAAAACGTGTTCGGCCAGATCTCACTCGGTTAAAAAAAAAAAAAAAAGATAGCGTAATGGGAACTACATAATTTTCTGTCTCGTACAATTTGAAATACCTACATATTGTGATTATAAAACTCATCATCATTTGTTTATGAATAATGCACGTGTTCTTGTTTCTAATTACATACTGGACTTGAAATTCCTGTTTCCATTTCAAATACAAATTGTTAGTTATCGATGTTTTATGAAAGATTGTTAATAAAAGTTGCTTAAATTAAGAAAACATAACAATTTACTTTTGAAGGCGAAAATGAAAAACCAAATCCTCTTTATCTGGACTATGTCCATCGTTTTATACCACAGAGGTAGATAAGTATCATAAATGAAAAACAATCATTTTCGCAGCATCGAGCACATCATACAAATGGTGCATTTTTACATTTGCTACTGTACCATTACAATATGAACCCAACAGAACTGATATGGAGCCAAGCTGCGGGATTTGGCCCGAGAAGTAACAAGACTCTTTAGCTGCCAGACGTACTGGAATTAACGCACGCAGCTTTTTCACATGTCACTGCCGAACGCAGGCGGGATATAGAACGGCTCGTCATAAAAGAAGAGAAAATCTGCGGCTGGTTGGCTTCGTGGATTCTGTTGTTGATAGGCTCATTATCAACATAGCAGATGGCACTTCCATAACTGAAATGTATTTCTCGGATTCGGATAAGGAAGGAATTAAGAGATTACCAGACGACTGAATGTACGTAATACCTTCAGTGGCTTCAGTATTTAATAATACGGTGAAATCTTTGAATACTGTCTTACGTTACACACAGCTTATGCGGAAAAATTACCCTGTGGTTAAGTCAGGAATTTTCGTCATTCTTGTTTTTAATTGCTGTTGTTGTTGTCGTCTTCAGTCCTGAGACTGGTCTGATGCAGCTCTCCACGCCACTCTATCCCGTGCAAGCTGCTTCATCTCCCAGTACCTACTGCAACCTACATCCTTCTGAATCTGCTTAGTGTATTGATCTCTTGGTCTCCCTCTACGATTTTTACCCTCCACGCTGCCCTCCAATGCTAAATTTGTGATCCCTTGATGCCTCAAAACATGTCCTAACAACCGATCCCTTCTTCTAGTCAAGTTGTGCCACAAACTTCTCTTCTCCCCAATCCTATTCAATACCTTCTCATTACTTACGTGATCTACCCACCTTATCTTCAGCATTCTTCTGTAGCACCACATTTCAAAAGCTTCTATTCTCTTCTTGTCCAAACTGGTTATCGTCCATGTTTCACTTCCATACATGGCTACACTCAAGACAAATACTTTCAGAAACGACTTCCGGGCGCTTAAATCTATACTCGATGTTAACAAATTTCTCTTCTTCAGAAACGATTTCCTTGCCATTGCCAGTCTACATTTTATATCCTCTCTACTTCGACCATCATCAGTTATTTTGCTCCCTAAATAGCAAAACTCCTTTACTACTTTAATTGTCTCATTTCCTAATCTAATCCCCTCAGCATCACCCGATTTAATATGACTACATTCCATTATCCTCGTTTTGCTTTTGTTGATATTCATCTTATATCCTCCTTTCAAGACACTGTCCATTCCGTTCAACTGCTCTTGCAAGTCCTTTGCTGTCTCTGACAGAATTACAATGTCATCGGCGAACCTCAAAGTTTTTACTTCTTCTCCATGAATTTTAATACCTACTCCGAATTTTTCTTTTGTTTCCTTTACTGCTTGCTCAATATACAGATTGAATAACATCGGGGAGAGGCTACAACCCTGTCTCACTCCTTTCCCAACCACTGCTTCCCTTTCATGCCCCTCGACTCTTATAACTGCCATCTGGTTTCTGTACAAATTGTAAATAGCCTTTCGCCCCCTGTATTTTACCCCTGCCACCTTCAGAATTTGAAAGAGAGTATTCCAGTTAACGTTGTCAAAAGCTTTCTCTAAGTCTACAAATGCTAGAAACGTAGGTTTGCCTTTTCTTAATCTTTCTTCTAAGATAAGTCGTAAGGTTAGTATTGCCTCACGTGTTCCAACATTTCTACGGAATCCAAACTGATCTTCCCCGAGGTCCGCTTCTACCAGTTTTTCCATTCGTCTGTAAAGAATTCGCGTTAGTATTTTGCAGCTGTGACTTATTAAACTGATAGTTCGGTAATTTTCACATCTGTCAACACCTGCTTTCTTTGGGATTGGAATTATTATATTCTTCTTGAATTCTGTGGGTATTTCGCCTGTCTCATACATCTTGCTCACCAGATGGTAGAGTTTTGTCATGACTGGCTCTCCCAAGGCCATCAGTAGTTCTAATGGAATGTTGTCTACTCCCGGGGCCTTGTTTCGACTCAGGTCTTTCAGTGCTCTGTCAAACTCTTCACGCAGTATCTTATCTCCCATTTCATCTTCATCTACATCCTCTTCCATTTCCATAATATTGTCCTCAAGTACATCGCCCTTGTATAAACCCTCTATATACTCCTTCCACCTTTCTGCCTTCCCTTCTTTGCTTAGAACTGGGTTGCCATCTGAGCTCTTGATATTCATACAAGTGGTTCTCTTCTCTCCAAAGGTCTCTTTAATTTTCCTGTAGGCAGTATCTATCTTACTCCTAGTGAGACAAGCCTCTACATCCTTACATTTGTCCTCTAGCCATCCCTGCTTAGCTATTTTGCACTTCCTGTCGATCCCATTTTTGAGACGTTTGTAGTCCTTTTTGCCTGCTTCATTTACTGCATTTTTATATTTTCTCCTTTCATCAATTAAATTCAATATTTCTTCTGTTACCCAAGGATTTCTATTAGCCCTCGTCTTTTTACCTACTTGATCCTCTGCTGCCTTCACTACTTCATCCCTCAGAGCTACCCATTCTTCTTCTACTGTATTTCTTTCCCCCATTCCTGTCAATTGTTCCCTTATGCTCTAACTGCAACTCTCTACAACCTCTGGTTCTTTCAGTTTATCCAGGTCCCATCTCCTTAAATTCCCACCTTTTTGCAGTTTCTTCAGTTTCAATCTGCAGTTCATAACCAATAGATTGTGGTCAGAATCCACATCTGCCCCTGGAAATGTCTTACAATTTAAAACCTGGTTCCTAAATCTCTGTCTTACCATTATATAATCTATCTGATACCTTTTAGTATCTCCAGGATTCTTCCAGGTATACAACCTTCTTTTATGATTCTTGAACCAAGTGTTAGCTATGATTAAGTTATGCTCTGTGCAAAATTCTACAAGGCGGCTTCCTCTTTCATTTCTTCCCCCCAATCCATATTCACCTACTATGTTTCCTTCTCTCCCTTTTCCTACTGATGAATTCCAGTCACCCATGACTATTAAATTTTCGTCTCCCTTCACTACCTGAATAATTTCTTTTATCTCGTCATACATTTCATCAATTTCTTCATCATCTGCAGAGCTAGTTGGCATATAAACTTGTACTACTGTAGTAGGCATGGGCTTTGTGTCTATCTTGGCCACAATAATGCGTTCACTATGCTGTTTGTAGTAGCTAACCCGCACTCCTATTTTTTTTATTCATTATTAAACCTACTCCTGCATTACCCCTATTTGATTTTGTATTTATAACCCTGTAATCACCTGACCAAAAGTCTTGTTCCTCCTGCCACCGAACTTCACTAATTCCCACTATATCTAACTTTAACCTATCCATTTCCCTTTTTAAATTTTCTAACCTACCTGCCCGATTAAGGGATCTGACATTCCACGCTCCGATCCGTAGAATGCCAGTTTTCTTTCTCCTGATAACGACGTCCTCTTGAGTAGTCCCCGTTAGCTAAAAACGATAAAGTGTTGCCGTTTTCGCCTAGTCGTCTAAGGAGCGTATTGTGGGAGATTTGCAGTGTATTATTTCCCTCTGCTTAAAAATTAAATGACATTCGAAGTTGTATTGCTCCTCTGCTTGCCTCTTTTTACGTGTGAACAGCACCTGGCCACGTCACTGCAGGCTAGCTGTACCAGCTGACCAATCAGTGTTTGTCCAAGTTAAATGCGCCGGTAAAGCTGTTGTCCCTTATTATTCCTAAGTCGATGTGCACCTAACGCACAACACAAAACGTACCCTTATCATCGTACTTGTCAGTACTTGAGACAGCTTGGCTGCAGTCCCCGTAAAACGGAAATCCAATGAGCTTCCAGCAAACGCGGAAAAATACACTGTGCAATGTTTACGTCAGGTTTATTCTTATGATGAACGGATTAGCACGTTGTCATCCATTCTCGAATCGGCAATATTCATATAAACAGCACTGCAGCTCACATGGGTCAAAAACGTGAATCTTTGACATTGCCTTTTACGATATCATTTAAAGGTTAAAAATATGAAGCTTGTACCTGCAAAGATAACCGAATATGATATAGCACGACAGTGGGCTGAAAAGTAGTGCCTCCGAATTTTTTATGTTAAAACTCTTCAAGCTTTTTAAATAAGACAAACGTTATTAGCATTCTATATCTTTAATCTTCATGTCTACATATTTGCAGCTCTCTGTCACTAGATGCTTCCGAACTCTAGCGTGCAACGTCACTATGTGACACACGAGAGCTCTGACATCTGCAACAATCCAGCGCTTGGGATTCACTGTCATTGATCATCCTCCATATGGTTCCAAAGCAGAGAACTCGGAGGCTAACCACGGCTATTGCTTCCACGCGTCGTACGGGAATGGAACGGGTGGAAATAATAATGGTGCAAAAAGTGACCTCTAAACCACTTCTTAAGGTTGCATGCGGAGTAAATACCTGGGTGTAAACCTTGTTGGGATGCGAAGTTGTAGATAAGACATGTAGCAGAATACGATTTATTGGCGGAATATTAGGGAAATGCAGTCTGTCCGCAAAAGAGATAGTTCATCAGTCACTCGGGCGACCCATCCTAGAATATTGCTCAAGTGTGGGGTCCCATGCGAAATAGGGCTAACAGGGGATGTTGAACGTAGACAGAGAAGGGCAGTACGATCGGTCACTAGTTTATTTGACTCGCGGGAGAGTGTCAAGGAGACGCCAAAGATGAAAGGAATTGAACTGGTAGTAGAAGATACATGCAAACTTTCCAGACAAAGACCACTTACGAATTTTCAAGAAACAGCTTGAAATGATGACTAAGATTATATACTACATCTCCCTGCACATCTCTCCCGTAGGAGTCGTGAGGATTAGATGAATTAGAGCACGCACAGAGGCATTTAAGGGGCTCCGAAAAGGCTCAAAATAATGAAAAGTTCAATTTTTACTTTTTTGCGTTTTCTGAATCTGCAGACTATTACCTTTTAATAGATATATAATTATTCAATTCCGAAGACTACAAATATTTTTAAATTTTTTTTGAAATGTGTTCTACATGGGCGTGACCCACTGTGGCGCTGTTAAACTGCTGTCAAATGGTGTTATTATTAATGTCCGTGTTCATCAGGTACATTTTAGTGATGTGAGATAAAGTATGTGTTGTGGCTAACCTGTGATGGTTCAATATATATCGCTGGTGTGATTGTCGATTGTTTCATGTTTATTTACTCTGTCGTTATCTCGAAAATATTCGTAATTAATTCTGTTTCTTGAGTCTCTGTTTTGTTGAAGTATAATAATGAGTAAAAGTAAAGTTATTAGAAATCCTCTGAAGGCTTTTAAGAAAAGGAGAAATGTTGGAAAGCCAAAGGTATGTGTTATTACTGTACACAATAAAGACGATAACCTAGTGAGTGAACCTAACCTCTCAAGTACACCTGCCCATAGCAGTCAAAGTGGGAAAGAAAATACTTCACAGAAGAAGCTTGGTTCAATGAGTGAAAACTATGAATGTTTTATGGGCGAATCGGATGTGAATGAAATATTTGATATGTCGGTTCTCAAAGGAATTTTTTCAAACTGTGTAAGATGTATTCATTGTAGTGAAGTTGGTCTGGAACTCTCCATAATAAAGCACGTAGAACTTGCTAGTGAAATACAACTGAAATGTGATAAGTGTTCATACATGACCACCTTTTGGAACAGTGTTGCTGTAACTGCAACTGAAGAAAATGGTAGCAAAATCTACGAACACAACATTAGATTTGTTCATTCCTTGCGTTCAGTTGGTAAGGGTGCTACTGCAGGTGCAATTTTCTGTGGCATCATGAATCTTCCAAATCCCCCAACCAAGTTTACGACCTATAATAAATTAATAGGGTCTAAAGTAGAAGATGTCTGTATAGAATCTATGAAGAACGCTGCGGAAGAGGCAGTAATGGAAAATAATGGTAACAGAGATTTGACTGCAGCGTTCGATGGTACCTGGCATAAACGGGGACACACATCTCTTCATGGTGTAGTATCTGCCACCAGTATGTATACAGGGAAAGTTTTAGATGCAGCAGTAATATCAAAGTATTGTAGATGTCCACAAAAATATAAAGGTACACATGAAAATAATTGCAAAGCTAACTATAGTGGCAGTAGTGGAGGAATGGAAGTGGCTGGTGTTGCCAGTATATTCCAGCGTTCTGAGGCGTGTGATAAAGTGCGATATGTTAATTACCTTGGTGACGGTGATTCTAAAAGTTTCAAACATGTTCAAGGACTGAAGCCCTATGGTGATGATGTTGTAGTGCAGAGAAATTTGAGTGTATTGGACACGTACAGAAGCGAATGGGAACAAGACTTCGGCGACTGAAAGCTTCGTACAAAAAACAAAAACTCAGTGATGGTAAAGGGTTGGATGGGAAGGGAAGGTTAACTGACAGTGTAATTGACAAAATGAAGAACTATTATGGAATGGCTATTAGGCAAAATACACAAAGTGTCGACGAAATGAAGAAGGCTGTTTGGGCTCTTTTTTTTCATACTTCTTGAACCGATGAAAATCCCCAACATAGCTTGTGTCCCAAAGAAGAAGACAGTTGGTGTAAATATAACAAAGGATTGCTAACTGGTGAAGTGTACACTCATAAGCATAGTCTGCCTCATGCAATAATGGAGGTGATAAAACCTATTTTCAGACACTTAGTAGCACCTGAACTGTTGAAAAAGTGTATTCACGGAAAAACTCAAAACCCCAATGAAAGTGTAAATAGTGTTATATGGTCGAGAATCCCCAAGACTGTATTTGTTGGAATAGAAACACTTCACTTTGGTGTGTATGATGCTGTTGCGACTTCCAATGATGGCAACATTGTAAGGTGCAAGGTATTTAGAAATATGGGAATTAAGATAGGTTCTAACATGGTACGAGCGATGCTTGCTTTAGACAAGGAACGCCTTCGGGCTGCAGACAGGGCTGTAAAGAGTCTAGAAATACAAGCAAGAGTAAACAGGAGGAGGAACAAGAGGAAGCTGGAGGAGGAGTTTGCAGAGGATGAAGATAATCCATCCTATGGACCTGGAATGCACTAAAAAGTTAATCCAATCTTTGTCGCTCGATTCCCAAAACTTTTATTTTCTCATACTAATTACATGTTTTCTAAGGATCTTCCAAACATATTTGTTTCAAACTTTCAGTAAATGTTACACAGTACCTTCTGCATAATTTAACACAGCCTTTTTCCAAAAAACTGTATATTTTTGAATATATAAATAAAAAATTGCAAAAAAATGTTGTGAATTTTCATTACAATTGAAAAAAAATCATCTTTAATAACTGAACTAAAATTTTGTAAAATCCCTGTGTTAAGTTGTAGCCCATATTCCAATAAATAATCTGTAAAAAGTTCAACTTCCTACCTCAAATACTTTGTGAGGAAAGATGTAATTTATAAGCGTTATTTTAACATTGCAAGTATAGGGCGTTCCGGAGCCCCTTAAACAGTCATTCTTTGCGCGCGCAGCGTTATTTAGAGTAAGAAGTCACGCAAAGATAAATTGTGCAAGACTGAGTAATGGTTTTCATATGCAAACTGCTCTGTGTGGAGGCAGCATTTACGTGAAGTGAATCGGCTTTTGGAGCACCGTGTGGTAAGCACGTGTTTCTCTCCCAGACCTCCGCTCCCCCACCTTCCTCCACGATGGCTCATATTTCCTGCCCGCTGCGGGTCCCCCACGTTCACATTCAGAGTGATCGATACCAGCACAACGAATCACTGCCCCGAGACATTGACACAGCACTCTAGCTTCTCATTCAAACTCGTCCGTGTTTCGTTTCGATGGCCTTCAGTCTTAACGAATCGCATACGATAAACAAATGGTGTTTTCAGAAAGCGTACGTGGCAGATAAGTAAAGTTTCTCTATCAGGCAAGACACAGTTAATCGGAGTATGTTCAGAGCCATAATAGTTTCGTAAAGGTTTCTCACACAGCTTAACGCGTAGAGCGTAAATTTGAAAGACACTGACATGAGACGTAGGTAGGGATATTTCGATACAATATGAGTGATTATCGATAATTTTATTTCGGTAAATGTGGAATTCTTATCGATACGTAATATGCAATATTATCATAGTTTCGTAAAAAAATTTAGAATATCCATATCGGAAATATTGAATGGTGTTGAGGAAAACAGTAACTACTAGTTGCATGATAACTAAAATCTCTACAGTATCTACGTAGTATATAGAAAATAAAAATGCAGTAATAAAAATTACACATCTTGCGCAATCTATAATAAATGCTTCAGATTTTAGGAATGTTTACTATTAATGCAAAGCATGCACCGACTACATCGGAAAAGTGGTTCGAATACTGATCTTACGTGTACACTCGATATGGTCATACAATTGAAGCGTAACTCACATCTTACCTGGTAATCAAACATTGTCTTTCTTTTAAAAAAAGTTATTGTAAATGACAAGTTTGTATCTTAAAGAAAAATTTTTAATGAGGCATTGTAAAAAAGGCCTCGACCCATACGTCTGGGTAGCATAAAATTTATGTCGAGGCCTACATTTTGTTTGATTCTGAAATATTTATACTTTACTACTTACGGTTGTGATTCATGAAAACAGCATAATTTCCACACGTCGCCTTGTATTCTACATAAATCCATGTGTGTTCAAGAGAACATAAAAAATACACAAGCAGTCGTACCATCAGTACTGATACTTTTGTTTCAATATTATGAATGCATAGATATAATTTTAGGTTTTGATATCGATAGCAAAGATATCTAATCTAGTATTAGATAATTTCGAGATAAATACTGATCCAATTCACGCTGGTCTATCATAGAGACCAGTGTGAGTGTAGTTTTCTTGCGTTTTTCAAACTCGTGTAACCTAATGATCCATGGGCAGTCTCACGGCGTATTTATTAGAGTAAATGTTCTCAGTGCACTTGTTTCTTCCAGAGCTTTGAATATGCTGGCTAAAAGTGAATGGACGAGTAAAACGGAGAAGTGAGGTATGTAGATTGTTAAACAGTAACTTCACTTCAAGTGTTTAATTTCAAGATACAAACCTACAATGCAAAAGAACGTCAACGACGGCAGTGAAAAGTAAGTCACACAAGAATGTGGTCATAGACAGTTTCTTAAAATTTTATTATGTTATCAAGTGTTCTGCTGCAATACGGGTTTGCTGTCGCTGTTGCAAGGACTCTTGCATATGATGCAACAGTGCGATTTTTTTAAATCCTCTTTGGCTGTCGGAACTTGTGCACAGACTTCATCTTTGGGTTGACCTCATATATAAAAAGTCCAGCGGCGAATGTGCAGGCCAAGTGATAATGGTTTCACGTCCTAGACAACGACCGTGAAAGAAGTTGGGTGAGCGCTTTCATAGAAACCACAAAGTAGTGGGCCGGGCCCTCATAGTGCTACTATCACATACATCTACTTATCTCAAGAGGCGCTTCCTCTACGAGAGCCGCTACACTTCTGTAATAGATTGTGCGTATCCTTTACCCGTTAAGGTTTCTTCGGTGAAGTAAGGACCAATCACGGAACCTCTTGCAATTCCACGTCAAACGTTTCACTCTATTATAATGATCGAAGCGAACGAAATGAATTAAAATTTGTGCTGCGGCCGGGACTAGAACCTAGGTCTTCTTGCTTTGTAGATAACAATGCTAACCATTACACCACCGCAGTAGGAGTGCCACCATTGCTGCACGAATTACCTTTTTTTTTTTTTTTTTTTTTTTTTTTGTAACCTCATTTTGTTCGTCATAGTTCGTTGCAATAGTTCGTGACGGACGTCTCCAGACGCCCTTTGAAGTTCGCTATTGATCCTTTCACTCAGTTTTTTTTATTACAGAGGGCAGCTAACCCTCTGACGGAACACGCTGAGCTACCGTGCCGGCTAACTACCTAAGCTGACTGCCCTCCTCAACACAACCTTCAGTTCATTTTCCCCTGGTATATTGTCACTACTGCCAGGGCTCTCCGATATTGGCAAGCACCCCAGCATTGGACGTAATGGGACGTCTTTGTACCATTGGTGATTTTATAGATCTTATAATTAATTGTTTCCCTGAGACATTTAAGTCTCTTTCTATCATCTACGATAATGATCGAAGCAGACGAAAAGAATTAAAATTTATGCTGCTGCCGAGACTTTTTTTTCCATTTTGTTAGTTATGGTTCGTTGTATTTCGTCGTAACGGACGTCACATGACAGCCGTCGAAGCTCGTTGTTGATCTTTTCACTCAGTTTACTTTATTACAGAGGGTAGCCGACTCTCTGACCGAACACGCTGAGCTACCGTCCCGGCGGACTCGAACCCGGGTCTTCTAGTTTGCTAGGTAGAAATGCAAACCATTACACCACTGCCGTACGATGGTCGAATTTGCTGCACGTATCTCTACCGGTCTGATGTTCAACGCATATTCATTATATTTGGCTTTTACGATTTGTAAAGGTAGCTCTTTGAAGAAGGGAAAGTATTATAATCATGTCTTCTGCAGTCTCACTGGTTAATCTGCTTCTGAAGTGACGTATTATACGAACGAAAGCTGGACTGACTTATTCCTGAGGTCCTCGTAATTTATCTGAAGCTAAAATGATGATTATAAGCAACAGCTACCAGAACCAAGGTGCAGTAGGCCGTTTAGGTGAATGTCTACGAGTAGTGAGACGGCTGCGGTGGATCAGTCCTTCATTTCGCTCTCTTCCGCACCGTGACTGCCAATAGACAGAATTTTGTATTTGTATTTGTCTTTTATTCGCCTCATCTTACCGGCGGTCCGAAAAATATTGGCTTACTAACAGACTTGATAGACAGTTTTGTTTGTCTTCGTTCGCCGGTTTTTAGTCTTACAGTTTCCTTAACTTTTATTTACAGCTCCAGAGTCCACAGGGACGTGAACACAGATGGCACACGTATATTAAAGGAAAGAAATAGACTACGAAATCCTACCATGGACTATTTTAACTGAATAAAACGAAGTGTGCTTCGCAACGAGAAAACACGTTTCACTAATTCCGCACACAATACCAGTGTCAATAAATTACTAATATAACGGTTCCAGATGCCATGTACATAAATTGAGAATTTTATCGGTATTAGGTCAGAAGTGACCTAAGTAAGCCGTGACACTTGCCGAACCAGAGAAATGGAGTGGTGGGAGCAGACACAATTCTGGTATTTGCTGACGATGTTGCGATCCTTGGCGAAACTCTAGAGCAAATTGTTGTTGATACTTCCCTATTCCTCCAAAATGCAAAGGAAATTGGGCTGTAGGTGAACGAGGACAAAACTAAATACCTTGGAGTATCACGTCGTCGAGTTCTCCCTCCTTCCATTGTTGTAGGCGGCCATAGCTTCCAACGAGTTGAAGAGTTCAAGAACGTGGGCTCAATATTAACCAACAAAAGCGAAGTGATGAAAGAAGTACAGGGTGTCCGGAAATACTTTCCCTGATTATATAAATTGATAACTCAGGCTAGAAGTAAGATACAAATATGAAACTTGTGTGTAATTGTTTACAGCTATCAAAGTTTTTTTCTGTTTTAGGTTCGCAGTACGTAAGTAGTGGATGAGGTGCAGTGCCCAAGAAGCCCCGTTAACCAATCAGGAGAAGGCACAGTGTGTCCTGTGGTACCATGTGACACGATCACCAACCACAGTGCAGAGACACTTCCAGACAACATTTGGAAGAAATCCACCTGATGTCAAGAGCATTAAAGCCTGGTATGAGAAGTTCAAGAACACAGGATCGGTTGCTGACCTTCCGAGGTCTGGTCGACCAAGAACCGCAGCAGACAGGTGGAAGCTGTAAGGCAGTCTTTTCTGCGAAGTCAGAAGAAATCGGTGCGCAGGGTCTAACGTGAATTACAGATGCCAAAAAGCTCTCTCCATGACATTTTACACAAACGTTTATTGTTTCGTGCATACAAAGTGCAAATCGTTCAGGCCTTGTTGCCCAATGACAGTACACGTCGATATGACGTTGCGGTCGAAATGCTATCATGCATTGAGGGCGATGATGGTTATCTCAGACGAATTGCCTTTTCCGACGAAGCGACCTTTTTTGTGCGTGGAGTAGTGAATCGCCATAATGTGCGCATTTGGGGTTCACAACCCACTGGCGAGGTCATGGTGTGCACCAGAGGCAGTCCAAAGGTGACTGTTTGGTGCGCGCTATTGCACGATCGAATTATCGGGCCATCCTTCTTCGCTGAGGCTACCATCACATCTGCAGTGTATCTGGACATGTTGCAACTGTATGCTGTTCCTCAGCTGCTTCAAGATCACCCCGATGTCTTGTTTCAGCAAGACCTTGCACCGCCTCATTGGGGTTTGGACGTCCGTGCCTATCTCGATATGACCTTTCCTGGGCGATGGACTGGTCGTGATGGGCCAACGGTTTGGCCTCCACGCTCTCCTGACATAACCCCATTAGACTTCTTTTTATGGGGTTATGTCAAGGACGAGGTCTACCGAACACGTGTACCAGATCTTGAAACCCTGCGGCAATGGATAACCACAGTCGTTGAATCGATCCCTCAAGTGATGTTGGCTAATGTGTGGACGGAAATTGAACATCGTCTAGATGTGCTACGTGCTACCAAGGGTGCTCATGTGGAAGTTTACTGATGCGTGAAAAAAACTTTGATAGTTTGTAAACAATTAGACACCAGTTTCATATTTGTATCTTACTTCTAGCCTGAGTTATCAATTTATGTAAACAGGGAAAGACTTTTCGGACACCCTGTATTATACGAACGAAAGCTGGACTGACTTATTCCAGAGGTCCTCGTAATTTATCTGAAGCTGATGATTATAAGCAACAGCTACCAGAACTAAGGTGCAGTAGGCAGTTTAGGTGAATGTCTGCGAGGAGTGAGACGGGTGCGGTGGATCAGTCCTTCATTTCGCTCCTTTCCGCACCGTGACTGCCAATAGACAGAATTTTGTATTTGTATTTGCCTTTTATTTGTCTCATGTTACCGGCGGTCTGCAAAATATTGGCTTACTAACAGACTTGATTGACAGCTTCGTTTGTCTTCGTTCGCCGACTATAGTCTTACAGTTTCCTTAAATTTTTATTTACAGCTCCAGAGCCACAGGGGGAAAACGTGAACACAGACGGCACGCGCACATTAAAAGAAAGAAAGAGACGAGGAAATCCTACCACTGAATATTTTAACTGAATAAAACTAAGAAGAAAACACGTTTCACTAATTCCCTACATAATATCAGTGTCAATAAATTACTAATATAGCGGCTCCAGATGCCATGTACATAAATTGAGAATTTTATCGGTATTAAAACTGTTCAAATATGTGTGAAATCTTATGGGACTTAACTGCTAAGGTCATCAGTCCCTAAGCTTACACACTGCTTAATCTAAATTACCGTAAGGACAAACACACACACCCATGCCCGAGAGAGGACTCGAACCTCCGCCGGGACCAGCCTATCGGTATTAGGTCAGAAATGAACTAAGTAAGCCGTGACACTTGCCGAACCAGAGAAATGGAGCGGTGGGAGCAATACTTCCCGATTCCTCCAAAATGCAAAGGAAATTGGACTGGAGGTGAACGAGGACAAAACCAAATATCTTGCAGTATTACGTCGTCGAGTTCTCCCTCCTTCAATTGTTGTAGGCGGACATACCTTCCAACGAGTTGAAGAGTTCAGGTACCTGGGCTCAATATTAACCAACAGAAGCGAAGTGATGAAAGAAGTACATTAACGCATAACATGTGCCAATCGCGTGCTCTTTAGTCTGAACATTTATTTTAAATTCTCGTCTAATATTTCGGAAGAACAAAATCCATCTGTACACGACACTGGTGAGGCCAGTAATTTTATACGGTTGTGAAACTTGGGCGACATCAGCAGCGACAGAAGATTCAATATGTGCGTTTGAAAGAAAGGTACTTCGGAAGATCTATGGACCCGTCTGCAACATGGAAGGTAAATAAGAAAGAAGAAAGAAAGACTTGTACTAGAGGTTTGGAAAGCCACACATTGGACGAATATTGGTACAGAGGCGACTACGAAGACCTGTACCAAAGGTTTGGAGAGCCACACATTGGACGAATATTGGGTCAAAGGCGACTACAATGATTTGGACACATCTTACGAACGGAAGGATCCCTTACCGAGAGAGTCCTCCACTGTCAACCCACGGGAAAATGCCAGAGAGGACGCCAAAGAACTCGATGGAAGGGGCGAGTGACGACGATCCTTCAAGAAGTGGATCCCGCGGCCTTGGAGGATGATGCTAGAGACCGGAAAAGATGGAGTGCCATCTGCAGCAAATCCCTCCGCTCTTGTAACCGACAGACATTCCTTTTATTGGAGTTTTTGTGTTTTTAATGTTTTTTCCTATTGTTCTTTCTGCTGTAGGCCTCAAAGGCCCGTTAATGCAATAAATGATGATGATGATTAGGTCAGAAATATCATTACACGGAAGACGTGAGACGATGTGATACATGTATATTTCTCAAACCTCTTAAAGTCTGTCACAGTTACAGTGAATCCTAAAGTATTCATCTAACTGTATTTTATTTATTGATTTTAAGAAACAAAGTATGTCTGTGGCATATATAAAAGACGAATGCAAAATATGAAGAGCCACTTCTGTGGAAAATACCTCAGTAAATAATTTTTATTGAAAGCAAGGAACAAACTACATCCATAGTTTTACATCCATAGTGATAATAAGGTAAACAAAACAGAAAGTTTCATACAAAAGCTACTTCATAAAGCATTCGTCTACTAATGTTTTTGACGATAAAGACTGAAAACGTAGTTTAAATTACAAAAATTAATATCTAATGGGATTTGCCTTTACAGTTATTACTACTTGCAGTCGTCTTGGTATTGAGCTGACTAGGTTTGTTGTCACAGAGGATGGAATTTCGTCTCATTCTTCTCGAAAAGCTTGTTTTAAGTTGTTGTAGTTAGAAATTTGCAATTTTCTGAGGTTCTCTTCCAGCACTTTCCAAGATTCATATCTGGGCTCTGTGGAAGGCTCTTAATGTGTATCGGTGTACTGAACAGGAGCCTCAATTCGTATTTCTAGCCTTATGCGTCCGGTCTTTGTTCACTTGAAAGATGTAATTTCTTTCGAGACTAGATGTAATTTCTTTCTGCACTAGCATTTAGATTTTCCTCTAAGATATTAATATACATGCCTGTATAAAATGTAGTTTTCTAGCATCTGCACCACTCATAAACCCTAGGGAACCCCACAGAGTATCACCGTAGGCCCAAGATTCTGCAAGCAGCGTCTGCGTATTTTTCTTACGCCACACCATTCTCCTGCCATCCGACTCGCATATGTTACGTTTACTTTCATCAGAAAATTTAAATCTATTCCAGAAGTCTTCCTTCTTGTTTCTATGTATCTGGGCAAACTCAAGACGCTGCTTCCGATTCTGTTCACTGACTCCTGACTGCGTTGGCACATACCCTCTTGCCCCTCTACTCTAACTCCCCCGCCAATACAGGAGCGCTGATTTTAGAATTTTTCTTGATTAACCTCACGTCTGCAAAGGTCAACGAGCAAGGGCATCCGATCCGTGGCTGGTTCCTCAATGTTTTGGTCATGCAAAAGCGATCTGCTGTCAACTGAATCGTCGATCTAGGTCCGCCGACTTCTTTAGCAATCTCATAAGACGATTCACAGTGATTATACAAGCATAGAATAACTACCCTTACGGCTATTGTTACAAACTACATTGTCCAGTCGTCGATCGAAACAAGTTGCAAAGTGGTCGCGAACTGTTGACGCTGGAGTGTGCCGTGGGTAAGCATTAAAGTTTCACCCGCGACACCAATTTTAGACATATGCAGATGGTGAACGAATACTTTATGAATTAGCTTTTGTATGACATTTTCTATTTTGTTCTCTTTGTTACCGCTGTGAATCCATTATGTTCCTTGTTTTGATTTACTGATGCTCTTTCCAGACGACTGGCCCTTCAGATTTTGCATTCGCTTCTTGTTACATGCCACTCACTTATTTTTAAAAAGTACAACTGGACGAATACTTTTTGGACTCACTGTACAATTTTCACGTAGTTGCATTCATGAAAATGTTTTTAGAACAGCAGATACTATCCCGTGTAGACCATGTCGCTCTGCCTGCAGCCACATTCCTGCCACGCGCATTCTTCTCTGCCGCCACAGCACGTAAAATTTATCAGATAGACCATTTCCGGCTGATAACGCTGCTAATGGCCAGCGCCCCCTACGTCACTTGTTGGGCAGCAGTGTCGCGGACTTTAGTTTTCGCTGCGCCAAGCGGTGGCGTGATGTTGTTACTCGGTGTGTGTTTCGTACTGATTCTAAACAATTATACCATTCAGCTAAGAAAAATTTTAAAACACCTGCTGTTCCAATTAGTCAATCTGGAAGAGCGCTATACAAAGTAAATTACGCGGCGTGTTTTTTAAGTAAGTACTGTTTTGAAATTAAAAAAAGACGTGCTAAGATATCTCAATAATTTTTAATTGAGAGCCTGTACCTTAATCTACTTTTCTACATAATTTCCGTCAATATTGACAGTCTTCCGCCTGTCTTGTTAACCTCTGCATCACCACTGTTTTGACTTCGTCATCGTCTTGAAGACGCTGACCGCCCAGGTGTTTCTTCAAGTGCATGAACAGATGGTAGTCAGTAGGCGCAAGATCGGGGCTGAACGGAGGATGATCTAGAGTTTCCCATCGGAAAGATGTGATGAGATCTTTGGTCTGATTCACCACATGCGGACGGGAATTGTCTTGCAGCAAAACGATGCCCTTGCTCAACTTTCATGGACTGTTGCTTTGATTCTGGTGTGACGTAGGCCACCCATGTTTCACGCCCGTAACAATTTGGCTTAAGAAATCACCACCGTCGTTGTGGTACTGCTCAAGGAAAGTCAGTGCACTGTCTAAACATTTGGTTTTGTGCACATCCGTCACCATTTTCGGTATCCAACGTGCGCACAATTTTCGGTAATTCAAGTGCTCGGTCACAATGCCATGCAAAACACTACGAGAAACATTAGGAAAGTCATCCCGCAAAGAGGAAATCGTAAAGCGTCTGTTTTCTCTCACCTTGTTGTCCACTTCCTGCACCAAACTTTCATTAACGACCGAAGGACGCCCACTCCATTGTTCATCATGCACATTTGTGCGGTCATCTTTAAATGCTCTCACCCACTTTCTTACCATTCCATCACTCATAATGTTTTCTCCGTAAACTGCACAGATCTCACTATGAATATCGATCGCTTTTAGGCCTTTACCACTAAGAAATCTTATAACAGCCCGTACTTCACAGTCGGCGGAACTCACGATTATCGGAGGCATCTTAAACACTCAGTACACAACGTAAACAAGGAATAATCAGACTGTAATGGCGTCAGTGCGTAGATTAAGGTGCAGGCTTTCATGTAAAAATAAAATCATTGATATATCTTAGCACGTCTTTCTTTAATTTCAAAACGGTACTTACTTAAAAAAAAACACACCTCGTATATATCAGGTGACAGATAAAAGTGATTATTTCCTCCAAATGAGTCCTTTGTGCTACTCCCAGATAGTTCTTAAATGGCTCAAGTGGCTCTGAGCTCTATGGGACTTAACTTCTGAGGTCATCAGTCCCCTAGAACATAGAACTACTTAAACCTAACTAACCTAAGGACATCACACACATTCATGCCTGAGGCAGGATTCGAACCTGCGACCGTAGCGGTCGCGCGGTTCCAGACTGTAGCGCCTAGAACCGCTCGGCCACTTCGGCCGGCCAGATAGTTCTTCGTTTGGATTTCTTACTGAAAAGTAGAATTCCTACAACAGCATCCCTTTTCTCTCGAGTTATAGGTAAAACATATTATAAAAATGTTTAAAAAACTATATAACTGTTGTACATCAGATACGCTGCGGAAGTTAACGCATAAAGATGATATTACTTTTAATGTTATATGAGAATGTTGACCTTGCTGAAAAATTGAGCACAATATTTACAAGCAAGTTATCTTCGATTCTACCTTTGCCAGTATTGCAACATTAATTACCGATTAAATAGGCGCCTAGTGTTGTGCAAAACTGACTGGAAAAACTGTTTTCGTAATCTGCGTTAGTATCTCCCAGAGCATTCAACTATACGAGGAGACAGAAATGCTCTTGGCCTACAGTTCAGCATACAAAACCTGGACGAGGCAGCTTAATTAGAGCTAAAGGAGAACCTTCGAAGAGGCGTGTGTTCTCATCTTCGATAAGATGAACATTGATAGTCGAATAGTCGAATAATCTACACCTGCCGATGTGATACTTCACTTTATGGTTGCACGCAGCTTATTTGCCGCATGCAAGTGGCGAGTATATTACGACTTCGACGTCACAAAAACTTGTGAGATCATAGAAAGAATAATTAAATAACTGGAAGGAGCTGGGCTGCGCATTGTACCTGTTGTTCCGACGTCGGGGTCAAAAATTTGAAATTACAGAAGCAGCTTGGGTTATCCACAAATAAATCATATTTCTCAAACCATGCGAGTCGTGATAGGATAACCAAGGATTCAGCCAGCAGTGTACCCCTTACTGAAATTGCAAAGAAACCTCATGTTAGATGAAGGGCCTCTTTTGCCAGATGTCATAAAACTAATGCAAACTGTGCTGGGTCATCAGAAGTGCGATCTTTCAATTGTGTTTCATATTCTTCAGGAGCAACGTAGTATTACTGGACGTGCACTCCAAGGTGAGAGGATAGTTGTGCGATTTGTATCACGCAGCTCTGCGCAAGTTGTGAAATGTTATCTGCTGAAGAAAATGTGAAAGTGCTTTCTTGAACTAATACACGTTATATATTAAACTTGAGATACCCTAATTGATACGATTTCTCTGAAAAACGGATGCGGTGTCAACATTAAAAACAGGCTTCTGGAAGCCTGTTTGGCTATGGTTGTAGGAAGTAGGGTGACTCTCCAAGCATTTAGAAAGGGGTTTTGACATCGGTAAATTCAGCCATTGGTCTCTTTAGGGATATAAGTAACGTGGGCCTATCTTACATATTGACTACTAGGTTAATGTACTACCTATAGATTTTTTTTCCAGACTTTGCGATCTTAGTGCATGCCATAACAATTCCAGAAAGTTCAAAGTAAAATACGGGCTGCTCGTCATAACACTCACAGGAAATGCGAACGCTATTCCTTCCTCTGTTGGATTATTTATTTTACGCACCATTTTGCACTAGAAAAGTAACTTTGACAACCTGAACCGCAGCACTAACCGCACACGAAACCATTAACTAGCTGATCCGCTAAACTTAACCCTCCTAGTACCACTGCGGCCAATATGACCCTATAAGCACATTTGAAATATATATCTCCATTGTTTTCAAAACAATTATTTTCAAAATTTATGACTTCGTCTCTCTAAGTTACTTGTGTGCAATGGCATATTTTTCAGTTTTACATTTACAACATATTAAAATTTATTCATGGTCTATGAACTGGGTACCACTGGGGTCAGCATGGCCCCAATCTAAATTTTTGTTTTGTTTCTTGAATGTAACATTATGAAAACAGAATGACGAACGCTACGTTGAACAGATGTTATACGAAACACCTGCAACAATGAAACTAATATTTCCTGTTTATTATTTATACCCATTGTTGCCATTTCTTGCCTCAGCCGTTGTTGTGTATTGCCTCAGTTGTCGCTACTGTTTTGCCTCAATTGTGCAAGAACTACGTTATAAGTAGAAATCGTTTCAGTAGTGGTGAAATAGAAGCAATTTTGAACTAAGAAGAGGAATTAGGAGATATACAGTCTGATGACGATGAAGAGATTGATGCTCTTATTTCTGGAGGTAGTGAATCAATTGAAGATTCTGATCAAGATGTTGGAGATTTGGAAACTCTACTTCTGGAAGTTGCTGACATCTCAAATCAGAATGTTTTCAAGTAAGTACATATAATGTAACATATGTTATGTATCAGTAAGTCCTTACCACCTATGTAGGGAGAAATGATCATCATAATAAAATAAGAGAAATCAGAGCTCGAACGGAAAGATTTAAGTGTTCCTTTTTCCCACGTAGGTGTTCCTTTTTCCCACATGCCATTCGAGAGTGGAATGGTAGAGAAGTAGTATCAAAATGGTTCGATGAACCCTCTCCCAGGCACTTAAGTGTGAATTGCAGAGTAACCATGTAGATGTAGACGTAGAAACTTTAATGATAGTACTACTACTACTACTACTAATAATAATAATAATAATAATAACAATAATAATAATAATAGTAATAATAAGTAAGTACATAAGTAAAATAGTAATCCCATTTTTTCAGGTTGAGAATGGAAATGAAACATGGCGAAAAAATCCTTTTAGATTACATGGGAGACAGCCAGCACGAAGTATATTGAAGACGGCTCCGGGTCCCACGAGGCATACTGTAAGGAACGTAAATACTGTGCAGTCATTATCTGAATAATTTATGAAGCCAAGCATTTTTCAGATTATTTTGAAGTGGACCAACAAAGAAGGTAACATTACTCTCGGTAACAAATGCACAGATCTTGATAGAGAAGAATAGACCTGCTTATTCTTACGTGAGTGTACAAAGAAACAATGAGGGCATAGTGAATTTATGGAACGAAGAGCATAGCCAACCTATTTTCAGAAGTTCTATGGCAAGGAATCGCTTCACAGAAATATCACGCTGTATTCGGTTTGATGATGTTCAGCACTGGCGAGAGAATCGTAGCCCTGATAAATTGGCTCCTATAAGCGATTTAACAGTGGGTAAGCAGATTACATGATGCATACGAACCACACGAGAATATTACAGCTGATGAACAATTGGTAACTTTTACAGGTAGGTGTCCATTTCGCTAGTACATCCCCTCAAAACCTGGAAAGTATGGTATAAAGATATAGTCTGCATGTGACAGCACTAATTAGTATGTCACACACCTGCAGGTGTACACAGCAAAAGGGCGAAGGCCAGCCTAGAGAAATAAATCAGGGAAGAAAAGTAGTGTTAGAACTGACAGAACATTTATCCGGGAGCGGTAGAAATATCAAAGAAATTTCTTTCTAAGTTTGGAGTTGGCAAAGGAACTAGAACGAAAACAAATTACTCTGTTAGGGACACTAAGAAAAAGTCGTCGTGAACTAACTGCAGAATTTATCGAAGCAAGGGGAAGAACTGGAGCTTCATGTCTCTTCGGATTCCAGAAATCAGTTACAATAGTCTCCTAATACCCAAAAACGGGTAAGATAGTGACATTACTGAGTACTATGCATTTCAGAGAGCAAATAGGTGACGGCGAAGCAGCAAACCTATTATAATCCTAGACTATGATGCAACTAAATCAGGTGTAGACGCAATGGACAAGTTAGTCAGGACCTACACCACGAAACGTATGACAAGATGATACCACTGGTTATTTTTTAAAATGTTTTGGATATTAGTGCCCTAAATGCTTTCATAATTTGGCTGTCCTGACTGGAATGAAAAAACCAACTATAAAAGAAGAGAATGTCTTCTGGAACTGGGAACAAGCCTAGTACAGAAAAACAAAAGTCGGCACAGCAAAGCTTTTCTTCCTTGTCTGCCTGCTTCAGCAGAAGTGCATACGGGGGCAAAACGTGGACAGTGCTCCTATGCGAACGTTCAGTGGATAGAAAACATTCAGAAACATGCAGAAGATGCTTTTATTTTGTCTGTAAACAACATTCGGGGATTTTTTGTTTTAAATGTAAAGACTTGCTTTGTTTTAAATGTAAGGATGTATAAGATCAAGGATTAAGACAAGATATGTAAGTGCTTATACACATAGTTTACTTGGTTTCAATCAGTAATGTATGCTTTTATGTCAGTTCATTAAAATAAATACAATACTGCCAAAATATCCTGTGTTAATTACTTGGAGTCATTTTGACCCCGTCGGCACTCAGTGCAGCAAAAAAATTGTGGTAGTAGGAGGGTTAAGGATGATATTGATAAAGCAGCATAACATATTGACTAATTGGTGGGAATGAATGAAAATGCGGAAGAATGTTGCCAGTGGTCACTCTGGCGGCCACAGAAAGTTGGACGTCACATTCAGTATGTGAATGAAAAAGTACCCGATAAGTTCTTAACTTTGTCATCTGTTATTCGGGAGCTTGACTGTATTGGAACGCGCAGCTACGAAGTATTAAATTGGTGTGAAATAACACCACGTGTCCTGATGGAGATGGTCGCTGCAACTCGTAAGACCTGTAATTTCAAGTGCTGTGACGTACGCCACAGGGCCGCGTCACATGGCGTAAGGTCAGCGTGACTATGGCGCCAAATGTGGCTGGCCTCACAACACGAGGCAGTTAGAACGGGAAAAAGACAGTGTGTGTCAAGCAGTGACAAGTTACAGTGCGCTGTGCTGGTTTTCTTCATTACAATGTCGCAGACACAACATTTGGCTGATTTCAAAAGAGGAGGAATCATCGGGAAACTGGTTCAAATGGCTCTAACCACTATGGGACTGAACATCTGAGGTCATCAGACCCCTAGACTTAGAACTACTTAAGCCTAACTCACCTAAGGTTCAAATGGTTCAAATGGCTCTGAGCACTATGGGACTTAACATCTGAGGTCATCAGTCCTCTAGAACTTAGAACTACTTAAACCTAACTAGCCTAAGGACATCACACAGATCCATAGCCGAGGCAGGATTCGAACCTGCGACCGTAGCAGTCTCGCGGTTCCGGACTGAAGCGCCTAGAACTGCACGGCCACCGCGGCCGGCTAACTCACCTAAGGACATCACACACATCCGTGCCCGAGGCAGGATTCGAACCTGCGACCGTAGCAACCGCGCGGTTCCGGACTGAAGCGCCTAGAACCGCTCAGCTGCAGCGGCCGGCTTCGGGAAACTGGAAGAAGGATAAAGTGTGGCGAGTGTAGCCTAGGAATTTGGTACTGCTCACAGCGTTGTTACGCGTCAATGGCGTTCTGAACCACAAGTGCTGCTGTCCGAAGGAAAGTAAGTGGTCGACCATAGTCAACTACAGCAATAGATGACGCTACATTGTGCAACAGGCAAAAAAACGACCAATTTCAAACAGGGGGTGCCATTGCAGCTACATTTAATAGGACTGCAAATTACGAAATCTCACGATCCACAGAAGCACGGCGACTGCATGGCGGTGTCCTCTTCGCCCAAAGACGTTCGGATGACACCTGTACAAATACAACACCGTTTGAGATACTGCCAAGAGTGTAGGGACTGGGCGAAGAATAAGTGTGACTGCGTGTGCTTGTCACATGAGAGCAAATTGAGTATGAGCAGTGATCCTGAGCTTATCCCTCATACGGCGAGAGATGGGGATATGTAATCCTCCCAGGAACATTGTCGAACATGATCGCGTTTGTGGTCCATGTGTTACGGTGCGGCCGGCCGCAGTGGCCGAGCGGTTCTAGGCGCTACAGTCTGGAACCGCGCGACCGCTAAGGTCGCAGGTTTGAATCCTGCCTCGGGCATGGATGTGTATGATGTCCTTAGGTTAGTTAGGTTTAAGTAGTTCTAAGTTCTAGGGGACTGATGACCTCAGAAGTTAAGTCCCATAGTGCTCAGAGCCATTTGAATCTTTTTTTTTTTTTTTTTTTTTTTTGGAGGAATACAAGGGCCAAAACCCATATGGAAGGAGGCGTAAACAAGCACAAACAACACAACAAACCACATGGGAATATGGGAATACACAAACACGCCCACAGATTCCGAAACTGAGGAAGGAACACTAAGTGAACATAACTCAGAAGGGACAAACATGTAAGGGACGAAAACCAACAATGTATGACACTGCATGCCACAACACAGTCACAAACAACACAACAATCATAAAACAAATAAACACCGGTACCACATACTAAAACTGTAGAACAAGGTAATGTCGCTTGGGAGGAGAAGGCTCGAAGTACTTTTAGTTCGAGGCTCCTCCTCCCCAATGGCGTCCTGCATAGCGTTTAAAGTATACTGCACACAAGCTGTAATGTATTGCTAGTCTTATTGTGTGCAGACAGAGGTATATTCTCTTCTCTGTTCAAAGCTATAATCAATGAATTTCATATATCAGAAATGTATTAAGTTATTTAAGGAATAATGCATTCAAGTAGCAATGAACTATATTCTATTTCAACTAACAAGTTACAAACATAAGTGTATTTCTCATGTGAAGCTAAAATTCATGTATTCCATGTATGAAGTGCTCAAACAGCATTTAATCTGTACAATCTGGGTAAACATGCATTAGCGCAAACCATTTCAGATGAGAATAGCTCGAGGTTGTACCGAGACCTTCTCATCTGAAATAGATAGAAATAGGCCATTACTAACCAACATGCTCTCTCTCTATATTACAATTTATTCTTAACCACGCTCATTGTGTTACATTTTCCTTTTTTATTTTTCTTTAACATTTGCATTGTATAAATTATATTCTCATCAACTAGGTAGTAACAAATTATATGGAACCATTTTAACAATTGTTAAGCATTCAGTTCGCTGTAACCTCAGAGAAATCTTTGCATATTATGTCCTTTATATTATTTAAAAAAAGCAACAACTGTATACCAATAAGACAGTAACGATGAGAAGCCTTTGCTATTAGATTCAGAAGCATCTGACCCACTTTACATTTCAAGGCAGTGGGTTACTCTGTACTGTTAATGAAATAAATAAATAAATAAATAAATAAAATAAATGTTGCATGGGTGAACTGACCTCCAAATCTTTGAATGCGGTATACTCACCGGTCGACATTATTATGAGACTGTACTACTTCACCATGCGCGTCTTTTCAGAGGTGCATTCAGCCCGGACTTCAGTTTTGCGGATGACAATGCGCGATTGCATGGATCTGCACACGTGGAGGAGCTCTTGGAACGAAATTGGGCCAATGGACTAGCCTGTCCGTTCCACCGACTTACATCCCAGCAAGCACGTGTGGGTTGCATTGGGGAAACGCATCACAGCACGTCCGCATGTACCAGTGACCATTCAGCGAATGTCAACCACACTGCTTGAGGACTGGATCATCCTGCCACAAGAACTTACCAACCTTGTGAAGTTGTCGAGCATGCATTGCCGTCCATTGTGATCACACACGCTATTAAGAACCATGTCCTGACCTTTGTAATGTTCAGGGGACCACCATGAATCGCGTTGATCTAATGTAATTATTGTCTTTGAATAAAAGTTTCATTCATGCTCGTTTCATTGCGTATTTCTTTCAGTCACCTTCTGCACTATACCGGAGAAGTCCTTTCTACATATGGCCCAAGCTTCATCGAGCTGTTATTTAGGAATGAAACATAATGCTAACGCGACTGTCGTCCTTAAGTCTTGCACGCCACTGTATTTGAAGACTGCGCCTAGTGACAATGTCCTGTCCGCCGCCGCGTCTTCCCAGTGACGTCACAGCAGACAGGCCTTGTAGTTTCGCGCGGGAAGCCACAATACACATCCCGTCAGAACGTCTATATCTTCCGCTCCGCTCGTTACAGTGGTCTTCTTACCCTCTGTATAATATTCCAATGCTTTCCGAATAACCATTTTTTGCCCTTTCGCTTAATGTCATTCTAACTGAACGTTGTCTGTCAGGATACCTTTGTGCGTACAGCTCAACTGTTCTCTTAATGTTCCTTCTGCATTCTCCATACGGGAAGCTCCTGGTATCTCTTGGTCTGTGAAAACCTTTTTGTTCAACTATCCAACGCTCGACAGACGTGAATGACGCAGACAGAATGAAAGTTACATTTGCTCTATGTCCTTTTTATATAGGTAATGCGACGGTGCAACACTCTACTTTCGAATCTGATGTGAAGTATTTACTTATTTGGGAACGAAATCACACACTTCTGCATAAGACAGTAATCGGTTTCATGTTCAAAACAGAGATATCCTTAGTTGTAAATACTGTAATTATTCTGAAGCTCCTAATCGAATTTTGAAGAGTAAATCGCCGTTGAGTTCGTCTCGTTTAGAACTAAAGTACTAGCAGCAGAAACTACTATAGATCCATTTGAAAAATCGACGTTGATGCCGATATCTCTGTAATTAATGTCGATATGAAAAGAGACTCTATGTTGTTTAGTGATGACTTTCTAACAATTCATCTGCGTAAAAACTGAATTTTCACATCATATTCGAGGTGAACGGCTTTGCTGGATCACCTTATGCAGTAGCTAGATGTAAGGAATTGTAACTTCTTTCTCTCTAGTAGAGCACTATAAAATTGAGATGGAACTTCAGAGTTGATAATTGATATTCACTTGCGAATGCTTAGGCTACGAACTAGCCCCACACAATATACTGAGTTCTGTGACGACAGTCGTAACGAGAGAACGTCAAATTTTATGAACTAATACCTGAGAGCAGTGATTCCTTTAGTGTCGTTCCGAGAAACTTTTTTAATACAGTTGGTAACTATGTTACAAATTATTAAACGAAAAATGGCTAAAATGACTGCATATATAATTGTGTCCTGAAATACCTTTGCCTACACTATTCTGGAAAGTTAAATGTAAAACGTAGGGAGCGGTTTTGCTAATCACACGTTCGCTGAACTGTGACGCTCCATACGAGGTCATTTCGATGGTAAGCACTGTTTGTGTTATTTACCATTTTTGAATTATAGCACTTAACAGAAGTTTTTCATCCAGAGATAGTTCCTAATCATTGTCATTGTATGATGACGATCAGTTTCATAAATTAAATTGTTTTGCCTCCGGAATAGCGGGATATTGAAAGAGTCACGCCAATTTATGGATTAACGTTTCCTTTTTGTTGCAGATAAGATCCTTGTTCAGTTGAGAAAGATAATGATAATGCATTAACCCAAGCGACACGTAGGAGGAGGGGGAGAGAGGGAAGAGGTTATTTGTGGCCACCTTACGTAAATAATGTAATCTAGTCTCGTACTTTCTACTGTCGCAAAAGAAGCTGAGTAGCTCGGTGGTGTAGTGGCTATGATACCAAATTGCCGGTATGATAGCTCAGCGTGTTCGGTCAGAGAGCTGGTTGGCCTCTATAATAAAAAACTGAGTGAAAGGATCAATAAACGAACTTTAACGGATGTCATGTGACGTCCGCAACGACCAAACACAACAACAACAAAACAAAAAAACAAAATGTTGCGTGCAGCGTCAAAACTCACGTGGACTGTACAATTTTAATTTCTATATTCGGTTCGAGTACATTCTATAAGTATCCACTAATGTCAAGTATCACTGTACTGGAATGTTCTGTAGCTGTCTGTATATGTATACTGTATGTGTTAACGCCGGAGGCAGTTCGCTCTGCGCTCTTGTATGTGCAAGTGATGAATAAACCTTCGTTAAGTGAAGTTAGTGTTCGTCATTCATCTAATTACACCTTTTTCTATGTGACATTATTTTAAAATTTCTAAAATATCATTTATTGTTTTAATGAACTCTTCTACCGAATTCTATAACTGCTTTCAATTTTTTTCAGTTAAAGTTAATCCAGAAATTTAAGTAGTAGTAGATGCGAGTTTTCACAACGAATGTCATATTAAATATTTGCCTGTGAACCCTAATTACACATAAGTATCTCTTTAAAATGTATTTTGTTAACAAAAGTCAAAAACAATTAACGACATGAGTGTGTTTTTTTTAAATAGGTAGTTGGTAGTATATGTTACCGAAGATGCATTGGTATTAGTAAGGTCGTCCACTACATTAGATGTGACAGTTATGCGGAGCGGCTGGACTTCACATTTCAAAAGACAGGAAATGTGTCACAAGCAAACAAAAATAGTCGACCGAAAGAGCTTGATCGACGCGCGGTTGCAAATTCTAGGAGTACCACGAAGTCTGCGTGACGCGTATCTAGCATCTGGTTGTTCTACCGTGAATCACTAAGCAAAAATCTGTTCCAAATTCTTACTTAGCTCAAGCGCCCCCTAACACACAGAAGCTGTGAAATTCTTTTTGAGACACCCGGTATTTCCAAGACCTGTGCAGCAACGTCTCCGGGATTTGACTTGCATCAGGACGAACTTATCAGATCAGAATAAATTCATGGCGTAGAGTTGCCATCTAAAATCAAAGCGTTGGCCAATCTGAGTGAGAACGGCGTCGCACACATCGTCAGTAAACACGTATTCTCCTTCCTTCTGTTCTTTGTTTAACAGCAACAGTGTTTGGCAATTCATTTCCCCATTTTTGTATTTTCACAGACTATAGCAACTGCCTGCACGTGGAAATTTTAACAGTGGTTCCAGCTCACGTTTGTGGGACAGCTTTACATAAATGTTCTGCCGCTTCTTGCGCAGTCAGTTTATGAACAGTTGGTTTTAGCAACTGATTCCACAATATATCAACGTATGCGTGACATATAATATAAACGACCAAAATTTGAATGTAGGTTGCACATACTTCAGAAGGAACACTCTTACTCGAGTAATCATAATAACTGAGATCAAAGTTCGAGTTGCTCCATGTATTCATATTTTATTATTTTATTATCCGCCAGCTCGATGTTCACACACGTATAAAGGGAAAAGAGACTACAGCATGGAAAACAGAACAGCAAAAAGTATTATCTACCGTTGTTGGTTAGACTCTTATGATTATATCATGTTCAAAAATATAGTCACAGATAGCTACTACTAACATTAGATACACAGAATAATGTGTATACGAATTACTTTAGGTATTTACTGTTTACTTGTCGTGTCTCGGTGTCTAGTAGGTATTAAAAAAAAAACAATCAGGAGTAGCAGTAAATAAATAAATAATTATTTTAGACTTTTATCCATATATATTATAAAAATGTTTGTATGTACGCACGTATGCACCACATCTAAACCATTGGACCAATTTCAACCAAATTTGGTACACATAGCACTTACTGTCAGGAAAATGGTTCAAATGGCTCTGAGCACTATGCGACTTAACTTCTGAGGTCATCAGTCGCCTAGAACTTAGAACTAATTAAACCTAACTAAGGACATCACACACATCCATGCCCGAGGCAGAATTCGAACCTGCGACCGTAGCAGTCGCTCGGTTCCAGACTGTAGCGCCGAGAACCGCACGGCCACTCTGGCCGGCTACTGTCTGGAAAGAATCGCTGTGGGGGTAAGAACCGCTTACCTATCAAAGGGTTGGGGTGCGATGAAAAAGAAATGTAGCTCACGACGCCCGAATACCCAGATTTTATTCGTCCAGTGTTTGAGAATGAAAGCACTTTGTGACTTGCAACAAACTTTACACATAGGTACAAATAATCACGAATTTTTTTCTCGCTGACAACCCTCACAAAATGATGAAAGGAGAAAAGTTTATCGCCTATTAAATTTTCGCTGTTCATGCAGAAAAGTGCCGCAAATGGCATGACGTTTTAATTCATTACTTTTTTACTGCTTACTGTATTCGTGACACATTTCGCAGACCGTATTCACGTATAACACTGAAGGTACCTGTAGAATTATATCGTAGAACGACACATAGTTCAGGAGAAATGACGTCATGTTGTTGTTGTGGTCTTCAGTCCTGACACTGGTTTGATGCAGCTCTCCATGCTACCCTGTCCTGTGCAAGCTTCTTCATCTCCCAGTACTTACTGCAACCTACATCCTTCTGAATATTCTTAGTGTATTCGTCTCTTGGTCTCCCTCTATGATTTTTACCTTCGACGCTGCTCTCCAATGCTAAATTTGTGATCCCTTCATGCCTCAGAACTTGTCCTACCAACCGGCCCCTTCTTCTTGTCAACTTGTGCCACAAACTCCTCTTCTCCCCAATTCTATTCAATACCTCCTCATTAGTTATGTGATATACCCATCTAATCTTCAGCATTCTTCTGTAGCACCACATTTCGAAAGCTTCTATTCCCTTCTTGACTAAACTATTTATCGTCCATGTTGCACTTCCATACATGGCCAGTCTACATTTTATATCTTCTCTACTTCGACCATCATCAGTTATTTTGCTGCTCCCCAAATAGCAAAACTCCATTACTACTTTAAGTGTCTCATTTCCTGATCTAATTCCCTCGGCATCACCCGACTTAATTTGACTACATTCCATTATCCTCGTTTTGCTTTTGTTGATGTTCATCTTATATCCTCCTTTCAAGACACTGTCCATTCCATTCAACTGCTCTTGCAAGTCCTTTGCTGTCTCTGACAGAATTAAAATGTCATCGGCGAACCTCAAAGTTTTTATTTCGTTTCCATGGATTTTAATGCCTACTCCGAACTTTTCTTTTGTTTTCTTTACTGCTTGCTCAATATGCAGATTGAATAGCATCGGGGATAGGCTACAACCCTGTCTCACTCCCTTCCCAACCACTGCTTCCCTTTCATGTCCCTCGACTCTTATAACTGCCATCTGCTTTCTGCACAAATTGTAAATAGCCTTTGCCCGCATCTCGTGGTCGTGCGGTAGCGTTCTCGCTTCCCACGCCCGGGTTCCCGGGTTCGATTCCCGGCGGGGTCAGGGATTTTCTCTGCCTCGTGATGGCTGGGTGTTGTGTGCTGTCATTAGGTTAGTTAGGTTTAAGTAGTTCTAAGTTCTAGGGGACTTATGACCACAGCAGTTGAGTCCCATAGTGCTCAGAGCCATTTGAACCATTTGTAAATAGCCTTTCGCTCCCTGTATTTTACCCCTGCCACCTTTAGAATTTGAAAGAGAGTATTCCAGTCAACATTGTCAAAAGCTTTCTCTAAGTCTACAAATGCTAGAAACGTAGGTTTGCCTTTCCTTAATCTTTCTTCTAAGATAAGTTGTAAGGTCAGTATTGCCTCGCGTGTTCCAACATTTCTACGGAATCCAAACTGATCTTCCCCGAGGTCGGCTTCTACCAGTTTTTCCATTCGTCTGTAAAGAATTCGCGTTAGTATTTTGCAGTCGTAACTTATTAAACTGATAGTTCGGTAATTTTCACATCTGTCAACACCTGCTTTCTTTGGGATTGAAATTATTATATTCTTCTTGAAGTCCGAGGGTATTTCGCCTGTCTCATACATCTTACTCACCAGATGGTAGAGTTTTGTTAGGACTGGCTCTCCCAAGGCTGTCAGTAGTTCCAATGGAATGTTGTCTACTCCTGGGGCCTTGTTTCGATTCAGGTCTTTCAGTGCTCTGTCAGACTCTTCACGTAGTATCGTATCCCCCATTTCACCTTCATCTACATCCTCTTCCATTTCCATAATATTGTCCTCAAGTACATCGCCCTTGTATAGACCCTCTATATACTCCTTCCACTTTTCTTTCCTTTCTTTGCTTAGAACTGGGTTTCCGTCTGAGCTCTTGATATTCATACAAATGGTTCTCTTTTCTCCAAAGGTCTCTTTAACTTTCCTGTAGGCAGTGTCTATCTTACCCCTGGTGAGATAAGCCTCTACATCCTTACATTTGTCCTCTAGCCATCCCTGCTTAGCCATTTTGCACTTCCTGTCGATCTCATTTTTGAGACGTTTGTATTCCTTTTTACCTGCTTCATTTACTGCATTTTTATATTTTCTCCTGTCATCATGATGTCATAAACATTTGAATAAGTGAGAAACCGTCGCATCTTGCATGACGTTTAAATTTGTTATTCCTTTACCACTTAATCCATTCGCAGCACATTTTGCAGACAGTATCCACATATGCCGCTAAATGTATCTGCGAAATTATGTCACTGTGCGGCCCGTAGTTCAGATGCATAAAAACGAAACTGCAGAACGAAGTTCGCTAGACATACAGGTGAACTAAGTGTACAAATATGCATGCACGAACTCGTTTTATTATGTTTATGATCGCATAGAAGAGGACGTTGACAGTGATATTGTCAATATCGTTTTTACGTTAATCTTTAGTTTCGCTAGTGTTACAAATTTTTTATAGCACTTTCTTTTAAGATAACTCCACAGAAAAAAGTTGGAGAGGTTACATCGGGAGAATGTGGTGGCTATAGTCCTTTAGACACAAGCTGAAGAGCCATAGAAACTGGTACTCCTACGTAATATCGTGTAGGGCCCACTTGAGGACTCACAAGTGCCACAACACGACGTGCCATGGACTCAACTAATGTCTGAAGTAGTGCTGGAGGGAACTGGCGCCACGAATCCTGCAGGGCCTTAGATAAATCGGTAAGAGTGCACGGGGTGGAGATCTCTTCTGAACAGCACGTCTCAAAGCATCCCAGATATGCTCAATAATGTTCATGTCTGGGAAGTTTGGTGGCCAGCGGAAGTGTTTAAACTCAGAAGAGTGTTCCTGGAGCCACTCTATAGCAATTCTGGGCGTGTGGGGTGCTGCATTGTCCTGCTGGAATTGCCCTAGTCCGTCAGAATACACAATGGACGTGAATGGATGCAGGTGATCAGACAGGATGCTTACGTTCGTGTCACCTGTCAGAATCGTATCTAGACGAATCAGGGGTCCTATATCACTCCAACTGCACACGCCTCACGCCGTTACAGAGCCACCACCATCTTGAACAGTCCCCTTCTGACATGCAGGGTTCATGGATTCACGAGGTTGTCTCCACACCCGTACACGTTCATCCGCTCGATAGAATTTGAAATGAGACTCGTCCGACCACGCAACATACGAGGGCGGTTCAGAAAGTAACCTCTGATTGGTCACAGTGCGGGTTGTGGGGGGAGTAGCGACGCCATCTGTGCGTTCACGCACTCAACAGGTCAGTCGGCATCAAGCCGTGGTCGAGTGAACGTCGTACCTGCGCTAGTTTAGTTTTTGTGGCAGTTTGAAATGTGTGCTGCAATAGAAAACCCCGCCAAATGTGAAGTGCGTGCTGTCATAAGGTTTTTTACAGCCAAAGGATATTCTGCAGCAGCTATTCATCGTGAGCTTTGTGCCGTGTACGGACCAAGAGTTATGAGTGAAGGAGTTGTCCGTGAATGGGTACGTTTATTTAAAAGTGGACGAGAAGATGTTCATGATGAAGAGAGGAGTGGTAGACCATCATTGGTGACTGACGAACTCGTTCAGACAGTTGATGCAAAAGTTCGTGAAAATCGACGTTTCTCAATGTCGGAGTTGTCTACTGGTTTTCCACAGATTTCTAAGACTCTCTTGTACGAGATAGTGACAGCAAGATTGGGTTACCGTAAGTTCTGTGCACGATGGGTGCCCAAAATTCTTACCGACCACCACAAAACTCAAAGAATGGCCTCTGCATTAGACTTTCTGTCACGTTATGAGGACGGAGAACCATTGTTAAACAGAATCGTGACCGGTGACGAAACCTGGATTAAGTACGTGAACCCTGAGACAAAAGAACAATCAAAGATGTGGGCACATTCAAATTCGCCTACCAAACCAAGAAAAGCCTCGCAAGATTTTTTCTGCCAGAAAACTGATGGCAACGGTGTTTTGGGATGCCAAAGGGGTGTTGTTGGTTGAATTTATGGAACGTGGTACGACCATTAATCAAGACGTGTACTGTGAAACAATAAAAAAGTTACGACGGGCTATACAGAACAAACGCCGTGGTATGCTGACTTCCGGTATCGTTTTTTTACACGATAACGCCCGTCCTCACTCTGCTCGCAGAACAATGGCCCTTCTTGAGTCCTTCAAGTGGGACGTTATCAACCATCCACCTTACAGCCCAGACCTGGCGCCAAGTGATTATCACCTCTTCATGCATTTGAAGAAATGGCTCGGGTCACAGCGGTTTGATGACGACGAAGAGCTCAAAGATGCGGTCACAGGCTGGCTCCAGGCACAAGCGGGTGATTTTTATGCAGAAGGAATTTCAAAGCTTGTGAAGAGATACGATAAGTGCCTCAATCGCTATGGAGACTATGTAGAAAAATAGTGCAAAGATGTAGTTGTAAGATGTATATATTAAAATACTTTTATTTAACTTGGTGTATTTTTTTAAATCAACCGGAGGTTACTTTCTGAACGGCCCTCGTATTTCCAGTAATTAGCAGTCCAATGTCGGTGTCGACGGGAAAGACGAGGCGTAAATCTTTCTGTTGCGCAGTCATCAAGGGTACACGAGTGGGTCTTCGGCTCCGGAAGCCCATATCCATGATGTTTCGTTGAATGATTCACACTCTTTGGTGATGGCCCAGCACTGATATCTGCAGCAATTTTCGCAAGAGTAGCTCTTCTGTCACGTTGAATGATTCTCGTCAATCGTCGTTGGTCCCGGTCTTGCAAGATCTTTTTCCGGCCACAGCGATATTGGAGATCTGATGTTTTACCGAATTCCTGACGTTCACGGTGCACGCGTGAAATGGTCGTACGGGAAAATCCCCACTTCATCGCCACCTCGGAAATGCTCTGTCCTATCGCTCGTGCGCCGATCATAACATCATGTTCAAACTCACTTAAATATTGATAACCTGTCATTGTAGTTGCAGTAACCGATCTAACAAATGCGCCAGACACTTGTTGTCATAATGTAAGCATTAGCGACCACAGTGCCATGTTCTCCCTGTTTACAATTTCTGTATTTGAATAAGCATGCCTGTACCAGTTGCTTTGGCGCTTCAATGTAATTCGATATCCAAGAATTTCACTTGGGAGATGAACTGGGGCCATTACACGCTTGAGAAGTGGCACCGTGCAGGTGAAACCAGTAATAACTGTAATTACAGCATCATCTGCGAACAACCTAAGAGAACTGCTCAGATTGTCGCCCAGGTCATTTATATAGATCAGGAACAGCTGAGGTCCCAGTACGCTTCCCTGGGGAACACCTGATATCACTTCAGTTTTACTAGATGATTTGCCGTCTATTACTACGAACTGCGACCTTCCTGACAGGAAATCACGAATCCAGACGATACCCCATAGGCCCGCAGCTTGATTGGAAGTCGCTTGTGAGGAACGGTGTCAAAAGCTTTCCGGAAATCCAGAAATACGGAATCAACCTGAGATCCCCTGTCGATAGCGGCCATTACTTCGTGCGAATAAAGAGCTAGCTGTGTTGCACAAGAACAATGTTTTCTGAAATCTGAAACCATGCTGATTACGTATCAATAAATGTTAATAAATAATGTGACAGTAGTTTTGAAATTAACTAGACCTGTAAGTGATTACATCTCTACACGTTTGTTGAGTCTTAATTTTGTTTTTATTATTGTATTATACTGACTTGTCTAGTATCATTGTACAGTTTTCCGTGGATTAAAAGAACTAACGAAGTACTGTACTCTGCAACAGCGAAAACGAGAGTAGTGATACCTCCTGCTAGTTCTCGCCCTGCACTCTGCCGGTTTAGCACACGACTGCATTTTACTTGCAAACCAGTACACAGGAGATCCAGGTCGATGGGTTCCTTCAAATGAATGAAGTTTAAACGTTGAGATCGTTAGAAACGCAGCGCGAAAAACTCGTACTCTTAAACATTCAGTAGCAGGGGTGCATTCCTCTGAAATATTCAGCACCTTTCTTGCTTTTACATTAGATATCTCGAACGCGTATGCTGCGTATTACGGGTGGGCATTAATTATTTAAATTATTGCACGTCGTATCTCTCGCAGCTGTAGTTCTTTATTCACGAAGCCGCCATACATGTGCTCGTTTACCCACAAGTATTTAGAATTACAAGGAAACTGAAGCATAAAATATTACGTAGTTCAGTTAAATATTAAATGAATCTATTCTCATGGAGATCTATAACTCTAATGAGCAATCGCAAACTGTCTTAGGACCTAATCAGTTATATTCAATCACAGATAATGTGATCAACCACGATGCCAATCAAAATGTTGTCAGACATAGGTGGAGTGGAAATTAAAAAAAGTGTACCTTGTTTACTTTCATTTGACACGATCATACATTATATTCTGAGCCAATTCATCAAGTCAAGGTAAAGAATTCAAGGTGTAAAAGCGTGCAATACAAATTACTTGTCGTGGAAACTGAAGAATGTTCTGCCAAAGAACTGGGTGCACTTTTTACTGCACCTCAAAGTACTTATTGTCTTATGAAGTTAGTCATAAGTAACGTAACTCTCATTCAAACCAACAGTTCACTTCATGGACTCAATTTCATAACTTAAAGTCACTCAGTTTGGTCCAAAAAAGTGTTCACTACTCAGGTACACATTTTAAATAGCTAGCCAGCAACTGTAATAAGTTTAGCTTCTGACAGAGTAGTGTTTAAGTGGAAGGAAGCAAGGTTAGTGTTAAATATCCCGTCGACGACTATCTCCGACTGCGAAAGGATGGGGCAAGGAATTGCTAGTGTCCTTTTCAAAGCAACTGTAACGGTACAAGTGTACGCCTTAACCCACGGATACTAAAATACGTATATGCGAATATCCGTGCCTCAGGCGATTTAGGGAAGTCACGGAAAACCTGTATTAGGAAGACACTTCAACCGCCATCCTGCTGGATTCCAGTTCAACTCGCTCGATCTGTTTACTTGCAGCTTTAAAAGTTTAAAATTTGCAGCAGTTTTTCAGTGTCACTTGCGCAGAGACAGAACGTGTTGACATTTCTGCAGAAATCAAAATACTTCAGGCAGTTTCATGCTTTCACATTCATTCACAACCAAACTGTCACATTCCAACCTAACCTAGACTAAGATGGGCAAACTAGCCTGTTACTAGCGAACGCAAAATAAATTATGATTAAAAAGCGATCGCAGTCTCCCAACATAAATTGAAACTAATTCTTAGTAACATGTGTCGCAGACTGCTGCGTGCTGTGCTACGCAACTAGACAGAAACAAATCCTTAGTGCGCCTGTATGCTGCCCGGGAAAAGCTGTTTTTCCCAGTCAGAGCCCGTGGCGTTGCAGAACCGTCTGGTCACTGAAGTGCCAATGTACACAGTGTTCCAACCCCAAGAACTCACTGGAAGCTAACTTCCATTCCACTTAATACAATTGTTGCTAGAACCATTCAATGTGCTTATTAATAACAATACAACGTTTATGAATGCTATGTAAAAACTTGACTTTGGCACTGTTGTGGGGTTTTGTGATCTGTATAACTAAACATTATTATTTTTTTACGTTGCTTCCGCCACATATATTTTAGTATTTACACACTGAAATGCTCATGGTAGGTGGCTCAATTAACATGTAAACGAAAGGAAGAGCAATTTTCTTTTTCACTTTTTCCGCGTCCTTCAGGATAATCTCTCTTACGATCTACAGAAGGAACACTAGCAAATATTGTAGTATTCAGTTTGAACACTCATCTCACGCAACTTTTCAATGTACAAGTCTCCTCATCTCTGAGAAACATCTGCGTCCTACACGCTTTTGAACCTACTTACTATTTTGAAACCTTGATCTTATTCTCCAGTTTTTATATACTTAAACTTCCACACACCTGGTCCAGGGATAGTTAGTGTCTTTAACAAATTGTCTGTTGGTTTCTGTCTCGGGTTCTTCGGCGGACGTTTGTTTGATTATTTTTTCTGACGATTTCTTTAGCGCGAGTGGCTATCATTGTCAAAGCTTCATCCTCCATTGTTGGTGGTTGATGCTTTGACAGCCCCAGCCACTCGTGCTGGCAAAGTGCCAGAAAAAATTATCAAACAAACTTCGTTCGAAGAACCCGAGACAGAAGCCAACAGCCAATTTGTCAACAAGTGGTCACGAAAGCCTTAACAATTTTGTGGTAACCTCTTTAACTGTTCGCAAACCGTCCTGGGTCCCGGATTCAAACCTCGTCATTGCTTAAATTGGAATAAAAATCATCAGTAACGGCGACCGAAGACTTTCGGTATAAGAAGTCACCCTTGTTTTTCCAATGGGCTTGTCAAACAGAGCGGAGGAGCGGACAGAGGTTCAAGGCACTCTCTTGCCCTTGGGGTGGGAGACTCTCCCTAAACGGCGGAAGAAACAGCAACGATCAACAGCATGAGGATGCAGAAGAGAAATGCTAAGGCTCAATCTAGGTATAGCGGGTCGCCAGTGAAGTGAAAAGGAAAGAAGACAAGGATTTCCGGTCAGGCGAGTACAGGGCAGTATTACTGCAACAGAAATGGTATAACGCGTTATGGATAGGAAGGCAAGATAGTGAGTGAGTTACTGCGAACAGTTCAGTGATAGGGTTGTTTTCATCAGAACGACAGCAAATCAACACCGACAACAACAGTTTATGTACACACGCCGACATCGCAAGCAGAAGATGAATGGATAGACTGAAAAAGGATACTGAACGGGTAATTCAGTACTTAAAGGAAGATAAAAATCTAATAGTCAGGGGGATATTTTGGAAAGAATGTTAGCTACTTACCATATAGCGGACATGTTGAGTCGCAGATAGGCGCAACAAAAAGACTGTCAAACGAAGCATTCGGCCAAATACACCTTCATTGGAATTAGGCAACATACACACAAACACACACACATGCGCGCACACGCATACACACACACACACACACACACACACACACACACACACACACAAATTCAAACACAACTCACACACATGTGACCACAGTCTCTGGCTACCAACTGGCCTTAGCAGCCAGAGACTGCGGTCACATGTGTGTGTGAGTTCCGTCCCCGTGTGCGTGTGCGCGTTTCGCCATTTCTCATGAAGGCTTGTTTGGCCGAAAGTTTTGTTTGACAGTTTTTTTGTTGTGCTTTTCTCCGACTCAGCATCTCAGCTATATGGTGAGTAGCAACTATCCCTTCATAACATTATCATTAATCCATCCTAGATTTTCCATTGTTTAATAGCCATGGGGGATGGTAATGCTGTTGTACGGGAAAGAGTAGAAGAAAGGGTTACGGGACAATATGGGCTTGGAGGTAGGAATGAGAGAGGAAACAGCCTAATTCAGTTCTGCGATAAATTTCAGATAGTGATAGAAAATATTTCGTTCAAGAATTGCAGATATTGGCTCAGATCACAATTTAGTAATGATGGAGAATGGGCTGAAGTTCTACTGCTCAGAAAGAATCAGTGCGCAAAGCAGTGGGTACGAAAAGAATGAATATATATGCCTGAAGTTCTCTGAGGCTAAAGATACCGCGACAATGAGTAGCTCTGTAGGCTCAGTAGGCTGTTCAGCTGGAGAGGAATGGGCATCTCTAAAAATAGCAATCACAAAAGTTACAAAGAAAAACAAACGTACAAGGAAGATAACAACGAAGAATACTTTAAGAAGGAAGTACAAAAACGTTCAACAAAATTCAGGAAACAGAAGTACAAGGCGCTGAGGAATGAAATAAATAGAAAATGCAGAGAAGCTAAGATGAAATGGCTGCGTGAAACATGCGAAGAAATCTGAAAACAAATGATTGTCGGAAGGACTGATTCAGCATATGGAAAAATCCAAACAGCCTTCGGTGAAATTAAAAATAAGGATGGTAACATTAAGACTGCAATGGGAATTCCATTGTTGAATGCAGAGGAGAGAATGGATAGGTGGAAATAGTACACTGAAGGCCTTTGTGAGGGAGAGGACTTGTCTGATGACGTCATGGAAGAAGAAACAGGAGTCGACAGGGAAGAGATAGGGAACACAGTATTAGAATCAAAATTTAAAGGAGCTTTGGACGACTTAAAATCAAATAAGGCAGAAGGGATAGATGACTTTCCATCGGAATTTATAAAATCATTGGGGGAAATGGCAACAAAACGACTATTTACCTTGGTGCGTAGAATGTATGAGACTGGCGATATACCATCTGACTTCCGTAAAAACATCATCCACACAGTTCCGTAGATAGCAAGAGCTGACAAGTGCGAGAATTATGGCACATCAGTGTAACGGCTCATGCATCCAAGTTGCAGACAAGAACAATATACAGTAGAACGGAAAAGAAAATTGGGGATCTGCTAGATGACGATCAGTTTGGCTTTAGGAAAATTGAAGGCACCAGAGACGCAGTTTTGACATCGCGACTGATAATGGAAGCAAGACTGAAGAAAAATCAAAATACATTCATACGAGCTGACGACATGGGAAAAGCGTGCGACAATGTAATGCAGTGCAAGATTTTCGATATTTTGAGAAAAATAGGGATTACTTACATGGAAAGACGGGTAATATAGAACATGTACAAAAACGATGAGGGAACAATAAGACTGGAAGACCATAAACGATGTTCTCGGATTGAAAAGGGTGTAAGACAGGGATCTAGTCTGTCGTTCCCTACTGTTCAATGTATAGAATCAAGAAGGAATAACGGAAATGAAACAAAGATTCAAACGCGGGATTAAAATTCATGATGAAATGATATATAAGATTCGCTGATGACATTGCTATCCTCAGTGAGAGTGCGGTAGAATTACAATATCTGTTGAATAAGTCTACTAAAGTGCACGTCATTTACGACGGCGGCCGAGTTTAGGTTCGTTCTGCGCATCTGATGTCACAAAACACAGTCAGCCAATGAACAGAGAACGACATTGCCAGAGCTCGACTGCAGTACAGAGCATGGACGAGTGCTTCAGTTTTAGAAACGTTCAGTCATAAAATAATTGAACAAAAGCAATGTCTTGATAGCACACTTTCTTTTATAGAAAGTTTGGAAAAAGCATTCTTTATACCAATTGCTTCATATTCTATTAATTAATTAAACCAAACAAGCAATAAGCCTCCTAATAGGAGATAGCAAGGAAACGTGTTAGTATCACTCTCACTTACCGCTTTTTCGCAATAAAGAACAGCCGTAATTGTTTATTTCCTACTGTACTTCGTCGAAACGTGAGTAACTCATAGTTATACCAACAGTGTTTGTTGGTATTTTGCGTGTATTTTAAAGTTCTCCGTGAGGTCGTTCAATGATGAGCTGTGTTAGCGTAAAGATTAAAGTGTTTAGCTGCCAAGTGAAAGGTTCTGAGTTCAAACCTTGTTTGGAGCTAAATATTTTCTTTATTTAAAAACAATATCGAAGAATTTCATTCGTTTGAATGTAATTTTTTGAAATTTCTAGTGGCAACTAAAATCGACCACACAGAAAGTATACGCTATGAACTTCTACCTCTGAAAACTCTTCAAAATTTCGTGCAGTGGTTTACTACATCTAATGCTGCACAATGACTGCGTTGAACATCGAAACAAAATTAATTCATTTATGGGGGGGCAGGTATCAGTCAAGAAAATGTGTAAAAATCAAATTTTTTGGCCAAATAGTTTTTCTGAAATCGAATGATAAAGTGTGTCAAAGCAGTCGAAACACCATGTGTCTGCACAGGCGAGCAGTGCAGTGATGACAAAATCTGCGGGGAGCACGTCTCTGAGGCAGCGAAAGGGTTAATGCGGCCGTTGTGGCTTTATTTCATAAACTGCGCGCTCCCCCCTAAACGTAAGTTTGCGAACTATACTATGGCGCTGCTTCTCTTCGTGCGTGCAACTGGCAACGCAGCAATCTCCCGCGTCTGGACGGGCATGCGCGAACCGCCAAGATAAAAGAATTGAACTATAGTATCAAACATGAGTCTTAATCTGACCAAGAAATTTCTGAGAATGTACGTTTGGAACACAGAATTCTATGGCAGTGGAACATGGAATGTGGAAATTAGGAACAGAAGAGAATCGAAGCGTTTAAGATGTGCGATGTGCTAAGAAGAATGCTGAAAATTTGGTGGACTGATGAGCTAAGGAAGTTCTCCGCAGAATCTGCGAGGAAAGGAATATATGGAAAACAGCGGCAAGAAGAAGGGACAGGATGATAGGACATCTGTTAAGACATCAGGGTATAGCTCCCTTGGTATTAGAGACATCTGCAGTGGGTAAATACTGTAGAGCAAGACAGAGATTGGATTATATCCAGCAAATAATTTAGGGTGTACGTTGCAAGTGCTACTCTGAGATGAAAAGAATGGCAGCGGAGAAAAATTGTGGTGGGCCGCATCAAACCTGTCAGAAAACTGAAGACTGTCACTAAAAAAGAAAAAAAAATGTACGGTGCGTTTGTTGCTGTACTGATGTATCGGGGGCGGGCGGGGGGAGGAACTATGTGAAACACATGGAGCATTAACATCACCACCTGAACCATTCCCCTTTTTTAGGACTTACAGCGTGAACACAACAAAACATAGCGTGAAAAAACTGATATAAAACTACTGGAAAGCAGCTACCTTTGAAACGATTTATGAAGCTCAAATCCTGGATATTTAATGCATGTTCACCGTCGTACAGAAGCAGAGTCCTCCAAGCCATTGTAACTTGCATGTAGCAATTACAAGTCCCCGCTTTGGAAACAGCGCACCAGATGGCCCATTTCCCGCTGTATGGCGTGGCTCATTTCCGACTTTCCGGCTTTTATCGGCAGCAATGTGACGCCGCTGCTTCTATCGCACGACAGATAAAAGCGCACGCAACCGCAGGGGTGAGCAACGAAAGGTCGCAAAATATCACCGCCCTATGCTCATACGATTTGGTAGCAGCAACGGGTGTGGCACAGAGACTTTTAAAGCGACTGACATTACTTCAGATGCGAGACCACAAATACTACCTTGATACAAGTCCACTAAAGGCGCCTTGGATAAAAAAAAGTCTCGAAAGTTTTTTTTCCCACTGTTTGGTAGACTTGAAGTATATTTCGCGAAGGGCATGATCAATTTTTTGGCTAATTAAAATACCGTTACCTTCTGTATCATCTTCATCACTTAGGCCATATAAATCTGCTCCTTCTGCACAAATAGTCTGTCCTCCTCTAGTGTCTTGCTCCATATCATCTACGTGCTGATTCATAAGCTAATACTAATTTAGGAAGTCGTCTTTCCAGTGGTGCTCGCACCAACTGTTGCGGTGTTTAATTATTCTACCTTAGTTCAGATCTAGTAAAACCTGTCGAACTGTTACATTTCTTACGTGGTCAGCTATTGAAGGAGAACGGAGCATATTAGTGTTTAACGTCCCGTCGACAACGAGGTCATTACAGACGGAGCACAAGCTCGGGTAAGGGAAGGATAGAGAAGGAAGGCGGCCGTGCCCTTTTGAATGAACCATCCCGGCATTTGCCTTAAGTGATTTAAGGAAGTCACGGAAAACCTAAATCAGGATGGCCGGACGCGGGTCTGAACCGTCGTCCTCCCGAATGCGAGTCGTGCTAACCATAGCGCTACCCCGCTCGGTGTCAGCTACTGAGTAATTTCTTGTTCTTATCAGAAATTCCGTTTCTGCCCTTTGAACCTTGCCTAAAGTTCTCTTTGTTGGTTCTGAGTGTTCAATGGAACATTGCTGAAGAACAAATTTTTTTTTTTAGTTTCAGTCTTTCTCCTTATTTCGTCAAATGTTAAGTGTTTTATGGATGACACTACATGTATTTCAAAATGTAGTTAGTTTTACGTCTAGATTTTTACAGCTGTTTGGTCTAGTTTGGCTTCTCAAATAGCCCGAGGATGATACTTGTTCAAAAATCGTATAGTCTACAAAGATTTTCGTTCAGACTGTATCTTTGCTCAAGTCTTATTTTCAGCGACTTCTATAACATATTGTTTAAATAGATGATCCAGGGTGTAAAACAAATGTAAAGGTATTATTTCTATTTCATTATATTAAGGCACTGTATTCATAAACTATGCTTCCAGTTTCGAATAATGTCATTTATCAGAGTAGGTGACGTTGAACACTCTTGTCATGCCCTTTTACTTATTACATTTCACCAGTCTTTTTTTCATCTAAATTTATTATAATCCTCTATTCCTGTAACAGACTCTGATTTTTTCTGTTAAATTGCTGGAACAACCATTATTTTTCATTAAAGACCAAAATTTATATCTGTTACCATCCTTAAATTCTTTTCAAAAATCTACAAAAGCTATAGATGCTTCAGGTTAAAAACTCGTCTTTTTTTATCTGGAATAGAACAAGTATGTTGTGCGTTGTTGATGCCCCCGTTCTAAATCGACTGTGTTTTCACTGATCAGTAAAATGTAAAATATTTGTTGTAAAGTTTATTCTTTGCCCAAAATACTCTCCGATGAACATTTATCTACTTTTCTTTCTTTCAGGGAGTTTAGAGTGCAACACACCAAGACGCCGTCGACGTTGTCGTCACTAGAGACAGAGCACAAACACTGATAGGGGAGGAAGTTGGAAGAAAACAATCGATGCAGTTTTCAAAGGAACCAGCCCTGAATTAGCCGTAAGCAATGTAGGAAATCCACAGAAAACCTGACTGGGTAGCGGGACGTGGATTGGAACCGCTGTCCTCCTAAATGTGAGCCGACAGCTCTACCACTGAACCAATCTGACCGCGAAATCTGCTCGGGCATATTCTCATCGTTCCAGCTAACAGAAAATACTCTCCATGCTAGTTCCTCCTCTTTCCAACAGCGTAACTGAGTGGTCCTCATCCCCATCTTCTAGATCCTATATCCTTGTATAGCACTCTACCACAAAAAAGAGCTCATTATAAGCTACTGTTCACTTCCTATTCATCAGACAAATCAACTTTCATCTTTAGAAGATCTACTCTAAACTTATAAAGTTATGTAATTTTACATCTTTTAACATTTTGAGTGTCAGTCCTGTCAACTGAAGAGACACGAAAATTTTTTAGGCTGGCCATTAAGTCATTTGACGGGTGGCAATTTTTCCCGCTTTTAAATGCGAAATCGCGTATACTTTCGGTCTCGATGGATCTTTATTGTGTTGCGATGGACACAAAGCTTCTAAAACACCCATCAAAATGGCCGGCATTCTAAGGAGCGGCAAAGTTTACGTGATCGGATGATAATACTTTTATATAACTGTTCATATATTGTCAAATCTTCGGTTGAAAGCGTTGCTGATGGTAACACCCCTCCCTCTTCCGTGAGAGGGGAGGGGATATAATAACAAGTGAGACAAAAATTGGAGGTTATCTTTTTCGTAGCATTTTGGCTCTTCGTCAAGGTTTCAGGAGTACAAAAAAGATGACGCATAAGCTGGCGACGTATGAGGACATCCGGATTTATGATTTACAAGAGAAGTGCGACCCCTGGACGATGCTGAAGTAGGGTGGCTTACTTGCCTCAACGATACGGATAGCTGTATCGCAGCTACAACTACAATGGAATAGAAAAGGCCAAGCAGCTCCGTGGCTCCCGAAAGGCAGCAATATTTTTTGTAGTTTCAGGTGAAACAATGTTGACGGATCTGGCTGGCATTGTAGCATTATTTAACACAGCTTTTCTGTGCTCATAGTGCGAGCGGACACAATCAGAGGAAACTACAGCCGTTATTTATTTCCCAAGGGCATGCAGTTCTGCTGTATGGCTTTCGGGGTCGACAGCGTTTAGGGCCACTGTACAAGACGATGCTGCCACTGCGTCGGCCGTAAGTCATCCCAATATATGTAGTTTATCCAGACTAGCGGCCAGCGGGAATTTCGCTCGTTCTGGTAACTCTGTTACTGGCAGTAAGAGCGCTGAGTGACGCGAAGTATGCAAATAGATGTTACCGCTGAAGGCCACGCCCTCAGCAAACAGCAAACAGTATGTTTCCACGTCTCTTTGATAGCTGACGCCGTCATAGATCCGGAAGGAGACCTCGTAAGACTTACTATCAAAGCTTGCAGCCCTCTTTATCACTTACTAGACGCGAGTAGTCAGTGAACTAGTGACAATATGCAGTTATACGAACGTTTGTGAATTGAACAGAGGAAGTTAAGTACATTATATCAATTATTTGCCTCTGTTATCTGGGATACGTCTAATGATTGTAAATAAAAGTATAAACGGCGATCAAAAAGTTGCCGTTTGAGGGCCTTGCCGCAACGTATGTGCCAAGTACCGTGACTCTGATGTGAGTATATAAGCACTGACATTTCGGGGAGGGATTGGGGTGGCATTCGTGTCTTCCCGTGCTGTAAATGTGGAACGTGAACCGTGGCGACGTTATTACCAAATACGTCCAAACAGGACAAAAGTGCTATTACTCTCTTCTTGGCTGCCGAAGGACGAACTCCGATAGACATCCATCGGAAAACGATGGATTTATATGGGGAAGCAGGTCTGTCGGCAACCACCGATGTGGAATGGCGTGTCAGTGGGTGCTCCCGCTTTATGGTAACGCGCGTCCCCATATGGCAAATGTCGTAAGGCAGAAGTTACGCCAACTCGGATGGGACACACTCGGAACATCTGATCTGTAGTCCTGATTTCTCCCCACGCCTTCGGTCGCTTCAAAAAAGCCTCGAAAGGATGACGATTCCTGTCGGACGATGATGTGCAGCAAGCAGTTACGCACTTCTTCAGATAGCAGGACACGGTGTTTTACCAAAATGATGTCTTCAACCTGCTGCGTCAGTGCAATGGTTGCTTCAGTGCTCACCACGATGTTGTTTGACTGACGTATTCAGGGGTGTACGGCCTTCGAACAGAAACATTTTGGTCGCCCCTTGTACACTATGTGATCAAAAGTATCTGGACGCCTGGCTGAAAATGACTTACAAGTTCGTGGCGCCCTCCATCGGTAATGTTGGAATTGAATTCAGGTGCTGGAAGGTTTCTTGGGGAATGGCAGCCCATTCTTCTGCTGCAGTGAGGAGAGGTATCGATGTCGGTCGGTGAGGCCTGGCACGAAGTCGGCGTTCCAAAACATCCCAAAGGTGTTCTATAGGATTCAGGTGAGGACGCTGTGCAGGCCAGTCCATTATAGGGATGTTACTGTTGTGTAACCACTCCGAAACAGGCCGTGCATTATGAACAGGTGCTCGAACGTGTTGAAAGATGCAATGGCCACCGCGGAATTGCTCTTCAGCAGTGGGAAGCAAGAAGGTGCTTAAAACATCAATGTAGGCCTGTGGTGTGGTCACGAAAAACAACAAGGGGTGTAAGTCCCCTCCATGAAAAACACGACCACAGCGTGACACCACCGCCTCCGAATTTTACTATTGGCACTACACTAGCTAGCAGATGACGTTCACTGGGCATTCGCCATACCCACTCCCTGCCATCTGATCGCCATATTGTGTACCGTGATTCGTCACTCCACACAACGTTTCTCCACTGTTCAATCATCCAATGTTTACGCTCCTTATACCAAGCGAGGGGTCGTTTGGCATTTACCGGCGTGATGTGTGCCTTATGAGCAGCCGCTCGACCATGAAATCCAAGTTTCCTCCCCTTCCGCCTAACTGTGATAGTACTTGCAGTGGATCCTGATGGAATTTGGGATTTCTGTGTGATGGTCTGGATGGATGTCTGCCTATTACACATTATGACCCTCCTTAACAGACGGCGGTCTCTGTCAGTCAACAGACGAGGTCGGCCTGTACGCTTTTGTGCTGTACGTGTCCCTTCTACTTCTACATCTACATCTACATATATACTCCGCTAGCCATCAAGCGGTGTGTGGCGGAGGGCACAATTTGCGCCAAAGTCATATTCCCCCCCCCCCCCCCTCCGTTCCACTCGCGAATCGCGCGAGGGAAAAACGATTTTCTGAATGCCTCAGTACGAGCTCTAATTTCCCTTATCTTGGACTGGTGATCATAGCGTGATTTGAAAGTTGGTGGTAATAATATATGCTCTACATCCTCGGCGAAGATCGGGTTTCGGAATTTAGCGAGCAGCCCCTTCCGTTTAGCGCGTCGTCTATCTGCACGTTTCCACTTCACTATCACATCGGAAACAGTGGACCTAGAGATGTTTAGGAGTGTGGAAATCTCGCATACAGACATATGACACAAGTGACACTCAATCACCTGACCACGTTCAAAGTCCGTGATTTCCGCGGAGCGCCCCATTCTGCTCTCTCAAGATGCCTAATGAGTACTGAGGTCGCTGATATGGAGTGCCTGGCAGTAGGTGTCAGCACAATGTACCAAATATGAAAAACGTATGTTTTTTGGGGGTGTCCGCATACTTTTGATCACATAGTGTTTGTCAATTTTACCCATGAAACTGTAAGTACGTCGTTGTATTTTCAGTAAAAAGCCTACACCCTGTCCGCTTCTTACTACTGACGAACAACAGACATATCTGGTGACGAGGAACAGTTAAAGACATTCATTGGATTAATTTATCGATGGGATTGAGAGATAACTGGGTGCAATTGAATTAATCCAAGTTCGCGTAGCGGGAAACGAGCCCTACACTAATAAATATATTTTTCTCCAGAAAGCGGTCGGCAGAAACTAATCGCTGAAATTGCTAATTTTGTGTTCTTTCAGAAGGCGGAAGTAGAGTTTAATTTTTATCCTCAGATAGGAGGGTCATATTTCAAAGAGAAGTTTTTTATTTTGTCCTTTTTGTGGTGCCATTAGATAATTAAATACTTCACGTACATTGGACGTTCTGCTGTTCAGCTTTATTGTAAATATAGCTTCCAGTGGAGAGCAATCACTTACGGCGCTTGATCAGTTTCAGAGTCGTCAATTTAATGAGTCGCTGACATTAATTTCACGACTGCCTCAAGTACAACAAAAGCAACAAGAAGCGCATAAAGCACCTAATGAAGCTCAGGATTTCGGTTTCTGTCATTCGACGCCAAAGTAGAAGAATGGTCCGTATGTAAGACTGAGATCGAATAGCACTTCTTTGCATACAACATTTTCGGTGAATCTCGTCGTCCATTTTTCTTATCTGGGGCTGGAGCAGAAAAACCTTTAGCCTTTTTAGGAAAGTTGTTTCCTCAAGTAGAGCCGCAGACGTTGTCCTGCGCTGATATAGAGAATAATGATTATGAATCTCGGATACAAGTGATTGCCGCTCGTTATAAATTTTTCAGTATGCGTACACAAAATAGAAAGGATGAACAGCAAAACTTAAAAGTAATAACTAGAAACTGCAAATTTAATTCTACTTGTGGAGCATCATTTCGGGACGAAATTCTCGGCGATGCCATTATCCAAAATATAGCAGACGATGGAACAGAGCAGAAATTTTAAAGTATAGCAATCGCTTTCTGAACGACGTACGGCCGGCCGCGGTGGTCTTGCGGTTCTAGGCGCTGCAGTCCGGAAACGCGGGACTGCTACGGTCGCAGGTTCGAATCCTGCCTCGGGCATGGATGTGTGATGTCCTTAGGTTAGTTAGGTTTAAGTAGTTCTAAGTTCTAGGGGACTGATGACCTAAGATGCTAAGTCTCATAGTGCTCAGAGCCATTTGAACCATTTGAACGACGTACAATAAGTGGTGAAGCTCAGGAAGTACAGGAATTCGCGTAGCTAGATTTTCACGCTCCTGTAGTTCCAGCTGAGGACGCGAAGTGTTCTCTATATGGGCACGCAAGTCCCAAACATTTCATGTCGCTCAACACTACGAGCGCAAAAAATTGGCAGCGCGACCGAGGCGGCACAGCAGCCCTCGCTCGCCAATGTGAGGTACAAAGTGCTTCATAACGCACAGCCGTAAACAATGTTCTTTCCGCGCAGCGTTGACATAAAATCGAAAACACTCAGCAAGCATGCTTGCAAAACCATCACAAAGCGAATTCAGTTCCACGTAGACCTCAACTGCGGAATACCGTAGCAGAATATTATCGAACGAGCTCTCACAACACTCAAAGAAATTCTGGCCATCTGTAAAAACTGTTAGTGGAATCAAAGTTCGGCTGGTCCTGGCGGAGGTTCGAGTCCTCCCTCGGGCGTGGGTGTGCGTGTCCTTAGGATAATTTAGGTTAAGTAGTGTGTAAGCTTAGGCACTGATGACCTTAGCAGTTAAGTCCCATAAGATTTCACACACATTTTTTTGGAACCAAAGTTAGTGCCCAGACACTCACGGACGAGACAGGGACTCAAACTGAGAGTAGTAAAGTAAAACCAGAAGCGCCAAACTCAGTTTCCAAATGAATAGCCAGGGGAATTCTCCAATTTAATTCTCGCACCACTGCAAAGATGAATAATGTAGATATCAGTGCAAGTGATGAGAAATGGCTGAAATCGCTAAAAATGAACGAAGTCCATGGCACAATGGAATCCCTATCAGAGTCTACGTCGAATCTGCAGCGGAGATAGCTAGTATTTTAATTATAATCACGGTAAATCCCTAGAACGAAAACCGTACCCAGTAGTTAGGAGACAGCACAGGTGACACACATCTACAGTTAGGATAGCATAAGTAATCCACAAAAGTACCGACCAATATCTTTGACCTTCATTTGTTGTGCAATCTTAGAACATATTCTGAGCTCAAACAAGATAAGGCGTCTCGAACAGAATGACCTCCTCCATGCCAACCAGGATGGATTCCGGAATCATCGAACATGAGAAGCGCTACACGCTCTTTTCTCACATGACATCATGAAAGCAGTGGATCAAGACAGTCAGGTAGATGCAGTATTTCTCGATTTCAGAAGAGCATATGACTCAGCACGGCATCTACGGTTGTTGTGAAAACTACAATTGTTTGGGATATCAATCGAAAATTTTGATGGGACTGAGGATGCTTTTGATAGGGAGGTCGCAGTTTGGTACAGTAATCGACAGTGGAAAAGCAACATCGTATGTGTCCCAGAGAAGTGTGTTGGGAGCCTTGCTGTTTAAGTTATATGTCAATGGCCTTGCACACAATATTAGTACCAATCTCAGACTTTTCACGGATCTGCAGTTATCTGTACTGAAATGCTGTTTGAAAATAGCCGCAGAAATATTCAGTTATATCTTCAATAGACTAAAGCAATACAGAGGTTGGCAACTTGCTTTAAATGCTAAAAAATGTAAAATGTGTGCTTTACAAAACGAAAAATGAACGTACTACTCTACGAGTACAGTATCAAGAGCACTGTTGGAATCGGACAACTCATAAAAATACCTGGGTGTAACACTTTGTAGGGATGTGAAACGGAATGATCACATAGGATCAGTCGTAGATAAAGCAGATGTCAGTTTATTTGAAGAACAAGAGAATTTCTTCAGTCTACTATGGTGATTGCTTACAATTTACAGATTATTCATGCGATCCATCCTAGAATATTGCACAAGTGTGTGGAAATCCGTACCAAATAGAACTAACAGTGGATATTGTGAGTTAACGCGCATTTCTCTCTCATTTAAGTATGTGAGCGAAAGAGTCAGCCTACAGGAATTGTTCAAAAATGGTCTAAATGGCTCTGGGCACTATGGGACTTAACATCTGAGGTCATTAGTCCCCTAGAACTTAGAACTACTTAAACCTAACTAACCTAAGGACATCACACGCATCCATGCCCGAGGCAGGATTCGAACGTGCGAGCGTAGCAGTCGCACGGTTCCGGACTGAAGCGCCTAGAACCCATCGGCCACCGCGGCCGGCACAGGAAATGTGAAACGAACCCTGTCGTCCAGGACTGCGTGCCACAAAGGGCACAGATTCACCACTAGATGGGAAAATTCACAGGCATCTATTGTCTATTGAGACCTAACCGATGTAGTGTGCGAGTGAGACAGACGAGAACCTACGTCACAAGGAAACCCAGTAGAAGCCATTTGTGGCCAAGGAGACGTAGCAGTGTTAGATATGACGGGCCTAAGCTCGGCCATAAAGGGAAACATTTATGAAAACTATTTAATTCCGTAGAAATTCAGGGAATCAAGCCACAGAAATTTTAATCTACCATCCTTCATAAATTTTCATGGTGATCCCAATAAAACTTGAATATTGATCATATCTATAATAGTTTATGATTTACTGTTAAAGTGAAATTCACAAGTTTTGTAACAAAGACCTGAATGCTAAAATCTAAACGCTTTAGTCGATCTTAACGATCGAAATTTCATATAGAAGCGCATCGTTACAATGACAAATGTTGTAAGTATCAATTCTGTAATTTCTTTTGTTTAAAAGATAAAGTAAATTTAAATTATCAGTATTTTCAGTTAAGCATCAGATCATCATTTCCTCCACACAAAACACATTGAACGATGACAGCATGCCACCTATTGAATCATTGGGTAATAGAATATTTGTTGTAAAGTTTACTGCATAACAGTTACTTTTGTTCTTTATTTATTACCAGAAAGCATATTGCCGCAAGGCTACTGGTCGTGGCATTCAAAGCTAAGAAGGAAATTGTATTGGTTTTATGTAAAAGAATGTAATGGGTATTATTGTTACTTTATTTAGAACGTGAAAGTGGTCAAGCTTTGATTATTTAAATATGTTAAAATGTAAAGTAATGTAGAATAAGCTGTAGCCAATCAGATGGACGGCTTCAGGAAAGGGAACTGCGCTAGTCAGTTGAGCGAAGATTTTCGGCGCGCGCGAAACGCGGTCGGAGACGGGCAGACGACAGTTCTGGTCGAGACAACAAAAGGGACAGTTCAGATTGACAGGCGAAAGCGGACAGTCGGTCTAGGAAGTGAAACGAATTAGAAAATTTAGCGCTGTGTTTTATCGCGGGACTTAGTCTCTGAGCGGTGAGCAGCAGCGTGCCTGGTGTGAACTCGAACTTTTCGCATAGTTAACGAGGCGTAGTGTCGAAATTGCGATGAGATTGTGAACGATCGAACTGTGTCAAATGGATATGCGCTCGAGTGTAACAGTAACTCTAAATACGACCACTTTCGCTATTAGTTTGCTTTCTGAATAAGCATTATTCTAACCAAATCGCAACTGTGTGGCCTACATCATTTATGGGTCGTTAATTTAGTTTCCGATATTATTATTACTTTTGTTATATGTTATATTTGTATTTCACAAACTTTCCATCAGCCAGACAATTTAACCAAACGGTCACAAGTGTCTAATTTAGGGCGTGTAATGCGACGCGTGCTGTTCAACCCTTAGACGAGTTTGAGCCAAGACATTCGACTAAGAGGAACCGCATGTGAGCCCGAACATCTTTGGGATGTAAGCTCACAATATTGTACGTATACAGAGAAGGGCAGCAGGTTTGTTTGATACGGGGGAGAGTGTCACAGAGACTCTGAAGAAAATGAACTGGTGGACACTTGAAGATAGACGCAAACCATCCCGAGGTAAACTACTTACAGATTCTAGAGCCAGCATTAAATGATCTCTAGAAGTATACTACAACTTTCTCCCACTGGGATCTTGAGCTACGGTCGCAGGTTCGAATCCTGCCTCGGGCATGGATGTGTGTGATGTCCTTAGGTTAGTTAGGTTTAATTAGTTCTAAGTTCTAGGCGACTGATGATCTCAGAAGTTAAGTCGCATACTGCTCAGAGCCATTTGAACAATTTTTTGGGATCTTGAGGCCAAACTAATTACAGTGCGCGCAGATGCAATTAAACATTCATTCTTCTCGCGCTCCTTACGTGAATAGAACGGGAAGAAGCCCTAATAGCTGGTACAATGGGAAGTACGCTCTGCCTTGCACTTCACAGTAGTCTACAGAGTATAAGGCTGAGTAGTGAGTTTCATCCATTCTCACGGGCTGTGTGTGTGTGTGTGTGTGTGTGTGTGTGTGTGTGTGCAACATTGGTGCTGGCAACGACGAATAACATCGGGGTAAGTTAAGCTAAACTCTCAGTTCTGCTTGTTTTGTACTGTAGAGATGGGTTAGGTAGGCTGGGTGTGAGTTTGGTTCTCCGTCGAAGATGAGGGATGTGGACGGCAGCAGAGGCGGGTTCTGGCTAGGATACAACTCTTTATTAGTCCTTTACTGATTTATACCAAGCGAGGTGGCGCAGTGGTTAGACACTGGACTCGCATTCGGGAGGACGACGGTTCAATCCCGCGTCCGGCCATCCTGATTTAGGTTTTCCGTGATTTCCCTAAATCGCTCCAGGCAAATGCCGGGATGGTTCCTTTCAAAGGGCACGGCCGACTTCCTTCCCCGTCCTTCCCTAATCCGATGAGACCGATGACCTCGCTGTCTGGTCTCCTTCCCCAAACCAACCAACCAACCAACCTGATTTATACAGTTCAGAGATTCTTCGGATTGCGCTCCATTCTCTGGCGCGGTTCGGAGATCCCTCGTAATATTCTGGTGTCACAGCTGCAGAGGTTGAAGTCATGGACATTCGAACATTTTTGAACTAGTCTTTGGCCACTACAGGGAGGGAGGTGGTGGTATAAAGTTCCTGATCACCACTCTTTGCGCTAATGTCCTTGGTTAATTTCCAAACCTCTCCACAGTTTCGTATGTAGTGAGGGAGTGTGACATGGTTGATGATCCGTCCGTCGAATGAGAACATTAAACTGGGTTTTGTTCAAGAGTAGCAGCCTATGTGTCGGCATCGGCTTTCAGGCTCTCCCTCCCTCCACGCCTAATGATTCAAATCCGATATCACAGTCATCGACACGACACAGAGACACCATTGCCAACTCGTGACAGGTCAGAGGAAGGCAACAGTAAACCACCTCCACTAGGACATTGTCTAGAACGGCGCTGCAGGGTTCCTGCAGCTGCTTTTCTACGCCCATTCCCTGAGTATGGGACTAGTTTGACTCTGATAACTAAAGTGTGCAAGCAGTGGTGTCAAATGATGGTGAATTCGCAGTTCAGATTTTTCAATAGATTATCCAACGTACTACTGCTTTGAAGATTTTCCTACTATGAGTTTAAGTTGTTGCCGTGGCAATAAAAAAGTAAATAATCGTTTCCGACAATTAGTTTCTCACGCACCTCAGATATGTCAAACGTCAGCCTAATTGTGTCTCGCACAGTTTGGGGTATCCAGCAAATGTAGTTTGTGGACAATGATCTCAGGCCTGATCACGACATTAGTTGTCTCCAATGGAAGAACCCGTCCGGCAACGTGGTAGCCAACCTACGTACTCACTCCAGTTTAAGAACTCCCGTAACTCACTGTCTACATGAGGACATCCATTTGTATCGTTAGTAGTTTTCAACCTGTTTATGGCTGTTCTTTTCCTATTTTGTATTGATGTATTACTCTCTGCACTTGCCCTAAATCTGTATTACTTGTCTAAATTAGTCGTCACCTACTTTTCACTTCCGTACAAGGCCACATTCCAGATAAATGCCTTCAGGAAGGACGTATTAGCATTTATATTCGTTGGGGAATGTTTCTTTTCTAAGAAATCCCTTCTTGCTATTGCCAGTATGCACTTCATATTCTTTCTATATCGGCCATCGCCAGTTATTTTGCCGCCCAAATGACAAAACTCTTCTACTACTTTCATTGTCCCATTTCCTGATCTAATTTTTCCGATGTGATGTAAATGTCACAAAACAAACTGGAGATGCTTTTGCTACCTTTTGCCCATTCACAATCACAATTCTATAGAATCGCCCGAAGCTAATAATTTCGCAGCAATATATCATTTCCGTTAGTAATTCGTCCTCTGTAAGAGAGGTTTCAACTGATGATGCCTTGTTTAGCTGTGAAGAAATTCCCCGAATGTAACCCTCCACATTTTCTTTGTCTAAGAAAGAGTATCGAACTTAGACACAGGCAGCTAATTCTGACACAATCTCAAGTTTGCCTGCCGCCGTAATACTGATTACGTGCTAGAATAATATCTCGCAGTCCTGCCTAAGGAGTTAGCCTAGTGCCATAGGGTGGAGCCAGCCTATGTTTCTGTCTCGACTTTCAACAAATGAGATGAACGGCCCTACGTCAGTAATTGCGACTAAGTTAGCAGTGCAGCATACATTTTGTTGAGTGAAGGTTCCTTCCTGTGTATGTGTAGAGTTGACACGTAGCGCTTTCTTCATTTTGTCGCGTTGGTCGTCTTGTCCTTCCTCTTCTGTGCGGTCCCAAATGGCTCTAAGCACTATGGGACTTAACATCTGAGGTCATCAGTCCCCTAGACTTAGAACTAGTTAAACTTAACCAACCTAAGGACATCACACATATCCATGTCCGAGGCAGGATTCGAACCTGCGACCGTAGCAGCAGCGTGGTTCCGGACTGTAGCGCCTAGAACTGCTCGGTTACATCGGCCGGCTGTGCGTCCCGTTGGTGTTTCTGTGAGGGTTGCAGGTCTGTTGCTGTAATTACACCGACAGGTGGATCGCTTTGATGTGTGTCTGCATTGTGGGACGCGATGGCTGCGTCGGTAATAAAAAAAAAAAAAAAAAAATGGTTCAAATGGCTCTGAGCACTATGGGACTCAACATCTTAGGTCATAAGTCCCCTAGAACTTAGAACTACTTAAATCTAACTAACCTAAGGACATCACACACACCCATGCCCGAGGCAGGATTCGAACCTGCGACCGTAGCAGTCCCCCGGTTCCGGACTGCAGCGCCAGAACCGCTAGACCACCGCGGCCGGCGTCGGTAATCAGTTCAGTGATGAGTGCACGAAGTGCTTCAGTATTCATTACGAGACTGTGCGGATGGTGTTGTGAAGTCTGTGGAGCACGGGGGCTGCAATCGCCACCTTCGATAGTGGTGGTCGCAGCGTAGCAAACGTTTTAACGATTTGCCAGAGCCTGTGGAAGTAAAACAAATACCGGAACGAATTATCAGTGTTCACACCACGCGAGCTCCAGGAAGTGTTTACACCGTACCGCACTGATGTTGTCTCTTTCGCTTCCCGGAGCGAACTGCGTTGATTAAACTTCATACCTGTGTTTATGTTTCCTGTTCCATGGCGCTGAGCGAGAGCAGAGGAGACCAGCATCACACACTTTCTTTGCAACGGCGTTGATGGCGTCCGTAACGGGAAACACTCCAGCCAATAGCAAGCCCACAGAAGAAGATGCCGCTGGAATCGCCTGAATCACTATTTTTTTAAATTATTGTACATTATTCAAAAAGAAAAATATTGCATTTTAACTACATCGTATGCCATGATATGGAAAAATGAATGGATCCATTTCCATCTCCGAATCAATTCACAGCATTGAAAATGTCACTGTTGACGTTGGCAGAAAGTCTTGTAATTATTTCTGTGTGATTTACTGAGAAGAATATAATAATAATAATGTCACTTGTCAACAACTTTTTGTTATATTATATACGACGAGAGAAAGCTTTGTTGAGGTGTAAAAGATCGTAAGAATATGCCTGAAAAGCCGATCTTACATACATCGGAGTGAACAGTGGAGTGATTTTGACAAGATGAAAGTAATTTCAACCAGTGATATTGTAAGTAGGCTGTTTAGGTTTTCATGTTAGTGACGCCACGTAGCGCTCTGTATGAAAATCGCAGACAGCTATGTGCAGCGCGTAGCGTTGGGCAGCTGGAGGTGAGCCGCCAGCAGTGGTGGATGTGGGGAGAGAGATGTCAGAGTTTTGAAATGTTAATAGGAAGAAGATGCTGTGATATGCAAATGATTAGCTTTTCAGAGCATTCACACAAGGTTGGCGCCGGTGGCGACATCTACAACGTGCTGACATGAGGAAAGTTTCCAACCGATTTCTCATACACAAACAGCAGTTGACCGGCGTTGCCTGGTGAAACGTTGCTGTGATGCCTCGTGTAAGGAGGAGAAATGCGTACCATCACGTTTCCGACGTTGATAAAGGTCCGATTGTAGCCTATCGCGATTGCGGTTTACCGTATCGCGACATTGCTGCTCGCGTTGGTCGAGATCCAATGACTGTTAGCAGAATATGGAATCGGTGGGTTCAGGACGGTAATACGGAACGCCGTGCTGGATCCCAACGGCCTCGTATCACTAGCAATCGGGATGACAGACATCTTATCTGCATCGCTGTAAGGGATCGTGCAGCCACGTCTCGATCCCTGAGTCAACAGATGGTGACGTTTGCAAGTCAACAACCATCTGCACGAACAGTTCGACGACGTTTACAGCAGCATGGACTATCACCTCGGAGACCTTGGCTGCGGTTACCCTTGACGCTGCATCACAGACAGGAGCGCCTGCGATGGTGTACTCAACGACGAACCTGGGTGCACGAATGGCAAAACGTCATTTTTTCGGATGAATCCAGGTTCTGTTTACAGCATCATGATGGTAGCATCCGTGTTTGGCGACATCGCAGTGAACGCACATTGGAAGCGTGTATTCGTCATCGCCATACTGGCGTATCAACCGGCGTGATGGTATGGGGTGCCATTGGTTACACGCCTCGGTCACCTTTTGTTCGCATTGACGGCACTTTTAACAGTGGACGTTACATTCAGATGTGTTACGACCCGTGGCTCTACCCTTCATTGCCGGCCGCTGGTGGCCGAGCTGTTCTGGCGCTACAGTCTGGAATCGCGCGACCGCTACGGTCGCAGGTTCGAATCCTGCCTCGGGCATGGATGTGTGTGTTGTCCTTAGGTTAGTTAGGTTTAAGTAGTTCTAAGTTCTAGGGGACTTATGACCTCAGCAGTTGAGTCCCATAGTGCTCAGAGCCATTTGAACCATTTTTTTCTACCCTTCATTCGATCCCTAAGAAACCCTACATTTCAGCTGGATAATGCACGACCGCATGTTGCAGGTCCTGTACGGGCCTTTCTGGATACAGAAAATGTTCGACGGCTGCCCTGGCCAGCACATTCTCCAGATCTCTCACCAATTGAAAACGTCTGGTCAATAGTGGCCGAGCAACTGGCTCGTCACAATACGCCAGTTGCTACTCTTGATGAAGTGTGGTATCGTGTTGAAGCTGCATGGGCAGCTGTACCTGTACACGCCATCCAAACTCTGTTTGACTCAATGCCCAAGCGTATCAAGGCCGTTATTATGGCCAGAGGTGGTTGTTCTGGGTACTGATTTCTCTGGATCTATGCACCCGAATTGCGTGAAAATGTAACCACATGTCAGTTCTAGTATAATATATTTGTTCAATGAATACCCGTTTATCATCTGCATTTGTTCTTGGTGTAGCAATTTTAATGGCCAGTCGTGTATTACAGCACATGCTATCCAGCAGTTGTGAAAAGCGCTGTTGGAGAATTGGAACACCCTATCACAAGAGCTCCTGACCAACCTTGTGGCCAGCATGGCAGCACGTTGCAGAGCATGGAGTGCTGTCCTTGGTGATCACACACTCTACTAAGAACCATATCTCGTCTTTTGTAATCTCCAGAGAACCATCACAAATTTATGTTATTGCTTTGAATGACAGTGTTATTTCTTTTAGTCTCATTGCGTTTTTCTTTCAGTTATCTTCTGTACTGTACTGCACAATACTACAGCAGTCCTCTCTGTGTTTGTTCCATCGATTTCGACAGCCTCACGCTATGCGTCTCGCCCCTGTTTTGCATACCAGCGCCACTGCGTTTGAGGTGGGGGAAGCTGCCTTACTCCGTTGGTACATACTGTCTAAGGGCATAAAGTGTCAGAGGACACTATAGGCTTAGCACAGGAAAAACAGCTGGCCGTAGTGGAAGTAGCAGTAGTACCACAGTAAAATTTTAAATTATGTTGTCATAAATTTTGAATTAGCAGTTGTTTAGACAGCAATGGTTCCTTGCAGTTAACAAGATGTTAAATACTAGTAAATGACAAAGCAAATAGCAGCAATTTTTAATTTTACGCATAGAGGTTGTTATTGGACCTGTGTATGATTTATATTCACTAAATATGAAGGATCCAATCCGCCCACATTCGAATCATGATTTCTTGTTATTTTAGAGCACAATCCATTTTTCCCTATATTAACATTTTGTATACTTGTGAAGATTAACATGTCAAAGATTAACTACAAAAACTACAACACTTTGCAGCGTAAATTATTTGTATTTTTAGTCAGTAAATCTCACGACAGAAGCAGATCTGTGGGAACTGTCATGCACAATTAAGAACTAAATAATATGTTAAGTAGCTCAAAAAGGTCCGTCAAGGCAGTCTGCTTTTTAATAAAAACGACGATGTCGACGTTAGGTAGTTGTTTATCCTTTATGTTTAAGAGAATAATTGTTATTTTTAATCGACGGTTTGCACACTAAAAATAGCCAAAGGTAGCAGACATGCTCGCACGGCAAAAAAATTACAAGTTGGTATCCATCTTCAGAGAAGGCCGTATCGAATTGTTTTCGTATTGGGCATTCGTCTGGACCAGTGATCGGAGCCACATGTGTCAATAGCGTTTCGTATACTATTTGACGGGCTGGAAAGGCGTATGTCAGAGAAGGGGACCACGCCTGCTCGTCATCACCAATATAGTTCAAATCTGTGGTATGAACAGGGCTTGGACAGAAACGAAAATAACAGTAATGGGAGCTCCAGATGGCCAAGCGGTTAGAAAAAAGTTGCATTTTTGGCGCGGGTCGGGCGACACATGACCAAGACCAATTTACACTGAAGCGCCAAAGACACTGGTATAGGTATGCGTATTCAAATACAGAGCTGTGTAAACGGAATACGGCGCTGCGGTCGGATACGCTTGTATAAGACACCAAGCGTCTAGCACAGTTGTTAAAACGGTTACTGCTGCAATAATGGAGGGTCGACAAGTTTTAAGTCAGTTTGAACGTGGTGTTATAGTCGGCGCACTAGTGTTACTAGTGTTGAGACTCAGCATCTCCGAGGTAGCGATGAAGTGGGAAGTTTCCCATACGACCACTTCACGAGTGTATCGTGAATATCAGGAATCCGGAAACACATCAAATCTCCGACATCGCTGCGTCCAGAAAAAGATCCTGCGAGAACAGCACCAACGACGACTGAAGAAAATCGTTCAATGTGACAGAAGTGCAACCTTTCCGCAAATTGCTGCAGATTTCAGTGCTGGGCCATCAACAAGTGGCAGCGTACGAACCATTCAACGAAACATCTTCGATATGGGCTTTCGGAGCCGAAGGCTCACTCATGTACCCTTGATGACTGCAGGACACAAAGCTTTACGCCTCGCCTGGGCCTGTCAACACCGACATTGGACTGCTGACGATTGGAAACATTTTGTCTGGTCAGACGTGTCTCGTTTCAAATTGAATCGAGCGGATGGGCGTGTATGGTTATGGAGACAACCTCATGAATCCATAGACCATGCATGTGAGCATGGGACTTTTCTAGTTGGTGGAAGCAGTGTGATGGTGTGAGGTTTGTGTTGTAGGAGTAATATTAGTCCCCTGATACGTCTAGGTACGACTCTGATAGGTGACACGTACGTAACCATCCTGTCTGATCGCCTGCATCAATTCATGTCCATTGTGCACTCCGACGGACTCACGCCCCGTCCTCACAGCTTTAATTCCGCCAGTACCTCGTCTCCTACCTTCCAAAAGCTGTGAAGACGGGGCGTGAGTCGTGCTCGGGTAGCTCAGTCGGTAGAGCGCTTGCTCGCGAAAGGCAAAGGTCCCGAGCTCGAGTCTCGGTCCGGCACACAGTATTAATCTGCCAGAAAGTTTCATATCAGCGCACACTCCGCTGTAGAGTGAAAATTTCATTCTAGAAACATCCCCCAGGCTGTGGCTAAGCCATGTCTCCGCAATATCCTTTCTTCCAGGAGTGCTAGTTCTGCAAGGTTCGCAGGAGAGTTTCTGTGAAGTTTGGAAGGTAGGAGACGAGGTACTGGCGGAATTAAAGCTGTGAGGAGGGGGCGTGAGTCGGTTCGGGTAGCTCAGTCGGTAGAGCGCTTGCCCGCGAAAGGCAAAGGTCCCGAGTTCGAGTCTCGGTCCGGCACACAGTTTTAATCTGCCAGAAAGTTTCATATCAGCGCACACTCCGCTGTAGAGTGAAGATTTCATTCTATTAACATTATTGAGCATATCTTGGATACCTAGCAATGGGCTGTTCAGAAGAGATCTCTGCTTTCCCTAGTCTTATAGATTCATGGTGCCAATTACCTCCAGCATTATTCAGACATTAGTCGACTCCATGCTACGTCGTACTGCGCCACTTACATGTGCTTGCGGAGCCCTACACAATATAAGGCAGGTGTGCAAGTTTCTTTGGCTCTTCAGTGTATGTCAGCGTAGTTTTAAGGCAGCGGCTGGCGCAGCGGAAAGAGTGCAGGACGTAATCCGAGGGCTGTGAGGTCAATTCCCTTTGCGGAAGTAGTATGTTCAGGTTTTCCTTTCTTTCACTGCAAATAAACCAAAATAATGCTGTATATATTAGTTTTAGTTATGTTTACACAAAAGGCATGAAAAGAAGAGAAGGGAAATTTAGGGCTGCAAATAAATTTTCAGGAAGGATTTGCAAGGCATAGATGAGAACTTCGTGCATAAACCTAATATTGTCATCACTTTACAGCTGACGATTTACAGGTGCTGGGGTGACATTTCTCGTAAAAAGAAGCGGAAACAGTAGTTTTCTTGGCACCATGCAATGTCCCATTTTTGTAATTACATGTCTGGTTTAAATTTTATATACAAAACATGAACTTGGTTTACATTCACAAAGGGTTGTTTCTCGTCACACAGTTGGGCAGCAAACCTCGCTAAACCTATCATCTCGCTAAATATAGGTGTAGATTGCTGATGATCTACAGCGGAATGTATTTTGATGCAGTCTTTTGGGGATTCAATTTCTTTTTCTCTCTCGGTGAAATAACAGCAGTTTTGAAGCTTTTTGATGAAATTCTTTACCTGATGATAAAAGTTCTTGGAAATTTATTTGTACTTCCCAGTTTTCGTTTGCTATTCTTTTCACACCTTTTATGAAAATGTTGATAAATACAACACATTGAGCATTATTTCGGTAAGTGACGCAATGTTAAAATTTAAAAAAAGTTTCCAAACAGAGACTCGACCCATGATCCTCTGATTTGCATTCTGTACCTTTCTGCTGTGCCATACGCTGCTTGGATGCTGCATTAACATACGGGACGGCTGCAGGCACTCGTAGGATCTGCGGTGTTACGTGCTGTGACGTACGCAGCTCGGCTTGCCTTTCACGTGCGCCTCGTTATATACAAAGCTCATCATTCCCACATGCACTGACTCAAGTGAGACACTGGACTCAAAATCTGGAAGTCGCTATCGCCATCTACACTCCTGGAAATTGAAACAAGAACACCGTGAATTCATTGTCCCAGGAAGGGGAAACTTTATTGACACATTCCTGGGGTCAGATACATCACATGATCACACTGACAGAACCACAGGCACATAGACACAGGCAACAGAGCATGCACAATGTCGGCACTAGTACAGTGTATATCCACCTTTCGCAGCAATGCAGGCTGCTATTCTCCCATGGAGACGATCGTAGAGATGCTGGATGTAGTCCTGTGGAACGGCTTGCCATGCCATTTCCACCTGGCGCCTCAGTTGGACCAGCGTTCGTGCTGGACGTGCAGACCGCGTGAGACGACGCTTCATCCAGTCCCAAACATGCTCAATGGGGGACAGATCCGGAGATCTTGCTGGCCAGGGTAGTTGACTTACACCTTCTAGAGCACGTTGGGTGGCACGGGATACATGCGGACGTGCATTGTCCTGTTGGAACAGCAAGTTCCCTTGCCGGTCTAGGAATGGTAGAACGATGGGTTCGATGACGGTTTGGATGTACCGTGCACTATTCAGTGTCCCCTCGACGATCACCAGTGGTGTACGGCCAGTGTAGGAGATCGCTCCCCACACCATGATGCCGGGTGTTGGCCCTGTGTGCCTCGGTCGTATGCAGTCCTGATTGTGGCGCTCACCTGCACGGCGCCAAACACGCATACGACCATCATTGGCACCAAGGCAGAAGCGACTCTCATGGCTGAAGACGACACGTCTCCATTCGTCCCTCCATTCACGCCTGTCGCGACACCACTGGAGGCGGGCTGCACGATGTTGGGGCGTGAGCGGAAGACGGCCTAACGGTGTGCGGGACCGTAGCCCAGCTTCATGGAGACGGTTGCGAATGGTCCTCGCCGATACCCCAGGAGCAACAGTGTCCCTAATTTGCTGGTAAGTGGTGGTGCGGTCCCCTACGGCACTGCGTAGGATCCTACGGTCTTGGCGTGCATCCGTGCGTCGCTGCGGTCCGGTCCCAGGTCGACGGGCACGTGCACCTTCCGCCGACCACTGGCGACAACATTGATGTACTGTGGAGACCTCACGCCCCACGTGTTGAGCAGTTCGGCGGTACGTCCACCCGGCCTCCCGCATGCCCACTATACGCCCTCGCTCAAAGTCCGTAAACAGCACATACGGTTCACGTCCACGCTGTCGCGGCATGCTACCAGTGTTAAAGACTGCGATGGAGCTCCGTATGCCACGGCAAACTGGCTGACACTGACGGCGGCGGTGCACAAATGCTGCGCAGCTAGCGCCATTCGACGGCCAACACCGCGGTTCCTGGTGTGTCCGCTGTGCCGTGCGTGTGATCATTGCTTGTACAGCCCTCTCGCAGTGTCCGGAGCAAGTATGGTGGGTCTGACACACCGGTGTCAATGTGTTCTTTTTTCCATTTCCAGGAGTGTAGTTTTAAGGTATCCATGGTTTATCTATACGATTCAGATAAACATCAGGATGGTTCCTTGTAAAATCCGCCGTCGATTTCCTGCCGCATTATTGTCTATCCAGAAATGGTTCTCTCTATCTTCTCACCTCTGCATTGACGGTACATTAGGCCTTATCCTTCCTTCTTTTCCTTTCGAAATAGCTCTCGACAAATTCTACGACCCCAATTGATCCCCATATAACCTACACAAAAAACAGATCTAGGATGGAAGACTGTACAGCGCATGGCGGACGGTACTTTGTACCATTGCTAGACATTCCTTTTCCTGTTCTAGTCACAAAAGAAGTGAACGAAAAATGTATGCCTCTGTTGAAGCCTTAACCTCCCTTATTTAGCCCTTACGGTCGTTGCGCAAAATGTACGCAGCTGGCAGTAGAAACTTTCTGCAGTCTGTTGCAATTGCTGGTTTTCTAAACTTACGTAAGTCGCATTACGGGAAAAGATCGTCTTCTTCACTCCAAGGATTACCATCTAAGCTCGAGGGGCACTGTCATACTGATGGAACCGACCGATACAAATCTAGCAGCGCGCCTCTGGCACTTTCCACCTTTAATTCAACTTTGTGTGTGTGTGTGTGTGTGTGTGTGTATGTGTGTGTGTGTGTGTGTGTGTGTGTGTATTCTGGTAGATATCTCCGACAGAACAGACACCACCCATATACTCGGTGAGCATTAATAAAACCGACAAACTGGAGGGACGGATTCCTGACTAGAGATGGAGGAAAAAACGGTCCTGTGGACATGTGTATGGAAATGTGTCGTTGCCACGCTAAGTGACGCTGACGAATGAAAGTTCCTTCGACCATGTGCAGTGTGTTTCTTGCGTGTTGCAGACTGTGTGATTGATGCAGCGTACTGTAAGCCACAGTCGGGAACAAGCCGAGGTGTTTTTTTTACGGCCAAGTAGATGGAAACGGTTGAGAGGCTGCACGGCTACACTAAAGTAAGTACTTTCACAGACACCAACAACATCACACGATGTTTCAAGGCCTTTCTTGGTGTTTATATCCTGCGTGACAACCGCTACTATCCCTATCACCTGCAATGATTGCAAGGATTATCGGTAGAGGGTTTCCCTCTACGGGAAGGACTTTGTCGATGGTTTTTGTACCAGATCATCACAATTAAGGACTTTCTTCATCAGTCCTCTTTATCGACGAAGGACCTTTTACCAGAACTGGCATCATCAATGTCCATAATCGTCATTCGTAGACTACAGACTCAGCACGTAGTCAGATGATCTTTCATTCGTCAGCGCCATCTACCGAGGCAATGGTGCACTTCCCAATTCGTGAATTCAGCTGAAGCAGTCAGCATCATCGAGTAGGACTATTATTTGTCAATTCTCATATGGGCATGTATTTTTTAAGTGTTGAATACTGAACTTCGAGAGAAGAAAATGGTTCAAATGGCTCTGAGCACTATGGGACTCAACTGCTGAGGTCATTAGTCCCCTAGAACTTAGAACTAGTTAAACCTAACTAACCTAAGGACATCACAAACATCCATGCCCGAGGCAGGATTCGAACCTGCGACCGTAGCGGTCTTGCGGTTCCAGACTGCAGCGCCTTTAACCGCACGGCCACTTCGGCCGGCTTCGAGAGAAGAGTTTGTGATTGTTGCACAGTCAGTGACAGTTGTAAATTATCAAGCACTCGTGTGGCAAAGAGCTGTACCAAGTTAAGTGAATCTCTGTTTGTAAAGAAAATAATATTTCATAGGTAGTTGCTCCAGTGATCCATCTCCAAGAGCAATCATAAGACATACAGTTATGGCCAGATGATTGTAGCTTGCTCTGGTCATAACAAGGCCTATTATCTTATGGTTAGAAGATTGCAGAACAAGAACTGGAAGCAGTCGCCTGTGCTGAATATCTGGTTCTATCTGTATTGACCGATTTAAAGTAGAATGACCACTCAAAACTAATTGGAAGGAAGGCAGATGTCAGATTGTGATTCATTGGAAGAATTGCCAGGAAGCATATGGCCAACCTACGAAGGAGATGGCTTACAGAATCATCGTTCGACCGATACTTGAATATTGCTCTTCAGTCTGTGACCTGAACCATATAGAGCTGATAGAGGAAACAGAGGAGAGACTAAGAAGAACACCGCGTTTCGCCACAGTTTCGTTCAGTAAACGAGAAAGCGCTATGGCTATGCTCATCCAACTTCAGAGGCGAACTTTCCAACTGAGATGTTGTGCATCACGGTGTGATTTACTATTAAAAAGTACGTTCCTAGCAGAGTCCACCAGTATATACCTTCCTCCAACGTATATCTCGCAGAAAGAACATAAAGGTGAAACAGACAGATTCGATCTCACGTGAAGACTTCCAGCAATCAATCTATCTGCGGAGCGTTCACTAGTGGAACAGGGGAAAAAACCGAAATTTGTTGTAAGTTCCTGTGGGACCAAACTGCTGAGGTCATCGGTCCCTAGGGTTACACAGTACTTAATCTAACTTAAACTAACTTACGCTAAGGACAGAACACACACCCATGCCCGAGGGAGGACTCGAACCTCCGACGGGGGGAGTCGCACGAACTGTGGCAGGGCGCCCCAGACCGCGCGGCTACCCCGCACGGCAGTGGAACAGGGAAAGGGGGAAACGACATTGGTCCGCTAAGTACATACCTATTACTGAAAGGCAGCCTGATCAGGAATCCTACAGTTAGAATAGAAGGAACACCAGTTCTTCGGCGCCGCGAGGCAAGATATCTAGGAGTCGTAATTGATGAATAATGGAATTATACATCTCACATAGAAATCACAACGAAACGAGCCCTAGAGGTCTTAAGTAGTCTAATCAACATAGAACACAAGAGATTTCATCTGCCACCTGCATTAATCAAGCTCTGTCACAACAGCATTTTAATGTCAATAGTAGGATATGCGTGTGGGGTCTGAGCACACAGGTTCACGAGGGTGGTGCCTGCCATGGCTGTGAGAAGGGTGCAGCGGAACGTGATACTACGATCTGTCGGAGCATATTGAACAACTCCGGGGGGGGGGGGGGATCTACTAATGTTAATAGGGTTATGTCCGCTAGCCATAAAGATACGAGAGCAGGCAGCATGGTATTGGGTTACTAAAGGAAAAGTAGACAGGAGCAGAGACATCTTGGTGGTACAGGTAGGGGACAAGTTTGCTGTCACAAGGAGGGGGGAGGAGCTGTGGCAACAACCCTGGGAAAATCAAGATACAGGGAGAATGGTCTTCAAACTGTTGCCCGCCGGCCGCGGTGGTCTAGCGGTTCTAGGCGCTCAGTCCGGAACCGCGCGACTGCTACGGTCGCAGGTTCGAATCCTGCCTCGAGCATGGATGTGTGTGATGTCCTTAGGTTAGTTAGGTTTAAGTAGTTCTAAGTTCTAGGGGACTGATGACCACAGATGTTAAGTCCCATAGTGCTCAGAGCCATTTGAACCATTTTTTGAACTGTTGCCCAACATCAAGGAAATACATGGGATGAGTCATTTCGAGCCAAGTAGGGGACTGCTGCACTTTCTCACGGGACATGGGCCATATCCGACATATCTGTGTCGATTTGGTAAACGAGCTACACCAACGTGTGACTGTGATGCTCAAGACGGAACAACTGAGCACATCATCTATGACTGTCCGTTATATGATAATGTGCCGCATGATCTAAAAACTCAACTACCGAACAATGACACTTACGCCTTAACACGAGCCGGCCGGAGTGACCGTGCGGTTCCAGGCGCTCCACTCTGGAACCGTGAGACCGCTACGGTCGCAGGTTCGAATCCTGCCTCGGGCATGGATGTGTGTGATGTCCTTAGGTTAGTTAGGTTTAAGTAGTTCTAAGTTCTAGGGGACTGATGACCTCAGAAGTTGAGTCCCATAGTGCTCAGAGCCATTTGAACCATTTTGAACCTTAACATGAGGAGCCGATGCCTTCAATGTCCTCAACAGTATGACTAACGGAGTATCACAAAAGTTCATGAGGGATTTCATTAGTAACCAAAATGGTTAATTGCAAAACCGACAAAGACTGAGGTGTACTCGCCCAAATCGGCGGGCGCGGAATTGGCCAGTCGCTCTTACGACTGGAATCCGCCACGCTACAGGATTAGACCGGCGGGTGCATCATATCACAGACAACAAACAGTCTGCACTATCAATTTAAGTACTAGGTATTAGTAGTACTATTAGGTAGAACAGAATACTAACAACACTAACCAAATAGGGACTGCAGCGACCCAAACTACACTACTGGCCATTAAAATTGCTACACCGAGAAGAAATGCAGATGATAAACGGGTATTCATTGGACAAATATATTAGACTAGAACTCACATGTGATTACATTTTCACGCAATTTAGGTGCATAGATCCTGAGACATCAGTACCCATAACGCCCTTGGTGCTTTTGCGCATTGAGTCAAACATAGCTCGGATGGCGTGTACAGGTACAGCTGCCCATGCAACTTCATCACGATACCACACTTCATCAAGAGTAGCGACTGGCGTATTGTGACGAGCCAGTTGCTCCGCCACCATTGACCAGACGTTTTCAGTTGGTGACAGATCTGGAGAATGTGCTGGCCAGGACAGCAGTCGAACATTTTCTGTATCCAGAAAGGCCCGTACAGGACCTGAAACATTCGGTCGTGCAATATCCTGCTGAAATGTAGGGTTTCGCAGGGATCGAATGAAGGGTAGAGCCACGGGTCGTAACACATCTGAAATGTAACGTCCACTGTTCAAAGTGCCGACAATGCGAACAAGAAGTGACCGAGACGTGTAACCAGTGGCATCCCATACCTTCACGCCGGGTGATACGCCAGTATGGCGATGACGAATACACGCTTCCAATGTGCGTTCACAGCGATGTCGCCAAACACGGATGCTACCATCATGATGCTGTAAACAGAACCTGGATTCATCCGAAAAAATGACGTTTTGCCATTCGTGCACCCAGGTTCGTCGTTGAGTACACCATCGCAGGCACTCCTGTCTGTGATGCAGCGTCAAGGGTAGCCGCAGCCACGGTCTCCGAGGTGATAGCCCATGCTGCTGCAAACGTCCCCATCTGTTGACTCAGCGATCGAGACGTGGCTGCACGATGCGTTACAGCCATGCGAATAAGATGCCTGTCATCTCGACTGCTAGTGATACGAGGCCGTTGGGGTCCAGCACGGCGTTCCGTATTACCCTCCTGAACCCACCGATTCCGTATTCTGCTAACAGTCATCGGATCTCGACCAACGCGAGCAGCAATGTCGCGATACGTTAAACCGCAATCGCGATAAGCTACAATCCGACCTTTATCAAAGTCGGAAACGTGATGGTACGCATTTCTCCTACTTACACGAGGCATCACAACGTTTCACCAGTCAACGCCGGTCAACTGCTGTTTGTGTATGAGAAATCGGTTGGAAACTTTCGTCATGTCAGCACGTTTTAGGTGTCGCCACCGGCACCAACCTTGGGTAAATTCTCTGAAAAGCTAATCATTTGCATATCACAGCATCTTCTTCCTGTCGGTTAAATTTCGCGTCTGTCGCACGTAATCTTCGTGGTGTAGCAATTTTAATGGGCAGTAGTGTAACTTGGCCAGCGCAGTGCCAGGGGCACGCTCACTGGGGTTAGCTCGGTGAACAGGCCACAACAGTAGGTTTGTATATGAACTGGCACAACTGTAACGCTGCAGAGTAGATTAATAAAATAGATTAACCTTGTTCATAGTTATGCCAGTACTTGGAAGTTTTTTGTAATAATGCTGCTTTGTTTTCATGTTGTATCACTTATAAGGGTGAAAAGTATTTAAACCGACAAACTCTGGGAGGTTGTAGGGGACATCAAAACTAATATTTTTCCCTAATGTCATTTTCTCCTATGAGGATTATTTAAATCGTTGGAGGCCGTATTAAGCTCTTCAGTTGTTAGAGGCCGTATTACGATCTTCAGTTGTTCGAGGGCGTATTACGCTCTTCAGTTGTAGGAAACTGCTGTCCACCAGTGTAGTAGTGCATTGTCTTTGTTTACTAATGGAGCGATAGACCTGGAGTGAGTACAAGTACACTGATATTGTTGGTGCGTACTACGTAGCGCACCACAACGGACGAGCTGCACAGCGGGTTTATCAACAACAATATCCTAATCGCCGTATCCCGCATCATACGACCTTTGCTGCTGTGTACCAACGTTTGCGTGAGACCGGGTCATTTAGCAGATTACCTGGACAGAGACGCCGTCGCAGGGTAAGAACGCCGCAATTTGAGGAAGCTGCCTTGCAACATGTGGAGCGGGAGCCTTCAATCAGCATTCGTAAAATTGCACGTAACATGGGGACGAATCAGACGAATGTAAGAACAGTCCTTCGAGAGCAATTGTTACGTCCATTTCACTTACAGCGTGCCAACAGCCTGGAACCAGTTGATTATCCACCCAGAGCACAGTTCCCGCAGTGGTACGTGGAACAGTGTGAAATGCATTCTGCATTTCCATCCTTTGTGTTGTTTACCGATGAAGCAGCGTTCGGGCGTGATGGAGTCTTCAACATTCACAATTCGCATGTTTGGAGTGGGGATAACCCACATGCCACGGTTACTTCCGCTCATCAAGTGCGGTTCTTCGTTAATGTGTGGGTCGGTGTTGCTGGGGACTGTTTAATTGGGCCGTATCTGCTACCTAGGCCATTAAATGGCAGGCACTATCATAATTTTCTCGCAAGAGCATTGCCAGAATTTCTGGAAGACGTCCCGCTCCCTACAAGACAACGGGTGTGGTTCCAACATGACGAGGCGCCGGCACATTTCAGCCGTCGTGTGCATCGATTACTGGACCGACGGTTCCCAGAAACGTGGATTGGCAGAGGTGGTCCTGCACCATGGCCTGCTCGATCCCCAGATATATCCCCTCTGGACTTTTTTGTGTGGGGAGAGATGCGCAACCTTGTTTCTACAACTCCTGTTGCATCAAAAGAAGTTCAAATGGTTCAAATGGCTCTGAGCACTATGGGACTCAACTGCTGTGGTCATCAGTCCCCTAGAACTTAGAACTACTTAAACCTAACTAACCTAAGTACATCACCCACACCCATGCCCGAGGCAGGATTCGAACCTGCGACCGTAGCACATCAGAAGAGGATCTGGCTGCCCGGCCAGTAGCAGCAGCAGGAACAATTCAGAATACTCCTGGGGTTTTTGCCCGTGTGATCCGACGGTGTAACCTTTGTTTTTCGTGTCAATGGAGGCATTTTTGAAAATCTACTGTAATTGAAAACTGGGTTGTGTTAATCTGTTGTCTCTTGGTCATAAAAAAATGGTAAAGCGTTTGTTGGTTTTATTGATGTGCCGCCAGAGAAATCTTCCTCTACTGGTTTAAATACTTCTCATAGGAAAAAATGACATTAGGGATGTCCCCTACAACCTCCCAGAGTTTGTCGGTTTAAATACTTTTCACCTAATTAGTTAACGTGGTGGGTTTTGTTGTAACATTATATTGTACATTGTACTGTATTAATTAAAAAAAGTACTCTCCACCACACACTGTAAAGTGGTTCGCGAAATATAGGTGTAGATGTACACAGTGACAGTGGCAAACACCGTAAGGTTCTTTGCGGAGTATAGATATAGACGTAGATTGGTGTTGACGTTGTACCGAAGCAAAGATGATGATTTCGTGCAGAGATGATACTACAATAATAGTTATGATCATTATTTTGTCTATAAGTAATTGAGGAAGCCTAATACAGAAATGGTATCTTACCTCGAGTAGGGGTAGCGTCTGGTACCACAGATGGCCCCCAGTCCGTCACCGTCATCGTAATGTGCCTCCGTTCCAGATGCCGGTAAAGATGGATCGACGGAGAAATATTAAGAGCTACTGAGGCCTCCTGCGGAGCACAGCACAAAAAGCAGCGGCGTCGCTGCGGTTAGGAAGCGGAGAGCTGTCACACGATATGCCTCGCAGCGAGGCCGCTAGCGAGTTGGTATCGCTCTTCGACCTCATCCGGTATGCCAGGAAGCAGCATCAGTGGTCTGTCGCCACCAGAAACACTGGAGCAGCACTTAGGGAGCACGCGATACTACCACTAAAGCTGGTTGCATAGATAACCGAATCAGCAAGCTTCTGCACTGCTTCTAGGGAAACCGGTACTTCTGTTTTCTTTCTTTTTTCTTTTTTTAATTCTCTAAGAACTTTGCTGCTGCCGTATCAAATATGGATGACGACCTTTGTTCAGTATAACGATGAGCACAACACCTGGGTCTTAAATTAATCCTAAGATGTCACAGGTCATTCTTATATCACACCGCAAGTTGACCAGGAGATGTTTTTGTGAAACAGTTCCCCTCAGAATTTAGAAAAATATTTCCAGCTCAAATAAAATAAAAACTAGTGATTTTAATTGACTGTTCAAATGGCTCTGAGCACTGTGGGACTTAACATCTGAGGTCATCAGTCCCCAAGAACTTAGGACTACTTAAACCTAACTAACCTAAGGACATCACACACATCCATGCCCGAGGCAGGATTCGAACCTGCGACCGTAGCGGTCACGCGGTTCCAGACTGAAGCGCCTAGAACCGCACAAGTTTGTATGATGTGTTACAGAAATAAAACGAGACCCACTGAATAGGACACATAGGTGGCGAAACATAATTGGGCAAGAAACATAAAAGGAAATACATTATGTTTTCCAGAAAGAGAACTTCTTAAAAAAAATTTGATTCGCAAACCCGGCAAAACGTCGACAGGATCTTTTACCTCGGAAAAGGGAAATCATTATTGCAGTTATCTGCTATAGTTCGTTGTCCCGCGTTACAAGACAACCAAATGAGATTCAGTCGGTGTATGGAGTAACGCATCCTTTCTCAAAACCTTTCAGTATTCGCGTCCCAGTTTTCAACCATAATAGCTCTTCCCCACCACCTAACCCCTCCACCCCCTGTTTCCTCATACCATAACAAGATATACAGGATGGTAAGAAAATGCATGACAGGCTTGTAGGGACGTTGCAAGGCAGGTTGTACTGAGCCACAAGTGTTAAGACAAAAAAATTCGATACTTTGCGCCGTTTCTCAGTTACAAAGCATTGAAATTAGCCAGTCGGAGCGTCGCGCGCTCCCATTCAAGCGGCCTCCCAGGAGCGGTGTTGCTCAACGAGAGTTTTGTTTGGTTAGCTGGAACTTGAATTTGCGCGCGCGACTACCTGATTGGCTAACTTCAGTGTTAAATAACTCGGAAACGGCGCAACGCATCGAATTTTTTTCTTGACATTCATGGCTCAGTACAACCCTCCCCGTAACATCCATACAAGCGTTTCAGACATTGTCTGACCACCTTGGCCGGCCTGGGTGGCCGAGCGGTTCTAGGCGCTACAGTCTGGAACCGCGCGACCACTACGGTCGCAGGTTCGAATCCTCCCTCGGGCATGGATGTGTGTGATGTCCTTAGGTTTGTTAGGTTTAAGTAGTTCTAAGTTCTAGGGGACTGATGACCTCACTGGACTCGCATTCGGGAGGACGACGGTTCAATCCCGTCTCCGGCCATCCTGATTTAGGTTTTCCGTGATTTCCCTAAATCGTTTCAGGCAAATGCCGGGATGGTTCCTTTGAATGGGCACGGCCGATTTCCTTGCCAATCCTCCCCTAACCCGACCTTGCGCTCCGTCTCTAATGACCTCGTTGTCGACGGGACGTTAAACACTAACCACCAACCAACCAACTGATGACCTCAGAAGTTAAGTCCCATAGTGCTCGGAACCATTTGAACCATTTTTGACCACCTTGTATATAACAATGTATTTTAGTATTTTGACGCTAAAGCTACAAAATTACGAAATGAAGTTAGGGGAAGGAGTACAGTATCACAATAACGCTGACCGCAGAGTGCACCGTGTTCAAAATTTTAGGGGTCAACACGTAACATAATGATCCCCAAAACGATCACGTTCGAGAATATTTCGTGGAGCATTACAAGCTACATCCCTCCTCATATGATGGTAAGTCCTGTATTGCAGGTGATCGGTACGATGTGCTCACACCTGTAACTTAACTTCCTGGCAGATTAAAACTGTGTGCCGGACCGAGACTCGAACTCGGGTTCGCAGGAGAGCTTCTGTAAAGTTTGGAAGGTAGGAGACGAGGTACTAGCAGAAGTGAAACTGTGAGGACGGGCATGAGTTGTGCTTGGGTAGCTCAAATGGTAGAGCACTTCCCCCGAAAGGTAAAAGACCCGAGTTCGAGTCTCGGTCCGGCACACAGTTTTAATCCGCCAGGAAGTTTTATATCAGCGCACACTCCGTTGCAGAGTGAAAATCTCACCTGTGACTTGTCGATACTAGATGACCACACAAGAAAACATTTCCGCTCTCGCATCTTCTCATCTGCAACACCTATACTACTTTCACCTTTGCAGCCCACAGTCTCACGAGGTAATCCATCAACTTTTCGCGCCCGCTACTTGTAAGACAAAGAGCGATAGAAGACCATCGATTACGGTTTTTCCAATATAGTGGATCTGTGTCACGAAATTGTAACAAATTTACTTAATACTGCCAGTGAAGTGACATGAAGTGACATGAAGTGAATGTCAGTCACACGCAGGATCCTAAATGGTTCGCAGTGTGCCATCCATAATTTGTCTCCTGTATAGAGTGGTCTTACAACAGCTTAGTATTATATACAATGATTCGCTTGAGAGTGACCTGTAGATCGCCATACGCCAATCGAACACGTTAATCCAGAGGGGAAAATGTCTTCTGTCTAACGTCATGTATTGGTTACAATCTTATTTAAGCTAGTATGTACCGTGAAAATTGCTGCAGAATCTATGTTGTGCGAGGGTAATCCCAAAAGTAAGGTTTCCTATTTTTTTATAAGTACATAGACCTGTTTATTTCTGCAATGGTTTACATCAGTTTACAGCTTGAACACTTAGCTATTTTTCGACATAATCACCTGTCGATGCATTTTCGTAGACGCTGTGGCAGTTTTTGTAAGGCCATGTCATACCAGATCGCTGTCATGCTGTTCAGAAAGTTATGAACCTCTTCTTTCACCTCGTCGTCGGAGCTGAATCGCTTTCCGGCCAAATGTTCTTTTAACCTAGGGAACAGGTGATAGTTACTGGGCGCCAAGTCAGGACTATGGGGTCGGTGGATGAATATGTTCCACTGAAACTGTTGCAGGGGAGCAACGGTTTGCCGAGCGATGTGTGGGCTGAGCGTTGTCATGCAGAATGTGTACGCCCTTGCTCAACATTCCTCTTCTCCGATTCTGAATTGCCCGTTTGAGTTTTTTCACAGTCTCACAGTACCTGTCAGCGTTAATTGTGGCCCCATTCAGCTCCGACGACGAGGTGAAAGAACAGATTCATAACTTTCTGAACAGCATGGTGGCGAACTGGTATGACATGGGCATACAAAAACTGCCACAGCGTCTACAAAAATGCATTGACGTAAATGGTGATTATGTCGAAAAATAGCTACATGTTCAAGCTGTAAACTGATGTAAACCATTGTAGAAATAAACAGGGCTATGCACTTATAAAAAACTAGGAGACCTTATTTTTGGGATTACCCTCGTAATTTCCGCGGCTATTGCAACGTGTAAGTTGTTCTATGGCAACCGGAGAAGAGGAGTTTTTGAATGAGTGTTTTATACTTGATCCTAGTAAGAAATCTTTATACCTGATTCTAGTAAGAAATCTTAATCCTAGTAAAAAATCTCTTCAATTTCGTGAAGCAGAACCACACTCGGGTTCCCGGGTTCGATTCCCGGCGGAGTCAGGGATTTTGTCTGCCTCGTGATGACTGGGTGTTGTGTGATGTCCTTAGGTTAGTTTGGATTAAGTAGTTCTACGTTCTAGGGGACTGATGACCATAGATGTTAAGTCCCATAGTGCTCGGAGCCATTTTTTGAAGCAGAACCTGCATCATAGAACTGAGCTCGCGTGTGTTGCCACACGCGAGCGACGTCACAAGTTTACTACTTGAATAGCTGCAGAGCAGGTTTGGACAAATGACTGCGCAGCGTTGTTGTTATGGGCTTCATGCATTTTGCAGATTTGTCTGTCTTGAGCCATCTCTTCATCCCTGCATAACTACTGCAAACAACATCCACACGACCTTCGTCTCCCTCTCTACGATTTATATCTCCCCCTCCTCCTCACCTTCCCCTTACACTTCGGTGCGTAGCGAAACTATCTGCTGATGCGTCAATTTGTGTGATATCAAACTATAATTTCCTTTGGTCAGTTTTTTTTTTCAATAAAGCTCCTTTGTCCCCGATTCGATTCACTACCTCTTCTTCAGCTGTCCACGAAAGAAGTGGTTTATAAAGCGCTTGTTCGACTGATTATTGAGTATTGTTCACTGATCTGGGAACCTAACCTGGTACAACTGAAAGAAGAGATACAGACGATCCAACGAAGGACGTTGCGTTTCGCCACGGTATCGTTTTTTGGGTGCGAGAGCGCTACACAGATGCTCAACAAACTCCAGTGGCAGATGGTACAAGAGAGGCGTTGTGCGTCACGGAGAGGTTTACTGTTGAAATTCCAAGAGAGTACTTTGCGGGAAGAGTCGGGGGACATATTACTTCCTCCCACGTACATCTCGTGAAACGACAGGTTTACTGACGGTCATTCTTCCCACGCGCCGTGTGGAGCAGGGAACGGAAGGCTAGTTACTTGTACCAGAAGTACCCTCCGCCACCCACCATCAAGTGGCTTGCGGAGTATTGATGTAGTTGCAGATGTAACACCACACCCTAAAAGCTTCTACTCTCATCTTGTCTGAACTGTTTACAGTGCACATTTCGCATTCGTATAATGCTACGCTACAGGCGAATATTTACAAATAACACATTCATGCTCAATGTTAACATAGCTCTCCTTTTCAGAAAAACTTTACTTGGTATTGCCAGTCTGCATTTTATATCCTGTTGACTCCTGGTACCGTCACTTACTTTGCTGCCAAATAGCAAAACCCCTCTGCTACTTTTGGGGCAGACTGTATAAAACATGTCACATTATTTAAAGGCAGAAAATGATCTTAGATCAAGCTTAACCTGGAAATCTGGGTTGTATAAACCTTAATTCTAGATCATATCGCCATGGAGTCGGATCATATTTGACTGGCGGAAAAGTCAGTTTCACCTCTAACTGTCACTTTATAGAATAATGGCACTACCATTTATCGCTTTTATTCTTAGCAGATACCAACTGAAATAATGAGAATAGTAGTTATTAACACAAAAAATGGCAAGTAAATGTGTGACTACGCCATTCCCACGCCACGGATGTTCAAAACACTTTTCTTCGATCTGGAAGAATAGGTTAAGGTATTTCCGCCTACCGTGTGTACTTAATGATCAATCTCATACCAGCTCTTGGGAAACGACTCATAATTTATGTGATTAGTTCAGAGGTATTACATGGACATTGAGCAGCAAAGTAAGAAAGGAAAATTCGAAATATTTGCAGTGAACAGTTAAGTATGGGAACTTTGAAAACAGTCAATAACGATTCAACATCACGTATGTATGTTCTCTTTCGGCTAGAGTAGCAGTAACTATGCAATTCGTATTAAATTTTTGACAACCGTACACGTCCGTACACTGCTATGACAAGTACATTTGTATTGACAAAAGAGAAGAAAAGCAAGTATGCTGAAATACGCTAATCACATAATATTGTTTCATTTTTTTCGGTGGCTCGGAGGTTGCGTTGTGGAATGCAATACCGAGGATCGCATGTTCGAACCCAAATCATTTCTTGAATTTTTTCCGTTTATTAGCACTTTCTCTACATTGTTGGTTGTAAAGATAATCACAACAACATTACTATGCCATTCCGTACCATTGAGACCAACCATACTCTTCTGGAGCACTGTTGGACAAAATTCTGTGTGCAATAACCCTAAGCGATGTGAATTACATTGTTTCCTTCCGTTTACTTTACAAGTATCTGAGCATTCAGTTGCGTCCACAAAGGACGACGATGACGAAGTCCAACGAGCTTCCCGCACGTTCCGGGAGGGGTGAATCCAATCTTGAAGTTAAATAATCCATTTAAGTTGAAGTTTCGTTTGGAGAACAGCACTGTAGAGCAGTCGGAACAAAGACTCAGACACTATCTAATGAAACCAAGGAAAATGAACCAACCACTGACTACATTGTGCATGTTCCTGTTAACCTTAAGATTTTACACCGCGGAAACCTTTCAAATAGTGATTGATGATCTGTTTAAAGCAGACATAGCAACAGCTTGCAGAGCAGTCCATAAAGTATCGATCTTGCGAAATAATTAACGTCAACAGCAACCTCTCTCCATGACTTTATCTTGTTGGTCACAGTGACTTTACCTGTTTCCTTTTTACACTCCGTTATATCTGTTTACTGGCCCAACACAGAGTTTCCAGCACCAAATTTTTCTCATACTGAGAAGAGTTTTACGATCGCTCCTTTATCTGTGTACTTACTAGCATGGTTATAACACACCTTCGATAATAAATACTGTGTATCTACGATGTATGATAAATATCTGCGGTCGAAGCGCAATAATCGTGTCAATAACCGATTTTAGCAGTGTTGCCAAGTATGTTATGTACTACCAAAATGAAATTTGGACCTGCTTCGATGGATCCGAGTTTAGCGTTATACACTGGAGCTGAGTCCTGAACGTAGTTTACTTTCTGATATAAAGTCAAATTTGATCTGCAGTCAGCGATGTTTATACAATCGGCCCTTGACGTCCCATTGCCTAACCTAATTCCCTCTGCATCATAAGCTTTAATTCCAAATTATACTTGTTTGGCGTTTTTAAACGTATTCATCTTATAGCTTCTTTTCAAGGTATCATCGTTCCATTCAACTGATCTTCCAATACCTTTGTCGACTATAACAGAATTACAACGCCATCTGCAAACCTTAAAGTTGTTTTTATTTCTTTTCTCTGAACTTAAGATCCGCTTCCAAATGTTTTCTTGGTTTCCTTTCCTGCTCGTTCTATGTACAATTCGAATAACATGGCGGATCGCCCGCGAATATTCGTGGGGCTGAAAGTATGTTTATGTTAATTTTATTCTCTATATAAATGTTAACTTTGAACTCAGGTCTGCAATATGAACTCGAATTCCACCGACTCAACGTCGGAGGTTGTCCAGAGATATTTACTGAATATGAAGGTGCCAGGAATCCGTAGTATACGATAGCTCGCTATAGAGCCATGATGTAATAATGATTTATTACGTTTGTTAATCTAATTACCTTTATTTCCATGAAAATGCCTTCACGATATTCAAAAAGCCAGTAATATTTAAATCACTGAAACGTCCGACACAAAACATAGAATAATGCAACAACCGTTAGAGAAACTCGCATATGAGGGTGTTTTCCAATCTTTTCTCTCAGTGTAGAGTACAGAACGCAACGAATCCAGATACATTCCCTTACTGGTTATTCGATCACCATAATCACCATAAACTGTACAGCGAAGCTCAATCGACTGTGTTACACGCTCAAGAATCCTAGGATTTTCGGGTACTTACAGTCTACTACTTCCATGCCTGCCACAATGCTAGTTGTCGGGTCCATGTGAGTATCGACTGCTGTCCTATAAACTGGGCTCTTCACATGCGTTCAGAAGTCCATTGGTGTATGTCTAGTAACGGAGCTGGCCATGGAATGGGTCCTCTGTGACTAATCCATTGTTGTCGAAAGTGTACATCAGTGTGGTTCCTAACATCGATTGCAGACTATGCCGGCACGCAGTCCTGCTGAAAACACATAAGCTCCCGAACTCTCAGCGACATATTTTCTTAAGAAAGGAAAGGGGGTAAATTGGCTGGGATGACAGCAAAATCTTTAAGGGAAGGCACTGAAACTCATGGGAGTACTTCTTTTTTAGGCTAAAATCATCCAACATTGATTGAAATTGTGCTTAATAAGAAGCTCGGACAGGCAGATACTAGGGATGTTAAAATATCGCAAGATTTTCATTACAGTACAGTGGAAAATGTTCGTATGTCACAAGATTCTAATAAAAGCACATTAAAAAATAATGTTATTATATTGCATCAGAATATCAGGGGATTAAAAAACAAAGTACACGATCTTCTTGTTTGTTTAGAAGATTTAGATACTGCGGAAGAAACAGATGTACTATGCCTGTATGAACATCATATAGTCACAGGTATGGAAATGGTACGTGTAAGAGGATATAAGCTTTCATTACATGTAAGTAGAGACGCTATGGAGAGAGGAGGAGTTGCTATATATGTTAAAATCTGTCATAATGTGAAAAATTTCGAAACTAAAAATTTTTGTGTAGAGCAACATATAGCCACATGTGCGTGTAGGTTTAAACTAAATATTGGTACTTTTATAATCGTAGCTGTGTATAGGTCACCAATGGGAAATTTTCAACTGTTTTTGAAAAACTTGGAGTTTTTGGAGTTTTTGTTGTGCTATATGTCAGAGAGCGGGAAACAAATTATTGCTTGTGGGGATTTAAATGTACATTTTCTGAAAGAGTCCGATAGAAAGCTTGACGTTGAAGTATTAGATGGTTCTTTCAATTTGACGTCAGTTGTTAATTTTCCTATTTATGTGGTACAGGAAAGCAGCACACTGATAGATAATATTTTTGTCGACCAAGACAAATTTCATCAAGTAAAAACTTTTCCTGTTAAGAATGGTCTGTCTGATCATGATGCACAGCTAGTTACAGCATATGACATACCTCCATATAGTAATACAAAACAGTCCTCCGAAATAGTGTGTTCAATTAACTATTTCACAAGTGAAAATTTTAGGGAAAGCTTACAACAGTTAGACTTGGATGAGGTGTACAGAGAACCTTATGCTAATTTTGAATTTAACCTATTTCATAATACCTTTGTGAGTATATTTGAAAACAGTTTCTCTAAGAAAACAGTGAAATATAATTGTAAGAAAGCCATGGCTTGTTAAAGGGATAAAAATATCTTGTAAACAGAAAAGGGAAATGTATCTTATAGCTAGGAGGAGTAATTATCCAGAAACAGTGAAACATTATAAAAACCACTACACTGTATTAAGAAAACTTATTAAAAAGTATGTGCATTATGTCTGAGATTAGCACATCTGATACGAAAAGTAAAACAATTTGAATATTGTTCAAAGGGAAACAGGGCAACTGAGAGCACAGGAAGACTGTATTTCTAACAATCTCAATGAAAAGTTTGTTAACAAGAAGGCAGAAATAGAACACATTTTAATAATAATTTTTTAGGTGTTGTATAGAAAATAGGATCCAGATATTCATTAGAAACTGCAAGGCAGTATATGGAAGAGGCAATACCTATGCAATTTGATAAAATTGAAATCCAACTCACCTCTCTTACTGAAATTAGAAAAATAATAAATTCACTCAAAAGTAAAAGTTCACATGGAATTGATGACATTTCCAACAGTACTAAAAGCTTATTCCCAATAGGATTCTCAACCACATTTGTAGTAGCTCACTGAAATAGGGCGTTTTTCCAGATAGACTGAAATGCGCTATTGTTAAACCACTGCATAAAAAAGAGATAGATCTGATGCTAACAACTATCGTCCAGTCTCACTTCTGACAGCTTGATCCAAAGTTCTTTAAAAAGTAATGTACTTAAGAGTAGCATCACGTATATGTAAAAATGAAGTGTTAACAAAATGTCTGTTTGGTTTTCAGAAAGGCATTTCAACAGAAAATGCAATATATGCTTTCACTAATCAAATATTAAATGTACTGAATAACCAAACATCAACCATTGGGATATTTTGTGATCTCTTAAAATCATGAAATTCTTCTAGATAAGCTTAAGTATTGTGGTTTGAGTGGGAAAGTGCACAAATGGTTTAATTCATATTTAACTGAAAGAATGCAGAAGATTGAAATTAACAATACAGATTGTCTGCAAAAATCATCAGAGTCCTCCAACTGAGGAGGTATCATGAATGGGTCCCATAGGGTTCAGTCTTGGATCCCTTGTTGTTCTTAATATATACTAATGACTTGCCACTCCATATTCATGAAGATGCAAAGCTAGTTCTGTTGATACAAATATAGTATTCACACCCAAAAACAAGAATTTATATTGGGGTAACTCATCATTAAGAGAAAAAGTATTCATTGCACAAAAGTGTGTAATCAGAATCATAGCTGGAGTCCACCCAAGATCACCTTTCAGACATTTATTTCAGAAACTTGGGATATTTATGGTAGCTTCGCAGTATAGACTTTCACTTATGAAATTTGTTATTAGTAACCCATCCCAATTCAAAAATAACAATGAAGTGCATAGCTACAACACTACAACACTGTTCTGAGTTAAATCTGACTTTGACACAGAAAGGGGTGAATTATGCTGCCACAAAAGCTTTGGTCATTTGCCAAAAGCATTAAAAGTCTGACAGATAGCCAACCAACATTTAGAAACAAATTAAAGGAATTTCTGAACGACAACTCCTACTCAACACATGAATTTTTAGATATGAAGTAGTAACTGTAAAAACAAAAATATTAATTATTTTGTGATAAGAAAACTTATGTTAAAGTGGTACATTGCACATAATTAAAAAATGTCATATGCATGATCTATGGAACAAGTATTAATGTATGTATGTATGTATGTAGGTGATGCTGAAGGAACGTTTAGTATATCACCCCATACATGTCTGTCCCTACTCTTGTACAGATGGCCACATCTGTAAAAAAAAAAAAAAAAAAAAAAAATGAAATGATCGTATGGCATTGTTGGCCGGGAGGCCCCATGAGGGGAAGTTCGGCCGCCACATTGCAAGTTCTTTAACGCCACTTCGGCGACTTGCAAGTCAATGATGATGAAGAACACACAACACCCAGTCATCACGAGGCAGGGAAAATCCCTGACCCCACCAGGAATCGAACCCGGGACCCCTTGCCCGGGAAGCGAAACGCTACCGCAAGACCACGAGCCGCGGACGCCACATCTGTAATCAACATGAAAGCAGCAAAATTTACGTTTTCTGTGCATTACTGTAGGAATCAACCTACTACTTCCACTCAACATGGGGACTCCAATGGCTGCAATGGCTACACCTCCTGTGGATGAGACGGGTGCCTGCAATGTTGATGTAAGACTTGCAAAGCAGTTGTTTGGCTTGTATTAAGAGTGTGTGCAATGTACCATACTGTTTTCAAGATTGTCAACATGCATATCAGATATTGTGGCATACCTCACAAGATAGGTATCTCCAACACGCAGATCGGGTGTTGTGGCATACCTCACACAACTGGTATTTCTCTTCTAACATGGAATGGTTTGATTTGTCACAGTTTCTTATTTTCTATCAGCTAGTGTGAGAGTTACCACTGAACGAACAAAGAAGGAGAGATGTTGCAAAGGCCAGTGACAGGAATCCAAAATGATCTGTACATTAAACTTTCCAATTAACTGGACACTTTATTCCTAAAAAGAAAAGAGACATAACTTAACTTCTTGTTATGAGATAGCTTGAGGTGCTTCTTGTGCCTCCTACATGAAATCTTATTACACACTATTTCTCCTTGCGGAATGCAGGCTAAGTATCGTCTTCCTATTACTCAGTACTGATGTTCAAAAATGGTTCAAATGGCTCTGAGCACTATGGGACTTACCATCTATGGTCATCAGTCCCCTAGAACTTAGAACTACTTAAACCTAACTAACCTAAGGACAGCACACAACACCCAGTCATCACGAGGCAGAGAAAATCCCTGACCCCGCCGGGAATCGAACCCGGGAACACGGGCGTGGGAAGCGAGAACGCTGCCGCACGACCACGAGCTGCGGACTGTACTGATGTTCTCCAAGTCTGCGACCAGCTTGGGGCTGATCAGCGATGGGTGGCTGGTTGAGTCAGTGTCGACAAGGGGCACTGAAGTCTGTGTTCCTGGAGGTGTGGCACTGCTCGCTCTTTCCATTGGCGCACGCGTCATCGTCTTCTGGATGCCGTTTAAGGGCGCTGGGCTGGTCGGTGTGCAGTCGCTGCATTAGGTCTGCGCATCTTATATACGGCTGCAAAAAGTAAAGTGGTCTGATTGTCGTCATTGCGGAAACAGCTCAGTATAGCTTCTATTCCACTCAGAAAACACATATTCGGTAACTGATCTTAAGGACATCTTCTCATACTACTGTATGTCACTGTCAATGTACAACTAACACTAACGAAACCGAACAATACTGAACGCGAGTTTGAGGACCAACAGTAAAGTGAGTACTACTGCTATCAGCAGCGTGCACCAGGAGTGAGTGGAACAAGACACACGTCGCACACCATCGACATTTACAATATCCTGAAGATATTTTCAGTGCAGTACAGATACAAAGTTAAATGGTGCCGCAACTCAAATGAAATTCAATTACTCTGTAACAAGTCACCAGAGACCACGTGATCCACAAACCAAAATACTCGGAAAATATCTATGACAAAGCTCTGAAATTCAACTGGTGGAGTTCACACTTATCGTGGTTATTAACATCTTGGTTATGACGTAAATACCATCGAGTCCTTTCACGCTTCTGACTGGCTCTCCGTTTTTTTGTGAGGCCAGTATAAATTATGAATGTCCTTTGTAAGTCAGATCTGGAAGCTGGAAAGATTGAATAAGAGTCCCTAACCGTTCATTCCACCAGTCTGTCGTCTTTTAAAGTTGTGTCCCCAGTGCAGAAGACAGCCCGTCGCTCATTGGATCTTCTTCGGCAGAGGCTGCTATGCCATCATCTGGAACCTGTGATTGTGCTTTTTATGAGATGCCACTTGCCCAGGTTGGTCTCTGAGGCTACAGAGGGAAAGATCTGTAGTACTGACAATGATGGTAGGCGACACTTCTCATTACTGTATCCTGTTTTGTAATATTTAAAGAATCACACCTTTTACACTGTCTTTTACAACACTAGACATAACTTCATTAATTGTACGGTAACTTTTCTGAGAACTTCCGATACAGAGTACGACATGTCCGCCCCGAAACAGAGACACATATCCGACTCTGAAGAACGCCCGCAACAGTCTTATGCGTCCAACTTTGAGGAACTCCCGAGACAGTCTAGCGCAGCCGAAGTACATCGTCTCCCAGGCGCGCCAAAGCGATCCGAAGGTGCCCGAAGCACTTCGGTTGCAATATCGTTATTCTTATGATTCTCATAACTAGTGAAATTTAATAAACACATTAAACTCTTAGGGTAGCGGTGAGAGATTGTCATACTGAAAACTGGGTTAAATACAATGAAAAGTATATAAATAATAAATAAGAGGCGTTTTGGCGCCTAACACCAGAATGTGCCTACCAATTAGAAGCAAGTTCAGTACAATTGGTGGATTCTCCCATGGGAATGATACATACTGTACCATCTGTCGCTTGTAACTCATTCTACTTTTGTACCATATGCTGCTTCATGTGTATCGAGCTGTATGAAAGCGAGCTTCTAGCAAAAGTAAAATACTGGTGGCCACAGCCAGGAATATCACGCCAGTAGGTACAGTGGCTTTTAAGAAAAGAGAGTTCTTAAACTATGGACCTGTTTTGAAACAAAGCATGCACATAACTGGAAGAAAAATGTCGGCAAATGATATTGTTACAGTGGTTGCGATTTGGCAAATCTAAAAATAAAATGAACTAAATGTATAATGAACTAAATAATGCGTAAAATTTTTGCACTATTAATAGTACGCATCTGTACGTAATCGTTACTACTATTGTAACAATCAGTGCGTAAAGGCAAGGTAGAAGTTGTAGTGTGGGATTAATTTTTAGAGGATGGCTTGTGAAACTGAATGATCCTGCTTTTGTTTAATCTGCATACTAATTTTCGTATCCAATTTTGAGATTTTTAAATAATTTTACTTTTTGTCACTCTGGGCTACCATGCATGAACTTTGTAGATTGGTGCTGTTCTTTGTTATTCTCGATAAACAGTTTACACTTACCACCCCATGCATGTAGTAACTGACAAAAAACTAGCGTTTAATTTGCTACACTGGTTGCCATTCAGATTTCAACACCAGGAAAAGTAGAAAATACTGAAACTTGTTGTGCATGTTCAGTATAGTAGGAAGAATACGTGATTTAATTTGTAGGTGATTTGGGGGCATGCAAGATGTGAAATGTAGCACACCAAGCTGCCATCTCAGGAATCAGTAACGTGCCTAACCTGGATTGGCATCATACCGAACTGACTTCAGGTGACAAATATGTCAGAGTGCTTCAACATTTGTGGCTGGCGACAGTGGGTTGCCAGTCTTTAGGCAACCCATTGCCAAATGTTATCAATGGATGAGGCAACAGGTGTACATCCTTTGTACTGAGAAAATTCAGGACATCACGGGGAGCATGCGGCATTATTTTATTTTGTTGAAAGACAACATCAGCCAGATCTCAAAGATGAGGCCGAACACATCAGGAACATAGTTCCTGCTGTCGAAATTACTGGCTATGCGAACCTGAAGCGATTGTGATGTTACCCCACACCATCACACCAGGTGCTAGGCACTTATGATGACAACAAATGTAATTGGGGAGTGTTAGTGTTCCTCAGATCCTCTGCACATTGATATGTCCATCGTAATATTATATGCCAAACTGCGTCTCATTTGGGAAGGTGACGTGGTACCACACCTTTTGTATGTCCATCTTTTTAACAGGACGTCTCTGGGACAACGGCCGTTTACTAACGTGAAATAAAATAGAAACACCTACAGCCGTCCTTATGATTTTATTTTATTTTGTCGCTACCAGTTTCGACGTTTCATTGCATCATCTTCAGGCTGTTTTGATACGATCCCCATGGATAACCCATCAGTTGGACAGTTGATGGTTGGAGTGCTGATACATTATCTGCGAATCCAGTAATGCTGGCAACTGATGGGTTATGCATGGGACTGGTATCAACCTGTACCACATCAAAACAGCCTGAAGATGACACAATGAAGCGTCGAAACTGGTAGTGACAAAATAAAATAAAATCATAATGACGGCTGTAGGTGTTTTTATTTTTTGTCACGATGACACCACACCTATCCCATTTCCTGACTCTAGGTACATGACATGGCTCTACAATCCTGCAGAGGCGAGAGAGTAACATGGACTGTTGATATCCTACGTGGCTTTGAGAACATCTCTCCTGAACCCATTGATTCCAGATTCGAATGACAGTCTGGCATTTGAGACCAACACAAGCAGTGGTATCATTATACGTCTGTCCCTTCAAGCACTAGACACTTGGGATGGTTACTATCCAGCATGGGTTTGAGAATGTCCCACCTAAATCCATAGATTCCATGACACTCGTAGGATCCCTACCAACGCATCAACAGTGTCCTGTAGCGATATACTACAGTCTATATAGGCTACGTTCCTGCCTGTTCTGAATGGTCCTGGTGGCGTTTACTCCATTTTACGCAACATACAACACAATCTCCTTGCAAACAACCAACATTCAAACGCGATTTTTTTAGTAAGAAACATGCTGCGTAATTTTACTTTCTGTACAGATTGTAGATATTTTTTCTTCTACTATTTTCTGTGACTGCACAGAAACGCTACTAATTTGTATATTTAAGCATTCAGTACAATTCATGACAACTTGAAATCTTTTACACATCATCTTCATGGTGTTGCAGGTATTACAGCCAGCCGTATTTCTGATAACAGATTGAAGCAAATGCGAGTCCCATAAAGCATATAACTTTATTTAAATGTTGGAGTAAATGAAATAGTCTGCCATGAAGTATTTTGTGTGTCAAACGAATGGCTGACTTGGTGAGTTATAGTCACATGCTTTGATGCTCTGGAAATAATTATGAGAAAATCAAGTTTCACATCTTTCATCTCAGAGATGAAGCGATTTCAGTTTTTCCTGCTCAGATATTCATCATTGAAGTTAGCAACCACTACGTTTTGAACATCTCGAAACTTTGCACAATATATAATGGCTCCAATAACTTGGTTGTACGAAGAGACCCCAGGAAACATTTTCCTATAGTAATAATCACGTAAATATAAACATCGTAATCGGCTTCTATCTTGGCTAGAGGCATTGCCACACATGACAACAAATAATAGTGACATATAATTTATACAAATAAATTTATAACTTTTTAATTTTATAATTTTTTTAATTTTATAAAATTTATATAAATCAATTTATGAATAATTTATGTAAATAAATTAATTTTTTATTATACTGATGAAAACACCAGTAAAGGTTGCACTGTGATAGCACTACACATTAGTCTGTAACACAGATTTAACTACCCATGTGCTGCCTTGTCTTATGCAATAAATGAAAAACAGTTTTAATGATTTGTGTTCTGCTTAGGTTACAGTGTGGCAAATGTTTTGCAATACCGACATGGAATTGTTTGTTCTTCTGTTATCAACAAAAAACTGTACTCTGCAACCCTAACAAGTTCTTGAATAATAAATATTACAAAACATTGGTTGGACACAATTCTATATCACAGGTCCATATACTCACTTCATAAACAAAAGAATTACTTGTAGATATCTGCAATGCCATTTTACGATTTCTGTCTCGTTAGTTAACTAATGATGTCCACTGTTTCGACCTATATTTACTGGAAACACTAACCTCATGAAGTCATCTTCACCTCTAATTTTACAGCTGACAATGAAAAAAACAGCATGGGTCCAGACTAGGGCTTACAATGTCGATGTTTTTGGGCATGTGCAGTCACACCTGCTCAGACTAGTAGCTTTGAACAGTTAAGATCGTAGTTGCCTGTATGTTAGGTGTGATGCATACCTACTGGGCGTTATATAAATTTGATCACTTTGTTTGTGTATGCGATCAGTGCCTTACTAGAGTGCCTTAGAAACTGGAAGTGAAGAACCATCTAGAAACTGAGTGTGGACACATAAATGACCCCATAACCTGCAGAATATTTTTGTTCTACATAGTTATCCTCCTGTCTGCTACTTAAAAATAAACAGGATTTATAGCAAAACTGAAACTGGCATTGTTTAATTCAGATTTGATTCGGAAATTGTTGATTAGTAACGTGAAACAGAAGGATACTGTAATAAAAGTTCAAATATATATATATATATATATATATATATATATCGCTTCAGTACTGCGTTAAACTTATTTAAAGCATGTTTCAGTTATTGCTAAATAACTTCTACATTTATTAATTATAACAGGAAATCCTTGCATTTGATCATAATGAAGAATGTTCTACTCAGTACAAAATAACAACAATAATTATATTGATATTTTTTGTGTCTGTGCATGTAAACTGTACTTGCATCAGGAGCAACTGTTTTGGTTATATAAAAGCATATAAGTTATGCCAGCAGCTATTTTTTTAATTATAAAATGCAATTTATATTTTGTAAGGATACAAAATACTAAATGGAGTAACACTGAATAATGTGCAGTTCTAATTATGTGCAAAACAAACAAACAAAAAAGAGTTACACTCTCAGACATTCATTTATGTTCCTTTCCCTACCATGCTACCAGTACTACCAGTAATCCTACCATTTACACTCCGTCCGAACAGGCGTCGGAAGGCCCAATGGTACCGATCGACCACCCTGCCATCCTCCGCCGATAGGCATCACTGGATGCTGATACGGAGGGGCATGTGGTCAGGATACCGCTCTCCCAGCTGTTGTCACTACCGAACCGTAGTTCTGGTAGAGCGCATCTCAACTTAGGCTCTTACTCGCTAGCAGACCAGTAGCGGCGTGACGGGCAGTGAAGGAAACGTGTGCGCACCATGTGCTCACGACAATATGCAAAATAGGAGAGGGTTATTTTTGACAGCGGTGTCATCTAAGGGCAGCAGTGACGAGTCGGTATTGTGAAAAACTGGTAACGTCTTCCCATTTCACTCTGCAGCTAGAGGTCTCTTATATTTTTACACAAAACGATGGGTACAAAAAATATTTAAAGGATCATACAACGCTGAATGCTTTCAGTCTGTTCAGTTTACACAGACACTACTTGTCTAACCAAGTCACAGAATTCTAAAACGGAAAATTGAAAGACCTTAGTGAGGACTTAGAAGGAAGCTCTCTAAAAAGGTGGAAGAAGACGAAAAAATCAAATAATATGACGTTTGGGTGAGCTACAAAACCATACTACTTTCAGCAAAGTCTTGCGCCCTTTCACGATGGCGATTTAATAAAATTATACTGCGTAGTTGTCCAATTAAGGTAAAACAGTTCGTGTGGTGTCAACGTGAAACATCACAATCATGCTTACCGCACAAGTCATGGCAGACGACGTTCAGAGCCAACTTGCAAAATATCTGTAAAGAGCTCGTTGCACATGCTTTAGAGCTTTATGAAAGTGTAGGTATCGTAGTTACACAACTGGATGTGAGATTCTTTGCAGTGTTGAAGAAAGTGTAGAAAACATACAAGGTCCAGTCACATTAACGTAACCACCACCTATGTTCAACGTGCAATAACCGCTCACAGACGGCAGGCGTAAACACTAACAGTAGAGGGTATACAGGGTGGTCCATTCACCGTTACAGGGCGAAATATCTCACGAAATAAGACTCAAACGAAAAAACTACCAAGAACGAAACTTGTATAGCTTGAAGGGGGAAACCAGATGGCGCTATGGTTGGCCTGCTAGATGGCGCTGCCATAGGCCAAACGCATATCAACTTTTTTTTAATAGGAACCCCCATTTTTTATTACATATTCGTGTAGTACGTAAGGAATACGATTGTTTTATTTGGACCACTTCTTTCGCTTTGTGATAGATGGCGCTGTAATAGTCACAAACATATGGCTCACAATTTTAGACGAATAGTTGGTAATAGGTAGGTTTTTTTAAATTAAAATACAGAACGTAGGTACGTTTGTACATTTTATTTCGGTTGTTCCAATGTGATACACGTACCTTTGTGAACTTATCATGTCTGAGAACGCATGCTGTTACAGCGTGATTACCTGTAAATACCGCATTAATGCAGTAAATGCTCAAAATGATGTCCGTCAACCTCAATGCATTTGGCAATACTTGTAAGGACATTCCTCTCAACAGCGAGTAGTTCGCCTTCCGTAATGTTCGCACATGCATTGACAATGCGCTGACGCATGTTGTCAGCCGTTGTCGATGGATCACGATAGCAAATACCCTTCAGCTTTCCCCACAGAAAGAAATCCGGGGACGTCAGATCCGGTGAACGTGCGGGCCACGGTATGGTGCTTCGACGACCAATCCACCTGTCATGAAATATGCTATTCACTACCGCTTCAACGGCACGCGAGCTATGTGCCGTACATCAACCATGTTGGAAGTACATCGGAATTCTGTCATGCACTGAAACATCTTGTAGTAACATCGGTAGAACATTACGTAGGAAATCAGTATACATTGCACCATTTAGATTGCTATCGATAAAATGGGGGCCAATTATCCTTCCTCCCATAATGCCGCTCCATACATTAATCCGCCAAAGTCGCTAATGTTCCACTTGTCGCAGCCATCGTGGATTTTCCGTTGCCGAATAGTGCGTATTATGTCGGTTTACGTTGCCGCTGTTGGTGAATGACGCTTCGTCGCTAATTAGAACGAGTGCAAAATATCTGTCATCATCCCGTAATTTCTCTTGTGCCCAGTGGCAGAATTGTACACGACGTTCAAAGGAGTCGCCTGCAATTCCTGGTGCATAGAAATATAGTACGGGTGCAATCGATGTTGATGTAGCACCGAAGTTTTTGAGATCCCGATTCTCGCGCAATTTGTCTGCTACTGATGTGCGGATTAGCCGCGACAGCAGCTAAAACACCTACTTGGGAACCATCATTTGTTGCAGGTCGTGGTTGACGTTTCACATGTGGCTGAACACTTGCTGTTTCCTTAAATAACGTAACTATCCGGCGAACGGTCCGGACACTTGGATGATGTGGTCCAGGATACCGAACAGCATACATAGCACACGCCCGTTGAGCATTTTGATCACAATAGCCATACACCAACACGATATCGACCTTTTCCGCAATTGGTAAACGGTCCATTTTAACATGGGTAATGTATCACGAAGCAAATACCGTCCACACTGGTGGAATGTTACGTGATACCACGTACTTATACGTTTGTGACTATTACAGCGCCATCTATCACAAAGCGAAAAAGTGGTCCAACTAAAACATTCATATTTCTTTACGTACTACACGAATATGCAATAAAAAATGGTGGTTCCTATTTTAAAAAAACACAGTTGATATCCGTTTGACCTATGGCAGCGCCATCTAGCGGGCCAACCAAAGCGCCATCTGGTTTCCCCCTTCAAGCTAGACGAGTTTCGTTCTTTGTAGTTTTTTCGTTTGATGCTTATTTCGTGAGATATTTGGCCCGGTCACTATCAATGGACCACCCTGTATAAAGCGTGTCCTGGGGATGCAGACAACAGTACAGTCGTTGCTGTAATGCGGAAACGTAAAGATTTATGTGATGTCCAAAATGGCGTGATCATTGGCTTTTGAGTCAATGGTGGAAGCATTTAGGAGACGGCTAAGTTCGTTAACTTTTTACTTGCCGCCGTGGTTAAAGTGTACCCTATATGGCAAAATGGCGCTATCCGAAAGCTGTGCCAGGTTAACTGTGGTGCAGCACGGCCCACAGATAACAGGGGCAAACGATGGCTGCAGAGATGTGTACAGGCGAATAAACGTGGAGCTGTTCAGCGAGTGACCACCCAGATGAACCAAGAGGCTACCAACAGTGTCTCCTGAACGACCATTCAGCGAACGTTGCTGCTTAGGGCCTCTACAGCAGGAGTGTGTTTCATGCACCCATGCCAACTTCTGGTGACGAAGGCTGGAACTGGCACGCCAGCACTACAACTGAACGTCCACTGAGTAGCGACAGGTGGCCTGTTCAGGTGGATCACGTCTTATGTTCCATCAGACATGGTCGTTGGCATGAACGACGTGAAACGTCTGGAAGCTAACACCCTGTAACAATCGTCAGAAGGACTATGATTCGTGGAATGTTTTCGTGGCATTTTCTGGGCGATATCATCATTCTGGAAGTCACACTGAATCAACACAAGCATCCATCTTTCCTTGGGGACCATATCCATCCTTTCACGCAATTTCTTTTTCCCCAGCACTGTGGCACCTACTAGCTGGCCAATGCAACATATCACATAGCTTGCCATGTAAGTGTGTGGTTCGAAGAGCACCTGGCCACCAAACTCCCTGGATTTAAACCCAATAGAGAATCTGTGGGATCACTTTGATCGGACCTTTCGCACCATAGTCTCTGAACCGAGAAACGTAGCACAGCCTGGTTCCGCATCCTTGTTGGTACCTTCTAGAACCTCTTTTACTATCTCCCTGCATGTCTCACAGTGGTCCGCACTGCAAAAGTTGATTATTCACGCTTTTGACAGGTGGTCACATTCATGTGATTGGACAGTGTAGGTTTGTAATGGAACGCAATGATTTATGTGTCTAGAATCTGAGCATCAACAATGTTGGAAAATAAATAAGGATTCTAGCGCAAATGAATGGGAAAACGAAAAAACTGCCAGTATCCACGCACTATACAGGACGTAATGAGTTTAAGTGCCGATATTTCTATTGGTGACTGATTTCTTTAGGTTAGATAGTACCTCCAAGTATATGTGGCAAGAGCAGGTCAGGTGTTGCAGCATAGACGCGAGGATGCAGAATGGTTACTCTACACTGACAGATGTAGACCATTTAGTAATGCTGTCACAACTGTACAGAAAACATCAGGTCATAAAGATTACGATATGTTTGTGGGAAGACTGTTCAGTGCAGAAGTAATTGATCCACAGCTTGAAGTAAATTGATCTGCAGTGCGACAGGGAGTGTAACGACAGTCCTGATTTCTACGACAATTTCCCTCAGAGTGAATTCCCTCGTTTACAAAAGTTTTCACATGGTTCCCCACCTGTTCCCTGTAACGATGGAGGGAGTACAGCCAGACGCTCTCTGCTCTCCTTCTACTTAAAGAGCAAACAGGCTGTGTAGCTCTGCTCTAGACTGTCGTTCGTAATTGTTTGCGAAACAACTCAAATCACTTAAGAAAGGCAAATCTTCCGGTCCAGATGGTATACCAATCAGGTTCCTTTCAGAGTATGCAGGCACAATAGCGCCTTTATTAGCAATCATATACAACCGCTCACTTGGCGAAAGGTCTGTTCCTAAAGATTGGAAAGTAGCACAGGTCACACCAATATTCAAGAAAGGAAATAGGAGTAACCCATATTTGCAGTAGGATTTTGGAGCATATACTGTACTCGAACATTATGAATCACCTTGAAGAAAATGACTTATTGATACATAACCAACACGGATTCAGAAAATATTGTTCTTGTGCAACACAGCTAGCTCTTTATTCCCATGAAGTAATGAGTGCTGTCGACAAGGGATCTCAGATAGATTCCATATTCCTAAATTTGCAGAAAGCTTCTGATATCGTTCCTCACAAGCGACTATTAATCAAATTGCGTGCATATGGATCGTCTCAGTTGTGTGACTGGATTCGTGATTTCCTCTCAGAGAGGTAACACTTCGTAGCGATAGACGGTATCATCGAGTAGAACAGAAGCGATATCTGGCGTTCCGCTAGGTAGTGTCATAGGCCCTCTGCTGTTCCTGATTTACATAAATGATCTAGGTGATAATCTGAGCAGCCCCCGTAGACTGTTTGCAGATGACGCTGTTATTTGCCGTCTAGTAAAATAATCAGACGATCAGTTCCAATTACAAAATGATCTAGAGAGAATTTCTGTATGGTGCGAAAAGTTGTAATTGGCACTAAATAAAGAAAAGTGCGAGGTCATCCACATGGGTACTAAAAGAAATCCGATAAATTTTGAGTATACGATAAATCGCACAAATTTAAGGGTTTTCAATTCGACTACGAATTGCAATTACGAGCAACTTAATTGGAAAGACCACATAGATAATATTGTGGGGAAGGGCGAAACAAAGACTGCGCTTTGTTGGCAGAACACTTAGAAGATGCGACAAACCCAATAAAGAGACAGCCTACATTACACTTGTCCGTCCTCTGCTGGAATATTGCTGCGCGGTGTGGGATCCTTACCAGCTATGATTGACGGAAGACATCGAAAAAGTGCAAAGAAGGGCAGCTCGTTTCCTGTTATTGCGCTATAGGGGTGAGAGTGTCACTGATATGATACGCGAGTTGGGATGGCAGTCACTGAAACAAAGGCGGTTTTCTTTGCGGCGAGATCTATTTACGAAATTTCAATCACCAACTTTCTCTTCCGAAAGCGAAAATATTTTGTTGACAACCACCTACGTAGGGAGAAATGATCATCATAATAAAATATGAGAAATCAGGGCTCGAACGGAAAGATATATGTGTTCCTTTTTCCCACGCGCCATTCGAGAGTGGAATGGTAAAGCAGTAGTATGAAAATGGTTCGATGAACCCTCTGCCAGGCACTTAAGTGTGAATTGCTCTAGAGTAACCATGTAGATGTAGATGCATGATCACATCAACTGAGAAGAAAATGCTGTCGTCATGTGCAGCAAGACTTGAGCTTGCCTCTGTGCTCTCTAGACGATTCGCAACATATTTCCACACGATGTGAAATGTAAACTTGTGCAGTCACTCAATCTGCCGAACATTCATAATTAAGGCGTAATCTAACACGGCAAGAGCAGCAAAAATTACAGACAGAACTAGCAGTGACTGCTCTTGTGAGTTACACAAATTCCGTTTCATACACCATCTGAGGTTGGCTGCGACCGGAAAAGTTACATGTAACATCAACGTAATCGCAGCGCAAAGTCTCACTTAGTACCTTAGCTCTACTCAGCCATAAAACGAAAACATTCGCTAACTCGTCTCTGTTGCTGCTGCCTGCATCTTGAACAAGCTGCCCTGCACTCTGTATACAGTTCAGTTTCCTGTTGCATTTAACAAAAAGCTTATAATACACATCGTACGAAATAGTAAAAATTCGTATTACCTCTGGTTTTGGTCAGAGATTACGTAACAGTGCAGAGAAATCGATGGTGTGTAATATAAATCCTTGCCAGCACTCACACGACTCGCTGGTCACTAAAGATTAATATAAACATAACTACAGCCATGTCATATCCCCACTCGTTCTTCGTTCCTGGCACTAAATAAACTGTCTTGTTATAGTAAAGGTATTTGTACGATTTGCAGTAATAAAAACAATTATGTGTTAAATCATAACATCACATTCAGCATTCTTATTACATTCCTTCCAGTTCAGAAAATATGTCAGTCAAAGAACGTGACAATATTTAAAGAATTCCAGAGTAATAATATACACAGGGCACAACGGTTACAAGTGCAGACACTTTTATATATGGTACCTTATGTAAACACATCAGTGTTCTGGTTCTTTCTCTGCATTGAACAGTCTTTCTACAAACACATCATAAGCTGTATGGTCGGATGTTTTCTGCACGGTCGTAACAGCAGCAATAAGTGGACTTTGCATGTCAGTATAGAATAATCGCCCAGGTTAATTTAAGTATTATTGGTATGCTCTTGCCACATGTGCTTGGAGGTACTACTCAACCTAAAAAAATCAGTCACCAATAGAAATATCTGCACTTACACCCATTAAACCTGTAAACTGTGAAACATGTTAGGCCTTATCTGGAACGACAATTAAACTAGACGGCAGAGCAATGCCCATATGAAATAGGGCAGAAAGCGAACTTGCAGCCTTATCCATTAATCGAGAGGTCATCTTTTATTGCAGTAATATTCAAAAGAATTAATATAGGGTAGGCGAGGATAAGCTCAATTATTTCGTCCGTAATAAGAATCCCACATTATATACTGGCGACCGTGACAGGACTCGATCGTTCAATCTTCACTGCACTTTCTAAACAGTTCCCTGTTGCATTTAAGAAAGAATCTGAAGCCCTTCCTTTTGTCTACTTTGCAACTTTCCCTTAAAAATTAACGTATAGGCCCAGTTTCCCTCTGTCAAACACTACAGCAAACTCTTCCATCTTCTCCCTGTGACACTTCTTTCTCCTTTTTTGTTTCTCGATTTGTAACACGCTTTCTTTCCCGCTCTCTTCAATATTCGTCTTCTATCACGTTTCCCTTCCTCTCCCTCTTTACCTCTCCTCTCACATTTTTTGCTGCATTGCCTTCATTTTAGAACTACTTACCTGCAATTTGTCTTTGTTATTCTACTTCTCAAGAACGATTATTTTCTTCTGCCATGGCTACTATTGCCTCAACTATTGATGTCATAGTTACTTCTATGTGTTGAATCCCATAAGAGTGTAAGACTTCATAACACACAGGGTGATTCCGTCGTCATGTTACAAACTTTCAGGGATGATGGAGAAAGGTAAATGTATCTGAGGTAAGGGACTCTAGTGCGGGAAGGACAGAGTTGAAAGTTATGAGCGAAAATCGTTCTGGTACCGCTGACAGAACACATATTCTACTACAGGCTGACTGCTTTCCATATTTTGCGTGGAAATAATGTGGACAAGAACAAGACAAAAATGTCCAGTAAGCGTGGCCTGTAAAGGGCATACCTTAAGAGCGATGAGCACATGCTCAGTAGAAGAGACGTCATTCACGGTAGCAAAGGTGAACAAGTGCTCGACATTTATTTTTGTTGTTTTGGTCCATGCTACTACTTCTCAAACTAAAGAAAGCAAACAGCTTGCAACAGAGTAGTCCACTGTCAGAGGTATCAGGATATTTTCGCTTATAACTTTCGACTCGGTCGTTTCTGGGCCAGGGTTCCTTACCTCAAACTGATACATTTGTCCTTCTCCACCATTCCTGAATGTTTGTAACATCATGAGGGAATCACTGGGACGGACAACCCAGTCCATCCCGTCAGTTGAAAAAATTTCGGAACTGAATTTTAAAAACTAGAGAAAAGTTAAGAGAGTGGTCTCCCCTCACTTGTGTACAACGCACAGAACGCCCATACAACCATGAGAAACTGTCATAAAATTCTTTGTTTTGGATGTTGTTCGTCTCGCTCGTCACGCTGGCTTGAATGTCTGTTATTTTGAACAGTAGCGCTGTTAACAGTAGCGCTATTTTTAACAGTAGCGCTGCCTTTTCAGACAGTCACGTTTTAAGCTCCATCGACAGACGGCCATTGGCATATACGGCGTGAAACGTCTGAAAGGGGACACCCTGCAACGATTGTCAGAGCGTTGTGATCTCGGGTATGTTTTCGTGCGATTTCCTAGGTAAACTCATCATTCTGACAGGCACAGCGGATCAACCGAAGCATGCACCTCTCCTTGGGACGTGTCCACTCTTACTTACAGTTTGTTTTTCCTCGGCACTTGGGCATCTACCAGTAGGATAATGCAACGTGTCACACATCTCACAGTGTGCGGGCGTGATTCGAAGAGCACCAGGATGAGTTTACCGTACTCTCCTGACCACCAGACCCCCGATTAAAACCAAATAGAGAATTTATGGGACTATCTGGATCGGGCTATTCACGCTCTGGATCGACAATCGAGAAACCTAGCGCAGCTGGCCACGGTGCTAGTCACAATGGCTCAACACCCATGTCGGTACCTTTCAGAACCTCGTTGACTGTCTTCCTGCATGTATCATAGCGATCCACTCCGCAAAAATGGTTATTCAGGCTTTTGACAGTTGGTCATATGAATGTGATTGGACAATACATATAATCTTAAACGGTCGTGTATCAGCGCAGACGGAAAATGGCTGAGTTAGTAATGCTCTCGTTCACGTAGGTGACTAAGGTGATCTTAGGCTATCGAAAATATGAGGACTGTCATTTGATACAAAAAATATGTTTTTTTATTAGGATTGTGCGGAGAATGATACATTTGATTTCAGTATTACGATATATAGGTCTAGTAATAATACAATTTATTGAACATTCCATTCTGTATTGTCCACTGCAAGTCTGGGTGTTTACTGAAGCTATAATACTTTCTTTGAAACTGGTATGACAGATATTAGTGAAGTGTCGTTTTGTTGCTTGAGACTAATTTCGATGTACGCCGACAGTGCTAATTGTTTAGCGCAAATGACTCTACTGAGAGTGTTTCTCCAGACACAATAAAATCATTTCCGGCTGCATACAGTCGCTATTTGAACGCCGCGCCTGTTTTCCGGTTTCTGGAGACAGGGACAGGGCCCGCTCTCCTGACTTTGCCGGCACTGTGGCCTACTTAAGACGCTATTATAAATACACTCCTGGAAATGGAAAAAAGAACACATTGACACCGGTGTGCCAGACCCACCATACTTGCTCCGGACACTGCGAGAGGGCTGTACAAGCAATGATCACACGCACGGCACAGCGGACACACCAGGAACCGCGGTGTTGGCCGTCGAATGGTGCTAGCTGCGCAGCATTTGTGCACCGCCGCCGTCAGTGTCAGCCAGTTTGCCGTGGCATACGGAGCTCCATCGCAGTCTTTAACACTGGTAGCATGCCGCGACAGCGTGGACGTGAACCGTATGTGCAGTTGACGGACTTTGAGCGAGGGCGTATAGTGGGCATGCGGGAGGCCGGGTGGACGTACCGCCGAATTGCTCAACACGTGGGGCGTGAGGTCTCCACAGTACATCGATGTTGTCGCCAGTGGTCGGCGGAAGGTGCACGTGCCCGTCGACCTGGGACCGGACCGCAGCGACGCACGGATGCACGCCAAGACCGTAGGATCTACGCAGTGCCGTAGGGGACCGCACCACCACTTCCCAGCAAATTAGGGACACTGTTGCTCCTGGGGTATCGGCGAGGACCATTCGCAACCGTCTCCATGAAGCTGGGCTACGGTCCCGCACACCGTTAGGCCGTCTTCCGCTCACGCCCCAACATCGTGCAGCCCGCCTCCAGTGGTGTCGCGACAGGCGTGAATGGAGGGACGAATGGAGACGTGTCGTCTTCAGCGATGAGAGTCGCTTCTGCCTTGGTGCCAATGATGGTCGTATGCGTGTTTGGCGCCGTGCAGGTGAGCGCCACAATCAGGACTGCATACGACCGAGGCACACAGGGCCAACACCCGGCATCATGGTGTGGGGAGCGATCTCCTACACTGGCCGTACACCACTGGTGATCGTCGAGGGGACACTGAATAGTGCACGGTACATCCAAACCGTCATCGAACCCATCGTTCTACCATTCCTAGACCGGCAAGGGAACTTGCTGTTCCAACAGGACAATGCACGTCCGCATGTATCCCGTGCCACCCAACGTGCTCTAGAAGGTGTAAGTCAACTACCCTGGCCAGCAAGATCTCCGGATCTGTCCCCCATTGAGCATGTTTGGGACTGGATGAAGCGTCGTCTCACGCGGTCTGCACGTCCAGCACGAACGCTGGTCCAACTGAGGCGCCAGGTGGAAATGGCATGGCAAGCCGTTCCACAGGACTACATCCAGCATCTCTACGATCGTCTCCATGGGAGAATAGCAGCCTGCATTGCTGCGAAAGGTGGATATACACTGTACTAGTGCCGACATTGTGCATGCTCTGTTGCCTGTGTCTATGTGCCTGTGGTTCTGTCAGTGTGATCATGTGATGTATCTGACCCCAGGAATGTGTCAATAAAGTTTCCCCTTCCTGGGACAATGAATTTACGGTGTTCTTATTTCAATTTCCAGGAGTGTATGTGCGACGAAACTAAGTTGATTTTGTGTGTATTTCCGTACAATTCATCTATAGCTCCATTACACAGAGGGGCCCAAAAAAATGTATCTACTGTTTAAAAGCCCATAACTTGCAAACTAATTGACCTAGTTGTCTCATTTTTGGTGAAAGTGTAGCTTAAAGTCCAACTTAAAGATATCACTGTAAGTGTTCGAAGTGGTGACCACTAAAGTCCACACACAAACGATGTCGCCGAACTGCAGCACGAACAACTGACTGCAACCTGTTCTGTTGGATATTTGCACATGAATGTACGTTGTATTCACGAAGTTCATCCAATGTGCGTGGGTTTTGTCGATAAACGACGTCCTTTAATGTTAGTGTTCCCCACAGGTAAAAGTCCAGAGGAGTTAGGTCTGGGGAACGTGGTAGATCACAGCACCTCTACGGCCTATCCATCTTCCTGGTAGATTTTCGTCGAGATACGCCCTAACACGATTTTGGTAGTGGGCTGGGGCACCATCTTATTGAAAGTAAACTCTTCCGTCTCCATACAAGTCTCGAATGGCAGGTAAAATGGGTGTCTGAAGCTTGTGAGGGTACACCTCACCGGTAACTGTGCTGTCAAAGAAGAATGGCCCAATCAAGCCCCGGTAAGACAACCCACACCACACATTTACTCCTGGCGAATTCACGGCTTTGTCTACATGGACGTTCGGATTTTCGGCGGCCCAGTAGATGCAATTGTGGCGATTTACTGTACCACTGAGTTTGAACTGTGCTTCATCAGACCACACAATCATCTCTGCAAACTCTTCATCGTTGCGCACCATGTTAGTAAACCACTCGCAGTACTCCATTCTACGATCTGGGTCGTCCTCGTTCACTGCGTGTAGCAATCGTGGGATGTAGCACTTCCACTTTGCTGTCTTCAAAATTCGCCGAACACTTGAGCGACTCACTCCAGTTTCACGGGCACACTGTCTCACAGAGTTCTGTGGTGAGCGAGTGAATTGTTGTAACACACGACAGGAGTTAGCTGGACTTGTTACTATTACAGGTCGTCCAGATCTGACAAAACAAAACAACGCAATACAACGCTTGTGTGACGATTGCCGGAACTACAAACTATTACACTATCAATGATGAGACAACTCCGGCAATTAGTTTGCCAGTTATGGACTTTTAAACAGTGGATACATTTTTTTGGACCCTTCTGTATTAGAACATGTAAAACGGATGTGAAGATGACCATCGCCGACCGAAACCGGTAATCTAAGGACGAAAAAGTTTTTTGATAATCTATGGAGATAAAAGAAATTTATTCTACACTTCCTGGCTCAATGTTTCAATCCGCAACTATCTCGTAGCCTGTGAAACATTACTCTGTGTTTCGTCTATAGGTTTTGGCGAGTGCGTATTACAAGAGATTTGACTGTTATAAACCTATTTTCGTAGGAACAAAAGTAACTGGGGTAGCGTATCGATTAAATCTTAATTACGTCATTACTCGGTAACTAACAACAGGAGACCATGGGCTCCCTCATACCAAGGTGAACAACATCTGAAATTTTGTCAGTAGAGTTAGAGTTCAATCCGTATAAACTCTGCAGTGTTATTTGATGTGCTGTGGTACACTTTGATGTACTGTTAATCATGTTTATTTGAACGATGACGTGTAGCACGTGACTTATTGATTGGCCTTCACGCTCGTTCTTTCTCGCCTTTCACCGTCAGTTTCACGTGGGGCTGCTCGGTAATTATTCGCAGTTTTGCCGTTAGTCCACTCACTTTCACTGCAGAGTTTCTCCGACGGTTCACAAACTTCGCAATACCCACTTTGGCCAGAGAAGTATCTCTCAGCGAGTTTTTCACTCCTATGTATCGTTGCCTTCACCGATGCGCACAGACAACCTAAGTGAGTCCTTAAAGAGGGAGAGGCGTTTGAGGTACCAAAGCGTCTCGAAACGTAAGCGCCACACGTAGACAGTTAAGATTACAGTCGCATCAATGAGAGTGGTCTACAAGGCGGTACTATCTCCATTCTACTACGTGGCGCTGTTGTAGCTAAAACAGGGGACAATTCATTTTATTTAAAATGGAAATATCTATTTTAACTATATATGTGTTACATGAGAGAAAATAATTACTTTTTACTTTTTTTATTTGAAACGAGCACGAGTTTACAAACAAAATGTCAATGGAGTGCTGCTCCGGCTGTACCTCCATGGTCCATGAAGAGGAACATGTGTTTATGTAAATTCTATTGCTGAACAGAGTGTCGTAGAATCTTAATCCTGCTGAGCTGTGTGCATTCAAACTTGTAGAACAATTTCATGCTGTTCGTAGACTGACATTAGGGATCCTGTGGTAAAACCAAGCGAGGTGACGGCACATTCGTAGTACACTGGACCCGTGTTCCAAATAACGGCAGTTCAAATAGCGTTTCCGCCATCCAAATTTAGATTTTACGAGATTTACCTAAATCATTTTTGGGTGGTTGCTATGAAAAGGATCATGCCGACTTTCTGCCCATCGTTTCTCAATCTGACCTTGTGATTCTCTAATGACAACCGTCGACGGGACGTTAAACCGTTCAAATTGGTTCAAATGTCTCTGAGCACTATGGGACTCAACTGCTGAGGTCATTAGTCCCCTAGAACTTAGAACTAGTTAAACCTAACTAACCTAAGGACATCACAAACATCCATGCCCGAGGCAGGATTCGAACCTGCGACCGTAGCGGTCTTGCGGTTCCAGACTGCAGCGCCTTTAACCGCACGGCCACTTTGGCCGCCCCTTTAAACCGTAATCTTCCCTATTTTTTGCTGTCTATATCTTCAGCCTATGCTGTGAGTACCATCACATGACAGCCATTCAATAGCCCTCGGATTTTTTCTGCTAGTTATTTCTGACAGGTATCGATAGTTTAAGTAGTGGGTGAAATGAAGTGTTATGTAGAAGAGAAGACGCCAAAAATTAGGATTCATGGTAAATCCAGAAGAGAATCACATGAATTATCAGTCTTTATGTTTAGCATTTTCTAGACGAAGTACAGCCTCGTATTTCGCTCTACCAGACTGTGAAGGAGTTAACTACAGTAGTCGAATCTTACAGCGGAAGAAATTGACATTCAGAGAAAAAGTAATGGTGTATTGCATGTTTGCTGATCTTAATGGAAATCCTCACATAATTATTGGAGATGTTGCTCATGATTCTAGAACATCTCAGAATTATATGGTCTGACTAATTTCACACCAACACATTTCGATGAAAGACGAACTTCGGGGCGATTATTTTCGTAATCGCTTTATGTTTTGCCAATGGGCTAGTGACGAAACGGAAATAAACCTAGACGGGTTCTCATTTTTAAAAAATGGCGTACCTTCTGTTTTACCGACAACGGCGCCATATGGCAGGAAGTTTGCGTATCTGAGTGACTGTAGGGGGGTACAAGATGACTTAGAAAAAAAATTTTAGTTGGTCTGATGAATGGGAGTTAGTTCTACATATGAATGCTGTTGAGTAGGAAAAGCAGTTCCACAGTGTTCGAATATGGCTTTAGCCGTATGCTGACTGACACAGTCATATCGGTGTGACGTCGCAAAGCAATATGAAATGGAGCGAGCATCTAGGGTGAAAATAAAAACTAACACCGTCCGGACAGACCTTGAAGGCTCAACGGTACCGACCGGCCGCCTTGTCATCGTACATCTGTATCTACATACATACTCCGTAATCCACCATACGGTGCGTGGCGAAGGGTACCTCGTACCACAACTAGCATCTTCTCTCCCTGTTCCACTCCCAAACAGAACGAGGGAAAAATGACTGCCTATATGCCTCTGTACGAGCCCTAATCTCTCTTATCTTATCTTTGTGGTATTTCCGCGAAATATAAGTTGGCGGCAGTGAAATTGTACTGCAGTCAGCCTCAAATGCTGGTTCTCTAAATTTCCTCAGTAGCGATTCACGAAAAGAACGCCTCCTTTCCTCCAGAGACTCCCACCCGAGTTCCCGAAGCATTTCCGTAACACTCGCGTGACGATCAAACCTACCAGTAACAAACCTAGCAGCCCGCCTCTGAATTGCTTCTATGTCCTCCCTCAATCCGACCTGATAGGGATCCCAAACGCTCGAGCAGTACTCAAGAATAGGTCGTATTAGTGTTTTATAAGCGGTCTCCTTTACAGATGAACCACATCTTCCCAAAATTCTACCAATGAACCGAAGACGGCTATCCGCCTTCTCCACAACTGCCATTACATGCTTGTCCCACTTCATATCGCTCTGCAATTTTACGCCCAAATATTTAATCGACGTGACTGTGTCAAGCGCTACACTACTAATGGAGATTCAAACATTACGGGATTCTTTTTCCTATTCATCTGCATTAATTTACATTTATCTATATTTAGAGTTAGCTGACATTCTTTACACCAATCACAAATCCTGTCCAAGTCATTTGTATCCTCCTAGAGTCACTCAACGACGACACCTTCCCGTACACCACAGCATCATCAGCAAACAGCCGAACATTGCTATCCACGCTATCGAAAAAACCATTTATATAGATAGAAAACAACAGAGGACCTACCACACTTACCTGGGGCACTGCAGACGATACCCTCACCTCCGATGAACACTCACCATCGAGGACAACATACTGGGTTCTTCACTTCTAGCCATTAACATTGGCCATTAAAATTGCTACACCAAGAAGAACTGCAGATGATAAACGGGTATTCATTGGACAAATATATTATACTAGAACTGACATGTGATTACATTTTCACGCAATTTGAGTGCATAGATCCTGAGAAATCAGTACCCAGAACAACCACCTCTGGCCGTAATACGCCTGGGCATTGAGTCAAACAGAGCTTGGATGGCGTGTACAGGTACAGCTGCCCATGCAGCTTCAGCACGATACCACAGTTCATCAAGAGTAGTGACTGTTGTATTGTGACGAGCCAGTTGCTTGGCCACGAATGATCTGACGTTTTCAATTGGTGGGAGATCTGCAGAATGTGCTGGCCAGGGCAGCAGTCAAACATTTTCTGTATCCAGAAAGGCCCGTACAGGACCTGCAACATGCGGTCGTGCATTATCCCGCTGAAATGTAGGGTTTCGCAGGGATCGAGCCAGGGTAGAGCCACGGGTCGTAACACATCTGAAATGTAACGTCCACTGCTCAAAGTGTCGTCAATGCGAACAAGAGGTGACCGAGACGTGTAACCAATGGCACCCCATACCATCACGCCGGGTGATGCGCCAGTATGGCGATGACGAATACACACTTCCAATGTGCGTTCACCGCGATGTCGCCAAACACGGATGCGAGCATCATGATGCTGTAAACTGAACCCGGATTCATCCGAAAAAATGACGTTTTGCCATTCGTGCACCCAGGTTCGTCGTTGAGTACACCATCGCAGGCGCTCCTGTCTGTGATGCAGCGTCAAGGGTAACCGCAGCCATGGTCTCCGAGCTGATAGTCCATGCTGCTGCAAAAGTCGTCGAACTATCGTGCAGATGGTTGTTGACTTGCAAACGTTCCCATCTGTTGACTCAGGGATCGAGACGTGGCTGCACGATCCCTTACAGCCATGCAGATAAGATGCCTGTCATCCCGACTGCTAGTGATACGAGGCCGTTGGGATCCAGCACGGCGTTCCGTATTACCGTCCTGAACCCACCGATTCCATATTCTGTTAACAGTCATTGGATCTCGACCAACGCGAGGAGCAATGTCGCGATACGGTAAACCGGAATCGCGATAGGCTACAAGCCAACCTTTATCAAAGTCGGAAACGTGGTGGTACGCATTTCTCCTCCTTATACGAGGCATCACAACAACGTTTCACCAGGCAACGCCGATCAACTGCTGTTTGTGTATAGGAAATCGGTTGGAAACTTTCGTCATGTCAGCACGTTGTAGGTGTGCCACCGGCGCCAACCTTGTGTGAATGCTCTGAAAAGCTAATCATTTGCATATCACAACATCTTCTTCCGGCCGGTTAAATTTCGCGTCTGTAGCACATCTTCGTGGTGTAGCTATTTTAATGGCCAGTAGTGTATTAATTAAGCCATTAGGCGTCACCGGTCGCAGATATGGAAGGGCATGTGGTCATCACACCGCTCTCCCGGCCATTGTCAGTTTTCGTGACTGGTGCCGCTACTGTTCAACAAGCAGCTCCTCCGCTGGCCTCACAAGGGCTGAGTGCACCTCGCTTGCCAACAGCACTCAGCTGACCTGGACGGTGACCCATCCAAGTGCTAGCCAAGCCCGACAGCGCTTAACTTCGGTAATCTGACGGAAACCCGTGTTACCATTGCAGCAAGGCCGTTGGCTAGAGCGGAAATAGAAAAAGCGAATTGTCGACTTAGGTTTATTGGTAGAATTTTAGGAAAGTGTTGCTCATATATAAAACAGATTGCTTAGTGCGACCCATTCTTCTGCTCGAGTGATTGGGATCCCCATCAGGTAGGATTAAAGGGAAGCATCGAAGCAAATTCAGAGGCGAGCCGCTAGACTTGTTAGCGGTATGTTCGACAGAATGGCAATGGCAACGAAAGCGTTTCTGAAGAAGAGAAATTTGTTACCATCGAGTATAGATTTAAGTGTCTGGAAGTCGTTTCTGAAAGTATTAGTATGGGGTGTGGCCATGTATGGAAGTGAAACGTGGACGATAAATAGTTTGGAGAAGAAGAGAACAGAAGCTTTGGAAATGTGGTGCTACAGAAGAATGCTGAAGATTAGATGGGTAGATCACATAACTAATGAGGAGGTACTGAATAGAATAGGGGAGAAGAGGAGTTTGTGGCACAACTTGACTAGAAGAAGGGATCGGTTGGTAGGACATGTTCTGAGGCATCAAGGGATCACAAATTTAGCATTGGAGGGCAGCGTGGAGGGTAAAAGTCGTAGAGGGAGACTAAGAGATGAATACACTAAGCAGTTTCAGAAGGATGTAGGTTGCAGTAGGCACTGGGAGATGAAGAAGCTCGCACAGGAGAGAGTAGCATGGAGAGCTACAGTAAACCATTCTCTGGACTGAAGACCACAACACCCAATAGGTTTGACCAACACGCGAATATACATAGATGCTTCGTAAACACAAATGGAAATCCCTGGAGAGAAGATGATGTTCTTTCCCCGAAACACTATTGAGAAAATTCAGAGAACCGGCATTTGAAGCTGACTGCGGAACAATTCTGCTGCAGTCAACGTACATTTCTCATGAGGACCACGAAGATAAGGGAAATTAGGATTCGTAAGGAGACACATAGACGGTCGTTTTTCCCTTGCTCAATTTTCGAGTGGCTTGTGAAGTATATATGTAAATATAAATGTAGTGAACAGTGGTAGCCTGTAGGTCCCTGTCATTAACGCGAATCCATCCATCACTGTTCTTTTGTGGGGTACACAGTTTTCGAGACACATCCCACATCTACCATGTGCGTATTTGTGTACATTTCCATAGCACTCTACTGGATATCAGCTTCTTGGTGAACGCTAATGAACATTTATGTCTTCATAACGTCCGTAATTCCGTAATAATCATCCAACAGCTGATGTTAAATTTCCTAAAGAATTGTTTCTGCTATTTAGTTGATATGTCATTGCCAGGAGATCATACGGATAGTCTGGCTGCCTGTAATCACTGTAGCTCAATTAGCACCACCCATGAGGCACGTGTAGGGTATTTTAAGGTTAAACTTACGGACGTTAGCAACGTCATTTTCCTTCGATGCAGTGGAACACACCGAGAAAGGTGGCGTAGTGGTTAACTCAATAGGCTCGACGGTTCAAATCCGCGTCCAACCATCCTCATTTAGGTTCCCGTGATTTTCCTAAATCTCTCCAGGTGAATGCCAGGATGGTTCCATTTTTACATCTACAGGGATACTCTGCAAATCACATTTAAGTGCCTGGTAGAGGGTTCATCGAACCACCTTCCAATCTCGTATAGCGCGCGGAAAGAATGAACACCTATATCTTTCGGTACGAGCTCTGATTTCCCTTGTTTTATAGTGGTGATCGTTCCGCCCTATGTAGGTCGGTGTCAACAAAATATTTTTGCATTCGGAGGAGAAAGTAGCTGATCGGAATTTCGTGAGAAGATTCCGTCGCAACGAAAAACGCCTTTCTTTTAATGATTTTCAGCCCAAATCCTGTATCATGTCTGTGACCCTCTCTCCCATATTTCGCGATAATACAAAACGTGCTACCTTTCTTTGAACTTTTTCGATGTACTCCGTCAGTCCTCGGTCGACTTCCTCCTCCAACCGTGAACCCATCCAAGGTTGTGCTCCGTCGCTAATTACCTCGATATCGACGATACGTTAAACCCTAATCCTCATTCCTTCTTTTTCAAATGGAACACATTTCACTGGCGGTAAACATAACCATCAAAACTTCGACAAAGGCAACCATAAGGTCATTTTTAATATTTCATGTAAAAAAGTGATTCCTATGGTAGGCTGTGTATTTCCCACAGTTAATTTTGTACAAAGAGTTGTAGGAAACATCGAAAGAAATCATTTCCCGTTTCGTGCCCATAAACCATTTTTTTCTGTGTATGACGAATGCATTCTGAAACTATGACAGTACCTTTTTGTTTCAACGTCTGAAAATTCAAGTGCAAAATGCACTTTTCCAGTCACCGCGCAGTGGCTTGCGGATAACAGATATTAATGTAATAGACGTACAAGTGTGCCCTGTGTGTCTCAAATTATTATGAGATGGCAGTTAAAAGCTATTTTGTGTCACTCATTCCGCACTGAAATCAATAGCATCAAACACCGCAACAAATACTTAATGTGTCTCAAATTATTATGAGATGGCAGTTAAAAGCTATTTTGTGTCACTCATTCCGCACTGAAATCAATAGCATCAAACACCGCAACAAATACTTAATGACAAAGACCGATCAATATTGCCCTACCAGTACTGACACGTGGAGCGCCAACAGCCAAGTCTCAGTTCCAGGTTGCGCGCTTATACCAGATGAATGAAAAATACTGGAACAAATTTTGACAGTGGATTCTTGATACCAAAACAAACTTCGGAAGCATCGTTCTCCTTCCTACATACAGACATGACTCAAGAAGACAGTAGGTACACTGAGCATACAATATGTCCTCATGAAATCAGTCTGATTTCCAAATGTAATTTAAGAAAGAGGTATGAGACATTGATACGTGCTGTTTGCGGCATCTTGTAAGGCAACTCAAAAAGTATTACACAAAAAATTGATACAGTTCTACATGGGCTCCTTTACTAACCTGTAAATGTCTAGTAGATACTCTGTTTCAACCCAAGTGTGATGGAGTCCATTATATCCAGAGTTCTTCTCTGGAGATGGCAAGGATCATGTACAGGCGAGGCATGCACACTTTATTTCACACAACAGGAAAATACCCAGAGGGATTATGTCCGAAGATTGCGGTGATGACTTGCTTGACCAATCACATCCCATCCAGCGTTGTAGAAACATTCGGTCTAGAAAGTCACTAATATGTAAACTCCAGTGCTAGAAGATCACATTTGGCCTAAAAGGAAGAAGCTGAGGGACAGCAAATTACTCAATGTCCAGGTAAACGTTTTCTGTGCTGTTTTCTCAATGAAGAAAATTGGAAATGAAATGTTGAAATGTGTGTGAATGCCTAAGGGACTAAATTGCTGAAGTCATCGTTCCCTAGACTTACACACTACTTAAACTAACTTATGCTAAGAATAACACACACACCCATGCCCCAGGGAGGAACTTCCGGCGGGAGTGGACGCGTAATCCGTGACATGGCGCCTCATACCGCGCGGCCACTCCGCTCGGCGAAGAAAATTGTTCAGCAATGCTCTCAGCAACGAACACCACATACTCATCTTTTCGCAGTCTCTGGCATGTTCCCGAAAACTGTGGGGTTTTTCGAACCCCAGATGCGAATGTTGTGGCAATTAACCGTCCCAGTTGTATGAAAGGTTGCTTCGTCAGAGAAACCGACATTTTCTACATAGTTGGGGTTTTGCCCGATCCGTTTCAACATCGCAATAGCAAATGCGTTGCGAAGCTGCAAACACTGAACAAATTGAATTTTGTAAGACTGCTCGCGAAGTAGTTTCAGCAGCACCTTGTGAATTGTTGAGCGAGGGATATTTACATAGTTCTCGTGATTTTGAAGTCACACGCAGTTATCGAAGACGACAGAACTGCTATCGATTTTCGTTAGCGTTCGATGTCGGGCGCTTGGGAGACATATTGGATTTCGTAATACCATATAAAAACTTGCGCATTATGAAAGTATGCCGTTTCAAGGTAACAGCTGATCGAAGATTAAAAAAAAAAAAAAAAAAAAAAAAAAAAAAAAAAAAAAACACGAAATTCTAGGTACGATTTGCCATAATTGAGCGTTACATAATGACATATCGGAGTTAAAGGGCAAAACGCTGCTAGTTCATCGTGGTGTAGTGGCCATAAAGTTTGGGTGATGAAGTATAAAATAGCTATGGAGCTAGCCCGTGTCCTAGCATCTCCAAAATTTGTTTTTCGCCTTTGCGTTTCTAAACGGTTCTAAGATTTTCGTATTAAGTTAATAGAAGTATTTTCTTTAATATTCGATATTATTGACATATAAGAGTGCTCTCTCTCTCTTTCTCTCGCTTTCGCTCTCTCTCTGTTTCTCTTGTCTAACATATAATTATTAACAATTTGCAAATCAAGCATGCAAATAAACATTGAAAACATGTTGCTCACCTGGTAAAACAAACTAACACTCAGAATAAAAATCATAGAAAAACTAACACATTTCCAAAGAATTAAAAGATAGCACAGTCTCGGCCATCTATGAAGTGTAACAGACAACTTATGAGCTAGTTATTTTAGGATACTTCTTTTCCAAACAAACGTCTTGAATTAAAGTATCTGTTTAAACACCAATATTTCGTTTTTCGTCATTTTACTACAACGAATTTTACCAATACCTATGCGTGTTAGAGGGTTCTCAATTTTTGGTTATTCTGAAACAGTGTTTACGTATTTGAAGTAAGATAAATGAGCTGCTACTACCCACCCATTCTAATTGCAGGCCATCATATGTAAGTAGTTTTCAGCGTTAAAAAAAAAGTTTTATTTTCTTGAAACACATTAATGAATACCGTTGTGTATATACATTGTCGGATCCAATGCTAACAGGCTTCAGTTTTTTTCATCTATCTTCTAAATCTGTTAAGTCGTCTCACTTACTGGGTTCATGAGAAGGTATTAGAAAAAAAAATAGTTAGTACAACCTTTTCAGTAAGTTTCGCAGTTAATTCTTGCCAACACTTTAATCTCTCCTTTATGAACACACTAGTCCACATGAATGTCGAACTTCACACATTTATAAACGGCATAACTTCGAGGTTAACGTACCCTGCAATAAAGAAAACCTCCAGTTTTCTCGACCTGGTGTGAAGGTTATTGTTTTGAACGTCATGTTCGCCTCTTGTGTTGTGAACCGAACGACCAAGAAAGCCGATAGACAACCCGTTTCGCTTTCGATACACCGTGTGACGTCAAAATGACGTTATGCTTGCACGAAGTCTTGTGAACAGCAGGTTACCCTAATCTCCTGGCCGGCGTTCAGTCTTGCGATCGCGTAAATCGTGAAGATAATTAGATAATTTACGTCTCGCTAACAATAAACGTTGCAATCTACAATACAGGTTCTTATAAATAAAATATGGCGTTTCAGTCTTCGATCGCTATTCTTTATTTTCAATTACCGGTTTCGGGCTAGCTGCCGATCTTCAGATCATATATTGTAGTTATAGAGTAACTTGTCCGTACAGAACACTCGGTTCGCTGTCATAAATAAAGACTTTACTTACGACAGCGAACCGAGTGTTCTGTACGGACAAGTTACTCTGTAACTACAATATATGATCTGAAGATGGGCAGCTAGCCCGAAACCGGTAATTGAAAATAAAGAATAGCGATCGAAGACTGAAACGCCATATTTTATTTAATGAACGATCGCGGAATTCCCATTTAGACAATCATGTCTAGTTTTGATAAACAGGTTCTTATCTCACCACTGAATGCGTGAACCAACATTCCGCTTACTACGAAATCCATTGTGGTGGACGATGTGTATATATGACTCTGTCGTCACCTGTAGGCTGTTTCAGAAAACCGACAAACATGAGACCCTGCCAGGTCCTTTTTAAAGAGTCGGTCTCAGGAACCAAGCAGCATACCATCTTTGTTGCTACTATTTTCTGTTGCCACTCTAAATGGGTGTGCACACAAAAAACTAAGACGTAACATTTCCGCTCCTTTATTATGTCCCTCGTGTTTTCCCGTCTGTCTGAAAAATTGAGTAAACGTCTTTTTACGCATAAACGACATATAGGTTTCAGGAAAATCGAAAGAAGTGAGTACATTATACAGCCCAGATTTTGGACGTATGGTTTTATGAAAGATGCGCTATGTACAAATCGACTATATACTCTTGAGAGTGGAATGTTTTAAACCTAATTATACATCATACCACCACACTCCTCTCTTCGAGTACATTTGGATGTCTATATAAATGGTACAGTGTAGTGTTCATTAAAAGTAATACACTATGTGATCAAAAGTATCCGGACACATGGCTGAAAATGACTTACAAGTTCGTGGGGGCCTCCATCGGTAATGCTGGGATTCAATACGGTGTTGGCCCACCCTTAGCCTTGATGACAGCTTCTACTCTCGCAGGCATACGTTTAAAAGGTGCTGGAAGGTTTCTTGTGGAATGGCAGCCCATTCTTCACGGAGTACTGCACTGAGGAGGGGTATCGATGTCGGTCGGTGAGGCCTGGCACGAAGTCGGCGTTCCAAAACATCCCAAAGGTGTTCTTTAGGATTTTCACCATTCCCGAATTGCTCCGCAACAGTGGGAAGCAAGAAGGTGCTTAAAACATCAGTGTAGGCCTGTGCTCTGATAGTGCCACGCAAAACAACAAGGGGTGCAAACCCCCTCCATGAAAAACACGACCACACCATAACACCACCGCCTCCGAATTTTACTGTTGGCGCTACATACGCTGGCAGATGACATTCACCGGACATTCGCCGTACCCACACCCTGCCATCGGATTGCCACATTGTATACCGTGATTCGTCACTCCACACAACGTTTCCCCACTGTTCAATCGTCCAATGTTTACGCTTCTTACACCAAGCGAGGCGTCGTTTGGCAAGCAGCGGCATGACATGTGTCTTATGAGCAGCCGCTCGACCATGAAAACCAAGTTTTCTCACCTCCCGCCTAACTGTCATAGTACTTGCAATGGATCCTGATGCAGTTTGTAATTCCTGTATGATGGTCTGGATAGATGTCTGCCTATTGCACATTCCGATCCTCTTCGACTGTTGGCGGTCTCTGCCTGTCAACAGACGAGGTTGGCCTGTACGCTTTTGTGCTGTACGTGTCCCTTCACGTTTCCACTTCACTATCACTTCACATCGCGTACAGACATATGACACAAGTGAGACCCAATCACCTGACCACGTTCAAAGTTCGTGAGTTCCGCGGAGCGCCCCATTCTGCTCTCTCACAACGTCTAACGACTACTGAGGTCGCTGATATGGAGTACCTGGCAGTAGATGGCAACACAATGCACCTAATATGAAAAACGTATGGTTTTGGGGGTGTCCGGATACTTTTGATCACGTAGAGTAAATAAAAACGTGTTTACTTTAATATTTTAGAAGTTATAATTTATGTGTGAACAGTGCACCAAATTAACTCCAAAAAACATTGTTTGCATCGGTTAGTCAATTTAAAGAACTTTAGTGCCATCCACGTCTCGACTCAAGATGTGTTCAGTCCACAGCGTGGCTCTGTTTTAATTATACTTTGTTTTTGGAAACATTCCGCTATCAGTTTGTCATACAAGTAGAAAAACCATCTACAAAGAAATATCACAGCCGAAATAATTTGCAAAATAAGTTAAGATTATTATACAATATTCGAATCTACAATAAATTATAGCTAAAAAACTGACATGGCACCAGCCGTAGCTGTGAAGGAATGTAAAAGAGAACTCAACAGAGTAAGGAGAACATGCTGAGAGATTAAACTGTAAATGTAACCACTGATAATACATGAAATATCATAAACACATATTATGGCTCTTAAAATCCTCAGTATCCTTTGCCAGACATAAGTAATTCTCAGTGTCTTGATCTATTTATAATACCGTACAAGAAAAAAGGGAAGGGATGTTAGGTGAGACGAAAAGCACCACATATGGCAACAAATCACGGTAAATATATATGTGGATGGCTGGACAGGGAGTTGAACACAGGTACTCTTGAAAGCGAGCCCAGGATTCCAACCACTGGGGCATCTCGATCTCTTTCTGATACCGTCATCATTCTCTGTGGCCTTGGTGTTATTCATATTACTTATGTTGTTGCGGTTTTTGGTCCGCAGCCATCCACATTAGTCTCTCAAGTGCAAATCTCTTCATTCCCACGTAACTACAGCGACCTACATCCGTTTGAACCTGCTTATAGTATTCAAGCTTTATCTCTGTCTATAATTCTTCTCCTTTCTCTTATCTCTACAGCCAAATTAAATATCCCATGACACCTCAGTGAACCGCTACAAACCGATCACTTCTTTTGGTCAAGTTGCGACATAAATTTCTTTTCCCCCCAAAACGGTTCAGTACATCTCCATTAGTTACCTGACCTACTCAATTAACTCTTAGCATTCTTCCGTAGCACCGGATTTCGAAAGCTTCTGTCCCCCCCCCCCCCCCCCTCCCCTTGCTCGAACTGTTCATCACCCACATTTCACCTCCGTATAAGGCTTCATCCGAGACAAACAGTTCCAGAAAAGACTACCTAACACTTAAGCTATATTCGATGCTAATATATTTCTCTCTTTCAGGAAAACTTTTCATGCTATTTCCATTTTATATCCTCTCTTCTTCTGTTGTGGTCAGTTATTAAGCTCCCCAAATAGAACATCTAGTCTACTATTTTTAGCGTCTCAGTTCCTAATGTAATCCCTACTGTATCACCTTCCTTCATTCGTCTGCATTATCCTTGTTCTGCTTTCATTACTGTTCACCTTATAAACTCTTTTACATTATACGCAAGGTAAAATGACCATGGAGAGCCAAGTGTCTATTGAGGTCTCGTGGGTAGGAGGTGCTGGCATCGCGTCGAAAATGCCTCAACTTATTCTCCATTTACGGCCCAGTCGTCCCGAACAGCGGAACTTGTCCACTGTATCGCTCCTCGAAGTTATTATAGCATTTGTAGATTTTAGTTATCCTGATATAAGGTAAATCGTCATTTTGTGTATGCTAGCAGACGGCTTTTCCTGATGTAGGCGAGAAACCAAGTAGAATTCACCGTAAGTTAAAACAGACAAATCGTTAACGAACTATTTCTCGGGCTTAAAAGCAAATCAAATTGGAAATATCTTTAATGACAGACCACTGGTGATGTTTTACTTCAATAAAGCAAAACGCTTCTAATAAGCAAATGCACATTTACTTATAGTTGTAACGACGGAACGAATATAACCTCAGGAATTGTAAAGCAATTACGGACAATATGGCCACACAAATGAAGAATTTACCTTTACTTACTATCTGGCAAGACATACTGGGGGGGGGGGGGGTGAGAACTAGCAACCTCCTGTTTTGATGGGAGTAATGTGGAGAGAGGAGGATTATGAGATTGACACACGGCGTGGGGGGGGGGGGGAGGAGGAGATGGATACAGATAAGAGAGAGGAGTAGATGGAGAGAGAGAGAGAGGGGGGAGGAGATGGTCAGAGAGAGAGGAAAGATGGAGAGAGGGAAGGGGGGGGGGAGAGGAGGAGATGGACTAATAGAAGATTTGAATAAATGCATACCACCGCAATGCCTGGTACTCAGCTAGTCTAGTAATACAGGGTGAGCACAAAGTCAAGGGGCGTAATGTCTGGAGAGCGAGGTGGCTAGGGTGTTGGACTGTTCCTTCCAGTCCACCGATCCGGACATTACTCCCCTCTCTAGACATTACGCCCCTTGACTGTTTTCTGGGGCTATATCTTCGTCACACCAGTTGCTGACGTCGACGAACTGAAGGCTAGCATACAAGCTGTTGTGGGTACTGTGACAGAACACATGTCACAAAACACCTGGCGGGAACTGGAATACCGCCTCGACATTCTCCGAGCTACCAAGGGAGCACACGATGAAGTTTACTAACGTAAGTGGTCTTAAAAAAAAAAAAAGCTTGAAAGGTCTCTGTTGGATTCCTTTCATGTTAATTTCTGAAATCTGTTGTCATTTACGTCATAAATTCCTCTTCTAAATTTACTGTGGTGTTTCTGACTATCTGGGAGGAGACTGAGCAGTGAAATGTGTTACTTTTACACATAAACAAGAACGATCTGTCACACTACTACACTTTAAAACACAGTTTATATGTAATTCATGTCACAAAGTCTCATACGGAACCTACATCCGCTTTCTTTTATATACTGTATATGATAAGATAATGTCATCCCCCTTCCCTTCTGTGTGAGAGGATGAATGAGCAAATGTATTTCTAGTTGCATGCTGGATGGTAGCAGACAAGCCTGTCTGCTAGAGAACAGTAGGACCAACGTTGGAACAGGTAGCAACACTTACTAAAAGCAAAGAGGTTTCTATCCTTAGTATGGTCCTGTCCATCCCTTGTCATGTTGGTATAGGAAGCTGCCTCTCTGGTCACTTCCGTTTTGTATACGGAAGCACCCTTGGTAGGAGCCCAGGTCAGTCTGTCCGTGGCGAGCGTCTGAAGTGGTAAGATCTCCGGCTCAGCGCGTCTCTGCTAAGTCCGTAGGACAATGGATTTCTTAAGTTCAGCCTAACTGAAAATTTAATCACCTTTATTTCAGATTTAGCTCTAAAATATCTAATGTTATCTTAAATTGCAACGCAGTGTATTTCGAGTGTGAAGTTCAGAATATCTTCCAGTAGTTGCTTTGTCACTACTTTGTGAGTAAAGTGGAACCACGTGTTGATCAGTAACTCTAACTAAGGTCATCAATCTTAAATGCGAATGTGCGTGAGATTATAACGTCTCGTCTTCACAATATTTTTCAATATAGCAACTTTTCTTTATGTTCAACCCACGTGGGGTGTACTTTGTGAGACCAGTACCACGTGCTTATACAATTGTTTGACCCATCAGGTTAATAGTAAGACGTTAGTAACCAGTTCGAGGTTTTTCTTTTGTAACTTGCTTTTAGATCTAATTTATTTTAATTATCAAAATTATTGTGGAGTTACACTCTTTGTGTAAACCAAGTTGACCACGTGAAGCATGTGGTGTAATCCTCAAAGTAGCCCTCAGCTATTCTTTTCGGGAAGATTTCACAGAGAGTTAGTATGAATTTAGTATACCAGTGTGTGGTAATTACATGACGGACAGGATTGCGCTACGAACGTAACTTCTTTGGGTGAAAATTGAATCGGTTGGTTGTGGTTGATTTCCTCTTGATATGTTTCAACGTTCTTCGTGTGTTATTTTATGAATGCAGTGTTGTATGTAGTCTCCCAATCTTGGCTTCCTATTTGATGTGTTCCGTAAGATTACAAACTCACATTTTCACAATCCTAAATAATGCACCAGTTTAGTTATGAATCAAGTTCAAAATGCTGTAATTTCAATGATCAATGTTAAAATAAATTTCCAAATATAAACTGATTTATTTCTTTTTATTTAAATTCTCTTTTATATATATATCACCGGTTGTCGTATGACTATTAAAAGATTATAATTAATGTTAGTCTGGTTGGGAATTTGGTGAGCTAGACTGGATACCTGGTGAAACAGTTGCTCATTAAGGCAAGGTTAACTTCCCCAGACAGCTCACAGCTTCTAACCCGCTTTTATTGTCTATCAGCACCGCTTTCAGAACAAATTAATGCAACAACGTTACAAGCTAGTAACACTAACCTATGTGTTGACATCAAATGTAACTTATTATGTCAAACGCTTATTCTGTTATAAATTTTTATAATCAGGGCAAGTCTTTGTGCTCACCCTGTGTATCACAACCCCCTGAGTGTTGCTCCAATTAGGACCTCGTGGACAAGATTAATTACGGCGCTCGCGGAGGCATTGTTACAGTCACTTGTCCCGCATCCAGTGTACGAATGGAACGCGAAAAAATCTGACAGTGATTCGCAGAGTATAAGTGTGCAGCGTGGGAAAAATAACTCGTCTGGAAAATATTTTTAAGAGTGACGCGGAAATGGCCCCTGTATTGTACAAGAAAACTGGCCACCAAGGAAAACCGATGCAGCAATCGTTTGCTTTCAGATGTCTCTACACGCACATTTCCCGCACGCTCTGCCCCGAGTACTTTGCTATGTCAATAAGTTTAAGTGAACGAGAGGAGAAGGCGTGCTTAGACATCTGCAACACACAGTGGTGCTCACGACAGAATAGAACGTGTGCTGTGAAGCACAGTTCATAGAACACCTGAGCGAAACTGCTTTCGCGAGAGTTTAACACTGGAAGTGTTTTAGCAAAACATCTATCAAATTCTCCAATGTAAAGCTTAGTGGCAAAATGACACGAAACTATAGCGAAAAAAAAAAGACATAACTATCCAAAACGAGTTCGGACACCAGCAAACATTGCCCTAGTGAAGAAAAGCTGGAACAAAATCCTACGAACTCTCAACGCAGTTTATCTGTGCAAGTGGGAATTACGAGATCGTCGTATCGAAACACTATCAAAATGATCTGCATCTGTGCGTTTACATATTTACTGTTGTGCATGAGCTAAAACGCCCAAACTAACTTTCGCGTATAGAATTCTGCAGGTGGTTTTCGAGTGAAGTCGAATTAGGGCTTTTGGATACAGCTTTCCAGCCAGAACATGCTCCATTATGCTTTGAAGAGCCGTTACATAATGTCAAGATTGGTGTTTAGTGCTCAATATCTGGTGTCTGCAATGTAAAACAATTATTTTACCTAATACGCAATGTTGACCGGTTCTCCTCAGAAACTGTTTTATCCACACGTGGATAAACTCACAGAAGACGAACGACTGCGTGGATATTTTCAGCAAGAGGAGAAACAGCGCTCGCCGCCGTAGAAACCTTGCAACGAGTGCATTAGGTGTTCGGTGAGGAGGGGCAATGCAGTCTGCTGGCCACCTCGATCGCCTGATCTCTCTGCCTGCGATTTTTACCTGTGGGGCAGACTGAATGGTCAGGAGTACTCAACTAATCCTCACACACTGAAAGAGCTACGCCAGAACCCTGAAAACGCTGTTGCTGCTATCCATCAGACAAAGCTGCTACGAGTGTCTCACAGCTTGATAAATCCTGCACAGCGTTGCATCGAACTCAACTGTGGCCATTTCCAACATCTGCGATTTTCATTACAAAGGTTGGTGCTGCGTCAGTTGTACAGCAAGTATTTTCAAGGCCAGCTTTATTATCCCAAATTTGCAGATGTAGACACCTTCTCAATATGAGGCGAAAACTTTGTTTAAGTCTTTAGAATAGCGACTTCCCTACAACAGCATAGCGAACAGTCTCATAATGTTGCTTACCTTGTCTGCTAAATCGTGACTGAATGCAGACTTTTATTCGATTTTTTTGTGCAAGTAGTGCATCGAAATTATAGCGTCATCGAAAATATAACCACGCCGATACCCGAAAATGTACTTGTTTTTTTAATACCCAAGAATGTTAACGCCAGTTTAAGATTGTTGACCGTACTAGATACTTCGAAGGATACCGTACGGTTCTACGATGGTAAACGAAATAGCAGGATTTTTTAAAACTGTCATAAGACTGATGCTTCTAATGTTTTCTTGAACGTTTTAAACAGACACGAGTTGCAATTGTCAGTTTAAGTGACTGAGAAGAACGAAATGCATCTACGTCCGTACTCTGCAATATAAATATCACGGGAGAGAGTATTTCCTATTATACCAGTTATTAGACTCCTAGTTAGTTAATGACATGTTCCATATGAACGAAGCTTTTATAGAAATGGTGTGGAAAGAGTCATTTACACGATACGTTTAAGTGGTGAATGTTAATATTAATCAGTATAATATTCTTTAGTCCTACTCATGCAGCTACGCTTAAAAACTAGATTTTTTATGGGCTACCAATTTTTAAATAAAAATTCGCCACTAGTTTAGAAGAAGTCAACTTCTTTCTAAGCCACTTACAGTTTTAATAATGGGTAACACTGGCCATTTTTTTTTCATCTATGGACATTTTTATTCTTCTCAAATTGTGACGGATAATTTATGACGAATTTCATTAGCGGATAAACGAATTGTGTTGATGCAGCTAAAATGCTTAATTCCTCGTAGAGGTACCCACATGACGACCATGAGCGAACACCACATGTTATTCTTACTGCTCGCTTTTGTCCAATCAACACTTTTCTTTGTAAGTGATGACTTACTCCAAAAAATTATTCCATTAGACATTATTGAATAGAAATATGCTAAATATGTCACGAGGTTGATTCGTTTGGTTTCTTGACCAACAATTATACACAGAGCAAAAGTAGCTGGATTTAATTGTTAGAGTAAATAAATAATATGCTTCTTCCTGTTCGAGTTGTCATCTAAACGCATACTGAAGAATTTGGAGTGTTCTATCCTGTTCTGCTGTACTAAAATCTTTTACCTTTCCGATGTTGCTTGATTTATTCAGCACAATGTTTTGCATTCTGTTTTTTAAATGCACACTGAGAATGGGATGGAAACAGGTATGCTGCGTTTGTGTAGCTCTTCCTTTTGAATAAATCATCCATTTTTTCCGAAATTGTAATCATTTGTTTGTCTGCATATTTACATCACATATACATATTACGTCTCATTCGGATAGATCCATTGTAGTGCATCTTTCTTTTTGGTCTTAGAGTGTATGGTTCAAAAGAGTTATGTGTGAAGTCGTCATTTCATAAAACTTATGTTTTTCTAGGAGAGTGACATGCTCTACACTATCAGATAGAAATATCGCGAAAAATCAACTGGTAGCATTTCTTTATTTAAGACTTGTAATATTTGTTGAGTGAATGTACAGACGGCATTCTCAGTAGAGCAACCCCTCGGGAATCCAAATGTGATCTGCTTAGTAAATTGTTTCTACTTAATGTGAGACTAATCTTAAGTAAATTACTGTTTCGAATATTTTGGAAAAATGTGTTAGCAACGAAACCGAAAGAAACTTATGACTTTCTTGTCACCTGCCTTGTAACGAGTTTTAACAATTGGATAATTTATCGATCTGGAAAAATTCTCTATGCCAATGATGCATAACGTATATAGCTAAGGGCTTACTTATTAAATTAGAAGAAAGTCTTTCAGCACCATCTGAAAGTTCGATTTTTTAGGAATCTATTAATTTCAGTGAATAATGTTGGTGGTCCTTTTAGTTGCTTAAAGTTTCGTGGAATGTCATTCTCTTGTTTCTTCAACTGAATCATTTAACCCTACTTTTGCTGGTACATTTTGAAAGTGAGAGTTAAAAATACTTGCAACTTCTGAATTATCAGTCACAACGTTGTCCTTTTGTTTAATTGTTTTGCTATCTTATGGACTGATTGGTTGTTCTATCTCCCATGTCACAATATCCCCCAGTAATTTTAATTTTATAATCTGCATTATCAATTGCTGTCAAGATTTGCATATTTCTGGAGATTTAAATAACTTTCTTTAAAATATTACAGCATTTTTTGTAGAATGTAACTGACATCAGATATTGATTTATTCTGGCCATTATATAAATTTACCTGTCATCTTACAAGAGATTTTAATCCCTTTAGTTACTCATGAATTACTTCTTGGACTACTTGGGTAACTTTTTAGAAAAGCTGGTTTCAGGTAGACACAAATTTGCAATGTGATATACTGAATTTCACATCAGCATCTATTTCTGTATGTACCTTATCCCATGCCACCGCTCTTCACCTATTCTTAAAACATAGTACCCTGTTCTCAAGCACTGTATGAACATACCTCAGAACTGCAAGGTGCTACATTGTTTATTTCCTTTAATTGTGCATCGTGATTAGACCGTTCGTTAACAATTTGGTTCCGAAAAAAAAACTTCCCTCGGCTGCCCTACGCTTTAACTACAGTCAATTAACTCAGCACCGTCTTCCTTCCAACGCAGGTAAAGCCCACCGCTGTGCCTTCACTAGAGCACACAAGCAAGATCGTTTAACTACAGCCAACCATTTCATCATATGAATGAAGTCAGAACATATCAGATATAGCATCCAAGTAATAAAGACCATCTTCCTAATCAACATTAGACAACATGACCCTATATCAAAAGTGAGAGTGCCCTGAAGGGTCTCAAACTAATACGTATATTATAGTCCTGTTCTGTTTTAATTTCCTTAAAGATTTTCTGTCTCTAATCTGTCTCTAAGCTATGAAATGGGCCTCCCAGACTGGGCCCCACTTACACTTTCTGCAAGATGTTTAGTTCGTTATTCCTCTGCCCTCTTGTTCAGGTACTTGCCTGATTTGTGTATCACTATCTCCCAACTGCAGCAACAGATACAGAAACATATGCTTCATATCAGTCAAAAGAAATCCACTGAGTTCTTTGTTTAGACAGCTGATACCTGTATTAACCCATTGCTGGTTATAGCACTGAAAAACCTTCATAAATGCCACACAAGTGAGTGACGTTGCTGCTCCTATTTCCTTCACGTCAAGTGCAATACTACATTCTAAGTTTCGAACCACATTTCTTCCTGCCCTTCCTACTATAAATGTCTGATTTATTTCATCCAAAGCCCCTATACTCTCTGTCATTGGCTGTACACTAGGTTTCACGATTCTTGTAGCCTACATCCAGCTTTTCCTGTAGAATTTGGCCAACACCCCTCCTGTGACTGCTAACCAGCTGTAAGACTGTTTTCTTTCTGCTTGACCTTCCTAATCACGTTGTTTCTACGAGTCTTCCCCCTACTTCGCTCAAAAACTGGCTGAGGCTCTTCTTCAACTTCAGGTAACAAGTCGAACTGATTGCTAATCAGAATCTGAAATGTGATTCCTGAGGTTTCCTCCTTTTCTTTATTACTCATTTCCTTTTTCCCAGTCCCATTTCTCTTTCCGTTCAGCCTATCTAACCTAAAATACTCCATTTTTCATTCTTCGTGAAATATGTAAATCTTTCTTGGCTGTTACACAATTTCTCGTCTCGACTGCATATCTAACACTCCACAGGAGAGCCTCATCTGTTACTTTACTGGCATTCCCTCTAAAATCTCCGCAATGAGACACCAATCCACAATCATGACATATTTCTCCCATACTAACTAACCTACAGCAATATTCACATTCGTTGCTTCCGACGCTACTTCTGCAACAAACTAAAAAACTCTAACACAATACATTAAAAAATAGTGAAAAATTATCATTTGATGAACTGAGCAGCTAATTTTAAGGCGGCGGGCAGACGTAGACACGAGAATGTAAACACCATCCAACTATTCGCTGTACATAAGTTGCAGGCCTCAAAAGACAAAAAATGAAGGAAAACTAAAAAAAAAACAAGCTATTTTTAACAACAGTCTTATCACACAGGTACTATCACACTATCAGGAAATATTCAGGAAAAATGCAAAACACTGTATCTACAAAATGGTTCAAATGGCTCTAAGCACTATGGGACTTAACATCTTAGGTCATCAGTCCCCTAGACTTACAGCTACTTAAACCTAACTAACCTAAGGACAACACACAAATCCATGCCCGAGGCAGGATTCGAACCTGCGACCGTAGCAGCAGCGCGGCTCCGGACTGAAGCGCCTATAACCGCTCGGCCACATCGGCCGACCACTTTATCTACACAACACGTTACGACTGGATGGCGGGCACATGTAAACGGGTGTGGAGCACAGGGGAAATGATTGGTTAGACGCCTCTGTGCGCGTTGTATTTGGTCTAATCTTGTCTTCGTGATTCCTACAGCAATGATAAGAACGTTTAGTAAGTAACCTCCTTTGTAGACTGATTGCATTTTTCTAGTATCCTACCAATGAACCGAAATCCACCACATCCTTTACCTACGACCGGAACCATGTGATGGTTTCACTAAATGTCCCTACATATTGCTACACCCAGGTATTTGTAGAGTTGGTCGATTTTAGTTTTAACTAACTTTCATTGTAGTCACAGGATGCTGCGATTTTTCGTTTTGTGAAGTGCACCGTTTTACATTTGTGTGCATTCAAAAAGCCGTCCCGACACTCTTCGGTAGCTCTAATAGTACCGACCGGCCACCGTGTCATCCTCTGCATACTGGCGTCATGAGATGCCTGGCCGTTGTAAGTTTTAGTGATCTGGAGCTGCTACTACACTAACAAGAACCTCCTCAGTTACTGGAATACAAGGCTGAGTGCCCAATAGGTGAACAGCGCATGGCAGGTCGGTTGGTCACCCATCCCAGTGCCAACCACGCCCGACAGTGCCTAACATCGGTGATCTGACGACTGTTGACTTTGCATATTTAAAGCAAGTAGCCAGCACAATGAATATCTGAGTGAATATTTATGCAACATTTTTCACACCGTACATTATGCGTAACTCCAAATCTGTGCTATGTCCGAAGTTACTATTAATACTGTCTTTAAGCTTATTAATATAAAGCATTAGCACCATAAATTCCAACATACTTTCCTCCGGCAAGTGTGAAGTTCCTTCCACAAATCTCGATGACTCTTCATACTGGATGATATAATGCGTCCTCCGTACCAAAAATTATTTAATTCAGTCACAAATTCCTCTTGCTACCCTATCGATTATAAACGTAGTTGCGGTACTGAGCCAAATGATTTTCGGAAATAAAGAAATACTGCATATACGGGTTGTTCAAAAAGTCTCTCCGCAGTGCCGTATGATTGTTAGCCGCGCGTGCCGTATGATTGTTCGCCTGCCTGAGTTACTTCCCATTAAGTGGACTATCCCAACGTTCCACTGTTTCGCTTGTCTCAGCCAGCTTCAGTAGTATCGTTGGTGTGTGTCGTTACGTGTTGACGTGAACGTTTAAGTTTAGTTATTTTGTTCGTTTGTTTCATTTTTGTCACTGTTAAAATGCTAACCATTGAAGAATGTGTGTTTTTAGTCGAACAAGTGCTCAAAACTGGCAGTAAATACACAGTTACAGTTCCTCAGACATTTAATTCAGTGTTCCCGGAGACAACACTCCCACATCGCGATACTGTGTGAGATTTGATTAACAAATTTCGAAGTACGGGTTCAGTGACACATGCACCGAGAAGTGGTCGTCCTAGCGTATTGTCTGAGCATGAACTACTCGATATTTCCGATAAAATGTCCATGAGTCCGAACAAATCAGTAAGAAAATTCGCCCAGGAAATCGATGTTAGTGTCGGAACAGCCCACACAGCTGTAAGGAAAGAATTAGAACTTTTCCCATACAAACTGACAGTCGTGCGAGAACTGAAAAATACTGATCATGGCAAGAGACTGCATTATTGTCAATTTCGTTCAACAAAGTAGAAGGGATATTCTTAATGAAACGTTTTTCACTGATGAGGCGTGGTTTCATTTATCCAGGTACATAAACTCGAAAACTTCTCGTATGTGGAGTACTACAAATCCATTGTGTTGTCATGGGGAGCCATTTCATTCTGTGAAAAGAGGAGTTTGGATTGCAATTTCTAGACGTCGGACTGTGGGTCCCATGTTTTTCAACGAAACAATAAACGCACAACGATACTGCAGTGATATTCTGTACCCATTCATAGGAGAAATTGTGTTAGCAGGGACTTTGGCCACCACGATCGCCTGACCTAACACCACCTGACTTTTTCTTCTCGGATGCAGCGAAAGCAACTGTCTATAAAAAAAGTCCAGAATCCATCGATGATTTGAAAACTGCAATATCCACTTTCACTGCTTTTGTTACCAGAAAAAATGTTACACTTGTATTTGGAAACATGATTAGACGAATTGAATTGTGTATTTAACAACAGGGGGGACACTTTCAATGTTTAATGTGAAAATTTCTAAGTAAAAATGAATATTCAATAAATTAATAACTTGTATTTTACTGAGTTTCATTTCGGTATATTCACTGTGACGTATGGCACGCGCGGCTGACAATCATACGGCACTGTGGAGAGACTTTTTGAACACCGCCTACCTGAGTTTCACGCTGTTGTTAAACCTAGGTGATTGAATAACGTTCACGTGGGCTCTGCTCTGTTATCAAAGACAGTTTGTTTCTGGCTTAATAATTTCAATTTTTGTCGCGGAAGTTGAATCATGCTCAGTCATGTTGAGACAGATGTTTCAATTTTCAACTCTCAGACTGGTTTAATTCTCCAGTCATTTAAGAGGTGCATTCAAGTTCTAAGGCCTCCGATTTTTTTTCTCCGGACTGGAAAGAGATAGAAACATGCACATTGTTTTAAAATGAGGCCGCGTTCATTGTCAATACGTCCCAGAGATGGCAGCACCGTACGGCAGATGGAATTTTACCGCCAGCGGCGAGAATGAGAACTGTTTTAAATACTTAAAATGGCGACGTTTTCCTTACTTGAACAGCGTACAATCATTCGTATTCTGAATTTGTGTGGTGTGAAACCAATTGAAATTCATCGACAGTTGAAAGAGACATGTGGTGATGGAGTTATGGATGTGTGGAAAGTGCGTTCGTGGGTGCGACAGTTTAATGAAGGCAGAACATTGTGTGACAACAAACCGAAACAACCTCGGGCTCGCACAAGCCGGTCTGACGACATGATCGAGAAAGTGGAGAGAATTGTTTTGGGGGATCGCCGAATGACTGTTCAACAGATCGCCTCCAGAGTTGGCATTTCTGTGGGTTCTGTGCACACAATCCTGCATGATGACCTGAAAATACGAAAAGTGTCATCCAGGTGGGTGCCACGAATGCTGACGGACGACCACACGGCTGCCCGTGTGGCATGTTGCCAAGCAATGTTGACGCGCAACGACAGCATGAATGGGACTTTCTTTTCGTTGGTTGTGACAATGGATGAGACGTGGATGACATTTTTCAATCCAGAAACAAAGCGCCAGTCAGCTCAATGGAAGCACACAGATTCACCGCCACCAAAAAAATTTGGGTAACCGCCAGTGCTGAAAAAATGATGGTGTCCATGTTCTGGGACAGCGATGGCCTAATCCTTACCCATTGCGTTCCAAAGGGCACTACGGTAACAGGTGCATCCTACGAAAATGTTTTGAAGAACAAATTCCTTCCTGCACTGCAACAAAAACGTCCGGGAAGGGCTGCGCGTGTTCTGTTTCACCAAGACAACGCACCCGCACATCGAGCTAACGTTACGCAACAGTTTCTTCGTGATAACAACTTTGAAGTGATTTCTCATGCTCCCTACTCACCTGACCTGGTTCCTAGTGACTTTTGGCTTTTTCCAACAATGAAAGACACTCTCCATGGCCGCACATTCACCAGCCGTGCTGCTATTGCCTCAGCGATTTTCCAGTGGTCAAAACAGACTCCTAAAGAAGCCTTCGCCGCTGCCATGGAATCATGGCGTCAGCGTTGTGAAAAATGTGTACGTCTGCAGGGCGATTACGTCGAGAAGTAACGCCAGTTTCATCGATTTCGGGTGAGTAGTTAATTAGAAAAAAAAATCGGAGGCCTTAGAACTTGAATGCACCTCGTAGAAGGGAACAGCGTGTGCTACAGAACGGCAGTATGTTAGTGTCCCGTTGCCTTCCATGTGGCTTTAGTTCATCAAATAAAGTCGTCCCGATAACGCTCGCTGGCAGCAGCACGGCTGTCGTATCAGTCTCCTCTTTTTCCGCCAGCTCTGATTACTAAAGGAACTGCTGCCTGCCCACAGGATGTAGCCCCTCTGTGAGCCGACCTCGGCACGCAGAAGTGCTGCTTCCACTCCTGTGAGCTGTATCGGTAACTGCCGCAAGAGCCGTTGCAGTCTTCATCGTAAAGTCGGTAAGAGGTCTGCAAGAACGTATCCAGGATCTGAGTTACTTCGGTGCATATCATATTCGTTTCTTGGAAGTGGGAGGCGTGGGCAAAACCAAGCTCAATATTTTACAAAATAAAATTGAAAACTGTCGACAAAATTTGTTTATCAAACAGCATACATGCTAATGGCATTGTCTTATACTCTACCCCGTCACACGGATGTGACCGACCCCCTGCAGAAAGCCGGAATAGCCACCTTTTGCAGGGCGGACAGCTACAAGATGTGCAGGAAGAGAGTCAATGAGGTTCTGGAAGATACTGACATCGATATGAAAGAATGCCAAGTCCAGTGCTATGGCTAGGTTTCTCCATGACGCCTAAAGCCCGATCGAGTGGTCCCATAGATTCTCGATTGGGTTTAAACCCGGGGGAGTTTGGTGGCTAGGGGAGTACGGTAAACTCGCCCTGATGCTCTTCGAATCACGCACGTAGCGGTCGTGCGGTTCCAGTCTGCAGCGCCTAGAACCGCTCGGCCACCATGACCGGCGCCTTCTGTCGGATGGACAATAAAACGTAATTCACCTGGAAAGGTCACCTGACATCGATATGAAAGAATGCCGAGTCCAGTGCTATAGCTAGGTTTCTCCATGACGCCTAAAGCCCGATCGGGTGGTCCCATAGATTCTCGATTGGGTTTAAACCCGGGGGAGTTTGGTGGCTAGGGGAGTACGGTAAACTCGCCCTGATGCTCTTCGAATCACACACGTGAACAGCGAGCTGTGTGACACATTACATTATCCTGTTGGTAGATGCTATCATGCCAAGGAAAAAATAAACTGGATGTAGCGGTGTGGTCTCCGGTGGTAGATGCATACTTGTGTTGAGCCACTGTGCTTTTCAGTATTACGAGATCACCTCGGGAATGCCACGAAAACATTCCCCAGACCATAACGCTCCATCCCCCGGCCTGAACCCTTACGATGATTGTTTCTGGATCATACACTCCACAGGCCTTCTGTCGATGGTTCAAATGGCTCTGAGCACTATGGGACTTAACTTCTAAGGTCATCAGTCCCCTAGAACTTAGAACTACTTAAACCTAACTAACCTAAGGACATCACACACATCCATGCCCGAGGCAGGATTCGAACCTGCGACCGTAGCGGTCGTGCGGTTCCAGTCTGCAGCGCCTAGAACCGCTCGGCCACCATGGACGGCGCCTTCTGTCGGATGGACAATAAAACGTAATTCACCTGGAAAGGTAACCTGTCGCCACTCGGTGGACGTACAGTGCGGTATTGGCGTGCAAATTTCAGCCTTCGCCGGCCGTTGTGACCGAGCGGTTCTAGGCGCTTCAGTCTGGAACCGCGCGACCACTACGGTCGCAGGTTCGCATCCTGCCTCGGCATGGATGTGTGTGACGTCCTTAGGTTAGTTAGGTTTAAGTAGTTCTAAGTTCTAGGGGACTGATGACCTCAGATGTTAAGTCCCATAGTGCTCAGAGCCATTTGAACCATTTTTTTCAGCCTTCGTCGCCGATGAAGAGCAGTCGACATGGGTTATGAACCAGGCACTTGCTGTGGAGGCCCATACGCAGCAATGTTCCTTAAAGAGACACTGTCGTTAGCCCTTTGGTTCATCTGGGCGGTCAGCTGCTCAACTGTTGCACATCTATCCACCCGTACACATCACTGCAGCCATCGTTTACCACTGTCACCTATGGCCTGAGGTGCACCACAGCTACCTCGGATTCGGTTTCGAATAGCGACGTTTTGCCATTCAAGATGTACACTCATGCTCATAAGTTAAGGATAATTGCAGAATGTGGTGCCACACAACGTGGCACTACACAAAACTGGCGCTAATAGCATAGGCACATAGGGAACACACACGACACAGACCTTTAAGTCCATGGTATTGGTGATAAGTTGAGAAAACCGTCCCTAAATACATGTGCTACTAAACGCCACTGTTTCCTGCACATGCACCCCGACATCAATATGGGATATGATCACCATGCACACGTACACAGGCCGCACGACGGGTTGGAATACTCTGGATCAGGTGGTCGAGCAGCTGCTGGAGTATAGCGATACGTCGACCGAGAGCATCTCAGACGTGCTCGATGGGGTTTAGTTCTGGAGAACAGGCAGGCCACTCCATTCGCCTGGTACCTTCTGTTTCAAGGTACTCCTCCACGATGGCAGCTCGGTGGGGCCGTGCGTTATCATAAAAAAAAAAATGTCAAATGTGTGTGAAATCTTATGGGACTTAACTGCTAAGGTCATCAGTCCCTAAGCTTACACACTACTTAACCTAAAGTATCCTAAGGACAAACACACACACCCATGCCCGAGGGAGGACTTAAACTTTAGCTGGGACCAGCCGCACGCGTTATCATTCATCAGGAGGAAGGTGCGACCCACTGCACCCCTGAAAAGGCGGACATACTGGTGCAGAATGACGTCCTGATACACCTGATTGTTACAGTTCCTCTGTGAAAGACATGCAGGGGTCTACGTGCACCAATCATGATCCCACCCCACACCATCAAACCACGACCTCCATACACGTCCTTTTCAAGGACTGTAAAGGGTTGGTACCTGGTTCCTAGTTCACGCCAGGTGAAAACCCGGCGAGAATCACTGTTCAGACTATACCTGGACTCGTCCGTGAACATAACCTGGGACCACAGTTCCAATGACCATGTACTGTGTTCTTCACACCAAGCTTTACAAGCTCTCCTGTGACAAGGGGTCAGTGGAATGCACCTTGCAGGTCTCCAGGCGAATAAACCATGTCTGTTCAGTCGTCCGCAGACTGTGTGTCTGGAGACAGCTGTTCCAGTGGCTGTGGTAAGGTCCCGAGCAAGGCTACCTGCAGTACTCCGTAGCCGTCTGTGGGCACTGATGGTGAGATATCGTTCTGCTTGTGGTGTTGTACACTGTGGACGTCCCGTACTGTAGCGACTGGACACCTTTCTTGTCTGCTGGAATCGTTGCCATAATCTTGAGATCACACTTTGTGGCACACGGAGGACTCGTGCTATGACCTGCTGTGTTTGACCAGCCTCCAGTCGGCCTAGTATTCTACCCCTCATAACGTCATCAATGTGTGTTCTTTGACTCATTTTCAATACACAGTCATCATTGATGTTGTTGTTGTGCAGCTCTCCATGCTACTCTATCCTGTGCAAGCTTCTTCATCTCCCAGTACCTACTGCAGCCTACATCCTTCTGAATCTGCTTAGTGTATTCATCTCTTGGTCCCCCTCTACGATTTTTACCCTCCACGCTGCCCTCCAATGCTAAATTTGTGACCCCTTGATGCCTCAAAACATGTCCTACCAACCGATCCCTTCTTCTAGTCAAGTTGTGCCACAAACTTCTCTTCTCCCCAATCCTATTCAATACCTCCTCATTAGTTACGTGATCTACCCACCTTATCTTCAGCATTCTTCTGTAGCACCACATTTCCAAAGCATCTATTCTCTTCTTGTCCAAACTGCTTATCGTCCATGTTTCACTTCCATACATGGCTACACTCCATACAAATACTTTCAGAAATGACTTCCTGACACTTAAATCTATACTTGATGTTAACAAATTTCTCTTCTTCAGAAACGATTTCCTTGCCATTGCCAGTCTACATTTTATATCCTCTCTGCTTCGACCATCATCAGTTATTTTACTCCCTAAATAGCAAAACTCCTTTACTACTTTAAATGTCTCATTTCCTAATCTAATCCCCTCAGCATCACCCGATTTAATTTGACTACATTCCATTATCCTCGTTTTGCTTTTGTTGATGTTCATCTTATATTCTCCTTTCAAGACACTGTCCATTCCGTTCAACTGCTCTTCCAAGTCCTTTGCTGTCTCTGACAGAATTACAATGTCATCGGCGAACCTCAAAGTTTTTACTTCTTCTCCATGAATTTTAATACCTACTCCGAATTTTTCTTTTGTTTCCTTTACTGCTTGCTCAATATACAGATTGAATAACATCGGGGAGAGGCTACAACCCTGTCTCACTCCTTTCCCAACCACTGCTTCCCTTTCATGCCCCTCGACTCTTACAACTGCCATCTGGTTTCTGTAAAAATTGTAAATAGCCTTTAGCTCCCTGTATTTTACCCCTGCCACCTTCAGAATTTGAAGGAGAGTATTCCAGTTAACGTTGTCAAAAGCTTTCTCTAAGTCTACAAATGCTAGAAACGTAGGTTTGCCTTTTCTTAATCTTTCTTCTAAGATAAGTCGTAAGGTTAGTATTGCCTCACGTGTTCCAACATTTCTACGGAATCCAAACTGATCTTCCCCGAGGTCCGCTTCTACCAGTTTTTCCATTCGTCTGTAAAGAATTCGCGTTAGTATTTTGCAGCTGTGACTTATTAAACTGATTGTTCGGTAATTCTCACATCTGTCAACACCTGCTTTCTTTGGGATTGGAATTATTATATTCTTCTTGAAGTCTGTGGGTATTTCGCCTGTCTCATACATCTTGCTCACCAGATGGTAGAGTTTTGTCATGACTGGCTCTCCCAAGGCCATCAGTAGTTCTAATAGAATGTTGTCTACTCCCGGGGCCTTGTTTCGACTCAGGTCTTTCAGTGCTCTGTCAAACTCTTCACGCAGTATCTTATCTCCCATTTCATCTTCATCTACATCCTCTTCCATTTCCATAATATTGTCCTCAAGTACATCGCCCTTGTATAAACCCTCTATATACTCCTTCCACCCTTCTGCCTTCCCTTCTTTGCTTAGAACTGGGTTGCCATCTGAGCTCTTGATATTCATACAAGTGGTTCTCTTCTCTCCAAAAGGCTCTTTAATTTTCCTGTAGGCAGTATCTATCTTACCCCTAGTGAGATAAGCCTCTGCATCCTTACATTTGTCCTCTAGCCATCCCTGCTTAGCCATTTTGCACTTCCTGTCGAGGTTAGGTTAGGTTAGGTTAGGTTAGGTTAGGTTATCTCATTTTTGAGACGTTTGTATTCCTTTTTGCCTGCTTCATTTACTGCATTTTTATATTTTCTCCTTTCATCAATTAAATTCGATATTTCTTCTGTTACCCAAGGATTTCTATTAGCCCTCTTCTTTTTACCTACTTGATCCTCTGCTGCCTTCACTACTTCATCCCTCAGAGCTACCCATTCTTCTTCTACTGTATTTCTTTCCCCCATTCCTGTCAATTGTTCCCTTATGCTCTCCCTGAAACTCTCTACAACCTCTGGTTCTTTCAGTTTATCCAGGTCCCATCTCCTTAAATTCCCACCTTTTTGCAGTTTCTTCAGTTTCAATCTGCAGTTCATAACCAATAGATTGTGGTCAGAATCCACATCTTGCCCCTGGAAATGTCTTACAATTTAAAACCTGGTTCCTAAATCTCTGTCTTACCATTATATAATCTATCTGATACCTTTTAGTATCTCCAGGATTCTTCCAGGTATACAACCTTCTTTTATGATTCTTGAACCAAGTGTTAGCTATGATTAAGTTATGCTCTGTGCAAAATTCTACAAGGCGGCTTCCTCTTTCATTTCTTCCCCCCAATCCATATTCACCTACTATGTTTCCTTCTATCCCTTTTCCTACTGACGAATTCCAGTCACCCATGACTATTAAATTTTCGTCTCCCTTCACTACCTGAATAATTTCTTTTATCTCGTCATACATTTCATCAATTTCTTCACCATCTGCAGAGGTAGTTGGCATATAAACTTGTACTACTGTAGTACGCATGGGCTTTGTGTCTATCTTGGCCACAATAATGCGTTCACTATGCTGTTTGTAGTAGCTAACCCGCATTCCTATTTTTTTTATTCATTATTAAACCTACTCCTGCAGTACCCCTATTTGATTTTGTATTTATAACCCTGTAATCACCTGACCAAAAGTCTTGTTCCTCCTGCCACCGAACTTCACTAATTCCCACTATATCTAACTTTAACCTATCCATTTCCCTTTTTAAATTTTCTAACCTACCAGCCCGATTAAGGGATCTGACATTCCACTCTCCGATCCGTAGAATGCCAGTTTTCTTTCTCCTGATAACGACGTCCTCTTGAGTAGTCCCCGCCCGGAGATCCGAATGAGGGACTATTTTACCTCCGGAATATTTTACCCAAGAGGACGCCATCATCATTTAATCATACAGTAAAGCTGCATGTCCTCGGGAAAAATTACGGCTGTAGTTTCCCCTTGCTTTCAGCCGTTCGCAGTACCAGCACCAGCACAGCAAGGCCGTTTTGGTTAATGTTACAAGGCCAGATCAGTCAATCATCCAGACTGTTGCCCCTGCAACTACTGAAAAGGCTGCTGCCCCTCTTCAGGAACCACATGTTTGTCTGGCCTCTCAACAGATACCCCTCCGTTGTGGTTGCACCTACGGTACGGCCATCTGTATCGCTGAGGCACGCAAGCCTCCCCACCAACGGCAAGGTCCATGGTTCATTAGCACGTCTGATAACGTCTGCACACTTACTCGCTGCACCGTACTCTGACATGCACCAACACACCTCTGCGTATGTGGACTGCTGCCAGCGTCCGCAGCGCGTGGTCCTGCGGTAGCGTTCTCGCTTTCGCGCCCGTGTTCCTGGGTTCGATTCCCGTCGGGGTCAGGGATTTTCTCTGCCTCGTGACCACTGGGTGTTGTGTGATGTCCTTAGGTTAGTTAGGTTTAAGTAGTTTTAAGTTCTAGGGGACTGATGACCATAGATGTAAGTCCCATAGTGCTCAGAGCCATTTGAACCACTTTTGACTGCTGCCAGCGTCACCGTGCGACGACCGTAGGACAAATGCACCGCATGGTCATACGCCGAGGTGATTTAAACCCGCAAACAGCCCACCAGTGCGTTGTTTCACCATGTATCAGCATTATCCTTGACGTATGAGCATGAATGTACTTTAACCACGGCAGCATGTGAGCAAATTACAAACTTAGCCGTTTCGGAAACGCTATCGCTCTTGGACCAAAAGCCAATGATCATTCCCTTTTCGACATCAGATAAACAGTTCTGTTTCTGCTTCTCAACAACGACTGCACCGTTTCCGCGTTCCCCGACACGCTTTATATACTCTTCACTGCTAATGCTGCCACCTGCCTGTCGTAAAATACTCACAGATGTGTGAGCAATTATTGGACGTTCGCATAGAACATAGATGGTGCTCACATTAATGTGACTGGACCTAGTATCTGCACATCCGCCTCTGCAGCGGAGGTCGCTAACGCACACATGTGAAATGATTCTCGACTCGGAGGTAGCCAAGCACGTATGCTGTTGGTGGAAAATTCTTATCGTCAGTACTTCGTCAGGGAGGGGAGGAGAGGTGATGCCATAAAGATCTTGATCACCAGTCTTTGCAACAACGTCTTGGATTAAATTACAAACATCTCCAGAGCATCTCATGAAATTAGGGTATGGTCAGTTGTTGATGGCGATCCGTTCGTCGGATGGGCACGCTAGGCCCGGCGGCCTTCTTGATGCTGTTTGGATGTAGGCTATTTGACGACTCCAGATTTCACCCTCTCCCTTCCCTTCACCTACAACAACACAAACACACCACTATACTGTATACGCACTCATCATACGACATACACTCCTGGAAATGGAAAAAAGAACACATTGACACCGGTGTGTCAGACCCACATACTTGCTCCGGACACTGCGAGAGGGCTGTACAAGCAATGATCACACGCACGGCACAGCGGACACACCAGGAACCGCGGTGTTGGCCGTCGAATGGCGCTAGCTGCGCAGCATTTGTGCACCGCCGCCGTCAGTGTCAGCCAGTTTGCCGTGGCATACGGAGCTCCATCGCAGTCTTTAACACTGGTAGCATGCCGCGACAGCGTGGACGTGAACCGTATGTGCAGTTGACGGACTTTGAGCGAGGGCGTATAGTGGGCATGCGGGAGACCGGGTGGACGTACCGCCGAATTGCTCAACACGTGGGGCGTGAGGTCTCCACAGTACATCGATGTTGTCGCCAGTGGTCGGCGGAAGGTGCACGTGCCCGTCGACCTGGGACCGGACCGCAGCGACGCACGGATGCACGCCAAGACCGTAGGATCCTACGCAGTGCCGTAGGGGACCGCACCGCCACTTCCCAGCAAATTAGGGACACTGTTGCTCCTGGGGTATCGGCGAGGACCATTCGCAACCGTCTCCATGAAGCTGGGCTACGGTCCCGCACACCGTTAGGCCGTCTTCCGCTCACGCCCCAACATCGTGCAGCCCGCCTCCAGTGGTGTCGCGACAGGCGTGAATGGAGGGACGAATGGAGACGTGTCGTCTTCAGCGATGAGAGTCGCTTCTGCCTTGGTGCCAATGATGGTCGTATGCGTGTTTGGCGCCGTGCAGGTGAGCGCCACAATCAGGACTGCATACGACCGAGGCACACAGGGCCAACACCCGGCATCATGGTGTGGGGAGCGATCTCCTACACTGGCCGTACACCACTGGTGATCGTCGAGGGGACACTGAATAGTGCACGGTACATCCAAACCGTCATCGAACCCATCGTTCTACCATTCCTAGACCAGCAAGGGAACGTGCTGTTCCAACAGGACAATGCACGTCCGCATGTATCCCGTGCCACCCAACGTGCTCTAGAAGGTGTAAGTCAACTACCCTGGCCAGCAAGATCTCCGGATCTGTCCCCCATTGAGCATGTTTGGGACTGGATGAAGCGTCGTCTCACGCGGTCTGCACGTCCAGCACGAACGCTGGTCCAACTGAGGCGCCAGGTGGAAATGGCATGGCAAGCCGTTCCACAGGACTACATCCAGCATGTCTACGATCGTCTCCATGGGAGAATAGCAGCCTGCATTGCTGCGAAAGGTGGATATACACTGTACTAGTGCCGACATTGTGCATGCTCTGTTGCCTGTGTCTATGTGCCTGTGGTTCTGTCAGTGTGATCATGTGATGTATCTGACCCCAGGAATGTGTCAATAAAGTTTCCCCTTCCTGGGACAATGAATTCACGGTGTTCTTATTTCAATTTCCAGGAGTGTATAATGAAGTGTCGAAAGTCGTGGGATACTTCCTAATATCGTGTCGGACCTCATTTTGCCCAGCCTAGGACAGCAGCTCGACGTGGAATGGACTCAACAAGCTGTTGGAAGTTCCATGCAGAATTACTGAGCCATGCTCACTCTATAGCCATCCATAAATGGGGAAGTGTTGCCGGTGTAGCATTTTGTGCACTCTGAGGTGTGTGGGGTTGATCTGTTATTCTGTTATTCTGCGCAACGGATTAATCTGAGGTGTACCCTTTACCCTGTGGCTCCTGCAAGATGCAATTTCCACCCCCCCCCCCCCCCCCACACTACTACAGAAATCAGACAGACGCTCCTAACGTTCTAAAGAGAAATGCCTGAAAAACTTTCAGCAATAAATATCTTCTGGAGTCGTTCGCTGTGAGGAAATGACACAAAAATTCACAAAATTTCTTACGTAACTAGTGGGATACTTGGGTACGGGAGTAGTGTTAGTTAGTGTAAGAAAAACATGAAACTAACGAAAGTTATTATTTATTTTGCAAAATTCTGAGAAATCACAATGGCACTTTTAGTTATGAATTGAACAAGTTATATCCTGGTTCTTTTCGGAATGTGAAGTTACCTTTCAAGGATAGGATTCGCTAATGAAATTTCTACATGAAGTTTAAGAGGCTTGTTGCCTTGGCAGAATGGCTGAGAGGCACACCTACTCAACTTGAATAATTATGCTTTAGAATGTTGCTAGGTACGGTCGAGGCTGTCACGTGTGAAATGCAGTGAAGTGTACTGTTGTGGAAGAAATATGGGGCTCGCAATAGCTGTAGCGCACAATACCGTAAGCTGCGATGACTGCTTTCTGCGTCGCTCGCTGCTGACAAATAAGATAACTGTCGTTCTATCTGGATTGACCAATCAAACTCTCCCTATGCCTTGATGAAGTCAAGGATTCCTATTCGCCCCTAGTCTAACTATTGGCGTTGTACACTGGTCAGATAACCAGTCCACCTCGATGCCACTCAAAATCGCTCGCAGGCCCTTAACTATAGCTCTGTCCATTCACACCGCACAATAAGTGTGGCAGCCAACACAGTGAACAACGCTTAATCGCAAGGACTCAATATAGAGTCGCCCTTTGGCTCGCTCTCGACAGAGGTGCTCTCCCAGTGAAGTACTGAGGAGAGACTTGTTCCTCGCTCTTTCGAGTACACGTACGAGCGCGCACGATCTCGTTAAATGTTCTCGCTCCAAGAGCGACAGTGGAACGGCGCCTCTCCAAGCCAGACGTGAAGGGGTATATCTTTCGGTCTCTTCCATTATTCCTTCAGCTCGAGGCGTCAGAAATATCGTCTGCCAATCAGCATTGCTCTTCTAAAACGGGAGAATGACGTTTCGTTTAAGGCGACCAACCCGGAAACTTGTAGCATTGGTGTTTGGCGTTTGCTGTCTCCCTGTGAAAATCTCTGAAACTGCGTGCTATGTGTAAAGAATGCATAGGCTGGCCGCTCCCACACAATGTAGCGGAATTTGCTTTTAAGCCGAACACGTGGTCGTTCCCCCTTTTCACTCGGGCCCACGCTGTCCGCTACGGGAGGTCACCAGCCGACATAGGCTGGGTCGTCCTCTGAAGGGCCTGGCGTCCCGTTGTGCGGTTTCTCTCCCACACTAAAAGCTTTTGTGACCATCGTGTCTGGAATGTATGTGTGCACGCCAGCCTCGAGTATTTCAACCACGTTGCACTCACTTGTCAATTGCCTATCGTTTACATGAATTCATACAACATTGACTTTATCTTATCGAGTTTGGCTTCGAATGAAGCGTCTTGGTGTGTGGAACATGATTGTGAGGGCGGAATATGTAAGCACTGAAGGTCAGGAGACCACGACGTATTACAGCACGAATCGACCTCTCGATTCTCTCCCAAAAAGTTCGATAGGACTCATTTTGGGCTATCTCGGTGGTCAAATCATTCGCTTGAACTTTCCAGAATGTTCTGCAAACCAATTGCGAACAGCTGTGGCCCGGTGACATGGCGCACTGTCACCCATAAAAAACTCATCGCTGTTTGGGAACTTGAATTGCTGGAAATCCATAAATTGCTGCAAATGGCCTCCAGATAGCCGAACATAACCATTTATACTCAGTGATTGGTTTAGTTCGACCAGAGGACCTAGTCCATGCCATGTACATGCAGTAGCCCACACTATTATGGAGCCTCCACCAGCTTGCACAGTGCCTAGCTGACAACCTAGGTCCATGACTTCGTAGGGTCTGCGCCACACTCGAGTTCTACCATCAGCTTTTAACAATAGCTCACGATTTTCTAGTCATCCAAGGTCCAACCGATATGGTCACGAGCCCACGAGAGGCGCTGCAGGCAACGGTGTGCTGTTAGCAAAGTCACTCGCCATCGGTCTTCGGCTGCCATAGCCCATTATCGCCCTATTTCGTCGCATTGTTGTAACGGATAAATTCGTCTTATGTCCCACGTTGATTTCCCCTGTCAATTCAATGCTGCTTGTCTGTTTGCACTAACAACTCTATGCAAACGCCGCTGCTCTCAATCGTTAAGTGAAGGTTATCGGCCTCTGTGTTGTACAAAGTCAGAGGTAATGCCTGAATTGTGGTATTCTCGGAGCAGGCTTGACACTATGGATCTTGGAATACTGAATTATCTAACGATTCCCGAAATGAAATGTCCGAAACATCTGCCATTCTGCGTTCAAAGTCTGTTAATTCCAAGCTGTGCGGCCATAATCATGTCGAAAGCTTTTTCATATGAATCACATGTATACAAATGAGAGTTCCGCCTATACACTGGCAATTTGTTCCTTGTGTGCGTGATACCATATCTGCACATCACTCTATGCACTTCAGTCCAGAACCGCGCTGATGCTACGGTCGCAGGTTCGAATCCTGCCTCGGGCATGGATGTGTGTGATGCCCTTAGGTTAGTTAGGTTTAAGTAGTTCTAAGTCTAGAGGACTGATGACCTCAGATGTTAAGTCCCATAGTGCTTAGAGCCGTTTGAACCATTTTTGCACATCACTATCGCATGACTTTTGCCCTCTCAGTGTAGTACACACTTGAAATTTCGTAAGAGGGAAAGGAAGGGATCAGCAAACCACATCCACTAGGGCGTTGCCAAAAACGGCGTTGTAGTATTCCTGCACCTGCCCGGCCCTCCCCCCCTCCCCCCCCCCCCCCCCCCCCCCGCGCTCAATTCCTGAGTATGGAACCACTTTCATTTTTTGACTGCACGCACAGTTACCACGCAGCATTTAATCTCGCGGTGGGCATGTTTAAGATAATCAGTATAGACGTCATACACTGTCCTGTGTGCTTCCAGAGCGTTCAGAAACACACAGTATCGTAGAGTTGCAAGAGCGGAAGCGGATCATTTTCATTGTCCCTGCACTCACCACATTTAAACTTATTTGATTTATTTCTGAGGAGTCATGTCAGCTAGAGTGTTTATGAAACACCTGCCATTTATGAACCTTTTGTCCCACGAGGTACAGATCTATGTTAGAGAAAACGCTAGTGTCACATGTGCTAAACTTTATCGGGATTCATTCCGATCGCAAGTTGTAATCCGATATTCCCGAGTAATTTGGGAACTTCGAGCGCCTTCTGTGAGGAGCAGCGAAACATTCGTAAAATGCAGTTTCGTCAGGTGTATTGGCCAATTGCTGAGGCTACCGTACGGCGCTTGGTAGTTCACATCATGGAACCTACACACAATAAAATGAGAGAATTTCAAACAAATAACGATAAAAACCTTGACGCAGTATGCTGACTTAATTCCGAAGTGGTGCAATTTTGCCTCTTTTCAGATGGCCCACGGCGTCGACAACACTAACGGTCTAATCTTCAGTGTATGGAAGGCGTAATTACCAACCAGGATAGCCGAGAGCGCTCAGTCGGCTCTCAGCCGTGGTAGCGTGCGGACGGCCCCGCGCGCCGGCCAGTGCTCCGCTGCAGGCGTTGTTTACTTCCGCGTCGTATCTTTAAGGCTTGTGTCCGTCCACCGTGAACAACATGTCGAGCGCTTACCGCCGTGCGACCCTTAAAGTTTCCTTCCCGGCTGAACATGCGCGACCTCGTGCACATGAAGTTGAAACGTTCATACGTGAAGAAGTTCGTTTAGATCCTAACCACGTTATCGGAATCCATTTTTCGATCACGAGTAGTGTCGTTCATATTAAAATGACAAACACCGAGGTGTGTGAAGATGTTACTCGCCGCCATGCCAATGGACTTAAGTTCAAATACTCTGATGGTCACGTCGGAGCTGTAACACTTGAACTCGCAGAGTACGGTCAACGCACGATTAGGGTGTTTGAACTACCTTTTGAAATGCCGAAGGACGAAGTTGTCTCTGCGTTACAACCATACGGTAACGTCATCGGTTACGTAGAGGAAAAATGGCAAACCTTCACGACCTACCATGTCCTTATTGGTGTGCGTCAGGTCAAATTGAACTGAAAAGACATATACCATCATACCTGACAATTGGCGGGGTGCGAGCCATTGTCATGTACGACGGCTAACCCCGAACATGTGCGGGATGTGGACAAGAAGGCCACGTCAGATCCGCCTGCATGCGACGCCGCCTGATCCAGACGCCGGTCGGCGAGGAAGCGTCCCCGGCGGTGATCACTCAGATCCCTGTCACATACGCCAAGGTTGCCCAGGAAGGTAGCACCTCTACACAGGGACTTCCTGCTTCGTTGACGTCGTCTGATCAGGTAGATGCAACCGCTCCTGAAATTCCTTCTGAGGTGACACCGACACCAGATCCTGGCCTGCCGAATCATCGCAGCACTTTGAATGAAAATGCTACTGAGATGGACGTTGATCCGGGAGTGGTACCTACCTCTGCTTTCCTTCAGACTGGTCCGGAATCAGACGAAAGCCACCCGCAATCGGACACTGAACGACCTGTTCGAAAACAAGGGTCGACACGAAAGAGAAAGAAACGTAGCCGTACACGCCCTGATGAATCCTTTCTACAGATGGATACCAGGGATGCAGACCCGCAGATGGACGACAAACCGCTCTTTGGTGACCAAAAGTCTGATGCGAAAGACCCGCCACAGGCGACCACTGGCAACGAACACCCCTCCTTACTGGCGCCGTCGCCCCCACAGGTCGACGTTGAAGAGAGCCTATCCGATGAGACGAAAACTACGTCTCCTCTCCACGTGGATGATGTGCACAGCCGATGCGCTACCGCAGTATCAGTCTCCTGGGCAGACGACGTGGAGATCGAAGGGACTGGGGTGGACGCTGCTGATGATGGGGCACCCCCATCGGTTGCGCCCGCGCCCGCGCCCGCAAACTCTCCACAATAGCAGCCTCTTCAGCGGGCCGGCAAGATCGACGACCTCTCGCTCCTGAAGAAGCAGCCCCACCTGTGCCTGTGGGACTCCAACACCAGCATTATCGTGTCGCAACGATTAACCTCGCGACCATTCGTGCACCCCACAAACTAGCGCTGCTCCGCGATATGATCTATGATGCGGACATAGATATTGCGCTTTTTCAGGAAGTGCATGTCGCCGATTTTTCACCACCACATGGCTTCACGGCGCATCTTTCTCCCGCTTCGGACACCGGTAGTGGTGTTGCCATCATCTTACGCGAAGGTCTTCCTGCCGAAGATGTCCTATACCTCCCCAGCGGCAGAGGTATGGCCCTTACTCTCTTTGGTGTACGCATCGTCAACATTTATGCGCCGTCGGGCTCCAGCTACCGTCGTGAACGCAATGCCTTCTTCGCGAATGAAGTCACACCCCTTTTTATGGGACCACACGATGACTGGGTCATGGGTGGAGACTTCAACTGCACCCAGCGACCTCAGGATCAATTGCCATGTCACTCACCAGCTCTCGAAACAGTAGTCACGCAGCTACAATTTGTCGACACGTGGAGACATGTTCACGGTGATCTTTTGGGCTTTACGTACTACACTGCGCACTCCTCTAGCCGACTGGATCGCATCTACATCTCGCGATCCCTAATTCAACACACTCGACAGGCTGAAATCTGGCCTGTTGCTTTCTCAGATCATGAGGCTCACTTCTGTGATGTTGTTCTCACAAGGCAGGCAGTATGGCACGGACGTGGTTTATGGAAACTGAACACGGCACTTCTTAATTCACCTGACTGTCGACTTCTAATAGAAGACACTTGGATCACATGTAATAGACGGCGACCCACGTATCCGTCTACCATATCCTGGTGGATCCAGTGTGCAAAACCTGCACTTCGAAAAACTTTAATCCGGTATGGCAAAGATGTTGTCGCCTGGAGGAGGAGCACTATGGACTTTTACTACAGGATCCTACGAGAATGCTCCACGATGCCAGCCTCACCGGAGCGCCATACAAGGATGAACCATGCTAAGGCCCAACTCTCCAATCTCATGCGAGGGCATTTGGAATGAGCGATAGTACGATCTCGAACTGCTGATCGCATGCCTCATGAACATCCGTCGATGTACCATATCATCCAAGAACGACAAAATCGACGCCGAAAATTGATTCACGTCCTAACAGATCAAGAAGGGCGTCGCTACGTAACCCAATCTGCAATAGGGAATGTGCTTCACGCCCACTACCAGCAGCTATACGCCGCAATTCCACATTCCCCAGAGTTGATCGAGGAAGTCACACAGCTCAACTTCGGTGGTATCCCAGGAGATGCGGCGATTGACTGGATCTCAGAGGTGACTGATGAGGAAGTCCGCGATGCGATCCGGGCAGGAACCATCAATCGCTCCCCAGGACCCGACGGTCTTCCCCTCGAATTTTATCGCACCTTCCGTGATTTGTTAGAGTCCACCTTCATATGTCGGGAACTGATGTCTCCGGAAGTACCTGTGCCGGACGCTTTCATGGAAGGAATTATTATTCCTGTACATAAACTGCATGGTGGCACCAATATCAGTGACTATCGGCCCCTCACCCTCCTTAACAGTGATATGAAAATCTTCACTCGCCTTTTGGCAGCACGACTTAAAAATGTTGCCCGATATGTTGTGTCGCCAGACCAAGCATCTTTGGGAGGGGATAATAATATCCGCACGGCTTTATGCCGCTACAGGGATATGATCGCCGTTACCCAGGCACAACGCCTCTCTGGAGCACTTGCGTCTTTGGACTTTAGTCAAGCTTTCGATAGGGTTGACCATTCGTTCCTTACGGCCGTTCTCCACCATATGGGTTTCCCAGTCGCCGTTATCACGGTAGTGATGCGCCTTCTGCGGGGTGCCTCATCCAGGATTATGTACAATGGCAGACTCCCTCCACCGATAAAAATAGGTCGATCCGTACGTCAAGGTTGCCCTCTATCAGCAATTTTGTACGCCTTTTCCTTGGAATCCTTGCTATGTGGACTAAGACAACGTTTGGTAGGGTTGTCCATAGATCGCTACCGATTCTGTTGCACGGCCTATGCTGACGATGTAGTCATCTGTTTACGTAACGCCGACGAGGTTCGAGCTGTTTTGACGTGGGTAGCGACTTATGGTGAGGCGTCGGGTAGCTCTTTAAACGTACGTAAGTCACAAGTTATGTTCATTGGCATGGGACTTCCCGTGGGGTGCGTTACACCTCTCACCACCGTTGATACCATTCGTTGTTTGGGAATAGATTTTTCATCTGATCTCCGGCGTTCAGCCACCATCAGCTGCCGACGACTCCTTTTAATGATCAGAGCAGGTCTCATGGACCATCGCCTTCGATCCCTAGATATTCTCCAACGAGCTCGATATGTCAATATATATATCGCATCCCGAGTTCCCCATGTAGCACAAGTTCTACCTTTCCCGCTTACTGTGGCACGTCGCATGTTGGCAGCGATGGCATCTTTCGTCAGCTCTGGGCTGTTGTTCAAAGTTAACTATGCAACCCTTACTCTTCCCCGTGAACGAGGTGGGATAGGTCTGTTTCACGTGCCGGATAGAGCTCGCGCCCTGTTTGTCAGCTCCCAGATGACGGTATGGACACGTTGCCCAACGAGCCTCACTGGTCTCCTCCTGTCGGCATATTCGCCGGTCTCACTGTCAGCCCCAGTGATGATCTCGGATGTTCCGGCCCAGTTCCATTATATACGGTACTTCTTTCTGGAACTCAGTTATCTACGCCTCACCTTACCAAGACAGCTTTTACTCAAGACAAAGGCAGTATACAATGTCCTCCAATTAGGTCGTCCACCTAACCCGATTGAACAAAAGTTCCCCCAGGTTGAATGGCGTCATGTATGGCGCGCGGTGTTCGCCTGTTACCTTGACACGAATGTTCAATCTGTCTGGTACCTAACTGTCAATGGTAAGCAAATCAACCAATTTCGCCTTCATCGTATCCACTTCGCCCAATCACCTCTATGTTCCACGTGTGGAGTGCCAGACAACGATGAACATCGGTTTGTTTGCGGACCAGCGGCGGAGGTTTGGCACTTGGTTCGACGTATTGTGGCTTTTCTAACGCGGGACATTCCGGATCGGATTACTCCCCTTTCATTAATATTTCCGGAACGTGACTATTTTCCTTGGACAAAGACCAATGCTGTGAATTGGATTCGCGGACATGCCATTCACTACTTATTTGGACAAACTGTAAACTCTGTACTCGACTTTTGGACATACCTCAATGACCGTCATTATGTCGTTGTCCGTCACCCAAAATACAGACAATTTTTCTCGAACTTCCTTGGGAGTGCTTTCCACGAGCCGCCTCGCAGCTGGAATGTGTTAAGCCAAGAGAGAAGAAGGTTTCTTATTTGAACCAATGATCATTTCTGAACAATTGAACGGAACACATCAATTTCGAGAAGACGTGACTCAACATATTACCAGCGGGGCGCAGAAGGCCTCTGATCAATTACACAACAAAACTAAACAAAATAAATAAATAAATAAAATAAAATAAAATAAATAAAATAACATAAAAACAATAAAAATAATATTCAGAAAAAGGAAGATGATGTTTTGTTTGTAAGGATGGCCATAACCTTGATTATCCATATTTGCCCTGGTCTATAGGCAGCACTCTGGGGTAGGTTTAGTCAGGAGCCAACGCCTGAAGTGGACCAGATTTTTTTGTTATAGGATGAAAAGTGGCGGTGGCACTTGGTTTTTTTTAGTTCCGTTTTATTAAAGGGTTTTCAAAAAACATGAACAAAAAAACTTTTAAAAGAAAAAAATAAATAAAAAAAATAAAAATAAAAAAAACCAAAACAGCGCTAATGCGCTGCTTCCTGGACTCGGGTAGGCGTGCCGGCCCCGGATCGAATCGACCCGGCAGATTAACAACGACGACGGCCACTGTGCCGGCCAGCCAGGATGTCGTTTTTAGGCGGTTTTCCACATCCTACTAGGTGAATACCGGACTGCTCCCCACGTCCAGCCTCAGTTACTCGATTCGCAGACATTTGAAACACATTCACACTATTTCACGATTTACGCTCGACACAGACAGCTGGGGAACACTAATTCCGTTCCGGGGGTATAGGATGGCGACAGGAAGGGCATCTGGCCACCCCTTAAAATTAACCATGCCAAATCCGTACTTAATCCTGCAGACCTTGGGCACAATGCGGGATAAAGGCAGTAGCAAAAGAAAGAAGAAAGAAAGAAAGAAAATACTGTATGGAGAGTGTACTTCCGGCCACAGATTGAACTGTGATGTATTGGCTGCCCTTTCTTCTACATCTTCATGTTGAGTATACTATGGACACTCCAGTTTTCCAAGACGACAGCAGTTATTCGCAGTAATGCACGCACAAGTTCTTCGTTTGACGAACATTCAGGTATCCTACCCACAGTTCGGCTGACCCACCAAACCGCTTACTCTTAGTCCCAAAGAAAATTTCTGGGATTACATGGAATAGTGAACGAAGCACAGTAATCAGCATGCTCGCAGTTCATTAGCCATAAACAGTACTTAATTTATAAAGTTTTAGGTGCAGGAACACACCACTTTAACCATACAACCCTCACTCTCCTCCTTCACCCATATAAATTACAAATTTTAATGTTTGAAAACTTTTGATAAAACTTAGAATGAGAAATAATTTTTTACATAATACTGTTCTGAAATTGGGGTTTTTAAAACACAATAATCAGAACAACAAAACCACAAGATTTAATGTAAACGACAAGTGATACCTAAATTTTATAGGTCCATCATGATCCCATATATTTTTTAAATTTCAGTATGACCAGTTTCGGCTGCTGCTATCTTCAGATCATAAAATATTCTGATGTAGTATCAACGTCAAACTTAACTTATAGGTACATAGTAAAGCATTATCTACGTACATGTTTAGTTTGACGTTGATACTACATCAGAATATTTTATGATCTGAAGATGGCATTAGCCGAAACTGGTCATATTGAAATTTAAAAACTTTATGATATCAAGACGGACCTATAAAATAAAGTGCTAAAATTATGATCACGGACTCATAGTCAGACTTTATGTCTTCAATTGACAAGTGATACCCTCTGTGTAGCACCGTCACTTTGCTCCTAGTTCTGCTCGATACACATCGGCATAAATCGGTAGTCGTCGTGACTATGAAGTCATGTTTTCTATTGCTGCCAGGCGCAACGTTCAAACACTCGCGTTGTAGCTGTTCAGTGAACTTGTACCCAGTATAAATTAATGAAGCATTTAGCGATGAACGACGACGAAGATATGCAGTGCAAGCTCATTGCTTTCCATATTTTGCGAGGCGCTAGTATGGGCCGAAATAAGAAAAAAAGTCCAGTAATAAGGGCTGCAAAGTGCATAGTTTAAGAGCTACAAGCACTTGTTCATCTTCGCTGCTGTAAAACGCATCTCTTATACTGAACGAGTGCTCTTAGCTTTTAAGATATGCACCATAGAGCCCATGTTTACTTAACAATTTTTCTTGTTTTCGTCCATGCTATGTCTTCCCAAGATATGGAGTGCACAGAGCTTGCAGTAAAAGAGATTTGTTTCGCAGTGTCGAAGATGAGAAAGAGCGCATTAGCAACGGGATAAACGCGTACAGTCGAATGTACGCGATACTAGAAGCAGCGCCGGCCGCTGTGGCCGAGCGGCTCTAGGAACCACGCTGCTGCTAAATTCGCAGGTTCGAATCCTGCCTCTGGCATGGATGTGTGTGATGTCGTTAGGTTATTTAGGTTTACGTAGTTCTAAGTCTAGGGGACTGATGACCTCAGATGTTAAGTCCTTTAGTGATTGGAGCCATTTGAACCGTTTTTGAACTAGAAGAGGCACAGTCCAGTAAACAAGGCCTCTAAAATGCACAGCTTAAGAGCTAACTTCATAAGACTCGGGATATACTGAGCGTGCACGCACACACACACACACACACACACACACACACACACACACACACACACACACATACACACAGAACCTCGCCCCACGTCCCCGCCTATCGCATCACGTTGGTTGCTCACTGTCACGCTGTTGACTAGTGCCGGGGCAGCGGCAAATTATAGCTATGTTGTGATTTAATAAGTGTGTGCTGTTTAAAATCTCCGATGCCGACTTGTCCCAGTGTGCTAGGGGACAAAAAAAAAAAAAAAAAAAAAAAAAAAAAAAAAAGGCTGAAATAATTAAACCTCGGCTCCATGGGCAGTAATCATAAAGTCGATACGACATACGTGAAGAGACGTGTGGATCCTCGTCTTAGCCGAGCTGAGGCCATTATCGAGGCAGGATGCCGCGTTACATGGCCATCACATCATGTCTTGTGGGAAGGATAATTTGTCTGGCGTGCTTTTATTGTAAGGATGAGCTGCTCTGTACACTATCTTAGGGAACTCTCAAAGTTACCTCCACATCTACTTCCTCCCATTAAGAACATGTTGAGTTCCTATTATGTAAATTGAAAAGGGTAATTGGAAACAGGAAAGAAAAGGGAAGGAACTAATGATATTAGTTCGTGCGGAATCAGCGGCGACGAGTGAAAATGCGTGCCGAACCTGGGATCTCCTGCTTACTTGGCAGCTGAGTTAACCACTGCTGCCACCCGGACACAGTAGTCATCGCAAAAGCGCGGACGATCTCGCACGCTCCCCGGCCGACTCACATTCCCATCTAGCGCCACCTGTCCACAGTCCCCGTCTATGTCCTCCATATTTGCTAATTTTAGATTCCCGGTGGAGGTTGAACGTAAATGTACATCTGCACTGAAGTTTGAGGATTCACTGCCCACGTCCGAAAGAACAGAGACCCCGTATTCATATAATCATATAAATGTTGAGTTGTATCTGGTAGAAAGTTCTCTGAATCCAATCACGAATCTGGTCTGATAGTGTGTAAATGTGTCGAATGCTTCCGGAAGTCAACGCACGGAGCATCAGTCTTGACGCCTTTGTCTACGGCGATCTGCCTTTCATGGAGAACACAGCGAGCTGTGTTTCGCATGTTCTCTACTTACATCTACATCTACATACATACTCCCCAAGCCACCTGACGGTGTGTGGCGGAGGGTACCTTGAGTACCTCTATCGGTTCTCCCTTCTATTTCGGTCTCGTATTGTTCGTGGAAAGAAAGATTGTCGGTATGCCTCTGTGTGGGCTCCAATCTCTCTGATTTTATCCTCACGGTCTCTTCGCGAGGTATACGTAGGAGGGAGCAATATACTCCTTGACTACTCCGTGAAGGTATGTTCTCGAAACTTCAACAAAAGCCCGTACCGAGCTACTGAGCGTCTCTCTTGCAGAGTCTTCCACTCGAGTTTATCTATCATCTCCGTAACGCTTTCGCGATTACTAAATGATCCTGTAACGAAGCGTGCTGCTCTCCGTTGGATCTTCTCTATCTCTTCCGTCAACCCTATCTGGTACGGATCCCACACCGGTTAGCAGTATTCAAGCAGTGGGCGAACAAGTGTACTGTAACCTACTTCCTTTGTTTTCGGACTGCATTTCCTTAGCATTCTTCCAATGAATCTCAGTCTGGCATCTACTTTACTGACGATTAATTTTATATGGTCATTCCATTTTTAAATCACTCCTAATGCCTACTCCCAGATAATTTATAGAATTAATTGCTTCCAGTTGCTGACCTGCTATATTGTAGCTGAATGATAAACGATCTTTCTTTCTATGTATTCGCAGCACATTACACTTGTCTACAGTGAGATTCAGTTGCCATTCCCTGCACCACGCGTCAATTCGTTGCAGATCCTCCTACATTTCAGTACAATTTTCCATTGTTACAACCTCTCGATATACTACAGCATCATCCGCAAAAAAGACTCAGTGAACTTCCAATGTTATCCACAAGGTCATTTATATATATATTGAATAGCAACGGTCCTACGACACTCCCCTGCGGCACACCTGAAATCACTCTTACTACGGAAGACTTCTCTCCATCGTGAATGACACGCTGCGTTCTGTTATCTAGGAACTCTTCAATCCAATCACACAATTGGTCTGATAGTGCATATACTCTTAATTTGTTCATTAAACGACTGTGGGGAACTGTATCAAACGCCTTGCGGAAGTCACGACATCTACCTGGGAACCCGTGTCTATGGCCCTCTGAGTCTCGTGGAGGAATAGCGCGAGCTGGGTTTCACACGATCGTCTTTTTCGAAACCCATGGTGATTCCTACAAAGCAGATTTCTAGTCCCTAGAAAAGTCATTATACTCGAACTTAATACGTGTTCCAAAATTTTACAACTGATCGACGTTAGATATATAGGTCTATAGTTCTGCACATCTGTTCGACGTCCTTTCTTGAAAACGGGGATGACCTGTGCTCTTTTCCAATCTTTTGGAACGCTACGCTCTTCTAGAGACCTACGGTACACCGGTGCAAGAAGGGGGGGGGGGGGGCAAATTCCTTCGCGTGCTCTGTGTAAAATCGAACTGGTGCCCCAGCAGGTTCAGCGGCCTTTCCTCTTTTGAGTGATTTTAATTGTTTTTCTATCCCTCTCTCATCTATTTCGATATCTACCATTTTGTCATCTGTGTGACAATCTAGAGAAGGAACTACAGCGCAGTCTTCCTCTGTGAAACAGCTTTACTGAGTTCATACTAATTTTTGAGAAGGAGATTTTCGTTATCTAAAGACGTTATAATGCCTGAGGAGAGAAGACGCTGTTTCGACTACGGATTGACGTCGGCGAATTAGCCAAACATTCTGATTTAATATCTACAGTTTCTGTCAGTTTCCTTATCGCGAACAGGTAGGAACGCCTCGTCGAACAGAGAGAGGCTCGATCGATAGGCAGCTGGTGATAACCCAGTTGGACGGCGCGCTGGCTGCCCTGGGCGCCGTTGCCGCCACGCGCTGCCCCCTGCGCGAGTCGGCGTCCCCTCCCCTCCGCCGCCCCACTTCCGCCCCCACCACGCCACCGCGGCCAGACGCCACCGGGCGTACGCAGTGAGGCGTCGCCCCGAAATAGCAGCCTGTCGTGCCCTGTCTCCCGCGCTGTTTTACCGCCGCCTCTCGCCTCCACTTCTTGCGACTGCTGCGACCGTTAGAAAGGCTTCCTCTCCCCGCGCGTAACACGTGGAAGTAGCTGTACCGCGGTCCTAGCGGCTGTGACGAATCAACCGCGTGAGATTTCGGCGGAAGTTCCATTACTTCGAATGAAGAACAAATTGGATGTCATTAAGAACCAATACCTACGAAAATCGATTTTTAATTTCTAGACGAACCATCTCCACCGATGATCACTGAAATCATAACACTAGGACATAGACTGAAGCAGAAACATACCGTAAGTAACATCTTTGACAATGTGGTAGTAATGCAATGAAGAAGCAAAAATTGAACAGTAGATCTTAAAAAATGGAATAGACAGGAAAAACTTTAATACAAAATAGGAACAGCATGCCTACACAACAGTTTCTATTAATAAACAAAACTAATAAAAAAAATTAGTACTTGACAAGGCTGCATTAGGAGGTATAAAACATGGAGAGTGATACACAAACCAATTAAAAGAAGGAACAATTATCAATGTAACTACAGAATACTTAAGGAACTGGAGCAATATCAATAAACAGAAATAAATAAATGCAGGAAAATGGAGGCGTTTGAGGGAACATACAGTAAATGCAATCTTTGAGAGTGTGGTGACACTGCAGTTTTTAACATTAACATTATATTCAAAACTGTGGCTATGTAACAGTTTGCATTGAATAAATGAACCTAGTAAAATATAAACAATATCTGATGAGACAAGTACAGGAGGTGTTCAACATGGACAGTAATACAAGTGCCAGTAAAAAGATAGCCTTAACAATTGAAACTACAGTCTATATGGAATACATAGACAACTTCAATAAAACAAAAGAAATTAATGAATACCAGAAAATCAGAATATGTAGGAACAGACAGTATGGGAAGTAATGAATAGCAGATATGATTATATGAAGTTTAGGCGAGGGAAGGTGTTGAACCGTGTGTGGTCATTTAGGATTAGATCTGGACTGTGAGGAAGATGTTTGTTAATTTCCAGGGCGTCCAGCAGGTTGAGTTTATGGCCTTTGTTTTATAAGTGAATTACATAGGACTTCTTCATTGCGTTGCTACCACACTGCCAAAGACATTGCTTACTGTTTGTTTCTGCTTCAGTCTAGACGTGTTATTTCTCTTCCAGTGTTGTTTGCAAACATTGTAACTTCTTTGGTGACAATACTCAGTAAATGTCTGAATATGACCTTGTAAGCCGAAAACTGGTTACGAAAATAAAAGTAATATTGTAGAACAAAAGCAAACTGGTGCTTCTCATTTATTATAGTGTTGTTCTACCAAGAACTGAATGAAGATACTGTTAACAAAAGACGCATAAATAAAGTAGTTGGAAGAAGGAGCTTTGAATAATCAACTGTAGGAATTTAAGTCAAACTATTTAATCGTCATTATCAAAAAAACTCCACAAAATTCGATAAAACCCATTAAAACGCAATTTTGCCCACGGGTTTGATATTTGTAAGGAAATATCCGGTTTTTTTTCAACCCAGTTATGTACCGACTATATACATATGATGTAGGACAAGTCAGTGAGACAGGTACAGGTATGTCAATATTAAGTTGCTTCAAATCTGTGCCGCATTTCACCAACCATACTGGCTGGCAAGTGGTGCCTGAGAGTCTCTCACCCAGCCATGACCATACGTTGAGATCTGAAGAATATGCTGGCCAGAACAACAGTGGACCACCCTCTGTATCTAGGTAGGATGGGGCAGCAGGCACAATGTGCTGTCTTGTGGTAAATTGTTGAGAGTTGACATCATGGAGAACCTCAAACACAGGCCACAGCCTCTGTGTGTGTAATGGTACCATACCATTACACAAGGTGCTGAGTCCATATGACTATTACAAATGCAATGTGGCTATTTTTTTTCTTTGTATGTCCATATGTCCATCTTGACGCTGTATGCAGAATGGTGACTCATCTGAAAAGAAGACAAGGTACGAATCCTGTGTTCACCACTGTCGTTGGGCATGCTGTTGATATTGAATTCCAACACGTCCTACTACGCGTTCTCCTTAATACACAAGGCACAGCACAAGCTTCTCACAGACTGGCAAATTTTAAATACCATTTATTGAACGATAGACAGTAATCTTTTCTTGTATAGGGTGCCCAGGGGGAATGGTCAGTATTCATGGATACGACAAGAACGACCACTTGAAGCGAAAAAACTTCATATGGTCATATGCCTATTCCGAATGGCTTAGAATAAATAACGCATTTAATGTTCATTGATTTTTAAAGCTGAATTTTGCGTGCCTATTTGATAGAGCAGTCCCAAATGAGTCTAGTGGGATGTCTGTTTTATTGAAAAGCACACTGAAAAAACACACACAGATGCATGGTTAAGATCTTGCAGATGGCGCAGCCATCGAGTCACATGCGCAAATGCAAGCGCACTGCCTCTACATGAGCATAAGGAAGTAGCGATAAGTGAAACATTTATGTTCCACAAGCAGACATTGCACATAAACGTGGGTAAATGTAAGGACGGAGTGGCAGAAAGGGGTAATGTGTTTGGCCGCGCCTACGGCCATGTTGTGTGTGAAACTGCTACATTTTTAAGTGTTTCGAAAGGGATTGTGTTTTTTCTTTTTTAAGAAATTTATTGGTTTTCAGAACGTACCCATACAGCCATCTCAACATTGGAAATGGTATATTAAGGCTTTTTGTGACATTTCAGAGTGGACATTCCTGTACGTCGTACGAAGTTACATAGCCTTAAAAAAGGACAGATTCCGACATAAAAACAAGTCTTACAACCGCAGTATACAGAAACAAGTAAACCAGACGAAAATATGAGACAGGGTACACAGAGTAGCATGCCATAAAAATCCTACTTGTAACGAAATAATAATGAAATTCCCAAAACAATCCATATTAATAACTGTGTATCTAAATAAACAATAAAATGTTATTTTGTATGTACAGTAATGATTGTTTCAAAAGCTGCGGTTAGTGAATAGAATATCTGTTCTGCTCTATTAGTACCATCTAGACTGAAAATGCCAATAGCATACAAGAACCACATTTGGGTATTACAGCCACACTTATAGATACACCAGCATTTGGACACATACATATAGAAAGTACTCAGTAACAAAAGTTTAGATGCTGAGAGTTCTATATCCTGCCGACTAGCACCGTGGGATTATAGTCGGTTAATTGGGTTTGTTCGTCCCCGGCAGGAAGAGCGGAGGAGGCAACGGTGTAAAACACGTGACCACAAAACAAGACGTAATTGTGGTCGGAGAAAGATACTGTCTGAGAGAGACCAGAGGCGCGTTTCACGGCTTTTAAATCAAAATCTAGCAGTGGACAAAGGTCCATTCCAATTTTTCAGCGAGAGGACAGATGCGAACTGCATGGAGTCAACATTCGAACTCGGTTACCTCACAAGAGGCCATGGGTCACACGGGCACATAATGAAGACAACGCTAAAGTTCAATGGGCTCTAAGCACATGTGACTGGTTTTTTGAACACTCCCCACGCATCACGACTAACCTGCAAAATGATGTGACTTGAACCCCATAGAAAATCTGTGGGACAGTTGGAACAGCGAGTAAAATGCCGACATCTGTATCGCCCCAATTTGATGGAATTTCGCCATCAGATCTTCAGCCAGTGGGTTAATCTGCACAAGCTTGTGGAATCACTTCCTAGCCGAATCGTGGCAATTATCAAGTCCAGTGGCGAAATTACAAGGCATTAAATTATGCTTTTAGTAATTTCTCTATGGGTGGCTCATTTCTTGCCCTATGACCTCAAGTATTAGCAGGGACAGTTAAACATGAAGAATAGTAATACTCCAGCAGTGACAGCACTGCCCTGGCCAGCAGTGACTGCTACCACCATGAAGCTGCTCGTTACTCTTTGTGTTTTACTACTAAGCATGTAGATAAACTAATATAATACAAAATTTCGGATTTCTGTATCGAATGGACACGTAAAATTCTGTTTCGAAAACAATTTTCTGTATTCCATAATACAGAAGATAAATAACGATGGACGCTAAATGTTATTCATTTGTATTCTATCCCGAAAATATATTCGCAATACGGCATGTATCAATATGAAGTTTTCGCTTGAAATGATCGTTCTTGTCTGAATATTAACCGTTCCTCCTGGGACAAGCTGCATACAGAGTGCACACGGTCTTATTGCTATGTGCTACATGCTGTTGCGATAAAATGTTAATCTTTTTTATCTAAGGAACTCTTCAACTCTTTTCCAGCTACATACTATGGAGGCAGTTCAAAGACGGCTGCTACAAGACTCATCTTGGATGACTGTTTTCCCGTCTGTGGGGTGTTTCTCCCATCTCCTTCCAATGAAGCGAACTGTCCAAACGAAACATCGATTTCTGTTCTTTGTAAACATAGCCTGTAGTCGCATCATAGAAATTAATGATTTCTCTGTGTGTCAACCCATAATATAACATATATAGATTAGGCAGTGGTTTTTCTTACGTTGTTGGAGTGTAGCCGTATCAAAGGTTTTTTGAAGGCGAGCCTCATACATTTGGAAGATGAGGGAATCTGGCAGTGCCTCCCAATCCCTACCAAGTAGTTTCAAACTGAATCTATAGATATAACCCCAGGAATCAAATTCATAGCCACTTCTCATGACTTGATCTTTCTCTAGTCAGAAACATATACAGTTCCTTTATGTGGTAATTCCTCTGGAGAAAAAAGGCTTGTTTGCTATTAAAAATAGCCCTATGTATTTGTGGAGTCAAAATTAATAGGAATCACAGACCATAGTTTTAATAAAATAAAAAAATACAACAGTTACACCCCACTTTATTTTAAGTTCCATGCTACACACAAAAATGTCAACAACCATAAACTGTGATAATTTGTTCACCAGTACAACACACACCAAAAACATCATTTTGGCTTTCCAGCTCCAGACTTCAGGAAATTAAGGCAGTTAAACCTAAATGTAAACAAGCTGGATTGTATAATAGGAGAATTCAAAATTTATTCCAAATACGATCTTAAGTAGTAATGATGCATCATATAAAACATACATGTATACACACATATCGGTATAACAAATACATCAAGTGTTGCATGGTACTTGATTGGCAACAGTAATTGGGTATTAATTCACATAACTTCACATATCCTTTTCAGCACATACATAACTGTATTTATACAAATGTATGTTTACATGTACAAAATTACGTCAAATGCATTTAAATGTTGTAAGAACGATAATAAATAAATACAAAATGATACACCCACAGTACACTCCAACCCCATCATCAAAAAGTTGCACTTTCTTAAAATAATTCTTAAAATAATTCATTTCACATTCCATGCTTCACAAACAGTATCCAGTTGCTCTAGTATTAATGTGATCCATTTATGATGTTTTATATGATTTTCTATAAATTATATACATAAAGCAGTTTTGTACAAAATATGTACATAATAATGAGACGTAATATAGCTGAATGTTATAACACATTGACCAATACTAGCTTTGGATTTCCAACATTTATTTGAATTTAAAACATTTGGTTAATGATACTATAAAAGAAAGGAGTAAACTAAGGAATACACAAAATACCTTTATTTGTCATTCAGAGTAATTTCCAGTTGCCATGACAGATTTTTCATAATGTTTTTAAGTCTCTAGAAGCTAACATCTAAGTTTCTTTTGGAATGAGCTGAAGTACCGATAACTCTGTGAATATCTTACAAAACTGATGTGTTTACTCACATTTGCTTTTTGTCTATAACACTTTTAATCGTTCCCACAATGAAGCTCTGTCTCGAAATTTGGCATCAAATTATTAGGAATTCTAATTGTGTTTGAAGCACATCAGCAGAAAACACAAATGGTATCTTCACTGTGTGATGGCAATGCTAATGTTACCAATGACAGTGCCGTTAAATGGTGATTACTAAATATAATTGCCCAAAATTGGCATAGTGGAGCAACTCAGATGACTAAATCAAGACAAGTCCTCAGATCCAGACTGTGCATCAGCTAGATTCCTTTCAGAGTACGCATATAGATTAATTCTACGCTTTTCTATCATATGCGTCAATTTCTCGACAAAAAAACAGTACCTAAAGACTGGAATGTTGCTCAGGTCTCAGTAATACTCAAGAAATAAAATAGGAGTAATCTGCTGAATTACGGACCTATATCATTGACAGTGATTGATAGTAGGATTTTGGATAATATATTATGATAGAGCATTATGAATTACCTCCTTGAACGATCTGTTGACAAATAGTCAGCATGGAATCAGAAAATATCATTCCTGAGCGACACAACTAGCTCTTTCTTCTCTGGTAATGTTGGGATCTCATATGGACTGCATATTTATAGATTTACAGAAAGCTTTTGATACCATTTCTCACGAACTAATTAAACTGCATGCCTATGGAGTATCATCTCAGTTGTATGACTAGATTTGTGATTTCCTGTCAGAAAGGTCATATTTTGCACTGAAACATCATTGGGTATAAGAGAAGTGATATCTGACATTCCCTTTAGAAGTGTTATGTGCCCTCTGTCATTCCTAATTTATACAGGGTGAACATTAATAAAACCGACAAGCTGCAGGGATGTATTCGAGACTGGCAATGGAGGAAACAAGTCGCTATAAACATGTATCCAGAAACACATCATTGCCATGGTAGATACTGGACGATTCTGCTGCTTACAGTGTGATGCATCAATCATACATCCTACAACAGACAAGGCAGATGCAGGATGTGGTCAGAGGAACTTTCATTCCTCAGTGCATCTACCAGGGCAACAATGCATTTCCAGACACATGTTCATAGGACCTTTCTTTCTCCACTTCCAGTCAGGAATCCGTCCCTGCAGGTTTTATTAATGTTCACCCTGTATATGTGATTTAGGAAACAATTTGAGCAGTTGTCTTAGACTCTGGGCAGATCATGATGTCATTTACGATCTAATAAAGACATCAGAAGATCAAAAACAATTGCAAAATTATTTAGACAAAATATTTGTATGGTGCAAAAAGTGACAACTAACATTAAATAATGAAATGCTTTGAGGTTACCAGAATCAGTACTAAAATGAATCTGTTAAATTGTAGTTACACGATAAATCACACAAATCTAAAGGCTCTCAGTTGAGCTAAGTACCTAGGAATAACAACCACAAACAACTATAATTGGAACGAACACATCGATAATATTGTAGGGAAGGTGAATCACAGACTGTTTTATTGGTAGAACGCTTGGAAGATACAACAAATGTAGTAAAGGTAGTTGCTACACTATGCTTGTCTTTGCCACAGTTTTGCTGTGTGGTATGGGATCCAAACCTGACAGGACTAATGGAGAACATCGAAAAGGTTCAAAGATGAGCAGTTCATTTTATATTGTCGCTAAATAGGGTATACAGTGTTATATATATAATTTGCAAGTTGGAGTGGAAGTCATTAAAACAAAGGTATTTTTTGTTGCAGTAATGTCCTCCCATGACAGGTTGTATACATGTCAATAAAGTTTCCCCTTCCTGGGACAATGAATTCACGGTGTTCTTATTTCAATTTCCAGGAGTGTAAATTTTCAGGAACAAATGCAGTCTCTGAGACCTTCCTATTAAAACGATGTACTGTATTATTTATGAAAACTGGTAATTGAAAACCACACTCGAGCACAGTAAAATGTGTAATGCACAGACATATGTTGGTCCATGAGTTATCACTTCTTTAAATACTTATTACCAGTTAAAATGTGCCTTTATCAGAAGTTATAAATTTAAGACAGGTAGATGAAAGCTACATGTGGGAGCTGCGCTAATTTAAGATAGGTATTTTGAGAATGTTCACAAATTTAGTCTACATACCAGATAAACGTACCTAATTTTCCAAACTTTGAAGACAAATTGTTTGATTTTTTCTCAGTGTGCCAGAAGAATAACAATTCCTGATTTTTTATTTATTTCAGTTTTATAAATAGCTTTTATGATTTTACACAAAAACAAGGAGTCCGTATTCAAAAATGATGTCTACAATAAAAGGAAATCATACTTAAGATTCTAAGTGGCAAATGAGGTAGTTACGATTTATCAAAGTTTTGACAATTTCTTAAAGCCTTTCTGATTTCTTATCTTTTGTGTATTTTCGTTTTTTGAAGGATGGCTGATTTAGAGGAAAGTTGACCACAATAGGTACACTTATTGACACAGCTACACTATCTATAAAGTTCAATAATTGTTCATAATTTCAACTAACAAAATATCAATAATGTGTACCTTTCTGGACACAATTATGAAAAAATAATATTTATACTCAGTCAATAGCCATACGGGGAGAAGTGTGTGTCAAGCCTACCTCATCGCTGTTGCTACATTAATACCTTGAGAAACAATCAAATTTATTGCTTCATAATTATCTAACAACAAAATAGTCAATAACAAAAAGAAACAGTAATATCCACAATAGTTTCTCGACGTCTCCTGCTCCATCTTGATTGTACGCATTGTTACATTGCACTATGGAGTCCTCAAGTTTTCTGGGATCAAAAGATTCTCTGATTTCATCAAAGGCTAAAATTATCCTCATGAGAAGCTCTTTGATTATGTCTACTGGAGCCATGTAGACATCCATGTAACCCATTTAAATGCTAGTGTACTGTAACAATGAGGTGTGATGGGGCACTGTCATGTTGGAACCACATTACCTGATGAATCGTCTGAGGAATGTCTTCTAAATACAGTGGAAGGACATTTATGTGGAATGCTAAATGCGCCTATCTGTTTAAACAAGGACAAAGCAGGATGACACCCAAGAAACAGTTGCCTATGATACCTGCCCAGATGTTAATCGTAAACTTACACTAATATGAATTGCCCCAGGGGCTTGGCATTTGTTTGCCAGGTACGGGCTTGGCGACCTGAGGGTTCCTGAGCTGGGGACTGGTAAGCGCCACCAGTCCTCTGTCACCTTAAGCTCTGGGCATGCTTCAGTGACCACCGTGCAGTGCAGTTGAACGTTGTGTGTCTCAGGATATGGGGATCTTGGCTTGATAGCCCAGATGGAATAAACCTCTATAAAAAAAACTCCTCAATCTCAAGGTGTGCTGTGCACTGATGAGATGCATGGCTGTTGAAGTGGAACAGTCGTTAGCGGGCAACCTCTGGGGAACCAGCCGCACCTCGATTGTATAAGGCTTACCTAGGCACTTGGGGCTCTGTCTAGGTGGACTTCTAGTTCGCTAGCTGCTCGTAGGACTGAGATGGATTCTTCGAAATCTTCTTTGCCTCCTCCCAGCAGGTAGGTACCATCACCCAGTCCAACAAGAGGGCATGTGCAGCAAGTCGTCCTGACTCAGGAGCGAAATCTCAGGAGATCATGTCTAGTAACAGAACACATGCTGGTGGTCAGAATGTGTTGTTAATAGTTGAAAGGAAAGAGGGCAACTTCGAGAAAGTTTCACCTTTCTGTATTCAAAATGGACTCGAAGGCATTGCTGGCAGGTTTATATCTGTTAAGCGATTGCATAATGAGATGCTGTTGGTGGAAACCGCTAGTTCCCAACAAGCTAAGACCCTACATAACGTTCAATTCCTTGGGAAATATGCCATGGAAACTGAGCTGCACACCACCTTGAATTACAGCAAAGGTGTTGTGACATGCAGGGATCTGGTGGACATTCCCAAAGGGGAACTGAAAGATGAGTGGGCTCCAGAAGGAATAGTTGACGTGCAAAATATAATCTTGGTGTTTAATAGCACGAAACTCCCTGAGGATATTAAGGCAGATTTCCTTCACTTAGGTGTGCGGCCTTATGTACCCAACCCAATGCAGTGTTTTAAATGCCGCGCTTTGGGCATACTACTCTTGGGTGTTGTGGAGAAGCTACTTGTGGCTAGTGTGGTCCGGTCCCCCATGACAGTGTTTATTGCTCGTCTCCACTGAAGTGCGTGAATTGCTCTGGACTTCACCCTATCTGGTGTCTAGACTGCAGCGTGTACCTGGAGGAATGGAAAACTATGAAGCGCACCCCCTATACTGAGGCAAGAAAGCTCTATAAAGCTATGCGGCCCTGTGTTTTGCTACCTCCTTCACTTCAGTTGTTGAACAGCCCACGCGGAAAGCTGATGCTGCTACAGAAATGGAGGCTGCTAGTGTCGGCACTAGTACCTCTATGTGTCCACGTACTTGTGTTGCTGCAGTCGTTTCTAAACCTGTCCCTCCCCAAAGAACTTCAAAAAAAGCTGTGGTTGCTGACATTGTAGAGCTTCCTGCCCCTCCAAAGGTTCTGTCTGATACTCTGTCCAATGCTGCCACACCTGCAACCGCAATTGTGGCTGCAAAGTCTACCCAGGGGAAGAAATCCAAGGTAAAATATCAAACACCGGTGGAATCGGGCAGAAAACAGCCTGACTATGTCGACATCGACCTCTCTGTCAATTCTCCTTTAGAGGCTGTGGAGCTTGATGTCGGACTGGGGCAACCATCTCGCCCCAAAACTAAACCTCCACCCATTGTGGACTTACCTCTCCATCAGAAAGTCAGGATGAAAGTACTAGCCCCTGATAGATGGCTCCAATTATACAGTGGAACACGAATGTATTCAGGACGCACATGAAGGAATTGAAACTCCTAACACAGCAACGCCCTCTGTGTTTGTGTTTGCAGGAAACATTTCAAAGCATCTGATGCCCCTGCACTACGGGGCTATATCCTATACTGCAAGGATGACCTGACAGGAGAAAGAGTCACAGGAGAGGTTGCTGTTTTTCTCAATAATGGGCACCACTCCTCTGCACTTCCGGTAGATACCGACTTGCAAGCAGCTCCAGTTGAAATTTCTGCACCTCAGAGGCTTACAGTTTGTTCTTTTTATTTACCTCCAGTGGAGGCAGTAGACTCTGAGGCTCTCACAGATCTTATCGCACAACTCCCCTGATCATTTCTCCTCCTGGGAGACTTCAATGCCCACCATGTCCTGTGGGGCTCAACATTTACTTCCATCGGGGTCGAGTTTTGGAGAGCCTCCTGAGGCCTCGAGAGCTGTGCCTCCTAAACGCTGGTACTTTGACTCATTTCTGTGCTGCTACTGGGTCATTCTCAGCCATCGACCTATCTCTCTGCTCTCCAGCCCTCACAGACTCTGTTCATGGGAGGTCACTGACGACCTTCATTCCAGCAACCACCTCTCGATCTGCCTTCAGCTGCTCAGTGGTGTGTTGCTGGAACAGAAGCCACCAACGTGGATGATTGGCAGAGATAACTGGACGCTGTTTGGCCAGTTGGCTGTGTTTGAACACTGTGACAGCACCCATGAATGGGTGGATGACATCACGCATGTGATCCATCAAGCCACTGATCTATCCATATCAACGTCTTTTGACCCTCGTCAGAGGCGACATGTCCCTTGGTGGACAGCATAGTGCCATTACTCCATATGGGACAGGCATGTGGCTCTTTGATGGTTTAAATGCCGTCCGAGATTGGACAATCTCACAGCCTTTCAAATCGCGAGAGACAAGGCTCACAGCATTATTAAAGAGAGCAAAAAGCAGTCATGGCATGAGTTCCTGAACTCCATCAATCGCTCCACTTGTTCCTCGAAAGTATGGGACGCCCTCTGGAGGATTTCTGGTAAACACAGATAGCTGCAGTGCTGAACCAGGGGTTCTTCCAAACAACACCTAGACACATTGCTCATATGCTGGCTGAGCATTTTGCAAACTACTGCCAATGCAAGCCAGGATCCAGAATTTCGTCGCTACCATGCGACTGTCGAGAGGGAAAAGTTGGACTTTAGGTCAAACAGTTCTGAGGCCTACAACTCCCCTTTTTCCATGTGGGAGCTCGAATCAGCACTTCTGACGCTGCGCTCAGTCACGATCACATCCGGTACTGCATGCTGTGAATTTGCCAGTGGCATCAAAGGAAATCCTCCTCCAATGTTTTAATCTAATGAGGCAGACAGACGTCTTCCCCAACTTGTGGAGGGAGGCAATTCTAATCCCTCTCCTCAAACCAGGAAAGGACCGCATATGTCCCAGTAGTTATCGGAGTATCGCCTTGACGAGCTGTGTAGGAAAAACCCTGGAACAGATGGCTAGCCGTCGTCTGGCCTGGCTTTTAGAAACCAGGCAACTCCTTAGCCGCTCTCAGTGTGGATTCCGAAAATTTCGATCCACGGTCTACAACCTGACCCCCTTAGAGGCGGCTATTCCAGCAGGCTTTCCTCCATCAGCATCATTGTATTGGCATATTCTTTGATATCAGTAAGGCATATGATACTACTTGGAGATACTGTATTCTCGCACAACTTCGTGGCCACCTCCCCATTTTTATTTGGTCTGTCCTGTCTAGCGATTTTTTCAGATCTGAGTTGGTGACACACTGTCTGATTGATTTGAGCAGGAGAATGGTTACACCCAGGGCAGTGTTTTAAGTTTTACACTCTTTGCCATAGTCATCAGCAGTATAACATCTACTGTAAGGAGTCCAGTGCAGTGCTCCTTATTTGTGGACGACTTTGCTGTTTTCTGTTCCTCCTCCAGTGTTGCAACGGTGAGCCATCAGTTGCAACTTACAGTGCAGCCGTAAGAGGTGTGTGCTGCAGAGACAGGTTTTCAGTTTTCTGTCGTTAAGTGTGTATGTGTTCATTTTAACCATTCTCGTCGTCCTTTAAATTTGCCTGCCTTGCATATAGGGGATAGTATCCTACATTTTCGAGACACAGTGCTGTTTCTGGGCCTCATTTTTGTCTCCAGATGGTGCTGGTTGCCACACCTGTGAGACTTGAAAGCCAGAACCCTGAAAGCACTGAACATCCTCGAGTGCCTCAGCCACAGGTCTTGGGGAGCAGACAGGGCGTGTCTGCTTCAATTTTATCAGGCTTTTGTGCGTTTGCAGCTGGACTACGGGTGTACAGTGTATGGGTCAGCGAGGCCCTCTTATTTGAGGATCCTTGACACTGTCCACCACGCGAGGATTTGACTGACCACGGGTTCTTACTGGACCAGTTTCATACCCAGCCTCTGTGCTGAGGCTGGGGAACTGCCACTTACCGTCTGGCAGCAGCTCCTCCAGGTTTGCCAGGTATGTAAGTTTCTTGCAGCTCCAACCTCACCCATTCACCATATTGCCACTCATCCACCTCTGATGGTTTTTTCATTTTTTTCATTTGTCTTCACATTACCACGAATTCATAATTAACAATTTTGCCAGCGCTTATGGTCATATATATATATATACATCCTAAACTAATGAAATTTGCCTTAGATTAAAAGACCGGGTGAGACAGCTAAGTGATAACACCCCTTGTATCTCCCCAGTAGATACAAAGATGCTGCTTGGACAGTGAATTGCAGGGACAGGCGCTACTTGAATACATCACATTTTATGTTTGTGCTATTTTTTATTGCAGAAATATGAGGCAATCTTTGGTTTTTTAAATGGAACTCTACGTTAAATTTTAGCGTAACATGATGGGCTTAAAAAGACGGTTTCAAATATGTGTATATCGTAATATTTAGGTGAATAGTTTTTGAGACACAGATATGTTCTCTATCGTGTTTGTCCTTCGAAGTGGCATTGTCCAATGCGACCTTTCCTGTTGTGTAGAGTACATGGTAAACATCACGAGCCCGCCCTTACACAAACACGCCCATTTACCAATCAATAGTAATACATACTGCGATATGTTCGATAAAAATTAACTGATGATGTCGCGCAAATATTATTTAGTTATTTGACAACCGTGATACCAAAATACTAGACAACATACAGTATTAAAATACTGCAAGACGTTAATACATTTTAAGTAACAGAAATACAAATGTAAATGAGGAGGCCCTTATTGGTCACAATTATTTTGTACGTATTTGTTTTTTATTTGAAATATTTACTATTGATCACAATACGAAGCAAATACACACAAAGATGCAAAATACATACTGTACATGATCCAAAACTTTACTAAAGCATGTGCTCAAAAAGCTTCCCCTCTGCTGCAATGCACATTTGTAGTCGCCGTTCGAATGATTTGTGAATGGCTGTAAGGTCACGTGAGATATCAGCGCATACTTCAATGATACGTTGCTTCATACCGTCCGGTGTAGTTGTTATTTGAGCATACACTTTATGTTTGATTGTCCCCCACAGAAAAAAAAAATCAAGAGGGGTCAGATCAGGAGACCCGGCTGGCCTCTTCACTTCAGCACATTGTCCTACCAAACAATCCGGGAACGTTTCATTTAACAGCTCTGTAGCCACACAGGAAGAGTGAGCAGGATAGCCGTCGTGTTGGAACCACATGCACTGGCGCGTAGTTTTCACAACGGAAAAAACAGATGCATAGCACAAACAGATACAGAGTTAAAGTTAAATAACATTGTTAGCAACATTATTAAAATTTTACAATTTATTTACTTAAAAATTCATCTAGACTGTAAAAAGCTTTTTCTAGCAGAAGTATTTTAATGATTTCTTAAACTTACTCTTGTCATGAATCTCTGTCTTTATTTCAGGAGGAAGAGCACTGAAGAGTTTTGTTCCAGAGTAGTGGTCACCTTTCGCGCCAAGCTCAAATTTCCATCCTCGCTGTGTAAGTCATGCTTCATCTGTGTGTTATGCTCATTATAATTACTGTTCGGTTGAACTATCTCTATAGTTTTACAGACAAAACACATGAGAGAAAAAATGTATTGGCATGTAGTTGTGTATATTTTTAGTTTTCGAAAGTTGCTTCTACATGAGTGTCTTGGGCGCAATCCACATATAACTCTTAAAGCTCGCTTCTGAGCAATGAACACTTTCCTTGCTAATGGCTGGTTGCCCCAAAAAATAATGCTGTATTCAATGACTAAGTGAAAATAGCCATAGTGTGCCACTTTGTACCCAGCCAGCTAGCCGCACGGTCTAAAGCGCTCCTTCCCGAGTGGGACGGCATGCCGGTCTCCAGCACAAATCCGCTCAGCAGATTGGTGTCAAGGTCCGGTGTGCTGGCCAGCCTGTAGATGGTTTTTTGCCGGTTTTTTATCTGCCTCAGCAAATGTGCTGGTTCCCCTTATTCCGCCTCAGTTACACTATATTGGCAACTGCTATGCATACACTGTCTCCTCGTATGTGTACACCATAATTACTCTACCATGCAAACGTTTGGGGTTACACTCTTCTGGTATGAGATATTTCCGGGGGGAGGGGGGGGGGATGTCCACTGGGGGGCCGAAACGCACAATACCCCTGGGTTCGGTGTGGAGCAGTGGTGGGGTGAGTGGACTGGACTGCTATAGCCTGTTGTGGCGTTCTGAACCACTGAGCGCTACGGCGGGGATGCAGCCTCTCTGTTATTTCTAGGTCCCCGGTTCAATACACAATACAACGCCACTTTTGCAGTGTTAGCTTCAACACATGTAGTGACAACCTGTAAAGCATATGTAGCAGAGCTAAGCCTCTTACAGAGATCTATAATATGCGAAGACCAGTTCATTTTCTTGCCAGTGTGCACTCCAAGAAATTTTGTTGTTTCCATTCTTTCCATTGGCCGATTACCATATGTCACACTTACCTCTCTCTCTTTTTCTGTTTTTGTACAGAACTGAATAAAGCTGGTCTTACTGGAATTTAATGAGAGACCATTCACCTTGAACCAATTAACCACATCTGAGAGTATGTGAGTAATAGATTCCTCAAGAACACTATCTGTTCTACTGCTCTTAAAAATTGTGGAATTATCAGCAAATAATGTAAATTTACATAGCAGGCTTGTACATGATGTTAGATCATTTATAAAAATCAGGAATAATAGTAGCCCAAGAATTGAGGCACTCCACATGTAATGGAACTCCATTGAGAATGTGAGGAAACATCACATACTTCACCTGATCTATTCAAGACAACTTGTCGTTTTCTGTCTTGGAGATACGACTGTAGCCAGTTGCCTGCAGCACCACTTATTCCCACTAATTTTGCTTTTTGCAAGAGAAACTGGTGATCAATACAGTCAAATTCTTTGGACAAATCACAGAAGACACCTAGTGCTAGCATTTTCTTATTAAGGGTTTCTAGGACTTCATCTGCAAGTGCATAGATTGCATCTTCTGTTGAACAGCTCTTGCTGAGAACTCCATTCTTCATGAGATAATCAGTAATTCTTACATGTATTAGCTTTTCTAGAATTTTAGAGAAAGCTGTCACCAGAGAGATAGGTCGATAGTTGCTAATTCAGTTTTATAGCCCTTTTTGTACAGGGCTTCACAATGGCATACTTAAGTCTACTGGGAATAACACATTTCTGAAGGGAAGCATTGAAAATATGACAGAGAATGTCCCATATCTGCACACAAGAATCTTTCAATAATTTACAAGAAATATTATCAACCCCTGCAGAGTTCTTACTTTTTAGAGACATGATGATTTTTTGAATTTCATCTACAGCGACAGAATTAAGGTCCATTTCTGAAATTGGGTTTGAATATACGGTTTGATGCAGATTTACGGCTTCATCAACATTGGGCTTGCAACCAATCTGTTGAGTTACTGATAGGAAGTGTTTATTAAAAATCTCAGATATACTTATGGGTTTATCTACTAGGGTATCTTTGTATCTGATTTTGTTTATATCTTCTTTGCTTGTTGTATCTCTTCCTGTTTCTTTTTTAACAATGCCCCAAATTGTTTTTATTTTATTATTAGAATTATCTATTTTCTTCTCATAATAAAGGACTTTTGATTCTGTATTAGTTTCTTTAAAATTTTACAGTATTATGTATAGTGTTCCCATTTTTCTATGCCTTTAGATAATCTTATTGCAGCATAAGTTTCCCTTTTGGCTTTACATGACTGTTTTATACCTTTTGTAATCCAAGGCTTACTTACAGAAACGAATTGAGAAAATAGTTTTTTGAACACATTAACATCATAAAGAGTGAGAATTTGTCCATAATGATCTGAAAGCCCATTTACAACCTGCCTGACAGTATAATTCTGATGTCTACTTACATGTCTACTTACAATGTTATCTATCATAGTTTGGGACTCGGATGTAATTCTTGTTGGAAAGTTTATTACCGATATCAGGTTATATAAGGTCATCACAATCTCAAAGGCAATTTTATTCTTATTTTCTTTCATTAAGTTTATACTGAAATCACCTAAAACTACAATCTCCTATGCTTTTGCTTGTAACACTGACAGCAGGAGTTCCGTTGTATGTAGAAAAGTTTTTATGTCAACTGAAGGTGCCCAGTAGACAGCCAGCACTATTATTGTGTACAAATTAGTTACTATTTCAGTTGCACATGCCTCAGATTGTTGTTCCACACAATATTTCTTAAAATCTATAGCTTTCCATGCTACACTATTCTTCACATAAATTGCTACTCCGCCTTTGTCTTTACTTTCTCTACAGTAGCATGTTACTAAACTATAACTTACTATGGATGGCAATGCACATTTATCAGTGACATGGTGCACAGTTAAGCACAAAATCTGAGCATTATTTATACAAACCTTTTCATTAATGTCACTAAGAAGTTGATCCGTTTTGTTTAAGGGGCCTCTTATATTGTGATTGAAGAAAGAGATGCGTTCCTCTTACTTTTTTATTTTATTAGTCCTGTTGTTATCTGACTGAGAATCGACTGGAATGTGCCTTGAGACAGGAGGGAGGAGACACTTGACACTAGCTACTGTTGTCCCTTCTTTTTCTTCAGGCCCACACATAAAAAATCGTTGAGATGTGAAGGAGGCTCACCTTTTCTTCTGTCCAACAACCTTTTATTTGGATTGCTTGATAAACATTTCTTCCCATTTGCTGAATGTGGAATTTCCATTTTTCCTGTAGATATCACATCTTCTTCTTCTGCAGGTGATGACACAGCTTCTTCTGCTGGTGATGACACTGCTTTTTTTCTGCTGGTGATGACATTGCTTTTCCCTCCTTTTTAGGGCAACGCGATGTTTCCTCTTCTGTTCTTTCACCTTGTGGTTATTTTGAGGCTGTTACTGGATTCAGTACTGTATCTTCTATCTCTTCCCTCATTGACAGTGGTGTAGGTCTATGTACCTGTTCTTGTGTGCTGCTAATTTTTTCTAATATTCCTTTGCACAGAATTTGTTTGCCATAGTTGTTTCTGGGCAGGCCAAGCTTTGAGAAATGTTCTGCCACTGAGCCTGTTGCTTCAATAAATATAACACTAAAGAAAAACTACATATCTTCTTGAATTTTCCGTTTATGTTGACGATTTCCGTGTTTACACATGCCTGGGTGGAATGCTTACAGTATTTACATTGGAATGCATAAGTTTTCCTAAAGATTCTCTTAGATTACTGGTTACATTTATACTTTCGTTCTTATATACATCGTTCCCTCCCCCATTAATAACACATTTGGAAACTTTTTGTCGCTGTTGTTTCACAGTCTTTTATAACTTCATTTAGAGGTGCTCCATGATGGGTAAAATCAGTTACTTTTAGTTTAGTTTGCATAGTGGCCAAAACACATGCTAAGCCTTTTCCGTGGCTAATTGAAAATATGCGAACATCAGCATTCTTATTTTTCTCACTTGGCGCAAGATTTCGCGAATGTTTAGTATTTTCTCGCTTCTTCCGGGAACTTCTGGAGACGTGAAATCATTTTATTATTTCCCTGGTAGACTGTATCTTCATTTTTATCTAGCGGATCATATTTGTTCGCTGTTTTCATTAGAGAAACGTTTTTCGTTTTGTTTCACACGCCAGCTTTTTTAGTCCTAAAAATGGCTCATTTTCCACTTTTTGTTCTTGTTTGAATTCATTTATCATTGTTTCCAGATTACTTATATATTGTTTTGCACACACTAAGTCCTGTTCCAATGTAGAAACTACGTTTCCTTCATGCATACCACCATGTTTTTATAAAGACGCCATTCGCTAACAGCAGTCATTGTGCATTTTGCGTTTTCTTCGCCAAAATGCGAGACATACTTCGAATGGATCCATTTTTCGCAGACTGAACATAATGATATCTTTTAAAAATCTTTCACTACATACAATGCACTTTATATTCGTAATATAGGCGTTTTTCAGATAGCAACTTACTAAAAATTCTGTTACGGACCGCCATCTTTGTATGTATGTGTGGGTGTGTGTATATATGTGTGTTATATTTCTACATTTAAGAAGAATTCATTAAAGCTCTTAGGCATCTGAACAGGGTTTACTGTAATATCCTTTTCAAATCTAATTCTCAGGATCTCTTGACTTCTGTCTTCAGCTACTTATTCTGGCTGAACAGCTGATCACACTGCTTTTGTCGTACTTCTATGTTTGAGGATGAATCTATTATTTGCCATTTTTTGGAAACGAGGTCAACTTCCCTGAATATGGGTTTGTAGCATTTAACATACGTAACGAAATCTACGATTTCTGTTTGATTTTAGCTCACTGTGGAGCTGTTTCTTTGTAGCACTAGAGATTTTGATTCCTGGTGTAATCCATTTGAGTTTAGTACTTTCATTTGCCAAGTTTTCTTATACCTGAGATATAAGGTAATTGTCTTGAAACTAATTTGTCATGGCTGACTAGATTTTATTTTCTACGTTTTGTTCACATTCGGATGTGAAACAAACAGATACCCTGAAATTCTGGTTAAAGTGTCGCTTTATAAACAGCAATTAGGAATGAATTCCCAATTTTATTTTTATTTCAGGTCAAAGTGGTCTTCACTATGATAGAACAATTAAGTTATTGCTAAGTTTGGTACCAATTTATAGTCAGTTTAATTATGGACGAAATATTTTATTGGTTTTCTGGTTGGTTACCCACGTCCTTCTTTGTTTGCAATACGTACATCTTTGGTGTTTAGCGTCCCTCTGTTGGCTAACCTGTGTTACTTGCTATTTTTGGCGTACAAACATGTGTATGGTGGTTTGAAGTGTGGGAGGTATTGCTTCGAATATTTTTGTGTACAAAAGTTGTTGGATATACGTGTCTTTGTGTTTGTGTTACATCTGAAAGGAAACAATGCCACAGGGTAAATTAAAGGTCAAAGCTAAAGTGCCAGAGGGCGCAAAAACGAAGAAGAAGGCTGGGAAAGGGCGTGGAGTTACAAAGCGCACAAGTAAGTATGGTTCACAATACGAAGCCATTAACTATAAACCGTTAAATAACTTTTGCACGTATTGTGTATAAGATACCGATAGGTAAGACATTTATTTGCCGTCGTGGCATATCAATTCAAAAATATGGTTATTAATTTGAATTTTATGAATGTTACGCTAGTAGTTAACAACAATATTTCACATTTTGCAGTTGATTAAAATTGTTGCTCAGTGGAGACGGATACGTAAAACGCGTCCCCCTTTTTCCATTGCGTTTCGTGTAATAATGCGCCTCATTTGAAAGTTGCAAAATTTTAAAATGCTTCTTAAGTATTAAAAAAATATCCCTTCGTAATGCATAATATTGGAAGATAGATTGCTGGTGCCACGTATATTTACGTTATGAAAATTAGCGGCATTATTCGTACAGAATGAAAACTTTTCAGCAGATGTGCTCCGCGGACGTGAGAAGGAACCATTTATTCTATTGCGAACTCACACGCGGATAATTATTGGGCTTGCGAGAAAGAGAATTTTCATTCAGTGACATCGTATTGCAATATGGAATATAGTGGTATTGTACAGGAATGGGTGTGGACGTGGTGGTTACATGAAAATTGAACTAGTCTAAATGCAGACAGCAGACGTAATTAATTGTTTAATTAAAGCTTCATGTTCATACAATCGTAAAGCCTAGCAGTTTTACGTAAATCTCGGTAACTTCAAATTACATCGGTTTCATGAATAGCTCTATAGATTGCGTTCCTATTTCGTATTATAGCATACCATTGTTAAATGATGTTTTGACTAGCCATAGCCAGATAAATCAAAAACATGTAATATAATTAATGCTACTTGCATATAGAAATTCTTTGGAGGAGAGGGATTGTGCATATATTAGAAAGAAATTGAGTAAGGCACTGAGTTCTTTACTAAATATCTAAAGTATATGTAAGTCTTTCTGGAAGGAAAAACTTGATATTAATTTCCTTGTTCGTGAACCATACCTAATTAAAATTTGAAAACTAATTAATAATCACATGTTAAACTGTCCTTGTCACAATCCATCTTTATGTTGAGATGCAAGTGCCATAACGTGTTTAGCTAGCTTGGTAGGCTCATTGTGACAGTTCAGTTAAATAGCATTATAATAAGCGGATATCTTTGATCTTCAGAAGAAAGTTAAATACGGGAGTTATTTGTTTGGGGAATGCAGTTGTATTTAATGAGACTTCCATCCCATCAAGATTTAGATTTTTCATACTGCCCATAAAATGCATCATATGTTTGCCAGAAGGATTCTTACAGTCAGGTCATACGTAGGTAGGTAGTTACCATCCTCATCCTTCTCTAGTTAAGATAATGCTGACTATCCTCAAATTGACACAGTGCTGAAGTTGTGATGACCTTTGTCTGTAGAGTAGCCTGTGATCTATGCTCAGTCCATATTTAACTTAATTTTCATTAAAAATAATTACAATTGCAAGATAAATTCAGAAAAGTTGTATTGCATAACAGATAGATCTCTTAACAAATATCAGTGCTGGTTGTGTACATATTGCCCATCAAATGCCAAAACTACTAAAGTGCAAAAATCACAGTTTTGACTTAAATGCATGGGTTTCTTTTTTTGTGTTCTTTGTTATAGCGCAACCTCGAAAGAGCTGCCTCGGTACTGTAGGAAAAAGAAATGCAAACTCTACGAAACTTCATAATGATTATACTTTGTAACTCCAAAATAGCAAATAAGCCCCATTTAGGTTTTTGAAACTGGGTTAAGAGTCATTACTGCTTTGCGCAAACATGAATGTGCTACTTACATTAATTAGGCATCCTTACAAATTTTAATGTGTATGGTTACAATCACATATTTTGTCATTATTTACATTACTTTGCACATAACTATGTGATTTATAATACTTCAGATTATTATTTAAGAGCTCAGTTTAGTGTGGAACCTTCTGATGAAAGATTCTACCTGAGAAAATTCACATAGTGTAATTTGACATTTCAGTCAGTCAAATCAGTGCAGCTCTGCTATGAGACGACTAGTAAAAGAGATTATATTGAAATCACTAATATTGATCACTACATTGTGGCACTGCTAAGGCTTAGATAAGTGAAGATATCAGATGGATGTGTCTGTATGTATCACTCTGCAAGAACCATGTAAACATACAGTCAATTGTCACAATTTTTTTGAAACTTGGAACACAGAAATAGTGTGAGCTTATTCATTCTAATAGGGAAGAAGGATGAGAACACATCATTATAATTTGCAAGAGGAATCCTTGTCTTCCCGTTGTCTGTGCACTATACTGCATAACAGGAACTGGTGACCACAGATGTTAAGTCCCATTTGAACCATTTGTATAACAATTTTCTTGCCTTCAAAATTTCCAGAAAAACATCCTCAAAATCCAGTGAACAATGTTTGCATACTCCACTGTGGAAAAAAAAACCATCTTTCAGTGTTTTATCAGACAGAATTTTGAAGGGCTTTTGGTGATGCAACCTTAGAAAGATCTTTGTCAAATATGACTATTCCCAAGGAATATGTGATAAAAACTTCTGATAACAGAAGCAAAACTTAAGGACCTCCTGATAATGTGTGAGAAACAGATGATTACATAGGAACATTACCACGGTTGTTGAGTAATGAAACTGTACGTATCACATTGCTTGGACCTGATATTGAATAGGATCCTCATACACATTAAAGGCTTATATAAATTACATTGTTGGTTTGCTGCCTTATTGTTGATTAATGTTTGATTTGTAGTTTCCATATTTTTTTTTTCAACAATAAAAGTGTAATTGGCATTCGGTATGTCTGATTTTCTCATAGTTTGTATGCAAAAAGTCAGTAGGCCTGTGTCATCGTAATTTCAGAAGAACAAACGTGTAGCAGCTGCCTTTCTCCCCTGCATTGGAATGGAAGTATGACTATGAATCTCATATCCTAACATCTTTAAATGTGGTAACAATAAATAAGGTTCAAACTGTTTTTGTTTTTTATTATTATTTACTATAATTGATTTTTAAGTTTGAAACTTCAGCCACCATCACTCAAAACCAATATAATGCATGTTTTTGGTTTTGGTCTGTAGGAGACAAAATTAGCTTACATCAGATATTTTAAAAAGTGCGAGAAGTACCTGCTACCTAAATATTACCCCCAAAAATGGTGTTTGTCAATTAGGAAATTGGAATGAAGTATTTTGTTGCTCAGGTGATCTCACCATAATATTAATTCCCATTGCTCTTCTGCCTCTTTTCCATATTTTTCGTTGTTACAGTGTTAAATATGCACCACAAAATTTTCTTGTGTTGAATTATTAATGCACCCATCTATGCCAAAGCATTGTGCACAATTTATTTTGCCACTGGATAAATTCCCTATGTCCTATTAGTAAATCAGATTTCTCATACTTGTTAAATTTATGGGGCTGCTTTACTGCAGCTCATCTTCACAGAATCCCATTCTCACTATCCATCACAATCTTTTTTTTTTCTGTGAATGTGTTTTCGGGATGGATGTCATTGCCCAACACCTTCTCATTCGAAAGTAAATGTACATTATGAATTTGGTCATTAGGCCACATTTACCGTGTTACATCATTCAGTTTCTTTCATGCATAAGTGCTGTCTGCGTACATGGGGGAAATGTTAAGCCAGATCTGGTTGTACAAGTATGGTTTGGTTGCAGGTTGGTAAGGAAAACATACACTTATTGTTTTCTGTTTTATACATCCGCACTCTTGTGCGCGCAAACACACACACACACACACACACACACACACACACACACACAATTTCCCCTGTGGTTCTGGTATTTTAAGGTGTGTGTGTGTGTGTGTGTGTGTGTGTGTGTGTGTGTGTCTGAGAGAGAGAGAGAGCGAGCATATTATTTTACTTCTTAATGTTTTTATTCACGTGTCATAAGTCTCTGTTTTCTGTTCCTTCATCAGGCATTTAGTTGTTTATTAATTTGTAGGTATGTTAGGAAGATATGAAAGTACTGTGAAGATTTTGGAAACAAAACAGCCAAAATTAATAAACAGGAAGATAGACAAAACAAACTCTGAAAACCACTATCAACAAACAAATTATGAAAGGCGCAGTATCAGAGAAAGAAAGGACTTGAGATCAAAGAGAATTATACTGGACCAACAGGAAATGGAAAAAACCTTTTGTATATAATTGAAAATGAATCATGGAAGTGTATAAAAATGAACAAACAAACTGGCAGTTGCCTGCAGTCTGTCAGTGTGTGTATTTACACTGGAAATTATATTTTTGTGCTGTGTTATTTGTTTTGACATAACTCATGAAAACTTGTTCCATTTCTTATTCAAGATTTTTGGTAAAAGTGCTCTTAACGGTGTGTAGCTAATTCTTTCGTTACGTGCCACAGCTGGTAACAATTTGCACAACAAATTGTAGGAAGTGCAGTGGCAATTGTGATTTGGTTGTCAGTACCAAACAGAATATGGTTCACAAATAAAGTTAGCTGGTATTTTGTTCTGTTAGATTATAACTGAAACACATCTTCAGAATTTTCAGCATAATCGGAAATAAAACATACAAATAGGTTATTGCAGTGATGAGGGGTGTATTAACAGTAATTGTATTTTTGTGTTGACATTTGTTTTCTTCACCAACTCTCAACAAAATTCACCAATTACAGCCTGACCTAGGCCTTGGCCTTCACTACAGGTCTGTCGGTCAAGCACATTTGGTTTTCCCCCTGCTCTCCTTACTAAAAACAATGTAAGTCAATTCACATCGTGTGCAGAAAAAATAGTTAGATTCAGCAATTCTGAAAGGCTACTGTTCGTAATCATCCGATTGACTACAACCAACAAAAATATATTGCCAACATCACACAGCAAAACAGCCTGGTTTTTACATTTGGTACACTTTAGGCAAATTGTGTTTGGCCTGACTAACGAATTGGAATGGTCATAGTGCTCAGAATTTATTGCTGCTATTTGTTTATTCAATTTTACACACTAGTGAAGATTGCTTGAAATAATTGTAATAACTTTTAAGTTTTGTTAATAAGGCTTGAAGAGCAATTGATAAATTTTATGCAGACCTTAATATATTTTAGCCTTATCAGGTAGGAAATAGAATCTGTTAGAAAGAAGATTAATATATTTTCTCACGGATTGCACCCTAGTAAGTGATTTGTGCATCACTTTGCTAAGAGTTGGCATAGCGATTCTTGATTCAAAATCCATGCAGATGTTAGCCATGCATTATCAATATATAAGTATTAATTTGGTTTTGGCATTCAGACTTTGTTTTATAATTCACTTGTTCCACATCCTCGACAGCTGTCTTTATAATGTGATTTACAGAACGTGATGTTGGAATGAATGATGGGGAAAATGAAGTTAAACTATTCTTGTAGATCACTCAATATGAAGAATTGTTGTCTTCAATAAGAAGTGGTTGTTTGCGTTGGAAATTGTGGTGTTGATGTGTTACCCATAACATTGCCGAAGATTTTATGTATCATTTCCAGTAGTCAACTGTTGTACTGTTGATAGCACAGTACAGCTGATGCATATGGATAAGTTGTCACAGTGTTTTGCCATGTTTACATGTACAGTTTACATATAATGTAACTTTTCTACATTTCAGCTAAGTCAGTGACACCAAAAAAGCAAAAGCAACAGGAAGCTCAGAAACTGAAGAAAGCAATCACAAAGACAGTAAATCAGGCCATGGAAGAAGAGCTGAGGGCTCAAGCTCTTGATGGGAAGAAGTCTCTTCTTTCAAAGAAAAAGGCTGCTGCTACCCCAGCAAAATCACCAGCCAAGCCCAAAAGAGGGAAGAAGAAATAGAAGATACACCAACAAATTAAAGGATTTTCAGATTTAGAGCCTTTTTTTTTTTTTTTAAGGAAATATGTTCTTTAAGATTGGCATAATGTAATTCTTAAGTATTTAGTTTGAGCTGAGTTATTTTAATCATAGGACAAGTGTCAGGCAGTGTGGTCTTCAGATTTAAGTCCAAATATGTCAGAGGTTGTTTGGTGAGACTTCTTACACAAACTGTTACATCGATTGCAATTTTATACCCAAGTAAAGCACGGACTTTTCCAATATTGTGTGCAATATAAAGGTTCTCTGATAAATTCGGCAGTTGTGTGGTATTTTTGCTGAAAAGAACTTTCATTTCCTTCTCTGTTTAATAATTGCAGACGATTACCAAGAGTTAATTACAATGTGAACGTTCACAGCACTCGTAATAGCTACAACATTGTATGTTGTGGTTGCCAGGTAACCTGGGACATTACTCCAGCATTTGCTGTATAAGCTTTCACATATTGTATGCTTTCTGAACGAAGTGTTGGCAGTGACAGCTGAAATGGATGTTAATTTCATGTGTGTCATTTGATTTGAAGTTTAGTGTCGTCCCATTTGACTACTTTTTTAGGAGTTCTGACAAAAATTGCATTTTGTGTTTAACAAATGGGATATTGGTGTGACAATAGGAGTAAAGGTATTTTAGTTTCAAATTACACTCCATACCTAGAGATCAGAACTAAATAAAGTTTATTGTACCAGTGCTGTTAGAAGTGGTCAGTATTCAGTGGAGTAATCCACTATACTTTTTCACCCTGTACTTTTTGTGCTACTGTGTTGGTATATTTTATGAAGGCCTTGCAAAGAAAAATATTCATGTGCTATTGAAATCACTATTTGCTATGTGAATCCAAAATTTTGGGAATAATGTATCGTGCAATAATGTGAAAATAATATGCAGTGCTCATTGGAAGCAGAATTTTGACCATGTCACTGACAGGAAGCACAAAGTACAGGATAAGAGAAAAAGTTTATTTGAGGAAGAAACATATCCAGGAATCCATTTCTGTTGCATGTGCGAGTCTATTTTACATAGAAACCTTTCTGATTGAAGGTACTTCATTGTAATGTATAACTAGTAATATTATTTTAGATCGCCAACAAAAAGACGATAGTTTCTGTTGTCTTTGACAGATTTTTTTCTTTCAGATGTTTCGTTGACTTGCTATGTTTTTGTTATTGTTGTGCTGAGTCCAGAAAATGCAAAAGGTACAAAATAATTTAATCACTAGTCGCACTGCTGCTTCGAAAGATTCTTTTGTTGCTCTTATTTATTTATTGTGCAGGACCTCTTCGGAATCAAAGTCTGCATAACTACAAAATACATTGTAACAATCAGCTATGTTTCTAATAGCAAGATGCGTTGAAAAAAAATATAATTGTGATAGATAGAGGGACCAAGTACAACTGTTACTTCAGAAAGTATGTGAATTAGGAGAAAAAGATGAGTGTTTTAGAGGCTGAGTAAAACACATTCATCTCTCCACCTGCCCATCCTATAACAGTGTGATTGAAATGTATTAGTTAAAATTCAATAGTATGGGCGATCCAGTCATTTGGATTTTTTTTTACATAAATGGTACATTTCAACCAAAATTGAAATTGAGCTGTTATAAATGGTGCAGGGTGTATTGTAGTGCTCCGCTCCTTTGGGCTGCTGTTTACTAGAATATGTGTGTTTTATGATACCTTTAAGGTATTGTAGATCGTACTGCCATGTTCAGAACATTGACTCAATATTTGCCTTGTACTTTAAACAGTATGTTAATTATTTTCCAGTTTTATAAGGCTTAATCACTTACTAAAGCCTTTCTGAAAATCATCCTTGTCAGAAAGCAAATAACACACTAGACTCCTGCTACGTAGATGTTGAATTCTCACTGCAAGTGTTCATCAGATGTATTAGCAATATGCACAGGTTAAGGCAAAATTACCGTAAATTGACACATTTCAGAAAATTTATTTTGCTTATATTTCTGCTGTTTTCTTTTGTAACAGATTAGCACAGTTACACCATACTGTAATCCACTTTTTATCCCCATCTTATTCCACAAGATTAAACTGGTTTGCACACTTCTACAATGTGCTCTATTTTATTTGGAAATTACGTGTATAGTTATGATAGAGTGTGTACCATAAATGATTTTCATGTACAACTGCACTAAGAATATCCACACTACAGTTATAACTGCATTCATACTGATGCTAAATTTTACATATTTGTGTATCACAGGCAAAACACTATTAAATGAGTTATCTGAGCAAGCTTCATACCCCAACATACATCTTTAATGTAACAGAGCTTCAGTCCACTTCAAAGTTCTAATTTTCTAGGTGAACAACCATTGAACACTACTAATGAGAACAGTCGTTCAATCCAGAAATTTTATTGGTAGCTGTGATGTGGCCGGCATAGTGCTTGGTGTTCACAATGGTGCTGGGCATATACCACTGTACCTGAATAATCTCATAATTGTATATAAAGGCATATGACATTGCAGAATTGAATTTGCTCTACTGAACTGGTGGCTCTTAATTAATTACTTTAAGAAATCTTTTTCTTGATGAGAAAAAGAAAATGTCCAAAAATTATTGTAGAGCACTTCTAATAGCACTGGTTGTAGGTACTATTTTTCAAAGAGGCGTAAAAGAATATTTCAGAATACTAGTATGAAACATAATTAAAATGTTATTGCCAGTTTTTATAAATGTTATGGTTAAGTGTTATTCAGATAATTTAATCATATAATTAAATGCATTGATGTTAATGATGAACGTTTAAACAGAGTACAAATAATTCAGGAGATGATGTAAAAGTGCAAAAGAAAAAAGGTATATTATTTGTATAGAATTCATTGTCTGACTGATTAATCTGCAATCTGCACTTCACTGTATAATTGTAATGTTTTAACACAAATAAACTTTTCTTTGGAAAATTGACAAATGTTCTTTGCAGAGCTTTCTCAAGTGTGGTACAGAACTAGTGTCTACTTCTACTGTGGATGGCATTTTTTCACTCAAGAATCTTTGTGACATACAGGTAAATTCTTGAGAATCTTGGAAGCATTGTGAGATAAAATGAAATTACTACAGTCTTTTGAGTGCTGTATGAATCACAATATACTGTTAATTTTGTACTCTGTGCAGCAATTAGTGGATACCTCTAATGGCAATACTTTTTGTCAATCTATTGTGACATCCATAGCTCATGTATTTTGAATTTATATTAATTTTGATATGATCAAATTTACTTTTTTTTAAATGGAATGTCGTGGAAAAAATCCCAGTGGGATATAATCTTCAGGGGGAAAAAAAAAACAATATACTGGATATCATAACATTGGGTAACATGTTGATGCTGTTCTGTTGAATTATCATGTTTCATCTCAACTGTAGTGGAAGCATTATATTCTAGTTATAGCTACTTAGTTGAAGAAAAGGCTAACAGCAAGTAATTTACACAACAAATGCAGCTATTAATGGAAACAGTATTACTACTACCTTACTTGACATTGGTGTAGAATTTATTTTATGGTATATTAGTGAAATACTCTGAGGCCCATGATTTCTTCTCGTTAGCCATCAATAGCCAGTAATAGTTCTATTTTTTAGTTTCAACATTTCGTTGACAGGGAACAGCAACTTTATTTCAACTCCTTAAAGGATGGTTCTCTCAATAGTTGCAGTATTTATTAGGTGACTTGTTTCAAACCCTTCGCCTGGCTTGGTGAGGCAGCACTGACAATGCCGGATCTTAATAACAAACATTGAGTGGCAATAGATGCTCTATAAATGTTTGCAGGATGACTGCCACATTCCACAAATGCCTATTACCAAGTCAAAATTTTGACTTGGTAACAGGCATGAGTGGATTGTGGCATTCATCCTGCAAACATTTATGTAGCGTTTATTGTCACTCAGAGTTTGTTATTAAGATCAAGCACTGTCAGTGCAATCTCAGTAGGCCAGGCACAAAAATGGACCTGTAAGGGTTCGAAACTAGGCACCTAATAACTAGTGCAACTGTTGACAAAACCACTGATAAATGCTTTGAGGAATAAAAGTTCTGTGTCAAATATGTAAATAATTTAGACAGTGGCATCTGACATAGTGCAAGTATTTAGATTTGTTGGCACTTTAGTAACTTCTATATCATTTCTGCTTTTTTACTCTGACAACTTTTGCAAGATTGGATGTACCGAATCCCATAGATTTTCTAAGGAATAAATATATTTGTTGGTGACTGAAAATATAATCTTGGGCTGCCACATGACCAGCTGATGTACGGATGAACTCTTCTAATCCAGCACTGCACATTCATGTCCAGTTGAATAATCAGGTTGCAATTGTTGATTTCCTTCTTGTGCATTGTATGGTGTTGCATGCTTACCAGCGTGGCCAAGTACATTTCACTAAAAACGTCTCTTTGTGACTTCATTGTTCTTGTCATCAGTGCCACTCTGTGTAACTATAATATAAGAATCATGCTTATCTTTTCAAGAGTCTTGTGAGTCATGTTTTGTGAGAAAGTCTTAGTTCCTGAAACCTTTGGTGTAGTTGGGGAACTTAGTCACTTCTTTTTTTATCCCACCGCTTCCAATGTTGTTCTTGGGGTACCTTGAACGAATATAATCTGCCAAGTTTGTAATGTACATTGACTGAAATATATAATTCTAATTTTTTTTGCAGACACTCGAGCACTGCATTATAGAGCTTCTGTGTGGCAAAATATGTGTTCTTTTCTTCACAGCATATTTTAAAGATTTGTGTTTGTGATTCAGTAGAAAGTGCAGGGAAGCTATACAGAAATGGCTGCAGTATAAATGTTAAGGAATCTTAAAAATAAATGGTCGTCAGAGATATGGATTCACCACATAAAAGTGAAGAAAATTTAGAGTTGAAGTACAAAGACGTTAAGAATGCAAATGAAAATCCATTATTAAATGCAAAGCTGAGAACAGGTATCTCGAAAGAGTGCATTGAGGGCCTCTTAAGGTGGAGGAATTCCCTGGTAACATGGCAAAGAGGAAAATATGCATTTGGCTAGGAGGTGGCAATGTGTCTAGTATTCAGATCAATTTTTCATAGAACTTTGGCACAGCAATCAACCGAGGAATAAGTAATAGATAACATTCTTTCAGAATTTCTAAAACCAATAGGGACAGTAATGACTAGTCAAGTTGGTGAGTAGACTCTATGAATTGGAGACATACCATAAGACACTGGAAGAATATCATTAACACAGTCTCGAAGATAGCATGTGAAGATACATGTGAGAACTATTGTCCAATCAGGTTGGCAGGTCATGTGTCCAAGTTGCTGGGAAGAATAACACACAGGGTGGAAAAAAGGATCCATTTGGCTTTAGGAAAGGTTAAGGCACCAGAGAGGCAGTTACGGTGACAGTAAGACTTATTAAAATCATGACACCTTTATTGATCTAAGGAAGCTTTTAACAATATAAACTAGTATCAAATGTTTGTGTGTTTGCTATAGGGAAATACAAAGTACACTAGCATGCAATGTGTGTAAGAAACAACTGGGACAATAAGAATGGAAAATCAAGAGAGATGCTTGTATTGAAAAATATGTAAGCTTTTCGTCTATTGTTTAATGTGTATATCTAAGCAGCAGTGAACAGAATAAAATAAAGCTTCATAAGTGGAATCAAATTTAGGATGAAAGGAGATCAATGATATTCACTGATTACCTTACATTCTCTGTGAAAGTGAGGAAGAACTACAGAACATGTTTGATGGCATGAATGGTGTACTCAACATAAAATATAAATTTTTGAGAGTAAATCAAAGAAAGAGTAATGGAAATGTGGAACACCAGATACAAGATTAGTGGTAAATTTAACACCAAAATTGCACATATCGCAGATGAAGTAAAAAGCAAAACGAGCATTCTTCATCAAAAGAAGTCTATTATTATCAAGCTGAAGCTCTAAAGTAGGAAGAGATTTTTGAGGATGTGCTTCTGGAGAACACTACTGTATAGACACAAATTGTACAATATGGGAAAACTGGAAAAAGAAGAGAATTGGCCGGCGGTATGGCCGAGCTGTTCTAGTCGCTTCAGTCTGGAACGGCGCAACCACTATGGTCGCAGGTTCGAATCCTGCCTCGGGCATGGGTGTCAGGTTAGTTAGGTTTAAGTAGTTCTAAGATCTAGGGAGCTGATGACCTCAGATGTTAAGTCCCATAGTGCTCAGAGCCATTTTTGAAGACAATGAAAGTATTTGAGATGTCTTGTTACAAAAGAATGCTGAAAATTAAGTAGGAAAGTAATGAGAAGATTCATCAACAGAACCGTCATGGTAAAGGATGTGTGAGAAATACAAACTAGAAGAAGGAACGGAATGATTTGTTATAGTATAAGGGAACAATTTCTATGGTAATAGAACAAGAGGGAGAGACATACCATCCCAAAGGGCTAGAATAGTAAACACACAGGTGGTCAGAGTTTTTGTGGATGAAATTGGTATGCTGAGCTGAAATTATTGGAACAGGAGAGCAAATTGTGGCAGATGTTTCAAAGCAATCGGAGCGATGATATCATACAGCACAAATTTCAATCAACCAGTGGGATAGTGGCTGAGAGGGCAGCCTATGGAGTGAAGAATATGAAGTATACATGCTAAGTTAGACAGCTAGCCAACTCTTACTTTTAGATTTGATATGTAACAATTCCCCCCCATGAACCAAGGACCTTGCCGTTGGTGGGGAGGCTTGCGTGCCTCAGCGATACAGATGGTCATACCATAGGTGCAACCACAACGGAGGGGTATCTGTTGAGAGGCCAGACAAACGTGTGGTTCCTGAAGAGGGGCAGCAGCCTTTTCAGTAGTTGCAGGGGCATCAGTCTGGATGATTGACTGATCTGGCCTTGTAACACTAACCAGAACGGCCTTGCTGTGCTGGTACTGTGAACGGCTGAAGGCAAGGGGAAACTACAGCTGTAATTTTTCCCGAGGGCATGCAGCTTTACTGTATGGTTAAATGATGATGGCGTTCTCTTGGGTAAAATATTCCGGAGGTAAAATAGTCCCCCATTCGGATCTCCGGGTGGGGACTACTCAGGAGGATGTCGTTATCAGGAGAAAGAAAACTGGCGTTCTGCAGATCGGAGCATGGAGTGTCAGATCCCTTAATCGGGCAGGTAGGTAAGAAAATTTAAAAAGGGAAATGGATAGGTTAAACTTAGATATAGTGAGAATTTGTGGAGTTCGATAACAGGAGGAACAAGACTTCTGGTCAGTTGAATACAGGGTTATAAATACAGAATCAAATAGGGGTAATGCAGGAGTAGGTTTAATAACGAATAAAAAAATAGGAGTGCGGGTAAGCTACTACAAACGGCATAGTGAACGCTTTATTGTGGCCAACATAGACACAAAGCCCACGCCTACTACAGTAGTCCAAGTTTGTATACCAACTAGCTCTGCAGATGATGATGAAACTGATGAAATGTATGATGAGATAAAAGAAATTATTCAGATAGTGAAGGGAGATGAAAATTTAAGTCATGGGTGACTGGAATTTGAGAGTAGGAAAAGGGAGAGAAGGAAACATAGTAGGTGAATATGGATTGGGGGTAAGAAATAGGAAGCTGTCTGGTAGAATTTTGCACAGAGCATATATTAATCATAGCTAACACTTGGTTCAAGAATCATGAAAGAAGGTTGTGTACATGGAAGAACCCTGGAGATACTGAAAGGTATCAGATTATATAATGGTAAGACAGAGATTCAGGAACCAGGTTTTAAATTGTAAGACATTTCCAGGGGCAGATGTGGACTCTGACCACAATCTATTGGTTATGAACTGTAGATTAAAACTGAAGAAACTGCAAAAAGGTGGGAATTTAAGGAGATGGGACCTTGATAAACTGACTAAACCAGAGGTTGTAGATAGTTACAGGGAGAGCATAAGGGAAAAATTGATAGGACTGGGGGAAAGAAATACAGTAGAAGAAGAATGGGTAGCTCTGAGGGATGAAGTAGTGAAGGCAGCAGACGACCAAGTAGGTATAAAGACGAGGGCTGGTAGAAATCCTTGGGTAACAGAAGAAATATTGAATTTAATAGATGAAAGGAGAAAATATAAAAAATGCAGTAAATGAAGCAGGCAAAAAGGAATACAAACGTCTCAAAAATGAGATTGACAGGAAGTGGAAAACTGCTAAGCAGGGATGGCTAGAGGACAAATGTAAGGATGTAGAGGCTTATCTCACTAGGGGTAAGATAGATACTGCCTACAGGAAAATTAAAGAGACCTTGGGAGATAACGAGAACCACTTGTATGAACATCAAGAGCTCAGATGGAAACCCAGTTCTAAGCAAAGAAGGGAAAGCAGAAAGGTGGAAGGAGTATACAGAGGGTCTATACAAGGGCGATGTACTTGAGGACAATATTATGGAAATGGAAGAGGGTGTAGATGAAGATGAAATGGGAGATACGATACTGCGTGAAGAGTTTGACAGAGCACTGAAAGACCTGAGTCGAAACAAGGCCCCCGGAGTAGACAACATTCCATTGGAACTACTGACGGCCTTGGGAGAGCCAGTCCTGACAAAACTCTACCATCTGGTGAGCAAGATGTATGAGACAGGCGAAATACCCTCAAGACTTCAAGAAGAATATAATAATTCCAATCCCAAAGAAAGCAGGTGTTGACAGATGTGAGAATTACCGAAGAATCAGTTTAATAAGCCACAGCTGCAAAATACTAACACGAATTCTTTTCAGACGAATGGAAAAACTAGTAGAAGCCGACCTCGGGGAAGATCAGTTTGGATTCCGTAGAAATACTGGAACACGTGAGGCAATACTGACCTTACGACTTATCTTAGAAGAAAGATTAAGGAAAGGCAAACCTACGTTTCTAGCATTTGTAGATTTAGAGAAAGCTTTTGACAATGTTGACTGGAATACTCTCTTTCAAATTCTAAAGGTGGCTGGGCTAAAATACTGGGAGCGAAAGGCTATTTACAATTTGTACAGAAACCAGACGGCAGTTATAAGAGTCGAGGGGTATGAAAGGGAAGCAGTGGTTGGGAAAGGAGTGAGACAGGGTTGTAGCCTCTCCCCGATGTTATTCAATCTGTATATTGAGCAAGCAGTAAAGGAAACGAAAGAAAAATTCGGAGTAGGTATTAAAATCCATGGAGAAGAAATAAAAACTTTGAGGTTTGCCGATGACATTGTAATTCTGTCAGGGACAGCAAAGTACTTGGAAGAGCAGTTGAAGGGAATGGACAGTGTCTTGAAAGGAGGATAAAAGATGAACATCAACAAAAGCAAAACGAGGATCATGGAATGTAGTCGAATTAAATCGAATGATGCTGAGGGAATTAGATTAGGAAATGAGACACTTAAAGTAGTAAAGGAGTGTTGCTATTTGGGGAGCAAAATAACTGATGAAGGTCGAAGTAGAGAGGATATAAAATGTAGACTGGCAATGGCAAGGAAAGTGTTTCTGAAGAAGAGGAATTTGTTAACATCGAGTATAGATTTAAGTGTGAGGAAGTCGTTTCTGAAAGTATTTTTGTGGAGTGTAGCCATGTATGGAAGTGAAACATGGACGATAAATAGTTTGGACAAGAAGATAATAGAAGCTTTCAAAATGTGGTGCTACAGAAGAATGCTGAAGATTAGATGGGTAGATCACGTAACTAATGAGGAGGTATTGAATAGAGTTGGCGAGAAGAGGAGTTTGTGGCACAACGTGACAAGAAGAAGGGACCGGTTGGTAGAGCATGTTCTGAGGTGTCAAGGGATCACAAATTTAGCATTGGAGGGCAGCATGGAAGGTAAAAATCGTAGAGGGAGACCAAGAGATGAATACACTAAGCAGATTCAGAAGGATGTAGGTTGCAGTAAGTACTGGGAGATGAAGAAGCTTGCACATGATAGAGTAGCATGGAGAGCTGCATCAAACCAGTCTCAGGACTGAAGACCACAACAACAACAATGTAACAATTCATTGAAACTTTCCTCTCACAATGTGACATTCAACTGACACTATAAACTGATGTCGCACCATGTACGCAGCCAGCATTGTGTTTTCTGCTACAAAGTTATTTCTTGTGCATTTTCTATTGGTATGGGTAGAAGCGTTAACATTCATGTAGTATTTCAGTTTAGTACTTGCATTATATATTGTTTTCACTAAGTGCATGTGGTGTAGAACACTGTTGTTTCATAGTTCTGAGTATCAGTTAAACATTTGGTTAACCTCGGGGATTATATCAAGTAAAATGAAAGTAGATGTAGGGAATCATCAGTTTCAAGACAACTAGGTGGAACATGGTATTTGGTTCTGAATAAGGGCTGTCCATATGTTGGCTGTAAACTGAGTCCCTATCACCCCAGAACACAACATGAAGAGTCATGATATGTAAAGGCACACACACCACAAATAAATTCTTTAAATATGTGAGGGTAAGATACAATAACATCCTTGAAAGTTGTTGGAATGAACATCAGACTTGGCAAAACAGAGGCTAAATGGTAAAATGGTGGATATGAAGTTAATGAGGTGGGTAAGTTGGTAGACATTTATGCACCCAAGCTTGTGAAAGGATTTGTTCAAAAGCTAGTAAAGTTGTTAATTCCTTTTTGTGTGCCTGTTGACAATTCCATGCTTCTACTGTATGCTGTGTTATCTCGTGTTCATAATTATTTACTTCTGCCAGAATTTTCATAAATATATGAAGATGAATACATTATTTATATGTCTACATGCCGAGCTTTTGCAGGCTTTTTCTGTAAAGGTGGCTAAATTATTTTTATTCAAGAACACACTGTGGTGTAAGAGTTGTTAAGGAGAAACATCGTCTTTAATCTAAATCTCAAAACACTTCTCCTATCTAATGGAAATTTTATTTCCATGGATAGATTGTTGACAGTTTTATAGCTCCAGATTTCACCCCTTTGCGTGCAAAGTTATATTCTTTAAATGACAATGTAGATAATTTTTCTTTCAAATGTTGTAAACAACTCAGATGGAATGTTGAGAAATACCAGCAGTGAATAAATATACTGTGAGGATGTGGTTAGTATTCCCAGCTACTTGAAGAGGTGCCCACGGAATTTAAATGGGTGAATCCTATGCATAATTATAATTAGTTTCTTTTGTGCAGCACTTACTTTTTGCCTAAGTGCAGAGTAATGTCAGACTATTATCCTATAAGACATCTGCAAATGAAAATATGTTCACTTACTGATTTCTGTATCCTTCAAAGTTGGCAATTATTCTTCAGTAAACATAGACAAACCTAAATGTTTTAGCTGATACACCATTTGGTTTTTCCAACTGAAATTTTCATTAATGTGCGCACCTGGGAACTTAAAACCTTCTGACTATATTTATTTATATTGCTATGTTAATAATGGGAATGAACCAGGGATCTTGCGAAGGTGGGGAAGCCTATGTGCCTCAGTGACAGGGCCATGCCGTGGGTGCAGCCACAACAGAGAGGTATCTGTGTAGAAGACAGAATAGCACGTGTAAGAGGGGCAGCAGCCTTTCAGTAATTGCAGGGACAACAATCGGGATGATTGACTGATCTGGCCTAGTAACATTAGCCAATGTGGCCTTGTGCTGTTACTGTCAATTGCTGAAAGCAAGAGGAAACTACAGCTGTTACATTTCTCCTGAGGGTGTACAGCTTTACTGCATGGCTTAATGGGGGTGGAAGAACAGGACATCTGGTCGGGTGAGTACAGGGTTATCAACACAAAATCAAATAAGTATAATGCAGGAGTAGGCTTAATGATGAATAAGAAAATAGGAATGTGGGTCAGTTAGGATCCCATAGGTAACAATGCAAGGCCTTGTAGAAGTCTGTGGATGATACAGGAGATAGCAAACTTAATTGACAAAAATAGAAAATATAAAAATTAAGCAGGAGGAAGAGAAAAAAATTAGGAAATAAATGAGACTGACTGAAAGTGCAAGGCCATAGAAGCCTGCATAACTATGGGCAAGATTAGAGACATTTCAAGAAACAGCTGTATGAAAATCAAAAGCTCAGATAGCAGGTCTGTACTAAGGAAAGAAGAGAAGGTGTAAGGAATACATAGCTGGTCTATATAAAGGAAACAAACAGGAGGACTGTGTTACGTTATATTATGTTGGGTTGTCTCATAAGTTTGTTTGCATTTTGTCACAGTGCAGTCACAAAAGAACACCTGAGAACACACCACACCACACAGCACAGCTACGACAGAGTGGTTGGATACCTGTCTGCTTACACACGACACACAAGGTCATGCACAATATAACTAAATAAGACGGATCAGTTTTGTATAAAAACGATGTTCAAAAAGTTTTGCATAGTTGTGCCTAATATTTTCTACTCAATGTAGCCTCCATCAGCTGTGATGCATCTGGCCCAACATTCATTCCATGATGTAAATGAACTTTGGTAAAATTCTGGGGATTGACTTTTACACCATCACTTGACACAGGAAGTAATGTCTTTCTCACTATCAAATGTTTTACCATGCAGGTGGGCCTTCAGATGACCAAAGAGGTAAAAATCAGACAGCCAAGTCTGGACGGTAGGGAGGATGAGGAACAATTTTCCAACCCATTTTCCTGACTTTCTCGTGCATCATAAGGGCTGTATGGAGTTTGGCATTGTCATCGTGTAGTCTGATGAGCTGACCCTGAAGCTGTGGTCTGTGGGTCATGACGGCATGTCGCAGCTTGTCCAATGACAAACAGTAATGGTCCCTGTTAATTGTGGAGCCAGGTTCTGAAAAGTCAATGAAAATGACACCACACTGATCCCAGAAGGAGGCCATTACCTTTCGGCCTGCTGTTCGTGAAAGTCTTGGTTTCTTCTTCCGAGCAGAACCCAGATGACGTCACTCCGTGGATTGGGTTTTGCTCTCAGGTTTGGACAAAAACAACCATGTTTCATCCTGGGTAATGATGCTGTCAAAAGACTGTTTCCACTCTTCAGTAAAAGTCTTTATGAGAACCTCGCACCCATTCTTCCTCATCGTTGTCATTTCTCTTGTCAATAATCTAGGCATTCAATGTTCACAGATTTTTCTGTACCCTAGTGACTGTACCAGTGGTACCACACTACCCAATGATAAGTGAGTCGTCACAAATCTGTCATTTTGGATGATTTGGTCAATGGTCTCCTTATTCACATCACTGACTGCCGTCTATGGTCTACCACATCATGGATTGTGCAGTAGAGAGAAATCACCTTCTTTAAACCTCTGAAACTACTGCTGGATAAACGGGAGCAACTTCCTGTGAATTGATGTGGCAGAGTCATTGCTGGTCTTGAAGAGGAACTCCATCACTGGTCGTTGTCACAACCTGACATCTACTTCACGGTCCATTATGGCTCACCTGTAAATAAAAGAAAATACTTTTATATATCGACTTATAGCTAAATGTTCCAAGTATGTTCAAAAAAATTTCATTCTCCTCCTGCAAAAAATAAAATAAGAGACAACTGTGCAAAGCTTTTTGAATGCCCTTTGTACAAACTATTTATTTCCTGCATATACACCATTATCGTTGCCATTATGTTGCCATTTCTCTGGAAGCTTATAAGTGCCATTCTTCAAAATGTGGGGGTTTTCAGGTTGATGAAGTCTTCGAGATTCAGTCTACAGTCCTCCAATGAGGAGAGGCATTTGCCATTCAGAAAATTATGCAGGGAACAGAACAGATGAAAATTGGAAGTGCCAGTGTCTGGTAAATATGTCATTTGCAGTAACACATCCCACTAAAGAGAACACAGCTTTTGACATGTTACAATAGATGTGGGTCAATCCATATGAAGTGATCAAAAAAAAAAAAAATTAAGGGTGCTTGACAACTTTTTATTTCTATAATTGTTTCTGTATTAATATATAGTAAATAACTAGTTTGAAACAGGTTTTAAAATTTTTTATCGTGAGCTGTTTCAGAGAGGCGGCCATTTTTTGCTGAGAAGTGGGTGTATATTTGTGGCTTACAGACATTTGCAATAAATTAAATCTGCACACTGAGTAATGCTATAGGAATGAAATAAACACCATTTTGTCTATCACATTCTCTTCTATAATTCATGTCAAAAACAGCCTAAAACTAATCCTATTAAGAGGAAATGGCTATCAAACTTTTAAACTACAACTGAATAAAATACAGTTTTCAAGGCTTAAAATTTCAGTGAAGGAATAAAATAACACAGCTAATTTCCTTAATTACATTAGATATGATACACAATACTGACAGAGTAGCAAGCCCAAAATAAATCTTTATTTAAAAAAATTAAAAACAGAATTCATTCTTTTTTTAACTTTGGAGACTAATATCTTTGGTAGGGCTAAGTGAGAAAAAATGATTTCTTTCACATATCTTATATCTATATGTTAGTAAACTACAGTAAAAATTTCAATGCTGGTCTGCGAGACTGAACCAGGCTATAATTTTTTGCTATATTTCTAGCATATACAGATTTAGCTGTCGTGCTTGCTTTACTCATTCCATTTTTTTCTTAATAAAGTGGGCCTATTTTATATGGTTTTGTTTTGATATAATTAGGGTTTGTTAAACTAAAGGAAAAGAATGATTTAAATATTGAAAGTGAAATTACTCCTAAACTTTTACAGGCATGAAGAAGAACTTCAAGTCTAAGCAGGCTTGGTGCTTGTAGGACAGGACCATTTTGGTGGTTGTGGAAGACCCCCATCTCAAACATTAACAGAGTCGGTGTTGAAGACTCTTACAGTGTAGATGGATGCAGTGAAACATAATATTGTGTCGTGTGATTATCTTAATAATCTAGTTCTATAACAACCCTTCCTCACGTCCCTACAACATGACCCTAACCTGTCCTCTGCAGAACTCCAGACTCTATGTTCCCTAAAAGCTAAAGACTCCAACATTATCCTCCCAGCAGACAAAGGATCTACTATGGTAGTAGCTGACTGAAAGGGGTACTAAGATGTAGACTTTCTCGGGCGGAAATGTCGTGTCCATTATAATTATCCGGGCTGTTATGCCGTGGTCAGATGGTGAATTCTTTGTCAAATCCCAACGTTTCGTCCCCGTTTACGGGATACATCTTCAAGGGGGTCTGTAGCTCGATGGAAGGTACAACACCCACTGGCTCGCTACTGACTGCCGCTAAATTCCGTGTCCGCACACTCCCGCGCTGCGGTGTGACGTCATGTGTTTTGCAAATGTCAGTGCAATTGTCCGCTGTCCGTTGCCGTCGACCACTGTTGCCATCACCCAGTAGAGGACGGGTGGTACACATCTTCTTTAACACCGGCATCCATATACCGTTTAATTTTACGCCCTCCTCCTTACGACTGAAATTATTAGGGTGTTTAGCGATTTTGATTGCCTCCCTGTAGAGCCTATCGTAATATCCGCTTGTGGCCGCTAGTACTTGCGTCTCCTCGAAACGAATATGGTGGTTCCCTGGCTGGAAAGCATGCTCCGCAATAGCTGATAGTTCCGTTTCTCCTCTTCTGCAATTACCCTTGTGGTCTTCCAAACGTTTTGAAACCGTTCTTGTAGTGGTACCCACATAAACATCTCCACAGCTGTACATCACTATGATTACTGCGTGGCTGTCTCAACACACGTTTTATTTCGGCGGACGAATATCCGTTCTTCATTAGTGCATTGTGGAGATGTTCCATCTCAGCGTCGAGCAACTCAGGTTCACAAATATTTCTAGCTCTGTTCGCTAACGTCTTGATGACACTCCGCTTCTGTTGTGGGTGGTGGTTCGAATCCCAGTGCAAATAACGGTCCGTGTGCGTGGGTTTGCGGTATACTGAGAGTCCCAAACTACCATTTTTGTTTCTAAAACTGACCAGCAAAAAACCAAATGTATGGTTCCGATATGTGGATACCAACAAACAACAGTACTTATATTTTCACAGTTGCCATCCTTTCCATGTCAAATGTCCCCACTTATACAGCTTTGGCATCCAAGGCAAACATATTTGTTCAGATGCAGTCTCTTTTACAGCAATACACCACCATTCTCACCTCAGCCTTCACTGCACATAATTATTCCACCACCCTAGTTAAAAAGCAGATTTCCTGGACCATCACATCCAATCCTGGTACCACTGATATTCGTCCGCCGAAATAAAATGTGCGTTGAGACAGCCACGCAGTAATCATAGTGATGTACAGGCTACTGCAAAATCTAAGGTTTTTCTGCCGTTTGTTAAAAATGTAACGGAAAGAATAGGGAGGATCTTGATGAAGTGGAATATCATCGTAATTTACAAGCCCACCAGGAAGATACAGGAATACCTTAAGCCTGCCAAGGACGCTCGCAAACCATTGGAAAAAGCTGGAGTGTATAGGATCCCATGCAGCTGTGGAGATGTTTGTGTGGGTACCACTACAAGAACGGTTTCAAAACGTTTGGAAGACCACAAGGGTAATTGCAGAAGAGGAGAAACGGAACTATCAGCTATTGCGGAGCATGCTTTCCAGCCAGGGAACCACCATATTCGTTTCGAGGAGACGCAAGTACTAGCGGCCACAAGCGGATATTACGATAGGCTCTACAGGGAGGCAATCGAAATCGCTAAACACCCTAATAATTTCAGTCGTAAGGAGGAGGGCGTAAAATTAAACGGTATATGGATGCCGGTGTTAAAGAAGATGTGTACCACCCGTCCACTACTGAGTGATGGCAACGGCGATCGACGACAACGGACAGCAGCCAATTGCACTGACATTTGCAAAACACGTGATGTCACGCCGCGGCGCGGGAGAGCGCAGACACGGAATTTAGCGGCAGTCAGTAGCGAGCCAGGAGGTGTGTTGGACCTTCCATCAAGCTACAGACCCCCTTGCAGGTGTCTCCCGCAGACGGGGGCTTTCCTGGGGTCCATTAGTCTTCAGCCCCTGGTTTGGTTTAGATATGTTGATGGCATCCTTACCATATGGGCTCATGGTGAGACTGAACCGCCAAAATCCTTCAAATCTCTGAATACCTTCTCCCAATTAAATTTCACATGGTCGTATTCCAGATCCCATGCCACTTTCCTTGATGTTGATCTCGTCCTCTCCAAAGGCCAGGTATACACTTCTCTCAATATTAAACATACCAACAAACAACAGTACTTATATTTTCACAGTTGCCATCCTTTCCATGTCAAATGTCCCCACCTATACAGCTTTGGCATCCAAGGCAAACATATTTGTTCAGATGCAGTCTCTTTTACAGCAATACACCACCATTCTCACCTCAGCCTTCACTGCACATAATTATTCCACCACCCTAGTTAAAAAGCAGATTTCCTGGACCATCACATCCAATCCTGGTACCACTGATCCCTCCAAAAAACAACTTGGGGATCACATCATTGGTGATTCAGTATTATCCTGGTCTGGAATGTGTTAATGAGCTCCTTTGACAGGGCCATGACTTCCCAGAACCATTCCCTGAAACTTTGCCCACCATACCTAGAATAGCTTTCTGTCACCCAATCTCTGCAATATTTGTGGCAGAACCTACGCTCCTTCTGTTCCCATCTCCCTACTCTACGGCTCCTATCCCTGTGACTGTCCCTGCTGCAAGACTTGCCCTATGCACCCTCCTACCACCACCGAGGACAGCCCTGTATTAGCAAAACATCTACTACCAAAGGGAGAGCCACCTGCGAAATGACACGTCATACATATACCAGCTGTTATGTAAACACAGTTCGGCCTTCTACATCGGCATGACTACCACTAAATTATCAATTAGGATGAATGGACATAGGCAGAGGATGTATACTGTCTACCCGCAATATCCTGTTGCAGAGCATGCTCTACAACATGAAATTTTGACCTTGGTGCCTGTTTCTCCACTCGTGCCATCTGGATTCTTTCCCCAGACACCAGTTTCTCAGAACTCGACAGGTGGTCACAAGCACTACAACATGTCCTTGGTTCTCGCCACCCACCTGGCCTTAAATTATGTTAATTTCTTCCATCTCAGCATTTCTTTACTGTAACTACTCTTTGCTTCACTCTGTGTTAGTTTTCTACATCTTTCATTGTCTTTCCTGTCTGTTTTTCACCACCCCCCTCCCACCTCTGTTACCAACAATGCACTTAGCTTTTCACTCTTATTAACTCATGCATGATTTTTAACCATTTCATGGCTACGGGCGTACATGTATGAATGGCAGGTAGAAAGGCCAGACAACTATGGGTGTAGATGTATGCCCAGCAGGCAGGAAGTCCAGGTGGCTACAGGCATTCATGTATGCCTGGCAGGCAGAAAGTCCAGATGGCTAATGACATTTATATACACCAGAGCTCGTGAGCAGGTAAACATATACAATAGAACGGCTATTCGCTGTTGTCCACATTTCTGACAACAGTGCCATTATCTGGTCATCTTTGTAATGTAGGAAAGTGCTTTAGTTTTCACCTCCCCTCAGCCCTTTCTGCTTATGAGTTTAACATTCGGCCAGTCCTCTTTACGCTCCTGGTGAGACGACAGCATTTGCATATGTAGCCTTTGCCATGTCAGGACACAATTTATCAGACAAGGAAATTGTGGATGTTCTTATGAATAGTAGCAACGAAGATTGTAGTGATACTTCGGAGCTTTCTTCCGACAATGAGTTGGATGCATCTGGAAGTATTGCTGAATTCTCTACATCACGAACAGAAGATTCTTCCTTTGAAGATGGAAAAGAAAGTATGATTGGATGGAGAATCATCGAGTGATGAAACAACACTGTTTTGTGAACAGATTTAGTGGGTTAAAACCAATCTTCGAAGAGTCAGCAAGTCGTTTAGATTTTTTTGTACTTCATGTCTATGTAATTCGTTTCTGCCATCTCTACACAGATTAATAATTATTATAAATTTATTACTGAAAAAATGATGACAGTACCCAGGAGATTAACATGCTGGAAGCATATAGAGCCAGCAGAATTTTATTGCTTCGTAGCATGTTCTCTGCTTATGCCTAAAAGTAAAAAGTTAGAAGTGAATGAATATTGGTCGACAGATTTTTTGCTTAAAACACCAATATTTTTTAACATAGTGGCCAAGAACTGGTACAAGTTGATCCTGCATTTATTGCACTTCAGTGACAGTTCCGCCACATCTCAAGATATTCTTGTAACAATACGTCTCATTGTAGATCACACAAAAAACAAATTCCGCAAGGCAGTAGTACCCTTTGAAAACCTAGTGATCAACAAAGGTCTTCTACTTTTCAAAGGAAGGCTCCAATTTAAGCAGCACATACTAAATGAATGTAGCTGTTTTAGCGTTAAAATCTTCATCCTTTGTGATGTACAAACCAACTATATTTTGGATTATATTGTCTACACTGGTGCCGCGACAGAAATAGAATCTGGAAATGCTGATTGGGAAAAATCAGGTGGTGGTGTGAGTTTGTTATTGCCATACCTCAACAAAGTTCATACCATTTATCGAGACATTTGGTATTCAAGGCCCAAATTATTCCTGTGGCTCCGTGATAAATGTACAAATACTGTCGGAACTGTATGCAAAAACCGGAAACGTCTACCACCTTTGCCAGACAAACTGAAAAATGGGGAATTACAGTTCGAGTCCTGTGGAACATTAATGGCACTAAAATGGATGGACAAGAAAGAAGTCTGGATGCTTTCCACCATAAATGGACAAGAGTTTGTGCAGAGAGAGAAAAAGGGCATAGAACGGGTCTAAACAAATGGAAACCTACCTGTGTTCTCAGCTATAATAAGTCAATTGGTGCAGTTGATAAGACAGAGATGCTGTTATGTTCCGTACAGTGCATTGGAAAGACAATGAAGTGGTACAAGAAAGCATTCTTTCATTTGACTGACTTGTGTGTGCTTAATGCAAAAACTATTTTTGAAATACAAAAGCAACAGAAGATACCATTAGCGAAATGCCACTTCGAAATAATCTGTCAGTTGCATGATAAATTTCATAGTCAAGCATGTGAAAATGTGATCTCACGGACAACCAAAGAAGAATGCCCTTTCCGACTGCAGAATAAAGAGGGACATTATCCAGGGTTCCTCGTAGCAATGGAGAAAAAGGAGATTCCCCAGAGACGCTGTGTAGTATGTACTGCTCATACACAACAAAAAATGAAATGTGTAAGATGCAAAAAGTGTGATGTGGCTCTGCATGGTACCATTTTTCGAAAAATATCACACATTAAAGAAATATTAGGCTGTTTTAGTACCTGTGTACATTTCAAGTAAAGGAAAGTAAAAAATAAAGAAAACTAAATGAAATTTAAAAAAAAACTTTTTTTATCTCTGCCAGTGGCAGTCCAAAGCCTGCGTCAAAAATGAGAATGGGAAACAACTAAAGTAAACCATACTGAATGTGATGAGCTGAAAAAGAAAACAACGAGCAAGAAGATGGTAGACATTTACTATCCGATTTCTTACTATGGAGAAATCGACTTTAGGCTTCAATTACAAACGAAACTGTGAGCCTATTGCAAAATGTCTTATCCAGATATGTTCTCTGTTTAACTCTGAGTCTGGATACATGAAACAAATTCGGTTCTAAATTTCTGTAATTATTTTTTATTTAAGATAGTAGCAACAATTGTCCGAGATTTGGTCGGTTTCACTATGCACTACTCAGTTTAAAACTACAGGGTGTCCCAAAATAATGTATATACTCTTTGAAACTGAATCTCTCTTTAATTAAAGGAGATAGAAATACAGCACAATATTTGCGGTGTACCGTATGGTCCAGCTAAACGTGGTAAATCTTCAAAATTGCCTCCTTCCACTGCAATACACCTACTGTAGTATTCCTAATCAAACAGCATCACAGGCTTACTCAATTTGCTCCTTAAGAGCATCCAGAGTTTGTGGTCTGGAGAGGACCCCATGGATATAAGTCTAGAGGAGTTAAATCAGCTATTACCGTTCCCAAGCCAGGGGCCCCATCTCACAGGTCATGGGGAAGGAGGAGGGGGAGGAGTAACAACCTTGTAAAAAACCCTGTGTCCATCTGGCTCTGGATTGTAGCACCCAGTTAGGGCCCCTACTTAGGGTTACAGGCAAAGCCTGGCCAACGGTCTCGAAGTCAGAAGAGGAATGTCACGTCCCAACAGCAGAGAGAGCGGAAGAGCCACTGAAACATATCAGGTAGTGGCTGTACTCCATGTTAGAGGCGGCTACCAAAGGCGTCTGTGTCCCCATGTCAGGGGCAGCCTGAACACATCTTCTGGGGATAACAACTTCAGTCGTATAAATGGACAGACACGAGCTGTCCCATTAAATTTTCTTCTTCTTATTATTATTTTTTTATCTCGTGGAATGGATCACACTATGGAATCGAGATTACCCCAGGGGACAATCTCCTGTTGACCAAGGTCGATGCAAGCAGGCATTCGGATTATGGGGGACATGCCAAAAAGTGCACAAGGGAAGAGTCGGAGCTCCCAAGAACCTCAAAGAAGAGTAAAACTAAAAAGACTTTCAGAATTGGAACCATAAATGTACAGACAATGATTAAGACTGGTAAACTTAAACAGGTAATAGATGAGATGTAAGAGAGAAGCATTGGAATATTAACGATGCAAGAAACAAGATACACCGATGAAGATACAGTGGAGTCGGAACGCTTCATAATACTGAAAGGGAAACCAGGAGGTAGAGTGGGAAAGGAAAGACATGCACCTAGATGCCTTGTTACGGGGTTTATAGTAGACAAAAGATAAGAGGATGGCATAACTGAAATGAAGAGCAGGTCAGAAAGGATATCAACACTGACATTTCTGGCAGGGAACTAAAAGTATACAATAATAAATGGACATGCCCCTACAAATGACAAGAACAGGAAAGACAAGAAAGTTGCAAACAGTTTCTGGGAGGAGCTAATATGATACACTGAAAAACATACCATATAGGCATGTAAAGATACTCGTATGAGAGATTGGAAGAGAGAAGCAACATAAAGGAGTAGTGGGCGACTACCCTGCACACCAGCGGACAAACAAAAATGGAGAAAGACTAATTGAACTGTGTCAAGAACACAAAATGAGATTGATGACAACACATTTCAGGGCCAAACTGTGTAAGAAAAAGACATGGGCAAACCCATGCACCTGCCTTGGGTGATTCCAAATTGACCACATAGCAATCAGCTGGACAAATGCTAAAGAGGTCAGGAAGAACACAAGAATAGAATAAGATCACTATCTTGCAGAAGTGCCTTTGGATTCCAAACAGGGACAGACTGCCACAGACGAATAGAAGAACAGAAAACAAAGGTAGGTAGAGACAAATTAAGACACAATTGATCCAGATATGAGGAAGGAAGTGAATCATTCAATGAATGGGACAACATGAAGTGAAATATGGTGAAACAGGATGAACTATAGGGAAAGGAAGAAAAGAAATGGAAGCACTGGTGGTGGAACAAGGAATGTAAGGAAGCAGCAGAGACTCGCAGGAAAGCCTGGAGAGACTGGAACAGCAAGAAGGACCCAGGAAAATGGGAAGTTTTCTTAGGAGCAAGAAAGGAAGTGGCCTGAACAATAAGATGGACCAGAAAACAGAAGATGAAGCTGGAACTGGACGAGATTGAGACCAACTTCAGGAAAACAACAGCAGACATTTTTTCAGGAAATTCAAAAAGAGTCTGATTGGATACAAGGATAGAGAACTGTTTATAAGGGATAAGAAAGGGGAGCTTGCTGTTAGTGTGAAGGAGAACTGTCAGATTTTAGCAGAGTACTTTCACAACCTGCTGAACTGTGAACCACCTGAAGACAAGATGGAACCGGGGACTGTCACAGAAGAGAGAGAGCCACACACTCTAACCAGGTATGAAGTCGCACACACCATAAGCAATGTAAAGAATAATATGGCAACTGGAGAAGATGGTATAGCAGCTGAGATGATAAAGTGGGGAGGCAACAAAGCAATAGACAACATGACCAACATAATCCACCAGATCTGGAGAACAAAGAAGTTGCCAGGATGATGGAAGAATGCAATTGTAGTACCAATACATAAGAAGGGGGACGAGAGATGAAAACAACTACAGAGGAATATCGTTATTAGAGATCGGATACAAGGTGCTGTCAAAACTATTGCTCAAGAGAGTAGAAGAACAAGTAGAAAGTGCAGTTGGCGACTACCAAGCAGGATTTAGGAAGGGAAGAGGTTGCATAGAACAGATATTTATCCTGAAGCAACTGATAGAACATAGGGCCTTAAAAAACAAAAAGACAGTAATAACCTTTGTGGACTTCACAAAGGCATGTGACTCCATGACAGACAGACTCTTGTTGGGATTCTGAAGAACAGAGGACTTGATGGAACTACGCAAGAACTCAAAAGAAATTCTGACACACACAAAAACAAGGGTGAGATTCAGAGGAGCACTGTCAGAAGAATTTGAGATCAAGACTGGTGTTAAACAGGGAGAGGGACTGTCACCATTGTTGTTCAATATAGCACTGGATGAAGTGATCAGGCAGTGGAGAGCAATAAACGAGGAAATGGGAATACCAAAGACCCATGTGGGGGACAAAAAGGACAATAGGGCTCAAGTGGACTGCCTAGCCTTTGTAGACGACATAGCAATAGTAAGTGAGATGGAAGATGACTCAAAGACACAACTCGACAACTTAAGTAAGGTAGCCAGAAAGGTGGGACTGAGGATCGCATAAAACAAGACAAAGACATTAAATACCACTGCAGACTGGGAAACACCGCAAGGCATTGTGCAAATGGTGGACAAATTTAAATACCTGGGAGAGTTTAGAATAGTAAGGAACAGAAGTAAGGAGGGAATAACAGAGAGGATAAAGAAGATGAGGGCAGCCTTCTGTATGATGAGAGAGATATACAATAAAAAGAATATATCCTCGGAGGCAAAGATAAGCCAGTACAAGGCAACAGTGATGAATACAGTATTATATGCTGCTGAGATGATGACACTAGGAAGAAATGGGGCACAACAGCTAGAGGAAAAATACTAGGTCCCAAAAGAGGTGGAGAGAGGTGGGTGCGAAGACCTAGGGGAGACTTGTACTGGAACACCAGAACAATATCCGGGGAAATCATACTAAAAATGGCAATGCTTGCTGGACATGTAGTTAGGATGAGTATGGACAGAATGATGGAAGAGAGTGTGGGAAATAACAGGGGGAACAAGGGGAAAGACAGGAACTAAGTGGGTTGTTGAATTTCGGAAGGACTGGTTGGAATTGGGGATCAAGGTCGAAAGAAAGGAAAATTGGGGAACAAATAAACACCGACCAATATGCCAGAGATCAACGACAGAGAAGAATACAGGAAAAGATTAGAGTGTCACCAGTGGAGCCGACAGGAGAAAAAGACACTGAAGATCTCGGAAGAAGAGTGGGAGAGAAGAAGAGAAAGAATGAAGAGGTTCTGGGAGAAAGAGAGGAAAATGCAGTCCACGAAGGGTCTACCCGTGGTCCTACAGAGGCTGTAACACAAGAAGAAGAAGGAGGAGGAGGAGGAGGAGGAGGAGATCATCCTATCAGTACAGCATGGAATGTGCGATTGAGAACTTCTCTCACATAAAAAAGTCAATAAGACCAGAGTCATCAAATGCAACATTTCTATGTGAGAGTCACCTGTGGCATTTTTTCCAAAAATGTATGGCCTGAGTAACCCTATAGAAGACAGCCCACGCCAGACCGATACTCCTCGTAGATTAACATGCCTTTCCTCAGCTTGTCACTGGCCCAGTACCTGCAATTGTGGCAATTAAAGGCTCTGTTAAATTTAAATAAAGATCTCTTCATCTGATGAAAGCATTAGATCCTGGAAACGTCTTCTTCTTCACATCTGCTAATAAACAGCTCACAAAATTCACTTCGCATTTCGAGATGATCCTCTTTAAGAGCATGGAAAAGTCCTGCAATGTAAGGCTTCAATTTCTGTGCCCACAAGCTTCTATTAATACTGCTTTTGCAGATCCCAATCTCACAAGAACATTGCCTCACAGATTATACAGGAATTGTGTGTATGCCTGGATTACCGCATCAATACTTTCATTGTCTGCAGAACATCTCTTTCTTCCACAATTCTCTTATCCTGCACCATTCTGTTGACATCAAATTTATCTCAGATTATTTTAACTGTTGTTGGTGGTTTTCCGAATTCAGACCTCACTCACATTCTCTGTTTTCCAGTAATACTTTAGCACCCATTCCCAAGAATCCAATGATAATGCCATGTTTATCTACAATTCTGAAACAAAAGAAAATGTTGTTATGTTTTTTACTGCTTTCTGAATTATTAACTGCAAAAACAGTTCTTCTGTCTTCTTTAATTAAAGAGATATTCAGTTTTAAAGATGTGTAAGTTATTTTGGGACACTCTGTATATATCTTGAAAGACATTCGTTCAATGTTAATGAAATTTTAATATGTTGTGGACACACAAATAGAAGGTGTAAGTCTCAAGTTACAAGAATTACTATTAAAACCAACTGTTTCTCACCTCATAATAAACATAAAACTGAAAGTGTTGGTTAGTTTCGAAGCTCTTTTCATGGCTATCAGAAACTATAACAGCTGTGACCATACAGGGTATACTATTTTTATGAAGAACATTACTGAACAGTGGTTCTGTGTGCACAGGAACAGGCAGGAAGCCTGCAGTGGATGTAGCCTACAGCAACCAAGGGGCTGAGTCTGCTTGTACCAGGCACACTCTGTGTTTCCTCCCAACAGCAGGCCAGGCAGCCAGGATGCTCAGCCCTTGTAGCCGTGAGAGGGTTAAGGAGTAATCTCTGTCTGCACATTACCCGTCTTCCACCTTTAAGGTCTCAGGTTTTCAAATCTTTTCCGGTGCAGTTCCCAACAATCAGTCTTTCCTTCTCATCCCGTACTTTAAGTCTCCCCTGACCTGCGGTTCTGGGTGACTTTACCGAAATCTACCTCTTTTTCTTAGACCTCTCCTGTCCATTTCCTTCACCCCTCTTTCTTCCTCTTCAACGCTTCTGCCTGAAGAAGAAGCCTCTGGCTCCGTAAGCTCCTCAATTACAACCGTCTTTTATGTGTGTTTTCTGCCACCGCTTGGTGAGCAGATTTTTTACCTATCCAATTAAATACTTCTATAACAGGCATTATTATTCTGCTTTCCTATTCGTAAAATGTATGAACAATGTGTTATTAAGGAAATTTGGTAATGAAGTGTGCCATAAATATTGCTGTGGTTTGATTTCTAAAGAACTTAAACATTTTAATGAGTTCAATGATGGTGTACACCATTTTTAAGCTAAGAGTGAGTAATGGAGTCTCTATGATCTGTGAGTACCATGAGAAAAAATTCATACTTAAATGTAATCACATCTTTGGGAAATACTGCTTAGACCCAGTGAAAATGTACAAGATACAAATCATTACAAATTTGAGAGAAATAAAAGTTGAACAATTGTCTTTGTTGAAAATCAGTAACTGCAGGAGAAATTAATTCCTGAGAAATTTCCTGTTGAAATTGTTTTGTGAAATAGTGTGTTTCGAATTCAAAGCCAAAGTAATAACTGACAATGACTGTCAGGATGATAGCTATATTTGTGAATACAAAATTGTATAGCAGATGAATTCTGCATGCTCTGTTTTAGGGGTGTCTTATGCTTCTAAAATTAGGAAATTGAATTCAGGGAAAAGGCAAACAGCCATTCAGACCAGAGTATTTTGATTTAAACAAAAAACTAAAAGAAAAATTTCTGTATGATCTGAAGAAGAAAAGGTGAAAATATTAAGCTTGCTCTCTGATTGATAGTCAAAAGAAAAAAATTACTATAGAATATCAAGTGCCAATCATCTGATCAAGTTTAAGCAGTGGGGGCTGGAATGACCAGTCAGAAAATGTAAAAAGTCATTACTCTGTTACAAAAATTGAAGGAAAGTTCTTTAGAAAAAAGAAAGAGATTCACTGAAACTGAATATCTAATATTGGCTGACTTTGCAGAAAATTTTACATACATTGTACAAGATGCAATTCAAGGATACATTTTGACAAATAACCAGGCAACTTTTCATTCATGTGTATTATATTTTAAGAATGAGGCTGGAAAATTCACCAGTCACTCAATCTGTATCTTAAGTAGCTATTTATAGCACAACACAGCAGTTGTACAAGCCTTTAAGTCCCATGTGATAAATTACATTAAGGAAAACTTACATTATTTAAGAACCTAATTTACTTGTCAAATGGAAGTGGTAACCAATATAAGAGTAGGAAACATTTTAGTAATATTTTTAACCACATGCAGATTTTCAGTTACAGGCCAAATGGCACCTTTTTTTTTTTTTTAAGTGCGTGTGATGAAGTGTGCAGCTCAGCTAAGCATGAAGTAAGTAGGGCCAGTTAACAAAGAATTACACGAAATCAAATTCTGATATATTTCCTTATCAAAACAGAGGGTATTCTTACTCACACTGAGAAACTTACAACCAGATTTGAAAACTGTTTGAAGACCAAAGGCACAAGAAATTTCATACTTTTGGAGTGCTATAAAACTTCTAAAACTGAAAACTGTGAGGAACATTGCACAAGCAAAATTGTTTCCTTAACTTAAGAAATTAATGACACAGTTGCATGCATTTATGATGGACAGTGGTGGTTAGCTAAGATAGAACAAATCAGCTTGGGACGCAATGACCTTCATGGCCACTTCAACTATCGGCAGGTCCCTGCGCATCTTTTAAGAAGTCAGCTACCTACAGAGTTTGGATTCTAGTTTCAAATATTTTAAGAAAAATGACAGTTCTTGAACGTCCCACAGCAACAGGAACATCAAATTTCATCCCAGGAAAACTCTTGGAGGAAAGAAGTGCGCTCCTAAATGGTCATTTAAATTTGTTAAAAAAAGAGCGTACAGCATACAAATTCTTAAATTGAAAAACACAATCTGTTGTTGTTAATGAATATATTAATTTAACAGCCAACTTTAGGCAGACTTTGAAAGTATGTCTATAATAGCTACAACTAGAAAGGAGAATCGATAGAGGTACTCAAAGTACCCTCCACCACACACCGTCAGGTGGCTTGCGGAGTATGGATGTAGATGTAGATGTAGAACTTAACTATAGTGACAAAATGTAATGAGCTCAAGATTGGTGTATGGTCAGATTCCCATTTTTAACGTAACATTCAAACAATTATTACTTGGTTCACCATAAAATACCAATATTGAAATTTTTATTGTAGTTAACTAACCCACAGATGCAAGATATGTGAAAAAGATCATACTTTTTATTTAGCCCTGCCAAAGCTATTAAGCTCCAAAGTTGAAAAGATCTGTTCTTAATTTTGTAAAAAAAAAAGTGTCATGATGAATAGTGTTATGAAAATTAGCTGTGGTGTTTTATTCCTTCATTGAAATTTTAAGCCTGGAAAACTGTATTTTATTCAACTATGATTTAAAAGTTTGGTAGCCATTTTCTCTTACTAGAATTACTTTTAGGCTATTGTTTTTGAACTAGAATTATAGAAGAGAATGTTCTAGACAAAATGATGTGTCTTTCATGCCTGTAGCATTACCCAGTCTGAAGATATTTAATTTATCGCAAATGTCTGTAAAACCTCAAATATGCCCCCACAGCTCAACAAAAATGGCGTCTCTTTGAAACAGCTCAAGGTAAAAAATTTTACAACCTGTTTCAAGTTAGTTATATACTTTATATTAACACATAAAAATTCATAGAAATCCAAAATGTTCAGGCAGCCCTTATTGTTCACTTCATATGGATTGATCCTATATGCTCTGGTGTTGTGGTGAAAAATGACATTGTGTCACTCAAGTCCAGTTGTTTCTCATCATTGGCTGCCTTGAGATGATCCAACTGTGAACAGTATGTCTCAGAAGTGATAGTCTAATTCAGAATAAGTTCGTAATACTGGATGCTCTTGCATTCCCACTAGATGCATAGCAGAATTTTTCTCGGATACCTCTGGTTGAGGAACAACAGTGGTGGCTGCACTGTCTTGTGCCATGATTTACTCTTGTGGGCATTGTTGTACATGATCCCGTTTTTCATCTCCAGGTACCAGCCATTCCAGAAGAGGAGCATTCTAATTGTATCTCAATAAGGAGTCACAGGTGGACAGCTGATGAATCAAATTCGGTTGAGTCAGTTCATGGGGAAGCCATACATTTTGAGTATTTACATAATCCAGCTTCTTCATGTTCCTGGCTACAGTAGCACAAGTGACATTGAGCTTCGATGCCAAAACCCACACTGTCACCCCCGAATGGGCTCACAACTCCTTTGTGAATACATGCTTGGCTACCAAGAGTCCCTAGCCTTTGCAACAGTACTTCCTTTCCCTGTTGCACACTCATACTTCCACTATCCCTATCCGCCTCTGCCTCTCCATTGGATGGTCTTCTTGGTAAAAACCCTGCTTGGATCTGGTTTATGATTTGGGACTAGAGTTTCGGCTTCCAGCATTTCCTACAACATTTCATTAAATAAATGTGTGGCCCCCACTGTTGGGTTTGACCTACCACCAATTTCCAAAACTCTCCAGAAGTGCAAATCATACAGGGAAGGTTGCCCAATGCGGTGTATGCTCCACCTTCGTTCCTTTCCATCTTTGCACCCATACCTTCAATAAGGTTGAACAACCAAACCCATGACAGGCACAGTAGCCATTCTGATAAGGGCCAGGGGATTTGTCAAGTACCTGAACAATGGTAGCCATCTAACCACATGCAAGGGATCACACTGCTGGTGCCTGAGTCAAAAACTACTCATGGATGCCAAGGGGTATTTTCCCACCTGACTGGGGAAAGGCGACTCTGAGCAATGGATTACTGGCCAGGTAGCCATTGCTGACAAGGGAACCTCCCCATCGCACCCCCCTCAGATTTAGTTATAAGTTGGCACAGTGGATAGGCCTTGAAAAACTGAACACAGATCAATTGAGAAAACAGGAAGAAGTTGTGTCGAACTGTGAAAAAATAAGCAAAATATAAACTCCTGGAAATTGAAATAAGAACACCGTGAATTCATTGTCCCAGGAAGGGGAACCACAGGCACATAGACACAGGCAACAGAGCATGCACAATGTCGGCACTAGTACAGTGTATATCCACCTTTCGCAGCAATGCAGGGTGCTATTCTCCCATGGAGACGATCGTAGAGATGCTGGATGTAGTCCTGTGGAACGGCTTGCCATGCCATTTCCACCTGGCGCCTCAGTTGGACCAGCGTTCGTGCTGGACGTGCAGACCGCGTGAGACGACGCTTCATCCAGTCCCAAACATGCTCAATGGGGGACAGATCCGGAGATCTTGCTGGCCAGGGTAGTTGACTTACACCTTCTAGAGCACGTTGGGTGGCACGGGATACATGCGGACGTGCATTGTCCTGTTGGAACAGCAAGTTCCCTTGCCGGTCTAGGAATGGTACAACGATGGGTTCGATGACGGTTTGGATGTACTGTGCACTATTCAGTGTCCCCTCGACGATCACCAGTGGTGTACGGCCAGTGTAGGAGATCGCTCCCCACACCATGATGCCGGGTGTTGGCCCTGTGTGCCTCGGTCGTATGCAGTCCTGATTGTGGCGCTCACCTGCACGGCGCCAAACACGCATACGACCATCATTGGCACCAAGGCAGAAGCGACTCTCATCGCTGAAGACGACACGTCTCCATTCGTCCCTCCATTCACGCCTGTCGCGACACCACTGGAGGCGGGCTGCACGATGTTGGGGCGTGAGCGGAAGACGGCCTAACGGTGTGCGGGACCGTAGCCCAGCTTCATGGAGACGGTTGCGAATGGCCCTCGCCGATACCCCAGGAGCAACAGTGTCCCTAATTTGCTGGGAAGTGGCGGTGCTGTCCCCTACGGCACTGCGTAGGATCCTACGGTCTTGGCGTGCATCCGTGCGTCGCTGCAGTCAGGTCCCAGGTCGACGGGCACGTGCACCTTCCGCCGACCACTGGCGACAACATCGATGTACTGTGGAGACCTCACGCCCCACGTGTTGAGCAATTCGGCGGTACGTCCACCCGGCCTCCCGCATGCCCACTATACGCCCTCGCTCAAAGTCCGTCAACTGCACATACGGTTCACGTCCACGCTGTCGCGGCATGCTACCAGTGTTAAAGACTGCGATGGAGCTCCGTATGCCACGGCAAACTGGCTGACACTGACGGCGGTGGTGCACAAATGTTGCGCAGCTAGCGCCATTCGACAGCCAACACCGCGGGTCCTGGTGTGTTCGCTGTCCCGTGCGTGTGATCATTGCTTGTACAGCCCTCTCGCAGTGTCCGGAGCAAGTATGGTGGGTCTGACACACCGGTGTCAATGTGTTCTTTTTTCCATTTCCAGGAGTGTACAAACTATGTAGTTCATGGGAAGATATGCAACATCAAGGAGACTGGGAATGCGGGAGCGCTGTGGTCTCGTGGTAACGTGAGCAGCTGTGGAACGAAAGGTCCTTGGTTCAAATCTTCCATCGAGTGAAAAGTTTAATTTTTTATTTTCAGTTTATGTGACAAACTCTTATGTTTTCATCACTTTTTTGGCAGTGATTATCACATCCACAAGAAAACCTAAATCGGGCAAGGTAGAAGAATATTTTTACCCATTCGCCAAGTGTACAAGTTAGGTGGGTCGACAACATATTCCTGTCATGTGACGCACATGCTGTCACCAGTGTCGTATAGAATATATCAGATCTGTTTTCCTGTGGAGGAATCGGTTGACCTATGACCTTGCGATCAAATGTTTTCGGTTCCCATTGGAGAGGCACGTCCTTTCGTTTACTAATCGCACGGTTTTGCGATGCGGTCATAAAACACAGACACTAAACTTATTACAGTGAACAGAGACGTCAATGAACGAATGGACAGATAATAACTATGCAAAAATAAAGAAAGTAAAATTTTCACTCCAGGGAAGACTTGAACCAAGGACCTCTCGTTCTGCAACTGCTCACGCTACCACGGGACCACGGCGCTCCTGAGCTCACATTGTCCATGATGTTGCCTATGTGGCCCATGGACTACTCAGTTTGTATATTTTGCTTATTTTTTTTACAGTCTCACACAACTTCTTCCTGTTTTCTCAATTGATCTGTGTTCAGTTTATCAAGGCCTATCCACTGTGCCAACTTACAACTAAATCTGAGGGGGGTGCGATGGGGAGGTTCCCTTGTGAGTATAGGTGGGGAAAGCCCCTGTTCAAAGTGGATGGCACCATGGCGGATGAGCCGCAAATGAAGCAGATGAAGTTATTTCCTGCTATTTGCAATACAGCAGCAGCTGTCACTATGGGAAGAAAGTCCTTGTTTAATGCAGAGAGATAAGAGGCTAAAATGTTCCCTTCTTTGGCTATGCCATGAGAGGAATATAGGGCTAAGTGGCATGCAGAGAAATACTCCCCCCAGTACTCGGTTTGCACAAGCACTCATAGGGATTCCTCTTGATCACAAAACCCTTATTCTTTGTGGAGAACATAGGAGACAAGTTTGGGGAACTGGAAGTCATTTCTAAAATGAAAAGTAGGTCAGTTTTGATGAAATCGGCATGCCCTGTCCACTCACCTCCGTTGCGCACTTGTAACAAGCTGGGCGACATACAGGTGACTGTCATTACTTATAGTAGTCTAAATGTGGTTCAGGGTATTATTTTCCACTGAGATCTGCACTTGCAATCAGATGATGAGCTACGCACCAACTTGCAGTGATGGGCTGTGCAATGTGTCTGTAATGTCTTCAGGTGGCCAAAGGACAATAGGGTTGCTACTGGTGCCTTCATCTCGACCTTTGAGGATGATCCACTGTCCGAAAAGGCCAAGATGATGGTATACAGCAGTGGTATGGAACTATATGCCCCCAACCATCTATTCAATGCTTCAAATGTTTGAAATTTGGGCACATGTATTTGCATTGCAAAGCTATAACCATCTGTAGAAATTGTGGACGACTGCTGCATGCGTACACTCCTTGTGCCCCTGCCACCCTTCTCTCTGCCCCCCTCTGTGTCAATTGTCTAAAGCACCATTCTCCCTGCTCACCAGATTGCACTATTTTCCTGAAAGAGAAGTAAATGCAAGAATATAAGACTCTGGACAGACTAACTTTTCAAGAGGCTAAGAAGAAGCATGAATGGTTGCAGCCAGAATGTATAACAGTGCCATATGATACAGCTATGACATCACCCCTTTTGTGATAGTACTCCCACCTGTTACGCCTACATTGGTACCTCAGGGCTGCTCGACCATGCCTGCCCTCCAGGTCATTGGGGGCTCTCACCTTGTTGCTTCCCCCACACCTAGTTTGGGATCATTGGCTTCCCACTTACAGGGACATTGGCCCCCACCTCCCAGTCAAAGACAATTCACCCTTCTCTGTCTTCTCTCGCAAGGACACCTCCTTCCAATGTTTCTGCTGTCTACAACCGGACAGCAACCAGTGGCTGAAGGAGCCACAGTCTGCTGGTTGCAGGGCTTTGTGATCATCTTCATTACCTGACACTGATTCAGAGAAGCCCTTGCAAACAACCAAATCCTCTAAAGAGAGGGAAGATAAGAAGAAGGGGATGTCAGTGGACCACATGCCACCAAATTCTGCCTGTTCCAAATCTGTGGATGTGGTGGGGATTCCTGTGGTCCCAGGTCGCGCCACACAATGGAACCCAGAACCTGTATGTGTCAATGTCATGAACCTTCTACCAGTGGCAACTTGTCTCCTTGGTCCCTTCATGACCTACATCAAAAACGTTATCTTCCAGTATAATTGTTTTTACCACCACCTGGCTGAGCTACGACATCTTTTAAGATGCTTTCTGCATGGTCTTTCAGGCTGGTTTCCAGCAACATGGCCTCTGGCCCATCTTGGATATCTGGGATATTATAAGAATCTGCTACCTATGATAGGACATTTGGCAGAGTCCGAACACTCTATACAGCGAAGTTGTACGGCTCAATAGTTCTTTAGAGGCTATGGTTGTTCGGGTAAGGGCATTTCAGGATAATACCATCTGCAATGTTTACCTCTCTCCCAATGTTAAGTGCCTCAGAATATATTGCTTCATTGGTGTCTCACCTCCTCCCCCCCTCCCCCCTTCTATTCCTATTCTTGGGTGATTTCAATACCCATAAAGCTTTTTGGGGTAGAAAGCCCTCAAAAACTTACTGGCACAATTTGACTATTGCTCTTGAATACTTGTGCCCCACACACTTCAGTGTTGTTCACAGCTCTGTCGCACTGACCACTCAACTACTGGGGGCGGACGGCTCTCAACAGTGTTGACTGGTGTGCTTTTGCCTCTACTGTCGCCCTTGGTTCCCTGACACATGGAGATATGGATGAGGCAGCCATTCTTTTGGCAGCTGGTGTAGCGATGCCCCATTCCTTGGGACTGCCCCAACAGAAATTGCAGAGGCAGGCTCTACAATGCCATGAATGGCACCCATAAATGGAACACCTCATTGCCTTTCAGCAGCTCTGTGCCCGGGTCCACCAACTAACAAAATGACAGAAGCATGAATACTGCAAATGGTGCATTTCAACAATCAGACCACATTCCTGTCCTTCACAAGTTTTGGCAAAGATCAGACGCCTCTACGAACACCAGACACCTGCAGCTGTACCTGGTATTACCTTGAATGGCACTGTCTACAGTGACCCGGATGCCATTGCTGAACATTTTGCTCTGCATTATGCCTGAGCCTATTAGAGAATTATAAGTCTGCCTGTTGTGTCCTAAAACAGCAGGTGGAGTAAAAGCAATTATCTTTTACTTTATGCCACCTGGAGCCATATAATGCTCCATTCAGCAAGTGGGAATTCATCAGTGTCCTAGCCCTTTGCCCTGATAAAGCCACACGGCCAGTCCACATCCACAACCAAATGCTCAGTCACCTATCGGTGGATTGTCAACATCATATCCTCTGAACTCCAGTTGTTTCTCCCACCACCTCTCCTCCAGGCCCACTCTCATACACCACCTCTATGGGTCATCTCTTGGTCACAGCTACATCTTGACCTATCACAAGATCCGAAAGACAGTTCAGTGTGGGGCCCTCCGTCACCAATTTTTCTCCATCCTTGGCACACCCCGAGGTTCAGAAGTAGTCTATACTAATGGCTCAATTGTTGCTGATCACGTAGGCTTTGCTTATGATCATGTGGGACTTGCTGAACTGCACTCCTTGCCAGATTGTTGTAGTGTTTTCACTGTGCAGTTGGTAGCCATATTTGTACTCTTGGGCATATTTGTTCCTTCACTGGTGAGTCCTTTCTCGTCTACAGCAGCTCCTTGAGGAGTTTGTACACTCTCAACCAGTGTTACCCATGCCATTCCTTGGTGATGGCTATCCAGGATTCACTGTATGACTTTGAAAACTGTGGAAGCTCAGTGTCCTTTGTCAGACCCCAGGCCATGTTGGGATTCCAGGAATGAACTAACTGATAGCCTGGCTAGATTGGTATTACACCATTAAGTTTTAAGGATCTGGAATACAGAATGTCTCACTGTGACTTCACCAGACAAACTACGGGTGATAAAGAAGACTATGAGTCTGTAGAGGCCCTCCATGCAAGCCCTCTCAAGAACTCTACCATCCTTTGATGGCTCCACATTGGCCATACTCGGCTGAATCATGGTCATCTCCTCCATTGCAGGCACCCACCCCACTGTCATTGTGGTTCCCATTTGATGGTGGTCCACATTTTGCTAAACTGTTTCAACCTAGACACCATGCAGCAGACTCTTAAACTCCTTGACTAACTGCTCCTGGTGTTAGGAGATGGCGCATCACTGGATGACTTATTTTGACATTTTATTCATGTGCATTGTGAGGTGGTTTTCCCCTTATGATAGTAAAACAGCATAAGATATCAGAAATGTTACTTCTTGTTTTCCATAGCTTGTAAACATACATTCACACTGTTCCATCCAATGCCAGGCACAAGCATACAATTACATGTCCAGTTGCACATCAGCTTGTATACCTCTACATTGTAGAGGTGGTTTGTGATGTTCGCCTGCTCTACTTCTTCATTAATGGTTCTTGATGTCGATGTGCTGCATTGTGATACTGGCTAAAAAAAGGGGGCCTGGAATTTCAACACTGACTACTGCAAACAATGTCACTGACATGTGCACAGTTGGGTTTCACAGTTCTTTACTTTCACTGTTCACAATCCTCCAATATATGCATTTGATATGACCAGTGCACTATTGTTTAACTTTCAATAAGCCTGATTAATAGCTTTCAGGTAAACATCAGCGTACTGCTATCGTAGTTTAGTGTTGAATATCTATGAGCAGTAAAAGCCTAACCACACAGTTCACAATTGTTGCAGAATAATACAGTACATATTGAACAGACACTGCCATTGTTTTAACACATGGCCTAATTGTGTGAGACTTATTTCACAGTTAAGTTGATGCATTGTTGTTGGCCTAAACAGAATGGGTTTCTCGTATGTAAATTGGCCATGGACTGACTGTCTTGGGACCAAAAAGAAACATGATAAAAGGCTTTCCTTCCTTCTCAATGTGAGCATTCTCAAGTGCATGAGAGTACATAATGATCTGAAAAATAAACAAACTGCTCTAACAGTGCAGTATCATGTAAGTAAAAAATTTTCAAATTTATGATTCAGTCTGTATATTGAGCAAGCAGTAAAGGAAATGAAAGAAAAGTTTGGAGTAGGTATTAAAATCCATGGAGAAGAAATAAAAACTTTGAGGTTCGCCGATGACATTGTAATTCTGTCAGAGACAGCAAAGGACTTGGAAGAGCAGTTGAACGGAATGGACAGTGTCTTGAAAGGAGGGTATAAGATGAACATCAACAAAAGCATAAAGGAGTTTTGCTATTTGGGGAGCAAAATAACTGATGATGGTTGAAGTAGAGAGGATATAAAAATGTAAACTGGCAATGGCAAGGAAAGCATTTCTGAAGAGGAGAAATTTGCTAACATCGAGTATTGATTTAAATGTCAGGAAGTCGTTTCTGAAAGTATTTGTATGGAGTGTAGCCATGTATGGAAGTGAAACATGGACAATAAATAGTTTAGACAAAAAGAGAATAGAAGCTTTCAAAATGTGGTGCTAAAGAAGAATGCTGAAGATTAGACGGGTAGATCACATAACTAATGAGGAGGTATTGAATAGAATTGGGGAGAAGAGGAGTTTGTGGCACAACTTGACTAGAAAAAGGGAGTGGTTGGTAGGACATGTTCTGAGGCATCAAGGGATCACCAATTTAGTACTGGAGGGCAGCATGGAGGGTAAAAATTAGAGGGAGACCGAGAGATGAATACACTAAACATATTCAGAAGGATGTAGGCTGCAGTAGGTACTGGGAGATGAAGAGGCTTGCACAGGATAGAATAGCATAGAGAGCTGCATCAAACCAGTCTCAGGACTGAAGACCACAAAAACAACATGATTCATTACTCTGATAAAATGACTTGTGTTAGAGGAATAATAATGTAATTGCTACCTTTAATGCTTTTCGGGTTTATTCAAAAGATGGTAGGGTTCCTGTGTGTGCTGCTTTCTTCAGCAAGATTTTTGGCATTGGTCAAAGAAGAGTGCATACCATCACTTATGGCCTTAAAACAGGTGGAGGAGTGCTTTAGAAGAAAGGAGGAGACCATAAAGCTGGAAAGTATAGTGCAAAAAAAGGAAAAGTTAACTGAATTCATTTCACATCTACAACCAAGGAAGAGTCATTGCTCCAGAAGTAAGAGCCAGCGCCTTTATTGTCGAAGTGACCTGAGTATAAACAAACTTTTCCTCATGTATAATAGTTCCATCACATCTGATCTGAAAGTGAAGAAAACATTTTATACGAAAATATTTAATACAAAATTTAATCTAGGTTTTGAAACTCCAGCAAGTGATACCTGTAGCTTCTGCCATAGAATGTAACACCAAATGAAAACTGATACAGACATCAACACAAAGAATAAGCTAATGATTGAACTTGGGTCACATAAATTAAGAGCTAGAGCTTTTCAAAAATTAATGAAGCAGATGTATGACTGTAACCTGACATTTGCCTTTGATTTACCTCTCCCAAAATTATCTGTTGGTGAGGCATACTATGCAAGACAAGATATCTCTGTATTCCTTTTGTGTAACAAATGTGGCAGGTGTGAACCTACATTTTACATTTGGAATGAAAAACAGGCAGGTAGAGGGTCACAAGTAATTTCCTTGGCCATCACCGATTTCGTAAAGAAATTGATGATTGACACATCTGTTACATTTCTCAGATTGTTTGCAGATGGATGTGCTAGCCAAAACAAAAATCAGCATGTTATTAATGCAATTGCTTTCAAATTATTCAAAGAATCTCCAGTGCATGTGACTGATGTACTTCTCTGCTTTCCAGTTCAAGGACATTCCTTTTTACCCCCTGACAGAGTATTTTAATGAGTAGAAAAGAAACTTTGTAATATTTCAGAAATATTGAATCCATACATGTAGCAAGATGTTTATGCAGAAGTGGGCAAAACCAGGATTTCGGGGAAAAACTGGGAAATATTTGATTTCGAGGAATTAAGTACAATTTTGAAGCCTGTATATGGGACTAGTGATCTGAAAAGCATCCATCTGAAGAAATATATGGTAGGTGAAAGGATATCTGATGTGAAAGTCAAAACTCACATCACCTAGTATTCCGATGATCTTTCAAAGTGCTTTTAGCCATTATGCAAATGTTGATACATCTTGAACAAACTATCATATATTACCAAAATGTCATCACTGATGAGGTTGAAACAAGAAAAGAAAGATGATGTGGTGAAACTACTAAGCCTCAGATATGGAAACAACTGGAGAGAAAATGAAATACTTGAATTTTTCACTCAGACTATCAGCCTTCCATGCAATGAACTTATTGTCCAAGATACTGTTTGTGATTGTTTAGAAGATGAGCCTGTTTTGGGAAAAATATTGTGGACTTTCTTATTGTAAATGAAGCACATTTTCGTTTTTATTCCTACTTTTGGTGTTAACATGTTTTACTGAATGCTAAGAAATGAATTTTCAAACAATAAAAAGTATTTTTACCAGTTCTATGTCACTGAAAACTAATTGAAATGGATTGTGTCCAAAATAGCTTACATCAAAAGGCAGATTGTCCAACAGAACCCAACAAAATGCATTTTGTCCATCACTAAAGTGCACGTAGCTTGAAAGTATAAAAAGTAATTTCCATGTATTAAACACTTTTTTGATCTACAGCCCCACCTGAGTGTGTGCTGTAAAATTTGTAAAAATTAATCAAATATTTTTTGTGATATACATTTTTTGCTTCTCATGAAAAATGTACTTTTTGGGACATAATGCATTTTGAAAAGTAGCTCCTCATTTGTTTGTAATTCAACAATAGAATTGTTGTTATGAAACAATTACTGATGTTTCCATATAACACAAGATACTAACTAGGAATAGTCAAAACAAATTAGGAAATTGATGACAAACACAAAACTAAACACAAAATTAGATCTGTTGCTATATTCTTTAAGACTGAGGGCCAACCTTTCTCTTTTACGAAAATGCAGATTACACTCACGTATGTTAATGGTAATTAGTCAAAATTGAAAAAATGAATTTTAAGAAGGCAGGTGGCAAAACAAGAAAGAAAATTAAAAGATCCCAGCTTGCTTCATCACATTACCCCCTCATTGGATTGACCAGACAGATATTGCAAATAACTAACTGGGCAAAATGAAATTTTCACTCTGCAGTGGAGTGTGTGCTGATATTAAACTTCCTGGCAGATTAAAACTGTGTGCTGGACCAAGACTCGAACTCGGGTACTTTGCCTCATGCGGGCAAGTGTTCTACCGTCTGAGCTACCCAAACATGACTCACGCCCTGACCTCACAGCTTTACTTCTGCCAGTACCTCACATCCTACCTTTCAAACTTTACAGAAGCTCTCCTGCGAACCTTGCAGAACTAGCACTTCTGAAAGAAAGGATATTGCAGAGACATGGCTTAGCCAGAGCCTGGAGGATGTTTCCAGAATGAGATTTTCACTCTGCAGCGGAGTGTGTGCATGAAACTTCCTGGCAAATTAAAACTGTGTGCTCAAACTCAGGTACTTAGTACAGCTTTTGCTCTGAAATTACCTTATTCTTATTCACTCATCTACTGCTGCTGCTACGGTTGTCATCTCGAGTCGTCATCTGCACAGCTGCATCCACCTGTGTGCTGATTGGATGCTCCTTTTCTCAGTGGCTGCTTCCATAGAACCTGCTCACTGGTTGGCTGCTGTCATACTGTGGCCATGAAAATCAAGTGCTGATTGGCTGTCACATTTCCTTCGTTAAAATCACTGTACTGTAAACCGCTCTTGTGATACTGGCTGAAAAATGGGGGGTGGAATTTCAACACTGACTATTGCAAATAATGTAACCGACAGATGCACAGTTGTGTTTCACAGTACTTCACTTTCACTGTTCACAACCCTCCAATATACACAGTTAATATGACCAGTGCACTATTGTTCAACTTTCGATAAGCCTGTTTAATAGTTTTCAGGCAAACATCAGCACACTGCTACCACAGTTTACTGTTGAATATCTGTGAGCAGTAAATGTTTAACCACACAGTTCACAGTTCTTGCAGAATAATATGGTACATATTGAACAGACACTGCCATTGTTTTAACACACGGCCTAATTGTGTGAGACTTATTTCGCAGTTAAGTTGATGAATTGTTGTTGACCTAAACAGCATGGGTTTCTCGTATGTAAAGTGGTCATGGACTGACTGTCTTGAGACCAAAAATTGGTCCTTTACATATCATCACAATAATAGGTACTAAACTATACATTGTCTGATGTTTAATTTACAGAAATTACAATTAAAACATCACTCATTAAATTAACTGAATGCATCAAAAAATTGTTTCATTTTAACAGTTTCTTCTAGCATGTGCATTAAGCTGAATTATTTGTTTATGAATCATGAAATTAACAGATGTAGTTATACAAACAATACTTTTGATGAAACTTGTAATTACTTTGGAATTGATTAAGAGATGGCTTTGTGATTCCATAGATTTTCTCGGCACCTTATATGTTTATGCTCTTCATGGGCATGCTGCTGGATGTGATCATCTTCACTACATGATATTTCAGCAATCCATCTGGCTGCCATCTTCAGGTGCGACCGCTAAGTACACAATCAGGCCAGAACAGAGAGCTGGATTTGCTAACATGTTTTCGAGTAGAGCCAATTAAATACTTTAAGTGTCCTAGTGATTCTTTTTCCAAATGTTTGCCATTATTATAGAATTTATATTTGTTTGTAAGTCAGCAGTAGAATTTAAGTCATGAAACAATTACTGATTTCACCCTATAACAAAAGATGCTGACTAGGAATAGTCAAAATAAATTAGGAAATTGATGACATGGTTAAAACTAAGCACAAAATTAGATCTGTTGCTATATTCTTTAAGACTGAGGGCCAACCTTCCACTTTTATGAAAAAGCAGATTATACTCACGTACTTTATGGTAATTAGTGAAAGTCGAAAAAATGATTTTTAAGGACCCAGATGGCAAAACAAGATAGGAATTAAAAAGATACCAGCTTGTTTCGTCACAGGTTAGGCATGCTTCGTCACAGGTTAGGCAACTGTGTTACCCCAGGTGGCATGGCGGGTGCAGGGTTTGTAGGTGCTACAGATGGCACAAGAAGCAAAATTAATGAACTTATGAGACAACCCAATTGAAAGAGACGAACATGCGATAAGGTGTATACTGTGAGAAGAATTTGACAGAGCACTGGATAAAATTCCCTCAGAATTATTGAGATCCTTAGGAGAGACAGATTAATTCTACATGTTGTGCTAGGTACGAGAATTGTTCAGAAAGTAAGGTGACTTTATATTTTTATGAAAAAAACATTTATTTAGTCATCAATATTCATGTTATCCCCTTCAGAGTAATTTCTCTCAGATACAATACACTTATGCCATTGCTTCTTCCAATCCTCAAAGCACTTCTCATAAGCACTTTTTGGTACAACCTTGAGGACTGCCAGCGATTCAGTTTTTATTTCATCAGTCGTTGAAAATCATCAGCCTTTCATAGGTCTCTTCAGTTTTGGGAACAAGAAGAAGTCGTAAGGGGTCAAATCTGGTGAATAGATGGCTGAGGCATGATTGTTGTGATTTTAGCCAAAAAATCTCTCACAAGCAACAACAAATAAGCAGACACATTGCCGTGATGTAAATGCCATGGATTGTTTTTCCACTATTCTGGATGTTTTTCACTTACTGATTCTTGCAAATGGCATATAACATCAAGGTAATACTCTTGACCATATGACCTTGAGGCAAAAATTCAAGATGGACTATGACACTAACTGAAAAAAAAAAAAAAAAAAAAAAAAACTGAGTGAAATATGATCGAACTTGGCGTGGTTTTTTTGGTCTTGGCTCTCCAGGATTCTTTCTTTGGGACAATTGGGCTTTGGTTTCAATGCCATAATTGTAAACCAATGTGTTGTGACCAATTATGACTCTTTTGAGCAAATCAGGATCATCATTGATGTTATTCAAGAGCTCCTGAGTGATGCTCATGCAACTGTTCTTCTGATCAAAATTGAGAACTTTTGGAACAAACTTCGCTGACACATGTCTCACTCCCAAAACATCCAAAAAAATTGCATGACATGAGCCGACCAATATGCCAACATCTTCAGCAACTTCTATTACAATGATTTGATGATTTTCCAAAACAATTTTCTTTACAGCTTTGATGTTATCATCTGTTGTTGATGTTTTGGGTCATTCAGAGTGAGATTTGTCATTGGTGTCTTCTCGGCCATCTTGGAAGAGTTTGTACCACTTGTAAACATTTCTTTTACTTAGAGCAGACTCACCATATACCACTGTCAACATTTCAAGCATTTTAGAGCACTTGATTTAATTTTTCATACACCATCTGATGCAAATCTTTGCTCCATTTTTTATAATAATCGAAAATCGCCGAGCACACTAAAACATGCCTAACCTTTCTATCTGCCAAAAACAAATAAAGTATGCTGTACACTTAAAACTGTGAACATATGTTCGGGGCATGTGTACCAACATAACAAAGAAAAAGATTGATAATTGAATGTACACCGCCTGCGCAATTTAAAAAGTTCACCTAATTTTTTGAACAGCCCTCATATATGAGACAGGCAGGTGGTGAGAGGTGTCAATACTACCAAATCATTGCTTTAAGAAGTCATGGTTGCAAAATACTGAAACAAATTTTTTACAGAAGAATGGAAAACTGGCAAAAGCCGACCATGAGAAAGATTTGTATGGGCTTCAGAGAAATGTAGGAACAATAAAGGCAATACTGACCTTGTCACTTATCCTACAAGATGGCTGAATAAAGGCAAACCTACATTTATACCATTTGTAGAGTTAGAGAAAGCTTTTGACAATGTTGACTGGGCTACACTCTCAAAAATTCTGAAGGTGGCAGCAATAAAATACAGGAAGCAAAAGGTTATTTACAACTTGTACAGCAAACAATTTGCAGTTATAAGAGTTGAACAGCATGTAAGAGAAGCCATAGTTGAGAAGGGAGTGAGAGAACATTGTAGCCTACCTCCCTTATTCAGTCTGTACATTGAGCAAGGAGTAAAAGAAACCAAGTTGAAATTTAGAAAGAGAGCTCAAGGAGAAGAAACAAAAATTTTAATGCTTGCTGATTGCATTGTAATTCTGTCAGAGACTGCAAATGATTTGGAAGGGCATTAAATGAATTTGCAGTTACAAATAAGGACAACCATCAGCTGTAGAATGGAATGATGTCAATGAAAATTTGTGCTGGACTGGGACTCAAACTCGGATTTCCTGCTTATTGTGAGCAGTCACCTTACCATTTGGCTGTCCATGCACAACTCATGGCTAGACCCAAACTTCCATATGTCACCAACCATGTGTCTTACCTGTGCTCATACATCTATATTCCCATACAGGTCAGATGTTGTACTTGAAAATCACTTGTCTGGTATCGGCAGAGAAATATGATATTGCAGTGCCTGTTTTATTCTGATATGATGTGAAGTTCATTTGTACATGCATGCATTGTAATCAGAATAACACAGGCACTGCAATAACATATTTGGAAGAGCAGTTGAATGGAATGGGTAGTGTCTTGAAAAGAGATTATAAGATGAACATCAACAAAGGTAATGGAGTGTAATTGAATTAAATCAGATTAGGAAATAAGAAATTAAAAGTGGTAGATGAGTTTTACTATTTGAGCAGTAAAGTAACTGGTGGTGGCTGAAGAAGAAAAGATATAAAATGAAGACTAGCTGTAGCAAGAAAAGTGTTTTTGAAATGGGGGAGTGTCAACATCTAACACTAAATTAAATCTTAGGCAGCCTTCTCTAAAGTGTAACCTTTACAGAAGTCAATCGTGGACAATAAGCAGTTCAGACAAGAAGAGACTAGAAGTATTTGAAATGTGGAACCATAGAAGAAAGCAGAAGATCAGGTTGATAAATTGAACAACAAATGAGGAGATGCTCAGTTTGAATTGGGACAAAAAGAAATTTGTGGCACAACTAAAAGAAAGGATCAGTTGATAAGACACATCCAAGACATCAAGGAATCGTCAGTTTGGTAATGGAGGAAAGTGGCAAAGGGGTGGGATGAGTGTTAAAATGGTAGAAACAGACAGACAGACAGAGGCTTGACTACATTAAGATAGTTCAAGTTTATGCAATTTGCAAAATTTATGCAAAGATGAAGTGGCTTGCAGAGGATTGACTAGCACGGAGAACTGTGTCAAACCAGTCTGCTGTGCTAACTGAAGAGCATCACCATAACAAGAACACAGTAGGTGGGATATTTTCAACAATATGAAACTGGATGAGCCATGTTCCTTAAAATTTTTAAGCTAGCCCATTTATGCAAAAACTAGTCACTAACTACTACAAAATCATCATTTACTCTGTTGCTGCTTCATTGCTTGAGTTCACAACAATGCATGTATAATCTGCAGGTAGAGGCCCGTCCACACGCAACGATCTGTCTGCGCAAATGTCTGCACACATGAAATCTACGCAGACAGATCGTTGCGTGTGGACAGAAGATTTGCACCAATGTGAGGTGTGTGCAAACCTGGAAGTTGGAGTTGGAGGTTTGAGCGAAACCTCTCAAATCTGTGGGTTCAAACCACATCTGCGCAGACAAGTTGGAGCGTGTGGACAGAAGATCACCGCAAATCTGGCACGAATCAGCTGTTTGTTCAGTCTAGTGTTTGTATTTGTGCGCACAGGGCATTAAATGGCTGATTCTCGTCAGTGTTCTCGAGAGTTTGTAAGTGAATTAATTGAAGTATATAGAAACCACTCATGTTTGTGGAAGATTAAAAGTAAAGAATATAGTGACCCAGACAAAAAGACAGCAGCATACAATGCTCTAATTGAAAAATTGCGGGCAGCTGACGCCTCGGCAAACAGAGAAACGATAATAAAAAAAAAAAAATTTTAAATTCGTTGCGAACTGGCGAAGTTATTTGCGGATGGATGTCGAAACTTATAATTATCTCTTAAAGCTTGTAACCCCTCATATTATGAGAAAAAACACTTGTATGAGAAGGGCAATTTCTCCTCATGAACGGCTGGCGGTAACATTAAGATTCCTAGCAACAGGAAGGAGCTACAAGGATTTGGAATTTTCAGTTGCAATATCGAAACAAGCGTTGAGTAAAATAATACCCAACACATGTGAAGCTATTTACGCTGTCCTGAAGGATGAGTTCATGAAGGCAAGTAAAGTAAATTAAGTTTGTCAATGAACTGTTTACCGAAAAGAGTTATCCAAAGTTCAGAAATCTAGAAGATCTGGTGTAAGAGTAGATCAAGTACACCAGCCAACATTATGGTATTTTGATTTGCTTGGCTTTCTTAGTGATCAAGAAACGCCAAGACCAAGCAGGAGTACAATTGAAGATGAAATTGGAGTGTCAATGTGCCATGAATTGGAACACGAGATAATGTAAAACAAAACAGGTTCGCCCTGCAACTCTCAATTGAAGATGAAATTGGAGTGTCAATGTGCCATGAAGTGGAACACAATGTAATGTAAAACAAAACGGGTTCGCCCTGCAACTCTCACAGTAAATGTACGTGAGAAAACTGCTTTCGCTTTAGCAGCCACTGTCTACACCATTTTGAGCGCTTTCTCTGTTTCCTGCGGTTGGTCTGAAAAGTTTTTTGCAACACAAGTTGCGAACAGAGACCACAACAGAACTTCCTCCATTTCTATATTTCAAAATAACTAAATTAAATTTTTGACGTTTACGGGGAGCGTAGTCGCTTGCCACTGATATTTCTTTTCTACACCGACAGATGGCGGGCGTGTAGTAGATTGGGGTTTGTGTCGTGTGAACACACCACATTTGCAGCGATCTTTTGCACATACAGACATCTGCGCCGATGTCTGCGCAGACAGATCGTTGCGTGTGGACCGGGCTTAGGAGTAATTCTGCCTCCCAATTCAAGTAAAATGACTGATCCTTAACATAAACCAAGAACACTAGTGATCCAGTAATTGAGCCCTCTGGACTTGCTTTGTAATTTTTCTCCATTCTGTTTATAATAAAGAACTAACTCAGGCTTGTGCTGAACTACATCTTTAATAAAAACTTAACTTCTATAACAGAATATTATGAGTGACACCATCATATTCCTATGATAAGTCATAAGATTGCAACTGGTGATATTTTATGATTTAAGGATTTAAAAATTTGCTCAGTAACTGTAGAAATAGCTGACTCAGTAGAGTGACCCTTTTGAAATCCAAACTGTGATCAGCTAATTATCCCATTATTACAAAGGTGGGTAATGGTCCTGTAGTCCATTACCTCCACAAAAGTTTTTGAAAATGAAGTCAGGAGTGACATATACCTATTGACACCTGATGAGTCATCTTTCTTTGTCATAAAGGGTGGAACTGAAAGCTAAATCACTATTCCATTGCCTCAGCATTTTAGAGATTAATACAAATTTTGGAAAATTGCTGGGGTATTTTCTTGTGTGTTCTATCTGTAGGAGCCCATAGAATAATGGGAAAAGTGAACTACATGCAGGCTATCTTTTATTAATGCTGGGTGTCTGGAAATTCACATTTAGCCTCTTCAGCAAGTAATATGGCATTGAGCCTTAATATGAAATACTGTTTTTTTTTTTTTTTAATATTGTACTCCATCATTTGTTGAACAACCTAGATCAAACATGTGAGTGTATTGATTACCAGGTGGGGTTACTACGAGGGTTTACTGAAAAGTAATGCCTCCACCTTCGTAACTCTTCAACAGTTGGCAGTATTGGTATGCGGCAGGTACTGGCTTGTTCTGTAGACTCTTCTCTACAGCTCCAGTTGGTGGGAAGCCTTAGCATTGAAAGGTTGTGTTCTTACAGTGTGAAGTATGGAACCCTGTGCAGGTGGTCGGTCAATGCGATTTAAGCAACATGTGGTCATTGAATTCTTGACAGCAGAAGGTGTAAGCCCAAAGGAGATTCATCAGAGAATTAAAGCAGTTTAAGGTGATTGTGTTGATGTGAGTACTGTGCATCATTGGGTGTGTAAGTTTAAAGATGTTGAGGCGGGAACGTCTGACCTGCATGACACCCCAGCAGAACTTCAGAGACTGAATCTCACCACCGTACGGCATCCTACATACAGTCCGTCTGACTTCCATCTGTCCCCAACAATGAAAGACAATCTGCGGGGACATCATTATGCTTCTAATGAAGACATTGAGAGAACTTTGAGACTGTGGTTGTGGAAACAGAGTGTCAACTTCTTCCGTGATGGCTTCAGAAAACTTGTTCATCACTGGCTGCTGATTATGTGGAAAAGTGAATATTGATAATTAAGTGTCACATTCTAAGGACTATTTCTGCATTTCATTTATTAAAATATTCCCATCCAAACCCAATTAACGAAGGTGGAGGCATTACTTTTCATTCAACCCTCATATATAGAGTGAAAAACAAGAAGTACTACAAGGAACAAGATGTTAATGCTTAATACTATCATTGCTTGACAGTGTGTTTCCAAATGCTCTACCAAATTGTTATTTCCATTTTATGCATAAAATTTCAATAATTGACCCAATTGTAGCCTTCAGGTGCTGCAAGTTTTGCTGTTATGTGTATTCACTATCTGGACTCCTACCAAAATTGTTTCTGTTGGTGGAAATAAATACTACAAATGCCTAATCATGTGAGTGCATATATTTTGCAACATTTGAAGAGCACACTGTCTTGATTGATTCCTGTAGTGCTTTCAATAGTGCACTATTAACCATTCGCACTGAGAAAACCTGTGAGATCTCATTAAGGTTGGTGGTGAATGTACTATAGGAATCAACCAAGACAGTGCGTCCTGCAAAAGTTGCAGAATGTATGCACTCATACGATTCATCATTTGAAATATTTAATCCCATAAATAGAAACAATTTTGGACACTGAAATTAATGCAGATACATTCAGTATTTTTCACCGTACTATGCTCCTGTCATTGTATAACAAGGGTTTACTTATTTTGAAGCTCACAGCCATATCAGAGGTGACACAGCATTCGAGGTTATCCATTTCTGGCACATGGCTACATGTAGTAGTGAGACGGTGACAGGGTCAAGCTGACAATTTTCTGGTCTCTGTAGTTAGAAACAGTGAATAAATGACTCAGTTGTTAGACTAAGGAAGTAGATGTGGTAATGATAAGTAAATGAGATTTTTGCATTGGTTTCATGGTGTACTTTCATTGCTTGTTCACTGGTTTACAATGAACATGCAGAACAGCACAGATACTGTGAATTTTAAAATTTTCCCGGCGATTTGACTGTTCAAACAAATTTCGGGCTTGCAGCCAGTCGTCATTCAATACTTCGCACAATATTTCAACTGGGCACCTGCCAGTCATCTTCAGGTGAGCCGTCGCAGACTGGTGAAAACGTCCTCCGTTCTGCAATATATAGCATACTGTAACTATTCTGCACATGCGTCGAAAACTTGATAGTTGAACCACAATGCCCGCCGGCAGCACCCTCGCTGGTGGAATAGCAGAACTCAGTCACCCTCTGTGTTGCTGTTTGCCACGGCCGTCGAAGCACTCTGCCGTCTTCGATTTGAGCAAATCGTGGGGATGATGGGATTCCATGCACTGTCCAGCTGGTAGCCACTGTCACGGTTTAACAGATTTTCCGCCAGTCGTATTTCTACGGATTCTTTAATAATGGAGTGAAAGACGTTGCTGTGGAAAAAATCATTGTTTTCTCATACTCCATTGAATGTCCAGTAGAAATACGATGTTCAGCAATAGCGGACTTGCTTGGCTGCAAAAGGCGGGTGTAACGTTGATGTTCAGTGCAGCGTTCTTTCACGGTGCGTGTGGTTTGACCTATGTAAGCCATACCACATTGGCACGGTATCTTGTAAATTCTGGCCTTTTGTAGTAACAGATTGTCTTTAACTGATCCCACAAGGTCCACAATCTTTGATGGTGGGCGGAAAACCACTTTTACCTGAAATTTTTGGAGGATTCTTGCTATTTTAAACAAAGTGTTGCCAACAAAAGGAAGAAAAGCTAAAGATTGTTCCGGCATGTTCTCCTCTTTATTCACTTCCTGCTTCTTAGTTTTAACTGTTAGTGCCCTGTTAATCTGCCGGATGGAATACCCATTTTCGCTGAATACTGTCTTTAGATAGGCAAGTTCTTGAGGTAAGCTATCTAGATCTGAAACAGTATGAGCTCTATGAACAAGTGTTTTAAGCAAACTCATGGTTTGCGATGGGTGATGGCAACTCGATGCTTGCAGGTACAAATCAGTATGAGTGGGTTTCTGGTAAACTGAATGCCCTAGAGAACCATCATTCTTCCTTCGAACCAGGACATCCAAGAAAGGCAAACAACCATCTTTCTCTATTTCCATGGTGAACAGGATATTGCTATGAATGGAGTTGAGGTGATGTAGAAACTCCATTAATTTATCTTCTCCATGAGGCCACACTATGAAAGTGTAATCCACATACCACCAAAAAACTGTTGGCTTCAGGGCAGCTGATTCAAGCGCTGTCTCTTCAAAATCCTCCATAAAAAGGTTGGCCACCAAAGGAGACAGGGGACTACCCATGGCGACACTGTCAGTCTGTTCAAAATATTCTTAATTAAACATAAAATAAGTTGAGGAAAGAGCGTGCCTGAACAAAGCAGTGATATCAACAGGAAACATGTTACCAATCAGTGTGAAAGAATCTGCAAGAGGAACTTTTGTAAAAAGTGAGACCACATCAAAACTTACTAGAAGGTCTACACTGCTAAGACGAAGAGCCCCCAGTCTATTGATAAAATCAGCTGAGTTTCGTATGTGATGTGAGCACTTGCCTATGAAAGGTCTCAGTAAGGAAGCGAGATGTTTAGCTAAATCATATGTAGGAGCTCCAATGTTGCTCACTATTGGATGCAGAAGAAGATCCTCTTTATGAATCTTTGGAAGGCCATACAGTCTTGGAGGTACACAACCATGTGGTCTTAACCTTTTGATGGCCTCTTGCGGTAAGGAGGAGGAATTTAATAGTGCTGAAGTTTTTCGTTGCACACGTCCTGTAGGATCGTAATCAATCCTCCTATAGGTGGAGTCACTTAGCAGACCGTACATCTTATCTTTATACACACCACGAGGTAACAAAACAGTTGCATTACCTTTGTCAGCTTTCAATACCACTACGTCAGGGTCCTCTCTCAGATTTCGTAATGCAGCCCTTTCTGCAGAGGTTAAATTACTGTGTTGAGTAGGAGCCTTCAACAGAGCACGGCAAGTTTCCCTTCTTATTTCGTCTGCAGCATCCAAAGGAAGACATCGTACAGCTTCTTCAAGACCACTCAAAATACTTATTAATGGTGGTGCTGTAGGTGTAGGTGCAAAATTGAGTCCCTTGCTTAATACAGACAGCGTAGCGTCATCCAAATTCTTCTCCATGAGATTGACAATGGAACGTCGTACCATTATCCCTTCTGGCGACGGCTTCTGTGGCAACAGTCGATCAAATTTTGATATCTGCCGACAATTAGCATCATTGTGGATCCACTCGAACTTGGCCAAAGTCACTCCATCAACCCAGTCCCATGATACCAGAGAAAGATACCTTGCAACCTTCAGATGTAACTGGTAAAGTTCTGCTGAAATAGCATCTAACCTTCGTCTTGTATATCAAATCCTCTCCTTGATGATAGCATGACTAGCAGTAGCGGTCTTAATGAAATGAGTCACTCTAGCAAATCTCAATAAAAAGGTTAATGAACTTAAAAGCTTTGCTCTTTTACCACGTAGCTTCTGGAAACTTCGGATATGTGAGGCCATCTCCTCCCTGTAAAGGCGTCTGATGTGAATTTTAAAATTTGCAAAGCAAAGCTTTTAAGTTCATTAACCTTTTTATTGAGATGTCGGGACCATGGCATTATACCAAAATTTGCTAGAGTGACTATTATTAATTGAGTGCACACAGAAATGTGTGGCACCTTTGGACCCGAAGGTCTTTGCTTTCACTTTGGTTATGTTTTCTCAGCACACTACATTTGTACAGCCATGTTGTATTTGCCTTGTTCTGTGCTTAAATTAATGTTCATTCGACAGATAAAGCGTGTTATTACCGATCTATGACATGTAATATTCACAGTGGTGACCTCAACATTGTCACTGTGCATTCGGGAATTATTTTATGCTTCATTTCACCATTAACAGACTTTGTGTGCTGGTCCACATTGTCTTCAGAACAATGGATCTACCAGTGTCCTTTTGTGCTAATTCCTCGCACCCTATTAACTGTGCTTGCATATTTACTAGTATAACTAATGCGCATTTGGTGAAAACTGAACAATTACCTGGACCCAGACATGCAGGCGGCCACTTAACCATAACTGGCCCAACATTTTCACTGTCAAGTGCAACTACACAGCAACGGTTGCTACACAGACAGTGCATGCCGCTTAGTGACATTGTGAACAATATTCGAGTGATGGACGTAGTGGTTCACCGCCCACGTTCAGTTTGGTCTGATGTGCCAACGAAATTCAAGAACTGTAATTCAAATGATCATGTTCATGGGATCACACATTCTTGCGTGCCTGATGTCATAGCACCGCCCCCACATGCCATCTCGGCAACACCGGTCACCTTGACCGCGGTGGTTTCCGTGACCACCGCTCCGTGGTCAGTCACACCACAATCGCCTTCCGCCCGCTTTCGTAACGGCACCGGCCGTTCCACCGGCACTGGTTACTGGATCAGCCCTGCCACGGTTGCACTGCGACCGCTTTCCACCTGCTGTTGCAACGGCACCGGCCATTACATCCACACTGCATTCGCCTTCGGGCCTGCAGTTGGGACACATTGTGCCATTGGTTGCACCGGCTCACTCCACATCATGTGCTCGCAGCTGCCCCCCCCCCCCCCCCCCCCCACACAGACCTCGGGCGGCACATCATCCAGTGCTACTGCACCCCTGGTGTCAGCTTCCTAACCCACTCACACAGATCTTCGCCTCCCAGTGCTGCATAAACATGTGTTACCCAGCAGGTTCCCTAAGCTGCCTGTGTTGCAAAAGGACAACCCTAAGACTTGGTTCGCACTGGTGGATCATCTACTGGATATTCACGGGGTTTCAGATGATGATGCACATTTCATCTGCCTAGTGAGCCACCTCTGTGCTCATCCGGACCCCATCAGTGATCTGTTCCTCTCACCATCCATCTTGCCCAAGTAGTAAATGGGGAAATATTGCTCATTAAATGCCTTTCTTGCCCACCAGCAGAGGCTATCCGCCACATAATCCATGATGAGCACCTCGATAACTGCACACCATTGCAGCTTTGGCGGCTCCTTTGTGCATTAATTGATGATCATGCACTCCCAGTCACTGTGCTGTTGACCTTGTGGGTGGTCAAACTTCCTTTGGACCTACAACTTCACCTGCTGTCTCATGTAGCTGACCTTCTCGAGGTTCATCTATGTATGGCCAATCAGGCCTATGCAGTCATTCATCACTGACACTGCCTGTCACATGCTGCCTGCTACCTCCTGACAGGGGCCAATGCTGCCCAAGCAGCAGCCTGAGCAGTCTCAGGCAATGACGCAGTCAGCTGCATCACACAACTACTCCACACAGCCTCGCCTCCAGGCTTACCCACTATGCTGCTACCATACCACTTATGGCAACACCGCTCACAACTGCCATATAAATCTGGAAGGCACGTTTAGGAACCACGTTGCGTCGCGAACGTCCACGGCGCCTACCATCCAAGACCACACTACTTGCTCCAGTGGCATGATGCCTCTATGTTACGGACTTGTCATCGGGCACTAGCTTTCTCGTCAACACTGGTGCCAACGTCAGCATTATCCCGGCCAAAGACGCAGGCAGAATGCTTTCTCCTGCTAATCTTGCTTTGATTCCGGCAAATCACTCTCCTATTCCAGTTCTTGGATCCATCAAGATGTCGCTTCGCCTGTCACCAGTCACCACATTTCCTTTGACTTTCCGTGTCACTGATGTGGATGAACCTGTGATCGGGTTGGACTTTCTACACTATTACGAACTTTCACCAGACCTGCAGGCCGCAGTGCTCTGCCACCCATCTGGTTCTACTGATCCATGCTTGAATGAGTTTGGCATGACTCTGCTCTCCATCCCCTTGGCTACACTTTCCACATGTGCATCTCTTCTCGAAGGTATTACTGCATGACTCTCTGATTTATCAGATGTTCATACACAGATTGATGGGCTCTGCACACATAACGAGGCATTACGCACTCACATTCTCACCGCCTCTGCTGAATTGGATCAAGCATGGAGTATGATTCGCAGATTGTCCGCAGAGCTGCATTCACACTGCATCGCTCCAGTGTCAAGTTTCCCTCCTCCTGCTGCCGGTTCCACGCTGTTGCAGGTGAATCTACAAGACGCTCATGTTCTTGCTTTGCGAGATCCTTCACATCGTGTGGATGCCACACCATGTCCTCCATCGCCGTCTACTGCCGACACCCCACCCACTCCATTCCCCCCCCCCCCCCCCCCCCACCCTGCCTGCCACCCTTCGCAGGTATTGGCCATCAGCAATGGCACTCATATAGAAACCACACCATTGACAGCCCACCTGTACGTTATAAAGCTAGACATCTTAACGCTTCCAAACTTGTGCAAGCAAAATAAATTGTTCAGGATTTATTGGCTTCCGGCATGCTCTGACCATCAGACAGCAACTAGTCTTCACCTATCCACCTTGTTCCTAAGAAGGATGGCTCACTATGAATGTGGGGGGACTACAGGTCCCTTTATGCTCAGACAATTGTCTACATCTACCCCATTCCTCATATCCAGGATTTCATGCAATTACTGCATGGCTCGAAGTTCTTCTCTGCTTTAGATTGTTCGAAGATGTATCACCAAATTCCCATGCACCCACCGAATATTCCGATGATGTTCATCATCACATGCTTTGGCCTATTTGAATACTGTTACATGCCTTAGGGGTTGAAAAATGTTGTGCAGACATGGCAACGGTTCATTGATTCCATTTTGCTAACTCTGCCTTTTGCTTTTGCTTATTCAGATGACATCCTGATTTTTTCCTCGTCTGCCGAGGAGCACCAGTTTCACCTTGATGCAGTTTGTTTGGCTCTCGCGGCCAATGGTGTGGTGATAAACCATTACAAATGTCAACTCTGTTCTACATCAGTTACATTCCTTGACCATACGGTCTCAGCCAATGGCCTCCAATCTCCAACCAACATATTCTCATAATGAAACCATTCTCTCACTGCCTCTTCCTGTGGATTATGCTCAACTGCATCGTTTTCTGGGTATGGTAAACTTTTATCGACACCACACGCCTCATGCTGCCTCTGTCCAATCAGCCCTTACAGATGTGTTCTCTGGTAAAAATACCATGGGGAAGCGAAACATGGGCTGGATTAAGCCCATGCTCAATGCATTTGATAATCTGAAAACTGTGATCACGAATGCGATCACTCTCACCCACCCCGTTCTCAAAGCCCGTATTTCTATTTCGACCAATGCTAGCAAGTCAGCTGTGTGCACTTTCTTACAACTTCACACCATGGACTCCACTCGACTGCTCCATTTCTTTTCAAAAAATCTAACCAGGAGTCAGTGTAAGTGGTCAGCTTTCGACTGCAAGCTTCTCGCGGTTTGTGAGGCAGTCAAACACTTCTTGAGTGACCTGGAGGTGCGTCCTTTCACTATCTACTCGGACCACAAACCTCTTGTTGATGCAATACACCACCCGAAGAAGGACCTCCCACCACGACTCTTCCAGAACATGGACTTTATTTGCCAACATTCCTCAGACACTTGTTACATCCGCGGTGCGGAAAATGTTGTAGCTGACTATCTATCTTGTATCTCGGTGCTCTCCACACCCTTGAACTTAGACGACCTTGCCTTACTCCATACTGAAGATGAGGATACACAGCGATTGGTTTTGGACAATGAGTCTTCACTGGCTATCAAACCTGTTGTCCTGCACGGGTCAATGACCCTGTTCCTCTGTGACATTTCTATAGGCTCCCCCCGCCCCTTGGTGCCGTCTGCTCTTTGGCGTGGGCTTTTCGATGCTATACACAACCTGGTCCAGCCCGGAATGTGGGCAATGACAAGACTAATCACTGAATATTTTGTCTGGCCCGGTGTGTGGCATGATTGCCGCTCCTGGACCCACGCGTGTGTCCCTTGTCAAAGTAGTAAAGTGGGCAGACAAGCACAGCCTCCTTTAGAACAGTTTGACATCCCCAGGGGTTGCCTTCAGCATGTGCACATTGACATGGTCAGCCCTCTCCCCCCTTGTGAGGGGTACAAATACATATTGTCTATGATCGACCGCACAACCCGTTGGGTTGAGGCAATGTGTCTTGTCAACATAATGGCAGAGACCATAGCTCGCAGTTTCCTACCAACGTGGGTCATGATATTTGGCTATCCCCTTTCACTTACTATGGATCTTGAATGACAATTCAGAGTCCACACTTTTCGCTCGACTGTGCAAGCTGTGCAGAGTATCAAAATTCCACACTATGGCCTATCACTCACAGGCAAGTGGCCTGGTTGAGCAATGGCACTGAACTCTAAAAGCTGCTCTCATGTGCCATGGTGGTCTTCGGTCTGAGGCACTTCCTTGGCTCTTACTTGGCATTCGTTCTGCCCACAAGGAGGACCTGAATGCTTCTCTGGTGGAGATCTCATATGGAGAACCCCTCCTCCTGCCAGCTGATTTTGTTGAGGATGCACCCCTGACTGATGCAATCAATCTTCCAGCCCTTGTAAAATGAGTGCATGCGCATGTCGCCTGCCTTTGACCACCTCTGCTTTGTGCTCATTCTTTGCCACCGGTGTTTGTATGCAAAGACCTGGCATTGTGCAAGTTTGTAATGCTGTGCAACGACTCCATATGTGTGGCCTTGCAACCACCTTACTTGGGTCCGCACCGCATCATATGCCATGGAGCGAATACTTTCTTGATACTTCTCAATGAACAACCCAGTATGGTTTCAGTTAACCGATTAAAACCAGCACGGTCCCTCGCCGAACCATGTTTTATCACCTCTGGTCTGCCTGCCATGCCACGCTGTCACGAAGATTTTGCGCTCAAGTGAGAGAGCTTCCCTTTCCACCGTGCTCTGCACTGCCGGAGGGGGGGTGGGGGGGGGGGGAGGGCCTCTGTGACACTTCTGGCATAAAGCACCACATCTTTGGACCTGAGGCTCTTTGCTTTCACTTTGGCTATGTCTTTTCAGTGTGCTACGTTTGTACAGCCATGTTGTATTCGCCTTGTTCTGTGCTTAAATAAATGTTCATTCGACAGCTAAAGTGTGTTATTACCGAACTACAACAGGTAATATCCACAAATGTATGCTATTTTATGACACAAATCACAAAAAGGAGCCAGATTCTATTTCATTAATCAAAATCTTAGGTTCAGTTGCACATATCAGAGGAAGTGACAGACATATACAGATACTTACATGCAAATGTACAAAAGGAACCACTAACCACAACCAGTAGGCACATTCAGGCAAGTTTTATGAGTCCTTTTTTGTGTAAAAGCTTAATTGAATATAATTCTGCACTCATGTAATTTCTGCTGTTGGCTGTTGGTCGTCTGATGTGCTCGGTGGAACTCTGTCTTGGTTGACTTTTGATGGTCTCTATATACTGACTTAAGGGCTATTTTCTTACAGTTGGTATGTGACTGCGTCACTTTTTTGCATACAGTTTACACTTGGCTATTGTGAAATCAGCAGTTTCTTAAGGTGTATGACCACCTACTGAACTGATGAAAGTGACTTGGCACCTTGTCTCCATTTAAGTTACCTGGCTTTACTGTTAATATTCATATGTAGGTGACTTTTTTTTATTTTTATGGCAAACTTTTCTGATTCTGTCATTGCACTTCTCATCCTGGGAGAATATTTCTCCTCAAATCATAGGAACTAATTTACAATATTTTATTGTATAAGTAGCATAGGTGTATACATATACATAAAGAAACATGTGTTTTTTCAGATGAATATACATACATGGTTTACCTTTTATTAACACGTCCCTGAAACACAAATATGTTCAATATGTAATCACTTATTTTCCACCCTTCATCTGCATCCCTGTGTATCCATGATGAACCATTGGGGTTAGGAAAAATTTCGATTTGGGGGTGCACTTCTTGTGAATTTTTGCCAACACACACACACACACACACAGTCATAACATTTCTTTTCTTCACACTTCCTGTGCTGTATACTGTATTTGATATGCCAAAAATCTCTCCTATGGTTATGAGAGTAGTGGTGGTAATTACTGCATAGACACAGAAACGCCTGTTTTCCAGTTGGATCTCTCAGTCTCTTTTACTCTTCTATGAAATACTAAATTATTTTCTAATTAATTTATGTGCTGCCCAATCCTTTCTGTTTGCTGTGTTGCTACATTTAGGTTAACAGGGGGAAAGTGACTCATGGTTGGCCTGCCTCTGAAGACAGATTATGATGTCTCCCCCTCCTATGCCCTTGGCATTTCCCATGTGTAATATCCTCTTTAATTAGTTTTAAGATAGAATTTAGCCTTTTCTTCCTGCTCTATATTTTAGAACACATCTACTCAATTGTATCACAGCTTCGTATGTCTAAAGTTAAAACAACTTTTTGAATTAGTTTGGCTGCGCCATTACAAACATGTTATTCATTAATTGGACTACTACATTTGGTCCACAAGTCCTTATAACAAAGAAAGATTCTCTCCATTGGCTTGTTAACTTCTTTGACCACCCTCTTCTCACACTTTTGTCGTATACTGTCTATTGCCTTAAATTCCTTGTGGTTTTGAGCTCAAAGAATTCCTTATCCTTCTTCTTACATTCCTTATTAAAACTGTTTCCAGGGCTCTCGAGTGTCCAGCTGGATGCGATCGTTGAAGTCCCACGATATTTCAATGAATAACCTTTTTGCCATCATCAGATGGTTCTGATTCCATTCCATCGGAACCATCTGATGACGGCAAAAAGGTTATTCGCCAAAATATCGTGGGACTTCAACGATCGCATCTGGCTGGACACCCAAGAGCCCTGAAAACAACACATATGCTGGGAAAGCCTCCGATTACTTATTAGAACTCTTTGCCATCTGATCCATCTGGCACATCCAATCCTTATGTTCTGTTACATAATCATCATAGTTGCCTTATACTCTGTCTGAATCCCACTGCAGGATCCTGGGATATTACATATTCTCCAGAAAAATAGCTCTAATCGGTGAATCCAGTTGATGAAGACAATCTGTCTTTATGCCAAAAAGTGACAAAATGCACTCACTCATCACAGTTTTCCTGACTTGTTTTCACATAACAATGTAAATATTTTATTAGTATCTGGCATGTTCTTTTGACTGTTCCATTTGAATGCAGATGGTATGCACAAGATTGAATTTTCTCAGTTTTCAGTAAACAACTCTCTTTAGGACGTTACATAGGAATTTTGACCATTGGTAATCAGCAGTACTGATAGTATTCCATAATTGCAGACTATTTTATACACCAAATCTCCTGCTAATGTGTTGGCATCCTGTTGTTCTACAGGCTCTGCTAAGACAAGTTTTGTGAGGGCACTCTGAAACACAAGGATGTATCCATTACCTTTCTCTGTTATCTGAAGCAAACCAGCCATGTCAATATCACAATGAGTGAGTACCTGGTTAGGTATTTTGATCAGCACTTAGGGCATCTTGCCCTTATTCTGCGTAATTTTGTTCTTCTGATAAGTTTTGCAACTTTGAATGTACTCTTGTATGTCATTCTTCATACCTCTCCATAAGCTATACTTTTTAAGATGGTAATGAATGCGGCAGATCTCTTGGTGTCCACCTGTAGGCAAATTGTGAAACTGCTTCAAAATAGCTGGTTTATCTTCTTCACTAATCACTGATAGCTGATCATTTTGTTCTATATCATCAGCTTCTTCCGTACTACTAATGACTGCAGCTAGATTCCTGATATGCCTAGCAATCCATTTACTACTGCATTTTGTGATCTCTTTTTGTAAATAATCTCAGTCATATTCTGGCAGTTTAATTCTGAATTTCATTGATCTTGATGATGGGTTACTTATACGCGCCAACCATTTCAAGGATTAGTGATCAGGACATACAATAAATTTTCTTCTGTACACATTAAGCTGGTAGTGCTTCACTGCCCACAGTATGGCTAAGAGTGTTCCCTCAATCATACTACATCCTTTTTCAGTGCAGTTCAGCATTCTAGATGCAAGGCTACTGGCGAATCCTATCTGGATTATCCTGGACTCAGAAGGCAGTGATTGCTTCTTTGCTGGAATGTGTTGTGATTATGAACTGCTTTGTAAAGTCAGGATAGTGTAGGACTGAGGGACTAACTATTACTCTTTTAATTCTTGGAAATCTGCTTCCTGATGTACTGACCACTTGTAGTTTGCTTCCTTCATTATTTATTCATGTGATGGTTTCTCTATCTGGCTGAGGTCCTTGATAAATGATCAGTAAAATGACTCTATCCCCTGAAAGATCTTCAATTGTTTCATAGTACTGGGTCTGGGGTATTCTTTTATTGTACTTACCCTGTGAGTCGGGTTTTAATTCATCCATCACAACTATGTGCCCTAAGTATGAGGGTCACTCCAAAAGAAATGCACACTACCCCTTTTTTTTTAAATCCATCTTTCATTCTACATGTCTGAAAGTTTTACAGTGTGTAGATACATCCTTTAGGAACAATATTTTCATTTCTCCACATAATTTCTGTCCCTCTCAACTGCCTTACGCCATCTTGGAACCAGCGCCTGTATACCTGCACGTAAAATTCTCGACCAACCTGCTGGAGCCACTGTTTGGCAGCGTGCACAAGGAAGTCATCATCTCATCATCTTCAAACCTTGTTCCACGAAGAGAGCCTTTCAGTTTCCCAATGAGATGATAGTCACATGGAGCCAGGTCAGGACTGTAAGGCAGGTGTTTCATTGTTGTCCATCTGAGTTTTGTGATCACTTCCATGGTTTTTTGACTGACATGTGGCCACGAATTGTCTTGCAACAGCAAAACATCCTGCTTTTGCTGATGTGGTTGAACACAACTCAGTCGTACTGTCCCAAAAGTTTGTTGCACACCGTTTTAATTGTTTCTTTGTGAGCTGCTGACAACATCTTGGGAACCCACCTGGCACAAACCTCTTTTAATGCCAACACTTTCAGTATTCTGCAAACACTTCCTTCCCCTATCCCAATGTAGCATGACAATTCATTCACTGTGATGTGTCTGTCAGCAGTCACCAACTCGTTAACTCTCTGCACATTGTCTGGTGTGTGTGCAGTACGAGGCCTGCCGCTGTGAGGACAATCCTCAATATTGCCGTGCTCACTTTCATCACGTAACCTGCTTTCCCACCAACTAACTGTACTGTGATCGACAGCAGCATCTCCATACAACTTTTTCAACCTTCTGTGGATGTTTCCCACTGTCTCATTTCCACAGCACAAGAATTCTATGACAGCACGTTGCTTCTGATGAACGTCAAGCATAGCAGCCATCTTGAAGACATGCTGTGATGGCGCCACTCACAGGAAAATGTTGAACTAAGTTTGAAAACAAGTGGGAAGGATGTATCTACACACTGTAAGACTTTCACACATGCAGAATGAAAATTGTATTTTTACAAAATAGTGTGCATTTCTTTTGGAGTGACCCTCGTAAGCTGCTTTCTTCTATAGGAACTCACATGTGTAAACTTGTAATTTTGTGTTGTACATTTAGAACCTCTCAAATGCCTCTCCAAGTCTGGCTTCACATTCTTCAAATGAAACTTCAAACCTGACAACATCATCTAAATATATGAACATCTCATGTCATAGAAGTCCAGTTAGTACAGTTTGACTCAACCTCTGAAAAGTGGCTCCACCAGCTATTATTCCCATCAGTAACCTCTTTTCCTTGTAATGTGCTTCTGGTGTAGAGAAGGCTATTTTCTCTCAATCTTTCTCATTCAACAGTATCTGATGGTAGCCCTTTGCATAGTCTAAAGTGGTGAAGTACAAGGGCTATTGGGAAAGTAAGTTGTGATTGGTTACAAAATGGAAATCACTGTGAAAATCTGGTGAAGCTTTGCACAAATGTGTTGGGCAGCGCCTCCAATATGCCTGTTGATCACATCACATCACTCTTCTCAGTTCTGAGTGCACAGTGAGAATGTGATGTTATGCCTAGGAAATAGTATCTCCCACCAAGTATCAGGGCCTGGTGAGAAATTTCACCTGATGTCGTGCAACCCATATAAACCAACCGTCAAGTTGTTCCTTCCTCATGACAACTCTCAGTTGCACTATGCAGAGGCAATGAAGATGCTCTTGCAGCATTTTCAATGGGAAGTGTTAGATGACCCACAGTACAGCCCATAACTGGCTGGCCTGAGTTTCATCTCATCTCACATGAACTGGTGGATTTGAAGACAATGTTGTGGCACAGTAGATCAGCAAAGGGTATTAGTGGAAAGCACAGAGGACTGCCTTCTATGACAAGAGTATTGGAAAGTTGGCACAATGCTATGACAGATGTCTAAGTTGGAGCAATTTTCACAGTGGTTTCCTTTCCAGGACTGATCAGAACTTACTTTCTGAATAACCCTCATATTTGGCTTTCCCTAAGCTCTCTAAAATTTTGAATATCGGGTACCAGAAATACAGTGCCAATGCAGCTGTCATTTAACATTTGGTAGGCTATGACTGTCCTCCACTTTTGCTTCCCTGATGCAGCCATCTTATTTAGAATAATCAATAATGGAAAAAATCATGAAACATGTAATATTATGCAATATGTTGTTCAATAATAGAAGTTCTTTTTTCTTCATGCAAGTGAGCCATTCAAACAACTTTTTTAATCTGTTGACTTGTGACCAGTCTCTTGGTTCCTCTGAAACTATACTATGTATTTGGTAATTCTTGCCTTCTGCCATGTGGTATTGTGCCTCTCTTCACCTTGGGACATTTTTATATAGCTTCTTCTTCCATGGTATTCAAAATACATATGACACAAGTGTGCTGCAGGTCAATATACTCCCATCTGCAACAGGTGCTTCTCCATTATTCCTTCTGTCAGACATGTTGTCTGCACATCAATCCTTAAAATCTTTTAATCTCTTGGGGCTATTCATACAAAGTCTCACAGGTTCTCTTTCCTTTCCATCTGCTGCTCAACTTTGTTCCTTGTTTCTCATAGATGTGGTGCCCTGTCACTTCTTATTTCTTCTGGTTCTTCACTCCAGAGGTCTCCATATTTCTGATACTACCTTGATTCCTACTGATACTTTTGGTATCACATTTGCCCTTGTAATCCATCTCTCTCAGCTGCCCAATGTCCGCTACATGCAACACTGCTCCTTTCGTGGCAGCTCTGTCCCAGTTCAGCTCCTGTTCCACCTGTAACAATACTGTATTCCCTTCTGGCAGTGGCTTTCCTTTGTACTCAACAATGCTAATCCCTTTATTATGCTAACCTGAGTGGCACTACCTACTATGAAACTTTGATGTTACCATGCTTCTCTGTGTGTGTCTTATGTTTATGAAATTATTTCTGCTCTTGCAGCCTACAGAGTACAGCTTTGTGGCACAGGTAGATTGCATTCTCACGCTGTTTTTTTGTTTTCCGGTTTCTGAGTCTATGTATTTACCAGCCTAGCATTGGCATTACACTGTCAGGCCAAGTGTCCAGTTACTGTACAAATATAACATTTCACAGGTCTTGTCTTATCACACAGTCCTAAATGCCCTTGAAGATCACACTGATGACACACTATTGGCCACATGTTTCCAATCTGTGCTGACCTCTGCGTAGTGTTTCATCTGTGCTCCTTGGCAGTCACGGAGGCTGAGGTATCCATTTCTGTGCTGCATAATAATTCAGCTACAATGCATATATTTTTCTGACATGACTTTCCTTGTGCAGTTGCATGATGGCATTCTCTCCCTTATACTTAAAACAGTGACCTCTCAGGTGATTGGATTCGCCAAACTTTTCTTCAGATGAAGCAACTGAACCTTCTTCTGTTAATACTAGTTTCACTGCTTGGGCTATTGTTAAAATAATCTCATCTTGTTCTCATGATTCTTTTAAGACTCGCATCTTCAATTCAATCTATGAACACTGTTTGCATCAGTTTCCCAATTAGAATGTGGCTGCCCAGAATGTCTGATGCTCTCATCACTCCTTCGGTGGCTTCTCAATATTGGTGCTGCAATGTGTCAATGAAAATTGCCCACTCAGCCATACTTTCAGGCCTACTCGTCTCCTGGAGAATGATAGACACAAATAGTAGTCCAAAATCTGTTATGACTCGCAGTTCTGCAATAGAATTCCTTTCTTATCTGCTGAAGTAGCTGTCAAATGGCATACCAATAGATTTCTTTGGGTGGCTCCCAGTATACTAGTTGTAACAAGTTTTAATAGTGCACTGTGGCAATGGCTTGGTGTTAGTTCAAAGGCTAAATCACAAATCATCTATGACCCCAGGCAGCTGAATTCTCTTGGCATTAATGGTGTGACTCAGGAATTGAACTTCTAATTCTCCAAACACACACTTCAATGGATTGATGAGTAAACCAGGTGAACAGAGGTGAGTAAAGATTAGTCATAAATGTTACAGGTGTTCCATTTTGGAGTTTGAAATCATCAAAACATCATCAATATAGACATAGCATAGTCAAGATCGTGACTTCATTCCTAAAAGCACTGAAAGGTTTATGCAGCATTGCACAATCCACAAAGCATTCAGGTAAACTCTAACAGGCCAAATGGAGTATGGTCTTATGTATACCTTTCAGAGCAATGGGTATTTGATAGAAAGCACATACCAAGTATGTTATTGAGGAGATGTATTTACCACAGATGCTGAATGAGAAATCTTCAACATGCAGAGCAGATTACAAATCAGGAACAGCTCTGGTATTAAGCTGTCAGTAATCATCACAAGGGCACTAGCCATTGGTCTTCCTTGGAACTACAGGGAGAGGCAAGGCGCAATTGCTATTTGATGGACAACAAATCCCTTGAGTGAGCATAAAAGAAACTTCCTGTTCACTATCTTCTGTTTCTCGGGTTGAGTGTAAACTGATGGTCCTAGCATTGTTGGAATATGATGCATTGTTGAGTGCTGTACAGGTGCTACTGTGAGTAGCTGCTGAGTAATCTCCAGGAACTGTTAAAGGAGTTCTAAATATGGAAAATCACCAGTGATCACGCTTACAGCAGTGTTGTCTATGCAGCATAAATGTTCATGGCTATCTAAATTAATGGTAGCACCAACAAGGCTGTGGTGGTGAAGATCCTCTAGCAGGCTGTAAAATGATAAAAAATCTGCTTCAAGGATGGAAAAACAAATTACAACACCAAAAAAATAGTTAATGTAGAATAATGAAATTTTGGGACTACATTTGTCTAGGTAACATATTTAAGTGATTAACATTGCAAGATCAGAGGTTAATGTAAGTGCAAGATATGCCACTACAAATGTGAAATGCTGGTACATTAATAACTGGTGTAATCGTCAGAATGTTGAATGCAAGCATTCAAATGTGCATGCATTGTGTCATACAGGTGCCAGATGTTGGTTTGCGCGATGGAGTTCCTTGCCTTGTGCACTTCATCAGCCAATACAGGGATGGTTAATGTTGTTTCTGGATGATGCTGAAGTTGTCATCTGGTGATATTCAATACATGCTTGATTGGAGGCAGATCTGGTGATTGATCAGGGCAAGGCAACAGTCCAACACTTTGTAGAGCATGCTGGGTTACAACAGTGGTACGTGGGCAAGCGTTATCATGTTGGGGAAAAAACAGGAATGCTTTTCATGAATTGCAGTATAATAGGTTAAAACACCAGACTGATGCACAATCTTGCTGACAGGATGTGTGAGATAATCACAAGAGTGCTTCTCCTGTCATATGAAATAACACCGCAAACCTTAACTCCAGGTGTATGTCCAGTGTGCTTAGCACACAGAAAGGTTGTCAGTCTTTCATCTGGCCTTCTTCTAACCAACACACAGCCACAAATAGCATTGAGGCAAATCAGCTTTCATTAGTAAACACAACAGACCTCCATCCTGTCCTCCAATGAGCTTTCACTTGATACCACTAAAGAAGTTGCAAATGGCAGTGATTTGGGGTTAGTGTTATGCATGATACAGGGTATCTGGCTCGGAGCTGTCCTTGAAGTAACAGATTTGCAGCAGTTGTGCCAATTGCTGTTCAAATTGCTGCTTTGGATACAGTATGATGTGCCAGAGCCATAAGCCAAATACGATGGCCTTCCCTCTCAGTAGTGCCACATGACTGTCCTGAGTATGGTCTTGCGACTCTCGTGGCTGCTGCTGCCACGAATCATGTACAGTGGCTACATTGCTGCCAAGTCTTTCTGCAATATCGCAGAAGGAACACCCTGCTTCTCATAGCCCTATTACACAGCCTCATTCAAACTCAGTGAAATGTTGATAATGGTGTCCATTTTTCCGTAAAGACATTATTGACTAACATCAACTCACTATGTCCATTCTCAAAGGTAACCAATGGTTACAATTGTTACAGCATGTATTTAAAGCACACCTGATTTGCATCCTCATAGTGGTGTTACTAGTGCCACTCTTATGTGACTGGTGCATAATTTGAATAATCATCTTTCAAATGTAGAAACACACGAATCAATTTACATTCGTGTGGCAGAGCTCCTTGGCATTGCCTTTTTTCTGTCAGTGTATGTCTATCATAATGAACTGCTACACAACTTGAAACAAAAGCTTAAATTCAGTGAGACTGTCACAAAACCATACATTTTGATTGTGGAACTGTTGGCAGCATGAAGGCAACAGTCATCATTGCTGTGCTGAGTTAGTCAAGAAGACTGGTACACTGAGATGTCGGCCCCATGTCCAGTAGAAACTGCAATATTGTGCAATGTTTGGTGATAAACAGTCAACAGCTGCCATCTGGAAAGCCAGTTGCCCTCATTACTGAGTTCTGGGAATACTTCCCATCTCACATAGAGAACAACATTTTTGAGGTTCCAGACCCCAATCACATTTGGTACCATCATATCATTTCAGCCAAAGCCAGTGTCATTTCCTTGGTGAGTGTCAGCCCTTCAACAGGAAACTGTAAAGTTGTAGTTGAAGAGGGGGTGACTTGTGTAATAAGCTCGATGATTTGTCCTTGTAATGAAGCAGGAAATTGATTGATTGTAAGCATATGGCTGCATCATATGTGGATAGATACATCTCAGCAATTTGGTCCATTGTTTGTGATACAATGTTGAACTCAGTGGTGCATATGGTGAATATCTTCTGTGCATCTGTTGATAATTGTAACTGCCATATGTTTCAAAGAACATCTTCATTAACAGCATTGCTAGCCAGATCTGTAGAAGATGCAGTTAGGGTGCAGGGGTGCAATCACCTAATTCTTCTATGCAGAGTAACTTTTCTAATCATTTGCATACAGACAAGTGAATGTTTAGAGCATTTTTAATAGCAGTGTCTTTGTCAACATTTTGTGGTGAGGCCAAAATATCCTAGACCCCCACAGTCATGTCCTCATTGAGAGCAGTGATGATGTGATTATATTTGGTTTCATCAGAAATTATGTGGGCTAAATAAACTGACTTTCAAGTTGTGCAAATTGTAGAACAGAGTTTTCGTGCCAGAATGATGGTGATTAACTGTGTTGTGGTTCAAGAGTATGTTTGTAGACACATCAATAATCTGTGTCAGATTCTGCATTGTAGATAATTAAGATTCGATATGTGGAAGATGGATAGCATGGGCGATGCAGTTTTTACCTATTTAGTTTGCATTGCTGGCCAACAGCCTTGCTGCAGTGGTAACACCGGTTCCTATCAGATCACTGAAGTTAAGCACTGTCGGGCTAGACTAGCACTTGGATGGGTGACCTTCCAGTCTGCTCAGCACTGTTGGGCAAGTGGAGGGCACTCAGCTCTTGTGAGGCAAACTGAGGAGCTACTTGATTGAGAAGTAGCAGCTCCAGCCTTGGAAACTGACATATGGCTGGGAGAGCAATATGCTGGCAAAATGCCCCTCCATATCTGCATCCAGGGATGCCTGTGGGCTGAGGATGACATGGCAGTACCGTTGAGCCTTCCAAGGCCTGTTCGGACAGAGTTTAGTTTTAGTTTGGTTTTCATTGCAGCACAGCTTCAGGTGTCTGTGGTCACCAAATTTTTGCAGTTTTAGTATGAATAGTTTATTAACAACATTTGTGACAATCAAATGAGAGCACAAACAATTAAAGAACAAAATAGGAGAACAGAGTGAGTATGGATCTTATGTTGCGGCCATACTTTACAAAACAAGGCACCACTGTTGCATCAGAGCTATACCACCTTTCTTCCTTCCCACTGTTGTTCAATGAGTATGATGAATCTGAGAATAATGGTACTGTGGCCCCTTCTTCTCACTGACTTGTCCTCTCTTATTAAAGTTTGCTGATGTGGAAGACTAGTCATAACCTAGTACATAAGATATGTCCATGTTCTTACTGTTGTAAAGTAGCATTGACAAGGAGAAATGACTGACTGTTGTCCCAGATGGCCTTTAACATACCTGTATTTTGTGAGACTGTGCAGGGTATAAGATGAAAAGTAATTTATGCAGGTGTACAATTGCATCTACATCTACATCATACTCCACAAGCTACCTAATGGTGTGTGACAGAGGATACTTTTGGTACTACTATCTGATCCCTCCAGTGTTCTACTCACGAGTAGTGCTTGGGAAGAATGATTGTTAGTAAGCCTCTGTATTGGCTCTAATTTCTCGAATTTTATCCTTGTGGTCAATACGCGAGATGTATGTGGGGGAAGTAATATGTTGTTTGACTCCTGAAAAATGCTGTCCCAAAATTTCAATAGTAAATCTCCCCATGATGCACAACATCTCTCTTGTAACGTCTGCCAGTGGAGTTTGTTTAGCATCTCCGTAACGCTCTCTCTCCAGCTAAATGATCCCGTGACAAAATGTGCCACTCTTCATTGGAACTTCTCTATCTCCTCTATCACCCCTATCTGATAGGGATCCCAGATAGATAACAGTACTCAAGAATTGGGCAAACAAGTGCCTTATAAGCCACTTCTTTTGTGGATAGGTTACATTTCCTTAAGATTATTCTGATGAATCTGAGTCTTGTGTCTGCTTTTCCCGCTATCTGTTTTATATGGTCATTCCACATAAGGTCACTCTGGATAGTTATGCCTAGATATTTTGCGGCAGACGCTGTCTCCAGCTGTCTGTCATCAGTAGTGTAGCTGTAAAGTAGTGGATTTCTTTTCCTATGTCTGCCCAATATGTTACATTTATTTATGTTCAGCATGAACTACCAGAGTCTGCACCATTTATCAATTCTCTGCAGGTCGTTCTGCAAATTCTTACTATCTTCTGGCATTGCTACTTTGGTGTAAACAACTGCATCATCTATGAATAACCTTAAAGAGAATCTGACGCTTTCTACTAGATCATTTATATATATTCTGTACAGCAATGGTCACACCACACTTCCCTGTGGTACTCCACATATTACCTTTACATCTGTCAATTTAGTTCTGTTAAGAGCAACGTGTTGAGCTCTATTTGCAAGAAAGTCTTGAATCCAATTACAGGTCTGCTCCGATACTCCATAAGCTCATATTTTTTTCAAATGGCAATGTGGGACGGTGTCAAATGACCACTGAAATCAAGGAACATAGCATCAGCCTGAGTGCCGTTGTCCACTGTGTTGTGGATCTCATGGAGGAACAGAATGAGCTGAGTTTTGCAGGATCTCTGGTTGCAGAATCCATGTTGATTTTCATAGAGGAGCTGTTCATTTTCCAAGAACATCATAATTCTTGAACATAAAACATGTTCCATAATTCTACAACAGCTTGACGTCAACAATATAGATCTATAATTGTGTGGATCTGTCTTACAGCCTTTCTTAAATGGGAATGACCTGCACTTTTTTTCAGCCATTAGGTACCTTTCGTTGCTCAAGTGATCTAAGATAAATTACTGCTAGACAGGGAGCAAGTTCTTTTGCATAATCTTTATAGAATCCTATAGGTATCTCATCTGGTCCTGAAGCCTTTCCACTACTGAGTGATTGTAGCTGCTTTTCAGTTCCATGATCAATTATCTCAATATCTGCCATTTCGACGTTCACATGACGATTGAAAGGAGGGACAGTGTTATGATCTTCCGCAGTGAAACAATTTCGGAAGACCAAATTTGGTATTTCGTCCTTCTCTCTGTTATCTTCTGTTTCTGTGCCGGTGTGGTTGCTGAGAAAATGAATAAATGATTTTGACCCACTTACTGATTTTACATATGACCAAAATCTCTTAGGGTTTTTACTCAGGTCATTTGACAATGTCTTACTTTCAAAGTCATTGAACACTTCTCTCATTGCTCTCCTTATGCTCATTTTCGCTTTGTTCGGCTTTTGTTTGTCAGCAAGGCTTTTACTTCTCTTGAATCTGAGATGAAGTGCTCTTTGTTCACATAGTGCTTTTCTAACATGGCTATTAAACCACGGTGGATCTTTCCCATCCCTTAAAACCTTACGCGAAACATACTTCTCTAGGGCATATTGAGCAATGCCTTTTAATTTTTTCCATTTGTTCTCCACATCTTTGTCCTCATCAGAGAATATTTGATGCTGACTTCTGAGATATTCTGAAGTTTGTATCCTGTCACCCTTGCTGAGCAAATGTATCTCCCTACCTTTCTTAACATTCCTTGTAGGACCATAGATGCTGTCACAGCCTTATGATCACTGATACCTTCCTCTACGTTAACTGATTCAATAAGTTCAGGTCTGTTTGTTGCCAGGAGGTCATGCGTTGGTTCTCTAACGATCTGCTCAAGGTAATTTTTGGACACACAATTCCCTGTCTCTGGCACCAGTTTTGATGGCTTAACACTCTCAATTTATACTTGACAAGTTGAAGTCACCCCCCCTATTACAGCGGCATGATCATGAACATTACTAATGATATTCTGCAAGCTCTTTTGGAAGTGCTCTACAACTACAGATCCTGACCCAGATAGTCTATAAAAGCATCTGATCACCATTTTTGGCCGTTGTTCGATACTCAATTTCACCCAGATTAATTCACATCATAATCCGTGATAACCTCACTAGATTTTATTGAATTTTTTAATGCAATAAATATGCTGCCACAATTGGCAACTAGCCTATCCTTACGATAAATATTCCAGTCTGAACTTAGGATTTTGTTGTCATTGACATCTGGCTTCAACCAGCGCTCTGTCCCCAATACTGTCTGTGGATTATAACCTTCAATAAGCAATACTAATTCTGGGACCTTTCCTTGGATGCTCCTTCAGTTTACTAAAATCATATTAAACTTTTCTATTTATGATCTGTGAGAACCTAGATTCTCTGAGGTCACTGTGGCTGATTTAACAGGCAAATCATGTTTGCTCCCAAGGGAGGGGTCCTCTAACCTAAAAAAATTTCCCATGTGCATGCCACACATACTCTGCTACCCTATTAGCCACTTCCTGCATTTAATGCATGCCTGACCCATTAAGGGGAACCCTAAAATTCTGCACCCAATAACAGAGGTCAAGAAATTCACATCCAATACTGTCACAGAGCCGTCTGAGCCTCTGGTTTAGACCATCCACTCTGCTCCAAACCAGAGGACCATGATCAACCCTGGGTATGATGCTACAAATAGACAGCTTAGGCTGCACCCCACATGCATTGCTAGTTGCCTTCACCAAATCAGCAAATCATCCAGCAGCTGAGAGGAGCCACGGATGGCCTCAGAACCCAAGCGGCAGGCATCATTTGTGCCGACATGTGCCACTACATGCAACAGGTTGCACCAGTGGGCTCGATAGCCGCCGGCAGGGTCTCCTCCACATCACGGATGAGGCCTCTTGGCAAACATACCGAATGCACACTGTAATTCTTTCTCGCCTTGCCTGCTATCTCCCTGAGGGGCTCCATCACCCGCCTAACATTGTAGCTCCCAGTGACTAGCATACCCACCTTCTGTACTTGTCTGGACTGGACAGGAAAATCGACCACTGGCCCAATAGCAGAGGCATCCTGTGCTGGCTCAGTTATCATCAACACTGGGAAGCACCTCGTACCTTTTGCTAAGACATAGGTTAGCCAGCCACACAGCCTGCTCCATCTTTCACCTTACGCCCAGTGACACAAGAACCCACCACTGTCTGACACCCACTCTGGAGTGAGGACAGACTGGTCAGATGTTGCGTATTGGAAGCTGCAGTGATGTCTGGGCCACCAGGGGATTCCAGTGACACCAAAGGTGTTACAGGTCTCATCACTGGCACCCCAACGTCACCACAACTTTGAGCGTTAGCTAGAAGCTTGTCAATGGTAGCCAACACAGCTTCCACCTGTTTATGGACAGCAGCCAACTCTCCTTGTGTCTGCTCACAACAAGCACAGTACCTAGCCATATCATACTGTGTATAAAATAAATATAAGGTCTCAAATGGCGCTACTGAGTTTGAAAATATACCAAAAGAGAATAAAGTAACACTAAAAGTTGGTGTGCAGATTTCTCACTGAAATCTGAAACCGCAAACTATTAAACAGAAATAAATTTCTCTACATGGAAAATTTACACTAGTAACCTGCCCTACACAAGGATATTCACAAGACTTATACAAAACACAAAAATTACTATTAATTTTCTAACCACTAGTCTACACAGTAAAATACACATGTACAGTTCACTTCTTTGCACAAGCACATGAACAATAAACAAAGACTAAATTAATTTACAGTTCATATCTAAAAAGAAAGATGATGAGACTTACCAAACAAAAGCGCTGGCAGGTCGATAGACACACAAACAAACACAAATATACACACAAAATTCAAGCTTTCGCAACAAACTGTTGCCTCATCAGGAAAGAGGGAAGGAGAGGGAAAGACGAAAGGATGTGGGTTTTAAGGGAGAGGGTAAGGAGTCATTCCAATCCCGGGAGCGGAAAGACTTACCTTAGAGGGAAAAAAGGACAGGTATACACTCGCACACACACACATATCCATCCACACATACAGACACAGCTGCAGAAGATGTCAGGAGTTTCCTCATCTGAGACTTAAATGTGCGGACCAGTCATTCAGCCTCACCATTTGACTGTGGATGGAATGGAGGAGCCGTGACATGCATGACGCCGTGACGGGCACCTTAATCCGCAAAATCGGAAGAGGCAAATTGAGGACCATTATCCGTAACAAGAGTAGAGGGAAGGCCTTCCAAAGAGAAAATGCGTGCTAGTGCATTGGTGGTTGCCACGGTGGTACGTGACGTGCAATGGGCAATGAAAGGAAAGTTAGAGTAGGCGTCAATGACGAGAAGCCAATAAGTACCTAAAAAAGGTTCCGTGAAGTCAGCATGAATGCGCTCCCAGGGCTTTTCAGGCGAAGGCCACGGTGACAAAGATGACTTTGGGGTGGCGGCCTGTGACGCACAAGTGTCGCAGGCAGCGACCATGTGTGCGATTTCAGAGTCGATGCCGGGCCAGTACACATGACGGCGCGCCAGAGATTTTGTGAAAGAGACACCCCAGTGCCCTTGGTGAAGGAGGCACAAGACCGAAGAACGCAGAGACGCAGATACCACAACATGCGGTGAAGCATTTTCGGTGGAGAGGAGGATAACACCATCCCTAGACGTGAGGCGGTAACACAAAGCGTAGTAGTTCCGCAACGGATCAGAAGTCTTAGCAGACGGACAGTCTGGCCAACCCTTCTGAATACAGCGTAAAACCCGGGAGAGGGTAGGGTCGGAACCCATAGCAGCCACCAGCTGGTCCCCGGTGATGTGGAACCCGTCCACAACCTGCTGCTCGTCAACATCCAGGTGGAAACATAAAAGTTCGTCCCTATCGAATGCCAGATCAGGACCCATAGGAAGTCAAGAATGTGCATCAGCATTCGTATGTTGAGCCGTCAGCCGGAAATGAATCTCATAATTGAAACGAGACAAGTAAAGAGCCCAACGCTGGAGGCGGTGTGCAGCCTTGTCGGAAAGGAACGTTGATGGATGAAACAAGGAAACAAGTGGTTTGTGATCCGTAACAATATGAAATTTGGATCCATAGAGAAAAACACCAAACTTATGAAGAGCATAAATAATGGCCAAAGCTTCTTTTTCAATTTGAGAATACTTTTGTTGGGCATCTGTGAGCGTTTTGGAGGCATAAGCAATTGGTTGTTCAGAACCGTCAGAAAAATGGTGCACAAGGACTGCACCGATCCCGTATTGAGAGGCGTCCGTAGCAAGAACAAGATGCTGCCAGGTCGATAAGTAGCCAGGCATGGGACCTGTTTCAGCATAGTCTTCAATTTCTGGAAAGCCGCATTGCATGATGCGGACCAGTGAAAAGGCACATTTTTATGTAACAGGTGATGCAACGGCTGAGCCACCGAAGCAGCAGACAGTAAAAACGTGTGATAGTATGCTATTTTCCCCAAGAAGGCCTGCAGTTCCTTAACAGATGTAGGGCGAGGAAGGGCATCGATTGCAGTGACTGTTTGCTGAAGCGGACGAATACCATCCCGAGAGAGTTGAAACCCCAATATGCCTGAAAAAATTTTGATTTCTGAAGATTACACTTAAGACCAGCAGTCTGTAAGACATGAAAAAGTGTGTGGAGATTTTGAAGATGTTCATCAGTGGTGGAGCCAGTGACAACAATGTCGTCCTGGTAATTTATACATCCAGGGACAGTGAGCAATAATTGTTCCAAGAATCGCTGAAAGAGAGCAGGGGCGCTGGCAACCCTGAATGGCAGTCGTTGGTATTGATAGAGGCGGAAAGGCGTGTTAAGGACCAGAAACTTCCGGGAAGCAGCATCAAAAGGAAGTTGATGATAAGCTTCTGACAGGTCAAGTTTAGAAAAATAATGGCCTCCAGCAAGTTTAGTGAACAATTTTTCAGGTTGAGGCATAGGGTAAGTGTCGATAAGGCATTGAGCATTTACAGTGCCTTTGAAATCGCCACAGAGACAAATATCACCATTTGGTTTAGCAACGACAATGACAGGAGAGGACCACTCACTGGAAGTGACAGGAAGCAAGACCCCTGAAGCAGTGAGACGATCCAGCTCCCGTTTGACCTGATCACGAAGGGCCACAGGAATGGGCCAAGCCCGAAAAAACTTAGGCCGAGCAGTGGGTTTGAGCATGATATGAGCTTCAAAGTCATTTGCATGGCCTAACCCAGGAGAAAAAAGGGACGAAAATGTCGTCAACAAGGAATCCAATTGAGCATAAGGAATAGCATCAGAGACAATATTGACAGAGTTATCTATGGAGAACCCAAAAACACGAAAGGCATCGAAACCAAAAAGATTCTCCGTGTTACTATGGTTGACCACAAATACGGGAACAGTGTGAACGACAGATTTGTAAGATACCTCAGTATCAAATTGTCCCAAGAGAGAAATCTTCTGTTTATTGTAAGTCCATAATTGCCTAGTGACAGGTGACAGGATTGGAGAACCCAACTGAAGATACGTCTGAGAATTGATGATAGTGGCAGTAGAACCAGTATCCACCTGCATGTGAACATCTCGACCAAGTATTTGGATAGTGAGTCACTGGCTTCCCTGAAAGGGAAGAAGTACAATTGACAGACAACACAGAATCAGAATCAGCGTCATGTTCATGAACATCATGTATGCGGTCAGATGACAAATGACCCTTTTTTTGCATTTGTGACACACAGCCCAATGTTGTGGACAATCTTCTCGTGAATGTTTTGTAAAAGACTGTGGACATGAAGGAAGTTGGCATGGGTTTTGCTGCAGTTTCTTAGAGGTTTATTTACAGTTAGGCCGAGGCTGCGCTTGGGAGCGTACTGCGGCCACGTCGGCCGGCAGGGACACGCCACATACTTCGTCAACATCGCACAGAGGTTGTATTTCCCCAACGTCACCCCATGCCTCTATTTGTGCTCCAGCGGGGCGAGAAATTTCGAAAGACTGAGCGATGGATAGGACTTCATCTAGAGTCGGATTTGCCAACTGAAGGGCACGTTGCCTAACTTCTTTGTCGGGCACCAGTCGGATAATAGCATCCTGTACCATGGAATTGGCATAGGATTCTTTGTGAACTTCAGTAACAAATTGACACTTTCTACTGAGGCCGTGAAGTTCAGCAGCCCAAGTGCGATAGTATTGATTTGGTTGTTTTTGACAATGATAAAAGGCAACACGAGAGGTACCACATGCATTTACTTTTGAAAATAGACGGACAGAAGTGAGCACATTTCAGCAAAGGACAAAGACGCAGGATCTTTCAAAGGAGCCAATTGCGACAACAACCGATACATTTGAGGTGAAATCCATGAAAGGAACAGAGACGTACATGTTTGTTCGTCCCATAGTGCTCAGAGCCATTTTTTCCACTTGTGATGTGATCTACTGTTTCTATTTGTTGTTTGCAAAGTCTGCATTTATCTGTTGTGGTATTGGGATCTTTAATAATATGCTTGCAGTAATATCTGGTGTTTATTGTTTGATCCTGTATTGCAATCATGAATCCTTCTGTCTCACTGTATATATTGTCTTTTCTTAGCCATGTGTTGGATGCATCTTGATCGATGTGTGGCTGTGTTAGATGATACCGGTGCTTGCTATGTAGAGTTTTCTTTTTCCAATTTACTTTCTTCGTATCTGTTGATGTTATGTGATCTAAAGGGTTGTAGAGGTGGTTATGAAATTGTAGTGGTGTAGCCGATGTATTTATATGAGTGGTTGCTTTGTGTATTTTGCTAGTTTCTGCTCATTCTATAAAGAATTTTCTTAAATTGTCTACCTGTCCATAATGTAGGTTTTTTATGTCGATAAATCCCCTTCCTCCTTCCTTTCTGCTTAATGTGAATCTTTCTGTTGCTGAATGTATGTGATGTATCCTATATTTGTGGCATTGTGATTGTGTAAGTGTATTGAGTGCTTCTAGGTCTCTGTTACTCCATTTCACTACTCCAAATGAGTAGGTCAATATTGGTATAGCATAAGTATTTATAGCTTTTGTCTTGTTTCTTGTTGTCAATTCTGTTTTCAGTATTTTTTTTAGTCTTTGTCTATATTTTTCTTTTAGTTCTTCTTTAATATTTGTATTATCTATTCCTATTTTTTGTCTGTATCCCAGATATTTATAGGCATCCGTTTTTTCCATCGCTTCTATGCAGTCGCTGTGGTTATCCAATATGTAATCTTCTTGTTTAGTGTGTTTTCCCTTGACTATGCTATTTTTCTTACATTTGTCTGTTTCAAAAGCCATATTTATATCTTTGCTGAATACTTCTGTTATCTTTAGTAATTGGTTGAGTTGTTGATTTGTTGCTGCCAGTAGTTTTAGATCATCCATGTATAGCAAATGTGTGATTTTGTGTGGGTATGTTCCAGTAATATTGTATCCATAATTTGTATTATTTAGCATGTTGGATAGTGGGTTCAGAGCAAGCAGAACCAGAAAGGACTTAATGAGTCTCCTTGGTATATTCCACGCTTAATCTGTGTTGGCTGTGATGTGATATTATTTGAATTTGTTTGGATATTAAGTGTGGTTTTCCAATTTTTCATTACTATGTTTAGGAACTGTATCAATTTAGGATCTACTTTGTATATTTCCAATATTTGTAGTAACCATGAGTGGGGTACGCTATCAAAAGCTTTTTGGTAATCAATGTATGCATAGTGTAGCGAGGGTAAGGAGTCATTCCAATCCCGGGAGCGGAAAGATGTACTGGAGAATGATGAATACAAATTATACTGGAACAGAACCATTATAACAGATAAAACAACACCACATAACTAACCTGACATCATACTCACCAATAAAAAGAAGAAATTAACACAACTAATCGAAATATCCATACCCAATACAACAAATATACAGAAGAAAACTGGAGAAAAAATTGAAAAATACATCCAACTGGCCATTTGTCTGCTTGTGTCTGTGTATGTGCGGATGGATATGTGTGTGTGTGCGTGAGTGTATACCTGTCCTTTTTTCCCCCTAAGGTAAGTCTTTCCGCTCCCGGGATTGGAATGACTCCTTACCCTCTCCCTTAAAACCCACATCCTTTCGTCTTTCCCTCTCCTTCCTTCTTTCCTGATGAAGCAACCGTTTGTTGTGAAAGCTTGAATTTCGTGTGTATGTTTGTGTGTCTATCGACCTGCCAGCACTTTCGTTCGGTAAGTCACATCATCTTTGTTTTTAGATATATTTTTCCCATGTGGAATGTTTCCCTCTATTATATTCATATTCATATTATTATTATTATTATTGTTATTATTATTACCTGATTTTATTGTACTGTCCAAAACATTAATAGATGTCATAAAAATTACGAAAGTCTGAAAGTTACTGAAACTAATTCAGTACAAAAACGACCAATTTCAGAAAAGATTTGATTAACAAAGTCCTAGAAAACTTTTAGCTAGCATAAATAACAGCATTTATATGTGCTTGTTAGTTACAGAGAGCCTACAGTGACCATTAATAGAAAGCTATCCCACTGTATAAAAAGGGTGTAAACACTTCTGCAAATTAATGCATAGGAAATACCTGCTTTGGTTTTCCCTACCTTTCTCTTTGTCAGTCTTTTCTTGTTGTAGCTAGATGCTGCTAAATTTAAATGAATTTTATTTTCTTCTTCTATTTTAGTTTTTTCTTCCCCATTACCAGTTATTTATAGCTCAAGATCATATATGTTGCATGGTTGGTTGGTTTGGGGGAGGGGACCAAACAGCAAGGTCATCAGTCTCATTGGAACAGGCAAGGATGGGGAAGAAAATCGGCCATGCCGTTTCAAAAGAACCATCCTGACATTTGCCTAGAGTGATTTAGGGAAATCACAGAAAATCTAAATCAGGATGGCTGGATGTGGGTTTGAATCATCATCCTCCTGAATGCAAGTCGAGTGTGCCAACCACTGTGCCACCTTGCTTGGTACATGCCACATGTCCCATGTGTATTGTTCTTGGAGTGAAGAAAATTAAAATTTTCAACAAATATTGTACTAAAAATAGCCTCAGATTCATAATGTAAATACTTTTCTTCACAATATGTTTTATATAATCTATACATATTATTGTTAGATACATATATATGCCAGAATTTAAACATTTCTCTTCTGTATGTGATCTTGAATAATGACTACAGTGAGCAGGAAACATGATTAAGTGATTCAAATAATGGAAAATCAGGATGGAATGTAACAGTATTAAGGAAAGGAAAGTTGCTACTCACCATATAATGGAGATGCTCAGTCACAGATAGGCACAACACAAAGGCTGTCACAAATAAGCTTTCGGCCAGCAAGGCCTTTGTCACTGGTGTGTGTGTGTGTGTGTGTGTGTGTGTGTGTGTGTGTGTGAGAGAGAGAGAGAGAGAGAGAGAGAGATTCCCAATTCTGGCAATTTGGATTGCTCCCACACTAGATATTGGAAAGAAGTATTTTCTTGAATACTGCATCTGCTGGTACCTCCTGTATTCTTTTCTCTTAAGTCAATAATTTTCATAGGATGTATCTGCTCAGAGCATTCTATTTGTTAATTTTGAGTTAAGGAATATACAGTGGCAAGTCAAAGTCACATAACCAAGTGCATCCTAGTGTTACATTAACCAAAGTTGACACCAGGTGTAATAGCTGTGAAAAACATGGAAGATTCTCCACCAGTGTATACGTTGGTTATTGTTGCATGAAGTACTTCCATGTGTATGATATGACATTGATTTTCCAAAAGCTATGTTTTGTCATTCCTGTTAAAGTTAGACCTTGGATATTCTTGTACAAAAATACATAACAGATAATAGTCAATTACGTAACATATCTACAAAATAAGGAAATGATACATTGCTACTTATTATAAAGGTTACATGTTAAGTTGAAGACAAGCACAATGGAAATACACTTATACATTAGCTTTCAGCCACAGCCTTCATCAGAAAAGGAAACACACACATATTTATTCACACAAGCAAACATGCATGACTGCCATCTCAAGCATCTCAGCATTCCAGTCCACACTGCCGGAGGTGGCGGTCATGTGTGCGTGAAGTGTTCTTGCTTGTGTGACCAAATGTGTGCGAATTTTCTTTTTTGATGAAGGCTTTAGCTGAAAGCCAATGTATAAGTGTCTTTTTGTTATGCCTGTTTTCAACTTGTCATCTTGCAGTATTTATTAGACTATAAATTTTCTTCAGCATGTCTGTATTATTCAATAACCTTATGAAAACAGTCAACTCAAATTTCATAATAATTCACTCTAGTCACTAACTTCCAAAGTTTCTACAACAAATTGTGTTTTTTCACTGCTCCATATATTATTCATTTGGGAAATTACCCTTTCAGTAACAGCATACCAATAGAGGTGTAATGAAAATACAATTAGGGATAAATTATTTCATAATTGTTAAATCTGGGACAAATAGATATCCTGACTTACTTTTGAAAAAAAATTGGTGGGGTTGTGGGGATGGATGGTCACGTCAGATGTGTGCACCGTCTGTAGCATACAGGTTATCTAAGCGATATTCCAGTTCCATGTCCAGCCTAGAGCTCACAGTTCATTAAGTTCTTCGCAAACAAAAAACTGTAATGTGGATCCACAGGACCTGGGTGTCCGATCTGGTGTGTACCAACCATTCCTCATACTGTACCAACTGATCTAATAAAAACACACTAAAAATGAGATTGTTAATTTATATATACACAAATCTGCAGTGCAGCACAAGATATTAAACTTTTAAAACTAACAAAAAATTGATATTGAATGACACAAGTATGAAAATTAATATTTCAGTGGCTACATACACACATTTTGAATGTACTTTATTTTTAGCAATGTACTTTTTATTCATATCTCCTTGATATTAGATACTTTATTTGTCTCTAAAAAAGTTGTCAAACCTACTTATGTTTCATGTTTAACTGAAAAGCCTGAAAAAGTATATAAATTGCTGTGTCATCTGAACAAGACAGAGACAGAGTAAAAGCACCACAGGCACAAAGATGCTAGCTGGTGCCAGTGCCATAGAGACTCACCACTTGTGCAAGTTCCACCAGTGCCATGGGGGCATTGATGATGAAGATATTGGCTTCGCCTTGGCCAATTGCCAATCAAGTATAATGTGCCATTGGGCAGACGTCAATGGACAGAAGCCTATTTGGAAGATAGAAGAGCAGCTCTCACCCACTTGGTTATAGATAATCGTTCAGGGCTGACTTAAACAGGGAATGTCATTTAGTGAACTCTTAGAAGTGAACAGACAGTTGTAAATTGCATTTGCTATGTACTGTGAAGTTACCTATGATTCTTTGCACTTAGCCATTGGGGGCCTTTTTTGTGTTATATTACATGCAGTGCTGCAGACTTCATTATTTTACAAGTCACAAATATAAGTAAAGCTTTTAAACTCATTTGTGTGACTTTGTTGCTAACTTGTTGAAGCACTGTAGAACCTTCTTTCTCCTATCCTGTTACCTGATCCTAGGGCACAGCTGTGTAATAGTGGCAGTGAGAAATTTTCTTAGTAGTGTGCTGCACTAGAAGCCATTTCATGAGCTCACAAACTTGGTCTACCATAACAACAGTGACAACTCATCATCCACAGCAGTAGCAATAAGCTCTTTACAAAACCGGCAATGAGGGTTTACAAAATAAATAAAATCACTCAAACTCAGTGAGTGAGTGAAAATATCATATAACGGCTTAAACTGATGGAGAATTGGTTCAGTTAGTTGTCTGGCAGTGAATGAAACCACTTGGACCTGATGAGTCAGTGAAAACATTCATGTAACAGCTGCAGTCTCAGTCGATTCTCACACTGAATGAAACTAATGAAACTCGGTGAAGGAGAGAAAACACTCTTATAGTCGATGTGGCCAATGAGGCTAGTTTGGTTTAGTTGTTTCATTCAACTGAAAAAACCAACTGAATGAAAAAGCAATAAACTGACCAATCAATTGTTATAAAACAGTCAATTGTCTCACCACTAGTGTTGTTACATACTAATGGCCAATTCACATCGGCCATCATGTCATTTTATGTACTGTCCTGGCAAAATATTGTGCAATGCATTTCAAATGGTGGCATTCACACTGACTATTCTGTCCCATCACATCATGTCATGGCACCATCAAGATTTCTGAGGAGGTAAAATTTGACAACGACATCCATCCATTTCTCATCATGTGAACGAATGAACAAGACAGACTTCGTCAGGAGCTCCCTGACCCCTGGGTGGGCTGTTCCAACTTTGCCTCCATGGCTTCTGTGGTATGTGTGTGTGATGTTGCTTCTCTTGGTTTTTGTCTCCTCTCTTTTCCCTTCTCAGGACTACTTTCTTTGTCACTGCCTGCAGTGCAGACAAATGTGGTGGCCCATGACAGGCCAAACTCGCCGCGGCCGGCATGGACAGCATTGGCAGTGCTTTATTGCAATGGCTGCTAGACAGCCACCGGTTTGATGGTCAGCACTGCCTCTGCAACTCTCTCCAGCATTTCAGCCATATGTGAGACCTTTTCAATTACTGCAGAGAGTGTGGAGATGACTGTAGACAGCTCTCCTTCTTGTACAGTGGTTGCTGTGCCATGGCTGGGAGCAGCTGGGTTGTGGGGGGCGGCTGGGGTGTTTCCACTCCTGCCATCTCCCAACGAGGAGGCATCTTCTTTGCACATTTTCCCCCTGGGGGAATCGGCGTGTAAATCTTCTGGTGTGCCCTCTCAACCACATTTGCCAGCGTGAACATGTCATCTTCTGTTGCCCCCTTCAGTGGGGTTGGTGCTGGCAGCATAGGCTACCAGTGTTGCCCTCGTGTTTGCTGGCCTCCTCACCCTCTGTGAGCCTGTGCACGGATGGCAGAGGGAGCAGTTGGCAGTCTTCCTTGTGTGCTGTCTGCATTGGCAAGCAACTGCAGTATTAATGACTTCTCAGCCACGGTAACCCACTACATGTGGGCCGCACAGTTCACACACTTTGTGATGAAGCAGCTGGGATCTCTTTACTTCCTCTGTTGTTTTGCCATCTGCCTCCTTAAATTCATTTTTTTCATTTTTGACTAATTACCTTTAACATACATGAGTATAATCTGCATTTCCATAAAGGAGAAAGTTTGGCCCTCAGTATTAAGAATATACTACCAGATCTAATTTTGTGCATAGTTTTGTGTATGTAATTAATTTTCTATTTCATTTTGACTATTCTTAATTAATGTCTTTTGCTATATATCATTATAGGGTGAAACCACTAATTGGCTTAAATTGTATTGTTGACTTATAAACAAATATAAATTCTCTAGTAATTATAAACATTTGTAAGACAAACCACTGGTATTCTTTAATTATTTATTTGGCTGTATTCAAGAATATATTAGCAAAGACAGCCCTTCATTAATTTGAAAGTAATTACCAGTTTTGTCAAAAGTATTGTTCGTATAACTATATCTGTTAATTTCATCATTTAAACAAAATTTGGCTTAACCCTAACAGTGGAAGAGACTGTTAAAAAGAAGAAATTTTTCTGTGTATTCAGTTAATTGAATGAGTTATGTTTTAATTGTAATTTCTGTAACTTAAACATAGAACAATACATAGTTTCAGTACCTTTTATTGTGATTATATACAGGGCGTATCATAATTAATGGTGTACATGCACAGAGTTGAAAGTACATGATACTAGAACCAAAAAGTTTTCAGTAAACATAGGGTAAAAAATGCATACCTTAAGAGCTATGGGCAATTTTTCATCTTCAGTACTGTGAAGCAAATCTCTTCTACTGCAAACTCTTTGCTTTCCATATTTTAGGAAATAGTAATGTGGACTAAGTCAAGAAAAAATGTCTGGTAAACATGTGCTTTAAAATGCATACCTTAAGAGCTATGAGCATGTGCTCATCTTTGCTACTTGGAAACACAACTCTTCTAATGAACAATTCCTCATAACTTTTAAGGTATGCACTTTAAAGCACATGTTTATGGATATTTTTTTCTTGTTTTGATCCACATTACTATTTCCCAAAATATGGAAAGCAAAGAGCTTGCAGTAGAAGAGATTTGATACGCAGTATCAAAGAAGAAAAATTGGTCGTAGCTCTTAAGGTGTGCTTTTTCAACCCTATGTTTACTGATACTTTTTTGCTTCTAGTATCATTTACTTGCAACTGTAATCATGTACACCATTAAATATGATACACCCTTAATAAAGGCCTGATTTTTGGTCCCAAGACAGTCTACAGCTGATTCTCAGACTAGAAACCTGTGCTGGCATCAACTTAACGGTGAAATAAGTGTAACACCAATAGACCATGTGTTAAAACAACGACAGTGTCTGTTCAATTTATTTGAAAGACTGTGAACTGTGTGGTTGGGTTTTACTGTGCATAGATATACAGCAGTAAACTATTGTAGCAGTATGCTGATGTTTGCCTGAAAACTATTAATGAGGCTTATTGAAAGTTAACGAATAGTGGACTGGCCATAGTAACTGTGTATATTGGGGGGTTGTGAAGAGTGAAAGTAAAGAGTTGTGAAAAGCAACTGTGCAACTGTTGGCTACATCACTTACAGTAGTCAGTGTTGAACTTCCACCCCCATTTTTCAGCCCGTATAATAGTACTGAAGTGGATGAAATCGTTAAGGCTAAGGGAGGGAACCTAGTAGTGAAAGTCAGCAAGGGCAAAAGTTTATGGCAGTTCAAAAAGTGGAAGCAATGTTAAAGCAAATTATGAGTAGTTTGAGTAGTATGTGTACGAAAGAAGACATTAGTAGTTTGAAAGAAGACATTAGTAGAATGGAAAATACACAGATCAAAAAAGTTTTGCATCAGCTTGGTTCGCAGAACTCCTAAAGACAGACATTGATTGTGGATATTGTATCACAGACACAGTCCCTTTGACTGTTCAGAAATGTCACTAAACCCACACAAAAATGTAGAAAACCATGTATGAGCAGTGCCTATTAGACGGAGGGGGTCCAGCAGCCGATCAGTTCCAGTCATTCCACCAGGAAGGAGGTACACAACTCATGTTGTCAGTAGTTCAGCCATGACTAGACGGTCAATACTGCAGTTCAATCATGTCCACATTGTTACTTTGTGCCAGGAAGGGCTCTCAACAAGAAAAGTGTCCAGGCGTCTTGGAGTGAACCAAAGTGATGTTCTTCGGACATGGAGGAGATACGGAGACAGGAATGGTCAATGACATGCCTCGCTCAGGCTACAGAAGGGCTACAACTGCATTGGATGATTGCTGCCTATGGATTATGACTTGGAGGAACCCTGACAGCAACACCACCATGTTTAATAATGCTTTTCGTGCAGTCACAGGACGTTGTGTTACGACTCAAACTGTGTGTAATAGGCTGCAAGATGTGCAACTTCATTCCCGATGTCCATCTTTGCAACCAAGACACCACGCTGCATGGTACAGATGGCTACAACAACATGCTTGAATGGATTGCTCAGGATTTGCATCACATTCGCTTCACCAAAGAGTGTCGCATATCCCTTCAACCATACAATCATCAGAGACATGTTTGAAGGCAACCCGGTCAGGCTGAATGCCTTAGATACACTGTCCAGTGAGTGTAGCAAAGTGGAGGTTCCCTGTTGTTTTGGGGTGACATTATGTGGGGCTGAAGTATACCGCTGGTGGTCGTGGAAGGTGCTGTAATAGCTGTACAGTACAGGAATACCATCCTCCAACCGACAGCGCAACCATATCGGCAGCATATTGGCAAGGCATTCATCTTCATGGATAACAATTTGCACCCCCATCATGCAAATCTTGTGAATGACTTCCTTCAGGAAAATGACATCGCTTGACTAGAGTGGCCAGCATGTTCTCCAGACATGAACCCTATCGAACATGCCTGGGATAGATTGAAAAGGGCTGTTTATACACGACGTGACCTACCAACCACTCTGAGGGATCTGTGCCGAATCGACATTAAGGAGTGGGACAATCTGGACCAACAGTGCCTTGATGAACTTGTAGATAGCACGCCACAACGAATACAGACACGCATCAATGCAAGGCGGGGGCTACTGGGTATTAGAGGCACCGGTGTGCACAGCAGTCTGGACCACCAGCTCTGAAGGTCTCGCTGCATGGTGGTACAACATGCAATGTGTGGTTTTCATGAGCAATAAAAATGGTGGAAATTATGTTTATGGTTACCTGTATTTCAGTTTTCTATACAGGTTCCGGAACTCATGGAACTGAGGTGATGCAAAACTTTTTTTGGTGTGTGTAGTATGAAAGAAGGCATTAGTAGGGTGGAGAATAGTATGAAAGAAGACATGACTAGCTTAAAGGATGAACTGAGGAAAGAAATTAAAAAGGAAAAAAGGTAGTCAGCTCTAATCTTACAGAATTAAATAAGAAGGTTGAGGCGGTAGTTAAAGATTGTGATGAAGGTAATACATAATACTAATGAGAAATTAACATTAATGAGTAGTAAATGTGTAGAAGAGAGAAATAAGCTGTGTGATGAATATAATAGAATGGTGGAGGCTTCTGAAAAACAGTGTTAATATGAAGTCAAAGCAGCCAGGAAATTTTGTGCTGAAAATAGAGTTAAACTTGAGAACCAAATCGATCAGATTAACAGTGAATTAGAAACAGAGGTAGAAATCAAGTGTGCATTAGTGGTAGAGGAAAAACTGGTAAAAGTAAATAAAAATATAGATTCAAAATTGGCTGAAATGGAGAATTTGTTGTATGAGGATTTGTTGTATGAAGATCGCATGGTAAGTAAAAAGGAAGTGTGGCACCCTGTAAAAACAGCAAGTGTACAAGGTATACATGTTAAGTGTCTACTGGACAGTGGTAGTAATTTGAGGGGCATTTCACAGGCATCTTTTGCATCTATTAAGAACACAGAGGGTATAGTAGTGATGCATGTTTCTGGAATAAAAATTATTGGTGCTACTAGTAAGCTAGACCGAGTGTGAGACGAGAGGCACTATTAACTGTGAAATTGGCAGAACAGAAGTTGGAATGCAATTTCTTCATGATTCAAAATCTCAGCATTGATGTAATATTTGAGACTAATTTCTTGTCCAATTAGCAAGTAGGGGGCTCAACATTCTATGTTGGATTCATTAGATGGCAATAATGCTTAACCCAGCTGTTTGTCTCAATTTTCATGTTTCCTGAGGCAGTCAAACTCTTCTCCTGTCCTATCTGTAGTTTATAAGTGAATTAGAATTATTCCATCTTCAAGTTTCATGTGATTTTGTGCAGTAGGATACTTTAATATATGAAAATGTTAGAAAAAGTTTCTCCAGTGTTTCTACGCGTGTTGTGTGTGTGTTTATATATATATATATATATATATATATATATATATATATATATATATATATATATATATATATATATAATGTTGTGTTAGTGATAAGTAATGCAATCATAAGAGGATTGGAAGAAAGAATTTCTGTCAAACAAAGAAGTAAGATAAACTGAAAATGAAAGGTGTCAGCATATGTGGAGGATAATTAACATCTGAAGTAATCAACTCATTGGTGCAGCAGCAAAGGCAACATTCAGTGGAAAGCCATCTTGAATATGAGATCTTAATATTAATTGTGGTATAACAGAAGTGTTTGTGTTCAGTGCAATCAGTATATTGAGATAACTATCTACCTGTAGAAGTGTGTCATGGTACAGCCTTTTCTGACAATAATAAATTACAACTTAATACATAGTTGCCTGGAGTATTGTATATGGAAGGAATAAGCAAAGTTTGTATGTATATCTTAAGCAATTAACCACGCGACTGCTATGGTCGCAGGTTCGAATCCTGCCTCGGGCATGGATGTGTGTGATGGCCATAGGTTAGTTAGGTTTAAGTAGTTCTAAGTTCCAGGGGACTTATGACCATAGATGTTGAGTCCCATAGTGCTCAGAGCCATTTGAACCATTTTTTTCTTAAGCAATTTGATGGAATACTGTGAAATAATAGTTTTTGTAAGTGATTAGTTTGTCTGATCGGCAATGAGGGTTAAGTTTGCCTTAGCATAAGGATCTGTTACTGTGGAGTGGTTTTCAGTAGAATCACTTGTGCATTAGATAAGCAGAGCAGGTGTTCATTTATTAGATAATGAAACAATAACGAAATAATAAAACAGTGACTAAAGTTAGAGTTTTAATGGTTTGGGAGCCTGTCTCTGCAGTAAGGATATTTTTTGAGAATGCACTTCTCTAGCTAATAAGGTAAGAAATGTAAGTAAAATAATGGTGCTGACAGACATGATTAATGTAAAACATGACTGTATAGAAACAAATGCTGTGTAATTGTATTGATGATCTAATTTCGAACTAGGCAGCATTCGGCACTGTTTATATTGTGCAATTCATGACACTGCAACTGGGTATAAGAGCTTAACAGAAAGATCATTATTTTAGTGAGGTATGAGTAATATAATGCTGCATCATTGGATCTATACATTATCTGAAAAATTCTGTTTGTGTTCTGAGGAATTATGGGCTTAAAGTGGTAATATTGGGATGGAGAACAGTAAGTTTGCTGATAACTGTGGTGCTAGACTGATGTGAATATTCTGACAGTCAGCTATTTGATAGCATTTTGTGAGGATTTAATTTTCTGGTTGAGTCAGAGTAATGCTCAGAGTTTAGTAGGCAAGTGGGGCTATGATTTGGTACAACTTCCATCCCAGTAATTTTGATTTGAATAGTATGTAATGCTATGTGATGGTTACTTTATTCTTTTTTTCATAACGTAACAATTGCTATTTTGCACATGAGAAAGAAACAAAAGTCTTTCAAGCTTAACCAGTTTCAGACAGTTATCACTTAGAGCAATGTGTTGTAGTGTAATGTGTTCTTGACTAAATTTTTACTAGTCCACAGCTTTCATACTATAGTCAAATTTAGTGCTAATTATTATAATGTTAGCCAGCCGCGGTGGTCTCGCGGTTCTAGGCGCGCAGTCCGGAACCGTGGGACTGCTACGGTCGCAGGTTCGAATCCTGCCTCGGGCATGGATGTGTGTGATGTCCTTAGGTTAGTTAGGTTTAAGTAGTTCTAAGTTCTAGGGGACTGATAACCACAGCAGTTGAGTCCCATAGTGCTCAGAGCCATTTGAACCATTTTTATTATAATGTTAGAAGAACTATGTAATGCATCTATTTAGGATGTAATGACTATCATTTGCCATCAGTGGTAAAGATTTTTTTTCCTACGTGTAAGTTAGAAGTGTACTGAAGTGGGGCATTTTATCTCATTTTTCCATGTACTGTGGAGAACCACCTCCAAGGGAACTGATAGCAGTATGTTTCCTTGCTAACTGATAAGTGCCTCTTGGACCTTTTTAAGGCATGGACAGGGTGCTGAGAAAGTGTGTTGAAGCTCATTGAAAGTGTGAAAGTGGTTGTGAAAAATATTTTGTATGGGGATTTTCATATGGCCAGTTCATATAAGTATAAATTCGAAAAAAAACATATGTACTGTAGTTTTTTATAAGATTTCTTATGTAATATTTATTTTTGTGTAGATTGTAGTCATTGAATTGCCCAGTTAGCTATTTGCAATATATATCTGATCAATTCAATGAGGGGCTGATGTGACAAAGCAAGCTGGGATATTTTTACTTCCCCTCTTGCTTTGCCATCTGTCTCTGTAAATTTGATTTTTTTATGTCTGACTAATTACGATCAACATACTTGATTGTAATCTGCATTTTCATAAAAGAGAAAGGTTAGCCCTCAGTTTTAAAGAATGTAGCACCAGATCTAATTTTCTGCTTAGTTTTATGTATGTAATTAATTTTGTAATTTATTTTGACTATTCCTAGTTAGCATCTTTTATTATAGGGCAAAAAAGTAATTGTTTTATAACTTAAATTCTGTTGTTGACATATAAACAAATATAAATTCTGTACTAATTATAAACATTTGGGGGAACAACTAATTGTATTCTTAAAGGATCTATTTGGCTCTATTTAAAAACATGTTAGCAAAGCCAACCCTTAATTAATTCCAGAGTAATTAACAGTTTTGTCAAAAGTATTGTTTGTGTACTTACATTTGTTAATTCATGATTTAAACAAATAATTCGGCCTAACTCTTGTAGTAGAAGAACTGTTAAAAAGATGGAATTTTCTGATGTCTTCAGTTAATTTAATGAATGGAATTTTAATTATAATTTCTGTAAATTAAACTTTAAACAGTGTGTAGTTTCAGCACCAATTATTGTGAGGATATATAAGGGCTTGATTTTTGGTCCCAAGACAGTCAGTCCATGTCTGAGTTTCAGACAAGGAGCCTGTGTTGGTTAGAATGACAACAATGCATCAACTTAACAGTGAAATAATTGTTACACCAATAGGCCACATATTAAAACAATGACAGTGTCTGCTCCGTATGTACCTTTCTATTCTTCAAGAACTGTGAACTTTATCGATAGGTTTTTACTGCTCGTAAATGTTCAACAGTAAATAAACTATTGTAGCAGTGTGTGGATGTTCACCTGCTACCTATTAATGAGGCTTATTAGAAGTTAAACAATAGTGCACTGGCCATATAAGTGTGTAATATTGGGGGGTTGTGAACAGCGAAAGTAAAAGACTGTGAAATGCAACTGTGCATCTGTCGGCTACGTCATTTACAGTAGACAGTAGTTGCACTTCCACACCCCATTTTTCAGCCAGTATGCCAACACTGAGGACAACGAATGAAGAAATAAAAAAAAGCAGGGGACACCGTCACAAATCTCCTTATTGATCATTTTGACAGTGTTCCTTGCATGGTTGATTGATACTGCTACCCTATGTGTTACCCAATATATAGGGAAGATTCCTTCTCCAATCCTGAGCCACAAGTAATCTTTCAAATCAGTAATTTACGAGCACACCGCACCCACCTTGTGGACATCTTCCTCCAGCTGTCACAAAACAGCCAAATGGAATGGCCTGTGGTTCCTACTGACATGAACTTGATTACCATATCATGGAGAACATGCCAAGTAAGTTCCAAGGATGTTACAGTGTACTGGGTTGAGCAACAGCATTGACTGCTACCTAGTAGAATATTCTGATTCCACAGATGTGTGCTTTCGAGTCGCCTACCTTTATTTTTAGTATTGATTGATTTTTATTTCAAAGTAAAGTTATTTCTATTGTGATGTCATAGAACTTGTTCTTTCATTACCTGCTCACAATGCATCTAAGTGCACATATGGCTGCAGATATGCTGCTAATGGAAAACTTCTTCTGAGCATGAAGCTTCCTGGTAGATTAAAACCGTATTCTGGACCAAGACTCAAACTTGGCATCCTTACATTTCGCTGGCAAGTGATCTACCAATGAGCTAACTTAGCACAACTCATGACCCACCCTCACAGCTTTGTTTCTGCCAGTGCCTTGCTTCCTACCTTCAAAACTTCACAGAAGCTCTCCTGTGAACCTTGCGGAGCTAGCACTCCTGGGAAAAAGATATTGCCAAGACATGGCTTAGCCACGGTCTGGGGGATGTTCCCAGAATGAAATTTTCACTCTGCATCAGAGTGTGCACTGATATGAATCTTCCTGACAGGTAGAGCACTTGCTTGCAAAACGCAAAGGTCCCTTGTTTGATTCTGACCCATAGTTTTAAGCTGCCAGGAAGTTTCATACAAGTGCACATACTGCTGTAGAGTGAAAACTTCATTTTTCTTATGAAATGTTGTTTGTTTGTTATACAAGGTGCTTCAGAACTACCATTCGAGCAGTTTTTCGCAGAACTGGTGGGTCTAACCTTTTTCACATGAAATGTGTTGTGGGCAAACCACTAAGACTGAATAGAATGGTGAACCATATCTTTGCCACGCACTTCACAGTTGTTTGCAGAGTATGGATGTAGATGTGGAAGAAAATGGAGAGAATTTATAGAGAAAACATGAGGAAAAAATGGTACTACTGAAAAGAACTATCACTATGTTATTCATTCACTAATCTCATATTCTAAAGAAGATACTTAGTAATCAAAGTGTCCTCGATCACGGGTTCGAATCCTGGCACTGCTTAAATTTTGTTAGTAATCAGCACTGGCAGCCGAAGATTTCCGGCATAAGAAGTCACCCTCATTATGCCAACGGCCTAGTCAAGAGGGCAGAGAAGCGGACAGAGGTTCAGGGCCCTCTCTTGTCCTAGGGGTGGGATACTGCCCCTAAAGGCGGAAGAATCAGCAATGATCAACGGGAGGAGGATGCAGAAGGCAATGGAAACCACTGTCTTAAGGACACATAAAGTGTATGCATAGGACATGTGGCCAGTAATTGAAAAAGTGTCATGACAATGGCATGATCTTGGTGGCAAACGGCTTCGGAATAGCCCTCATTCAGATCTCCGGGAGGGGATTGCCAAGGGGGAGGTCACCATGAGAAAAAGATTGAATAATCAACGAAAGGATAACGTTCTACCAGTCGGATGTGGAATCTCAGAAGCTTGAACGTGGTTGAGAAACTAGAAAACTTGAAAAAAGAAATGCAAAGGCTCGATCTAAACATAGTAAGGGTCAGTGAAGTGAAATGGAAAGGAGACAAGGATTTCTGGTCAGATGAGTATAGGGTATATCAACAGCACCAGAAAATGATATAACGAGAGTAGGATTCGTTATGAACAGGAAGGTAGGGCAGCGAGTGCGTTACTGTGAACAGTTCAGTGATAGGGTAGTTCTTATCAGAATCGACACCAAATCAACGCCGAGCATGATAGTTCAGGTATACATTCCGACATCGCAAGCTGAAGATGAAGAGATAGAGAAAGTATATGAGGACATCGAAAGGGTAATACAGTACATAAAGGGAGATGAAAATCTAATAGTCATGGGAGACTGGAAAGCAATTATAGGGGAAGTAGAAGAAAAAAGGTTACAGGAGAATATGGGCTTGGGACAAGGAATGTGAGAGGAGAAAGACTAATTGAGTTCTGTAATAAATTTCAGCTAGTAATAGCGAAAACTCTATTCAAGAATCACAAGAGGTGGAGGTATACTTGGAAAAGGCCGAGTGGTATGCGAAGATTTCAGTTAGATTACATCATGCTCAGATGGAGATTCCAAAATCAGATACCGGATTGTAAGATCACAATACAGTAGTGATGAAGAGTAGGCTGAAGTTTAATCAGGATGAACCAATACGCAAAGAAGTGGGATACGGAAGTACTAAGGAATGGCGAGATACGCTTGAAGTTCTCTAAGGCTATAGATACAGCAATAAGGAATAGCTCAGTAGGCAGTACAGTTGGAGAGGAACGGACATGTCTAAAAAGGATCATCGCAGAAGTTGGAAAGAGAAACATAGGTAAAAAGAAGGTAATTGCGAAGAAACCATGGGTAACAGTTGATCGATGAAAGGTGGAAGTACAAAAATGTTCAAAGAAAACTCAGGAATACAGAAATACAAGCCGCTGAGGAATGAAATAAATGGGAAGTTCAGGGAAGCCAAGACGAAATGGCTGCAAGAAAAATGTGAAGAAATCGAAAAGGAAATGATTGTCTGAAGGAAAGACACAGCATACAGGAAAGTCAAAACAACCTTCCGTGACATTAAAAGCATACAATCTGACTCCCGGTAAAATATCATCCACACAATTCCGAAGACTGCGAGAGCTGACAAGTGCGAGAATTATCGCACAATCAGCTTAACAGTCCATGCATCCAAGTTGCTGACAAGAATAATATACAGAAAAATGTAAAAGAGGATGCGCTAGATGACGATCAGTTTGGCTTTAGAAAAGGTAAAGGCACAAGAGAGGCAATTCTGACGTTGCGGTTGATAATGAAAGCAAGACTAAAGAAAAATCAAGACATGTTAATAGGATTTGTCGACCTGGAAAAAGCGTTCGACAATGTAAAATGGTGCAAGATCTTCGAAATTCTGAGAAAAATAGGGGTAAACTATAGGGAGAGACGGGTCAAATACAATATGTACAACAGCCAAGAGGGAATAATAACAGTAGACGACCAAGAACGAAGTACTCGGATTAAAAAAGGAGTAAGACAGGGATGCAGTCTTTCGCCCCTACCCGTTCAATCTGTACATCGAGGAAGCAATGATGAAAATAAAAGAAAAGTTTAACAGGGGAATCAAAATTCAAGGTGAAAGGATATCAATGATACGATTCGCTGATGACTTTGCTGTCCTGAGTGAAAGTGAAGAATTACATGATCTGTTGAATGGAGTGAACAACCTAATGAGTACAAAGTATGGATTGAGAGTACATCGAAGAAAGACGAAAGTAATGAGAAGTAGCAGGAATGAGAACAGTGAGAAACTTAACATCAGGATCGATGCTCACAGAGCAGATGAAGTTAAGGAATTCTGCTACCTAGGCAGTAAAATAACCAATGACGGACGGAGTAAGGAGGATATCAAAAGTAGACTAGCAATGGCAAAAAGGGCATTCGTGGGCAAAAGAAATATACTAGTGCAAACATACACCTTAATTCGAGAAAGAAATTTCTGAGAATGTACGTGTGGAGTACATCATTGTATGGTAGTGAAACATGGACTGTGGGAAAACCAGAACAGAAGAGAATCAAAGCATTTGAGATGTGGTGCTACAAAAGAATGTTGAAAATTAGGCGGAATGGTAAGATAAGGAATGAAGAGCTTCTGCGCAGAACTGTAGAGGAAAGGAATATGTGGAAAACACTGATAACAAGAAGGGACAGGATGATAGGACATCTGTTCAGACATGAGGGAATGACTTCCATTGTACTAGAGGAACCTATAGAGGGCAAAAACTATAGAGGAGGACAGAGATTATAATGTATCCAGCAGATAATTGAGGAGTATGTTGCAAGTGCTACTCTGAAGAGGTTAGCACAGGAAAGGAATTCGTGACGGGCCGCATCAAACCAGTCAGAAGACTGACGACCCCTTCCCCCCTCCCCCCCCCCCCCCCCCAAAAAAAAATAATGCTTTTCATTTGTAGCGTCTTTGTAAGCCTCACATTTGTCGCACTGATCCTTCTTTAGCAAAAAACTCCTATATTAAATTCGGAATTTAATATATCCGCTTAGGAGTCGTGATTCCCAGCTGGCAAGTTGGCGCAAGATCGCTCTGAATGCACACTGAATTCGCATTGGGGAGGAAGACGGTTCAAACCCGCGTCCGGCCATCTTGATTTAGGTTTGCCGTGATTTCTCTAAATCTCTTCAGGCAAATGCCGGCATGGTTTCTTTGAGAAAGGGCACGGCCTACTTCCTTCTCCATCCTTCCCTAATCCGAGCTCGCGCTCCGTCTCTAATGACTTCGTTGTTGACGGAACGTTAAACATTAATCTCCTCCTCCTCGCTCTGAATTTCTGTGCATTACTGCGATAGATAAGCCACCGTGGATGAATTCTTTTGTTGTGTCACTTCTAACATTGTGACACTCTATACTGGGAATAGAGATTATGTGTTTCCTGACTAATATCAAGACTTCGGGATCAATCTTACAATGTTTTCTCTGTTGCTCCCTTTTGTCCACAAGTGCCATGGCAGTCCCAGTGAATTTGGCTTCCATACAGTAACAGCGCAGATTTGCCTTTCGCTTATTCCGAAGGTGGTTATCAGAAAAGTTCTGCAAACACGAATCTTCCGCTCATCTTTCATCAATTAGAAAGCAGTACTTTCTGGCTCCTCGGGAAGTAATCCTATGATATTTGAGAACGAGCGTTTCAGTGCATGAACACAGAAAACTCCATTGTCTTTGTAGCAACCCCAGTAGCCAGTAATTCGTTAACAGCGGACTTCTGTGGTCTTCTTATAGTTTCTTTGTACAAGAGAGGATACATTTAGCAGTAAACGCAGCATTCATTTTTCGAGCGTTGACCATTTTATCTGTTCTTGATGCTTAACTTTTCTCACTGCTTCTTAACATTTATGCTCTTACTCTGCCCCAATTGCTACCATTCCGCATTTTTTTTTTTTTTATTGAGAGATTATTCTTTATGAGTGAGTGCTCTTTCATTTGAATTTGACAATTCATTGCAGCTTGTGGTTGACAGTTGTCACTTGAACCAGAGGAAAAATCTGAACTACTTTTGGAACTGCTATTAGGCGTAGTGGATGTTACCGACACTCTTCTCCCAACCGATTTTGTCACGCTTGCAGTTTCGGTCACCACATACGCATTTGAAGCTTCCGTTATTTGAGTGACATTTGACATGTTTTGATGATGATACCTGTGGTTCCACCCTGTTCACTTGATTTTTTGTTATTTCACTGTGTGGGGTTAATGACTGTTCCTTTATACTGCTCACCTCTTGTTTGTGTTCACTTATAATGGGACAATTTACCTCCCTTGGCCTTTTGTTACCGTCCATTAGCGCTTTTTTTTGCCCGTCTAAAACAGAAACAAAATTGACTGCAATGATTCAAGCCATTTTGCTCATGTGAACAGTGACACTAAAAACAATCATGACACAAAAGTTATTTAAACGTTGAGAAAACAACGACGCTAAGAAAGATTACGATGCAAAAGTTACTCAAACGTCGGAAAACAATGACACAATGTACACTTAGGTCGTTATTGCACTTAAGGTTTCAGCTGCACCGTTGTTTTACTGTAAACGTTATTTCACTCACCAAACTGAAAAATAAAACTCACAATAATGACAAAGTTTTTCCCAACGTATTTCTAAAAAGAAACAACTACTCTTTTGGCACCATGTCGACTGTGATTTACAAGTTCTGACAGTGTTGCTATGTACGCGGTACCTATTCCGTCGATGACCGAAGCAATAAACTCGATTTGTCGAGCTTTGCGGTTGCGTCGTTGTTCTTCCGAAAGGGCGACATTTAAGTAAGAATCCCCGAAAGGGTGTGTATTACTCTCAGATTCATAGATACTTTGGGGTACTCAAAGCGCACAAATGCGAAGAAAAGGAAAAGTATTTTGAATACCTAATGTCGCAAACTGAAGTAGAAATTTATGATATTTTCTAATACTCTGTAACAAATGTTAAGATTGCAAGCAGAGATCATTTAAAGTTAAATGTGACATTAAAAAGCATGTCCATTGTCCTAAAAATTTTCATTTTTTTCCTTGAACATTGTTCTAATCGTCAGCTGCAGGAAGAGGTTTCTGATATCACAGAAATGCTGCAAAATTTAAAAGAAGTTTGTAGGGAAAAAAACGTTCAGGCCTCAGACCTTTCTTTCCATATTCCTATTTGACATTCTGAAACTGAAATCGTTTTCTCCAGTTTTCATTGCTTACAAACAATGTATGGTTGACCACTCTATTCGTCCCTATGGGTTCGCTAAAACGCATTTTACCCAAAGTACACCATTTCTATATCTACATCTACATACGTACTCCGCAAGCCACCTTAAAAAGCGCGTGGCCCTTTATTGTTCCACTCGGAGACAGAGCGAGGGAAAAACGACTAGCTACGTGTCTCCGTATGAGCCCTAATTTCTCGTACCTTATATTCACGGTCCTTACGCGAAATGTATGTTGGCGGCAGTAGAATCGATCTGCATTCATCCTCAAATGCTGATTCTCTAATTTTTGTCAATGTTGTCCTTCGAAAAGAACGTCGCCTTCCATTCAGGGATTCCCACGTGAGTTCCTGAAGTATATCCGTAACACTTGTATGTAGTTCGAACGTACCGGTAACAAATCTAGCATCCTGCCTTTCAATTGCTTCGATGTCTTCGTTTAACCTGATCTGGTGCAGGTCCGAAACACTCGAGCAGTACTCAGCAATAGGTTGCACCAGCGTACTATATGCTGTCTCCTTTGCAGATGAACCACGCTTTCCTAAAATTCTCCCAATAAACTGAAGTCGGCCAATCGCCTTCCCTGCCATGATCCACACATGCTCCTTCCATTTCATGTCGCACTGCAACGCTACGCCCAGATACATAACGAGTGACTGTGTAAGCAGGACACTGCTAATGCTGTATCCAAACATTACGAGTTTGTTTCTCCTGCTCATCCTCATTAACTTACATTTTCACACCAATTAGAATTTCTGTCTATGTCGTATTGTATCATCCTGCAGTCACTTAACAACATCTCCCCGTACACCGCAGCATCAAACGGTTGTAGACTGCTACTTAACATGTCCACCATGTACATATAGAACAAGAGCGGTCCTATCACACTTCTATGGGGCACTCTTGACGATATCCTTGTCTCTGATGAACTCTCGCCTTCGAGAACAACATACTGGGTTCTATTACTTATGAAGCCTTCGATCCACTCACGTATCCGGGAACCTGTTCCATGCGCTCATACCTTCGTTAACAGCCTGCAGTGAGGCAACGTGTCAAATGCTTTACGGAAATCTAGAAATATGAATTGTGCATGTTGCTCTTTATCCACAGTTCGCACTCTATCATATCAGTAAAGGGCAAGCTGAATTTCCGATATGGGGCACTCTTGACGATATCCTTGTCTCTGATGAACTCTCGCCTTCGAGAACAACATACTGGGTTCTATTACTTATGAAGCCTTCGATCCACTCACGTATCCGGGAACCTGTTCCATGCGCTCATACCTTCGTTAACAGCCTGCAGTGAGGCAACGTGTCAAATGCTTTACGGAAATCTAGAAATATGAATTGTGCATGTTGCTCTTTATCCACAGTTCGCACTCTATCATATCAGTAAAGGGCAAGCTGAATTTCCGATAAAAACTGGCTGTACGGTAGGTTTGAAGCTGTCTTTCAGCCTAGTCAGTGTTTATCTCGTAGTATATTGAACTGGTGCGTCCCGGTAGCTGAGCTTTACAATACCTCTTTCAGAGTGGTCCGCATACAGTCCTCGACTTCTGGTACAAAGTTGTGACCGCGCATAGCACCCTCACCCGAAAACCATCTTACCGACAAACTTTTGCCGGTTATCTCCGCAGCGTCTTCCTTGACACACACACCCCCCCCCCCCCCGCTCCCCCTCCCCCTCAAAGTTTGGGTGTGCCGTAACTACCTGTCACATAATGCAACACCCACGTTCTCATACATCGACAAAAAAAAATACGAAGACAGAATGTGTTATATTTTGTTGTATTTAATGTTTTTCTAATATTTTTTGTTAAACTAAAAATAATTTCTATATGTTTAAATTGTAAATATATTGTGTATATATATGTACCGTTAGTTTGTTCAATAAATATTATAAAAAAGTAAGCAGGAGACCTGGGTTCAAGTCCCACCTGTGGCAAAAATTTTAATTCATCTCTTCAGCTTCTGTCATTACGTAGTATTGGTTTAGCAGATCCAATATCTTCCTCACACAAGTAAATGCCATGACATGTCCAGGATGGTAGATACAGCATGTAATTATTGTAAACACAGATTTAATTGACAAAAAAAAGTGGTCAGCGCGGCGGTCTGTCACGTCAAGGGGCCCGGGTTCGATTCCTTGTTGGATCGGAGGTTTTTCTCCGCTCAGGGACTGGCTGTTGTGTTGTCATTATCATTTCATCATCAGTGGAAGGCAACGGGAAACCACCACTGGAATCACTTCCCTAGACGCTCATCCGGTGGACCTCTCTCACGAGGCTTCCCCCATGACAAGACCTGCCGTAAGGCAGAACACAAGGTTTCTTTTTTTATATATTGAACTGACTGACTCCGGGACATCCAAATAAACCACACCACACCTACTCCGTAAGTGCGTGCATATCACTTTGCTTGCAGATGGCTGTATGTTGAACTACTGAAAGATTTCGCATGTCGCTACTTCAGGGAGCAAGGTCGTAGCTGTGATTTTGGCAGAGGGAGGAGTGGGTGGGTCCGATTTGTTAAAGAGGGCCTTAAAAAGGCTTATTGAATCATTTATTCTGATAAAAAACATTTATTTGCCTTTTAATTTTACGTAAATAATTTGCTTTTGGGAGGCCTTCATACAAACATTATATACTCCAAAAAATTAAGCAAAAAAAGCTTTCCTTAAGAAAGTATAACATATTCTCAACAATATATATACACTAGCTGAGAAACCTGGCATTGCCCAGATATTTATTTATTCCAATCTTGTATGCCCATCTCCTCCTCTACACTCTGATTCCATCTCCACATCCACTTCTCTGTGTTAGTCTCTTCCTCCCTCTCTCTCTGTCATCTCCTCCTACCCTCTCGCTCTGTCCATCACCCCCCCCCCCCCTCCTCATCCTCTTCATCTCTACCCCTCTCCGTTTTGAATCTATCTTCTCCTCTCCGCCTCTGTGTCCAGCTCCTCAGCTCCTCTTCTTTCCTTCCTCTATCCATGTCCTCCTCCTCTGTCTTTTCATCTTCTCCTCCCCCTGTGACTGTCCATCTCTTCCTCTTTGCTCTGTCTGTCCATCTTCTCCTCTCTCTCTCTCTTTCTCTCGTTCTCTCTCTCTCTCCATGTCTCCATCCATCTGCTCCTCTTGCCTGTACCTATCTCCTCCTCCTACCCGTGCCTATCTCATCCTTCCCCCTTGGTGTCTGTGTATCTTTCCCTTCTCCCTTCTCTATCTATATACTGGTCGACGTACCTGCAAAACCACTTGGGTCTCATTCAAGAGATTGAAAAGGTCCGAAGAAGAGCTGCAAGATTCGTGACTGGTACATTTAGCCATCGCGAGAGCGTTACAAATCTCATAGAAAGCTTGAAGTGGGATACATTTGCAGATAGACGACGCGCTAAACGAAAGGGGCTGCTCACTAAATTCCGAAATCTGATCTTCGCCGAGGATATAGAGCGTATATTATTACCACCAACTTTCAAATCGCGCAATGATCACCATTCAAAGATAAGGGAAATTTGAGCTCGTATTGAGGCGTTCAGACAATTGTTTTTCCCTCGTGCGATCCGCGAGTGGAACAGAGGGTAGGGGGAGGGGGGGGGGATATATGACTTTAGCGTGAATTGTGTCCTCCGCCACACACCGCCTGGTGGCTAGCGGAGTATATATATGTAGATGTAGAAAATTATGTCATTGTACAGCACATAGTTGAGGAGATATGACGTCATAAACATTGAGTTGCCTTAAAATGTAACTGCAGGACGATATTTGCTAGATATACAGGCGAAATAGTTGTACAAATACGCTTGCAATATATTAAATATGTGTGAAACGTATCTGACATCTGCGTATGCGGACAAAGCCATGGGCAAAATCCTCAACCTAAATGCCTGGAATGGACGATATTTTGCCATTCGGGTTGATAGAATTTTGATCAGTTTTTTTTAAAGAAATGCAACCGTCGTCGTTTTGGGTGCATTTTTGTAGATCAGCGCGATGTTTGGGTGACACAGGAAAGTCCAAGTACAGTTTTGTACACTTACTTTAATTTAATGTGATTTGTAATTATGTTTACCGCTCCGCTGCCTGAAATATTTCAGTCCCAAAGTTCTACCAGTCTCCAAGTAACGACTCCAGTGTAAACATTAAACTCTTACAGATAGGTAATTAGGCTACTGCAGTAGTGCGTACATATTTTTAATTTACCATAACGCTAGTGGACGAATCAAAATCGGTTTTCCTCTTCTTTCTTGTTACAAACTTATCCGTAATTAGGAACTATCACAACAGCACGCAGCACAAAAACCATGAACAGCAGAATTTACAGTATATTTAACTGCAAAATAAATAAATAAATAAATAAATAAATCTGAGCTCAATTAAGGTCAACAAGGTATAGTAGTTGGTCTTGGTTAAAGTAGGGTTCAAATGGTTCAAATGGCTCTGAGCACGATGGGACTTAACATCTGAGGTCATCAGTACCCTAGAACGTAGAACTACTTGAACGTAACTAACATAAGGACAGCACACACATCCATGCCCGAGGCAGGATTCGAACCTGCGGCCGTAGCGGTCGCGCGGTTCCAGACTGTAGCGCCTAGAACCGATCGGCCACAGAGGCCGGCTAAAGTAGGGATGTTTAAATCTATCGGTGATCTTGTTCACTATCGACAGTGCGTATCCCTTTTTTGTTGTATGACTGAAAATCAAAGGCTGGTCCCGGCGGTTTCGAGTCCTCCCTCGGGCATGGGTGTGTGTGTTTGTCCTTAGGATAATTTAGGTTAAGTAGTGTGTAAGCTTAGGGACTGATGACCTTAGCAGTTAAGTCCCATAAGATTTCACACACATTTGAACATTTTTGAAAATCAAAATATCTTTCAGTTACAATATACTGCATCTAGGTCACGTGTAATCATTTCATTTAGGTGATACGGGGTCTGCCCCCCCCCCTCCCTCCCCCTTCCGGATCGCCCCATTGTATTCCAGGTCGTAACGGCGAGACCACAGATGCTGCTCAGAAAATTGTCACCCTTAGCCTCGTATTGATCTAGCAAACGTTGACAATAAATTTTAGTATTTTTTAAGTATCTGTGAGATCTATATTCCACACACTTTAGAATAACGTAGGTAGTTGGATCGTGTAACATCCACTCTGAGACATTACAGGAGACATTCAGCTGTGCACAGCATTACTTGCGGTGTCGACCGGAACATCGCTTATCGGGTGCATCCTTTTCGCGAAATACGCAGTACCCGCTGCCTCACATTACCCTCGTCTACAGTATTGTCTCCGGACTCCTGTAGCAGGTACTGATCGATTTCAATTTGCGCAGTTAGTTCAGCAGTGAATAACTCAATGACACATCTCTGTTTTTATGCGCACTTCCATGTCAAACGCCATTCTGGAGCGTTCTCAGCTGTTGCTATATGTCGTAAGACAATGAAAACAAGCAGTACATTACCGAGAAGGTTCTAGAATTTATACTACACCATTGTAAACTACCTCGAAATCAACACAATAAAATAGGAGGCATTAGTTTTGGAAATACTCTCGCAAACAGTAAATAAATACATATCACTTATCACCCCCACGCCCGAACTGCAGGCGCCCGTGTCCCGGCAGGGCGGGAACAATCTTGTTTTTGTTCGCTTTTAACATGCGGCGCGCCATCCTGGTATTCCGTATTTGGCACAGCGTGTGTGGCCGACTTTCGTGACGCGCGACGCAACGGGGAATGAAGCGGGGACCGCTGCCAGTAGGGCTGGTGGAGACTAGCTCCCGGAGTTCCAGCACCGGAGCCGTTACTCTGTCCTAGCAGCTGCCGTTACCGTCACCTCGCTTTCTGAACCCTGTCCTTGTCTGTCGAATAGATTGCTTGGAAATCCCAGCGTGGCCTTTTTTCTTCGTTGTTAACGTTCAGTACCCTGCCTGCGCCACGGAACCATGGTCATTATTTCTTTCTTTTGTAGTGTTTACGATACATCGTGGTAAACACTAATATGTTCCGCTGAGTGACGCCAGGCAACGATAAATAGGTGTCATAATTTTATATAACAGATGTTACATGAATTATTGAACTAAAAATGCTATGTTTGTTCTATATTTCATGCTACCGGCGCTACTGGAGTCTAACCGACACCTAGCGGGCGGCAGACGACCTCGAAGACACTGTCGACCACACGCACCAGTTTATTAGCCAGCCGACCGAGTGACCAATTTCGTGGCAACCTATGCACGTCCTGACCGACTGCACGCAGCGATTACACCACCGCCCTCTTGTGATTTATTTATCTTAACTACAAAGAGGTCATTATCTTCGAGATCTCGCTTGGTTTTACGCATAAACAAAAACGGGGGTTTAACGTGGCTGTTTTAAAGGTAAGAAGGCCAAAATATCCCAGAGAAAGCTGCGGATAAATAAGTGGCAAATGCATGGAAAGAAATTTGCTCACCTACAGCTGGGAGCTGATGGTTTTCGTAATTATCTGCGAATGGACGAATCATGCATATCGGAACTGCTGAACATCATCAAATCGTTATAAACGAAAAATAATAACATTATTGAGGGCGACTGTAAGCTGTGTGGAGAGACTGTTTGCTACATTACGATTTCTCGCCACTGGCAGAACTTAAGAGGACCTCAAATTCATTGCTGTTTTCAAAAATGGTTCAAATTGCTCTGAGCACTATGGGACTTAACATCTGAGGTCATCAGTCCCCTAGAACTTGGAACTACTTAAACCTAACCAACCTAAGGACATCACACACATCCATGCCCGAGGCAGGATTCGAACCTGCGACCGTAGCGGTCGCGCGGTTCCAGACTGTAGCGCCTAGAACCGCTCGGCCACCCCGGCCGGCCATTGCTGTTTTATCCCCACAATTATTAACTAAAACGATTTCTGCACCTGCAACGTGATTTATACACTGAAGCGCCAAAAAAATGGTATAGGCATTCATATTCAAATACAGAGATATGTAGCAGGCACAATATGGCGCTGCAGTCGGCAACGCCTATATAAGACAACAAGTGTCTGGCGCTGTTGTTAGAGTGGTTACTGCTGCTACAGAGGCAGGTTATCAATATTTAAGTGAGTTTGAACGTGGTGTTATGGTCGGCTCACGAGCTGTGGGATACAGCATCTCTGAGCTACCAATGAAGTGGGGATTTTCCCGTACAACCATTTCACGATGTACCGTGAATATCAGGAATCGGGTAAAAATCAGATCTCCGACATCGCTGTGGCCGGTAAAAGATCCTGCAAGAACGAGGCCAACGACGACTGAAGAGAATCGTTCAACGTGACAGAAGTGCAAACCTTCCGCAAACTTCTGCATATCTCAATGGTGGGCCATCAACAAGTGTCAGCATGCGAACCATTCAACGAAACATCATCGATACGGGCTTTCGGAGCCGAAGGCCCATTCGTGTACCCTTGATGACTGCATGACACAAAGCTTTAGGCCTCGCCTGGGTCTGTCGATACCGACATTGTACTGTTAATGACTGGAAACATGTTGCCTGGTCGGACGAGTCTTTCAAATTGTATCGAGCGGATGGACGTGTACAGTTATGGAGACAATCTCGTGAATCCATGGACCCTGAATATCAGCAGGGGACTGTTCAAGTTGCTGGAAGCTCTGTAATTGCGTGCAGCGTAGGCAGTTGGAATGACATGGGATCCCTGATGCGTGTAGATTCGACTCTGACAGGTATGCTACGTAAGCATCCTGTCTGACCACCTGCATCCATTCATGTCGATTGTACATTCCGATTTGGCAATTCCAGCAGGACAATGCGACGCCCCACACGCCCAGAATTGCTACAGAGTGACTCAAGAAATACTCTTCTGAGTTTAAACGCTACCTACCACTGGCCACCTAAGTCACCAGACATGAACATTATTGAGCATATTGGGTTGCCTTGCAACTTGCTGTTCAGAAGAGATCTCCACCCCCTCCTACTGTTACAGATTTGTGGACGGCCCTGCAGGATTCATGATGTCAGTTCCCTCCAGCACTACTTCAGACATTAGTCGAGTCCATGCCACGTCGTGTTGTGGCACTTCTGCGTGCTCGCGGTGGCCCTACATTACATTAGGCAGTTATACCAGTTTCCTTGGTTCCTCAGTGTAGTTGACTGAGGAAATACTTCGTGCTAAAGCAAATAAATAAATAAATAAATAAATAAATAAATAAAAATAAAAATAAACAAAATAAAAAATAAAATAAAAAAACAATACAAAACAAAATACGGTCATGAAAACGTTATTAAATTATTTATTGACTTGATTAATAATGAAGCACCTCAGTATGCAATCACGGCCGGCTGGAGTGGCCGAGCAGTTCTAGGCGCTACAGTCTGGAATCGTGCGACCGCTACGATCGCAGGTTCGAATCCTGCCTCGGGCATGGATGTTTGTAATGTCCTTAGGTTAGTTAGGTTTAAGGAGTTGTAAGTTCTAGGGGACTGATGACCTCAGAAGTTAAGTCCCATAGTGCTCAGAGCCAATTGAACCATTTGATGCAATCACGCACTGAAATTTAAAAGAAGTTTTCTGATTTGCGAAGGCTAATGTGGCTGTCATTAATATCGAATTACGAGTTAGAAGGCATCAGAGAACAGTGTTACGGAAACTCTCATAAGCCGTAAGAAGTGTTAAGGAAACTAAACGGAATTTTAAAGACAATGAAAGTGATTACGCGTTTTGTGTGCTTCGAAGTAAAAATAATGGTGAGAAGACTTGATTAATTATTCAGCACCTCAGTATGCAGTCATGCACTGAAATTTAAAAGAAGTTTTCTGAATTGCAAAGGCTCATGTGGCTGTCGTTAATAGCAAATTAACAGTTAGAAGGCATCAAAGAACTATGTTACTGAATTAGGAATTCAGTGCATGCGACTATGCTGAGTGATCTGAATTGATTTATTAACGGGAATTAAGCTTTTCTAAAGAACTTGAATGACCGAATTGTGACTATTCTGTTTGCTGTTATCTTTCATGTTCGCGTGTGTGTTCAAATGCGTGTAAATTCTTAAGGGACCAAACTGCTGAGATCATCGGTTCCTAGACACTGCTTCAACTAACTTATGCTAAGAACAACACACACACCCATGCCCGAGGGAGGACTCGAACCTCCGGCCGGAGGGACCGCACAGTCCGTGCATGGTGCCCTAAACCGCGCGGCCACTCCGCGCGGCTTCATGTTCGCTATAATACAGTAAATACCGAGGTATATTTTAGCATCGAGTACCCTGATTCTTGGTGAGAGTGATATCCCTGACGGCGATCTAACCTACATTAACGAAGAACTGACAGTGATACAAAACTGCAGTCAGTTATTTATTCGTTTATGGACTCAAAAAAGACTTACCGGAAGACCCTTTCATTCTAAATGTGCCTGAAACAAGACGTTGCCGCCAGAGATTAACGAACTGTGTAATATCGATTGACAGATACTTTGGTTGTTTCATAAAACTGCAAATTTTTTTCTCACCAACTGAATTCTTCACTCTACGTCCAAAATTATCGCTGGGTCACCTTCTTGTTAGGGAAAAGGATTTGCTATTGAAGAATAGTATTTAACAGAAAAAGATTTTAGTTGATTGAAGATTGATGTTGGTTTGTCTAGTTCCCGGTTAGACTACGATTTGCACCTGTGGTGTGGCGACAGATGGTCGCAACTGCAGAAGAAATAATCGTCCTTATCCATTAAATAATTCGTCGCAGGCAGCCAACAGCCGAGGTCAGGAGAAGCAGAACAGCACATTTTACAATTACATCTGCACGCGTACTTTACAAAACACTGTGAAGCGTATTCTTCTTGTCCCATTCTCGTATTCAGCACGGAAAGAATGCTTAAATGCCTCTGTGCGTTGCTGCAGTTGTTCTAAATACCTTTTAACGTCCGTAACGGGATGATACGCAGGACGCTGTTGTATATTCCTGGATTCCTCATTTATTACTGGATCTTGCAAATTTGTAATTAGGCTTTCACAAGATGTTTGGGGTATGTCTTGAAGCATCTACCAGTTCAGGTTATTCGGCATTTCCGTGAGGCTTTACCCCAATCAGAGAAACCTGCGACCTTTTGTGCTGTTCTCTACTGCATGATTTCAATGTTGCCTGTTAGTTGTACACGGTCCAGTCACATCAACATGAGCAATGCCTGTGTTCGATGTGACTACATTGAAAGTACAATGAAATGAATACCCTAGCTGCATATAGGCGTTGATATAAGTCAACGGGGATGTGAGCCTCGACCGGGACTCTAACTCGGGATTTCCTGCTTACAAGGCACACACTCTATCCATCTGAGTCACCGAAGACACAGAGGATAGTGCGACTGCAGGGACTTATCTCTGGCACGCCTCCTGTGAGACCCACATTCCCAACTTATTGTCCTGCACTATATTCATAGTGCCCCTGCTCATCATACTCATTACTCTCGGCTTGTTGCCCATTCCCGTACGTTGACTTATATCAACGCCCGTATATGCAGCTAGGTGTATGCGTATAATGGGCAGGGGCACAATTAATATAGTGCAGGACAATAAGTTGGGAATGTGGGTCTCACAGGAGGCGTGCCAGAGATAAGTCCCTGCAGTCGCACTATCCTCTGTGTCCTCGGTGACTCAGATGGATAGAGTGTCTGTCTTGTAAGCAGGAAATCCCGAGTTCGTGTCCCGGTCGGGGCACACATTCCCGTTGTATGCAGCTAGGGGTATTCATTTCATTGTAATTTCATTCTAAGGAGCTGCATGGTCACCGATGGACATGTCTGAAAGAACAGATACCATCTATATATATATATATATATATATATATATATATATATATATATATATATATATATATATATACAACTGGTATGGAGTTTGAGCCCAGTTCTTCAATAGCTCAGTGTCAACCGTGCACCTTCTAACACAGTATAGCAGCAGAATCTAACGCTCCATGTAGAAATAAGCTGATGTACCAAAACATTATATCTACACATTGTGATACTGAACGCTGCCTGGTGACATTGCGGGAAAAGTAAATGTAGATGTCGTGTGACTAGGGCCTCCCGTCGGATAGACCGTTCGCCGGGTGCGAGTCTTTCGAGTTGACGCCACTTCGGCGACTTGATTGCGAGAAAGAGACACGGTAAAGAAAGTATTAGTGAAGCATGGCCGAATGGGGTTCTGGACTACTATCCATAGTGAGCAAAGTCTTCGAATGAAAGAAACGTTCATTTTCAGAGAAGGACACTCTGCCACACAGCATCTGCTGCGGACTGCAGAAGAAGCCATCTGGCCGTTAACAACAGGGAGCTTTGCGCTATGGTCCTGTTTAACATAGTTCGAGCTTTCAACAATGTTACGCACAGTGAGCTCATCTACAAAACTCTTAATTGAGGAACTGCCAGGGCCATTCGTGAAACTGCCGACCGAATACCTCGATGGTCGCACCTTCGTCTTAAGGTTCGGCAATAGGGACTCTGCTGTTAGCGAAGCGCGTGTTGGAGTGCCTCAGGGTTCAGTCGCGGGTCCCTGTGTTTACACAGCTTATCTTCCTACATCCCCAAGAGCCAGAAAGTATGCTTACTCCTACGACACTGCTCTAATCGTCAGAAGTAGATAATTCGAAATCAAACAGAGACAACTTCAAGAAGCCTGCACAAACCTTTAACAGTGGGCAGCGTATTGGCCCGTCGGATTAAATGCTGCAAAAAGCCAGGCGCTCCTGCTTACGAAGAGACGACCTTCGCACTTAAGAAACATTGCCCTATTCGTCGCACCTATACAATTAACACGAACAACAAAATACCTAGAAGTTATCTGTATCGCCAACTGACTTGGAGACGACACATCTACGATTTCTGCTAGCAAACCTCAGAGACCCTTCGAGCGTTATTCCCACTGATTAATGAAAACTCTACCTACAGAATATGGTCTACAAGCACAGAAGGCATCAGGCCCGTCGCTGTCGATGCCTACCTTCTTTGACACACAGCGACCAAAACACATTCGGAGAAAATGTCAGCAATATAAAAACTAAATAGGATACTCCACATCCCTCGGAACTTTCCCGCCAGTCACTTCCACGAAACAGTGAAGGAACAGCAGCAAGTGTTCCACGGTCTCCAGAAACACGTAAAAAAAGTATAGGATATGGTGAGGAACTTCGATAGTATACGTCAGCTTGGACGGAGAAATGAAGATACTGACCACTTTGAGCAGCTTGTGGTGCTATTGCATCTTCAGTAGCCACACCATAAGATGACGGTGAAATGCCACCACGGTGGAAGGAGGACACACAAAAACACGCTAAGTAAACACCAAAATCAACAATAGAGTAGTACGCAGTCATCATCACCACAAGTCGTAGTGCTCATTGCTGAGCGTCATGACCGCAAGAACCAAGCGTCTCCATCCCAGATAGTTACCAGCTTCTCTTAGAGCCTGCTGAAGAGGTAGGCTAGAGGTCTTCTTGATTTGATCTATCAAGCCGCTCGATAATCTTCCCCCCATCTTTTGCCCCCAGTCTTCCCTTCCATTATTATTTTCTCTAGATTTCTCCATATCTTCTCACAATATGGCCAAAGACCTGGAGAATTTTTCGGTTGACACGCGAAGAAAATCCGGAACAGCACCAAAGCTCAGATGCATTAATACGCTGCTTGTCTCTAGCCTCCGGGGTCCATGCTTCGCAACCATAAAAGAAGCGGGAAAACAGTAGTGTTTGAGCAAGATGGGTTCAAAAATGGTTCTGAGCACTATGCGACCTAACTTCTGAGGTCATCAGTCGCCTAGAACTTAGACCTAATTAAACCTAACTAACCTAAGGACATCACACACATCCATGCCCGAGGCAGGATTCGAACCTGCGACCGAAGCGGTCGCTCAGCTCCAGACTGTAGCGCCTAGAACCGCACGGCCACACCGGCCGGCGAGCAAGATGGGCCTTTGTGGTATTCGTTATTGCTCCGTTCTGCCAGATATTGGGGTACTTCTTTATAAACACTCCCCATAGCGTGATCCGCCTTCTTGTCTCATCTTCGCAGCTTCTCGTGTCACAGATGGTCGACACAAGATAGATGAAAGAGTGCACGACTTCCAGTAGGCATTACCGCGGGATAAAAACCTACATCAGTAAAATCCTACATCACGCCTAGAGAGAGACAGACGGTGGCATGTGGCGTACAGCTTAGTAAAGACGCTGTACGGCGATCGGTGGACAAGAAATGGCAATGTACTCGTATATGAGAAAACACATGTACTGGCGTGAGTTTACTTCTGCCAAATGCTAAAGAGTGAAGTACAATGAAGCAATAGATTCCCACTAGGGGTCCACTTTGTATCTGAATATCGGCTCTACTCCTTGCATACATTATCTGATCAAAAGTATCCGGACTACTATTAGTGAACATTAATATAGGCTGTAAATCCTATATGACGGTTTGAATTCTACTGGGGACACTTCCAATAAGGTGACTGAATGTCTGGGACAGTCCATTCTTTCTCAAGAGCCGAAACCAGAGAAGATAGTGATGCTGAATGCTGGGGTCTGGAGAGAAGCCCAGGTTCTAAATCAACCCAAAGGTGTTCCATTAGGTTGAGATCGGGTCTCTGAGCATTTCAGGCATGTTATTGTCCATAAAACATTTCCTAATAGATGTTTTACAACAGGGTGCACAGCCATACTAAACAGTCATTGATTCTGAACAGTTCCTCTAATATGCGTAGTGCTCAAAATTGTAAAGTGTGTTTATATTCTCTCGTATTTAGCGTTTTATTAAGCACAGTAAGAGCACCATGAAGTGGACCCCTCACTCCCCCCCACACACACACACCGAACTTTACAGTTGGTACTACGCATCATGGCAACTAACATTCTCCAGGCATTCGATAAACCCGAAGTCTTCAAGTCTTCCATCGGATTGCCATAAGGTACAGCGTGATTTATGATTCCAAATCACTCGTTCTCTGTCATACACTGTCCTGTGGCGTAGCTTTTTACACAATCTCAAACAACGCTTAGCATTGACTGCAGAAATGTGTGGCTTATGACCGTATCAACCAAAACCACTAAAAATAAACGCAAAATATATCTATCTAAAACAGCAAATAAAAATTCGCTTGATGTCTTTCTAAGAGAGAGTCTTCATTCCTTCCAAGCTCATTATGTAAGTGTAGACCACATATGGCTCAAATTTCAAGATACAATATCGACAGTAATAGATTCACACCGCATAAGTTAATAAGAGACTGGACTGATCCACCATGGTACACAAAACACGTCAGAACACTGTTGCAGAAGCAACGAAAAAACCATGCAAAATTCAGAAGAACGCAAAATACCCAAGACTGGCTAAGTTTCACGGAAGCTCGAAATTTAGTGCGGTCGTTAATGCGAGATACCTTTAACAGTTTCCACAATGAAATACTGTCTCAAAATATGGTAGAAAACCCAAAGAGATTCTGGTCGTATGTAAAGTACACCACTGGAAAAAAAACAGTCAATACCGTCACTGCGCGATAGCGATGAAAATGTTACCGATGATGGTGCCACTAAAGCAGAGTTACTAAATACAGTTTTCCGTAATTCCTTCACGAAAGAAGATGAAGTAAATATTCCAGAATTCGAAATCAGAACAACTGTTAGCATGAGTGACATAAAAATAGATATCGTAGGTATTGTGAAACAAATCACTTAAGAAAGGCAAGTCTTCCGGTCCAGATGGTATACCAATCAGGTTCCTTTCAGAGAATGCAGGCACAATAGCGCCTTTCTTAGCAATCATATACAACCGCTCACTTGACGAAAGGTCTGTTCCTAAAGACTGGAAATTAGCACAGGCCACACCAACATTCAAGAAAGGAAATAGGAGTAACCCATTGAATTGCAGACCCATATCACTGACCTCAATTTGCAGTAGGATTTTGGAGCATATACTGTACTCGAACATTATGAATCACCTTGAAGGAAATGACTTATTGATACATAACCAACACGGATTCAGAAAATATTGTTCTTGTGCAACACAGCTATCTCTTTATTCCCATGAAGTAATGAGTGCTGTCGACAAGGGATATCAAATCGATTCCATATTCCTAGATTTCCAGAAGGCTTTTGATACCGCTCCTCAGAAGCGGTTATTAATCAAATTGCATGCCTATGGAGTATCGTCTCAGTTGTGTGACTGGATTCGTGATTTCCTCTCAGAGAGGTGACGGTTCGTAGTGATAGACGGTAAATCATCGAGTAGAACAGAAGTGATATCCGGCGTTCCGCAAAGTAGTGTCATAGGCCCTCTGCTGTTTCTGATTTATATAAATGATCTAGGTGATAATCTGAGCAGCCCCCTTAGATGCTTTGCAGATGACGCTATAATTTACCGTCTAGTAAAATCATCAGACGATCAATTCCAATTACAAAATGATCTAGAGAGAATTTCTGTGTGGTGCGAAATGTGGCAATCGGCACTAAACAAAGAAAAGTGCGAGGTCATCCACATGGGTACTAAAAGAAATCCGATAAATTTTGGGTATACGATAAATCGCACAAATATAAGGGCTGTCAATTCGACTAAATACCTAGGAATTACAATTACGAGCAACTTAAAATGGAAAGACCACATAGATAATATTGTGGGCAAGGCGAAACAAAGACTGCGCTTTGTTGGCAGAACAGAAGATGCGACAAGCCCATTAAAGACACAGCCTACATTACACTTGTCCGTCCTCTGTTGCGCGTTATGGGATCCTTACCAGGTAGGTTTGACGGAGGAAATCGAAAAAGTGGAAAGAAGGGCACCTCGTTTCGTGTTATCGCGCAATAGGGGTGAGAATGTCACTGATATGATACGCGAGTTGAGGTGGCAGTCACTGAAACAAAGGCGGTTTTCTTTGCGGCGAGATCTATTTACGAAATTTCAATCACCAACTTTCTCTTCCGAATGCGTAAATATTTTGTTGACGTCCACCTACGTAGGGAGAAATGATCATCATAATAAAATAAGAGGAATCAGAGCTCGAACGGAAAGATTTAGGTGTTCCTTTTTCCCACGCGCCATTCGAGAGTGGATTGGTAGAGATGTAGTATGAAATTGGTTACGTGAACCCTCTACCAGGCACTTAAGTGTGAATTTCAGAGTAACCATGTAGATGTAGATGAGGAGATACTCCATTATTGTACCCCATTATTTTAACTTACTACGAACAGCTATTGTGTCAGCTGGACTTCTGGCAGCACTTCGGAATTCACGAGTAATTCCTTTCGCTGATTTCATTGCATTTTTTACAACCACCCTTCGTAATGCTCGATGATCCCCGTCCGTCAGTACAGAGGTTTACCTGGTCTAGTTTCGCTGTGGTCATTCTTTCGCGTTTCCTCTTCACTTTCACATACCAACTGTCGACTAGGGCAGCTTTAGGAGGGCTGAAACGTCCCTGATGGATTTGTCGCCCAGTTGGCATTTAGTGACTAGTCCACGTTCGAAGCCAATGAGCTCTCCTGGCCTGCCCATTCTGCTGTCTGCATCTCTGCTGACAACACAATACTCACTGGAAATGGTTCAAATAACTGTGAACACGATGGGACCTTAACGTCTGAGGTCATCAGTCCCCTAGAACTTAGTACTACTTAAACCTAACTAACCTAAGGACATCACACACATCCATGCCCGAGGCAGGATTCGAACCTGCGACCGTAGCGGTCGTGCGGTTCGCCGGCCGGAGTGGCCGAACGGTTCTAGGCGCTACAGTCTGGAACCGTGCGACTGCTACGGTCGCAGGTTCGAATCCTGCCTCGGGCATGGATGTGTGTGATGCCCTTAGGTTAGTTAGGTTTTAGTAGTTCTAAGTTCTAGAGTACTGATGACCTCAGAAGTTTAGTCCCATAGTGCTCAGAGCCATTTGAACCATTTGGTCGCGCGGTTGCAGACTCAAGCGCCTAGAACCGCTCGGCCACATCGGCCGGCTACTCACTGCATCCTTTTACGAGTACACTGCGGCTCGGCCTCTTGTGACATCTCATGGTCAGTTCCACATTGCATAAGGACACTTTTGATCAGATAGTGTTGTTACCTTCAGGCCGACTGGTCTGTTGTAGCTGTCCTTCTACTCTATCCTATGCAATCCTCTTCGTCTCCGAATACCTCCTGCAACTTACACCCTTCTGAATCTGTTTACTGTATTATCCCTTCGTCTCCCTCTGTGATTTTATCCCTCACACTTCCCTTAAATACTAAATTGGTGATCGCTTTATATCTCAGAATGCGTCCTATGAAATGATCCATTCATCTAGTCAGGTTGTGCCACATATTTCTTTTCTCCGCAGTTCTATGCAGTGCTACACATCATTGTTTTGCTTTTGTTGATGTTCACGTTATATCCTGCTTTCAAGCCTCTGTCTGAGCCGTGGCGAGCTGGTGCCAGTGTTGTTTTGTTCATGTATAGTTGAGATCGATTGTGGTTGAGCTAAGCTATCTTTGCTTTTCGCGTGTCGTATCTTCCGGGTTGGCGGGCAAAGGGATGGCGTTGTTAGCCTTCGACGGGTAACCCTCGAGATCTCGTCACATTCGCTGGGAGACGAGTGTCAACGGCTGCCGAATGAGCGTGATGACCGTTATATGTAGTGGTGTGAAACTGGTCGGGCGTTTTGGCGACATGGGCAACTTGGAGATACAAGTTCTGTGACTTCGCTGGGAACAAAATTTGAAGTGAAGCGGTGTAGCAGTAACACCCGCTCCTTCGCATTCTGTACGTGATATGAAGTAAGTGGTCGTAATTGTGTTTTGTTGACCGACGCACTCAGAGGCATTTAAATTTTACTTTATGGTGAGACTTTCACAGTCGAACTTTAAGATCGTGTGGAAGAGTTCAGTTGGCCTAGTTAAATGGTGGCCGTTATTTGAAAGTTTTCTCAGAAGTTTTACTAGTACTCTGTGTTTCTTGTAATCAAATGATTTTATGTTGGCGTTTTCAAAGCCTGCACTCTATTAATACAGTTGTCCATATGTAAAATGCTTAAGGTCAAAGTTGCGAATTTGTCAGTAGTGTAACGTGTTCCTTTACACGCTTACCCAAACATCGAGTCAAAGGTTCTGCCGAGTGTTTCTATATTTCAGAATTATTGGAATGTCTTTGTGATTCGCCCAAAAACCTTTGATTGTGCCAGCACCTTGGCGGAGAGTTAAATGTCAACCGAGGTGTAGGCCTGGCAGTGATTAAGAACCCGGCCACTACCGGGAGTTGTTCACATACCGCCTTCCAAAGTTTAGTATTTATCTTCCTTCCGCCAAGGCAGGTTAAGCTGGTAGATATATAAATATATACTGTATGTAACCTGTTCTTATACGAACCCGTTTCCTTGAATATTAGCGACTGGCAACTGGCTAAAGTTTAAATTGCATAGCGTCTGCTGAGTTTCTTGGACAGCTCTTTCTAGTAGTCTTTTTATTAACACGTCTGAGCACCTGAACATAAAATTTTTAAAGATCATTGTTTCTCATGTAGTTTTTTATGTATGTGGTTTTATCATGTTATGTAACTGGATCTTAGCTTGGCACTAGTGTTGAAGTGTCATTAAGTCACCCTTTATTGGTAACTGTTTTCATTATATGTATTTTGACGGAAATCCTATATGGGAGATTAAATTTCTGAAGTTTGTCAGTAATTCTGTTTTCTTAATAAGGGAAAATAAAAGCGAGGGGCATTAGTGCCCGGCAACGTTGGGTTTGTAATTGACCTCTTAACAAGTGCTTTTTAACGGATTGAAATAGTAAGTTGATAAGGGTATTTTAGTGAAGAATGTTAAGTGTGGCCATCTTAATGTAATAAATGATTATAAGGAGTTTGATCAAGTGGCTGTATGAAGTAACTGGTAACTGCTATGCTTAAGTTTTCTATAAATGCCTGGCACATTAAGTTTTTTATAACGTTTTCCTTAAGGAACTGTTTATTTGAGTACTGAGTACGTTGTTTTTCTAACTGTATTTGCAAAGCTTTATCTAGTGGCTCGTCCACAATTTGTAATTGTCAAATTCCTTAAAAGGCGTAATGTCAGTAAACTATCTTAATTATAAATTGTGACTACCAACCATGATTCCATCCCGCTTCCTTTTTTATGGTATCTAAGAAATGGTGGATAAGTGTGGTACGCAAAGGGAACCACGTACCACTGTTTATTCCGTGCAGTTGCTCTTCCAAGTCCTTTTCTGTCTCTGACAGAAATACAAAGTCATCGGCTAATTTCAAAGTTCTTATTTCTTCTTCCTGAACATTAATTCCTACTCCAAATTTTTCTTTGATTTCCTTTATTGCTTGCTCTGTGTACAGATTGAATAACATCGGAGATATGCTGCAACCCTCATTCCATTCTCAATTTCCTGCCCCTCGACTCTTATATCTGCCGTCTAGCGTATGTACAAGTTGTAAATAGCCTTTCGCTCCCTGTATTTTACCGCTTCTCCAGAATTTCAAAGAACGTATTTCAGACGACACTTTCTCCAAATCAAGAAAACATACAAACGCAGGTTTGCCTTTCTTAACGTATCTTCTAAGATAAACTGTTGGATTAGTATTGTCTTGCGTGCTCCTTCATTGCTCTGGAATCCAAACTGGTCTTTCCCGAGATCGACTTCTACCAGTTTTTCCAGTCTTCTGTAAAGATTTCGTGTTATATCTTGCAAGCATGACTTATTAAACTGATAGTTCGGTAGTATTCACACTTGTCAGCACCTGCTTTCTTTAGAGTTGGAATTATTATATTCTTATTGAAGTCTGAGAGTATTTCGCCTGTCTCATACATCTCCCAGGGCCTTCTTGCGACTTCGGTCTTTCAGTGCTCTGTGAAATTCTTCTCGCAGTATCATATCTCCCATCTCATCTTCCTCTCCAATTTCTATGTATAGACTCTCTATATACTACTTCCACCATTCATCTTTCGCTTCTGTGCTTAGGCCTGGTTTTCCATCTGAGCTCTTGATAATAGTAAGCTACCTTTCTTTTCTCCGAAGGTCTCTTTAATTTCCCTGTAGGCAGTATCTTTTTATTCCCCCTGAGATATGTTTCTTAGTCATTACATTTGTCCTCTAGCCATTTTTTCTTAGCCATTTTGCGCTCCATATCAGTCTCAAATGTTATGCATTTGTATTCTCTTTCGCCTGCATCATTTGCTGCGCGATAGCGATGGAAATGTTACCGATGATAGTGGCACTAAAGTAGAGTTACTGAATACAGTTTTCCGTAATTCCTTCACGAAAGAAGATGAAGTAAATATTCCAGAATTCGAAACCAGAACAGCTGTTAGCTTGAGTGACATAAAATTAGATATCTTAGGTGTTTCGAAACAAATCACTTAAGAAAGGCAAGTCTTCTGGTCCAGATGGTATACCAATCAGGTTCCTTTCAGAGTATGCAGACACAATAGCGCCTTTCTTAGCAATCATATACAACCGCTCACTTGACGAAAGGTCTGTTCCTAAAGACTGGAAAGTAGCACAGGTCACACCAATATTCAAGAAGGGAAATAGGAGTAACTCATTGAATTACAGACCCACATTACTGACCTCCATTTGCAGTAGGATTTTGGAGAATATACTGTACTCGAACATTATGAATCACCTTGAAGGAAATGACTTACTGATACATAACCAACACAGATTCAGAAAATATCGTTCTTATGCAACACAGTATTCCCACGAAGTAATGAGTGCTGTCGACAAGGGATCTCAGATCGATTCCATATTCCTATATTTCCAGAAGGCTTTTTATACCGTTCCTCACAAGCGACTATTAATCAAATTGCGTGCATATGGAGTATCGGCTCAGATGTGTGACTGGATTCGTGATTTCCTCTCAGAGAGGTCACAGTTCGTAGTGACAGACGGTAAATCATTGAGTAGAACAGAAGTGATATCTGGCGTTCCGCAAGGTAGTGTCATAGGCCCTCTGCTGTTCCTGATTGGACGATCAATTCCAATTACAGAATGATCTAGAGAGAATTCCTATATGGTGCGAAAAGTGGCAACTGGGACTAAAGAAAGAAAAATGCGAGGTCATCCACATGGTTACTAAAAGAAATCCGATAAATTTTGGGTATACGATAAATCGCACAAATCTAAGGGCCGTAAATTCGACTAAATACCTAGGAATTACAATTACGAGCAACTTAAATTGGAAAGACCACACAGATAATATTGTGGGGAAGGCGACGCAAAGACTGCGCTTTGTTGGCAGAACACTTAGAAAATGCGACAAACCCACTAAAGAGACAGCCTACATTACACTTGTCCGCCCTCTGCTGGAATATTGCTGCGCGGTGTGGGATTCTTACCAGGTAGGATTGACGAAGGACATGGGAAAAGTGCAAAGAAGGGCTTCTCGTTTCCTGTTATCGCGCAATAGGGGTGCGAGTGTCACTGAAATGATACGCGAGTTGGGGTGGCAGTCGCTGAAACAAAGACGGTTTGCTTTGCTGCGAGATCTATTTACGAAATTTCAATCACCAACTCCGTCTTCCGAACGTGAAAATATTTTGGTGACATCCATCTACGTAGGGAGAAATGATCATCATAATAAAATAAGAGAAATCAGAGCTCGAATGGAAAGATTTAGGTGTTCCTTTTCCCCACATGCGAGAGTGGAATTGTAGAGAAGTAGTATGAAAATGGTGCGATGAACCCTCTGCCAGGCACTTAAGTGTGAATTGCAGAGTAACCATGTAGATGTAGATGTAGAGGTGCTGCATTTGTATATTTTATGCTTTCATCAATTAATTTCAATATTTACGGAATTATCCAACGATTTTTTTACATATTTGATTCTCTGCTGCCTTTACTATTTCATCTCTCAAAGCTACCAATTCGTCTTCTACTATTCCTTTCCCCTGTTCTAGTGCATGTATGGAGATTTAAGAACACAGTAGGGGATAACTGTGTAGATGGTGAAGTTGTAACCCCGGAACACGACATTTTAGATTATATGAGCGTGGCTCGCTACAGACCAGCGTTGTCCGGGCAATAGCCAATTACTAAATGCTGCGTTCTAGAGAGGCGCATGAAGCTTTATAGTATTTTGCACATTCACTCACAGACAGAACTGCAAGCCTACTTCATTGCATGACGTGAAATAAGTACTCCGAGGTCGGCGATATTCGACGGCGACAGGAAATTCGAATGCGTGCCACTGCAGAGACACTAAGCAGACAGCACCGTAGGCATCCGCAATGTGGAGAGGAGGAGAGAGGGGGGGGGGGAGGGGGGAGTGGGATGGAACCTGGATTTTAGGCTTTAATAATTACAGAATTCTCTCACATTTCTGGATATGGTTATATGTGATTTTATTAAGGGGACCACACCGTAGTTCAGGTCGAAAAAAATTGATTTTCGGTTTTCATCATATTTCGATAGATTAAGGTTTTATTTAAGAACTTTGGAAAGGATTTTGCCGATAAAAATTTTTTTCGAGCATTTAAAGAGCATTTTCCTACCACGGGTGTTTATGTGACACTCCTACTTTCCTGTCACCTACTTATCTGCATATATTTTAGATGTTTATACCCCCTACATTGCACGTTAGGAACTTCACAGGCAATTAGAAAGAAAATCTGGAGGCAATGAAGAGAGATGTTTGGGACATATTCTTCCATAAGTCCTCTACTGATGATAAAGCATGTCATGGATTGTGTCCATCAGAATAAAATTCGTGGTGCAAATACAATAGGGCTCAGGCAACTGGAGAATCTTATTCTCACCAGCATTCTCTTCCTGCTGCTGTTATTACAGCAATTAAACCTATTTTCAGGGACTTGGCTCATCCTGACCTTCTAAGGAAATGTCTGCATGGGCAGACACTGAACCCAAATGAATGTTTCAACAGCATAATTTGGAACCGCCTTTCTAAAACCGTATTTGTAGGCATGCATACAATGAAACTAGGAGTTAATGATGCTGTTATTACATTCAGTTGTGGTAATATTGGAAAGTGTTGGGTACTGAAAAAGCTGGGAATTAATCCTGGTGAAAATATGATCACTGGGCTGCAACATTGCGATAAAATGAGGATAGTCGATGCAGACAGGTCTGCATCTAATATGGCCAAGAAAGCAAGACAAACATCCAGGAAGGTGAAAAAGAAGCTGGAAGACCTGCTAGAGGCCAAAGAAGGGCCATCATATGCAGCAGTACAGTTTTCATTAACTGTAAGTAACAGATTCAAAAGTTTTTTTCTTTAAAGTCAATTTCCCGCAAACTAAAATTTTCAGTACATATGCCCCATTATATCAGAAACTATCATAGATAAATGAATGCAATTTTCAGAGACTCTGCATAACATAAAAAGCCACCTCTGGTACTACATTCATTAATATTCCCCCATTAGGAAGTTCACAAAAAATATTGTCTGCAGAAAAAAACTTAATATTTTTTGTAAATAAATTTAAAAAAGTATTTCTTAACAACTATAAAATGGATAAAGTAGATTTTAGTAAAGTTGACTCTATTAGCATCATGTAACATACACTAAAAATATTAAGGTCCTGCATCAAATAGTTTCTTCAGAAATGGGTCAAATACTTGCCTAAATTAACATGGGTTAGATAGGCAGGATGTGGTCCCTTAAACAGTAGATCTAGCATTGCTGAGTGCGACGAGAAATACTTTGGTTTTCACAGATTGGTTGTCAGGCAGTTCACTGAAAATTGTGCCTTTTCCTCGGCGCAGCCGTGGTTTCGTCACCGGCTTGCATTCGAAGGGGATGTGAAAACGCTTAGGCTCCAATCTATTTTCTTCCCCTTCCTCATACAGTCCTTATCGAGCTGCAGAAAAGGACCATTACAACGTGCTGGCTCTCGGTTTACGCCGCTATTCTCAGCATAAAATAAACAGAGCTGCAGTATATGTGCTGGTTATAATTAATCTTTAGCTACTTCATAGGGCCCCCATGAAAAATCAGTGTTCGTATGACAATGAAACTTGTGGAAACATTTGTAAGGACACGCGAAAGAGAAATAAGGAATAAACCATTGAAAGAATTTCCACATGAGAGGGTAACATTTGTTAATTGCGTACCTTGTTTACGTTCCAGACTACAGAAGTTGCTCGATGTGATGACCATCTGCATCGAGACAGCCTGGAAGTTTGTACGAATATCATATCGCAATTGTCCGCAGCACTTTTCGAAAGGTAGGAATGAAATGTCCAACTGCCGTGACGTAGCTAGCGCATTGCTTGAAGATCACACACTGCGTCCAGCATTCTCAACCATGGCAATAGCAGTTTCTTCAAGAATCTGTGGCACAACTGACTATCAGCCTCTCCCAGCAGCAGTCTCAAATTGTTAGCCAATTTAAACTTCTTCAACCCAGGTGAGGAAAGACAGCCTCTCGGTATTCCTATAATGCATCGATACTCGCGAAGAGCAACAGCGCTATTGATGTTGTATTCATAATACAGCTTTACGAGTAAAGCCCTGCTCACCTTGTCCAGGCACTGTAGATTGTCTGCCATTGTAATGCTCAGGCTGATGCTTGTGTTTCAACCGTACGTCGTCATGTCAGTACCGGCGCCTAACGGACACTAAGACTACTAACAACGCTAATCCTGCATTGTACAGTCTGGACATCATTCCTATAAAATTGGCTCCAATATGATAAATGGTTTTCCGTCTAAACTGGCTAGAGTAGTGGAAGTTTAATATTATAACGACTCTATACTTGTCCATCAGCCATCCTCAATTACTGCACGGACATCCTGTCTTCATAATGTACAACAGTAGTTTATCATTTGTCTGAAGTCAATCAGGACCCGTCACGTCTTGCTCAGGCCACTCTGTTTTGCTGTAAAGTAGGTGTGTTCATCTGTATTTTCTGCGCGGGAAGAAAAGAAAAAAAGGGTGTGATTTCAAGGTCGGAAAGAAGCTTACTCTAGGAATCGTGAACTTCTTAAACTCCGTGTGTTACAGTGAGAAGACAAGTACCATCTAGTTTCAGACTTGTTGTTGCTGTTGTTGTGGTCTTCAGTCCAGAGACTGGTTTGATGCAGCTCTCCATGCTACTCTATCCTGAGCAAGCTTCTTCATCTACTGCAACCTACATCATTTTGAATCTGTTTAGTGTATTCTTTTCTTCGTTTCCCTCTACGATTTTTACCCTCCACGCTGCCCTTCAGCACTAAATTGGTGATCCCTTGATGCCTCAAAATATGCCCTACCAACCGACCACTTTTTCTGCTCAAGTTGTGCCACAAATTTCTCTTCTCCCCAGTTCTATTCAATACCTCCTCATTAGTTATGTGATCTACCCATCTAATCTTCAGCATTCTTCCGTAGCACCACATTTCGAAAGCTTCTATTCTCTCCTTGTCTAAACTACTTATCGTCCACGTTTCAATCTTAGGATGTCAGCCGGCCGGGGTGGCCGAGCGGTTCTAGGCGCTACAGTCTGGAACCGTGCGTCCGCTACGGTCGCAGGTTCGAATCCTGTCTCGGGCATTGATGTGTGTGCTGTCCTTAGGTTAGTTAGGTTTAAGTAGTTCTAAGTTCTAGGGGACTGATGACCTCAGAAGTCAAGCCCATAGTGCTCAGAGCCATTTGAACCATTTTAGGATGTCAAAAATCTGTTTTTACTAGCCAATTTGATTTTGTTTTGGGAGGTTTCTCGCATTATCTCATCGAATGTTGTCCCAGAGTTAACTTCACGCAGACAAGACACATTTTACTAAACTTCAATTATACCAGTCAACTTCAAAACGAGGATGTCATGAAAATAATATAATGAATCTATTAACATTTTCTGATGTGAACTTTTATAAGCAAGCGAAATGTTATACATAGCATCAAAGATGTATAAGTATTTATAAATTTTATTTTTTGTTCCTCAACTCTCAGGATTATTAATCAGTGGTATATTTGGTGTTTATTTTTATACTTAAGTGTTTTGAACACCGTAACATTATTGGCATTGAACAAAATATATTCTGTGAGTATTTTCTATCTTTATTTCCTAACTTGTTAGATTTAGTCACACGCAGATGTAATTTCGTTAGATTTAGTCACACGCAGATGTAATTTCAGATCTTTAAGCAGAAGATGTGGAATCTATATTCGTATTGAAAATACAATAACATGTACTTCGCATATACTACCATACTTACCTTTTAGGTATCAGAGTAATATATCTTCAAAACTGTTGAGTAGAAACTATGAAGCTTTGACATACAATATCTCCTGTATATTTCCTGTTAAATATAGTTGTGGGGTGCGACACGTTCTCAGACTCACCGAATTAGCTACATCAATAACGACAATTTTAGAATCGTTCCTGATCTTGAATAAATTTGTGTGAATCTCCATGGCTAGCGAGGGCAGCGATGAAGCGGGTCTCATGCAAGTAGAGCCACAAGACCTAAAGCGAAATGTGCATTTTGGACCATCCCAAGCACCGACCTGTGAGGTCGAGGAGAATTACCCATGGATAATTCTGCGAAATTTGTTTCATCAGCATAAGCAGATGGAGACCGCGGCTACACGAGAAGGTAGCGTGTGACGGACTGGCTATAAGCGGAGAGCTGCGAGGGAAGAAGTTGTGGGCGGAGATCCCTGGCTCTGTGTCGGAAATACCGAATGCCATACAAACGCCTTGTAGTTCGGGGCAACAGAGCAATAACATGGAGTGGCTGCAAGCTTCCGTGTTAACCGGCTAGGGTCTGAAACTGAGTGAGAGATGTGGAAACATTTGCCTATCTTTCCACGGCGCTTGCGTGCGGAAGGCATAGTTCGATAAACTTACGTGGGACACCTTTGATCTCGAACGCTCGGAACCGCACGAAACCGTGCTTAGAATAACACTCTGTCATAGAAAAACAGCAGTCCGTGTTACTTCGATGCAAAACTTTGCGTTCTACCACAATTGACGTTTTAATAGAGAGAAACAAAGTAACAAGATACTAGTCCCTTAGGAGGGAAATTATACTCGTACTTAATTCAATGATGTCAGTGTATCATTACATTTTCAATCAAATGGCTCTGAGCACTATGGGACTCAACTGCTGAGGTCATAAGTCCCCTAGAACTTAGAACTACTTAAACCTAACTAACCTAAGGACAACAAACACATCCATGCCCGAGGCAGGATTCGAACCTGCGTCCGTAGCGGTCGCGCGGTTCCAGACTGTAGCGCCAGAACCGCTCGGCCACCAGCGGCCGGCCATTTTCAATCAATAGTTCCAAAAACCCTCTACTTAAAGTAATTACAAGAGCGTAAAACACAGGTATCCTGAACACCTGATAGTGCTTATTGTAGTCCTCATAGTGCACATGGGGCATTTCGATGAAACACTTAACACAAAGTGGAAATACCGATGTGCACATCTTACGAAAGCCACGTTTTTACATTCAAAATCGCTTTCGCATTTAATCAAAAGCCATAGTAATTACACTTTCAAATGTGATATGAGTATGTCAATGTCATATCCTGCCTTTCGCCAGAATATTTGAACATAGGCGAATACTTTGGTGCTGAAACCTGATTGAAAATCACAGAGTGAAGTTTGATGATGAAATAACGGTCATGTATCTGCACTTGTGGTTTGGCACATCGTAGTCTTACAAAAGCAGCAACCCTTCTGATGTAGAGTAAACAAAGCGGTAGCCAATATTTTGTTGTCTTCGGTGGAACTGTCTCCAGCATAACATCTTTCTTTGGGAAACATGGATCTAGAAGGGTACGATCTGTATGACCTGGCCAGGAATCACACAGCAGTAGGCTCTTTTTACTTTTTAGATGTTCGCCAAGGACTGAAGTTAGAAAACGTTTCATCTGTTCTTTAGTCATTTTTACATTTTTGACTGCTGTTTCGCGGGCAGGTTGTTTCGTATTAGCGTCTTCTGTGTCATTGCGTGTGACAAACATAGTAATCTGCCTGGATGAAATACCATATTCAGCCAGAAATCGAAGTTTTGATATTGTCCAAGCCAACCATTTTAGACGCTTCTAGTGCCCACATTTATAGATACCAATAGTGAACTGTAGATCCACACAGCTTTGCTCTATTAAATTGCGATATAACGTGCTCTTTTATAGTTTGTAATTGAGACTGTCTGTTTTCTCTGAAACGAGACCCTGCTCGCCTTTTGCTAGACACGTAATTCAGAATTAATCTGCAACTTGATCTGCTTTTAGACTTATAGCGCCTAATTATTTTGCTATAGGAACTGAAGCCACGATTGTTATAGTCTTCATAAACACTCTCTAGTACGCTGTTATCAACATCTAATACACTGTTCCTCGAGTGTTTAGTGGCGATAGTTCGTACTCACTTTGACTGGACTGTTCCTATTGCTCTGTAGGTGAACGTCGCTTACTGCTTGCACGGCCAGTTTCTTCTTGTCCATCAAAATCAGTATATCTATTCAACGTAATGTCATGTATTTCTGTGTCATCCCCATTACATTTCTTAATTATTATGTCACATAATATATCCGCGAACTCTTTATTCTCGACCCCGATTTCATTTCAATATTTTAGCACGTTGCAACTTTGCGACCACACTCATACGATTAAATCTCTTCATGATATCACTCTACGTACGAGGGTAAGTGAATTATTATCCGCGAAGTAGTTATAAAATTTGATTGTAATCAAATAGGAAACTTACAAGAACATGATTTTTCGACATAGTCTCCTTCCGTTTCACCGCACTTGGTCCATCGTTGTACAAGCTTCGTGATGCCCTCATAAAAGAAGGTTCTCGGTTGAGCTGCGAGCCAGGAATGCACGACTTCTTTCACTGCTTCGTCCGAGGCAAATCGACGGCTCCTTAATACGAGTGGACCAAACAAGCGATAGTCAGAAGGGGCAAGATTGGGACTATATGGAGGATGATCCAGTACTTCAAATTTGAGTTTCTGGAGCGTTTCAGCAGTGTGGGCAGCAGTATGCGGACGGGCATTGTCGTGCAACAACACACCTTTTGACAGCAGTCCTCGGCGTTTGCTTCGAATTGCAGGCTTTAGCCTGGCAGTAAGCATCTCACTGTAACGTACACTGTTTATTGTTATGCCCCTTTCCCCATAACGTTCCAGTACTAGACCTTGTGCGTCCCAGAAAAACCGTAAGCAGCAGTTTTCCTGCGGACGGTTGAGTCTTGAACTTTTTCTTGCACGGCTAATTTGAATGTTTCCATTCCATACCCTGCCGTTTGCTCTCCGGCTCGCACTGATGGATCCATGTTTCGTCACCAGCAATGATCCTGTCTAAGAAGTTTTCCCCTTCCTTACCATAGCGATCCAAATGTTTCTTGCAGATGTCCAAGCGCGTGTGTCTGTTGTTTTGGGACCCACCTTGCACAAACTTTATGAAACCCAAGTCTGTTGAGGATGATTTCGTAGGCAGAACCGTGACACTAATTTGCAGACGATGTGCCACTTCGTCAGTAGTTAATCGTCTAAGAGAATCATTTAACGTGAACGCTCAATGGTTTCTTCATTTGTGGTGGTAAACCGTCGTCCGGCTCCATCATCGTGCATAACACTTGTGCGACCATTTCGGAATATTTCAATCCATTCGTAGACACTCCGTTGTGGCAAAACACTGTTCCCGTACTGTACCGAAAGTCTTCGATGAATTTCGGCCCCTGATACGCCTTCCGACCACAAAAAGCGGATCACGGAACGTTGCTCTTCCTTGGTGCAGATAGACAGCGGAGGAGTCATGATAACAGCACAGTAGCGATAACGAAACTAACCTAGCAGCTTGAAAATTGCCAAGATATAACAACAAATAAACAAAGCATGCATCAACGTAAAACGACAGTACTACCAATATAAACAAAAATATAACTAAATTCCGTATAATAATTGACTTACCCTCGTAGTTTACACAGTAACCCGCTTGCGAACACTTCAAGAAACACTTTCGTACTGCAGCTATACCACTCACGCACGCTATACCACTCAGCACTTGTTAGTGCTGCTACTAAGTGCCTCCGTCTGATGGCGCTAGCAGTAGAGATGGGCAAAGTCGTTCATCCTTGGGAACTAGTTAACTGGTGATCGCTTTTTTTGGGAACCGTTCATTTTTACTCGTTCACCGTTCATTCTACTTGGTACATGATTCTTATGAAAAACTGAAAATTAGTAGCATAGGTAACTGAAGATGGAAGGCGCCAAGAAGGGGCACTTGCCTCCCCCCTGGAGTACAGAGTTTTTATTCATAACAGAATTCTCACACACTTGTAATTTTCGTGATTCTGCAACATCTCCTTTAGCCAACTGTAGCGTTATGTGGCTGGTCGGAGTGAAATAATATGAAGTGGCGCACGAACCGGCCCCGAGTACAGACTGCTCGCCAAGTACGCACGATATGTTGACCGCTACTAGCAGAGTAAGTAAACATGTAATAATTAGGCAGTGAAGAAATAACAAATAAGCTAATGCAAACAACTTCGAAACAATAGATGACGATTGGTAAGCGACAATGAACAGTCTAGTACTCGAGGCCGATTTTTCCTGTGCCATTGAAATAATATTGTAGGAGTTATCGTATTCTCTTTACCAAATGTGACACCATTCATTCGATTACGAAGCGCGGGCTTCTTTCGGTTGTTAAGTCGGTCTGCCTTCCATAACAATGGTTCAAATGATTCAAATGGCTCTGAGCACTATGGGACTCAACTTCTGAGGCCATTAGTCCCCTAGAACTTAGAACTAGTTAAACCTAACTAACCTAAGGACATCACACACATCCATGCCCGAGGCAGGATTCGAACCTGCGACCGTAGCGGTCTCGCGGTTCCAGACTGTAGCGCCTAGAACCGCACGGCCACTTCGGCCGGCTCCATAACAATGAGAATGCTATTTTACCTTGTATCATAAAAAGACGGAAAATGGCCACTCGTGTGTGCCGTGCCGACGTCCTTTGCATGTGTAACAACAAAAAATCTTGCCTTTTTACAAGTATTTCTTCTGATGTTTATCGAAATAGTGAAGTAAACTGATACGCCGTTTTGTTATCTGAAAAGATGTTTGTATTACATACTACGTAATTTTTGTGTAGTTTACATAATTATAAAATACATTTTAATTACCGGTCGTGGACGCTGAATAGAATACGAAAAGAACCAGAAGTTCAGAGTTCAAAAAAGATCTGAAACAGATCTAGAATGGGCGTGCGAAGCGAAGGAAACGAACAACAACAACTCGATACTGAACTATGAGCAGTCGGCAGTGGAACTGCGACGAGTGGCCACGCGAGGAAGAACGAGTCCGGTCGAGCGAGACCGAGACCGAGACAGAAGGGAACGGGACCGAGGCTGGAACGAGACCGGCCGACGTGCCGTTGCGGGAACGAGACCGACTGTTTCCCGTTGCCGGGAACTACAAGTAGAAAGCCGCGACCGAAGTGAACTATGAAAGACCGTTCCTTAGAATTCGTTCCTCACTCGTTTCGTTCATCTTGGTGAACCGTTCCATTGGACCTGTTAGTTCGCGAACGACCCCTCTCTTGCCATAGTTCAATTCTTTTATCTTGGCGGCTCGCGCATGCCCTTCCAGACGCGGGAGATTGCTGCGTTGCCAGTTGCAGATGATGCACGCGCCAAGAGAAGCAGCGCCATAGTATAGTACAGTTCGCAAACTTACATTTAGGGGGGAGCGCGTAGTTTATGAAGTAAAGCCACCACGGCCGCATTAACCCTTTCGCTGCTACAGAGTCGAGCTCCCCGCATTCCGCGCTGTGCGCGATTTTGTCATCACTGCACTGCTCGCCTGTGCTGACACATGTTGTTCCGACTGCTTTGACACATCATTCGATTTCACAAAAACTATTTGGCCCAAAAATTTGATTTTTACACATCTTCTTGACTGATACCTTCCTCCCATACATGACTTAATTTTGTTTCGATGTTCAACGCAGTTATTGTGCAGCATTAAATGTAGTAAACCATTGCACGAAATTTTGAAGGGTTTGCAGAGGTAAAAGTCCATAGCGTATACTTTCCGTATGGTCGATTTTAGTTGCCACAATGTTGAGAATGAAATGTGGACAAGATACCTAAACTTCATATAAAATTTACTGTATAACAATATCTCATTTAATTTAAGTACCAGATAGGTGTCGTATGTAATATTGAGAAATATTCCGTCTTTCGCGACTGTAATAAACGTTTTATTTGTACCAGAGTCATTTCGCTTTTTTCTAAAAAAAGTTCTGATTAAAACAAAGTTGGTGAAGTACACAAAACTGAATTGTGGACATAATAAAACATAGAAACTAAAATATATTGTCTGTGAGGCGCAGTGCGCAAACAATTTGTGTTTGCCACAACGGATAGCAAATACTTGGTTCAAAATGGTTCAAATGGCTCTGAGCACTATGGGACTCAACTGCTGTGGTTATCAGTCCCCTAGAACTTAGAACTACTTAAACCTAACTAACCTAAGGACATCACACACATCCATGCCCGAGGCAGGATTCGAACCTGCGACCGTAGCAGTCGCACGGTTCCGGACTGCGCGCCTAGAACCGCGAGACCACCGCGGCCGGCTGCAAATACTTGCCAAAACATAGATCAGTCAACGAAACCATTGAATATGATGATGTTGCCAGAGCAGCGAAGCAAATAATTGCGTCAGACAATCAAGTAGCTCGGCAACTTACGAGCCGAAATTCTGCTCTACATAATACTTTTAATACTGTCGCAAAAGAATATATCTCAATACGAATAGTAAATCAGCGACTGCGTAAGAGAAGATATACAAAAAATTACATTCAAACGAATAAAATTCATGAAGTAAGACACTTCGATATTGTTTTTAAATAAAGAAAATATTAAACACCGAACAAGGTTTGAACCCAACACCTTATCCATTACCTTAACGCAGCCCATCACTCAACAGAACTCCTGGAGGACTCTAAAATATCACATAAAATACCGACAAACACTGTTGGTATGACTATGAATTACTCACGTTTCGTCGAAGTACAATAGGAAATAAACAATTACCGCTGTCCTTTATTGCGAAAAAGCGGTTCGTGAGAATGATTCAAACACCTTTCCTTGCTATTGTCTGAATTAGGAGGATTTTTGCTTGTTTGGTTTAATTAATTAACAGAATATGAAGCAATTAGTATAAAGAACGCTTTTCCAAACTTTCTATGAAAGAAAGTCTGCTATCAAGACACTGTTTTTGTTCACTTACTTTATTTATGACTGAACGTTTCTAAAACTGAAGACACTCGTCTGTGCTCTGCACTGCAGTCGAGCTCTGGCAACGTCATTCTCTGTTCATTGGCTAACTGTTTTGTGATGACAGATGCGCAGAACGAACCTAAACTCGGCCGCCGTCGTAAATGACGCGCACTATAGCAGAAAAGCTCGGAGTTTTGCATGAAAATGACAGAACACTGTTGTTTTTATGATCGAGTGTTAGTGTAAGCAAGGTTTTGTGCAGTACCGAGCGTTCGGAATCTAAAGGTGTCCCTTGTTAGTGCACAGTCCAGTCACAGTAATGTGACCACCGCCTATGTTCGACGCCAACGTGCAATAATCACTCGCAGACGGCAGGTGGCAGCACTAGCAGTGGAGGAATATAAAGCGTGTCGGGGAGAAGCGGAAAAAAGCGCAGTCGTTGTCATAGTAAGGAAACGGAGCGATATAGCTGACATCCAAAAGGGCATGATCATTCGCTTTCGGGGCAGGGGGGAAGCATTTCCGAAACGCCGTAGTTTGCAAACTCTTAGCGTGCCGCCGTGATTGAAGCATACGGTACATGGCAAAACCGGCACCGAAGCAACTGTGGTGCACCACTGGCCATAGGTGACAGGGTTGAACGACGGCTGCAGAGATGTGTACGGGTGTACAGAAGTATAACTGCTGAGCAACGGACCGCACTGATGAACCAAGATGTTAGCAACAGTGTCCGTTCAACGACCGTTTAGCGAATGTTGCCGCATATGGGCCTTCGCAGCAGGTGCCTGGTTCGTGTTGACTGCTGTTCGTCGGCGATAAAGGCTGAAATTTGATCCATTAGACAGATGGCAGTTGGCGTGTACGACGTGAAAGTAAACACAAAAACCGAAGGAAGGAGCGTTGTGGTCTGGGAAGTGTTTTCGTAGCGGTCCCTGCGTGATCTCTCATTATGGAATGTACCATGGATCAACGAAAGTATGCACCTATCGTTTGGGACAACATCCACCCCTACGTGCATCAGCACGATGGCATCTACCAGCAGACCAATGCAACATGTCTCACAGACCGCAGTGTGTGTACGTGGTTTGAAGAGCACCAGTATGAGTTTACCGTACTCCCCAAACCACCAGACTCCCCGGATTTGAACCCAGTCTAGAATCTGTGAGACCACTGTGGCACTGTTCTCTCTCAGCTCGAGGGTGATGGGTGTCCCAGTCGAGATGATGTGGAAAAGCGACCGGACCCAATTCTGTATCAACACCTATTCTGATTTGGGGACCCAGAAGTTTACATTTTAATTTTACCAGGATTTGGTATTATTTCACACGTTGTATGTCAAGAAAGAGGAAAAATTGAATCATTTAGAACGCTAGGTATAATCGATCACGACAACGCCAATCTGTAACTATTAGAAAAAAAAACTCCTCGCGTGGTTTGGTTATTTTCAGATACTGTATGTCGAAAATGATATCACTGTCTCGATGGAGCAGCACGCCGGAGTGTGTGAAAGCAATTGTGTTGATTGTCTGTCGATCTTCTTCACCTATAAATGTAGTGACTGCACCACTCGATAATACGATGCCTCCATTGACCTGAAATAGCCAAAAATCCCTTGCGTGTTCGCGCAGACCCTTCAGTTTACGCGAACTTGCTGACTATAGTTCTTAAGCCCGGTTTGAGAATGGTTATTCAAACATTAACAAACAGTGTCAAACATCATTCCATCACCCAAACCGAGGCCACATTATGAATTTTGCGAGGATATTAAGTTATTAATTATTATTCCGTCGTTAACGCGTCGCTACGTCGCGTATTCAACAACTGCACGACGTAACTCCAGAGATAACATACCCTTGAGCAGTGTTCAGAATGCGTCGTAATTTTGGTGTAAAGTTATTGCTGTTCACATTTAAATTATCACTAATTCTCTTGGCACTTTTATGTTATCCTAAGACTCAGTCAATTCGACAAATATGCTTTAAATGTCCATTAAATGATGTAGGCGACACGAAGAATTAAAGTTGAATAAAGGTTTATTGTCTTTCGTAATTATTGTTCGTCCCTACGCTGAGCACACACACCGATATGTCATTCAGGGAATTATGTCCGTTGACATCAGTACTCCCGACTTCGACGTTAACTTCTGACAACACAGCGAAATTGTAATTTCTTCGTGATTACGTTTAGTTGTAGCCTACTAAGTCTAATATTCGAGTTTGTGTCGGCGATCAGTCTCTTTCTGTGTCCTTTGATGTTCGTGACTGTTAAGTCTCACGAAGGCTAAGTCCCATCACAAATCGCTAATCACACGATTCTCTTTTCTGTCACATACATCAAAATCCCGCTATTTGTCCAGACGGTAAAGAAGATCCTACTTTAGTCCGACTGCTGACTGATACTTCCAGTCTATATCGCAAAACTTTAAACTTCAGATCGGTTTTAAAATAATCTAATAGCGCTTAACATGCGTACTATTGTTGCAGAATACAAGAGAGAAATGAAGTTAACATTTCCTTTGGCGAGTTATATTGTAGTCACAGCGAACTTCCAGCTCGATGCGGCTACAACTCTCTTGTAGGATAAATGTTATCTTTGGTCGATTTATGGTCTGGGCATTAACCATCGTAAATAATAATTTTTGAATTCTTCCTTTAAAGTTTCGGTTTTGTGTCACATGGTACTCTTTCATTCAGTCATTTCTTTATGATAATCATTAGCATTTATATAACATTCCTGTAAATCAAATTGAGAAGAGTGTAAATTTTGTTGTAGTAGCTGCCGTCGCTGTCAGGATGACTAATTTTGCTATTTCTTTTGCAACAAAAACGGTGGTTATTATGGGCTCTATATTTTGGGTCTTACACCACCACGATCGGGCTGTACACGCCATGTATTCCCCACCGAGAAACCCACCGCAACTGTCCGCAGCTCTGGAGTCGTATCGGCTCCACATATTAGCTGTAACATGATTTGTTTTAGAACCTGGGTAGCAGGTAAAAAGTCAATGACTGCAAATAAATTAAGAAATGTAATACTGAGTTCGGTACCTATGCTCTGGCCGCGATAAAACGCGCTAATCACGTGAATTTGCCCATCGAGCATTCGACTGCCTCTAGAAGCTCTGAGGAAATCTCTGTTGTGGACACCTGTGACTACACCGTAAATTATGGAGAGTGATCTCTAACATCTCTGTCTCTAATTCAATAGCTCATGGGTTATTATGTCTGCCGACGTGGTCAATGAAACAGTCAGTACCGAAAAAAAATTAAGCTTATCTGGCATAAAAATGATTCCCCTAGGAGACAACAAATCATTGCCCTGTAACACTGCCTGTAACCACGGTTATAACCTCTGTTCGGCAAGGAAGAGAGTCCAATAATATCTCCAAGTATGTCATATCCAGCTGAAGACACTCATTGAATACACTGAGAAATTTGAGAGAAGTGTGGGGCGTTGCTTGACATACTCCACATGCAGACGCTGCATCACAATACTATCTAGTGTCAAAGTTCCGAGAGCGTACCGGTACTTTCCTAGAACAGTCAACCAATATATTGTTTCCTCCGACGTATATCTCGTGAAAAGACAATGAAAATAAAGAAAGTCGGGATCACAAGGAGGGTTACTAGCGATCGTTTATCCCGCGAACCACTCGCGATTGGAACAGAGAAGGGGGAAGCGACATTGCTATACAAACTACCCTCTGCCACACACCTTAAAGTACCTTGCCGAGTACAGATGTAGACAGATGAAGATCATCGTAACTTGTTAATAAGCAATGGTATGGTACTGAGTTATGCCGCATAACAAAATTTCCCGCTATTTCAGTATCAATACAATAGGCATTACAATCCACCAACATATCCCCTCTGATTGGAATCTTTGCTGCAAAACGGTGAATACCAACAGAATGAATGAATAACGGTCGCAAGATACATGCGAACAAAAGTCTTTGAAGGTGAAGAGGCGTCGACAGTACTGCGTTCGTGCTACGTATCCCACTTAGAAAGAATTTCTCACTCAGCGCTAGCAGGAATACTGCTGTGGTATTGTGTTCTCACCTGACGTACGGTAAAAGGAGGAAGCTGATCTTGCTGGAAGAGCAGTCCCTAGTCTCCAACTCCAACGAACGACGAAAATCATTTCGGAAAGCGATTTTTAATGTTGTATTTTCATGTTGGAAGACTTGAATCGATTTAGCTAGTCAGACTGAATATCGGGTTTCCGAACGGCAGCTGTTTAATAGTGTCCATAAATCACAGAACACCAAACAGTAAATCAGATGTTCCGATTTCGTCAGCACGATGAGTTGAGGATATTCGTAATATTTTTGAAGAACAACGTGGTTGATTTTCTAAGAGATATTAACGATCTCGTAAAAAGGAGGAGGAGGGAGATCTGGAAGAAGAAGTATTTAAAAGCCCTATTCACGCCAATTAATGCGTGCGAACCATTTTATTACACACACCTAAATCACGTTGTGAAAAACTGTGAAGTCGACGTTGGTGTCACATTACCGTTACTCCTTACATTATGGAGACTTGGAATGGATAGAAAAATTTCAAATCGTTTAAAAAAAAACATAAGTATTCGTTTACACAGAATTAGCGAATGTTTCGTCACCATACATTGACCGTGTACGAGAGCCACTACCACTAAAAGGGAGAGTGAATATGGCAGAGTGTTGCTGCCAATCAGTCCGATTTCGCCAATTCTGCAGATATACAAGCATTTATGTACGTGTTTCCATCTAGTAAGGATAAAATGTGCTTCTCTTCAGTTAAATAAAGGAAGTGAATAGATTTGTTGTTTCCAAAAGTCAGTTTCGTTAATTCAGCAGATATGTTAGAATTTACGAATCTCTTTCCACACATGTAAAGATAAAAAGTGTTTCTGTTCAATTAAGTAAAGGAAGTGAATAAATTCTGACCTGTCCAATACAAACTGCTTCCTACACTTTATAGAAAGTCACTTATCCATATTAACCAACAGTTTGAAAAAGCAAGTAGCAAAACAGTTAGTAACAACTTCACAACCCAAATGGTCCAAATGGCTCTGAGCACTATGGGACTCAACTGCTGAGGTCATAAGTCCCCTAGAACTTAGAACTACTTAAACCTAACTAACCTAAGGACAACACACACATCCATGCCCGAGGCAGGATTCGAACCTGCGACCGTAGCGGTCGCGCGGTTCCAGACTGAAGCGCCAGAACCGCTCGGCCACCAGCGGCCGGCTTCACAACCCAGTCATGACTCAAATAAAGTTGAGCGTGCAGGAGGAGCCTAAATCCGACAGCCAAACTAGCATTTCCCGGAATCGATATTGGAGTGTTTACATGCATAACCAGAAGCGTAGTGGAGAAACGTTTATGGAAAACCAAATTAGTGAGCCCATGCAAATGTACTGTCAGGCTGCGATGTTACGGTGCATCATCCAAAAAACTTTACATGAGGGAGTGGGCGTGAAGTTGTTTGTATCTCGTGTAGCTACAGTACGTAGATTAAACATTCTTTCTTTTCCTACTCCGGCTACAAGTTATTGACATTTATGGTCAGCGAAGTACAGTATTCTAACCACGGATAGAAACAAAAAAAAAAAAAAAAAAAAAAAAAAAAAGAGTTGCGTTTCGATCTTGCAACGACCACATTGCCATACGTTTAAATTGATTTAGTGGAACGCATTCACTCAAGAACACTCTTACAAATAGGAAAAAATAGCATGTTTGAGATGTAGACAGCGCCCTAATACACAACTGGCCATTAAAATTGCTACACCACGAAGATGACGTGCTACAGACGAGAAATTTAACCGACAGGAAGAAGATGCTGTGATATGCAAGTGATTAACTTTTCAGAGCATTCACACAAGGTTGGCGCCGGTGGCGACACCTACAACGTGCTGAGGTGAGGAAAGTTTCCTACCGATTTCTCATACACAAACAGCAAATGACCTCCGTTGCCTGGTGAAACGTTGTTGTGGTGCCTCGTGTAAGGAGGAGAAATGCGTACCATCACGTTTCCGACTTTGATAAAGGTCGGATTGTTGCCTAACGCGATTGCGGTTTATCGTATCGATACATTGCTGCTCGCGTTGGTCGAGATCCAATGACTGTTAGCAGAATATGGACTCGGTGGGTTCAGGAGGGTAATACGGAAAGCCGTGCTGGATCCCATTGGCCTCGTATCACTAGCGGTCAGGATGACAGGCATCTTACCCGCATGGCTGTAACGGATCGTGCAGCCACGTCTCTATCCCTGAGTCAACAGATGGGGACGTTTGTAAGACAACAACCATCTGCACGAACAGTTCGACGACGTTTACAGCAGCATGGACTATCAGCTCGGAGAGAAAGGCTGCGGCTACCCTTGACGCTGCATCACAGACAGGAGCGCCTGTGATGGTGTACTCAACGATGAACCTGGGTGCACCAATGGCAAAACGTCATTTTTTCGGATGAATCCAGGTTCTGTTTACAGCCTCATGATGTCGCATCCGTGTTTGGTGACATCACGGTGAACGCACATTGGAAGCGTGCATTCGTCATCACCATACTGGCGTATGACACGGCGCGATGGAAGGGGGTGCCATTGGTTACACGTCTCGGTCACCTCTTGTTTGCATTGACTGCACTTTGAACAGTGGACGTCACATTTCAGATGTGTTACGACCCGTGGCTCTACCCTGCGAAACCCTACATTTCAGCAGGGTAATGTACGACCGCATGTTGCAGGTCCTGTACGGGCGTTTCTGGATACAGAAAATGTTCGACTGCTGCCCTGGCCAGCACATTCTCCAGATCTCTCACCAATTGAAAACGTGTGGTCAATGGTGGCCGAGCAACTGGCTCGTCGCAATACGCCAGTCACTACTCTTGATGAACTGGGATATCGTGTTGAAGCTGCATGGGCAGCTGTACCTGTACACGCCATCCAAGCTCTGTTTGACTCAATGCCCAGGCGTATCAGGGCCGTTATTACGGCCAGAGGTGATTGTTCTGGGTACTTCTTCCTCAGGATCTAGGCACCCAAATTGCGTGAAAATGTAATCACATATCAGTTCTAGTATAATATATTTGCCCAATGAATACCCTTTTATCATCTGCATTTCTTCTTGGTGTAGCAATTTTAATGGCCAGTTGTGTGTATGATCTTTTACATAGGGTGTTGCACAAGTCCTATCACAGACTTCAACGGATTGTGGAGGGAATTTAGTAGACAAAGTTTTGATAAGGATCCCTTGTCCGGAAATGTATCGTTGGATACAAAATAAGTTTGAAGACTGGATCGCTTTCAGATCTCCCTCTTCTCGCTACGCACACAAACCGTGTGTCATCGTGAAATCATGCAGAGTAAAGTGGCCTAAACCGGACTCTCCTCCTAAAGCAGACCCCTACGTTTCTTGAGTCAGCGTTCTCCAGGACTCCAGCCGGACCCAGTGTAAACAGCAGTTTAGGCTTCTAACACTCCTTTCAATATATAAATATTCTTGACTAGTAAGCTTTATGCTTAATGTTTATGACAGAACCGTTTCATTTAGATGTTTGGTTAATATGAATTCTGTTAACAAAATGTTGACTCTAGTCGCGCAAACTGGATCCCCTTCAGTTGCTTAAACCGGACCGCTTACTTATTTTTGTGTTTAAAGGCTTAGCACGCACTCATAATTTCTTGGAATTCTCTAGCAGACTACAAGAGGGAGGTTGTTTAAATAAAGTGGAATTCGTCTAGAATGACTAAAGCCATTGATCAGAGAGATGGGTTGGAAGAAATCCAGTAAACAGTTTAATATTACAAAAGCCACACTTACGACGTTGTCCAACATGAAGTACGGTAAACCTGAGGAAGCAAAAAAATAAAACGTGACAGACCTACAATTCTGGGTAAATATTTTGTAGAAGATTTGATTTAGTATTGTCTTGTTATGAGAACTTCCTCATTTTGGCTTACTCGTAATGACTTCTGAAGAATGGACGTACAATTAGCAAAGAGGAATAACTGTGAACACGCTTTCAAAGACGAAATAGCTGGGAAAAAATGGATTAGTCTTTTCTTAAACACTACGAAACCAATTTGTCAGAAATAAAGCCCACACGAACATCCTATAGCAAGGCTTTGGGATCAGCAAGAAAACCACACAGAAACTGTGGAAAATCCTGCCGGAGGAACATCTGCAACTGAGCATTATAGCAGATGTTGAAAATACCGCTTCAGTTGCAAGGCTTTTTTTTATTGTTCAGTAGTTGAAACGCGGCCGGTTTCAGGCTATTATATGCCCATCATCAGGTCTTATCACTCTGTGCTGCACAAAAGTTATAACACCTGATGATGGGCATGTAAGAGCCCGAAACCAGTCGTGTTTCAACTGCTGAAAAATAAAAAGGACCTTGCAACTGAAGCGGTATTTCCAACCTGTGCTTCGAAACGAGACTATGTTTGCCCTGATTAAATAACTTTTTCTAATTATGTATATCTTTATTTTGATTAGTTTTACAGACGCTCCGAATGTGGCAACTATTTTTAAAACTCGCTATGTCTAAGGTTTTTGATTTTTTTTTCTTAAGAAATTTTCATTACATTTTCTAAGAGTTAAACGTCAGAGTTGTACGACATTATAAAGTAAATATAATGTGGTTTTAAGATATATTTTTTACTATTTTCTATCTTTTAAAAGTCAAAAACAGAATGTGTGGTCCCGGTTTCGTCACTTTTCTAAACAATTTTGGTCGAGCTACAACAATAGCCGCGAGAACAGGTACCTTCGCAAGCAGGGGGCTTGACAGAGGTGCGCCGCTGTCTCGACTTTAAAAGAGGACGTCGTTCGTCACGCAGAACAGAAACCGACGTAACATTTCACATGCCACGAGTCCTGTAGAACATTGCGTGCATACCGTGAATGGAGTGATTTGAAAATGATTCGATCTTCTAAATTATAATGTTACATCCAAACGGTGCATTTCCGGTCATGGGATCCTTACGAAAGCTTTATCTAACTCCCCACCAAAACCCTTAAGATGATGATTTATGGCGGAGGGCGCTAAACAGCAAGGTCATCAGCGAAAATCCTTAACGCCTGTAATAGCAACTGTGAAACACCCTGTGAAGAATAGGTAAAAGTAGACTTATTAACACACGAGGAGTCTTCAGTGAGTAATGCAACACATTTTTTTCTTGAAAGCAGCGTGGTTTTGTTCAGGAGTCCAATGCACCATATAATTCCTCACTCTTTCTGCTACAAAACCATATTTTCCAATATAGTACACCAGTGGCAAAAACAGTCAATACCGTCACTGTGCGATAGCGATGGAAATGTTACCGATGATGGTGCCATTAAAGCGGAGTTACTAAACACAGTTTTCCGTAATTCCTTCACGAAAGAAGATGAAGTAAATATTCCAGAATTCGTAACCAGGGCAGCTGTTAGCAAGAGTGACATAAAAGTAGATATCTTAGGTGTTGCGAAACAACTCAAATCACTTAAGAAAGGCAAGTCTTCCAGTCCAGACGGTATACCAGTCAGGTTCCTTTCAGAGTATGCAGACACAATAGCGCCTTTCTTAGCAATCATATACAACCGCTCACTTGACGAAAGGTCTGTTCCTAAAGACTGGAAATTAGCACATGTCACACCAATATTCAGGAAAGGAAATAGTAGCAACCTACTGAATTACAGACCCATATAACTGACCTCAATTTGCAGAAGGATTTTGGAGCATATACTGTACTCGAACATTATGAATCACCTTGAAGAAAATTACTTATTGATACATAACCAACATGGATTCAGAAAATTTCGTTCTTGTACAACACAGCTAGCTCTTTATTCCCATGACGTAATGAATGCTGTCCACAAGGGATCTCAGATCGATTCCATATTCCTAGATTTCCAGAAGGCTTTTGATACCGTTCCTCACAAGCGACTATTAATCAAATTGCGTGCATATGGAGTATCGTCTCAGTTGTGTGACTGGATTCGTGATTTCCCCTCAGAGAGGTCACAGTTCGTAGTGATAGACGGTAAATCATCGAGTAGAACAGAAGTGATATCTGGCGTTCGGCTAGGTATTGTCATAGGCCCTCTGCTGTTCCTGATTTACATAAATGATCTACGTGATAACCTGAGCAGCCCCCTTAGATTGTTTGCAAATGACGCTATAATTTACCGTCTAGTAAAATCATCAGACGATTAATTCCAATTACAAAATGATCTAGAGAGAATTTCTGTATGGTGCGAAAAGTGGCAATCGGCACTAAAGAGAAGTGCGAGGTCATCCACATGGGTGCTAAAAAATCCGATAAATTTTGGGTATACGATAAATCGCACAAATATATGGGCTGTCAATTCGACTAAATAGCTAGGAATTTCAATTACGAGCAACTTAAATTCAAAAGACACACATAGATAATATTGCGGAGAAGGCGAAACAAAGACTGCACTTTGTTGGCAGAACACTTAGAAGATGCGACAAGCCCACTAAAGAGACAGCCTACATTACACTTGTCCGTCCGCTGCTGGAATATTGCTGCGCGGTGTGGGATCCTTGCCAGGTAGGATTGACGGAGGACATCGAAAAAGTGCAAAGAAGGTCAGCCCGTTTCGTGTTATAGCGCAGTTAGGGTGAGAGTGTCTCTGATATGATACGCGAGTTGAGGTGGCAGTCACTGAAACAAAGGCGGTATCCTCGCGGCGCCCGCATCTCGTGGTCGTGCGGTAGCGTTCTCGCTTCCCACGCCCGGGTTCCCGGGTTCGATTCCCGGCGGGGTCAGGGATTTTCTCTGCCTCGTGATGGCTGGGTGTTGTGTGCTGTCCTTAGGTTAGTTAGGTTTAAGTAGTTCTAAGTTCTAGGGGACTTATGACCACAGCAGTTGAGTCCCATAGTGCTCAGAGCCATTTGAACCATTTTATCCTCGTGGCGAGATCTATTTACGAAATTTCAATCACCAACTTTCTCTTCCTAATGCGAAAATATTTTGTTGACACCCACCAACGTAGGGAGAAATGATTATCATAGTAAGAGAAATCAGAGCTCGAACGGAAAGATTTAGGTGTTCCTTTTTCCCAAGCGCCATTTTAAAGTGAAATGGTAGAGGAGTAGTATGAAAATGGTTCGATAAACCTTCTGCCAGGCACTTAAGTGTGAATTGCAGAGTATCCATGTAGATGTAGATGTAGATGTGTATCTCTGTTCGATGCGGCGGCCTTAGTCCGCCTTACTGGGAGGCCCGTGTGCCCGTACGGTACTACTCCACTGGTCGACGCTGGAGCCAACGTCATGCTGTATCAATGAACTCCCTGTAATCTACTCACTGCGTCAAACTGATGGAGATCGGAAGGTGCGAGACACGGGCTGTAGAGTGGACAAGGTAGAACGGTCCAGTGAAGTTTTGGGAGTTCCTCTAGGATGCGCAGACTTGTGTGAGGCCTTGCGTTGACATGGAACAGGTGGTGTTCTTTTCCAACCGTCGATCACCTCGAATGAGAGTGTCCCCACGTTCCAACATTGCGGAAGTCACAGCTGTGTGCGGCTGGCCGGCACGCGGAATATCGGAGTGGTCTGCACGACATTTTTGCGATGACAATAGAGGTCTCACCCAACGACTGGCAGTGGTTTCGTTCACTGTCAAGCGGCCGTAGACATTCTCCAAGCGTCTATGAATGTCTGCGATGCTCTGGTTTTCCGCCAAAAGGAACTCCGTGACAGCTTTCTGCTTGGAACGCACCTCCGCTACAGACACCATTTTCAAGGCTCCCTATGGTGCTGCCAGTTATCGGAACTTCACGGAACTATAGGGGCTGAAGCTGGAATACGAGGGGCGTTTGAAAACTCGGTGCCAAAATAAAAACTACTTACGTGTTTGGGGTAAACCTTTTTTTTCTTCATAGTCTCCTTTTAGACTTACACACCTCGTGCAACGCTGTTCTAATTTGTTGATCCCTTCCGAATAATAGGAATTGTCCAATTCTGCAAAATAGCTATTACTTGCTGTAATCACCTCCTCGTTTGAATAAAATCTTTGTCCCGTCAGCCATTTCTTCAAATTGGAGAACAAACAGTAGTCAGAAGGAGCCAAGTCTGGAGAACAGGGGGGACGTGAAACGAGTTAGAGTCCTATTTCAATTAATTTTGCGACCTCAACTGCTGAGGTGTGTGCTGGTGCATTGTCGTGATGGAAAAGGACTTTTTTGCGGTCCAATCGCCGGCTTTTTTCTTGCAGCTTGGTTTTCAAACGGTCCAGTAACGATGCACCTGTAATAGTTTCACCCTTTTCCAGATAGTCGATGAGGATTATTCCTTGCTAATCCCAAAAGACAGTCGCCATAACCTTTCTGGCCAAAGGAATGGTCTTCGCCCTTTTTGGTGTAGATTCTCCCTTGGTAACCCATTGTTTAGATTGTTCTTTGGTCTCAGGAGTATAGTAATGTATCCACGTTTCATCCACAGTGACAAAACGACGCTTCAAGTCCTGCGGATTCTTCCTGACCAGCTGCAAACCATTCTTGAAACACTTCACACGATTATGTTTTTGTTCAAGAGCGAGAAATGACGGAACCCATCTTCCTGATAGCTTTCTCATGTCCAAATTTTTGTGCAAAGCATTATGTACCCATTCATTCGAGATTCCCACAGCACTAGCAATTTCACTTACTAACTCTTCTGGCCGGCCGGACTGGCCGAGCGGTTCTAGGCGCTACAGTTTAGAACCGCGCGACCGCTACGGTCGCGGGTTCGAATCCTGCCTCGGGCATGGATGTGTGTGATGTCCTTAGGTTAGTTAGGTTTAAGTAGTTCTAAGTTCTAGGGGACTGATGACCTCAGATGACAAGTTCCATAGTGCTCAGAGCCATTTGAACCATTTTTTTTAACTCTTCTGTTATCCATCACCATATCATGGATTTTATCAATGATTTCTGGAGTCGTAACCTACACAGGGCGTCCAGAACGTCTCGCATCACTTGTACCCATATGGCCACTCCGAAAATTGTGAAACCACTTATAAGCTGTTCTAATCGAAGTTTCAGTAATGTTTATCAAGCTTCTCTTTAGTCTCCTGAGGCGTTTTGCCTTTCATAACGTAATATTTAATCACCACACGAAATTCTTTTTCGTCCATTTTTTGACAATCTCTTGACTTCCTTGATTCACACGAATTCCAAAGACAAAGAAATAGACCAATATGGCTGCAACTTGGTGTGCGTTCTTTCCAAAGATGCTACTAACTAAACATGACCTCGATACGCACCGGTGGTGCCATCTCTTGGACTTTCCACGGACTTTTCAAACGCCACTCGTATTCCACGATGTCCGCATCTTTTCAACCGAAAATTCTTGTGATACTTATTGAACTCACCTTGTAGTTCCTCGGCGGAATACAATTCGAGCGCCTCGCTCGCCCTCCCACGAATTTCTTCCGCAAGCCGGACTGAAAGCAATTGCAGGTCGCATCCGGCACCGCGGGCCGCAGTTGCTCACCCGTAACCTGGAAGCCGCCGGTAGCCCATCCCTGATATAAGCATTCCATTGTCAAGGAACGTGGGAATGCAGCAGTATAATAAGTTGAGATTAGGAACAAATCTGGCTCTGCAAGAAAATGATCTTCTGTTTATCTGTGTTGTGACAATCGCTACGGTGCTGCCAGCCCCAACCTCAGGTGCACCTATTCACAATGAAAACTTTTTACCAAAAATTACATTACACCAGTGCATATACAATACAATAGCATTATTCTTTGACTATGTGCTACAGATTCCTTGACCTCTTCCGGCAGTAAGATTACTTAATATTCTTAGGCTCAAGTTAAACATACGTTTACAGCTCCATTACAGTCATACGCAAAACAGTAGCGTAGTGGTATCGCTCAACTTACGCACGTTAATTGTCGTCTAACTTTTCTTTTGACTGTGCCTTTGTCCAGCAGTGTCGCAGGGTAGGCATGGTTAGGATCGGATTTGGCAAGGTTAGGATTAAGGGGTGGCTGGATGCCCTTCCTGTCACCACCCGGTTCACCCCGGGAAAGAATTAGTGTACCCCAGCTGTCAGCATCTAGTGTAATCCATGGAAGAGCGCGAACGTGTTCATATGTCTGCCAGTCATGTAACTGAGGCGTAACGTGGGGACCAGCCCTGTATTCAGCTACTGGGATGTGGAAAACCGCCTAAAAACCACATCCAGGCTGGCCAGCACACCGGCCTTCGTCGGTAATTAATCCGTCCGGCGGATTCGAGCCGGGACCGGCGCGCCTACCCGAGTCCAGGAAGAAGCCCATTAATTAGCGCTCTCGGCTAACCTGGCGGGCATTAAGTGTCGTCTAATAATGTTAAGAATCAATTAACGGCTTGAATTAAGAAACATTTACACTGAGTGCAGTGTGGCATTTTTCCACCTTGCATTAAGTAAGAATTGCAGTGGGTATAGTGTGACATAGACAATCTTCATTGTTAATTTTTCCTAATTCAGGAGGTAAACTGCCAATACCAAACAGCTTAACTTGAGCATAAAAAAATTAACTCATCTCACGACCGGAAGAGCTCAAGGAATTTGTAATACATAGTCAACAAGTAACGCTGTTGTATATGCACTGGTGTAGTATTAATTTTTGTAAAATAAATTACTGCGTGGTACATGACAAATAAAAAAACTCATGATACATGTGGAACATCGAAAATAAAAATAAAAACTCAAGCCTTCAAAGCTATCAAGACACATTCACTGAAACTACTGGTGCCAAACAGCCATTACGAAATTTCCAAATTTCATTTATCTGTATTTCCTTTATGAATATTTATCAGTTAATACATTTTCATGATATGGCACTATGGCAAGCAAAACAACCAATGCCTGATCGGCAGTTCATTTTGTAATGCAACAACCTCAAGATAAACTAGTTTTCGAAACCAGTAATGGTGTCGAAGAGTGAAATGTGTTTACCAAAAACTTCTTTAAATTAATAGTTGGTAGCTGCTTTTATAACGTATCACATACTAATATAAAGAATGCCCAGGAATTATCTTCATAACTTAAATAATTTTAAAACTCTACAACCAGTTTTCAACATATGACAAAGTACTCACAACATTTTTTACGAGTTATCTTCTCACATGTTGACAACCAGATTTTATTATCTAGTATACCTTTAAAACTATTTAAGCGTAAAGCGGTAAAGATAATTTATAGACACCCTGTATTGCTTCCTCCAACACAATTGTTGCGTAATGACCACAACGCCAGAATTCAGGCCAGTGAAGAGGAGTACCAACATTTATCTATTACATTGTAGCCTGTTCTCTATGTTCTCAGTTTGACTGTGGCAATGAACATCAGACCATCAAACACGATCTAACAAATTATGGTGGACAAGCTTATCTGGAAGCCTAGAAGATTTTTTTAAAATGTCGGAGGCAGCCCTTGAATGGGTTACAAAATTAGACTTTAATTTTTAGATTTAGTATTTCAGTTATATTCATTTTGTAAACTTATACAACTTATACTTGTTAGTAACTCTTTAGTTTTTTGCCATACTGTAAATAAATAAATAATCATAGACTGTTACGCGTAGTTTAAACACTGGCTAATCTATCTTCCTGCGTATCATCCGTGAATGAAACGACTCTACTGGGGGAGGGGGTGGTGAGGGTAGGCTTTGTCTGCGCACACAGTGTACCTGTCGCCACATACCACACGGCGGTGTGTCAAGTAGTATAAATATAGATGGAGCTGTAGATGTGTGAGCTCTTACAGCATGTTGATAATTATTACTTTGGAATCATTTACCCACAACAGAACACACAATTTTTGTGGCATATGCGTTTCGCCTTTGTTCTTTGCAAAGTATCTTCAGTGGCCTGGAATATGTACATATTTTTGTTTATACTATTTAGTGTACATTTAGAACGTTGCATGTAAGTGTTATGAATAATTCAGGCACTTTTTGCTTTTCTATGATGTAGTAATAATTTAAAGTTCTACTTACAGATTTTGTGGATCTTTATCTGCATGTTGTGTTCTTGTTCCTTGTTCCACAACATGTAGATCAACATCCGCAAAATCTGTAAGTAGAACTTAGAAAAGCAAAGAGTGGCGGAACTGTTCGAACCTATATATACGATGTCCTAAATGTAAACTAAATAGTATAAATAAAAACATGTAGACATTCCAGGCCACTGAAGGTGCCTTGCAAAGAATAAAGGCCGAACACGTATGGCAAACAAATTTTGTTTCATTCAGTTGTGATTAGACAGTCACAAAGTACACTACTGGCCATTAAAATCGCTACACCAAGAAGAAATGCAGATGATAAACGGGTATTCATTGGACAAATATATTATACTAGAACTGACATGTGATTACATTTTCACGCAATTTGGGTGCCTAGATCCTGAGGAAGAAGTACCCAGAACAATCACCTCTGGCCGTAATAACGGCCCTGATACGCCTGGGCATTGAGTCAAACAGAGCTTGGATGGCGTGTACAGGTACAGCTGCCCATGCAGCTTCAACACGATACCGCAGCTCATCAAGAGAAGTGTCTGGCGTATTGTGACGAGCCAGTTGCTAGGCCACCATTGACCAAACGTTTTCAATTGGTGAGAGATCTGGAGAATGTGCTGGCCAGGGCAGCAGTCGAACATTTTCTGTATCCAGAAAGGCTCGTACAGGACCTGCAACATGCGGTAGTGCATTATCCTGCTGAAATGTAGCGTTTCGCAGGGATCGAATGTAGGGTAGAGCTGCGGGTCGTAACACATCTGAAATGTAACGTCCACTGTTCATAGTGCCGTCAATGCGAACAAGAGGTAACCGAGACGTGTAACCAATGGCACCCCATAGCATCAAGCCGGGTGATACGCCAGTATGGTGATGACGAATACACGCTTCCAATGTGCGTTCACCGCGATGTCTCCAAACACGGATGCGACCATCATGATGCTCTACACAGAACCTGGATTCATAAAAAAAATGACGTTTTGCCATTCGTGCACCCAGGTTCGTCGTTGAGTACACCATCGCAGGCGCTCCGGTCTGTGATGCAGCGTCAAGGGTAACCGCAGCCATAGTCTCGGAGCTGATAGTCTATGCTGCTGCAAACGTCGTCGAACTGTTCGTGCAGATGGTTGTTGTCTTGCAAACGTCCCCATCTGTTGACTCAGGGATCGAGACGTGGCTGCACAATCCGTTACAGCCATGCGGATAAGATGCCTGTCATGTCGACTGCTAGTGATACGAGGCCGTTGGGATCCAGCACGGCAATCCGTATTACCCTCCTGAACCCACCGAGTCCATATTCGGCTAACAGTCATTCGATCTCGACCAACGCGAGCAGCAGTGTCGCAATACGATAAACAGCAGTCGCGATAGGCTACAATCCGACCTTTATCAAAGTCGGAAACGTGGTGGTACGCATTTCTCCTCCTTATACGAGGCATCACAACGACGTTTCACCAGGCAACGCCGGTCAACTGCTGTTTGTGTATGAGAAATCGGTTGGAAACTTTCCTCATGTCAGCACGTTGTAGGTGTCGCCACCGGCGCCAACCTTGTGTGAATGCTCTGAAAAGCTAATAATTTGGATAAGACAGCATCTTCTTCCTGTCGGTTAAATTTCTCGTCTGTAGCACGTCATCTTCGTGGTGTAGCAATTTTAATGGCCAGTAGCGTAATATTTGGTAACATAGTGTGATATTATACGCAGCTGAGGACGACAGATCTACAAAAACTGAAGATGTCTGATTTCTTTGTTAACTGTTTTGGTGTGGAGACAGGAGTAGATGTTGTTATAGCAAGACAGCCGGCTGCTTAGTGTATTGATTATCTGCTACAAAAAGTTAGCGACGTTTTACATCCCAGTGCTGTGGCGAGCAACAGCTTGCATTTCTGCTGACATCTTCTGGGGCACTGTAGAACAGGCGTGTCGGTTGTCGCTTCCTCACGCAGTCAGCAGCAACCCGTCTGCTCGTTCTCGCGGACGAGCAACAGGGTTATAACTTCTCTGCATGTCCGTCTTTTTAGAGGTGGTTGAGGGACTCGTCTGTTCGATAGAGGATGTCAAATTAAATACCTTTCAGCCGTCAGTTTTCAACCTTATTTTATTTGGCAACCAGCTTCAACGTTCTAACACGCCATCTTCAGGCCTCTGACCGACGTGTAGGAAGAATCTACCTCGGTTGTGATCAAAACAGGGCCAGCAATACTGGTATTAGTAGATATTTGCTACGGTGATCCCTTCAACCATCACCTGCCGACCAAAGATCACAACCGAGGTAGCTTCTTCCTACACATCGGTCAGGGGCCTCGAGATGGCGTGGTAAAACGCTGAAATTGATTGCCAAATAAAGTATGGTTGAAAACTGACGGCTGAAAGGTATTTAATTTGATATTCTGAGTGATAATATGGCTGGCACAGTCCCTCATTATACACGGCCACTTACAGGGAATATTTCCTATTGTTCTGTTAACAACCCACTATAAATAAGTATCAGATGAAATAAGTTACAGTTGTAAATACCGGGACAGTTCCACACCTTGGAGAACAATTTTTTGCCCTTTACATATTTCGTTTTGTAAGAACAGTCCACATGTTAAAAACCTTTCTTTTCTCGGTAACGGGTAGACATGTCATGTTGAAATTTATGTCACGTACTGAGGTCTATGGTCCCCTGGCGGTGTAAAAAATTCAAGCTCCTAAGTCAATGCAGTCAAAAGATACGTCCATTTGTCATATATTTTGACACTCGCAAACTCATTCATCAAAACCTATAGCGTACTTCTACTTGACCCAGAATCATGAAATTTGGCAAGAAGCAATGTTTCAAAGTATAACAAAAGGAAAATATCGAAAAATTGTTAATTTGTTATTATATCACATGAAAAAATCATTTTTCCATCTGTCAGTCTGTCCGTATGTTAAAAACCCTTTTTCTCAGGAACGGGTAGAAAATTTATCTCAAAGGCTGAGATCTATGGTCTCTTGGGTAAGTAATAAACATTTCCTTCGAAGTCAGTGCATTAAAAAAATACGGCCACTTATGTCACATATTTTGGTACTCGCCAACTCACTCACCAAAACCTATACGGTACTTCCCATTGATCTAGAATGATGTCATTGGGCAGGGAGCAAAGTCTCACAGTGCAAGCGCAGGAAAAAAATTCGAGAAGTATCAGTTTGTAATTATGTCACACAAGGAAAATATTTAGTTTGTCATTTGTTATGACTGTCGTCTGTTAAGATCGCTTTTTCTCTGTAACTGGTAGACTATCAGATTGAAATTTATCACATACGGTGGTTTACAGTTTCTTGTTGGTGTTAAAAAGTTAAGATTCTAAGTCAATGCAATCGAAAGATACGGTCACTTATGTCATACATTTTGATATTCGCAAAGTAGCTTATTAAAAGTTGTAGGGTACTTCCCACTGATTTCGAAACATTAAATTTGTCAGGAAGCAATTAAAGGAAAAAATCCGATGATTATTAATTTGTGATTATATCACTATTGTTATTTATTATCCGACTGCAGATTAAATTTTTTTCTAAAGTCTTGGAATCTCTGGGACCGATATTTTGCCAGTATCAGTGTCAATAAAGCAAAAATCGTCGATATTCTCAATTTACGGAATGGATGAGAAGCCCATATACATAATTAAATTTGTACGGATCCCTCAGAGCGCGTTTCCTACTCACACCTAACCAATTTTTTTTTTTTGTATTGATTGTGAAACTGAATTAAATTCGCTGTATTGAAGTAAATGGAGCTATGGATGAGGATGTTGTTACATGAAATCATTCACGAGGAACCCGATCAAAAATGCCGAACCCGCTATGTAATGAAATATAGTGTCTGAGGGAAATTCTAGTCCGACTGCGGCTCAAACCCGGATTTCCTACGTTTCGCAAGTAATCTTCTTACACATTTCCTTCCTTCCTGAAACAAACGTTATTTCTTTAAAGCCGACATATTCGTCGCGATAGAATTAAGCTACTGTTTTGATATCTTTAAAAAATATGTAGATCGACCATTTTTCAGTCGCACGTTCTTACAGTATGACTGGAACTTTTTCAGCTCTAAAAGGAAAGTAAAACTATGTAGTTTCCTAATCAACCCGTCGAGTCTACACCAGAAATACATATCAGAATACTTAGTCGTGTTGGTGACCTAGTGCTACAGGTCGCCGGATAGAATCCCGGTCAGACAACAAAATTTTTCAGTCTACGCTTACGCTGGTGTTCCCCACTCAGTGATGTACAGATATTCCAGGAACGACACGTGGCTCGGATTCCACGTTAATCTTTGGGTCACTTTCCCCGATAGTATTACTGGGGGTAGGTTAAAGGCCAGCAAAGTGGCGTCCAAGTGAAAGAGCTTGCAAACAAGCGCTGAACACCCCTCTTGAGGGACTGTCAGCCAATCATGCCATACGAATTTACTTGCTTTATAAGAGTATATAGTTTAAATTTGTTTCTAGCTCTGAGGGTGATCCAGAGAGGTCGAGACTAATCATAATGTAAAAAATGTGAAACTGAGACTTAAAAATAAGCTATGTATAAATTTTTAAACACTTCTTCTCCCGTCATAAAATATATTTTTTACTTGACAAACGACGTCTTTACATCACTGCTTCGCAAAAGTAAGATAACATATTAACTAAGCATAGGACTAGAGAGAGAGAGAGAGAGGCTGAATGAAATTCGTTTGGCTGTGAAGCAACCCGTGAAGCCTTCAGTGCCTTACCGTAGCATAACATTGTCAAATGATCTTTCACAAAACTCGAAGAAATTCGGGTCATATGTAAAGGCTGTTAGTGGCACCAAAGTAAGAGCCCAGTCACTTGCGATTGAGACTGGAACTGAAATTGAGGACAGGAAATCAGGAACTAAATGCGTAACACCATTTTCAAAAATTCCTTACAAAGGAAAATCCAGGACTATTGTCCAAATTTTATCCTCGTATCACTGAAAACATGAGTGAAATAAGTGTTAGTGGAGTGGTGTTGAGAAACAGCTGAAATCGTTAGAACTGAACAAAGCTCCAGAATCCATCAAATCTCTATCAGATTCTGTACTGAATTTGCAGCTAAGTTAGCCCCTCTTCTAGCTGTAATCTATCGTAGATACCTCGAACAGAAAACCGTGCCGAGTTGTTGGAAGAAAGCATCGGTCACACTCGTTTACAAGAAGGATATTAGAAGTGATCCACAAAACTATCGTCTAATATCCTTAATACCGATTTGTTGTTGAATCTTAGAACATATTCTGAGCTCAAACATAATGACGTATATCGACCAGAATGACCTTCTCCATGCCACATAACATGGGTTACGAAAACATCGGTCATGCGAAATCCAACTCACACTTTTATCACATGATATCCTCGAAGCATTGGATCAAGACAACCAGGTAGGTGCAGTATTTCTCGATTTCCGGAAAACATTTGACTCAGCACCACATACACGCTTATTATGAAAAGTATGATCAGACGAAATATGTTACTGAATTGAAGATTTCTTGGTAGGAAGGACGCAACATGTTATCTTGGATGGAGAGTCATCGACAAATGTAAAAGTAACTTGGGATGTACCCCAGGGAAGCGCGTTGAGTTCCTTGCTGTTCATGTGGTATATTAATGGTCTTACGGACAACATTAATAGTAGCTTCAGATGATGATGCAGTTATCTACAACGAAGTACAGTCCGAACGAAGCTGTAAAAATATTCAGTCAGACCTTGAAAAGATTTCAAAGTGGTGCAATGATTGGAAGCTTGTTTCAAATGTCCAAAAATGTAAAACTGTGCGCTTCACATAAGGAAGAAACACAGTATCGTATGACTGTAACAGCAGTGTGTCACAACTGGAATAGCCCCGCGGAGTAGCCGTGCGGTCTGGGCGTCTTGTCACGGTTCGCGCGGCTCCCTCTGTAAGAGGTTCGAGTTCTCCCTCTGGCATAAGAGTGTGTTGTCCTTAGCGTAAGATCGTTTAAGTTAGATTAAGTAGTGCGTAAGCCTAGGGATCGATGACCTCAGCAGTTTGGTCCCACAGTCCTTACCACAAATTTCCAATTACACAACTGGAATCAGTAAACTGATACAAATACCCGGGTGTAACGCTTAGCAGGCACACGAAATGGAACGATTACGTACATCTACATCTACATCCATACTCCGCAAGCCACCTGACGGTGTGTGGCGGAGGGTACCCTATATCGGTTCTCCCTTCTATTCCAGTCTCGTATTGTTCGTGGAAAGAAGGATTGTCTGTATGCTTCCGTGTGGGCTCTAATCTCTCTGATTTTATCCTCATGGTCTTTTCGCGAGATATACATAGGAGGGAGCAATATACTGCTGGACTCTTCGGTGAAGGTATGTTCTCGAAACTTTAACAAAAGCCCGTACCGAGCTACTGAGCGTCTCTCCTGCAGAGTCTTCCACTGGAGTTTATCTATCATCTCCGTAACGCTTTCGCGATTACTAAATGATGCTGCAACGAAGCGCGCTGCTCTCCGTTGGATCTTCTCTATCTCTTCTATCAACCCTATCTGGTACGGATCCCACACCGCTGAGCAGTATTCAAGCAGTGGGCGAACAAGCGTACTGTAACCTACTTCCTTTGTTTTCGGATTGCATTTCCTTAGGATTCTTCCAATGAATCTCAGTCTGGCATCTGCTTTACCGACGATCAACTTTATATGATCATTCCATTTTAAATCACTCCTAATGCGTACTCCCAGATAATTTATAGAATTAACTGCTTCCAGTTGCTGACCTGCTATTTTGTAGCTAAATGATAAGGGCTCTATCTTTCTATGTATTCGCAGCACATTACACTTGTCTACGTTGAGATTCAATTGCCATTCCCTGCTCCATGCGTCAATTCGCTGCAGATCCTCCTGCATTTCAGTACAATTTTCCATTGTTACAACCTCTCGATACACCACAGCATCATCTGCAAAAAGCCTCAGTGAACTTCCGATGTCATCCACCAGGTCATTTATGTATATTGTAGGTTCAATCGTGAGTAAAGCAGGTGGAATACTTTGGTTTATTGGTAGAATAACGGCTAAAAATATTCAGTCTACAAAGAAGATTGATTATAAATCACTCCTGCGGCCCATTCTAAAGTATTGCTCAAGTGTGTGGGACCCACATCAAACAGTCCTTTCAGGAGATATTGAACGTATACAGAGAAGGGCAGCACGAATGGTTGGGAGTTGTTTGGGGGAGAAGACCAGACAGCGAGGTCATCGGTCTCATCGGATTAGGGAAGGACGGGGAAGGAAGTCGGTCGTGTCCTTTCAAAGGAACCATCCCGGCATTTGCCTGGAGCAATTTAGGGAAATCATGGAAAACCTAAATCAGGATGGTCGGATGCGGGATTGAATCGTCGTCCTTACGAATGCGACTCTAGTGTGCCACCTCGCTCGGGGCACTGATGGTCATATGCTTGTTTGACCCGTGGGAGAGTGTCACAGAGATGGCGAAGAAACTGAACAGGCATGTTCTTGACGATAGACGTAAACTACCCGAGAAAACCAACTTACAACGTGCCAAGAAGCTGTTTTAAATGATGGCTCTAGAAATATACTACAGTTTTCTACGTATCGCTCACATAGTGATCGCGAGGAGGAAATTAGATTAATCACAGACCGCCCAGAGGCATTTAAAGAATTACTCTTCCAGCACTCCATTAGTCGATGGAACAGGAAGCAACCCTAATAACTGATTCAATATGACTCATCCTCTGCCATTCACTTCGCGGTGGTTTCCAGAGTATAGGTGTTAATGTAGATGTAAAACAACTCGGTGGAAATCATGTTGTCAACGTTCTCCCTGTCGTGTACAGACTGTTGGACGGCAACTGGCCACGCAAAAGAAGGCAGCTGAAAGGACGGGAAAATACAATGTCAAACAGTGAGCAGCTACAGAGCACTGTGGTGGTGTTTTTCAAGATAACACTGGCAGAAGACAACATTTGGATGGCTTGACATGGGGAAGAATCATCGGGAACTGTGCAAAGAACGAAGTGTGACGTGTGTAGCCCAGGAGTTTGGTATTGGTTGCAGCAGTGTTTCACTTGCTTGGGGAGCATTCTGAACCACAGGTAATGCCACCCGAAGGATATCGCCGGCACGGTAGCTCAGCGTGTTCGGTCCGAGAGCTGGTTGGCATCTGTAATAAAAAACTGAGTGGAAGGACCAACAAACGAACTTTAACGGATGTCATGTGACGTCCACAACGTCCAAACACAACGATCAACAACGAAGAAAATACAAAAAAAAAAAAAATTAAAAAAATAAAGGAGAGGAGACGGTGGATCACTGTCAACTGCAGCAGCAGGTGGCGTCAAACAGCGGGTGCAGTTGCAAGCACATTTAACAGGACTTGAAGGTATGCAATCTCACGCTGCACCGTGACACGGCGACTGCACGCTAGTAATCTCTATGCCCGGTTTCAGTAGCCTGTGTTCCATTCACACCCGCAACGCCGGCACCTTTTACGATGATGCCCAGAGTAAACGCTGGACAACGAGGTGTAGGGTCGCGTGCTCTTCTCCGATGATAGTATAAGGGAAATTGGGATATGATCGGGTAGCTAAGGGGTAAGCTGAATAACAGTGACAATTTTCATTGCTGGGACTTCAAATTTATTGCAGTGAAAGGTAAACAAGGCACGAACAACATATATAAAGTAGTACTCAGTTGTCAGTGTATTAACCTTAATGTCGTATCATTTGTTTAATGAGTGCCATTTGGATATTAACTGTCCAGCGGCTTCTGCTACTGGCGACCCAGTATTAGTATACAAATGGCTCTGAGCACTATGGGACTTAACATCTGAGGTCATCAGTCCCCTGGACTTCGAACTACTTAAACCTAACTAACCTAAGGACATCACACACATCCATGCCCGAGGCAGGATTCGAACCTGCGACCGTTGCAACAGCGCGGTTCCGGACTGAAGCGCCTAGAACCGCCCTGTCACAGCGGCCGGCGTATTAGTATACATTATTTCATTTTTGTTTCAATAGCAAATAATTTATTTCACTAATTGTCTTATTGAATGTTGTGGCGTAACAAGCTAGTCACGCCACACTGAGGAGGAAACCGAAAGGCACGCGTACACACACGCCGACTGGCGTCAAGTCTGGAACAGGATACGTATTGAATACTATAAAGAAAATACGTATCTTTGGAATATACTTAACTTTTAATCAATCCTTGTGATACATCTCTCTTGACTATACAAATGAGACTCGTAAGATACATGCACTGTGACAATTGGCGCCTTGCTAAGTCGTAGCCATTAACTTAGCTGAAGTCTATTCTAACTGTCTCTTGGCAAATGAGAGCAAAGTCTTCGTCAGTATAGTCGCTAGCAACGTCGTCGTACAACTGGGGCGAGTTCTCGTACGTCTCTCGTGACCTGCCGTGTGGTGGCGCTCGGTCTGCGATCACACAGTGGCGACACGCGGGTCCGACATGTACTAATGGACCGCGGCCGATTTAAGCTACCACCTAGCAAGTGTGGTGTCTGGCAGTGACACCACATTGAAAAATTTGTGTCTTGCCACATATATGAATTTCGTTTGGTAGTTGTAAGGGAAACTTTTTTACATTGATTGCAACGGGTTCTTTTACCATAAACTAGCGATTACGGCTACGATTAAATCTAGTAGGATACCAGGCGTTTCCTTTATGCACACAGTTTGTTCACCATGATTACTGCTAGTTTCACGGGGCTCCCTATAGCACTCGATATGGTGTGCCAGTGAAAAAAACAAGTTACCTTGCCAGGTCAGGAAGCATTCGTAGGGCCGATGGTTAGTTCGAAAAACACCGGCTTTTTGCAGTATGAGGGTTCCCGCTCTTACACTCATACCCAATTATGACCTAGCTTCCCCTACACAGACGTCGACGGGACGCAGAACTCTAACTTTTCTTCTTTCCATCGCTGGAAGAGTCTGGGAATGAGCTGACGTAAAAATAATAAAAATGGCAGATGTTAGTGTCAAACACATGACGCATAAGGGCGGATTTGAGAGTGGGGGTGACTAGTGTAAACAAAGTACTGAGCAACGTTTTGTAATCAATTAGTATAAAATATTTTTAATAGGATCGTAGTAGACAACTGCCTTCATGGCGCTGGTGAACGGGGTAATACCTCGCAATATTATTTCAGTTACCGTCCTACAGAATAAGCGCTCCGTCAAAAAAGTTGCCTGAAAGACTTTCCGGCTGAACGCTTCCACGTATTTCAGTTTAGGCTGTCGTTTGCTTTCACGTCGGTTGCTGATACAAGGTGCTCTTGGGGTAAAGGGCCCTACACATCTTCATTTAACTGTGCAGTTATCTGTCAAAATCAAAATCTGTACAGCTACCTGAACTGAAGGTATGTAGACTACATTTAGTTTCCTCCCTCAGTCCTGTTCTTAGTTCTGGCGTTCTGAACACAGTTCGAGACGACAGAGTGATGACTGTTGACAGAAAAAGGAGACCGGAGTTTGTTGTGTAGTAGCAGCTGCGTTGCTTCTTTAATTCTTCACGAAAAGCTGCTCGAAGGCTGTTTATCTTCCTCACTACTCTATCGCAAGCCAAGCCTGGCTCCAGCAATTTCAGTTTCCTCTTAATACATGGTGTGCGGCCACCGTTATTTATTTATTTTTTACTTTATTAGAATATGAGGCAAATTCTACATGATGAAAATTATTTAAATCGCCAAACTCTGCGAGGCTGCACGGAGCATCAAAACGAATATCTTTCTCCAGTGTCATATTTTTCTGTGAGGATTTTTTTTTAACCGATAGAGAGAGTTTCCTCTGGATGAAAATTAATTATACCAACAAGCTCTGGAAGGCTGCAAGGGACAATGAAAAAAATTTTCCCAGTGAGGACAAAAAGTAGCACAAACAAGTTTTAATTCTTTATTACCAAGAGACAATAACATTAACACAACACGGTTACTTCAGTTACAGTAGAGGTTCAAATATGCCTCCATTAACTTGTAACCTAGTTTAGACCGGTGGGTCACGTTCTTCCAACACGGTCAAAGGCGCAGGTGTTTCCTTTATTCCTAATGCTGCTGATACTGTCCTTTTCTGATTCAATGGGGCTTTTGTAAACAAGGTTGCACATCTCTCGGCACACAAAAAATATCCAGAGGGGTCAAATCAAGGAATCGAGTAGGGCATGGTACAGGGTCAACACTTACAATCCACTTTTCTGGAAACTGTCAGTTCAAGAATCGACGCACAGGACGACTGTTACACGCCGGCGCCCGTCATGCCGGAATCACATGCGCTGTCTTGTAGTGAGTGGCACGTCATTCAGTGCTCTGGCGAGGAAATTGTAATAATGTAAGGAGTTTAGAGTTTAACGTTTACGGTAATGCACTGCATTGCATACTAGTGAAACATAGACTGTGGGAAAGCCGGAACAGAAGAGAATCGAAGCATTTGAGATGTGGTGCTACAATTGAAAATTAGGTGGACTGATAACGTGAGGAATGAGGAAGTCTCCGCAGAATCGGAGACGAAAGGAATAAGTGGAAAACACGGACAAAGCGAAGGGACAGAATGTATTAAGACATCAGCGAATGACTGCTATGGTACTAGAGAGAGCTGTAGAGAGGAAAAACTGTAAAGGAAGAAAGAGATTGGAACACATGCAGTAAATAATTGAGTACGTAGTTTGCAAGTGCTACTCTGAGATGAAGAGGTTGGCACAGGAGAGGAATTCGTGGCGGGCCGCATCAGACCTGTCAGAAGAATGATGATTCAAAAAAAAATTATGCGTCATTTAGCGGACCAGGTAGGAGATATGACCCAATTAAAAAGTCAGCGACAACATCTGCCCATAAATTCACGTAGAATTGCAATTGATGAGCGAGAGTAAATGTGACATGTGGATTAACCTCACTCAAAATATGCGAATTGTGGATGTTGCAGACCACATTAATCTGCAAACAGCACAGAGGGCGGAAATGTTGAATGGATTCGACACTGTTCCAGGTAGGCTTACCACTGCGAAAACTGTGCTCTGAGTGAATAGTCATCTGGTTCCAAGTTGAGAATACGCTGTATGACAAATGGATTAACAATTGCTTGTGAAAGACGTTTCTTAGTTTATCTCTAATTTGTCCCCAGGTTACGCGCAATTGTACGACTGCTGAGAACGATTTCGTCCCCTACCTAAGTAAAAAAATTCTCCCAGGCAATTATGACACTAGAGAAAGATGTTTGTTTCGGTGTCCCGTGAAACCTCCCAGAGTATGCCGTTTTAAATAATTTTCGACCGATGTGTGCCAAAGTTTAGGAAGATTCCGAAGGCCATCAATAAAAGTCAAAATTGCGTCTTTCCTTTTTCCTTGGACTCAGGATGACAACAGCATGAGGGCTACGTTACAGACAACGACAAAACTGTGCGAAATGCACGATTACCGGAGAGAGCTGCGTAGTTTATCATCGCAAAAGCGAGGCTCTCGCGCAGGCGAACGGCCTGCTCGAATTGCGCAGTTGGCTTCGGCATTCGTGCACTTTGTCGCTCAGGCATTATGTCACCCGTCAGTTAAGCAGAAGCTGTGGAAACTCGTAGAGGCGCCTTCCTGCTCTATCTAGAGGAGCGGAGTCCAGGTCGGCACGGGTCCCGCTAGCCTTGGCGTGCCGTATCCGCAGTCCTGGCAGTAAGATGAGGGCAAAAAGCTCGTGTCCGACTGTCTCGCCGCTACCAGTCAAGTTACAGCGGTGCACAAACTGCACATCCTGGGAGGCAGTGAGTGCGTCGCGCGCACCGCAGTTCCAGCACACGTAACGGCCTGCGTCCGGCTAGATTTCCGGGAGGCGGTAGGCGTCCGCAAGAGGAGGGGGGGGGGGAGGGGGAGAAGCAAGAAGGAGCGCCCCCCCCCCCCCCTCTAGAGTCTGGTGTACAGAGTGAGTGTTAATTGCTGGGGAAGAGCGAAGGGAGATACTAGCTAATATCTGACTGTGCTCGGGGGTAATGGTTTCAGAAAGATATTACAACGATGGTGACTGATCTGACTTCAAATCTAGCAACATTTCCTGTGAACACACCTGAAACTGAATCACTTCCTATCTTAAGATATTGAACAGCTCAGCTTTTTAACTTGAAACCACTACTTTTATATGAACACCACTGAATAAAGTATATCACTAAATCGTCTTACTAAAAATGAAATTTTCATAGTGGCATTTTAACGTCATCCACACACTTACCTTCTCAGTAAGAGGAATAAGGAGCCAAAAATTTAAAACTTGCTTTGTCAGAATACCTGATGCTAGTCACTCCAAAAAATGGAAACTGTCTGGACCAGGGGTCGGCAACCTTTTGAGTCGGCAGAGTCAGAAATTACAATTTATAAAATTTCGAAGTTTTTAAAGAGCCACAAAAATTTTTCTTGCCATCAATAAATAGTACTTGCATAAATAAAGTTTTTTGACGAAAAAAACTAATCTATTCATTCATAAGAAAAATATATATTTATTCATATACTATAAGTAGTGTTTTCTCACAACAAATTAGATAATATATGTATGGTATAATTACATAATCACTTATTATTCAAGTAATATATTAAAACAATCAAACATTAACTTACAACACTAACTTGTACTTCAACAACAAACAATTGGACAAACAAATTCAATGGGAGCGATGGCTTTCCATGGTTATTCAAGTAGAAAATTTAACTTCACTAAACAATGTAACATGTACTTAAAATGAAAAAAAAAACGATAACATACATTCGAGCGAACAAATTCAATGGGAGCGTTGGTTTTGCATGGTTTTAGAAAGTTTGGATAAATCTGGATCATAACTTGTTGTTTTAAGTTTCAAACACGACTCTAAATTTTCATTCGTTAGTTGACTCCTTACTTTACTTTTAATTATATTCATGCAAGAGAACGGTTGCTCGCACGAATATGTCGATCCGAAGATAGCCAGCACTCCAAATGCCAACTTCTTCACCTCACTGTAGCAATCTGGAAGACTATTCCATGCGTCGAATATAAGTGACTAAACTCGCGGCATTTCTTTTAAAGCTGTCCACTTTTGTTGCGTTACGTACATACATTTCTGGACTTCCAACTCTTCCAATTTGCTTTTCAACTCTGGGAATTTTCCACTCCACAAAGCTTTACTTTTTAAATCGATCAATTGCATTTCTAGAGATCCACTATCAGCTCCAAATGGCTCAATGTGGATTTCGTTACTATTTGTGTTGAGAGGACTGAAATCTGTCAGCAAATTCATCTTTCATTTTTTTTAATAACTGTGCTGAAGTAACTCGAGTCAACAGTTGCACTGGTTTTATCGCGATATTGCTTTAGAAATTGAAAATGAAGTAATTTATCGCTCTGAATATCTTCTGCAAAAATAATTAATTTTTCTTCGAAACAAACCAATTCTTCTACCAAAACATAGGCTGGGTTTCCCTTTCCTTGCGGTTTTAGATTCAGCTCATTTAATTTCGCCGTCATATCCACCATGAAGTAAAATTTTTACAGCCATTCGCTGTTCTCTAATTCAGGGTGATTAATGCGTTTTTCATTGATGAATGTATTTACTTCATTCAAGCACAAAGCAAAACGTTTCAACACCTTACCGTTGGAAAGCCAGTCGCATTTTATTGTGAAGGCGGGGGTCGGAATACTGTCTCCATTTCGTTTAAGAATTCTTTAAACTGACGATGGTAAAGTGCTTTTGACAAGACGCTGTTAACAATCTCGATTACCCAATTCATGACCTCAACTATTTCGGCCGGGAATGTTTGCGTACAAAGCGATTCTTGGAATATTATGCAGTGAAACGTAAGTATTTCGTGGTTCATTTTGCTCTGAAGAATCGTTGTTGTCCCTTTATTTTTTCCTGTCATACTTCTGGCTCCATCAGTTGCTACTGAAACGATTTTATTTGAATCGATCTTATTATCGTCGAGGCATTTCTGCATGGCACTCGCTATGTCTTCCCCTCTAGATTGTCCCAAGAGCGGTAGCAATCCTAGAAGTTCTTCTTTCGGACCTTGGGAGGACATATACCTCACAAAAACGGCAACTTGTGCCGTGTCTTTTATATCGCAAGACTCATCGATAGCAAGCGATAAGGCAGAAGCCAGATGAATGTCTTCCACCTGCAAATGTGTTACATTTGAAGACATTTTACTTATTCTAACTTGTACTGTTTTAGCGGATAGTGGCAGATCTTTGATTGTTTTCAAGACTTCTGGTTTGTTTTTGAAATCACGAAATAGTTCTTCAGGCGCACGTATGAAGCAATCATTGACATACTCGCCATCTGTGAATAGTTTGCCTTTCTTTGCAATTTCTAGTGATACCACGAAGCTTGCCAGATTAACATTACTTGCAGATTGCGTCCGGTTACTTAACATGGAACTTGATTGCTGAACTTATTTCTGGAGCTCGTCGACATCTTTTTTTCGTTCTTCGCCGGTTGGATATTTACTAGTGAAGTGTGTATATTTTGTACTGAAGTGTCTCTCTAAATTTGATTTCTTATTGTGTGCTAGTTTTTCGTGGCAAATGAGGATTCAGAACGATTAAATTTTATTTTTCTTATAAAATAAATAATGGCTGCGTATGGAACTAAAGAGCCACAGGTTGCCGACCTCCGGTCTGGACTAATTCTGTAGAATTCATGGAATTTGTGTTCATGTTGAGGAAGCTAAGCGCAATCGAAAAACATTTGACATTAATAGTACTGTACGCGCGCACCCAGTATTTCCTTTTCCTTTCACTTTTTTGAGCTTTTAAGTAATGATAGGCCACAGAAACGTCCTCTTCAGAAGAGTTTATGATTAGAACTGAGCCAGAAACCTGATGCGTCCTGTCTTGTTGCTCGTCGTAACGCAGTCCGGTTCACGTATAGTACCGCATATGGCATCATCATCCCAGTAGGATCACCAGGGTTGCATCGACAAACGTCGCGTCGCGAGATCTTTATTGCAACGTGTCGTCTCAGTGTGAACAGCGCCTTAACTGAATTGGAACGAACGATGCATTCACAAATAAGCACTGATATTTTTCAGAGATTTTGTATGGTTATCCAACAGACAGTTATAACACGGTTCCTATTAGGGCTGTTGACAAAATATCGGTATATTTTCCGAAAATTTCGAAATACATCAGCGATACGTTTCCTATCAATGTACCGATATACCAAAAGGCAACATCGAGTGCCGATATTTTTACTTTGTATTATATTTTTTCGCAATTTTCGGTAAATATTTGAAATTGTCCGAAATTGTAGTGGAGCACAACTTTACTTTCACTGTGAGAAGGAGTCTTACTTCTTTTTTAGCCTTTATCACGTCTAATCTTTCTCTTGGACTGTATGAAGTAAGTGTATGTGGCACAAAACAAGAAGTGCGATTGCGCTGGGGAGAGGGAGTGGCAGTATGAATGTGAATGGTGTAACAAGATTTCCGTTGTGAGCAAATAGCATACCAGTTGCGTTAAAAAAAAAAAGCGCAACTATTGTGATGTTTCTTCACATCGCCACTCTTCAAAAACAGTTGCTGAAAACGATGAACAATACTTTAAATGACAAGATTGGTCTTTATGATGGGCGGAGACGGAAACTGCAACTTTAAACTTCACCAAGCTATTTTGACACTACAGCTACTAGGTCGTTGGCGTTGGCAGGAAGTGTTCCGGACAAATGCGATATGTGACCAACCCGAACGACTGACCCATCGGACACCTTTTAGTGTGCTACTTACGTGCAGTTACCATTGTTAGCGGAGTGGTAATAGCCCAGTGTGAACGTCCATCGGTTTCCTTTCAGTTCTTGCTTTAAAGGGGATAGGCAGGCTACTAGCTTGTTGATGTACAGAACATCTAATAATAAATCATTCCTTAAATATACAGCTCTAACACCGGCAGTATATTTACAATATGCAACCGATTATAGGCAGGTACGTAGATTCTTTTTCCGTCGTGTGACTAGGGCCTCCCGTCGGGAAGACCGTTCGCCTGGTGCAAGTCTTTCGAGTTGACGCCACTTCGGCATGTAAATGGGGATGATATGAGGATGATATGGACAACACAACACCCAGTCCCTGAACGGAGAAAATCTCCGACCCAACCGGGAATCGAACCCGGGCCCTTAGGATTGACATTCTGTCGCGCTGACAAGTTGTGTTTGGTCGTTGCGGATGTCACATGATATCCGTTCAAGTTCGTTTGTTAATCCTTCCACTCAGTTTTTTTATTACAGAGGCCCGCCGGCTCTCTGACCGAACACGCTGAGCTACCATGCCGGCTACCACACAGCTGCCGATGGCGGACGATGTGTCGATACTTTTCTATGATATATCGAGAGGTGACGATGGAATTCTGTTAAATATCGATATATCGTATCCCCGATATTTTTTTTTTTTAAAGAAACATCAACAGTCCTAGTTACTATACTAACACAAAGCTAAGAGGAATTGTATTTCCACAATTACTGTAACGAAGGAAGCAAGACAAATTTTAATATTGCGCTCTTGGCTAACAATAGTAATGTTTAAAGCTACTTAATCGAGTATATAAAGCGTCAATAAGTGGCCGCTCAAGTATTAGTCTTTTTAGAACTTCGGATGTGTGGGCGGTATCCAGTCAAGTTGCAAAACAATGTTATCGTTACAGCAGCAAATCTAGAACCACTTCAGGACCGTATGTAGGCCAACAGATGTTGATTTAATGGGATCTGATAGCATTATAAGATGCACACTGGCCAATTATGACTCAAATAGAAACCGTGTGTTAATAGTAAATACTGAAAAAAGAGGTACAGAATTGACCTTTGGGAACAATAAGTTTTGTAAAATTATGGGCAAATGTGCTACTATCTTATACTGGCCTCTATCGCAGGTCATTTACACTTCTACTGCATAACAAACTTCTAACACAGTCACTAAATCTGACAACATACACTGCCGGAAATAGAAATTAGTACACCTTGAAAGACGATGTCGATTTTGATCCGATGACGGCATATGCCAACTGGGGAGTGTATGCACTGATACTGGTTTGAACATCGTCCGCCAACATATAGCGTAGTAGAATAGCTAACAGTACGCCACCTGTGCCTACCTTTTAATAGGGAATGCCACAACCAAAACGTTCAGTGTGGTGCAAACATGTGAAGCAAACAGGCAACCATGCCGTGGAGATGGAGCCGTGCATTCTGCATCTAACTGAGCGAGTCTGAGAGAGGCGAAATTGTGGCCTTCCGAGTCGTGGGACTGACCTTTCGGAAAATTGCCACACAAGTTGGATGCGCTACCTCAGTTGTACAACGATGCTGGTATCAGTGGTCACTTGAATATTGTCACTAGAGTCTGGACGTCCATGCTGCACAAATGCCCGCTGGTATCGTCGTGTGGTAAGGGCAGCAGTGGCATATCGTACAGCGACCACAGCACAGATAAGAGGGCTTGTGAGCCGAGACGTGTCAACAGGAACTGTTCCCAACCGGTTATTAGCAATGGGACTACGGACACACGTACCTGCAGACCGTCTTCCACTCAACCACAGCATCTACGTCTGTATGGTTACTCTGCAATTCAAACTTAAGTGCCTGGCAGAGGGTTCATCGAACCATTTTCATACTACTTCTCTACCGTTCCACTCTCGAATGGCGCGTGGGAAAAAGGAACGTCTAAATCTTTCCGTTCGAGCTCTGATTTCTCTTATTTTGTTATGATGATCATTCCTCTCTACGTAGGTGGGTGTCAACAAAATATTTTCGCATTCGGCAGAGAAAGTTGGTGATTGAATTTTCGCAACTAGATCTCTCCGCAAAGAAAACCGCCTTTGTTTCAGTGACTGCCACCCCAACTCGCATATCATATCAGTGACACTCTCACCCCTATTGCGCGATAACACCAAACGAGCTTCCCTTCTTTGCACTTTTTCGATGTCCTCCGTCAATCCTATCTGGTAAGGATTCCATACCGCACAGCGATATTCCAGCAGAGGACGGACAAGTGTAATGAGGGCTGTCTCTTTAGTGGGTTTGTCGCATTTTCTGCCAACAAAGGGCCGTCTTTGTTTCGCCTTCCCCACAATAATATCTATGTGGTCTTTCCAATTTAAGTTGCTCGTAATTGTAATTCCCAGGTATTTAGTCGAATTGACAGCCCTTAGATTTGTGCGATTTATCGTATACCCAAAATTTATCGAATTTTTTTTAGTACCCATGTGGATGACCTCGCACTTTTCTTTGTTTAGTGCGAATTGCCACTTTTCGCACCATACAGAAATTCTCTCTAGATCACTTTCTAATTGGAATTGATCGTCTAATGATTTTGCTAGACGGTAAATTACAGCATCATCTGCAAACAGTCTAAGGGGGCTGCTCAGATAATCATCTAGATCATTTATGTAAATCAGGAACAGCAGAGGAGCTACTTGATTCGGAAGAAGCAGCTACAGTCAGGAAAACTTACAACAGGTGGGAGAGCGGTGTGCTGATCAAATGCCCCTCCATATCCCCGGGAGAGCCGTGTGCTGACTACATGCCCCTCTATAATTGTATCCAGTGAGACCTGTAGGTTGAGGATGACACGGCGGCCGGACGGTGACGTTGTGTCTTCATTGCTGTTCGGACGGATTTTAGATTAATTTTTAATAAATTTATGCAATAAACTGTGTAAGTAGGCTGTTTAGGTTTTTTTATTGGTAACGCCACCTCTGTATAAAAATCACTGGCTGTGCTGTGTGCAGTCTGTGTCTAGTTTGCACTGTTGTAATACTCGCCATTGTAGTGTTAGGCAGCTGGCTGTGAACAGCGCGTAGCGTTGCGCAGTTGGAGGTGAGCCGCCGGCAGTGGTGGATGTGGGGAGAGAGATGGCGGAGTTTTGAAATTTGTCATGAACTGCTACATATATTATGACTATTGAGGTAAATACATTGGTTGTTCTCTATCAAAATCTTTCATTTGCTAACTATGCCTATCAGTAGTTAGTGCCTTCAGTAGTCTGAATCTTTTATTTAGCTGGCAGTAGTGGCGCTCGCTGTATTGCAGTAGCTTGAGTAGCGAAGATTTTTGTGAGGTAAGTGATTTGTGAAAGGTATAGTTTAATGTTAGTCAGGGCCCATTCTTTTGTAGGGATTATTGAAAGTCAGATTGCGTTGCGCTAACAAAATATTGTGTGTCAGTTTAAGGACAGTCGTGTATAATTGTTAAAAGGGGACGTTTCATATGTCGACCCTTAGCCGAGGATACCTCACTGGAATCTTCTGATTTTTTTCTTGTAGTTTGTGTAATTAGTGTAGCTATTGTTTATTGCTAGCACGTAATTGTAGAGAGAATCTCCTTTATAGTTGCAGCCTTTCATTGTTGTACAGTAAAACAGTTGTGGCATGCATGTAGATTTGCACCAAGTATTTCGCAGCTGCAATTAACTAGATATTATTTTCAGTGATATGTTAATGTGTTCTATTATTTTTGCTCTTCAAATTGTGCTTTTCTGTGTTGTCGTGTGACATATTGTGACAATAATGGCGTGTGAAAAACGTAATACTAGGCTCCAAAGTAAACTGAGAAATGACAGTGAATACGAAAGCAGTGTGTTAGCGCCACCGAGTAATGAATTAACTAATGATCAAAGTAGTAATTTGGTAACTGTGCATAGGGAAATGGAGCGGGCTGCAAACAATGGCGTGGACAGTGAAACAATTAGTGAAGAGGGAAGCATTATCGATCGATCGGTCGGCAACAGCTCGCCTCAGGAATCGGGAATGACAGAACACAATATTGCAACTACTGTAGACTCAGGTTTTGGGTTCTCACCGTTTTCTCAAATGAGTCAAGACACATTTTCCGCTTGTCAAAATGTGAATGTTGCCGGTGCAAATTCACTGCCGAAAAGCACTGAGGAACATGTTTCAGACACCAGTGCATTGTTATTACAGTTAATGCAACAAATGGGACAAAAGCTTGAAAATGTAGACACAATGTAACAAGACCAGAGACAAACGCAGCAACAGTTAGACACAGTGGAACAAAATCTTAAAAATTTAGACACAGTGGAACAAAATCAGAGACAAACACAGCAACAGTTAGACACAATGGAACAAAATCAGAGACAAACACAGCAAAAGCTTCAAAAGTTAGACACCACACTTGAACAAACACGTGAAGATTTAACTAGTGAGTTACATAACATTGAATCGAAATGTCAAAAAGTCTGTAATGACGTAAAAACACAAATTTGTGAGCATTTTCAACCCATTTTTTCGCGGCATGAAAATGCATTACAGAATCACGAAGCAGCCATAAAAGAACTGCAAACCATTGTTCATGAAAATCACGACACCTTGCAAGCTAAAATTGACTCAGTTGCATCTACCGATTCGGTTACGCAACTTGCAAAAACTCAGGAAAACTTAAAGGACACAGTAGATACTCTGAAACTTGGTTCAGAAAAACACACTGAGGAAATAAGTACACTATCGGAGAAAGTAGCCGAACTTTCAGATCAGTTCACTAACTTATCTACAAAGGTAGATGATGATCTGAATGACACAAGACCTGTAGCCATCACTGACATAGAAGAGTATGAACAAATTAAGAAATTCAAACAAAATCAGAATCAGATTAATACGCAATACAAAAGAGAAATCCGGGAAGTACAAGATCAGCTGACACAGGTAATACAAGAATTACGTATTTCAGAGGACACTCGCGCTCCAACACGGGAAGAGGGACTTAGAAATACGGAAAAGCCGCAAAATAATAACACAGGGCATTTCGGAAGTTATGAAAGAAATTGGCAATGTGCACCGAATTTTGAGATGGAACCGCCGACACGACCTAACAATGACCGATATGCGACTCGCCGACATGATGATTTTGACTATAAGCTGTTCATTACTACACGTAAATTCAAAACATTTAAGAATTCTGCCAACGACATTCATCCACAAGCGTGGCTCCATCAATTCTCTCATTGTTTTCCTCCCAACTGGTCATTGGAGCACAGGTTAGAATTTATGTGTGGCTATTTAGAGAATGAACCAGCTGAAAGAATGCGATCGGTCATTCACGATTGTCACAGTGAAGGAGAATTTTACCATGCCTTCCTCTCAGCATATTGGTCTCAAGCTACACAAGACCGAGTAAAACATAGCATCATAATGATGAAACATTTCGAACAATCTGAATTTTCCAATCTTGTGAAATATTTTGAAGACATGTTGCACAAGAATCAGTAACTGTCAAACCCATACAGCCTCTCAGAACTCATGCGCATTTGCTTAATCAAATTACCTGAACATTTACGACATATTGTTTTGGCAGGACGTTGCAAAGACAACATTGAAGCTTTTCAGGGGCTCTTACAAGAACTGGAAATTGACACTGACAATCGCGGAACGCGGAAACAGGAGCACAACAATTACAGGTCACATCCGTCACATTTCCGCGATGAAAGAAATAATAACTGGACGCGACAAGGCTATTCTCACAACATAAATCGTGACCAAAACAGACACCACCCATATGACAACCACTGGCAGAGTAATAATAGTTACAGAGAAAGATCGCATTTCCGTAGTAATGAATATGACAGAGATTACCTTAGAAACAGACAATATGGGAACCAAAACAATTATTATCAAGGGAGACAGAATAACTTCAGACGCAACAGTTCAGCGCGCAGGTACGATTCAGGAAGAAATTCTCCACCACATGACCGACAAGAAAGAAACTACAGAAACTACCGACATGACGACAGACGATATAATCATAGTGATAGACTTGAATTTCATCAGAACTGGCGGGATTCTAACAGAGCTGGGCCCTCTCGGCAAGGCGAATTTGTAAAAGTTAGGTCTCCTAATCCCAATAACGACGCGCGCCAACAAAGGGACAGACAATGACCTGCACCGCAGGCAGCCACGTTCGCCGGCTGGCTGGGAGAAAAATAACATAGCTAACCTTGAGAAAAATTCCAGTATTCTTTACCGACGTATACGACATGATAATTCCGTTGAAGCTCGAGCTTTGCATAGTAGGAAGAGTAAAGGTTTACACCACATTTCACATGTAAAACCGTTTATTGAAAGACAATCTGCTTTTTAACTTTGTCATTGCCATAAAACTTTTCACTTCACATTTCTAGTATGCATTGTCAGACTTAGAAACTGTTACCATGCAACAATGTTTGAAGTTAAATATCCAATCAAGAACCAAGAGAACTTATTTAAACAGAAATTACGAATGCATTGTTATTGTGAACAAACGACACAGTGTTATTGTGTGTGTACATACTTGTTTGTTTGTTGCACGATTACGTAACGACTATAAGGCTCACATACTTAGAACATTTACCAGTACTGCTAATGAGATTTTAATGCAACATTTTGGTTTACTTGAAAATACATTCTGGATTTAAAGTACTTTCTGTGAAATACCAGATGACACAGTGGTTGGTTTATGTGACAGCTACACGATTTTATCACAACGCTACTAATGAGTGACAATTTACAATGTAGCTTTTGCAGTGTTTCTGTTTTATATCTGCACAGTTTTTCTGCATTATTCTGGAAAGTAAAACATGTTTTAGTAGCAACTTTTGTGGTATAGCTACAATGAGACAGCCTTTTCCGTAGCACAACAATACGTTACAGTACAGTACTTTCTTCATTACAACAATAAGCGTAATAACTAAGATATCTATACGCAAAGCATTTCACTTTCGTTTATGATGAGGTAAGTACATTGACTTCAGCAGAACTTTGCTTACAGAGGACGATAACTACGACACTTCCACAGAATTATCTTACAGTAAGACGCACATTTAGCGCTACAGGACACGCATTTGAGTGATTAATTTTGTACTTAAGCCATTTATTTTTCAAGATTTTTGAATTGCAAAGAAGGTTTTCCGTGATACATTTCATTCCATTGCTGTAATCTGTAACACCTGAGGGTATAATTACATTAATCCTCAGGGGGGTACACGCTTACTTTGTGTACCATGTGTTTGGCAAGCACAAGGAGCCCTAGCTAATATGGTATTTGCTTATACAACTTTACACATCGGCACCATATTTCTCTAACACATAAATTACACAGCTATCTAATCATTTAACTGAGAGATAAACATTTTTTTTACTACATCAGTGACACATGTTTACGCAATTACACAGTTGGGTAACTTCACACTTACGAAATTGTATTTTGTCTGTACTTTGTGAACTGTTCATATTTTTTCGGACCCATTGTGATATTATGAGAGCTTTGAATGATATATTTGGTATGGGATCACGATTTTTAAAGTACGTCTGAGGCAGATGACACTTTTGACATGAGCAGAGAATTTTTTTTAGGTTTTGAAACTATTGGAGGAAGCTAGGACGATTTTGAGATTTGGCTGAGGTTTCATGATGTTATTATTACGATGATGATGTGTATTATGCTGTTGTGGTATGTTTATGATCAATAAGCTGATGCTATACGAGTTATTTGATTATGCTACGTATGTTATGATGAAATATTGAAGAAGTGTCGACGAATAAGGTAAGGAATAATGAGTAGTGGTTAGGGACTCTGGTTTGTGAAAAAGGTTGTTGGAAACCAAGAATCGTACTTTAAGAGTTATGAAATGTGTGTATATGCGTGAATGTATCACAATGCTGGCGAACATTTTTTGGATGCTGTTATATTTACAGGATTTTGTTTCTACACATTTGTAACGCAAATTCTTGACCTGTGAAATTTTTTATATGGGATTGCCACTGTAGCGGAAACTGCTGTCGTAAATATTTCAGTAAGAAAGATAAGTGACCTTGATGTAATGTGTTGTGGCGCCCAGCTGGGCCAGCCGTCTGCAGAAAAAGCCATTAGGTGAAAAAAAAGAGGCCATTAACCTCGCTTCTGACATTCCTTTGTAGAAAGCATCGCGAATACGACACGCTAATTACTTGGAAACATATCGTACTTTCTGATATTTACTGGAATGCCTAATGAAATGACAAGAAATAGTTTGTCTACACACCTGATTATGACTACTGTCTTTCTAGATGAGAGATTTTTTTTACTAACTTATGAAATGCCACATGGCTATTGAACGATGTTCTTATGCTTTGCTTTGTACATAGTTGCTTATTTCATTTGATATCTAGTTTCTAGCTGCACTGCAGCATTGGTTAAAATAAAATTTTATAGATGTACTAATATAAATATTTTCTGTCTACAGATCGACTAAATAATAATTTTTTCAAAAAAATGAGGGAGCACAAAAAGACATTTACCTTCACAGGAACTGCATTCATAATTTTCTTTTCAAGTACTTGGTAATTTTTTGTAGAATTAGTTTTTGTGGTGCACCACTTTAATTACATAGACATTAAGATGTGATTATACATTTCCTTTATCTGCATTGTTATCTTTAGTGTACTATTTTTTCTGCTTGAGCTATGTCATGTTCAGATATAAGCTGCTGTTTGCCAGGCATAGTGCTACTGAATTTTAATTTGTATTACTCTGCTAAGCCAGTTTACTACTGATTTATTTTTCTTGTTTGCTGCTCATTGCCTTATATTAGTTGTAATTTATGCTGCTTGCTTCGCCATTTGTATTTCTGATCATTGCTGTTTGTGTTAATTGTTTTGTACTGCTGCATTGCCTCGTCCCTTGGTATATATATCTGAGCTCAGTAGATTTAAGTTAGCTTAAGAGGGGTAGACTGTATAAGAAACTGACTATGGAGAATAGGGAAAGAATGCATTGAGAAGTTATATGAAAAAGATTTGGGCCAAAATGAGTATTGTACAATGAGAAATAATTATTTTGAAAGAAATATGAATAGAATACAGGAAGGAGGTATAGGTAGGACCTTTTGGGAATAATGATGAATGAAGGGAGATCTCCAAGAAGTAAAGAAAGTTTTGTTTGCAAAATACTGCAGTAAAACAAACCCCGTCCTTTCCTTGTGTTATCCCACTATGTGTTTGTGTACCCTTGCGTATTTGTCTTTTTCCTGTCTTTATGTGTTTAGCTAATAAGATTTATGTTGTAGAATTTTTCAAATACTATGTTATTTACTTTGTAAAGATGTTTAGACATTATTTATTCTGTTTTGTTTTAATGATCATGTGTGAAGTTGATGTTTCAAAAGTTATTCTGATCTTTATGTATGTACTTATGTCATAATTCCTGTAACACTGATGTATATGTTTATTTCTATTTCTTTGTAAAGTCCCTATTACTACAAATGTTATCTGTATTGTTATGTTCTTTAATGATGTATTTTGTACCTTTGTAATTGTATTCTTATGTTGTAAATTTATAATTGTATAGACACCAGTTCTTCAAATTAAGTATCATTTCATTGCACACGTTTTTGTTGGTCATAATATATGCACAGTATGTGAGCAGTTGGGACTGTTAGTGTTTGCACGTGTGTTAATAATTCAGCAAGGGACTGGATAACAGCATTGCTGGTTCTAAGGACAATTCCAAAAATTTCGTGAGTGCACAAGTGGTGGTTTATGGACTTGCTATATTGACTGCAAGACTCTTCAATGATGATTGTGCACCTGCACAGTCACAACGGATGGCTGCTGGCCATTTCTACAAGGACTACAGTGGGTCTACACCTTTGCTGACTCACCAGTACCATTATTTCTACAAGGACTGCAGTGGGTCTGCACCTCTGGTGGCCCACCAGTACCGTAATCTCTACCAGGACTACAGTGAGTCTGCTCTGTGATGACCTACCTACCAATACTCTTCAAAACTTCGACTGACTCTGCTGTGGGTTTGCTCTGTTGTGGCCCATTACCTGTCAGCATGTCAAGAGTCAGCACTGTCTTTCCGTTGGAAGGACAACACTACTTCTTCAAGACTGCATGGAAATCCACTACTTCTGTGTGCAATTTCTTTTACTAATGAGACTTTGTGAAAAAAAACTGTAATTACTATTATGATGAATGATCAGAACTATCTTTATGGACTGTGAGAAAATTTTAGCTTTTGACCTACATTGTATCAATAAGTGTGTGCATTTGATTTCTTTGTTATTGTAATTACGATTATGAAAAATTTTAACAAATATGTATTGCCCAGTGCCCAAAACAATTTGTAAAATTTTTTGTGGGGAGCATGGGGGCTATGTAAGTAGGCTGTTTAGGTTTTTTTTATTGGTAACGCCACCTCTGTATAAAAATCACTGGCTGTGCTGTGTGCAGTCTGTGTCTAGTTTGCATTATTGTAATACTCGCCATTGTAGTGTTAGACAGCTGGCTGTGAACAGCGCGTAGCGTTGCGCAGTTGGAGGTGAGCCGCCAGCAGTGGTGGATGTGGGGAGAGAGATGGTGGAGTTTTGAAATTTGTCATGAACTGCTACATATATTATGACTATTGAGGTAAATACATTGGTTGTTCTCTATCAAAATCTTTCATTTGCTAACTATGCCTATCAGTAGTTAGTGCCTTCAGTAGTTTGAATCTTTTATTTAGCTGGCAGTAGTGGCGCTCACTGTATTGCAGTAGCTTGAGTAGCGAAGATTTTTGTGAGGTAAGTGATTTGTGAAAGGTATAGTTTAATGTTAGTCAGGGCCCATTCTTTTGTAGGGATTATTGAAAGTCAGATTGCGTTGCGCTAACAAAATATTGTGTGTCAGTTTAAGAACAGTCGTGTATAATTGTTAAAAGGGGACGTTACAACTGCCCAAGAAGATTTCACTGTGCTGAATTTGGGTGGCACGAGGGATCCAACGAAAGAGTTTAAAGTCACAGAAAATCCTTGTGAATATGGTGTTTGTGTTTGTGGGGAAGGGGGATGCGATATGCAGTTGGAGAAGGTTTTCGAGTAACATACCTGAGGCCAGTTGATGTGCCGTTGCAGTAAAGATCATGTGCGGCTGTTGCCTGACTTTTATTTTGTAGAGGAATTTTCAAAGTCCGTTAGGCAAAGGGGCACAATAGGACACTGCCATTGAAACGTATGACTCCCAGTTTAGGAAGAAGTAGAGGCGGGGGGGGGGGGGGCGGGGGCGGGGAAGGCATTGTTTTGGCCCTTGACTGTGGGAGCAGTTGTTTCTGAAGGAATAGTAGGCATGATATGGTTTTTAAGTTAGTGGAAACTTGAAGAGCCGCCGCTGTGTCATGCTTCATAAGAAATTTTATAACCATTGGATCAACAGTGCCAGGTGGATCAGCTGGTTATAAAGGGTTTGACGTAATTGGGTATAGCCGGCCGGCGTGGCCGACCGGTTCTAGGCGCTTCAGTCTGGAACCGCGCGACCGCTACGGTTGATGTGAAGTCCCATAGCCATTTGATACATTTTGAATTGGATATAAACATTTAGCGCTGAACCATTCTACGGAATTAGAAACAAAGACAGTGTGACATAATACACATACAATAACGCAGCGTTCGTCAAACTGCGGCGCGAATCAAATATTCCGTGGTCTGTAGTTCTCAACTGTAATATATAGTAAATAATACGCATTTAGCAACTATCAGCCGAATCCAAAAACGTCGACTAACGTCAGGAGCTTCTTAATAGTGCAGTTTTCCTGTTCACTAATAAATAAAAATACTTGCAGAGACAGTAAAATTTTAAGATGTGATTAATTTTAATTGTGGTCAGTTCGGCCGTGAGATAAGGGAAGTTGTTGGCTGACCTCAGGGAGTGAGGGGCAAGTAGCGCGGCCACTGTGTGGTTAGAGAATGTAAGAAGGGGAAAGTCTCGTTGTTTGATTTCCGATACTGACAACTCAAGAGCGTGCGCGACTCGGACCAGTCAGCCGCTACTGGTTTAAATTTTCACACGGAAGTAACATGGATTCGTGAAAGCGCATTACAAAGATGGCAACCTTCAAATGCGGTACTCATTTGTAGCAAGGAATGTGAAATTAAATTAAGACTGTTGTAATACAATGTAATGAGCAGAGGAAAAATGACACTGATAACATTTGTGATCGTGCCTCATATTGCATAGCGCATTTAATTATAAGCACAGGTACTGTTATCAATCAATTAATCATCTGCTCATAAAGACAACACGATGACACTTAGTCATTCAATTACAGTGACACGGTGTTGGGGTTGCTGAGGGTGGCAGCAATGAGAAACAGAGGTCGACACGAAATGCTACATATGGTGTCGACTTTCAACCATCGATACTTGGGGGGTTGGCTGCCAACTTACCGCGCCCTTACTATATCTACATAGTCTATTGGCGGCTCATAACGTTCTAACAACAATATCGGAACACTCGCGGCCCGACGTGCTGCCTCACAATATAGGGATCTGGGCCACAGGAAAGGGTGGAGAATGAAAAGTATGATTGGGCGGTGGAAGCGGCAAATATCGCAGCTGCACTCCTATTTAAATGAGAATGCGTAGAGAAGAAATATCCCAGAAAATCTGCGTGTTTTTGAATTATTTTTAGAAACTGTTGGCAAAATTTATAATAAAAAAAGAAATTTTGGTTTTTTATTTATTTTGAAAAGAAAAGCGGGTGTTGTGGATTTAATTGCGGTTTTGGGAGGTTATGAAATTGTTGCTAACTGGATTGATAGGTAATAATTTCAATTTATTCATGTTATTTAATGATCTTTACAAGTTACTAGTTTTCTTTTGTTTTCTTTTTGTGTTTATCCAATAATTAAAAAAATTATGATAAACACAGTTGTTATTCTACAATTACAGTTAAACGTATTGTATAACCTTATGTCCAAGATCTGTGATGGATGATATCGCTGTTCCGGGAGGACAATGACGCAACTGCAAAATTCGACGCATCGACTTTACTGTTTCACTCATCTCAGAAATAGACAGTGCCACTAGAGAGTAACTGCGTCTTTGTGTAAACATCGATTGGTGTGACTAAGATTAGGAATAACGTCGTCATAACTGTCAGCTATTTTCATCACTTTGGTGAGTGAAGTAACGTATCCTGTGATACAGCGACGCAAGAGTTGAAATGTCAGGATTGGGAATCATTTCAACTGAAATCCTAGGTGCGGTAACGACTTAAGTCTGCATTGTGTCACTGTTTTCCCGACATTTGAGTAACTTCTCCATCATAATCGTTTTTAGCGTCGTTGTTTTATCAACGTTTAAATAATTTTGTGTCATAACTGTTCTTAGCGTCATCGTTGATGTGAGTAAAATAGCTTGAATACATTTAAGTCAACTTTATTTCTCTTTTGTTGGGAAAAAATGCGCGACCCAGCAAAGAAGATTAAGCGCCTTGCTCTTGAAGGTTAATGAAAGATAACAAAACAACAAGGGAGGTAAATTGTTCCATGACATGGAAAACACAAACCCGGGGCAGCTATATAGAGGACCAGCTATCAAGCAGCAGTATAGAGGAACAGCCATAAATCCCACACCGTGAAATAAAACAAGTGAGCAAGGTGGAAAAACAGGGTTCACCATGAAAACGAAAGTTCAGCGTGAAACAAATGACGGAAGCTCCAAGTGTATATGTGGTTGAAAGGACAAGTGCGAGAAAATCAGTTTTGAAAAGAGAGCCAGTACCATACCCTTTGCCGATTAGCAGTTCCGAAAGCTGTTCAGGTTTGTCCTCTGTTCAAACGACAATTATCAGTCATGAGTTACCGATAAATCGTCATATTTAAGTGAAAGATGGCTAACGCATAAAGAAAAATGCAGAGTGTTAGCAATAGGGGCAGAGTGAAAGCTTACATGTTGAGAAACAGTGGGAAAAGTAAACGAGTAAAATAGTCAAGGCTAAAAAATACGGGTGCTCCGTGTACTGGCTGATTAATGTAGCCTCCTTTGTAAAAAGAATTATTAGTAAACTGCAGACTTCAGCTGTTCAAGAATTACTGGGGCACTGCAATCGTACAAAGACAACGGAATTTTCTGAAAGCTCTTGCTCAAATATTGTCGCATTACTGGCCGAGAACCTAGAAAGCCGAATAGTGCTTTCTACGTCATGATAGATGAGCAGAAAATTCAAGTGCACAAAACATTTCTGATAAACGCTTGGGAATAACCGAAAGGCAAATCCGTACTCTTATCGAAGCGAAACTGACTGTGACTGGGATGGTATCGGTGGACAGAATGGACAACATAGAAAGCATGGTTAGACTCATCCATAACATGTTGGAGTCAGTTAGGAATCGCATAAACCCAGTAATAGAATTCATCGACGCTTGCTCATCCGTCGCAGAACTGCACAGAAATTACTATTCAGAGCGATCTTCCGCTAATCTGCGAATTACGACGCCTACGCGTGTATATTGAATACTGAATTTAATATCGGACTTTTTTGTGCCAAAGACGGATTAATGCGACCAATGAGAAGTTTACAAAAACAATACAGATGAAGACAAGACAAAGCTAGAAGATGTATTTCGGGAACATCAGGAAAAACATGGATAAGGAGCTGGCCAAGACAACTAGCAGTAATGATTTACAAGCTGTATTACCGATGACAACAAGACAAACATCCACCTTTTTCTGCAAGTCGAGGCTCAACTGTTACAATTTCACAGTAAGTGTCCATACATACATTGTTTTCACAATCTGTTATTACTCTAGAAGTCTTTTTTACTTATTTTTGTTGTTTGTTGCAGGTGATAGAAATTGGAAATGACAAAACTATCTGCTTATTTTGCCATGAGGGAAGTTGAAACAGAGGCATGGCAGAAATAGTAGCTTGTGTCTTAACAATATCTTGAAGCGTAATTTAAGAACCCTCCTGAGACGAATGTCGTATTTTACTCCGACAGTTGTAGAGGACTACAGAAGAACAAGTAAGTACCAAAAATTCAAATAGTGATTCGCAGAAATAATGTAACAAAATGTCTCTATTGTAAAAATCATATTGATTAAAATTTCCATTTTTATTACAGATAAGTGATTGCAGTGATGTGTAAACGGCACAAACGCTAATAATAAAAATAACAGAACATTGAAACTCTGTGAAAATGATCAAAAAATAATGATTTAGAAATAAATTTAAGTTTTTCCCACACATCTTTTTTGGCTGTATTTGTTATTTTTGATTAATAGTGTCAGAAGAACAATGGCATATTTGCCAAAACGACTGCAGTAGGATGAGTGTTTTGCAGTTAGTTTGTGAAGAACATTTAGTGTCACAATTAGGCCGACTTTCAATTACATAGATAATTTTACTGTTGTTTAATGAAGCTTTTAAAGGATGTCGTTTGGTTTTGTGTGTCTGCTGTGAACTTTTTAATTTTGTCAGTTCTATCATTGTTCTTCCGGAACGGCGATATAGCCTACAATCTCCTTCCGTTTCCCTGACCTCGACATATTGTTAACAGGTGTAGGGGTACAGATCCAGTTTTTCAGCCAGACAGATGGAACAACTCGAAGGACGTAATACAAAGGTATTAGTATCGTACTGCGTCTGATGCAGGTAAAACTGTGTGCAGTGCCTGTAATGCATGTGGTGTTGTGTGCGCGTGCTGTGTGTGTGTGTGTGTGTGTGTGTTGTAAGCAGAGACCAGTAAAGCAATATGAGTAAATATTACACCAACATTTTTTAAGTTAGTTTGTTAACATATTTCTAAAGGCTTTATACACAATTTATAAAACTTTTGTCAGCCAAATGTGTGAGTAATAATATGTTTGACTTAATTAACTTTTTTAGTCTTCATCTCTTTGTCTTAATATAACATGTCAAATATCATTGAGCAAATTATTTGTGAACGAATAAATCAACTAAGATATGTCGCCATGTGTAATTTGTATTGGTTTGCAGGCTCCAACAGAAACAAGTTATGTGCTTAAAATCGATCGAACATTAGTGCTGGTGTACGTTTCGTTATCATAAAGGTGGTGCATTAGTGTTCCGGTAAACTGCGGAGTCTATAAGAAACATTTTCGGAACATTTCCTGCGTCTGTTAGAAGAAGCACGGAAACTTTTGAGTGATAGCTGGCGGCTGAACTGGAAACTTTATGTCGGCCTGTGAACTATCGATAAACACCACAAACAGGTGCCTGTTGCGTGGTAAGTAAATAAGACGTTTGACGGAGATGCAGCCTAATGATAAAGAGTACCGTATGGAATCACTCCTCGTTACTGGCAATCCATCTGCCTCTCATGCGTAAATGGAAGTCAGTTTAGATAGTAACTAAAGAAGAATCTCAGGAAATGTTGCGTCATCCTCACCAACTTCTCATATATTCGTAACATAATGACTTCAAAATACCACACCTGGATAACATGAAAGAAAAGAAAATAATTATAGAATATATAGTTTTCTTCTCGTCACTCATGTGAGCTCTCTGTTAAATCACAATCTGCTGCACTCTGATCAATAGCATCCAATCTACACTACTGGCCATTAAAATTGCTACACCAAGAACCATGAACCATGGACCTTGCCGTTGGTGGGGAGGCTTGCGTGCCTCAGCGATACAGATGGCCGTACCGTAGGTGCAACCACAACGGAGGGGTATCTGTTGAGAGGCCAGACAAACATGTGGTTCCTGAAGAGGGGCAGCAGCCTTTTCAGTAGTTGCAGGGGCAACAGTCTGGATGATTGACTGATCTGGCCTTGTAACATTAACCAAAACGGCCTTGCTGTGCTGGTACTGCGAACGGCTGAAAGCAAGAGGAAACTACATCCGTAATTTTTCCCGAGGACATGCAGCTTTACTGTATGATCAAATGATGATGGCGTCCTCTTGGGTAAAATATTCCGGAGGTAAAATAGTCCCCCATTCGGATCTCCGGGCGGGGACTAATCAGGAGGACGTCGTTATCAGGAGAAAGAAAACTGGCATTCTACGGATCGGAGCGTGGAATGTCAGATCCCTTAATCGGGCAGGTAGGTTAGAAAATTTAAAAAGGGAAATGGATAGGTTAAAGTTAGATATAGTGGGAATTAGTGAAGTTCGGTGGCAGGAGGAACAAGACTTATGGTCAGGTGATTACAGGGTTATAAATACAAAATCAAATAGGGGTAATGCAGGAGTAGGTTTAATAATGAATAAAAAAATAGGAGTGCGGGTTAGCTACTACAAACAGCATAGTGAACGCATTATTGTGGCCAAGATAGACACAAAGCCCATGCCTACTACAGTAGTACAGGTTTATATGCCAACTAGCTCTGCAGATGATGAAGAAATTGATGAAATGTATGACGAGATAAAAGAAATTATTCAGGTGGTGAAGGGAGACGAAAATTTAATAGTCATGGGTGACTGGAATTCGTCAGTAGGAAAAGGGAGAGAAGGAAACATAGTAGGTGAATATGGATTGGGGGGAAGAAATGAAAGAGGAAGCCTCCTTGTAGAATTTTGCACAGAGCATAACTTAATCATAGCTAACACTTGGTTCAAGAATCATAAAAGAAGGTTGTATACCTGGAAGAATCCTGGAGATACTAAAAGGTATCAGATAGATTATATAATGGTAAGACAGAGATTTAGGAACCAGGTTTTAAATTGTAAGACATTTCCAGGGGCAGATGTGGATTCTGACCACAATCTATTGGTTATGAACTGCAGATTGAAACTGAAGAAACTGCAAAAAGGTGGGAATTTAAGGAGATGGGACCTGGATAAACTGAAAGAACCAGAGGTTGTAGAGAGTTTCAGGGAGAGCATAAGGGAACAATTGACAGGAATGGGGGAAATAAATACAGTAGAAGAAGAATGGGTAGCTCTGAGGGATGAAGTAGTGAAGGCAGCAGAGGATCAAGTAGGTAAAAAGACGAGGGCTAGTAGAAATCCTTGGGTAACAGAAGAAATATTGAATTTAATTGATGAAAGGAGAAAATATAAAAATGCAGTAAATGAAGCAGGCAAAAAGGAATACATACGTCTCAAAAATGAGATCGACAGGAAGTGCAAAATGGCTAAACAGGGATGGCTAGAGGACAAATGTAAGGATGTAGAGGCTTGTCTCACTAGGGGTAAGATAGATACTGCCTACAGGAAAATTAAAGAGACCTTTGGAGAGAAGAGAACCACTTGTATGAATATCAAGAGCTCAGATGGCAACCCAGTTCTAAGCAAAGAAGGGAAGGCAGAAAGGTGGAAGGAGTATATAGAGGGTTTATACAAGGGCGATGCACTTGAGGACAATATTATGGAAATGGAAGAGGATGTAGATGAAGATGAAATGGGAGATAAGATACTGCGTGAAGAGTTTGACAGAGCACTGAAAGACCTGAGTCGAAACAAGGCCCCGGGAGTAGACAACATTCCATTAGAACTACTGATGGCCTTGGGAGAGCCAGTCATGACAAAACTCTACCATCTGGTGAGCAAGATGTATGAGACAGGCGAAATACCCACAGATTTCAAGAAGAATATAATAATTCCAATCCCAAAGAAAGCAGGTGTTGACAGATGTGAAAATTACCGAACTATCAATTTAATAAGTCACAGCTGCAAAATACTAACGCGAATTCTTTACAGACGAATGGAAAAACTGGTAGAAGCGGACCTCGGGGAAGATCAGTTTGGATTCCGTAGAAATGTTGGAACACGTGAGGCAATACTAACCTTACGACTTATCTTAGAAGAAAGATTAAGAAAAGGCAAACCTACGTTTGTAGCATTTGTAGACTTAGAGAAAGCTTTTGACAACGTTAACTGGAATACTCTCTTTCAAATTCTGAAGGTGGCAGGGGTAAAATACAAGGAGCGAAAGGCTATTTACAATTTGTACAGAAACCAGATGGCAGTTATAGGAGTCGAGGGGCATGAAAGGAGTGAGACAGGGTTGTAGCCTCTCCCCGATGTTATTCAATCTGTATATTGAGCAAGCAGTAAAGGAAACAAAAGAAAAATTCGGAGTAGGTATTAAAATTCATGGAGAAGAAGTAAAAACTTTGAGGTTCGCCGATGACATTGTAATTCTGACAGAGACAGCAAAGGACTTGGAAGAGCAGTTGAACGGAATGGACAGTGTCTTGAAAGGAGGATATAAGATGAACATCAACAAAAGCAAAACGAGGATAATGGAATGTAATCAAATTAAATCGGGTGATGCTGAGGGGATTAGATTAGGAAATGAGACACTTAAAGTAGTGAAGGAGTTTTGCTATTTAGGTAGTAAAATAACTGATGATGGTCGAAGTAGAGAGGATATAAAATGTAGACTTGGCAATGGCAAGGAAATCGTTTCTGAAGAAGAGAAATTTGTTAACATCGAGTATAGATTTAAGTGTTAGGAAGTCGTTTCTGAAAGTATTTGTATGGAGTGTAGCCATGTATGGAAGTGAAACATGGACGATCAATAGTTTGGACAAGAAGAGAATAGAAGCTTTCGAAATGTGGTGCTACAGAAGAATGCCGAAGATAAGGTGGATAGATCACGTAACTAATGAGGAGGTATTGAATAGGATTGGGGAGAAGAGAAGTTTGTGGCACAACTTGACAAGAAGAAGGGACCGGTTGGTAGGGCATGTTCTGAGGTGTCAAGGGATCACAAATTTAGCATTGGAGGGCAGCATGGAGGGTAAAAATCGTAGAGGGAGACCAAGAGATCAATACACTAAGCAGATTCAGAAGGATGTAGGTTGCAGTAGGTACTGGGAGATGAAGAGGCTTGCACAGGATAGAGTGACATGGAGAGCTGCATCAAACCAGTCTCAGGACTGAAGAACACAACAACAACAACAACGCCTGGGCATTGAGTCAAACAGAGCTTGGATGGAGTGGACAGGTACAGCTGTCCATGCAGCTTCAACACGATACCACAGTTCATCAAGAGTAGTGACTGGCGTATTGTGACGAGCCAGTTGTTCGGCCACCATTGACCAAACGTTTTCAATTGGTGAGAGATCTGGAGAATGTGCTGGCCAGGACAGCAGTCGAACATTTTCTGTATCCAGAAAGGCCCGTACAGGACCTGCAACATGCGGTAGTGCATTATCCTGTTGAAATGTAGGTTTTCGCAGGGATCGAATGAAGGGTAGACCTACGGGTCGTAACACATCTGAAATGTAGCGTCCACTGTTCCACGTGCCATCTATGCGAACAAGAGGCGACCGAGACGTGTAACCAAGGTACCCCATACCATCACACTGGGTGATACACCAGTATAACGATGACGAATACACGCTTCCAATGTGCGTTCACCGCGATGTCGCTGTGGTGTTACCGCCAGACACCACACTTGCTAGGTGGTAGCCTTTAAATCGGCCGCGGTCCGTTAGTATACGTCAGACCCGCGTGTCGCCACTATCAGTGATTGCAGACCGAGCGCCGCCACACGGCAGGTCTAGAGAGACTTCCTAGCACTCGCCCCAGTTGTACAGCCGACTTTGCTAGCGATGGTTCACTGACAAAATACGCTCTCATTTGCCGAGACGATAGTTAGCATAGCCTTCAGCTACGTCATTTGCTACGACCTAGCAAGGCGCCATTACCAGTTACTATTGATGCTGGGTTGGGTTGTTTTGGGGAAGGAGACCAGACAGCGAGGTCATCGGTCTCATCGGAATAGGGAAGGACAGGGAAGGAAGTCGGCCGTGCCCTCTGAAAGAAACCATCCCTGCTACTATTGATGCTGTAAAACATGTACCGTCAGGAGCGATGTTCAGCAATTATGGATTAAAGTTAAGTATTCCAGCAGCTACGTACGTTTTTGTTAGTCTCATTTCCTTGACCTATTCCAGACCTCACGCCAGCCTGCGTGAGCTAAAACGCGTGCCTTTCGGCTTCCTCTCATAGTGGATTGGCTGTCTTGCCAATCCACAACAGTCGCCAAACACGGATGCGACCGTCATGATGCTGTAAACAGAACCTGGATTCATCCGAAAAATGACGTTTTGCCATTCGTGCACCCAGGTTCGTCGTTGAGTACACCATCGCAGGCGCTCCTGTCTGTGATGCAGCGTCAAGGGTAACCGCAGCCATGGTCTCCGAGCTGATAGTCTATGCTGCTGCAAATGTTGTCGAACTGTTCGTGCAGATGGTTTTTGTCTTGCAAACGTCCCCATCTGTTGACTCAGGGATCGAGACGTGGCTGCACGATCCGTTACAGCCATGCGGATAAGATGCCTGTCATCTCGAATGCTAGTGATACGAGGCCGTTGGGATCCAGCACGGCGTTCTGTATTACCCTCCTGAACCCACCGAGTCCATATTCTGCTAACAGTCATTGTATCTCGACCAACGCGAGGAGCAATATCGCGATACGATAAACCGCAATCGCGATAGGCTACAATCCGACCTTTATCAAAGTCGGAAACGTGATGGTACGCATTTCTCCTCCTTACACGAGACATCACAACAACGTTTCACCAGGCAACGCCGGTCAACTGTGTATGAGAAATCGGTTGGAAACTTTCCTCATGTCAGCAAGTTGTAGGTGTCGCCACCGGTGCCAACCTTGTGTGAATGCTCTGAAAAGCTAATCATTTGCATATCACAGCATCTTCTTGCTGTGGGTTAAATTTCTCGTCTGTAGCACGTCATCATCGTGGTGTAGCAATTTTAATGGCCAGTAGTGTAGTTATTGACCAAATTACCCTGAGGAACGCTTTTGAACCAGGTCATTTGTTCTCCTTGTTTTCGCCTCTTGTGTTTTAAACACCACTCAAGAACGCTCGTATTTCACGTGTTCATGTCACGTAATTTGAAGTCTATGTTTGTTTCTTTCGAAGTTTAGGACACCAGTGCGGGCTGCTTGACGTCCTTCTTTCCATCACAATTAACTTTCTGTCGGCCTGCAAGAGACATTGCAATTTCGTTTGCTGTAGCTGTAATTACACTGTGAGACAAAAAACACAGCACCCAGAAGGGGAGGAGGACACAAAATGAAACCTCGCTGGATGAGCGAGTTTGTGCTGTTATTCCAGTGATTACAGTACTGGGTCATATTTGCGACGAACTTGGTAGTATGAGCTTATTTATTAATATGACATATTTAAGTGATTCGACTGTTGATGGTGTAATAAAGTCGTTCTATCTTCTCAGGAAGACAAACTAACCCACAACTTTTGTACCTGGTGCATGTTATCCTGTATCGGCGGCAAATCTACGGATTTTACTGTCCATGGGTGGTCTAGGGGGAGCGTCTTTGATTCATAAACGAAACGTCTTCGGTCCCGGATTGGAATCCGGCCGCTCCTTAAATTTTGATTAATAATCAGCATTGGCGGCCTAAGACTTCCGTCATAAGAAGTCTCCGTCATTCTGCCAACGGCCTTGTCAAAGAGGGCGGAGGAGTGGACAGAGGTCCTTGGGGTGGGAAACTGCCCCTAAAGGCGGAAGAATAAACAATGATCAACGGCATGAGGATGCAGAAGGCAATGGAAACCACTGCATTAAAGACACGTAGCGTGTATCCACAGGACATGTGGCCTGTAATTGAAGAAGTGTCATGATGATCTCTCCATTGGCAAAAGATTCCGGAATAGTCCCCCATTCGCATCTCCTGGAGGGGACTGCCAAGGGGGAGGTTACCATGAGAAAAAGATTGAATAATCAACGGAAGGACACCGTTCTACGAGTCGGGGCGTAGCATGTCAGAAGCTTGAACGTGGTAGGGAAACTAGAAAATCTGAAAAGGGAGATGCAAAGGCTCAATCTAGATATAGAGGGGATCAGTGAAGTGAAGTGGAAAAAAGACAAGGATTTCTGGTCAGATGAGTATAGGGTAATATCAATGGCAGCATAAAATGATGTATCAGGAGAAGGATTCGTTATGAATAGGAAGGTAGGAAAGAGAGTGTGTTTCTATGAACAGTTCAGTGACAGGGTTGTTCTTATCAGAATCGACAGCAAGCAAACACCGACAACGATAGTACAGGTAAGCCGACGTCGCAAGCTGAAGATGAAGAGAAACAGAAAGTGCATGAGGATATTGAAAGGGTAATACAGTATGTGAAGGGGGATGAAAATCTAATAGTCATGGGGGACTGGAATGCGGTTGTAGGGGAAGAAGTACAAGGAAAGGTTACAGGAGAATATGGGCTTGGGACAAGGAATGAGAGAGGAGAAAGACTAATTGAGTTCTGTAACAAGTTTCAGATATTAATAGCGAATACCCTGTTCAAGAATAACAAGAGGAGGAGGTATACTTGTAAAAGGCCGGGTGATACGGGAAGATTTCAGTTAGATTACATCGTGGTCTGACAGAGATTCAGAAATCAGATACTGGATTGTATGGGGTACCCAGGAGCAGATATAGACTCAAATCACAATACAGTAGTGATGAAAAATAGACAGTGTAAGGTGTCAGGCAAATCCAACACCTTCCATGAAAACCCTGACATGATAAGCAAATCCAGTAGTATGTCACATAGCTCCGAATAAATCGTGACATTAAATTAGCCAAAGTAATGCGAGTAACGAGTGAGCAAATGGAATACCACAGACTAACACAAGAGTGCCTAATTGCATGTCATACCTTCCCACCGTGAGACAGACGCAGTTCCGAGGGGAGAAACGAGAACAGAAGCAGAGAGCAGAACCGTGTTAAGCTGGAAGGCCCTACGATAAGGGACGGGCACCCACGTTTCCGGCTAACCGCTAGGACCACACCCCAGCCGCGAGTTTTAGCGTGACACTTTTTCGCGTCTCTGTTACTTCAGGACCACCCCCCAGACCATGTTAAAAGATAGAGCCCTCCAGAAGAATATAGATCTTACGATAACACTAAAAGGACCACACCAGCTGCAAGTTTTAGCGTGAGACTTTTTCGCGTCTCTGTTACATTGAAAACTTTAAAAACATTGCCCCACCACGAAAAGTATAACGTTTCTCATTGGATGGACAGAATTTTTGTAGGCGGAGCTTAAGGTTAACATTGAGACCCTGATTGGTCAGATGAAAACACAGCCAGATAGTTTTTTTAAACCAACTTCGGTAAATAGTAGTAAGGAGAATTTAGGAGAGAGTTGCTTCCAAGGCGGCGAGGTGAGCGGAGCTGTGCTGCCCGCCGCCCCCTGACGAACACCGACAAGGTAATGAACGCACGCGATGCCGCATAACAGCGCATAAAGCTTCACTCAGAACTGCAGAAGTCTCATCTGTTACACCCCCTTTTTGCGTAATACTAGTGAAGATCGTCAATTGAAGCTCATGGTGTTCACATTTGCCACTTAAACTAAAAATCTGAAACGTGATGATTTTTCTGTTATATAGTTATTGAGAAGCCACATCAGCCACTGTAATTGACGACAAGTTAGATAAGTAATTAAAGATAATTGAGGGTCACTGTAGACCATTTTGATAGTTTTCTCTTTTGTGAAACCTAATTTAAACCTAGATTATAGATGTGATATGGCATAGGTCATCCTTCGATCCATTGTAGAACTTGGAAGCCCATTCAGGGAATATTCGTTCACATTTTTGTTGAACGCAGTTGGTTTTTACCATCCTGTATTAAAACATTTCTTTTAATCAATAGTGCAATTTATAAACAATGTTTTGTGAGTAGAATAAAATTTCCAATGGTAAACTTAACTGCTTTTTCGACGTTATTTTACCAGCTAACTAAAAATAGGAAAGCCTTGAACCCCTTCCACTAAATTTACTTAGTATTAAGATTGTTTTACAGGGAGTGCAGTGGAGCTGACGCTGAAATCATTAAGTATTTGGTTGTATCATCGCTAGTCTCACTGAACTCTTCTGAACTCTACATGTCATGTGTGGTCTGGCGTCTCCTTACCAGCAACAGGTCCCAGGTTCAAACTAGTCAATTCCCTAAAAAACACTCAGAGCGTCGTTGCGCGAAAGTGACAGGGGGACACGATATAGAACAAACAGACACCACGCAGAATGTTAGAACTGTAGTTTAAGATATTAGTCAGGAAAAATCAATGAGCAAAGAAGTGGAATACGGAAGTACTAAAGAATGACGAGATACGTTTGAAATTCTCTAAGGCTATAGGTACAACAATAAGGAATAGCTCAGTAGACAGTACAGCTGAAGAGGAATGGACGTCTCTAAAAAGGGCCATCACAAAAGCTGGGAAGGAAAACGTAGTACAAAGAAGGTAACTGCGAAGAAACCATAGGTAACAGAAGAAATACTTCAGTTGATTGATGAAAGGAGGGAGTACAAAAATGTTCCGGTAACCTCAGGAATACAGAAGTGCAAGTCGCTGAGGAATGAAATATTCCGAAGACGGCAAGAGCTGACAAGTGCGAGAATTACCGCACAAGCAGCTTAACAGCTCTTGAATCCAAGTTGCTGACGAGAATAATATACAGAAGAATGGAAAAGAAAATTGAGGATGCGCTATGTGACGATCAGTTTGGCTTTAGGAAAAGTAAAGGCACAGGAGAGGCAATTCTGACGTTGCGGTTCATAATGGAAGAAAACTCAAGACACAATCATAGGATTTGTCGACCTGGAAAAAGCGTCGTACAATGTAAAATGAAACTTCCTGGCAGATTAAAACTGTGTGCCCGACCGAGACTCGAACTCGGGACCTTTGCCTTTCGCGGGCAAGTGCTCTACCATCTTTTTTTTTGTGAGTGAGGGGTTTTATTTATTTATTTATTTTATATAAAGTAAGGTAGGAGAAACAGAAACCTTTATTATTTACAAAATAAACACAGTACGTCCTGCCACATTATAACTGTTCTGGAAGGATCCTCGCTGCCGTCCTACCATGCAGCATGAAATAACAACAAAATCGAAGTGGGGCCACCTCCGGCACCCTAAAGAAAAGTATGTTGGATATGAAAACAAATTTTGAAATACATTCATTTGATAACTGTTCAAGCGTGAGTTTTTCGTAGGTCGCATACTCGCATAGTGTTCTTAGTCGATCACTTTAACTTGGTCGGTTTCACAACGACAGCACCGCCGCTCATCTTTGCGCACCCGGCACACCCCAGGTATATGGCGGGTCCGCAAAAACCGTTACTAGGAAATTGGCATACCAATCCTTGTACTTTTGTAGCCGTAATAGTGTTGTGTGTCCATCTTGCAAGTATTGCCAGTAATCCAGGACGTGGAGTAAGTTCGTACGTGAGTCTCTATAGATGTAATGGACCGTCATACCTGTGATCCACGCCACCGCGTTCGTCTTATGACGCGGAAAATATGTTTCCTCTGGAAAAAATACTATGTCAGAAGAGACTGCTGTATAGATAGTGCGCCGCATGAACGCTATTATCTTTCTTGCGAGAGTCCAGACAGCCAATGCCTCGCCGCAGACCAGCCGATGGTCGTCCGTATCCAGCACGCCGCATTGCTGACACAAGGGCGAATCCGCCAAATGTATTGCGTACTTTCTATCGTTTGTAGGGTATTTTCGGTTGACGACAATGTACCATGTTGATCTGACTGATGTAGGTAGGTAGGGGTGGTGGACCGTGCGCCACAGCACGTGCCAATTAACAGCTGGATGTTTGCGTTCCACCCTATTCCGGGCGATCTGTCGAAGAAGCAGATGGTACACGTCCTTCGATGTCGACTGTCGGGTCTTCGGTAAACGCTCTCCAACGTAACTGTGTTCCACGATGAACGTGCGCACATACGTTAAAGGGGGCGATATATCACCGTTTGAGCATAGTATTAATAAACATGGCACGCGCCTTCTCGTGCACGTTCACTAAACCAACGCCCCCCTCTCGCGCTGGGAGGGTAAGCGTGTTGTACTGTACCTTAAAGAGTTGTCCCAGGCATACATAGTACCCAAAAGCCGCCTGAATCCTCATAGCCATCGTACGCGTCAAGGGGAGAAGGTGTGTCAGGTGGCACATCATGGGCGCAAGATAAAGGTTGACGAGTAACACTCGCTGCAGCATATCCATCGACCGTAGGGCGTTTAGTCGTACTGCCGTGCGGACTCTGAGTAACAGTCTTCGGTAGTTGTCCGCAGCCGTTCCCGCTGTCTCTTTATGAAAGGTGATACCCAAACAGCGGAGGGTTTCCACCGCAGGTAAGGGCCCTTCCGTTCCCGGTTCTAGTCCACGCCCCACATGCATGAATTGTGATTTTCGGTAGTTGACCACACTTCCAGCTGCCATCCCATACGTCTGTAGCCAATCCAGTGCTGTTTGAGTCTCCCTCTCATTCCGCACGAGGAACACAATATCATCCGCGTATGCTCTGCATTTGAATGATAAATGCCGTAGGAACATCCAGGTAAGACGGCGGCGAAGACCTGCGAGGCACGGTTCTAAGGCGATCGCATAAAGGAGGATCGACGAGGGGCAACCCTGTCTCACTGATCTTAAGATCTTAAAATACTCAGTTCTCCCTCCGTTGACCACCATCGCTGATCTGTCGCCGTGCAACAGCCGCATCACAGCATTGGTCAGTAATGGAGAGACACCCATCGTGTTCATCACCGCCGCGAGGTACACATGATCCACACGATCAAAAGCATGATCGAAATCTACAGCAACCATCGCCCCCCGGAGGCGGCATGCAGCCGCGAGGGCGACGACGTCACGATAGTCTCCCAAGGCTGTGTGGATATTACTGATGCCGCCAAGACAAGTCTGATCGGCATGTATTCGATGCTCCAGCGACTTTTTGATACGACTTCCCAGGATGCGCATGAAGATCTTGTAGTCACTATTAAGGAGGGTCAAGGGGCGATAATCACAAGGCCGTTTGCCACCACGGGGCTTCGGTATCGGTATCATGAGCCCTTCCGTGAATTGAATGTGAACCGGTACGTCTTGCCGCAGAAGCTCATTAAACATACATAGCCACATCGGTGTCATAATGGTCACGAAGGCACGGTAAAATTCCAACGGGAATCCATCTGGACCTGGGGACTTGTTGCAAGCACCTCGTGTAATCGCTTCCTCCAGCTCTTCACACGTAATTTCAGATAACCCGTCTGCTTCCCCGTTCACACTCGTCGCGTCTGGGATCTCTTCCAGGACGTTCCCCAGCTCCCTCGGACCCTCCCCGTTGCTCGCATAGAATCTGCTAAAATGATCCGTGAACGCCTGTGCTATGCCCCTTTGTGTTGTAAAACGACGGCCATCGCCGAGATCGATCTCATGGATTAAGTTCCTGCGTCTTCTTCGTCTTTCCTTTATCACGTAATGCATCGAGGGAACCTCGTTGGGCAGGAAATCCTGCGACCTCGCGCGTATCATCGTACCTGCCATCCTCTGCTTCGCAAGTTGTACCAGCTTCGCCTTAACTCGGTGGACGGCGGTCTGGCGTTCTGGTGTAGGTGGTTGAGCTAACAGTTCCCGGAGAGCCGTAAAGTAAAACTCAGTGGTCGTGCGCTGCCATTGAGAAACCTCCTGCCCGTAACCTATTAACGTCCTCCGTAAAGCTGGCTTCGCGCACTCGATCCACCACTGCAGGATAGAACCGAAAGAATTTCGGCGACGGAGACAGCCATGCCACGCGTCCTCCACCATGCGTCGGCATTCTGCATCTCGCAGGTGGGAGACGTTCATCTTCCAATTACCCCTCCGTCTCCATACCTGCTGTCTATCAAGGTTAACCGTACAAATATATGCCTCGTGGTCCGTAAACGCTGTCGGCCATATTTCTGCGTCCACCGTCGACACTGCTAACGCCCTTGAAACGTAGATTCGGTCCAAACGGCCCGCGGAGTGGCTAGTAAAAATGTATATCCTGGTTGGTTGCGATACTTCAGGTCCCATGTATCGACTAATTCCATCCCGTTGACCAGCTCCCTAAGTTCTGGGCTAGTAGTATAGTTAGGTTGTTGGTCCTTCCTGTCAAGCACACAATTAAAATCTCCGCCGAGTATGCAACCATCGTATCGTTCCTGGAACAACGGTGCAACCTCATGGGCGTAAAAATCTGCTCTGTCCCTTCTCTTATCCGAGCCTGACGGTGCGTATATGTTGATCAAACGTATTCCTCCTATGGTCACGGCCGTACCACGGGCAGAAGGCAAATACTCTACTTCGTCTGCACGTATCCCGTCCTTTAATAATATAGCTGTGCCAACGCCTCTCTCGTCACACGGGGAACAGTAAACGTCGTAACCGTAAAAGTCCGAGGGGGGAAGTACCCGAACTTCTTGTAATAGTGCGATGTCTAAATCCGCAGCCTTTATCATGTCACTGAGCATCTTGATTTTTACCGGCGTCCCAGTGCTATTGATGTTAACAGACCCTATCCGATAAGCTTGTTGCATGGCGGTCTACGTAGATAGGGTACCGTACGGTCGCTAATTTTGCCGTACATAGGCTGCTGTCGGACTAACGTCCCCCGCCGTCCCCTCATATGGTCTGCCATTATTCCGTGCACTCTGCCGATCTTACATCGGGAGAGTGCGTGGGAGCAGTTCCTCCGGCATCATCTGTCCCCCACGGGGGTGGCTCTTCTGACCAGTCCCCTAGTGTCCCATCGTTGTCGTGCGGTGCAGGCGCCGTAGCCTCCTCAGTAGCCTGTTGCCGTCTATTGAGCTCCTTCGCTGTGTCTGGAGCATCATCAGCGGTAGGTCGTGTCGCCGTCCCGCTGGCCACCGTTGCATCCACGCTAGGCAGTTCTTCTGTATCCATGGTCGTCTGTTCTGTACCCGTAAACTTCTCAGAATTATCTGCTAGATCAGAGTGGTCGTTCTCCACCGTGAGGCGGCGCTTCTTCCGGCGTTTTGGTGAGCGCTGTTTACGTTGCCGGGCCTCGAAATCAGAGGTCAGCATGGTCTCCAGTTGTTCGTGGGGGACGTCAGAATCGTGCGCCGTCGTATTATCGACGTCTCCAAGTGCCTTATCGGAAGGGGCCGCAAGCGGAACCGAAGAGAGGGCGTCCTGTGACTGCTGCAGGCGGTCCAGCGCAACGTCGTCTTTCTGTGGCTCGCCACGATCCGCCGCTGTCTGTGTGTTCTGGTACGCGTCTGTCTCGCGGCCCACGTCATCGCGTAATGCGGCGACGTAAGTCATGGGGAGCACAGTCGGATGCGGGGTGAGGGGTGGATCATCCCGTGGCAGCTGTAATAACCTTCGTTGAGCACACTCAGAACGTATGTGTCCCTCCTTCCCACATCCAGAGCACGTCCTTGGTTGTCCGTCGTAAATGACAATCGCCCTACAACCGGCGATGTACAAGTATGACGGGACGTGTTTTCGGAGTTCAATCCGTATTTGTCTGACGCCATTGAGGACAGGATACGTCTTGAAACTCGCCCATTTTTCAGCCACGTGGGATAGGACCGTTCCGTAAGGACGCAGGGCGTCTGTCACCAATTCTTCTGGCACTTCGAATGGAAGCTCAAAGACGCGGATCGTTCGGAGTCCCATGCCGGCGTGTTCAACTGTTACCGCTCCAACATTCCCGTCCGAATGACAGAAACGAAGTCCTTGTCGGTGTCGAAGTAGTAGTTCGTCACATGCCGCTTCATTTATAAGCTTGACATAAACCACGCTGCTAACTATAGATAAGTGTATTCCAACTAGAACGTCAGGTTCGATTTTCACCTCGTCCCGTAAATAACGTTCGATCTCGTAAGCCTTCGGTCGAGCATATTCGTTAGCAAAACTAAATTTCAGTGTCGATTTGCGGAACGACAAGGCCATGATTCGTTCTATGTATTACCGCGACACACCGCTACACACGTAACGTAAACACGTCTCGCGCAGACGTGCGGCAGGGACGTAAACACCGTCCGAACCGCTGCGCCGCCAAAGGCTGACTGAGCAGAGCTACCGAAGCACGACTCACGCCCGGTCCTCACAGCTTTACTTCTGCCAGTATCTCGTCTCCTACCTTCCAAACTTTACAGAAGCTCTCCTGCGAACCTTGCAGAACTAGCACTCCTGAAAGAAAGGATACTGGGGAGACATGGCTCTCCTGCGAACCTTGCAGAACTAGCACTCCTGAAAGAAAGGATACTGCGGAGACATGGCTTAGCTGTGGCTAAGCCATGTCTCCGCAGTATCCTTTCTTTTAGGAGTGCTAGTTCTGCAAGGTTCGCAGGAGAGCTTCTGTAAAGTTTGGAAGGTAGGAGACGAGATACTGGCAGAAGTAAAGCTGTGAGGACCGGGCGTGAGTCGTGCTTCGGTAGCTCAGATGGTAGAGCACTTGCCCGCGAAAGGCAAAGGTCCCGAGTTCGAGTCTCGGTCGGGCACACAGTTTTAATCTGCCAGGAAGTTTCATATCAGCGCACACTCCGCTGCAGAATGTAAATCTCATTCTTAATGTAAAATGGTGCAAGATGTTCGAAATTCTGAAAAAAGTAGGGGAAAGCTACAGCGATAGACGGGTCATATACACTCCTGGAAATGGAAAAAAGAACACATTGACACCGGTGTGTCAGACCCACCATACTTGCTCCGGACACTGCGAGAGGGCTGTACAAGCAATGATCACACGCACGGCACAGCGGACACACCAGGAACCGCGGTGTTGGCCGTCGAATGGCGCTAGCTGCGCAGCATTTGTGCACCGCCGCCGTCAGTGTCAGCCAGTTTGCCGTGGCATACGGAGCTCCATCGCAGTCTTTAACACTGGTAGCATGCCGCGACAGCGTGGACGTGAACCGTATGTGCAGTTGACGGACTTTGAGCGAGGGCGTATAGTGGGCATGCGGGAGGCCGGGTGGACGTACAGCCGAATTGCTCAACACGTGGGGCGTGAGGTCTCCACAGTACATCGATGTTGTCGCCAGTGGTCGGCGGAAGGTGCACGTGCCCGTCGACCTGGGACCGGACCGCAGCGGCGCACGGATGCACGCCAAGACCGTAGGATCCTACGCAGTGCCGTAGGGGACCGCACCGCCACTTCCCAGCAAATTAGGGACACTGTTGCTCCTGGGGTATCGGCGAGGACCATTCGCAACCGTCTCCATGAAGCTGGGCTACGGTCCCGCACACCGTTAGGCCGTCTTCCGCTCACGCTCCAACATCGTGCAGCCCGCCTCCAGTGGTGTCGCGACAGGCGTGAATGGAGGGACGAATGGAGACGTGTCGTCTTCAGCGATGAGAGTCGCTTCTGCCTTAGTGCCAATGATGGTCGTATGCGTGTTTGGCGCCGTGCAGGTGAGCGCCACAATCAGGACTGCATACGACCGAGGCACACAGGGCCAACACCCGGCATCATGGTGTGGGAAGCGATCTCCTACACTGGCCGTACACCACTGGTGATCGTCGAGGGGACACTGAATAGTGCACGGTACATCCAAACCGTCATCGAACCCATCGTTCTACCATTCCTAGACCGGCAAGGGAACTTGCTGTTCCAACAGGACAATGCACGTCCGCATGTATCCCGTGCCACCCAACGTGCTCTAGAAGGTGTAAGTCAACTACCCTGGCCAGCAAGATCTCCGGATCTGTCCCCCATTGAGCATGTTTGGGACTGGATGAAGCGTCGTCTCACGCGGTCTGCACGTCCAGCACGAACGCTGGTCCAACTGAGGCGCCAGGTGGAAATGGCATGGCAAGCCGTTCCACAGGACTACATCCAGCATCTCTACGATCGTCTCCATGGGAGAATAGCAGCCTGCATTGCTGCGAAAGGTGGATATACACTGTACTAGTGCCGACATTGTGCATGCTCTGTTGCCTGTGTCTATGTGCCTGTGGTTCTGTCAGTGTGATCATGTGATGTATCTGACCCCAGGAATGTGTCAATAAAGTTTCCCCTTCCTGGGACAATGAATTCACGGTGTTCTTATTTCAATTTCCAGGAGTGTACAATATGTACAATAGCCAAGAGGGAATGATAAGAGTGGACAACCAAGAACGAAGTGCTCGTATTAAAAAGAGTGTAAGGCAAGGATGTAGCCTTTCGCCCATACTGTTCAATTTGTAGATCGAGGAAGCAATGTTGGAAATAAAAGAAAGGTTCAGGAGTGGAAATAAAATTCAAGGTGAAAGGGTATCAATGATACGATCCGCTGAAGACATTGTTATCCTGAGTGAAGAAGAATTACATGATCTGCTGTACGAAATGAACAGTCTCATCAGTACACAGTACGGTCTGAGAGTAAATCGAAGAAAGACGAAGGCAATGAGAAGTAGCAGAAATGAGAACAGCGAAAAAATTAACATCAGGATTGACGGTCACGAAGTAGAGCCGCGCTGGATAGCCGCGCGGTCTGAGGCGCCTTATCACAGCCCGCGCGGCTCACCTCGTCGGAGGTGCGAGTCCTCCCTCGGGCATGGGTGTGTGTGTTGTCCCTAGTATAACTTCGTTTAAGTTGGATTAAATAGTGGGTACGCTTAGGAACCGATGACCTTAGCAGTTTGGCCCCATAAGACCTTACCACAACTTTCCAATTTCCACAAAGTAGATGAAGAAATGCTGCTTCCTAGGCAGTAAAATAACCAATGACGGACGGAGCAAGGAGGACATCAAAAGCAGACTAGCCTAGGCAAGAAAGCCATTCCTGGCCAAGAGAAGTCTACTAATATCTAATATCGGCCTTAATTTGAGGAAGAAATTTCTGAGGATGTGCGTCGGGAGTACAGCATTTTATGGTAGTGAAACATAGACTGTGGGAAAACCGGAACAGAAGAGAATCGAAGCATTTGAGATGTGGTGCTACAGACGAATGTTGTCCGCAGCACGTGGTCTCGCGGTCGCGCTCTCGCTTCCCGCGCGTGGGGTCCCGGGTTCGATTCCCGGCGGGGTTAGGGATTTTCACCTGCCTCGAGGTGACTGGGTGTTTGTGCCCGCCCCCGGTAGCTGAGTGGTCAGCGCGACACACTGTCAATCCTAAGGGCCCGGCTTCTATTCCCTGGGTCGGAGATTTTCTCCGCTCAGGGACTGGGTGTTGTGTTGTCGGCCTAATCATCATCATTTCATCCCCATCGACGCGCAAGTCTCCGAAGTGGCGTCAAATCGAAAGAATTGCACTCGGCGAACGGTCTACCCGACGGGAGGCCCTAGTCACACGACATTTTACATTTTACTGTGTGTTTGTGTTGTCCCCATCATTTCATCATCATTCGTGAAAGTGGCGAGATTGGACTGAGCAAAGGTTGGGAATTGGTACGGGCGCTGGTAACAGCGCAGTTGAACGCCCCACAAACCAAAAACATCATCAACAGACGAATGTTGAAAATTTGGTGGACTGGTAAGGTAAGGAATGAGGAGGTTCTACGCAGAATCGGAGAGGAAAGGAATATGTGGAAAACACTGATAAGGAGAAGGGACAGGATGATAGGACATCTGTTAAGAAATGAGGTTCAAAAAATGGATCGAATGGCTCTAAGCACTATGGGACTTAACATCTAAGATCATCAGTCCCCTAGGTTTAGAAACTGCTTAAACCTAACTAAACTAAGGACATCACACACGTCCATACCCGAAGCAGGATTCGAACCTGCGACCGTAGGAACAGCGCGGGCGGTTCCGGACTGAAGCACCTAGAACCGTTCGGCCACAGCGGCCGGCAAGACATGGAGGGAATGACTTTCATGGTACTAGAGGGAGCTGTAGAGGGTAAAAACTGTAGAGGAAGACAGAGATTGGAACACATCCAGCAAATAATTGAGAATGCAGGTTGCAAGTGCTACTCTGGGATGAAGAGATTAGCACAGGAGAGGAACTCGTGGCGTCAGAAGACTGAGGGAAAAAAAGGAGTATCTCAACAAACTCTCACAGTTCATAGGCACACACATGTAAAGTGTGGGCGAGTGTTGTCATGTTGAAAAATGGCACCACGAACTGTCGCATGGAAGGTGACACATGAGGATGTAGGTTGTCCTTGACGTATCATTGTGCTCTCAGGGATTTCTTAATCAGCAGTGATCTGATGTCGTACCCGATGGCTTCCCACATAACGATGCCGGAAGTAACACCGCTGTGCTTCTCCAAAGCGTTGAAAGGATGTGACGTCCCTCGGTTGCAGACATACCACAAAGCGGCCATGGGAACACTTTAAACACAGCCGTTTGCGTTGCCTCCGCCTGGGACCGCTCTGTGCATGGGACGGTAATTCCCTAGTTTGGCTGCTGTGGGATGACACAGAAGATTGGAGGAAGACCTTTGCTTGTTCCCGAGATGACAGACGCTGATAGAGTAACGACGTGCTTATTGCGTATGACGACAGTCAGATGGCGTCGACAGGAACGTAGAAGGCAGTATGTCTGCCCTCATGTTCCCATACAGTCCAACATCAAGCCACTGGCACATCCTGATGGCAGACTAATCTGGATATTGCACGATCCGATCAGCCAACCAAATGGACCCCGAATGACGCCCCTGTCCAGCTCTGTCTGGTGCTATTAATGCTGTTCGGACAAGTACGCGACATCTCCGTGTTCTCACAGTGATCAGTCAGCTTCTTGCTCCTTATGTCCCTGCCCTACTAGGTGAGGTAACAACCAGCACTGTTGATATTTTTGAAAATATAGGGAATCCGATATATCGATATTTACAAAAATGTCATTATCTGCTCTCGATATAACTGCCTATGAAAATATCGACTCCAAAATGGAAATATATTGCCGGTTTTAGAGCTCTAAATTTAAATATTGATTTATTATTAGATGTTCTGTAAATCAACAAGCTAGCAGCCTGCTTACCCCCTTTGCGCAAGAATTGAAAGGAAAACGATGCACGTTCAGGCTTGGCGATAACAACTTTGCTAACAATGGTAATTGCATGTAAGTGGCGCAATAAAAGGTGTTTGAAGGGTTCGGTGTCGTCACATATAGGATTTGTCCGGAACAGTTCGTAGTTGACTTTCCTGTTTTTTTTTTATTATTATTATTTTTATTGCTGCAAAAGACGGCCACGTAGCAGTTGTGGTGCCAAAATTGCGTGATGTAGCTAAACGTCAGAGTTTCTTTTGGTAGCGCCGAGTACCGATAATGTCAGCATTTCCCCTCACACATCTCCGCCACCACAAACACCAGTCTTGTCATTTAGCTTCTTGTTCATCATTTTCAACAACTGTTTTTGAAGAACAGCGATGTGAAGAAGTAGCACACTAGGCGCGTTAAGATTTATTTTTTAGAGTGACTAGTATGCTGTTTATTCACACCGCCATGGGCCAGTGCAGTCGGAGTTCTTCCTTTGTGCCACACACAATTGCTTCACTCAGTCAGAGACAAAGATTAGACGTTGTGAAAGCTCAAAAAATGATACGACTCCTTCACACAGTGAAAATAAATTTATGTCCTACTACAATTTCAGTAGATTTTCCGAAAATTGTGAAAAAAATGTAATATAAAATAAGAATATTGGCACTCGATTTGCCGTTTTGATATCGATATATAGGGAGAAATGTGTCACCACTGTATATCGATAATTTTTGGAAAATTTATCCATATTTCGATATTTTATCATCAGCTCTAATAACAACACGATAATTGTGCAACACTAATGCACTCTGTTGGCTGTTCTACCTGTCACAGAGAATTGCAACTCTTATCATTTACATACCCGCTGATGGTCTGTATGTGTATCTAGTTGTACTGAAATCCCACCACATCCTCTGGGTGCTTCATTTTTTTCGTCAGGCAAAGTGCGTGATCAGTTAGCGTTGATGCGCCAAAACAGTTGCACATGATATTTAATTTGTGAACGTTCTGATAGTGTATCATTTAGAAATACATAGCATGTGCAGCTATATAATATACTATTAACATTCCTAAGCAAGACAATCACAGTAATTGTACCAGTTGTTTTATCCCACTCTTTTTTCCTTGGACACAGGGCAATCGCTATGGTCAGTACTAGTTTTATTTAGTAGCAGTTGTATAAAAAGAAAACTGTACATCCATTTCAGCTACTGGGCCATTCTCATGTGACAGTTCTATCTCACTCCATCGGAATAGGCCTCGGAAGGTCCAACGGTACTGACCAACCGCCGTGTCATCCTCAGCCGATAGGAGTCACTGGGTTCGGATATGCAGGGGTATGTGACCAGCACACCGCTCTCGTGGGCCTGTCATTTTTCGTGACTGAAGTCGCTACTTCTCATTCAAGTAGCCTCAATTGGCCTCACAACGGCTGAGTGCACCCCTCTTGCCAACAGCGCTCAGCAGCCCCGGACGGTCCAAGTGCCTAGCCACGCCCGACAGTGCTTTACTTCGGTGATCTGACGGAAACCGGTGTCACCACTGTGGCAAGGCCGTTGGCTTCACGTGCCCATTAACTGACTACAAAAGACAGACAATATTATGTTTCTTAAAACAAGAGATTAACAGTTATAAATAGTGTGACTATAAATAATGCTGTGTACAAGTCGTCATAAGTGAAGTGTGACATACATTTTACTAATGACGACCTGCTAATCAATATTATCAAAATATTGTGTATAGCTGCTAGTTCTTTATTTTAAGATACTTATTGTCTTTGTATTACAGTCACATACTGAACACATGAGAATTGTCCAATGGTCAACACCGGACGTGCAAATCTTTTTGATGCAGCTCGAGCTGCCATTCAATAAAACTAGTACTGACGGTAGCGGATGTCCTTTGTCCAAGAGAGAAAATGTTGGATAAACTAACTGATAAAAATACTGTGATCCTCGTGCTTAGTAATTGTACTATTACGTTATGTAATTTGATACTAAACTGAACTCCGTCCGAACAGGCCTTGGAAGGCCCAACAGTACCGACTGGCCGCCGTATCACTCTCAGCCCATAGGCGTCACTGGATGCGGATATGGAGTGGCATGTGGCCAGCACGCTGCTCTCCCGCCCGTATGTCAGTTTACGAGAATATATTTTGGTAGGTTATACATTTTTAAATGATGCAGTTCCACACTGTTCACGTGTTAGTTAACAGGTGCATTTGCTTTGGTGCATCAACACGAGCTGATCATGTGTTGTTGTCTAAGTTCGCACACATAAGGTTCTCTTCCACTCGTGGTCAGAGATAATAACATCCCGTACAATGTATAGTGATACAAACGGTATCGCTGAATTTAGGTGCAGCAAGGTCCGAAAAAATAACATGACGAACCACTTTTTGTTTTTTTAAATCACTTTCCTTTCTCTGGATTTCTTTGACTAGTTTTATTGGAAAGTGGACCAACTTCAATAAATTTCTTCTAAAATAAAAAATTCATTGCATATGCATGTTGTCCAGTGTTGACATTGCAAAATTGTTTGACTATGCACAAAATAGAGGATGACTCAGGTAGAAACAGCAGCCATTTGCGATTTACTGTTCTGCAACAACTATGTATCAAGAGCTATCTTCGATCATTGCAATCCCAACTATCAAAATGCCTAAATGATACATAGGTGAAAACGCTGTTGAGTTACAAAATATGATTTCCTGTGTTTGCAGGCCTCTGTCATTTCATACGCATATGACCAGAAAAATGAGGGAAACATATTCCCTACTAGCACACCTTCTCAACTAGCAGCTGTCTTTGTGTTAAACTTTCGAGCCGAGTTGGCAGTTGATGACTCGCTACGACATAGGTTTTATTGCGAAGATATGCCTCACAAATTCTCACTTTAATGCATGATTTGTCATGGTTGTTCGCAAGATAGTATACATATATACCTCTTCTCATATTTCTTTTAATCTTAATTACAGGATCTGACGATGCATCCAATAATACAGCAAATGTAAAAGTTCATTATTGTACTATCAAAACTTCATAATGATTGTGGACTCACTCCAGAAATTTATGTTCTTTATTTATAATTCCTCCACTTAGAAAAGTTCATAATGATCGTGGACTCGCTCCAGAAATTTATTTATTTTTATTTATAATCTCTCCACAGTCACAAACGTCCACACCAAGTTGTTATAATCTTTTTGATTACGATTAGAGACAAGTCGCTTGCCACGTCATCATACGCTGATGAGCCAAAACATTGTGACCACCGGCTTAATAGCTTGATTGTCCGTCTTTGAAACGATACTCATCACTGACTCTGCGTATCAGGCACCTCACATTTAATCTTTTTTTATATTTATATACACTTAATAGGTACCCCTCACTGATTCTGTTATGTTACAAATTTCCTTTCAATCTAGATTAAATCACTTATTTATTTACGGTTTAGAGGTACATAAAACAGGCTCCTATTATTTTATCCATTTTCATACCGACAAACTTTTTAAGCCAATATTTTGTGCATTGCTCTGTCACTGAAAGATCTACATCTGTATATACAGGGTGGTCCACTGATCGTGACCGGGCCAAATATCTCACGAAATAAGCGTTAAACGAAAAAACTACAAAGAACGAAACTTGTCTAGCTTGAAGGGGGAAACCAGGTGGCGCTGTGGTTGGCCCACTAGATGGCGCTGCCATAGGTCAAACGGATATCAACTGCGGTTTTTTAAATAGGAACCCCCATTTTTATTACATATTCGTGTAATACGTAAAGAAAAATGACTGTTTTAGTTGGACTACTTTTTTCGCTTTGTGATAGATGGCGCTGTAATAGTCACAAACATACGGCTCACAATTTCAGACGAACAGTTGGTAACAGGCACGTTTTTTAAATTAAAATACAAAACGTAGGTACGTTTGAACATTTTATTTCGGTTGTTCCAATGTGATACATGTACCTTTGTGAACTTATCATTTCTGAGAACGCATGCTGTTACAGCGTGATTACCTGTAAATACCACATTAATGCAATAAATGCTCAAAATGATGTCCGTCAACCTCAATGCATTTGGCCATTCGTGTAACGACATTCCTCTCAACAGCGAGTAGTTCGCCTTCCGTAATGTTCGCACATGCATTGACAATGCGCTGACGCATGTTGTCAGGCGTTGTCGGTGGATCACGATAGCAAATATCCTTCAACTTTCCCCACAGAAAGAAATCCGGGGACATCAGATCTGGTGAACGTGCGGGCCATGGTATGGTGCTTCGACGACCAATCCACCTGTCATGAAATATGCTATTCAATACCGCTTTAAAAAAATGGCTATGAGCACTATGGGACGTAACATCTGAGGTCACCAGTCCCCTAGAACTTAGAACTAATTAAACCTAACTAACCTAAGGACATAACACACATCCATGCCCGAGGCAGGATTCGAACCTGCGACCGTAGCGGTCGCGCGGTTCCAAACTGAAGCGTCTAGAACCGCTCGGCCACACCGGCCGGCCAATACCTCTTCAACCGCACGCGAGCTACGTGCCGGACATCCATCATGTTGGAAGTACATCGCCATTCTGTCATGCAGTGAAACATCTTGTAGTAACATCGGTAGAAATATTACGTAGGAAATCAGCATAGATTGCCATCGATAAAATTCCTCCCAAATGCCGTACCCTACATTAACCCGCCAAGGTCGTTGATGTTCCACTTGTCGCAGCCATCGTGGGTTTTCCGCTGCCCAATAGTGCACATTATGCCGGTTTACGTTACCGCTGTTGGTGAATGACGCTTCGTCACTAAGTACACTCCTGGAAATTGAAATAAGAACACCGTCAATTCATTGTCCCAGGAAGGGGAAACTTTATTGACACATTCCTGTGGTCAGATACATCACATGATCACACTGACAGAACCACAGGCACATAGACACAGGCAACAGAGCATGCACAATGTCGGCACTAGTACAGTGTATATCCACCTTTCGCAGCAATGCAGGCTGCTATTCTCCCATGGAGACGATCGTAGAGATGCTGGATGTAGTCCTGTGGAACGGCTTGCCATGCCATTTCCACCTGGCGCCTCAGTTGGACCAGCGTTCGTGCTGGACGTGCAGACCGCGTGAGACGACGCTTCATCCAGTCCCAAACATGCTCAATGAGGGACAGATCCGGCGATCTTGCTGGCCAGGGTAGTTGACTTACACCTTCTAGAGCACGTTGGGTGGCACGGGATACATGCGGACGTGCATTGTCCTGTTGGAACAGCAAGTTCCCTTGCCGGTCTAGGAATGGTAGAACGATGGGTTCGATGACGGTTTGGATGTACCGTGCACTATTCAGTGTCCCCTCGACGATCACCAGTGGTGTACGGCCAGTGTAGGAGATCGCTCCCCACACCATGATGCCGGGTGTTGGCCCTGTGTGCCTCGGTCGTATGCAGTCCTGATTGTGGCGCTCACCTGCACGGCGCCAAACACGCATACGACCATCATTGGCACCAAGGCAGAAGCGACTCTCATCGCTGAAGACGACACGTCTCCATTCGTCCCTCCATTCACGCCTGTCGCGACACCACTGGAGGCGGGCTGCACGATGTTGGGGCGTGAGCGGAAGACGGCCTAACGGTGTGCGGGACCGTAGCCCAGCTTCATGGAGACGGTTGCGAATGGTCCTCGCCGATACCCCAGGAGCAACAGTGTCCCTAATTTGCTGGGAAGTGGCGGTGCGGTCCCCTACGGCACTGCGTAGGATCCTACGGTCTTGGCGTGCATCCGTGCGTCGCTGCGGTCCGGTCCCAGGTCGACGGGCACGTGCACCTTCCGCCGACCACTGGCGACAACATCGATGTACTGTGGAGACCTCACGCCCCACGTGTTGAGCAATTCGGCGGTACGTCCACCCGGCCTCCCGCATGCCCACTATACGCCCTCGCTCAAAGTCCGTCAACTGCACATACGGTTCACGTCCACGCTGTCGCGGCATGCTACCAGTGTTAAAGACTGCGATGGAGCTCCGTATGCCACGGCAAACTGGCTGACACTGACGGCGGCGGTGCACAAATGCTGCGCAGCTAGCGCCATTCGACGGCCAACACCGCGGGTCCTGGTGTGTCCGCTGTGCCGTGCGTGTGATCATTGCTTGTACAGCCCTCTCGCAGTCTCCGGAGCAAGTATGGTGGGTCTGACACTTCGGTGTCAATGTGTTCTTTTTTCCATTTCCAGGAGTGTAGAATGCGTGCAAAAAATCTGTCATCGTCCCGTAATTTCTCTTGTGCTCAGTGGCAGAACTGTACACGACGTTCAAAGTCGTCGCTATGCAATTCCTGGTGCACAGAAATATGGTACGAGTGCAATCGATGTTGATGTAGCATTCTCAACACCAACGTTTTTGAGATTCCCGATTCTCGCACAATTTGTCTGCTACTGATGTTCGGATTAGCCACGACAGTAGGTAAAACACCTACTTGGGCATCATCATTTGTTGCAGGTCGTGGTTGACGTTTCACATGTGGCTGAACACTGCCTGGTTCCTTAAATAACGTAACTATACGGCGAAAGGTCCGGACACTTGAATGATGTCGTCCAGGATACCGAGCAGCATACATAGCACACGCCCGTTGGGCATTTTGATCGCAATAGCCAGACATCAACACGATATCGACCTTTCCCGCAATTGGTAAACGGTCCATTTTAACATGAGTAATGTATCACGAAGCAAATACCGCCCGCACTTGCGGAATGTTACGTGATACCACGTAATTATACGTTTGTGACAATTACAGCGCCATCTATCACAAAGCGAAAAAAGTGGTCCAACTAAAACATTCATATTTCTTTACGTAGTACACGAATATGTAATAAAAATGAGGGTTCCTATTTTAAAAAAAAACAAAGTTTATATCCGTTTGACCTATGGCAGCGCCATCTAGCGGGCCAACCATAGCGCCACCTGGTTTCCCCTTCCAAGCTAGAGAAGTTTCGTTCTTTGTAGTTTTTTCTTTTGACGCTTATTTCGTGAGATATTTGGCCCGGTCACGATTAATGGACCACCTTGTATACTCCAATAGCCACCAATCGGTGTGTGGATGAGGGCATTATTCGCGTCAAAGTCATATTTGCCCCTCTGTTGTCCGCAGCTCGTGGTCGTGCGGTAGCGTTCTCGCTTTCCACGCCCGGGTTCCCGGGTTTGATTCCCGCGGGGTCAGGGATTGTCTCTGCCTCGTGATGACTGGGTGTTGTGTGCTGTCCTTAGGTTAGTTAGGTTTAAGTAGTTCTATGTTCTAGGGGACTGATGACCATAGATGTTAAGTCCCACTCAGATCCATTAGAACCATTTTTGTTCCACTAGCGGATAGAGCGAGGGAAAAACGACTGTCTGAACCCCTCAGTACGACCTCTACTTTCCCTTATATTTAAATGGTGATAATTGCGCTATTTGAAAGTCGGTGGTAATAGTATATGCTCCACATTCTCGGCGAAGATTGGATTTTGGAATTTAGTGAGCAGCCCCATCCGTTTAACGCGTCGCCTATCTGCAAGTATGTCGCACTTCAATCTTTCAATGAGGTTTGAAACGCTCTCACGATGGCTAAATGTACAAGTCACGAATCTTGCGGATCTTCTTTGAGCTTTCTCAATCTCTTGAAGCAGACCCAACTGGTAAGGGTCCCACACAGACGAACAATACTCTAAGACTGGACGAACTAAAGTATATTAAGCAATTTCCTTTGTTGAAGGACTGCATCGCTTCAGGATTCTACCAATAAACCGCAATCTAGAGTTCGCCTTACCCGCTACTTGTGTAATCTGATCATTCCATTTGAGATTATTTCGAATAGTCACATCCAGATACTTGACGGATGTTACCGCTTCCAAAGATTGGGCATTTATTTTGTACTCGTACGTTAACGGGGATTTTCGCTTTGTTATACGCCGTAGGTTACTGTTACTAATATTGAGAGATAACTGTCAGTCATTACACCACGCATTTAATTTCTGCAAATCCTCATTGATTTGTTCATAACTTTCGTGTCATACTACTTTCCTGTAGACCACAGCATCATCAGCGAACAGTCTAATGCCGCCGTCAATACCTTCAACCAGATCGTTTATGTAAATCGTAAAAAGCAGAGGACCTATTACGCTGCCCTGGGGCACACCCAATGTTACGCTTGTTTCTGTTGAAGTCTCCTCATTCAGGACGACATACTGCTCTCTGTCTGTTAGACAACTTTCTATCCAATCGCTTATGTCATCGGATAGACCGTAAGCGCGCACTTTTTGGAGCAAGCAACTGTGCGCAACTGAGTCTAAGCCTTTCGAAAGTCGAGGAATATGGTATCAATCTTGGAGCCGCTATCTAGAGCCTGTTGTATATCATGCACAAAGAGGGCCAGCTGTGTCTCGCATGACCGCTGTTCCCTAAAACCGTGCTGCTTTCTGCAGATGAGCTTCTCAGAGTCTAGAAAGGTCATTATGTCTGAACACAAAATATGTTCCATTCCCATAAAATATGCAAGAGCACCTTGGAAGAAGTAGTGTTATGTAACGTTATTCCCTTTCTTGAAGCAGAAGAGTATGTCCCTTTGGGCTTGTGAAATGGTCTGGGCAGTCTTCAGCTTCACAGCTGTATCAGCCTGTTATTTATATATCGCTGTATTGATTATCCCGGTTGTTCGAAATGGGGTCTGTTCTGTGCAACGTGTTTGAAACATGTGCACTGGAGAAATTTTTCATAATTTCAATTAACACACAGCCAACAGCACTATAAAAACCTAAACCACCAAGGAAATACGAATCAAAATCAGTAACCAAACAATAACAAGTAAACTCGATAATACAAAATGAACTATCCTATGAACAAAAAAAAAAAAAAAAGACAGCTAACCTATCGATTCCCGCCACAAGTTAAGTGTATGTGCCCAGAGAAAGACTTCAGGTCTGCTCTCATGCCAGCACGGGGCCTACTCCCAGTGTTAGTAGACTTTACTACATATATTTTTTATTTCATGCTACGTCTACTGCCACCGGTATATTTCACCACACGGTTGGATTGCCCGCATTGTCTCTATAGCAAAGTAGGATTCTAAACATCGCACACTTTGCGGTACTTGTATTTTCAAAGTAAATGATGCACTTACAACCCATTAAAAATAATACATCGCATTTCACTGATTAGCGTTTATGCGAACATGTAGTTATCACGAGCGAGGTGGCGCTGTGGTTAGCACACTGGACTCGCAATTGGAAGGATGACTGTTCAAACCCGCGTCCGGCCGTCCTGATTTAGGTTTTCCGTGATTTCCGTACATCTACATCTACATGGATACTCTGCACATCACACTTAAGTGCCTGGCAGAGGGTTCATCGAATCACCTTCACAATCCTCTATTATTCCAATCTCGTATAGCGCGCACAAAAAACGAACACCCTTATCTTTCCGTACTAGCTCTGATTTTCCTTATTTTATCGTGGTGATCGTTTCTCCCTATGTAGGTCGGTGTCAACAAAATATTTTCGCATTCTGAGGAGAAAGTTGGGGATTGCAAATTGGTGAGAAGATTCCGTCGCAACGAAAAACGCAGTGTGACGCACAAAGCACGTGTGAAGAAGGAAAAAAAATGTCGTATGACGTGTGTAGTGGACTATCTATTGTTTAAAATAAAATTACCGATAGGTCAATGGAAGCAAATGAACAAAAACTGTAAATCATACCGACAGCATTTTTTTGTGTGATGGTTGGTTGGTTGTTTCGGGGAAGGAGACCAGACAGCGAGGTCATCGGTCTCATTGGATTAGGGAAGGACGGGGAAGGAAGTCGGCCGTGCCCTTTAAAAGGAACCATCCCGGCATTTGCCTGGAGCGATTTAGGGAAATCACGGAAAACCTAAATCAGGATGGCCGGACGCGGGATTGAACCGTCGTCCTCCCGAATGCGAGTCCAGTGTCTAACCACTGCGCCACCTCGCTCGGTTTTTGTGTGATTAGCAGCCTTTGTTATTACAGTGAAAAGCCACAAATCTCCGTCCGATCCATGTAAATACAATGGTGTTCACATGTTGTATGTTGTATATTAACCGCGGACCTAGAAACGACGGCGAGGCTCCGTCCACACGGCAGCCGCAGTGGTCCACAACCCCACTACGACAACCGCAGTCCACATCACCCCTCCGCCGCCCCACACCGAACCCAGGGTTACTGTGCGCTTCGGCTCCCAGTGGACACGTGCCTTGTACACGTGCCTAACATCGTGTAGAGCCCCCGCGAGCAAGCAAAAGTGCCTCAACACTACGTAGCATCAACTCGACTAATGTCTGTAATAATACGAGGGCGTGGAGATCTCTTCTGAACAGCCCGCTGCAAAGCATCCCAGATATGCTCAATAATGTTCATGTCTGGGGAGTTTGTTGGCCAGCAGAAGCGTTTAAACTCAGAAGAGTGTTCCTGGAGCCACTCTGTAGCAATTCAGGACGTGTGGAGTGTCGCATTGTCCTGCTGGAATTGCCCAAGTCCGTCGGCATGCACAATGGACATGGAAGGATGCAGTTGATCAGACAGGATGCTTACGTACGTGTCACCTGTTAGAGTCGTATCTAGACGTATCAGGAGTCCCATATCACTCCATATGCACACGCCCTGACATGCAGAGTCCGTGGATTCATGAGGTTGTCTCCATGCCAGTAGACGTCCATTCGCTACATACAATTTGAAACGAGACTTGTCCGACCAGGCAACATGTTTCTAGTCATCAACAGTCCCATGTCGATGTTGACGGGCCCAGGCGAGGTGGAAAGCTTTGTGTTGTGCCGTCATCAAGGGTACACGAGTGGGCCTTCGGTTTCGAAAGCCCATATCGATGATGTTTCGTAGAATGGTTCGCACGCTGACACTTGTTGATTGCCCAGCATTGAAATCTGCAGCAATTTGCGGAAGCGGTGTACTTCTGTTATGTTGAACGATTCTCTTCAGTTGTCGTTGGTCCCGTGCTTGCACGATCTTTTTCCAGCCGCAGCTATGTCGGAGATTTGATGTTTTACCGGATTCCTAATATTCTGTCATGAAATGGTCGTACGGGAAAATCCCGTTCGTCGCTACCTCAGAAATTCTGTGTCCCATCGCTCATACATCGACTATAACAGCTCGTTCAAATTGATTTAAATCTTGATAATGTGCCATTGTAGCAGTGGTAACCGAACTAACACTTATTGTCTTATACAGTCGTTGCAGACTGCAGCGCCTTATTCTGCCTGTTTACGTATATCTGTATTTGAATACGCATGCGTATATCAGTTTCTTTGGCGCTTCAGTGTGTAATGAAGCATTGCAGGCAGTATAGTTCTGTGCTTCAGATACTATCACAGTCTTAATCATATACAGACCGATCATAGTTTTTTGTCTAACTGCAATATGTTGGATAGTGCTGGTGACAGGGATCATCAAGTACGCCAGCTCAGGAGCACCAACTAACAGAAACTACTCTTGTAGTAACTCTTACTTCTGTATTCTAGACTACTTCAGTAAATTACTTCTGTAGCAATATACTCTTTTTACCGAGTGAGGTGCCGCAGTGGTTAGCACACTGAACTCGCATTCGGGAGGACAACGGTTCAAACCCCCGTCCGGCCATCCGTAAATCGCTTCAGGCAAATGCCGCGACGGTTCCTTTGAAATGACACGGCCGACTTCCTTCCCCATCCTTCCCTAATCCGATGGGACCGATGACGTCACTGTTTGGTCCCCTCCCCCGAATCAACCACCAACCAACCAATATACTCTTTAAGTAACTGTAGGAGGGATCAATGTATATTTACTTCTTCAGTTCTAACTATGTAGTGACGCATTTTTACTAAAGAAAAAAGTCATTTCTGCACAGTGTCGGCAATTCAATTTTGTTTCTCAAAAGCTGCCTATGGATAACTAGAGTTAAAAGACAAAGCACAACGTAAGGTAATTTGGTCCTTAGAAGCAACATCAATGATGACGTGAAACTTTGTGCTATAGTCGCAAACCTCGCTTTGCATTCTCTGTCGGGAGCTTATCATCGGGAGCTTATCAGAAGATGCGCCCATGAAAAAAAGGCAGAGAACATGCGGTTGCAGTGAAGGACAGGGGAGCGGTTGGAAAAAGTAGACGACCTTCATTCGTTAAAATTGCATTTAATACGAGAGAAATATAATGCAAAAATATTTTTCAGTGAAAGACAAAGCGAAATCATGGAAGAAGAGCATAACCATAAAATGAAAGTAATGAATTTCAATTACGAAATGGAGAAAACATCAATTCCGGTTCTTCAGACAACGTGCTTCAGAGCTGGTTGGCTGTTTTTACTGTTGCCGAACGTCAGTCACGTTCAGAATTGTGGAATATCAGTATGTTTTGTACAAAGAAAACATATTTTATTTGCTTGATATTTTTTCCACTGGTTGATACGTCATTTTAATATGTCATGTCACGTTTTCGCATGACATAATATTTGTGTTTATTATTTCAGCATCGGCATATTTGGTTTTTCTAATTACCACAATCTAATACATATTTGTATTGCAAAATTATAAAAGTAGACATGCAGTTTTTCTTAGAAAACATCTTCAGTGTATAATTTTGTGTACTGCAGTAAGACATAAAATGAAAATATTAATCCCTCAATTGCAAAAAAAAAAGAAAAGAAAAAAGCGAGAGAGGAATATTTCAAGTGATGACCTAGTGCCTTATTTATCCACTTAAGAAGGTAAAAGTCTTTACACTATTGTTATTTTACTAGATAATTAGGTACAATTTTAATTAAAATAATGAAATATAACAGGCCTTCTGACAGCTTGGAATGCGGCATCAGCTTCCGGGTGAAATGCAAATTGGTCGATGTCATTCACCTCAACAGCATCTGGGTGAAACACATCTACATCTACACCTACATTTATACTGCGCAAGCCACCCAACGGTGTGTGGCGGAGGGCACTTTACGTGCCACTGTCATTACCTCCCTTTCAGCCGGCCGAAGTGGCCGTGCGGTTAAAGGCGCTGCAGTCTGGAACCGCAAGACCGCTACGGTCGCAGGTTCGAATCCTGCCTCGGGCATGGATGTTTGTGATGTCCTTAGGTTAGTTAGGTTTAACTAGTTCTAAGTTCTAGGGGACTAATGACCTCAGCAGTTGAGTCCCATAGTGCTCAGAGCCATTTGAACCATTTTTGAACCTCCCTTTCCTGTTCCAGTAGCGTATGGTTCGCGGGTAGAACGACTGCCAGAAAGCCTCCGTGCGCGCTCGAATCTCGCTAATTTTACATTCGTGATCTCCTCGGGAGGTATAAGTAGGGAGAAGAAATATTTTCGATACCTCATCCAGAAACGCACCCTCTCGAAACCTGGACAGCAAGCTACACCGCGATGCAGAGCGCCTCTCTTGCGCAGAGTCTGCCACTTGAGTTTGCTAAACATCTCTGTAACGCTAACACGCTCACCAAATAACCCTGTGACGAAACGCGCTGCTCTCCTTTGGATCTTCTCTGTCTCCTCTGTCAACCCGACCTGGTACGGATCCCACACTGATGAGCAATACTCAAGTATAGGTCGAACGAGTGTTTTGTGAGCCACCTCCTTTGTTGATGGACTACGTTTTCTAAGGACTCTCCCAATGAATATCAACCTGGCACCCGCCTTACCACAATTAAATTTATATGATGATTCCACTTCAAATCGTTCTGTACGCATACTCCCAGATATTTTACAGAAGTAACTGCTACCAGTGTTTGTTCCGCTATCATATAATCACACAATAAAGGATCCTTCTTTCTATGTATTCGCAATACACTACATTTGTCTATGGTAACGGTCAGTTGCCGTTCCCTGCACGAAGTGCCTATCCGCTGCAGATCTTCCTGCATTTCGCTGCAATTTTCTAATGCTGCAACTTCTCTGTATACTACAGCATAATCCGCGAAAAGCCGCATGGAATTTCCGACACTATCTACTAGGTCATTTATATATATTGTGAAAAGCAATGGTCCCATAACACTCCCCTGTGGCACGCCAGAGGTTACTTTAACGTCTGTAGACGTCTCTCCATTGAGAACAACATGCTGTGTTCTGTTTGCTAAAAACTCTTCAATCCAGCCATACTGCTGGTCTGATATTCCGTAGGCTTTTACTTTGTTTATCAGGAGACAGTGCGGAACTGTATCGAATGCCTTCCGGAAGTCAAGGGAAATGGCATCTACCTGGGAGCCTGTATCTAATATTTTCTGTGTCTCATGAACAAATAAAGCGAGTTGGGTCTCACACAATCGCTGTTTCCGGAATCCATGTTGATTCGTACAGAGTAGATTCTGGGTTTCCAGAAATGACATGATACGTGAGCAAAAAACATGTTTCAACTTATATTCCAAGGCAGAATTACGACAACCATAATAACATTCCCACACTTGTTTCTTATATCGCATGGTTTTAGTTAGAATTTGGAAATGTTTCTTCCAAACACGAGAAGATACGCTCTTTTACACAGCTGACAGCAATATGGGCGCTATCGTAGCGCCTAACGGCTCTTGTGTGAGATCGAAACACAGGACTCATAAGATGTCTGAAGAGAGCACATCCACGACGTCCAACAAGCAACCCATCACGTTGTCATTTTAAATTCTGCAGCAACTCTGCTGTTTCCCCTAAGGCGTGCATCATACGTGGAGTCCGACGAACGGCTTACCAAAGTCTTCACATAGGCATCGCAAATAATTTTTGTATGGACAGAAAAGAAATTCTTCCGATTTTTGTATGGCTCTGCTTGTGCATGACTTTCGGGAATCCACCAATTGACTAGAATACCCCTTTGTTACTTGATATATTCTCTTGGTTCTGTGGCATGGACACATTCAGTGGCTTTAAGGTAAGTAAACTGTTTATCATACTGTTGAAAGCACTTCCAGCAGTAGTACGATGGATGTTAATGAGATCCCCTGCTGCGATCTGATAAGTAGTTTTGCCTTATTTCCTCTTAAGTTAATAACGTATAATCGTCCTCACTGATGGTGCCCTCCTCCAGTTATAAAGTAAATAAATTTAGTTCGTGAGTAAATGAAAAATTTGCTCCTGTAGTAATTTATTCCGTTAATTCAGTACTCTTGACTAGACGTTGCCGATTTCCTTCTCTCATTAGTAACTTACTACTTTAGTTTCACTTACTCTTGGTTGATGCTCGCCACCCCTAGTTCTCCATTCAAGTAATACAGACACTAATGGTTTCATTGAACTACCGCCCAATAGCCTTCACCTCTAGTAGTTGAAAAATTCACGAGCACATTCTGAGTTTAAACGTAATGATTTACTCTCAAATCCAGAATGCATTGATAAAAATAACCAGTTGGATTCGGAATTTCGCTTGCCGGCAAAGGAGAAGTAAATCTTACATAGTTAATCCGTGACTGTGACGGGAAAACACAAGGTACCCTGCAAATACAAGCCTTCACTTATAGTGGCTCGCAAAGGACGTTTACATTCGGACATAGATGACGACGGTTTCAGCACGAATGTGTCCTGGGACAACATCAAATGAACGCCTCATCAGTGCCGACTGCAAGTTTTCTGGCGCACTAGGCAAGCTGTGTGTGTTCTCCTCCCCACCCCCTCACAACCCGCCCTCTCTCACGCCACAATTTATTACAGCTTAGCTGTATTGTAATTATATATTACATTCTTGAAATGAACAATACAATGATTATAATCCTTAATAAGAAAGTATAAAAATCTACAAGAACATCAGGACCACTGCAAATTGTTACCACACGGTTTTTATTTATTTATTTATTTTATCCACCAATGACAGTTTTGGCTGAGAAAACCACAGTCTTAAATTCTGACGAAGTAAATTTGAAGATGAAATCGTCGGTGAAGAAACAATACCGCGTAAGTAACAAAATAAGAATTTTACACGAGAGACAAAAAACTGTCTATAATGTCTAATACATTTCACAGCGGCGCTAAATTTGTATCATAGCACTACAAGGAAATATTGGATCAAATAAAAATGTGAAACAAAAAAATACACTTTATAATGCTTAATTGCGGCACATACGCGGAATTGTCTCGGTATTTGTGCCACGATCTGTTATTTGTCAGTCTCCCGGCACGACTTGACACATTTACGTTGGTATTTCGTGCTGAGAAAGCTAGTAAGAACACGTTTTGGACTATGAATCATTTTTTATTGAAACATTTCATAGAAACATTTTAAATAAATAATAAATCCTAAACGTCACTCAAAGCAGCAACAGAGAATTACACTGCGCTGATACTCGTCACACAGTTACCTCCGTGATAATTTTCATTCATAAGGAATGTTGTCATAATAACTATGACAATCTTTAGGAAGAACAGATTTAAGTTGTAAATGATCCCATTTGGATTTCTTGATTTTCAGTCTTTCCTTATATAGTTTCGGGAAGCAAACATCTCCAAGAATTTTCCTCGGACGTCTCGGGAATTTTTGCCACACCTCGTTGAAAGAGCACTTGTAGTAAATAATACCATTTGGGCATTACTGTAGCGCCCTCAGATCAGTAACTGTAGGCTCATATTTTACAGCTCTTCCAGGACCAATTGAGTTGTACAGCCGCAAACTTTTCTCTGCGTAGTTGATGAAAAAGGAATAATATAGGTAATGGACTTCGTATGGCTGTGGCTTTTTTCTCGATTCTTTAGATATCATAGCGTTTTAGCTAGGAAGTGTAACTTCACGTCCTTTAAGCTTGCACTCAGTGGAACTGTGAACTGAGTCACATTCCATTTGAGTATGGCCTTTCTCCAAAAACTTTTGTGTAATTAATACTCCAGTATCAATTGCTAATCTTAAAAGAGCATTTGATAGTATCACATTTCTGTTCTGGTATGTGTAGCCATCAGAATACAGAATGACTTGAACGGGATTTTCCTTAATCGTTCTGGATAGGGTGTCCACGATGCATGAGGCAAAACATGATGCAACCAAATCACCTTGCGTTTCATCGACTCAGTAACATACTGCATCACGACTTTCTAAACTATACATTGTAGCGTTATGAACAGCCAGCTTCGTTTTATAATAAACAGCACTTGCTCTTAAAAATGGAGCTACTTTCATGGCCTGTATGTCCAGGGAGTACACTGAGCAGAGCTTCTGCTGGACTTCTTTCTTGTCAACATCTTTTTGCATCCTTGTCTGCTCTTTCCATTCTGTGTGTTGCTTCCACATGTCTTCACTCAAGTTACCAAGCCTGTAACTACAAGTCGCACTGGTCTTTCTTGGGGGAAAATAAGCTAATATTACCATCTTCTAAAATCAAGTTAAAGGAAGCCAGACTTAATGGTGAAACCTTCTCCACATGACATTTTTCCACATAAAGTCCATACAGCTGTTGTTGGGATTATAGAACAGGCTCAAGGTTCAACTTCGAGGAGGATTTCCTGCAGTAATGCGACGGAAGTTTCGGAAGAGAGTCCAGGAATTCTTTCATGAAGATTCTCTCATCTTTCTTCTTCGTCTGTTTGATTCGAGGTCGTGACGATTCTGTATCAGGACTCATCCCATGTGTAGAATTATCTAGCCAATATCGGACAGTCCATTCTTTAATCCCAAGAGTATTGAGAAACATCTTTTTGCCTACTTTATGTTTCCCCAGCTCATTTTTCAAATGATAAATAAGCGTCCCTTTTCGCCTGGATTTACCAGTGTTCTGCCCTGGACGTTTGGTTGGAATTACGCCCACAAGGTTGATAACTTAAACCTTCCTCTGATTCCATGACATTTCCCAAAATGTGTTAAATACTGCCTGCCTATCATCAGCAGAAAACTGATGACACTTCCTTTGAACGGATTTCTGGCACATCTTCGAAGTACATGTTGGACCTAATTTTCATGCCTCTCTTGGAGTATCATGAGTGATTTTACCAATTCGACTTCTTTTGTATCCGATATACGTCTGTCCACGCATTCTCAGAATTTTATTGGCATTTTTCTTCCAATCTTCATGATGTGGTTTAGACTTACTTTTCTTGTCACTGCTTTCGTCACCATAAAATTCTTGGCCTTCACTGTCAGCATCATTATTGCTCCCGTGATCTCCCGATAATTTTATCCAGAATGTTTGGCAAACAATGAGCACCATCGCATAGCAATGAGTGTGAAGTGCTGTCATCTCTAGTGGAAACTGTGACTGTGGTTTCATTTTGAGCATTGTTGGATACAGCCACTGAAGTTTCTAGATGGAAAAATATTTATAAATTAGTTTAAGCAGACAAAGATGAAGCTCAAATTCATGTATTTATGAGAACGACTGCATCAGTAATAGTATTAACAATAATCCCAAGGAAATTTACCTGCGTCATTAGACGTTGCAGGAACAGTAACCGAGAACCCCATATACGAAATTAAATCGATAAATGTAACTTCAGCGTTACGAATTTTCTCGCCTGTTGTTTGTTCTGCATTTACGGGAGATCCTATAAGAAAGTGGACAGTATAGAAATCTTTGGCAGAAATGAATAAAGCACAGAACGAGTGAAGTGGGGGTGTTCTGATTTATATCACAATTAGACACTTGCAGTGCTACTAACATTCAAAGGTGAATAATAAAACAATTTTCTTACCGGTGTCAGTCACTCTCAGGAACGATTCTTCGCTTTCATAAGCTGATTTCAGCTGAGAAACAATTCCTTCTTCAGTAAAAAGATCGTCATCTATATCGCTGTCCATTATCACGAATGAAGGTACAAGCATGGAACCACTTTCGAGCACTGTTAAATACGTAATAAGGCTGTGGCTGCGCGCGCTTTTGTATTTACGCGGTATTGTTCACAGTATCCATAGGTTGTAGATATGCGGTATTTAATTCTCTACAGTTCCGCGGCATTGCCATCTATTTATTTGCCGTGTCACATACGCGGTATTGTTTTAGACAGTTTTTTCATGGTAAATAATTAAAAATTCGGACTTAATGGCGTTAAGAGCAGATGCGCATACGGTCAACGATATCATCGGACTGAAAAACGAAAAATCGGCAATTTGTCAGTTACGCGGTATTGTTTCTTCGTCGACGAAATGTGAAACCGGAACATGCAATCGTCTATTACCATAGGTGCAGTAAAAGAAACTGGAAGTTCTTTTTTTTAATGAAGCAAACGAGTTCTATCGACAGATTACAGATGCTTAAGCGATTTTCAGATGTTAAGTACATTCCTAGAAATAAGGACAATAAATGATAATTTTAACAGTAGTACAACACTTTTAATATTCACCTGGTGTTTTCTAACGTTCTGTTGAATATATTAACGATTTTGGTAGCACGTGAATGGTGCATGGCTACAAGAGTAACGCCTTATATTATGTTGTTCAGGAGCCAAAACCAAACAGTCCAAACAGAGAGAATATATAATTTGAACTGTTTTCTCGATTTACGTCCACGATTTGGTGGCCTATAAATTTCCGCGTATCGCCTATGCAGTAGAGCCGATTTTACTTCTTTAATAGCGGTCTTGGTATATGCTCTGAGTGTTTAGACTCTCATTTTTTCGTTGCCGGCTCTTATGGAACATTTGATAGATTACGTATTCCGTCGTATTTGGCGCGAAAGTCGTGACAGATATTTAAGTCAGATATTATATAGTGGTGAGAAGCGGCCGGCGAGAGTCGATTAGCGTAAGCAGTGTTGCCAACGGCAGACGGTTACCTAACCTGGTCAACGGACAGAAAACAGCTGACGCTAGCGACAGTTAAGCGTTGGGGGTACGTAGATACGGAGCTGTGGAGTTTAAAACAAGGAAGACTGTTAGATTCCGCGGCAGTAGTGCGTCGGCATTGCTGTAAGACGTATGAGTGTTGGACGTGACTGCTGCAAACATTATGTTGTTTGTTATAGGTGTGATCTTGTTTGTTACTAATCAAATATCATGTGTACCACGAATGCCTCCAGAACCCCTATATTATTCGAAGGGTTCTGCTTCGTTAAGGTATTTGGACACCGTGGATGAAAACGTTTGTGGATACAAGGTAAGGCATTACATCAATATCACGTTTAACATTCACTAATTGGACGACTGCTTATGTCTTTGTACAAGTATTGTAATGCATGTTTGTTGCCTTTTCTTAATCCTGTGTATGGAGGTTGTACTTCTACTAAAAAGGTTCGCGTTACCAACGCTTTACGCACATAGCAGCCGACAGTATTCGTCATCATTATCATCCAGTATTGTTCTACGGAGGTACCTGTCGAGTACTTCAAATCAATTACAATGTCCTTCTAACGTGTTTACTGTACCGGTACACTGTGGTGGCTGGACTTCTGTCAGATAAACTACTGCAACAATATTTGTTACTGCAGTCTGTGACACATTAAAGGAAGATGCGGTTTGTAAAAATTGTTTGTTTTGAATACTTATAGTTGCGTTGCTGGGGCTGACGGGAAGTAGCGTGTGCTAAGAGTGGTCACGTAATTGCTAGTGGAAATTGCTTAAAGATTGCCACACGTGCTATGAATGATTGAAGGATCGAACTTCAAGATAGTGACAATTTTTTTAAAATTATGCTCTGTATAATTATTTCAAGAACTTTGCTTAAGAAACCACTCCGTTGGTTTAAAGGTCCTTCAGACACCGAAAAAAAAAAATCCAGGAAGAATCAATTTTTTTTGTTTTGCGCTTAACAGATTGTACATTGAATCTTAAACAATCTAGGAGTTTTTTTTTTTTTGTTTTCAGGCAAAGAGTTATTATTTTACCTCGCAATTGTACACTGTAACAAATTGCTTATGTAGTTTCCTTCTTAATTGTTGTGTTTACTGCTGTGATTTGTGTGTTCAAATGGCTCTGAGCACTATGGGACTCAACTGCTGAGGTCATTAGTCCCCTAGAACTTAGAACTAGTTAAACCTAACTAACCTAAGGACATCACAAACATCCATGCCCGAGGCAGGATTCGAACCTGCGACCGTAGCGGTCTTGCGGTTCCAGGCTGCAGCGCCTTTAACCGCACGGCCACTTCGGCCGGCGATTTGTGTGTTGCAAATAATGATTCTGCCTAATTTTTTTCATGAATTATTAAGACAGTTATTGCAGTGTAAACGAAGAAGTAATTTACTTTTTAAACACTGCTACATCGCTGTAATAAACTGATAGATTTAAATTTTATTGTCGATCTTACGTGAATATAGCCACGAATCTTAATGTTTTGAGTGTATGCTCGAGTTGATGAGATGGGGTTTCTACTAATAGGTACTGCCTCGACCGCAATTTTCCGTAGGCGTACATTAATTAGTTATGCGCAAATACTGGACACTAAGACACGACACACGCTGGGTATTTTTCTGTTTGAGACCATCAGATTAACTCTGAGTTTACGAATACCGGATGAATCGTCACCAAAATCATGTTGAACTTTCTAAATAAAGTTTAGTGTTGTCAAGACAGGATTAAGAATTTTAATGATTGATTGTGAGACAGCGAATGCATGAAGGGCCTTGAATTACAAATGAAGTTATTGCTTAGCGTGAAGCGACGGAGCGTAAGCTCGGATTGGGAACGATCAGAAAGGAAATCGATCGTGCCCGTTTCACAGGAACTGAAACCTCAGAAACTTTAATTACAAAAGACATGAAGTTGCTGTAGAAACCCAACCAATTCTGCGATGATGAGGACCTTCGGTGCATCGGTTTTGACTATTCAGTCGGTTCATTGCAGAATCGTGTAGTGTAGGATGGGGTAGGTGATAAAAGCTTGGTTTGAGATCAGCTGTTTGACTACAAGCTTTGTTCCAAACCTACACGGTGTGCTCCCACGAAAACAACTTCAAAGCCTCTCCGCCGCGGAGAGTGGTTAACATTAATTTTATCTATCAGTTTGTTCAGTAATCAAAGCCAATTTACACCAAGCGAAACGTCCAAGAATGGTCTGCAAAAAAATTTAGCTATTAGCAGGACAACGCGCAGTTTCTCATTTCGATTATTGCAAATCGCCAACTGACACAATTGTGACTTTAATCTGTTTCTCCGTCTGAAAGGATGGCTTGGGGACAGAAATTATTTTCTAATCGAGATTCATTGTAAATGTGAACTCGTATTTGGCAGAATTCAGCGACTTTTCTTTTTTTTTCCCGAAATGGTTCGAAGAAAGCGCGCCGAAGTGTGCGATAATGGTAGGTTACCAAGTTAAAAATTAAAGTTATAGATTTGCAAAAAAAATATTTTTTTCTAATTTGTTACAATTTTATCCATCGGTATTCATGTACAAGGAACTGTTAAATGACAACGAGACAGATGGAAGAAAGTAAGCAAGCTGTTTCAGAAGTTATCACCATAACCGCTAATACTCTTATATTTATCCCACCGTGAGACAAGACGCCAATGCCTTCATGGAAAAGAATTTGCGGTTGCCTACAGAATTATGGTTGTATCCAGACGTGCAGCTCTTCGTGCGAAGCAAATCGACGATCGCGAACGTCTTCTCCAGGACTCCGAAAATGAAGAAACCGTATGGGGAGGGATCGGGACTTCCGATCAAATTTCTGCAGCATAGTAGACAACATGCGAGAACGTCCAAGTGTACGTTGCAGAAGCTTCGCTGGGATGCTCTTTAACATCTCTCTCCACGCGATTTCCATATTTTTGGAGATCTTAAGAAAGACATTGGTGGCTGTCAATTAGCTTCGGACGAAGAGATGTACGCCTGGGTACAATCGTGGTTCCGTAGGCAACCGCAAACATTTTTCTGTGGGGGTATTGACCGTCTTGTCTCCCTATGGGACAATTCTATTAACAATTATGACGATTACTTTTGAAATAATAAACAGTTTAGGCCTGCTTACTTTTCTGTTTGGCTTGTTTTAATTTGAGTGCCCTTTATACTTCGACATTTTCTCGGAAGTTCGTAGGCATGCAATTGATCAAATGTAGATGTTGAGGAGACTTTAATTAGGACACTATTGTTCTTATTCCTCCCTTAACATTTGGTTACTGTTCGACTATCTTCTGGTTACTAGAACGATGTACATTTACTTGAGAGAGACGGTTGCGACCAAGCTTTGAAAAGTAGCCTGAAAGTTACGTGAAGCGATTTATGGAAGCCATCCAATTGCATATACGTGGTCAGGGCTACAGGATTACGACTGAGATAGTCCAGGGAAAAGTCCATAGTACAACATCGTAATAACCGAGAAGGGTACACACTTCATATAGTTTCGTCTTCCCCGTCGAAGTCTGGCTATTCGAGTACTTTTTCTTGAAAGATTTTGGGGTGCTACTCATCCTCTACTTAGACACAAAGAAATGAGACTTAACATAGTACCAAAGAACTATTTCCCTTGCGCTTCAGTGTTTCGAGCTTTAACTTTGTCCTTACGCTGTGACAAGTTTCACCAAAACCAGTCAACTGAGTTTCAGTAGTCAAACAGTTTTTACTACAGACGTTTATCAATTTTGACACGAGAGCACCTACAAAACTGTGTACGCGCCAGATATGTTCAGAAGACGTTTGATACAACACGTGCCTGGAAACGTTTTTACTCATAGTATTTCTGAATGGCAGCTTCTGCAAAGCCGTTTTCGCCTTCCAGCGGAGCTTAAGAACCGATCAGTAGTAAGGGGCCTATGAGCGCATCAATTTTGATGAAATTTCATTAAACTAGTAAAAGAACACAGTTGAAGATCAATAAGCACTCATACCTAAAGGCTAACAGTCCTTTTTTTGAAACTTACTGGCAGATTAAAACTGTGTGCCCGACCGAGACTCGGTAGAGCACTCGCCCGCGTAAGGCAAAGGTCCCGAGTTCGAGTCTCGGTCGGGCACACAGTTTAAATCTGCCAGGAAGTTTCATATCAGCGCACACTCCGCTGCAGAGTGAAAATCTCATTCAGTCCTTTTTTTCTACATCACATATGCGGATCACAGAAGAACAACTAACGATCTGCCCTGAGAGTGAGTTCTGCCACCCGTCTTGGCGACAGATCTACATGGAACAACATGCTTCCTTGCCAAACTGCTACAATACGGAGATGACTTGCTTGTATATACGGCAAGTGCCACAGTGCAGAGGAATTTCAAAAGATATAGAACACGCACTAGAATGCGGAGAAATGTCTTATCCATAGGCCAGAGGACTGTCGATTCGGCACCCACTAAGGCCCAGGAACTGCTTCGTCTTTCGCTCTGACACAAACAGCCAGAACCCGAAATCTGCCAATGGCTAGGAATAGTCGTGAAGAGTGTAGCCTGCTGAGAGGAAATGCTAACCAGCTTCCCGAAGTCCTCCGACCCATACAGATTCTGTACTAGGGAGCCAAGACAAGTAGTGCGCGCACTGTAATCTTGGAACAACACTCTTAGAGATACTTTACAAAGGGTTTGTCAATTGTTTAGGAAAATCCCCGCAACAAGTAAGCTGTGTGTTATGCCAGGTGGGAATTGTGAGTTGTTATTCGAACATAGTTTGCCGGATTTTAGCGAAGTGTACAGATGTTCACAACCTACTGAAGTGGTCTCGAAGAACTATGAAGCCGGCTAAGTAATACGATCATTTAATCAGTAGTTTCTGGAGGAAATAGAGCTGCTCAAGCTCGCGCAAGTAGTGTTGCCAATCATATAAATGGGAGCTGTGCTTTCAGAGCAACTTAAAAATTTAGACTGATATTCAGAGCTGACCAACGCATAAATGAACCAAATAGTGTACGCTATGTTAAAGCTGACATCGACCTGAAGTTTGGTCTGAATACTGTAGAAAAAATCTGTTGGAGGTGTTACACCCTTGCGGGCAGGGGGTGGCCGAGCCGTTCTAGGCGCTACAGTGTGGAACCGCGCAACCGCTACGGTCGCCAGTTCGAATCTTCCTCAGGCATGGATGTGTGTGATGTCCTCAGGTTAGTTAGGTTTAAGTAGTTCTAAGTTCTAGGGGACTGATGACCTCCGAAGTTAAGTCCCATAGTGCTCAGAGCCATTTGAACCATTTGTTACACCCTTGTTTTCCTCTGATCCTTGAGCCGACTTACCCTGTCAGCTGAATGGGGACCACAGTTTGATGTGGTCTCCGAACGGTGCAACTTGGCATTTTTCAAAATAGAACCACGGACCTTTCAATATGTAGTCTCGCACTTACCCATAACTGTATTTGTTACAGCAGTGATGTTAACTGTTATCTAACGAAAACAACAGTTTAAAATTACATAATTTTAGCACTTCGAATGATGCTGCTCTGAAGTAATGTCTGACTTTAAAAATTGGTACATGCTACCACACATATTGTCATAACACGAGATTTCGCATATCTCTACGGTCCAGCCGCATTTACTATGACCACCGCGTACGTTCGACGTCAACGTGCATTATCAAAATGGTTCAAATGGCTCTAAGCACTATGGGACTTAACATCTGAGGTCATAAGTCTCCTAGACTTAGAACTACTTAAGACTAACAAACCTAAGGGCATCACACGCACCCATGCCGTGGCAGGATGCGAACCTGTGACCGTAGCAGCAGTGCGGTTCCGGACTGTAGCACCTAGAACCGCTCGACCACAACGTCCGTCACCCGCAGATAGAGGTGGCAGTACTAGCAGCGGAGAGTATTGAATCGTGGCGGCGAGACGCGGAAAACACAGTGAAGTCGTCGTCGTAATGCGGAGAAGGAACTACACTACTGGCCATTAAAATTTCTACACCAAGAAGAAATGCAGATGATAAACGGGTATCATTGGACAAACATATTATACTAGAACTGACATGTTGTTACATTTTCACACAATTTGGATGCATAGATCCTGATAAATGAGTACCCAGAACAACCACCTCTGGCCGTAATAACGGCCTTGATACGCCTTGGTATTGAGTCAAACAGAGCTTGGATGGCGTGTACAGGTACAGCTGCCCATGCCGCTTCAACACGATACCACAGTTCATCAAGAGTATTGATTGGCGTATTGTGAAGAGTCAGTTCCTCGGCCACCATTGACCAGACGTTTTCAATTGGTGAGAGATCTGGAGAATGTGCAGGCCAGGGTAGCAGTCGAACATTTTCTGTATCCAGAAAGGCCCGTACAGGACCTGCAACATGCGGTCGTGCATTGTCCTGCTGAAATGTATGGTTTCGCAGGGATCGAATGAAGGGTAGAACCACGGGTCGTAACACATCTGAAATGTAACGTCCACTGTTCAAAGTGCCGTCAGTGCGAACAAGAGGTGTCCGAGACGTGTAACCAATGGCACCCCATACCATCACGCCGGGTGATACGCCAGTATGGCGATGACGAATACACGCTTCCAATGTGCGTTCACCGCGATGTCGCCAAACACGGATGCGATCATCATGATGCTGTAAACAGAACCTGGATTCATCCGAAAAAATGACGTTTTGCCATTCGTGCACCCAGGTTCGTCGTTGAGTACACCATCGCAGGCGCTCCTGCCTGTGATGCAGCGTCAAGGGTAACAGCAGCCATGGTCTCCGAGCTGATAGTCCATGCTGCTGCAAACGTCGTCCAACTGTTCGTGCAGATGGTTTATGTCTTGCAAACGTCCTCATCTGTTGACTCAGGGATCGAGACGTGGATGCACGATCCGTTGCAGCCATGCGGATAAGATTCCTGTCATAGGACCGTTGCTATTCACAATATACACTCCTGGAAATGGAAAAAAGAACACATTGACACCGGTGTGTCAGACCCACCATACTTGCTCCGGACACTGCGAGAGGGCTGTACAAGCAATGATCACACGCAGGGCACATCGGACACACCTGGAACCGCGGTGTTGGCCGTCGAATGGCGCTACCTGCGCAGCATTTGTGCACCGCCGCCGTCAGTGTCAGCCAGTTTGCCGTGGCATACGGAGCTCCATCGCAGTCTTTAACACTGGTAGCATGCCGCGACAGCGTGGACGTGAACCGTATGTGCAGTTGACGGACTTTGAGCGAGGGCGTATAGTGGGCATGCGGGAGGCCGGGTGGACGTACCGCCGAATTGCTCAACACGTGGGGCGTGAGGTCTCCACAGTACATCGATGTTGTCGCCAGTGGTCGGCGGAAGGTGCACGTGCCCGTCGACCTGGGACCGGACCGCAGCGACGCACGGATGCACGCCAAGACCGTAGGATCCTACGCAGTGCCGTAGGGGACCGCACCGCCACTTCCCAGCAAATTAGGGACACTGTTGCTCCTGGGGTATCGGCGAGGACCATTCGCAACCGTCTCCATGAAGCTGGGCTACGGTCCCGCACACCGTTAGGCCGTCTTCCGCTCACGCCCCAACATCGTGCAGCCCGCCTCCAGTGGTGTCGCGACAGGCGTGAATGGAGGGACGAATGGAGACGTGTCGTCTTCAGCGATGAGAGTCGCTTCTGCCTTGGTGCCAATGATGGTCGTATGCGTGTTTGGCGCCGTGCAGGTGAGCGCCACAATCAGGACTGCATACGACCGAGGCACACAGGGCCAACACCCGGCATCATGGTGTGGGGAGCGATCTCCTACACTGGCCGTACACCACTGGTGATCGTCGAGGGGACACTGAATAGTGCACGGTACATCCAAACCGTCATCGAACCCATCGTTCTACCATTCCTAGACCGGCAAGGGAACTTGCTGTTCCAACAGGACAATGCACGTCCGCATGTATCCCGTGCCACCCAACGTGCTCTAGAAGGTGTAAGTCAACTACCCTGGCCAGCAAGATCTCCGGATCTGTCCCCCATTGAGCATGTTTGGGACTGGATGAAGCGTCGTCTCACGCGGTCTGCACGTCCGGCACGAACGCTGGTCCAACTGAGGCGCCAGGTGGAAATGGCATGGCAAGCCGTTCCACAGGACTACATCCAGCATCTCTACGATCGTCTCCATGGGAGAATAGCAGCCTGCATTGCTGCGAAAGGTGGATATACACTGTACTAGTGCCGACATTGTGCATGCTCTGTTGCCTGTGTCTATGTGCCTGTGGTTCTGTCAGTGTGATCATGTGATGTATCTGACCCCAGGAATGTGTCAATAAAGTTTCCCCTTCCTGGGACAATGAATTCACGGTGTTCTTATTTCAATTTCCAGGAGTGTACATAAATGACCTTGTGGATGACATCGGAAGTTCACTGAGGCTTTTTGCAGATGATGCTGTGGTGTATCGAGAGGTTGTAACAATGGAAAATTGTACTGAAATGCAGGAGGATCTGCAACGAATTGACGCATGGTGCAGGGAATGGCAATTGAATCTCAATGTAGACAAGTGTAATGTGCTGCGAATACATAGAAAGATAGATCCCTTATCATTTAGCTACAAAATAGCAGGTCAGCAACTGGAAGCAGTTATTTCCATAAATTATCTGGGAGTACGCATTAGGAGTGATTTAAAATGGAATAATCATATAAAGTTGATCGTCGGTAAAGCAGATGCCAGACAGATTCATTGGAAAAATCCTAAGGAAATGCAATCCGAAAACGAAGTAGGTTACAGCACGCTTGTTCGCCCACTGCTTGAATACTGCTCAGCAGTGTGGGATCCGTACCAGATAGGGTTGATAGAAGAGATAGAGAAGATCCAACGGAGAGCAGCGCTCTTCGTTACAGGATCATTTAGTAATCGCGAAAGCGTTACGGAGATGATAAACTCCAGTGGAAGACTCTGCAGGAGAGACGCTCAGTAGCTCGGTACGGGCTTTTGTTGAAGTTCCGAGAACGTACCTTCACCGAAGAGTCAAGCAGTATATTCCTCACGCAGAAGCATACCGAAGCATACCGACGATCCTCCTTTCCACGAACAATACGAGACTGGAATAGAAGGGAGAACCGATAGAGGCACTCCAGGGTACCCTCCGCCACACACCGTCAGGTGGCTTGCGGAGTAGGGATGTAGATGTAGATCTAGACTGCTAGTGATACGAGGCCGTTGGGATCCAGCCCGCCGTTCTGTATTACCGTCCTGAACCCACCGATTCTATATTCTGCTAACAAAAATGTCCAAATGTGTGTGAAATCTTATGGGACTTAACTGCTAAGGCCATCAGTCCCTAAGCTTACACACTACTTAACCTAAATTATCCTAAGGACAAACACACACGCCCATGCCCGAGTAGTGTGTAAGCTTAGGGACTGATGACCTTAGCAGTTGAGTCCCATAAGATTTCACACACATTTGAACATTTTTGAACGATTTGACTTATTTAACTGATTCTTCTGTAACAGTCGCATCTATACTTAACCATGCCCGTCTACACAGGTTGGCATTTATCCTCTTGCAAATCGTGCTTTGCCACTTTGTACTTCCTATCAGATTAATTGCCCGCATCTCGTGGTCGTGCGGTAGCGTTCTCGCTTCCCACGCCCGGGTTCCCGGGTTCGATTCCCGGCGGGGTCAGGGATTTTCTCTGCCTCGTGATGGCTGGGTGTTGTGTGCTGTCCTTAGGTTAGTTAGGTTTAAGTAGTTCTAAGTTCTAGGGGACTTATGACCACAGCAGTTGAGTCCCATAGTGCTCAGAGCCATTTGAACCATTTATCAGTTTAATTTTTTAGAAGTCTGCCTGCTTCACGAGTTGCATATTTGTACGCTGGTGTGCAAAACTTAAGGAAGAAAGTAACTTTCGAATGATGTCACTGCCAAGTAATGTAGCTCGATGAAACACGTATCATACATAGAAAGAACTGCTGTAGTATGGTACAGACAGTAGCTGAAAAAAAAATACACAATGAGGGGAAGATAAATTACACTTCTATTCAAAGACAATAATTACGCTGAAGTCACACTGCGTCTTTCCAACTCGGCCCACATATGCTGTATATGATTTAGGGCGGGAAAACCTGGAATGCCAATGCATTCGCCAATATCCTCAGTCAGCGCTGTGCGATGCGAACGCGCATTGTCATCCACAGAAATGCAGTCAGGGCCGAATGCACCCATGAAAAGACCCACGTAGGGAAGAAGTACAGTGGCACAATAACATTGACCGGTGGGTTCATCGTGTTCAGATTTGAAGGTCAGTACACCCACGCAACATTATGCCTCCCTACGCCGTAGGACCACCAAACGATCATATCCGACGATGTACCTGGGCGCATTACTTTTTCCCATCTCTCCCCATACGAGAGTAGGTAATGCACTCAGGAATATTGTGCGAACACGATTGTTTAGGTGGTCCAGTTGTCATGGTGTGTTGCGTGGGTGTACCAACAGCCAAATATTTGAACAGTACATTCACTAGTCAACGCTATTTCACACCATACCCCTCCCCCATGTGCGTCTTTTCATAGGTGCATTCGGCCCTGATTTCATTTTTGTGGATGACAATGCACGAACACACTGAACAGGGCAGGTGGAGAAGCTCAAGAAGGAGGGGGTATTCAGCGATTGGGCGGGGCCTGCCAGTTCCTCGCACTTAAATCCCATCGAGCACGTGAGGGTTGGGTTGGGGAGACACGTAGTAGCATGGCCATATGCATCAGCAACCATCCAGCACTGGTCACTGGTGAGTCGCGCTGGTGGACTGGAACGCCCTACAACAAGCAGTCCTACCAACTTTGGAGCCACATTGCAGAGCCTGCAGTGCCGTCGGCTGTGTTCACACACCACGACCTGCCGTTTGTAATTGTCGCGAATGGGTCGCGGATGTGAGTAGAAATGCATAAGATTGCATAAGATGAACGTGTAGGAAAGCAACCTAACGTCAGCCAGGGCGCTGGGAAGCAGGAGAGGTTGCGTTTTTGTAGCAAGGGACGCTGGAGCTACATGGCCAGCTACGACAGAATGTTCTGGAAGGACAACAGGATACGGGAGAGGCGCGTGTTCGCGGAGGATTGCATCAGATGAACCTATACAGGGTGTTACAAAAAGGTACGGCCAAACTTTCAGGAAACATTCCTCACACACAATCAAAGAAAAGATGTTATGTGCACATGTGTCCGGAAACGCTTAATTTCCATGTTAGAGCTCATTTTAGTTTCGTCAGTATGTACTGTACTTCCTCGATTCACCGCCAATTGGCCCAATTGAAGGAAGGTAATGTTGACTTCGGTGCTTGTGTTGACATGAGACTCATTGCTCTACAGTACTAGCATCAAGCACATCAATACGTAGCATCAACAGGTTAGTGTTCATCACGAACGTGGTTTTGCAGTCAGTGCAATGTTTACAAATGCGGAGTTGGCAGATGCCCATTTGCTGTATGGATTTGCACGGGCAATAGCCGTGGCGCGGTACGTTTGTATCGAGACAGATTTCCAGAACGAAGGTGTCCCGACAGGAAGACGTTCGAAGCAATTGATCATCGTCTTAGGGAGCACGGAACATTCCAGCCTATGACTCGCGACTGGGGAAGACCTAGAACGTCGAGGACACCTGCAATAGACGAGGCAATTCTTCGTGCAGTTGACGATAACCCTAATGTCAGCGTCAGAGAAGTTGCTGCTGTACAAGATAACGTTGACCACGTCGCTGTATGGAGAGTGCTACGGGAGAACCAGTTGTTTCCGTACCATGTACAGCGTGTGCAGGCACTATCAGCAGCTGATTGGCCTCCACGGGTACAGTTTTGCGAATGGTTCATCCAACAATGTGTCAATCCTCATTTCAGTGCAAATGTTCTCTTTACGGATGAGGCTTCATTCCAGCGTGATCAGATTGTAAATTTTCACAATCAACATGTGTGGGCTGACGAGAATCCGCACGCAATTGTGCGATCACGTCATCAACACAGATTTTCTGTGAACGTTAGGGCAGGCATAGTTGGTGATGTCTTGTTGGGCCCCATGTTCTTCCACCTACGTTCAATGGAGCACGTTATCATGATTTCATACGGAATACTCTATCTGTGCTGCTAGAACATGTGCCTTTACATGTACGACACAACATGTAGTTCATGCACGATGGAGCTCCTGCATATTTCAGTCGAAGTGTTCGTACGCTTCTCAACAACAGATTCGGTGACCGATGAATTGGTAGAGGCGGACCAATTCCGTGGCCTCCACGCTCTCCTGACCTCAACCGTCTTGACTTTCATTTATGGGGGCATTTGAAAGCTCTTGTCTACGCAACCGCGGTACCAAATGTAGAGACTCTTCGTGCTCGTATTGTGGACGGCTGTGATACAATACGCCATTCTCCAGGGCTGCATTAGCGCATCAGGGATTCCATGCGACGGAGGGTGGATGCATGTATCCTCGCTAACGGAGGACATTTTGAACATTTCATGTAACGAAGTGTTTGAAGTCACGCTGGTACGTTTTGTTGCTGTGTGTTTCCATCCCATGATTAATGTAATTTGAAGAGAAGTAATAAAATGAGCTCTAACATGGAAAGTAAGCGTTTCCGGACACATGTCCACATAACATATTTTCTTTCTTTGTGTGTGAGGAATGTTTCCTGAAAGTTTGGCAGTACCTTTTTGTAACACCCTGTATAAGCAGGGCCGCTGGCGCTGCTAGGGAGTTTCCTTAGGCAGTTGCCTCAGACGCTGGACCTGAGTTAATCTGCCCTCGGGACAGGACTTAGTTTCTCGTGGCACTTAGCTGCACTGGGTACATGCAGGATTGCCCAACTTAACATTTAATGTGTTGGTGCCTCTTAGGGTTCGACAGTGGTCTTATCCTATCTCGTGTTTCACCTCAGTTATTTCATCAGAAGTATTCGTCCTTTATTCCACCGAGTTCCCTTATCTGCAAAGAATTTCCAGCTTGTTTTCCAGCACCAGGACTTCGAGTTGGACGAGCCACCTCATTGCTGGATTTAGCGTCTAGCTCCCATCCTGATCCGCTCACAGGAAACTACAGACGCGACATAATGTTCAATGGAGCATCATGAATTGCGGTGACTTCAGTGTAATTATTGTCTTTAAATAAAAGTGTCATTTCAGTTCGTCTCATTGCGTACTTCTGTACTATACCGTAGCAGCACTTTCTACATGTGGTTCACGTTTCATCGATATATGTTACTTGGCTGTAGCACTTCATGCGAAAGTTGCTTTCATCCTTGATTTGCACACCAGTAGATTTTCCTCTTTAATCAACTAAAAGTCTCGCGTATTGTCCAAGGATTTCTGCTGTACATCGTCTTTTTGCCTAGTTTTCCCTCTGCTTCATCTCTATAAGCGAGCTACCCATTGTATTCTCCTCCCCTGTTTGTTTTCCGTTGCTTAAAGCACCTTTCGAAACACTCAGCGAACTCAGGTTGCTACAGCTTACCCTGGTCACATATTCTTAGTTCCCAGTTTTGCTGTGTCTTCAGCTCCAGTCTGCATTTCGTACCCGATAAATTGTGGTGAAAATCAGCATCTGCTCTTGGAAATGATTTGCAGTTTAAAACCTGGTTTCGAAGCATATTTACCTGAAGCCTCCATTTTGTCTTTCGCATGTAGCACCTTCTTTCATGAGGCAGAAACGAAATGTTGGCAATGATTAAAATGTTCTGAGCCAAACTCTGTCAGGTGACTTTACCTTTAATTTCTTTCCCCCATCCCGTGTTCTGCCGTTTTTCTTTGTCTTCTCACAATCAAATTCCAGTCCTCGATCAGAATTAAATTTTCTGTCGTTCAACGTACTGAATAACATAGGGTATATATTTCAATATTCATCCGTGGAGCTGTTAGGCATGTATATTTGAACTACTTTGGTGGGTCGTGACTTTGACATATATGTGATGAAATCTGGAAAACTATATGATGGTGTTACTAGTTTCAAAAATTAGTACGCGGTTAAAAGTATCTAGGAGACGCTGTGTAATATTTTATTTGTAAATACGAGTTTAATGGCAATGCGTGGCATCTACATGTACCTACAAGATGATTTAGCTTGCTGCATCCTGTTCTCTGACGTGTTACTGTAAATTACACATCCGGTGTCTCATTTCACTATAATGTGTTATTACTTTCTTTTTAGTTCTGAAAACCAATGAGTAGACGAAATTAGTGAAAAATTATAAAGAAACAAAATTATTATGTTAGTCAAATAAAATACAAAGTTTTGTTACTGACAGACGTCTCCATTGCGACAATATATCTCCGTTTGCCTCTTACATTAGTGCATCGTCTAGGTCTGTTATCGCGAGGGAGCTGCCACACAGAACTGATGACCTTCTTATCGGACGCTACTGTCCACGACCGCGGTTATCACATGCACAGCATTTTCCATTGGCAGTATCCTGACTGTAACACTGAGGTAGCAAATAACTGGGAAAATAACTTAGACAGTTAGAACTTCTGCAGTTTCCTTCTTTCCGGTCCGTACAGTGCCTGTGTTGAAGCTTAATTGATTTTCCAAGTGTCATAAATTTCTGGTTAAGCATTCACTGCGCATTTTATCTCTTTCTTTTTTGACACGTCCAACGATTTCAAAAGCTGCGTCAAACCCTTAATTCCGAATGTCCCGAATTCGCATCATATCAGTGCTGTGCTAACAAATTCTGTTAAGTGTTTCGGGTATCTCTAAAGCAGCACAATTTTTGATTTTTATCTTTTAATGGCAGTTTACTGTGTTAAAAACCCATGAAACGGTGGGCGAACAGAAGCGTACATTATGCGTTATGTTTCGTGCGTAGGACACTTTCGTATAATGGATCGGTGACATGTTTAATCGGTAGCAGTTATTTGCGATTTGAGTGGGTGTTTCTACACCCGCACAGCTTAACAGTTGCGTCCCATTCGCTTTTTTGTTTTATGCTGTAAATAAGCAAGGAACAAATGACAATGTAAGAGAGGAAGAAAAATGAGCACTGAACGTCCCAATGACGAAGTGTTCAAAGACTGAGCTCAAGCTCAGAATTTAGAATTAAATCGGCCGTGTCATTTTCAAAGAATTCTCCCGACGTTCGCCTTAAACGATTTGGGGAAAACTTAGAAAACCGAAATCTGAATGACCGGGCATGGATCTGAACCGGCGTCCTCTCAAACGAGATTACATTGTACTGACTCGTTCAGTTTAGTGACTAAAGTTAGTGACCAGTCCACAATGACCAGAATGCTTACCTAACATAAACGCCGAATCATCCTTCCCGCATCTTTAAGGAGTGTAGCTTCACTTTCTGTGCGAATCTATTCTTTGACGATTTCAGGGGAGGGCGTGGTGTGGCAGAAGCTTCAACCCAAACTGTATCCATTATTACGGAAACGGTTGGGTGGTCGGAGTACAGCGGCTGGTGTTTATACCTACCATGTAAACTGGACAAACCTGCCTCCTTTGCCGAGGTCGCTAATTCAAGTTTGCATTGCGGTAATAGGTTTAGATGTTGCCGCTTCCAATCCTGGCGGGGGAAGAAAAGCGTTAGTGTTTGGCGAACAAGGGGACGGGAGGTGTAGCGTACAGTATTTTTGATCACCACATTTTGCGCCAACGCCCTTTCTTAAAATCCAAATCTCTCCACCGTGTCTCGTGGAGTGAGGGTTTGTGACACTGTTGATGGTGATCGTCCATCAGGTGGGGATGTTAAGCAGGCTTTCTCTCCCTCTCCCTCTCCCTCTCCCTCTCCCTCTCCTCCCCTCCCCTCCCCCTCTCATAGTCATCAACAACACAAACACGACATTAAAATCTACACGCACTCAGTGTTGTCAGCTACTGTGGGAATCAGCACTGTCACAAACAAGGAAGGAGAGAAGTTGCGATGGCTAGTGGCAGGAATCCAAAATTATCTGTACATATCACGTGCCGATTAAGAGAGCACTTTATTTCTACATCTACGTGATTACTCTGCTATTCACAATAAAGTGCCCGGCAGAGGGTTCAATGAACCTCCTTCAAGCTGTCTCTCTACCGTTCCATTCTCGAACGGCACGCGGGAAAAACGAGCACTTAAATTTTTTTGTGCGAGCACTGATTTCTCTTATTTTATCGTAATGATCATTTCTCCCTATGTAGGTGGGTGCCAACAGAATGTTTTCGAAATCGGAGGAGAAAACTGGTGATTGAAATTTAATGAGAAGATCCTGTCGCAACGAAAAACGCCTTTGTTTTAATGATTGCCACTCCATTTCACGTATCATGTCTGTGACACTATCTCCCCTATTTCGCGATAATACAAAACGAGCTGCCCTTCTTTGTACTTTTTCGATCAGTTCCACCTGATGCGTATCCCACATCGCACAGCAATACTCCAGAATAGGGCGCACAAGCGTGGTGTAGGCAGTCTCTTTAGTAGACCTGTTGCACCTTCTAAGTGTTCTGCTAATGAATCGCAGTCTTTGATTTGCTCTACCCACAATATTATCTATGTGATCGTTCCTTGTCCGCATCTCGTGGTCGTGCGGTAGCGTTCTCGCTTCCCACGTCGGGGTTCCCGGGTTCGATTCCCGGCGGGGTCAGGGATTTTCTCTGCCTCGTGATGACTGCGTGTTGTGTGCTGTCCTTAGGTTAGTTAGGTTTACGTAGTTCTAAATTCTAGGGGACTGATGACCATAGATGTTTAGTCCCATAGTGCTCAGAGCCATTTGAACCATTTTGTGATCGTTCCAATTTAGGTTATTTGTAATTGTAATCCCTAAGTATTGTTCAATTTACAGCCTTCAGATTTGTGTGACTTTTCGCGTAATCGAAATTTCGCTGATTTCTTTTAGTACTCATGTGAATAACTTCACACTTTTCCTTATTCAGGTTCAAAAATGGCTCTGAGTGCTATGTGACGTAACTTCTGAGGTCATCAGTCGCCTAGAACTTAGAACTAATTAAACCCAACTAACCTAAGGACATCACACACATCCATGCCCGAGGCAGGATTCGAACCTGCGACCGTAGCGGTCGCTCGGTTCCAGACTGTAGCGCCTAGAACCGCACAGCCACCTCGGCCGGCCTATTCAGGTTCAATTGCCACTTTTCGCACCATACAGATATCTTATTTAAATCATTTTTCTAGTCGTTTTGCTCATCTGATGACTTTACAAGACGGTAAATGACAGCATCATCTGCTAACAATCTAAGACGGCTACTCAGATTGTCTCCTATGTCGTTAATATAGATCAGAAGCAATAGACGGCCTATAACATTTCCTTGGGGAACGCCGGATATTTCTTCTGTTTTACTCGATGAATTTCTAAAAAGAAAAGAAACATAACTTAATTTCTCATTATGATGTGGCTTGATGTGATTGATGTGCTTTCTGTCCTTGCTGTGTGCAGTTACTGCCCACTACTACTACTCGCGCTGCAGGCTAAGTAACGCCTTCCAGTTACTTACAAGGGAACGTCCCCATCGCACCCCCATCAGATTTACAGATTTAGTTATAAGTTGGCACAGTAGATAGGCCTTGAAAAACTGAACACAGATCAATCGAGAAAACAGGGAGAAGTTGTGTGGAACTATGAAAAAAATAAGCTAAATATACAAACTGAGTAGTCCATGCGCACGATAGGCAACATCAAGGAGAGCGTAAGCTGATGAGCGCCATGGTCCCGTGGTAGGCGTGAGCAGCTGAGGAACGAAAGGTCCTTGGTTCAAGTCTCCCGTCGGGTGAAAATTTTACATTCTTTATTTTCGCAAAGTTATGATCTGTCGATCTGTCCGTTCGTTCAGTGACGTCTCTGTTTACTGTAATAAGTTTAGTGTCTGTGTTTTGCGACCGTACCGCAAAACAGTGCGATTAGTAGACGAAAGGACGTGCCTCTCCAATGGGAACCGAAAACATTTGATCGCAAGGTCATAGGTCAGCCGATTCCTCCACAGGAAAACACGTCTGATATATTCTATACGACACTGGTGAGGACATGTGCGTCATATGACAGGAATATGTTGTCGACCCACCTAACTTGTACACTTGGCGAATGGGTAAAAAGATTCTTCTACCTTGCCCGATTTAGGTTTTCTTGTGGATGTGATAATCACTCCCAAAAAAGTTATGAAAACATAAGTGCGTGTCACATAAACTGCAACAAATGAATGCAACAGTTTCACAGTCACACAGTTTTCCCTGTGCTCTGTCGAAACATATGTTTTTAACGTTTTCACATTTTTCGGACGGACGGACGGACAGATAATAATTGTCTGAAAATAAAAATTTAAACTTTTCTCTCGAGGGAAGACTTGAACCAAGGACCTCTCGTTCCGCAGCTGCTCACGCTAACCACGGGACCATGGAGCTCCTAAGCTCACACTGCTCCTTGATGTTGCCTATCTTGTACATGGACTACTCAGTTTGTATATTTTTCTTATTTTTTTCATAGTTCCATACAACTTCTTCCTGTTTTCTCGATTGATCTGTGTTCAGTTTTTCAAGGCCTACCCACTGTGCCAACTTATAACTAAATCTGTGGGAGGTGCGATGGTGAGGTTCCCTTGTTAGTACTGATGCTCTCGAAGACTGCTACTGAACTCGCCCGACCAGCGATGGGCGGCTGGTTAAGTCAGCCTTGACAGGGGACGCTGAACTCTTTCAGGAGGTGTGGCGCTGCTCAATCTTTCTATTGGCCCGAGAGTCAGCGCCTTCTGATGCTGTTTTGCGGCGCTACACTGGTTGGTGTGCAGTCGATGCGAGGACTGCACACTCGGAACAGTTATCTATACTGGACAGATACACAGAAGACAGAACACTCACACTTCTCGAAGTTCAAATGGTTCTGAGCACTATGGGACTTAACTTCTGAGGTCATCAGTCCCCTGGAACTTAGAACTACTTAAACCTAACTAACCTAATGACATCACACACATCCATGCCCGAGGCAGGATTCGAACCTGCGACCGTAGCGGTCGCGCGGTTCCAGACTGTAGCGCCTAGAACCGCTCGGCCACCCCGGCCGGCACACTTCTCGAAGTAATGGTATCATTGTGCGCTGAGGAAACGCGTTCCCATTAAACCAGGCTTTATGCAGCTGAAAAAACCCCTCGGTGATCTGCCAGTGAAGAATTCCGTACTTAACGCGCCAAAAGCCACTCAAAGCCTTTGAAGAATCTGAGGCCCATTGCTTGCTTTATTTGGAAGGTGAAATGTAATACTCTAATATATCATTCACTCTTACGAATGGTACAACGCAGACAAAGCATCGACGGGAGCGCAGCGAAGTACTAAAGTAAGCTTAACATAAAAGTGCAACGCCATGAACTTTCAGCGCCTGTTTCGCACGACTTTGTTGAGCAAATTTGTCTATTCTTTTAGCGCCACTGGGCTATTATTCTCTGCAACTGTACAGAAGTTGATTCCGGGGATCAGTAGTAGGGAGTAACAACAAATATGTTATTCAAATACCCACTCCGTTTCTTCCGCTTTTTTTTCTCCAGAAATGTTGTAGAGAAATTAAAAAAAATGGCGTGGAACTTTGCAATAGAAATACTGATAATAGGGCCTCAGTAAGTTTCTTAACGTTAGTCTTAGGCTGTGGAATAAACTGCCCCCTCTCCTAGGCCAATAACAGGGATTTACCATTGTCTGCCGGCCGCGGTGGTCTAGCGGTTCTGGCGCTGCAGTCCGGAACCGCGGGACTGCTACGGTCGCAGGTTCGAATCCTGCCTCGGGCATGGGTGTGTGTGATGTCCTTAGGTTAGTTAGGTTTAAGTAGTTCTAAGTTCTAGGGGACTTATGACCTAAGATGTTGAGTCCCATAGTGCTCAGAGCCATTTTTGAACCATTGTCTACCACTCTCAAGAAACAGACTGATGTCTACAAGAAAAGGGGTGTCGGAATCAAAGCAGTACCGCGTTCATTTTTTACCGTCCTACCTGGAAGATCGTTTTCCGGACAATCAAGCTTAGCCAAGGTCGTCTTCTGTAACGCCAGTGCAGTGCTGCTTTTGATTTCCAGTGAGAGTTATCGCCATATTATCTGGTTCTTCCATTTGCAGATAACTTTATAGGGGATTTTTTGTGTAGATAATATTACAACGGGGATATGAAACTTCTGATCTTATCGATAACGTGGTGTAGTCATAACTGTTCAGCATCGGAGAAAAACTTGGCTGTACCTGTTTTTTTCCCTTGATATCAGACAACGAGAACCACAAGGTTCTTTCAAGGAAAAACTGAAGAATCAGACTTTTGACATGCTACCGTCTAAATGTAAATAGAAGTTGGAAACTGAATTAAGCAGAGGCAAACTTCCTCAGAGGATAATTTTTTTGCAAAAAAATTTAGGGCATAACTTCTTAATTTGCAAAAGTTTAAGCGTATACGGTTAACATTACAACTGAAAAGCCAGAATAATAACTAAAACAGGTCGTTGTGTTAATCTATATTGCTTTGATTGAAAGTATCTGTTTCTAAACTATGTCTGGAAGATTCTGTGAGGTGCATACTCGATACGTGTCGTGAGTGACAAACCACGTGGACTTACAGTATTTATGCCTAAAATGTATTTGTGAGTTTATTTTATAAACGTTTCCCCAATTCTTTCAGGAAGCATTCTGTACTTATAGTGTGTTTAAAACTTGTTACCGAGACGGGTGTTTGCGCAACTTCTATTGTATTAAAAGGAGTCGATTGACGGATGATTCGGTTTGATGAAATTAGGGTGGCACATAAAACTACAGTGCTGCTCAGCCAAGTTTGTCCAGATTTTCGAAGCATTACTTCGGCGCTGAATTATAGTTCTGACATACCCTAAACGTATGAAAAGTGATTAAAAAAGTTTTTCAACAGGTGGAGTAGGAATGTAACAGCGGCTTTCATGTAATATAAGCTAAGAGAAAACCTCACCTAGTCACTTCACGTTTTGTCTGTTGCTGATGCGAATAATGTCTGGTACTGAAGGCGTGTAACAAAGATAAAGGCATGAACTGTACATATTGCTGTGTTGGCTCAAGAGTTAAATATCTATTGATAATGGCGCCTTGCTAGGTCGTAGCAAATGACGTAGCTGAAGGCTATGCTAACTATCGTCTCGGCAAATGAGAGCGTATTTGTCAGTGTAGCATCGCTAGCAAAGTCTGCTGTACAACTGGGGCGAGTGCTGGGACGTCTCTCTAGACCTGCCGTGTGGTGGCGCTCGGTCTGCAATCACTGACAGTGGCGACACGCGGGTCCGACGTATACTAATCGACCGCGGCCGATTTAAAGGCTACCACCTAGCAAGTGTGGTGTCTGGCGGTGACACCACACATATAAAACACAGTTATGTTCATGCTCAATGCTTTTGGTGATGTGTTGACTAAACACAAACGCTCAGCGCTTTTATGCATTTCCTTTTGTCTACAGTGCAAAGTTATGTGTAATGTGTATTGTAACTTTGTAAACAACGGAACCGTATGATGATATGCCAAACTGTCTTGGAGGGGATACTAGGAGTAAATATAAAGTAACTGATAGCGATTTTAGTTTATTTTGGTTTTAACTGTCACAGAGTTTCGACGCGGAAAAAAATATGGTTCGTTGTCTCGGTAGGCGAAGAAGAGGGAAGAAAGGGCTACACCACTGAGGATGAGGATAGTGGCCTACAGATACCAGGCAGATGAAGAACCGTAATCATTCCAGTAATAAATCCAAATGTTTCTGATCTGTGGTTAAAGTCTGAGAATGGATCTGAAGAATATTATCCTGTGTATCGAAGATTCAAGCTGACCGGAAAACGACGTAGCTAACGAATGAAAGAGGTGGAGCAAGGTCCTAGCTTAGTGACATTCAGCTGTGGCTATATTTCGTTAAGGTGAAAGTGTCAGGTCCTTCTGTCTGTAAGCAATCGCTAGTTGCTGTCGTCTCCTCATTCTTCATTCTGTGATAGATGTCCTTTGCCATCCAAGAAAGTTTAATAGCAGCTTGGTCTTGTTGGGACGCATTTGGTATTAACGTCACCTTAGTTCACTTTTCCACACCAACGTACGCACATCGGAAAGACACGAATGCCACACTAATTCCTTGCCAACATCTCGATGCCTTCGCTTTGAGGGGTGATAGTATTAGTGATTCTGAACGAAAAACTTCAGATCGATGTATGCCCTATTCCGAATGGTTTCCGAGATAGAAAACATTTAATATAACTTTTATACGTTTTTCTTGAATAAAGCGAAAACCACACTCTCCAGCGAAAACGTGTCGCAATACAAAATTAAATTATATTAAATTTCGTACAAAAAAGGTCCTATTCATTTTTTTCTCTAGAACTAATGGTTTGTGCGAAGAGAGCGCGATAATGTTGAAAAAATGGTTCGATGCGCATGCGCTGTAGCATACGTAGCTTTCGTAGGACAGTTTGAGGTTTACATTGTACCACAGTAGCGTACAGCAAGTTGAGACGAACAGTTTGATACTGGACACTTGTGGTGTATCAAGTCGGGAAACTACCTCAAATTGGCCTACAAAAACTACGTAAACTACAGCGCATGCGCGTCGAACGAGTTTTTCAACATTCTCGCGCTCTCTTCGCACAAACCATTTGTTCTAGAGAAAAAAATGAATAGGACCTTTTTTTGTAGGAAATGTCATACAAAGCAATGTGACCAGTGATGAAAACAATAAGGATTAAAAAAGGAGCGTTAGCGGGACTCGTACCGTCATCTCATCCACGACCTTCCTGCAAAGCGCGAACGCTAATGACAACCGCAATGACTTCTTAGGCCAAAACCTTCGCACAAACAGATCAGGTACATAATACACGCGTAAAACTTCTCTTGCGATTTTCTCGGAATTGTCAGGATAGAGCACCTTACTACTTGCACATTATGTTGTTTTAATGGCCCACTAAAGATGTACAAAGCTTGAAGTAAATCCGTGATTCCGACGTCGTTGCTTCCCCTTGTACAATTGATGGAAAACGAAACCCTCAAAATATATTTCGAAATTGCTAACGGCAGAAAGCTGGATTGGAATGGGCACAAAAGGCAAGGGAAATGAGCTGAAGAGACTTGTAAAGGAGTTGTCTTAAGGAACTGAAACTGAGGGTAGCAAAGGAAAAGCAGAACTACTGAACTCTTTCTTTTCTTTTCAAAGGAAAATCGAGGAGTATTGCCCCAATTTTATTATCACACCGCTGCAAAGACGACATATTAGTGTCAGCGGTGTTGAGAAAATTGAACAAAGCTCGAAAGCTTCATGGAGTCGTTATCAGATTCTGTACCAAATTTGCGACTGAGTTAGCCTGTCTTTTAGCAAAATCTACCGTAGATCCATCGAACAAAAAACCGTGGCCTGTAGTTAGAAGAGAGCACAGGTGACACCCGTCTACAGGAGGAGTAGCAGAAGTGATCCACAAAACTATCGTCCAATATCATTGATATACATTTGCTGTGGAATCTTAGAAAATATTCTAAGATCATACGTTTTTCATACCAACCCAGTTCGCACTTATTTCACATGACATTCTGAAATCCATGGATCAAGGCGGTCGGGTAGATGCAGTATTTATTGACGTCCGAGAAGTTCACTCAGTACTACACTTGTGCTTGTTATCGAAGTACGGTCGTATTGGGGTAGCAAGCGAAATTTGTGACTCGATTGAGAATTTCCCCGTAGGGAGGACACAGCGTGTTATCTTGGGTGGAGAGTCATCCACAGATGTAGAAGTAACAAGTGTGTTGGGATCTTTGCTGTTAATACTGTGTATTTTTGACACTGCGGACAATATTAATAGTAACCGCATACGTTTTGCAGGTGATTTAGTTACCTATCGTGAAGTATTGCATGAAAAAAAGGCAGCCGGTTTTTGATAAGATTTCACATTGGTGCAAAGATGGGCAACCTGCTTTAAATATTCGGAAAAATATGTGGTGCCCTACGACTACAAAATCAAAAAGTCGTAGTTGGAATCGGTTAACTCTAACTAATACAGGGTGTCCACAATGAGACTCCAACATTTGAACTCATAAAATCTGAGAGGAAACACAATTTATTGACGAACAAATACAGGGAAATCATACAGCAGCTCATCAAGTTTTCATACACAGGTGGACGGTTCAGTACACTTGAACATGGGCGCCACGGGTAGCGCGAAGAACATGAAGTCTATAATCGATTTCGTGCCATGTGTTGCGGAGCATCTGTTCTGTGACAGAGTTGATGACAATTCTTATGCGCTGTTTCAAGTCTTGCAGGTCCTTTACTGGTGTAGCGTATACCCGGTCTTTCACATAACCCCACAACAAAAAATCGAGGGGGGTTATGTCGGGCGAACGTGGCGACCAAGGTATTGGACCTCTACGGCCAATCCATAGTTGCGGGAATGCGTCATTTAAAAATTTTCGGACATCAAGGCTCCAATGGTGTGGTGCACCGTCCTGTTGAAACATCGCATTTGGCTGCAGGTCTGTTATCTGTGGCAAGGCAAATTATTCCAACATCCACAGTCGGCTCCTGAAAGAAAAACGGCCCAACAATGCGATTTATCATCAAACCACACCACACATTAACTTTCGGGCTGTCGCGCATGTGTTCCCTAGGTGAACGTGGATTTTCGGACCCCCAGATGCGCACATTGTAACGATTGACAGTCCCTGACACGTGAAAGGTTGCCTCGTCAGTAAACATCGCGCGTGATAAAAATGTCTCGTGCGCGGGAATGCGATCTAACATGACACATGCAAATTCTTCTCGCTTTGGTCGATCATCAGGCTCGATTTCTTGCACAACCCGCACTTTATATGCGTACAAACGTAATCGCTGATGAAGCACTTTGTGCACTGTTGAACGTTTCATACGAAGTTCTCGTGCTGCCTGTCGCACTGACTTCTGTGGACTTTGTTCGAATGACCGCCGCACTTGTTCCACATGATGTTCGCTGATCCCAGGCTTACCACCATCATGCCCTTTCGCAACACTCCCAGTAGCCAAAAACTGATCACACCACTTCTTTATAGTCTTGAACGACGGGGGCGCTTTGTTGTAAACTCGACTTGGGTCGCACATTTTGTCTCTACATACCACCAGACCACTTGTGCACGCTCCTTCATATCCTCCATTTTGCTAAAACAATTGATTGCAGCTCCACTACGGCCACTTGGCGTATAAAATTTGCACACCACAAACTTGTTGAGTTGCTCTGTCTGCCCCTTCAGGATTCACAGGTCCACCATCTGAAATGAGAAAGATAAAGGATATTAAAATGTTGGAGTCTCATTGTGGACATCATGTACTTGGGCGTAACAATTTATTGGGCTAAGAAATCGAACGATCAAATAGATTCAATCGTAGGTAAAGCAGGTGATAGACTTCGATTTATTAGGGAAATGCAATCAGTCTGCAAAACTATCTCGAAAAAGCCTACTTAGAAAGTTCGAAGAACCAGCGTTAAATGATGAATCTAGGAATATACTGCAGTTCCCTACGTATTGCACCGCTCATGTGGGGATCGTGAAGACAATATTGGATTAATTGCAGCGCACACACAATGTTCAAATGTCATTCCTCCTGCGCTCCATACGTGAATGGAACGGGAAGAATCCGCTGGTACAATGGGAAGTACTTGGTTGATAGGACACATTCTGAGGCATCAAGGGATCAGCAGTTTAGTACTGGAGGGAGGCATGGGGGATAAAAGTAGTAGAAGGAGACCAAGAGATGAATACAGATTTAGAAGGATGTAGGTTGCAGCAGGTACTTGTAGATGAAGAGGCTTGCACAAGGTAGAGTAGCATGGAGAGCTGTATCAAACCAGATTTGGACTGAAGACAACAACAACAACAACAACTACTACTACTACTACTACTACTACTCCGCCATGAACTTCACCTTGGTTTCCAGAGTACGGATATAGATATACAACTCAATAAATTCGGAGCACCTCGTGCCCCTGAGGCGGTTGCCGCTATTCCTCCAAAGATGTCTCGCAGTGTGAAAGAAGACATGTTCACTGAGATATGATACATGGATTAAACGTCTAGCACAGTGATTAACAAAGAAACTTGACTTCCATTGCGTTAGTGTGAGTGAAGCATTAATTAGAGTTAGAAAACAACAAATAGTCAGAGTGGTCTTACGACACCCCGAGCTTTAGCAAGCCGTTGACAAATGACAAAGCATTCGGCTACAGAGACGGTAATATTATTAAGCTGTATGTAATATTATTAAGCTGTCATAGAATGGTTCGCCTTTAACTTTGTCAATAAAAAAGCACAACATGCGAACCAGGGTCGGTTCGAGAACATATTTCCACACAAGCAACCTCTCATTTGGCGCCGCAACCCCCCCTCCCCCCCATTTCCCTCGTACAACTTCACCTCTGTCAGTTTTCGCTACTAACTGTGATACGCACTGTATACAAATCCAGCGTTAGCGATAGTCGTCTGTTCAGTAGTAGTAGTTGTTGTCCATATTACGCTACTTAGAAGGAATGACATTGTGACCATAGACGGAAGATAGAAACCAGAGACAGTGTGACTCACGTACTTCTCCTGGTTAGTTCTTAAACCTTACAGTCTCTTTCTTTCCGCCATGTTTTGCGCCTCCTGTTAGTCTGCGCCCATGGCTGGCGCCTATGTCGCCATCCGCTTGGTACGACCCTTGTCGAAGACGAAACGTTAGGGAACAAGCATCTCGCCAGGAAGTTTCAACTGAAGATGTCTTGAGTAATGTTGATTACGTTTTCCTGATAATTATGGTTCTAAAGTGAAGGTGCATAGCATCTGTTAGTACCGGTACTTAAATTTACGAAATAAAATTTTGTTGTGTCTTACCTACAGATATTGTACGGAAGTAAAGTATTTTAAAAAGATTAGAACATATTGTAAATAGGGGCCGCGGAATTGTGTATCCCGAGCGATCTTAAACCAGTTGTTAGCAGAACAGCTCGTAGGACAGGCGTTTGCGGTCGAGTAGCTAGCAACCTTGAATTAGCTGCACGAGCTGTTTGCGTTGCAACAAGCACGTGGCCAGATAGCTGCCCGCTGCATGCACTGTGAGATGTAGTGGTCACACTCCGTAATGCGGATACAGTGAATAAATAGATTACCAGGCAAATATCAGACGTTTGAGCAGTGGATTGTGCGTGCTTGGAGAAACATATTGTACCACGACTACGTTCAACGGGCCTTCGAACTACAGTGCTGATCCAGGGAGCGACGAAGTTCGTGGCTGCAATTAGGCGTCGAATTGTTCTCGGAAGAGCCTTCACGCCTAGCTAAACTCCCTTTGTTACAGCTATCTGCCGAACAAACCTCATTTAGTTTCTAATCGTGGTTTAGTTTTCACCTTTGATACTTTTGTCTGTTCCCTGTCCAAGGAATATTTTTCCTTGTTCTCAAGTTACTGTGCGTGTTATTGGTAAAATGTTTGATGTGAAACCGCTGCAAGGAGGGGGGACAATCCAAACTCCGTGTCCTGTCCAGGGCACGTGTTGAGCAACAATCATTGCGGTTGACATTTCATGCTTTCCCGATAGGATCTGTTGCAAATACGCTTCTCTGGTTTGCCGCCGGTTCGTCTTGTGTAACTCGCACAATATTTCCTCGATGCAACTGCCCGACATCATCGGAATTTAAAGGTGTTGTCCACCACATGCTAGAGAAGTATGTGCCTAGCAAAAGTATAGGGGAGGGAAAGGACCCACCTTGGTACAACAAACATATTACGAACTTTCTGAGAAAGCATAGAATTTTGCACAGTCGCTTTAAACGTAGTCACTGCCCCACTGACAAACAGAAATTATGCGAAATGAAAGCAGTCGTCATAAGGACAATGAGAGACTCTTTTAACGAATTTGAAAGCAATATTTTATCTGCAGATTCTAAAAATAACCCCAAAAAACTTTGGTCGTACGTAAAATCTATGAACGCTACAAATAATTCAATACCTCCTCTTGCTGACAGTGCGGGTAATGTAACTGATGATGATAAACAGAAGGCCGAAATTCTAAATCTAGCTTTCAAAAACACGTTTGCGATAGAGGACTGCAGCACCATTCCCCCTTTCAATTATCGAATAAACGAAAGGATGGCTTACATAGTGTTTAGTGTATCTGGGATTGTAAAACAGGTATGATCCTTAGACGCCAGGAAGGCATCTGACCCAGACGGTCTCCCTGTAAGATTATGTGTTGACTATGCTACAAATATAGCACCATTCTTATCAATCATCTATCAGAGATCATTGGAACGGCGGAAAGTTCCATGGGACTGGAAGAAGGCCCAGGTCATAGCAATCTATAAAAAGGGTAGAAAACCGGGTGCACATAATTACCGGCCAATTTCACTGACATCGATTTGTTGTAGAATCATGGAACATATTTTGTGTTCAGACATAATGACCTTTCTTGACTCTGAGAAGCTCATTTGCAGAAATCAGCACGGTTTTAGGAAACAGCGGTCATGCGAGACACAGCTGGCCCTCTTTGTGCATGATATACAACAGGCTCTAGATACCGGCTCCCAGGTTGATGCCATATTTCTCGACTTTCGAAAGGCATTAGACTCAGTTCCGCACTGTCGCTTGCTACAAAAAGTGCGCGCTTACGGTCTATCGAACGACATATGCAGTTGGATAGTAAGTTTTCTAACAGACAGGGAGCAGTATGTCGTCCTGAATGGGGTAACTTCAACAGAAACAAGAGTAACTTCAGGTGTGCCCCAGGGCTGCGTAATAGGTCCTCTGCTTTTTTTATGCTGATGATGCTGTAGTCTACAGGAAAGTAGTATCACACGAAAGTTGTGAACAAATCAATGAGGATTTGCAGAAAATAAATGCGTGGTGTAATGACTGGCAGTTATCTCTCAATATTATTAAGTGTAACCTACTGCATATAAAAAGGAGAAAATCCCCATTAATGTATGAGTACAAAATAAATGATCAGTCTTTGGAAGCGGTAACATCAGTCAAGTATCTGGGTGTGACTATTCGAAATGATCTCAAATGGAATGGTCAGATTACACAAGTAACGGGTAAGGCGAACTCTAGATTGCGGTTTATTGGTAGAACCCTGAAGCGATTCAGTCCTTCAACAAAGGAAATTGCTTACAATACGTTAGTTCGTCCAGTCTTAGAGTATTGTTCGTCTGTGTGGGACCCTTACCAGTTGGGTCTGCTTCAAGAGATTGAAGGTCCAAAGAAGAGCGGCAAGATTCGTGACTGCTACATTTAGCGTTACAAATCTCATAGAAAGTCTGAAGTGGGACACACTTGCAGGTAGACGACGCGCTATCCAGAAGGGGCTGCTCACTAAATTCCAAAATCCGATCATCGCCTAGAATGTGGAGCATATACTATTACCACCGACTTTCAAATAGCGCAATAATCACGATTCAAAGATAAGGGAAATTAGAGCTCGTACTGAGGCGTTCAGACAATCGTTTTTCCCTCGCGCGGTCCGCGAGTGGAACAGAGGGGGGATATGACTTTGGCGCGAATTGTGCCACACACAGCTTGGTGGCTAGCGGAGTATATATGTAGATGTAGATGGTGGTAGCTGTTGCTGTCACTGCTGCAAGGCGCGACTGATGATAATCGCGCCACTGTGTCGGAATTTATCATTACGGGAGCAGGCAATACGCGTACGCCGGAAGACGTTCGTAGTCGGAGGAAAGCGGCGCACCTGGTGCCCCCTGCTGGGAGCCGCAGAAAGGCCATCTGTGCGTGCGCTATGGGCAATGACTGTGCCGCCGGACGCTCCCCGGTTAAAGTTTGAACTAAATCTCAGTTTCGCGTTGCGTCACTTGAGGAATCTGAAGTTCTTGTTGTCCCTGATTTTGATTTAATAGCAGCCAGTGTTGGGTTCCAGGCGGCGCTTAGTTGAAAACCTGCATCCCTGTTGATAAGATTGTCCGCCGTGCGGATATGTATGGCTTCCTTAACGACACAATCCCAGAAAGATGACGCTGGGGATAAAATTTCCGTCTGTTCGTAACGCTTACGCAATGCTCCGCTACCGCTGATTTATCAGGTTGTCCCAGGCGTGTATGACGATGGTGCTCGACGCAACGTTCTTGCACGGTTCGGCATGTCTGTCCAAATTAATATTTTCCACATTGCCATGGGATTTTATACACGCTACGTTTCCCAGGGCCAAGGTCGTCTTTGACCGAACACAATAAATTCCTCAATTTTGCTGGTGGGCGAAAACACACTCTTGACGTCGTGCGTTTTGAGGATTCTTTCTATTCTCGAAGACATGCCGCTAAAATAGGGCAAGAACGCTGTTGCAGTGGGTGCCTCCGCAATTTCCATCCCTGCTTCGAGTTTGCATGGAACAGAATGCATGGCGTATCTGGCTATCGGAATAGCCATTCTGTTGTAATACCGTTCTCAGGTGTTGTAGCTCACCAGGTAGACTGTCGGCATCTGAGACTACATGTGCTCTGTGCACCAAAGAGCATAGGACACTACCGCGTTGCTCAGGATGATGGCAACTTGTGGCCTGCAAATATAGCTCTGTATGAGTTGATTTACGATAGACGCTGTTTCCCAGCGTACCATCAGCTCTTCTTCTGACTAAGACGTCCAGGAATGGTAAGATGCCATCCTTTTCCACTTTCGTAGTGAACTGTATATTGGGATGGAGCAAGTTCAGATGTCGGAGAAACACGGGTAATGTCTCTACTCGTTGGGGCCACACCCGGATGGGTGTCGTCCGGATGAGCAGGTTAACGCATCACGATTAACGAGGAGAGCTGTTGGACGTGGTCTTTCGGTGGTTTCTTACGCCAGCAAACATGAGGAAGACTCTCTCACCCGAACATGAGATTTGCGCTGGACGCATACAGATGGGATACACAGATTGTTTCCCAGGTGGTGCATTGCGACAGAGGGGGAGGGGGGTGGAGAGGGATGCCTTCGTCAGGAAGGGTATTCATCGCAAACTGTTACTAACATTGCATCAACCATATAACAATTGCCGACCCCGTAGAGGACAGGAAAAGGCAGGGCGAATGAAGAAGGAGAAGGTCTGGGTAGAGGATTCCAAGCGCTTAACAACGATGTAATCAGCGTCTTTGCTGAATATGAACGTATGAATCCGGTAACACAAAGTTCGCTCCGTCGAGCAGTATTAGTGCTGAGTAGCCCTTGCGCGAAGGCGCAAACAACGGAAGTAATGTGCGAATCTTCTATCTGATGTGTCGGCAGCGGGGCCAACACCTTGTAGATCGAAGTGGCTGAAAGTGCACGCTAAACTAACGCAGACGGGCGTGAAGTACTGGAACATGAGACTTATTAATGAATAAGAAGAAAAGTACGTAGCTGGAATAATATACTTAACTTTATTCTCTTGTTGGAATACATCTCTTGAATAGTAGTAAGCTATAAGCACTGATACAAATGGCGCCTTGCTAGGTAGTAGCTATGGAATAAGCTGAAGGCTATTCTATCAGTCTCTCGGCAAATGAGAGGAAGACTTGGTAGGTCTGGTCGCAAGCTATGTCGTCCGTACAACTGGGGCGAGGTCATGTCCGTGTCTTGTGACCTGCCATGTGGTGGCGCTAGGATTGCGATTACACAGTGGCGACACGCGGGTCCGACATGTACTACAGGACCGCGGCCGATTTAAGTTACCACCTAGCAAGTGTGGTGTCTAGCGGTGACACCACACTATCTGCAGGAAACGTGTCAGCACCATGAAATGGTCCCGACGGCATGCGAAACGTTAGCGAAAGCATTCCGAGCAGATTGATCGCTGCAGAACAATTCAATAGTTAGACAAAATTCATTTTTTCTAGCAGCTGTGACAGCTTCTTTTAATTGGCGACATCTTCTGACGCGATGAGTGAATGCTATTTGAAGTTGGCCTTATTGTCGTTGAGCATGGGAGCGGCGTCATTCATGTCCAAGCACTGGTCAGCAAACCATATCAGAAAATAAACTAAGAGGGCGTGCTGAAAAGTAATGCCTCCGAATTTTTTTATATGAAACTTTTAAAGCTTTTAAGTAAAGCAAACTTTGTTAAAATTCTCTCAGCGAGAGACCATTTTGCCGGCCGGCGTGGCCGAGCGGTTCTAGGAGCTAGTCTGGAGCCACGCGACCGCTACGGTTGCAGGTTCGAATCCTGCCTCGGGCATGGATGTGTGTGATGTCCTTAGGTTAGTTAGGTTTAAGTAGTTCTAAGTTCTAGGGGACTGATGACCTCATCAGTAAGTCCCGTAGTGCTCAGAGCCATTTGAACCATGTTGGAGACCATTTTGTTGATAACGCCACTGTAGAATCTTTGAATTTGTTAATAGGGCCACAACCGCACCTCTGCTTCTAGCGCTTCATCACTGTCAAACTGAAGTCCTTGTAGATGTTCTTGAAACTTGGGAAACAGATGACACTCGGATGGGGCCAAATCGAGGCTGTATGGAGGAGCATCGATCAGATGTCGCAGCGCTCGAGTGTTGTCTGGGATTGTCATGTTGCAAGAAATGAATTTCAATAGGAGGCACGTCTTCTTCCATTAAAAACTCGATTACGGCAAGCTATTTCTCACTCACCGATATAGTTACATTACACACTGCCGTATTACACACTCCCATATTAGACACTGCAATTCGGGGCGCTCTAGCGGTAAAGGACAGCAAATATAGAGACATGAAGGATAACGATGTAGAATCTTATCGTTGCTTTTATTTAAAAAGCTGTAAGTAAAGATTCGAAGCATTACTTTTCAGCACATCCTCGCACAAGACCAATTTCATTAACCAGTAATAATAATAATAATAATAATAATAATAATAATAACAACACGTTCCCACATACAAGTATGCACTACAAAATGTACTGGAGAATGATGAATACAAATTATACTGGAACAGGACCATTATAACAGATAAAACAACACCACATAACTAACCTGACATCATACTCACCAATAAAAAGAAGAAATTAACACAACTAATCGAAATATCCATACCCAATACAACAAATATACAGAAGAAAATAGGAGGAAAAAAATTGAAAAATACATCCAACTGGCTGAGGAAGTCAAGGACATGTGGCATCAGGATAAAGTTGACATTATACCAATTATACTATCAACTACATGAGTCATACCACACAATATCCACCAGTACATCACGCAATACAGCTACAACGAAACGTATATATACAACTACAGAAATCTGTAATTATTGATACATGTTCAATTACCCGAAAGTTCCTGAATGCAATGTAACATATACCGTACAGTTAAAAGGAAGTCACGCTTGATCAAGGTCCGCGTCGACTTGCATTTTTAACCAGACATAACGTCTGAGAAAGGAAAGAAATAATAATAATATGCTAAAAGTGATGTATGTAAAGATCCAAAATGAAACAGTTAGTGGCTGACTGGTAAGTAAGTGTATAATGCATAAAGAGTACCATCGTGTCAGTTCTGTTGGGAACTGGGAAGACAGAGAAAAATTTAATAACTTTTCGACAGTTTTAAAGTCATTATCTAGAAAGAGAGAGAACGTTCCGCATGAACTCTGTACTGTCATACTAAGTACGTGCAAAATGAACTCCTTCTTGCAGACACCACGGACAGAAGTTTTTAACAACTTCACAAAAGTGACGCGTCTCTGCAGAAAAAAATGTGTATGGTTAAGAACAGTATCCCATGTGGAGGCACACAAGGAAAACAATACCTCGGCGTAGTGACTAGGCGGAAGTTTAGTCACATCCAGGTACTTGCCTTCACCAACCGTAGATTTTTCCCGCACTTCCAGCTATTCCACTCCCCTTGAGTTTTCTCTGAAGGATGAAGCTACTGGAATAGCGGACTGTGTCACTATATTTCTGAAGAATCTGCCGCAACGCTGCAAATGGAAAAATGACACTAAGCTAATAGTCACCAGTAGATGAGGTCGTTTGATATTCTGCGCGATATCAATGGAGATACTATCGAAGACAGTGCTGCCAAAGCAGCGTTACTAAACACAGCCTTCCGAAGTGCCTTCACAAAAGAAGACGAAGTAAATATTCCAGAATTCGAATTGAGAACAGCCGCCAATATGAGTAACGTAGAAGTAAATATCCTCGGAGTAGTGACGCAACTTAAATCACTTAATAAAAGCAAGTCTTCTGGTGCAGGCTGTGTACCAGTTAGATTCCTCTGAGTATGCTTCAATATCTCCATACTTAACAATCATATACAACCGTTCGATCGACGAAAGATCCGTACCAAAGACTGGAAAGTTGCACAGGTCACACCAATATTCAAGAAAGGTAGTAGGAGTAGTCCACTAAATTACAGGCCCATATCATTAACGTCGATGTGCAGCAGGATTTTGGAACATATATTCTGTTCGAACATTATGAACTACCTCGAAGAAAACGCTCTATTGACACACAGTCAACATGGGTATAGAAAACATCGATCTTGTGAAACATAACTAGCTCTTTATTCGCATGAAGTGTTGAGTGCTTTTGGCAAGGGATTTCAGATCGATTCTGTATTTCTGGATTTCCAGAAGGCTTTTGACGCTGTACCACACAAGCGGCTTGTAGTGAAACTGCGTGCTTATGGAATATCGTCTCAGTTATGTGATTGGATTTGTTATTTCCTGACAGAGAGGTCACAGTTCGCAGTAACTGACGGAAAGTCATCGAGTAAAACAGAAGTGATTTCTCGCGTTCCCCAAGGTGTGTTCTTAATTAGTTTTCAAAAACCGAACAAGAGAGCGATACAAAAATTGGACATGGGATGCTAGTTAGGACCGAATCCGAGCCAAAGGCTTAGCAGTCTCGTTCGCTACCATTTAGGCTATGAGAACAACTGACGTATTTTATCTGGCGGGCCGCTTGAATTTGCGCGCAACGCCAACGGCCTGACTGGCTAACTTCAATGCTAATAAACTCGGAAACGGCGCAAAATATCGATTTTTCTCTTAACAATTATTTCTCAGCACAACATACTCCGCGACACCCTTGCAAGCATTTCATACCGTTTCTGATCACCGTATATACCCAGATGAAGAGAGAACGAGTGTGGGCAAAAGAATGACATGCACTATCCAATAAAAGACTGATCATCATTAAGTGTAAGTAACTGTCTTAAAAAACTGAAGATCATTTACGTACCGATAAATGATTAGCGTGTTGCCATATTTTTCACTACTACTTGCCAGGACTAACCAGCAGCCACCACCTAATGATACCGAGCAATTGCGTCGAACAAATATTGTGACATTTACTGTACAAAACATGATCTAGCGGCTGACTCGAGGGCGTTATATTGAAATAACTAACAGGTGTAAAAAAAGGACAGAAACATACGTGAAGATAATAACCATAGATTGCTAACATTGTATTTGCACCTTTGTAAGATCTTCGGAAGAAAGAATTTGTCAGTCTTCCATGCTTGTGCTCAGCAACGAGAGTTCGTCCTTTCTCAAACGTTACTACGCCGATGCTGATTGATGGCCACTTATTTTTTAATCTTAACATTTCGCTGCAATTATCCAATGCACACCCACAGGGCGTCCTGACTATTTCTGTAAGGTAGCGCTCTAAGAAAACAGTTGCTGCGTGGTTTGAGGCGCCATGTCATGGACTGTGCGGCCCCTGCCCCCGGACGTTCGAGTCCTCCCTCGGGCGTGTGTGTGTGTGTGTGTGTGTGTTTTGTTCTTAGCATAAGCTAGTCTAAGTTAGTTTAAATTAGTTAGTCTAGGACCGATGACCTCAGCAGTTTGGTCCCTTAGGAATTCACACACATTTGAACATTTTTTGGACACAGTAATTACAGTCAATGTTAACAGCGGAGCAGATCCTTTCTTAATTGGATGAGATACGTAATAACTTGGGTGTCGTTGAAGATAACCCTGGATTACGACGCTTGTTTTATGTAATTTTTTTTATACGCAAATGAGGATCACATCCTCGTTTTCTCTTTGTTATTTTCCTACGTTTTCAATTTGCTTAATCATCTTCGTCGAGCTAGGTGGCGCAGTGGTTAGCAGATTGGACTCGCATTCGGGAGGTCGGCGGTTCAAACCCGCGTCCGGCCATTCTGATTGTGGTGTTCCGTGATTTCCCTAAATCGCTTCAGGCAAATGCTGGGATGGTTCCTTTGAAAGGGGACAGCCGGCTTCCTTCTCCATCCTTCCCTAGACCGATGGGACAGATGACCTCGCTTTTTGGTCTCCGCTCCCCAACCAACCATCATCTTCAAAAAAATCATCCAGAAAACTTCACATATTATGGGGTACCGTACATCATTTTCTTATAACTATTAGCCAGAGATATTCTCTCTCTCTCTCTCTCTCTCACACACACACACACACACATATAACAATTATTACTGCAGTGAAATAGGGAACTTAATTTTGACCTTACAGTTGCAGGAGATTTGTTTTGCGTGATATAAAAATTCAGGTGCTTCAATAGAAGCTGTGAGCTAATAAGAATATCATTAAGGTTTTATGAAACAGTGAACACAAGCTGCTTTTGTCTTGTATTGATGATTGCTGTAAATATGTGTTCCGCAATCCGTGGTTCCATAGTGCTGTCGACAGAAGATAGCAAGTTATTCCATATTACTTTCCATATGACTTTTGATAAAATTGCGAACCTATGGAGTATCGACTCAGTTATGTGAATGGCTTCGTGATGTCCCCCGAAAAGGTCACAGTTCGTAGTTATTGACAGGAAGTCATCTAGTAAAACGGAACTGATATCTGGGGTTCCTCAAGGAAGTATTATAGGTCCTCCACTTCTCTTATTCTACATAAACGATTTAGGAGACAATTTGAGCAGCTCTTAGATTGTTGCTGATGATGGTGTCGTTTACATCTACACCCTGCAAACCACCGTGAGGTGCATGGCAGAGGGTACGTCTCATTGTACCAGTTATAAAGGTTTCTTCCTGTTCGATTCACGTATGGAGTGCGGGAAGAATGATTGTTTGAATGTCTCTGTGCGTGCAGTAATGATTCTAATCTTATCTTCAGTCCCTAAGTGAGCGATACGTAGGATATTGTAGCATATTTCTATTCTTCTAAAGGCGGTTCCTGAAACTTAAACAGACTTTCTCAGTATAGTTTGTCTGTTGTCAAGAGTCTCCCAGATCAGTTCTTTCAGCATTCTGAGACACTCTCCCATGGATTAAACAAACCTGTGACCATTCGTGCTGCCGTTCTCAGCTTACATTCAGTATCCCTTTTAGGCGTATATGGTACGGGTCCCACACATATGAGCAATATTCTAGAATTCGTAAGCAATCTCCTTTGTAGAGTGATTGCACTTCTCCAGTATTCTACCAATAAACCGAAGCCTACCATCTGCTTTACCCACGACTGAACCTATGTGATCATTCCACCTCATATCCCTGCAAAGTGTTACACCCAGCTATTTGTGTGAGTTGGTCGATTCCAGTTGTGACTCAATTGATTTTAGTTATAGGATACTACATTTTTTCGTTTTATGAAATGCAAAATCTTAGTTCTTAACTTTTAAAGCCAGTTTCCAAGCTCTGTTCCACTTTGAAATTTTCTCAAGATCTGACAATATTTATGCAGATTCTTTCAGATAGTACTTGATTGTAAATAACTGCATCATCTGCAAAAAGCTAGATTATACTATTAATATTGTCTGAAAGATCATTAATACACAACATGAACAGCAAGGGTCCCAATACACTTCCCTGAGGCACACCCAAAGTTACTTCTATATCTGACATTCTCTCTTCATCCAAGATAACATGCTGCGTCCTCTCTACCAAAACCTCCTCAATCCAGTCACAAAAATCACTTGATACCTCCCTATGATCGTACTTTATACAATAAGCGTAGATGTGGTACTGAGTCAAATGCTTTTCGGACATCAAGAAACATTGCATCTATTCGGTTGCCTTGAGCCGAAGCTTTCAGTATGTCATGCGCGAAAAGTGCAAGTAGGGTTCCACATGATAGACATTTTCTAAATCCGTGCTGTTTGCCATACTTATGTTTGAGCTTAGAGTATGTTCTAAGATTCTACAACGAAAACATGTCAGGGATATTGGACAGTAGTTTTGTGGATCACTTCTAATACTTTTTTGTAGACTGGTGTGACCTGTGCCATTTTCCTCGAACTGGGAACGGTTTTGTGTTCGAGGGATCTATGATAGATTATAGTTTGAAGGGGGATTAACTCAGCCACAAATTCAGTGTAGACTGCGACAGCGACTTCCGTCGGGACATGAAGCGTACTTAATACTGTTATTAATACTTATTCCATTCTTCTTTGCAGTGGTATGGCGCTAGTCTCTTGTGTTTTCCTTTGTAAAGGAACATTTGAAAATGGAATTAAGCATTTGGGCAAATGCTTTACTACCCTCAATTTCAGTTCCTGTCTCATTAGTGACTGGACACTAATTTTGCTTCCACTAACAACTTTAACATACGATCAGAATTTCTTTGGGTTCTGTGGAAGATCACTTGACAATATTCTGCTATGGCAGTCACTGAAGTAATCATGCATTGCCCTCTTGACAGCCAAAAGCGTTCATTCAGCATCTCTCTATCTGTAGCCCTACTCTTTTGTTTTCCAACTATTATGCAACAGTCTCTGTGTTTATTTAGCAGTTTCTTTGCAGCGACAGTATACCATGGAGGTTACCTCCCATTAGGAACTTTCTACTGATTACATACACTATGTGATCAAAAGTATCCGGACACTTGGCTGACTTCAAAGTTCGTGGCACCCTTCATCGGTATTGCCACAATTCAATATGGTGTTGTCTCACCCTTAGCCCTGATGACAGCTTCCACTCTCGCAGGCATACGTTCAATCAGGTGCTGGAAGGTTTTTTGGGGAATGGCAGCCCGTTTTTCATGGAGTGCTGCACTGAGGCGAGATATCGATGTTGGTTGGTGAGGTCTGGCACGAATTCGGCGTTCAAAACATCCCAAAGGTGTTCTATAGGATCAGGTCAGGACTTTGTGCAGGCCAGTCCATTACAGGGATGTTATTGTCGTGTAACCACTCCACTACATGCCGTGCATTTTGAACAGGTGCTCAATCGTGTTGAAAGATGCAATCGGCATCCCCTAATTGCTCTTCAACAGTGTGAAGCAAGAAGGTGCTTGAAACATCAATGTAGGCCTGTGCTGTGATAGTGCCACGCAAAACAACAAGGCGTGCAAGCCTTCATGAAAAATACGCCCACACCATACCACCACCACCACCACCACCACCGTTGGCCCTACACACGCTGGCAGATGACGTTCACCGGGCATTCGCCATACCCACACCATGCCATCGGATCGCCACGTTGTGTACCATGATTCAGCACTCCAAACAACGTTTTCCACTGTTCAATCGTCCATTGTTTACGCTACTTACACCAAGCGAGGCATCATTTGGCATTTATCGGTGTGATGTGTGGCTTATGAGCAGCCGCTCGAACATGAAATCAAAGTTTTCTCATCTCCTGCCTAACTGTCATAGTACTTGCAGTGGATCCTGATACAGTTTGGAATTCCTGTGTGATGGTCTGAATAGGTGTCTGCCTATTACACATTAGGTGCCTCTTCAAATGTCGGCGGTCTCTGTCAGTCAACAGACGAGGTCGGCCTGTACGCTTTTGTGCTGTACGTGCCCCTTCACATTTCCACTTCACTATCACATCTGAAACAGTGGACCTAGAGATGTTTAGGAGTATGAAAATCTCGCGTAAAGACGTATAAACAAGTGACTCCCAAAAAATGGTTCAAATGGCTCTGAGCACTATGGGACTTAACTTCTGAGGTCATTAGACCCCTAGAACTTAGAACTACTTAAACCTAACTAATCTAAGGACATCACACACATCCTTGCTCGAGGCAGGATTCGAACCTGCGACCGTAGCGGTCGCGCGGTTCCAGACTGTAGCGCCTAGAACCGCTCGGCCTCTTTGGCCGGCTCAAGTGACACCCAATCACCTGACCACGTTCATAGTCTGTGAGTCCTGTGGAGCACCCCATTCTACTGTCTCACAATGTCTAATGACTACTGAGGTCGCTGATATGGAGTACCTGGCAGTAGATGGCAGCAAAATGCACATAATATGAAAAACATATTTTTGGACGTTTACGGATACTTTTGATCACATAGTGTATCTTTATACTCGTTTTAGTTGTCTTTTGTACTTTGGTTATCATTGTGGCCACAACCGCTTTGTGGCCTTAATTAGAGTGAAAAGCTTAAAAGATGTTGCAGTTTGTGAACAACATATAAATCTGAAGAGAGAGAGAGAGAGAGAGAGAGAGAGAGAGAGAGAGAGAACTGTACGAACCAAACATGCGAAACCACACACTCTAAGTAAGAAATGAATAAACCATGGAATGGAATACATTTTAGTTTACAAATTAGAAGGTAACATTTGTTAATTGCAAGCCAAGTTCATGTTGCAGGCTACAATTGTTGGTCAGCGTGACCACCATCTGCATCCAAGATAGCCTGGAATCACACTAGATGTTCCATTTCACAACTGTTCACTGCACTTTAGGAATGGTGGGCCATGGAATATTCAGCTGTCCTGACCCTGCTCATGTATTGCTTGAAGATGTCACATTGTGTCCAGCATTCTCATCCACGGGGCCAGTAACTTCTTCAACAGTTTGTGGCAAAAATAGCTGTTAGCCTGTTTCAGAAGCAATTCCCAAATCTCCAGTTAATTTGAGCACTCTTCATTTATTTAATTTGTCAGTACTAATGAAGAGCAGCAGCACTATGCTACATATTTTGATAAAACTGGTTTACAAGTAAAGTCCTGTTCACTTTGTTCAGACTTATGTTGACTGTCTACAACTTTAATGCACACGAAAGCTTGCTTCAACCCTATGTTGCCATACCTGTACTAGCACCTAACAACATGTCATGTTACTGACACCACTAACAATGCAAATCTACAGCCTCAACAGCATCCCTATAACTTTGGTTACCCACATGATAAATAACTTTCCTCCAACACTGTCTCATGTAGTGAAAGTGTAACTATAAACATCCTGCAAAGACTGTTAAATAGAAGACTTTTGAAAAAGAGCCTGCAAGAATCTGTATGTCGAGCAAGTTACATTGCCCTTGAAGTTCTTTTTCGAGACAAGAAGACGACTTGGACAGGTGTCATGTTGTAAAAGAAAGTAATTATGTATTGAATTATATTGTGGTATTGGAAAAAATAAATTCTTTAAATTGTAAAAAATTGTTTTATAGGAAAGTAAATGTGGGAACTGCTAAGTGATGTATTATTGTTTTGTTACAGGCATGTCCAAAGCCAAAACCTGGATATCTGAATGTGCACTTGGTGGCACACACACATGATGATGTTGGTTGGCTGAAAACAGTGGACCAGTATTACTATGGAAGTGAGTAAAATTTTAAAATGCGTTGAACATCTGACTATATATATGATTCAATTTTCACCCTTTGCTCCATCCCCCTACCCTACTTTCTATTCCCCATCTCATTTTTAAGGGAAAAGTAAGGAAAAAATAGAGTATTTTTCATTTTACATAAACTATGGTTGTTTTTTATATACTCATATTTGTCACCTTGTAATACGAGTCAGTTTGTCAATAAAAATGAATTAGTTAAGTAAGGTAAGATATTAAAGTACCAAGCCACGAATTTTACAAGAGAAGTTCAGGTCACAGATTTTATGAAAAATATGGTTTTGACACAGTATTGTAATTTAAAGACATTTATCAGTATTCAGTATCCAGTTAATGGCTTCACCTGTAGTTTCTGGGAAATCACTCAATTTCCCAGAGTATCTTCTCTTGGATCACAGTTAGACAATATGCACCACAGTCTGCTACGCTGTTCCACAGTTACATTGATATGCGATGATTGTTCATGAGATTATGATTCACAAATGAAATGTCTTAAGAACTTCCTTTGTGTCATTTTCCAGTTAATCTGTACCAGTGGTCTTGAAATTTTCCTGTTTACATTTTATGTACTTTTTGTCATTTCAGTGCTAATGATACTGATGAAAGTGTGTGTTCTTCATTATATGAAAAACTGAGTACCCTGCATATACTAGCATATTTTTTCATAAATTATATTAATAATTGTGTTCTCGGTTGACATCATTTTGACTGCGTAACTTTTTCTCCCAACCGTAGTTCACAATTTTTTTCAGGCCAAATGCTTTTTTTTCCGATCAGCAGAGTGTTTTCTTTCAGTATTTTCTATTCAGTCATTTCCTTTTGTGTGTTTCTGATTTTTACAGCCTGTCTTAAACTATTAAGCATTAATGATGTTGGCATTCTTGTTTCTTCTTTTAATTCTTAAATGACTGCTCTTTTATTTCCATTTTTCTTCCATAGCATAATGTGTTTACAAATCTAACATCGTACAGAATATGAGTTGCACTGTAATAGAGTTAGTAGATGTGTGTGCCAACTTCGTTGCACTTGTCATGTACTACAATTTGCTCCTGCAAGAGAATTCACAGAGCAGGGTCTTTAACTTAATAAAAAATGGAAACTCAAACTATGCAGGAGTTTTGCTGCCTCTGCTAGGAACACATGGAGGATGATGCCATTAGGAATATAATGTTCTCTGATAGTTTCATTTTAAATGTTGATAACAGGGTTACCTAGCTGTCAGTCATATGGAGACAAGCCTCCAGTAGCTATAGCAGCATGTAATTTGCAGTAGACACTCAAAGAGTTTTAGGAAGCAGAAGTCCGAGAGGAAAATTGAGGAGGACAGGATTCTGCAGTTAGGTAGCAGTCACGGCTGAGACTAGGTAACGAGTACCAGGTCATGATCATTTTTAAAACAATTGTTGGCCTCAGTAAGGTGAGGGAGGACTTAGTAAGGATTTTAATAAAGAGGATCATGGTTGGGAATAGTTTTGTTAGGGACTAGGCTTATGGTAGGACAGTGACTTGGATAGGATTGCTACTCACTCAGACCATTAATGTTAATTTTATACAGGTGCTCCAACATTACATTAACAGTGCTTTGCAGCATGTGTTGGACTTAAGAGGGTGCTGATGACTACTGACAAGGCGCACACACTTTGATGGTACCAGTTGAATGTATCCTTAGCTCCAGCTAGGCCAAATTCTGGGATAATGTGTAGAAGAGCTAGACCTTTTTTTAAAATGAAATCGAGTAGAAGGTGTCTCTCCTGAGGAAAGCTCCTTTCGCACTGGAATAGATTTCAGTAAATGGGGACTGCAAATCAGAGGGTACAGCAATATTATTTCAGCAAAATATTAATGGAATTAAAGGAAAAATCAGTGAATTGCTAATAAATCTTGACACTGACATTTCTAGTATCTCAGAGCATTATTTACTGGGTGAAGAAATACAAAGGCTTTCTTTGGAGGGATACATCTTATGATTTCTATACAGAGAGTTTGTTGCAGAAGAGAAGAGGAATCATTTAGGTCAAATGTAAGGACCCATTGAAAAGAACTTATATATAAAACATTGCACTGACAAAATATTTGAAGTGAGTCCAGGAGTGTTTAAATTTTCTTGGAAAAAACTTTTCCTTAGAGGCCTCTCAGATCTCTAGTTTAGACTATAGGGTTGTCCTCTCCAGACTGTGCTAGGCTGGATTCTTTAGAGGAACATGAGACTGATTTTATGTGGGGATTGCAATATAAACTCTCTGACTAATTCTCCAGAAAAATGAATGTTAATGGATTTATTTGAATCTTACAACCTGATACAGATAATGTACTTCCCAGCTGAAGTTCACGGGAACAGCAACATGATCATATTATTACCTATTTGATGGGCACAATGTGAGAAAAATTAGTAACAGTCAGATCATGATGCACAGATGGTAATACAGGGAAGAATCAAGGCAAGTCATATCCCAAAGTAGTAAACAAAAGATTGTAATGCGAACACTTAGTCAGTCTTGTGGGGCTAAGTTGGCAAGAAGTCTGCGCTGCAGAAGACCTGAATGATTAATATAATAAATTTATTCAGATCCTTATCACTTGTTTTAATAGTAGTTCCTCTTTTAAAAAAATTGCAGGCACATATGCAGTGCTAATAAGCAACCTCTTTGGATAACTAATGACATTAAAATAATAGGAAGAAATAAAAGCTTTATCATAATATGAAGAACATTCGGAGCTTGGTAACAGAATTTCAGTACAAATAATACTGAAAGGTGCTGAGTAATGTAATCAGTCAGGCTACATATTTACTTGTACAAATAAAAGTTTCATTTTACTTACCAATTATTGACTTGAAGCAAATGTTAAATATTTCGCACAATTCTGGTGGATCACTAATAACTTCATTCTCACACAAAGAAGGTGTAATACGATGAGCACCTATATTCATAAATGACCATATAGTTTTAATACCAGCCCATGAGCTTCCTATTCCTCTTGGCGTAATATATTGTTTTATATATTACGCCAAGAGAAATAGGAAGCTCATGGGCTGGTATTAAAACTATATGGTCATTTATGAATATAGGTGCTCATCGTATTATACCTTCTTTGTGTGAGAATGAAGTTATTAGTGATCCACCAGAATTGTGCGAAATATTTAACATTTGCTTCAAGTCAATAATTGGTAAGTAAAATGAAACTTTTATTTGTACAAGTAAATATGTAGAACTTTTGAAATCTGGTATTCTGACGCAACTAAATCACATACAGCTACAGGAAACAAACAAAGACAAAACTGAATTAGTCATTGCACCATTAAAGAGTAAAAACTCCCAAGGGTTTACCCCCAGGGGTCACAGATCTTTTTTCTGAGTATATTCTTGGCTACCATGGCACCCTGGCCCTTGCAGTGCTACTTACCTTTCCATGCTGCAAGTCTGTCCTACTGTTCTTTGTTCCCCTCTGCCTTTCCATTGGGTTTTTGGTGTCAGTCATGCTTCAATTTGATTTATTATTTTGGACACTCATTTTTCTCTCTTCCAGCACTTTCTACAGCTTTTCATCCTTCACTATATAGTCACCATTGTTGGGTTTGACCTACAATTCCTCTTCTAAGTTTTCCAGAGGTGTGGATCATGCATTAAAGGTTACAGACTGTGGTCTACATTCCATCTTTTGTGCCTTCCTATTTTTGCAACCTTCCTTTCTAGCAAAAGTATACACCAAAACCCAACATGGTAGCCATCCTCATGTGGGAGGGGGTGGGGGCACAGGCATATGGCTCGTATTTGGCCATTGATCTTTGCCTGGTTCTCTCCCCTCCATCCATTGGAGAGCCCATGTGACCTGTGTGACAGTGACTATTTTCTGGTCTCCCTCCCTCTGCATCACTTATTCAGGTGTCCATCCAGATGGGCTCTCAACAATGCTGACTGAGATGCCTTTGCCTCTGTCATTACCCTTAGCACAATACCACATGGAGGTATCAATATGGCTGTCCAGAGCACAACCACACACAACGCAACACGACACAACACAACACAAACACCTATCAGTCCATCGCCAATGCCACATCCTAGACACTTTTGACTGTATCTGAAGTGAGAGTGAGTAGCCATCGCAATGGGCAACAAAGCGTGTTTGCCCCGATACGAAAATGGGCAAACACCACACTGAGGTGAACATCTATCACCCATTAATCTCACTAATATTCAATTTGCTCAAATGTATGGTGAGTCAGCAGCTATGTTGATACCTTGAGGCCTGGGGTCTTTTGGTTCTGTCCCAAAGCAGTTTTTTTCCAAGACTATTCTACTGCAGACAGTTTAGTGTGTCTAGAGTCTGCCATGCAGACAGCTTTTGCCTGGTGTCAACATCTTATCTGTCTTCTATGACACTACATGGTGTCCTCACATACTCACCACATGGTGTCATCACATACTCATTACCTGACATTAGTGGAGTCTCCAGGCCCCACACCATGTTTTTGTCTGTAACTATCCTCTCTGGGTTCAGATTAGTGCTTCCTGCAGTATCTGTCATATACAAGAGAATAGAGCCCTGCAAGGCTCTTTATTGAGTGTTCTCCTTTTTCTAGTGGCTACCAACGGTCCATCTGCAGCTGTGGGATCTACAGTGTTATCTTCTCTGTATGCTGATGATTTTTGCATTCACTATGGTTTTTCCATTGTGGGTGTTGCTGAACACATGCTTCAGATTTTCAGCTGCCAAGATGTGCATCATGCACTTTCACCACCTTCATACTGTCCGTCCACAAGCAGAACTCTACCTCAGCAACCAGTTGCCCAGTGTGGAGGAGTGTTATCACTTTTTGGGACTGGTCTTCAATGTTCGGTTGACACACCTTCCCCATGTTTGTCAATTTAAGCAAATTTGTTGGCCACACCTTTATATTCTGCTGCCTCAGTAACACCACCTGTGGCATAGACCACTCTGCACATTTGCAAAAATTACTAGGCTCTTATCCTGTTCCATCTTGATTGTGGGAGTCTGGTATGTGGCCTGGCATCACCTTCAGGATTGCAAATGCTGTACCTGACACACCATTGTGGTGTCCAGTGTGTGATGGGTGCCTTATGAACCAGTGCTGTGAACAGTCTTCTCCCAGAGGCTGGGGTCCCTTGACAACAGATTAGATGGCAACCACTGCCCAACTATGTGATAAACATGTTCTGTGGCCTTGAGCATCCAAAACACAATGTCCTCTTTCTTGATAGGGAGATCTCTCTCTCACAACACAGGCTCTGATCTGAATTCTAACTTTCTCCACAGTTGGCTCAAGTCAGGGAGCAATCACATATACCCCCACAATGTGTACCCCTTTCAAATCTGTCATGACCTCTCGTTTGGACTGAAAATCTCTTTTAAGCTCATTGTTTTTTGACACCTGTTCCTGGCCACCCTTGATGCATTTCCAAGTTCAGAAGTAGTACACACTGATGGCTCTATGGTTGACAGATGAACTGGTTTTGACTACACACATACAAGATGCAGTGAACAATGTTACCTGCTGAAGGAATGCAGTGTATACACCGCAGAAATGATGGCCATCACTCAAGCCCTCAGTCATGTTGGTTCTTGCACCGAGAGGTGTCCTCAATCATCAGTGACTCCCTGAGTAACCTTCAGGCAAGTGGTCAGTGCTACCCTAGACACCTGTTGCTCATGACTATCCAGTATCTCCTTTCTGACCTCCATTGAGCTGAATGGTCGATCCCAAGGAATGAACATGCTGACATGTTGGTCAAATTGACTGCCAGGATGCTGACTTTGGATATGGGGTTACCAAAACTGGACCGTCGGTTGACTCAGCACTGTCAGTTGTTTGAGGCTTGGAACATGGATTGCTGTGCCCTCCTCTCTCCGAACAAACTGTGAGCAGTAAAGGGGACCCTGGCCATGTGGCAGTCTTCCCTTCCTGGCTCTCACAGGGAATCTGTTGCCACACTTGGCTGACCCCTAGCGATATCCTCCGAGAGGGCTTGCCACTCTTTGGCAGGTTCATGCTTGGCTACCACAGGGCCCTAGCCTTTGCAGCATTTTTTCCCTTCTGGGCTGTGTGTCTATCCTCTTGCTATTCTTTTTGCCCTCCATTGGGGAACACATCGGGGGTATTCTTGGGAATATTCTGCATTCTGTCGCTGACATGTAAATAGTCTCACCTTTGTTTTTTGCTCCCTTTTTCTTTCTTTGTTTTGCTTTACCTTTCTTTGTTCCCCTTCTCCTCTCGTTCCTCCGCTTTGGCGTTTGAGGATCCCCTTTTCTCTTCTTCTTCCCAGTGCACTCCTGAAGGCTGGCCCACTCATCTGATGCGTAACAGGTGAGTTGACAGGTAGGGTTTGCATGTACCCCCTGGTACAGGCCAGGCCCAAGGAGGGGTGATTACCTGAGATGTAGCCTTCCCAAACTGCTGATTGGTCCCTCCACCAGGTGTTCAGGAGGTGTGACCTGAGAGGTGAACAATCACCTAAGGCAGGTGTGCCCCCTTGTGAAGGGGGCCTCCAGTTGGAAGCAGTGTGCCATTGGAGATGCTGGCAATCATCGTCCCACTCAACTTCTACAAAACGTAAATGCAACGAGGCTAATGATTCAAAGACCCTATCCACTGCACCACGATTCCTCGTGGTCTCACTGAAGATGGTCAGTCCTTTGCCATGGTAAATCCGTTCATTATTCAGAAGTGTAGATGCAATTGCTGACCCTGTGAAACTCTGCTCTCGTTTACACAATGGCAGTTTGCTTTTGGAGACCACTTCTGATTCTCAAGCACAACAACTGCTTGCTGCCTCACTTCTCCACAGTTACCCAGTTTGTGTTGAGACCCACAGAACTTTGAATTCTTCCTGTGGTGTAATTTACACCAGGCTGCTCGACAGTCTAACCAAGGCTGAAATACAATCTTCCCTCTCAGATCAGGTCGTCATTGCTGTTCATCATGTAATGAAGAATGTAGATTCCTGCTTACTGCCCACACGCTCTCTTTCTCACATTTGAAAGAGTGGTGCTTCCATCCACGCTCAAAGCAGGCTATGAAATTATCACCGTCTGGCCATACATTCTGAACCCGATGCTCTGCTACCAGTGTCATCATTTTAATCACACTAGAACGTCTTGTTGACATCCAGTCAAATGTGTCACCTGTGGTAGGGATGCGCATGAGGGTGATTGTCCACCTCCTTTTTGCTGTATAAACTGCAATGGTGGACATGCTGCCTCATCTCGGGAATGCCCAGTGTATCTTGATGAGCAGGCTGTTAAAGAGACCCAGGTCAAAGAAATGTGCCTTATCCAATTGCTCGCAAGTTACTGGCTAATTGCAAACCCTATGTTCTCCCATCTAGTACCTATAGTTCTGCTCTTGTTATCCCTTGCTCCATGAAGGACACGGTCAACCTCCAATCAGCTCTGAGGTTGTGAAATCACCCAGTGTCAAGGTAGCATCCTCGTCCCCCCGTCCAGCTGTGCAACAAGCCGTCAAACTCTTGCCTCCAGGGGCGAAACCCCCACCTACACAAGCAGTAGGCCAGGAAGGAAAGTAGGAGTACCCGTGAAGACTTCCTCTGTCCCTCCAGCCAAACACCACCTGAGTCTTCATCTAACTGGAAAGGCTTGAAGAAGTCCTCCAAAGGCAAACAGTCCTCTCCTTCACCACCTCGAAGATCCTCTTCAATGGTGTTGGCATGTGATAACCTTAGTCCGGCCAGCCTCTGTGTTGCCGGTGTGCACCAACAACCATTTTTCGCTGTTGGACTTCACAGGCCAACCACACAAGCAAGCTGATGCTTCTGTGGACCCCATGGAGCAGGACCCTCCTGCTTCTGTGCCCTGTAGTAGCGCCTCTTCCCCAGCTGTCACTTGGCAGCCCACTAGGTGACACCTCCTCATCTTGACTCACCTCTAATGGAACGTTTGTGGTCTTTGGTCCCACAGAGAGGATTTACAGATGCTTTTAGCATTGCAGCACCCCCTTGTACTCTGCCTTCAGGAAACGAAATTGTGTCCTCACGACTACTTTGAGCTTCTACATTTCTTACTGATTCATTTTCACCTTTCCCCTTAGGTCGGCATTCCCTCTCATGGGGGCATCATGCTGCTCATATGGGATGACATTCATAGTCAACCTATCTCGCTGACTACCAATCTTAAAGCTGTGGCAGTTCACCTTTTCCTTCCCCACCTGACTTTTGCCCTGTGTAGTATATATGTCCCTCCATCATTCGCTGTCACTAGGGCAGGCTTCCTTCATCTTTGTTCTTTCTGACACCTACTCAAGCAACCATTTCCCGTGTGCTATCCATTTGCTGACCTCTACCCCACCCGCGTGCATGCCTAAATGGCAGCTTCCTAGTTCTGACTGGTAACTTTACTCCTCCATGGTGACCTTCGAAGAACCATATTTCCCCAGTTGTGATGACCAGGGTGAATATCTCACAACAGTTATCCTTACTGCTGCAGAACGTTCCATCCCCCACACTTCCTCTCTACCATGTCATGTCCCAGTCCCTTGGTGGACTGAGGCATGCCATGATGCAATTCGCTCACGTAGATGTGCTCTCCGCCTTTTTAACCGCCATCCTATGCTGGCAAACTGCATTCATTATAAACAGATGTGTGCAAAGTGTCGTCACATTCTTTGGGATAGCAAAATAGCTAGCTGGATTTCATTCACTAGTTCTTTTAACAGTTCCACACCTTCCTCGGTTGTATGGGCCAATCTCTGGTGGCCCTCTGGAACCAAGATCCATTGCCCAATTTCTGGCCTGACAGTCACTGACAATGTCAACTTGGACCCTATTGCTATCTCCAACACTTTGGGCTGTCATTTTGTGGAAGTTTCGAGCTCTTCCCACTATCACCCTGCCTTCATCCATCAGAAACGAGCAGAGGAGGCTCGGGCGATACCCTTCTCTTCTCCAAATCATGAGGGCTACAATGCCACCTTTACTATGAGGGAGCTAGATCGTGCTCTCAGTTCATCCCGATCCTCCGCCCCAGGGCCAGACGTCATCCACATTCAGATGTTGCAGCACCTTTCTCTTGTGGGCAAGCACTATCTGCTTAACATGTATAACTGCATCTGAGCAGAGGGCACATTTCCTGGATGCTGGCATGAAGCCACCGTCCTACCCATACCTAAGCCCGATAAGGACAAAAACCTTCCTTCTAGCTACCACCCCATCTTTCTTACCAGCAGTGTTTGCATGGTAATGGAACGTATGATTCAAGCCCTGCTGGTGTGGTGGCTCGAGTCTCGACATTTACTAACGAATGCACAGTGTGGATTTAGAGCAATGTGTTCTGCACTTGACCATCTCATTACTTTGTCCACACATGTCATGAATGGTTTTCTGTGGAAATCCCAGACTATGGCCATGTTTTTTGACTTGGAGAAGGCCTAAAACACCTGCTGGAGAACAGGTATCCTTTGTACTCGTTACACATGGGGCTTCTGTGGGCACCTGTCCTGTTTTCTTTGAGCATTTTTACAAGACCGAGTTTTCAAATGGTGTGCCTCAGGGTTCTGTCGTGAGCGTCATCTTCTTTGCTATCGCCATTAACCCTATAATGGCCTGTCTCCCACTGGGCATCTCTGGCTCTGTTTTTGTAGATTTTGCCATCTATTGTATTTGGACCTGTCTTACTGAGCAACGTCTGCAATGCTATCTTGATCATCTTTACTCCTGGAGCATTGACAATGGCTTTCGCTTTTCCCCTGACAAAACTGTCCGTATGAATTTCTGGTGGCGCACATGGTTTCTCCCAGCATATCTTCATCTTTGGCGGGTTTCCATTCATTGAAACTATGAGATTTCTGGTGCTCCTGCTCGATAGGAAACTCTCTTGGTCCTCCCATGTGTCTTACCAGGCAGCCCGCTGTATGCGGTCCCTCAGTCTCCTACATGTCTTCAATGGCACTACCTGGGGTGCTGATTGAGCCACTCTCCTCCATTTGTACCGGTCCCCTGTCTGTTCGAAACTAGACTATGGGTGCTTTGTTTATGTGTCTGCATGTCCATCCCTCTTATACGCTGTCTCAACACTATCCACCATCATGGCATCCATTTGGCTAGGGGTGCTTTTTACACCAGCACGGTTGAGAGTCTGTATGCTGAAGCGGCTGAACTACCACTGTCCTGCCTCCATTACTTTCTCCTCAGCAGGTGTGCATGCTGTTTGTCTTCCATGCATGGCCACCCCTCCTATGCCTCCATCTTTGATGATTCCTTTGACTGTCAGTATGGGCTTGTCCCTCTTCTGTTACGTCCTGGAGTCCGCTTTCACCACTTGCTATGATGGGTTAACTTCACACTACCTGCAACACTCCCAGTGTGTGTGAACCCTTCACCACCTCGGCATTGTGAAGCAGCCCATGTTAACCTTGGCCTTCATTCACTTCCTAAGGACACTACACCAGCCTCGGTCTATCATGTCCAGTTTCACGACCTTCGCGTGGAACTTCGCAATAGTACCTTTGTCTACACTGATGGCTTTCGGACTGACCGTGAGGTCGGGTGTGCCTTTGTCATTTGCACCCGTGTCTTTCGATATCAACTTCCGGCACACTCATCGGTATTTACAGCTGAGCTCTTCGCCTTGTATCAGGTCACGGAGTACATCCGGCAGTACAGTCTTTCCAGTTGTGTCCTCTGCTCAGACTGACTCACTGCCCTCCAGAGTCTATGTGCGCTGTACACAGCTCATCCCTTATTGCAGCGGGTCCAGGAAAACTGTCACTTGCTCACTCTTCATGGAGCCAGTGTCATGTTTCTGTGGGTCCCTGGTCATGTTTGTCCACCAGGAAACAAGGCTGCTGACACTGCTGCCAAGGCTGCAGTTCTCGTACCTCAGCCCGCGAGTACCTATATTCCATCCGATGATCTCTGCGTTGCCGTCTGTCAGGAGGTGGTGTCCCTTTGGCACTGCCAATGGTCCTCTCTTCACGGGAATAAGCTTCGGCTTATTAAGCCTCTCCCAGTGCCTTGGACGACCTCCTCTCGGCCCTCCCACTGGGAGGAGATTATTTTAACTCGTCTGCGTATTGGGCACTGCCTTTTTAGCCATTGTCATTTGCTAAGTGGTGCTACCCCACCACTTTGTACACATTGCGCCCAAATTTTAATGGTCTGCCACTTCCAACAATTTAAGTTCCAGCTTGGGTTTTCCATCTGTTTGATCAGCCGGTTTAGTGAATGGCGCGTGGGCTGTCGACCGCGTTTTACTTTTTATCCACCGGAGCAATATGGCACAGGCCATTTAATTTTTAGTTTTGGCCCTCCATTTCTGGAAGGTGTTTTTTTAGCCCTTTTTCGACATGCCGGTTTTTAGCTGTCTCCTATTCTGTCCATTGGGACTGATGTATAGTCGTTTAACTCCTCCTTTTGTTCGTGATCTATAGTTTGACTAGGGCGCGTATGACCCCAGTTGTTTTTTGCCCTAAAGCAAAACAAAATAAAAATCTTAGCAATATGTTATGATGTGAGGATCCATCCCACTGTCAGTGTGGTGTCTATCTAATGGTGGCCCACATCCTACAGGACAGCCCTAATTTGGCAACCTCTCAGTGAAACCTTAAGCTTGCTGGCACACTGCCTCTGGTGCTAGTGGACTACTGGACTACACCAATGCAGCTAATCTGGTTTAATGTTTTACCTTTGAAGGTGCTTTCTACTCCTCTTTGTGGGATAGGTCACATTGGCCTTGCCAACCATTTCAGGGATTGAAGGGGTCCATAGCCAGCTCCAAAACACAGTACCATTGGCTGCCCTTGCTTGATTGTCTGACCTGGCTCCTGCCCTTTCATCTTTTTAAATTATTCTTATTTTTTTATTTTGTCATTGGTTTACTGTCTCATCATCATTGATCTCTTTCCTGAGATTTTATCAGCTTGTCTGTGTTGCAAGTTTTTCTTGTGGTATTAGAGGGTGAGGAAAACTGGCAGGATGCAGAGGGTGCATCTACCGTTGCATTAACATGTCCTGGTGGCTTCGAGCTGCTTTCTGAATGGCAACTTACCCACCTTCACCTTCTTACACCCCTCTCTCACTTCTATACTTGCTTCTCTCTTTTGGTATAATTGATTCTTAGTTACATTCAGGTTTCTCAGGATTTGTCTTCTGTATCTTTCCTCTCCAATAGCTTTTCACAGCTTGAAGCATATAGGATGTAGAGGCTGAGACCTGGTAGTTTGGTCCTTTTAACGTTTCAGTTCAACCCAAAGGGAATGATAAAATTTCAGGTAGGATTATGAAGACTATGTAACATACATTAGTTCTGTACTGCTCACCTGTGCAAGGAGTCTTTCAGATGTGCTTCAGTTTTCTGACAAATTGGAATACTCGTTAGAAAAACCACATTATAAAAAAGGTGAAAGAGATAATGTAGAGAATTACTGGTCTTTTTTATTTGCTACCAGTGTTTTCAAAATCTTTTGAGAAACTAATGAATATGAGCACACCTCAGTACACATAATATGCTGCCAGAAACGTTTTTAGCATTTTTATGTAAGTTTAATAAACACGACAGAGGCACATAACAGAGACTCGTCAATAATATATTCTTCGTCATTATTTACAACAATCTGCTGATGCTTGGGATAACTTTCTGATTGTGCAACTGTAGAAGTCACATGGTTTTGAGGCGAAGAACTCCTCGAGCCATATTAGGAGTGTGTTTTCATCTCGAATGGAAATTCCTTGTAGGTTGTTCGATAGAGCGTGGGAAAGGTGAAAACCTGTGGGTGCAAGATCAGGTGAATAAGGTGGGTGTGGAATGACTTCCCAACTCAATACATGTGTAGTGCTTTTTGTTGGTTTAGCAGAAAGCGGGTGGGCATTATCGTGGAGTAGTATCACTTGACACGGTCGTCCTGGTCATTGTTCTTGGATTGCATCTGCAAGGCGTCTCAGTTTTGACACGGTCGTCCTGGTCATTGTTCTTGGATTGCATCTGCAAGGCGTCTCAGTTGCTAACAGTAAATATCAGCAGTGATGCATAGATTCATAACATTATTTTTTGTGGGTGTATGCAGGTCTCTGTATGGGGAGTTGTTGCTTTGTTTGGTCTCCCTTTCTTTCCTTATGTTAGCATAAAGACACAATTTCTTGTCACCAGTAATGATACAAGATAGGAATGGCTTGTGTTGTTCACAAGTCAATTGATGACAAGCAGAGATGCACATGTGGTTACGTGCTGACATTTGTGTTTTTGGCTCAGAGCATGTGGTACCTGTGCACCTGATTTTTGAACCTTTCTGATTGCATGCAAGTGTCGCACAATGGCAGAATGAACACAGTTCCACATTTGCCAGTCCTTGAGTACCCTGATGTGGATCATTGTGGATTAATGCATTTAAATATCTCCATCAAAGCCAGAAGGTCTTCCTGAACGAAGAGAGTCACTATGTCAAAACTGTGGTGTCACCGTCAGACACCACACTTGCTAGGTGGTAGCCTTTAAATCGGCCGCGGTCCGCTAGTATACGTCGGACCCGCGTGTCGCCACTGTCAGTGATTGCAGACCGAGCGCCACCACACGGCAGGTCTAGAGAGACTTCCTAGCACTCGCCCCTGTTGTACAGCCGACTTTGCTAGCGATGCTACACTGACAAATACGCTCTCATTTGCCGAGACAATAGTTAGCATAGCCTTCAGCTACGTCATTTGCTACGAGCTAGCAAGGCGCCATTACCAATTTATATTGAGCTTCTTATTACTGTACCATCAGACCGATGTTCTACAGTTATGGATTAAAGTTAAGTATTACATCAACTACGTACTTTATTTGCTACTAAAAATTCCCTTAACTGTTCCAGACCTCACGCCAGTCTGCGTGTAATTAAACGTGTGCATTTCGGCCTCCTCTAGCAACACGGTGTTGGCTCTTCTGCCAACACAGCAAAAACGATCCTCCTTAAAACAAGAAAACCATTTTCTTGCTGTGCTCCATCCAATGGCATTATCCCCGTATGTGGCACAAATGTTTCTGACTGCTTCCATTGCTATCACCCCTGAACTCGAATTGAAGAATGTGTCAGAAATGTTCAGATTTCTCCCCTTATATCCCATTTTCTAGTGTACACGGCTCCACTCAGTTTAAAGTTCAGTTTCTTGTGCAGAAATTGTCTCTCACAATTAACATAGAGGCTTGTCTACTTTGCTCACTTTCACTCTTATTATCATATGCAGCATTATATTTTTGGGCAACTCTGTGCTCACCTAGAATATTCGTAACCCAGAAATGGGCAATCAGTCTTATGTGAGGTGTGAGTTCATGAATTTTGTGTATGCTGTTGTTCCGGTATCTTGCAGTTATATATGTATGGGGACAGCAGAGGAAGAATTCCAACATTCATTCATTGAACACTAGGGGGAAAAACAATATGCACTTGAATCACGCTTCCTTAAGCACTGTATGGAAAAGTTTGTGCTGTTTCGCTGGTTTCATTTTCAACAGGCTTCCAGCAGAACTGAAAATACAGAGTGCTAAACCCCAAGTATTCAGATCCAAGTGGAAAGATTTCCTGTTGGCACACTTGTATACTGTACAAAAGTTCCTCTTGGTAGTTGAGAATTTTCTCTGCAATGCGTTCTTTATTCCTATACATTCATTCTTGTGTTTAATTAATTCTTTGTTCATAAATTTTGTAATCAACAAATAACTTTGGGTCACATAGTTCCAAGGAAACTGATAAATAAATAAATATAAAATGCACTGCAAGCAGCTATGGTATTACTCCCCACATTATAATTTATAATTATACCTGTATGCTGTTCACCAAGGCAGTTATGAAGCATTTTCATTGATCTCAAGGTAAAAGTGATTTTACATTTTGGAAAAAAAGGAAAAAAAAAGAAAAAAAATTGTCTAACTATTGGATTTTTTTGACATCGCTATTGACACCTGGCTGAAGGCATGCAGACAACTTAATTTACCTCATACGGAAAGACATATGACTTGTATTAATGAAAATTCTAGTAGACAACCTTCCTGTCTTGATAACATTGTTACCAATATTCAGCAAATCAGTAAGGTCTTAGGTTGTTTAGGATGTGTGTTAATTTTTTAAATCAGATTATAAGGGTATGAGGTTAAAAAAAGAAAAACTAAAATATCTGTATTGTAATGAAATGATGACACTGATAATTACAGGTCAGTTTAAGACGCTAGCATGGAATAGTGTCATTGAAAATGCCCTTCTTGAGGATGCACTCCCAGATATACCAAAAAAGTATTATTAAAAAAAAAAACTGCTGGAAAACATGATCTCACTCCTGTGCATAAATGTTCCACACCTGAACTACAGAGGCTCAGAACTCCAGTATATGTGTTCCAGAGAAAATGAGCTGCATAAGGCTCAAAAACAACTACAGAGCAGAAATAGACTATCCATCCAACAGCAAGACAAATACCCAAAACTAAAATTATTCCAACAGCTTCCTGAGTCGTTTTGAATACACATTTTCTACGTTTTGATAGAAAGAGATTATGTCATTATCATAGCTGTATCAAACTAAAATCACTCAAAACAAGAGGACATGAAATTTTATGGTCTCTCTCTCCAGTTTTGTGATTAAAAACAGTGAATATAATAGCACATCTGCTGTGCCTGATGATTATGTGGATAGTTAGAAGTGACTGTTTCCCTTCACCCTTAAAAATTAGAATTGCTATGCCTTTAAACCAAACAGATAATGTATCATATTGTAACAGGCGCTGCCCAGTCTCTTTTGTACAGATCCTTTGAAAAGTAGTAGAGTACTGCTTGCAGTTACAAATTTGTTAACATGTTTACAAATAAAATTCTATGTGATTTGTTGACATAGAAAATATTCTATCATGCACAATTCCTTTGCAGAAAATAGAATTATTTGAGATAAAAAATTAGCTGAATTTGTAGAGTAAACAGTAAAGAGGCACAGTCACACATATATCAAAAAACTAAAAATTGGCTACAAGCGAGTAGGATTTGCGCGCTGAGGGTTCTGTGCAAACTTATTTTTTGTGTATGTGTCATTGAGAACCTAGATTCACAGTATGGATGGGTTATATACAGAATCTCAGCATCTCAACTGTTTTTACCTGTTTTCAATGCAGAAATTGGCAATATATCTGTCCTGGGGAAATCGAAGACTTTGTCAGAATCTCTACTGTAGTTTCTCAGATTAGCCCGGACACATAGAGGGAGGAGAGGGGGGGGGGGGGAAGGGGGGTCTTTAGTTGTATATGTAGATGTTGAAGATTTAATAAAATATTTAATTAAATATTTTTTTTACTTACTGCAACATGAGTGTAATGCAGTAATGTTTGTCCATTATGCTTTTGACAAATGGTGAATGCATTAATTTTCTTATGGCAAAAAGATATTTTTTATGTGATGCATTTAAAATTTAACAATTTTCAGATTTTTGCTTCACTTGTACTGCGAAGCCTTGCTTCTTGCTATATTTTGTGATTCTAGGCCACTGGTTGAGTGTTTTCAAGTATCAAAATATGTAACATATATGGCCGTATCTTGTGATTTAACAGGCATATAAGCTTAAAATTTTTGCACAGCCAAGGGACCGTAGAGCTTAGTGACATAAATTTGAACTTGATACCTGTGCCTTTTCCTGGGAAAAAGGGTTTTCAGTAATCAGATAGATGGACAACAAAGTGTTTCTAAAAGGGTTCCATTTTTACAGAATTAGTCACAGAACCCAAAAAATTCCAACAGTTATATTCCTCTGTATTCTAAATTGCTTAATATGTTCTACAGAAAACTACTATGAGACCCATAAACTGCAGCAGACTATTCATCATGACAAATGCCAAAAACAGCTTATTGACACCGCAGCTATTGGATTTTAAAACTGCGCATGCGAGTGCCCCCCCCCCCCCCCCCCTCCCTCCATGCCACACACACACACACACACACACACACACACACTTTGATTTACTACTACGAGGGTTGGAACTTAAATAGTGGCAACACTGCTGTGGAGACAGTATCCAATCGAATCTTCTATTGTTGCTGTTTGCACACGTTGTTGACATACCTACCTTACCTCCGAACAAATGGACTCGCCCCTCCCACGTCACCAGCATGTGCACAATCGAGGGGAGCACAGTCAATTGTGAGTGAGCAGTCTAACATAATGGTGTCACTATGTATTCGAAACAGGAACAACAGAGTTGGATCAAGATTGAATGTGCCATAGGTCGTACAGCCCAACAGTGTCATCAAGGTCTCCAGGAGGCATGCGGGGAATCGGCATTGCCAAGTGGCACATTGGGTGAATGCCTTCAATGAAGGTCGGCAAACTGTGGTGGAAATGCAGCAGGCAGGTCATCGTAGTGTCTCTGAAGAAGAAGTGCATGCTGTTGCTGCATTAGTGGACTGTGATTGGCGCCATACAATTTGTGAGATCACCCACAAAACCAGATTAGCGCATACAACTGTACTTTGCATCGAGAAGGAACGCCTGGTCATGGAAAAATTGCATCACGATGTGTTCCGCATGACTTGACGGAGATGCAGAAATGGACGTGTTACGATGCTGCTCAGACGCACTTGGAGTGCTATGAACATGGAGGAGAGGCTTTCCTACACCGTATCGTAACACTGGATGAGACATGGGCCACATCGTACAAGCCAAAACTAAAACGCCAATCTAACAAATGGTGTCATTATGGATCGCTGCAAAAGTCGAAAGTGCATCAGAGCCCCAGTATGGTGAAAGTTATGGCGATTCTTGTGTACAAGTGTGATGGTGTTATCCTAGTGCGTTACATTCCTCCCCTGCAGACCATCAGTGCACAGTATTACTGTTCATTTTTGGAGCATCACCTGTGACCAGCTTTGCAAAAAAAGCGGTGACACTTTCTGTGCAACCACCCGTCATTTTGCATGACAATGTGCAGGCGCATAAGCACAAGCTGTGGCTGCTCTGTTCAGTCAATGGGACTGGGAAGTACTGTACCATCCACCATATTCCCCAGACTTAAGTCCTTGTGACTTTGATTTGATTCCGAAGATGACGGAACCACTTTGTGGCATTTGCTTCAGAACTGTTCCAGAGATTCAACAGGTAATAGACTGCTCCATTCGCACTATCAACAGAACAGGCTTTGCTAACAGTATACTACACCTTTTATGTCACTGATAACTGGTTCTACACAATGCTGGTGACTACTTTGAAGGACAGTAACAGGTGCAAACACGTAACTTTTTTGTATCGGTTGTGAATAAATAGTTGCCACTATTTAAGTTCCAACTCTCATATTTAACATTTTGACAGCTGTCACATGATGTATAAATGAGTACATTCAGAAACAGCACCTACTGAAAATGACTCGGAGGAAAGGCGTTGTATTTAGTAGAGAAATTCAGAAGGTGTCCTAAAGATCTACATCTACACTCTGTAAACACCATGAGGTGCATGGCAGAGGGTACATCCCAATGTACCAGTTATTAGGGTTTCACTATGTTCCATTCACATAAGGAGCGTGGGAAGAATGATTGTTTGAATGCCTCTGTGTGCGCAGTAATTATTCTGATCTTATCCTTGAAATACCTATGTGAGCAATATGTAGGGGTTGTTGTATATACATAGAGTACTCATTTAAAGATATTTCTTGAATGTTAATAGACCTTCTCGGGATATTTTACGTATGCTTTCAAGAGTCTGCCAATTCAGTTCCTTCAGCATCCCTCTGACACTCTTCCATGGATTAAACAAACTTGTGACCATTCATGCTGCCCTTCTCAGTATATGTGCAATATCCCCTGTTAATCCAATTTGGTACTTCAATATTCTAGGTTGGGTTGCATGACTGATTTGTAAGCAATCTCTTTTGTACATTGATTGCACTTCCCCAGTATTCTACCAATAAACCAAAGTCTATCACCTGGTTTAACCACAACTGAACCTATATGATCATTTCATTTCATATCCCTAAAAAGTGTTACCTCCAAGTATTTGTATGAGCTGGCCGACTCAGTAGTGACTCATTGATATTATAGGATACTACATTATTTCATTTCGTGAAGTGAAGTGCAAAATTTTACATTTTTGAACATGTAGAGCAAGTTGCCAATATTTTTACCACGTAGAAATCTCATCAAGACCTGATTGAACATTTATGCAGCTTTTCTCAGATAGTATTTCATTATAGGTAACTACATAATCTGCAAAAAGCCTCATGTTACTATTAATATTGTCTGCAAGGTCATTAATATACAACATGAACAGCAAGGGTCCCAACACACTTCCCTGGGCCACACCTGATAAGTACTCTCCATCCAAGATAACATGCTGTGTCCTCACTACCAAAAAGTCCTCAATCCAGTCACAAATTTCACTTGATACCCCCATGTGATCGTACTTCTGACAATAAGTGTAGGTGTGGTACTGACTCAAATGCTTTTCAGAAATCAAGAAACATTGCATCTATTCGGTTGCATTGAGTAAAAGCTTGTAGTATGTCATGTCAGAAAAGTGCGAGTTGGGTTTCACGTGATCGATGTTTTCAAAATTAATTTTGCAACAGATGTATGTCAAGGATATTGAACAGCAGTTTTGTGGATCACTTCTACTACATTTTTTGTAGACAGGTGTGACCTGTGCCTTTTATCCAAGAACTGGACACAGTTTTTTTCAAGGGATCTATGATCTATTATAAATAGAAGAAGGGCTAACTTGGCCGCAAATGCTGTATAGAATCTGACAGGAATTCAATCAGGCCCTGAAGCTTTTTTAATATTAATGATGCCAGCTGTTTCTCAACACCACTGACACTAATACGTATTCCATTCACCTTTACTGTGGTATGAGGATTAAATTGGGACAGTTGTCCCAGGTTTCCTTTTGTAAAGAAACATTTGAAAATGGAGTTACGCATTCCAGCTTTTGTTTTCCTACCCTCAATCTCAGTTCCTGTCTCATTCCCTAGGAACTGGGCACTAACTATGGTGCCACTAACAGCCTTTACATATAACCAGAATTTCTTTAGATTTTGTGAAATGTCATTTGACAATATTCTGCTATGATAGTCACTGAAGACATCACTCATTGCTCTCTCAACAGCCAAATGCATTTCATTCAGCATCTTTCTATCTGTAGCCCTACACTTTATATTACACTTCTTGTGCAGCAATCTCTGGTTTTTAGAAGTTTCTTTACAGTGACTGTATACCATGGAGGTTCCCTCCTATTATGAACTGTTCTACTGGGTACATATCAATCCAATGCGTGGTCATCTATTCTCTTAAAAGTTTATTTGACACTACCTTTAAACTTGAACAAGAGTTTCTCCACATGCTCCTGCCCTGTGGTGAAAGGTTCAAGTTCTTCATTGACATATGACACCACTGATTTTTTATCTCGATTGCTGAGTATATATATCTTTCTACTTGTTGAATTGACTTTCGTACTTTGGTAATCATTGTTGCCACAACCGCGTCATGGTCACTGATGCCAGTTTTGATGTGGGAATCCTTGAAGAGGTCAGATCTATTTGTTGCCATTAGATCAAATATATTTCCGTCATGGGTGGGGTTCCTAACTATGGTCTTCAGTACTAAATTTGTGTGTGTGTGTGTGTGTGTGTGTGTGATGAATATAAAGATGGATTATAAATAAATAAAATTGTTTCTTAGTGTAATTTTATTGAGGTAAATATTTTTAACGAAAATTATGGGACATAACTATACTTTTATTTCTCTGTGTGTGACATATTTGTGTAACAATAATGAAACTTCCTGGATGGAGCAATATGTAAAATAAGGGAAAGGTAACCATTCACTTATAGTGGATAATGTATGGAGCACAGAAACACTTAACTGAAATCAGCATTCACACTAGCTTCCAGACACTTGCTCTTTTTCTGGCAACAGTATACGTATTCACATACAAGACACAGAGACACCATAACACACACTCCTGTGGCAATGTGTGTACTATTGCTAGAAAAAGAGCTATTGCTGAAAGCTAGTGTGAATGCTGCTTTCTGTTACATATTTCTGTGCTCCACTCATTGATCCGCTAGAGGTAAGTGGTTGATTTTCCCTATTTTACCTATTGCACATTTGTGTATCATTTTTGAAAATAATTTTATTTTTTGTTTAATCTGCAAGGGCACATTTGATCTGCAGCCTGTTTTCTCTAAAACAGCCTTGTAGTTGAATGTAAAAGTGCGAAAGATGGCTCCTTAAAATGTTTGTTTATTGTATGTTGTATAAAATTATCATCCTTGTTATTGGCCTTGCAGTTCTTGTCTTACATAAACTGTTTTCTTCCATAGGCCGTTCTATGACACAGAAGGCTGGTGTTCAGTATATATTAGACTCGGTGATTCAGGCTCTGGCCCGTGATCCATCAAAAAAGTAAGTAATTATTGTTTCTGTGTGGAAATAAATTTAATTTTGTTGTATGGACATTGCAAAATTTGGCAAACAAGGTTTCAAAATGTGAGAGATGAGCTCATATCAAGAACAGAATTTCTAGGTATGCATGTATGCAATGTGAAGAGTAATGAGACCTAAGAACAGTGTGAATGATATGGCAATGCTGTATTGTTGTACTTTTATAGACTGGTGTGTTCGTCCCTTCCAGATGCTCAGTCTGAGTTTCACCTCCGTAAAGCCATCACGTGATTTGTGAAAGCTCCATCAGTGAAGTTTAGTTTTTGTTGTGTGTTACGAAAACGGAACAGCAGAGTTTAGAGTAGCATTATGTTCAACTTGGGTAAACTGTGAGAGTGACCTTTCAAAAGTTGAAGCAGCCCTATGGGGAACATTCGTTACCAAGAGGACAAGTATTTTTCTTGCGAGGCCAAGAACATGTTGAAGATGAACCTCACTCGGGGAGACCTTCACTTCAAAAACTGATGAAAACGTCAAATGTGTGCATGCTCTTGTGAGATCAGACTGACATCTAACAATAAGGATGTAGGGTGACCTGTTAAGCCCCAACACATGCGAAAGATTTGTGCCAAAATGGTGCCAAAACATCTCACAATTGATCAGAAGGACAATTGAAGAAATGTGCATTGTTCATTATGAGAGGATTGCCAATGACTACAAATGTTTGTCATGTGATCACAGGTGATGAATCATGGATTTTTTTAGTACAATCATGAGACAAAGCCGCATAGTAAGGAGTGTTATAGTGAGATATCTTCTTGACTGAAAAAAGCTCGAATGAGCAAATTGAAGATAAAAACAGTGCTGATTTCCTTTTTTGACAATAGGGGTATCATGCATAAAGAATTTGTTCCTCCAGGAGTAACTGTAAACCAAGTGGTTTACAAAGATGCCCTTGAGAGATTCAGGAAAAGGGGAATCGAGTGGGATCAGACATTGTGGACAAGTGGATGTGGCATCATGACAGTGCATGCCATATGGCCCCTTCCATTACAGAACGTTTGACCTCAAAAGGCATTCCTGTTGTTTCACTGCCCCCGTTCAACTGATCTGAGCCCTTGGGACTTTATTCTTTTCTTGAAATTGAAAAATGACTTAAAAGGAACATCATTTTGAGCCTCAGGAGAACATTCAGAAGAATGTGACTGACATGTTACAGGTCCTACCAGTTGAAGTCTTTCAGTGCTGCTACCAAGACTGAGAACGATGGCTCCTCAGGTATATAGCTGGTGAAAGGAACTTCTTTGAAGCGGACAATATTGTTGTTTGCAAAAAATAAAAAATTTGGTGGATAAAATATCAGTCTCATTACTTTTCTCACACCCCTCATAAATTCACAAGGAAGATAGACTAAGCATATTATTGCCTTTGAGAAGCGAATAGCTTCAGCATGCTGTGTGTTTAGAATAATAAATTCAGGGCATAGTAGCTCGTGCACTAGAACAACACATTTTGCTTAAGTTTATTTTTATGAATAGTTATGATATAACAATCTGGGGAACAAATGAGCCGAATATACAAACAACCTTTAAGCTAAAAAAATGGTTGGTGTGATTTATAATGAAAAGTGAATAGAGAACCCTCAGCACTAAGTTGTTTAAATACAAGAGGATTTTGGCTGTTCTATGTGAATAAATTATGTAAACAGTGATCCAGATGAAGAGACACTGACCAGCACCCATCAAACAGGTCCTCTACGTGAACGTGGAACCAGATGCAGACACCATTTATGTCTCAGTAGGAAAAACAGTACCAAACCCAAAATAGAGTGCTGTGTAATGAATTAAATTATACACAAGATCAAAGATAAAAGTGAAATGCATGCCTCTAGGAATTCTTTTTAAAATTATGTTACCAAACTGTTTTTATCCTGTCAAGGATTACCTGAAAGGATATGTAAATTATGTTGACAATTATGCTCATTATAACTGCTGTTATTAAGAGGCATTTTACAATACAATGCAACAGAATCGTGATGTACAACTATGAAACATAGTAAAGCACATAATGTGTATATAATTTAAATGGATAGATAAAAAAAATCTATTCACCAAGTGGCGGGAGGAGAACACACACATAAAAAACAGTTTTACGGAGGCAAGAGTTTGAATCCAGTGGTTGCTTCTTCTGGCAGAAGGGTTGAAAAAAAATAGCTTTTTTAAATACGTTTTTCCCATGTGGAATATTCGGGAGGACGACGGTTCAATCCCGCGTCCGGCCATCCTGATTTAGGTTTTCCGTGATTTCCCTAAATCGCTCCAGGCAAATGCCGGGATGGTTCCTTTCAAAGGGCACGGCCGACTTCCTTCACTGTCCTTCCCTAATCCGATGAGACCGATGACCTCGCTGTCTGGTCTCCTTCCCCAACACAACCAACCCATGTGGAATGTTTCTTTATATATATAAAATAGTGTCTGCTTGTGTCTGTGTATGTGTGGATGGACGTGTGTGTGTGTGTGCGCGAGTGTGTACCTGTCCTTTTTCCCCCCTAAGGTGGGTCTTTCCGCTCCCGGGATTGGAATGACTCCTTGTCCTCTCCCTTAAAACCCACATCCTTTCGTCTTTCCCTCTCCTTCCCCTCTTTCCTGGTGGGGCGGCAGTTTGTTGCGAAGGCTTGAATTTTGTGTGTGTGTTTGTGTTTGTTTGTGTGTCTATTGACCTGCCAGCGCTTTCGTTCGGTGAGTCGCATCATCTTTGTTTTTGGATGTGTTTTTCCCACGTGGAATGTTTCCCTCTATTATATTGATATCAGTAATTTGAACCAAACAATTACGTTTGTTATTGTCACTGTTGCATTTCGAAATCTTTTCTGTCACCTTATTTTCTCTTTCTGGTCTTTAAATATGTCTGCTTGTGTCTGTATATGTGTGGATGGATGTGTGTGTGTGTGTGTGTGTGTGCGAGCGAGTGAGTGTATACCCGTCCTTTTTTCCCCCGTAAGGTAAGTCTTTCCGCTCCCGGGATTGGAATGACTCCTTACCCTTCCCTTAAAACCCACATCCTTTCGTCTTTCCCTCTCCTTCCCTCTTTCCTGATGAGGCAACAGTTTGTTGCGAAAGCTTGAATTTTGTGTGTGTGTTTGTTTGTGTGTCTATCGACCTGCCAGCACTTTCGTTCGGTAAGTCACATCATCTTTATATTCCACGTGGGAAAAATATATTAAAAAAAGCTGTGACTTACCAAACGGGAAAGCACTGGTAGATAGACACAATAAAAAATACACAAACACACACACACACACACACACACACACACACAAATATCAAGCTTTCACAACCAAAGGTTGCTTCATCAGGAAAGAGGGAAGGAGAGGGGAAGACGAAAGGATGTGGTTTTTAAGGGAGAGGGTAAGGAGTCATTCCAATCCCGGGAGCAGAAAGACTTACCTTAGGGGGGAAAAAGGGACAGGTATACACTCGCGCGCACACCCACACACCCACACCCACCCACACACACACACACACACACACACACACATATATATCCATCCGCACATATACAGACACAAGCAGACATATGTAAAGGCAAAGAGTTTGGGCAGAGATGTCAGTCGAGCGGAAGTACAGAGGCAAGGATGTTGTTGAGTGACAAGTGATGTACGAGGGGCGGCAACTTGAAATTAGCGGAGGTTGAGGCCAGGTGGGTAACGGGAAGAGAGGATATATCGAAGGGCAAGTTCCCATCTCTGGAGTTCTGATAGGTTGGTGTCAGTGGGAAGTATCCAGATAACCCGGACGGTGTAACACTGTGCCAAGATGTGCTGGTCGTGCACCAAGCATGTTTAGCCACAGGGTGATCCTCATTACCAACAAACACTGTCTGCCTGTGTCCATTCATGCGAATGGACAGTTTGTTGCTGGTCATTCCCACATAGAAGGCTTCACAGTGTAGGTAGGTCAGTTGGTAAATCACGTGGGTGCTTTCACACGTGGTTCTGCCTTTGATCGTGTACACCTTCGAAATTACAGGACTGGAGTATGTGGTGGTGGGAGGGTGCATGGGACAGGTTTAACACCGGGGGCGGTTACAAGGGTAGGAGCCAGAGGGTGGGGAGGGTGGTTTGGGGATTTCATAGTGATGAACCAAGAGGTTACGAAGGTTAGGTGGACAGAGGAAATACACTCTTGGTGGAGTGGGGAGGATTTCATGAAGGATGGATCTCATTTCAGGGCAGGATTTGAGGAAGTCGTATCACTGCCTAGACTGTGAAGCTTTCAATGTGGGAATAACCAGCAACAAACTGTCCATTCGCATGAATGGACACAGGCAGACAGTGTTTGTTGGTAATGAGGATCTCCCTGTGGCTAAACATGCCTTAGTGCATGACCAGCACATCTTGGCACAGTTTTACACCGTCCGGGTTATCTGGATACTTCACACTAACACCAACCTATCGGAACTCCGGAGGTGGGAACTTGCCCTTCAATATATCCTCTCTTCTCGTTACCCACCTGGCCTCAACCTCCACTAATTTCAAGTTGCCACCCCTCGTACATCTCTAGTCACTCAACAACATCCTTGCCTCTGTACTTCCGCCTCGACTGACATCTCTGCCCAAACTCTTTGCCTTTACATGTGTCTGCTTGTGTCTGTATATGTGCGAATGGATATATCTGTGTGTGTGTGTGTGTGTGTGTGTGTGTGTGTGTGTGTGTGTGTGTTTGTGTGTGTGTGTGCGTGCGTGCGCGCGCCTGCGAGTGTATACCTGTCCCTGTTTCCCCCTAAGGTAAGTCTTTCTGCTCCCGGGATTGGAATGACTCCTTACCCTCTCCATTAAAACCCACATCCTTTCGTCTTTCCCTCTCCTTCCCTCTTTCGTGATGAAGCAACCTTTGGGTGCGAAACCTTGATATTTGTGTGTGTGTTTGTGTATTTTTTATTGTGTCTATCTACCAGTGCTTTCCCATTTGGTAAGTCACAGCTTTTTTGTCTCTGTAATTTCCTGTCAATGCTCGATGAATAAATTTTGTTCCAAACGATTACAATATATTGTCAACAATTGATTATTTTTGCTATTATAAATAAGGTAAGTATCTATTTCTGTACGTGTATTTGCATATATTTATATATTTCTATATTATGTACATTTATGTGCTGAAACCATCTGCACAGGTCAGAGTGTCTACTGGTTGATAAATAAATAAACAAAATGATAAATTAACGTTTATCACACTTAAAACTGAATTTACTTATTTTATTAGCTCTGTTGCAATGTACTCATTGTGATAAATGTAACATACATTACCTTCAATACACATTTTACCTTTTTGTAACTGTTATGTATTCTGCAAAAATAACAACATTGTTAATGATGTACATATAAATCTCTTATTTGCAATTTGTAAAAAAGTAAAGTTGTCACCAACTGGAAGGTTATTCAAGAATGTCATTTTTCATGGCAACAATCTTGAACAAATGTGTCACAGATTTCTTGCCTCATCAGGGTTGTGTTTGATCTCAAGTTGATGAAAGTTTTCTAAATGTTTGCAAACTGGGTAACTGAGATGGAATTTAACATGCATAACTATCCAGGCAGGTCTGATGATGGGTAAGGAATATGTTGTAGATATATATGTTGCAGATATCTGTTCATTTCATTTCATTTCTCTGTCATCATTGTTTTATTAGGTTTGGTTCTGTTTCCATGTGAAATAATATTATTTAATGGCTAGCTTATTATTTCATTCCATTTGTCGTGCATCATTGCATTTTGCTAGATTTGATTCTGTTTTCACTTGGAATAATACTTTGTAATAATCAAGATCGTCTGTTATCATTTTCTCTGTTTGAACATTTTATGCTATTATTCTGCTTTTTGTTGTTAAATACTTTCATTTTCTATGTATATTGTGTATTACACAAAATAACCATCAAAATACTCATCTTACCTTATATTTGCAGGTTTATTTATGTTGAAACAGCCTTTTTCTGGAAATGGTGGAGAGAACAACATGACTCTGTTCGCCACCAGGTAAAAAGGCTTGTTAGTTCTGGTAGACTGGAATTTACAGGAGGTGCATGGAGCATGAATGATGAGGCTGGGACACATTACCAGTCCACGATTGATCAGTTTACATGGGGATTGAGGTAAATGCCACATGCTGTATTCACATGTTTATATGTGTCACATAACTTACACAGTAAACACTAGTGGAAGAAAATAATCAGTAGGATCCTGTTATATGAGGGGCAGTCAAATGAAAACCTAACACTATGCAATTTTCACATTTTGGTTACCTAAAGAAAGATGTACACGGACGTCAGTTTCAGTCCGACTAGGATGTGAAAGAGTGGGTGCAGTCGTGGATCCTTCAGTGGTTTACCACATTTTACAAAACAGTAATTGATCGTATCATGTCCCAGTGGCATGAATGTGTTAACATGTGTGGTGAATACTTTTGAAAGGAACCTTTCCATGTTCCTTTTGTGGTAGTTGTTTGGTGTTATTTGACTGCTCCTTATTGTTTAAGAATCTAATTCTGCTACAAATATTGCAACCATAAAATAGCATTTGTGCATTTCCAACATAAATTTTATTTGAAATTTCGTATCCTCATGTTTAGCATGAATTTTTTGGCATTACAAACTGAGCATTGTTTGCCACATTGTTACAGGAAGCTCAATGACACTTTCGGGGAATGTGGAAGACCTCGAGCTGGATGGCAGATAGATCCATTTGGTCACTCACGTGAAATGGCTTCTATGTTCGCACAGATGGGATATGATGGTTTGCTGTTTGGTCGATTAGATTACCAAGATAAAGAGACAAGACTTAAGTCAAAGACAGCAGAAATGATCTGGCAAGCTAGTGCTAATTTAGGTGAGTGGGAAAGAAAAGTCAAATGTTGGAAGAGAAATTAAGCTTGCATCTACACAGATGAATTGAAGTTTGTCATAAACTGCGCTCAAAAAGAGAGCAAGGTCCATTGATTCCTCCTCTTTCCTTTTAAGCAAATTATGTGAAATAGTTCAGACAAACAGACAAGCAGGGTTGATCTAATATTACAAGAAATACGATTTAACTCCACTTTCCTGGAATCATAGAATACATAGAAGAAGTGATTCCAATACTGGATATATACAGCCCAGTCAAAGATGCTCCATGCTGTGGTAAAGAAATTAAGAATCTACACTGCTAGCCATTAAAATTAGAACAACATGAATGTGTGATGCAACAAGCATCAAGTGGCATGTACACTGAGGTGACTAGTCATCGGCTGTCTCCTAATATTGTGTCAGACCATCTTTTGCCTTGGGAACATGATGCCCATGAATGACTGAAAATGGTCTCCAAGTTGCCACGCATAACCATTTCTAGTCAGTCTAGTCATTTCAGTTGCACCAGAGCACCCAGTCCACTCCATGTAAACACAGCCCACACCATTATGGAGCCACCACCAGCTTGCACAGAGCCTTTTTGACAACTTGGGTCTATAGCTTCATTGGGTCTGCACCACACTTGGACCTTACCATCTGATCTTACCTACTGGGAACAGGATTCACCTGACCCAGCCACTGTTTCCCTGTCATAGAAGCTCCAAACCATAGTCATGAGCCTAGGAGAGGTGCTGCAGGTGTTGTGCTGTTACCAAAGGCACTCTTGGCAATCGTCTGTTGCCATAGCCAATGAATGCCATATTTTGCCTCACTGTCGTAACGGATACTTTCAGTGTACATCCTACGTCGATTTCTTTGGCTATTTCATGCTGTGTTGCTTGTCTGTTTGCACTGACAACTCTACGCAAATGTCACTGCTCGCAGTTATTAAGTGAAGGCCGTCAACCACTGCATTGTCCATGGTGGAGTTAATGCCCGAAACATGGTATTCTCGGCACACTCTTGACACTGTGGATCTTGGAATACTGAGTTTTCCAATTATTTTCTAAATGGATGTCCTATGCATCTAGCTCCAGCAACCATTCTGCATTCAAAGTTTGTTAATTATTGTGGTATGAGGTACCCTCCACCATGCACCATATGGTGGATTGCGAAGTATGTATGTAGATTTTTTAATTTTATATATATATATATATATATATATAAGATTTCCCTAGTTTCAAAGGATTCCAAACCGGCTCTTCCTGCATTATTACAAGCAACGAAAGCTACAGTTAGCCATCCGTTACCCAAACTGGAAGAAGAAGAAACTTTCATTACCGAAAAATTAAACCTCGCACCATGTTGCTTCAACGCAATTTGAATCGCGCGCCAAAATCATAACAACCAATCAGAGACTGTGCTCGACATTTATTGAGCATCCCAGAGGGGCCCAGAGAGCATCCCAGAGTGCCCCAGAGAGCTACAACACTAAGAAGAATCGCTTCTCGGCTTTTGGCAAGATCAAAGTTTGTAGTAATGATTATTAATAAATTAATTTAATCTATTGAGGTAAAAGATATCTACCCTAATGAAACAAATACCCTAAAAAGGAATTATTCTATATAATCATTGAAAGCAGTTGTCAATAAACGACCCTTTTAAGGGCCACAAATACTACAAACTTTGATCTTGCCAAAAGCCGAGAAGCGATTCTTCTTAGTGTTGTAGCTCTCTGGGGCACTCTGGGATGCTCTCTGGGCCCCTCTGGGATGCTCAATAGATGTCGAGCACAGTCTCTGATTGGTTGTTATGATTTTGGCGCGCGATTCAAATTGCGTTGAAGCAACACGGTCTCTAGTATTACTTAGACCTGTGTTGCTGGAAAACTCACTTCTGGTGCGATAGCGGGAGCTGATAAGAGTCCACATCCGCTGCGTGCGCCAGGACTGATGCTATAAATAGCACACTGTTCTGTCTAGCGCATTCACTCGGTTTGAGTGAATAGCCACTGAGGCACTGCTTCTTACAATGATGCGTAAACGTTGTTTTCGTCGTCGCCGGCGAATGCTGGTTTACAAATCACTTGTCAATGTGGACGGTACTCTTGGTGCTTTGACATCTTCTGCAAAGGGTAAAAAGAACGAAATAAGAGGAGTAGGTAAAACTACTCAATTTGTTCTTATTCATGGACCTACTTTATTTTGTGGTGCGAGGTTTAATTTTTCGTTAATGAAAGTTTCTTCTTCTTCCAGTTTGGGTAACGGATGGCTAACTGTAGCTTTCGTTGCTTGTAATAATGCAGGAAGAGCCGGTTTGGAATCCTTTCAAACTAGGGAAATCTTAGCTTACCGTACTGTACCTGTTTCTGAGATTATTATTGCTATATATATATATATAAAAACAAAGACGATGTGACTTACCGAATGACAGCGCTGGCAGGTCGTTAGACACACAAACACACACACAAAATTCAAGCTTTCGCAACAAACTGTTGCCTCATCAGTTCGGTAAGTCACATCATCTTTGTTTTTAGATATATTTTTCCCACGTGGAATGTTTCCCTCTATTATATATATATATATATATATATATATATATATATATATATATATATTATATATATATATATATATATATATATATATATATATATAGCGCTGGCACGTCGATAGACACACAAACATACACACAAAATTCTAGCTTTTGCAACCAACGGTTGCCTCGTCAGGAAAGAGGGAAGGAGAGGGAAAGACAAAAGGATTTGGGTTTTAAGGGAGAGGGTAAGGAGTCATTCCAATCCCGGGAGTGGAAAGACTTACCTTAGGGGGAAAAAAGGACGGGTATACACTCGCGCGCACACACACACATATCCATCCACACATATATAGACATATTTTTCCCACGAGGAATGTTTCCCTCTATATATAATCTGCTAAACACTCAAGTTATTAGATCATACAACAACAGTTTAATTTTAATTTTGAACGCGCCTCTGTAAAAGTAACTATTAATGTCTAATGTATTTTTAGATCGTAACACAACTTTTTTATTTTCATTTTCAACGACTTTGTGTAAAAGAACATATTAAAAGTGAATGTATAACAAAAATCTGTGGTCTCCTACACACTCTGCTGAATTTTTAGGCCATAAAAAAAGTTATTTTCCTTGTGTTCATTTCTGTTGTCTTTTGACAGAAGAATGTGTGAACAAAAAGGAGTTTTAATTTTGTTTTATCCTCTGCTGTACATCAAGTACAGTTCAGGAACCATATTACATTTTGATTGAGCGTGACTAGACCACTGATGCGTCCTTCAGAACAACGAATAGCAAAGTACGGAAACAGCTCACAACGCTCCCATCCAAAACGTCAACTGTGAAATGATCGGGTAATAGTTATTACTTAAAACATGTTTTTTTAAGTTCACCACTGGTCCTGACATCACAACCAATGTGAGCAGCAATATTGCCATACAACAAACCACAGTCCTGACAGGCTGTGGTCTTTGTTTGTTGAATTCTGACACGTGCTGGCAGACATCACTCATATGTTTGGTATTAATGCGTTAATCTATAGGAAAGTGTAAGAAATGAAAATGAAATAGAGATTTCGGTGCATGAACTGTGAACACACACAGAACTGAATTTGCTATTACATAATTTTACAGACTAGTGTGGAAAAATCAAATTTGTTTTATAATCTAATAGTTAATGTGTAAAGCATTAGGTTCTATGTAGCTAGATGCTGGATAATAATTGTACACAATACCTTTAATCCATGTGAGGGCTGAACAGTTTCGTATTGCAGCAACTGCTCTCACCATAGCTATTTCTAGCGGTATTGGCAAAGCTTTTACATATTTATTGACAAAACTGAACTACATTATTTATTAATACTTTTTCATGCGAGCCCGATAATGTATATTTCTGAGATAACTATACATTTCAGAAGACACCAAGAATATGCATCAGTTGTAATGTACTACAATATCAGTACGACTTGACTGTACAGTGCTGAGTGGCCTGGGTCATTCGGGTATTGTTTAGTATTGTTGGGCGCCTTCGGCCACGTGTGCACACAAACGAGGTTTAGTTCCGCATTCTGCCATCGGCAATTGTAAAATAAACAGGTAATACGTAGTTTGTAAATCCGATGAATGTGCTCTAAGTTATAATAAAAATCACATTATAATCTTAAATTTTTAAAACTAATATGAATAAACAAACAAACTCACCAATCAGCAAAGTTGGCATATGGCTTTGACGGCAGGAAACTCGTTGATAATATATTCACAGTTCAGACGGTTATCAGTTAGGATGTCAGCTTCGATGTGAAGAATGGACTAGGCATTCAATCTCTCCTCAGGCAATGTAGAATGTAGGTAAGATTTCAGTCTTTTAACCCTTTCATGCCGGCACTGTGGTTGTTGTGTTGTGCGCTGTGGATGTGTGCCACTCCCACCCACTTTACGGCACACTTTTCACGCTCCCTGTGGTGCTACTCTGTCCTGCTTTCACACTGGTAGTGTTATTGCAATTATTGGACTTTTTATACTATGTATTTATTTGCGAAAATGTTTATACAACTCACACATGTTTTTGATGTTGTGTATCATGTCTGTGCACAAATCAAAGTCTGGGGATGTCAATGGAACACCTGGAGTAGCACTTGTACCTGATATAGAAGCAGCTTCAAAAGGTGTTCCGTGTTCATTGTCAGACTCGGACAATGAGTCACTTTCATCTTCAAAGTCACCACCCAGTATGAGAGAAAGAGTTTCCTCCACAGTCTATTGCTTATCTGCCGTATCACTTCTAGTAGAAACTAATTGAGGTTAACAACACGTCACTTCAGTGACTCTGTTGTTAACTAAAGACATTGAACAAAGCCACAAGATAGTGCATAGGTCAGACTTCCACACAAGTCGAGCTTTGTGAAGTGGAGAAATAAGACGAGGCAGAACTGCTACAGCAGTCCACCGGCTGGGCGGCACATTCACTCCCAACTTCTGCAGAAGTTCACTGTAGCAAAAGGGTTAAGAGCTGAAAATGAGCATTCTGCTAAACAATTTGTAAGTGCTATAAATAGAAATATTCTAAGAGCAATGTCAACACTCAGAAACATGACTGTAACCTCTCTTTTCGTAAAAATTTACTCATTTTTACTGGTGTATCACTAATCTCAGAAGATTTCAAAAGTTCTGTGAAATTTACACATTCACTAGGGAAGGAAGGCTCTAAATCTGTGTCATATGACGCTTGAAGTATTGCTGCATGTTCAGCAATATCATCAGGTGAACTGTTCTTAAGGTTACTGAAAACGGTGAAGCAGTCCAACAGTGTTCTGTAGCTTTCCTTCCTCCTCATTAATTCGGCATACAAGTTGTTGAATACTGGGAGGAATGTTTCGACTCTAAATTTTTCCCTTCCAGTCAGAAGAACTTCTTCAGAGTACACTTCTTTATCATCATGAAGTTTTCGTTTTCATGATCTTTTATAGGTGCATTCATAATCTACATCAGTCACAATCTCCATGGATTTATTTTAATGATAGTCGAACATGCCACGAATAGATGCAATAAATCATACAAGTGATTCATATAATTCATGCACTATTTTAGTATCGATACCTACACTTTGCAATTTCAGATTTACACTATTAAACCTCTGTAGTATATCCTTCCAAACTGTCATCATGAATATTGTTTCTAGTCTGCTGAGCTCGTTCAATAAGGCTGAAGCCTCATTTCGCACAAGTGGTTTTTCAAATGTATTCTTAGCAATATGTGTGAGGGCATTGATAATGCCCTCCCAGCTTCCATATAGACTTACACATGCTTCCTCTCTTGCTGACAATGTTTTTGATAAACTTTTTACCGTTTTGCTTCCTGGTTTCATGAAAGAAAGAAGTTTATCCCAGCACTATGCAGAAGCAGAGAAAAAATTATTAAGGTTTTGCACTACATTGAAAAGTGAACATGCCTCCCGACAACAGCTTGCAGCACTAGTGCTGACTAAATTCAAAGAATGTGCTGCACAGGCACATAAAATGCATGCCTGCAAACCAGTGTAGGTTCCTAACATATTGCTTGCATTGTCATATGACTGGCCTCTACTGTCAGTAATATCAATGGAATTTGTAGATAGAACTTTAGTATGGCCTCAGCTAAGCTTTTGGACTTCTGTCCCAGGTTTCGTAAAAAAGAAGGAAACATTCAAGAGGTTCACCATTCTCATTCTCATACATTAATATGAAAGATAATTGATTAATATATGAAATGTCTGCAGTAGAATCTACTATTATATAGAAATATTTGGCAGTTTTATTTCCCTTTTGATAATTCTTTTTATTCGTTCAGAAAGAAGCTCTATTATTTCATTACAGATTGCTGAACAAAGATAACTTGTATGTCCCTGCCCTGGATTTCTATATTGCTCAATGTGCTCTGTGAGAAAAGGATCAAACTCGGCTATAATTTCAAGAGACATTATAAATTGACCATTATGGAATGAATAGAATCTTTCAATGTGTCCACTTAGGGGAAGTCCACGACTTGTTAGCTTCTTCACTACTGCAAACACTCTTTTCAACACACTGCGCCAGTACATTTTTTCTGTCTCAGCATATGACTCGAAATGGTTATCTATTGTTCCAAGTGACTTTTTTCTTCTTGAGAGTGATAACTCAGAATTTTTGTATTCAAGTGAATTCTCATGATGAGATAAAATATTAGAAAATTTTTTTCAATCTGCAATACCAGTAGTAGCAATTGTGGCCTTACTTCCGAACTATTTACATGGTGCACAAAAAACAGCACCGGTGCTACAGGAGTATACTAGAAAATCACACAGAGTTGATTCGCCATTTAAAAGTTTATGGTAAAATACATTTTTATTCAAATATCTGGTTTTATCACCTATTGATCTTCTTGAATTAGAAAAATCATCATTACAATTTTGATTAATGCCACATTGTAAGACAATGTTGATTGTTGATTCATTGACACACCATTCTGCAGGATCATCACTAATGAGGGTATTTCTTTTTGTAATGTGTGACTCGACACTTAGTTTTTTGTAAAACTCGAAATTGGGAACAGTTTGCTTTTCTTCATTTTTAACTTTTTACTTCTTTTACAACAGCTGCAGTGCCAGAAATATCATCCATACTACTTGATCTCGAAGTCGAACCTGCAACATTTTTTTGCAAAAAATTTATCTACTCTGCCAAGCCTTTTTAGAACATTGGTTTCTCGTTCTCAGCTTTCCTTCGATAATTTCCAAAATGCCGACCCACTTAATTTTGCATGTTTGCTTTTTTCACTGTTATTCATATTAAAGCACTTACAAAATTGTCAGCCAACAGTCAAAACAAAAGAAAAAAATGTAAAAGGAAAGAAAGGAAGAAAGAAAGATTGTAAGACTGTATCCAGTTCCAATCGTACTACACTGCATATGAGCACAAAGCCTTTTACTTTAAACACAGCACACGAGCACGAAGATTATTCCTATAGACATGGAGTGGTGCAATGACCAACTTGGATTACTCGACCTAACTGTGCTATGAAAGAACAACAACGCAGAATAATTTAATTTCATTGTCGCCTGTTTTTCTGCTCTCAGTGAACAGAAGCAGCACACCTGCCAGCTGGAACTCATCTTGTAAAGAAAATGGGACAGTCTCTTTTTTTGGCTTCTGTTTCCTGCGCTGCCAGAATTTTAGCTGGGACACAAATATGTTCTAAATATTCTTGACACTGTCTTTCTAATTAAAAAAGCAAGTCATTTTTGCAATTTCTTGCAGTGAGGTGTGCTGAATCAACTATTATCCCACTTATTCTTATAACATTTTTGTGGTTTCTGTGGGCAGAGAAGACAGACCACAAAGTTTAACTAGTCTTGTTGGCATTTTATGTGGTGTGTTGTCATTTGTGTGAACACTGCTGTTTCGTCTACACACAAATGCAGCTTTTGTTCCAACATAAAATAAAAATAACATTTCCTCAAAGAAAAACAGCGTAGTTAAGAACTTTAATATAAAATTTGCACTACAACATACTATACGATTGCACTGAGTGGGCACTTTGATATCGTGCAGGCTGCAGCACAATAAATGAGACGAATGAAAGTTTGTTTTTTCTTCTTTTTTTGCCAAAAGAGGTAACTAAGTAAATAAATAAATAAATTTTTAAACTGTTGTGAAGTGTATTTCACACATTATTAGATATTCTGCTTATGTTCTTTTTGTTTAAACATGTGTATAAAAATGTAAAACATTCCCAGTATCAACATGTTTTGTTAAACAGGTGTCATTTATGGTTCAAATGGCTCTGAGCACTATGGGACTTAACTTCTGATGAGGTCATCAGTCCCCTAGAACTTAGAACTACTTAAACCTAACTAACCTAAAGACACCACACACATCCATGCCTGAGGCAGAATTCGAACCTGTGACCGTAGCGGTTGTGCAGTTCCAGATTGTAGTACCTAGAACCACTCAGCCACCCCGACTGGCGGATGTCACTAAATCAAAGCTCAGAAACCGAAAACCACAGAACTTTCACATTAATTACATTAATAGAGGGTTGACTTGATACGTCCCCGTAATTTCTACAAGAAATTTAAATAGTCAGGTTTTACATACTGAGACCCACATGTGTTACAGTATTTAAGAAATTGCTGATTAGCTTATCACAGCTTTTTGGGGGGTTCTGGTATTTTCGTGGGCAAAATATGGTAGGTTTAAGTAGAAACTGACAACATTCTCAAAATAATAACGTTTAAAACATTGTATTGTGGATTGCCATCCTGACAGCTTACTTCAAATAATTTTGAACAACTATGAAGATGATACCAGCCACAAATCCAATGTTAAATTTCCATTCAGTCACCAAGTAAACTGTGTATATTTCTGAGCTTGTATTGTCAAATTTCGTTCTTAAGTCTTATTTAAACTAGCAAGTTGTTTATCAATATTAAAAATTTTCGTCACTTGTAAGTGCAGTTATTTTAAAACGTAAAAGGTTAAAATGAGTGTACACCCATGCCTAGTGGGCCTATATGTAAGTCTGCCACTAGTCAGGACTGTCATGCAGATATGAATCTGATGGATTCAGAAAGACCATACTCAACATGATAAGGATTGCAATGGACTCAAGTGACTAGAAGCTGGGAGAGCAATCATATTATTCTCACAACCGTGCAGGATTGTGCAGCCACATCAGGTATTAGTCATGTAATGGGCTCATTTGCCTTAAGGAAAGTATCCTCTCAGACAGTGTGAGAGTGACTGAGCGCCATGGATTGTCAACACAGCAACCATTGTTGTGGCTTTCTTTGACATGGCAGTAGAGAGAGGTTTGTCAAGTGGCATGCCCACAACAACACAGGGTATTGGAGTGGCATCACTTGTCTGAAAATACCCAATTTCATTGGAATTTGGAAGTAAACTGATAGAATGAAAGAATGGAAGATTTTGAAAGTTCATTAAGAATATACACAGATAAAACAAAGCTTACTGGAGTCTTGTGATACAGCATTCTGAGTGAGCTTTTTTCTCTGCATTCTGCTGTAACATTTTGAAATTCTGTTTATCATTCCAGTTCAAAGTAATGTCTCAGTGTTCGTAAGATATCTAATCTAATTTTGCTTAGTTCTATGAACCAGAAGCCATTCTATCTGTGTATTTCACTTATGTGTTAACATGAATGAAACACAGTTGTGGACATAGTAGTGAAGCTATTTCTTTTGCACAATGTGTCACAGTATGATACAAATGAACTTCATCCTGGACAGAATCAAATGCAATTCTGATTCCAAAATGACTGTGATTTACTATGTTTGTGAATGCTAGGTTGGTGTTTGCTTTAATTTTTATAACAGATTAACAGAGTTCGTAGACAAATTCTGTACTCAATAATTCAGCAAACTGCACAATCTTCAGCAAGACACAGCAAAACGTTTGCCCCCCCTCAGTTAAGACAGTTATTTTACATCCAGGCAAACATAGTGGACTTAATAATAATTACAAAATTTTTAGATTATGATAAATATTCTAGGTTTTTTTGTTACTGTAGAATATCACAGTTGTTTCTAGAAAGTATGTAATAGTTCTTTGTCACAAATGTAGGAGATAAATTAATGCTGGAAAAGAATTTCTCACATAATTGATTATTTTAGTACAATATTTTCTTTCTTCAGATCACTAATACAGCAATACGACAATAATGTCATCCTATTCTTTTCAACAGGAAAGGCAAGCGAGCTGTTTACCAGTGTTTTGTTCAACACTTATAGTCCGCCTCCAGGATTCTGCTTTGATGTTTTGTGTGCTGATGAACCAATCATAGATGACAAGGACAGTCCTGACTACAATGTTGATGAAAGGGTAAAGTGATTACTTGTTGCCATTTATCTCCATTCGTGAATGGTGAACCACGTGCATCCATTTCCATATCTTATTCTACTCCATATGTTTTCCTATTGAATACTCCCACTCCCCTTCCCGCCATCTTCTTCAAGTTGTACTTACGTTCTCATGAGTTAGGTTTTCTATCTTTATTTTATGATTTGTTGATTTTTTTTCACTCTCTCCATTAGTTCATAAAATTCCATTTTTGCATCCTCCACTGCTGTTTAAAAACTAGTCAGTGATTTAACTATGAATTCTTTTGTTATGCTTTGCTTTCTGCTGTTCCCCAACAAATTTTGTTGAAAGGTAATGCAGAATATTAAAAAATTTGCTACTTCTTATGCTTTTCATTGTTCTGGTTTGAGTTACAATTAAGTGTAGGAGGATGTACTGTTGCTACAGAATGCTTATATGCTACTCTGATCTAGAAGTTTTACAAGTCAGTTGTGAAAGAGCTATGTAAAACTCGTGTTAATAGCATGAGAAGTAACAATTCCAAACAACCTTATATTCATGCAGCTTGCATACAACTTGTGTTCTTTGCCAGATATCAGTATTGTCATGTAAATATGACCTGAATGAAAATAATAAATACTTGAAAATATAATGTCATTTGATGGATAATAAATCCACTCACAAAGTGGTGGCAGAAGAACACTCACATAAAGGTACTGAAATTTGCTAGCTTACAGATTCAGTGGCTGCTTCTGGTGGAAGGGTTGAAGGGAAAGGAAGGAGGGGGAGCGGGGGTGGGGGGGAGGGTGAAGGAAATGGACTGGTGAGGTTTAAGAAATGGGGAGAGTTTGGAAAAGTCGCCCAGAATCCTGGGTAAGGGGAGACTTATATGCAAGGTGGGAAGGAAAGATTGATTGTTGGGGACTGAGGTGAATGAGATTGGAAGACCTGAGAGCTTAAAGGTTGAAGATATAGTAATTTGCAAGACAGAAATCATTAACAAAACATTGTCCACAAGTTAATAAGAGTTGCATGTGATAGAATTGGGGGGAGGGGGGAATAGACAGATCAGAAAATGACATACAGAAAACTAAATGGAAATGAAAAAGGAATAGCTATTAAGATGTAATGCTGAGACTGAAGAAATGGGGTAAAGGTGTTGGTCCATATGGCAAAGATCTCGTCATTGTATCCAGACCAAATCAGGGGTTGGAGACGAATGAATCCCAGGAAAGCTCCCCTCCAACCAGTTCATAAAATAAAATAAATTTCTACAATACTTATGGCTTTTGGTAAATTATTGCATCAAGAAGTTCATGCCAGCCGTCGTCACATGATCCATAATGGATCAACGAAGATTCCATCAAAAGGTTGGTGTATGAAGTAGCCATCCTGGTTCCCATGGTCGTGCCCGTAATTGTTTGTACATCCACCCCTCAGAGGTAAATTAACAGGTCAGCCTCACCATGAATCCATATGTAGGTAAAGACATGGAAAATGAAATGATCACATTGTATTGATGGCTGTGAGTCCCCACCTAGGGAAGTTTGGCTGCCAAGTTGCAAGTCTATTCAGTTGATGCCCCAATGGGCAACTTGTGTGTCGATGATGATGACGACGACGACACGCCACCCAGTCCCCAAGCAGAGGAAATCTCCGATCTGGCCAGGAATTGAACCCAGGCCCACTGTATGGGACTGAGACATGCTGACCACACAGCTATGGGGGCAGATGGTAAAGGCACTAATTTAGCATAACAGAAACTGCAGCTTCCTTGGAAGTAACGCATTCTCTCTTAATTTTTTTGTTCATTTGTAGTACGTGTATAATCACAAATAGAATATAACAAATGAATTTAATTGTTAGTTAAGCTATGCAGATTAATTTTTGGCTGATGTAGCCCTGGATCTACAATATTTCTGAACCGGGGCAAAAACTTGATAGTGTTGCCCTCCCAACCCCCTCCAGCCTTTGAGATAGGATGTCAAAAAAAAAAAAAAAAAAAAAAAAAAAAAAAAAAAAAAAAAAAAAAAGTTGTAGATTTTTCAAAAATATGTTCATTTTATAGTGCAGATCTTCCTGGAGAGTGTTATATATGTGTTTGAGGAATGGTAAGTTGTGGTATTCAGTCTTAAGTGTGCCACAGTGCAGTGCCACCCCTTTTCACACAGCATTCTTATATAGCACGTCACTGTAATTCACTCTGTGGAATTTCAACATTTATATTTTGTAATGGAAGCCATCAAACCTGCATACAGGACAGTGGAAAGTAGTGTCTTGTGGCTCCTCTTGTGCTCCCAGTTTGTCAGTTTGACATCCTACACCCCTTTAAAAACTCCCAATTAATACTGGGTTGGATTGTTTGTGACTGGGAGGAAAAGAACTCTTCAAAAATTTTCACTCTTGTTGCCTTTTAGCTAAATACTTTCTCTCTTGTGTGACATATTATTAAATATAGGGAACATAAAACCAGGGAGACAAAATTCAAGCAAGACATACACATTTTTTCAGTCTTTAGCTCTCAGCATTTTTTTCTCTCTCATCTTGCTACAGCTTTACATGGTGTGCTTTCCTTTCTGCGAAAGAATCTATCACCTTATCAAAGTTTGTCAAATGTTTTGTTACATGAAAAATAAACATTTTGCTGTCCAATGCTGAAAAAGCTGTTAATGCAAATACCGTATTTACTCGAATCTAAGCCGCACTTTTTTTTCCAGTTATTGTAATCAAAAAAACTGCCTGCGGCTTAGAATCGAGTGCAAAGTAAGTGGAAGTTCTGAAAAATGTTGGTGGGTGCTGCCACAACTGACTTCTGCCGTCGAACATATGTAGTGCTACACAGGCATGCTTTGCAGGCACAAAGATAAATACTGGTGCCAAAACGTCTGCGTCAGTAAATAAATTTAAAAAAAAGGTGGAAGATGAGCTTTTTTTCTGTGCCCCGAGTTTTGACCACTGCATTTTCATACATTATCCAATGAAGTAAATACAAATTCCGTATTGTTCATCTTTGAATGTAGCAGCATTTCAATGTACTAAGAAAATCCAACTGGCAAAACTGTTTGGGATGTTTGTCAATATGGCCAACTCTACGTTCTGAATTTTTTCCTACCTGTGAGAAGAGATGGTTGGTAATAGGAAGTTTTATGAATTCTGAATCACATGCAGTATTCTCTTCACCATAAGAATAATACGAATATAAACATTTTGCCATGTATTCTTTTGTGTGTGCTGCTATCTCATTTGAATCCTGTCTGCCTAATAAACTATTAAACTAGAGTGAGACAACAGCAAACACAGAAGAATATACATATCATGTCATGTTTATATTCGTATTACTCTTATGCCTAATAGTAATACAGTCAGAAATGAAGCACGGCAATTGACTAGATTTTTAAATCTAGGATGACTCTAATTTCTGTGCAGAATGTAATGTACTAAAGAGACATCTGCGATTTTCAAATGGAGAAAAATTTTCGCTAGACTCTCGCTCAGAACATTTTCTATCATACGCAGTCTTTTCTTTTTTTTTTTTTTTAAATTGTAAGCGGCGGTAGTGTGCACAAAAGCAAGCCATGCCGTGAGCGGCGACAGGTCGTAAATGCTCATTATCAGAATGTGACAAACAATGCATGACACAGTACAGTAATGCATTTTCAGCTTAGAGTGACGTAAACACCTATAACAAAGAGAACGGCACTTATCAGACCAAAGAAAAATAAGCTATCAATTCAAACCAGACGAAGCACGTGAAACAGGAAGGGTACCCGTATAAATACGGGCGGAGCGCCTGACGCATAGCAATGGCTACTTGGTAAAGCTTAACTGCTAAGCTTACGACTCGAACCAAACTACTATAGCTGTATAGTCATTCATTCGACCTAAATTGTGTCTCATATTACAATGGACCAACTTTGTTTCGATTTGGAGGTGTGGCCAAAAACTTTTCTCTCCCCTTGAATTTCGAATCTCAAATTTCAGGTGCAGCTTAGATACGGGAAAATTTTTTTCCCATGATTTTGAGTCTCATTTTTCAGGTGCGGCTTAGATTCGAGTGCAGTTTAGATTCGAGTAAATATGGTAGTACCCAAGACAAATGTGGTTTCTCGATTTGATTATGTGTATTTTGTCACTGTCTGCTAGATAAAATGAAATAGGCCTTTCTAATATTGCAGCAATGTAACACATGCCAATTGAGCTAGGCTGTTTTGGCTTAAATGGTTATTTTTATGTACTTCATTTACATGAATAATAAGACAGAATATAATTCATGAAGTACCAGTATTGGATGCCTATTAGGTCTGCTACAAGCAAAAAGTTTTATGTTAGGAAATAGTTTCACATTTCATTCATACGCTCCAGTTTCGTAAGCATGAGATCGAAAAGTAGCAGTACAAAATTTTTATATAAATTTGAAATTGTCATATTCTTCCATATAATTTGTGATGTCCCTGTTTCTTCTTCTTCTTCTTCTTCTTCCTCGTTCTAACAAACAATCTTGTCATCACTAATTCTGTAACTATTTCTGCCAGTGTCAAAACTTCTCCTCCAGTTGACTTCACAAACTCTGCCAGAATCACCAGTTTAGTTGTTGTTGTGGTCTTCAGTCCTGAGACTGGTTTGATGCAGCTCTCCATGCTACTCTATCCTGTGCAAGCTTCTTCATCTCCCAGTACCTACTGCAACCTACATCCTTCTGAATCTGCTTTGTGTATTCATCTCTTGGTCTCCCTCTACGATTTTTACCCTCCACACTGCCCTCCAGTACTAAATTGGTGATCCCTTGATGCCTCAGAACATGTCCTACCAACCGATCCCTTCTTCTAGTCAAGTTGTGCCACAAACTCCTCTTCTCCCCAATCCTAGTTAGTTATCCAGCATTTATTCTCTTGTTGGACATTATTATGTCTTCATACTATGCATTTTCTGCACTATTTTTGAGAATAGACCTTGAAGGGGCTGCTAACCAGTGACTGTATAACTGGTAGTGTAGCAATCTAGCAAAAAATTTTGTGTCAAAATTTCATTTTCTTCGGTACACCAAGAAGATTGTATGTAATCTTTCTTACCTGTTATTCTTATTAGTCCTTTTTTTTTCTTACTGTAATCTGAACCTATGGATTTTGCTAATAATTTTAACAACCCTGATGATTTGCACACCCAATCAACCACATAAACAAACAGCGATTGGCATTCACCCGTTAGGATTTATTTGGTTCAGCTCGTGTGGCTCCATCCTGTTTTATCTCTGGGAAAGTTTTTTATTTCTAGACGTGACGGGAATCCCCTGGCAGAGACATAACAAACACTATGCATGCATTCAAAAATCAACTTATGGTTCATTCAGAAATGAACTTAGAATGTGTTCAAAAATATTAAAAAACCAATTGGGATGTGTTTCGAAATCATATGAATAATCAATAGACCAATGTGCACTGGATGCTAGGCGCTTTATGAAACAAGGTTTTTTTTTTTTTTCAAGAATGTGAATTTGGTGCCCCCTGAAATTGCTGCCTGGGGCAGATACCCCAATTTGCCCCACCTCTCCCCACCTGGATCCGAGCTTGCTCTGATGTATACCTTGTCTCATTTGCATCCCTGGAAGGGCAGCAGCTGGAACACTGCTCAAAGGGGTCATTGTAGTTGGAGGAAAAGGAGATAGGAATGGTAGAAAAATAGAATAAAAAGTACTAAAAATGAAAATAAAGTGAGTAATCTCGTCTTTGTACATTTTTTCTCAAGTATACGAGAGAGAACAGAAGAGAGAGAGAATGAAAGACAGGGAAGGAAAATTTGTTTTCATGAAGAACTCAGAATTGTCTCAGAAGATAAAATCATCTTAATACAGATACTATACTGAAAGGAAATAAATAAGTGAAACAAAATAGTCATTTAATGAGTGGGAAGGAAATTTAATGTGTAGTTTCATTTACACTGTCTAAAAATAATGCTGGTCATATTCTGAAAGTACAGTAGTCTGTGTTTTCAGAATTGTTGTCAACCTGTGAAATTTTACCAACAAATGTAGAAGATATTATTAGTTGTACTTAATTCTTTGTTGCACACATTTTTGACATATATTCTGAAAAGATACAATGATTTGTTATTGAGCATACAATTCACATGCTTCTTACATTTGGTGAATTAAATTTATTCTACGCCTTCAGTTTCTTGTATTTGATCATATTTTTGCCACATATTTAGTTATTGTTCACCTAGTTCAACCTTTACAAGATGTAGCACCTTATTCTTATTCTAACAAATGCAATTTCAATAACAGTTTCCATGCCTCTCCATCTCCTGTCACCCCCTGCCAGTTGAAGCCTTTATTTTCCACTGTTTCTTTATCCTAATAGTGATTTGCCTTGTGATTTTAATCTTTCTCTGAGATCACATCCTAGTACTGACTTTGTCCATCTTCCATCCTTTCGTTGTGTGATATGTCTTCCCACTCCAATTTTAGAGCCTTCACCATTTCCACAATGTCCTTTATTCTTGGTCGTTATTCTTATGTCTTCAATTTTTTGCCAGTCTTACTTAATGAGACCCTATGAGTGAGTGACCTTTGCATAGCTCTCAAAGCTGTTCATATTGGTGTACATGTCTTATTTTTCTTCTTTCTTCCATCAATATGTTCCCAGGGGTGGGAGGGACACACTTAAAAAGTTCGTATTTTCAGAAATCATTTAGTTTGCCGTTTTATATGACTGAATCTCAGAAGGGTTCACCTTCTTTTCTATGCACTGCTGCTAAATTTTGCAGATTTGTTGTCAGTTATGTCTCTTCTAATGATAAAAACATAATATATTTTTAGTATATAGTGTTTTAGTGCATATGATATGCCATACATAAAGTAAACATTTTACATATGTTCTGTAATTATAAACCATCTTCTTGTGAGCAGGTATCAGCTTTTATTAAGTATGCAGAGCTGCAATCTCAGTACTACAGTTCTAACAATATAGTGTTGACTATGGGAGGAGATTTCACATACCAAGATGCTCATATGTGGTATAAAAATATGGACAAAATGATAAGGTAATTTTAATTTTTAACAGTGCCCAGCATTATTCATTTACTGCTTGGAACAAAACACAAGTCTTCAAATTGTACTGAATTGAATTTTACAATTAACACTTGCTAATGTGAACCTCTAGAAATCAAATGTCTTGGTTAATTGAAATAGTTGTCCAGTCCCTTGATAAACCCCCAATCAATAAAATAAAAGAAAGTTGCAGCAGCCAGAGACTGTTTCTGAAAGCTCATTTTCTGACAGTCTTTTTGTTGTGCCTGTCTGCGATCGAGCTATCCGCTATATGGTGAGTACCAACTATTCTTTTCATAATATTGTTACATTCCATCTTGGATTTTCCATTGTTGGAAATATGTTTTTTGTACAGTACAAATCAAAATGATTGACATTGCAGACCACCTGCAAACACCATATTTTCAATCGGCAGCTATATAAGACTCAGGAATTCAAATTTTTTCAGTAATTGCTTCATCAGGCAACTTGCTGTGACATTCCTTTGTTTACTCAACAGTACATACATGTACAGTCTTAGACATAAAAATTGACCACCGGCCAGCCGCCACAGAGACTGAGTCCAGGTCGTTCACTTAAGATGGCCAATAAAACCGACCATCCCTGACAATACTAAGTCTGGCAATCTGCACAATTTGACAACACTGTAAGATGTGGAAGTGTCAGCAGGAAGTGTTGTCTACTTCCTATATGTTGTTGTATTGTGTGAGCCTGTGGTCTAGCAGCCATAGGCGTGCATTGTAAACATATAGTCACGTGTTCCGGTCCGACTGTATCACCTCTTTCTTTTAAAACCATATTTCGGCCCTTGTCTAAAGTTATGAGTCTGACTGAACATTGAAGATAATTCACTTCACATTCAACCCACCAGTAATAACAAATGCTTCCGGAAGCAATTCCACAGGACATCTCATGGATGCATCGCGATCAGAACAGATTATGCTCAAGCATTTCCTCGCACTGCAGCAGCTACCAGCCACCGGCCAGTCGCCACCTGCTGCCGCCGCCTGAAATTGGGCACTGCCCAGGTGAACATGGCGCGATGATATCAGTGTATGTATTAACTGTCATTTTCGAATTGAAGTTCTGGTTATCATCTGGCAGTTTAGCATTGGATTTTGCACACTTGAAAATCATGAACTATAGTTAGGCATTGCAAAATTGGGTCGCAGGCGGAAAATGGTGTAACACCTGCAACACAATATTTATTTTTGGTACAATAGAGGGGTGAATGCAGTTGAGGCAGCTTAAAGATTTTAACTGTGTGGAGCATGTGCTTTTGGGAAAAATGTCCCAGAAAAAGATATTCCTGTTTCAACAAAGATCATTCTGGCATGAATAATTTTCCACATTGAGGAAGTCTCAACTACTGATATAAGTTGTGGATTACCATTTAACCATCATCCTACATTTGCATTCAAGAGGCAAGGCTCAGAAGTCTGGAGTAGGAGTACTTCTTGCTCTAATTTGAAACAACAAAAATCAATGGAGTGACTATTATTGCAATTTTGGTTGAACATCATCAGGTCACTCATTGAACATTCCTATGCAATACAGTTACTGGTGATGTGTTATGATGCCTTTGTCGTTAACTTCCTAAGAAGAACTGAAAGGCTGAGCCCTACCAAAAGACGTAAACTGGAGTAAAGAGTAGTGTGAACGTAATATTTTCAATCTGATAGCTCCAAAAGTGTGTTTTGCACTATGAATATTTCCCCGAGGGTGCGTCCATCACAGCTATAATTTGTTGCCAACAACTGAGACACATTTCAGTTGCAGTGTAAGAAAATTGACCGATAAAACTACATCATGTGTGCTACTGTTTGATAATGCACTCTGTTAATCTGGGAAACAAAATTATCCAGGAGATTGATAGGGAAGTCAAATCTCAGGCACTTGTCCCTCTGACGTGTACTCGTAAATGTTTAACTTTCTCACTCTTGATCAGTCAACCATCAAGGCAATTCATTTCCAAATGAAAATGCTCTTCAAACTACACTAGTTTAATGACATCATTAGAACCAGCAGGTTTCTGCAGCCATGGAATTTGTAAACTACTTTAGCATTGTCAGATTGTTTTAGATATTGTGAAAGAATATACTGTTGCTGATTAACATCTCTTTGATGATAACTTTTTTGTCAAATAAACTATTGGAAAACATACTTTAAATATTCACTGTCCTAATACAAATTAAATTCAACTTACTACAGAAACATCATGACAGCAGTCTATCTTAATAAAGCATTAAGTGTCTGTAAGACGATGGTGCCCATTTTAAAATGAATTAGTAGGATATTACTGACTCTTGCCTTTGAAAATGTCTGTATTTATTTCATGTCCTGTGTCACACTCAGGTATTATGAAAATGTGGCAGTTCATAGATAAAACTGTGTATTCACAACGACAAAAAATATGTTGGCAGAAAACAAAAGTGTCATTATGAATTGTGCAGTGCCATAAAGTTTTCACTTTTAGACTAAGGCGTACTGAAAGTAGCAAGACAAATTTTGCTCGGGCATTGCCTTAGGATTTCCTTCGTGAGTTTCTATCTGCCTGCCTGCTTGTAGCTCTGCTACAAAAGAATTAAAAATATGGCTTTCAGCAAGTCTCGAAATGTGAGCAAAAGCAGCTTGCACCTGGTAGGCAAGCATGTTACCTCAGTGCTAGCAAAGAGGTGCAGCATATGTGTCTTACTTATTGGCCTTATTGGCCCAGTAGACACTATGACAGATTAATAACAACATAAGGTACGAGAGTAGTTGTATTCCCATGTTGGAATGATTTTCGTTGAGTCAAAATTATTAAATGATATCTTTATATCACATCTCAAGAGAAAATCACACACATTATTCAATTGAAGTGACATGATAATATCAAGTGAATTTAGCAGGATAGTTCTGTGCCATCAAGGAAGTAATTCATTGGTCACAGAGTTGCCAAACATATTCCGCATTGTTGCCAAGTTTCAGTTATACTAGCAGAAAGGATACCAGCTGATGTGTTCTGTGAGTGATGTTGGAAGTGACTATAGCTTCGTCTCACAGTTGTGGATAGCAAGGGCTGGAATATCCTCATTATATGTCTGAGTCTTATTCACATTTCTGTAACTAGATTTAGATGTTAGAGTGTAATTACTTGTAATACATCGACACACTGAGTGCAAACAAAACATCATAAATTAATAACTGTGACAATTATTTGTGTTTTATTGTCTTAATTGGACCGAAACCTTGAAAGCGTATTCATTAGATGTGATTCACAATTTTGTAGTTCCTCCAGTGGTTGAGTTGGCAACATATCTTTCTTATACAATATTATTATTGAGATCACTGTCATTGGCACACCTGCCGGAAGACAGCCATGACCTGACTTATTGTTGTCAGCTTTTCTGATGGATCTTCTGCCATTGCTCAAAACATGAAGACTTAAAGGTGAATTTGAATATTCCATATGGCGAAAATCTGATGTTTTTATTCTTCCATCTCTTAACATTCAAAAAATAATTACAATAAGTGGCAGAAAAGTGCCTGTGAACCAACATTTAATAATGCAGTCATAATTAGTGAAATCTGATGAACTCCATCTGTCATCTGATAATTGTGAAAAACTACTTTTTTCATCTGCATAGCACCACAGTATGAACTCAAGGGTTTCATAGGATTCGTATACTTAATTTCATTGTGATCGTTTTCAATGGCAGTAGAGTAAGAGCAAAACCATCTGACTTTAATATAATTTTCCAGCAGGACTTGAGTCTTTAGCTACAATTGCAGTAGCACATCCAGAGTGATATCAAGAATGTGAGCATTCACTTATTGCTGTAGTATAAGCTAGGGTAGAAGGAAGCGGGTTTCCCATGAAGTAAATGATGAGAGACACTGTAATTAACATATAAAGTAACCATGTGGCAAACATAAATTTTCCAAATCGCTATCACTTATTAAACATGAATTCTTCAGAAAATTATAACTATATCTAGTGATATGAGTAGGTTAATGCAGCTCCAGTCTGTCACTATCACTGAGTTGCCAAACATTTTCTGAATAGAAGGACAGATGTCCAGGCCGTTAAAATAAAACTATGGCGGCAGATGATGATTTGTGCCTGACCACGTTCGAACCTCATTCATGGTGTCTTTCCCTTCAGACATGTCTGAAGGAACAGACACCACACATATATGCATATACAGGGTGTTCCAGGAGGAATAGTAGACATTTTAGCAATTGGTAGTATAGATTAATTGCATAAAAATTCCATATAAATGTGTCCACTTTTTATTGAGTACAGAGGTACAGCTGTTAGTACGCAACCCTAACAAACTCAAAGCAAAGGCAAATTACTTTCAAAGTTAATTTTTAAAAATTCCCCCACCAACTTCCATGCACTTTGACTTCTCTTGATAACTCCATGTGTAGCTCTTCTAAGGTCGTCTTTGCATTCCTTGTTTGAGGGCTGCACTATTCATAATCCGAACGATCAAATCGGCTCATGGGTTTACTTTTTCTTTGTAGACTTCACCTTTGAACCCCCCCCCCCCCGCCCCCCCCCCCTAAAAAAATTCAAAGGGACGAAGTCTGGGAGCCTTGGTGGCCAAGAAAAGTGCCCACATTTACTGATCCATCTTCCTGGAAATGTTAGGTTTGGATGATGTCACCTGATGATTAGCCTGTGCAGGAGCCCCGTCATGCTGGAGGAACATATGCATTCTTGTAGCCAAAGGAACCTCTTCCAATAATGCTGGAAGCTCGTTTTCAAGGAAGCGTAGACGACGGGGTCCTTTAAAGACCAACAAATGAGACAAAAATGCATTGAATCCAACTTTATGTACTCAATAAAAATTGGACATGTTGTATGGAATTTTTTCTACGATTTGTATATACTACCATCTCCTAAAAAATTTACTATTCTTCCTGAAACATCCTGTATAATATTCAGGTCTCAAGAGGCCATGAAAAGTTTTCAATGCTAGACTCGTGTCATTGTCTGAACCCTCTTGGGGATACAGTGTAGCTGTGATCAAGTGGAATAATGGACAGGGGGATACCACGTATGTGGATGGAAATTTGCATCTGATGAGGAGTGTGTGTAGATAGGTCCTGCAGGGAAGTTGGCTGTCGTGTCTCGATAGTGCAATGGGGAGCGTGTCTGGCTAGTAAGCAGGAGGTCCAGGTTCAAACCCCGGTCGGGCACAAATTTTCATCTGCTGCTGTTGCTGTATTTCAAGGCTCTGTGATAGTGTGGATGTCTGTCACTCGATATTTAAGATGCAATTGTTTTTTGATGCAATACAGGTGATTTGTGAACATTTGTATTGTCATCAATATAATGGGACTTCAATGGCATCCATTCCTTAGTCGTTGCTTTGTGATTGCGCTAACCCATGTCATATACACGCAAAACAGATTATAGCACATATTTAGTCAAATAACGAATGGTCAGTATACAAATATTTACAAACAATAGAAGCAGGATTGCAGCAAGCTGATCACATAACTAAGCACAACATAAAGTACCTGTGTAGTGAGTCATTTCAGCTGCATAGCTGACGGTAATATTTGTCAAGCAATTCACGGCAGAATTAATTTAATACCCACATGATGATCTGTAGTCATACTGCATCATTAACAACTTGTGCATGGAATACTACGTTCGTTAAATAAGATTACTCAAGCTGATGCCAAATAAAGGGAAGTGACAATGCCACCACACTATCTTTACTTAGGTTGTCAGCGCTAGATTATGTGTGGCACCATTACTGTTACTGTAAGCAGTTTGACAGCATAACACCATCACATCCACTGACAACCTGTACCACTATCATCACACATTTGTTACTCATAGTGATTACAAGTTGCTGATGTTTGTCAAGAATAGCGGAAAGCATCTCATGAATGTGAAATTCCATTTGCATTACACCCAGGACAGAGAGAATCCTAAATAACAGTAAGAGGTTACCCACCAAAGGGAAGAGTCAATGTATTGTCTTGAGTTCTTGCAGTTTGATATTAATGTAGTTGCCAATGGTTTCCCACTAATGGGTCCTTTTGGCTATCGGAATACTCACATGGGAATTATTAAAGTGCACTTGCCAGAACACTCAACTACCTTAATAAAACCTCATTTTAGATTGAATATGACTCAGAAAGTGATGTTAATTTGACGTTTTTGTCCACCTCCTGATGACTTACTGAATGAAGTCTGAAGTGCACTCTCAGTTGTGTTGCCTGCAGCATGAGTTCTGTAAAGTGTTATGGCAGCTGGCAGTCATTGCTGATACAGACTTGTGCAAATATCTTCACTGCTCTAGGGGAACTTGTCTTTGTTGCATTTTTTCCATACCATAATTAGCACAATAACAAACAGCTCATTCTACTGAAGAACTTCGTGCCCACAAGTCCTTAAATAAGAATCTGTGAGTATGAAAGGAAACAGACTGTTGGACAAAATTATTGAGAGCTCCCTGCTTTTTATGTTTCCGATAGGTCCTATGATAAGAATCTGGTGCCATGTTATACTTCAGAACCCTAAACTGTTTATTTTTCACTTCAAACAAAACAAAAGCTCTGATATGAGAAGAGGAAATGACTTATATGTTTCTCAGAAACTTTAGTTTTTTGTGCTTATTTTCTCACTACATACTAAAACAAGGGCATTGATATGAGAGAAGGAAACGAAGTATATGCTTCCAAGACATAATATTACCTTGTGTGCTACTACTGCGAGCATGAAAGGTGTGCAGTTAATTTTTGTGTGTTGGATAAATTTTGATGTCGCCTCAAATTACTTTGTGAAAAGGTTCCTATTTCCTTGGGATTCTGACATGGTTAATATTCTGACATGATATCCATTCTAATCGCTCCATGGCACCTGTGAGTAGAGTCTCACATTGGTTATTATAAGAACATACAGGTAGTCATGTCCACTCACTGCAGTGATGAAGTGTCTGCTGCAGTGTCCATGCTCAACCAACATAAACAAATCGCAGCGGCATTGGGCACTGCTAATTGCCACACTTGTCGTGAGCCGCGACAAGAGCGCACTGTCTCTCCAAATGATATTATGAAGTTAATATATCTTACTTACTTAACGTAATATATAATAGAGGGAAACATTCCACACGGGAAAAATATATCTAAAAACAAAGATGATGTGACTTACCATACGAAAGCGATGGCAGGTCGATAGATACACAAACAAACACATACATACACACAAAATTCAAGCTTTCACAAACAATGGTTGCTTCGTCAGGAAAGAGGGAAGGAGAGGGAAAGATGAAAGGATGTGGGTTTTAAGGGAGAGGGTAAGGAGTCATTCCAATCCCGGGAGCGGAAAGACTTACCCTAGGGGGAAAAACGTACAGGTATACACTCGCGCGCACACACAGACACACACACACACACACACACACACACACACACACACACACAGACACACACACACACACACACACAAGCAGACATTTGTAAAGGCAAAGAGTTTGGGCAGAGATGTCAGTTGAGGCGGAAGTACGGAGGCAAAGATGTTGTTGAAAGACAGGTGAGGTATGAGCGGCGGCAACTTGAAATTAGCGGAGGTTGAGGCCTGGCGGATAACGAGAAGAGAGGATATACTGAAGGGCGCACACACAGACACACACACACACACACACACACACACACACACACACACACACACACACACACACACACAGACACACACACACACACACACACAAGCAGACATTTGTAAAGGCAAAGAGTTTGGGCAGAGATGTCAGTTGAGGCGGAAGTACGGAGGCAAAGATGTTGTTGAAAGACAGGTGAGGTATGAGCGGCGGCAACTTGAAATTAGCGGAGGTTGAGGCCTGGCGGATAACGAGAAGAGAGGATATACTGAAGGGCAAGTTCCCATCTCCGGAGTTCGGATAGGTTGATGTTAGTGGGAAGTATCCAGATAACCCGGACGGTGTAACACTGTGCCAAGATGTGCTGGCCGTGCACCAAGGCATGTTTAGCCACAGGGTGATCCTCATTACCAACAAACACTGTCTGCCTGTGTCCATTCATGCGAATGGACAGTTTGTTGCTGGTCATTCCCACATAGAAAGCTTCACAGTGTAGGCAGGTCAGTTGGTAAATCACGTGGGTGCTTTCACACGTGGCTCTGCCTTTGATCGTGTACACCTTCCGGGTTACAGGACTGTAGTAGGTGGTGGTGGGAGGGTGCATTGGACAGGTTCTACACCGGGGGCGGTTACAAGGGTAGGAGCCAGAGGGTAAGGAAGGTGGTTTGGGGATTTCATAGGGATGAACTAAGAGGTTACGAAGTTTAGGTGGATGGTGGAAAGGTTGTTGGTGTAATGGTTCAGGGATTCCGGACTGGAGCAGATTCGTTTGCCACGAAGACCTAGGCTGTAGGGAAGGGACCGTTTGATGTGGAATGGGTGGCAGCTGTCGTAATGGAGGTACTGTTGCTTGTTGGTGGGTTTGATGTGGACGGACGGACATATTGTCTTTGAATATGTCTGCTTGTGTCTGTATATATGTGGATGGATATGTGTGTGTGTGTGCGAGTGTATACCCGTCCTTTTTTCCCCCTAAGGTAAGTCTTTCCGCTCCCGGGATTGGAATGACTCCTTACCCTCTCCCTTAAAACCCATATCTTTTCGTCTTTCCCTCTCCTTCCCTCTTTCCTGACGAGGCAACCGTTGGTTGCAAAACCTAGAATTTTGTGTGTATGTTCGTTTGTTTGTGTGTCTATCGACCTGCCAGCACTTTTGTTTGGTAAGTCACATCATCTTTGTTTTTATATATATATATATATATATATATATATATATATATATATATATATATATATATATATATATATATGGTGTTACAAAACAATACGGCCAAACGTTCAGGAAACATTCCTCACACACAAATAAAGAAAGGATGTTATGTGGAAATGTGTCCGGAAACGCTTAATTTCCATGTTATAGCTCATTTTAGTTTCATCAGTATGTACTGTACTTCCTCGATTCACCGCCAGTTGGCCCAATTGAAGGAAGGTAATGTTGACTTCGGTGCTTGTGTTGACATGCGACTCATTGCTCTACAGTACTAGCACCAAGCACATCAGTACGTAGCATCAACAGGTTAGTGTTCATCACGAATGTGGTTTTGCAGTCAGTGCAATGTTTACAAGTGCTGAGTTGGCAGATGTCCATTTGATGTATGGATTAGCACAGGGCAATACCCGTGGTGTGGTATGTTTGTATCTAGACAGATTTCCAGAACGAAGGTGTCGCGACAGGAAGACGTTCGAAGCAATTGATCGGCGTCTTAGGGAGCACGGAACATTCCAGTCTATGACTCGCGACTGGGGAAGATCTAGAACGACGAGGACACCTGCAATGGACAAGGCAGTTCTTCATGCAGTTGCGATAATCCTAATGTCAACGTCAGAGAAGTTGCTGCTGTAGAAGGTAACGTTGACCATGTCACTGTATGGAGAGTGCTACGGGAGAACCAGTTGTTTCCGTACCATGTACAGCGTGTGCAGGCACTATCAGTAGCTGATTGGCGTCCACGGGTACACTTCTGCGAATGGGGGAGGAGACTTGGAAAATAACGATGTGATACTTTTGTGTGCAGTAAAAATCAGAAACCAAAACCTTTGTTGATAGTGAAAGCTGTTAACCCCAGCTGTTTGAAGAATATTATAACATTTTCTGTGTCTTATCACCCCAACAAAAGGGGTTTCGGAGAGTGGCTCGTGACCATGGACGAAGACATGAAACAACAGAAGTGGAAAATCTTGCTCTTTATGGACAATTATACTGTTTACCATAATCAATTGCTTCTAGATAATGTGGCACATTTCGCCCCACCCCCTCCCCCCAATTGAAACACCACATTAAAATTAAATCACTTGATCAGGGAATAATTCAAAATTTTAAAACATTGTACCACAAAGAAGTTGTGATGACATTGTGGATATCATCAAATATGATCTTTTGACAGTGATGGCGTGGAAGAATGTTACCCTGACAGTAGTTTTGAACTGTGGAGATGTGGATTCATCAAGGGAGATCAGAATGAAGTGGAGATCAGAGAAATTTACTTGGATTTCCACAACAAAAGGAGCACTCCTAATTTTGGAGAAAAAGTGATATTTGATGATTTTGTACATTTTTATAATAGTGGGGAAGCCTGCAGAGCACAAAAAAAAAAACCAAACAAACCCCACACAGTCGCTTCCATTTGTGGTTCCCGAAGTGGAAATGCCGTCCTTGTAAATGTTGCACCTGTGGAACAATATAATAGAAATAGATGATGATGATGCTTTGGTTGCAATAGAAAATATCCTTGACCAGGCATGCTGAAGGTCACTGAAGCAGTAAAATAATCACTGATTTCTCTACAAAATGTACAACGGGAATTTTTAAAGTAAGAATCAACAGGGCTTTGTGTCCACACATTGTGTCATGTGACGTCCGTTCATGGTCAGCCGCTCTCACTATGCCACCATTGCGTTTTATGTCTGTGCCGGTGTTGGTTGTGCGCCCAGTTATCCAGTTCTTACATGTAGAACAACTTCATCTTGCAGAAATTTGCTGGCAGATTGTTTAAGTTTATGGTGCGGGTGTAAATGAGTGATGGAAATGTGCATAAATGGTATAGGCTGTTTAATGGAGGAAGGACAAATGTTCATGATGAAGAATGATCTGGATGGTGTACTATTGTTGTTGTTGTTGTTGTTGTGGTCTTCAGTCCTGAGACTGGTTTGATGCAACTCTCCATGCTACTCTATCCTGTGCAAGCCTCTTCATCTCCCAGTACCTACTGCAGCCTACATCCTTCTGAATCTGCTTAGTGTATTCATCTCTTGGTCTCCCTCTACGATTTTTACCCTCCATGCTGCCCTCCAGTACTAAATTGGTAATCCCTTGATGCCTCAGAACATGTCCTACCAACCGATCCCTTCTTGTAGTCAAGTTGTGCCACAAACTCCTCTTCTCCCCAATCCTATTCAATACCTCCTCATTAGTTATGTGATCCACCCATCTAATCTTCAGCATTCTTCTGTAGCACCACATTTCGATAGCTTCTATTCTCTTCTTGTCTAAACTATTTATCGTCCATGTTTCACTTCCATACATGGCTACACTCCATACAAATACTTTCAGAAACGACTTCCTGACACTTAAATCAATACTCGATGTTAACAAATTTCTCTTCTTCAGAAACGCTTTCCTTGCCATTGCCAGTCTGCATTTTATATCCTCTCTACTTCGACCATCATCAGTTATTTTGCTCCCCAAATAGCAAAACTCCTTTACTACTTTAAGTGTCTCATTTCCTAATCTAATTCCCGCAGCATCACCCGACTTCATTCGACTACCTTCCATTATCCTCGTTTTGCTTTTGTTGATGTTCATCTTATACCCTCCTTTCAAGACACTGTCCATTTCGTTCAACTGCTCTTCCAAGTCCTTTGCTGTGTCTGACAGAATTACAATGTCATCAGCGAACCTCAAAGTTTTTATTTCTTCTCCAGGGATTTTAATACCTACTCTGAACTTTTCTTTTGTTTCCTTTACTGCTTGCTCAATATACAGATTGAATAGCATCGGGGAGAGGCTACAACCCTGTATCACTCCCTTCCCAACCACTGCTTCCCTTTCATGCCCCTCCACTCTTATAACTGCCATCTGCTTTCTTTACAAATTGTAAATAGCCTTTCACTCCCAGTATTTTACCCCTGCCACCTTCAGAATTTGAAAGAGCGTATTCCAGTCAGCATTGTCAAAAGCTTTATCCAAGTCTACAAATGCTAGAAATGTAGGTTTCCTTTTCCTTAATCTTTCTGCTAAGATAAGTCGTAGGGTCAGTATTGCCTCACGTGCTCCAACATTTCTACAGAATCCAAACTGATCTTCCCCGAGGTCAGCTTCTACCAGTTTTTCCATTCGTCTGTAAAGAATTTGCGTTAGTATTTTGCAGCTGTGACTTATTAAATTGATAGTTCGGTAATTTTCACATCTGTCAACACCTTCTTTCTTTGGGATTGGAATTATTATATTCTTCTTGAAGTCTAAGGGAATTTCGCCTGTCTCATACATCTTGCTCACCAGATCGTAGAGTTTTGTCAGAACTGGCTCTCCCAAGGCTGTCAGTAGTTCTAATGGAATGTTGTCCACTCCCGGGGCCTTGTTTCGACTTAGGTCTTTCAGTGCTCTGTCAAACTCTTCACACAGTATCATATCTCCCATTTCATCTTCATCTACCTCCTCTTCCATTTGCATAATATTGTCCTCAAGAACATGCCCGTGTATAGGCCCTCTATATACTCCTTCCACCTTTCTGCTTTCCCTTCTTTGCTTAGAACTGGGTTTCCATCTGAGCTCTTGATATTCATGCAAGTGGTTCTCTTTTCTCCAAAGGTCTCTTTAATTTTCCTGTAGGCAGTGTCTATCTTACCCCTCATGAGATAAGCCTCTACATCCTTACATTTGTCCTCTAGCCATCCCTGCTTAGCCATTCTGCACTTCCTGTCGATCTCATTTCTGAGACGTTTGTATTACTTTTTGCCTGCTTCACTTGCTGCATTTTTGTATTTTCTCCTTTCATCAATTAAATTCAGTATCTCTTCTGTTATCCAAGGATTTCTACTAGCCCTCGTCTTTTTACCTACTTGATTCTCTGCTGCCTTCACTACTTCATTCCTCAAAGCTACCCATTCTTCTTCTACTGTATTTCTTTCCCCCATTCCTGTCAATTGTTCCCTTATGCTCTCCCTGAAACTCTGTGCAACCTCTGGTTCTTTCAGTTTATCCGGGTCCCATCTCCTTAAATTCTCACCTTTTTGCAGTTTCTTCAGTTTTAATATACAGTTCGTAACCAATAGATTGTGATCAGAGTCCACATCTGCCCCTGGAAAAGTCTTGCATTTTAAAATCTGGTTCCTAAATCTCTGTCTTACCATTATATAATCTATCTGAAACCTTTTAGGCCTTTTTGAAACCCCTAGAAGGTTTGACACAAAAAGTTGTGGCAGTGCAGGTGCTTCACTATTAGACAACCTGCATCAGAAATTTCCTCAAGCTTCAAGATCAGTAGTTTTTCACATTGTTACTGACAAGTTTCACTAATTTCACTATAAAAAAATGTGTGTGAGATGGGTGCTGAAAATGTTGACAGAAGAACACAAAACAAAGCGAATTGCACATTCTTTGTCTGTTTTGGAGCTCTATCACAAGGGTGATAGAGCTATTGAGCCAAATTGTGACCGATGATGAAATGTGGATTGCACACTACACTCCAGAGAATAAACATCAAACCTGTGAGGGGCATCATTCAAACTTCTTGACGGAACCATGACAATTCAAGCAAGAATCTTCAGTATGGAAATATCATGGCCACTGTTTTTTGGGATCAGAAAGGCATTCTTTTGGTAGACTTATTGCCAAGAGGAATGACAGTAAATGCCAACAGTTACTGTGAAACATTATTAAAGCATAGGCGCACTGTTCAAAATCACCGGCGGGGTCTGCTCTCTAGCAGTATCATTCTGCTTCACAACATTGCTTGGCCTCACATTACAGCAAGAATGACGACATTGGGAATTACTTGTTTATCCACCACAGACTTTCATCTGTTACCAGAACTGAAGGATATTTGTAGTGGAAAGTACTTGGAAAATGACGACATGTTGAAAGAAACTGTTACTGACTGATTTAACAGTCAGGTATATATGTATTTTCAGAAATTTGTGTATTTGATTTAAAACATTACTATAAATAAGTACATGCAGACTTAACAAACCTTAACTCTTCAAATGCATGATTGTATGAAGACTCAGTCACCAGTGCTGAAATGCTTTGTAGTTCATTTATTGCTGAACAAGACCAGCCAATTTCTTGTGCAGATCATAATTCGCAGCAGTTCAAAAACATGTTTCCTGATTATCACATTGCTAAAAAATACAGTTGTGGAAGAACTAAAACAACATCTGGAACATACAATGATGTAGTAGAATACTTAAAAGAAAACACCTTTTCTATTGCAACTGATGATAGCACAGACATTAAAGATGTGAAACTATATCCAACTGTTGTTACTTACTTTTATGTTAAACAGGGAAAGATGTGTGCCACAATACTATCCTTGCTGGAATCAGATTTAAATACTGCCAAAGGAATTTTTAACCTCTTGAGTAGTGAGAGCTCCTAAGAAAACGAATTCCGTGGAAAAATTGCATTTCATTTGAATGTGATAATGCAAGTACAATGCTGCTTTTTTGAAGAAAGTTCAGCCACACATAAGAATTTAGTCTTGTTCCTGGCACCTGTTTCATTTAGCTGCAGAAAAAGGCATGAAAAGCCTACAATATTGTGATGCTGAAGAATTTGTAATGGATTTTCTACTCTCTCCAAAAAAGACAGTTTACTTTTAAACTTTGTCAAAATATATATGGCAATAAACCCCATAAAATGCTGAATTATGCTTGTTCAAGATAGCTCTCTGCTCCAGTCAATAGAAAAGAATAATTGAACAATGGGAACTTCTTGTAAATTTTTTCAGGAGGGAACTTCAAAAACTGTAAACAACTCTCACTTATCTAGAGTGCGCCCTATTGTAAAAGATACAGTAACTAAGCTATATCTTCTTTTCTCATGTAATACCTTTCATTATTTACCAAAGCAAATGTATTCCTTCTGAAAGAATAGCCAGTAATTCACAGACTTCATAGCATCCTAAATAACTTATTCACAGATTTGCTTGTAAGATTTGTCAATTCTTCTGTGGCACATATTTCTGATAGTCTGCTGAAATTGAAATTTCAAAAAAATAAATATAAGAAAGGGGATGAAGTTATTGTCATTGGTGTAGACACTATAAGCTACAATTATTATATCAAGCTTGAAAAATCTGTAGTTACAAACTTTTATGAAAATGTCAGAAGAATTTTTATCAACTTCTGTAGGGTAATCAAAGAAAAATTTTCACTACATGATGACTTATTAAAAAAACTTTAAAGTTATAGGATACTGGATCTAGGAAAACAAAATCTTCATCTGTTGTAAAGCTAAATGAGCTATTTTCTGACATCCTGAGTGATTGTGGGGGGAAAAAAAAAATTAGAGTTTGATGACTTTGTAATGGTGGAAGAAGAAAGAGCTGGTACTGCTTGGTACAAAATATCTGCTATGTGTGATGCATCAGGCATTAAAAAATACCCATTACTTAACCAGCTTATGTCTGCTTTACTGCTTATTCCTTATAGTAATGCTGCCTGTGAGAGAGTTTTTAGAAGTGATAGGGAAAACAGTGCTGAATTTTGGTCTAGTATGAATATGGGAACCTCGGATTCTTTGAGCATCAGTAAAATAAACCATTTATCTTCAGGAAGAGCATGTTACCAAAATAATTTTTCAAAGTTCAGATTCAGGCTGCGAAGAGTGCAAAAAGAGTATCACTCATGAGAAAATTGTCTTCAGTCACCAGTGAAGATACTGTATTATACAAGTAGAGGCAGATCCAAAAAGAAGAGGCAGATGAGAATACTTGTAAATATTTTTGTATAAAACACTGAAGACAGGCCTCTCATCTCATTATGTAAGTGGATTTTGTTCACATGGTTTACTTTCCTTTTAATTAATAATTTGAGATATATACGTTTTGATTTTGCAGTGTTTGTAAATCACAAATGTTTCTAAAGTATATTTGTTTAGCAAACTGATTTTTAGCTTTTTCCATTTTTAGCTTTAGCCATATTTCATTTACAATTGTTTTAATTGCTGGAAGATCTTCATTATTTGGGGCTAGAAAGTGTCTGAAATACAGTGTTTAAAGGCCTAACACACAACTCTAATTTTTAAAATTTTCCAACCGAATCACTCCAGGCAAATGAAAGGATGGTTCCCTTGAAAGGGTACGGCCGATTTCTGTCCCCATCCTTGACACAACCTGAGCTCCAGCTCCATCTCTAAATGACCTCGATGTCAATGGGTTGTTGAACTCTTAAGATCTAAGCTGCCCCCTCCCCCCCCCCCCCCCAAATTTTTCATGGGAGACCCCAACTTTCATATTTGCCATGTGATTACTGGCAGTCACTTCTCAATGTTGGCAGCTATGTGTGTCTATTGTAAGAATTATTTAAGTATGAAAGGTATCTGGCTGCAAGAGCTAAAAATTTGGAAAATATGCTTACACTTGTAAAGCAGTTAGTCTCTTGTTACGAATCACAACAGCAGTAAGTCCACAGTAACTGTTAAGCAGTGCCAGTGATAGTAATGCTTGTTAATGCAAACTAGACATCAGCAGAAAACTGTGGTGTGTTGACGCATTGGTTATTATTAATACCTCAACTGGGACTTGGGAGGAAATGTTCCAAATCCTGATGTGAGCGTTTTGATTTGGATGCTCTGTGGTTTCCCTAAATCACTGTAAATGAATATAGGGGTTAACAGGGCTTTAACTGCCCCCTTTTCCAGTTCTTCTTGAATGGAGCTACTGTAATAAGGCATTAAACTCTAAATTTGTTCTTAACAGTGCTTACAGTTTTGTTTCAGGGTTGTGCTGCTACTGTACTCATTTTAAAAGAATGTTTGGTTCCTCCAAAAGAAGCACAGTCAGTCTCTTTTATCATACCTGTCCATCTGATGTAATGCTCAGTATCTGAGCTCTTATTGATAAATAGTCTTAGATTATTGCCCACACTAATTGACCATCTCAGTACATAAGGAACCTGAACAGTTAATCACACTTGTCTGGTGTTATCTTTGTCTCTGAGGAGCACTCACAGCCAAGGACAACATATTGCATTACATTATTTAAAATGCCTTCAGGGCAGTCACATATTTGAGAACCCATTCCATATGCTTTTTGTTAATGGTCCAAAGTGTGATAACATCTTGAATGCTGTTAAGAAATTAGGAATGCAGAATCTGCTTTGTACCTGCAGGATTTACAGAATATTGTGTGTGAAAAAGGCAAGATGTGGCACTTTCTCAGTTCATGCTGACTTATATACAAGAAGCAAGAACTGGTATCATTTGTATAACAGCCACTCGTTTTTGTTTACAAAACGTTCCCACCACCACTTGCACACACTGATTTCTTTCAAGTTTAGTTCTTTGGACTACAGTTTTCTGACAACTTGTGAGGTCTACACTCATTGCATGGAAGTCTTAAAAAGCAATCTTCCATTTCTGAAATCAGCAACACCATGCACAAATATTTTATTGAGTTATCTTATTTCTTATACTGATTTGAAAAACTTTTAATATTCTACAAGATATTAAATTTCACCAACTTCCCCACCGTTAACATGAACATCATATTTATTTGAGATAACAGAAATTATGAGATGTTTACAAATTGAGCTCTTTAGTCTGACCAACCCAAGAAATCTTACGTAACAAGAGTATCACTCCTCCTGTAAGTTCTTTACACCAATTATATTGTGAAGTCACTACATGGAATTGTATGCAGCACCCATTTTTCCTTGATGATTTTTCAAAAGTTCCACCAAGTTAGCTGGCAGTGGCTGGTAACCACATCTGCACCTGCTACCCTGTTTTACCAGAGGTACAGTGCTGCGTCTGTGGTGTCACGTCATGCTTCAGAGGAAGATCTTAAACTCATCAAAACCCAAATCACTAACAATGCCCAGATATCATGGGGTGGGAACTGAATGCATGTGTAGCCAATTGTATAGAAAAATTGATGCTGGTGACTTGTTTCCCTACAAACCCATTAATAATTTTCTGCAATCTGACTCTCAGCTATTGATTTGTTAGTGCTTCTGAGACTCATCTCCTGACTCTGCCTCTGCCCTTCTCTCCAGCTCTCATACATCTTGCTCTTTTCATCTTGATTCTTACATTTCTCTTTTTCACAATAAATAAAAAATTTAAAAGTTCTTATATATATATATATATATATATATATATATATATATATATATATATATATATGTCTGGATGGATATGTGTGTGTGTGCGCGCGCGAGTGTATACCCGTCCTTTTTTCCCCCTAAGGTAAGTCTTTCCGCTCCCGGGACTGGAATGACTCCTTACCCTCTCCCTTAAAACCCACATCCTTTCGTCTTTCCCTCTCCTTCCCTCTTCCTGATGAGGCAACAGTTTGTTGCGAAAGCTTGAATTTTGTGTGTATGTTTGTGTTCGTTTGTGTGTCTGTCGACCTGCCAGCACTTTCATTTGGTAAGTCACATCATCTTTGTTTTTAGATATATTTTTCCCAAGTGGAATGTTTCCCTCTATTGAAATTCAAGCTTTCGCAACAAACTGTTGCCTCATTAGGAAAGGAGAGGGAAAGACGTCTCTCCCTCTCCTTCCCTCCTTCCTGATGAGACAACAGTTTGTTGCGAAAGCTTGAATTTTGTGTGTATTTTTGTGTTTGTTTGTGTGTCTATCGACCTGCCAGCGCTTTCGTTTGGTAAGTCACATCATCTTTGATTTTTGATATATATATATATATATCAGACTATGGTATCATTAGCTGCAGAACTATTGTGTTTGGATTATTGTGCTTTACCAGAGAATCCTATGTTATTTAGTATTGCGTGTGTGTTCCAAACAGTAATTGAAACTGATGCTGCTTGCTTCATAACTATAAAGTAAAAAAGTATTTATCTGCAGGTGAAACTTTTTACTAAATATGCAGAAAAACAAGCTGACTTTTACAATTCCAACAACGTATTAATCACAATGGGAGATGATTTTCACTATCAGGATGCTCATATGTGGTTTAAGAATCTGGATAAACTAATTTGGTAAGGAGTTCTCTTTTATATGCCAACCTGAATTTGAAGTGCAGTGGCATAGCCTATGCACAGAATACATTCAGTTTATAGTATCCATAGTCATCCATGAATTATTTCACTCTTGTTGTAGAATTCATAAGAAGAATTTATTCCTTTTAGAGACTTAGAAGTGTAACAATGATGCTGTGATTTGTTTTTGTGAGAAAGAAATTATAGTGAATTAAATGCTTTTCTTCATCAACAGCTAGTCACTTCTAACACTATTTATAAGACCTTTCTGTACAGCACAATGAGAATGCAAAGAAACAACATAGCAGAAGTAGCTCTTGTAGGAAAAGGCAAAATACCTGTACATTTTTGCAGCAATTATGTTCTTAATTGAAAGGAGATGCAATATTTTTTGTTTAGTTTGAATGATTATTTGATGGACTGCATAATAGTCTTTGTTTCCAATTTATTTTATTTGACCTTATTTTTATTGATAGGTATGTCAATGCAAACAAATCAAATGGAACCAAATTAAATGTGTTCTACTCAACACCTGCGTGCTATTTAAAGGCTCTTAATGATCAAGATCTGATGTGGCCTGTGAAAAATGATGACTTTTTCCCTTATGCAAGTGATCCACATTCCTACTGGACTGGTTATTTTACATCAAGGCCAACCATGAAAAGGTTTGAACGATTAGGGAATAATTTTTTGCAGGTGAGTGAATATTTAAATGGGTATTAGTTTCCTTCCCCCTTTTCATCCTGTATCTTTTAGAACCAGAAACTGTAATGCAATTTGAAGTGGAGTTTCATCTAGAACAAGCTTCTTTAATGTATACAGGTCTGCAAACAACTATATGCCCTGGCTAGTGTGGGACCAGAAGACTGGAAAGATCTGAACAGGATGAGAGAGGCAATGGGTGTCATGCAGCACCATGATGCTATAACAGGTACAGAGAAGGAGCATGTAGCAAAGGATTATGCCCGGATATTGTCAGATGGCTTTTCAGAATGCCTTGAAGCTATTGAGGCAGCTTTTAAGTAAGTTTGAAAACATGATTGCCACTCGTTCTATGTTGGGGATTCTTTGTAAAATAACTTATGTTGTGATTAATGTACAGTCTTAAGTAATATTCCATAAAAATGATCTTTTTCTGGGTGAAATTAAGGTCAAATGTCTGTACTCATCAATAAATATTGTAGACTTTGTGGTAATCCTATAAATAGTATAATTTATTTTTGGAAACCAATGGCAATTAAAGGATATGTTATGTTTGAAGTATATTAACAACACTCTGTACTCTGGAAATGTGTATGAGAAAATGTGGAAGCAATTAAAGTAAGATATTGTGCTTAAGTATAAAAGTCAAAGTTGAATACAGAGAGGTTAAAGGACATATAGGTGAGGGTAGAACACTTTACCGACAGGCATATTGGAGGAATAAAATTTTGATGTTTTTAGTAGTGATTATTTTGCTTTTTATTTTATGGTTACATTGCATACATTGAGTAGACATCTAATGCAGGGCAAGTCAAGAATATTAAGACATTCAATAAAACATATTTACTTGGAGCAACACTTTGACTTGTGTTGATAACACTATTAGTTTTATATAACATTACTTACAGATTTAGTTTATTAGGTAATCCTTAACAGTGTAATATTCCTTTTCTATTAAAGTGTCTTCCAGTTTGGGTGGGGATGGTCAAGGGGTTTTAGTGATCAACAAACTGTTTTACATTCTTAAGCAAAATATACAGATGTGTTTAACTATTTACGCACTATAAACATTCAACAGCTTGTGCTACACATGAATGTCAGAAGACTCAATTCAGTGGAGCACTTCATCAAATGTTTCATGTAGGCTCTAGATACCACCAAGAAAATTTCTGTCAGGCACTCATTTGCAATGTGGCTAACTACCTGAATCTTTGTCACATGTACTGTCAGTGCAAAAACCCCACTTGTGCGTATTTGCACATAACTTCTTCAGTCTTGAATCTATTGAGCTGTACCCACACCACTGTAAGATGATGAAAGCCTGGAACTTTTTAACAGTTGAATAAGCTCCTGGTCCTGGCTTTTCATACCTTCCACTCATTTTTCCATTTAGCACCCTGGCTGAATCAAGTGGAGAGCTTTTGGACTCCTTCTCATGTTAGTCTTCTGTCTTTGAGATGGTCTAACAGGCAGTGAGATTCAGTCTGTGATGAAGGATTGATTAAATTTTTCAATCTTGATGACAGAGTTTGCAAATAGCTGCCTTTCAATGAAGGTGAACTGGGCAGATGTTCATTAGTACTGGTAGTCAGCATGCAGGAGTTAATCTGACTCTGCTGCTAATGTTTCTCATAGCTTCGGTCAAATAAACGACAGCTTTCATCTAGTGAGCACTTTGTAGTGAGACTGATCTGCTGTGTTTTGCTGCAGAGTATAACACATGGGAAGCTCCACAGAGAACTAATGTATTTGCTCCCCATATACTATCAGCCTGTTTCTCACTAGGTGCACCCATGTTTATACTTTCTTACTTATGTTGGAAAGGCTTTTATGTATGTCAACATTCTGTCTAATGTGACACAAAGGTATCTTAGCTTACCATTATACTTGACTATGTCAAGGTGACCAAACCATGAACTGATCTTTGCTGATTATAGATGGTTAGAGAGGTGGAAAAGACAAATTGATTGTCCTTGATAAACGGGCAATTGTTGCAGTGGCTGTCGAGCTATGCCCCCACGTTAAGGTTGCAGAGGGGAGAGGATCGGTGAGGGGAAGGCAGTGCTGGCTGCTTGCAGCAGTGCTGCGCCACTAGCCGCTTTCTGTGCTTAACATGAAATCAGGGGTGACACTTGTAGAAATATTGCCTGCTTAAGTGGCACTTTCCTCAGATCAGAAATCATTTAATTTGTTGACATATTCAAGCCCGAGAGTTTTACCTACAACTTATGTATTCTTTATTTATCACAAATAGTGAAAAATGTAAGTAGATGAATGTAGAGCTTACGACACATCAAGTCGAAAGTCAAAAGTCAAAAACTGATTTTTTTTAATGTTTGCACATTGCATTTATTAAAAACAAGACAGTATGTGGTAATGTTCACAAAGTGTAATTAACTGTGCCTGAAAGTGATCAGTCATTTGTGTTTGATTCAAGATCATGGTAATCATTGCTCGAGGGTATGGAATTGACGATAACTTCATCGATGGCTATTTCCATTATTGCATCTCGTGCCCAATACTCTTAACTCCTGCTGCTACATACCTGCAGTAACCTTGCAAGTCATGTGGGTTACTGAAAGAAAAGCAACATTAATAAAATTCTGTACTCTTTCCTTTGACATGTCACCAGTGACATTGTTCTGCCTGAAATTGTATTTTACGTGGCCCCTGCCAGTTTTATTGGATGTAGATCGCAGTTGCAGGGTGGTAAATGGTCTGCTTTGTGGCCATTACTTTCAGTGATTTTGTTCATGATGTAAAATTTCATGGCTGGTTTTTTTCCTTTATTTTGGATAACAGTTCAGCCTTCGTCATGGAGACATTGCAGTTTATTTGCCTTTCTCACAACCATTCTGACATAATAATCATGAAATCATATTGCAAGTAAGGGGAAACAGTTTCTTGCATGAAACTTCCTGACAAATTGTAACTGTGTGCCAAACCGGATTCTCAGGTTTGACTCACGGTCTGACACACAGTTCTAATTTGTCAGGATGTTTCAAATTAGCATACACCCTGCTGCAGGCTGAAGATTTGTTCTAGTTTCTTGTATCGTGCTGCAAATACTTGCTGAATTTCTCATTTTGTGTAAGTTTTTCTCAAACTTACAAAAGCTGTGTGTGTTCAGTACTGGTGTGAAAATATCAGTGTTGAAAAGAAGAATGGCACAAAAACAAATGGGCCAAAACAAAGGTATCATAGGAACCCCTAAACACACATAACTGACACCATCAGGAAAACAAATATGAAATGAGTTTATCAATCAATGTGTTCCACCAGAAGGGGAAGCAAAGTGGCCGTACAGATGTCTTTTAAATTTTTGCTGGTTTTTAAAGTTACTATAAACATAAATGATATGAATATAATAGAGGGAAACATTCCACGTGGGAAAAATATATCTAAAAACACAGACGTTGTGACTTACCAAACGAAAGTGTTGGCAGGTCGATAGACACACAAACTAACACAAACATACACACAAAATTCAAGCTTTCGCAACCAACGGTTGCTTCGTCAGGCAAGAGGGAAGGAGAGGGGAAGATGAAAGGATGTAGGTTTTAAGGGAGAGGGTAAGGAGTCATTCCAAATACCTCACCTGTCTTTCAACAACATCTTTGCCTCTGTACTTCCACCTCGACTGACATCTCTGCCAAAACTCTTTGCCTTTACAAATGTCTGCTTTTGTCTGTGTATTTGCGGATGGATATGTGTGTGTGTGCGAGTGTATACCTGTCCTTTTTCCCCCCTAAGATAAGTCTTTCCGCTCCCGGGATTGGAATATAAACATAAATGCATACATTTGTGATGAAAGCCATAAATACTGTGTGCAAAAATGAGAGTAATTAAAAGACAGTCTCTTGGTGAGACACGGTGCCACATTTTTGTTTACTGTTATCGAATATTTGATTATACAAAATACAAGAGATGTTTGAAATTTACATATGATGTCCTCGAAGTCTTTAATCTGAGTGAAGACCTCTGATTTTAGTTAATTGAATAACATTTCTTAGTAACATCAATATGTACTCCTCTTAACATTTCTGTTTTTTTATTTTTTTATTTTAGTGCTTATTCACAATTTTTATTCATTAATAATAATGTAACAACAGTGGAGATCGCTCTGATTTTTAAGAGTAATGGCACTTGCGCAAAAAGTACTTGCAGCAAGTGCTTACAGAAATTACTTCAGGGACAGCTTGATGTTGGTTGCACACAGAGACAAATGAATAACTTTAAAATGGCACTGATTTTCTCCTCTTCTGGCAGCAGTACCACAGTCGTCAAGTTATCATGGGCAAACAGTACTTCCATTTCAGGAACATTAGGCCTAAGTTGCCATGTCTTAAGATAGTCATAAAATTTAATGAGGCTGTTTGTTAGGTGTTTTTCACATTCAGTATGAAATTGCAAGGTAAACTACATTCTGAAATTTCTTGCTGGTCAAGTTTGACAGAACTGTTGTGTAGAGGCTGAAATACACCAGAGCAAGAACATATCCTTGAGCCAAGCTGTCACCGAGTACACATCATTCACTCTCCTTCTTTACCTTAGCACACTTGAAACCATTGATTGCTCAGATTGCTTAAGAGGTTACGTACAGTCTTCCAAGGTACTGGTTTCAGAAATTTCAGTGTTAGAGCCTTGCACTACACCATGCCATAAGTTGTTGGCAGTTCAACAAAAACTTTCCTGGTCTTGAGTTTCTTCTGGCATGCAGTTTATATGTGAGAAATCAGAGTACCTGCTCACAGCAGCTTCTGTGAGGCCTGAATCCAACTGGTTTAAGTGGTACCACAGAATTAGTTTGTCCTATTATTTGGTCTGAGAAGATTCTTTTCACTAATTTGCAAGGGGAAGCTAAGTAAAGATATTGGGTGAAAGTGCTCTGCAGCTGTTCCTTCCTCCCGGTTTATGTAACTTTATCACTTACTGCTGATGTTCCTATCCAAAGCATTTCATTAAAAAGGGTAACTAGCTGCTTTCACTTTGTAGGACCACTGTACACAAAAAATTCAGAGTGTAGCCCATCTGTACCTATAGCTTTTCTACATTTTGTATGGCTAAGGGCTGTCTCAAGTTCAGTGATCATAAATGGAGAAGAGAATTCTGGGTTATATTGTAGAAATTTCTTGACCTCAGGAAGTTAAAGCAAATTTTTGGTGAGTAAAGAAAGTACTTAGTGAAGCCAAGGGATAGATGACTACGAGACAATGATTGTAAAACCAATAAAAGGGTAACATTCCTTGTGTTGAAGCACTCAGTGTAGAAGTCTCAGTGGAGTAGGGAAGCTACAAAATATGAAAAGAGAAATGGAAAGCTCTAATCTAAAAATAATAGGAAAGAAAATAACTCTATGATCAGACATATTTATATAATTTATCAGTAACAACAGAAATGGACATAATGGTGTAGGTGTAGTTATGAATAGGAAAGCAGAACAAAGAGTGAGTTACTATGAAAAGTACAGGGATTGAATTACTGTCTCAGAATTGATAATGAACCAATGACAACTACAATAGTTCAGGTATATATGCCAGTGTCAAAGGCAGAAGATAGAGGGGTAGAGAAAGTGCAGGAGTGTGTTGAATGGATAACTCTGCTCTAATACTCATGGGTGGTATGATAGGGAAACCTAATAAAGACAGAGTTACTGGAGAATATGGACTCAGTCGTAGGGATGAGAGAGGTGAAAGACTCTTTTGAGTACTGAAATTAATTTTCACTAGTAATAACAAATATACTGATCAGAAATCACAAGAGGAGGAGATATACCATTAAAAAGACCTCGATTACTTCATGATGTGAGAGAGATTCTGAAATCAGATGCTGGATTGTAAGGTATGCCCAGGTGCAGAATAGACTCATCCTACAATTTAGTAATGGTGAAGAATAGTTTAAAATTTAAGAAAATCATCAGAAAGAAGCAATGTGTAAAGAAGTGTAATACTGAAATATTAAGCACTGATATTGTGTATTCCAAGTCGTCTTAGGCTCTAAGTATTGTGATGGTCAATACTACACTAAGCAGTTCAGTTAAGACAAATGGAGATCCTTAAAAATGCCATTCACAGGAGTTGATACAAGGAAGGGAACTGTGAAAAGAAACATTGGATAACAAAAGAAAAAAATTAATTTGTCAACATAAGAAATAAATAAAGACATGCACAGGAAAATAAGGAAGTTGTACAGCAATACAAGTCACTTAGGAGTAAAATCAACAGGAACTGCAAAGAAGCTGAATTGAATTGGCTACAGAAAAAATGTGAATAAAGAAAAAAGGAAACAGCCATTCAAAGGAGACATGAAGCACATAGAAAGGTCAAAATAACATAGTGCATAATAAAAAGCAAAGCTGTCAACATTTAAAGTGCAAAAAATAGCTCCACTTTTAAATGCAGAAGAGAGAGCAAATAAGTGGAAATACTACATTGATTGTCTGTACAAGAGGGAGGAACTATTTGCTGATGTAATAGAAGAAAAGTGTCAGTGTGAAAGACATAGGTGACCTAGTTGTAGAGATTGTTTAACAGAGCTTTGGAAGACTTATGATGAAACAAAGCAAAAGGAATTGATAACATTGCCTTGGAATTTCTAAAATCATTTTGGGAAGAGCAACTAAACAATTATTCGAGCTAAGTGTTTAGAATCTGAGACTTGAGACATAACATCAGAATTTTGGAAGAATATTGTCCACACAATCTCAGTGATTCAAAGCCAGATAAATATTTTAACTCCTTGTGCAACTAAGCTGCTCACAAGAATAATTTACAGGGTGATGGAATAGAAAATTGAGGCGACATTAGATGACAATCAGTGTGACATTAGGAGAGGTGAAGGCACAAGAGAAGAGGTTCTGGCATTGTGCTTTCTAGTGGAGAGCTTGCTACTGGAAATAGACTTCGAAAAATACAAACCCTTTCATATGATTCTCCAATTAAAAAAAATCCAGCAATGCAAAATGGTGCAAATGTTTAAAAATCTCAGAAACACAAAAATAAGCTGCCAGGAAAGACAGATAATATATGAATACAATGTGTAAAAGAAGTAGGAGGGAGCAAGTAGAATCCAAGACCAAGAGAGAAGAGTAAACGTAAATAGCACTCGTGGATTAGGTCTTCAGGCCTGCTCTGACTGGCTGGCTGCTGCCTAAAAGGCAGTACGAAAAGCCATCTATGATATCACCAATCCCTCCAGCTATTATTGCCAGTAGATGAATCTTGACAATGCCACTGTTTCTTTATTTGAACAGCTCCTCCTTTGGACTCGTGAGGCTGAGTTGATCCTCTTCTGAACCTCCCTACATCAAGCAACACTAACCATTCAGCTACAGATGTGATCACAAGAGAGTAAAGTTCAGGTAAAAAAAAAATTATTGAGAGAGAGGTGCTATCACTCTCCCCTACATTTAAACCTGTACATTGAAGATGCAATGACAGAAATAAAAAAGAGATTCTGGAATGAAACTCGAACTTCAGGTGAAAAGGTATCAACAATAAGACTAGCAGTGACAACACTATGCTTAATGAAAGTGAGGAAAATTTACTTGACCTGTTGAATGGAATGCAGAGGCTAATGAGCAAAGAATTTGGATTTAGAGGAAACCAATGAAAGATAAGAACAATGAGTAGTAGCAGAAATGAGATAAGTGACAAACTTAAACGTAAAAATTTGTAATCCAGGCAGTATACGAAGTGAAGGGATTTTGCTACCGTAGAAGCAAAATCACATGTTACATACAAATCATGGAGGATAATAAGAAGTGAACTATCACAGACAAAGAGAACATTTTTCACTAAATGAGGTCGACTAGCATCAAACTTTGGTCTTAATTTGAAGAAGAAAGTTTTCACTATGCATCTGGAGCACAGCACTGAGTGGGAGTAAATCATGGATTGTGGGAACAGTGGAAAAGAAGAGATGATTACTTAGTAGAAGGTACAGGATGAGAAATCAAGTTGTAGAGCCCATAGAGAGCGAAAACAGATAGGAAAACGGACTTTTTGTTTAAGAAGTGAATAACTTTTTCATTTCCTGAATGTGAGCTGTACTGAACAAAATTTATTATGGAAGATAACAGATGGAGAATGCCATGTAGATTGTTGAAGTCACAATTAGTATAAAAATGGTGAAGAATATCTCTGATAATTGTGGAAAAAGAAAGGGTAGAAGGCAGTATTTTTGCACTCTAAAGATGTAAGACAGCAGTTACATCTTTCATATACATATGTTAATGGCAACTATGCAATAGGTGCATTGAAATAAAGCTGTTAGCTGAAAACATATTAAAAGTTTATAATCTGATAGCACATGTTCAAAGTAATTGCTGAACAGTTGTTATTTTGAGATTATTAGTGATCTTTCTATTACCCTTTTTTTTCACATTGGTTTCCGCAGTTATGGATTGTGATGGATAATTAATAAAATCTGTTTACAGGAAAATTATACCAAAGTCATCAGTGGTGAAAGATGAACTTTCAGAAATACCAATCAAGCCATGTTTGAAGCTCAATGTGAGTGAGTGCCAGGTATCAGAAGTGAATAATTCTTTTGTTGTTTTTGTATACAATCCATTGAGCTATCCTACATCTCACTATGTGAGACTTCCAGTGACTTCAACTTCATACAGCGTAAAAGACCCAAACGGTATGCACATTTGTGAAGCAAATTGTTATATGGAATTGATATTCTGTATGTTATTACGCCAAAGAATAATGAACATATGTTCATCTCATTTTTATGTTTGTTCAAAAAGGGAAGGAACAAATTACTCAGCTGGTCCCGATACCTGAGCCTGTCCTGACCGCACCTGGTAGAATGAGTGACGCTAAAAATGACCTCATATTCAAAGCCACAGACTTGCCGCCATTAGGGTTCCGAGCCTATTACGTTACCAAACTGAATAAAGAGCAACAGAAAGAACATACAAGTGAAAAACTTGATGAAGCACATGAAATAGGTCATAAGGTAAGCTCTATATTAAAAACGCTGTTTATCAACTGTAGACTCTAAACTCTTGCTCCTTTTTTATGCTTGAAATTAATTTACTGATTTTCCATTTAAGTATTAACTTTATAATTAATTAATACAAGTGTTCTTTTGTAGAAATTTAGTCTGAAGTTTGATGATGTTACTGGGAAAATAAAAAGTATTGTGAGCCAAGGACATGAGATAAAAGTTAAGCAGGATTTCTACTACTACAAAGGGTTCCTTGGAAATAATGAAGTATTTGAGAACAGATCTTCAGGTGCATATATTTTTAGACCTAATGGCTCTGAAGCAGTGCTTGCAAGTTCATCTGTAAAACAGAAAATTATCAAAGGTAAAGAAGCATTCATTTATAATGAAAGTAGTTATGTCCTACATGCATGCACACACACACACACACACACACACACACACACACACACACACACAGTATATCATCAAATTTACATGTACAAACATACAATGGGCCAGTGATAACAGCATAAGCAGGCAGCCTGCCTCCAAGAAACACAATGTTGTCTTACATGGCATTAGTACAGTATGATTCACCCATTGAAGTTCATGCATAACATCTAAAAAAATTTCTGGTCTTAGGTATACAGTCATTTCCTTTAAAGAAATCTATGAAAATAAGTTGTTAAAAGTGCTGGCCTGATGATGGAGCAGATTTAACATACTGTATGTAGTATTTTACATATTATTTTTTCACATATTATGTGATGCAGATCATAATGAATTTTTTTTCTCTCCATTGTAAAAGGACACAAAAGTTATGGTGCAACAATTATCCCTTTTTATTTTTATAAAATATGATGACTTCATTATTATTATTATAGTACATACCAAGTAATTAAAATTGAATGCTGGACATCGATTTTATTGCCATCTCTGCAGCTGTCATGATTACTTGGGGAGTTGATATAGGAGTCGTAGCTATATCTGCCATAATCAAGATGAAGTTATCATAATGGAACAAGATGGAGTTACAGTAACTAGGGAATATTTTGTTTTGAACAATTCTCTTTTTACTGTGATCCAAGTATATGATGGAAGGGTGTATTTCTGTGATGAAGAGAGATGTGTAACAGAAAGCAATAGCAGTACTATCAATACAGCATCATTGCTTAGCTCAGTTTATAGAAAGCATTTGTGATGTAAATATGAATTGAAAATCAGCCTTTGCTTACTAGAAGACAGTGCTAAAAGTTATCTGAAATTCATACACAGCAAATTGCCCATGACTAAGTAATTGACGTAAATACATGAGGTGAATAAGCTGTAATCCTCAGAGACTCATTGTGGGAAGAATAATAAATATGACTGGTTAAAGTAAGTTGTATTTTCAGTTGATACGAATAAATTCGACATTCAGGCCTAACCTAAAATGTTCACCTTTGAAAGCTAGAAAAAGCTATTGGCACTTGACTAGAATACATCTTTCGGGTTCTGGAATCATCACAAATAAAAATCAGGGGGCAAAAGCCTATTTACAACTTCTACAGAAGCCCAACTGCAGTTCTAAGAATTGAAGGGTGTGAAAGGAGTCGGTAGCTTGAAGAAGTTGATAAGTGAATGAGACAGGATTGTAGCTATCTCCCATGTTAATCAATCTGCACACTGAGCAAGCCATGAAGGAAACTTGAAAAGAAATTTGGAAAGAGAGTAAAAGTTCATGGTGAAGATATCAAAATTTGAAGGTTTGTTGAGAACATAGTGAGTCAAGGGTAGTCGAGGACTTCACAAATGAGCTGCAAGGAATGGATATTGTGTAGAAAATAGGTTGTAAGGTGAACATTAATAAAATTAAAACTAGGGGCAATAGAGTGTAAGGCAGATGATACTATAAGAGAGACTTGCATGTGTCTGTATTAGCAATTTATCTGTCAAAGTAGCACTATACAATGATCTGTCAACTAAATAATGGGAAATAGTTCTGTCAACTAAATAATGGGAAAACAGAAGTCATGTAGATACATGTGTGAATATACATATGTGTTTAATGAAGAGTGGACAAGATAGATTGTCTGAAATCAGTTAGGAAAACCTAGATCAGGATGCCCAGCCAGAGCAGAAACATGAATAGCAGGTGGATTTGCTATTTAGGGAGCAAAGGAACTAATGACAACAAAAGTAAAGATATAAAATGTAGACTGGCAATAGAAAGAAAAGCTTTTGTGGAAAAGAGCAATAGCTTTACATTGATAAAAAATTAGTGTTAGGGAGTCTTTGAAGAATTTATTTGGAGTGTAACCTTATAAGGAAGTCATATCTGGGCAAATAACAGTATTCACAAGAAGAGAATAGAAGCTTAAACTGGTAAGAACCAAGGAGTCTTCAGAAAATGGATATCATGTGCCGAGCAAATTTTGAATCTGAAACTGGTAATCATGTATCAAAAACAGAGGAAGCAAAAAGTTTGTGCTCACATTTACATTCTTCAAGAAATCTTAAGATTCAGTAGATAGATGAGCACTGTTCCAAATTTTAGAGTAGATGAGTTTGGATAGAAAATCCAGTGCACTGATTAAAAAGGCTTTAAGTGAAATAACAAATCGAAGGTCAGAGGAATGCTTTCTGTGGCTGTGATATTTATCAAAACAGGTGTGAAACAGAGAGATGGACTCTCCCCTTTGCCATTTAACTGTGTTCTTGATAAGGTGATCAGAAAGTGGCAATTAGAAAGGAAAGGAATGGGTGAAATATGACTGGTGTGCAAGAAAAAAAGAATACAAGTAGATAGTCTAGCATTCACAGATGATATTGTGATATTGTTGGAATCATTAGAAGAGATGGTTAGCCAAATGACAGAACTACAGGGACAAGCAACTAAAGCAAGCCTAAGATCTCTGTCAAGAATATGCAGTTCATAACAAAAATCAAGGCAGCTCCTAGATGGATGGCAGTATAAATTCAGAATGTGGAGAGATTTAAATTCCTGGGAAAATTGATAGGATATAAACTGGGCTGACAGGAAAGGAATCAGTGAGAACACACACACACACACACACACACACACACACACAAAATGAATTTAGCATACAAACTATGAACATCTACAATAATAATAATATTTTAATTAATGAAAAACTGAGACATTACCAGCCAGTGATCTGCCCTGAAGCTTTATATGCAGCAGAAACTCTTGACCTAGTAAGAGCAGGAGTACTTATGAGACTAGAGGTGGTGAAACAAAAGATTCTCAGGACAATATTCGGACCTAAAAGGACAGAAGATGGTGAATTTAGAAGAAGAGCAAACCAAGAACTGTGTACCAGATAGACTCTCAGACCTCATCAGGAAAAGGAGGAGCTTGTTTTTGGACACTTCCTTAGAATGAACCAGGGGAGGTTAGTGCATTTCGTACAGTTTCTGGTGAGCGAGAAAACCAAAGTACTTAAGATCCAAGAGGTACAGAGAGATCTGGAGGAAATTGGAATACAGGAACCAGAGATATACAACAAGGTGAACTTTAAATAGAAAACTAGGCTTTCACAGGTTTAAAAAACAGGACTAGACCCAGAAAAAAATTATCGTGGGAAGAAGAGTGAAGGAAGTTGCAAAGTATGAGAGTGGAAGAATATTGGACAAGGAGAAACATCAGAAGAAACAAAGCTGACATGAATTTATATGGTCCTCAGATGGCCAAAATGAGATGAAGATGAATAAGAAGAAGCTACTGTATTTATCAGAGTACAAGATGACATTGATTATAAGACAACCCCCTTTACCAATCCCCCCCCACCCCAACCCCCTCTCCCCCCCAAGAGACCTCTTGTGAAAAACTTATTTTCAACGTGTTCTGACTAGTCAAAATTACAAACTGTTGTATTGACGTAAAGTATCTGCCTAAAAAGATAACATTATACCTATCCTAAATTTATGCCATTTATTGGTCGTCTACATTTTGGTAATACAAGGAGAAATAAAATTAATGAAAAGAAATGCTTTACAATAATTTCCTTTTCCACATTTTTCACTTGCTGACACCTGTCCTCTGTGGTATCACTATTTTTAATCATCATACTCACTGCACAGCTGTGAAATTTGAATTTTCATTGTGTTTCTTCCGCATATGTTGTGATTTCTGAGGTTGTGTTTATATGGGACCTGAGAACACATTTGTTTTTATCCAAATACATATCGGGTTTCACTTCTATTCTGATGTGAAATGTTACAATGTTTCTTGCTTATACACATATCACCTGCCCGCCGCTCTCATTGGCTGCATAGAACCAGCAGTTGACATACCCCCTTTCATTCCTGTCATATGTCACGCTGAGCGTCGAGAACATTACAGTGCGAAATACATGTGTATGCCATTGGTCCCCATCTAGACTTTTACCATAAACTGCAGAAATGAATACTCTTGTTGAGTATTTGTCCAATTTTAAGGTCAGTTCAATTTCGAGTACAAATGGATTCAGGCAAACTGTAGTTTAAACATGGTACATGTTCTTGAAAAGCCAGGTATGCGGTATGCATTCCCATAGTTGGCAAAATGATGTAATTAGTGGTCTGCTCACTAGTTGCCTCCCTGCTTTCATAGTTCTCACTTCGCACCCAAGCTGGTATCACTGTTCCCCCTCCAACTCTTCTGTAGTGCTAAGCTTGAGTAGCTGTGAAACACGGACTACAATATATTCTAGGGTGCAAATCATATGTAACAATAGCAACTAATACATAAATAAAAGATCGCCATTACGATTCAGTCCAATTAGCATACTTGTGCTCATCCTGCCATCTACTGATTTCTGTTCATACTATCGCTGACCACAGGTCTTACCACTGTAATTTATTCTCCTGACAACAGTTGCAATCAGTTTATTTCATTTTTTAGACATTTCATTCTTGATAAATTTTCCTCCTTGTTTCATCTGAATCGTGTTCTAAAATTGATTAAAATCTGGTAACGTTTTTACCCAGTATTCTAGTACATGAACAGTGACTGAATTTCTCATTAGTAAATCATTACAGTCTCCCATAATCAGATAAAATATTGATCTGGTTTCAGAAACAAGCAATGTTTTTTTGAAGGACATTTTCGCAGTTGAATGCTACCCTCAGTAAAAAGTAGCATAACGTAAGTGTAGGCTTCTGCAGCCATTTTAATTCATGTTTTCACCAATGGCAAGAAATAATATAAACACCAGTCAAACCATTTTTTATCCACCAATGACTAGGAATAATATAAAGACCAATAAAGAATGCCTAATCCTCCTATCCTCAAGTATCCTATCAAATTACATAAACAGTTTTCTCTGCTATTATATAAGATCAAAAGTCTCTCTCATTCAGCAGTCAACTCAGCACAGCCCTGAGGAAGGCCACTTGCGATGGTGGCCAAAATGTCTGACAATTTTATATACTGACAATGTGATCAACAGCCCAGAAGAATTTTATTGGCAGCAAACAGCATAATGTTTGTGTATGGTATCCATACATGTATGAGAACTTTATTGCAAACCTGTTCAGATACAAGAAGAGTTTGTAAAATGATAAAATTTGGTGCTATTTCCTGCTGTGTTTCACAAAACTGTCAGATTTTAAGCAGACCAATAGACTTTTATACTGGCTGGTTTATAGTTTCTTGTGTATCCCATGCACGAGCACCATGTGAGTCAGATGTCACATAATTGTTCAAACTACGATGATACTGTATCGAGCACTTCATCGTACCACTCTGTGGGTCCGGGGGTTTGAATAGGCCCGAGGTATTCCTGCCTATCGTATGAGGCGACTAAAAGGAGTTTCAGATGTTTCAGCCTTTATGTGATGGTCCACTGTAGGGTTTGATCTCCACTCTTCAAAATTTTCCCGAAGAGCAAGCCAATTGGGGAAGGGGACCTTACAAGGTGCATTGTGTCCATCATGCATTGAGATTTTTAGCCCACTTTCTCATCGTCGCATTGCAGTCCTGCCCATTCTCCATCTCTTGGGCAAGGACACCTTCCTGGGTGCGTTTTCCAACATGCACTATGCAGTGTTGATTTCTGCGTTGGCGATGACCATGGACTTCTTTGCACCTGATATCCAGCATGGTAGCCAGTCCATTGTGGTGGGGCTGCCATTCACCCTGTTGGTTATAGCCCCCTGACCACACGTGGATCGCTCTGCTGATGCCTGCATCATTAACTCCCCACGTATGCCAAGGGATAGATGCCTATCCCCTTGGGGCATTGGGATGCCCAGCAATGGCCATCCTGCCATGTGGCCTTTGCTGCAGCTGGATGGCACCCTGGGGAGAGCCCCTGGTCGGAGTGAGTGGCATCAGGGCGGATGACACGCGATGAAGCTAGTCCATCATTTCTTGCAGGTGGTGAAACACCAGCAGTCCCTAAGCGATCATGAGCTCAATTCAACGCACAAAAGTACGACCCCAAATCGTTCCCTTCCTGGCCACACTGTGGGTGGAACGTCAGGCTAAGGATGGCAGTGGAGACTGTCTGGGGTGGCCGCCGCTGGCTATCTGGCACCAAGGTCCACTCCCCGATTTCTGGCCTGACTGTAGCGAATGAAGTCCTTGTGGATCCTGAGGATGTGTCAAATGCCTTCAGCCACTTTTTCGTATAGGTCTTGAGCTCTGCCCATTACCACCCTGCCTTCCTCCCCCATAAACAAGCAGAGGAGGCACGGCCACCTTCTTTCCAGTCTTTGAATCGTGAAAGTTACAGTGCCACCTTCACCGTGCGGGAACTCGAAATTGCACTCGTCCGGTCCTGATACTCTGCTCCGGGGCCCGATGGTATCCATATTCAGATGATGAAGAAACTTTCTCCTGCAGGCTTTCTTCGTCACGCCTATAATCGTATCTGGACTGAAGGTCATGTTCCCACACACTGGCATGAAGCAATTGTTGTTCCCATACCCAAACCAGGAAAGGACAAACACCTTCCTTCCAGTTATCACCCCATCTCCCTTACCAGTTGCGTCTACAAGGTGATGGAGTGCATGGTAAATTCTCGATTGGTTTGGCTCCTTGAATCTCGACGCCTCCTTACCAATGTCCAATGTGGCTTTTGTAGGCGCCGCTCTGCTGTTGACCTCCTAGTTACCTTGTCAACCTTCATTATGAACAACTTTTTGCATAAGCACCAGACTGTGGCTGTGTTCTTCGATTTGGAGAAGACTTACGAGACCTGTTGGAGGGCGGGCATTCTCCGCACCATGCACACTTGGGGCCTTCGCGGTTGCTTCCCTCTATTTATTAAATGGGTCGTATTTTCACGGTACGTGTGGGTTCTGTTTTGTCAGATGCCTTTCGCCAGTAGAATGGGGTGCCCCAGGGCTCCGTTTTGAGCGTGGCCCTTTTTGCCACAGCTATCAATCCAATAATGGATTGCCTTCCACCTGTTGTTTCAGGCTCCCTTTTCGTGGGCGACTTTACGATCTACTGCAGCGCTCAGAGAACATGTCTCCTGGAGCGCTGTCTTCAGCGTTGTCTAGACCATCTATATTCCTGGAGTGTCGCTAACGGTTTCGTTTTTCTGGTGAGAAAACAGTCTGTATGAACTTCTGGCATTACAAACAGTTTCTTCCACCATCCTTACATCTCGGTCCTGTTGCTCTCCCATTCGTGGAGACAACAAAATTTTTAGGTCTTACATTTGACAGGAAACTTTGCTGGTCTCCACATGTGTCTTACTTGGCTGCTCGTTGTACCCGTTCCGTAAATGTCCTCCGTGTTCTCAGCGGTACGTCATGGGGAGCAGATCGAATGGTCCTGCTTCGCTTATATCGGTCCATTGTCCGATCAAAGCTGGATTATGGGAGCTTTGTCTACTCTTCTGCCCAGCCACCCATCTTACGCCGTCCAAACTCTATCCATCATCGGGGGTTACGTCTGGCGACTGGAGCATTCTACACCAGCCCTGTTGAGAGTCTGTATGCCGAAGCTGCCACATTACCGCTAAACTACCGGCGCGATATGTTGCTTTGTCGGTACGCCTGCCAACTGATGTCAATGCCTGACCACCCGTCATATTTCTCCTTCTTTGACGACTCTCTTGACCACCAATACGGGCTGTATGTATCTGCCCTGTTACCTCCTGGAGTTCACTTTTGTCGCCTGCTTCAGCAACTTGATTTCACCCTCCCTACGACTTTTCGCGTGGGTGAGAGCCTGACGCCACCTTGGCTCCAGGCTCTGGTTCGCGTTCACCTTGAACCCAGCTCACTCCCAAAGGAGAGAACCGCGGATTCGATATACCACTCGAGGCTTGTCGAACTTCGTTCGAGGCTTGCTAATAATGTCTTTATTTACACAGAAGGCACTAAGACTACTGCTGGCGTCGGATGTGCCTTCATCTTTGGGGATGATACCTTTCAGTACCGGCTCCTTGACCAGTGTTCAAGCTTTACAGCTGAGCTTTTTGCTCTCTATCAGGCTGTTCAGTATATCCGCCACCATCGTCATTCTCCCTATGCCATCTGCTCTGATGCTTGGAGCGCCATTCAGAGTCTCCGTGACCCATATTCGGACCACCCTCTCGTGCAACGAATTCAACGGTCCCTTCAGTCGCTAGCGGATACTGGCACTCGTGTCCTTTTTTTGTGGATTCCTGGCCACGCTGGTGTACGTGAGGTGTACCTGGGAATGAAGCTGCTGATGCTGTGGCCAAGGCTGCTGTCCTCCTGCCTCGGACAGCTTCCTTTTGTGTCCCCTCAACTGATGTTACTGGGGTTCTTTGTCGGCGCGTTTCATCATTGTGGCATGAGACTTGGTCCTCTCTCCATGAAAATAAGCTTAGGGCCATCAAACAGATCCCGATGGCTTGGACGACCTCCTCCTGCCCTTCCCAGCGAGAGGAGGTCATTGTGGCCAGGTTGCGGATTGGGCAGTGCCGATTTAGCCACTGCTACCTGTTGTCCGGTGACCCCGCCCCGCAGTGCCCCTGTGGTCATCCATTGACGGTGCGCCATGTTTTATTGTCCTGTCCCCGTTTTATCCACTCTCGTGTTGTCCTGTGTGTGTCATCTACCTTACAGGAACTTTTAGCTGATGATGCTCGAGCAGCTGCTCATGTCCTTAATTTTATTACATTGATGGGCTTGTCCAAAGAGATCTAACTCTTTTATTTTGTGTATCTGCATCTTTTTAAGTACTTTCTGGTGTTGCCCCCCTTGCGTTTTTCTACACTATTAGTGTACTAACGTTTGTGATTGGGCACTAATGACCTTAGTAGTTGAGCGCCCTAAACACAATTAAAAAACTTCTGTTGTTTAGTGAGCCAAATACCTGCTGGCCTAGTACATTACCGGATTTGTGATTTGATTTTGAAAGTCCTTGCAGATAAAACTCTTCATTCATGATGCAACAAAGTTGGTAGATGTAAAGGTAATTTTGGCAATACCCCAAGAGAGTGTTACAAGGCCATCATTGTTTACATTTTGCATTAACAATCTAGAGGACAGTGTTGGAGGCTCTCTGAGGTTGCAGAAGACGGTAGTGAAATGCAAGGGGACTTGCAGGGGATTGTTGATTGGTGCAGTGTCTTTCAGGTGACCCTGAATGTAAATTAATGGAACACAGTACACATAAGTAGGTGGACAGGTCCTCTGCTCATTGAAAACGCTATTGGTGATGAATTACTGGAAAGAGTAACTACCATAAAATACTAAGGAATATCAACTGAAACTGTCCTAAATCAGAATTACAACTAATTGCATGAGCATTATGGAGATCCTTAACAAACCCCAGTGGTACACAATACAAGAAAGCCGTTATGTGTCAAGGAGATGTTTACTGTTGAAAATTTGAGTATGTGCACTCCAAGATGATATGGACAACATATTATTTCTTCCCACATATATCTTGTCGAATGGCCATGATGTGGAGGTCAGAGCTTGTACAGAGCCTTACTTCCCACTTGCTATTTGCGAATGGAACAGGAAATGGGGGAAAGATGGTGGAACTGAAGTGAGCTCCACCACATACTGTAAAGTGGATTATGGAGTATAGATGTAGATTTCTTCAGTACATGTCATGCTTTTCCTCTACTCGTGACTGTGTAGTCACAAACACCTTCATTTTAATTTCCTTGTAGTCTACTACTTGCACTGAAATAGCACATTTTGTGTAGTGCCTCTACAGCGCAGTTAATTAGTACTCCACTGTAACCACGATGCACTGGCTATTCTGTGTTTTCCAAGTCAAATCAGTTCTGAGTGAATTATGTCTTAACTAGTCATCTCTTTCATTTTTTCCCATTTGTCAGGAAGTCCTTTATTGTAACACATACCTAAATTGATTGACTTGATATTTAATATTTTATGAATATGGTAGTTGCTACTCATATGGTGGAGATGCCGAGTCACAGATAGACACAACAAAAAGACTGTCAAACAAAGCTACAGGCCTTCATCAGAATACACACACACACACACACACACACACACACACAAATGCAACTCACTCATACATGACCACAGTCTCCAGATTAAGCTTTGTTAGACAGTATTTTTGTTGTGCCTATCTGTGAGTCGACATCTTCACTAAATGGCGAGTAGCAACTATCCTTTTCATAATTTTGTTATTATTCCATGCTATATTTTCCATTGTTTGACTTCATATTCATTTGTCTTTGCCTGATTCAGAAATACAGTGTTCAAAAAACAATCCTTTCTTTTTTGTTTTAAATAAATCTGATTGCATTTGTGATCTAAAATTAATCATTCAAATTGTATATGTAAAATTGTAACACTCCAAAAAAGATATAAATGTGCACGGATCTATTTGTCATTGTTGTATGTGTTCCTTAAGGTCCACTTGTTGATGAAGTTCATCAAGTCTTCTCAGATTGGATTAGCCAAGTTGTTCGAGTTTACAAAGGAGAGAACCATGCAGAGCTAGAATGGATGGTTGGACCTATACCAATTGAGTAAGTGTAGTATTCATAGATCACATTTAAAAATTAGCAGTATTAAAATTGAGAAGTTAAAAGTTTGCCACTGAATTGTTGGTGATATGATATATCTTAACACTGCAGCTATATATAAAATGAACTACTTGTACATAATATTAAATAATGTTTCGTGATTTACTTACCAGTAACATTGCATGAAGTAAAGTAACAGATTTACATTCACAGAAGAAATTTTAAACTGTTATTTATTTCTGTATTATGTGCATTTTTCTAACCTGAAGTGAAATACATTACCATTAGGTTACACAGAAAACTGGTGGTTTACCCAAAACGGTAATAAGATTTTCCCTGAAACCAGGCTGCAGAGGTTTTAGAATTCAAAACACTCCTGGACTCTTGTGCATGTTGAAGCACCACTTCTGGTGTGCCTGATGGATTAACAACAAGGATTGGTGTGCCAGCCAGCCTGGATGTGGTTTTTAGGCAGTTTCCCACATCCCACTAAATGATTACTGGGCTGGTACCCAAGTCCCACCTCAGTTATACGCTTCACAATTTATAGAAAACTTTCACTCACTTTCACAACTAACACTACCACAGACAGTTGGGGTAGATACACCCTGTGATAACAGAACGGCCCTTGCCAACCTTTAAATTAACCATGCCAAATTTTTGAATAACAATGCTGAATCTGCGTATGTGGCAGACAAAACGGGGGGGGGGGGGGGGGTGGTTAAGTTTGAGAATTTGAGGATGCTTTGGGTTCATGTCAGCAACATTGAAAGGAGTCGCTGGACACATAAGCAATGCTGTTGGAGTCATCAGTCAGAAGAATTGTTTGAAGCAACTCTCATCACTAATCTATCCTGAGCATATCTTCTCATATTTGTGTAACTACCGTGTCCTTCATCCACTTAAACATGCTCAGTGTGCTCAGATGTTGAGCTTTTCATACAATTTTCATGCTCTGCATCCCCTGCCCCCCAAATCTCACACATTCCACCTACAATTTTTAACCTGCCCCCACAGTCGAAACTCCCCTTCATTACAAAAAAAAATAAGTATTCATTTATGCCCCAGGCTGTGTCTTATCAGTATATGGTTTCTTCAGTTGAACTTGGGTCATAGAGTTATTTTCTTTTCAATTTGATGTAGTACCTCCCCTTCAGTTACTCAGCCTACGTATCTAATCTTCAGTGTTCTTCTGTAACACCACATTTCAGAACCTTCTTTTCTCTTATTGTTTGTACTGTTTAGCAGCCACAGTAGTTTTACACTCCAGACAAGTACTTTAAGAAAAGACTTCCTAACATTTAAATTTTCTGTTTGATGTTAACATATTTCTCCTTTTCAGGAAGGCTTTTCTTTCTCATTTGTACCCTCCTTACTTCAGTCAACATCAGTTATTTTTCTGCACGAGTGTTATATTTAAAAAATTTAAAAGTAATAAATTATTTCAAAATATTATTGGTGTTAAGGCACTTGCAACGCACCAATTTTGAAACTGGAAATATTAGCAACATAGAAACCTGCTAATGACATGGAGTAATTGTGTAGTCACTTAGGCTAAATCTCTGGAAAAGTGAGAGTTCAGCCTAAACTTTTTCTAGTTTCCAGGTCTTGTTTCTGTTCTGGGGGGGGGGGGGGGGGGGGGGGGCAGGCGGGCGGGCGGGCGGCAGTTAATTATAATCTTCAATTCTCAAACAAATCAAAGTCGTGGTGATGTATTGATTTTGTAAATGAATGTTGCTCACTGAATTTCATTAGGCTTGAAAATGATACTCCTTGCTATTAAGTACTGTAACAGGTTTCATTTAAATCAAACTAGAAACACCAGTTAATATCAACAGGGACCATTAAATGCAGCACACCATGGACTTTATAATTTTAACTACATGTGCCAGAGTACCTTTCAAAGATATTTTTATTGCATTTTTACTCTTTTGTTTTCACTTTATCTGAATATTACAAAACACACTCATTAAACTGCATGAGTTTTTATTGTCTTCTTCAGATGTGCACACTACAGATGCAGACAGCCCCCCCAGGGGGTCCACAACTCTTTTGTGGACACGTGCGTAGCGAGCACGGGACCCCGAGCTAATGTGGCCCTCCTTCCTTTCCGGGCTGCATACCTTCCCTTTCCGCATCCTTCCCCCCCCCCCCCCCATCTTCGCCCCCCCCCCCTCACCTCTGGCTCTTTCCTTCCTTTTCTCCCCCTCTGGGAGTATAGTTTGTGCCTCCGTCCGGAGACGGACGCTCGAAACTGTTCCAAATTCCTTGCTTTCTACGCTTGCAAGTCCTCGTCCTTCCTCTGTCCTTCTCTTTTCCTTCCCTCTTCTCTTTGCCCTTTTCTCCGCTGCGGCGTTTGAGACCCCCTCTTCTTTCCTTTCCCTTTCTCTTTTTTCCTCCCTGTGCGTGTCTGAAGGCCAACCCACGCACTTCCATGCGTAGCCGGTGATGGGGTAACGCGTAATTCCCCGCCCCGGGTAGACAGGTAGGACACGTACGTACCCCCTGGTAATGGCCAGGCCCAGGGAGGGGTGATTACCCGAGCTGATACCTTCCGAAAGTGCCGATTGGTCCCTCCGTCCGTTTGTCGGGAGGTGTGACCTGAGGTGTGAACAATCACCTAAGGCGGGTGTGCCCTCAGTGAGGGCCCCCACAAGGGAGGAGCGCGCCATCGGAGACGCTGGTAATCATGGGGGATTCTTCCGCAATGGTTTCCTCACCTTCCACTATGTCTGCTCACAAACGTAAGTTCACTGAGTCTCAGCCACAGACGGTTCTTCCATCGTTGCCACAGTTCCTTGTTGTTTCTCGGTCTGACGAAGGTCACGACTTCTCCACGGTCAACCCTTTCATTATTCAGAAAGGTGTCGACGCAATTGCAGGTCCTGTAAAGTCTTGTTCCAGATTACGGAATGGCACCCTGTTGTTAGAAACACACAGTGCCCTCCAGGCACAAAAATTGTTGCGTACTTCTCTGCTCCACACCTTCCCTGTCCGGGAGGAACCGCACCGTACCTTAAATTCCTCGCGTGGAGTCGTTTATACACGCTCCCTCGATGGATTGTCTGACGAAGAAATTCAGCACTACCTGTCTGACCAGGGCGTAACGGCTGTTCATAGAGTTACGAAAAGGGTTGACACGAACATCATTCCAACCCGCACTGTCTTCTTGACATTTGACGAAGTTCAACTCCCATCGAAAATCAAAGCAGGCTATGAGATAATTTCCGTTCGCCCTTACGTCCCAAACCCTACGCATTGCTATCGATGTCAGCGGTTCAATCACACCAGCCAGTCCTGTTCCAATCCGGCCAAATGTGTTACGTGTGGCAAGGATGCCCATGAGGGTGCTTGTCCACCTCCATCCCCTCGCTGCATCAACTGTATGGGTGACCACGCTGCTTCCTCTCGAGATTGCCCCGTTTTTAAGGACGAAAAGCTCATCCAGGAAATAAGAGTGAAGGAAAAGGTGTCGACCTTTGCTGCTCGAAAATTATTTGCCAGTCGACAGCCCACCGTGCCTCAGACAGGAAAATACAGCACTGTCCTTGCTTCTCCTCGGCCAACAAAGGAGGCGGCCACGCAGACTTGCGACCTCACCTTTAGTACCACGGTCGTCAGATCGGCCAGCGCAAAGATCGCCTGTTCAACCTCACCACTTTCGCTTGCCCACTCTATGGCTCACCCTTCGTCGGGTTCTGCTAAATCTCGAGCCCAAAAGTCAGACGCCAAGTCTTCGAAAAAAGAGCATACTCGTGAAGAGTTTTTACGTACCGCAACTTCACAACCATCAGTTCCTCCTTCATCTAAACATCATACTTCCAAGAAGGCTACAAAGAAACACAGTTCCTCTCCTTCTCCGCCAAGGCGTGTCCCATCTACAGCACCACCTGGCGGAAATCGCCCTCGGCCGTCTTCTGTGTCGCCGAGGCGCACTCCTGGTGGTCGGTCAACCGGCCGATCGCTGGTGGCAGGAGCTGCTCCTGACCAACCTATGGATCAGGATCTTCTGCCTTCGGCTGAATGCCCTTCCATGCTATCGGTCGCAAGCTCTGAGCAGTCGTTGAGTTGACAGCACCCTTGGTCACATTCCTCCATTTTCTGTTCACCCTATGTCCATTATCCACTGAAATATCCGCAGCATTCGAGCCAATCGGGATGAATTGTCGATCCTCTTACGATCCTACTCGCCGGTCATCTTCTGTCTTCAGGAAACAAAGCTGCGTCCCCATGACCGCTTTGTTCTCCCTCATTTTCAGTCCGTCCGATATGACCTCCCGTCTGTTGAAGGCACTCCAGCCCATGGAGGACTCATGATTCTTCTCCATGATACTCTCCATTATCACCCAATCCCCTTAAACAGTTCCTTCCAAGCTGTCGCCGTCCGTCTTTCCCTTTCTGGATACACGTTCTCTCTTTGTACGGTATACATTCCATCGTCCACACCAATGGCACGAGCTGATCTCCTTCATCTTCTTGGTCAGCTTCCACCCCCCTATTTGCCGGTTGGGGACTTCAATGCCCACCACCTGCTTTGGGGATCTCCACATCCTTGTCCACGTGGCTCACTATTGCTAGACGTCTTCCACCAAGCGGATCTAGTTTGCCTCAACACTGGGGTCCCCACATTTTTGTCTGCCTCCACGACAAATTTATCTCATTTGGACCTTGCGGTCGGTACTGCTCCGCTAGCTCGGCGCTTCAAATGGTTCGCCCTTGACAATACACACTCGAGTGACCACTTTCCATGTGTCCTTAGACTGCAGCCTCAACTGCCATATATGCGCTCGCGACGCTTGAAGTTTGCCCAAGCCGATTGGACACTTTTTTCGTCCCTAGCGACATTCGATGACCGTCGCTTTCCCAGCGTCGACGATGAGGTCACACATATTACCGACGTTATTCTTACAGCTGCGGAACGTTCAATACCACGCACCTCCGAATTGCCCCGGCGCCCCCCAGTTCCTTGGTGGAACAAGGCATGCCGTGACGCAATACGTGAGCGGCGACGTGCTCTTCGCATTTTCCGTCACCATCCTACTTTGGCCAACTGTATCCGATATAAGCAGCTCCGTGCGCGATGCCGTCGCGTCATCCGCGATAGCAAGAAGGCAAGCTGGAAATTCTTTATTAGCTCATTTAACACCTTCACTCCCTCCTCGGAAGTTTGGAGTCGGCTTCGACGGTTCTCAGGCGCGCCTAGTTTCTCCCCGGTCTCTGGGCTCACTGTCGCGCATGACACATTAGTGGACCCCGTCGCAATTTCTAACTCGTTGGGTCAGCACTTTGCTGAGATTTCGAGCTCTTCAAATTACCCGCCAGCGTTTCTCCCGAAGAAACGTGCAGCGGAAGTGCGACATCTTGCTTTTTCCTCTCAAAATCACGAAAGCTACAATACTGTTTTCTCCATGCGGGAACTCCAACATGCCCTCTCTTCTTCTCGCTCCTCCGCCCCAGGACCGGATGGTATCCATGTCCAAATGTTGCTGCATTTATCAACCCATAGTCTGCGTTACCTCCTTCGCCTCTATAATCGAATTTGGACTGACAGTACCTTTCCCAGACGATGGCGGGAAGCTATTGTCGTTCCCGTTCCGCAACCTGGGAAGGACAAACATCTCCCCTCTAGCTATCACCCCATTTCTCTCACGAGTAGTGTCTGTAAGGTTTTGGAGCGTATGGTGAATTACCGTTTAGCTTGGTGGCTGGAATCCCACAGTCTTTTAACACCAGCCCAATGCGGGTTCCGAAAGCATCGTTCTGCAGTTGACCATCTTGTTGCTCTCTCCACTTATATCATGAACAATTTTCTCCGGAAACGCCAAACGGTAGCAATATTTTTTGATCTGGAGAGAGCATACAATACGTGTTGGAGGACAGGCATCCTCCGCACACTGTTTTCTTGGGGCTTTCGAGGCCGGCTGCCCCTTTTTCTTCACGAATTTATGGCAGAGCGCACATTCAGGGTGCGGGTGAACACTACTCTCTCCCGTACTTTCTCCCAAGAAAACGGGGTACCCCAGGGCTCCGTGCTGAGTGTTGTACTGTTTGCCATCGCCATAAATCCAATTATGGATTGTCTCCTTCCTGATGTCTCGGGCTCCCTCTTTGTGGACGATTTTGCGATCTACTACAGCTCTCAACGGACCAGCCTTCTTGAACGTCGTCTTCAAGGATGTCTCGATCGCCTCCACTCGTGGAGCATCGAAACCGGCTTCCATTTCTCACCCAGTAAGACCGTTTGTGTTAATTTTTGGCGATGTAAGGAGTTTCTTCCGCCCTCCTTACATCTAGGTCCTGTCAACCTTCCGTTTTCAGACGTCGCTAAATTCTTGGGTCTTATGTTTGACAGAAAACTGTGCTGGTCCTCCCACGTTTCTTATCTTTCGGCTCGCTGTCTGCGATCCCCTAACACCCTCCGTGTCCTGAATGGTACCTCCTGGGGAGCGGACCGAGTGGTCCTTCTCCGCCTCTATCGCGCCTTAGTGCGCTCGAAATTGGATTATGGAAGCATAGTCTACTCATCTGCTCGGCCGTCTATTCTTCGGCGTCTTGACTCTATCCACCACCGTGGATTACGTTTAGTGTCTGGAGCTTTTTACACTAGCCCTGTGGAAAGCCTTTATGCTGAGACTGCTGAACCTCCGCTGTCCAATCGGCGAGCAGTCCTTCTGAGTCGTTATGCTAGCCATCTGTCTTCCATGCCTGCTAATCCAGCCCATGACCTTTTTTTCGACGCCTCCTTTGATGTAGGGTATGCAGGGCGCTCCTCCTCCCTACTACCCCCGGGAGTCCGCTTCCGTCAACTGCTCCATTCTCTTTCCTTCCGCTTTCCTAAAACCTTCTTAACAACTTGGGGTACAGCACCGCCTTGGCTCCGTCCCCGGATCTGCCTGCTCCGTGACCTTTGTCAATTTCCCAAGGATGGTACCCCTACACTTGTTTATCGTCGGGCATTTGCTGCTCTATGTGCACAAATGACGGACGCCACATTTATTTACACCGACGGCTCGAAAACATCGTTAGGTGTAGGGAGTGCCTATATTGTTGGCGACACCCCAAATCACTTTCGGCTTCCCGACCAGTGTTCGGTTTATACTGCGGAACTTTACGCTGTTCTCCAGGCTGTCCACTACATCCGCCGCCATCAGCGGATACAGTACGTAATCTGCTCAGATTCTCTCAGCTCTCTCCTCAGTCTCCAAGCTCTTTACCCTGTGCACCCTCTGGTCCACCGGATTCAGGACTGTCTGCGCTTGCTCCACCTGGGGGGCGTCTCGGTGGCGTTCCTCTGGCTCCTGGGACACGCTGGTATCTGTGGGAATGAGGCGGCCGATATAGCGGCCAAGGCTGCAGTCTCTCTTCCTCGGCCAGCTATTCAGTCGCTTCCCTTCACCGATCTACGGAGCGGTTTATGTCGCCAAGTTGCTCATTTATGGCATGCGCATTGGTCAACACTTCCCCGTAATAAATTGCGGGAAGTGAAAGCCCTTCCTTGCGCTTGGACCTCTTCCTCCCGAACGCGTTGTCGGGAGGAGGTAATTTTAGCTAGACTCTGGATAGGGCACTGTCTTTTTAGCCATCGACATCTTTTAAGCGGCGATCCTCCCCCACTCTGTCCCCACTGCTCTCAGCTGTGGATGGTAAGACACCTTTTAATTGAATGCCCCTATTTTAATCCGTTACGCTCCCGTCTACAGCTATCGCCTGATCTATCGTCGATTTTAGCAGATGACACGCGCTCAGCCGACCGCGTTCTCCAGTTTATTAGTGACAGTGAAATGACGTCAGTCATTTGAAGCTGTTTTTGGGGACAACCACCCCTTTCTGTAGTGGATTTTTAAGCATTCCTTCTGCTTTTAGTTTCTCCAATTTTATGACTTTGTTCCCATTGCTGCTGGTTTTCAATTTCGGTTTTTTACTGTTTCCTAAGTCACGGGCTGGGCGCTAATGACCATAGAAGTTTTGCGCACTAAAAGAAAGAAAAAAAAAAAAAAAAAGAGAGAGAGAGAGATGCAGACAGCACACACTCTTGACAGCTCACATTCTGCTTCTTTTTATGGTTGCCAACCAAAGAAAACATACAGAAAATATTGCCAACTTTCCAACAGTTGTGCCAGTGATTGCAGTGCAATCTTCTGAGACCACCTCTTTGTCTTGTTGTAATATTTTTCTAAAATTTTCTTGACTGTTTATTCATCACAATCTATCTTGCAAGGAACCCCTCGAGTGCAAGTTTGCTGGTTCAAAGGCCTCCTCTTTGGGAGTTACAAACTGTGTAGGATGTTCAGGTAGGTTATCCAGTCTCAAAGAATGCTTATAGAATCGTATTGGTGTAATGGGATGATGAGAACTGGTGGAATTTGATGACATGCAATCGAATGCAAAACAGTTTGTCATGGAGTGTGTCGTGAAACTGGCTATCCTTTAAGGTGCAGGTGCAGACAATACAATAATGTGTATTAGCTGTGGAAAAAACAAACAGCCAGAGACTGAATTTGTCCATTGGTTCCAGGTGGCACGAATTGCAATGTCACACACTTTTCAGGAGGGATAGTTTGCTCTAAAGGAGTAAGATTTTGTATCCAGGCCAGGAATCAAGGAAAAGCAAGTTATTTTGAACAGCTGTTGGCCAAAAGCAGTAGTCATACCATAATTGTAGTTCTCTTACACCCATTTTCCCACTCACATAAATATTTTCTACTACCCTTGCAATATCATGCACGTGAGAAAGAATCATAGGAGGCAGAGCACCTCCAACTTCTCCCAGCACAATAAATAACTTTCCAGCAAGTCTACCATCCAGATTAACAGCCAACATAACTGTATACAAATGTATTAAGGCATTGATGTTAGTTGATCTTGATGCAATTCTTTTAATGCCATGAATTTCCAGGATTACTTTCAAACGCATTCCCTCTTCAAATCTCAATTGACCGGATTTGAAAACAAATTCATTACTGAATGATGGGATAAGTTTGTTTCTCTTGTCTCCAAATTTTCGGTCTGATTCCCCAGTTTATTTTGCATCATCAAGTTGACGCTTTGTTTAAAATTTTGTTATCTTACATCTTCCAATTCTGTTGCACTGTTTGAAGTTCTGCAGCTGTCCACTGCTTCCCTTGAAATCACTGTAATCTATGTTGTGTGCAATTGGATGTGCATAACCATAAGTCACTGTCATGCACATCCTATAAATTGTATCAAGCATCCTTGAAACATGCAAACACCAATTTTCATAAGTGTGCCTTGTTGTCCCTTGAATATCCACAATTTTTCTTATGCACTACATGGTCATAATGCTGCAGACTTACGTGAAATCTGTTCATAATTGTTTTTCTGCTACGCTGTGGATGATTTTCCATGTACATAATTATGCTTAGTGCCTACTCCGTGGCCAGTGATTGTCCTTTACTACATTTAACTAGAGACGGCCTTTTTGGCTCCCTGTCCAAGAAAGATAATGAACTGCATGGCTTGACACATGTTTCTGCATCACTCGCTTGCTAAACGGAGGTGGCGATCACTGTACTCCTCAAGCAATTGCCTGCAAGGTTGAACACATGACTCCACACATTCCACTCACTCAAACTGCTGAAACTTGAATATCTTATATGCCACTTCTTCCTCACTCTGGGAAATTCCATGGGTTCCATTATGACAAAATGTCAACTTCAACAACTGTTGTAGTACATATAATGCAACATTTGTCATTGTCATTGCTCTGCTTTGTATCAACACCACTTACACTGTAGTACCGTTGCCAGTTACTTGTCGACTAAGCATTTCAACTACGCTTTATAGCCTCATGCTGTGCTCACCACTATATACCTCCAGTCGCACCCTCTGTTGCCATTAGCAGCCAATATTGTAGTTTTCAAGTCAGACAATGTGTGGGCCATTGAATGCCTTCTTTAACATCATTGGCCTTTTGCAACCTTACACTCAAGGGGTTCATTGTCATTAACAATATCCTTCATACTTATCTGCATGTTACTATCTACAGACAATTTGTATTTGACCACCTTTTGACCTGTTTATGCAGATACATTGCAGTGTTACTAACAGATCAAGTTTGTCACCTTAAAAGAAAACCAGCTTTAATGGCTACATTTCAATTACGAAACTTGCTAACTCTTTTAGAGATGATTGACACGTGTCACTCTTCCTTTTATTATTGTTGTTGTTGTTGTTGTTGTTGTTGTTGTTATTATTATTATTATTATTATTATTGTTAGATATTCCACATAAAAATATCATCTGGGTTCAGTTGTAAATAATTTCAGGAAATTTGTGCCAAGTTCACTAGAAAATAATGTAATCAAAACATGCAAAATACTTTTAAAATATGTTATTGCATCAGAATGCAGATAAACCTGACATGGGGTCAGTGCTTAAAAATGGATGTGCTACAGACCCAGAAACTGAAGCAACTATTTCTGAAATGGTTTCTGTGTTAAAATATCACAGTTTTTATGCTCACGTCAAAAAATGTTTTTTACTGCCTTCTGAGGTGATTTCAATGACTTGGGGTGTGTGTGTATGTGTGTAAGAGAGAGAGAGAGAGAGAGAGAGAGAGAGAGAGAGAGAGAGATTTGCTGGAAAAGTGTTTGTACAAATTTGAATCTGGTAATCTAGCAAGATCTCGGGACAGTGGGCAGATGTTCTGTGAGAAGTGACTGGTTCCACCTGGAACAGGAGCCAAGTTGTCTGAATGAGCAAATAAAATAAATAAAAAAGCACAGTGATCATGAAGTGCTTTGTGTCATGTGTGATACTGTCTTAAATGTGGAAAAGAAAGGCTTTCAGGCTCTGAACCAAAATGCAGTGACATCAAGACACAAACAGTTATTTTGTATAAAAATGGCACCACCACAGCTTCCATATTAAATCTGCATTGTGGAGCTCAGCAACCTCTGTGAAAAGTGGCGGTTCATCACAGTCTTTTGAAACAGCAAAGTTACATAATGTCAAAGACAGCATCAGTATTGCTGTACTAATACTGTATGTGTTTAAAAAGCTTTTGTTCAAATTTTGAGCTGCTGCCTGTCAAGGCATTTGTGATCTTCTTGAGTCTGTTTCCTGAAGCTGTTCCACAAGGCCTCAGTTTGAATAGAACTAAATTCTAGCACATTCTGACTAAAGCCCTAGAATCGTATTTTAAGGAGCAGCTGCTTAATGACATTAATAATGTGTATTAATCACTGTTTTTTGGTGAAACAACAAAGAATGCTGGTACAGAGAAGTGAGAAATGGTGGTTCACTATTGGTCAGCATCTCAGAATAAAATTGTGAGCCATTATTTATTGACATTTTTCATTGGTAAAACAATATCTGAGGATATTGTTGGTAAACTTATAAGCACATTAGTTTCAGCAAACCTTTCATTGTATGAACTCTTAATATCTGGGAGTGATAGCCCCAATGTTAATAAAGTAATGAGACTGCTTAACGAACAAGTTTATCTTGTAAGAAAAAATATACTTAATGATGTAGGCTTGTAGTATTCACCTCAAATACAACGCACACATTTTTACCCAGTTCACTGGAGCATTTCGGAAATAGGAGCCATTGATACATTTGCTTCACAGTGAAATAAAGAGACTTGTTAAAGTGTTGCTAGGAAGACATTGTGAATCATTAGCATTGAAGACTTGTGAAATGTCAGATGATAATTCACAAGACTCCAATTTTCTGCCTCAACAAGACTGTTTTGTGATGATTTTGTTACAGCAGTTCACCATAAGCTATTTGAAAAGGATGGGCTTCAGTCCTAGATGCTTGTTAAGAAATATTGTACTGATGCATGTAAATATGTTCATCTTAAAGACAACACAGCAGGTTCAAGGAATGTGGAGCAGTTCCAGTGTCTTCAACCATGTAACAGAACTTGACCAGAAAGTTTCAATGATTTTGGAATCACTGCAAAATCATTACTGCTGAATATTGATTGTGGTCAGCCAGTAGGTGAATGGAAACTACTCCTGTTAGAAACCAGCAAAAATTCAAATACAACACAAACTGCAATTGACAGTTATTGGAACCAGTTTATTGGTAGGAAAAGTATGACGGGAGAATAAAAATGTCCACAGTCATGTAATGTGGTGAAAGCAGCTTTGGCTCTGTCTCGCAGGAATGCTGAGATTGAAAGGTTTCCTGCATCAACAAGATATCTTACAGATATTCTTGCTTTCTTTGGTGCACTGTTATAAGAAATGCCCCAACTGTCCAGAAGAAGAAAAAAGGAAGAAAAGAACAAACAAAATATGAAGAGGAACGAAGAGCTGGTCAGCAAGAAGTCATCAAAAACTTACATCTGAGAAAAAGGGGATTTCATCACTGGAAGAAATACTTAATCAAAAACAAAAAAGGCATTAATAGAAAAGAGTTATGGCACCTAATAAGTTGGCCAATGAAACTAATGAGACTTATGGTTGCCGTATATTAGAAAGACTTCTAAAAGGCAAGACTTTCCCAGGCTATGTTGACAGGTGCTCTGCAGGTCCAGAAAGTAGTTCAGAATCGGAAACAAGATTAAAGATGCTCTCTAGTGTAAAAGTGATGAAAGTAAAAGTGTTTGTATGACACCATTTTTAACAAAAAAATCAAAGAATTAAGTGTTAATTATTCCAATGTAATTTTCTGTGCAGTTACATGCTAATTTTTTAATCTTATCTTACTTTCAATACATGCATTATCATATTTATTAGTAATGTTAGAAAGTTTGTAAACTGTAGACAAATTATCTAATTACAGGAATCTCATGTCCAAAATCATTCATTTCCTATCAGTATCTATGTGGTGTATTGAATTTTTTTCTCTTTATACAAGAATAAAAAGGTAAAACACATTTGAAGCAAGTCAATTTTGACAGACATTAGAATAAAGGTTAAAGAAATAATTTTTTTCTTATATGCACTCCGTCTTCAGGCCACAAGTGGCCCATCGGGACCATCCGACCGCCGTGTCATCCTCAGCGGAGGATGCGGATAGGAGGGGCGTGTGGTCAGCACACCGCTCTCCCGGTCGTTATGATGGTTTTCTTTGACCGGAGCCGCTACTATTCGGTCGAGTAGCTCCTCAATTGGCATCACGAGGCTGAGTGCACCCCGAAAAATAGCAACAGCACATGGCGGCCCGGATGGTCACCCATCCAAGTGCCGGCCACGCCCGACAGCGCTTAACTTCGGTGATCTGACGGGAACCGGTGTATCCACTGCGGCAAGGCCGTTGCCTTTTTTCTTATATGCAAACAGTTAATTTTGTTTTTAAGTGTCCTTTTTTGGTAGAGTATTTTGTTTAAATCAATAATGTTGTTTTTGAAATAGATGTTGTCACATCCTTAATAAAGTTAGCCAATTTTTGTCAAATTTGTAACTTTTACCTACTTTTCCACATCCAAAAATTGTTGGTGGCCCTACGTAGTGTGTTTAGACTGTGATTGTTTTTCTCTTTAAATAATGAAAACTATTTGAATATCTGTGCAAGCTGAGACACTCTGTATACCTTTAATCTGCATAGAAAATCATTAAACTCTTTTTACACTCAGTTAAATTTTTGTGCCTACCATGCTTTTATCATTTTTATCTCCTGTAGGAAGTAAAATGGCTCATGCATATAAAATATTAAGTAGCACTTACCTTAATTTCAGGGATAATATTGGCAAAGAAGTAATTACTAAGTTTAGTTCCTCAATTCAAAATCGAGGAGTATTTTATACTGACTCAAATGGCAGAGAACTCCTATGGCGTAAGCGTAATTACCGACCCACTTGGAATCTCAGCAACTCTGAACCAGTTGCAGGAAATTACTACCCTGTGACAACAAGAATTCTCATACGGGACAAGGATGCAGAGTTGGCAGTCATACCTGACAGAGCTCAAGGAGGATCTAGTATAAAGGATGGAGAGATAGAACTAATGGTAATATGATTTATTCCTAAAAAGTTAATAATGTGTAAAGTATAACAGCTTGATGTCCATAAAAGTTAAGATGAGGTGAAGAATGATTAGACTACTCTGCTTTGGTATATAAATATTTTGAATAATTAAAATGACCTCCAGTGTTATATCTTTCTCACAAGAAATGAAACAATGGAAAATCCAGGATGGAATGTAACAATACTTTGAAGGATGTCATGTTTGGCAGCGTGCTCAGCAACAGGGTGGTCCACTTGTTTCTTGGGCCACAGTTTGTCAGTGGCCATCCATACGGACAGAGAGCTTGTTGGTTGTCATGCTCACATAAAATGCAACACAGTTGTTGCAGTTTAGCTTGTAGATCACATGACTGGTTGCACAGGTAGCCCTGCCTTTGATGGGATAGGTGATGTTTGTGACTGGATGGGAGTAGATAGTGTGGGAGGATGTATGGGACAGGTCTTACATCTAGGTCTATTACAGGTGTATAAGCCATGAGGTATGGGGTTGGAAGCAGGAGTTGTGTAGGGATGGATGAGTATATAGACCTGTATGTAAGACCAGCCCCACACATCCTCACACCACCACCTACTCCAATCCGGTCACAAGCATCACCTATCCCAACAAAGGCAGGGATACCTGTGAAACTACGCATGTGATTAGCAAGCTAAACCACTATGCTGCATTCTATGTGGACATGACAACCACATAAATAGCCACTGACAAACTGAGGCCAAGAAATAAGTGGAGCACCTTGTTGCTGAGCATACTGCCAAACATGACATCCTTCATTTCAATGACTGCTTCACAGCCTGTGCCATATGTTTCGGTCCCAACAACACCAGCTTTTCTGAATTACGCAGGTGGGAATTTTCCCTGCAATATATCCTTTGTTTCCATAACACTACTGGCCTCAACCTTCATTAGTCGTTGTCCTCACCCATCCAGCATCTCTGTTCCCATTCCAGCACTATCTGGCCCGCATTCCACCATTGCACCAGTATTTTTACTTCTCTCCTTTTCTGCTACCCCACCCTTCCCCACCTCTCCCCTGCCCACCATCTAACTTCCTGACTCCACATAGCTGCCCTACCCTCTATCCGCCTCGTCCCTGCGTGCTCCCCAGCAGCACTGCACTGTCTGCCACCCTTACCCTACTATCCTTCTCCATGCCCCAGCCTCCCCTTTACCACCACCCAGTTTCCACTCCTACCATGCATTGGTGCTCTTGCTCGCAGTGTGACTACAGTTGCCCGAGACTGCAGTCGTGTGTGTGAGATGCGTTTGGAAAAAAAAAAATTATATATATAAAAACAAAGATGCTGTAACTCACCAAATGAGAAAGATTGTTAGATAGACACAATAAAAAACACACACACAAATTTCAAGCTTTTGCAACCCAAGATTGCTTCATCAGGAAAGAGGGAAGGATAGGGAAAGACGAAAGAATGTGGATTTTAAGGGAGAGGGTAAGGAGTCATTCCAATCCCGGGAGCAGAAAGACTTACCTTAGGGGGGAAAAAATTACAGGTATACACACACACACACACACACACACACACACACACACACACATATACAGACTGTCCTTTCAGTGTACAGGCATTTTCATTTTACTGATATTGACTACTATCCTATTCATAATATTGAAAATAGTAAAGATTTTTATGTTTGTGTAGGTAAAATGCAGTATTTTTTCTCTTTATTCATGTATTTTTTTGTGTGTAAGATTATAATCTCTAACAGGTTAAAGCTAAAATTTTGTAAGTGTAATTGAACTTGATAATAATATCAGCAGAAAAACATGATATTGAAAATGTTGTGGTAAACCATTTTCATATTCTGACTGTAATACAATAGGTTTCAACTCATGGAAGAATAACTTTGTTATTTTTCTTTCCATTAGGTGCATCGTCGACTACTCCACGATGATGCATTTGGTGTGGGTGAAGCACTGAATGAAACTGCATATGGCAAAGGCCTCATTGCAAGAGGACAACACTACATTGTAGGAGGTGCCATAAAGACATTTAAGAACATTTCTTTGGCTGCTCAAGAGCGAATGCTAATCCAACAGAAAGTGTTAGCTCCCTGGATATTCCTTGCTCCAGCAGATGATATTTGTTTTGAGCAGTGGCGAGAGACATACAAGATGGAGGTACATCTACCTTATTTACATTTGAACATCTGTTTTAACATTTAAAGATTAGGACTGATTTATAACCAATCATAAATATTGGACAGTACTTTCTACTATCTAAATTTCATTTCTTCAGCTTGTTGACTTTCTTTATAGTTAATACTCATCCTAACATTATGGTTAGTTTTGATAATGACAAGGAAAAATGGGAAAGGGGAAGCGTAAAAAATAACTGAAATACTATGTGTGTCACTGCCATTCATTGATATAAGGGGACAGGACCATGATCTTTATATTGTTTTAAAAAAATCCATTGTCATGAACATCATAACCAGTTTGAGGTAGTCACTGTTTTTATTGCTTAGTGACATGTTTTGTAAATTAGACTGTGTTTTTACCATAATTTTCTGTACAACAGTTGTTCTCCTTCTGTTGGAGACAACAACAGAAATGGTGCAATTAGATTTTTAACCCTTAAACGTAACTTCTTTTTTTTTTCCTCTTTTTTTTCCAAATTTTGCATGTTGTTGTTATGGTCTTCAGTTCAAAGACTGATTTGCTGCAGCTCCCCATGCTACTGTATCCTGTGCAAGCCTCTTCATCTTCAAATAACTAGTGCAACCTACATCCTTCTGAATCTGCTTAGTGTATTCATCTGTTGGTCTTCCTCTATGATTTTTAACAGTGAACCAGTGATTCACTCTGAAAGAGATTCATGGTACTGCAGGTCAGAATCTTGATGCTCTTTGAAACATGCTACCCCAATTCTTACAACATACATTTATTAAAAGACAACAATCAAAATTTTTTTGAAAACAAAAAGAATTCTGCAAACAAGGACATCCTGGTGCAAGTAGATTTCGCAGAAAATTATACTGTTCAACTGCAGAATGAAGTCCAGAGCACCCATTGGTCAAAACCACAAATCATTTTGTTTACAGCATGTGTTTGGGACTCACAAAAAAATGGATATTCTTGTACTATTGTTAGTGATGAACTTGATCATAATAAATATTCAGTGCATGCTTTCCTAAGTAAGATTGTTGAGCACATTATATCCACGAACCCAGAGGTAGAATCTGTCACATTCATGAGTAATGGTGCAGCCAGTCAATTTAAGAAGCATTTCTTGTTTGCCGACTTGACATTTTTCAGAGAATGCTATGGAATAAATATTTCATGAGACTTCTGTGCCACATCACACGGCAAAGGTGTCTGATTTTTGTTGTAGAGTGTCCAAAGCTGCACACAGTAAAGACAATTTCTGGTGGCAACCACCTCAACCAAAACATGACAGTCAAGATAGTGTGCAGTCGGGATTATCTGCAAAGTTGGGAAACACATACTACCTGGTGCTGAGGACTTTGCAAAAATTGCATGTGAAAGATGTCAAGGCATAAACATTTTTTATATCTCTGCCTTGCAAATTGCAGAGAATAAGAAGGAATTGGATCAAATGTGGATTGGAATAGTTCCAGTAGAGCAGACCGAAACCATCTGTGCTGTTACACCTTCCGCTCCATATTCTATTGAGTACCAGCATTACTTGCTATCTCCCCAGAGGTTTGTACACAATTTCAAAAGCGATCTTCAGCCAAAGAAAATTCACAGGATCTGATCAATCAGACGGCCTTGCATCAAGGGGATTTTGCTCTGGTTTCCTCTGCTGGAAAAAACAGATAAAGATTTTTTGTGGGGTTGCTGATTTATGTTTAAGATAGTTACGAAATTTAATATCTTAGAAAGAATGATGCAAATGAAAAGATATTTACATTTCCCTCAAAGGAAGAGAAAAAGACCAAATTGTAGAGAAAGTAGCTGCACTAAGTACCATTTTCCCTACCCAATCAGCAGTGCATAATAAAACTGATAATTTTCAAGTGAAAGTGTCATTCCATTACTATTAAGTGTCATTCTGTTACCAGCATTTTTTTGTTAGTAAAATATTAGTTTAATGCATTTATCTTCTATACCATCTTGTTTCCCATTTATTCCTTTTCACAATAAAATTTTGGTGTTTCTTGTGGGGAATGGGTGAGGTGAATTATTGTTGCATTATAAATGAGAACAATATTAATGTCTTAATTATGTCATTCTGTTACCAAAAAGTTTTTTGTTGCATTAGGTGTCATTATATGAATGAAACTTAAACTATTAAATTAAATAAATTTTGTTCCTTTGCTTATGTAGAAAATACAGTATTAAATTTTTTGTCTTTTAGCATGACTCTTGATCTTTTCGATGCTTAAAGAGCAAAAACAATCACTGAGAGTCATTCAGTTACTCATGTAACTACCCAGTTATTACATTCTTTTTGATATCTGAAGCTGCTTTGCATGTCTCATACATCTTGCGCACCAGACGGAAGATTTTTGTTGTGGCTGGCTCTCCCAGTGCTATTGGTAGTTCTGATGCAATGTTGTCTACTTCTGGGACATATAAAGAAGGCTCTTGAAGCTCGACATAATGAATTAAAAATTTTTGAATATCACGAATAATAAAATCCCGAGTATACTCATACACTGGACTTTGACTAAAATATCATGGAACTTGAAGATATTTTTTAGTTTCAACATAGCCTATCCATGTATTTCACAAAGATTTCCTGTGAACATAACTCCTTGAGAGCTGGTTCAAGCACAGTGGATGTATTTATCTTGTAACACTGACGAGCACTTGTTGCTCAACTGATGAACTGTCACCAATGTCAGTCTCTAATGAAATAATATCACATTCTTCTTAATTTTCTAAGCTGTGAAATTCAGTGTCAAACTCAGAATCACTATAGCTATCTGTTTTTGAAAGTGTTGCCTATACAACAATGTAGGAGTGTGTCTGAAAGCCTGCTTTTTGTTGTCGAATGTCCAAAGCTGCACACAGTAAAGACAATTTCTGGTGGCAACCACCTCAACCAAAACTTGACAGTCAGGATACAAATGTAGTACCAGATGTTCTGTAGTGACTGTTACTGCTGAAGTGGATATAAGCGGAGTTTTAGTGTTTCAAAGGTCTCTTTTCAAGTTGCACAAGTATATATGGGATTTTAAATTTCTGTTGAAGTAACTAAAAACAAGATAACACAGGATTTTACATTAAGGTGTTAAATTTATTTAACTTCTTAAAAAATCAGATATTTTAGGTTTTAGCATAGCAACAACAGCAGAACAATCTATGCCTGTACAATGTCATGATGTTGTCCAAATGCGGTTAGAGGATGCCAAGTTGGCCCAAAGTGAGCCTGGGACCTAGAGTACCTTTGAATGAGGTCGCACCTTAATGACTGTTACTGTGGAATCAACTGTGGCATAATTTTACATTTTTAATCATCATCATCCTTAAATCTGTTTCAGTATTCTGGACTGAAGAAGAGCTTGCCACCAAACGTGCAAATACTTACACTGGAACAGTGGAAGGGTACAGCACTGCTTTTGCGTATTGAACACATTCTGGAAAAAACTGATGACCCTAATTTGTCAAAACCAGTTACCATCAATCTTAAGGTAATTTTATGAGGAAATTATGCAACCTGTTAGTTTTCGATGTGTTGTTGCTGAAATCAGTTTTCTGATGTATTTCTAATATTATTTCTTTGTGTGCACACTTTGAATGGCAAAGGATAGTACTAACATATAGCGGAGATGGTCAGTCGCAGATAGGCACAACAAAAATACTCAGACAATTAAAGCTTTCGGCCATTGGCCTTCATCAACAATAGCCACACATATACTCACACATGCACGCACACACACTCATATGCAAATGCAACTCACACACACAACTGCAGTCTCAGGCAGCTGAAAACACACTGCGAGCAGCAGCACGAGTGCATGATGAGAGTGGCGACAGGATGGGATAAGGAGGAGGCTGGGACGGGAACGGGGAGGGATAGTATGGTGGGGGTGGTGGACAGTGAAGTGCTGCAGGTTATATGGTTATATGAGAGCTGTATGGAGGGTGTGTGTGTGTGTGTGGGGGGGGGGGGGGGAGTAAGTAATGGAAAAGGAGAGAAATGAAAATACTGGGTATGGTGGTGGAATGGCGACTGTGTAGTGGTGGAATGGGAACAGGGAAGGGGCTGAATGGGTGAGGACAGTGACTAACAAAGGTTGAGGCCTGGAGGGTTATGGGAATGTAGGATGTATCACAGGGAAAGTACCCACCTGCACAGTTCAGAAAAGCTGGTGTTGGTGGGAAGGATCCATATGGCACAGGTTGTGAAGCCGTCATTGAAATTAAGGATATTTTGTTTCACAGCGTGTTCAAAAACAGAGTGGTCCACTTGTTTCTTGGCCACAGTTTGTCGGTGGCCATTCATGTGGATAAACAGCTTGTTGGTTGTCATGCCTACATAGAATGCAGCAGCACTGTGATTGCAGCCTAGCTTGTAGACTGTGACTGGTTTCACACGTAGTCCTGCCTTTGTTGGGATAGTTGATTATAGTGACTTGACTGGAGTAGATGGTGGTGGAAGGATGTATGGGACAGGTCTTACATCTAGGTCTATTACAGAGGTATGAGCAATGAGGTAAGGGATTGGGAGCAAGGGGGTGTGTAAGGATGGATGTGTGTATTGCGTAGGTTTGGTGGACGGCAGAATACCACTGTGGGAGGGGTGGGAAGGATAGTGAGCAGGACATTTCTCATTTCAGGACAAGACGAGAGGTAATCAAAATGCTGGCGGAGAATGTAATTCAGTTATATTTTAACTAAAGTTCAGTCTTGATCACAACACTTATGTCTCATTAACATAGGTGACCAGTTTCGGTTATATTTATATAACCATCTTCAGACCCATGGCTTCCTTGGAGGATGGTAGGTGGAGCTCTCCTCAACTGCTACGAAGTCAACTCCGCCTACCATCCTCCAAGGAAGCCATGGGTCTGAAGATGGTTATATAAATATAACCGAAACCGGTCACCTATGTTATTGAGACGTAAGTGTTGTGATCAAGATTGAACTTTAGTTAAAATATAATACTCTATTGATCACTGTTTCCAAAAATGTTTACCAAAATTGTAATTCAGTTGCTCCAGTCCTAGGTGGTTCTGAGTTATGAGGAGGATGCTCCTCTGTGGCTTTGGGAGGTTCTGGGAGACTGGAAAGATGAGGCAAGGGAGATTTGTTTTTGTAAAGGGTTGGGAGGATAATTATGGCCAGTGAAGGCTTCAGTGAGACCTTCGGTATATTTTGAGAGGGAGTACTCATCACAGCAGATGCAATGACCATGGATGGCTAGGCTGTACAGAAGGTATTTTTTGGTATGGAATGGCTGGCAGCTGTCGAAGGTGAGGTAGTGCTGGTGGTTCGTATGATATGGATGGAGGTATTGATGTAGCCATCTTTGAGGTGGAGGTCAACATCTTGGAAGGTGGCTTGGTGGGTTGAGTAGGACCAAGTGAAGCAAATGTGGGTGAAGTTGTTGAGGTTCTGGAGGAATGTGGACAGGGTGTTCTCACCTTCAATCCATAAAACAAAGATGTCATCAGTGAATCTGAACAATGTCAGGGGTTTAGGATTCTGGGTTTTTAGGAAGGATTCTTCTAGATGGCGCATGAATAGGTTGGCATGGAATGGCGCCGTGTGGGTGCCCATAGCCATACCCCAGATTTGTTTGTAGGTAATGCCTCTAAAGAAGAAATAATTGTGGTTGATGATGTGGTTGGTCATGGCAACTAGGAAGGAGGTTGTTGGTTTGGAATCCGTTGGGCGTTGCGAAATTTAGTGTTCAGTACCGGTAAGGCCATGGGCGTTAGGAATGTTAGTGTACAGGGAAGTGGTATCAGTAGTGACAAGCAGGGCACTGTGTGGTAAAGGAACGGGAACTGTGGAGAGTTACTGGAGGTGGTGTTACATTCCATCCTGGATTTTCCATTGTTTGGAAGGATAGTACTACATAGATTACTGAAAATGCAATGGGGCCATAAAAATTATCATAAGTTTTTTTCATACTATTAAATTTGCCCATATTGATCAACATTTATTTAAATTGCTTTTTGAAGCAGTTAACCTAAGGGAATCTAAATTATTAATCTAAAACTAATTAATATCAGTAGAATATACTTTTTTCTTACATCCAGTTTAAAGTGAGGTGACTTCAGTTGGTTTAATTAATGCTAATTGCAGTTACATCCCAGCCAAGTTTAATTTTTTTATTCTTATATGTTATTTAATATAGCATATTATTACGATTCTTGATGCATTGTTTACTCGTGCTTCTTGGTATAAAAAACATATCCAGTTCATTCCTAACTTTCTATTCAAATGTTAGCAAGAAGATTGATGTCATTTAGATAGATGTGTAATGATTTTTCGAGGTCTTAGTTTGAGAATACATTGCTATTTATGTTGTTTTGGTCATGAACTTTCATTGTTTCATTTTGCAATGATTCAGCTGTATCTGCATTTGATCATGTCACTGTTAACTTGGGACTGATCTCTACTTCGACAAAAACTGTTACTATTGTTCTTAAGCATCATCATTACATTAAGTTTGGGAAATGGATACTAATTTTAACTTAATTGCATTTCTATTATTCACACACCATATAAAGACAGCTCGGGGGGGAAAAAAGAAACACTGCAGCATTTGTCACATGATTTAGTGTGTTGTTTTATTCTTAACTACCTGCAAAATCAGTTTTGTAGATCATTGTAGAATTAATACAATACTTGGTACAGGAAGCTGACTCTTTATTAAATTTATAAGAAAAGTCAGTTGTGTGTGCAAATTTAAGTGTGTTAATTCTTTACTAACCTGTTGTTTTGCTCCTGGTGGCACCCAGCAGTCAATATGAAACAAAGCCATCCACATACACACACATGCACACTAACAAGTTTCTTTTGATTCATGATTTTAAAAAAAATACAATATTGATCAAGATTCATCATTAGTATGTTCCTGCAAAGTATGATACATCTCAGAATCTGTTAGGATGAAGTTCTGGATTTTGTGTGTGTGTGTCTTGCAGTAAAACAAAGTTTTCACCTGATCCGCTTGGTGCCAAGCAGTCACTTCATTCAACACAGTCTTCTCTCTTCTTGTTAGGGAAACAGTAACAAAGCGTTTCCAGCTTCTTAGCCATTCTTCAGTGTCTGTAAATGATAGATGACCACTTAGTTCTGGCATGCTCCTTCTAACTTTGGGAACAAGTATCTTAGTTAATTTTATTCATGTGCTGAAGGTGTGAACACTATTTTAACTACCTTGTTTTTTTGTCATTTATTATACAGTCTAAAATTGTTTACCAAAGGCACCTCAAGGAATCAGAAGAATGCTTTTCTCTACTGCTTCAGTGATGTTTAGACCAAACCTTAATGTTACATAGTAGTTGCTCTTTGTAATCTGCTTTTTGTTTATCAACATTGAGGCAAGCGCTCAGTCAGCACCGGTATCATATTTTGCTGTACTAATATGTAGAATATTACACGTATAGAACCTATCAATGAACATGTGGAAACATGAGCCGTATGAATTCTACAATAATTCATTGGACAAATTAAAAATTATTTGAGTTTTCAATTAAAGGTCTGGTCTCATCAGCACACTGGTGGTAGGGCTGCTGTAATGGTGTATTACCTGAGTCAGCTTAGCTAGAACATAAATACACATGCCCCATTTTGCTGGTTTTTATGGATTGTACTTTTTGAAGGTGATGCATCTGTGAGAACATACTGTGGTTTTGTCTGTGGTAATGCGGTGGCTCCGAGTAAAGTGTTACAAGAATGTTATCTTCAGGTGCAGTAAAGAATTTTGTACCTTACTCGGGCAACTTTGGAATATGTGAGTCTTTGATGGAGGGCTTACACATAACATACAAAACATTTGTATGAATCTATGAACTGAAAACACATCCAAATAATATACATTGTAATTAACTCAATAAATAGTTTACTGGTATAGGGGCTTTGAATCAACAGCCTTGGTCCCGAAAGTATTTTCAATTTGAAAAATGCCATGTTACCACCCTGAGCTGCTGAAAAAGTTTTTGATGATGACAGAACCAGTTTCAGTTGACTGACCATCCTCAGGTTCATAAAAATATCTGCTGCATCATGTTTGGCAAAATATAAAACCATTAATGTCAGATGATAAAACCTATAATCATACTGTAACATAAATTAAATAGTCAGTGTATAAAACTGTGCTAGGTAGTGCAGTCATTCGTGTTATAACTGTATTTGGTGGTAATGTTGTGAACAGATCCATATCACAACATTGATGGCAATTGCAATTATAGCGTTAACAAGTGCACTACCTACCACAATTTATTTATATTATAATAAATAATTTATATTTTAAGTTAATAGTGTCTAATCCATGGTTTTATCAATTTACAGAAATGATTTTTATATTTCACATAATATGATACTGCAAATACTTTTACGAACCTTAGGATAGTCAGTCAATTAACATGACATTTGTCAAATATTTATAAGCTGTGGGGCACCACCTCCTGAAAATATTTTCAATTCATTTACAGTCTCATTTCTTCAGTCATTCCTTATAGAATTCTTGTGTAATGTGCAAAAAGCAACTTTTGATACAATATGTGTATATGTTTTGTCTGCAATGGTCTGTAGAAGTTGACCACTTAAAATAGAAGGAAAAATTGCACTGTTTCTGGTGATTGGGTGCTTTGAATAGTTAACTATTTTTTCTGTAATGTTATTCTCACTAGGTAATGCACACTTCTCCAAACAACAGCACCCAATTTGCTATCGTGCACACCACTGCATTCACCAGCCAAATTGTAGTTTTGGGACAAACCGTCATCACTTGACCAACTGTCAAATTCTGCACAGATAATCACTTATATAATAGCTTGATTCATGACTCTTATTGAGAAATTTTTCAGTTTCACTGTCACTAGGATTTCAGAAGGAGATGAGTACTTGAACACAGTAAACAGATCCAGATAAATGTAGAGTGCAACAGTTATGCAGAGGTGAAAAGAGTTTGACAGGATAGTATGGAGAGTTGCATCAGTTCCATCTTAAGATTGATTTTGTCAACAGCAACAGCACTGCCTATATCATCAAGATGTACTATAAATTGCTGCTGGTATAATTACCAACTTGGATTTGGTTTTCACTCATTTTTGACAGCAATTGAGCTAAATTCTTAGCTTGTACATTTTTGTATCTCACTTGTACAAAGTATGAAACTTGAACAAAGACATGTGTAAGGGTGATAGTATGGTTCCCATACAGATTGCCAGTGTCACAGCCTACAATGTTTAACAGGAGAATTCAGTGCTACCCAGAAGAACACATCACTACCATTTCTTATGCATATTTGAATTTTTAATAGCTTTTATTGCAAAATTCCTGAATTATATATTTTGTTCCTGAAATATCTATTTTCTCCTCAAGCAAATGTTTGATATGTGATACTGTGTACCTTATAAGAGTCCATCAGTGCAGTTAAAAAAAAAAACATTTATCACATATTCTGGCTACCATATCATCAAGCGTTGTTCTGTACGAATGAAATGAAAAGTAAGTGAAATGAAAATGAAATGAAATACTTTGTAAAGAGTAAAATCCATCAGAAAGAGTGATTTTACGTTGTATATTTTCACACTTCTAATCATTGCAGCTTGTTTGCTCTTCATATGTTCTTTTTGTGTTTAGATATACTTGTCCTAAATGCAGTGAGTTATTGTCATTCTTGCACTAGTTGCTGATTTGAATATGCTTGTATAACCATTGTAGGATATTCCAGTGGATTCATTAACATTTGAGCTTCTTGATTCAGACTATCACATCCTATGCATTTGGTTATGATTAGAAGTTAATCATCAGAATGTCTAAAATGCCATGCAGAAAATGAAATGGGTGATCCGTGTATGTTTCCCCTGTTGTAATATTCTTAAACTAATTAAGTGATTGATGTGTGGTTTCTCATCCTCACCCACTCAAGCTGAACTTTTATAGTAAAGGAAATGTTTTTGTGTAAACTAAGCTTAATGTACTGCTGCTTTGAAACATATGTAGCAGGTTTTCCTCATTTTATAGTTTACTGTGTAAATTAATAAAACATGGAAGCAATAATTTGTTGTGCCTAATCTATGTGCTTGTTTCTCTGCAGGATGTCTTTGCTCCATTTTCGATTAAATCTGCTCGTGAAACAACTCTTGGAGCAAATCAATGGCTGTCTGATTCGAAACGTCTGAAATGGAGAGTAGAATCAAATGATATTCATCGTGATACTTACTCTCATCATTCATCCTCTTATTATTATTATGATGATGATGATCTCACCATTACACTCAATCCAATGCAAATTCGTACCTTCATTATTGAAGTGAAAGGGAAATTTTATGGTATCAAATCAAGAAGTTAACAACAAGGACAATAGTGTGTAATATGGAGGCAGATATTATTTATGGCACTGGTGTTTAAAATTTTAGTCCACAACAAAAGAAGTGCTCAATTATTGTGCTATTTGTGGTTTCCATTTTTAGATAAGGAGATATTATTAAGTTTTAGCGGACTGTTATGTTTGTGTAGTTGAAAAAGTGTTTTAAATTTCTCCGTTATACATTTTTGTAAATAAAGTGTTTTCTATCTTTTTGTAATCTCATTTTCTGTTTTGTGTGAAAGTGGTACATAGTCTGATTATTGTAAATTATATGCAGCTCATACTGCTTATTGCAAAACTTCATAAATCTGTCAGTGGCCCGCTTTTGTAGGATAGGAAAGTAAAAGTTCATAACTTTATATTAACTATAATAAATGACAGCTTGGGAACATTTTAAAAGCACTTTGCTGCCATATACTCATGTGACTAACACAAAAGAGATTTCCTGTCGTCTAGTATATTAGGGATATCCTTTATAGAGAGAAGAGATTTCTTGTCACCCATTGTATTACATATATCCTTAGAAACAGAGAGAGACAGTTAATCAACAGTGGTGCATTCTGTGACTTTGTATAACATCTACACAATGAGGCATCTTGGAGCAAGATTAACCTGATAGATTAAGTATTAAGGATATCATTTTAACTCTAGGAATTCTTCAGAGGCCTTAGACGTGATTTATACCATTCATCTGGTATCACATAAAAATCTTTCAAATATGATATGCATTGCAAGTTGTTTGCAAAGTGATAGATACCAAATTTATCATGCTTTTACCTGGTCATCTCACATTTATGTGAAACATATACCAATTCCAACATGCTTGAAATTGCTGATTTCGAAAATTTGAAAATGGGGTAAGGATTCATATGATATCATAACATTGGACACCTGGACTGTGTAAAGTTCTGGATGATAATTGCTACTTTCTGATGAGGGGAAACATCATATATATATTATAAATATTTTTCTTAAAAAACATTTTTTACATCTTTTTCCAGTATCAGTTTCAGATATCAATTGCAAATAAATTTTATTATCCTTTACTGGTTTTGACAAATTAATTTGTCATCTTCAGAAGCCTAGTTTAGAAGGTCCATGAAAAAAAAATGCCATGGTGATATGATTCAGTTATTCTAAATTGTCAAACAGTGTTAACAATTATCACATACATTGTATATTTCTGAGCATACCACAGCATTATCCTTCTATGAGGAAGATATTGACATCTGCTAAACTAAGCTTCTAAAGATGACTAATTGTCAAAACTGGTGAAGCTTAATAAAGTTTATTTGCTACTGATGACTAGAATTCATTGTGAAAAAAATACTACAGTTGCTGAAAATTACAGCAATGAATAAAATAATATTTGTTGCTGCGGAAATACACACCAGGATAACGTGCTTGATTTATATAAGGGCGTTAAAGAGAAACGTGCCAAAGGTATCATTACAGGAACCACCTGTATGTTAGAAGTATTGACCCTGTCTGTTGAGACACTTGTCCCACTGTGACACAAGGCGGTGAATGGCTGTCTCATAAAATTCTTGGGGCTGTGATGTTAACCAGTTCCACATGTACTGTTGGACATTGTCATCCAAAGTGAATCATTTGCCCCTCTAAGCCTTTTTAAGGGGACCAGAACTGGCGCAATCACAGGAAGAGAGGTCTGGACTGTATGGAGGGTGGCTGAGAACCTCCCATTTGAATTTCTTCAGGAGTGCCACGTTTGTGTTGGCCATTTGAGGCTTTGCATTGTCATGGAGCAGAATGAGCCCATGGGTGAGATTGCCTGGTTATTTTGATTTGATCGCTTCGCGAAGTTTACAAGTAATGCTGGGCATTCACTGTTGTCCCGTGCTGCAGGAAGTGAATCAGAAGGGGGCCATCTTGGTCAAAGAAGAATGTCAGCATAACCTTTCCTGCACTTGTTTGGATGGCCTTGGCTTTGTCGTTTTGATTCTGGTTTGAAGTGACGACACCATGACTCATCTCCAGCTACCAATCATGCCAGGAACTCATTCCCTTCCAGAACATAGCACTGCAGATGAGCAAGACAGTGGGCCATTCAACATGTTTCCTGGTGTGGTTCAAGATTGTGGGGCACCCATTTGGCACACACTTTGCACATTTGCAGTCATTCCTTCATGAGTGTGTGAACACTTCCAACGCTCAATCCAACCATGGTGGCTATGGCTTTCGCTGATACTTGGCAGTCCTGGGTAATGAGTGCATCCACCAGCTGGATGATGTCACTGGTAATGCAGTGTGGTGCTCCAGATCGTACATAATGGGCTAACGACAACCATCCTTCCCTGAAGTGCTTGTGCCATGCCTGGATCCGTGCAAGGGACGTGCAGTGTTCACCAGTGATATTCGTTGATGACTGTTCGTTCCTCCTACTCCTTCCGCTGTCAGAAAACGAACAGCATCTCTTTGCTCTTCTTTTGACGCCCCATGTCACTGTTTGCAATGCGCATGAGAGCATTGGTTGACTGATGCATACTGCTGCTAGCTCTGTGTAGTCACATGACGTGCACGCGTGTCGTCTAGCAATGGGCTGTGAACTTCCATGCTCTGGTAGGAACCACACCTTGTTACACATGCCACGATATTACCATCCTGTCACCAGTATGCGCATTCCAAGCTCCTGCTCTTTTCTTTTTGTACTCCCCTTATACTTCTGGAGGACCGTGCAGTTACCAGTATCTCTACATATGCTCGTTTTTCATTAGTCAATATATTGTGCAGCATATGTTCTTTGTTGTTTTTAGTGAAATTCTGAAGGATTTTAATGCAAATATTGCATAAATATCTCCACAGTGCCAGTGATAAAAATTTCATATATCCTTAATTAAAATAAAATTATTGTAGTTAGTGACATCAAAATAATCTCATTTATGATCAGTAACTAAAGGAAAAATCAGAAGGGTTATAATTAGTCATTCATAATAAACTAAAGCAATTCATTAGCATTAAGTTAAATGTTTCCACTGAATCCAATGCATTAGTAATAGAGTGGAACTTTGATTTCAAGTTCTCCAATTTTACGTTTGTCACAGTTAGGTACCATAAACTCATAGCCCCTGTGAAAGTCAATGCTCATTTTATGTTTCTTTCTGGAAAAGTTTATTCGATTCTACATTCTTATTTGACGTCTTGCTTGACTTTGTCCCGTTTTCTTCATGCTGACATTTGATGTGACTGAGTTATAAGTGGCACAAAATAGAGACGGTTTGCACTGTGAGTGGTGGCAGAGTTACAGGAATATTTTATGCCATTGCAGAGAAGGGAGACGTAAGAGAGTAAATGCTAATGTAATCCATGATTGGTGTTGCTAACACAGTTGCACAATGATGGGTCAAATAAGTTTCACACTACTTTTTGCAGGAACTGACATAATTGTGATGTGATGTTGCTTTGAGGGCGACTAGGGACAAGGCTATTGATTTGTCAAACATTATAGCACCAAGCTGATGTTTGTGGCTATTCCTGATATGCGGAGCGCGGCGATCATTAAATAACACACCAAAATACATGAAGACAACTTTATTATCCGTGAATATTTACAAAGTCATACACAGTCGGCGGCACAAAACAGAATGAAAAGCAATATGGCGGCGCACAATAGGTCTGAATGGGTCAGAGAGCCTGCTATGGCAAAGATATATCACTCGTAGAGTCGATAGTCACCACAAAGCCGCCCCCCCCCCCAACCACTTGCAGTGCGGAGCACGGTGGTGCGTCAAGTCTTGTGCCAGCCCGGTGGAGGTGGAACACTGGATGATCATAAAAGCACTTGTCCATGGTGAAATCACACGCACAACACTTGGCAGTAGGTGTAGCAAGCTCGACTGTAGCTAGGACCTAATCACTCTGCCAACAGGGTGGAACCACCAGTCGTCCGGCCCGTGATGTAGGATGCAAGGGGTGAGGAAGGGGGGGAGGGGTGGTGGGCCCATCCAAATCATGATAGGATTCCTGGCAAGGAGGGCAGGTGTCGCGTATGTCGGGGTCACTTGCAGAGTGCTCCTGCAAGGTCCACGCAGGTTTCACCCGGTGGAGTGAAACAGTTACTGGTTTGCCGTTGTTAAGTATCGACAATGTGGAAGGGCCTCAGGACAGGACTTTAAACGGACCGGTGTAGGGAGGCTGCAGGGTTGTCCATACTGTGTCATCACATAACATGATAAATTCACATGTGGCCAGTTCCTTATGCATGAACGCACGAGGCCTACAGTGGGCAGAGGGCAAGGGAGGTTTGATGAGCGCGATGTGCCCTTACACGCTCTCGACGAGTGCTGGGAGCTCGGAAAGCTTGGTGCAGCGTATCCTTGACAAATTTGGCTGGTAACACCAGGGGCTCCCCGTAAAGGATCTCGGCGAGGGAGGCTTGCAAGTCCTCTCTGTATGCGGTGCGGAGGCGTAGCAAAACCCAGGGGAGAGCGTCAGACCACTGGCCATCGTGGCACATAAGTGCGACTTTAAGCATGCGGTGCCAGCGCTTCACAAGTCCATTGGCCTGGGGGTGATAAGTGGTTGTGTGAAACTTAACGACGCCACAGTACGAACAGAGGGAGGCGAACAGCTGTGATTCAAACTACCTACCTTGGTCAGTGGTCAGTGAGGTAGGGCTTCCGAATCAGGAAATCCAAGTGGCAACGAAGGCCCGAGCCACAGACTCAGCCGAAATATCTTCCAAAGGGACTGCCTCGACCCATCTAGTGACTCTATCAATAACGGACAGCATATATCGAAAGCTCTTGGAGGGAGGGGGGGGGGGGACCTACGATATCAATACGGGCATGTCGTAAACGTCCTTTAGGTATGTCGAAGGTGCCTGGTGGAGGAAGTGTGTGGCGGCCCACTATAGCTCTCTGACACGGTACGCAGGCACGAGCCCACATCCTGCAAACACCGGGCCAGACATACCTTTCCGTGACCAATCTGGTGGAGGCTTTGATGCCTGGGTGAGTTAGGTTGTGGAGTGCATCAAAAACAGAGCAGCGGAGAGCTGCAGGTACAAGAGGGCGGGGGCTACCAGTGAAAACATCGCACCAGACGGGTTCTGTGGTGCCAGGGAAAGCACGTTGTTCTAGTTGGAGGGAAGAGGTTGTGTCTTGTTGCAAGGCACAAATATCGGGGTCTTCGGTTTGCCAGTGGGCCAGGTTGGTAAGGTTAAGTGGGGTAGGCGGGATGATGTTGACACGAGACAGGTAGTCAGCGACTACATTGTCAGTGCCTCGGATATATTGTGCATCAGTGGAATATTGGGATATGAAATCAATATGGCGGAAGCATCGTGGGGGGAGATCGCGTGAGGGGTTACGGATTGCATCTGCCAAGGGCTTGTGATCTGTATAAATCGTGAACAGGCGACCCTAGACATCAGCTCTGAAATATTTGACCGCCTCATACAGGGCGAGGAGTTCACGGTCGAAGGTGGACCATTTGGACTGGAATTTGGTTATTTTCTTGGAGAAGAAACTGAGGGGTTGTGGGGTATCCAATACATGTTCCTGAAGGACCGCACCAATTGCAGTGTCGCTTGCATCAGCTGTAATAGAAATGGGTGCGTCAGGAGCGAGTGTGACAGCTTTAGAGAGGGCGGTTTTGAGATTTTTGAATGAATTGGCCATATCCAGTGTCCAAACGAGTTTACGTTTGCCTTTGGTATCCTTACCCGCCAGAGCGTCGGTCAGAGGGATCTGGATCGATGCAGCATGGGGCAGGTGGCGCCTATAGAAGTTCACCATGCCTAGAAAATGGTGAAGTTCAGCGAAGTCCTCTGGGGCAGAGAGGCTGAGTATGAGTTCAACCCGAGAGGAAGTAGGGTGGACACCCTCAGCCGTGACTGTGTGACCTAAGAAGGTGACCTCAGGACTGCTAAGCTGAGACTTCTCGTGGCTGACCTCCACTCCATTAGCAGCGAGCAGTGCAAGCACTCTGGAAAGATGGAGAGTGTGATCCTCAGGTGAGGGAGAGAAAATCAGTATATCGTCTTAAGTAGGCATGGGTGAAAGGGAGGTCAAACAACAGTGAGTCAATGAAGCGTTGCCATGTCTGTGTAGCATTTTTGAGACCATATGGTATGGAACAGTACTTGAAGAGACCAAATGGAGTGATTATGGCTGTCTTGTGGATATCGTCGGGGAACATGGGAATCTGATGATATGCTTTGCCACAATCGAGAACGGAGAAGATCTGGGAACCATGCAACATCTGAGTGAAGTCTTGAATATGAGGGATAGGGTAGTTATTGATGGTAGTGCATGCATTAAGAGCACGGTAGTCACCACAGAGGTGGAAAGTACCGTCCTCCTTTGGCACGAGATGGTTGGCAATGACCAGTTACTATCAGATTGACGGAGAATGTTGGAATCCAAAAACTCTTTAACAATGTCTTTAGCATGGCGAAGTTTCTGCACGTTTAGGTGGCGCAACTTATGCTGCACAGGGGGTCCTTCAGTCATGTTTATTCTGTGGCACGTGCCATTGGCAATTGCATGCAAGAACGTGGGAGAAGCAGGAGGGGTAGGGGCAGGGGGGTTCGGGCAGGAGGGGTGGGGGCAGGGGGGTGGTAGAGGCAGTAGGGGTAGGGCCAGGGGGGGGCAGGGGCAGAGGCCGGCCGAACCGTTAATGGGGTCGCAGCTGCAGAACAATGTCCAGGCTGAGGAGGCGTGTCCATGATTGCAAGAGTGGGTGTGCAGAGTTGCAGAAGTTGCTGTTGTGTCTGCAACAGTTTTGCATAGACTTCGTCAATGCAAACACACAGGTCGACATTCTGAGTGCGCAACACAATGACGTCTGAACACTCGTGCAAGAAAGCTGAGAGAGCAGAGGAAAGGCTTGCAGCAAGTGACATACACTTTGAAAGGGCAGAGAGTGAACAGTCAGTAGAAACTTCGAGCTGAAGGGGGGAATGGTGTGACGCACCAGGAACACTCAAACTGGAGACGTGAGTCAGACAGCCGGCTTGCAGATTAGGGGAGAGGGCATAGTGATGAAGGAAATAGAGGCCCAGTACAGGTGCATGAACTTCCGTGACGTAAAATGTCCAGGGGAGAACCTGATCTGGGGCAAATTTGAGCAGGAGATGTGAGTAACCAAGCACCGGAATCAGGGAATTGTTAGTAGCTATCAGTGGCGGTGCAGATAAGGGATCTATGTTAGGGGCGAGGGAGGGTGGGATAACTCTAATGTCAGCTCCAGTGCCCACTAGAAAACGAAGTTGGTGTCCTCGACGAAGAGGCGCGAAGCAGATGACAGTGTAGCAGGCGTCGGACGAGATGCCGGCAGGTGCCGTGAGGCAGCGCGGCAGGACGTGGTGCCTAGACATGCCCGCCATAACTGTTTGGAAAAGCGCACGGGTGTTTGCAGTTGCAAGCCGCGTCACCAAAGTTAGCGTGGAACCAGCAATAAGGAAAGCCAGCTTGTGGTGCAGGAGCATGGCTGGGTAGTGAGGCAGCCAGCTGCACGGCTGGAGTGTACTCAGGTGCTCGCTCGGCCTTCTCCAGTGACCTTTGGCGTGGCAACGTAGAAGTAGGTACTGCAGTCGGGCGACCAGGGGGTGGCAGGGCTGTTGCTTGCACTGACAGTGAGGTGCGTGTGACGCCGCGGCCAGGGGTAGGCGTGGCTTGTTTTACTGCATAATGCGTGGGGGCGGTGGATGCCGGACTCGAATGCTGGAGGTACCGGTGTTGGATGATGCTATAGGCACGGTCGGTGATGCGCAGGCGTGCTTTGAGGGGCTCAGAGACATGGGACAGTAGCTGAAGTTGTAGCTCAGAAGGAAGTTTAAGTAGCCAAATTGTCCAAAGCGCAATGTCTGGTAGAAAGTCTGTGTCCACAAGGGCACTTAAGTGACACAACAGCTGTGATGGGGTACGGTCAACTCTCTTTGTGATTTTTCCCCTCACTAACATTTCTTACCCTTGCAACATCATTTGAATTATTTAGTGCAACCGTTTGCTTCCTGTTTATTAAGTATGATTCAAACCAGCTATTCATAAGGCCAACAATTCCACGACGCTGGCATACAGAATGCCTTTCACAAGAGGTGTGCTGTGGAAGTAGTATTGACCTCATTTGTCAACAAGTTTTGCAAGTGGGCTGGGCTTTGGGAAGATTGAGATGGATAGTGGAAGATATAGTCAGAGAGTGACGGCAGGGCGGAATGAATATGAAGCGAGCGGTGCAGGAGTGAATGGACAGAGAGAGAAGGGGAGGGAGGGAGGCACAGAGAGATGTTGAGGTGGAGATGGATAGAGAGAGAGAGACGAGAAGGAGGAGGTAGGTATTGGGGACAGGAGACCATAGTTGAGAGAAGGTGGTAGGAGGAGATGAGGAGAGAGAGAGACAGGGAGGAGGATGTGGATAGTGAGTGGAGAGTGGAAGGAGAATGATTGGGAGATGGGGACTGGAGGAGATGGAAAGACAGTTGGGGGCAAGAGGATATGGTCAGAGAAAGTGGAAGGAGAAGGTGAACAGAGTTAGGGAGAGGAGGAGATAAGCAGAAGGAGGGAGAAGGTGTGCACATGGACAGAGAGGCAAAAGAAGCGGAGAAAGAAGGTAGGAAGAGATGAACTGAGATAGGGAAGGAGGAAATGGTCAGGGAGGGGGAGGTGGAGATAGGCAGAGTGGGAAATGAGGGGGTGATGGCAAGAGAGGGAGGTGGTGGACAGAGAAAATAAGAAAATGGTTATGAATGGGGAGAGGGGAAGGAAGAGGAGGGGTGGATTAGATTAGATTAGATTAGATTAGTTTTCGTTCCATAGATCCGTGCTGAGGAGATCCTCGTGGATGTGGAACATGTCAATTTTGTTTTTTACTCACTTTATTTATTTTTTATTTTTTTAAAGCTGAAATAACAATACTAATAGTATGAATATATACAATATATCATTTGTTTCTATTAAAAAAATCGTCAATGGAGTAGAAGGAGTTGGCCACTAGTAAGTCTTTCAGGCTCCTTTTAAACTGATCTTTATTTGTAACTAAATTTTTTATGTTTACTGGCAAATTATTGAAGATGAGTGTTCCTGAGTAGTGGACCCCTTTTTGAACTAAAGTAAGTGCTTTTAAGTCCTTGTGCAGATCATTTTTGTTCCTGGTATTGTATTTATGAACTGAGCTGTTTGTCGGAAAAAGAGATATATTATTTAGGACAAATTTCATTAATGAGTAAATATACTGTGAGGCAGTAGTTAGTATACCCAGTTCTTTGAAGAGGTTTCTACAGGACGTCCGTGAATTTACTCCACAAATAATACGTATTACACGCTTTTGGACTCTGAAAACTTTTGTTTGACTTGAAGAGTTACCCCAAAATATTATACCATATGACATTATGGAATGAAAGTAGGCAAAGTATGCAAGCTTTTTCATTTTTATGTCGCCTATGTCTGCTAACACTCGAATTGCAAATACAGATTTTTTAAGGCGTTTCTGCATTTCTGTGGTGTGCTCTTCCCAAATGATTTTATTATCAAGTTGTAATCCCAGGAATTTAAGACTGTCAACCTCTTCTATCTGCTCTTCTTCGTATTTTATGCATATGTTGGGTGGAAACCTCTTACAGGTTCTGAATTGCATATAGTTAGTCTTTTCGAAGTTTAATGTCAGTGAGTTGGCTTTAAACCGTTTATTAATATCCATGAAAATATCATTAGCAGATCTTTCTAGAACTACACTTGACATACTATTTATTGCAATACTTGTGTCATCTGCAAACAAAACGAACTCTGCTTCTGGCAGTGTAACTGATGAGAGATCATTAATGTACACAAGAAAAAGCAATGGCGCTAAGATGGATCCTTGTGGGACACCACATGTAATTTCTTCCCATTCTGATGATGACTGATGACTTAATTCACTAGTCCCTTGCACTGACACCCTTTGTTTCCTGTTAGTGAGGTATGACTTGAACCATTATGCAGCACTGCCCGTGACACCATAGAATTCTAATTTACTTAAAAGGATGTTGTGGTTCACACAGTCAAATGCCTTTGACAAATCACAGAAAATACCTGCTGCTTGTAATTTGTTATTTAAGAAATTAAGTACATTTTCACTGTAGGTGTAAATAGCCTTCTCGATATCAAAACCCTTCAGAAATCCAAACTGTGTTCTTGATAATATGTTATTTGTGGTCAGATGGTTGAGCAGCTGCCTGTACATTACTTATTCTAAAATTTTTGAGAATGCAGGCAAAAGTGAAATCGGTCTGTAGTTTGATGGTATCTCTTTATCCCCTTTCTTGAATAGAGGCTTAACATCTGCATATTTTAGCCAGTCAGGAAATGTCCCAGTTATAATTGACTTGTTACACAAGTAACTTAGAATTGTACTAAACTCACAAGAACATGCCTTAATTAACTTTGTTGATATTTCATCGTACCCACTAGAATGCTTTGTTTTTAAAGATTTTATTATGGAAGTTATTTCTTTTGGTGAAGTGAGTGATATATTCATGTACTTGAAGCTATTTGTGAAGGCTAGTTTCAGATATTCAAGGGCATTATTTACTGATCCTGAAAGTCCCATTCTATCAGTAACGGATATAAAGTACTTGTTAAATAGATTTGCCACACTATGTCCATCAGTTACTAATGTGTCATCTACCCTTAGTGCTATTTGCTCTTGTTCCTTTCTGGGTCTACCAGTCTGCTCTTTCACTATATCCCATATTGTTTTTATTTTGTTCCCTGACATTGCTATCTTCTTCTCGTAGTGCATTTGTTTAGACGTCTGAATTACTTTTTTTAATGTTTTACAGTATTCCTTGTATTTAGCTAAATCATCAGCATTGGAGCTATTCTTCGTCGACAGATACATTTTCCTTTTTGTCTTACAGGAAATCTTTATTCCTTGTGTAATCCATGGTTTTATTATAGACTTCTGTTTAATTTGAGTAACTTTTAGAGGAAAACAGTTTTCAAACATGGTACTGACATTGTTCATGAATGTGTTATATTTTTCATTCATGTCATGAGCACTATAAACATCTTTCCAGTTCATATCTTTGAGCAGTTTTCTAAAACACTCAATTTTTGGTTGATTGACTACTCTCCTGTACTCAGATTTAGCAGTCTTGATAATCTGCTTAGAATTTACATCTAAAACAAGGAGCTGCATGTCATGATCTGATAGTCCATTTATAACAGGTTTTATGATATGATTTTGTTCCTTTGATTTGTCTATAAAAATGTTATCAATGGCTGTCCTTGAGGATTTAGTGATCCTAGTTGGAAAGTTTACAGTGTGAGTTAGTTTGAAAGACAACATTACTAACTGCAGTGAATGTTTACTGGAAGATTGCATTAGAAAATCTGTATTAAAGTCACCAGCAATCAAAATTTCTTTGTTTCTTCCTGTTAAATAACCCAAAAGAGTTTCTAGATGATCTAAGAATAGATTATAATTTCCTGCAGGTGCTTGGTAAATAGTTATCATTATATAGGATCTGTTATGGAACTCTACTTCTGTTGCACATGCTTCTAGATGCTGCTCTAAACAGAATTTATTAATGTCAATGTTCTTGAATTTATGGCAGTTTTTGATAAATGTGGCAACTCCTCCTCCATCCATATCTACTCTGCAGAAGTAGGAAGCTAGCTTAAATCCTGAAATGTCTAACATATCTATATCAGTGGTCACTTGATGTTCAGAGAGGCAGATTATGTCAATTTGGTTAGATGAATTCATTTCATCGATACAAATGAGTAGTTCATCAACTTTATTTCTAAGTCCCGGAATGTTCTGGTGTAATAAAGTAACTGATACTGCATACTAATGGGATTGTAACTGCTTTGGCGAAGATGAATTGGCAGTTTCTGATTACTTTCTGTTAAACACTGTTTAAATGGAGGCTGTATGATACAATCTGACTCCTGTTCATCTGTTTTCTCAAACTGAGTGTGTCTGCCAATCTCTCTTAAAACTCGTTTTCTTTCCCCCTTCCCTATCCTAAAAAAGGCATCCCTCTGACACCTGTGACCACTGGTATTTTACCACTTGTGCCAGTGTCCCCCCTTAAGTTTTCTGCAATCAACCCAGACAGTTTTCCCTTCCCTTTCCTATTGAGGTGAAGGCCATGCCTAGTGTAGTCCCACCTATCGACAGCATCCACATGAATCAAACCAATATGGGACCCTATATCCGTCCTAAGCAGCCACTCCAACTCCAAGTTCACCCTCCCTACGGAAGAGTTCAAATGAGGCCGATCATGGCGTCTCAACACAGACACAAATCCCACACCCGTATGCTTCGTTGCTGATGCTATCTTCACCAGGTCACTCTCTATGGAATATTCAGAGTCTCTGTCAATGCTATTTCCCGGACCACCCACTATAACCACGGCATCCTCCTTTGTGAAATCCTTGCATAAAGCGCCTACATCCTCTGTAACCTGACCCAGATCTGCACTAGGCTTGAAAAAGTTTGTGACCTGGTACTCTGGACCTAGATTTTCCTGCAGTAGTTGGCCAACACCTCTACTATAGGAACTACCTAACAACAGAACTTTCTTTCTCTTTACGAATTTACCTATCTTTTTCACGTCCTTGAAAGCTTGTGCCCTTTCTACAGCTTCAGCTACATGAGGCTCATCCGATTCTGACTGAGGCAACAGGTCAAATCTATTTTCAAGATTTATGACAAAGCTGTCTGATGCTCTCCTTTGCCTGTTCCCCCAATTACCTGTTGCCACTTCCCACCTCTGTTCACCCTTCTCCCTCTTTAACCTGTCCAGATCCTCCCTTGCCTTGTCTAGGTCAGCTTGAAGAGCTGCACTTTTCCCTTCCGTTCCAGTATTTTCCTATCTCTACTGCAGATCCTACAATACCACTGGTGAGCCTCATTTATGTCCCCATTTCCCACGCCACTACATTCGCCCCAATGAAAGAAACTGCAGCACCCATCACACCATACCCCGGAACTAACGATCCTACGGCATGTCACACACTTCTCACTCATGGTAAAAACAGAAATCGTATAAGCTGATTTAAGTAGTGACCAAAACGTAAACAAAGGACCCTAGAAACTATTCAGGAAGATATAAATAAATTGAAAGAGTACTGAATAAAAAACTGGTGATTACATATAACTCACTGTTTACTTACGATACGCGCGCGTGAAATTAAGCCTAAAATCCGTGCTATAGGCGCGAGAAGGAAAATACGCTTCTTACCCCGTTTAATCTTATTTTATACTTCACTAACACTTCCACTAATTCAACAACACTTATATTATATTTATAACACCTGTACACGTTTAAAAATAGCTTAATAACAACGCTTTTTATAATTATTTAGTGCAGCAAATACTCGAAGAGTCCGCGTCGGCGCAGTGTTGCCAACAGGTGGAGAAGATTGGCACATAGCAGGAGGAGAGGGACTAAGATTGGGGGGATGGAAGAGATGTGTAAACTACATGTGACATATACATTTATGGTTGAAGCCACAGGTATTCAGTTAGGATATATAAAGCAGACCACTTGTATGTGTGTATGGATGTATGTATGTGTGTACATCCAGGATCTCCTAAACCCCAGGATCGATTTAAGCTAAATTGGGAACACAAACAGCAACTTCACAAGTATCAGCAATGTGAGTTTTACAACCTCCTAGTTCCAACAGGAGCGCTGATACAAGTAAAAACGTGTTTTTTTTTTTTTCAGTCCCTGCCATATAGGCTGTCGAGCATGACATCTGTGTTGTGAGGGAATACTATTGGTCTGCCCAAACGATCTGTTTTGCAAGGTAGCCTACATGTCAGGGGCAACAAACGGTTTTACAGTCCCACACACGTAGGCTGTCCCGCATAACACATGTGGTGTGTTGGAGTAGTATCACTTGGCTTTATCAATCTTCTTTTTCATGGCACCCTTTATGTCGGGTAAAAATCGTTTCACCAGCCCCTGGTAGAATGCAAGATGAGAGTAGTGACCTTCTTTATTGACTTGTTTTACGGGTGGGGCAGTGGATGGGGTGGTTGGGCATGGTTGGGAAAAGGTTGAGGATGGGCAGAGAGTGGCAGATCAGAGGGTATGGACAGGGAGAGAGAGGTAGACAGAGAGAGAGAGAGAGAGAGAGAGGAGGAGGAGTTGAACAGGGAGAGGAGAGAGGGGGCAGAAGGAGATGATAGGGAGAGGAGGGCTGGAGGAGATGGAAAGAGAGAAGGGGACAGGAGGAGATGGACAGAGAGAGTGGGGAATAAGGGAAATGGATATGGAGAAAGGGGGAGGAGATGATGGACAGGGGAGATGGGGAGTAGGAGATAAACAATAAGAGAGTGGGGAAGGATAGAATGGACAGAGAGAGGGGTAGAAGCAGATGATCAAAGAGTGGGGCAGTGGGAGGTGGAGAGAGAGGGGGGGAGGAAGAGATGGTCAGAGAGTGAGAGTGAGAGGCAGAGAAGCAGGAGGTATGTGGAAAGTACAGAGGTGTAGTGAGCAGGTGAAAAAGGAACAGGGGTGAGACAGGTAGGGAGATTGCTGAGGAAGAGATGAATAGGGTGGGGAGGAGAAGATTGAGGGAAGAGGAGGTGGATAGGGAAAGGGGGCAGGAGAAAATGAACTTAGAGAAATGTAGAGAGAGAGATGTACAGAGAGAGAGGGAAAGAAGAGATGGGTAAAGATACTGGGAAGGAGGAGATGGACAGAGAAAGGAGGAGAAGGAGATGGACAGAAAGAGAGGGGTTGGAGACAACAGACAAAGAGAGAAGAGGGTAGGAGATGGGCAGAGAGATAGGGGAGTAGAACAGAGAGATTGGGGAGAAGGAACTGGATGGATGAGGAGAGGGGCAGAGAGGGGAGGGAATAGGGGATTGGCACAAAGAGAATGGATTAGGAAATAGATGGATAGAGAGATTGGAGAGGTGGGGATGGGCAGAAAGCAGGAGGGGCAGGTGATGGGCAGAGATGGGGGAAGTGGAGTTGGGCTGAGAAAGTGAGGAGGAAGAGATGGGCAGGGAGGGGGAGCAGGAGCTAGGCAAAGAGGGTGCCAGGAGAAACAGGAGGCAGTGAGCAGTACAGGAGATAAGGAGGAAATGCACAGAGAGGTGGCAGAAGGGTATGGATAGAAAGAGGGGGAGGAAAAGATGACCAGAAGAGAGGAGGAGGATGAGATGTGTGCCTTACATGTGACACACAGGTATGGGGCAAAGCCCTGAGGATCAGGCTAGTACGATTATAAAATAAAGTATCTTGTTTACTTATCATTAGCGCGTACAATATCAACTGCATGAATGGGGATTATGTGTGTGTGTCTCCATATTGCTGTGGTCGTTCCTTACTGATAGAAATTTCTGGTATTATGGCTGATATGGCAGTTTTACTGCATCAACAGCAAACATGTAGTAAGCAATAAACTTCTTTCTTTCATCATTTAATGGAGAGTGTCAGCAAGAAAAAGTTTCTAAAGGCAATGTGGCTATGAGAAACTGGATGTCCCTTCTACAATATTGCATAAACACTCAGCAGGAATGTAGTCACTGTACATGGTTACCGGTAGAATGTACAATTGCAAAAAGACTGCACTCTGGACAGCTTTGCAGCACTATTGAAAGGGAAGACCACTATGTTCAGTTTATGACTGTGTCTCATCATACTGCATCTCAGCAGCAAATTGAGAAATAGTTGGCACCAAAGTGACACAATGAACTGTTACAAATCAGCTGCTTCAAGACAGCTCCAAACCAGACACCCTGTGGTGTGCATTTCACTGACCCCAAAGCACCACCATTTGCGACATCAGTGGTGGCAACCGAGAGCTCATTGAAGGACTGGTTGGATATCTGCTGTGTTTCCTGATGAAAGCTGCTTCTGCCACGGTGCTTGTGATGGCTGTGTGTTGATTGGAAGGAGGCCAGTTGAGCACCTGCAACCAACTCGTCCGTGTGCTACACACATTGGATCTAAACCTGGAGTTATTTCTGAGATTTTCTGTACCACAAACAAACATTTACACACTTGAAAAAACATATGAAGAAGAATGAACATTTACACACTTGAGCAACACATCCTTCATTCAGAAATATCCTACACAAAGGCACAAGACCAAAAGGCAAAAATTACACATTTGTACTGCCAAATGCTGAATACAAAGAGACAGAGTTCAGTTATCAAATAAACCAAAATTGAAAAATACAACACTCTCCATTATTTAAGAACTTGCAGACCCAATATTATTACATAAACACTGAAATCTAATTGAAAACAATGCTTTCATTAATATATCAGCAAGTTGTCCTTCAGTGTCCACATTTAAGACTGTAACTTCACCAGCACTCACTAACTCATGAACAAAGAAATGTTTTATATGAATATGCTTCATTTATCAATGAAATTCAGGATTCTGGGCAAGCTAGATAGCATCTTTGTTATCCATCTGTAAATTTGGTGTTGCTTTCAACTGGCCTAATTCTGTGAAAAGCTTCTTCCTTCAGACTATCTCTCATACAGCTTTGCAAGGAGCTAAAATCTCAGCTTCAGTTGTGGATATGGCAACAGAAGATTGACGTTGACTAATCCAGGAGACAGGTGCCCCAAAATATAGAAAAAGATCACCTGATGTTCAGTGTCCCATGCCAATGTCACCAACAGCATCACTATAGCATTCTAAAATCCCCTTTTTAAGCTGTTTTTATAAAAAGCCCAAAACTTGTTGAACCCCTCAGGTATGTAGAATCATCTTCACTCTCACATCGTGATCTGTTGGTTTTTCCTGATTTCTAGATATCACACTGACAGCATAGGCAATATTAGACAGCTTTGGTAATATTAGGACGTGCCCCACACAACATTAGTGTTCCAACAGCTTGCCTGTACAGAATCTTGAGAGCTATGAGGACTTTCTTCTGCATCACAGTTTTTGGATGCACTCTAATATCTTATCTGCATAGCAAGACTGACTTACATGAACAGGTCCATCCTTTTGTTAACCAGTTTCCAGATCTAAGAAGAACTGCAGCTTTTGAAGTAATTTTGAACTCTTCTCTTAAATCACTAATAAATTCTCGAAGTTCCTGTTCACTGTGAGCTGCAATCAAACCATCATCAACATAAAGCACATGGAATTCTTAAAGCCCTTGTGTCTCATGAAAAGACAAGAATCAGCTTCACACCTCTGGAAATCAAATTTAGTGTGGTGTTTACTGAACTTTTCATTCAGTAATGAGGTGCCTGCTTCAGTCCATACAGACTTTTCTTCAAGTGACATACTCTCGCAGACCCATCATCATATCTTTCAGGTTGCTGTTTGTATATGATTTCTTTCAAACCATCATAAAGAAAAGCTGTTGAAATAATCAGTTTGTGCAAGTTTCATGTTCTCACATGCTGCAACACTTAGTAGTGCTTGAATGGTAGATAATCTAGCTACAGGACTTACGATTTGATTATTTTCCTCTCTGCTATGAATAACCCTTGATCACCAATCTTCCCTTGAATTAATTGATTGATCCATTAGCATTTGTTTTCAATTTGTACACCCATTTGTTGAGAATAGCCCTTTTTTTCGGTGAATAGACCCCCAAGTGGCTTCTCTGTATGTTTTTGGTTTATGTAACAATGTTGAGAGATGCATCACATAAATCCAAACAACGTCAAAGTCATCCACAATGAGCATTAACCATCCTTACATTGACGGAACAAGTGCAACAGGCGTGAAATTCCATCCCACAACTTGACATCTGGCACCTGTGCAACTCAGTGAACGCGCATTTCCATGCTTGCATTCAATATTCTGGCGGTTACACCAGTTATTAACGTACCGGCATTTACAATACGCTACTTTCATCTGTTAAAAATATGGTTCAGATTATTGTTATTCTGATTAATTATAATATTCAAATAGAATTTACGGTCAATATTCTCACAAAATATCTGTTATCTTTATGTAATTAAAGCTTAAAAATTATTAGTATCGAGATTTGGTCATGTTATCGAAAACTCTCTCTTATTGGCTGAAGGTCTGGTGGCTAAGCTGACACTATACGTTATAGAAATGTTAGCCGAAGTTATGGGGTTTTTACGTACTTTCTCTGAAAACAGTTTAGCTGTTTACTGATGGAAAATGCAATTACAGCTTTTAAGTAACACAAGAAAGGAATTTTGCGAACGCTGATAATGGAAACCTTGAAAAAGTTAATGCGTTATTGCTCCATCCATTTAGAGTGGCGATATGGACAATGGATGGGCATTCCTTTTCCTTCTCCTGAAACATCATTAAACTCGCTCAGAATTAAGTAACTGTAGAACTTTTGCAAACTGGTCGGTATATTCTAGATAGATTGTTGACTATCAGTCATGAGCTACGACACAAGGTACAATATAATTATTCTTGACAAACCTTAGATGTGATTTCCTCTCTAGAAGAAAATCAGCAGATATTCCGCAACAAGCAGGAGCTCTGTGCCGCAATGGGTAGAGCATCTGAGTGTGGCCACAGAAGTCACATATTTGAATCTTGGAAGTGTCATATATTTTTAAAGTTTCATATGAAACATGAAAATAGCGTTAGCAAAGATTTATTATAGCAGCTGTTTCGATGGTGGGATGTACTACATAAAGCTCCACATTAATCTTAGTCTGAAAAATGGGCACCAGAAGATAAACGCATTTACTGCACGAACAAACAAACCAATTTTTGGGGAAAGCATTGCTACGAGTGAAGATATCACCATACGCCCATTGTACAATGAGATGTAGGATGATGAGATTTTCTATACGGAGAGATATAAAGCAAGTACAACATGCGGGTAACACAAATGTAAGGGCTTGATGTTCGTGGGTGCAAACTAATGTCAGTGTTTGAAGCAGACTTACTTCATCTTTGTGTAAGGTGAGGAAACTTTAAAAGTTTAAAAATAAGAGTCCTAGGTGGACCATACGAAGAAAAAAAAAGTGTTTCTAGTAAAGTAAAAAGTGTGTTGTCACATTAACTAGTAAATATCTGTTGAAACGTAAAGTGAGTGAACGCTGATTGCAAATCTAAGCGCTTGTAAACACAATACCGTAACATACTGTTTCTGATCGGTGTGGTGACGTTCTGTGCATGTGATTTGGTTTTCGTATGAGATGATTGTCGAGTCCTTTTCCAAATAAGTTAAAATACTTTTTCGGGTAGGATTCGAACCAGTGATCTATTATCATCATCTTATTGAGTATGACAGTCTACCACTGTAGCATCTGCACTACTATGTGATTCATGTAGAGGTGGGTAAAACAATTTTCGCCAAGAGTCTAATTTCGTTGCATGACACTATCCCTCCATGTAATAGTGGGAAAGCATCTCGGAGGTAAATTAGTGTTAACTTCACAGTGTAACACATTTTTAAGCAAGTTAGTGAACTTGTGCGTCGACATGGCAGCAATTTGTCAGTAAAGTGCAACCGCAGTTTATGTACCTTTTCATTCTCTGAAACACTCAAAAACAGATTTTCGGAGTTTTTGTAGATGTATTTGTACAGCATAGTTCTATATACTATTTGTAACCCATGTTCTGAAACGTAAATTCCAAAACAAAGACATAACTGTGAATTAGCATTATGACAGTAGGAGCAGCGAGCTAGCCAGTGATGTCACAGGCATTATATGCCTCGAATGGAGCGTTTTAGCGGGATTTCAAATTATTTACATTTCATTTCTGTTTTTATAAAAGAATACTGAAATTATAAAAGAGGGAAAAAAGCATGTTACGAACGTAAAATGACATAATGAATCATTTAATATAATTTCCAAAAAACAGTCAAATACCCTATACAATGGCTTACGGTAGTCTGTGACCTTGCAATATATTAAATATGTTACCAAGACAAATGTATTCCTGAAATTTCATTTGATTTGATCTGATATGATTTTGACAGGGAAGCTGAAACAGCTTAGGTGTAACCCACCACTGCCCACAACGAAACTTAGTTTATTGTTCAGTATTGCTCCCCCTATATCTAGTAAAGTGAACCAATGCCCCCTTAAATAGTGCAAAGAGTCCCAGTTTTTTGTTAGACATAATTTCTTCAGGTTTAGCTGTCCTGGAGATTCTGTATCTTTTGCCCTCCAATGCCAAGCATTCAAAAATTAGGTGTGATGCAGTTTCTTCACCCTCATCACAGATCCTACATTTAGAGTCTTATTCCATCATACCCATTGTGTGTAGGTGTTTTTTGAAATTCCCGTGGCCGGTCATCAGTCCAGTCATGAGTCTGATCTCTTTCCTGTTCAATCTCAGGATTACAAAGCTCCTTTTGAAACATGGCTTGGGCATAATTTCCTCACCGTGTTTTTGTTTATTGACCTTGGTCCAATATTCTATGTGCTGTTTTCTGAGCCATTTCCGTAGTTCTCATTTGATCATAGCCTTGGTGATTGTCAGGACAAATTCCAGTCCAATAAATGGAGTCATTGCCCCCATCCTGGCCAATCTGTCAGCTTGTTCATTTCCACAGATACCAGAGTGGTCAGAGACCCACACTAGGTTTACCCTATTGCTCCCCCCTAGCTCCGCCAGAGCCCTGTGGCATACTGCAACAATCTTAGATCTTGTTGCAGGGGCTGCCAGTGATTTCGGGGCTGCCTGGCTGTCTGAATAGATGTAGATACTACAGTCATTGTAGCACCTATGCATATTCTTCTCCACACATGCCCTAATTGCAGTAATTTCAGCTTGGAATACAGAGGCCAGTTTTCCTAGGGAGATGATGACCTCCAGTCTTGTTATTCTTGAGTTTCTCCCGGCGTATTTGATAATCAAAATATCCACGGGTATGCTGCCGGTCTATAGTGTCCAACGGGCACAATATTTCGGCGATCATACATGTCGCCATCATCAGGTGAACTGACGGACTGAGCTCCTGTGAACGTGCCGGCACGGAGATCCGTACGCTATGGCTGCTCAGAGGGAACTGGGTTCGGTCGCGGCGGCGGCCGATTTAAATACCCTCCGCCCGCGGCGCGCTCCGTCCGCGCCCCGCGCCACGGTCGTGCGGTGGAACAGATTGCGACGGCGTCTGAGATGACGTCGGTGTGATGGCTCTGTCCGCCGTGGTCGTCACAACTATACGTTTGCTCGATTTACTCTTGATTAACCCAATCGCTGGTTCCCAAGCCTTGCTAAGATTATAGCCACAGTCACGGTTTATGAGATCGTCGTTGGTGCGAATTTCGATGGCCTCTCTAACAACGCTGTCCCAGTATCTCGTCTGTACCAGAATCATCGTGCGGTCATACTCCATAGCGTGATTTTCCGACAAACAATGTTCAGCGACCGCCGACTTGCTCGGATACATCAGTCGAGTGTGCCTCTGGTGTTCACGGCATCGATCCTCGACGGTACGCATCGTCTGACCGATATACGACTTGCCACATTGACACGGAATCTGGTACACGCCGGCCTTCCTCAAACCCAGGTCATCTTTGGCGCTCCCCACCAGTGCACGAGTTTTATTTGGAGGACAAAACACAGTTCCGACCCGGTGTTTCTTCAGAATGCGGGCGATTTTCCCCGAGAGTGCGCCTGTGTATGGAATAAATGCAGTGCCTACCTCCTCCCTCGTGACTTCATCCATCTCAACAGGTTGTGCTGGGGGACTGATGACCTTCGCTGTTTAGTCCCCCTTAAACATCCCAACAACCACCACCACCACCACAGGTTGTGCTGCAGTGGTTGGGCGGAGAGCACGTTGAATCTGCCACTCTGAGTACCCATTTTTTCGAAATACAGTTCTCAGATGTTCCAATTCCTGGGGTAGACTCTCTGCATCAGAGATAGTGCGCGCCCTATGTACTAGAGTTTTAAGTACCCCATTCCTCTGTGAAGGGTGGTGGCAGCTGTCTGTGTGCAAATACAGATCAGTGTGCGTAGTCTTCCGATACACCCCATGACCTAGGGTGCCGTCAGCCCTTCTCTTGACCAAGACGTCAAGGAAAGGTAATTTACCCTCCGTTTCAGTTTCCAAATTTTGCTAAGGTTATGCATCACATCGATTCTGCAGCAGCTAAGAGAATCAAGAAACGAGCCAGCCTCGCATTGGTACGTGAGAGAGTGCAATTCACCCGCCGGAGCCTTGAGTTTATCTCACAGGAATTACTCAAACTACATTTGCAACTGGTTAGTAAGTTCACTTCTTGTTCCTGGGATTGGATTGATGGTGTCACCTGGGTGTCAGCTGATTCCGCCCATAAGAAGGCTACGGGACGTCAAACAGCTAAGTTCTCACGTCTCCTTGACAAACCATCTCTGCAGGTTCCGTGCAAGACTGTCATCAATTTGAGTGGCATGGTGTTGAGTGATGATGCGGTCTCGGTTTTGCAGAAAGGTCTCAACTTCGCTCCCACCCCCAAGTTCACTCCGGTCGCAGAAATTGTTAGTGCTGTTGAACAGGTTGCAGCTCGACGTCCGCCAGAATCAGCCGAGGAAATACGTCGTGAAACTTGTCGCGCGTTGACGAAATCCAAGCTGATGAAGTCAAATATCAGCAGTAAAGAGAGGGCGGCCATTCGTGATCTGAGGGAGCGCTCTGAAATTGTTGTCTTACCGGCTGACAAAGGCAATGCTACAGTTGTTGTCTCCCATAAGGACTACACTGATAAGATGCAGAGCCTGCTAAATGATGATTCCTACCGGAAGATCAGCGTTGACCCTACAAAGAAGGTGGAGAACAAGACTAGGGCGCTTCTCAAGGACGCAGATTTACCGGAGGGTGACGCTAAGAAATTGTTACCCCAAGGTCCGGTACCGCCTAGACTATATGGACTCCCGAAGGTTCACAAAGAGGGGGTACCATTACGCCCCATTGTCAGCAACATCAGGGCACCTACATATTTGTTGGCCAAATACCTGACGGGAATATTAAGTCCTTATGTGGGTAAATGCCCTCATCACATCCGTAATTCCGTGGTTTTTGTTAAACGCCTTGATAGCTTCAGGTTGGATGAGTCAGATATCATGGTGAGTTTTGACGTCGTTTCCTTGTTTACGAGGGTACCCCTGCGAGAGTCACTAGAATTGTTAGTCAGAAGTTTGACTAGAAGACCACTGAACTTTTTAGGCATGTCTTGACTTCCACGTATTTTCTTTTTAATGGAGAATACTACGAACAAACGGAGGGAGTCGCCATGGGTAGCCCACTCTCACCGGTGGTAGCGAATTTGTACATGGAGAACTTCGAGGAGGAAGTCCTGTCGTCATCCGTATGGAAACCTACTTGCTTTTTCCGTTACGTGGACGACACGTTCGTCATCTGGCCACATGGTATGGATAAACTCCTTGACTTCCTTACACATCTAAACTCCATACACCCCAACATCAAATTCACTATGGAGACTGAAACGGAGGGTAAAGTACCTTTCCTTGACATCTTGGTCAAGAGAAGGGCTGACGGCACCCTAGGTCATGGGATGTATCGGAAGACTACGCACACTGATCTGTATTTGCACGCAGACGGCTGCCACCACCCTTCACAGAGGAATGGGGTACTTAAAACTCTAGTACATAGGGCGCGCACTATCTCTGACGCAGAGAGTCTACCCCAGGAATTGGAACATCTGAGAACTGTATTTCGAAAAAATGGGTACTCAGAGTGGCAGATTCAACGTGCTCTCCGCCCAACCACTGCAGCACAACCTGTTGAGATGGATGAAGTCACGAGGGAGGAGGTAGGCACTGCATTTATTCCATACACAGGCGCACTCTCGGGGAAAATCGCCCGCATTCTGAAGAAACACCGGGTCGGAACTGTGTTTTGTCCTCCAAATAAAACTCGTGCACTGGTGGGGAGCGCCAAAGATGACCTGGGCTTGTTCAAATGGCTCTGAGCACTATGGGACTTAACATCTATGGTCATCAGTCCCCTAGAACTTAGAACTACTTAAACCTAACTAACCTAAGGACATCACACAACACCCAGCCATCACGAGGTAGAGAAAATCTCTGACCCCGCCGGGAATCGAACCCGGGAACCCGGGCGTGGGAAGCGAGAACGCTACCGCACGACCACGAGATGTGGGCTGACCTGGGTTTGAGGAAGGCCGATGTGTACCAGATTCCGTGTCAGTGTGGCAAGTCGTATATTGGTCAGACGATGCGTACCGTCGAGGATCGATGCCGTGAACACCAGAGGCACACTCGACTGATGTATCCGAGTAAGTCGGCGGTCGCTGAACATTGTTTGTCGGAAAATCACGCTATGGAGTATGACCGCACGATGATTCTGGTACAGACGAGATACTGGGACAGCGTTGTTAGAGAGGCCATCGAAATTCGCACCAACGACGATCTCATAAACCGTGACTGTGGCTATAATCTTAGCAAGGCTTGGGAACCAGCGATTGGGTTAATCAAGAGTAAATCGAGCAAACGTATAGTTGTGACGACCACGGCGGACAGAGCCATCACACCGACGTCATCTCAGACGCCGTCGCAATCTGTTCCACCGCACGACCGTGGCGCGGGGCGCGGACGGAGCGCGCCGCGGGCGGAGGGTATTTAAATCGGCCGCCGCCGCGACCGAACCCAGTTCCCTCTGAGCAGCCATAGCGTACGGATCTCCGTGCCGGCACGTTCACAGGAGCTCAGTCCGTCAGTTCACCTGATGATGGCGACATGTATGATCGCCGAAATATTGTGCCCGTTGGACACTATAGACCGGCAGCATACCCGTGGATATTTTGATTACCTCCAGTCTTGGTTGAACCCCGTACACCCCTGCCCCAATGCCTTGGTCTGATTTCGACCCATCGGTGAACCAAACAATGTCCCCTGTAGGGTGTCAAACTGTGTTTCCCACTGGTTCCTGTTTCCAAGTATTATATTGTAAGGCTTTTTGAAGCAGCTGGGATTTATTATATAGTCAGAAGGCATTTCCACAGACATTCCTATGTTTACCTCACTGACTATATTAGTGTGTGATTCTGTAAATCCTGATGAGATCCAGTTTTTGCCAGTTTTAAGACTGAATGCCCCAGCTGCTGCCTCCATCTTGACCCAGAGGTGTAGTGGAGGCATGTCCAGCATGGCCCCCATCCCAACGGTTGGTGTGCTGCTAATTCCGCCTGTTATGGCTAAGCAGGCCAATCTCTGCACCTTAACAAGCTCCTTAGCGGCAACCCGCTGTTCTACCTTCTTCCACCACACTGCGGCCCCATAGGAAATCCTAGGTCTAACTGCTGTGGTCTACATTCAGTAAATACCTCTGGGGCTTAGGCCCCAGTTTTTACCACAAGTCCTTCTGGTACCCACTAGAATAATTTTGCCTTGGAGCAGATATTCTTAATCTGAGGGGTTTACATTAGTTTCTCATATAAGGTTACCCGTAGATATTGCACTATCCCCTTCACAGGTTGAGTTTCATCGAAGAGCTTAAGATTCCAACTTGAGTGCTGGATATGCTTCTTCATAAATGGCACGACAATAGTCTTCTTAGGATTAACCCTCAGATGTTTAATGCAACACTTTTGCACACTGTCCTATCCTCCTTGTGTGATGTTTCTGTGTCAGTAAATTTGCCACGTATTACTATGACAAGGACATCTGTGTATCCTTGGCAGAAGCATTGCCTGGAATTTAGTTCCTCAATGAGTTCGTTCACCACTAGATTCCACAATAAAGGTGACAACTCCTCCTTGTGGGCAGCCTCTAGTGGTGTTAATTACCATCTTTTCATTCATCATGGTAGCCTCTACCTTCCTTCCACTAAGCATGACCCTGGTCCACCTACATATAATGGTCCCTAGGTCGTGCACCTCTGCTGCCCTCACCATGGAATGGGAGGTCATGTTATTGAAGGCCCCCTCGATATCCAGGAAGATGCAGAGGGCTATTTCTTGGAAGTGAAGTGCTTTCTCTACCCTCCCAATGAGTTGTTGGAGAGCTGTCTCACATGATTTATCTGGTTCATATGCGTGTTGGTTTGAATGTAGAGGGGCTCCAATTAGTCTCCTCTCCCTAAAGTATACAGTATCCAGTTTTTACAATGTTTTGAGAATGGAGGAGGACAGACTGATTGGTCTCATATCCTTGGCCTTGGTGTGATCAGTTCTCCCTGGTTTTGGAATGAAGACAACCTTTACTGCCCTCCAAGCATTGGGAATGATTCCTACTGCTAGGCTAACCCTGAATAACCTGTATAGGACTCATATGAGATTCTCTCCTGCCTGTTGCAGAAGAGCTGGATAAATTACATCTGGGCCAGGTGACTGGAATGGTTGGAATGTTCCAACCGCCCACTGGATTTTATTAAAGTCCACACATTCCTTGGCCGATTCCCAGTCCTCTCTTAGATTGCCTGAGAACCATTGTCTCGTAAGGATCACATTCTGGTCTGTGTTGTCCGGCAGAGCATATTGGGGAAAGTGAATTTTGAGGAGCAGTTCCAGCGTCTCATGTGCTGTCTTTGTATATTCCCCATCCTCCTTCCTCAACGTACCTCCTGGATTGATTGGTACTCTAGTGAGGATTCTATGAAGTCTGGCTTGAGCAGCCTTGCTCTCCACTTCCTCACGGAATGCCTTCCATGATGTCTTCTTCGCTTGTCTGATTGCAAGGTTGTAGTTGACAAGGGCCTCATTATATTTAGCCCATTGTCCTTTACATCTCACAATGTTAAACAGTCTTCGTACCTGTTTTCTTTTAATTTCCAAGTTATTATTCCACCAAGACACACTTCTATTTACGCACTTTTCGGTGATCGTGAAGTTGTCCTGATATGGGGTCACTATGGCAGAGTTAACATTCTCTGCTACTTCCTCAAACTCTACTGGATTCCTTATTGAGGTTTTAATTTCCGATAAGCCAAAGTCAAGGTCCCTCCTATATGTCTCCCAGTCTGTTTTCCTGGGATTCCTATAGGTCATAGTCTTTCTGATTCCCATTTCAACCTTGAATTTAATGTACATGTGGTCCGATGAGGATGGCTCTAACACCACATGCCATTGTTTGACATAGCTGCCCATCATCACGGAACCAAAAGTTATGTCAATTACTTCTTCCCTTCTCCTATTCCTGAATGTAGGTTCATTACCCTCATCCAGGACCTCCAAGTTTTTAGCTAAATGAAATTCAAGAAGGTACTCACCTCTACTGTTGGTGTCCTTGCTGCCCCACACTAGGTTGTGGACACTGGCGTTGTGTGCCACCAGCAGTTGGTCACCTCGCCGATGGCAACCCTCCACCAGTCTCCTCACCTCCAAAGGAGGAGGAGAGCTGTCTTCATAAGGAAGGTATGCTGAGGCCAAAATAATTTCCCTCGTGATACCTTCCTCATAACGCTGAATTTTAATGTTCACTAGGTCCTTGGAGTAGAAATCCATCATTGGCATGAAAGAAATTCCTTTTCTTACATAGATGCATGTTCTGGAGTTTCTTAGATTTCTAGCATTACCTCCAGTGCCACCAAGGCCCTTTATATAAGTAGGGTTCTTGTATCAGAGCCATGTTCACTTCCTACCTCCCCAGGCAGTGGCTCAGGGCAGCAGAGGCCCCTTTACTGTGCTGCCGATTAATCTGCAGCACCTCCAGTCTCCGTCTTGCTGCCATCATTGCCTTTGAGGTCTTTGAGAACCCTGACGGTGACCTGCGAGAACCCTAAGAACAATTTCAGGTCCTGCTATTGCATCGTCTTCAGGGACTTCTCTCCGACCTCCACCACGGGGGTTCGTCCTTCCGGTACAACCTCCCGGTTGATCACTATCTAGTCTTCTGTCGATATTTTTGGGTTCTGAGCCCCTATTTTATTGAACAGTCTTAGGAGAGACATCCTTAAGAATCTGTGGTACCCATATTGATACCTTTGCGGTATTAAGAAGTTCTGCTGCCGTCTTGACCAGCAGTTTCGCATCCTTCCGCGGGGATATCATGAGCACCTTGTCCTTGAACCATTCCACCGTGTGCACCCCCTCACAGACACAAATGAGGGCACCACGATCTGGATAGGCCCTCCTGAAGTTGGGTCGTGGACCAGTATTCCCCACCATCTTTTCAAAGAGGGTCATCTGTATAGATTAATCCTGCTATGAGGTGATAGCCACCAGCGGATAGCCTTCCTGGATAACTGTCATCTTAAAAACCGAGACAGCAGTACTATAGGTCCGTTTCCCTATTTCTTGCCACGGTTTTTTCTGGGCTCACTTATCCAGGGAGGAGGGAGTCTTAGGTTCCTCCCTTAGCCTCTTGCTGCCTGTCTTTGATGTTGTGGGGGTCTGTGTATTCCCTTCAACCTGAGACAGTTTTTCTTTGGGGGTCTTAGGTTCAAGTCCCTTTAATTCCCTCCACTTGTCTTTAGGAAGCCATTCTTTCCCTTCCATTTTCCTCTGTTTCCTGAGTAGTTTCCTCCTACCTTTTTCATTACTCTTTGTTATTTATTTTTTGGTTTTGCGATTTTTTTCCCTGCCAGTGTATGGTGTAGGTTCAAAAAATGGCTCTGAGCACTATGGGACTTAACTTCCGAGGTCATCAGTCCCCTAGAACTTAGAACTACTTAAACCTAACTAACCTAAGGACATCACACACATCCATGCCCGAGGCAGGATTCGAACCCGCAACCGTAGCAGTCACGCGGTTCCAGACTGTGGCGCCTAGAACCGCATGGCCCCACCGGCCGGCTATGGTGTAGGTCATCTGTCACACAGGTCTACTGAAGGAATTCATGAACAGAGCATAAATCCTTTACTTTTCTGCTATTCCGCAATACTGGTTTTAAATTAATTTGCCATGTGGAGTGGCTGTGTGGTTTGAGGCGACGTGTCACGGATTGCACAGCCCCTCCCACCGGAGGTTCAAGTCCTCCCTCGGGCATAGATGCGTGTATTGTTCTTAGCCTGAGCTAGTTCACATAGTGTGTAAGTCTAGGGACCAATGACCTCAGCAGTTTGGTCGCTAAGGAGTTCACACAAATTTGAAATTTAAATTAATTTTTGCATTCCTTAAGTTGCAAATTTTTCAAGTAACATTTGGAGAGTGTCAGTATCGTGAGAACAAAGAATTTCGAAAAATACAAGAAATTGTAAAAAGAAAATTACAAGTTTCGTTTCATTGTAAGACAGTGCTCATTTGATTTGCTGAAGGTTGGCCCGTGTTTGTTAGTCTGTGGTCTAGTGGCTGCTTTCCAGGCAAGAACAGGTGGCCATTCACAGGCTAACCATATATGCTGCCGATAACAAATCAAACATGGGCCGGAAGTCCACAGCCCATGGAGGGACTCGACAAACAGAATGTAGCTGAGGAAAGGCAACGCAGAAGGGGGAAAGTGTTCCACGAAGAAAATGCGACAGAAGGACTGACCTTCATGAATTTAGGAGGAAATGACCAAAAAAAAAAAAAATGGTTCAAATGGCTCTGAGCACTATGGGACATAACAGCTATGGTCATCAGTCCCCTAGAACTTAGAACTACTTAAACCTAACTAACCTAAGGACAGCACACAACACCCAGCCATCACGAGGCAGAGAAAATCCCTGACCCCGCCGGGAATCGAACCCGGGAACCCGGGCGTGAGAAGCGAGAACGCTACCGCACGACCACGAGATGCGGGCAAGAGGAAATGACAGAACGACACAGTATTCCCCGCAGTTATATGCTCGCATAGCCTTAGTCCATAGATCTGTGTTCACAATAAGTGAAATAAGGCCATAAGGCCATGAGTGCACACTTTGATTTTGCACTGTAAAAATTATGGCATTGCCAGCTATGCAAAAATCTGTTGCCTTTATACTCTGCCAGAAAAAAATTGGTACTCCTGGAAAGACGACGTCGATTTTGATCCAATGATAGCATATGACACCTGGGGGATACTAGATGTACTGATAACAGATTCAACTCGTCCGCCAACAGATAGCTTAGTGGCATAGCTACCAGAGCGTCATCTGTGTTTACCTTTTAACAGGGTATTCTCACAGCCAAAAGGCTCACTGTGGTACAGATGTGCGAAGCAAGCAGGCAACCATGCCACAGAGACGCACTCGTGCTTCCTACAGTCAAATGAGCGAGTTTGAAAGGGGTGACATTGTGGTCTACCGAGTCGCAGGATATGGTTCTTTGGTAGAGTTGCCACACACATTGGACGTGCTGCATCAGTTGTGGAATGACGCTGGTATCAGTGGTCACGTGATCATTCTCATACCTGTAGACGAGATTCTGGATGTCCACGCAGCACAGACACCCGCCAGGATCGTCATATTGTAAAGGCAGCATTGGCAGATTGTACAGCTACCATACCATATATAAGAGTGCTTGTGAGTCCAGACGTGTCAACACAAACTGTTGCGACCCAGTTGTTAGCAGTGGGACTAAGGGCACACACACTTCTAGCCCAACTGTCACTCATGCCACAGCATCGACGTGGTCTGCTCAACTGGTGCTGTAACAGGATCACTTGGAAGGTGGAGTGCCACGCATGGTCTTCATCAATGAAAGCAAATACTGCCTGCACACAGGTGATGGTAGTTTGCACATACGACATAGACTTTGTGAACACTCTGTCGTAGAGTGCATTCATCGAAGACACCTCACCCCAACCTGTCCTTACAGTCTGGTTTGCTATAAGCTACAACGCTTGTTCACCTTTGGTGTTTCTGGTGGGGACATTAACCAGCACTCGGTAGATGCGGAATGTTGTTAGACTCATTCTTTTGCTATTCTTGCAACAGTGAAGTGATGTGTTGTTGCAACAGGATAATGCTTGCCCACCTACTGCCCTCAAAACTCAACATGCTCTCCATATTCACAGTTACTACAATAAATCTTCAGTGATTTGGAAACATCTAAAGGTTTGTAATAATTTTTCTTCTGGCGCTGTTGTTCTTAAAACAACCGTGTAACACAGGTACTTATCAAATTTTTGGACAGATACTCTCCAGATTTTTGTTTATATGAATTGCAATACCTTGGAAATTTGCTGGTCTATATAAAAAGAGCTGATGTAAACAATTTATGAGCATACAGAATGCTATAACATGATAACAATATATTGTTATTGATTTTAAAGGTTTAGGAGCCCGTGGCTCGTTAAAAATTATGATGACGACGAGTTATATTTAGGGGGCTGGAGGGGAGGACGGGCAGTGTCAAATTGTACCCCCACTCCAAGGACCTCGCCTTAGATCCGAGACTGTATGGGAAAACGTTCATTCAAGAGAGAGAGAGGAAGAGAGGAATATGTTGAAGGTTCTCCACCTTTGCAATTTGTGTATTGTGTGTTAGAGCTCTCATAAGAATTTAATCACTCTCCCATGCAATTTCAAATTCTGTCGCTGTCCTCCAAATACATCCCTGAAATTATTATCTAATATTTCAAAGCTATTTGTTGAACAGTCCTCTTCAACCTTATGGCAACAGATATTATATTACATAGAAAACAATGACGGTGACTGTTACACTTTATACACACTGCTAGAAAAAACTGCAACACCCTCAAGGACAAGATCATCTTATTGTCAAGTGAGGTGACACATAGTTCATCTTTCTAGAAGAATTCAGACCAAATGAAACATATGTCACAGAAGTTGTGCCCAACAGTTGCTTCACTTCACTGGGTAAATCCTGCCCCACTCTGGTGGCAATGCAGACGTGTAACTCCCATGGAAGCGTTCGGAAAGGTGTCGAATGGCATCCTATGATAGATCGTCCTAAGTGTCTTGCATATTTTGTTACAGTTCAACATTGGTTCTTGTAGACCCTGAGGAAGAGTAAGTTCCTGATACGTGTTCAATTAGCGAGAGATCTGGTAATGTTGCTGGCTATGGCAATCAAATTTGGCTGAAGTTGCTCTATCAACCCAGTCTCATGATACAGGAGAAAGATGTTCTGCAATCTTCAGATGTAAGTGAAACAGTTCTGTAATGGCGTCCAACCTTCATCTCGTATAACAAATTCTCTTCTTCACAATAGCATGACTCACCTTCTCCGTTACCTTCCGTGCAGTGGGGCCTTAATAAAATGTGTCACTCTGGCAAATTTTGGTATTATGCCATAGTCCCGACATCTCATTAAAAAACTTGAAGAACTTAAAAGTTTTGCTCTCTTATCACACAGTTCGTCGAAACTTCTTACATATGAGGCCATCTCCCTACAAAGGCGCTAGATGTGAAGGACTCAATTTTGCACCTACACCAAGCGCAGTTCCGTGAGTGGTGTTGAAGAAGCTGTACGGCGCCTTCCTATGGACGCTGCCGAAGAAATTAGAAGCGAAACTTGCAGCGCTCTCTTGAAAGTTCTCAGCACAGTAATACCAGGGTAATCCCAAAAGTAAGGTCTCCTATTTTTTTATAAGTACAGAACTCTATTTCAGTGGCAGTCGGTCACACTGTTATGAAGAGTGCTTCACGCGTGTGTAAACACGCACACGCCGCACTGAGGCGCTGTCTTGGCTTGACAGCCGTTGAGAATGGAGCTCCCGTTGGATGTTACCGCCAAGTGTGAATTGCGCGCAGTTATTCGGTTTTTAAACGCAAAGGGCACTGCGCCGATTGAAATCCATGGCCAATTGACGGAAATCTATGGAGAGTCGTGCATGGATGCCAAAAATGTTCGTAAGTGGTGTAGAGAGTTCGCAGCTGGTCGGACCGAAATTCACGACGAACAAAGGAGCGGAAGCCCGTCAATTTCTGAGGAAACAGTGTTGAAGGTTGAACAAAGCATGCGTGAAGATCGGTGGATCACCCTGGATAATCTCTGCACGTTGGTTCCTGAGGTTTCCCGGAGCACCGCTCGCAGAATTTTAACGGAAACATTGAACTACCGGAAGGTGTGCGCAAGATGGGTGCCACGAATGCTGACTGAGGATCACTTACGGCAACGAGTAGATGCTTCTCGCGCATTTTTCACCGTCTTGCAGCCGAACAGGACAACTTTCTGGACTCAGTTGTCACAGGTGACGAAACCTGGGCATACCACTTTACACCTTGAGACCAAACAACAATCATGCCAGTGGCGGCATCCTTCTTCGCCAACGCCACGGAAATTCAAACAAACACAGTCTGCCGGTAGTCCTGACAATCGTTTTTTTGGAATCGGAAAGGGGTATTGTTGGTCGACTTTATGCCCACTGGGACCACAATTAACGCCGACAGGTACTTTGAGACTCTGAAAAAAACTCAAACGGGCAATTCAGAACCAGAGAAGAGGAATGTTGAGCAAGGGCGTACACATTCTCCATGACACCACTCGCCCACACATCGCTCGGCAAACCGTTGCTCTCCTGCAACAGTTTCAGTGGAACGTAATTACCCACCCACCCTGTAGTCCTGACTTGGCGCGCAGTGTCTATCACCTGTTCTCTAAGTTAAAAGAACATTTGGCCGGAAAGCGATTCAGCTCCGACGACGAGGTGAAGGAAGAGGTTCATAACTTTCTGAACAGCATGGCGGCGAGCTGGTATGACATGGGCATACAAAAACTGCCACAGGGTCTACAAAAATGCATCGACAGAAATGGTGATTATTTCGAAAAACAGTTAATTGTTCAAGCTGTAAACTGATGTAAACCATTGTAGAAATAAACAGATTTATGTACTTATAAAAAAATAGGAGACCTTACTTTTGGACCGAGCGAGGTGGCGCAGTGGTTAGACACTGGACTCGCATTCGGGAGGACGACGGTTCAATCCCGCGTCCGGCCATCCTGATTTAGGTTTTCCGTGATTTCCCTAAATCGCTCCAGGCAAATGCCGGGATGGTTCCTTTCAAAGGGTACGGCCGAATTCCTTCCCCGTCCTTCCTTAATCCGAAAAGACCGATGACCTCGATGTCTGGTCTCCTTCCCCAAAACAACCAACCAACCTTACTTTTGGGATTACCCTCGTACAACCTCTGGAGAAAGTACTGCACTACGAAATCTCCGAGAGGATCCGGACATAGTGGTGCTGAAGGCTCATAAAGGTAACTCATCTGTTCTCTTACCTCACAGTTTGTGTTTGGAGAAGATGTATGGTCTACTTAGTGATACTATGTACAGGAAGATTGATCATGACCCTACAGCACGTATGCAACGAAAGATGTGTACAGTCCTGAATTCTTCCTCATTACCTCCAGAGACCATCAAGCAGTTAAGACCACATGGCAGCGTACCACCAAGACTGTATGGTCTTCCTAAAGTGCACAAAGAAGAGCTTCCTTTACAGCCTGTAGTAAGTAATATTGATGGCCCCACATATGATTTAGCCAAACATCTTGCTTTCTTGCTGAGACCATTGGTTGGCAAATGTCCACGTCATATACGGAACTCTGCCGATTTTATCAACAGAATGGGGGTTTCTCCACCTAAGTAGTCCGGATCTGCTAGTGAGTTTTGATGTAGTATATCTTTTTACAAAGGTACCTCTTGCTGATTTCTTGGCGCTAATTGGTAAACAGTTTCAGTCGGACATCACTGCTTTGTTTCGACACGCTCTTTCCTCAACCTATTTTATATTTAACCAAGAATATTTTGAATAGACTTACGGCGTCGCTGTGAGCAGCCCCTTGTCTCCTCTAGTAGCTAATTTTTTTGTGGGGAATTTCGAGCAAAGAGGAATCATCGGTTTCTAAACCAACTGTTTTTTTGAGATACGTGGATGATACTTTTGTAATGTGGCTGTACGGAGAAGATAAGTTAATGGAGTTTTTACATAATCTTAAATCCATTCACGAGAACGTTTGATTTACTATGAAATTAGAGAAAAATGGTTGTCTCCCATTCCTGGATGTTTTGGTTAGACAGAAGAGTGACGGCTCTGTGGGACATTCTGTTTGCTGTAAGCCTACTCACACTGATTTGTACTTGTAATCTTCAAATTGCCATCACCCATCCCAAACTATGAGTGTGCTTAAAACTCTTGTACACAGGGCCTATACAGTGTCAGATGCAGATAGTTTACCTAAAGAGCTTGCAAATTTAAGGACAGTGTTCAAAGACATTGGATACTCGACTTGACAAATTAACAGGGAGTTCTCAGCTGAAACCAAGAACTTGGATGTGGATAAAGAGGAGAACGTACCAGCAAAGTCCTTAGCTTTTCTTCCCTTGGAAATACTTCCTTCAAAATAGCAAGAATCCTTAATAACTTTCAGGTGAAAGTGATTTTCCGCCCACCGTCTAAGAATTCGGACCTTCTGGGATCAGAAATGGATAATTTGTTACTGTGGAAGGCGGGAATTTACAAAATACCTTGCAAGTGCGGTATGGCCCAGACAGGATAAACAAAACACAAAGTGGAAGAACGTTGCACAGAACATAAACGTTTCACTCGCCTTTAGCAACCCAGGAAGTCTGCAGTTGTGGAACGTTGTATTTCCAACGGTCATTCAATGGAGTATGACAAAGCATTAATTTTGGCCAAAGCAATGTCTTTTTGGGACTCCATTATAAAAGAATCCGTTTAAATATGTATCGTGGAAAATATAATGAATCGTGACAGCGGCTACCAGTTGCATAATGCGTGGAATCCCGTCATCTCCGAGATTTTCTCCAAACGAAGATGCCAGAATACTTCGATAACTGTGGCACAGACAAAGATATGTTACTCTGTGACTGTGGCGAGCGGCAACGCGGAAGACAGCTGATCCTTGCAGTTCCACCAGCGAGGGCGCTGCCGCCGGGCGGTGTGGTCCGTCTGTCACCGTGACTTGATTCATGCGCGGAAATACTATCAGCGTGCTACATAAGGCGGAGCGGAGAACATCTTCGTCAGTCTTTGATGGCTCACCTGAAGATGTCTGGCTGGTGACGAATTGAAATATCGTGGAATGAAGTTTACGACGAGCGGCTGCAATCCCGAAATCTCTTCGAACATTTAATTCACGGGGAATTTTTAAATTTCACAGTACTACATATTCTTTGCTGAGGCATGGTTGCACTCTGGAATTAGTGTTACAAACCTGTTCACGTCTTAAACGCAGCGCCGTTACTGTCTGCAGAGTGAAACTAGAGGCTCGACAGACGGGCCTCCAGACCTCCACCTGATCGCCCATGACTGTGGCAAATGAATCACCAACACTACAAACCTTTAGTGTGGTGTCATTCATTCACAATGGAACCACAAGGAAACATAGTCGTTGCCAGAAGCAATGACGAATGAGTGATGGAGGCATAGACACACGCAGAAGAGTTTCCATACCCCACCACATCAGCTCACTTACTTACACATCTAAGGGCAGTGCTGCTCAGTCCAGTCTGCAATCATCGCCAAAAACGACAACATTGTTTCTCTACCGAGCCAGCAGCGCGATGATTCTGTTAGACTGAACTCTGCATAAATGTTGATAGTCAGTTGTAATCTGTGAGAAGAGAATAGTATCTTGTCTGTATTGAGGTATACATTAATGTTCAGTGACATTAAGAAATTACATGTGAAATTCCTGTAGACATGGATTGTAACAAAGTTATGTATTTCATCCTGTTCAAGTTCTAATATATTTTTTATATTTTCTATTTTGCAGTATCATCTCAGCGCCTCAAGGAGAAAAGGTAAGAACCCACCATTGTACTGGCGAGTGGTATTTGATCCAGTGCAACACTAAAGATGGACATACAAGGTGTGATTGGAAAGTTTTAAGAATGGATCCGCTACTGCTTACTGGCTTGGCAGGTAGGTACACGGAGGCTGGGGAGTGAGTCATTGCCTTGTCCTTGAACGCCCTCTGACAGGAAACTGCGTTTCCTTTATTCAGTTTGTTGTGGCAGCTGGTTGAGTGGGGGGTCTGTTGGGGCTAGTTGCCAGATTCTGTCTGCATGAAAATGGACGTAAAAACACAGCAACGAGTTTGCGTGAAATTTTGGTTTGAAACCCTGAAATCAGCTTCTGAGACATACTAACTATTAAAAACAGCTTTTGGAGATAATTGTATGAGCCAGTCAAATGCTTTTATCTGGTTCAACAAATTTAAAAATGGCTGCGAATCATGTGAAGATGAACCATGGTCCGGTCGTCCTTCCACCTCAAAAACGAATGAAAATGTTGTGAAAATTCGCTACTTAGTGCTCTCTGATCGTAGACTTACAATTACGAAGATGGCTGATGAACTTAATTTAAGTTTCTATGCAGTTCAGTCAATTTTAACTGAAGATCTGAAGATGTGTCGAGTGTCCGCAAAATTAATTCCAGAAGTGTTATCAAGTGACCAGAGAGAATACCAAAGTGTGCCATGAACTGATTAATCGGACTAAAAATGACCCAGATTTGTTAAATAGGGTAATTAAAGGTGACGAATCGTGGATATATGGATATGATCCTGAAACCAAATTGCAGTGTTGGCAATGGAAGACTCCAGGTTCACCACAACTGAAAAAAGCACGACAATGTTGGTCGAAGGTGAAGACAATGTTAGTGATTTTTTTCGATTCTGCCGGTATTGCGCATCATGAATTTACCCCTGGTGGGGCAGATAATTAACCAGGAATATTACAAATGTGTCCTTGAGTGTTTGCACGAAAGGGTGCGGAAGAAAAGGCCTGCATTGTGGAGAGACAGGAGTTGGGTGCTACACCATGACAATGCTCCGGCTCATTGTCCATTGTTGAATTTTTGACCAAATTCTTGTGCTTCCGCAACCGCCATATTCCCATGAATTAGCCCTTGAGGACTTCTATTTGTTTCCTGAACTGAAATTTTCACTGAAAGGGAAGTGATTTGACTCGATTGAAGACACCCAGGCAAATATGGAGAGCATCCTTAATACACTTCAGGAAAAAAATTTCCTGGAATATTTCCAAAAGTGTTCAGTCAGAAGGAGACTATTTTGAAGGAGATGCATCACAGTAGCACGTAAGTACCACCATCGTACAATTACAAGCCCATTCTTAAAACTTTCCAATCACACCTTGTATATAATCTTGATGTCACTGAATATAGTCCTTGAGGGTGCCGCATTTTTTTCTGGCAGTGTACAAGTAGTACAAACAAAAGTTACCTCATTATCTCTTGAATACAAAGATATCTGTGGGACATGGTCTTTGGTGTCTAAATTGCCATAGCTTCCACTCACAGACAGCAGATGGCAGCACTAGCAGTGGAGGGTATATGAAGCATGTTGTGGGTAGGGGTGGGACGCATAAAACAGTGCAATCATTGTCACAGTGCGGAAACGTAGCGATTTATCTGATGTCCGAAAGGGCATGATCATTGGCTTTCAGGCTAAGGGTGGAAGTATTTCCTAAATGGCTCCGTGGTTAAAGTAACCAAGCATGGCGAAACTTCGCTATCCAACACAGGCGCCGACGCGATGTGGTGCACCATGGGCCATAGATAACAGGAGTGAATGATGACTGCAGAGTTGTGTTCGGGTGAAAAGACATATAATTGCTGAGCAACCGAGCACATAGATGGACCAAGGGACTATCAACAGTGTCTCTTCAATGACTATTCAGCGAACATTGCTGCTTTTGGGCCACTGTAGCAGGCGCCTGATTCACGCACTTATACCAACTGTTCTTCATCAGCATCGTAATCTGCACACCAATGCTGGAACTGGATGTCCACTGAGCGGTGACAGGTGGCCTTTTCAGATGAATCAATTTCATGCTCCTTCGGACAGATGGCTGTCAACATGTACTGAGTGAAACGTCTGGAAGCAAACACCCTGCAACAGTCATCGGAAGAGTCTGGAATGGAGGAATGAGTGTTATGGTCTGCAGAATATTTTCTTGGTATTCTCTAGGCGATCTCGCCATTCTCGAAGGCACAATGAATCAACACAGGTATGCATCTATCCTGGTGTATGGACAGTTACTCTTGTTAAAATACCATATAACTACAGCCACAGACGTAAAAAGCTTCATACACAGCCTCTACATCTACATGGATACTCTTCAAATCACATTTAAGTGCCTGGCAGAGGGCTCACCGAACCACCTTCACAATTCTCTATTATTCCAATCTCGTATAGTACATGGAAAAAATGAACACCTATATCTTTCCGTACGAGCTCTGATTTCCCTTATTTTATCGTGGTGATCGTTCCTCCCTATGTAGGTCGGTGTCAACAAAATATTTTCGCATTCGGAGAAGAAAGCTGGTGATTGCAATTTTGTGAGAAGGTTCTGTCGCAACGAAAAACACCTTTCTTTTAATGATTTCCAACCCAGATCCTGTATCATTTCTGTGAGACTCCCTCCCATATTTTGCGATAATACAAAACGTGCTGCCTTTGTTAGAACTTTTTCTATGTACTCGGTCAGTCCTATCTGGTAAGGATCCCACACCGCGCAGCAGTATTCTAAAAGAGGACGGACAAGCGTAGTGTAAGGAGTCTCCTTAGTAGGTCTGTTACATTTCTAAGTACCCTGCCAATAAAACTTGGTCTTTGGTTAGCCTTCCCCACAACATTTTGTATGTGTTCTTTCCAATTTAAGTTGTTCATAATTATAATACCTAGGTATTTAGTTGAATTTACGACTCTTAGATTAGACTGACTTATCATGTAACCGAAGTTGAACGAGTTCCGTTTAGCACTCATGTGAATGACCTCACACTTTTCGTTATTTAGGGTCAACTGCCACTTTTCGCACCATTCAGATATCGAGTATATCCGTCCACACTGTCGTCATTCGATCACAGTATTAATAAAACAGCAGATGGCATTCAGATGGTTAGTTGATCGCGGAAATGACAGGATGGGTCAGCCCCCAAAAACATATTAAAACAGTAGTCCAAAAAGTCGGGCAGAGGTCCTGACGCCACACAAAATGTCAACAGTTTCGATATTACTGTTTTGTCCTCACCTAAAATTAAGGGAGAGTCTCTCGGTACACCAGAGATATCCCTCCTATCGGTATAAAAAACCACAGGACGTTAAAACATGATGCACCATGAGTGTGAAACCGCAAACATTGCATTCTGGTGCTCTTTATGCTGCAAGACATAAGCGTGTGCCACTGGGCAGTGTCCCCACGTGGGAACCATTTCGTCCCTTCTTGGAGTTTGAAAGGAAGTGCTCTATGGTTGAATAGTTGGTTTGACCGACTGCAACTTGTTGTTGGCCACTTTCAGCCACTGCCTTTCTCTCTCAGCCAACTCTCTTTGTCACCCATGACACGACAGCCTGTTGGGGGATGTTAAGTCGACCTATGATATTTTCCTGGCAGACTGATTTTGCTGCTCTGTCAGCTTCCTCATTCCCCTACAGTCCCTCGTGTTCAGGGACCTAGCGAAAGCCATCTCTTTCTTCTATCTGTGCAGGAAGTGTATAGTCTCCTGGACTGCCCTATCTGATGGGAAATACGCTGAATAGCTGCAGAGCACTAAGAGCGTCTGTACAGATAAGAAACTTCCCTCCATCAAGAAGTCTCGTGTGATTAGGCACGTTCTTGAACACCCACAGCTCTGCATACAACACAGAGAAGTTGTCTGGCAGGCGGATTTTAAAGATAACAGAGCACTCAAACTCTCCTCTTGCTTTGATCCGTATTTGACAGCCACCAGGTTCACGATACTTCGATAAAATGCTGTTAAAAACCCTTTTTAAGACTATAGACAGAGTGCTGATCTTGTTGCATTCCATCATGTCCAAGATAAGAGTGGGCCCATGAACGATCCAAGGAGACTATTTGCTCGATTCGTGTTTAGGAACTGGTATGCCTGCTACACGAAGTTGCTCTAATAGTCCATCACACAGAGAGATAAAGGGCTATTGGCCCAGCGACTGACAAACCTTCCTTGGATGGATTGTTCATCCCTTATACCAATAACAGGACTTTGGAGATAGGCGTCACTTAGAAGACATGTCACACCATGAGGAGATCTCACAGGATGGTAAAAGGTGACTCATCAACATCTGCACAGAAGCTAGGAATAGCACTGCTTCGGTAGGCCCCTGTGCCCAGTCTATTGTTTGCACAGTTCATAGAATCCTGTTTCTATAAATAGGGAGCCGGCCGGGGTGGCCGAGCGGTTCTAGGCGCTACAGTCTGGAACCGCCCGACCGCTACGGTTGCGGGCTCGAATCCTGCCTCGGGCATGGATGTGTGTGATGTCCTTAGGTTAGTTAGGTTTAAGTAGTTCTAAGTTCTAGGGGAAGTTAAGTCCCATAGCGCTCAGAGCCATTTATTTATTTATTTATTTTTTTTTAAATAGGGAGGTCTAGCTGAACCATACACAGTGCTGTCATAGTCAAGTCGCTTGTGGACATGTGAGCAGACTAAACCGATCTGCTCCCAAATTCTCACAGCTTAAACGTTAATTTCGAATCAATGTGTATTCCTAGTAGTTTAACAGATGACAACTCAGTGTTACTGTATGATAGACTGAAGATTATCTTGACAGTTTTTTCATGGTTCATACATAACTCATTACCTTTAAACAGATATTAGATATTTTGAGACATTCTTCACTTTCCTCCTTCAGTTTGTTTATATCCTTTCCCGATTTAGCTAATGTCGTGTAATCAGCAGAGAGGTTAGATTTAGAGGGTAAATTACTCGGAAATACAAATAGTACAAAAAATAATACAAAATCGGAAATACAAAAAATATAAATAATTAAGGGGCAAGCACTGAGCCCTGAGGAACACCTCGTTTTATACTTAGAGTCTGTGACTTATGGCCATTATGCTTTACATTTTGTTTTCTATTGCTGAGATATGATTCAGTTAGTGAGTTCCAAGTGTTTGATTCGGTAGCAACACAGTTTATCTAATAATAATTTGTGGTTAACTGAGTCAATTAAAATAGCTTCAGCAGATAATTCTGACTCAAATGAGCTAAGTAGAAAAGAGATAAGGTTTTCAACTGCTTTGACTGTTGATAAGTTTGATCTAAATCCATTCTGAGAATCATTTAATATATTATTGTCTGATAGGTGTCTGCTTATTTGCTGCTGTATGCAATATTCTACTATTTTTGAGAGAATAGGCAGAAGTGAAATTGGTCTATAATTATTGATACAGCACTTGTGATCCTTTTTGTAAAATGGTATGACAACTGTCTTTTTGAGACATTCTGGAAAGTGTTCACTAGAGAGCACCCAGTTTACCAGTATGCAAAGAGGATATGAGATCTACAATTTTTTTAATCAAAAAGTTTGACAGGCCATAAACATCTTCAGATCTGGAGTACCCTAATTTAGAGGTTGCTTTAATTGTATCAATTACTTGTGGTTCTCTCAATTTACAGGCTGACACTATGTTTGTAATGTTTTGTTGAAAATTTCTGTCAGATGTGGGGTGAGAAATAGCTGCATGTGTAGAATTGGAATTCTGGTTGCCCTGAGTTGAGAGGCTAAGTTTGGCAGAGTTGGCAAAAAAGTGACTGAAATCATTAGCAGTGATATTAGCAGCATTTGTGTTGTCTTTATAGTTTATATCCATATCTAGCTCTGCTTTTATTACTTTCCATGCAGCCTTACATTTATTGTGTGATTTTTTAATGAAATCACCATTTGCCTTACACTTGGCTATTGTAATTTCAGATCTATAATTTCTTTTCAAGTTTTTGTAAGTTTCTTTATCTACTGCTCCCGTTTTGAACTTATTGTGACAAGTAATTACCAATAGCCCAGTTTTTGTAATTGAAGTGAAAATCTGTTTTGTAAAGTTGAGTGGCTAGGTTTTCTGACTTTTTTTGGTTTTTTTATTTTTTAACCAGTCGACAGAATGTATGGAAGATTTACAAAATGATTTTGAGGAAGGTGCTAAAGGCTTCATCAACATTTCTGGAGGAATGTATAACAATATTCCAATCTATAGACTTATGTTCTTCTCTATACTTGCTAATATTTCTACCTGTAAATAGTCTCACACACTGTAATAAGTTTCACCCATATACGTCTACAGTCTGACAGGTAATCAACGTTAAATAAGCCTAGCTCAAAATCACATATGTATACATCTATACTTGGTATCTATACAAATGTCTATCTATACAAACATCTGCTTGTGTCTGTGTATGTGCGGATGGATATGTGTGTGTGTGCGCGAGTGTATACCTGTCCTTTTTTCCCCCTAAGGTAAGTCTTTCCACTCCCGGGATTGGAATGACTCCTTACCCTCTCCCTTAAAACCCGCATCCTTTCGTCTTTCCCTCTCCTTGCCTCTTTTCTGATGAAGCAACCGTCTGTTGCGAAAGCTTGAATTTCGTGTGTATGTTTGTGTGTCTATCGACCTGCCAGCACTTTCGTTCGGTAAGTCACATCATCTTTGTTTTTAGATACATCTATTATTAGATTGTCAAGACAGGATAAATGCCTTGTAGGACTTTCATTAGCACAAAAGAGATTATAGGATCTTAACATATTCACAAAATTAACATTTCTGGCTGTCATTTTCCTAATGTCTATGTTTAGATACCCAAAAATTAATATTTTGTATTTAGTATACTTTTGTATACTGATTGGAAGTTTTCTAAACATTCTATAAATTGTTCTACATTACTTTCAGGAGTGTGATATAAAGATACAATTATGAGCTGTATACTAGGTATAATCAAAGCAGCTGCTTCAAATACACCTTTAATACATAACTCACTAACTTCAAGAACAGAAAACTTTAAGTCTAGATCATTGCTAACATATACGGAAGAACCACCATAAGATTCACCGGGTCTGCTGTAGTATGTAGCTAGAATGAGATTTTCATTCTGCAGCAGAGTGTGCGCTGATATGAAACTTCCTGGCAGATTAAAACTGTGTGCCAGACCGAGATTCGAACTCGGGACCTTTGCCTTTCGCGGGCAAGTGCTCTACCAAATGAGCTACCCAAGCACAACTCACGCCTCATCCTCACAGCTTTACTTCTGCCAGTACCCCGTCTCCTACCTTCCACACTTTGCAGAAGCTCTCCTGCGAACCTTGCAGAACTAGCACTCCTGAAAGAAAGGATATTGCGGAGACATGGCTTAGCCACAGCCTGGGAGATGTTTCCAGAATGAGATTTTCACTATGCAGTGGAGTGTGCACTGATATGAAACTTCCTGGCAGGTTAAAACTGTGTGCCGGACCGAGACTCGAACTCGGGACCCTTGCCTTTCGCGGGCAAGTGCAGGAGAGCTTCTGCAAAGATTGGAAGGTAGGAGACGAGGTACTGGCAGAAGTAAAGCTGTGAGGATGGGGCGTGAGTCATGCTTGGGTTGCTCAGTTGGTAGAGCACTTGCCCGCGAAAGGCAAAGGTCCAGAGTTTGAGTCTCGGTCCGGCACACAGTTTAAAACTGCCAGGAAGTTTCAGTATGTAGCTAATTTGAAACCTGATGGTACATACAGTTTTATATCTTCTTCCTTTAACAAATGTTCATTTATACATAAAATCATTCTTTTGTTACTTTTTAATAGTATACCAAGTTCGTCAGCTTTATTTTTCAGAGACCTGACATTTAAGTGCAGAAATAAGATAGAGTTTTTGTCACATGAGGGGAGCAGTACTGTTTTTTGGGGCAATGGAGAACATTTAATTGTTTTTCCAGTCCTGGAATCTATGTTAGGTGATGGTTGGACTTGCTTGGAATAATCCGTAAAAAATCTTCATTTCTCTTTGGTAATTTTTTGGGTCTGCTTGAAACATGGTTGGAAGTTTCTTTCACTTCACTGTCAACAAGTTTTACAGGAACATGTTCTTCCAAATCATTTGGTGCCACTTCATCATGAGGCATAGATGATATTTTACTTACTGTGGCTGATCTATTCTTTTCTTCTACATGTGAAGATGATGGAGGAGGAGCTGGTTCTGTTTCTGCTGGTGGAGAAGTAGTTTCTGTGAGGCATAGCGCCTTGCATTGCTCCTGTCACTTGTTAGGGCGATATTGTTATAGGCATGAGTCATTGACAGATGTCATCAGCTGACATGGGCCTGAGTTACAGAGCTGCACGAAGTTGTACTAGTAGGCAGCAGAGGTCAGCAGTTGACGGACAGTGCTAGCAGTTGTAGTCAAAACAATGTTGTAATGTTATGTTTGATTAATATTTAATGTATTTCCATAATTAGAATTGTTTTATATGTGTAGTAATTAGCAGTGTGAGTGTTGTATGAGTGAAGAAGAGCAGAAGTAGATGAAAATTATTTCGTTTATTCATGAAGCACCAGTTAATCTATGCAGGGGATTTACTATAATTAAATGTGCAGTCAGTTTATGGTACTAATAAATCATGAGTAGAACACAAATTAATCGGTAATTTCGGAATGAGTAATTTTATATTTGATACTTTCCTAAATTTATTTATTTACCAATTGCCATAGAAAGAAATGTCTTACTATGATTGGTCACTGAAGTAAAGTGTGGGTTAGCGCGGGATAATACTGCAACCTGATTTGCTGTTTGTGATATCAGCCAATCAGAAAAATGCAGGCTCACGCCAATCTATCCTGGGAACAAGGCCTTTGGTGTGATCTAGGGTGGTCGGGGCTGAGAGTTCGAACTAGTAACATCTCATTGAAAGCAGCTCCAACAAAAGTACTGTAAAATCATGCAAAAATGCTAATTACGAGTTCGTGAAGTAGTACAAGGTGTATTTAAGTGAATTGTATAGTGGAAGTCGTGTGGAGTTTTGGATGGAATATCAAAATTAATGCTTTTGACTGTTAGTTAAAACCACATGGCGTGTTGTGCGACCTAAGACTGGAACAGGTTTTACGTGTAGAACAGAGTGCACAACATTTGAGTGAGCATTTTCATAACTAAACGATCTGGTGAACTCTATTAACTCCAGTAACGGGTGTAAATACCATAAACTGGCTATGTGTGTGATTGTGGTGTGCGTGTGAACTTTACATTGTGTTGCCACTTAGAACAGACTTGGCAGTATTAACTGTGATCTTTATCATAAAAATACACCTGAAAATTTACATTGCCAAGTTAAAACTTTTATTTCAGTAGCTAGCCACATCCCGTTTACTGGACAATTCTATGTATGTTGCGACCTGCAGTAGACAGTAGTGGTCTAGTATTTTCTACTACTGCTTTTAGCTAGACAAATGAACATTGCTGGACACTGGCAGGGCAGTAAAAAGTATCGTGCCGCGCCGCATCTGCTATTACTGGTAAAGGAGTTGGTTCTGCTACTGTTGGTGTGGGAGATGGTTCTGGTGCTGTAGGAACTGATTCTACTGCTGGAGGAGTTGCTTCTGATGTTGCTGATGGTGTTTCTTCTGCTATTGCTGGTGAAGGAATTTGTTCTGCTACTGCTGGTGAAGGAGATGGTGTTGCTGCTGTAGAACTGGTTCTAATGCTGGAGGAGTTACTTCTGCTGTTAATGATGGTGGTTCTTCTGACGCTGCTGTTGATTCTACTGCTATTAGTATTGCTGCATTAGGTACTTCTGCGGCATTTTCTGTAACTGTATCTGATTCTGCATTAGTCATTCCTGGAAATACTTTCTGTGGTGATGATACAGGTACCCCTGATGATGTTGTTGGTAAGTGTTGCAATCTATTAATAATTTCCATTAGCTTTAATGTAAGAAGTTGCTTTCCAAGGCCATTTAAGTGCAGTCCATGAGCAGTGTGGAATCTGCGTCCAATGGTATTAATATTAACAATAAAAACATTTCTATATTGCTTGCATATACTGTATAAAGTTCATTGAAAGCACTAATTTCCTTGTTTACACACGACAAGGGCATACCTTTGTGGTATGTTTATGAGGATAACATTTGTATGACATACTTCAGATAAACACTTCTTTAATTCACAGCTGGCTTTAGATGTATTATTCTGGTAAATGTCATTAGATCCACCAAAGAGGACTACAAAATCTTTCGAAGACAGCCTTTTTATTTCTTCAAAAAAAAAAAAAAAAAAAAAATAGGGAGAGAGAGAGAAGAAGAAGAAGAAGAAGAAGAAGAAGAAGAAAGAAAGAGAGAGAGAGAGAAAGAAAGTTGTTTTCTTATTTCTGAGAGGGATGCCCCAGGCTTTACAAAGCTCATTGATTTCACATCTAAACTTTTATTTATGCATGAGACAATACCGTGGCTGTGGCTATCACCTAAAATGTAAAGTTTTGGAACATGGTCAGGAGTTTTAGACTGATGTTTTGTTTTGCACTTGTGAAAAGTTACACCACTGTTTGCATTTTTCCCGCACTTTCTACAAACACAAACAACAAAACTTTCACAAGGTTTCCATTATCAGCATTCGTAGAATTCCTTTCTATTGTTTCTTAAAAGCTGTAATTGCGTTTTCTATCAGTAAACAGCTAAACTGTTTTCAGAAAAAATACATTTCTATAACACACTTATAGCATCGGATTACTCCTAGTCTGTGAAGCCACCAGACCTTCAGCCAATAAGAGACCGTTTTCGATCACATGACCAAATCTTGATACTAATGATTTTTTAGCTTTAATTACATAAAGATAACAGATATTTTGTGAGAATATTGACTGTAAATCCTATCTGAATAATACAGTCATTCATAGTAACAATAATCCGAACCATATTTTTAACAGAGAAAATAGCATATTGTAAATTCTGGTACATTAATAACTGGTGTAACCACCAGAATATTGAATGCAAGCACTGAAATGTGCATACACTGAGTTGTACAGGTGCCAGATGTCAATTTGTGGGATGGAGTTCCATGACTGTTGTACGGTTAATGCTCATTGTGGATGACTTTGACGTTGATGGCTGATGTCCCGTATGTGCTCGATTGGAGACAGAACAGGCCAAGGCAAAATGTTAACATATTGAAGAGCATGCTGGGTTACATCAGTGGTTTGTGGGCGAGCGTTATCTGTTGGAAAACACCTCCTGGAATGCTGTTCATGAATGGTAGCACAACAGGTCAAATCACCGGACTGACACAAATTTGCAGTCAGGATGCGTGGGGTAAACCAGGAGGATGCTCCTGCTCTCATATGAAATGGCACCCCAGACCATAACTGTTGACGATTTTCTTCATATTTGGAATATTTAGGGCACAAGAAATGAAATTCCCTAGAGGTGTTAAAGGTTGCACAAGAGAAGACAGGCTAAGAAATCGAGATATTAGAGAAGGACTGCATATCTTTAGCCTCAATGATAAAATTAGAGATTACAGAAGAAAATGGATTGAAAATCTACAAAGAATGGAGAGCGAGAGACTTGCCTTAAAGGCAAGTCATGGGAGAAGAGACAGAGGAAGGCCCAGACAGAGATAGGTACCGTAACAGGAAATTCCTGAAGAGAAGATAAAGATGATGATTATTTAGTATGGTACTGTAACTGGACTCTGTTTCATATTTTTCATATCTTTCATATCATTATTTATTAGCCATTCAGCATGTTTACCATGCAGTTAGCTTCATCAAAAGACATTTTACATATTTCATAAGAGTATAGTTGTTACTAATTTTTACATTATACATTATTCATACATAGACATACATCTTTTTAGTAGTTAGTAATTTGTACATTTTACTCACATCATTTTACATTTACATAAATACATAAGAATACATAAACTTGTTACTAATCAGACAATTTCAGCAATAAACATTATACATTCAAGAATTAATTATAGGGTTTTACACATTTAGTTAATGATAGTTACATTATTTCATTGTTTATATGTTCCTTTCAAATTACTTCCAAGATATTCTTCAATTGAGTAATACGCTTTATTTTTGAGCTATGTGTCTAGTACCTCCTTAAATTTAAAGTGGGTGACGGTTTTGATGGATTGTAGAAGTTTATTATAGAACTTTAGACTTAGGTGTTTGTGGCTGTTGTGTGTCAGTGGCAGCCTAGAATACAGTATATCAAGCATGCAGCTGTTTCGAGTGCTGTGCAAATGTAAATTCATTCTCTGTCTAAATTTTTGTATATTTTCTTTTACGTATATTAAGCAGTTATACATATAGAGGCTTGGGTGTTTCATTACGTTTAATTTACTGAAGCACTCTTTACAGCTTTCTCTTGGAGCCAATCCTTGTAAACATCTAATTGTTTTTTTTGCCATTTGAATACACAGTTTGTGCCTGGTGAATTACCCCATAACATAATCCCATATTGTCGCTGTGACTGAAAGAATGCATAACGTAGTAGCAAAGCATCAATAAACTTTTACTGACAGAATATCTTAGTTTATATAGCAGAAATATTACGCGTGCAAGTTCGCCTGTCAGATAACTTATATCGCCATCCCATCAGAGCCTTTGGTCTATTTTTAGTTCCAGTAGCTTTACAGTGTGATTCTCTGCTTTCCATACCTTCAGATTAAAATAAATTTCCTCTGTTTCTGTGTTGTTTATACATAACTCATTAGCAATACATCACACCCTACATTTTTCAATAAGTTCATTATTTTTGTTTACCTCCTCTTGCATACTCTCACTCATGGAGATCATCAGCATATAAAACAATTTTGTAGGCTATATAGTTTGAGAAGTCATTAATATAGATAATAAAGAGGAAGGGTCCAAGAACGGAGCCCTGTGGAATTCCTCTCTTAATTTTCATTAGTTCTGACCTTTCATTGTTCACATATACTGACTGTTGCCTGTTATTTAGGTATGATTTAATCAAATTAAGTGGTCTGTCTGCAATACCATAATATTCTAATTTTTTAACAATTATCTCATGTGATACTTAATCAAATATTTGCTTAAGTCTATGAGTGTTGCACAGGTGGTCAGTTTCCTTTCAAAAGCGTTGTGGATTTCAGTGATCAGGTTTTCAATAGCTTTTATGGTTGACAAATTAGTTCTAAATCGAAACTGGCTGTCATTAAGTAATTTATTGCTCTCAAAATACATGTAAATCTGTGCGTGTGAGCAGCTCACTATGATTTGGCGAGTATAGGGACAATTGATATTGGTCTATAGTTATTTCCCTGTCACCGTTTTTGTATATGGTGAGTGTAACTGTAATTTTAAGGCAATCAGGGAAAACGCCATCATCAAGGATTTTATTTGCAAGGTAAAGTAGAGGGGTTCTAATTTCCTTAATTATAGCCTTTACTACAAAGTTACTGAATCCATAATAGTCTTCTGTTCTAGAGTTGTTCAACTTGTTTACAGAGTTATTTATACCTGTAGCAGTTATTCTATTCCAGTTAAATCTTTTTTCTGTTTTATTCTGTGATTGTGAAAGAAAAGCTTCCACATCAGTTAAATCATCACTTTTTGGTACCTGGGTATTTACTGAATTTATTAAGTGTTTGTTGAGAGTGTTGCAATTAATTGGGTTACTGATTTCTTCTTTCCCCATGTTTATCTCACTTTTAACTATGTTCCAGGCAGCTTTACATTTGTTTTTAGAATTTAAAATATACTAGTCATTTGCTTTCATTTTTGCCGCTTTAATTTCAGATTTGTATATTTTTCTGAAGTTTATATATCTATTCTTGTTTTCTTGATTGCCTTCAATTTTGTCCTTCAGCATGAGTAGAAGGGTTCCAATTTTATTGAGGTGCAGGGTGTACCACTCTTTTGTTTGTTGCAGTTTATGCATATTGACACGGTTACATCTCTTAGTAATAAGAGTGTAGTTATTGTCTAATATATTTTTATATTGGGTATGAATGCAGAAAAGCTTTCATTTATATCTTTGTCAATGGTTAGTATTCTAGCCCATTCTATTCTACTCAGTTCATTTCTCATTACCTCAATGTTCTCATCCTTGAAAGGTCTACATGTAGTTAGCATCCCGGTATCATCAAGTGTCAGATTTCCAATTTTGAGCCCTATGCCATCATGGACAGATAGTCCTAATTTGATGGTATCCGATTCTGCTTGATTCCTACACACATTGCTAATTATATTGTCAAGACATGCCTCCATTCTAGTTGGTCTTTCATTTAAGCAGTAATAATTCACTGATCATAAGACATTTAGGATGTATACAACAGTTTTTCTCTTCGTTTACGATGTATACAACATTTTTTCTCTTTACCCTTACATCTGTATTAATGTCTCCTGTGATAAATGTTTTATACTGCTTGTATTTGGTAGTCATTAAGATTAATTCAGAGAGTTTTTCTGTGAATATCTCCTCATCAGAAGGTGGTGGTCGGTAAACTGTTGCAGTTATAAGTTTCTGAGTGTGTATAACCAAGGCAGATGTTTCGAATAGTCCTTCAATGGACAAGCTTGTGAGGTCTATGATTGAATATTTTAGATTCAAGTTTTTGTTGATATAAAAGGACACTCCACCATGAGCATTCTTTGGTCTACAGTAGCTTGTTGCCAGTGCGTAGCCAAATGGTACAAATAGGCTTATTTCCTCACTTTTAATCCAATGTTCATTTGCACAGAGAATGCCTCACTGAATTTCCTCATGCCAGTACTGTAGTTCACTGACTTTTGTTTCTTAGGGACTGTACATTTATATGTAACAAAAGTAACTCATTTTTGCTGCAAGGTGGTACATTGCTTATTTGTGCTTAGTTTGAATATTTACTTTAAGTGTGTTTTTTGTATTATGATCTAAAGCTCTTTGTTTTGACCAAGTCTGACACATTTCAGGTTTGATCACCCTTATAGGTTTCCCTGATCTGGTTCTGAGACATATGTTCCAAATTGTTGATGCAAGATAATTTGTTATATATCATACTAAGTATTTTTTGGGCCAGCAGTGTCTTTGCTAAACCACTCAGGCCTTGACCATGTCTTGTATGACAAGTTCTTGAGCAGTTTCAATTGTCAGAGGGTTGATGGTTACAACTTATACATTCCTTAATATCTAAAAGCATTACATTTTTAAACTATTTGCAAATTATTTCAATATACTTGTTAGCTTTGGTTATTTCTCTGTTTACACATGATGTTTCAATTAAATCATAACGATGAGGTATTTTAAATAAAATAACATTTGTGTTTGTTAACTTGCCCAGTGTTGTCTTCAGTGCTGTTGTTGCTGCAGCTGTTTCATTATGGTATACATCATTGGAACCACCTGTAAGAACTACAAAGTCACTCCTTGTCAAATTACTGGAATCTTTAGTGTTGGTGAGTATCTGGTTGAATCTTGCTCCAAGTTTCACTATGCGTTCAATTTTAATTTTTTAATTTGAGTATCTTCGTATTCAGCATTTGGCAGTACAAGTTTGTAATTTTTTGCCTTTTGGTCGTGTGCCTTTGTGTGACGTGTTTTTGAATAATGCATGTGTTGCTGAAGTGTGTAAATGTTTGTTTTTCTTCATGTGTTTTTTCAAGTGTGTAAATGTTCATTTTTCTTCATGTGTTTTTTCAAGTTTAAAAATGTTCATTTGTAATACAGTAAATCTCAGTAGATTGCGGGCCCTTGTGTGTGTTAGAAGTACACTTGCTCTAAAATCAAAACATAATGCTGTGCTACAAGTATTTTTAAAGTTATCTCCATGAAGCTTATTCTTTTATTCATGAGGCTATTGATTCCACGCAACGAATGATGGATCCTACAAGAATTATCAACATCACACTTCTGGAAGGAAAAACGAACTGGAATAGTTGGAAATACAAAATAAGTATTTATCTATCAGAAATTCCTGGTGCACTTGATGTTGGGGTCGGCAGTTTAGTGAAACCTAATGTAATATCTGAAAGTGCTACCACTGAACAAAAAGTGAAGTACAAAAGTGCATTAAAAATCTTCAATAAAGCAGGCAGCAACACCCTACTTGTTTTAACTTCAAATACATCGGAAGAAACTTTGCAGACAGAATTTATATCCTTTGTTTGCAAGTATTTAGTTACAAAAAGGCTCCTGAAGACAAAATTGCAACACGTATTTCAAAACTGAAAGACCTGTGGAGTGAACTGAAACAGAGAATGGCTAAATATACAGTAAATAATCCATAAATTCCTGATCTGTTTCTGATTTGCCAAATATTAGATACGCTACCAGATGACTATTTTTGGCTCAAATATAGTTGGATGCTAACATCTAGAGAAAAAAGAAAAACTACAATCTTACAAATCAGTCATGTGTGTATGAGAAAGCTTTGAGGCCAAAGGAAAATGATTTTAGTAAACAAGAAGCAGCTCTCACTACAGATTCATCAAGGTAGTCACCTAAGCAAATAAAAAAAATGAAAAAGAAATTAATATGTAATTACTGCAAGAAACCCAACCATACAATTAAAAAGTGCATAAAATGGGTAGCTGATGGCAAACCTCCAAAACCATCTAACACAGGAACAAATATCACACTTTTTGCTATTAGGTGCACTATGATGACTTCTGGATGCAGAAGTGATGGCCGGTAAAAAGACAACTGTGCAACAAGTCACATTACAAATTATAGGAGTTGTTTTAAGACTTTTGGGCCATTTTCAACAAAACACAATTGAAAAAGGTGCAGTTGACATTGCAGCAGTTGGAGGAAATTGGCACAAAATTACTCTGTCAGATGTGTGGTATGTACCTCAGATCCACAAGAATCTATTCTCTATCCTCGCAGCACAGGATGAACACCCAGAAAACTAAATTCATATCAATTGCAGAAATTTGTAAATTCAGTGTTGATCATGTCACTAGGTTGGTAGGCGTCCATGATCGCTTTGGAGGACTTTTTAAACTGGGTGTGCGAAATGTTAAACTCAGCTCCCTCAGTGAAGTCAATATCACTAGCAATGACAATCTTTTGCAGCTTTATCATGTAAGATTTGGACACCAAAAGAAGTGTTATGTGAAGTCTGTACTTAGCAGTGAGCTAAATAACAATTAGAAATGGACAGTGAACTGTGTGAAGGCTGTATTTATGCCAAGGCTCATTGTCTACCATTTGGCTCTGGAAGGCAGAGGAGTTTGGAAATGTGTGAGCATATTCACAAAGACTTGTGTGGTCTGTTTCAGTATTCAGTGATGGGAAATCAGTATTTTGTACTTTACAGGGCAGTATACTTCATCAAAGAACATTATGGAGCTGCAGATAAGTTATGTCAGTTCATAGCTGAAGCAAAAACGACTAGACATACCATCATGAAACTTCTGAGTGACAATAGAACAGAATTTGACAATAAAGAAGTTAAAGAAATTCTTCAGAAAGAAGGTATGAATCACAATCTCACAATGCTGTGCACTCCAGAACAGAATGGATAAAGTGAAAGAGAGAACCATACAGTTATGGAAACTGCCAGAGCCATAACGCATGCACATGGAAGGTTCCACAAGTGATTTGGGCAGAGTTGGTGAATACTGAAACCTACATCTTGAACTGAACAGGGGCTTCCAATGCTCCACGAACATCTCGATATGAAGTGTGGTATAGCAAGAAGCCAAGATTGAAACATCTGTGGGTGATAGGCTACACCTGCTATGCTCATATCCCAAAACGTCAAAGAAGGAAGATGGATCAGGAAGCAGTGAAAGGAATTCTTATTGTATATTGATCACAGTGAATGCTACAGAATGTATTGTGAAGAGAAGTGCAAACTCATTAGATCACGAGATGTAATCTTTGAAGAGAGGCCACTGAAATCTGAAAAAGTTTTAACTTCTCCAGTGACTACTTTTAATCATTGAGAACTGACACCTCAGACCAATGACAAGTCTGTTATTGATATGAGGGTGTTGAGAATGATAGATCTGTGAATATAGATGAAGACGCGCACAAGGAAGATTAAGAAGACATAAATTAAGAAGCCTTACCACATCTGTATAATCGATCAACTTTCAGAGCTCCAAAAAAAGTTTATGATTTATGTGATGAATCTCTCAACATTGTTCCATAAACCAAAAACATACAGAGAAGCCATTAGGTCTATTCACCAGGAAAGAGGGCTATTCTCAACAAATGGGTGTACAAATTGAAAACAAATGCTAACGGATCAATCAATTAATTCAAGGGAAGACTGGTGATCAAGGGTTACATAGCAGACAGGAGTTGAAAATAATCAAATCTTAAGTCCTGTAGCTAGAATGTCTACCGTTCAAGCACTACTCAGTGTTGCAGCAAGTGAGAGCATGAAACTTGCACAAATTGATATTTCAACAGCTTTTCTTTATGGTTGTTTGAAAGAAACCATGTACAAACAGCAACCTGAAAGATATGACAATGGGTCTGGGAGAGTATATCACTTGAAGAAAACTCTGTATGGACTGAAGCAGGCACCTCATTACTGGAATGAAAAGTTCGGTAAACACCGCACTAAATTTGATTTCCAGAGGTGTGAAGCTGATTCTTGTCTTTTCATGAGACACAAGGGCTTTAAGAATTCCATGTGCTTTATGTTGATGATGGTTTCATTGCAGCTCACAGTGAACAGGAACTTCGAGAATTTATTAGTGATTTAACGGAAGAGTTCAAAATCACTTCAAAAGCCGCATTTCTTCTTAGACCTGGAAACTGATTAACAAAAGTATGGTTCTGTTCATGTAAGTCAGTCATGCTGTGCAGATAAGATATTAGAGTGCTTCCAAAAACTGTGATGCAGAAGAAAGTCCTCATAGCTCTCAAGATTCTGTACAGGCAAGCTGTCGGAGCACTAATGTTGTGTGGGGCATGTCCTAATATTGCCAAAGCTGTCTAATATTGCATATACTGTCAGTGTGGTATCTAGTCGTCAGGAAAAACCAACATATCATGATGTGAGAGTCAAGATGATTCTACATACCTGAGGGGTTCAACAAGTTTTGGGCTTTTTATAGAAACAGCTTAAAACGGGGATTTTAGAATGCTATAGTGATGCTGATGGTGACATTGGCATGGGACACTGAACATCAGGTGATCTTTTTCTATATTCTGCGGCACTTATCTCCTGGATTAGTCAACGTCAATCTTCTGTTGCCATATCCACAACTGACGCTGAGACTGTAGCTCCTAGCAGAGCTCTGTGAGAGATAGTCTGAATGAAAAAGCTTCTCACAGAATTGGGTCAGTTGAAAGCAACACCAAATTTACAGATTGAAAACAAAGTTGCTATCTAGCTTGCCCAGAATCCTGAATTTTGTTGATAAACGAAGCATATTCATATAAAAACTTCTTTGTTCATGAGTTAGTGAGTGCTGGTGAAGTTACAGTCTTAAAAGTGGACACTGAAGAACAACTTGCTGATATATTAATGAAAGCATTGTTTTCAATTAGATTTCAGTGTTTGTGTAATAATATTGGCTCTGCAAGTTATTAAATAATGGAGAGTGTTGTATTTTTCTGGTTTGGTTTATTTAATAACTGAACTCTGTATCTTTGTATTCAGCATTTGGCAGTACAAGTGTGTAATGTTTTGCCGTTTGGTCTTGTGCCTTTGTGTGGGATATTTTTGAATGAAGGATGTGTTGCTCAAGTGTGTAAATGTTCATTCTTCTTCATACACTTTTTAAAGTGTGTAAATGTTTGTTTGTGGTACAGAAAATCTCAGCAATAACTCCAGGTTTAGGTCCAATGCGTGTAGCACACGGACAAGTTGGTTGCAGGTGCTCAACTGACCTCCTTCCAACCAACACACAGCCATCACAAGCACTGTGGCAGAAGCAGCTTTCATCAGGAAACACAACAGATATCCAACCTGCCCTTCAATGAGCTCTCGGTTGCCACCACTGATGTCGCAAATGGTGGTGCTTTGGGGTCAGTGAAATGCACACCACAGGGTGTCTGGTTTGGAGCTGTCTTGAAGCAGCTGATTTGTAACAGTTCATTGTGTCACTTTGGTGCCAACTATTGCTCAATTTGTTGCTGGCATGCAGTATGATGAGACACAGTCATAAACTGAACATAGTGGTCTTCCCTTTCAATAGTGCTGCAAAGCTGTCCAGAGCGCAGTCTTTTTGCGATCGTACATTCTACCAGTAACCACATACAGTGACTAAATTCCTGCAGAGTTTTTCTGCAATATTGCAGAAGGGACATCCAGTTTCTCATAGCCCTATTACCTTTAGAAACTTTTTCTTGCTGACACTCTCCATTAAATGATGAAAGAAAGAAGTTTATTGCTTACTACATGTTTGCTGTTGATGCAGTAAAACTGCCATATCAGCCATAATACCAGAAATATCTATCAGTAAGGAGCAACCACAGCAATATGGAGACACACCCACATAATCCCCATTCATGCAGTTGATTTACAACATTATATCTCCAGGTGGTATTGTACATGCTACTGATAAGTAAACAAGATACTTTATTTTATAATCGTACTTGCCTGTTCCTCATGGCTTTGCCCCATACCTGTATGTCACAAGTAAGGCACACATCTCATCCTCCTCCTCTCTTCTGGTCATCTTTTCCTCCTCCTCTGCCCTCCTCCCCCTCTTTCTATCCATACCCTTCTTCCACCTCTCTGTGCATTTCCTCCTTACCTCCTGTACTGCTCACTTCCTCCTGTTTCTCCTGGCACCCTATTTGCCTAGCTCCTGCTCCCCCTCCCTGCCCATCTTTTCCTCCCCACTTTCTCTGCCCATCTCCACCTCTCCAATCTCTCTGTCCATCAATTTCATAATCCCTTCTCTTTGTGCCAATCTCCTATTCCCTCCCCTCTCTTGCCCTCTCCTCATCCATCTTTCTGTCCAGTTCCTTCTCCCCATTCTCTCTGTTCTAGTCCCCTATCTCTCTGCCCATCTCCTACCCTCCTCTCTCTTTGTCCATTGTCTCCACCCCCTCTCTTTCTGTCCATCTCCTTCTCCTCCTTTCCCTATCCATCTCCTCTTCCCTCCATCTCCTCCTCCCCACCCTATTCATCTCTTCCTCAGCCATCTCCCTATCTGTCTCACCCCTGTTCCTTTTTCACCTACCCACTACACCTCTGTACTTTCCACCTGCGTCCTGCACCGAGCGAGGTGGCGCAGTGGTTAGACACTGGACTCGCATTCGGGAGGACGACGGTTCAATCCCGTGTCCGGCCATCCTGATTTAGGTTTTCCGTGATTTCCCTAAATCGCTCCAGGCAAATGTCGGGATGGTTCCTTTCCAAGGGCACGGCCGACTTCCTTCCCCGTCCTTCTCTAACCCGACGAGACCGATGACCTCGCTGTCTGGTCTCCTTCCCCAAAACAACCAACCAACCAACCTCCTGCATCTCTCCCTCCACCCCCCCCTCTCTGTCCTTCTCCCACTCTCTGCCATCTCTTCCTCCCCCTCTCTCTGTCCACCTCCCACTGCCCCACTCTTTGATCATCTCCTCCTACCACTCTCTCTGTCCATTCTGTCCTTCCCCACTCTCTTGTTGTCTATCTCCTACTCCCCATCACCCCTGTCCATCATCTCCTCCCCCTTTCTCCACATCCATTTCCTTTATTCCCCACTCTATCTGTCCATCTCCTCCTGTCCCCATCTCTCTATCTCCTCCAGCCTTCCTCTCCCTATCACCTCCTCTCCCCTCTCTCCTCTGTCTACCTCCTCCTCTCTCTCTCTCTCTCCCTACCCATCCCCTCTGATCAGCCACTCTCTGCCCATCCTCAACCTTCTCCCAACCATGCCCAACCACCCAATTCACTGTCCCACCTGTAAAACATGTCAATAAAGAAAACTGTCACTACTCTCATCTTGCATTCTATCAGGGGCTGGTGAAACGATTTTTGCCCCTGACAAAAAGAGTGCCATGAAAAAGAAGATTGAGAAAGCCAAGTGATACTACTCCAACACACCACATGTGTTGTGCAGGGAAGCCTACGTGTGTGGGACTGTAAAACCGTTTGTTGCCCCTGACATATAGGCTACCCTGCAAAACAGATCGTTTGGGCAGGCCAATAGTATTCCTACACAACATAGATGTCATGCTCAACAGCCTATATGGCAGGGACTGAAAAAAAAACACGTTTTTACTTATATCTGCGGCCCTGTTGGAACTAGGAGGTTGTAAAACCCACATTGCTGATACTTGTGAAGTTGCTGTTTGTGTTCCCAATTTAGCTGAAATCGATCCTGGGGTTTAGGAGATCCTCGATGTACACACACACACATACATACATACATACCGGGTGATCAAAAAGTCAGTATAAATTTGAAAACTGAATAAATCATGGAATAGTGTAGATAGAGAGGTACAAATTGACACACATGCTTGGAATGACATGGGGTTTTATTAGAACCAAAAAAATACAAAAGTTCAAAAAATGTCCAACAGATAGCGCTTCATCTGATCAGAATAGCAATCATTAGCATAACAAAGTAAGACAAAGCAAAGATGATGTTCTTTACAGGAAATGCTCAATATGTCCACCATCATCCCTCAACAATAGCTGTAGTCGAGGAATAATGTTGTGAACAGCACTGTAAAGCATGTCCGGAGTTATGGTGAGGCATTGGCGTCGGATTTTGTCTTTCAGCATCCCTAGAGATGTCGGTCAATCACGATACACTTGCGACTTCAGGTAACCTCAAAGCCAATAATCGCACGGACTGAGGTCTGGGTACCTGGGAGGCCATCCATGACGAAAGTGGTGGCTGAACAGACGATAATCACCAAACAACATGTGCAAGAGATCTTTCATGCGTCTAGCAATATGCCTTGGTTGTAATAAAACCCCATGTCATTCCAAGCATGTGTGTCAATTTTTACCTCTCTATCTACATTATTCCGTGGTTTATTAAGTTTTCAAAATTATACAGACTTTTTGATCACCCGGTACATACATACATGTGGTCTGCTTTATATATCCTAATTGAATACCTGTGGCTTCAACCATAAATGTATATGTCACATATAGTTTACACATCTCTTCCACCCCCCAATCTTAGTCCCTCTCCTCTTGCTATGTGCCAATCTCCTCCTCCACCTCTCTTCCTTCCCCTCTCCCCATTCATAACCACCTTCTTACTTTCTCTGTCCATCACCTCCCTCTCTTGCCATCTCCCCCTCATTTCCCACTCTGCCTATCTTCACCTTCCCCTCCCTGACCATTTCTTCCTTCCTTATCTCTCGGTCCATCTCTTCCTACCTTCTTTCTCCTCTTCTCTTTCCTCTTTGTCCATGTGCACACCTTCTCTCTCCTTCTGCTTATCTCCTCCTCTCCCTAACTCTTTCCACCTTCTCCTTCCACTTTCTCTGTCCATATCCTCTTGCCCCCAGCTGTCTTCCCATCTCCTCCAGTCCCTATCTCCCAATCCTTCTCCTTCCACTGTCCGCTCACTATCCACATCCTCCTACCTGTCTCTCTCTCTTCATCTCCTCATACCACCTTCTCCCAACCATGGTCTCCTGCCCCCAATACCTACCTCTTCCTTCCCACCTCTCTCTCTCTCTCTATCCATCTCCACCTCACCATCTCTTTGTGCCTCCCTCCCTCTCCTTCTCTCTCTGTCCATCCACTCCTGCACCATATTCATTCCGCCCTGCCCTCACTCTCTGACTATATCTTCCAATATCCATCTCAATCTTACCAAAGCCCTGCCCACTTGCAAAACTTGTTGGCAAAGGAGGTCAAAACTACTTCCACAGCACACCTCTTGTGAAAGGCAGTCTATATGCCAGTGTCATGGAATTGTTGGCCTTATGAACAGCTGGTTTGAATCATACTTAATAAACAGGAAGCAAACGGTTGCACTAAATAATTCAAATGATGTTGCAAGGGTAAGAAATGTTAGTGAGGGGAAAAATCACAAAGAGAGTTGACCGTACCCCATCACAGCTGTGGCGCCATTTAAGCGCCCTTGTGGACACACACTTTCTACCAGACGTTGCACTTTGGACAATTTGGCTACTTAAACTTCCTTCTGAGCTACAACTGCAGCTACTGTCCCATGTCTCTGAGCCCCTCAAAGCACACCTGCGCGTCGCCAACCGTTTCTATAGCATCATCCAACACCGGTACCTCCAGCATTCGAGTCTGGCATCTGCTGTCCCCATGCATTATGCAGTAACAAAAGCCATGCCTACCCGTGGCCGTGGCAAGACACGCGCCTCACTGTCAGTGCAAGCAACAGCCCTGCCACCCCGTGGTCGCCCAACTGCACTACCTACTTCTACGTTGCCACCCCAATGGTCACTGGAGAAGGCCGAGCGAGCACCTGAGTACACTCTGGCCACGCAGCTGGCTGCCTCACTACCCAGCCATCCTCCTGCACCACAAGCTGGCTTTCCTTATTGCTGGTTCCATGATAACTTTGGTGACGCGGCTTGCAACTGCTAACACCCGTGCGCTTTCCCAAACACTTATGGCTGGCACGTCTAGGCACCACGTCCTGCCGCGCTGCCTCACGGCACCTACCGACATCTCGTCCGACACCTGCTACACTGTCATCTGCTTCGCACCTCTTCGTCGAGGACAGCAACTTCGTTTTCTAGTGGACACTGGAGCTGGCATTAGTGTTATCCCACCCTCCCTTGCCCCTAACATAGATCCCTTATCTGCACCACCACTGATAGCTGCTAACAATTCCCTGATTCTGGTGCTAGGTTCCTCACATCTCCTGCTCAAATTTTCCCCGGATCAGGTTCTCTCCTGGACATTTTACGTCACGGAAGTTGATGCACCTGTACTGGGCCTCTATTTCCTTCATCACTATGCCCTCTCCCTTAATATGCAAGCCGGCTGTCTGACTCACGTCTCCAGTTTGAGTGTTCCTGGTGCATCACACCATTCCCCCCTTCAGCTCGAAGTTTCTACTGACTGTTCACTCTCTGCCCTTTCAAAGTGTATGTCACTTGCTGCAAGTCTTTCCTCTGCTCTCTCAGCTTTCTTGCGCGAGTGTTCAGACGTCAATGTGTTGCGCACTCAAATTGTCGACCTGCGTGTTTGCATTGACAAAGTCTATGAAAAACTGTTGCAGACACTACAGCAACTTCTGCAACTCCACAAACACCCACTCTTGCAATCATGGACACGCCTCCTCAGCCTGGACATTGTTCTGCAGCTGCGACCCCATTAACGGTTCGGCCGGTCCCTGCCCCTGACCCCCTGGCCCTACTGCCCCTACCCCTACCCCGACTGCCCCTACCCCCCCCCCCTCGATTCTCCCACGTCCTTGCATGCAATTACCAATGGCACGTGACACTGAATAAACACGCCTGAAGGACCCCCTGTGCGGCATAAGGCGCGCCGCCTAAACGGGCAGAAACTTCACCTTGCTAAAGACATTGTTAAAGATGTTTTGGATTCCAACATTCTCCATCAATCTGATAGTAACTGGTCATTGCCAATCCATCTCGTGCCGAAGGACGGTACTTTCCGCATCTGTGGTGACTACCGTGCTCTTAATGCACGCACTACCATTGATAACTACCCTATCCCTCATATTCAAGATTTCTCTCAGATGTTGCATGGTTCCCAGATCTTCTCCATTCTCGATTGTAGCAAAGCATATCATCAGATACCATGTTCCCCGACGATATCCCCAAAACAGCCTTAATCACTCCATTTGGTCTCTTCGAGTACTGTTCCATGCCATATGGTCTCAAAAATGCTGCACAGACATGGCAACGCTTCATTGACTCACTGTTGTTTCACCTATGCCTACTTAGACGATATACTGATTTTCTCTCCCTCACCTGAGGAACACACTCTCCATCTTTCCAGAGTGCTTGCACTGCTCACTGCTAATGGAGTGGAGATCAACCACGAGAAGTCTCAGCTTAGCAGTCCTGAGGTCACCTTCTTAGGTCACACAGTCACGGCTGAGGGTGTCCACCCTACTTCCTCTCAGGTTGAACTCATACTTAGCCTCCCTCCCCCAGAGGACTTCGTTGAACTTCACCATTTTCTAGGCATGGTGAACTTCTACAGGCGCCACCTGCCCCATGCTGTGTCGATCCAGATCCCACTGACCGACGCTCTGGCAGGTAAGGATACCAAAGGCAAACGCAAACTCGTTTGGACACTGGAGATGGACGATTCATTCAAAAATCTCAAAACCGCCCTCTCTAAAGCTGTCACACTCGCTCCTGATGCACCCATTTCTATTACAGCTGATGCAAGCGACACTGAAATTGGCACAGTCCTTCAGCAACATGTATTGGATACCCCACAACCCCTCCATTTCTTCTCCAAGAAAATAACCAAATCCCAGTCCAAATGGTCCACCTTCGACCGTGAACTCCTCGCCCTGTATGAGGCGGTCAAATATTTCAGAGCCGATGTCGAGGGTCGCCCGTTCATGATTTATACAGATCACAAACCCTTGGCAGACGCAATCCATAACCCCTCATGTGATCTCCCCCCACGACGCTTCCGCCATATGGATTTCATATCCCAATATTCCACAGCTGATGCAAGCGACAATGAAATTGGCGCAGTCCTTCAGCAACATGTATTGGATACCCCACAACCCCTCCATTTCTTCTCCAAGAAAATAACCAAATCCCAGTCCAAATGGTCCACCTTCGACCGTGAACTCCTCGCCCTGTATGAGGCGGTCAAATATTTCAGAGCCGATGTCGAGGGTCGCCCGTTCATGATTTATACAGATCACAAACCCTTGGCAGACGCAATCCGTAACCCATCACGTGATCTCCCCCCACGACGCTTCCACCATATGGATTTCATATCCCAATATTCCACTGATGCACAATATATCCTAGGCGCTGACAATGTAGTCGCTGACTACCTGTCTCGTGTCAACATCATCCCTGCCACACTTAACCTTACCGACCTGGCCCGCCGGCAAACCGAAGATCCCGATATTTGTGCCTTGCAACAAGACACAACCTCTTCCCCCCAACTGGAACAACGTGCATTCCCCGGCACCACAGAACCGGTCTGATGCGATGTTTTCACTGGTAGCCCCCGCCCTCTTGTACCCGCAGCTCTCTGCCTCTCTGTTTTTAATGCACTCCACAACATAGCTCACAGAGGCATCAAAGCCTCCACCAGATTGGTCATGGAAAGGTATGTCTGGCCTGGTGTTAAACATGGTTGCAGGATGTGGGCTCGCGCCTGCGTACTGTGTCAGAGAGCTAAAGTGGGCCATCACGCACTTCCTCCACCAGGCACCTTCGACATACCTAAAGGATGTTTAAGACATGCCCATATTGATATCGTAGGTCCCCCTCCCTCCCTGCAAGGGCTTTCGATATATGATGTCCGTTATTGACAGGGTCACTAGATGGGTCGAGGCAGTCCCTTTAGAAGATATTTCGGCTGAGTCTGTGGCTCGGGCCTTCGTTGCCACTTGGATTTCCTGATTCGGAAGCCCTACCTCACTGACCACTGACCAAGGTAGGTAGTTTGAATCACAGCTGTTTGCCTCCCCCTGTTTGTACTGTGGTGTCTGTTAAGTTTCACACAACCGCTTATCACCCCCAGGCCAATAGACTTGTGGAGTGCTGGCACTGCACGCTTAAAGCCGCACTTATGTGCCACGGTGGCCAGTGGTCTGACACTCTCCGCTGGGTTTTGCTAAGCCTCCGCACCACATACAGAGGACTTGAAAGCCTCCCTCGCCGAGATCCTTTATGGGGAGCCGCTGGTTTTACCAGCCGAATTTGTCGAGGATACGCCGCACCAAAGTTGGAGGTGTTCACACAATCATGAAGGAATGACTGCACATGTGCAAAGTGTGTGCCCAATGGGTGCCCCACAATCTTGAACCACACCAGGAAACACGTTGAATGGCCCACTGGCCTGCTCATCTGCAGTGCTATGTTCTGGAAGGGAATGAGTTCCTGGCATGAGTGGTAGCTGGAGATGAGTCATAGTGTCGTCACTTCAAACCAGAATCAAAACGACAATGCCAAGGCCATCCAAACAAGTGCAGGAAAGGTTATGCTGACATTCTTCTTTGACCAAGATGGCCCCCTTCTGATTCACTTCCTGCAGCACGGGACAACAGTGAATGCCCAGCATTACTTGTAAACTTCGCGAAGCGATCAAATCAAAATAACCAGGCAATCTCACCCATGGGCTCATTCTGTTCCATGACAATGCAAAGCCTCAAATGGCCAACACAGTCGTGGCACTCCTGAAGAAATTCAAATGGGAGGTTCTCAGCCACCCTCCATACAGTCCAGACCTCTCTTCCTGTGATTGCGCCATTTCTGGTCCCCTTAAAAAGGCTTAGAGGGGCAAATGATTCACCTTGGATGACAATGTCCAACTGTACATGTGGAACTGGTTAACATCACAGCCCCAAGAATTTTATGAGACAGCCATTCACCGCCTTGTGTCACAGTGGGACAAGTGTCTCAACAGACAGGGTCAATACTTCTAACATACAGTTGGTTCCTGTAATGATGCCTGTGGCATGTTTTTCTTTAATGCCCTTATATAAATCAAGCATATTATCCTGGTGTGTATTTCTGCAGCAACAAATATTATTTTATTCATTGCTGTAATTTTCAGCAACTGTAGTATTTTTTTCACAATGAATTCTAGTCATCAGTAGCAAATAAACTTCATTAAGCTTCACCAGTTTTGACAATTAGCCATCTTTAGAAGCTTAGTTTAGCAGATCTCAATATCTTCCTCATAGAAGGATAATGATGTGGTATGCTCAGAAATTTACAATGTATGTGATTATTGATAACACTGTTTGACAATTTACAATAACTGAATCATATCACCATGGCATTTTTTTTCCATGAACCTGCTAAACTAGGCTTCTGAAGATGACAAATTAATTTGTCAAAACCAGTAAAGGATAATAAAATTTATTTGCAATTGATATCTGAAATTGATACTGGAAAAAGATGTAAAAAATATGTTTTAAGAAAATTTTTTATAATATAGATATGATGTTTCTCCCATCAGTAAGTAGCAAGTATCATCCAGAACTTTACACAGTACAGGTGTCCACTGTTATGATATCATATGAATCCTTACCCCATTTTCAAATTTTCGAAATCAGCAATTTCAAGCATGTTGGAATTGGTATATGTTTCACATAAATGGGAGATGACCAGGTAAAAGCATGATAAACTTGGTATCTATCACTTTGCAAACAACTTGCAATGCATATCAAATTGAAAGATTTTTATGTGATACCTGATGAATGGTATGAATCACGTCTAAGGCCTCTGAAGAATTTCTAGAGTTAAAATGATATCCTTAATACTTAATCTTGCTCCAAGATGCCTCATTGTGTAGATGTTATACACAGTCACAGAATGCAGCACTGTTGATTAACTGTCTCTCTCTGTTTCTAAGGATATATGTAATACAATGGGTGACAAGAAATCTCTTCTCTCTACAAAGGATATCCCTAATATACTAGACAACAGGAAATCTCTTTTGTATTAGTCACATGAGTATATGACAGCAATGTGCTTTTAAAATGTTCCCAAGCTGTCATTTATTATAGTTAATATAAAGTTATGAACTTTTACTTTCTTATCCTACAAAAGTGGGCCACTGACAGATTTATGAAGTTTTGCAATAAGCAGTATGAGCTGCATATAATTTACAATAACCAGACCATGTACCACTTTCACACAAGACAGAAAATGACATTACAAAAAGATAGAAAACACTTTATTTACAAAAATGTATAACAGAGAAACTTGAAACACTTTTTCAACTACACAAACATAACAGTCAGCTAAAACTTAATAATATCTCCTTATCTAAAAATGGAAACCACAAATAGCACAATAATTGAGCAATTCTTTTGTTGTAGACTAAAATTTTAAACACCAGTGCCATAAATAATATCTGCCTCCGTACTACACACTATTGTCCGTGTTGTTAACTTCTTGATTTGATACCATAAAATTTCCCTTTCACTTCAATAACAAAGGCACGAATTTGCATTGGATTGAGTGTAATGGTGAGATCATCATCATCATAATAATAAGAGGATGAGTGATGAGAGTAAGTATCACGATGAATATCATTTGATTCTACTCTCCATTTCAGACGTTTCGAATCAGACAGCCATTGATTTGCTCCAAGAGTTGTTTCACGAGCAGATTTAATTGGAAATGGAGCAAAGACATCCTGCAGAGAAACAAGCAGATAGATTAGGCAGAACAAATGATTGCTTCCATGTTTTATTACTGTACACAGTAAACTATAAAATGAGGAACACCCGCTACATATGTTTCAAAGCAGCAGTACATTAAGCTTAGTTTACACAAAAACATTTCCTTTACTATAAAAGTTCAGCTTGAGTGGGTGAGGATGAGAAACCACACATCAATCACTTAATTAGTTTAAGAATATTACAATAGGGAAACATACATGGATCACCCATTTCATTTTGTGCATGGCATTTTAGTCATTCTGATGATTAACTTCTACTCATAACCAAATGCATAGGATGTGATAATCTGAATCAAGAAGCTCAAATGTTAATGAATCCACTGGAATATCCTACAATGATTATACAAGCATATTCAAATCAGCAACTAGTGCAAGAATAACAAAAACTCACGGCATTTAGGACAAGTATATCGAAACGCAAAAGAACATATGATGAGCAAACAAGCTGCAATGATCAGAAGTGTGAAAATATACAACATAAAATCATTCTTTCTGATGGAGTTTACTCTTTAGAAAGTATTTCATTTCATTTTCATTTCACTTACTTTTCATTTCATTCATACAGAAAAACGCTTGATGATATGGTGGTCAGAATATGTGATAAATGATTTTTTTTTAAATGCACTGATGGACTCTTATAAGGTACACAATATCACATATCAAACATTTGCTTGAGGAGAAAATAGATATTTCAGGAACAAAATATATAATTCAGGAATTTTGCAATAAAAGCTATTAAAAATTCAAATATGCATAAGAAATGGTAGTGATGTGTTCTTCTGGGTAGCACTGAATTCTCCTGTTAAACATTGTAGGCTGTGACACTGGCAATCTGTATGGGAACCATACTATCACCCTTACACATGTCTTTGTTCAAGTTTCATACTTTGTACAAGTGAGATACAAAAATGTACAAGCTAAGAATTTAGCTCAATTTCTGTCAAAAATGAGTGAAAACCACATCCAAGTTGGTAATTATACCAGCAGCAATTTATAATACATCTTGATGGTATAGTCAGTGCTGTTGTTGTTGACAAAATCAATCTAAAGATGGAACTGATGCAACTCTCCATACTATCCTGTCAAACTCTTTTCACCTCTGCATAACTGTTGCACTCTACATTTATCTGGATCTGTTTACTGTGTTCAAGTACTCATCTCTTTCTGAAATCCTAGTGATAGTGAAACTGAAAAATTTCTCAATAAGAGTCATGAATCAAGCTATTATATAAGTGATTACTATCTGTGCAGAATTTGACAGTTGGTAAAATGATGACTGTTTGTCCCAAAACTACAATTTGACTGGTGAATGCATTGATGTGCATGATAGCAAACTGGGTGCTGTTCTTTGGAGAAGTGTGCATTACCTGGTGAGAATAACATTACAGAAAAAATAGTTAACTATTCAAAGCACCCAATCACCAGAAACAGTGCAATTTTTCCTTATATTTTAAGTGGTCAACTACTACAGACCATTGCAGACAAAACATATACACATATTGTATCAAAACTTGCTTTTTGCGCATTACACAAGAATTCTATAAGGAATGACTGAAGAAACGTGACTGTAAATGAATTGAAAATATTTTCGTGAGGTGGGACCCCACAGCTTATAAATACACTCCTGGAAATGGAAAAAAGAACACATTGACACCGGTGTGTCAGACCCACCATACTTGCTCCGGACACTGCGAGAGGGCTGTACAAGCAATGATCACACGCACGGCACAGCGGACACACCAGGAACCGCGGTGTTGGCCGTCGAATGGCGCTAGCTGCGCAGCATTTGTGCACCGCCGCCGTCAGTGTCAGCCAGTTTGCCGTGGCATACGGAGCTCCATCGCAGTCTTTAACACTGGTAGCATGCCGCGACAGCGTGGACGTGAACCGTATGTGCAGTTGACGGACTTTGAGCGAGGGCGTATAGTGGGCATGCGGGAGGCCAGGCGGACGTACCGCCGAATTGCTCAACACGTGGGGCGTGAGGTCTCCACAGTACATCGATGTTGTCGCCAGTGGTCGGCGGAAGGTGCACGTGCCCGTCGACCTGGGACCGGACCGCAGCGACGCACGGATGCACGCCACGACCGTAGGATCCTACGCAGTGCCGTAGGGGACCGCACCGCCACTTCCCAGCAAATTAGGGACACTGTTGCGCCTGGGGTATCGGCGAGGACCATTCGCAACCGTCTCCATGAAGCTGGGCTACGGTCCCGCACACCGTTAGGCCGTCTTCCGCTCACGCCCCAACATCGTGCAGCCCGCCTCCAGTGGTGTCGCGACAGGCGTGAATGGAGGGACGAATGGAGACGTGTCGTCTTCAGCGATGAGAGTCGCATCTGCCTTGGTGCCAATGATGGTCGTATGCGTGTTTGGTGCTGTGCAGGTGAGCGCCACAATCAGGACTGCATACGACCGAGGCACACAGGGCCAACACCCGGCGTCATGGTGTGGGGAGCGATCTCCTACACTGGCCGTACACCACTGGTGATCGTCGAGGGGACACTGAATAGTGCACGGTACATCCAAACCGTCATCGAACCCATCGTTCTACCATTCCTAGACCGGCAAGGGAACTTGCTGTTCCAACAGGACAATGCACGTCCGTATGTATCCCGTGCCACCCAACGTGCTCTAGAAGGTGTAAGTCAACTACCCTGGCCAGCAAGATCTCCGGATCTGTGGCCCATTGAGCATGTTTGGGACTGGATGAAGCGTCGTCTCACGCGGTCTGCACGTCCAGCACGAACGCTGGTCCAACTGAGGCGCCAGGTGGAAATGGCATGGCAAGCCGTTCCACAGGACTACATCCAGCATCTCTACGATCGTCTCCATGGGAGAATAGCAGCCTGCATTGCTGCGAAAGGTGGATATACACTGTACTAGTGCCGACATTGTGCATGCTCTGTTGCCTGTGTCTATGTGCCTGTGGTTCTGTCAGTGTGATCATGTGATGTATCTGACCCCAGGAATGTGTCAATAAAGTTTCCCCTTCCTGGGACAATGAATTCACGGTGTTCTTATTTCAATTTCCAGGAGTGTATTTGACAAATGTCATGTTAATTGACTGACCATCCTCAGGTTCATAAAAGTATTTGCAGTATCATATTATGTGAAATATAAAAATCATTTCTGTAAATTGATAAAACCATGGATTAGACACTATTAACTTATAATATAAATTATTTATTATAATATAAATAAACTGTGCTAGGTAGTGCACTTGTTAACGCTATAATTGCAATTGCAGTCAATGTTGTGATATGGATCTGTTCACAACATTATCACCAATTACAGTTACAACACGAATGACTGCACTACCTAGCACAGTTTTATACACTGACTATTTAATTTATGTTACAGTATGATTATAGGTTTTATCATCTGACATTAATGGTTTTATATTTTGCCAAACATGATGCAGCAGATATTTTTATGAACCTGAGGATGGTCAGTCAACTGAAACTGATTCTGTAATAAAAACAACTTTTTCAGCAACTCAGGGTGGTAACATGGCATTTTTCAAATTGAAAATACTTTTGGGACCAAGGCTGTTGATTCAAAGCCACTATACCAGAAAATTATTTATTGAGTTAATTACAATGTATATTATTTGGATGTGTTTTTAGTTCACAGATTCATACAAATGTTTTGTATGTTATGTGTAAGCCCTCCATCAAAGACTCACATATTCGAAAGTTGCCCGAGTAAGGTACAAAATTCTTTACTGCACCTGAAGATAACATTCTGAGCCACCGCGTTACCACAGACAAAACCACAGTACGGTTTCACGGATGCATCACCTTCAAAAAGTACAATCCATAAAAACCAGCAAAATAGGGTGTGTGTATTTATGTTCTAGCTAACTTGACTCAGGTAATGCACTATTACAGCAGCCCTACCACCAGTGTGCTGATTAGACCAGACCTTTAATTGACAACACAAATAATTTTTAATTTGTCCAATGAATTAATGTAGAATTCATATGGCTCATGTTTACACATGTTCATAGATAGGTTCTATACGTGTAATATTCTACATATTAGTACAGCAAAATATGAAACCGGTGCTGACGCTGAGCACTTGCCACAATGTCGATAAACAAAAAGCAGATCACAAAGAGCAACTACTATGTAACAGCTAAGGATTGGTCTAAAAATCGCTGAAACAGTACAGAAAAGCATTCTTCTGATTCCTTGAGGTGCCTGTGGTAAACAATTTTAGACTGTATTAAAAAAAAAAAAAAAAAAAAAAAAAAAAAAAAAAAAAAAACAAGGTAGTTAAAATAGTGTTCACACCTTCAGCACAGGAATAAAATTAACTGAGATACTTGTTCCCAAAGTTGAAAGGAGCATGCCAGAACTAAAAGTCATCTATCATTTACAGACACTGAAGAATGACTAAAGCTGGAAACACTTTGTTACTGATTCCCTAACAAGAAGAGAGAATACTGTGTTGAATGAAGTGATTGCATGGCACCAAGCGGATCAGGTGAAAAACTTTGTTTTACTGCAAGACACACACACACAAAATCCAGAACTTCATCCTAACAGTTTTTGAGATGTATCATACTTTGCAGGAACATACTAATGATGAATCTTGATCAATATTGTATTTTTTTTTTTAAATCATGAATCAAGTTTGTTAGTGTGCATATGTGTGCATGTGGATGGCTTTGTTTCATATGGACTGCTGGGTGCCACCAGGAGCAAAACAACAGGTTAGTAAAGAATTAACACACTTAAATTTGCACACACAACTGACTTTTTTTATAAATTTAATAAAGAGTCAGCTACCTGTACCAAGTATTGTATCAATTCTACAATGATCTACAAAACTGATTTTGCAGGTAGTTAAGAATAAAACAACACGCTAAATCATGTGACAAATGCTGCAGTGTTTCTTTTTCCCCCCGAGCTGTATTTATATGGTGGGTGAATAATAGAACTGCAATTAAGTTAAAATTAGTATCCATTTCCCAAACTTTATGTAATGATGATGCTTAAGAACAATATTAACATTTTTGTCATAGTAGAGATCAGTACCAAGTTAACAGTGACATGATCAAACGCAGATACAGCTGAATCATTGCAAATTGAAACAATGAATAATCATGACCAAAATAACGTAAATAGCAATGTATACTCAAACTAAGACCTCGAAAGATCATTACACATCTATCTAATTGACATCAATCTTCTTGTTAACATTTGAATAGAAAGTTAGGAATGAACTGGATATGTTTTTTTATACCAAGAAGCACGAGTAAACAAAGAATAAAACAGTTAAACCTGGCTGGGATATAACAGCAATTAGCATTAATTGAACCAACTGAAGTCACCACACTTTAGACTGGATGTAAGAAAAAAGTATATCCTACCATTATTAACTAATTTTAGATTAATAATTTAGATTTCCTTACGTTAACTGCTTCAAAAAGCAATTCAAATAAATGTTGATTAACATGGGCAAATTTAATAGTATGAAAAAAAGTTCTGATAGTTTTATTCCTCCACAACCTTAACAACTTTGGTTCACCTGGTCCTACTCAACCCACCAAGCCACCTTCCAAGATGTTGACCTCCACCTCAAAGATAGCTACATCAGTACCTCCATCCATATAAAGTGTACTAACCACCAGCAATACCTCAACTTCGACAGCTGCCAGCCATTCCATACCAAAAAATCCCTTCCGTACAGCCTAGCCACCCGTGGTCGTCGCATCTGCAGTGATGACTAGTCCCTCTCGAAATATACCAAAGGTCTCACTGAAGCCTTCACTGACCATAATTATCCTCCCAACCCTGTACAAAAACAAATCTCCCTTGCCTTCTTTCCAGTCTCCCACCACCTCCCAAGCCACAGAGGAGCATCCTCCTCAGAACACATTACCACCTAGGACTGGAGCAACTGAATTACTTTCTCCGCCAGCATTTGATTACCTCTCGTCTTGTCCTGAAATGAGAAATGTCCTGCTCACTATCCTTCCCACCCTTCCCACAGTGGTTTTCTGCCGTCCACCAAACCTACACAATATACACATCCATCCTTACACAACCCTTGCTCCCAATCCCTTACCTCATTGCTCATACCTCTGTAATAGACCTAGATGTAAGACCTGTCCCATACATCCTTCCACCACCATCTACTCCAGTCCGGTCACTATAATCAACTATCCCAACAAAGGCAGGACTACCTGTGAAACCAGTCACATAGTTTACAAGCTAGGCTGCAATCACAGTGCTGCATTCTATGTAGGCATGACAACCAACAAGCTGTTTATCCATATGAATGGCCACCGACAAACTGTGGCCAAGAAACAATTGGACCACTCTGTTTTTGAACACACTGTCAAACGAAATATCCTTCATTTCAACCTGTGCCATATGGATCCTTCCCACCAACACCAGCTTTTCTGAACTGTGCAGGTGGGTACTTTCCCTGTGATACATCCTACATTCCCATAACCCTCCAGGCCTCAACCTTTGTTAGTCACTGTCCTCACCCATCCAGCCCCTTCCCTGTTCCCATTCCACCACTACACAGTCGCCATTCCACCACCATACCCAGTATTTTCATTTCTCTCCTTTTCCATTACTTCCTCCCCCCTCCCCCACCCCCACACAGCTCTCATATAACCTGCAGCACTTCACTGTCCACTGTATTTTTGTTGTGCCTATCTGCGACTGAACATCTCCGCTATATGTTAGTACTATCCTTTGCCATTCAAAGTGTGCACACAAAGAAATAATATTAGAAATACATCAGAAAACTGATTTCAGCAACAACACATCGAAAACTAACAGGTTGCATAATTTCCTCATAAAATTACCTTAAGATTGATGGTAACTGGTTTTGACAAATTAGGGTCATCAGTTTTTTCCAGAATGTGTTCAATACGCAAAAGCAGTGCTGTACCCTTCCACTGTTCCAGTGTAAGTATTTGCACGTTCAGTGGCAAGCCCTTCTTCAGTCCAGAATACTGAAACAGATTTAAGGATGATAATGATTAAAAATGTAAACGTACATTAGCCTTATGTCACAGTTGTTTCCACAGTAACAGTCATTAGGGTGTGACCTCATTCAAAGGTACTCTAGGCCCCAGGCTCACTTTGGGCCAACTTGCCATCCTCGAACCGCATTTGGACATCATGACATTGTACAGGCATAGATTGTTCTGCTGTTGTTGCTATGCTAAAACCTAAAATATCTGATTTTTTAAGAAGTTAAAGAAATTTAACACCTTAATGTAAAATCCTGCGTTATCTTGTTTTTAGTTACTTCAACAGAAATTTAAAATCCAATAAATACTTGTGCAACTTGAAAAGAGACCTTTGAAAAACTAAAACTCCGCTTATATCCACTTCAGCACTAACAGTCACTACAGAACATCTGGTACTACATTTGTATCCTGACTGTCATGTTTTGGTTGAGGTGGTTGCCACCAGAAACTGACATTGGTGACAGTTCATCAGTTGAGCAACAAGTGCTCGTCAGTGTTACAAGATAAATACATCCACTGTGCTTGAACCAGCTCTCAAGGAGTTATATTCACAGGAAATCTTTGTGAAATACATGGATAGGCTATGTTGAAACTAAAAAATAACTTCAAGTTTCATGATATTTTAGTCAAAGTCCAGTGTATGAGTATACTCGGGATTTTATTATTTGTGATCTTCAAAATTTTTTAATTCATTATTTTGAGCTTCAAGAGCCTTCTTTGTATGTCCCAGAAGTAGACAACATTGCATCAGAACTACCAATAGCACTGGGAGAGCCAGCCACAACAAAAATCTTCCGTCTGGTGTGCAAGTTTTATGAGACATGCAAAGCAGCCTCAGTTATCAAAAAGAATGTAATAACTGGGTAGTTACATGAGTAACTGAATGACTCTCAGTGATTGTTTTTGCTCTTTAAGCATCGAAAAGACCAAGAGTCATGCTAAAAGACAAAAAATTTAATACTGTATTTTCTACATAAGCAAAGGAACAAAATTTATTTAATAGTTTAAGTTTCATTCATATAATGACACCTAATGCAACAACAAACTTTTTGGTAACAGAATGACATAATAAAGACATTAATATTGTTCTCATTTATAATGCAACAATAATTCACCTCACCCATTCCCCACAAGAAACACCAAAATTTTATTGTGAAAAGGAATAAATGGGAAACAAGATGGTATAGAAGATAAATGCATTAAACTAATATTTTACTAACAAAAGAATTGCTGGTAACAGAATGACACTTACTAGTATTGGAATGACACTTTCACTTGAATATTATCAGTTTTATTATGCACTGCTGATTGGGTAGGGAAAATGGTACTTAGTGCAGCTACTTTCTCTACAATTTGGTCTTTTTCTCTTCCTTTGAGGGAAATGTAAATATCTTTTCATTTGCATCATTCTTTCTAAGATATTAAATTTCGTAACTATCTTAAACATAAATCAGCAACCCCACAAAAAATCTTTATCTGTTTTTTCCAGCAGAGGAAACCAGAGCAAAATCCCCTTGATGCAAGGCCGTCGGATTGATCAGATCCTGTGAATTTTCTTTGGCTGAAGATCGCTTTAGAAATTGTGCACAAACCTCTGGGGAGATAGCAAGTAATGCTGGTACTCAATAGTATATGGAGCGAAAGGTGTAACAGCACAGATGGTTTCGGTCTGCTCTACTGGAACTATTCCAATTCACATTTGATCCAATTCCTCCTTATTCTCTGCAATTTGCAAGGTAAAGATATAAAAAATGTTTATGCCTTGACATCTTTCACATGCAATTTTTGCAAAGTCCTCAGCACCAGGTAATATGTGTTTCCCAACTTTGCAGATATTCCCGACTGCACACTATCTTGACTGTCATGTTATGGTTGAGATGGTTGCCACTAGAAATTGTCTTTACTGTGTGCAGCTTTGGACACTCTACAACAAAAATCAGACACCTTTGCCGTGTGATGTGGCACAGAAGTCTCATGAAATATTTATTCCATAGCATTCTCTGAAAAATGTCAAGTTGGCAAACAAGAAATGCTTCTTAAATTGACTGGCTGCACCATTACTCATGAATGTGACAGATTCTACCTCTGGGTTCGTGGATATAATGTGCTCAACAATCTTACTTAGGAAAGCATGCACTGAATATTTATTATGATCAAGTTCATCCCTAACAATAGTACAAGAATATCCATTTTTTTGTGAGTCCAAAACACATGCTGTAAACAAAATGATTTGTGGTTTTGACCAATGGGTGCTCTGGACTCTGCAGTTGAACAGTATAATTTTCTGCGAAATCTACTTGCACCAGGATGCCCTTGTTTGCAGAATTTTTTTTTGTTTTCAAAAAAATTTTGATTGTTGTCTTTTAATTAATGTATGTTGTAAGAATTGGGGTAGCATGTTTCAAAGAGCACCAAGATTCTGACCTGCAGTACCATGAATCTCTTTCAGAGTGAATCACTGGTTCACTGTTAAAAATCATAGAGGGAGACCAACAGATGAATACACTAAGCAGATTCAGAAGGATGTAGGTTGCAGTAGTTATTTGAAGATGAAGAGGCTTGCACAGGATACAGTAGCATTGGGAGCTGCAGCAAATCAGTCTTTGAACTGAAGACCATAACAACAACATGCAAAATTTGGAAAAAAAGAAGAAAAAAAAAGAAGTTACATTTAAAGGTTAAAAATTTAATTGCACCATTTCTGTTGTTGTCTCCAACAGCAGGAGAACAACTGTTGTACAGAAAATTATGGTAAAAACACAGTCTAATTTACAAAACATGTCCCTAAGGAATAAAAACAGTGACTACCTCAAACTGGTTATGATGTTCATGGCAATGGTTTTTTTTTTTTAAACAATATAAAGATCATGGTCCTGTCCCCTTATATCAATGAATATCAGTGACACACATAGTATTGCAGTTATTTTTTATGCTTCCCCTTTCCCATTTTTCCTCCTCATTATCAAAACTAACCATAATGTTAGGATGAGTATTAACTATAAAGAAAGTCAACAAGCTGAAGAAATGAAATTTAGATAGTAGAAATTACTGTCCAATATTTATAATTGGTTATAAATCAATCCTAATCTTTAAATGTTAAAACAGATGTTCAAATGTAAATAAGGTAGATGTACCTCCATCTTGTATGTCTCTCGCCACTGCTCAAAACAAATATCATCTGCTGGAGCAAGGAATATCCAGGGAGCTAACACTTTCTGTTGGATTAGCATTCGCTCTTGAGCAGCCAAAGAAATGTTCTTAAATGTCTTTATGGCACCTCCTACAATGTAGTGTTGTCCTCTTGCAATGAGGCCTTTGCCATATGCAGTTTCATTCAGTGCTTCACCCACACCAAATGCATCATCGTGGAGTAGTCGACGATGCACCTAATGGAAAGAAAAATAGCAAAGTTATTCTTCCATGAGTTGAAACCTATTGTATTACAGTCAGAATATGAAAATGGTTTACCACAACATTTTCAATATTATGTTTTTCTGCTGATATTATTATCAAGTTCAATTACACTTACAAAATTTTAGCTTTAACCTGTTAGAGATTATAATCTTACACACAAAAAAATACATGAATAAAGAGAAAAAATACTGCATTTTCCCTACACAAACATAAAAATCTTTACTATTTTCAATATTATGAATAGGATAGTAGTCAGTATCAGTAAAATGAAAATGCCTGTACACTGAGAGGACAGTCTGTATATGTGCGGATGGATATGTGTGCGTGTGTGCATTTTCCCTACACAAACATAAAAATCTTTCCTTTTTCCAATATTATGAATAGGATAGTAGTCAATATCAATAAAATGAAAAAGCCTGTACACTGAAAGGACAGTCTGTATATGTGCGGATGGATAGGTGTGTGTGTGTGCGCGAGTGTATACCTGTAATTTTTTCCCCCCTAAGGTAAGTCTTCCTGCTCCCGGGATTGGAATGACTCCTTACCCTCTCCGTTAAAATCCACATCCTTTCGTCTTTCCCTCTCCTTCCCTCTTTCCTGATGAAACAACCTTGGGTTGCGAAAGCTTGAAATTTGTGTGTGTGTTTTTTATTGTCTCACACACACGACTGCAGTCTCGGGCAACTGTAGTCACAATGAGGGCAAGAGCACCAATGCATGGTAGGAGTGGCAACTGGGTGGTGGTAAAGGGGAGGCTGGGGCATGGAGAAGGATAATAGGGTAAGGGTGGTAGACAGTGCAGTGCTGCTGGGGAGCACGCAGGGATGAGGCGGATAGAGGGTAGGGCAGCTATGTGCAGTCAGGAGGTTAGATGGCGGGCAGGGGAAGGGTGGGGTAGCAGAAAAGGAGAGAAGTAAAAATACTGGTGCAATGGTGGAATGCGGGCCAGATAGTGCTGGAATGGGAACAGAGATGCTGGATGGGTGAGGACAATGACTAATGAAGGTTGAGGCCAGTAGGGTTACGGGAACACAGGATATACTGCAGGGAAAATTCCCACCTGCGTAATTCAGAAAAGCTGGTGTTGTTGGGACCGAAACATATAGCACAGGCTGTGAAGCAGTCATTGAAATGAAGGATGTCATGTTTGGCAGTATGCTCAGCAACAAGGTGGTCCACTTATTTCTTGGCCACAGTTTGTCAGTGGCCATTTATGTGGTTGTCATGTCCACATAGAATGCAGCATAGTGGTTGTAGCTTAGCTTGCTGATCACATGCGTAGTTTCACAGGTAGCCCTGCCTTTGTTGGGATAGGTGATGCTTGTGACCGGATTGGAGTAGGTGGTGGTGTGAGGATGTGTGGGGCTGGTCTTACATACAGGTCTATATACACATCCATCCCTACACAACTCCTGCTTCCAACCCCATATACCTCATGGCTTATACACCTGTAATAGACCTAGATGTAAGACCTGTCCCATACATCCTCCCACACTATCTACTCCCGTCCAGTCACAAACATCACCTATCCCATCAAAGGCAGGGCTACCTGTGCAACCAGTCATGTGATCTACAAGCTAAACTGCAACAACTGTGTTGCATTTTATGTGAGCATGACAACCAACAAGCTGTCTGTCCATATGGATGGCCACTGACAAACTGTGGCCCAAGAAACAAGTGGACCACCCTGTTGCTGAGCACGCTGCCAAACATGACATCCTTCAAAGTATTGTTACATTCCATCCTGGATTTTCCATTGTTTCATTTCTTGTGAGAAAGATATAACACTGGAGGTCATTTTAATTATTCAAAATATTTATATACCAAAGCAGAGTAGTCTAATCATTCTTCACCTCATCTTAACTTTTATGGACATCAAGCTGTTATACTTCACACATTATTAACTTTTTAGGAATAAATCATATTACCATTAGTTCTATCTCTCCATCCTTTATACTAGATCCTCCTTGAGCTCTGTCAGGTATGACTGCCAACTCTGTATCCTTGTCCCGTATGAGAATTCTTGTTGTCACAGGGTAGTAATTTCCTGCAATTGGTTCAGCATTGCTGAGATTCTAAGTGGGTCGATAATTACGCTTACGCCATAGGAGTTCTTTGCCATTTGAGTCAGTATAAAATACGCCCCGATTTTGAATTGAGGAACTAAACTTCGTAATTACTTCTTTGCCAATATTATCCCTGAAATTAAGGTAAGTGCTACTTAACATTTTATGCACATGAGCAATTTTACTTCCTACAGGATATAAAAACGATTAAAGCATGGTAGGTACAAAAATTTAACTGAGTATAAAAAGAGTTTAATGATTTTCTATGCAGATTAAAGGTATACAGAGTGTCTCAGCTTGCACAGATATTCAAATAGTTTTCATTATTTAAAGAGAAAAACAACCACAGTCTAAACACTCTACGTAGGGCTACCAACAATTTTTGGATGTGGAAAAGGAGGTAAAAGTTACAAATTTGACAAAAAGTGACTAAAAGTGGCCAACTTTATTAAGGATGTGTCAACATCTATTTCAAAAACAACATTATTGATTTAAACAACATACTCTACCAAAAAGGACACTTAAAAACAAAATTAACTGTTTGCATATAAGTAAAAAATAATTTCATTAACCTTTATTCTAATGTCTGTCAAAATTGACTTGCTTCAAATGTGTTTTACCTTTTTATTCTTGTTTAAAGAGAAAAAAATTCAATATACCACATAGATACTGATAGGAAATGAATGATTTTGGACATTATTTGGCCACTGATTCCTGTAATTAGATAATTTGTCTACAGTTTACAAACTTTCTAACATTACTAATAAATATGATAATGCATGTATTGAAAGTAAGATAAGATTAAAAAATTAGCATGTAACTGCACAGAAAATTACATTGGAGTAATTAACACTTAATTCTTTGAATTTTTGTTAAAAATGGTGACATACAAACGTTTTTACTTTCATCACTTTTACACTAGAGAGCATCTTTAATCTTGTTTCCGATTCTGAACTACTTCCTGGACCTGCAGAGCACCTGTCAGCATAGCCTGGGAAAGTCTTGCCTTCTAAAAGTCTTTCTTATGTACGGCAACTATAAGTCTCATTAGTTTCATTGGCCAACTTATTAGGTGCCATAACTCTTTTCTATTAATGCCTTTTTGTTTTTGTTTAAGTATTTCTTCCAGTGATGAAATCCCCTTTTTCTCAGATGTAAGTTTTTGATGACTTCTTGCTGACCAACTCATCGTTCCTCTTCATAGTTTTGTCTTTTCTTTTCTTCCTTCTTTCTTCTTCTGGACAGTTGTGGCATTTCTAATAACAGTGCACCAAAGAAAGCAAGAATATCTGTAAGATATCTTGTTGATGCAGAAAACCTTTCAATCTCAGCATTCCTGCGAGACAGAGCCAAAGCTGCTTTCACCACATTACATGACTGTGGACATTTTGATTCTCCTGTCATACTTTTCCCACCGATAAACTGGTTCCAATAACTGTCAATTGCAGTTTGTGTTGTATTTGAATTTTTTCTGGTTTCCAACAGGAGAAGTTTCCATTCACCTACTGGCTGACCACAATCAATATCCAGCAGTAATGCTTTTGCAGTACTTCCAAAATCATTGAAACTTTCTGGTCATGTTCTGTTACATGGTTGAAGAGACTGGAACTGCTCCACATTCCTTGAACCTGCTGTGTTGTCTTTAAGATGAACATATTTACATGCATCAGTACAATATTTCTTAACAAGCATCTAGGACTGAAGCCCATCCTTTTCAAATAGCTTATGGTGAACTGCTGTAACAAAATCATCACAAAACAGTCTTGTTGAGGCAGAAAATTGGAGTCTTGTGAAATATCATCTGACATTTCACAAGTCTTCAATGCTAATGATTCACAATGTCTTCCTAGCAACACTTTAACAAGTCTCTTTATTTCACTGTGAAGCAAATGTATCAATGGCTCCTATTTCCGAAATGCTCCAGTGAACTGGGTAAAAATGTGTGCATTGTATTTGAGGAGAATACTACAAGCCTACATCATTAAGCATATTTTTTCTTACAAGATAAACTTGTTCGTTAAGCAGTCTCATTACTTTATTAACATTGGGGCTATCACTCCCAGATATTAAGAGTTTGAAAAATGTCAATAAATAATGGCTCACAATTTTGTTCTGAGATGCTGACCAATAATGAACCACCATTTCTAACTTCTCTGTACCAGCATTCTTTGTTGTTTCACCAAAAAACAGTGATTAATACACATTATTAATGTCATTCAGCAGCTGCTCCTTAAAATACGATTCTAGGGCTTTAGTCAGAATGTGCTAGAATTTAGTTCTATTCAAACTGAGGCCTTGTGGAACAGTTTCAGGAAACAGACTCAAGAAGATCACAAATGCCTTGACAGGCAGCAGCTCAAAATTTAAACAAAAGCTTTTTAAACACATACAGTATTAGTACAGCAATACTGATGCTGTCTTTGACATTATGTAACTTTGCTGTTTCAAAAGACTGCGATGAACCGCCACTTTTCACAGAGGTTGCTGAGCTCCACAATGCAGATTTAATATGGAAGCTGTGGTGGTGCCATTTTTATACAAAATAACTGTTTGTGTCTCGATGTCACTGCATTTTGGTTCAGAGCCTGAAAGCCTTTCTTTTCCACATTTAAGACAGTATCACACATTACACAAAGCACTTCATGATCACTGTGCTTTTTTATTTATTTTATTTGCTCATTCAGACAACTTGGCTCCTGTTCCAGGTGGAACCAGTCACTTCTCACAGAACATCGGCCCACTGTCCCGAGATCTTGCTAGATTACCAGATTCAAATTTGTACAAACACTTTTCCAGTAAATCTCTCTCTCTCTCTCTCTCTCACACACACACACACACCAAGTCATTGAAATCACCTCAGAAGGCAGTAAAAAACATGTTTTGATGTGAGCATAAAAACTGTGATATTTTAACACAGAAACTATTTCAGAAATATTGGTATGATTTGTGTAGTTAAAACCCATAACCAGATTTAAGGAAGCATACAAATGTTAATTGGAAATTCAAATACATTGAATTTAAACAATGTATAGTCTGACATCGTAATTTTTGGAACTTATATAAGCTGCAGTGATGGTAACCAAAGTCGACTAATATTGCTTCAGTTTCTGGGTCAGTCGCACATCCATTTTTAAGCACTGACCCCATGTCAGGTTTATCTGTATTCTGATGCAATAACATATTTTAAAAGTATTTTGCATGTTTTGACTACATTATTTTCTAGTGAACTTGGCACAAATTTCCTGAAATTATTTACAACTGAACCCAGATGATATTTTTATGTGGAATATCTAATAATAATAATAATAAAAGGAAGAGTGACACATGTCAATCATCTCTAAAAGAGTTAGCAAGTTTCGTAATTGAAATATAGCCATTAAAGCTGGTTTTGTTTTAAGGTGACAAACTTGATCTGTTAGTAACACTGCAATGTATCTGCATAAACAGGTCAAAAGGTGGTCAAATACAAACTGTCTGTAGATAGTAACATGCAGATAAGTATGAAGGATCTTGTTAATGACAATGAACCCCTTGAGTGTAAGGTTGCAAAAGGCCAATGATGTTAAAGAAGGCATTCAATGGCCCACACATTGTCTGACTTGAAAACTACAATATTGGCTGCTAATGGCAACAGAGGGTGCGACTGGAGGTATGTAATGGTGAGCACAGCACGAGGCTATAAAGCGTAGTTGAAATGCTTAGTCGACAAGTAACTGACAACGGTACTACAGTGTAAGTGGTGCTGATACAAAGCAGAGCAATGACAATGACAAATGTTGCATTATATGTACCACAACAGTTGTTAAAGTTGACATTTTGTCAGAATGGAACCCAAGGAATTTCGCACAGTGAGGAAGAAGTTGCATATAAGATATTAGAGTTTCAGCAGTTTGAGTCAGTGGAATGTGTGGTGTCATATGTTCAACCTTGCGGGCAATTGCTTGAAGAGCACAGTGATCACCACCTGTGTTTAGCAAGCGAGTGATGCAGAAACATGTGTCAAGCCATGCAGTTCATTATCTTTCTTGGACACGGAGCCACAAAGACCATCTCTAGTTAAATGTAGTAAAGGATAATCACTGGCCATGGAGTAAGCACTAAACATAATTATGTACACGGAAAATCATCCACAGCGTAGCAGAAAAACAATTATGAACAGATTTCAAATAAGTCTGCAGCAGTATGACCATGGAGTGCATAAGAAAAATTGTTGATATTCAAGGGACAACAAGGCACACTTACGAAAATTGGAGTTTCCATGTTTCAAGGATGCTCGATACAATTTATAGAATGTGCATCACTGTGACTTATGATGTTATGCGCATCCAATTGCACACAACATAGATTACAGTGATTTCAAGGGAAGCAGTGGACAGCTGCAGAACTTCAAACAGTGCAACAGAATTGGAAAATGTAAGATAACAAAATTTTAAACAAATCAACAACTTGACGATACACAGTAAACTGGGGAATCAGACCGAAAGTTTGGAGACAAGAGAAACAAACTTATCCCATCATTCAGTAATGAATTTGTTTTCAAATCCGATCAATTGAGATTTGAAGAGGGAATGCATTTGAAAGTAATCCAGGAAATTCATGGCACTAAAAGAGTTGCATCAAGATCAACTAACATCAATGCCTTAATACATTTTTATACAGTTATGTTGGCTGTTAATCTGGATGGTAGACTTGCTGGAAAGTTATTTATTGTGCTGGGAGAAGTTAGAGGTGCTCTGCCTCCTATGATTCTTTCTCACGTGCATGATATTGCAAGGGTAGTAGAAAATATTTATGTGAGTGGGAAAATGGGTGTAAGAGAACTACAATTATGGTATGAGTACTGCTTTTGTCCAACAGCTGTTCAAAATAACTTGCTTTTCCTTGATTCCTGGCCTGGATACAAAATCTTACTCCTTTAGAGCAAACTATCCCTCCTGAAAAGTGTGTGACATTGCAATTCGTGCCACCTGGAACCAATGGACAAATTCAGTCTCTGGCTGTTGGTTTTTTCCAAAGCTAAAACACATTATTGTATTGTCTGCACCTGCACCTTAAAGCCAGTTTCATGACACACTCCATGACAAACTGTTTTGCATTCGATTGCATGTCATCAAATTCCACCAGTTCTCATCATCCCATTACACCAATACGATTCTATAAGCATTCTTTGAGACTGGATAACCTACCTGAACATCCTACACAGTTTGTAACTCCCATAGAGTAGGCCTTTGAACCAGCAAACCTGCACTCGAGGGGTTCCTTGCAAGATAGATTGTGATGAATAAACAGTCAAGAAATTTTAGAAAAATATTACAAGAAGACAAAGAGGTGGTCTCAGAAGATTGCACTGCAATCACTGGCACAATTGTTGGAAAAATGGCAATATTTTCTGTATGTTTTCTTTGGTTGGCAACCATAAAAAGCAGCAGAATGTGAGCTGTCAAGAGTGTGTGCTGTCTACATATGTGGCATGCACATCTGAAGAAGACAATAAAAACTCATGCAGTTTAATGAGTGTGTTTTGTAATATTCAGATAAAGTGAAAACAAAAGAGTAAAATGCAATAACAATATCTTGAAAGGTACCCTGGCACATGTAGTTAAAATAATGAAGCCCATGGTGTGCTGCATTTAATGGTCCCTGTTGATATTAACTGGTGTTTCTAGTTTGATTTAAATGAAACCTGTTACAGTACTTAATAGCAAGGAATATCATTTTCAAGCCTAATGAAATTCAGTGAGCAACATTCATTTACAAAATCAATACATCACCACGACTTTGATTTGTTGAGGATTGAAGATTATAATTAACTGCCCCCCCAGAACAGAAACAAGACCTGGAAACCAGAAAAAGTTTAGGTTGAACTCTCACTTTTCCAGAGATTTAGCCTTAAGTGACTACAAAATTACTCCATGTCATTAGCAGGTTTCTATGTTGCTAATATCTCCAGTCTCAAAACTGGTGCGTTGCAAGTGCCTTAACACCAATAATATTTTGAAATAATTTATTACTTTTAAATTTTTTAAATATAACACTCGTGCAGAAAAATAACTCATGTTGACTGAAGTAAGGAGGGTACAAATGAGAAAGAAAAGCCTTCCTGAAAAAGAGAAATATGTTAACATCAAACAGAAAATTTAAATGTTAGGAAGTCTTTTCTCAAAGTACTTGTCTGGAGTGTAAAACTACTGTGGCTGCTAAACAGTACAAACAATAAGAGAAAAGAAGGTTCTGAAATGTGGTGTTACAGAAGAACACTGAAGATTAGACACGTAGACTGAGTAACTGAAGGGGAGGTACCACATCAAATTGGAAAGAAAATAACTCTATGACCCAAGTTCAACTGAAGAAACCATATATTGATAAGACACAGCCTGGGGCATAAATGAATACTTAATTTTTTTTTTTGTAATGAAGGGAGTTTGGACTGTGGGGGCAGGTTAAAAATTGTAGGTGAAATGTGTGAGATTTGGGGGGCAGGGGGTGCAGAGCATGAAAATTGTATGAAAAGCTCAAGTGGATGTAGGACATGGTAGTTATGCAAATATGAGAAGATATGCTCAGGATAGATTAGTGATGAGAGTTGCTTCAAACAATTCGTCAAACTGATGATTCCAACAGCATTGCTTATGTATCTAGTGACTCCTTTCACTGTTGCTGACATGAACCCAAATCAACACCAACCCTCAAATTCTCAAACTTAACCCCCCCCCCCCCCCCCCCCCCGTTTTTTCTGCCACATAGGCAGATTCAGCATTGTTATTAAATGTGGCATGGTTAATTTAAGGGCTGGCAAAGGCCGTTCTGTTATCACAGGGACACAACCATATCTACCCCAACAGTCTGTGGTAGTGTTAGTTGTGAAAGTGAGTGAAAGTTTTCTATAAATTGTGAAGCGTGTAACTGAGGTGGGACTTGGGTACCAGCCCAGTAATTACTTAGTGGGATGTGGGAAACTGCCTAAAAACCACATCCAGGCTGGCTGGCACACCAATCCTTGTTGTTAATCCATCAGGCACACCAGAAGTGGTGCTTCAACATGCACAAGAGTCCAGGAGTGTTTCGAATTCTAAAACCTCTGCAGCCTGGTTTCAGGGAAAATCTTATTACCCTTTTGAGTAAACCACCAGTTCTCTGTGTAACCTAATGGTAATGTATTTCACTTCAGGTTAGAAAAATGCACATAATACAGAAATAAATAACAGTTTAAAATTTCTTCTGTGAATGTAAATCTGTTACTTTACTTCATGCAATGTTACTGGTAAGTAAATCACGAAACATTGTTTAATATTATGTACAAGTAGTTCGTTTTATATATAGCTGCAGTGTTAAGATATATCATATCACCAACAATTCAGTGGCAAACTTTTAACTTCTCAATTTTAATACTGCTAATTTTTAAATGTGATCTATGAATACTACACTTACTCAATTGGTATAGGTCCAACCATCCATTCTAACTCTGCATGGTTCTCTCCTTTGTAAACTCGAACAACTTGGCTAATCCAGTCTGAGAAGACTTGATGAACTTCATCAACAAGTGGACCTTAAGGAACACATACAACAATGACAAATAGATCTGTGCACATTTATATCTTTTTTGGAGTGTTACAATTTTACATATACAATTTGAATGATTAATTTTAGATCACAAATGCAATCAGATTTGTTTAAAACAAAAAAGAAGGGTTGTTTTTTGAACACTGTATTTCTGAATCAGGCAAAAACAAAATGATGAAAAGGATAGTTGCTACTCGCCATTTAGTGAAGATGTCGACTCGCAGATAGGCACAACAAAAGTACTGTCTAACAAAGCTTTGAGCCAAATAGGCCTCCATCAAAATAGACTAACCCCCCCCCCCCCACACACAGTCTCTGGCTGCTGAATCTGGAGACTGTGGTCACATATATGAGTGAGTTGCATTTGTGTGTGTGTGTGTGTGTGTGTGTGTGTGTGTGTGTGTGTGTGTGTGTTCTGATGAAGGCCTGTTTGGCCGAAAGCTTTGTTTGCTATCATTTTCATAAAATATTAAATATGAAGTCAATCAATTTAGGTATATGTTACAATAAAGGACTTCCTGACAAATGGGAAAAAATTAAAGACATGACTAGTTAAGACATAGTTCACTCAGAACTGATCTGACTTAAAAAACACAGAACAGCCAGTGCATCATGGTTACAATGGAGTACTGACTAACTGTGCTGTAGAGGCACTACACAAAATGTGCTACTTCAGTGCAAGTAGTAGACTGCAAGGAAATTAAAATGAAGGTGATTGCGACTGCACAGTCACGAGTAGAGGAAAAGCATTACATGTACTGAGGAAATCTACATCTATACTCCATAATCCACTTTACAGTGTGTGGTGGAGCTCACTTCAGTACCACCATCTTTCCCCCATTTCCTGTTCCATTTGCAAATAGCAAGTGGGAAGACTGACTGTTAGTAAGCTCCTGCAATTAGTTGTAATTCTGATTTAGGACAGTTTCAGTTGATATTCCTTAGTATTTTATGGTAGTTGCTGTTTCCAGTAATTCATCATCAATAGTGTTTTCAACGAGCAGAGGACCTGTCCACCTTCTTATGTGTAACGTGTTCCATTAATTTACATTCAGGGTCACCTGAAAGACACTGCACCAATCAACAATCCCCTGCAGGTCCCCTTGCATTTCACTACCGTCTTCTGTAACCTCACAGAGCCTCCAACACTGTCCTCTAGATTGTTAATGCAAAATGTAAACAATGATGGCCTTGTAACACTCTCTTGGGGTATTGCCGAAATTACCTTTACATCTACCAGTTTTGTTGCATCATGAATGAAGAGCTTTATCTGCAAGGGGTTTCAAAATCAAATCACAAATCTGGTAATGTACTAGGCCAGCAGATATTTGGCTCACTAAACAACAGAAGGTTTTTTTAAAATTCTGCTTAGGGCACTCAACTACTAAGGTTATTAGTGCCCAGTCACAAACGTTAGTACACAAATAGCGTAGAAAAACGCAAGGGGGCAACACCAGAAAGTACTTTAAAAGATGCAGATAAAGAAAATAAAAGGGTTAGATCTCTTTGGACAAGTCTGTTAATGTAATAAAACTAATGACATGAGCAGCTGCTCGAGTGTCATCAGCTAAAAGTTCCTGTAAGGTAGACGGCAGACACAGGACAACACGAGAGTAAATAAAATGGGGACAGGACAATAAAACATGGCGCACCGTCAATGGATGACCACAAAGGCACTGCGGAGGGGGGTCACCGGACAACAAGTAGCAGTGGCTAAATCAGCACTGCCCAATCCGCAGCCTGGCCAAAATGACCTCGTCTCACCGGGAAGGGTGGGAGTAGGTCATCCACGCCATCGGGATTGGTTTGATGGCCCTAAGCTTATTTTCATGGAGAGAGGACCAAGCCTCATGCCACAACGATGAAATGCACTGACAAAGAACCCCACTAACATCAGCTGATGGGACACAAAAGGAAGCTGTCCGAGGCAGGAGGACAGCAGCCTTGGCCACAGCATCATCAGCAGCTTCATTCCCAGGCACACCAAGGTGGCCAGGAATCCACAAAAAAAAAAAGGACACGAGTGCCAGTATCAGCTAGTGAATGAAGGGACCGTTGAATTCGTTGCACGAGAGGGTAGTCCGAATATGGGTCACGGAGACTCTGAATGGCGTTCAAAGAATCAGAGCAGATGGCATAGGGAGAATGATGATGGTGGCGGATATACTGAACAGCCTGATAGACAGCAAAAAGCTCAGCTGTAAAGATTGAACACTGGTTCAAATGGCTCTGAGCACTATGGGACTCAACTATTGAACACTGGTCAAGGAGCCGGTACTGAAAGGTATCATCCCCAACGACGAAGGCACATCCGACGCCAGCAGTAGTCTTAGTGCCTTCTGTGTAAATAAAGACATTATTAGCAAGCCTCGTACGAAGTTCGACAAGCCTCGAGTGGTATATCGAATCCGCAGTCCTTTCCTTTGGGAGCGAGCTGAGTTCAAGGTGAACGTGAACCTGAGCCTGGAGCCAAGGTGGCGTCAGGCTCTCACCCACTCGAAAAGTCGTAGGGAGGGTAAAATCAAGTTGCTGAAGCAGGCAACAAAAGTGAACTCCAGGAGGTAACAGGGCAGATACATACAGCCCGTATTGGCGGTCAAGAGAGTCGTCAGAGAAGGAGAAGTATGACGGGTGGTCGGGCATTGACATCAGTTGGCAGGCGTACCGACAAAGCAACATATCGCGCCGGTAGTTTAGTGGTAATGCGGCAGCTTCGGCATACAGACTCTCAAGAGGGCTGGTGTAGAATGCTCCAGTCGCCAGACGTAACCCCTGATGGTGGATAGAGTTTAGACGGCTTAAGATGGACGGCTGGGCAGAAGAGTAGACAAAGCTCCCATAACCCAGCTTTTATCAGACAATGGACCGATATAAGAGAAGCAGGACCATTCGATCTGCTCCCCATGATGTACCGCTGAGAACACGGAGGACATTTAGGGAATGGGTACAACGAGCAGCCAAGTAAGACACATGTGGAGACCAACATCAAATGTAAGACCTAAAAAATTTTGTTGTCTCCACGAATGGGAGAGCAACAGTACCGAGATCTAAGGATGGTGGAAGAAACTGTTTGTAATGCCAGAAGATCATACAAACTGTTTTCTCACCAAAAAAACGAAACCGTTAGCGACACTCCAGGAATATAGACGGTCTAGACAAAGCTGAAGACAGCGCTCCAGGAGACAGCTGGAAGGCAATCCATTATTGGATTGATAGCTGTGGTAAAAAGGGCCACACTCAAAACAGAGCCCTGGGGCACACCATTCTCCTGGCGAAAGGCATCCGACAAAACAGAACCCACACATACCCTGAACATCCGACCCATTAAAAATGCATTAATAAAAAGAGGGAGGCGACCGCGAAGTCCCCAAGTGTGCATGGTGCGGAGAATGCCCGCCCTCTAACAGGTCTCGTAAGCCTTCTACAAATCGAAGAACACAGCCACCGTCTGGCGCTTACGCAAAAAGTTGTTCATAATGAAGGTCGACAAGGTAACTAGGTGGTCAACAGCAGAGCGGCACCTACAAAAGCCACATTGGACATTGGTAAGGAGGCGTCGAGATTCAAGGAGCCAAACCAATCGAGAATTTACCATGCGCTCCATCACCTTGCAGACACAACTGGTAAGGGAGATGGGGCGATAACTGGAAGGAAGGTGTTGTCCTTTCCTGGTTTGGGTATGGGAACAACAATTGCTTCACGCCAGTGTGTGGGAGCATGACCTTCAGTCCAGATAAGATTATAGGTGCAAAGAAGAAAGCTTTTACCTGCAGGAGAAAGTTTCTTCATCATCTGAATATGGATACCATCAGGCCCTGGAGCAGAGGATCAGGACCGGACGAGTGCACTTTTGAGTTCCCGCACAGTGAAGGTGGCATTGTAACTTTCACGATTCAAAGACTGGAAAGAAGGTGGCCATCCCTCCTCTGCTTGTTTTGGGGGCAGGAAGGCAGGGTGGTAATGGGCAGAGCTCGAGACCTCCGCGAAAAAGCGGCCAAAGCCATTTGAGACATCCTCAGGATCCACAAGGACTTCATTCGCTAGTCAGGGCAGAAATTGGGGAGTGGACCTCGGTGCCAGATAGCCAGCGCAGGCCACCCCAAACAACCGAAGAAGGAATAAAACTGTTGAATGAGCTGGTGAAATCCACCCAGCAAGTCTTTTTGCTTTTTTTGATAACACGATGACATTGTGTACAGAGTCGTTTGTAACCGATACAGTTCGCCATCATAGGGTTGCATTGGAAAGTGCGTACAGTACGTCACTGCCTGCTGTAGTCCACCAGGGGACTAGGACTCGACATGGAGAAGAGGAAGTACAAGGGATGGAATATTCAGCAGCAGTGAGAATAACGTCCATGAGGTATGTGACCTGACTATCACAGCTGGAGAAGTTTTGATCATAGAAGGTCGCCAGGGAGGTGAAAAGCCCCCAGTCGACTTTGGAGATGTTCCAGCTAATGGAATGTGAGAAGGGGTGTGATGCAGGAGATGGATTACGCAGGGGAAATGGTTGCTCGAGTATGTGTCAGACAGAGCATACCACTCGAACCGACGTGCAAGTTGGATAGTGGATATTGAGAGGTCCAAGTGGGAATAGGTATGCGTTGCGTCCGAAAGGAAGGTAGGTGCACCGGTTTTTAACCAGACTAGATTGAAGTGGTTGAAAAGGTCTGCCAAGAGGAGGGAGCTGCTTGGGCAAAATGCTGGAGAGCCCCAAATAGGATAGTGGGCAGTAAAGTCTCGAATCAACAAAAATGGTGTAGGAAGCTGAGCAATCAGGTGTATCATGTCTGCCCTAGTAAAGGCAGACGATGATGGAGTGTAAACAGTACAAATGGAAAATATGAAAGTGGGGACAGTAATTTGGATGGCAACTGCCTGCAGATCTGTGTGCAATGTGATTGGATCTTAGTAGATATCATCCCCAACCAGCAACATGACCCCTCCATGAGCTGGAATACCTGCCACAGGGGGTAGGTCAAAACGCATGGAGGTATAGTGAGCCAGGTCAGATCAATCACATGGGTGTAACTTCGCTTCTTGGGGACCTACGACAAGCAGGCAGTGCATTCGAAGGAGCAATTTTAGTTCCTCTCAGTTGGACCGAATGCCATGAATATTCCATTGAAGAAGTGCCATTAGGAAAATGAAAAGAAAAATAAGAAACAAGAAAGGGTCACCTCTATGGCCGCTGAGGGCCTGGCTTCGAGGTAGCACTGCTGCTGCAATCAATAGGTGGTGAGTCATGGTCTATCAACTCAACAGTTGCGTCTGCCACCTTCCTGAACTGGTCAGGAGGGGCAGCTTCCACCGCCGGTGAAAGGTCAGATGATTGGCTACCAGCGGTGCGGCCTGGCGAAACTGAAGATGGCCGGGGACAGCAACTGCTGGGTGACGCAGGAGAAGAAACTAGCCTCGGCGGAGATGGAGAACTCTTTTTTTTCTATGAGCCTTCTTTGAAGAATTACGTTTTGTCGAAAGAACAGTTGATGGCTGTGAAGTTTGAGTACGCAAGAAATCTTCGTGTCTTGGTTCTTTTTTGAAGGTCTGAGCATCTGATTTAGAGGTCCTCGTCTTAGCAGTAGCAGATGATGATGTTTGAGCCTTAGGGTTGGTGGGAGGAAGAGGAGATGTTGATCGGGTGATCTTAGCACTGGCCGATCTGACGACCGAATCGTTAAATGTTAGATCGCATGTCTGTGTAGCGACCTCCCTGGTAGGCGGAAGAGAGGCCAGAAGCACAGTGGGCTTTCTGCTATTGAATAACTTGCAAGCAGCTGAGGTCGACACCTTCTCTTTCACTCGAATTTCCTGTATACTTTTCTCATCTTTGTAGATAGGGCAGTCGCGAGAGGAGGCAGCAGGGTCGCCCATACAATTGATGCAACGAAGGGATGGAGGTGGACAGTCACCCTCATGGGCGTCCCTGCCACAGGTAACGCATTTAGCTGCACTTGAACAAGACTGCCGTGTACGGTTAAACCGCTGACATTGTTAACACCTTGTAGGGCTCGGTACATAAGGCCGAACAGAAATGATCTCATAACCCGCGTTAATTCGTGAAGGCAATTGCACATTGTCGAATGTCAGGAATATCATTTGGGTCAGTATGAGGTCCTTGTCGATCCTTTTCATGACCCGATGGACAGCCGTCGTTTCCTGATCAGAGAGGAGACAGAATCTCCTCATCAGTTAGTCCGTCGAGTGACCTGGTATACACCACGCCATGCGATGAATTCAAGGTGTGGTGGGCCTCCACCCGTACAGGAAATGTGTGTAAGAGAGTGGCTCGAAGTAATTTTTGGACCTGGAAGGCGCTCTCTGTCTCCAACAGCAAGGTACCATTGCGCAACCGAGTACAAGATTTCACTGGTCCTGCAATCGCATCCACACCCTTCTGAATGACGAAAGGGTTGGCTGTTGAGAAATCGTGACCGTCAGATCTTGTGACAACAAGAAATGTTGGTGCTGGTGGTAGAATTTTTGGAACAGGAGTTTCATCTAGCTTTCTTTTTTGAGCAGAAGACAGGGAAGAAGAAGAGAAATCCATTGCGTACGAATCCCCCATGACTGCCAGCGTCTCCGATGGCGCGCTCCTTCTTTGTGGGGGCCCTCTCAGAGTGCACTCCCACCTTAGGTGATTGTTCACATCTCAGGTCACACCTCCCGAGAAACGGGCAGAGGGACCAATCGGCACTTTGGAAGGTAACAGCTCAGGCAATCATCCCTCCCTGGGCCTAGCCTTTACCAGGGGTATGTGCATGCCTTACTTGTCTACCCAGGGCGGGGAATTATGTGTTACCCCATCACTGGCTATGCATTGTGAATGCGTGGATCGGCCTTCAGACATGCACAGGTAGGAAAGAACAGAGGAAACAGAGAGAGGGATAGAGGGATAGAAGAAAGAATCTCAAACGCCAAAGCGGAGAATAAGACACGGAAAAGAAGACAAGGAGAATAGGGCAAGGAGAATGAGGCAGAGATAGAAGTAAGGAGAAGAGTGAATGTAGGGAAAGACAAGTAGAAGAAGAAAGCATGAGGATAGAGAAAAACAAAGGAAACAGGATGCGGGAGTTTTCAAACGTCCGTCTCCAGACGAAGGCTCGATACATTACTCCCAAGAAGAGGGATTGTGAAGGGTAGGTGGGGGGGGGGGGGGTGTAAGGATTGATTGGGGATGAGGAGGGATGGGGAAGGGGGGTAGGGCAGCCCGGAAAGGAAGGAGAACTGCACTAGCTCGGGGCCCTGTGCGCACCAAGCACGTGTTCACAAAAGAGTTATGGGCCCCCTGGAGGGGGACAACAGAAGAAATGTATAAAATTTCTTACAGGAGTCAATGAATACGGAATCAACCTGGGCACATTTGTTTACAGTACTCTGGATCATATGGATGAATACTGTGAGACGAGTTTCTTAAGATCTCTGTTTTTGGACCCCATATTGATTTTTAGTGAGGATATTTTTGTTTTTCAAAAGCGTCATAATGTGTGACATAGTAAATGTTCTGTAAGTTTACAGTACACCAACACCAGCAATGTTGTTGTTGTGGTCTTCAGTCCTGAGACTGGTTTGATGCAGCTCTCCATGCTACTCTATCCTGTGCAACTTCTTCATCTCCCAGTACCTACTGCAACCTACATCCTTCTCAATCTGTTTAGTGTATCCATGTCTTGGTCTGACTCTACAATTTTTACCCTCCACGCTGCCCTCAAATACTAAACTGGTGATCCCTTGATGCCTCAGAATATGTCCTACCAACCAATCCCTTCTTCTAGTCAAGTTGTGCCACAAATTTCTCTTCACTCCAATTCTATTCAATACCTCCTCATTAGTTATGTGATCTACCCATCTAATCCTCAGCACTCTTCTGTAGTACCACATTTCGAAAGCTTCTATTCTCTTCTTGTCTAAACTATTTATCATCCACGTTTCACTTCCATACATGGCTACACTCCATACAAATACTTTCAGAAACGACTTCCTGACACTTAAATCTATACTCGATGTTAACAAATTTCTCTTCTTCAGAAACGCTTTCCTTGCCATTGCCAGACTACATTTAATATCCTCTGTACTTCGACCATGATCAGTTATTTTGATCCCCAAATAGCAAAACTCCTTTACTACTTTAAGCATCTCATTTCCTAATCTAATTCCCGCAGCATCACCTGACTTAATTCGACTACCTTCCATTATCCTTGTTTTGCTTTTGTTGATGTTCATCTTATACCTCCTTTCAAGACACTGTCCATTCCGTTCAACTGCTCTTCCAGGTCCTTTGCTGTCTCTGACAGAATTACAATGTCATCAGCGAACCTCAAAGTTTTTATTTCTTCTCCAGGGATTTTAATATCTACTCTGAACTTTTATTTTGTTTCCTTTACTGCTTGCTCAATATACAGATTGAATAGCATCGGGGAGAGGCTACAACCCTGTCTCACTCCCTTCCCAACCACTGATTCCCTTTCATGCCCCTCGACTCTTATAACTGCCATCTGCTTTTTGTACAAATTGTAAATAGCCTTTCGCTCCCTGTATTTTACCCCTTCCACCTTAAGAATTTGAAAGAGAGTATTCCAGTCAACATTGTCAAAAGCTTTGTCTAAGTCTACAAATGCTAGAAACGTAGGTTTGCCTTTTCTTAATCTATTTTCTAAGATAAGTCATAGGGTCAGTATCGCCTCACATGTTCCAACATTTCTACGGAATCCAAACTGATCTTCCCCAAGGTCGGCTTCTACCAGTTTTTCCATTCGTCTGTAAACAATTTGTGTTAGTATTTTGCAGCTGTGGCTTATTAAACCCATAGTTTGGTAATTTTCACATCTGTCAACACCTGCTTTCTTTGGGATTGGAATTATTATATTCTTCTTGAAGTCTGAGGGTATTTCGCCTGTCTCATACATCTTGCTCACTAGATGGTAGTAGAGTTTGGTTAGGCCTGGCTCTCCCAAGGCTGTCAGTAGTTCTAATGGAATGTCGTCTACTCCCGGGGCTTTGTTTCGACTTAGGTCTTTCAGTGCTCTGCCAAACTCTTCATGCAGTATCATATCTCCTATTTCATCTTCATCTATATCCTCTTCCAATTCTATAATATTGTTCTCAAGAACATCGCCCTTGTATAGACCCTCTATATACTCCTTCCACCTTTCTGCTTTCCCTTCTTTGCTTAGAACTGGATTTCCATCTGAGCTCTTGATATTTATGAAAGTGGTTCTCTTTTCTCCAAAGGTCTCTTTAATTTTCCTGTAAGCAGTATCTATCTTACCCCTAGTGATATACGCCTTTAATTATGTGCATCTATCTGGTAACCCTTCTTGGAAATGGTAATGGCCTTCACTTTTCCCAATCCCTAGGTATATTTCATTGCTCCATTGATCTACAATAAATTAAAGCTATAACGGGAGCAAGTTCTTTCACATAATGTCTATGGTACATCACATGTATTTCATTTGGTCCACCATTGAGCAGTGTTGTATATTGGTGACATAGTAACTTTGTACATTGCTACACTTAAGGCTGTTGGGACCCAGCAGCCATCAAGGGCACTTCAAGATAGGAAAACAGAGATACAATGCAGAGAGAAGGCAAAAGTGGTAGAATTTAGGTTCCTGTAGCTCAAAAGTAACACTAGAGCCCTGCAAATTGTAGATGCTCTGGGCAACTGTCCTAGGGGAGAAGTTTCACTTCGGTCAATTAACTGGTAACTCCATCCATCATCTAGACACTGTTGTAAGGGATCACTGTAGAAGATGACCATGAAAAAGACACATTATAGCAGAGGGAGCAAGCTTGAGACTGCTCCTGAGAACTGCAATGTCAGTGGGTTACACAAGTTAGACTGCTACTACAGCAGTCCCCACTCACAAAAGGAATGAGGGCACAGCCAAGTGACATAAAACACTGTTGCTGCTGGCCATAACAGGAGTGCCACAGATGTTTAGCTTTCAGTTGAATGCTGTTGCTACCAAACTCGGAGTTTGTTAATATAAATTCCAGAAGCATTCCTACCTACCGAGCAGGAGAAGGGGAGGAATCTAAATGTGGTTGGAAGATGTGCCCTGGAGGTGCAGAGTGACTCGTCAGATTGACCGAAGCTTGTTAAGTGGTGGTGGATTGGTGTGTCGACCACAGAAAGGGAGAAATAGTGTTCTGCCACAATTCTTTAAAAACCCATGTTCTAGTATTCAGAGGGAGTTCTCAGTCAAATCATTTGGGTGCCGACTCTCTATCACTCATGGCCAGCCTCGGTAAACTCTGACATGCCGATTTTTCTCACATGGAGTGCTGCTCTCAAGTTTGTACTTAACATGCTGCTAGTGTTCCTACTTCTGTTATTGCTCACCCCTATGGATTCAGATAACTGACTTCTGTTGTACAACCAACTGCCTCTTTTGCTATGTCTAATGTTTAGAACTAACCTTCAGTGCAGTAATAAGTCTGACTACTAATAAATACTGTTAATTGGACCCCTGAATTCCACGAGACTCCTGCTGCAAGCATCCTGTCGAGTCCTAGAATCCACGCCTCTCAAAGGTGCCCTGTGACAGTGTTTGAAGTTGGTCCATTTCATTAATCCTGCCTTCATTGGGAGTTTGTTTTTCTGCATTTGCTCCTCACTGCTTGGAAACTGCAGACTGACCTCAAACCCCATCTTCCCTCTTTTCTGTGTTGGGATACGACAGAAGTTTTACATAATTTTCTATTCCATGATCACTTATCACAATAACTGGAATTTTGGCATCTGTATGCTGAATGAGAGGAGGAACTGTATTACGATTTCTGCAGCACAACATTTTAGAATTCCAAACAAAGCATTTCAGCCTGCCTTTAGTAATCTTTTGTTTCAGAGTCAGTGTGGTGATTGACTGGCTAATTAGATCATTGCAAACAACTTACTTCATGTAAGAAGTTTTGGATAAAAATCGTGAGTGGTCCCCGGAGACCCCACGCATACAATGTGGCAAGGATATGATGTCGCCAAGTTGTGTCGTATGCTTTACGTAAGTCAAAAAAGACGGCAATCAGGTGTTGCCATCTGGAAAAGGCTGTTCGGATGGCAGACTCGGTGGACACAAGATTATCAGTGGTAGAGCGACACTGATGGAAGCCGCCCTAACATGGAGCCAGCAAGCCACGTGACTCCAGGGACCAACCCAACCGCTGACATACCATATGTTCCAGCAGCTTACAAAGAAAGCGGGTTTTTACTGGGTTTGACCACCGGAATAATGGTGCTCTCCCGCCACTGCGATGGAAAGACACCATCACTCCAGAGCCAGTTGAAGATGACAAGAAAATGTGGCTTGTAGTCAGACAAGAGATGTTCAATCATCTGGCTGTGGATGCGATCAGACCAGGAGCTGTATTGGGGCAATGTGCAAGGGCACTGAGGAGCTCCCACTCTGTAAATGGGACGTTATAGAATTCACTGCAGCGTGTAGTGAATGAGAGGATGTTCCCTTCCAGCCGCCATTTGAGTGTGCGAAAGACTGGGGGGTAATTCTCCGACGCAGGGGCTCGAGCAAAGTGCTCGGCAATCGCTTTGTGTCTGTACATTTCTCGCCATTTATGGTAACACTGGGGACAGCTGTTGGGGACTGGTACCCGAAAAGACATTTGATCTTTGCCCAGACTTGGGAAGGTGACGTGTGGCACCCAATGGTGGAGACGTATCTCTCCCAACACTCTTTCTTCCATTGTTTGATAAGATATCAAACAAGGGCATGGAGCCGTTTAAAGGCTATGAGGTGCTCCAGGGAAGGGTGCCCCTTCTGCTGCTGTAGAGCTCGCCAACGCTCCTTAATTGCTTCAGCGACTTCTGGCGACCACCGAGGGACTGCCTTATGCCCCGGGCACCCTAAAGAGCGAGGGATCAGGTTTTCTGCCGCAGAAACAATTGTGCTAGTCACCTGCTCAACCATCACATCGATGTTACCGTGTGGGGGAGATTCAGCGGTGAAAGTTTCCCAGTCTGCCTTGCTCAAACCCCACCTGGGCAGGCCTCCGTTTACCTGATGCTGGGGCAGTGACAGGAAGATGGGGAAGTGGTCACTATCATACAGGTCATCATGTGCTCTCCAGTGGATAGATGGGAGAAGTCCTGGGCTGCAAATTGATAAATCAATGGCCGAGTAACTACCGTGAGCCACACTGAAATGTGTGGCAGCCCCAGTATTTAAGAGGCGGAGGTCGAACTGAGACAGTAAAGTTTTGACATCTCTGCCTCGGCCAGTAAGCATGGTAACACCCCACAAGGGGTTATGGGCATTAAAATCTACCAGAAGCAGGAAAGGTTTAGGGAGTTGATCAATCAGTGCAGCTAATACATTCAGGGGTGCTGCAACATATGGAGGAAGATATACATTGAAGACAGTTATTTCCTGCATTGTCCTTATTCTGTCAGCCACAGCTTCGAGAGAGGTTTGAAGGGGCACATGTTCACTACAGACCGAGTTTAGGACATAAACACAAATTCCACCTGACACTCGATTATAGTCGCTACAGATCCTGTAATATCCCTTATAGCCGTGGAGGGCAGGGGTCCACATTTCTGGGAACCAGGTTTCCTGGAGGGCAATGCAGATAGCAGGTGTAAAGTTTAACAGTTGCCGTAGCTCAGCCAGGTGGTGGAAAAAACCACTGCAATTCCACTGGAGAATGACATCATCGTGAGACTGGGAAGGCATGGAACATTCAATGAGGCAGTTACACCTCAGAGTCACCTGCTGCCACCGATTTATTGCCTGAGCAGTCTATGTCCATTGTGTCTGAGGGTCTGGCGAGATCTAGGTCCTCAGGGGATGCCAAAATCTCCACCCCATCCTCAGCCGGAGAGCTTGTAGGTAGCGGTAATGTGGGTGCCACCACAATTTCCTAGGTCTTAGGGGTTTTCTTTTTGGATTTCTCTCGCTGCTCCTTGGGTTTCCCTGGCTGGGAGGACTTCACTAGCTCAGTCTCCGGGACTGAGGATGAGCGTGAAGCCCTAGACCAGCTGCTTTTGGGCTCTTCAGCCACTCGCAGGTGTCATCTTTCCCACTAGAAGAAACCTGGGAAGGGAGTGACTCAAGGGACCCCTTCCTAATGAGAGAAGCTGAAGAAGACTTATGCTTCTCTGGCTTAGAAGTGACGACGGACCTCCCCGATGGTTGGGGCGGGGGTGGGGGGGGGGGGTGGGGGTGGGGGGTGATGGTCCCCCCGAAGTAGGTGGTGCAGGTGCCACAGGGAAGGAAACGCCCCCCCCCCCCACCATAAAGGGGGCAGGTGCAGTCTTCTGGCTCTGAGAGATGACCTGGGTTGGCGGAGCTGATGGTGCCAGAACTGTTGTAGCGGCGTAAGACGATGTCATATGCACAGGATGCAGGTGTTCAACTTTTCTCTTAGCTCCAGTGTAGGTCAGTAGGTCCAGGGTCTTGTACTCCAAGATTTTCCTTTCTTTCTGGAGAATCCTGCAGTCAGGTGAGCAAGGTGAATGGTGCTCTCCGCAATTGACACAGATGGGAGGCGGGGCACATGGAGTATTGGGATGTGATGGTCAGCTGCAATCTTGTGACGCTGGAAGTACAGTGGGAAGACATATGGCTGAACTTCCAGCACTTAAAGCACCGCATCAGGGGAGCGATATAGGGCTTTACATCACACCAGTAGACCGTCACCTTGACTTACTCGGACAATGTATCACCCTCAAAGGCCAAGATGAAGGCACTGGTGGCAATCTGATTATCCTTTGGACCCCGGCGGACACGCTGGATGAAATGTACACCTTGCCACTCTAAATTGGCATGCACCTCATCTGCAGACTGCTAAAGAAGGTCTCTGTGAAATATAATACCCTGGACCATATTTAAGCTCTTATGGGGCATGATGGTTACAGAAACATCCCCCACCTTGTCACAAGTGAGTAACTCCCGTGAATGGGCAGAGGATGCTGTTTTGATCAAGACTGACTCAGATCTCATTCTGGACAAGCTCTCCACCTCCCCAAACTTGTCCCCTAAATGCTCAACAAAAAACTGAGGCTTCATCGTCATGAAAGATTCACCATCAGCTCTCAAACATACAAGGTACTGGGGCAAATAAGATCCACTGCCATCCTTAGCCTGATGTTCCTCCCATAGTGTGGCCAGGGAGGGAACGATTTGCGGTCATACTTTTGTGCGTTGAATTGAGCTCATGATTGCTTAGGGACTGCTGGTGTTTCACCACCTGCAAGAAATGATGGAATAGCTTCATCGCGTGTCATCCGCCCTGATGCCACTCACTCCGACCACTGGCAGGATGGCCATTGCTGGGAGTCCCAATGCCCCAGGGGGATAGGCATCTATCCCTTGGCATACGTGTGGAGTTAATGGTGCAGGCATCAGCAGAGCGATCCCTGTGTGGTCAGGGATAACCAACAGGGTGAATGGCAGCCCCACCACAATGGACTGGCTACCATGCTGGATATCAGGTGCAAAGAAGTCCATGGTCATCATCAACGCAGAAATCAACACTGCATAGTGCATGTTGGAAAACACACCCAGGAAGGTGTTCTTGCCCAAGAGATGGAGAATGGGCAGGACTGCAATGCGACGATGAGAAAGTGGGCTAAAGATCTCAATGCACGATGGACACAATGCACCTTGTAAGGCACCCTTCCCCAATTGGTTTGCTCTTCAGGAACATTTTGAAGAGTGGAGGTCGAAGCCTTCAGCGGACCATCACATAAAGGCTGAAACATCTGAAAATCCTTTTAGTCGCCTCGTACGACAGGCAGGAATACCTCAGGCCTATTCAAACCCCTGGACCCACAGAGGGGTACGATGAAGTGCTCGATACAGTATCATCGTAGTTTGAACAATTATGTGACATCTGACTCACATGGTGCTCGTGCATGGGATACACAAGAAACTATAAACCAGCCAGTATAAAAGTCTATTGGTCTGCTTAAAATTTGGCAGTTTTGTGAAAAACAGCAGTAAATAGCACCAAATTTTATCATCTTACAAACTCTTGTTGTATCTGAACAGGTTTGCAATAAAGTTCTCATACATGTATGGATACCATATACAAACATTATGCTGTTTGCTGCCAATAAAATTCTTCTGGGCTGTTGACCATATTGTCAATATATAAAATTGTCCAACGTTTCGGTCACTATTGCAAGTGGCCTTCCTCAGTGCTTTTTGCTGAGCTGACAGCTGAATGAGAGAGACTTTAGATCTTATATAGCAGCAGAGGAAGCTGTTTATGCAATTTGATTGGGTACTTGAAGATTGGAGGACAGAGAATTAGGCATTCTTTATTGGTCTTTATATTATTCCTTATCGTTGGTGGATAAAGATGTGCTTGATCGGTGTTTACATTACATCTTACCATTGATGGAAACAGATGAATTAGATACAGGCGGCAGCTGTGACATAGTGCTGTTTGCTGGTTGCCAGATGTGGGCTGCGCGTGCCTGTGCTCTATCTACATACAACCACCGTGGTCTCCCACATGCCTGAGTGAGTTGCTTTGCACGTTCTGTCCTCCCACAATGTTGTCACTGCTGGCAGCCTATACGTGTCTTCTCTATTCATGTAGGTGGGTTGCTCGACTATTTCTATTGCTTCTCTAATCTTTATCCTCAAAGTAGATGGCTGTTCCGCCTGTATGCGGGCTTCACAGAATACCAGGATGACTACAACAAAGAAATAATATTCCATGCAGCCCATGTTCTGGCGAAACAGCTATTTACATTGAGGAGGAAGGTTAGAGAGTGATAGAAATAGCCAAGTGACCCGCCAACATGAATAGAGAGGATGGGTATAGGCTTCTGGTGTCGTGGCTGCTAGCAGAGCATCTAACACACGCACATGGGAGACCACAGTGGCCACATGTGCATAGAGTGCAGGCACGCTGAAGCCCACACCTGGCAACAAGTAAATGGCACTACGTCACAGCAACCTCCCTTTTTTAATTCACATTTTCACCAATGGCAAGCAATAATATAAGCACCAATCAAACCCTTTTTTATCCACCAATGACAAGGAATAATATAAAGACCAATAAAGAACACCTAACACTCCTCCTCCAATCCTCATGAACCCTATCAAATTACATACACAGTTTCCTCTGCTATTATATAAGATCAAAAGTCTCTCTCATTCAGCAGTCAACTTAGCACAGCCCTGAGGAAGGACACTTGCGATTGTGGCCGAAATGTCTGACAATTTTATATACTGACAATATGATCAACAGCCCAGAAGAATTTTATTGACGGTGACCATGACTGCAGAAGACTACACTTATGTTACGCTACTTTTACTGAGGGTAGCATTCAACTGCGAAAATGTCCTTCAAAAAAACATTGCTTGTTTCTGAAACCAGATCAATATTTTATCTGATTATGGGAGACTGTAATGATTTACTAATGAGAAATTCAATCACTGTTCATGTTTTAGAATACAGGGTAAAAATGTTACCAGCTTTTAATCAATTTTAGAATACGATTAAGATGAAACAAAGGGGAAAATTTATCAAGAATGAAATGTTTAAAAAATGAAATAAACTGATTGCAACTGTTGTCACGAGAATAAATTACAGTGGTAAGACCTGTGGTCAGCGATAGTATGAACAGACATCAGTAGATGGCAGGATGAGCACAAGTATGCTAATTGGACTGAATCATAATGGCGACATGTATTACTTGCTGTTGTTACATATGACTTGCACCCTAGAATATATTGTAGTCTGTGTTTCACAGCTGCTCAAGCTTAGCACTACAGAAGAGTTGGAGGGGGAACAGTGATACCAGCTTGGGTGCGAAAGAACTACGAAAGCAGGGAGGCAATTAGTGAGCAGACCACAAATTAAATCATTTTGCCAACTATAGGAATGTATACCGCATACCTGGCTTTTCAAGAACATGTACCATGTTTAAACTACAGTTTGCCTGAATCCATTTGTACTCAAAATTGAACTGAACTTAAAATTGGACAAATACTCAACAAGAGTATTCATTTCTGCAGTTGATGGTAAAAGTCTAGATGGGGACCAATGGCATACATGTATTTCACGCTGTAATGTTCTCAACTTTCAGCGTGATGTATGACAGGAACAAAAGGGGGTATGTCAACTGCTGGTTCTATGCAGCCAATGAAAGCGGCTGGCAGGTGATGTGTGTATAAGCAAAAGACATTGTAACATTTTCACATCAGAATAAAAGTGAAACCCGATATGTATTTGGATAAAAACAGATGTGTTGCCCCATGTAATTACAACTTCAGAAATCACAACATATGCGGAAAAAACACAATGAAAATTCAAATTTCACAGCTGTGCAGTGAGTATGATGATTAAAAATAGTGACACCACACATGACAGGCGTTCCCAAGTGAAAAATGCGGAAAAGGAAATTATTATAAAGCATTTATTTTCATTAGTTTTATTTCTCCTTGTATCGCCAAAATGTAGACAATCAATAAATGGCATAAATTTAGAATAGGTATAATGTTAACTTTTTAGGCAGAAACTTTACATCAATACAACAGTTTGTAATTTTGTTTAGTCAGAACACGTTGAAAATAAGTTTTTCACAAGAGGTCTCTTGGGGGGGGGGGGGGGGGGGGGAGAAAAAAGGTGGGGGTTGTCTTATAATCAGTGTCATCTTGTACTCAGATAAATACAGTAGCTTCTTCTTATTCATCTTCATCTCATTTTGGTCATCTGAGGACCATATAAATTCATGTCAGCTTCGTTTCTTCTGATGTTTCTCCTCGTCCAATATTCTTCCACTCTCATACTTTGCAACTTCCTTCACTCTTCTTCCCATAATGATTTTGTTCTGGGCCTAGTCCTGTTTTTGAAACCTGTGAAAGCCTAGTTTTCTATTTAAAGTTCACCATGTTGTATATCTCTGGTTCCTGTATTCCAATTTCCTCCAGATCTCTCTGTACCTCTTGGATATTAAGTACTTTGGTTTTCTAGTTCATCAGAAACTGTACGAAATGTGCTAACCTCCCCTGGTTCATTCTAAGGATGTGTCCGAAAACAAGCTCCTCCTTTTCCTGATGATGTCTGAGAGGCTATCTCCTTTGGTACACAGTTCTTGGTTTACTCTTCTTATAAATTCACCATCTTCTGTCCTTTTAGGTCCCAATATTGTCCTCAGAATCTTTTGTTGCACCACCTCTAGTCTCTTAAGTACTCCTGTTCTTAGTAGGTCAAGACTTCCTGCTGCATATCAAGCTTCAGGGCAGATCACTGGCTGGTAATGTCTCAGTTTTGCATTAATTAAAATATTATTCTTATTGTAGATGTTCATAGTTTGTATGCTAAATGCATTTCTTTTTATTTTGTATGTGTGTTCTCACTGCTCCCTTTCCTGTCAGACCAGTTTATATCCTATCAATTTTCTCAGGAATTTAAATCTCTCCACATTCTGAATTTATACTGCCATCCATCTAGGAGCTGCCTTGATTTTTGTTATGAAGTGCATCTTCTTGACAGAGATCTTAGGCTTGCTTTAGTTGCTTCTCCCTGTAGTTCTGTCATTTGGCTAACCATCTCTTCTAATGATTCCAACAATATCACAATATCATCTGTGAATGCTAGACAATCTACTTGTATTCCTTTTTTCTTGCACATCGGTCATTTCACAAGTTCCTTTCCTTTCTCATTGCCACTCCCTGATCACCTTATCAAGAACACAGATAAACATTGAAGGGGAGAGTCCATCTCCCTGTTTCACACCTGTTTTGATATTTAAGGCCACAGAAAGTTTTCCTCTGAACTTCAACTTGTTATTTCACTTAAAGTCTGTTTTATCAGTTCACTGTATTTTCTATCCAAACTCATTTACTCTAAAATTTGGAACAGTGCTCAGGTATCTACTGAATCTTAAGATTTCTTGAAGGATGTAAATGTGAGCACAAACTTTTTGCTTCCTCTGTTTTTGATAATGATTACCAGTTTCAGATTCAAAATTTGCTCGGCACATGATATCCCCTTTCTGAAGACTGCTTGGTTCTCACCAGTTTAAGCTTCTATTCTCTTCTTGTGAATATTGTTATTTACCCAGACATGACTTCCATATTGGGTTACACTCCAAACAAATACTTCAAAGACTTCTTGACACTCACTAATTTTTTATCAATGTAAAGCTATTGCTCTCTTTCACAAAAGCTTTCCTTTATATTGCCAGTCTACATTTTGTATCTTTACTTTTGTTGTCATTAGTTCCTTTGCTTCCTAAATAGCAAAACCCACCTGCTATTCATGTCTATGCTCTGGCTGGGCATCCTAATCTAGGTTTTCCTAACTGATTTCAGACAATCTATCTTGTCCACTCTTCATTAAACACATATGTATATTCACTATACTGATAGTACTGCTTTGACTTTTGTTTTCCTTGTATTAAATTGTCAGAACCTCTATATTGTATAGTGCTACTTGGACAGATAAATTGCTAATACAGACACATGCAAGTCTCTCTTTTAGTATCATCTGCCTTACTCTCCATTACCCCTGTTTTAATTTTTTTAACGGTCACCTTACAATGTATTTTCTACACAATATCCATTCCTTTCAGCTCATTTGCAAAGTCCTCTACTACCCTTGGCTCACTATGTCCTCAACAAACCTTCAAATTTTGATAGCTTCACCATGAACTTTTATTCTCTTTCCAAATTTCTTCTCAAGTTTCCTTCATGGCTTGTTCAATGTGCAGATTGATCAACATGGGAGATAGCTACAATCCTGTCTCATTCCCTTATCAACTACTTCAAGCTACAGACTCCTTTCACACCCTTTGACTTTTAGAACTGTAGTTGGGCTTCTGTAGAAGTTCTGAATATGATTTTGCCCCCTGATTTTAATTGTGATATTCCAGAATCCTAAAGATGTATTCTAGTCAAGTGTCACTAGCTTTTCCTAGCTTAAAAAGATGGATATTTTAGGTTAGGCCTGAACGTCGAATTTATTTGTATCAACTGAAAATACAACTTACTTTAACCAGCCATATTTATTATTTTTCCTACAATGAGTCTCTGAGGATTACAGCTTACTCACCTCATGGATTTATGTCAATTACTAAGTCGTAGGCAATTTGCCGCATGTGAGTTTTAGATACGTTTTAGCACTGCCTTCCAGTGAGTGCAGGCTGATTTTCAATTCATATTTACATCACACATGCTTTCTATAAACTGAGCTAAGCAAGGATGCTGTACTGATAGTACTGCTATTGCTTTCTGCTACACATCTCTCCTCATCACAGGAATATACCCTTCCTCTATATACTTGGATCACAGCAAAAAAGATAATTGCTCAAAACAAAATATTCTCAAGTTACTGTAACTCCATCTTGTTACATTATGATAACTCCATCTTGTTCCATTATGATAACTCCATCTTGATCATGGCAGATATTTATAAAAATAAAAAGGGATAATTGTTGCACCATAACTTTTCTGTCCTTTTGCAATGGGGAGAAAAAAAAAAAAAAAACATTGTGATCTGCATCACATAATATGTAAAAAATAACATGGGGAAAATAATATGTAAAATAATAATACAATATGTTAAATCTGCTCCATCATCACACCAGCACATATTACAAATTGTTATTTTCATAGATTTATTTAAAGGAAATGACTACACCTAAGACCAGAAATTTTATGCATGAACTTTAATGGGTGAAGCATACTGTACTAATGCCATGTGTTTCTTTAAGGCAGGCTGCCTGATTACATTGTTATCACTGGCCCATGGTATGTTTGTACATGTAAGTTTGATCATATACAGTGTGTTAGCGTGCATGTAGGACATAACTACTTTCATTGTAAATGAATGCTTCTTTACCTTTGATAAATTTCTGTTTTACAGATGAACTTGCAAGCACTGCTTCAGAGCCATTAGGTCTAAAAATATATGCACCGGAAGATCTGTTCTCAAATACTACATTATTTCCAAGGAACCCTTTGTAGTAGTAGAAATCCTGCTTAACTTTCATCTCATGTCCTTGGCTCACAACACTTTTTATTTTCCCAGTAACATCATCAAACTTCAGACTAAATTTCTACAAAAGAAATTAATTATAAAGTTAATGCTTAAATGGAAAAATCAGGAAATTAATTAGACAAGTCAATATTTTTGTAAGATGTTCTGGAAATTAATTTCAATCATAAAAACAATAGTTTAGAGTCTACAGTTGACAAACAGTATTTTTAATATAGAGCTGACCTTATGACCTATTTCATATGCTTCATCAAGTGCTTCCCTTTTATATTTTTTCTGCTGCTCTTTATTCAGTTTGGTAACATAATAGGCTCGGAACCCTAATGGCGGCAAGTCTGTGGCTCTGAATATCAGCTCATTCGTAGCGTCACTCATTCTACCAGGTGCGGTCCGGACAGGCTCAGGTATTGGGACCAGCTGAGTAATTTGCTCCTTCCCTTTTTGTACAAACATAAAAATGAGCTGAACATATGTTCCTTATTCTTTGGCGTAATAACATACACAAAATCAATTCCATATAACAGTTTGCTGCACAAATATGCTTACCATTTGGATCTTTTACACTGTATGAAGTTGAAGTCACTGGAAGTCTCACATAGTGAGATGTAGGATAGCTCAATGGATTGTATACAAAAACAACAAAAGAATTATTCACTTCTGATACCTGGCACTCACTCACATTGAGCTTCAAACATGGCTTGATTGGTATTTCTGATAGTTCCTCTTTCACCACTGATGACTTTGGTATAATTTTCCTGTAAACAGATTTTATTAATTATCCATCACAATCCATAAAAATGGAAACCAATGTGAAAAAAAGGGTCATGGAAAGATTACTAATAATCTCAAAATAACAACAGTTAGCAATTACTTTGAACATGTGCTATCAGACCATATACTCTTAATATGTTTTCAGCTAACAGCTTTCATGGCTCCATAAGGAAATTTACTAGTATGGTTACCTCTCCTTTTCCAGAAATTTCCAATAAATATTTCAATGCACCTACTGCGTAGTTGCCATTAACATACGTATATGAAAGATGCAACTGCTGTTTTACCTCATTAGGATGCAAAAATACTGCTTTTTTTTCTTTCTTTTTCCACTATTATCAGATAAATTCACCATTTAAATTTTTTATATTTACTGTGAGTTCAACCACCTACACGGCATTCTCCATCTGTAATCTTCCATAATAACTTTTTTGTTCAGCACAGCTCACGCTTTCAGGAAATGAAAAGGTTATTCACATCTTAAACAAAAAGTCAGTTTTCCTATCTGTTTTCGCTCTCTATGGGCTCTACAACTTAACATGAGTTTTCATCCTATACTTTCTATTAAGTAATCATCCCCTCTTTTCCACTGTTCCCACAAACCATGATTTGCTTCTACTCAGTGCTGTGCTCTAGATGCACATTCAAAACTTTCTTCTTCAAATTAAGGCCTAAGTTTGATGCTAGTCGACCTCATTTAGTGAAAAACGTTCTCTTCATCTGTGGTCGTCCAATTCTTATATCCTCCATGATTTGTATGTAATGTGTGATTTTGTTTCTATGGTAGCAAAATTCCTTCACTTCGTATACTGCCTGGATTCAAAATTTTTATGTTAAGTTTGTCACTTATCTCATTTCTGCTACTACTGATTGTTCTTATCTTTCATTGGTTTTCTCTGAATCCAAATTATTTGCTCATTAGCTTCTATATTCAGTTCAACAGGTCCAGTAAATCTTCCTGACTTTTATTAAAAATAGTGGTGTCACTGCCAGCCTTATTTTTAATACCTTTTCACCTGAAATTTCAGTTTCATTCCAGAATCTCTTTTTTATTTCTGTCATTTCATCTTCAATGTACAAGTTTAAATGTTGGGCAGAGAGATAGCATATCTCTCACACACCTTTTTTGACCTGAAATTTTCTCTCTTGTGACCACATCTGTAGCTGAATGGTTAGTGTTTCTACCTTCAGTGCAGAAGGAACCCATTTTGCTTCCTGGTACACCCTTGAACTTTTTGATATAGAGAGGTTCGGAAGATGATCAACTCAGCCTCATGAGACCAAAGGAGAAGCTGTTAGAATAAAGAAACAGTGGCTTTGTCAAGATTCGTCTACTGGCAATAACAGCTGGAGGGATTGGTGATATTATAGATGGCTTCTCGTACTGCCTTTTAGGCAGCAGCCAATCAGTCAGAGCAGGTCTAAGACCTAATCCATGAGTGATATTTAAGTTTACTCTTCTCTTTTGGTCTTTGGTTCTACTTGCTCCCTTCTAATCCTTTTATATAGTGTACTCGTATATTATCCGTCTTTCCTGACAGCTTATATCTGTGTTTCTGAGATTTTCAAATGTTTGCACCATTTTGCATTGCTCAATTTTTTTTTAAATTGGCAAATCCTAAGAAAGTGTTTTGATTTTTCCCAGTCTTATCTCCAGTAGCAAGCTCTCCACTAGCAAGCACAATGCCAGAACCTCTTCTCTTGTGCCTTACCTCTCCGAATGTCAAACTGATTGTCATCTAACAGCTCCTCAATTTTCTTTTCCATCCCCCTTTAAATTATTCTTGTCAGCAACTTAGTTGCATGAGAAGTTTAATATTTATCTGCCTTTGATATCATTGAGACTGTGTGGATGATATTTTTAAAAAATTCTGATGTTATGTCTCCAGCCTCAAAGATTCTAAACACTAACTCAAATAATCATTAAGTTGCACTTCCCCCAATGATTTTAGAAATTCCAAGGCAATGTTATCAATGCCTTTTGCTTTGTTCCATCTTAAGTCTTCTAAAGCTCTGTCAAACAATCTCTACAACTAGGTCACTTATGTCTTGCACACTGATACTTTTCTTCTGTTACATGCAAGTAATTTGAGAGACAATCAATGTAGTATTTCCACTTATTTGCTCTCTCTTCTGCATTTAAGAGTGGAGCTATTTTATTCACTTTAAATGTTGACAGCTTTGCTTTTAATTACACATAAAGGTATTTTGACCTGTCTATATGCTGTATTTCTCATTTGAATGGCCATTTCCTTTTTTTTAATTATTAACATTTTTTTCTGTAGCCAATTCACTTCAGCTTCTTTGCAGTTCCTATTGATTTAACTCCTAAGTGACTTGTATTGCTGTATAACTTCCTTCTTTTCCTGTGCATGTCTTTATTTCTTTCTTATGTTGATAAATTAAATTTTTTCTTTTCTTATCCAATGTTTCTTTTCACAGTTCCCTTCCTTGTATCAACTTCTGTGAATGCCATTTTTAAGGATCTCCATTTGTCTTAACGGAACTGCTTAGTGTAGTATTGACCATCACAATACTTAGAGCCTAAGATGACTTGGAATACACAACATCAGTGCTTAATATTTCAGTATTACCCTTCTTTACACATTGATTCTTTCTGATGATTCTCTTAAATTTCAAACTATTCTTCGCCATTAGTAAGTTGTAGGATGAATCTGTATCTGCACCTATGTATGCATTACAATCCAGCATCTGATTTCAGAATCTCTCTCTCTCTTTCTCTCTCTCTCTCATCATGAAGTAATCAAGGGTCTTTTCCTGGTGTATCTCCCTCTCTTGTGATTTCTGAACAGTATATTTGTTATTAATAGTGAAAATTAATTTCAGCACACAAAGAGCCTATTTCACCCCCTTGTAGGGTGAATTTCCAAAGAAACACTGTAGTGAAAGTCAGGTCTTAGATTGTAAGGATCCTTCATGAGTATCAGGAAATAAATAATGTTGTTGTTGTGGTCTTCAGTCCTGAGACAGGTTTGATGCAGCTCTCCATGCTACTCTATCCTGTGCAAGCTTCTTCATCTCCCAGTACCTACTGCAACCTTCATCCTTCTGAGTCTGCTTAGTGTATTCATCTTTTGGTCTCCCTCTACGATTTTTACCCTCCACACTGCCCTCCAGTACTAAATTGGTGATCCCTTGATGCCTCAGAACATGTCCTACCAACTGATCCCTTCTTCTAGTCAAGTTGTGCCGCAAATCTCTCTTCTCCCCAATTCTAGTCAATAACTCCTCATTAGTTATGTGATCTACCCATCTAATCTTCAGCATTCTTCTGTAGCACCACATTTCGAAAGCTTCTATTCTCTTCTTGTCCAAACTATTTATTGTCCATGTTTTACTTCCATACATGGCTACACTCCATACAAATACTTTCAGAAACGACTTCCTGACAGTTAAATCTATACTCGATGTTAACAAATTTCTCTTCTTCAGAAATGCTTTCCTTGCCATTGCCAGTATACATTTTATATCCTCTCTACTTCGACTATCATCAGTTATTTTGCTCCCCAAATAGCAAAACTCCTTTACTACTTTAAGTGCCTCATTTCCTAATCTAATTCACTCAGCATCGCCCGACTTAATTCAACTACATTCCATTATCCTTGTTTTGCTTTTGTTGATGTTTATCTCATATCCTCCTTACAAGACACTGTCCATTCCGTTCAGCTGCTCTTCCAGGTCCTTTGCTGTCTCTGACAGAATTACAATGTCATCGGCGAACCTCAAAGTTTTTATTTCTTCTCCATGTATTTTAATGCCTACTGCAAATTTTTCTTTTGTTTCCTTTATTGCTTGCTCAATATACAGATTGAATAACATCGGGGAGAGGCTACAACCTTGACTCACTCCCTCCCCAATCACTGCTTCCCTTACATGTCCCTCAACTCTTATAACTGCATTCTGGTTTCTGTATAAATTGTAAATAGCCTTTCACTCCCTGTATTTTACTCCTTCCACTTTCAGAATTCAAAAGAGTGTATTCCAGTCAACATTGTCAAAAGCTTTCTCTAAGTCTACAAATGCTAGAAACATAGGTTTGCCTTTCCTTAATCTACCTTCTAACATAAGTCGTAGGTTCAGTATTGCCTCACGTGTTCCAGTATTTTTATGGAATCCAAACTGATCTTCCCCGAGGTCGGCTTCTACCAGTTTTTCCATTCGTCTGTAAAGAATTCATATTAGTATTTTGCAGCTGTGACTTATTAAACAGATAGTTCGGTAATATTCACATCTGTCAACACCTGCTTTCTTTGGGATTGGAATTACTATATTCTTCTTGAAGTCTGAGGGTTTTTCGCCTGTCTCATACATCTTGCTCACTAGATGGTAGAGTTTGGTTAGACCTGGCTCTCCCAAGGCTGTCAGTAGTTCTAATGGAACGTTGTCTACTCCCAGGGCCTTGTTTCGAATTAGGTCTTTCAGTGCTCTGTCATACTCTTCACGCAGCATCGTATTTCCCATTTCATCTTCATATACATCCTCTTCCATATCCATAATACTGTCCTCAAGTACATCGCCCTTGTATAGACCCTCTATATACTTCTTCCACCTTTCTGCTTTCCCCTCTCTGCTTAGAACTGGGTTTCCATCTGAACTTCTGATATTCATACAAGTGGTTCTCTTTTCTCCAAAGGTCTCTTTAATTTTCCTGTAGGCAGTATCTATCTTACCCCTAGTGAGACAAGCCTCTACATCCTTACATTTGTCCTCTAGCCATCCCTGCTTAGCCATTCTGCACTTCCTGTCGATCTCATTTTTGAGGTGTTTGTATTCCTTTTTCCCTGCCTCATGTACAGCATTTTTATATTTTCTCCTTTCATCAATTAAATTCAATATTTCTTCTGTTACCCAAGGATTTCTACTAGCCCTCGTCTTTTTACCAACTTGATCCTCTGCTGCCTTCACTACTTCATCCCTCGGAGCTACCCATTCTTCTTCTACTGTATTTCTTTCCCCCATTCCTGTCAATTGTTCCCTTATGCCCTCCCTGAAGTTCTGTACATCCTTTGGTTTAGTCAGTTTATCCAGGTCCCACCTTTTTGCAGTTTCTTCAAATTTAATCTACAGTTTATAACCAATAGATTGTGGTCAGAGTCCACATCTGCCCCTGGAAATGTCTTACAATTTAAAACCTGGTTCCTAAATCTCTGTCTTACCATTATATAATGTATCTGACACCTTCCAGTATCTCCAGGCTTCTTCCATGTGTACAACCTTCTTTTATGATTCTTGAACCAAGTGTTAGCTATGATGCCTTCAGTAGGCTTCCCTATTATACCACCCATGAGTACTAGAGTAGAGTTACCCATTCAACACTGTCCTGCACTTTCTCTACCCCTCTATCTTCTGCCTGTGACAATGGCATGTATACCTGAACTATTGTAGTCATCATTGGTTCATTATGAATTCTGAGCACAGTAATTCAATCTCTGTACTTTTCGTAGTAACTCACTCTTTGCTCTACTTTCCTATTGATAAGTACTCCTACCCCCATTATATCCATTTCTGTTGTCACTGATAAATTATCTAAATATGTCTGATCATAGAGTCTTATCTTATTTCCTATTATATTTCCATTAGGGCTTTCCATTTCTCTTTTCAAATTTTGTAGCTTCCCTGTCCCACTGAGACTTCTAACATTGTGTGCTCCAACTCAAGGAATGTTACCCTTTCATTGGTTTTACACTCATTTTCTCATAGTCATCTACCCCTTGGCTTCGCTACAAAGTTTTTTTACTCACCAAAAATTTGCTTTAACTTCCTGTGGTTAAGAAATCTCTACAATATAACCCAGAATTCTCTTCTCCATTTATGATCACTGAACTTGAGACAGCCCTTAGCCGTACAAAATGTAGAAACGTTATAGGTACAGATGGGCTCTATCCTGAATTTTTTGTGTACAGAGGTCCTACAAACTGAAAGCAGTTAGTTATCCTTTTTAATGAAATTCTCTGCATAGGAACACCACCAGTAAGTGGTAAAGTAATATAAACAGGGAGGAAGGACTTTTACCCAATATCTTTACTTAGCTTCCCATTGCAAATTAGTGAAAAGAATCTTCTCAGACCGAATAAAAGAAAAAACTAATTCTGTGCACCTGATGGTTCATACCTCGTAGAAGCTGCTGTGATCAGGTACTCTCACCAACTTCTCACATACAAACTGCATGCCAGAAGAAACTCATGACCAGGAAAGTTTTTGTTGAACTGATGGCAACTTAACGGCATGGTGTAGTGTGAGGCTCTAACACTGGAATTTCTGAAACCAGTACCTCGGAAGACTGTACGTAACCGCTTAAGCAGTATGAGCAGTCAGTGGTTTCAAGTGCACAACAATAAAGAAGAAGAGTGGATGATGTGTACTCAGTGACGGCTTGGCTCAAGGCTCTGTTCTTTCTCTTGTGTAATTCAGCCTCTACACAACAGATCTGTCAAACTTTACCTGCAAGAAATTTCAGTATGCAGATTACCTTGCATTTTCATACTGGGGGGGAAGATTTTTCTGAATGTGAAGAACACCTAACAAACAGCCTCATTAAATTTTACGAATATCTTAAGATGTGGCAACTTAGACCTAATGTTCCTGAAATGGAAGTACTGTTTGGCCATGATAACTTGACGACTGTGGTACTGCTACCAGAAGTGGAGAAAATCAGCACCATTTTAAAGATACTTGTTTGTCTCTGTGTGCTGCCAACATCAAGTTGCCCCTGAAGTCAAAGTATTAGGAAAGGCTTGTGTCCACTACCAAATAATTACTGTAAGCACTTGCTGCAAGTACTTGTTGCACAAGTGCCATTATTCTTAAAAATCAGAGTGGTCTCCATTGTTGTTACATTATTATTAACGAATAAAAATCGTGAATGAACACTAAACCAAAACAAAAAACAAGTGTTAAGAGGGGTGCATATTGATGTTACCAATAAATGCTATTTAATTAACTAAAATCAGAGAACTTCACTCAGATTAATGACTTCAAGGGCGTCATATGTAAATTTCAAACATCTCTTGTATATTGTATAATCAAATATTCAATAACAAGAAACAAAAATGTGGCACAGTATCTCACCAAGAGACTGACTTTTAATTACTCTGATTTTTGCACACACTATTTATGGCTTTTATCACAAATGTATGCATTTATGTTTACAGTAACTTTAAAAACCAGCAAAAATTTATAGACATCTGTACAGCCATTCTGCTCTCCCTTCTGGTAAAACAAACTGATTGGTAAACTCATTTCATACTACCTTTTCTGGTGACATCAAATATGTGTTTAGGGGTTCCAATGATACATTTGCTTTGGCCCATCTGTTTTTGTGCAGTTCATCTTTTCAACGCTGATATTTTCGCACCAGTACTGAACATTCACAGCTTTTGCAAGTTTGAGAAAAACTTCCACAAAATGAGAAATTCAGCAAGTATTTGCAACAAGATACAAGAAACTAGAATGAATTTTCACCTTGCAGCAGGGTGTGTTCCGATTTGAAACTTCCTGACAAATTAGAGCTGTGTGTCGGACAGAGCCAAACCTGAGAATCCGGTCTGACACACAGTTATATTTTGTCAGGAAGTTTCATGCAAGAAACTGTTTCCCCTAACTTGCGAACTTCCTGAAGTTGACGAAACTAATGGACATCATTGGGGGAGAGGAGGGGTGGAAGGGTGGGGGGGCATGTGGAGTTGCAGATATGGTGGTTCCTAATATTCCATCCAGTTCTGTGACTGTATTGATAGAGTCCCATACCACAGCAGGAAGATGATTTCAGGATTATGATGTTAGAATAGTTGCGAGACAGGCAAATAAACTGCAATGTCTCCATGAAAAAGGCTGAACTGTTATACAAAATAAAGGAAAAAAAAGCAGAGGCCACAAAGCAATCCATTTACCATCTTACTACTGCGATCTACATCCAATAGAACTGGCAGGGGCCAAATAAAATACAGTTTCAGGCAGAACAATGTCACTGGTGACATGTCGAAGGAAAGAGTGCAGAATCTTATTAATGTTGCTTTTCTTTCAGTTACTGCACAGGACTTGCAAGGTTACTGCAGGTAAGTGTAGCAGCAGAAGTTAGAGTATTGGACACGAGATGCAATAATGGAAATAGCCATTGATGAGGTTAGCATCAATTCCACACCCTCGAGCAATGATGACCATGACCTTGAATCACACAAATGACTGATCATTCACAATTCTTACAGGCACAGTGAATTACACTTTGTAAACATTACTACATACTATATATAATAGAGGGAAACGTTCCATGTGGGAAATATATATCTAAAAACAAAGATGCTGTAACTTACCAAACGAAAGCGTTGGTATGTTGGTAGAGGCAATAAAAAACACACAAACGCCCACACACAAATTTCAAGCTTTCGCAACCCAAGGTTGCTTCATCAGGAAAGAGGGAAGGAGAGGGAAAGACAAAAGGATGTGGGTTTTAAGGGAGAGGTTAAGGAGTCGTTCCAGTCCCGGGAGCGGATAGACAGGTATACACATCTACATCTACATCTACATCTATACTCCGCAAGCCACCTTACGGTGTGTGGCGGAGGGTACTTATTGTACCACTATCTGATCCCCCCTTCCCTGTTCCATTCACGAATTGTGCGTGGGAAGAACGACTGCTTGTAAGTCTCCGTATTTGCTCTAATTTCTCGGATCTTTTCGTTGTGATCATTACGCGAGATATATGTGGGCGGTAGTAATATGTTGCCCATCTCTTCCCGGAATGTGCTCTCTCGTAATTTCGATAATAAACCTCTCCGTATTGCGTAACGCCTTTCTTGAAGTGTCCGCCACTGGAGCTTGTTCAGCATCTCCGTAACGCTCTCGCGCTGACTAAATGTCCCCATGACGAATCGCGCTGCTTTTCGCTGGATCATGTCTATCTCTTCTATTAATCCAACCTGGTAAGGGTCCCATACTGATGAGCAATACTCAAGAATCGGACGAACAAGCGTTTTGTAAGCTACTTCTTTCGTCGATGAGTCACATTTTCTTAGAATTCTTCCTATGAATCTCAACCTGGCGCCTGCTTTTCCCACTATTTGTTTTATGTGATCATTCCACTTCAGATCGCTCCGGATAGTAACTCCTAAGTATTTTACGGTCGTTACCACTTCCAATGATTTACCACCTATGGCATAATCGTACTGGAATGGATTTCTGCCCCTATGTATGCGCATTATATTACATTTATCTACGTTTAGGGAAAGCTGCCAGCTGTCGCACCATTCATTAATCCTCTGCAGGTCTTCCTGGAGTACGTACGAGTCTTCTGATGTTGCTACTTTCTTGTAGACAACCGTGTCATCTGCAAATAGCCTCACGGAGCTACCGATGTTGTCAACTAAGTCATTTATGTATATTGTAAACAATAAAGGTCCTATCACGCTTCCTTGCGGTACTCCCGAAATTACCTCTACATCTGCAGATTTTGAACCGTTAAGAATGACATGTTGTGTTCTTTCTTCTAGGAAATCCTGAATCCAATCACAAACCTGGTCCGATATTCCGTAAGCACGTATTTTTTTCACTAAACGTAAGTGCGGAACCGTATCAAATGCCTTCCTGAAGTCCAGGAATACGGCATCAATCTGCTCGCCAGTGTCTACGGCACTGTGAATTTCTTGGGCAAATAGGGCGAGCTGGGTTTCACATGATCTCTGTTTGCGGAATCCATGTTGGTTATGATGAAGGAGATTTGTATTATCTAAGAACGTCATAATGCGAGAACACAAAACATGTTCCATTATTCTACAACAGATTGACGTAAGTGAAATAGGCCTATAATTATTCGCATCTGATTTATGACCCTTCTTGAAAATGGGAACGACCTGTGCTTTCTTCCAGTCACTAGGTACTTTACGTTCTTCCAGAGATCTACGATAAATTGCTGATAGAAAGGGGGCAAGTTCTTTAGCATAATCACTGTAGAATCTTAAGGGTATCTCGTCTGGTCCGGATGCTTTTCCGCTACTAAGTGATAGCAGTTGTTTTTCAATTCCGATATCATTTATTTCAATATTTTCCATTTTGGCGTCCGTGCGACGGCTGAAGTCAGGGACCGTGTTACGATTTTCCGCAGTGAAACAGTTTCGGAACACTGAATTCAGTATTTCTGCCTTTCTTCGGTCGTCCTCTGTTTCGGTGCCATCGTGGTCAACGAGTGACTGAATAGGGGATTTAGATCCGCTTACCGATTTTACATATGACCAAAACTTTTTAGGGTTCTTGTTTAGATTGTTTGCCAATGTTTTATGTTCGAATTCGTTGAATGCTTCTCTCATTGCTCTCTTTACGCTCTTTTTCGCTTCGTTCAGCTTTTCCTTATCAGCTATGATTCGACTACTCTTAAACCTATGGTGAAGCTTTCTTTGTTTCCGTAGTACCTTTCGTACATGATTGTTATACCACGGTGGATCTTTCCCCTCGCTTTGGACCTTAGTCGGTACGAACTTATCTAAGGCGTACTGGACGATGTTTCTGAATTTTTTCCATTTTTGTTCCACATCCTCTTCCTCAGAAATGAACGTTTGATGGTGGTCACTCAGATATTCTGCGATTTGTGCCCTATCACTCTTGTTAACCAAATAGATTTTCCTTCCTTTCTTGGCATTTCTTATTACACTTGTAGTCATTGATGCAACCACTGACTTATGATCACTGATACCCTCTTCTACATTCACGGAGTCGAAAAGTTCCGGTCTATTTGTTGCTATGAGGTCTAAAACGTTAGCTTCACGAGTTGGTTCTCTAACTATCTGCTCGAAGTAATTCTCGGACAAGGCAGTCAGGATAATGTCACAAGAGTCTCTGTCCCTGGCTCCAGTTCTGATTGTGTGACTATCCCATTCTATACCTGGTAGATTGAAGTCTCCCCCTATTACAATAGTATGATCACGAAACTTCTTCACGACGTTCTGCAGGTTCTCTCTGAGGCGCTCAACTACTACGGTTGCTGATGCAGGTGGCCTATAGAAGCATCCGACTATCATATCTGACCCACCTTTGATACTTAACTTTACCCAGATTATTTCACATTCGCATTCGCTAATAACTTCACTGGATATTATTGAATTCTTTACTGCTATAAATACTCCTCCACCATTGGCGTTTATCCTATCCTTGCGGTATATATTCCATTCTGTGTCTAGGATTTCGTTACTGTTCACTTCCGGTTTTAACCAACTTTCCGTTCCTAATACTATATGCGCACTATTTCCTTCAATAAGAGATACTAATTCAGGAACCTTGCCCTGGATACTCCTGCAGTTTACCAATATTACGTTAACTTTTCCTGTTTTTGGTCTCTGAGGACGGACGTTCTTTATCAACGATGATGATGTTCTCTCTGGTAAGCCGTCAGGTATTTTATCGTTTCGCCCAAGGGGGGGTCCCTCTAACCTAAAAAACCCCCGTGTGCACGCCACACGTACTCTGCTACCCTAGTAGCTGCTTCCGGTGTGTAGTGCACGCCTGACCTGTCTAGGGGGGCCCTACAGTTCTCCACCCAATAACGGAGGTCGATGAATTTGCAACCATTATAGTCGCAGAGTCGTCTGAGCCTCTGGTTTAGACCCTCCACACGGCTCCAAACCAGAGGACCGCGATCGACTCTGGGCACTATGCTGCAGATATTAAGCTCAGCTTGCACTCCGCGTGCGATGCTGGTTGTCTTCACCAAATCAGCCAGCCGCCGGAAGGAACCAAGGATGGCCTCAGAACCCAAGCGGCAGGCGTCATTCGTTCCGACATGTGCTACTATCTGCAGCCGGTCACACCCAGTGCGTTCAATAGCTGCCGGAAGGGCCTCCTCCACATTACGGACGAGACCCCCCGGCAAGCACACCGAGTGCACACTGGCATTCTTCCCCGACCTACCCGCTATTTTCCTGAGGGGCTCCATAACCCGCCTAACGTTGGAGCTCCCTATAACTAATAGGCCCGCCCTCTGTGACTGTCGGGACCTTGCCGGAGAATCGGCCACTGGCCCAACAGGTGAGGCATCCTGTGGTGGCTCGGAAACGATGTCATCACCACTAGGAAGCACCCCATACCTGTTGGAAAGGGGTAAGGCAGCCGCCACGCGGCCAGATCCCACCTTCGCCTTTCGGCCAGGCACGCGCGAGCCCACCACTGTCCGCCATTCACCCTGGAGTGATGGCTGACCGGTAAGATGCTCACTGCCGGAAGACGCAGCGACATCAGGGGTTCCATGTGATTCCAAGGCCACCGAAGTAGGCATAGGTCTCACCACAGTTGCCCCAACGCCACTACGAGCCGACGCCTGCGCCTCGAGCTCGATGAGCCTAACAGACAAAGCCTCCACCTGTCCCCGAAGAGTGGCCAATTCTCCTTGCGTCCGCTCACAACAACCACAGTCCCTACACGCGCGCACACACACACACACACAAACATATGTATCCATCCGCACATATACAGACACAGGCAGACATATATAAATGGAAAGAGGCTGGGCAGCGATGTCAGTCGAGGCGGAAGTACAGAGGCAAAGATGTTGTTGAATGACAGGTGAGGTAAGAGCGGTGGCAACTTGAAATTAGCGGAGGTTGAGGCCTGGTGGGTAACAGGAAGAGATAATATATTGAAGGGCAAGTTCCCATCTCCGGAGTTCTGATAGGTTGGTGTCAGTGCGAAGTATCCAGATAACCCGGACGGTGTAACACTGTGCCAAGATGTACTGGCCATGCACCAAGGCATGTTTAGCCACAGGGTGATCCTCATTACCAACAAACACTGTCTGCCTGTGTCCATTCATGCGAATGGACAGTTTGTTGCTGGTCATTCCCACATAGAAGGCTTCACAGTGTAGGCAGGTCAGTTGGTAAATCACGTGGGTGCTTTCACATGTGGCTCTGCCTTTGATCATGTACACCTTCCGGGTTACAGGACTGGAGTAGGTGGTGGTGGGAGGGTGCATGGGACAGGTCTTACATCGGGGGCGGTTACAAGGGTAGGAGCCAGAGGGTAGGGAAGGTACTTTGGGGATTTCATAGGGATGAACCAAGAAGTTAAGAAGGTTAGGTGGATGGCTGAAAGACACTCTTGGTGGAGTGGGGAGGATTTCAAGAAGGATGGATCTCATTTCAGAGCAGGATTTGAGGAAGTCGTATCCCTGCTGGAGAGCCACATTCAGAGTCTGATCCAGTCCCAGAAAGTATGCTGTCACAAGTGGGGCACTTCTGGGGTTCTTCTGTGGGAGGTTCTGGGTTTGAGGGGATGAGGAAGTGGCTCTAGCTATTTGCTTCTGTACCAGGTTGAGAGGGTAGTCGCGGGATGCGAAAGCTGTTTTCAGGTTATTGGTGTAATAGTTCAGGGATCCAGGACTGGAGCAGATTTGTTTGCCATGAAGCCCTAAGCTGTAGGGAAGCGACCGTTTGATATGGAATGGGTGGCAGCTGTCAAAATGGAGATACTGTTGCTTGTTGGTGGGTTTGATGTGGACGGATGTGTGAAGCTGGCCATTGGACAGATGGAGGTCAACGTCAAGGAAAGTGGCATGGGATTTGGAGTAGGACCAGGTGAATCTGATGGAACCAAAGGAGTTGAGGTTGGAGAGGAAATTCTGGAGTAGTTCTTCACTGTGAGTCCAGATCATGAAGATGTCATCAATAAATCTGTACCAAACTTTGGGTTGGCAGGCTTGGGTAACCAAGAAGGTTTCCTCTAAGCGACCCATAAATAGGTTGGCATACGAGGCAGACATCCTGGTACACATGGCTGTTCCCTTTAATTGTTGGTATGTCCGGCCTTCAAAAGTGAAGAAGTTGTGGGTTAGGATGAAGCTGGCTAAGGTAATGAGGAAAGAGGTTTTAGGTAGGGTAGCAGATGATCGGCGTGAAAGGAAGTGCTCCATCGCAGTGAGGCCATGGACGTGTGGGATATTTGTGTATAAGGAAGTGGCATCAATGGTTACAAGGATGGTTTCTGGGGGTAACAGGTTGGGTAAGGATTCTAGGCATTCGAGAAAGTGTTTGGTGTATTTGATGAAGGATGGGAGCTTGCATGTAATGGGTTGAAGGTGTCGATCTACGTAGGCAGATATACGTTCTGTGGAGGCTTGGTAACCAGCTACAATGGGGCGGCTGGGATGATTGGGTTTGTGAATTTTAGGAAGTAGGTAGAAGGTAGGGGTGCGGGGTGTCGGTGGGGTTAGGAGGTTGATGGAGTCAGGTGAAATGTTTTGTAGGGGGCCTAAGTTTCTGAGGATTCCTTGAAACTCCGCCTGGACATCAGGAATGGGAATACCTTGGCAAATTTTGTATGTAGTGTTGTCTGAAAGCTGAAGCAGTCCCTCAGCCACATACTCCCGACTATCAAGTGCCACAGTCGTGGAACCCTTGTCAGCCGGAAGAATGACAATGGATCGGTCATTTTGCATTTACATATGTCTGCCTGTGTCTGTATATGTGCAGATGGATATGTGTGTGTGTGCGAGTATATACCTGTCCTTTTTCCCCCTAAGGTAAGTCTTTCCACTCCCGGGATTGGAATGACTCCTTACCCTCTCCCTTAAAACCCACATCCTTTTGTCTTTCCCTCTCCTTCCCTCTTTCCCGATGAAGCAACCTTGGGTTGCGAAAGCTTGAAATTTGTGTGTGTGTTTGTGTGTTTTTTATATTCTCTATCAACATACCAACGCTTTCCTTTGGTAAGTTACAGCATCTTTGTTTTTAGATTTCTTTACTATATACTGTCACGTGTTTAATAAATGCCATGTGCAAACATTCCAAAAATCAGTTTTTGACTTTCAACCAACATCTCTTAAGATGTACATTCATCTACTTTCATTTTTCACTATTTGTGATAAATAAACGATACATAAGTTGTAGGTAAAATTCTCGAGTATGAATATGTCAACAAATTAAGTGATTTCTGATCTGAGGGAAGTGCCACTTAAGCAGGCAATATTTCTGTGGGGGCCACCTCTGATTTCGTGTTAAGCACAGAACGCAGGTAGTGGTGCAGCACTGCTGCAAGCAGCCAACACTGCCATCCCCTCACCAATCCTCTCCCTTCTGCAGCCCTAATGTGGGGGCATAGCTCGACAGCCACTGCAGCAATCGCCAGCTTATAAAGGACAAACAATTTGTCTTTTCCACCTCTCTAACCATCTAGAATCAGCAAAGATCAGCTCAAGGTTTGGTCACCTTGACATAGTCAAGTACAATGGTAAGCTAACATACCTTTGTGTCACATTAGACAGAATTCTGACAAATATAAATGCCTTTCCAAGTAAGACAGTATAAACATGGGTGAACCTAGCAAGAAACAGGCAGATTGTATATGGGGAGCAAATACATCAGTTCTCTGTGGAGCATCTCATGTGTTATACTCTGCAGCAAAATATAGCAGATCAGTCTCACTTTGAAGGGCTCATTAGAAGAAAGCTGATGTTTATTTGACTGCAGCTATGAGAAACATTAGCAGCAGAGTTCAGATTTACACCTGTATGCTGACTACCAGTACTACTGAACATCTGCCCAGTTCACCTTCATTGAAAGGCAGATCTCTGCAAACTCTGTCATCAAGTTTGTAAAAATTTAATCCATCCCTCTTCACAAAAGTCTGAATCTCACTGCCTGTTAAAACACCTCAAAGACAGAAGACCAACATGAGAAGGAGTCCAAATGCTCTCCACTAGATTCAGCCAGGGTGCTAAATGGAAAATGAGTGGAAGCTATGAAAAGCCGGGACCAGGAACTTATTCAACTGTTAATAAGTTCCAGGCTTTCACTGTCTTATGATGGTGTGGGTACAGCTCAATAGATTCCAGACTAAAGAAAGTATGTGCAAATTTGCACAAGTGGGGCTTTTTCACTGATGTAGTGAGTCACATTGCAAATGAGTGCCTACCAGAAATTTTCTTGGTGGTATCTAGTGCCTGCATGAAGCATCTGATGAAGTGCTCCACTGAATGGAGTCTGCTGACATTCATGTGTGGCATGAGCTGTTGAATGTTTTTATTATGTAAATAGTTACACACATTTGTATATTTTGGTTAAGTATGTAAAACAGTTTTGCTGATCAATAAAACCCCTTGACCATCCCCACCCAAACTGGAAGACACTTTAATAGAAAAGGAATATTACACTGTTAAGGATTACCCAATAAACTAAATCTGTAAGTAATGTTATATAAAACTATTAGTGTTATCAATACAAGTCAAAGTGTTGCTCCAAGTAAATATGTCATATTGAATGTCTTACATTCTTGGCTTGCCATGTATTAGACATCTACTCAATGTATGCATTGTAACTATAAAATAAAAAGCAAAATCATCACTACTGAAAACATCAAAATTTTGTTCCTCCAAAATGCCTGTCTGTAAAGTGTTCTACCCTCACCTAAGTTTCCTGTAACTTCTCTGTATTCAACTTTGACTTTTGTACTTAGGCACAATATCTTACCTTAATTGCTTCTACATTTTCTCAAACACATTTCCAGATTACAGGGTGCTGTTAATATACTTCAAACATATCCTTTAATTGTCACTGGTTTCCGAAAATAAATTATACTATTTATGGGATTATCACTAAGTCTACAATATTAATTGACAAGTGTAGAAGTCTGACCTTAATTTCACCCATAAGAAGATCATTATTATCGAATATTACTTAAGACTGTACATTAATCACAACATAAGGTATTTTACAGAGGATCCCCAACACAGAATGAGTGGCACTCATGTTTTCAAACTTACTTAAAAGCTGCCTCAATAGCTTCAAGGCATTCTGAAAAGCCATCTGACAACATCCGGGCATAATCCTTTGCTACATGCTCCTTCTCTGTACCTGTTATAGCATCATGGTGCTGCATGACACCCATTGCCTCTCTCATCCTGTTCAGATCTTTCCGGTCTTCTGGTCCCAGACTAGCCAGGGCATATAGTTGTTTGCAGACCTGTATACATCATCAAAGAAGTTTGTTCTACATGAATCTCCACTTCAAATTGCATTACAGTGTCTGGTTCTAAAAGATACAAGATGAAAAGGGGGAAGGAAACGAATACTCATTTAAATATTCACTCACCTGCAAAAAATTATTCCCTAGTCGTTCAAACCTTTTAATGGTGGGCCTTGATGTAAAATAACCAGTCCAGTAGGAATGTGGATCACTTGCATAAGGGAAAAAGTCATCATTTTTCACAGGCCACATCAGATCTTGATCATTAAGAGCCTTTAAATAGCACGCAGGTGTTGAGTAGAACACATTTAATTTGGTTCCATTTGATTTGTTTGCATTGACATACCTATCAACAAAAATAAAAGAAAAGAAAAGAAATTGGAAACAAAGACTATTATGCAGTCCATTAAATAATCTTTCAAACTAAACAAAAAATATTGCATCTCCTTTCAATGAAGAACGTAACTGCTGCAAAAATGTACAGGTATTTTACCTTTTCCTACAAGAGCTATTTCTGCTATGTTGTTTCTTTGTCTCCTCATTGTGCTATACAGAAAAGTCTTATAAATAGTGTTGACGAAGTAAGGCATTTAATTAATTCACTATAGCTTGTTTCTCACAAAACCAAATCACAGCACCATTTTTACACTTCTAAGTCTCTAAAAGGAAGAAATTCTTCTACTGAATTCTACAACAAGAGAGTGAAAATAATTCATGGATGACTATGGCTACTATAAAATGAAAAGGGAACTCCTTACCAAATTAGTTTATCCATATTCTTAAACCACATATCAGTATTCTGATAGTGAAAATCCTCTCCCATTGTGAGTAATATGTTGTTGGAAGTATAATGTTCAGCATGTATTTCTGCATATTTAGTAAAAAGTTTCACCTGCAGATAAATACTTTTGCTTTACTTTATAGTTATGAAGAGACCAGCATCAGTTTCAATTACTACTTGGAATACACACACAATACTAATAACACAGGACTCTCTGGTAAAGCACAGTTCACAAAAAATCCAAACACAATAGTTCTGCACCTAATGATACCATAGTCTGACACATGTCTCTGTTATATAGATACAGGAGGGCTGCCTACTAACAAGTAACGAAACTGGAACATTTATGCAAGACTGCTAGACACTAATTAAATACTGAGGCAGTAGTTTTAAGAACTTTTAAATTTTTCCTTTAATGTGAAAAAGAGAAATACAGGAATCGAGATGAAAAGAGCAAGATGAATGAGAGCTGGAGGGAAGGGCAGAGGCAGAGTCAGAGTCAGGAGATGAATCTCAGAAGCACTAAAAAATCAATAGCTGACAGTCAGATTGCAGGGAAACAAACCACCAGCATCAAATTGTCTATACAATTGACTGCATATGCATTCAGTTCCCAGCCCATGATATTTGGGCATTGTTAGTGATTTGGTTTATTTGATGAGGTTAAGATTTTCCTCTGAAGCATGATGTGACAGCACAGATCCAGCAGTGTACCTCTGGTAAAACAGGGTAGTAGGTGCAGATGCGGTTACCAACCACTGAGGGCTTTGAGTTCAACATCCCATCGACATTGAGATGGAGCTCAGATTTTGTCAAGGATGGGGAAGGAAATCAGCTGTACCCTTTCAAAGGAACGATCCTGGCATTTGGCTGGAGTGATTTGGTTGTAAAATTTTAAAAATTAGAGTTGTGCTTTAGGCCTTTAAACACTGTATTTCAGACACTTTCTTGCCCCAAATAATGAAGATTTTCCAGCAATTAAAACAATTGTGAATGAAATCAGGTTAAATGGAAAAAAGCTAAAAATCAATTTGGTAAACATAAAGATGCTTTAGAAACATTTCTGTAATTTATGAACACTGCAAAATCAACACATGTATATATCTCAAATTATTAATTAAATTGAAAGTAAAACACGTAAACACAATCCACTTACATCATGAGATGAGGCTCAGAGTTTTATACAAAAATATTTACAAGTCTTTCTCATCTGCCTCTTCTTCCTGGATCTGCCTCTAGTTGTATAATACAGAATCTTCACTGGTGACTGAAGACAATTTTCTCATGAGTGATAGTCATGTTACACTCTTCGCAGCCTTAATCTGATCCTTTGAAAAATTATTTTGGTAATGTGATTCATTTTACTGATCATCAAAGAACCTGAGCTTCATGTATTCATACCATACCAAAATTCAGCACTGTTTTCCCTATCACTTCTAAAACCTCTCTCACAAGCAGCATTGCTATAAGGAATAAGCAGTAATGCAAGCATAAGCTGGTTCAGTAATAGATATTTTTTAATGCCTGATGCATCACACATAGCAGATATTTTGTACCAAGCAGTATCAGCTCTCTCTTCTTCCACCATTCCAAAGTCATCAAACTGGTATCTTGAAGACTCCAATTATTTTTTTTTTTCTCCATTATGACTCAGAATGTGAGGAAATAGCTCATGTAGCTTTATAACAGAGAAAGATTTCCTTTTTCTAGATCTAATATCCTATAACTTTAAAGTTTTTTAAGAAGTCATCATGTAGTGAACATTTTCCTTTGATTTAACTACAGAAGTTGATGAAAACTCTTCTGACACCTTAATAAAATTTTGTAACTACAGATTTTTGAAGCTTGATATGATGAATGTAGCTTATTATGTCAACACCAATGACAATTTCTTCATCCACTTTGTGATATTTATTTTTTTGAAATTTCAATTTCAGCAGACCACCAGAAGTATGTACCACAGAAGAATTGATAAATCTCACAATCACACCTGTAAATAAGTTATTTATGATGCTATGAAGTCTGAATTACTCTCTCTTCTTTCTGAAGGAATACATTTGCTTTGGTAAATAATGAAAGGTATTACACACGAAAAGAAGATATAGCTTAGTTACTGGATCTGAGATTGTTTACATTTTTTGAAACTCCCTTACTGAAAAATTTTACAAGAAGTTCCCATTGTTCAATTATTCTTTCTATTGACTGGAGCAGTGTGAGCTATCTTGTACAAACATAATTCAGCCTTTTATGGAGTTTACTGCCATATATATTTTGACAAAGTTTACTTTTAAACTGTCTTTTTTGGAGAGAGTAGAAAATGTCATTTACAAATTCTTCAGCATGAAAATATTGTTGCTTTTCATGCCTGTTTTTGCAGCTAAATGAAACAGGTGCCAAGAACAAGACTAAATTTTTATGTATCGCTGAACTTTCTTCAAAAATGCAGCACTGTATTTGCATTATCACATACAACTGAAATGCAATTTTTCCAGGGAATTCTCTCTCTTAGCAGCTCTTGCCACTCATGAGGTTCAAAATTCCTTCAGCAGTATTTAAACCTGATTCCAGCAAGGACAGTATTGTGGTGCACATCTTTCCCTGTTTAACATCAAAGTAAGTAACAAGTTTTCTTTTAAGTATTCTATTACATCATTCTGTGTTCCAGATGTTTTAGTTCTTCCACGACTGTATTTTTTAGCAATATGAGAATCAGGAAATATGTTTTTGAACAGTTGTGAATTATGATTTGCACAACAAACTGGCAGGGCTTGTGAGAGAGTCTTCATACAATCATACATTTGAAGAGTTAAGGTTTGATAAGTCTACATGTACTTTACACAGAACACGACAAGAGCATTCATCACGACCAGCATGCTTTATAGAAATGTCTTGTGAACACACTGTACAAAACACAAGTCGGTCTGATTTATATGATTTTACCAAACATGGCCATTCTTTACTACACAGATTCTGAAATTCCTGTCCAGTTTCACATTTTTTTATAACACTGCCATCCACTGTACTGACACTTTGGTATTCCACACTATTACTGTCCGAATTTGGTACAATACTTTTCTCACTTTCACTTGGGATATCTTTTGCACTGTTTAATTTGTGTCAGGCTTTTCCTTACAGACACTATGAACAGGTGCTGAAGAAGAAGGGAAAAAAAATAATATATATATATATATATATATATATATATATATATATATATATATATATATATATATATATATATTATTTATTTATATTTTTAACAAACAACTAAATCTTTCCTTAACAGCTTACACAGTGTTTTCAAATTCTAAATGGATGAATATTACCACCAGACATAATGTAATCAAATTAAATAATTGTATGGCATTGTTGGTGGCCAGGAGGCCCCATCCAGAAAAAGTCTTATTTCAGTCGACATCACATTGGGTGACTTCCATGACAGTGGGAGGCAAGCACGCTACCACTCAGCTAAGCACGTGGACACATAATTTAATGTTTACTAAGCAGTCTATACACAATGCATGCGGCACAGTCCTGGTATATTTCCATGCATGTGCACTAGACATAAATACCGTGATCACTGGAAATACTGAGTGAAACTCGAAGGGGACTGCCTGATTTTTGAGGAGTCACTCACTCGAATTAAAACTTGAAGACTCAGGGGTGCTGTTTGTGAAGAAATAGCTTTTTGTTATTGTTTATTAGACAATTTTTGTTCTCTTATGTAAATATCATATAACTATGTTCTGGATGCACATGCGCATTATCGCTGCCTAGTATGCATGCTCAGATTCACAGGTTATTACAACTTCTGTGCAAAAATGATGTGTCTACCAAATTCTTAGTTCCACCGCTAGATGCTGTTGTGCTGGACTTGTACGTTGAAATCATTGTTTCAGCAGTTCACGTTCGTTGCACACTCTGCAAAGAAATCATTACAGTCTATAAAACATTTTAGCAGCTTATGACTGGCAGCTAACTCTGCAATGAAAATGCACATAATAATTATGGACAATCCTCAATAGTTGACTGCTATGGAGACATAGTGAAATCAAACTCTTCGTGATGTCAAAATGTTTGTTTCTCATCTTATGTGGTGATCAATACCTATAGTGACAGGTTGTGTAGTGTTAGACACTTGTCTATGTGAAATAATAATAGTATCGCCTACAGAAATGAAGTTACAAGATAGTACTCTAGTTTCCATAATCTTTGTACTTCTCGGAAAAGAAATCAGAAAGTTGTTACTTTAAGGGATGTTTATTTATTTTTTTCTATTTTATTAATAATTATTTACAGTGATGTTTTAAATCAAAGACACAAATTTCTGAAAATACATATATACAAGGGTCATTTTTAAAGTAAGAATCAATTTGTAATGGAGTAAGAGAAACTTAATTTGTGAATGTAAATTGATCACAAACTACAATATGCACATTTTTGCACTTTTCAACATAGTCACCATGAACATTTAAACATTTGACAAGTCATGGTACCAGATTTTGTATCCCAGCATCAAAGAACTCTGCTGCCTGACTGTTAAACCAGTTAGTAACAGTTTATTTCATCATGTCATCATTTTCCAAGTACTTTCCACCATGAAATTCCTTCAGTTTTGGCAACAGGTGAACGTCTGGTGGTGCTAAGTCAGGGCTGTATGGTGGATGACCCAGTAATTCCCAATGAAACTTGTTCAGTTGTGTCTTCATTCTTGCTGCAATGTGAGGCCGAGCATTGTCCCAGCATTGTCATAAAGTAGAACGATGCTGCTAGAGAGCAGTCCCCGCCGGTGATTTTGAAAAGTGTGCCTATGCTTTAATAATGTTTCACACTAACTATTGGCATTTACTGTAGTTCCTCTTGGCAATAAGTCTACCACAAGAATGCCTTTCTGGTCCCAAATAACAGTGGCCATGATTTTTCCACATTGACATTTCTTGCTTGAATTTTCTTGGTTTTGTTGAAAAGTTTGCATGATGCCACTCACTGGATTGATAATTATTTTCTGGAATCACAATTCGGCTCAAGAACTAGTCACCATCGTTGTGATACAGCTCCAAAACAGAGAAAGAAGCTGCCATTGGCTTTTTTTGTGTTCTTCTGTCAACATTTTCAGCACCCATCTCTCACACATTTTTTTATAGTGAAGTTAGTGAAGCTTGTCAGTAACAATGTGAAAAACTAATGATCTTGAAACTTGAGGAAATTTCTGATGCAGGTCGTCTAATAGTAAAGCATCTGTTTTAGTCAATTGTCTCATCAAGTTTTTGTGTCAAATCTTCAGTCAAAATAGTAGGCCATCCAGATCATGCTTCATCATGAACATTTGTCCTTCCTCCATTAGACAGCCTACACCATTTATGAACATTTCCATCATTCATTACACCCACACCGTAAACTTCGACAATCTGCTAGCAAATTTCTGCAGGATGGACTTGTTCAGCAAGTAAGAACTGAATAACTGGATGCATCACATTCAGCGGAATTTCTGGTTGACTTGGCGACAAACTAAGCATGTAACCACACAACCAACACTGGCACAGACATAAAACGCAATGGTGGCATAGTGAGAGTGACTGACCGTGAACGGATGTCATATGACATGATGCGCGGACACAAAGCCCTATTGGTTCTTATTTTAAAAATTCTCCTCATACGTTTTGTACAGAAATCAGTTATTATTTTTCTGCTTCAGTGACCTCCAGCATGCTTGGTCAAGGATATTTTCTATTGCAACCAAAGCCAAAAATACATTATCATCTATTTCTATTATATTGTTGCACAGGTGCAACATTTACAAGCATAACTTTGCCTCTTTGGGAATCACATATGTAAGTGGCTGTTTTTTTTTCTGCTTTGTCACTGTCTTCGGGCTCTGCAGGCTTCCACACTATCGTAAAAAATGTACAAAATCATCAAATATCACTTTTTCTCCAAAATCAGGAGGAGTGCTCCATTTATTATGGAAATCCCAGTACATTTCTCTGATCTCCACTTTATTCTGAGATCCCTTGATGAATCCACATTTCCACAGTTCAAAATCAGTGTCAGGGTAACATTCTTTCTTTTCCATCATGGTCAAAAGATCACATTTAATGATACCCACGCTGTCATCTTAACTTCTTTGTGGTACAATGTTCTAAAATTTTGAATTATTTCCTGATCTAGTGGTTTAATTTTAATGTGGTGTTTCAAGGCGGAAAAAAGACGTTCCACATTATCTGGAAGCAATGGATTAAGATAAAAAGTTTAATTGCTCACAAAAAAGCAAGATTTTGCACTTCTGTTTTTTCGTGTCCTTGTCCAGGGTCAACAGCCACTCACTGAATCCCCCTTTGTTGGGGTGATAAGACACAGAAAATGTATATATTTCAAACATCTGGCGTTAACAGCTTTTACTATAAATAAAGGTTTGGGTTTACTGCACATTTGCCAAATCTCCCCCCCCCCCTCCCCCTCCAATGAAATCTCTAATTGTTAGAAGTTAACATTTGGTTAGGAAAACATTCGAAAATAAGTCCCATTTCATTATGAATCATAATTTGCCAGGAGGCTTTCTAGTTCATTTTTCGATATCAGAAAAACTGTTATGAATGTTCACACTTTCTCCACAAATCTTTTTAAAATGATGTTAAACAATGGAAAATCTAGGTTGGAATATCAACGATTATGTGAAGGACAGACTCTACTCACCACAGGGGCGCCGACTTATAAAAAATATTGGGAGGGGGGGGGGGCATACTGGGGGTCTTGCCCTGGGAACCTTGCTAAATTTTTAGATGAAAAACAATAAGTTTTAAAGTTTTAAGAATTTTAGAGTCATATGATCAACATTAGAACCCCCAAAAACTGGACTCTCAATAACTCTACACACTGGGAAACTCGACAAGCCTGACACATTTTTTGGTTTTGAAAAAAAGAAACAAAACAAACACACATGGTATTTTCATAAAAAGGTAATTTAATTTACAGTAATAATCATGCTTATAGACTAATACAGAGCAGTGAATATACAGCCCTGGAAAGACTGAAATTATATTTAAATAAATCCTAAACTATCATTAAAAGAATAAAACATAAAATTTTGCCATCACACAGTAATAGCACTTTCATTAATAAGTGAAATGGCTAATTTAAGCTTACTTTGAATAAGACTTAGGGTTCTTTAAATAAAAACAATATCACAAAGTTAATCCTTTAATACAGTTAATAAAAGTAATAGAGTATGCCTAATACTTTCAGTCAAAAAGTATATAAATAGCGGGTCTTACACCCTAAAAATATTTAAGTATTTAGAAATAACTAATCCAATACTACAGCAATATAGTAATACAGAAACTGAAAATTTAGCATTATGTATGTATTTAATCCTCTATATTATAAACTTTTTAATATTGCTCTAAATGCCATTATTAGAGCTACAGTGTCTTTAGAAAGGTGCAAATGTTGACTGTCTGACTGGAATACTGATTATGAAGTCGCTGATGACTCGTCGGATATCCAATATTTAATGTCCCGTCGACAACGAGGTCATTAGAGACGGAGCACAAGCTCGGGTGAGGGAAGGATGGGGAAGGAAATCGGCTGTGCCCTTTCAAAGGAACCATCCCGGCATTTGCCTGAAGCGATTTAGGGAAATCACGGAAAACCTAAATCAGGATGGCCGGAGATGGGATTGAACCGTCGTCCTCCCGAATGCGAGTCCAGTGTGCTAACCACTGCGCCACCTCGCTCGGTCTACTTCACTTAACATTTCTCCAACTGCAGGCTCTTGTGTAATGTACTTTCTTGCATCACACATGTTTTTTAAAACCAGTTGTTTTTTATTAGCATTGTCAGCAAACATATTCAAGTGTAGCGCAGTCTCTCAATGTGTAGGTCATTTTTTAAAAACTCAGTTGATGTTTCCAAATTTGTTTCACCTCTGTTTACTAAAAGCAAGCGCTCTTGTTCAACTATGATGACCTGTGTGCAAGATTGCACTGTTTCACAAACCTCAATGTAAATAGCACTGTAGTATTCCTTTGGGGTTTTGAAAGTATGCGGTGAGCTGGCTTCGTTGTTTTCATACTTCTTTGGTATACTTCGATTCCGAGGAAGTGAAGGATCATCAACTTGTGAAGGTTTTTCTTTTAAACACAATTCCCAAAAGTGTTCAGAACTATCATGCCTTCCACTCAATACACAAATCAAACCCTCACATTTTTTTCCAGATCAGCAACACTAAGATAAGGGTATTGAATTTTTTCATTGACATGCTCTACTGGGTTCACTGCATGGCAGTAAAGACATAAACAGAAGCAAGTCTCCAAAACTAACTTTTTTAGTCATTTGAACTTACCTCTCATATTTGAGGCACCATCACAGCACTGTCCTCTTAAGTTATCCACTGGCAAATCAAGACGAGCAAAAACGTCTTTTAAAATACTAAACAGCATTTGTGATTCAGTGTTGGGCATCTTGTACAAGCCAATAAAGTCTTTGTTTATGATTAAGGAATCATCTACATCTACATATACAGGGTGGTCCAGTGATCATGACCGGGCCAAATATCTCACAAAATAAGCGTCAAAGAAAAAAACTACAAAGAAATATCTCACGAAATAAGCGCCAAAGAAAAAAACTACAAAGAACGAAACTTGTCAACCTTGAAGGGGGAAACCAGATGGCGCTATGGTTGGCCCGCTAGATGGTGCTGCCATAGGTCAAACGGCTATCAACTGCGTTTTTTTTAAAATAGGAATCCCCATTTTTTATTACATATTCGTGTAGTACGTAAAGAAATATGAATGTTTTAGTTGGACCACTTTTTTCATTTTGTGATCGATGGCGCTGTAATAGGCACAAACGTATAAGTACGTGGTATCACGTAACATTCCTCCAGTGCAGATGGTATTTGCTTCGTGATACATTACCCGTGTTAAAATAGATCGTTTACCAATTGCGGAAAAGGTCGATACTGTGTTGATGTATGGCTATTGTGATCAATATGCCCAATGGGCGTGTGCTGTGTATGCTGCTCGGTATCCTGGACGACATCATCCAAGTGTCCGGACCGTTCGCTGGATAGTTACGTTAATGTCAACCACAACCTACAACAAATGATGATGCCCAAGTAGGTATTTTAGCTGCTGTCGTGGCTAATCCGCACTTCAGTAGCAGACAAATTGCATGAGAATTGGAAATCTCAAAAATGTTGGTGTTAAGAATGCTACATCAACGTCGATTGGACCCGTACCATATTTTTATGCCCCAGGAATTGCATGGCAATGATTTTGAATGTCGTGTACAGTTCTGCCAATGGGCACAAGAGAAATTACAGGACGATGACAGATTTTTTTGCACGCGTTCTATTTAGCGATGAAGCGTCATTCACCAACAATGGTAACGTAATCTGGCATAATAAGCACTATTGGGCAACAGAAAATCCACGATGGCTGCGACAAGTGGAACATTGGGGCATTATGGGAGGAAGGATAATTGGTCCCCATTTTATCGATAGCAAGCTAAATGGTGCAATGTATGCCGATTTCCTACGTAATGTTCTTCTGATGTTACTACAAGATGTTTCACTGCATGACAGAACAGCGATGTACTTCCAACATGATGGATGTCCGGCACATAGCTCGCATGCGGTTGAAGCAGTATTGAATAACATATTGCCAAATGCATTCAGGTTGATGGACATCATTTTGAGCATTTATTGCATTAATGTGGTATTTACAGGTACTCATGCTGTAACAGCATGCGTTCTCAGAAATGATTAAGTTCACAAAGCTACATGTATCACATTGGAACAACCGAAATAAAATGTTCAAATGTACCAACATTCTGTATTTTAATTTAAAAGACCTACCTGTTACCCACTGTTTGTGTAAAATTGTGAGCCATATGTTTGTGACTATTACAGTGCCATCTATCACAAAGCGAAAAAAGTGGTCCAATTAAAACATTCATATTTTTTACGTACTACACGAATATGTAATAAAAAATGGGGTTTCCTATTTTAAAAAAACCAGTTGATATCCGTTGGATCTATGGCGGCGCCATCTAGGGGGCCAATTGTAGCGCCATCTGGTTCCCCCTTCAAGCTAGACATGTTTCATTCTTTGTAGTTTTTTCGTTTGATGCTTATTTCGTGAGATATTTGTCCCGGTCACTATCAATGGACCACCCTTTATATAGTCCACTAGCCACCAAGCGGTGTGTGGTGGAGGGCACAATTCCCCCCCCCCCCCCTCCCCCTCTGTTCCACTGGCGGATCGCGTGGGGCAAAAACGACTGTCTGAATGCCTCAGTAAGAGCTCTAATTTGCCTTATCTTTGAATGGTGATCAATGCGCAGTTTGAAAGTTGGTGGTAATAATATATGCTCTACATCCTCGGCGAAGATCGGATTTCGGAATTTAGCGAGCAGCCCCTTCCGTTTAGCGCGTCATCTATCTGCAAGTGTGTCCCACTTCACATTTTCTATGAGATTTGTAGAGCTCTCGCGATGGCTAAATGTACCAGTCACAAATCTTGCCGCTCTTCTTTGGACCTTCTTAATCTCTTGAATCAGACCCAACTGGTAAGCATCCCATGCATATGAACAATACTCTAAGACTGGACGAACTAACGTATTGTAAGCAATTCCCTGTGCTGAAGGATGGCTTCGCTTCAGGATTCCACCAATAAACCGCAATCTAGAGTTCACCATGGCTATTCTTGTGTAATCTGATCATTCCATTTGAGATCATTTCGAGTAGTGACACCCAGCTACTTGACTGATGTTACCGATTCCAAAGACTGGGCATTTATTTTGTAGTCTTACATGAATGCGATTTTCGCCTTATTATACGTTATTAATATTGAGGAATAGCTGCCAGACATTACACCACGCTTTTTTTTCTGCAAATCCTCATTGATTTGTTCACAACTTCTGTGTGATACTACTTCCCTGTAGACTACAACATCATCGGCAAACAGTCTAATGCCGCTGTCAATACCATCAACCAGATTATTTATGCAAATCGTAAAAAGCAGCGGACCTATTACACCGCCCTGGGGCACACCTGACATTATGCTTGTTTCTGATGAAGTCGCCCCATTCAGGACGACATACTGCTCTCTGCCTGTTAGAAAACTTTCTATCCAATAGCATGTGTCATTGGAAAGACCGTAAGCGCGAACTTTATGGAGCAAGCGACAGCAAGGAACTGAGCAGAACGCCTTTCGAATGTCGAGAAATACGGCGTCAACCTGTGAACTGGTATCTAGAGGCTGTTGTATATCATGCACAAAGAGGACCAGCTGTGTCTCGCATGACCGCTGTTTCCTAAAACTGTGCTGGTATCTCTAGATGAGCTTCTCACAGTCTAGAAAGGTCATTATGTCTTAACACAAAATACGTTCCATGATTCTACAACAAATCGATGTCAGTGAAATTGACTGGTAATTATGTGCACCCGATTTTCTCCCCTTTTTATAGACTGCTATGACCTGGGCCTTCTTCCAGTCCCGTGGAACTTTCCGCTGTTCCAATGATCCCTGATAGATGATTGATAAGAATGGTGCTATATTTGTAGCATAGTCAACACATAATCTTACGGGGAGACCGTCTGGGCCAGATGCCTTCCTGGAGTCTATGGATCTTAACTGTTTTACAATCCCAGATACACTAAACACTAAGTCAGCCATCCTTGCGTTTGTTAGATAAATGAAAGGGGGAATGGTGCTGCAGTCCTTTACCGTAAACAAGTTTTTGAAAGCTAGGTTTAGAATTTCGGCCTTCTGTTTTATCATCATCCGTTACATTACCCGTACCATCAGTAAGAGAAGGTATTGAATTATTTGTAGCGTTCATAGGTTTTACGTATGACCAAAAAATTGTTGGGTTACTTTTAGAATCTGCGGATAAAATATTGCTTTCAAATTCGTTAAAAGAATCTCTCATTGACCTTTTGACAGCTGTTTTCATTTCACATAATTTCTGTTTGTCAGCGGGGCAGTAACCACATTTAAAATGACTGCAAAATTCTCTGCTTTCTCAGCAAGTTCCAATATGTTTGTTGTACCAGGGTGGATCCTTTCCTTCCCCTATATTTTTGCTAGGCACATACTTCTCTAGCAAGTGGTGGACAATAGGTTTAAATTCCAACCAAAGATGCTCAATATCTTTGTGTCCCAAACAAGAAAACTCTGTGCTGTTTTTTTAAACTTCCACTGACATAGAAGCCAAAACAACATTATGGTCGCAAATACCTTCTTCTAGATTAACTCCCTCAAAAAGATCAGGTCTGTTTGTCACCAAGGTATCTAATATGTTCCCATCTCGAGTTGGTTTTCCAACCAATTGCTCAAGGTTGCATGTTGAGAGCGCTCCTACAATAACTTCACAAGAGTCTTTGCTTCTGCCCCCTGTGATAAACTTGTAATTTTCCCAGTCAATGGTTGCCAGATTAAAGTCTCCACCTATAACTAATGGATAATTTTGATATTTATTCCCTATGTACGCAAGACTTTCTCTGAAACGTTCAGTGACATTTGTTGCGGATCCTGGTGGTCTATAGAAACATCTTAATACAATGATCAATCCTTGTCTGATTGACAGCTTTATCCAGACTATTTCACAGAATGAATACAAAATGACAATTGTTTTTGAATCAAAGAATCACTTGTTTTGTCAACCATAATAGAAAAATGTTCAGTCTCCTTGATTAATGCCAATAGCTTTCTCAACACATACTTTTCTAGTAGATCAATGATCTCGTTTTGAACATCGTGGGATGTCCATTTATACCCCGAATGCCCCAACCAAACTTTAAACTCAGGTATTTCATTCTTTTGGAGTTCCAACAATTGAAAAAAAATTTGAGTTTACATCTTCGTGTCCTCTAATTGCTAGTCCTTGTCTGCATAGAAATTGCAAGGTACTAATAATTGTCTCAAGAGCTAAACGGCCTTTCTTCATATCACTATCTAACTGTTCATTCAGTTGGGAGGCCACACTTTGGTTAGTGGTAGAATTAGGTTTAGAACACCTTTATGCGTAAATGTATTTTCATGAAGATGGAATTTTTGCGAAGCCTTTTTCCAGTTACAAAGCCCTATGGAAGTAAATGCATCTTCTTTTTTGGAAGAAAATTGTAATAGATTTTTAGCATCTGCCTCTTTGCAAAAAACTTCTTTGGTAGATGCTTCATATTCTAGCCTTGTATTTTTGATGACCCAAGACTTCTGAAATGATCTTCCCTTACCGCATTGTCCAGATTTCGGCTGTTAACGGTTCTCGCCTGAAGACGACGACGCAGTTGACGACACAATATTTGTTGGAGGTTGACTTGCAGTATCATCAACTTCCAAGCACGCCTTTTTGGTAACGGATTTATCCATTCTGAACTTAATTCACAATACACCAAGAGACTAAAATAAACGAATAAAATGTAGCCATATAAAATAGTCCATTAGACACTAAAGTCAGAACACTTAACACGTGTGCAGCATGTACTGAACAAAACTATCCACACTGAATGAGTGCAACAGCAGGATGGGCTTTATATAGCCGCGGCGTTGTAATGTCTCGAAGCATCAAGGCAACACAAGGAGGAGAGTTCCAGGTGCTTGTGCTCCAGTCCTTTTGATGTCATCATGGCCACAACCCTAGCCTGTTGGCACCAGACTTTACCCGAAGGTTTGTGCACCAGGACAAATTCTAAGTGTGCCCACAGCACCTTAACACTATCATGATTCACACCACCTCTTTTAAGTTAACCTGATTACTACCATAATAATTATTTATTTTAACACATTACAAGAAGTATTATAAAAGGTAAATACTGTCAAACAAGGAAAATAAAAAATTCCAACATAGTTTTGTGATTTTACAAAGCATTTTCTTAGGGGGGGGGAGGGGGGGGGCTCTCTGCACCCCCAAATGAATTTTTGGGGGGGCTCAGTCCCCTCAGGACCCATGGAGTCGGCGACTGTTACTGTTATGGAATTAAGCTTTTCATTAAGCATTCATCATTACCATACCTGTTAAAAATTATGTTACATCTTTGAGAGCCATACCACATTAACTGTGAACCCTTCAGTTCTCAGACTAGCAATGAAAGACAGGTGTGGTCCTCTGCTTAATAAGCATTTTTTAATACACAGGAAGCACCTTGCTGAGTCTGCTTCCTCCTTCCATGTGAGATGTTATCAGCCATATGATTTTTCTGTTTCAGGATTGTCAGCAGTGTGGATGGCAGAATAGGGTGTATACGCGAACATGGAAAAAAATTCCCAGATTTCTCCCGGATTTCCTGATTAAAGATACACTTTCTCACAGATGAAAACATACTTTTTCCCTGTTAACTGACAGTATATTTTCTCTTGGAACTGTAGAACTTACCAATCCTTTGAATGGTTATGGTTTTATGCATAGGTGTTGAATTTCCCGGCTCTTTAGAAAATGAAACTCAGGGAAAAAACACGTTTTGGAAAGATCTTTAATTTACAGTAATATGTACACTTCATATTTTCATATTATGACAGTATAAACTCGAGTTCCACCAAGCACCGCATATTACTTTCCGAAGCATTGAAATCGAAATAGCGATGCACTTTTGTAAGCAGTCATAGCTCATGTCATGTGATCTCGCCAGCCGATGACGGTGGATATTCAGAGCTTCGGACACGTCATGTAGTCAGCCAATAGCAACATCACTGTTAAGTAGCACGAACACACAAACAGAAAAAGTTAATGGTTTAAATTAATATATATAGTGTTGCTACAAGCACAGCAAAGCTTTCACATATAATATTGGTCTCTAAGATCAATATGCTGCAAGAGAAGCTAACTTTTCACATACAATGTTGGTCTTTTATGGGCGTATTACACTTTAAGATGTATCACGCAAATGTTCCAGTAACATTTTTAATAACAGCACAAATCTCTGATCTTCTGGGCTCAAAATTCATCTAAATGGCTCGTCATCAACGAGTTGATTTTTAAATGAGAGTCAAACACACTGTGATTTAAGAAATTCATCGTACATTCTCGCACATAGTTCAACTTCTGTAAAAGGAAATTTACTTTGAAAGAAACGCTTTTCAAACCATTATTCGCAAAATTTTCCCACGACCTGTTAGAAATAGGTTCCTTTCAGCAGTTGAGTGCCAGTTAACAGGCATCAACACGCTTGCGCAGCTACGATGACTTAGGAGACCCATATGTTAATACGTGTAAAATATTAAAAGATCTTACATTATGTCATGAAAGAAACAAGACATCAGAGGATACTCCAAGAGCATCGGAATTTCGTGACCCATACTAAAATGTGCACGTTTAAAGTGCACATTCGTATCTACAGATTCCCAGTGAAGTGGGCCTCCACCTGATATTAATGTTTTCAATGTGGTTTTCGGGATGTAAATTTTCTTGGAGTACCAGTGCTGTGTTATTTCATGTTTGGCTCTTTATTATGGCATAATGCCATACATGCTAGAAGATGAAAACATGCACTTGAAACACAGCGAACAGTTGAAACTGGCCAATAGTGTGGAACACTTCGTTTCAAATATATTGACTGCCTCAGCAGAAAAGATTAATAAAAGAAAATTTCTTTAGCAAACCGACAAAAATAACTTCATTGTTCTGCAAGGCAATTAATGCTTGACTGACAGAAAGATGGAAATGAAATAAAATCTGAAACTAATAACATATATAAGGCTTCTGTAACTATGTGAATGAATTTTAATTCACTTGATAGCTCCCGGTCACAGAAATCCGTTTTGTTTTCATCTGAAGTGAGAGCAGTAAACGAAGAGGAAACAGCAAATACACTAAATGTAAACATGGGTCACATGGAGACTACCCACTTCCCCATTATAACTCAGACTACTCTGCGCATCAGCCCCGGATCAACGATATTTTCGAACCGGGGCAATGCTAGATAGTGGCGCCTCATGTACAGTCTTAGACATAAAAACTAACCACTGGTCGGCCGCCACAGAGACTAAGTCCGAATCGTTCACTTACGTTGGCCAATAAAACCAATCGCCCCTGACAGTGCTAAGTCCAGCAACCTGCACTATCTTGCAACATTGTAAGATGCGAAAGTGTCAGGAGGAAGTGTTGTCTACTTCTGAGATGTTATCGTGTGGTGTGAGCCCATAGCCTAGTGGTAATCTGGGTGCATTCTAAACTTACAGTCATGTGTTCGTGTCCAACTGTATCTTTTTCTTTTTTACCATATTTCGGCCCTCATCTAAAATTATGAGTGTGAAAGAACATCGAAGATAATTTGCTTCACATTCTACCCGAAACATTTCCGCAGAACAACTTGTGGCTGCGTCGGGTTCAGAAAAGCTTATGCTCAAACATTTCCCCACGCTGCAGTAGCTACTGGCCACCGCCCAGATGCCATCCACCGCCTGAAATCCGGCGCCGCCCAGGTGAATGCGGCATGACGCTATCAGTGTATGTATCAACTGTCATTTTCGAATTGATGTTCTAGTTAACATCTTGCACTTTAGCATTGGATTTTGCACACTTGAAAATCATGAACTACAGTTAAGCGATGACAAATTGGGTTGCAGGTGGAAAGAGGTGTAATATCAGCAACACATTATTTATTTTTGGTATAATAGAGGAGTGAGTACAGAAGAAGCAGCTCGAAAGATTTTAGCTGTGTGTGGAGCGAGTGCTTTTGGGAAAAAATCGCCAGAAAAAGATATTGTTGTTTCAACAAAGATCGTTCTGGCATGAATGATTTTCCAGATTAAGGAAGTCTTGACTACTGATATAAGTAAAATGTAAATGTCGTGTGACTAGCGCCTCCCGTCAGGTAGACGGTTCAGTGGGTGCAAGTCTTTCGATTTGATGCCACTTCGGCGACTTGCGTATCAAACTGATATAAATGATGGATCACCATTTAACCATCATGCTACATTTTCATTCAACAGGCAAGGCTCAGATGTGTTGTGTAGGAGTATTGCATGCTCTAATTCGAAACAACAAAAAACAGAGTGACTATTATTGCAGTTTTGCTTGAACGTCATCAGGTCGCTCTTTGTACACTCCTATGCAATACTGTTCCTGGTAATGTGTTATGATGCCTTTATTGTTAACTTCCTAAGAAGAAATGAAAGGCAGAGCAATACCAAAAGATGTAAACTGGGGCAAAGAGTAGTGTGAACATAATATTTTCCATCTGATAGCTCCAAAAGTGTGTTTTGCACTACGAATATTTCCCCAATGGTGTGTCGACTACTACAGCTCTAATTTTGTTGCCAACAACTGAGACACCTTTCGGTTGCAGTGTATCTGTGTAATTGATAGGCGCATGTGTTGTTCAACAGACAGCAGTCGTCACTCTCACTGGAATCAATGACTCTGTGTGTGTGTGTGTGTATATAAAGTATTTTATTGCAATGGTTAGTTGCTACAAAGTGATTTTTTACCCAATCCTAGTTCTGTATATTACGTTAAGTAAATAAGATGTATTAACTCCATAAAATCGTTAGCAGAGACAGTGTGCTCTTGTTGCGGCTCACAAGTGTGGCGATTAGCAGTGCCCAATCCCGCCATGATTTGTTTATATTTACTGAGCATGGACACTGCAGCAGATGCTTCGCCATAAATAGAAGGAAATCACCTTGTCTCTGACTGCAGTGAGTGGACATCACTATCTGTATGTTCTAACAGTAACCAACATGAGACTCTACTCACAGGTGCCATGGAGCAATTGGAATGGGTATCATGTCACTAGTCATCAGAATATTAACCAGTGATTAAATGACTACTCTATTTGAATCCCAAGAAAATAGGAACCTTCTCACAAAGTAATGTCAGGTGACATCAAAATTTATCCAACATTAACTGCACAGCTTTCATGCACGCAGTAGTAGCACACAAGGAAATATTATGTCTTGGAAGCATTATTCATTTCCTCCTCTCACATAAACACCCTGTTTTTAGTATGAAGTGAGAAAATAAGCACGAAGAACTAAAGTTTCTGAGAAGCATATAAGTCATTTCCTCTTCTCATATCATAGCTTTTGTTTTAGTATAAAGTGAAAAATAAACAGTTTAGGGTTCTGAAGTATAACATGGAACCAGATTCTTATTGTAGGCCCTATCAGAAACGCAAAAAGCAGGGAGCTCTCCATTCTTTTGTGCAACAGTGTTTCCTTTCACACTCACAGATTATTATTTAAGGACTTGTGAGCTCTATGTTCTTCAGTCGAATGAGCCTTATGTTATTGTGCTAATTATGGTATGGAAAAACGCAACAAAGACAAGTTCCCTAGAGCAGTGAAGATATTTGCAGATGTCTGTATCAGCAATGACTGCCAACTGCCACAACACTTCACATAATTCACGTGGCAGGCAACACAACTGTGAGTGCACTTGAGACTTAATTCAGTAGGTCATCAGGACGAAAACGTCAAATTAACATCACTTTCTGAGTCATATTCAATCCAAAATGAGGTGTTATTAAGGTAGCTGAGTGTTCTAGCAATTGCACTTTGATAATTTCCATATGAATATTTTGATAGCCAAAAGGAACCATTAGTGTGAAACCATTGGGAACTACATTAATATCAAACTGCAAGAACTCAAGACAATACATGGACACTTCCCTTTACTGGATAACCTCTTACTATTATTTAGGATTCTCTCTGTCCTAGTCGTAATGCAATGGAATTTCACGTTCATAAAGTGCTTCCGCAATTCTTGACAAACACCTGCAACTTGTAATCAGTGCAAGTAACAACTGTGTGATGACAGTGGTACAGGTCGTCAGTGGATGTGGTGGTGTTATGCTGCCAAACTACTTGCGGTAACGTTAACGGTGGCACGCGTAATCTAGCTCTGAGTACCTAAGTAAAGATAGTGTGGTGGCATCGTCATTTCTCTTTATTTGGCATCAGCTTGTGTAATCTGATTTAACGAATAAATATGACCATCAGCTATGCAGCTGAAGTGAATCACTACACAGGTACTCTATCTCACACTTGGTTAAGTGATCAGCTCACTGCAATCCTGCTTCTTCTGTTCGAAAATACTTGGAAACTGTCAATTCGTTATACGACATGGATTAGCGCCATCACAAAGCAACGACTAAGGAATGGATGCCATTGAAGTTTTAGTGTTTTGATTATTTCTGCACAAATTCTAGAATTACTCGGCCTTCGACCATCTCGAACACACGATATTTTAGATGTGAGTGGGAGAAAGGAACTCTATCTACTGTGCATCACCTGTCTGTGTGTGCAGGTTTCCAGTTTGTCGTATGAAGACAGTAGACACAGCAGTCGAACGTCATCGACAAGTACTTGTCGGTCGGTCCATGGAAGTCATAATGAAAGCACATGGCAGCATCAAGGAACTTCTGTGTTATTCTGTGCTGTTGTGTAACTTTGGCTATTGTTAGTGACAAAAGAACAACTGAGTGAAAAAATATTTTTAGTAACTTTTAACTTGAACTTGCTACAGGCAAGACATGTGTATGATTCCTGTATAATAGAATCGTGGTTATCAAGCCAACTCTGTTGTACATGTAACTTCATTGTTTCTGATGCGAGACAACATGGGTGACTTACATGAAACGAATTGTTTATGTGAGAGCTGTGAATTTTGTTCTTGGTGGAAGTTCAAATATATCGATAGTTGTTGGAAAGAGAGAGAGAGTCATATATATTCCTTGAACTAGCACCATTCTTCGGAGAAGTAGTTTTTGGAGACTGACGTAGCCGCTATCCAGAGAAGAAGATTGGTTGTGCACACCAAGTAAGTCTATGTGTGTAAAAGAAGTGAGAAGGTTGCAATTCAACTTCACACACTTTTGTCGTCAAAAACATTAGAACTTGTTAATGTATGCTTTCCCGGCGTATACAGCTGGCAAAGGGTTCTCGGGCTTCCAGCTGGGTGGCTGTGTCTTCAAACTGCGACGTTTCGACGAGTGACATACTCGTCATCTTCTAGCGAAGTACCGAGACTTTGCGGATGCTGGTCCCTTTATACCTGCAGCGTGCCCCCCACCACCTGGCCGCGGGAGGCCGGGTCCGGAGGAGCCAGCGGGTGGGGTGGAGGGGGAAGTAGGTGCGCCGTTCATGTCTCCGTCAAAGCATTCCGGTCGCGTCTCATGAGCTGGACAGTTCTCGGTGCGTTCCTGGCGTATTGCAGCTATTGCTGGATTTCAGGCTGCGCTCAGTCGATAACCTTCGTCCCTGTTCACAAGATTCTCATGGACCCGTATTTCTATTGATTCTTTAATGACTGTCCCAATAGCTCCCGGCTTGGCACAACACCCTGGTGTTCTCGAAATCAAAGGTATGGTTTTCTATGATGCTATATTCAGCTATAGCAGATTTCTCTACCTGTCCTAGTCAGACATGCCTGGTGTGTTCCTTGCACCTTTTCGAGATGCAGAGCTGTGTTTGTCCAATGTACTGTACACCACATTCACAGGAAATGCTGTATATACCAGGTGTGTTGAGTTTGAGTGGGTCTTTAGCTGAGCCCAGCAGCTCTTTCGTCTTCGGCGGTGGTTGGGGGTATTTATGTTTGATTTCCTCAGTAGCCTCCCGATTTTGGCTGATATGGGCCCCAAATATGAAAGAAAGGCGAGTCTCTTGTTAATTTCCTCTTCCATCTTCTTCCTGGCAATATGCCAGGAACGCACCGAGAACCGTGCAGCTCACGAGACGCGACCGCAATGCTCTGACAGAGACATGAATGGCGCACCCGCTTCCCCCTCCACCACTTTGCCATAAGATGATGAGTATGTCACTCGTCGAAACTTCGCAGTTTGAAGACACCGCTACCCGGCTGGAAGCCCGAGAACTCTTCGCCACATTAGAACATGGCGACCAGTGTGAAAGGACCGAAGGAAAAAAGGAATTTTAAGACGACAACAAGAGAAAAAGCTATCGAGTGTTGCCATAGCAACCGAGCATAACAAGAAAAAAGAACCATTTCACCGAATTGGATTCTACCTAAATATCTGATGGAGAAAATTTGTAAGTGTAAATAAGGGAGAAGAAGTGAAAAACCCACAACGAGAAAAACCGGAGAAAAGATCTTGATGCGTTTAGACTAAGAAGAGATACGCCTAGAATGATGCGACTAAGAAGATCTGGTGTGGGGAGTATACAGTTCTCACACATTGTGGGTACGCAGACACCAGCAACCGCTGCCGGGTGAGTGTAAAACAGAACTTTATTGTATTAATACAATAAATTGAATGAACAGTATTAGTGTAGTTATATAGAGGGTCTATACAAGGGCGATGTACTTGAGGACAATATTATGGAAATGGAAGAGGATGTAGATGAAGATGAAATGGGAGATACAATACTGCGTGAAGAGTTTGACAGAGCACTGAAAGACCTGAGTCGAAACAAGGACCCGGGAGTAGACAACGTTACATTAGAACTACTGACAGCCTTGGGAGAGCCAGTCCTGACAAAACTCTACCATGTGGTGAGCAAGATGTATGAGACAGGCGAAATACCCTCAAAATTCAAGAAGAATATAATAATTTCAATCTCAAAGAAAGCAGGTGTTGACAGATGTGAAAATTACCGAACTACCTGTTTAATAAGTCACGGCTGCAAAATACTAATATGAATTCTTTACAGATGAATGGAAAAACTGGTAGAAGCTGACCTCGGGGAAGATCAGTTTGGATTCCGTAAAAATACTGGAACACGTGAGGCAATACTGAACCTACGACTTATCTTAGAAGCTATATTAAGGAAAGGCAAACCTACGTTTCTAGCATTTGTAGACGTAGAGAAAGCTTTTGACAATGGTGACTGGAATACTCTCTTTCAAATTCTGAAGGTGGTAGGGGTAAAATACAGGGAGCGAAAGGCTATTTACAATTTGTATAGAAACCAAATGGCAGTTATAAGAGTTGAGGGACATGAAAGGGAAGCAGTGGTTGGGAAGGTAGTGAGACAGGGCTGTGGCCTATCCCTGATGTTATTCAATCTGTATATTGAGCAAGCAGTGAAGGAAACAATAGAAAAATTCGGAGTAGGCATTAAAATCCATGGAGAAGAAATAAAAACTTTGAGGTTCACCAATGATATTGTAATTCTGTCAGAGACAGTAAAGGACTTGGAAGAGCAGTTGAAGGGAATGGATAGTGTCTTGAAAGGAGGATATAAGATGAACATCAACAAAAGCAAAACGAGGATAATGGAAGGTAGTCGAATTAAGTCAGGTGATGCTGCGGGAATTAGATTAGGAAATGAGACACTTAAAGTAGTAAAGGAGTATTGCTATTTGGGGAGCAAAATAAGTGATGATGGTCGAAGTAGAGAGGATATAAAATGTAGACTGGCAATGGCAAGTGTAGCCATGTATGGAAGTGAAACATGGACAATAAATAGTTTAGACGAGAATAGAATAGAAGCTTTTGAAATGTGGTGCTTCAGAAGAATGCTGAAGATTAGATGGGTAGATCACATAACCAATGAGGAGGTACTGAATAGAATTGGGGAGAAGAGGAGTTTGTTGCACAACTTGACTAGAAGAAGGGATCGATTGGTAGGACATGTTCTGAGGCATCAAGGGATCACCAATTTAGTATTGGAGGGCAGCGTGGATGGTAAAAATCGTAGAGGGAGGCCAAGAGACGAATACCCCAAGCAGATTCAGAAGGATGTAGGTTGCAGTAGGTACTGGGAGATGAAGAAGCTTGCGCACGGTAGAGTAGCATCGAGAGCTGCATCAAACCAGTCTCAGGACTGAAGACCAGAACAACAACAACAACATTATACTTAAAGTTAACTTTTAGATGCAACCAAGTGAAAAGATATATGACCTGAGTCTTAAGTTAGACTCAGTAAATGCTCAATTAAATGAAGCTTTAAGTGCTCAGAGTCTGCAGTTAAATTCTAAACTAGATGCACAGAGTGCAACTTTAAGCAGAGAATGAGACTCGGTGAAGTCCCAACTGAATGCCCAAACAACGAATTTAGGATTGTTAAAGTCGACTCACAGAGCAAAGAATTTGGTAATCTATGCAAAGGCATGGATGCTTTGAAGACTTAATTTGACACCTTGAATAGTAAAGTAGAGGATTTGACATTAGACTTAAAGTAAGAATTAACCAATTCTTTGGACATTCATATAAATCAACTGTCCACTGACTTTTGTCAGAAACAGAATGATCAATTACAAGATTTAACAAAAAAAGTTAGAATTTGATGTTGAGGAAAAATGTAATACTGTAGAATCAGAAATCAATTACAAGTTAGGCTCATTTGAAAATGTATGCAATGTTAAGTTTGATGCTGTAAAGCAGGGATTGCATACTTTAAAAGATAATGTTGAAAAGCAAGATAAGTTACTGCCAATAATCCAATTGCAAATTACAGGTGTAAGTACACAAGTGGACGATGTAGAAAGAAGCTTCTAAGAGGAGATAGCAAACTCTGATTTAATAAATATAAGTAGTTTGGAGGAACAATTTGAAGGGATCATAGATCGAACAGTCACCGAGAGAATGACATCCAGGAATGAGTCACCTATTGTTTCTTCCGAACTTTCAGATACAGGAAAAGTTAGAGATGACTTATGGAAAGAGTTCAAACTTATCCAGGTCAAAGAGGAAAAATGGACAACTTCACCTAATGTTGTGTTAACTAGTGAAGTAGTTACCGATTTACAATGGGGAGCGAATTCGGGGTTGTAGAGACAATTCCCTAAATTCAAGCCCGATAGAGATGTGCACCTAAAACATTTCTTGAAAAGGTTTAACCAAGCTCTGTCAAAAAATTGGGAAGACTCTAAAAAGATTGAATCTGCTGTGGGTTACCTTCTAAGAGAAGCCTCCAAATGGGGAACCATAAACATAGAGAACTTTTCCTCTGGGGGAGATTTTCAAAAGACGTTTAAAGAGAAGTATTGGTCTGCAAGTGCCCAGGAAAAACTAATATCAGATCTGTGGGACCAAAACTACTACAATAATACTGGGGGTACCATGAGGAAGTATTTCAGTTGGCATCTAACACAGGCTAAGTACTTAGACAAGCCGAAGGAAGAACGGTTGGTGCGAATTTTAGTAAGACAATTACCCATTTATGCGAGGAAAGATATTATGTAGTGGCTGGAAAATGGTTGAAGAATTATTATCCTTCACTGACGCACTAGATGCCCTAAATAAAGACTGTAATGGAACTTTACATCTAGGGGAAAATTCGAATTTCAAAAGGATTAGTGGGAATAATTTCAAAAAGCATGAAGTCAACCTAGCTAGAGTACACCAGTGCAATAGAGAAAATGGTAACGACAATTATCAGAAGAAGCATCCACCTTCGAATTTAGGTCCAGTAACTTCACAGGAATTTGTAACAAGTAATAATAGAGCACAAAATGGTAACGTAGTATCTCGATTCGGTAACCAACCTGCGATTACTAATAATGAGGAGAACGTGGTGCCCAGGTTGTAGAGATACACTAGGAGGCCTGGTTAATGAGAAGTATGTTAATTTCACACACAGAATACCTACAAAAGAATGGTTATGCTAGAAGAACCAAACGTAGTTATCAACAGTCCACAACCTATAATAGTAGGGACCGTGGAAACTTCTGAAGTTAACATATTTATAGACTCAGGGAGTGAAGTATCACACATATCTAGCGCATTCCTTAATTTATTACAGTGTAAACAGCACTTACCGCTATTGCCAGTAACTGGAGCTTACATAGTCGGTATAACAGGAACGAAAAGTAAAGTTGTGAAACACAAAACCCAAGTGAACTGCAGTGTTGTAAATATCTTATTTCATCAAACACTTAATAGTAGACAATATTAATAGGGATGTATTATTTGGTTTACACTCAAGGTAAGAACTAAAAAACGCCTTCAGTTACAATTTTTCGTGTGTTATTCAGTACACGATGCGTTTCGGACCCTGTGGTTCCATCTTTAGCTGTAATTCGTCTTAATACATGATCTATTTGTTCTCTTGAACGAGAGGAAATGCATATTCCTACCACGAAAATGTTTGATGTTACGTTACGAACTTCATAAGTCAGACGTGAAGTTCATAACCTAACATCAAACATTTTCGTGGCAGGAATATGCATGTCATCTCATTCAAGAGAACAAATAAATCATGTATTCCTTGAAAATGTTCCTCCAGCATGATGGGGCTCCTGCACATTCTAGTCATCAGGTGACATCATCCAAACCTAACATTTCCCAGAGGATGGATCAGTAGATGTGGGCACTTCTCTTGGCCACCAACACCCCCGGACCTTCTCCCTTTGGATTTTTGCCTGTAGGGATGGTTCAAAGGTGAAGTCTACAAAGAAAAAGTAGACCCATGAGCTTATTTGATAATCCAAATTATGAATGGTGCAGCCCTCACAAAAGAACAAAGATGACCTTAGTGTTATCAAGAGAAGTCAAAAGTGCATGGAAGTTGGTGGGGAAATTTTTGAAAATTAACTTTGGAAGTCATTTGCCTTTGCTTTGAGTTTGTTAGGGTTGCATACTAACAGCTGTATCTCTGTACGCAGTAAAAAGTGGACACATTTATATGGAATTTTTTATGAAATTCGCATATACTACCACTTGCAAAAATGTCTACTAGTCTTCTTGGAAAATCCTGTATATGCATATATGTGTGGTGTCTGTTCTTTCAGACATGTCTGAAAGAAAAGACACCACAAATCCGAGTTCGAACCTGGTCACGCACAATTTTTCACATGCCACCGTCGTCGTATTTCAATGCCCTGTGATGGCCCGGACATATGTCCTTTGCTATTTAATTGATTAACAAGGCTGTCTGTTTTGATTCGTAGTCTGTTCTTTTGGACATGCCCAAAAGAAAAAACACACACACACACACAAAAACCCAAACAGTTCAATCTTAAGTGCTATTCAGAAAATGTTTGGCAACTCAGTGACTGTGACGGACTGGAGCTGTATTAACCTACTCATTTCACTAGATATACGAGATGCTATCCAAAATTTTCAGGACTGGTGCTGCTATCTGTTGAAAACCTTTATCTTTGGACTAAGGTCATCACCACCCTCAAGTAGTTCCCATCCGCACGTACACACCGATCCCAGCGTTTCTGCCACTGGACAAACGTTTTCTGGAAGTCCTGCTCTTTGAGGGTGTTTTATCACTGCCAGTGATGTTTCTTGAATCCTCTTTAGAGTGTTGAACCGAAGGCCTTTCAACTTGAGTTTCAGTTTTGGGAATAGCACGAAGTCGCAAGGTGCCAAATCTGGCGAGTACAGTGGGTGGGGTACACTGCCATGTTGTTTTTTGCCAAAAAAGTTCTGGTGAGCAAGCAGCAGCCAGTTCCCTTGATACCAAAGTTTGGGCCGTCGTCGCCGCACGTTTTCACGGAGCTGTCGCAAAACATCACAGTAGTACATGGAATTCACTGTTTGGTTGTGTGGGATGAATTTTTTGTGTCAATTCCCTTGGTATTAAAGAAAACAACGATCATGCTCTTCACTTTGGACTTCACCTGGTTCGCTTTTTTGGGTCTTGGGCGAGCCCGGGCTCTTCCACTGGGATGATTGTTACTTTGTCTTTGGGTCATAACCATAAATTCAGCTCTCGTCGTCAGTGATAACCCGTGACAAGAAGGTTGGATCATCAGATACGGTCTGACGATGGTCTGTGCATACTTCAACAAGCTGTGCTTTTTGATCAGCAGTCAAGATCCTTGGCACAAATTTTGCGGTGACACGATGCATGCCCAATTCATCAGTCAACATTCGTTGACACATCCCATAACCCATACCCACTTCATCCGCATGGCATTGTGCGGCTAATGGGCCTTCCAGTGTGAGCATTTTCTTCGACGTCTGTACGGCTGGCCCTGAACCGTGCGTGCCACTCAAACACACATGTATGGCTCATGCTCTAACACTTGTTGAATCATTGCAAGGGTCTCTGTAGCACTTTTCCCTGAGATTTACACAGAATTTGAAACACACGCACTGTTCTGTTCGTGGATCCATCGTAAAATCGCCACACACCAAACACAGAGTATTGCAGAAATCACTGTGGACACCCAACACGTCCTCCCACGTCCACACACTGACCCATCAGATACGCAGCTCTCGCCACATAGTGGTGCAAAGATCAACTACTCCTACTTTCCAAATGGCAGCACCAATCCTGAAAAATTTGGATTCCACCTTGTAGTTATAATTTTCTGAACAATTCATGTTTAATGAGTGACAGCGATTTGGAAAATTTATGTTTGCGATATGGTTACTTTATACGTTAATTACAGCGTCTCTCATCGTTTACTTCGTGGGAAACCTGCTTCTTTCTACCCTAGCCTACAGTAAAGCAATGAGTGAAAGCTGACATTCTTAATATCTCGCTGGATGTGCTACTGTAATTATAGCCAAAGATTCAAATCCCGCTGGAAAATTATATTTCAAGTCAGATGGTTTTGCTCCTCCTCTACTGTCATTGAAAATGATCACAACGAAATTAAGTATACGAATCCTATGAAACCCTTGAGTTCATACTGCAGTGCTGTGCAGATGAAGAAAGTAGTTTTTCACAGTTATCAGATGACAGATGGAGTTCATCAGATTTCACTAATTATGACTGCATTATTAACTGTTGGTTCACAGGCACTTTTCTGCCACTTTTAACTATATTTTGAATGTTAGAGCTGGAAGAATAGATTTTTGCCGTATGGAATATTCGAATTCACCTTTCAGTCTTCATCTTTCGAGCAACGGCAGAATATCCGTCAGAAAAGCTGACAACAAGAAGTCAGGTCACACCTGTCTTCTGACAGGTGCGCCAATGACAGTGATCTCAATAATAATATTGTATAACAAAAATACATTGCCAACTCAACCACTGGAGAAGCTCCAAAATTGTGAATCACATATGGTGAATATGCATTCAAGGTTTCGATCCAATTAAGACAGTAAAGAACAAATAATTGTCACAGTTATTAATTTATGATGTTTTGTCTGCACTCAGTGCATCGATGTATTACAAGTAACTACAGTCTAGCCCAGGCGCGGCTTGTAATTAAAGGCTCTGAGGCGGAGCCGCCCCAAAATATATGTTAAAGTAAATTTCGCAAGAACGTATTACATAATTTAAATTATCAGGACGAATTTCGCATATTTCCCATTCTGATTAAAATAACGACGGTCAACGGTTTTGGAACTGTTTGTATCGATAGATGTTTTCCAAACGGTTAGTAGTGTTTAGGCTGCGCCTTGGAACGTCCGTAAGCTGCATGTAGTAGCGGTTTGGGGACGTGGCTTCTACATATTACTGCTCTTTATGGGCGACCCGAAGGCTCAGAGCTTGCAGACTAAGGGTGTCATACCAACCACCACACATTTTTCAAGTTCCACTATCTATGTAATAAAGGAATGTAGAGTGGCCGAAATTTCGCTATCCAATCACTGTCTCTGCACATCTCTACTACGCTTCGATGCGTCATTAATCGACATTTAATATTATTGTTTTGATAATGTTTTACATAGTTGTTTTGTTTCTGCCATTGGCTATTTTATCCACATTTAGAATAAGTTTGCAAATATCCCGCCAGAGTGCACTACACTACAGTAACATACCAGTACTGCCATCTAGCGAGAGTTTCATAAGTGGTTAGAGGACAAAGCGTGCGAAATTTGTCCCGTTACTTTACTTTCCTTGCTTGCTGATGCTGACTGCTTTTGTTGATACCGTGTGATATTAGCAAGTTTCTTTTTCGGAGTGTATTTTGCAAGATTTTAGTGAGATTTACTTGCTGGTGAATATCTGCGACATACCGCGAGTGTGAAACAAGCGCAATATGAATTCAGTGAGAAAATTAATAGGTAAAAACTTGGAACACGGCCATAGGATGAAAGTGAAAGAACTTGGTGCATCTAGACCCGCATTAAAGATCTCTCTGAAACACGTCTTTTCATATGATTTGCTGCAAAGTGTCAGAAAATGTAATAATGACGTATAAAAACACTAACCAAAGATTTTAACTAGAAATTAGCTTCTAATGATATTTAATACCCGATTATAGAAGATACAGTACGTAAAATTATGGGTAGAGAGTGATCTGCCCACCCCCTCCCCCTGAATTCTTAGTTGTTTATGTCAGACAAATCTGTAGCGTAACCCAAGGTCTATGTTGGCTCCGATCGATAAATGCCGCAGCCTTCCCCAGTATAGAAACCACGAGCCGCGCCTGGTCTAGCCCCTAAACCTAGTTACAGAAATGCAAATAGGACTCATAGACATATGAGGATATTCTGGCCCTTGTCTCCCATGACTATAGCTTCGTCTCATAAGTCACTTCCGAAATCACTCACTGAACACATCAGCGGGTATCCTTCCTGGTAGTATAACTGAAACTTGGCAACAATGCAGAATATGTTTGGCAACTCTGTGACCAATGAGTTACTCCCTTGATGGCACAGAACTATCCTGCTAAATTCACTTGATATTATCGTGTCACTTCAGTGATTTTCTCTTGAGATGTGATATATGGATCTAAGTTAATACTTTTGAGTCAACGAAAATCGTTCCACATGGGAATACAACTACTCTTGTCTCTTATGTTGTGATTTATATGTCTTCATGAAAATACGTTTACGCGTAAAGGTGTTCTAAACCTAATTCTACCACTAACCAAAGTGTGGCCTCCCAACTGAATGAACAGTTAGATAGTGATATGAAGAAAGGCCGTTTAGCTCTTGAGACAATTATTAGTACCTTGCAATTTCTATGCAGACAAGGACTAGCAATTAGAGGACACAAAGATGTAAACTCAAATTTTTTTCAACTGTTGTAACTTCAAAAGAATGACATACCTGAGTTTAAAGATTGGTTAGAACATTTGGGGTGTAAATGGACGTCCCACGATATTCAAAACGAGATCATTGATCTACTAGAAAAGTATGTGTTGAGAAAGCTATTGGCATTAATCAAGGAGACTGAACATTTTTCTATTATGGTTGACAAAACAAGTGATTCTTTGATTCAAAAACAATTGTCATTTTGTATTCATTCTGTGAAATAGTCTGGATAAAGCTGTCAATCAGACAAGGATTGACCATTGTATTAAGATGTTTCTATAGATCACCAGGATCCGCAACAAATGTCACTGAACGTTTCAGAGAAAGTCTTGCATACATAGGGAATAAATATCAAAATTATCCATTAGTTATAGGTGGAGACTTTAATCTGGCATCCATTGACTGGGAAAATTACACGTTTATCACAGGGGGCAGAAGCAAAGACTCTTGTGAAGTTATTGTAGGAGCGCTCTCAACATGCAACCTTGAGCAATTGGTTAGAAAACCAAATTGAGATGGGAACATATTAGATACCTTGGTGACAAACAGACCTGATCTTTTCGAGGAAGTTAATCTAGAAGAAGGTATTTGCGACCATAATGTTGTTGTGGCTTCTATGTCAGTGGAAGTTTAAAAAAACAGCACAGAGTTTTCTTGAGCATCTTTGGTTGGAATTTAAACGTATTGTCCACCACTTGCAAGAGAAGTATGTGCCTAGCAAAAATATAGGGGAGGGAAAGGATCCACCCTGGTACAACAAACATATAGGAACTTGCTGAGAAAGCAGAGAATTTTGCAGTCATTTTAAATGTGGTTACTGCCCCGCTGACAAACAGAAATTATGCGAAATGAAAACAGTTGTCAAAAGGTCAATGAGAGATTCTTTTAACGAATTTGAAAGCAATATTTTATCTGCAGATTCTAAAAGTTACCCAACAATTTTTTGGTCATACGTAAAACCTATGAATGCTACAAATAATTCAATACCTTCTCTTACTGACGGTACGGGTAATGTAACGGATGATGATAAAACAGAAGGCCGAAATTCTAAACCTAGCTTTCAAAAACTTGTTTACGGTAAAGGACAGCAGCACCATTCCCCCTTTCATTTATCTAACAAACGCAAGGATGGCTGACTTAGTGTTTAGTGTATCTGGGATTGTAAAACAGTTAAGATCCATAGACTCCAGGAAGGCATCTGGCCCAGACGGTCTCCCCGTAAGATTATGTGTTGACTATGCTACAAATATAGCACCATTCTTATCAATCATCTATCAGAGATCATTGGAACAGCGGAAAGTTCCACGGGACTGGAAGAAGGCCCAGGTCATAGCAGTCTATAAAAAGGGGAGAAAATCGGGTGCACATAATTACCGGTCATTAGCAAGATACAGAGAAAAAAATGCTGGGACCTAAAGACAGAAAAAATGTGTACTGTCTTGTTTGACTCTTGTCTTTCTGGTTTTATGTTTCCTATATTTAATAATATATCACACAAGAGGGAAAGTTATTAGCTAAATGGCAATAACTGTGTGAATTTCTTGAACAGTTCTTTTCCTCCCAGTCACAAATAATCCAACCTAGTATTAATTGTGAGATTTTTAAACGGGTGCAGGATGTCAAACTGGCCAACTGGGAGAAGGAGAGGCACCACTGGACACTAATATCCATTGTTCTGTATGCAGGTTTGATGGCTTCAATTACAAAATACACACGTTTGAATTCCACAGAGTGAATTACAGTGACATGTTATATAAGAATGCTGTGTGGAACAGGGTGGCACTGCACTTTGGCACACTTAAGACCGAATAACACAAGTTACATTCCCTCAAACATATATATCACACTCTACAAAAAGATGTGCGCTGTAAAATGAACATATTTTTGAAGTTTTTTTTTTTTTTTCCTTCAATTTTTGACATCCTATCTCAAACGCTCGGGGTGTTGGGGGCACCACTGACAAGTTTTTGCCCCAGTTCTGAAATACCGTAGATCCAGGGCTGCATCAGAGTGAATCAGCAGCCACAAATTAATCCATTTAGCTTAATTACCAATTAAATTTAACTGTTATATTCTATTTGTGATTATACATAGACTACAAATGAACAAAAAAAAAAAAAAAAAAAAAAAATTAAGAAATAGTGCGTTACTTTCAAGGAATCTGCAGTTTCTGTTATGCTAAGTTAGTGCCTTTACCATGTGCCCCCATAGCTGTGTGGTTATCATGTGTCAGTCCCAGTGGGCCTGGGTTCAATTCCCGACCAGGTCGGAGATTTTCTCTGCTTGGGGACTGGGTGTTGCGTTGTTATCATCATCATCAAATCACCACCACCACCACCACCACCGACACAAGTTGTCCATTGGGGCATCAACTGAAAAGACTTGCAACTCAGCAGCCGAACTTCTCTAGGTGGGGACTCACAGCCATCAACGCCATATGATCATTTCATTTTCTGTCTTTACCTACGTATGGATTCATGGTAAGGCTGACCAGTTAATTTACCTCTGAGGGGTAGATGTACAAACAATTAGGGGCACGGCCATGGGAACCAGGAAGCTATTTACTATGCCAACCTTTTCACGGATTGGTTGGAGGGGGGCTTTTCTGGGATTCATATGCCATCAACCCCTGGTTTAGTTCGGATACAATGACGACATCTTTGCTATATTGACCAACACCTTTACCTCATTTCTTCAGTCTCAGCATTTCATCTGAATAGCTATTCCCTTCTTCATTTCCTTTTAGTTTTCTGTATCTTATTTTCTGACCTGTATCCCCCCTCCCCAGTTCTATCACATGCAATGATAATGATTTCTGTCTTGCAAATTTCTATATCATCAATCTTTAAGCTCTCAGGTTTTTTAATCTCATTGACCTCAGCCCCCAACAATCAATCTTTCCTTCCCATCTCGACAGTAAGTTTCTCCTTACCTGGGATTCTGGGCGACTTTTCCAAACTCTCCACATTTCTTAAACCTCACCAGTCCTTTTCCTTCATCCCCCTTCCTTTTCCTTCACCCTCCCCCCCCCCTTCCTTTTCCTTCAACCCTTCCACCAGAAGAAGAAGCCACAGAATCTGAAAGCTTACAAATTTCAGTACCTTTATGTGAGTGTTCTGCCACCACTTGGTGAGTAAATTTATTATCCATCAAATGACATATTTTTAAAAAATTATTATTTTCATTCAAATTGTATTTACATGACAATACTGATATCTGGCAAAGAACAAAAGTTGTATACAAGCTGCATGAATAAAAGGTTGTTTGGAATAGTTATTTCTCATGCTATTAACATGCGTTTTATATAGCTCTTTCACAATTTACTTTTAAAACTTTTAGATCACAGTAGCATATAAGGATTCTGTAGCAACAGTACATCCTTCTACACTTAATTGAAACTGAAACCAGAACAATGAAAAGCAGAATAAGTAGCAAATTTTTAAATATTCTGCACTGAATTTCGACAAAGTATGTTGGGGAACAGCAGAAAGGAAAGTATAACAAAGGAATTCACAGTACAATCACTGTGAATAGTTTTTAAACAGCAGTGGAGGATGCAAAAATGAAATTTTATAGACTAATGGAGAGAGAGAGAGAAAAAAAATCAACAAATAATAAAACAAAGATAGAAAAACTAATTCATGAGAACGTAAGTACAACTTAAAGAGGATGGGGGGAATGGGAGTGGGAGTATTCAATCGGAAAACATATGGAGTGGAATAACATATGGAAATGGATGTACGTGGTTTACCACTAATGAATAGAGATAAATGGTAACATGTAATCACTTTACCCTTTCATCAACATTGTAGTCAGGACTGTCCTTGTCATCTATGATTGGTTCATCAGCACACAAAACATCAAAGCAGAATCCTGGAGGTGGACTATAATGGTTGAACAAAACACTGGTAAACAGCTCGCTTGCCTTTCCTGTTGAAAAGAATGGGGTGACATTATTGTCATATTGCTGTATTAGTGATCTGTAGAAAGAAAATATTCCTCTAAAATAATCAGTTATGTGAGAAATTCTTTTCCTGCATTTTAAATATACTGTATTAACATTTCATACAAGATGCAATTTTGCGTGTGTATTAGAATTAGTGACCACAAACAAGTTAACCAAGTGAAGAGGTGCAGCTGTTAGCACACTAGATTCACTTTCAGGGTGGCAGTTGTTCAAATCCCAATCATGTCATCCAGATATAGGTTTTCTGCAGAAAATGCCAGGATGGTTCCCTTGTAAAGGTGATGCAATTCTCTTCCCAAACTGAGCATGAGGTCTCTAGTGACCTTGCTGACAAGATGTTGAAAATCCAATCTCCCTTCTATTTCTTACAGTGAAGTTAAAATCTCTACATATCACTCCATAAACAATGCAAGGGAACTGAATTGAATTACACACTAAAACCATATTTCCAGAATATTCATTCTGCCAGTGGTCTGATGTATAAATGTAAAGGCTCTCTTTTCTTGGTTGACATCTATTTATCTGTTACAGTGTTATCTTTCACCAATGTTAATCATCTCTATTTTCTAATAGCCATTGTATCTTTTATTTACAATTGGAGCACACACTTTAATCTTGTAACTCAATACCTATTTTTCTTGCACAAACACAGCCTCACCAAGCTCTGCTACAGTCCTGACATGATTTTTTCCCAATCATGCTACATCTGCATCTGAGCTACCTGCATCTGAACTAATTTTTGAGTAACCTGATTAAGCTGCTGATCACAAGTTGAATCAATGTCTCACAGCACCTTCAGGATCATTTGTTTTGGAGCCAGGTGTAAATATGAGAATTTCTCACAGTACCCGAGGAAGCTAGCAACCATAAGCAAATATTTCAAAAAGGGGCATCCTTGTCCCACAACTATGATTCACAACACCAGTCTCATCAATCCTATCCCCCATTCACCCACCAACCACTTGCACTCTTAGCCAAAAAACACAATGTGGCCTCTTCACTCAATTTCCCAATCTCATGACACCTCTCACTCTCAAAGCCATAATCATATACAAACACCTCTCACTCATAGCCCCAACCTATTCCTAAATTACTACTTCACATCTCTCTCTCCTCCAGAAATATCTGAAATATTTACAGGCATAACTGTTAGTCCCATACTAAATTTAACCATACAGTGCTGGTTACACCTCTCCTTTCATTAGCACAGAGTCTCAGCTGAAAATATCATTTCACCACACAGTGCTAACCTACAAAAACAGAGCAAGAATTGAACACCATTTGAAAAAGTTAAGACCTTTATTTAAAAATGATCCTTTTCTATTCTCAAAAACCATCAATGGGCAGGCATTCCTCATTTATGGCATGACTTTTGAATTGTTCTGAAACCTCAAATGTTACTTCAGCTGAAACCTGTACCATTTTGATCTGAAGGCTGAACATGGTAACATCATCCTCCCAGCAGTCAAAGGTTCTACAGCATAGGTGCACACTGTTAGCAACCCTTTGCTATATTGACAGCTTATCCTCAAGAACCAGACTGAGCTGCATACAATTCTAAAACCCTAATCAAGAACTCAGAAATTATTTCACAGAAATATATTTGGTAGATGGTGCCACACAACTTGTAAATATCTCTTGAACGTTATACTGAACTAATAACTGAATATCATGAAAGATACAAATCTTTTTTTGCCTCCGCATTTGTTTAAGATTGCAACCACAACATTCAAAAATACCCTATGCCTTTGCAGTGTCATTCAAAATACCACAAGTTGATTAAAAAAACATTCCCAGTCATTTTTACACATAAAATCTTTGTGCTGAGTACAGACTTATCAACATTGTCATTCTTTTTGAAATTTTGTCCATTTGTCTACTGGAACTTGGCTCTAATTATAACATATTGTACTCCGAGGTAGATGTTAGCAACATAAATGATTCACAGTTATGAAGTTCAAGCTAGAAAATGGAAGGAGCTTATGGGCACTCAATGGCGAGGTTATCAGCAACTAGAAATTGATTATCATGGTGAGGGTTCCTTTTAAAAGATGTATTCCCAGGTCTCAAGCAAGATTAATAATTCCATCCTTCTGTTATCAAGTGAACATTTACAGCTCATAATAAAAATTTAAATATCAGTTTCTGAAATATTGGGCAAACGAAATTACTATCACACTCAATGCACAGGTAAATACAGCATTCTATGTGAAATACATTCTTACCAGAAGTGTGAAATGCTACCACTTTTGCATTAATACAATTCTTTATGCGCTGGAATGGATCAGCCGTCAGATCACTGATATTATTAATGAACAGAAAATTTTTATCGGTGTAAGTTTAAACCCAGGTTAGAAATTTCCATGTAATTCTATCTTTCAGCTCTCCCAGCATTAATTTATCTCCTACATTTGTACCAAAGAACTATTACATACTTTCTAGAAATAACTGTGCTATTTTACAGCAACAAAAAAAGACTAGAATATTTATCATAATCTACAAATTTTGTAATTATTATTAAGTCCACTATGTCTGCATAGGTGTAAAGTAACTGTCTTAACTGAAGGGGGTAACAGTTTTGCTGTGTCTTGCTGAAGATTGTGCAGTTTGCTGAATTATTGAGTATAGAATTTATCTACATAATCTGTTCATCTGTTATAAAAATTAAAGCAAACACCAACCTAGCATTCACAAAAACATAAGTAAATCAGAATCATTTTGGAATCAGAATTGTACTCAATTCTGCCCAGGATGAAGTTAATTTGAATCATACTGTGACACATTATACAAAAGGAATGGCTTCACTACTACATCCACAACTGTGTTTCATTCATGTTGACACATAAGTGAAATACACAGATAGAATGGTTTCTGGTTCATAGAATGAAGTAAAATTAGATTAGGTATCTTATGAACACAGACATTTCTTTGAACTGGAATGAAAAACAGAATTTCAAAATGTTTCAGCAGAATGCAGAGAAAAAAGCTCACTTAGAATGCTGTATCACAAGTATCCAGTAAGCTTTTTTTTTTATCTGTGTACATTCTTAATGAACTTTAAAAATCTTCCATTCTTTCTTTCTATCAGTTTACTTCCAAATTCCAATTAAATTATGGTATTTTAAGACAAGTGATGCCACTCCAGTACCCTGTGTTGTTGTTGGGCACACCACTTGACAAACCTCTCTCTGCTGCCATGGCAAAGAAAGCCACAACAATGGTTGCTGTCTGTGTGAATATTTTTTTTATGGCAAATGAGCCCACTTCATGACTAACGTACCTGATGTGGCTGCACGATCGTGCACTGTTGAGAGAATAATATGATTGCTCTCCCAGCTGCTAGCCACTTGAGTCCATTACGATCCTTACGTTGAGTATGGTCTTTCTGAAGCCATCAAACTCATATCTGCATTACAGTACCGACCAGTGGCAGATTTACATATAGGCCCACTACGCACAGGTCCAGGGGCACCACCTTAAGGGGGTCAGCATTTTTTGCTCTTTACTCATTTTAACCTTATATGTTTTAAAATAATGGCACTTACAAGCGACAAAAATTTTTAATATTGTTAAACAACTTGCTAGTTTAAATAAGCCTCAAGAACGAAATCTGACAATACAAGCTTGGAAATATACACGATTTACTTGGTGACTGAATGGAAGTTTAACACTGGATTTCTGTCTGGTATCATCTTCATGATTTTTCAAAATATTTTTAAGTAAGCTGTCAGTACGACAATCTACACTACAACGTTTGAAACATTATTATTCAGAGAATGTTGTTGGCTTCTACCTAACCCAACCATATTTTTCCCATGAAAATACCGGGACCCCTGAAAATCTGTGATAAACTAATCAGCAGTTTCTTAAATACTGTAACATGTGTGGGTCTCAGTATGTAAAACTTGACTCAACTTAAATATCTTGTAGAAATTATGAGGAAGTATCAAGTCAGCCCTCCATTACTGTAGTTAATGTGAAAGCTCTGTGGTCTTCAATATCTGAGCTTTGATTTAATGACACCTGTTTAACAAAACATGTCAATACTGGGAATGTTTTAAATTTTTAAACACATGTTTATACGAAAAGAACATAAGCAGAATATCTAATAATGTGTGAAATATATTTCACAACAGTCTAAAAATGTTATTTATTTATTTACTTAGTTACTTCTTTTGATGAAAAAAGAAGAAGAAACCAACTTTTGTTTGTCTCATTTATTGTGCTGCAGCCTGCACGATATCAAAGTTCCCACTTTGTGCAATCGAATAGTATGTGGCACTGCAAATTTTATTTTAAACTTCTTAATCAAGCTTTTTTTCTTTGAGGAAAGTTTAATTTCTATTTTATGTTGGAACAAAAGGAGAATTTGAATGTAGACATAACAGTAGTATTCACACAAATGACAAAGCACCACAACAACTGCCAATAAGACTACTTAAACTTTGTAGTCTGTCTTCTCTGCCCACATAAACCACTAAAATGTTATAAGTGGGATAAGAGTCTATTCAGCACACCACTCTGCTAGAAATTGCAAAAATTATTTTCTTTTTAAATTAGAAAAGGCAGTGTCAAGAATATTCAGAACATATTTGCGTCCCAGCTAAAATTCCAGCAGTGTGAGAAACACAAGGCAAAAAAGTGACTATCCTATTTTCTTTATGAGACGAGTTCCAGCTGGCAGGTGTGCTGTTCACTGAAAACAGAGAAACAGGCGACAAGGAAATTAAATTATTCTGCATTGTCGTTCTTTCATAGCACAGTTACGTCGAGTAATCCGAGTTGGTTAGTTCATCGCTCGTGTTTAAAGGAAAAATCTTTGTGCTCGTGTGTTGTGTTTAAAGTAAAAAACTTTGTGCTCATGTGCAGTATAGTGCGATTGGAACTGGATACAGGCTTTCTTTCTTTCCTTTTACAATTTTTCTCTCTTTGTTTTGACTATTGGTTGACAACTTTGTAAGTGCTTTAACATGAATAACAGTGAAAAAAGCAAACATGCAAAATTAAGTGGGACGGCATTTTGGAAATTATCAAAGGAAAGGCAAGAATGAGAAGCCAATGTTCTATAAAGGCTTGGCAGAGTAGATAAATTTTCTGCAAAAAATGATGCTGGTTCGACATAAAGTTCAACTAGTATTGATGATATTTCTGGCACTGCAGCTGTTGTAAAAGGAGTAAATACAGGTAAAACCAAAGTTAAAGGTGAAGAAAAGCAAATTGTTCCTGATTTAGAGTTTCATGAAAAAGTAATTGTCAAGTCAGACATTACAATAAGAAATAACCTCATTAGTGATGATCCTGCAGAATGGTGTGTCAATGATTCAACAATCAACATTCTCTTAGAACGTGGCATTAATCAGAATTGTAATTGTGATTTTTCTAATTCAAGAAGATCAATAGGCGATAAAACCAGATATTAGAATAAAAATGTATTTTACTGTAAACTTTTAAATGGCGAATCAACTCTGCGTAATTCTGTATTATACTCCTGTAGCATCGGTCCTGTTTTTTGTGCACCATGTAAATTGTTCAGAGGTAAGGCCACGATGACTACTAACAGTATTGCAGATTGAAACAATATTTCCAATATTTTATCCCATCATGAGAATTGACTTGAACACAAAAATTCTGAGTTATCGCTCTTAAGAAGAAGAAAGTCACTTGGGACCACTTTGAGTCATATGTTGAGACAGAAAAAATGTACTAGCACAGTGTGTTGAAAAGGGTGTCTGCAGTAGTGAAGCAGCTGACAAGTCGTGGACTTTCCCTACATGGACACGTTGAAATATTCCATTCATTAAATAATGGTCAATTTATGTCTCTTGAACTTATAACCGAGTATGATCCTTTTCTCGCAGAGTACATTGAGCAATATAGAAATCCAGGGCAGGGACATACAAGTTATCTTTCTTCAACATTATGTGATGAAATAATAGAGCTTCTTTCTGAATGAATAAAAAGAATTATCATAAGTGAAATAAAACAGGCCAAATATTTCTCTATAATAGTAGATTCTACTGTGGACATTTCACATATTTATCAACTGTCTTTCATATTAAGGTATATGAATGCGAATGGTGAACCTGTTGAACGTTTCCTTCTGTTTTTATGAAACCCGGGACACAAGTCCGAAAACTTAGCTGAGGCCATACTAAAAGTCTTGTCTACGAATTCCATTGATATTACTTATTGTAGAGGCCAGTCAGATGACAACGCAAGCAATACGTCAGGAACCTACACTGGTTTGCAGGCACAAATTAAAGAATGAAATCCGAAAGCGCATTATGCGCCTTGTGCAGCACATTCTTTGAATTTAGTCGGCACTAGTACTGCAAGCTGTTGTCAGGAAGCATCTTCATTTTTCAATGTAGCGCAAAACCTTTACAATTTTTTCTCTGCTTCTACACAGTGCTGGGATAAACTACTTTCTTTCACGAAACCAGAAATCAAAACACTAAAAGTTCATCAAAAACATGTTGGTCAGCAAGAGAGCAAGCATGTGTAAGTGTATATGAAAACTGAGAGGGCGTTATCAATGCCCTCACACATATTGCCAATAATATGTTTGAAAAACCACTTGTGTGAAATGAGGTTTCAGCTTTATTGAATCAACTTGGCAGACTAGAAACAGTATTCAAGATGATAGTTTGGAAGGACATACTCCAGAGATTTAATGTGTAAACCTGAAATTGCAAAGTGTAAATATTGATACTAAAATAGTGCCTGAATTATATGTATCACTTGTAGGATTTATTGCATTTATTCGTGGCATGTTTGACTATCATGAAAATAAACCCATGGAGACTGTGACTGATATAGACTATGAATGCACCTATAAAAGATCACAGAAATGCAAACTTCATGATGACAAAGAAGCGAACTCTGAAGAAGTTTTTCTGACTGGAAGAGAAAAATTTAGAGTCGAAATATTCCTCCCAGTACTCAACAGCTTGTGTGCCGAATTAGGGGGGAGGAAGGAAAGCTATAGAACATTGTTGGAATCCTTCACAGTATCCAGTAACCTTAAGAACAGTTCACCTGACGATATTGCTGCAAAACAGTGCACCAAAACTCCAAGTGTCATACGACACAATTTAGAACCTTCGTTCCCTGGTAAATGTGTACATTTCGCAGAACTTTTGAAATCTTCTGAGATTAGTGATATACCAGTCGAAATGAGTAAATTTTTACAAAAAGAGAGGTTACAGTCCGTGTTTCCAACTGTTGACATTGCTCGTAGAATATGTCTATGTACGGAACTTACAAACTGTTCAGCAGAACACTCGTTTACAGCTCTTAAAAGACTGAAATCATACCTACTTTCTACGTTGTCTGAGGAGAGATTGAAAGCCTTGTCCATTCTTCACACTGGAGCCGACCTCCTAACTGATAACCATCTGAACTGTGAAGATATGATCAATGAGTTTCCCGCTATCAAAGCCAGACAGACACTTTGCTGACTGGTGAGTTTGTTTATTTTTTTATATTAGTTTTAAAAATTTAAGATTATATGTGATTTTTATTATAACTTGGAGCACATTCATTGGATTTACAAACTACGTATTATCTGTTTATTTTGCCATTACCGATGGGAGAATGCGGAACTAAACCTCATTTTCGTGCAGACATGACCGAAGGCGCCCTACAATACTAAACAATACCCGAATGACGTAGGCTGGTCGGCGTTGTACAGTCAAGTCATACTGATACTGTAGTATATTACAACTGATGCGTATTCTTGGCATCTGCTGAAATGTATATTTATCACAGAAATATACGTTATCGGAGAGGGAGAGTACGCTCAGATGAAAAAGTGTTAATAAATGACGTAGTTCAGATCTGTCAATAAATATGTAAAAGCTTTCCTAATACTGCTAGAAAGAGCTATGGTGAAAGCAGTAGCTGCAGTACAAAACTGTTCAGCCCTTACATGGATTAAAGATATTGTGTACACTTATTATACAGCATCTAGCTACACAGACCCTAATGCTTTACACGTTAATTATTAGATTACAAAACAAATTTGATTTTTCCACACTAGTTTGTAAAATTATGTAATAGCAAATCCAGTTCTGTGTTTGTTCGCAGTTTGCGCACCGAAATCTCTATCTCATTTTTGTTTCTTATGCTTTCCTATAGATTCACGTACCAATACCGAACATGTTTTTTTTTTTTTTTTTTTTTTCTCTTTTTCATCTGCTACACATTTAAGTTATTAAATCGTAAAATGACAGTTTAATTTTAATTCTGAATGCATCTCTGTAAAAGTACGTATTAATTTCTAATGTGTGACATGTTCGCTTCAATTTTTAGAACGTAACACAACTATTTTAATTTTCAAAAGTTTAGTGTAAAATAACATATTAAAAGTGAATGTATAAAAAAATCCATTGTCTCCTACACATTCTGCTGAATATTTAGGCCATAAAAGAGAAGTTATTTTTCTTGTGTTCATTTCTGTTGTCTTTTGACAAACGAATGTGTTAGCACAATGCAGTTTTAAGTTTGTTTTATCTGCTGCCGTACACCAAGTACAGTTCAGGAACCAATTACATTTTCATTGAGCACGACTAGAACGCTGATGCATCCTTCAGAACAATGAATAGCAGAGTACAGAAACAGCTTGCAGCACTCCCACCCAAATGTCAATTGTGAAGTGATCGGGTAATAGTTATTATTTAAAACATTTTTTTTTTTTTGAGGGGGAGAGTGGGGGGTATATAATATGGTGTGTCTAGAAGCGCAAAATTTTTAAGTTTGCCACTGGTCCCGACATCACAACCAATGTGAGCAGCAATACTGCCGTACAACACACCACAGTCTTGACAGGCCATGCTCTTAGTCTGTTGAATTCTGACACATGCTGGCAGACATCATTCCTTACATGGGGCAAAGCATGATCTCACAAACCAGCAACATTTAAATGTGACTGCTGAATGAAAACTAACTGCACAATCTTCCCTTGGATACAGAATGTAGACAGCATTCCTCTTACCTTCTTTGTGCAACTGGCTGAAATGCTGATCATTTGCATATCCAAGCATATAGTATTTTACACTGACAAGGAGACGGCACGACCGTGGGGTTGGGAATTTGTTCGAAATTTTGTGTGGTGAAAGAGGACCCCTAACACCTCATGTGGTTAAAATATTAGGATGTACTACTTGGAAAATACCGAGAAAAATCGATCCAAAGTTTCTTAGGTGCCTTATGAGCATAAAATGTTAGTCCACTGCCAAGCTGCCGTCTGGCCTAGATGGTTATGGCTTGGACTCTTACGCCAGAGTTCTCGGCTTTGATTCCTCCTCCGGCACTTTTTCTTCCTTCTGTTTCATTTTCTTTTGTTCTTCCACCAATTATTCAAAAAGTTTCTCAAACCTACATTATTTTTAAAACACTATTTTAGCTCAAGAAGGTAAAGTTTTTCATTCACTGAAAAATATTCGTGCTCATTGTTCTATTTCGTTTTATGGGGTTTCAAGGTTTAAAGGGGCTTTGTAAGGGTCCCCTTGGGATTGTAACGGTCATCTGTGCATAGGACTGTGTGGGATTTGTGAGAAGTAAACAGCAGTTTGTTTTTCGATTTTGTCATGAACAGACGTGCCTGTTTCAAATTTCAATGTGTTATTCCGATCCGAGGTTAAACATGTCGACTGAAGAAGCTGCTGGCTCGACTGGAATAGGAGAAGAAATTCCTGAAGAATCCATTCATAGTGATCCATCAAAATTACGATTGAAGGATGCAGTGGTGTATTATGAAAAGCTGTTGACGGAAAATAATTTAATTACATTGATATCTTCAGAAGAAATCTCTCGTGATGCTATGTTATTGGCCGGAGAACTTTATAACAATACACTGGAACTTTAGGGTGTAAAAACATTCGTAACTGAAGAGGAATTAATTCACACTCATGAGGATTGCGAAGAATGTGAGGAGAATGACAAACACAATGTGATTCATCTCTAGACGAATATAAACCGTCACCGAAAAGATTTAAAAGTGACATGATTCCCATTCCCTACAAAGTCAAAGTCGTGAATACTGCTAAAGCGCACCCCACATGGTCCTTGGCGACATTGCAAAAAAAAAAAAAAGGATGCCGCCAATTGAAGAGAAAAGAATATCTTTCACAATGGTAGAAAGATATTAAAAGTGGTGGTACGCGAATGCGAATGAGTAAGTTTGAGGCGATAGATTCGTGAACCTATGACCATTTTGTGGAAGCAAGACGGCAATATCAGCAAGTCATGACAAGAAATTTACAGCAATGGGCATTGGCTGCGGCTGCACAATTCGTCGATTTCAAATTCAAGGCGTCTGATCGATGGTTCATGGCATTTAAACAGAAGCACAGAATTTCACAACGCAAGATCATGAAACTGGTTTCAAAAAAAGAGGTGGCGTCAATGGAGGACATCCAGGATCCGCGGAGACCTTTTGTCGGCAGACGTGCCATTTAATCCCTCAATACCATGAGGATTATGCGATAAATACTGACCAAACAGGTAAATACATGTTTTCTGCATACAAAATGTTTTTACCGATGTCAAATATATCAATTCAAATTTCATTATAGAAAAAGATATTTACATACACATTCGAATATTGTTTAATATTAAAAATACTATTGTTTCATGATGCCAATATCAATCTGTTTTCAACAGGACTCTCACTGAAAAAGGGAGTAAAACAGTTTTCATGTAAAAGTCAGATTTGAATAAAGTGACGCATTCATACACTGCACAATATTCAATAACATTATCAGGAAAACTGCTCCCACCTGTCTTCATATGCTTACAAGAAGCAACTGGTCATTTTAGACCTCGTATTCACAAATTAATAGATGGCTATGCCAATACATATACGAATGTCATCGTAACATCATTTAAGTCCGGAAAATTAACAACAGTTTTATACATGGATTTTCTCCGGAAATGTTTTATATCTTACGTTGGGGAGAATAAATATTTATTTCTCATTGGCTCTTGGGGAGGTCAAACGAATCCGGAGATATATGATGCAATTTTTCAAGATTACGAAAATATGTCAACTTGGTCTGTAAAAGTCATACCTCCAAAATGCACTTCTTTGGTGCAACTTTATGATGTTTACTTTTACAGGCAAGTTAAAAATTTCATAAAGTGCTTGAAAAATTGCAGTGCATTGTTACAGGAGAATCGTGAAATTAATTCCCGGGAAGATTGTATAAAAATTCATTCTATAATTCACCATCAATTATCGTCACCAATATTCCGAGACATGATTCAATATGCCTGGTTTGCCTCCAAATTATCAGAAACTCGAAACATTTTCGTAAATGTTAATGGGGCGTGTGTTTGTACAGATTTATTGCAAACGCCCTGTGATTGTAAAAAAACCCGCATGTATACGTCGCGCAAGATGTCGTGAAAATTATTGGTTTGTTTGTTTTTACGATAATTACCACTCCAGTTCTTGGTTATAATTATTATATGTATAAAAATTGAATGTTTCCCAATCGACTTTGTTATTCTGATTAAAAACCCAATGTTTCTCCTCATATACATTACAATGAAAAATGGGAAACCCACCGCCATGAATTGTGTTGTTGGACAAAAAGAAAATAATTTTTATTCAATAATGTAACTAATTTGTTAAAGATAATGTAGGTTTGGGAAACTTTCTGAATAACTGGTGGAATAACAAAAGAAAATGAAACAGAAGGGGGGAAAAAAAAAAAAAAAAAAAAAAAAAAAAAAAAAAAAAAAAAAAAAACGAAAGTGCCGGTGGAGGAATCAAACCTGAGACCTTTAGCGTAAGAGTCCAAGCCCTAACCATCTAGGCCAGATTGCGGCTCGGCAATGGACTAACATTTTGTACACATAAGGCACCTAAGAAACTTTGGATCGATTTTTCCCGGGATTTTCTGGGTAGTGTGTCCTAATATTTTAACCATGTGAGGTGTTAAGGGTCCTCCTTCACCACACAAAATTTTGGACAAATCCCCGACCCCACGGTCGTGCCATCTCCTTGTGAGATGACAAAAGTCGTGGGACAGGGTGTGCACAAAACAGGTGGTGGTAATATCACTGACACAAAGTATAAAAGGGCAGTGCATTGGTGGAGCAGTCGTCTATACTCAAATAATTCATGTAAAAAGGTTCCGATGCGATTATTGCTGCACGATGGAAATTAGCAAACTTTGAATGTGGAATGGTTGCTGGAGCTAGACCCATAGGACATTTCATCTCAGAACTCATTGGAAAACTCAACATTCCAAGATCCACAGTGTCAAGAGTGTGCCGAGATTACCAAGTTTCGGACATTAACTCTCACCATGGACAACGCAGTGGCAGACAGCCTTCACTTAATAACTGAGAGCAGTGACATTTGTGTAGAGCAGTCAGTGCAAACAGACAAGCAACACTGCATGAAAATAGCCAAAGAAATCAACATAGGATGTACCCATTAGGACAGTGAGGCAAAATATGGCATTAATGAGCTACAGCAACAGACGACTGCCACAAGTGCCTTTGCTAACAGCACAACGCCTGCAGCACCTCTCCTAGGCTCATGACTATTGTCTGGAGCCTCTATGACTGGAAAACAGTGGCTGGGTCAGGCGAGTCCTGATCCCAGTTGGTAAGAGCAGATGGCAAGGTGCGAGTGTGGTGCAGACCCAATGAAGCCATACACCCATGTTGTCAAAAAGACTGTGTGCAAGCTTGTGGTGGTTCCATAGTGGTGTGGGCTGTGTTTACATAGAATGTACTGTGTGCTCTGGTCCAACAGAACCCATCACTGACTAGAAATGGTTATGCACGGCTACTTGGAGATCATTCTCAGTTATTCATGGGCATCATGTTACCAAGGCAATAGATAGTCTGACTCAATATTAGGAGATATTTGATGACTAGTCACCTTAGTGTACATGCCATTTGATGCTTGTTGCATCACACATTCATGTTGTTCTAATTTTAATGGCCAGCAGTGTAGATTCTTAACGTCTTTACCACAGCATGAAACATCTGTGATTGGGCTGTATATATCTGGCATTGGAATCACTTCTTATATGTATTCTACAATTCCACGAAACTGGAGTTAAATCATATTTCTTGTAATATTAGATCAACCCTACTTGTCTGTTTGCCTGAACTATTTCACATAATTTTCTTAAAAGAAAAGAGGAGGAATCAATGGACCTTCCTCTCTCTTTATGAACACAATTTATGACACACTTCAATTCTTCATCTGTGTAGATGCAAGCTTAATTTCTCTTCCAACATTTGACTTTTCTTTCCCACTCACCTAAATTAGCACTAGCTTGCCAGATCATTTCTGCTGTCTTTGACGTAAGTCTTGTCGCTTTATCTCGGTAATCTAATCGAGCAAACAGCAAACCATCATATCCCATCTGTGCAAACATAGAAGCCATTTCACGTGAGTGACCAAATGGATCTATCTGCCATCCAGCTCGAGGTCTTCCACATTCCCCGAAAGTGTCATTGAGCTTCCTGTAACAATGTGACAAACAATGCTCAGTTTGTAACACCAAAAAATTCATGACAAACATGATGATACGAAATTTCAAAAAATATTTACATTAGAAATGCACAAATACTATTTCATGGTTGTAATACTTGTAACAGAATTAGATACTTTAACAATAATGAGCAGTCAAATAAAACAGAACAACTATCACAAAAGACCACAGAATGGTTCCATTCAAAAAAATTCACCACACATGTTAATACATTTATCCCACTGGGAGAAGAGATGATCAATTACTGTTTTGTAGAATGTGGTAAGCCACTGAATGATCCATGACTGCACCCACTCTTTCGCTTCCTCGTCTGAATGAAACTGTCGTCCGTGTACATCTTTCTTCAGGTCAGCAAAAGTGTGAAAATTGCATGGTGTTTGGTTTTCATTTGAACATTTGACAGCCCCTCATATAATAGGATCCTACTGCTTAATTTTTCCACTAGAGTTTACTGTGTAAGTCATGTAACACATATAAACATGTGAATACAGCATGTGGCATTTACCTCAATCCCCATGTAAACTGATCAATTAAGGACTGGTAATGTGTCCCAGCCTCATCATTCATGCTCCATGCACCTCCTGCAAACTCCAGTTTACCAGAACTAACAAGCCTTTTTACCTGGTGGCGAACAGAGTCATGTTGTTCTCTCCACCATTTCCAGAAAAAGGCTGTTTCAACATAAATAAACCTGCAAATATAAGGTAAGATGAGTATTTTGATGGTTATTTTGTGTAATACACAATATACGTAGACAATGAAATTATTTAACAACAAAAAGCAGAAAAAGAGCATAAAATGTCAAACAGAGAAATTGATGAGAGAAGATCGTATCTCCTTTCTGCAGTTAAAATTAGAAGTTGGTTAGTACAAAGTATTATTCCAAGTGAAAATAGAATCAAATCTAATAAAATGCAATGATGCATGACAAGTGGAATGAAATAATAAGCCAGTCATTATATAATATTATTTCATGCGGAAGCAGAACCAAACCTAATAAAACATAATGATGACAGAGAAATGAAATGAATAGATATCTGTATATTTCTCTATAACATATTCCTTACCCAACATCAGACCTGCCCAGATAGCCATGCACGTTAAATTCCACCTCAGTTACCCAATTCGCAAACATTTAGAAAACTTTCATCAACTTCCACATGAATAACACAGCATGTACACAGTTGGGGTACACAGATCCTGTACTGGGGATAACAGGGTGGCGATAAGAAGGGCATCTGGCCACCTCTTAAATTAACCATCCCAAATCCATTAATAACCATGCAGAGACTGCTCTGACGCAGAACAGAGGTACAAGAAAATGAAGGAGATGATCCAACCCAATACTGGCTTTTAATTATTAACTTACAATGGATTTCTGGCTTTTAAAAGATGCCTTCAGTTATTTATGTTTAAAGAATTGCTTTTATATAGGTGTAACCTGATGATTGTCTAGGAATCACTCAGCAGATCAAATTGTTTGATACTACTGAATAAGCATGTGTGAAGTTAAAAACGTGTGCCAGATCTGGGCTTAAACTCGCATCACTCTCCTCCAAGCATAGTGTACTGTTTATTTATGCATCAAGCATCGACTCAATGTTTCAACGTGTCCAAGCTTCAGGAAAGTATGGAAGGAAACAAATGACATGTGGAAACATTGTCATAGTCTGTGAGCAGGCATGTATGGACACTGTGTAGTACAGGTAAAACACATAGAAATTACACAGTACAAATAACATTGTTACATAGGCATAAAAATAATTTGCTTTAATGAGTCCTCAGTCACAGTCAACAATGTTGACTTAGATACAAAGCCTGTCTTGCAATATGAATCTCAGTCAGACTATTATGAATTGGGTTTGCACAGTTTAACTGAATCACTACTTATCAATGTTAAAACCAATGATTAAGATCATAGTCAGAGTCAAGTCCTTTCACACTTGGTGTTAATCCTAACTAAATTCTGAGTCTCTAGTGGGACTGAAGCACAAAGGAGAGCTAACCAAAAGCTAATACCTTAGACTATCAGTTATTGTCTACTAACCAGGACAATATGAGAAACCTATTTCAAAACAAAGAAAAAGAATGAAATAATTCTCATCACAAATTATTTAGACATAAAGCTAAGAAATTTTGAACACCCTCTCATGTACTTCACAATAAAAAATAACCTTTTATCCAAAGAACCAACATTACCGTTCACTGCAGAATTCCGTATGTGAAACACTATCACCTCCCCCAGCGAATGGTCAGTGTGAAAAATGCCAAGTCACACAACAGTTCAGAACCTGTTAAGCTATACGTACCCCTATAACTAGCTTGGTTTAAGTTTGTTCATAGATTGGATGAAGACAATGGCACAGTAACTCCAATATGGTCATGTCTTGAAAAACACTATAGTGTTCAATCTACCCTTCTAAGTGCTTAAATGCTTCAAATGTCTCTTGCTTTGTTATTGTTGTACGCACTCTCAAGCTTTCAATGACTAAATAAAGCACCACACTGCCTACAAATAGGCCTAACTCCTGATGATGACAACGAATTGTCAAAAACGTGAGATCAAACAAAACACAACCCTGATGAGGCAAGAAATCTGTGACACTTGTTCAAGATTGTTGCTGTGAAAAATGACATTCTTAAATAACTATCCAGTTGATGACAGCTTCACTTTTTTACAAATTCCAAGTAAGAGATTTATATGTACATCAACAATGTTGTTTTTTGCAAAATACATAACAGTTACAAAAATGTAAAATGTTTAGTCAAGGTTATATATGTTACATATATCACAATTTAGAAAAATGCTAACTGCACCTGAAAACCAAGTTTCACTTTCAGAGGAACAAAAAAATAAACAATGGGTACAATGCAACAGAGCTAATAAAATGAGTGTAAATTCAGTTTTAAATGTGATAAATGTTAATTAATCAGTTTATGTATTTATCCATCAGTAGACACTCTGAATTGCGTGGATGTTTTCAGCACATACAATATAGAAATACATAAATGTATGCAAATACATGTACAGAAATAGATACATACATTATTTATAACAGCAAAAATAATTGATTGTTGACAATATAAAGTAATTGTATAGAACAAAATCTACTGACCAAGCAATGACAGGAAATTAAACATATATAAAAAAAGGTTTTAACTATTACAAGATGGTAAGTCTCACAGACTTGGGGTTCTGGGTGACTTTTCCCAACTCTACCCTATTTCCTAAACCTCTTCAGTCCTTTTCCTTCACCCCTCTTCCTTCCCCTTCAACCCTTCTGCTGGAAGAAGCAACCACTGGCTTCAAAATCTTGCCTACGTAAAACTTTTTTTTTTACGTGTGTGTTCTCCTGCCACCACTTGATGAGTAGATTTTTTTATCTATCCAGTTAAATTATACACACATTATTTGCTTTACTATGTTTCATGTTTGTACATCACAATTCTGTTTAATTGTATAGTAAAATGCCTCTTATCACAGCAGTTATGATTAGCATAATCGTCAACATAATTTACATATCCTTTCAGGTAATCCTTGAAAGGATAACAAAATTTTGGAAACAGGTAATTCTAAAAAGAATTCCTAGAGGCATGCATTTCACTTTTATCTTTGATCCTGTGTATAATTTAATTCGTTACACAGCACACTATTTTGGGGTTTGTACTGTTTTTCCTACTGAGACATAAATGGTGTCTATATCTGGTTCCATGTTCATATAGGGGACCTGTTCAATGGGTGCTGGTCAATGTCTTTCTTCATATGGATCACTGTTTACATAATTTATTTGCATAGAATAGCCAAAATTCTCTTAGATTTAAACAACTTAGTGCTAAGGGTTCTCTAGTTACTTTTCATTATAAATCATACCAACCATTTTTTAAGTCAAAGGTTGTTTGCATATTCTGCTCATTTGTTCCCCAGATTGTTATGTCATAACTATTTATAAAAATAAACACATAGCATGCTAAAGCTATTCACTTCCCAAAGGCAATAATATGCTTAGTCTATCTTCCTTGTGAGTTTAAGAGGGGTATGGGAAAAGTAATGAGACTATTTTATCTATCAAAGTTTTTATTTTTTTCAAACAACAATACTGTCCCATTCAAAGTAGTTCCTTTCGCCGGTTATATACCTGAGGAGCCGTCATTCCCAATCTTGGTAGCAGCACTGAAAGGCTTCAACTGGTAGGACCTTTAACATGCCAACCACATTCTTCTAAATGTTCTCCTGAGTCTCAAAATTATGTTCCTTTTAAGGCATTTTTCAATTTCAAGAAAAGAAAAAAGTCCCAAGGGCTCAGATCAGTTGAATGGGGGCAGTGAAACAACAGGAGTGCCTTCTGAAGTCAAAACTTCTGCAATGGAAGTTGCCATGTGACATGCGTTGTTATGATGCCACATCCACTTGTCCACAATGTCCAGTCCCACTCCATTCCCCTTTTCCTGAATCTCTCAAGGTCATCTTTGTAAACCACTTGGTTAACAGTTACTCCTAGAGGAACAAATTCTTTGTACATAATATACCTATCATCAAAAAAGCAAATCAGCATTTTTCCATATTCAATTTGCTCAAACATTTCCTCAAGTGTTCTTCTGATCAGTTGTGAGATTTTTTGGCACCATTTTGGCACAAACCTTTCACATGTACAAAATTTCAGTCAACACTTGATGTACTGTGCACGGACTGGGGCTTAACAGGTCACCCAACATCCTTACTGTTACATGTCAGTCTGATCTCACAACAACATGCACAAATTTGATGTTTTCATCAGTTTTTGAAGTTGAAGGTCTGACTGAGTGAGGTTTGGGACTTGTGCTCTTGATAAGGAATATTCCCCTTAGGACTGCTTCAATGTTTGAAAGGTCACTCTCACAGATTACCCAAGTTGAACATAATGCTACTCTGAATTCTGCTGTTCCATTTTCGTAACACACAACAAAAACAAAACTTCACTGATGGCGCTTTCAAAAATCACATGATGGGTTTATGGAGCTGAAATTCAGACTGAGCATCTGGAAGGGATGGCCACACCGGTCTACACAAGTACAACAATACAGCATTGCCCTATCATTCACACAGTTCTCAGTCTGATTACTTTCCTCACATATCTCGTACATGCATAACTAGAAATTCTGTTCTTGATACGAGCTCATCTCTCAATTTTAAAAACTCATTTGCCAAATTTTGCGAAGTCTATACAACAAAATTATATTTACTTGCACACAGAAACAATAATTACTTACCTTTTTGATGGGTCACGGAGCAAAGCCTGAATCACTGAGTCTAATATATACTGAACACCAGCCTTCTGTGTCATAGAACGGCCTATGGAAGAAAACAGTCTAAGTAAGACAAGAACTGCAAGGCCAATAACAAGAATGATAATTTTATAAAACATACAGCAAACAAACATATTAAGGAGCCATCTTTCACACTTTTACATTCAACTATAAGGCTGTTTAAGAGAAAACAGGCTGTAGATCAAATGTGCCCTTGCAGAATACACAAAAAATAAAATTATTTTCAAAAATGATACACAAATGTGCAATATGTAAAATAAGTGAAAAGCAACCACTTCTTCTAGTGGATCAACGAGTGGAGCACAGAAACACGTAACTGAAAGCAGCATTCACACTAGCTTTCAGTGTGTGTTATGGTGTCTGTGTCACGTATGTGAATGTGTATAATGTTGCCAGAAAAAGAGTGAGTGCCTGGAAGCTAATGTGAATGCTCATTTCAGTTAAGTGTTTCTGTGCTCCACACATTATCCACTATAAGTGAGTGGTTACCTTTTCCTTATTTTACATATTGTTCCATCCAGGAAGTTTCATTATTGTTACACAAATATCTCATACACAGATAAACAAAGGTATAGTTATGTCCCATAAGTTTCATTAAAAATATTTACCTCAATAACATTACACCAAGAAACAATTTTATTTATTTGTAATCCATCTTTCTATTCATCACACACACACGCACACACACACACACACACACACACACACACACACACACACGCACACACACGCACACACACAACATAAATGAGATGCCTTCGGCACATAAGACCATAGTTAGGAAATATATTCATGATGGAAATATATTGGATCTAATGGCAACAAATAGACCTGACCTCTTCAAGGCTGTCCACATCGAAACTGGCATCAGTGACCACGACGTGGTTGTGGCAACAATGATTACCAAAGTACAAAGGACAACTAAAACAAGTAGAAAGATATATATATATATATTCAGCAATCAAGATAAAAAATCAGTAGTGCCTTATCTCAATGAAGAACCTGAAACTTTCACCACAGGGCAGGAGCATGTGGAGAAACTCTTGTTCAAGTTTAAAGGTAGTGTCATCTAAACTTTTAAAAGAATAGTTGACCACACACCGTATAGATGTGTACCCAGCAGAACAGTTCATAATGGGAGGGAACCTCCATGGTATACAGTCACTGTAAAGAAACAGATTACTTCACAAGAGGTGTAAAATAAAGTGTAGGGCTATAGGTAAAAGATGCTGAATGAAATGCATTTGGCTGATGAGAGAGCAATGAATGATGTCTTCAGTGACTATCTTGGCAGAATATTGTCAAATGACGTTTCACAAAATCCATAGAAACTCTGGTTATATGTAAAGGCTGTCAGTGGCACCAAAGTTAGTGTCCAATTCCTAGTGAATGAGACAGGAACTGAAATTGAGGGTAGGAAAACAAAAGCTGAAATGCTGAACTCCATTTTCAAATGTTCCTTTACAAAGGAAAACCTGGGAGAATTGCCCCAATTTACTCCTTGTACCATTGTAAAGGTGAATGGAATAAGTATTAGTGTCAGTGGTGTTGAGAAACAACTGAAATCATTAAAATTAAAAAAAGCTTCAGGGCCTGATGGAATTCCTGTCAGACTCTATACTGCATTTGCGGCTGAGTTAGCCCCTCTTCTACCTATAATATATCATAGATCCCTTGAACAAAACCGTGTCCAGTTCATGGATAAAAGGCACAGGTCACACCTGTCAAAAAGTAGTAGAAGTGATCCACAAAACTATTGTCCAATATCTTTCACATAGGTTACGTGTAAAATGAATTTTGAAAACATCGATCACGTGAAACCCAACTCGCACTTTTCTCCCATGACATCCTGCAAGCTTTGGCTCAAGGCAACCCAAATAGATGCAGTGTTTCTTGATTTCCGAAAAGCATCAGACTCAGTAGCACACCCACGCTCATTGTTAAAAGTACGATCATATGGGGTATCAAGTGAAATTTGTGACTGGATTGAGGACTTTTTGGTAGGGAGGACACAGCATGTTATCTTGGATGGAGAGTCCTCATCAGGTATGCCACAGGGAAGTGTGTTGGGACCCTTGCTGTTCATGATGTATATTAATATCCTTGCAGACAATATTAATAGTAACATGAGGCTTTTTGCAGATTATGTAGTTATCTATAATGAAATACTATCTGAGAGAAGCTGTATAAATATTCAGTCGGGTCTTGATATGATTTCTACATGGTACAGATATTGGCAACTTGATCCATATGTTCAGAAATGTAAAATTTTGCACTTCTCATCACAAAATGAGAAAAAATTGTAGTATCCTATAATATTAATGAGTCACTCTTGGAGTTGGCGACCTCAAACAAATACCTGGCTGTAGCATTTTGTACGGATATGAAATAGAATGATCATATAGGTTCAGTTGTGGTTAAACCATGTGGTAGACTTCGTTTATTGGTAGAATACTGGGGAAGTGCAATCAGTCTACAAAAGAGATTGCTCACAAATCAGTCATGCGACCAAACCTAGAATATTGCTCAAGTACCAAATTGGACTAACACAGTATATTGCACATATACTGAGAAGGGCAGCACAAATGGTCATAAGTTTGTTTAATCCATGGGAGAGTGTCAGAGGGATGCTGAAGGAATTTAACTAGCAGACTCTTGAAGGCGTACGTAAACTATCACGAGAGGGTCTATTAACATTCAAGAACCATCCTTAACTGATTACTCTGTGTACATACTACAACCCCCTACATATTGCTCACATAGGACGCTCAAGGATAAGATCAGAATAATTACTGCAGGCACAGAGGCAATCAAACAATCATTATTCCCATGCTCCATATGTGAATGGAGGGCTACAAAACCCTAATAACTGGTACATTACATTGGGATGTACTTTCTGCCATGCACCTCATGGTGTTTACAGAGTGTAGCTGTAGATATAGATCTTTAGGACATCATCTGAATTTCTCTATTAAATACAATGCCTTTTCTCTGAGTAATTTTCAGGTACTGTTTCTGAATGTACTCAATTATACACCATGTGTCTGAGCTGTCAAAATGTTAAATAGTTGCAGTGTGTGTGTGTGTGTGTGTGTGTGTGTGGAGGGGGGGGGGGGGGGGGAACTCGTATGCATTGCTTTAAAATCCAATAGCTGGGAGGTCAATAAGCTGTTTTCGGCATTTGTCATGTTGATGAATAGTCTGCTCCAGTTTATTGGTCTTACAGTAGTTTTCTCAGGAACGTGTTAAGCAATTTAGAATAAAGAGGGATATAACTGTTATAATTTTTAGGGTTCCGTGCCTAAAGCTGTAAAAATGGAACCCTTGTAGGATCACTTTGTTGTCCGTCTGTCTATCTGATTATTAAAAACCCTTTTTCCCAGGAAAAGGTACACATATCAAGTTCAAATTTATGTCACTAAGCTCTACAGTCCCTTGGCTGTGCAAAAATTTTAAGCTTATATGTCTGTTCAATCACAAGATATGGACATATGTGTTACATATTTTGGTACTTGAAAACTCACTCAACCATTAACCTAGAATCATGAAATTTAGCAAGAAGTAAGGTTTTGCAGTACAAGTTAAGTTAAAAATATCTGAAAATTGTTAAATTGTAACTATATCACATAAAAAAATATCGTTTTGCCATAAGAAAATACAGTGCATTCATCATTCATCAAAAGCATAACAGACAAATATTACTGCATGTAAACATAAAATGTATATTAGTCATGTTGCAGTAAGTAAAAAAATATTTAATTAAATATTTTATTACATCTTCTACATCTACATATACAACTAAAGTCCCATATTCTTTTCTTTGTGTGTGCCCGAGCTAATCTGAGAAAGTACAGTAGAGATTTTGATACCGTCTTGGACAGATATCTTGCCAGGACAGATAACTTGCCAATTTCTGTATTGAAAACAGGTAAATATAGTTGAGATTCTATATATAACTCATCCATACTGGGAATCTAGATTCTCAGCGACACACAAAAATTAAGTTTGAACAGAACCCTCAGTGCGCAAATCCTACTCGCTTGTAGCCAATTTTTAGTTTCTTGATATATGTGTGACAATGCCTCTTTACTTTTTACTCAACAATTTCAGCAAATTTTTTTATCTCAAATGAATCTTTTTTCTGCAAAGGAATTGCGCATGATAGTTCCTATTTTCTATGTCAACAAATCACACAGAATTTCATTTGTGAACATGTTCACAAATTTGGAACTTTTCAAAGGATGTACAAAAGAGACTGGGCAGCACATGTTACAATATGGTACATTATCTTTCTTGTTTAAGGGCACAGAAATTCTAATTTTTAGGGACGAATGGAAACCGCCACTTCTAACTATCCATAGACTCAGTGGACATAGCGAATGTGCCATTATATTTACTGTTTTTAATCACAAAACTGGATACACCATAAAATTTCATGTCCTCTTGTTTTGAGTGATTTTAGTTTGATACAGCTATGGTAACGACATTACCTCTTTCTATCTAAAGGCAGAAAATATATATTCAAAACTAATCAGGGAGCTGTTAGAATAATTTTAGTTCTGGGTATTGTCAAATTTATGGCCTTGTTCATTTTCTGGAGTCTTATTTGTGTCACTTGCATTAATGAAGGAAGAATTTAAATTAGATACAATATCATACTCGGAGGAAGTATTCTTGTGATACTTACTTCCACCCATGAATCTTGATAATATATGGTGCAGTTTTATGATTGTTTTGGAAGCTATTGATGTAAATATAAATTGTCTTGCTGTTGGATAGTCTATTTCTGCTCTGTAGTTGCTTTTGAACCTTATGTGGTTCATTTTCTCTGCAACCCATATACTGGAGTTCTGAGCCTCTGTAGTTCAGGTGTGGAACATTTATGCACAATAGTGAGATCATGTTTTCCAACAGTTTTTTTTATAATAATACTTTTTAAGTATATCTGAGAGTGCATTGATAAATAATGTAAATGCATCCTCAAGAAGAGCATTTTCAATGACACTATTCCATACTGTGATCTTAAACTGACCCGTAATTATCAGTGTCATCCTTTCATTACAATACAGATATTTTAGTTTTTCTTTTTTTAACCTCATACCCCTTGGAATCTGATTTAAAAAATTAACACACATCCTAAACAACCTTGACCTTACTGATTTGCTGAATGGTGGTGACAATGTTATAAAGACAGGAAGGTTGTCTACTAGAATTGTCATTAATACAAGTCAGGCGTCTTTCCATATTAAGTAAATTGTCTGCATGCCTTCAGCCACATGTCAATAGCAACATGAAAAAAATCCTGGAGTCAGACAATTTTTTTTCTTCAAAATGTAAGATCATTTTTCTCTTGATATCAAATTAAATGCTTGATAACTGCCTTGGTGAACAGGTACAATTATAAATTATAATGTGGGGAGTATTACCATAGCTGCTTGCAGTGCATTTTATATTTATTTATTTATCATGTTCCTTTGGACTAAGGGACCCAAAGCTATTTGATCCTGCCATGAGTCAGTACATACTTTACAAATTGTTGATTACAAAATTTATAAACACAGAATTAAGTAATTAATAAAATATAAGAATGAGTGTATAGGAATAAAGAACACATTGCAGAGAAAATTCTCAGCTACAGAGAGGAGCTTTCGTACAGTATAGAAGCAGTGTGACAACAGGAAATCTTTCAACTTGGATCTGAATACTTGGGGTTTAGCACTCAGTATTTTCAGTTCTGCTAAAAGCCTATTGAAAATGAAACCAGCTGAACAGCACAAACTTTTCCATACGGTGCTTAAGGAAGTGTGAGTCGAGTGCATATTGTTTTTCCCCCTAGTGTTCAATGAATGAACATTGCAATTACATATTCATGGGGACAGCAGAGTAAGAATTCCAAGACACCAGAACAACAGCATACACAAAATCCGTAAACTCACACCTCAGATAAGACTGATCACCCCTTTCTGGGCTAAGAATTTTCTAGGTGAGAGCACAGAGTTGCCCAAAAATGTAATACTGCATATGATAATAAGAGTGAAAGTGAGCAAAGTAGACAAGCCTCCATGTTAATTGTCAGAGACAGTTTCTGCACAAGAAACTGAACTTTAAACCGAGTGGAGCTGTGTACACTAGAAAATGGGATGTAAGGGGAGAAATCTGAACATTTCTGACACATTCTTCAATTCGAGTTCAGGGGTGATAGCAATGGAAGCAGTCAGAAACATTTGTGCCACGTATGGGGATAATGCCATTGGATGGAGCACAGCAAGAAAATGGTTTTCTTGTTTTAAGGAGGATCGTTTTAAAATAGTGACTGTCTTCATTCAGGAAGACCTTCGGGCTTTGATGGAGATATTTAAATGCATTAATCCACAATGATCCACATCAGCATACTCAAGGACTGGCAAATGTGGAACTGTGATCATTGTGCGACACTTGCATGCAATCAGAAAGGTTCAAAAATCAGGTGCACAGGTACCACATGCTCTGAGCCAAAACCAAAAATGTCAGCACATGGCCACATGTGCATCTCTGCTTGTTTGTCATCAATTGACTTGTGAACAACACAGGCCATTCCTATCTTGTATCATTACTGGTGACAAGAAATGGTGTCTTTATGCTAACATAAGGGAAATAAGGGAGTGGTTGAGACCCAACAAAGCAACAACTCCCCATACAGAGACCTGCATACACCCACAAAAAATAATGTTATGAATCTGATGGAACAGTGACAGAGTGGTTTACTATGAATTGCTTCCCCATGGTGTATGCATCACTGCTGATATTTACTGTTAACAGCTGAGACGCCTTGCAGATGCAATCTGAGAACAATGACCAGGAGGACTGTGTGAAGTGATACTACTCCACGATAATGCTAAACCAACAAAAAACACTACACATGTATTGAGTTGGGAAGTCGTTCCACACCCACCTTATTCACCTGATCTTGCACCCACAGGTTTTCACCTTTCCCACGCTCTATCGAGCAACCTTCAAGGAATTTCCTTTCGAGATGAAAACTCACTCCTAATACGGCTTGACGAGTTCCTTGCCTCAAAACCACATGACTTCTACAGTTGCACAATCAGAAAGTTATCCCAAGCATCGGCAGATTGTTGTAAATAGTGAAGAAGAATATATTATTGACAAATCTCTGTTATGTGCCTCTGTCGTGTTTATTAAACTTGCGTAAAAATGCTACAAACGTTTCTGGCAGCATAGTATGTGTACTGAGGTGTGCTCATATTCATTAGTTTCTCAAAAGATTTTGAAAACACTGGTAGCAAATAAAAAGACCAATAATTCTCTACATTATCTCTTTCACCCTTTTTATAATGTGGTTTCACTAACGAGTATTCCAATTTGTCAGAAAACTGAAGCACATCTGAAAGACTCCTTGCACAGGTGAGCAGTACAGAACTAATGTATGTTACATAGACTTCGCAATCCTACCTGAAATTTTATCATTCCCTTTGGGTTGAACTGGAATGGTAAAAGGACCAAACTACCAGGTCTCAGCCTCTACATCCTATATGCTTCAAGCTGGGAAAAGCTGTTGGAGAGGAAAGATACAGAAGTCAAATCCTGAGGAACCTGAATGTAACTAAGAATTAATTAAACCAAAAGAGAGAAGCAAGTATAGAAGTGAGATAGGGGTGTAAGAGGGTGAAGGTGGGTAAGTTGGTCCATTGAGAAAGCAAGTCAAAGCCACCAGGACATGTTAATGCGATGGTAGATGCACCTCATGCATCCTGCCAGTTTACCTCACCCTCTAATACCACAAGAAAAACTTGCAATACAGACAAGCTGATAAAATCTCAGGAAAGAGAACAATGATGACGAGACAGTAAACCAATGACAAAATAAAAAAATAAGAATAATTTAAAAAGATGAAAGGGCAGGCGCCAGGTCAGACCATCAAGCAAGGGCAGCCAATGGTACTGTGTTTTGGAGCTGGCTATGGACCCCTTCAATCCCTGAAATGGTTGGCAAGGCCAATGTGGCCTATCCCACAAAGAGGAGTAGAAAGCACCTTCAAAGGTAAAACATTAAACCAGATTAGCTGCATTGGTGTAGTCCAGTAGTCCACTAGCACCAGAGGCAGTGTGTCAGCAAGCTTAAGGTTTTGCTAAGAGGTGGCCAAATTATGGCTGTCCTGTAGGATGTGGGCCACTGTTAGATAGACACCACGCTGACAGTGGGATGGATCCTCACCTCATAACATATCACTATGGTTTTTGTTTCGTTTTGCTTTAGGGCACCAAAAAACAACTGGGGTCATACGCGCCCTACTCAAAACTATAGAACACGAGCAAGAGAGGAGGTAAATGACTATACGTCAGTCTCAATGGACAGAATAGGAGACAGCTAAAAACTGGCACGTCGAAAAAGGGTAAAGAAACACCTTACAGAAATGGAGGTCCAAAACTAAAAATTAAGTGGCCTTTGCCATATTGCTTCCGTAGATAAAAAGTAAAACGCGGTTGACAGCCCACACATCATTCACTAAAACGGCTGATCAATCAGATGGCAAACCCAAGCAGGAACTTAAATTCTTGGGAAAGGGACATTCCGGCAGGAAGTGGTGGACAGTTAAAATTTGGGAACAGTGTGTACAAAGTGGTGGGGTAGTGCCATTTAGCAAATGACAATGACTAAAAAGGCAGTGCCCAATACAGCCGGGTTAAAATAATCTGCTCCCAGTGAGAGGGCCGAGAGGAGGTCGTCCGAGGCACTGGGAGAGGCTTAATAAGTTGAAGCTTATTCCCGTGAAGGGAGGACCATTGGCAATGCCAAAGGGACAACACCTCCTGACAGATGGCAACACAAATCATCGGAGGGAATATAGGTACTCCCAGGCTGAGGTGCGAGGACTGCAGCTTTTGCAGCAGCATCAACAGCCTCATTTCCTGCTGGACCGACATGACCAGGGACCCACAGAAACATGACACTGGCTCCACAAAGCAAGTGACAATTTTCTTGGACCTGCTGCAATAACGGATGAGCTGTGAACAGCACACATAGACTCTGGTGGGCAGTGAGCGAGTCTGAGCAGAGGACACAATTGGAAAGACTGTATCGCTGGATGTACTCCGTGGCCTGATACAAGGCGAACAGCTCAGCTGTAAATACTGATGAGTGTGCCAGAAGCTGATATCCAAAGACACGGGTGCCAAAGATGAAGCCACACCTGACCTCATAGTCAGTCCGAGAGCCATCAGTGTAGACAAAGGTCATGAAACTGGAGGCGATACACCGAGGCTGGTGTAGTGTCCTCAGGAAGTGAATGAAGGCCAAGGTTAACATGGGCTACTTCACGAAGCCAAGGTGGTGAAGAGTTCACACCCCATCAGGAGTGTTGCAGGTAGTGTGAAGTTAACCCACTGTATCAAGTGGCGAAAGCGGACTCCAGACGGTAACAGAAGAGGGACGAGCCCATACTGACAACCAAAGGAATCATCAAAGATGGAGGCATAGGAGGGGTGGCCACGCATGGCAGACAAACAGCATGCACACCTGCAGAGGAGAAAATCACAGCGGTAGGACAGTGGTAGTTCAGCAGCTTCAGCACACAGACTCTCAACTGGGCTGGTGTAAAAGGCGCCCGTGGCCAAACGGATGCCATGATGGTGGATAGTGTTGAGACACCGTAAGAGGGATGGGTGTGCAACCGTATAAACAAAGCACCCATAGTCAAGTTTCGAACAGACAAGGGACCAGTACAAACAGAGGAGGGTGGTTCGATCGGCACCCCAGGAAGTACCATTGAGGACACGTAGGAGATTGAGGGACCACATACAGCAGGCTGCCAGGTAAGACACATGGGAGAACTAAGAGAGTTTCCTATTGAGCAGGAGCACCAGAAATTTCATAGTTTCAATGAACGGAAGGGCAACAGGTCCAAGATGTAGAGATGCTGGGAGAAACAATTTGCACCACCAGAAATTCAGACAGACAGTTTTGTGAGGGGAAAAGCGAAAGCCATTACGATGCTCCATGAGTAAAGATGATCAAGACAGCATTGAAGACGCTGCTCAGTAAGTAAGATCTGTGGAGGGCTGCAACAGATGGCAAAATCATCTACATAAAGAGAGCTGGAGATGCTCAGCGGGAGACAGGCCATTATATTTATGGTGATAGCAAAGAAGATGATGCTCAGGACGGAACCCTGAGGCATGCCATTTTCCTGGATAAAGGTGTCTGACAAAGCATAACCCACACGCACCTTGAAAACTTGGTCTTGTAAAAATGCCCGATGAAAACAGGGCAGGTGCCCACAGAAGCCTCACGTGTAAAGATTACAGAGGATACCAGTTCTCCAGCAGGTGTTGTAGGCCTTCTCTAAGTCGAAAATCACAGCCACAGTCTAGGATTTCCGCAGAAAACCATTCATGAGATGGGTGGGCAAAGTAATGAGATGGTCGATTACAGAACACTGTGCTTGAAATCCACACTGTGCATTCGTTAGTAAATGTCAAGACTCGAGCCACCACACCAGCCGGGCATGAATCGTACATTCCATCACCTTGCAAATACTGCTGTTAAGAGAGGTGGGGGTGGTAGCTAGAAGGAAGGTTTTTGCCCTTATCGGGCTTAGGTATGGGTACGATGGTGGCTTCATGCCAGCATCCAGGAAATGTGCCCTCTGCTCAGATGCAGTTATACGAGTTAAGCAGAAAGTGCTTGCCCACAAGAGAAAGGTGCTGCAACATCTGAATGCAGATGGCGTCTTGCCCTGGGGCGGAGGATCGGGATGAACTGAGAGCACAATATAGCTCCCTCATAGTAAAGGTGGCACTGTAGTCCTAATGATTTGGAGAAGAGAAGAGTATCGCCCGAGCCTACTCTGCTCGTTTCTGAAGGATGAAGGCGGGGTGATAGTGGGAAAAGATCAAAACTTCCGCAAAATGGCAGCCCAAAGTGTTGCAGATAGCAATAAGGTCCATGGTGACATTGTCAGCGACTGTCAGAACTAGGAAGCTGCTATTTAGGCATGCACGTGGATGGGGTAAGGGGTAGGGATTCAGCAAACCGATAGCACACGGGAAATGGTTGCTCAAGTAGGTGTCAGAAAGAATGAGCCACTCAAGACGATGGGTAAGCTGGGCAGTGCAGAAGGACAGGTCCAAATGGGAATAGGTGTGTGAGGAGTTGAGAAGGAAAGTGGGTGCTCCGGTGTTAAGGCAGAAGAGCTTAAGTTGGTTAAGAAGGTCAACCAAGAGGACACCTGTCTGACAGGCCCTGGGAGAACCCGGGAGGGAATGATGTGCATTAGTCACCAAATAGCAACAATGGGGGAAGTATCTGCCCAATAAGTTGAAGGAAGCCTGCCCTAGTGACAGCGAATGATAGAGGGACATATATACTACACAGGGCAAAAGTCAGGTGGGGAAGGAAAAGGTGAACTGCCACAGCTTTAAGATTGGTAGTCAGCGAGATGGGTTGACTATGAATGTTATCCCATATGAGCAGCATGATGCCCCCATGAGAAAGAATGCCGACCTCATGGGAACGGTCAAAACGAATCGGTAAGAAATGTAAAAGCTCAAAGCAGTCATGAGGGCACAATTTCGTTTCCTAGGCAAAGTACAACTGGACACTGCAATGCTAAAAGCAGCCATAAATCCTCTTTGTCAGACCGAAGACCACAAACGTTCCATTAGAGGAGAGTCATGATGAGGAGAAGACGTGGAGCTGTCACCTCGGCTGCTGCCAAGTGATAGCTGGGGAAGAGGCGCTATTACAGGGCACAGAAGCAGGAGGATCCTGCTCCATAGGGTCCACAGAAGCATCAGCTTGCTTGTGCCGTCGATCTGTGGAGTCCAACGCCAAAAAATGGTTGTTGGTGTGCACCAGCAACACGGACACTGGGCGGTCTAAGGTTACCACGTGCTGACACCATCGAAGAGGATCTTCGAGGTGGTCAAGGAGAGGGCCGTTTTTCTTTGGAGGACTTCTTCAAGCCTTTCCGGTTAAATGAAGACTCAGGTGTTGTTTGGCTGGAGGGACAGAGGAAGTCTTCACGGGAGTACTCCTTTCCTTTCTGGCCTACCGGTTGTGTAGCTGGTGGTTTCGCCCCTGGAGGCAAGAGTTTGATGGGTTGTTGCACAGCTGGATGGGGGGGGGGGGGGATGGGGATGCTACCTTGACACTGGACGATTTCACAACCTCAGATCTGATTGGAGGTTGCTAGTCTGCGTGACCACGTCCTTGATGGAGCGAGGGGTAACAAGAATAGAACTATAGGTACCAGATGGGAGAACACAGGGTTTGTGATTAGCCAGTAACTTGCGAGCAACTGGATAAGGCACCTTTTCTTTGACCAGGATCTCTTGAACAGCCCGTTCATCAAGATACATTGGACACTCCCGAGGGGAGGCAGCATGGCCACCATTGCAGTTTATACAGTGAGAAGGAGGTGGACAATCACCCTCATGCGCATCCCTACCACAGGTGACATATTTGGCTGGGTGTCAACAAGACGTTCTAGTGTGGTTAAAATGATGACACTGGTAGCAGCGCACTGGGTTCGGAATGTATGGCCAGACTGTGATAATTTCATAGCCTGCTTTGAGCTTGGATGGAAGCACCACTCTATCGAAGGTGATAAACAGAGCGGGTGGGCAGTAGGGATTAATGGCAATGACACCCTGATCTGAGAGGGAAGAACGTATTTCAGCCTTGGTTAGACCATCGAGCAGCACAAGAAGAATTCAAAGTTCTGTGAGCCTGGACATGAACAGGGTAACTGTGGAGAAGCAAGGCAGCAAGCAGTTGTTGTGCTTGAGAATCAGAAGTGGTCTTCAAAAGCAAAGTGCCATTCCGTAAATGAGAGCAGGATTTCACAGGGCCAGCAATTGCATCTACACCTTTCTGAATAATGAACGGATTTACCATGGCGAAGGACTGACCATCTTCAGTATGTAAGACCACTAGGAATCGTGGTGCAGCGGGAAGATTCTTTGAATCATTAGCCTCATTGCATTCACGTTTTGTAGAAGTTGAGTGGGAAGGTGATTGACAGTGTCTCCGATGGCACGCTACTTCCAACTGGAGGGGCACACCTGCTTTATGTGATTGTTCGCCTCTCAGGTCACACCTCCCGAACATCTGACAAAGGGATCAATCAGCAATTTGGGAAGGTTACAGCTCAGGCAATCACCCTCCCTGGGCCTGGCCCGTACCAAGGAGTACGTACAGACCCTACCTGTCAACCCAGGACTGGGAATTACGCATTACTCAGTCACCTGTTACGCATCAGACGCATGGGCTGGCCTTCAGTAGCGCACTGGGAGGAAGAAGAGATAAGAGGATCCTCAAACGCCAAAGTGGAGGGACGAGAGGAGAAGGGAATCAAAGAAAGGAGAAGGGAATCAAAGAAAGGAAAAGGGAAACAAAGAAAGGAAAAGGGAAACAAAGAAAGAAAAAGGGAAACAAAGAAACGAAAAGGGAGTGAAAAACAAAGGTGAGACTGTTCGCATGTCAGCGACAGAATGCAGAATATTCTCAAGAATACCCCAGACATGTTCCCAAAGAGAGGGGAAAAAGAATAGCAAGAGGAAAGACATACAGCCCAGAAGGGAAAAATGCTGCAAAGGCTAGGGTTCCATGTGGTAGCCAAGCACGAACCTGCCAAAGAATTGCAAGCCCCCTGGGGCGGGCGGGGGAGGGCGTCAGCCAAGTGTGGCCACTGCGAAGCTGACAGAATGGTAGATTCCCTGTGAGAGCCACGAAGGAAAGACTGCCACATGGTCATGGTCATGGTCCCCTTTACTGCTCACAGTTTGTTTGGAGAGAGCAGGGCACAGCAATCCATGTTCCAACCCTCCAACAACTGACAGTGCAGAGTCAATCCAGGGTTGTGTTTTGGTAAGCCCATATCCAAAGTCAACATCCTGGCAGCCAATTTGGCCAACATGTCAGCATGTTCATTCCTTGGGATCCCATAGTGACCTGGGGTCCAGATAAAGACAATCAACCATCCAGCTCGATGGAGGTCAGAAAGGAGATCCTGGATAGTCATGAGCAACAGGTGTCAAGGGTAGCACTGACCAATTGCCTGAAGATTACTCAGGGAATCACTGTCGATTGAGAACATCTCTTGATGCAAGAACCAACATGACTGAGGGCTTGAGTGATGGCCATCATTTCTGCGGTGAATACACTGCATTCCTTCAGCAGGAAGATTGATCACTGCATCTTGCATGTGTGTAGTCAAAACCAGTTCATCTGTCAACCATAGAGCCATCAATGTATACCACTTCTGAACTAGGAAATACATCAAGGATGGCCAGGAACAGGTGGCAAAAAACAATGGGGTCAACAGAGAGTTTCAGTCCAAAAGATAGGTCATGGCAGATTTGAGGAAGGGGTACACATTGTGGGGGTATATGTGATTGCTCCCTGACTAGAGCCAACAGTGGAGAAAGTTAGAATTCAGATCAGAGAGACTATATGTGAACTGCAGTCCTGAGCTTGTGTTGTGAGCGATGGATCTCCCTATCAAGAAAGAGGACATTGTGTTTTGGATGCTCAAGGCAACAGAAAGTGTGTATCACATAGCTGGGCAGTGGTTGGCACATAATATGTTGTCAAGGGACCCCAGCCTCTGGAAGAAGACTGTTCACAGCACTGGTTCATAAGGCAACCGTTACACACTGGACATCCCAATGGTGTGTCAGGTACAGCATTTGAAATTCTGAAGATGATCCCAGGCCATATACCACACACCCATAATCAAGATGGAACAGGATAAGAGCCTTTGCTTAAACTGACAAAAATGGGGAAGGTTTGTCAACCAAACATTGAAGACCAGTCCCAAAAAGTGATACAACTCCATCACACTGGGCAACTGGTTGCTGAGGTAGAGTTCTGGAAGTGGATGGACAGTGTAAATGTGCTGAAAGTGCACGATGCACATCTTGGCTGCTGAAAATCGGAAGCCATGGTGAGAGCCCAGGATTGCACCTTTGTATGACACCCTGCAGCATATGTTCAGCAACACCCACGGTGGAAAAACAATAGTTAATGCAAAAATTGTCAGATGTATCGTTGGTAACCACTAGAAAAAGAACACTCAAGAGCCTTGGAGGGCTCTATTCTCTTGTATATGGCAGATACCGTAGGAATCACTAATTTGAACCTAAAGAGGATAGTGTGACAAGACGTTACAGACAAAAACATGGTGTGGGGCCTGGAGACTCCACTAATGTGATGACACCATGTTATGAGTACGTGAAGACACCATGTAGTGTCATAGAAGACAGTGATAAGATGTTGATACCAGGCAGACTAGACAGACCAAACTGTCTGCAGTACAAGACTTGGAAAAAACTGCTTTGGAACAGAGCCAAAAGACCCAAGGTCTCAAGGTATCAACATAGCTACTGGCTCACCATACATTTGAGCAACTAGCAGTGAACATTAGTAAGACAATGGGTGATAGATGTTTACCAGTGTGGTGTTTGCCCATTTTCGGTATCGGGGCAAAAACACGATGGCAACTCACTCTCACTTCAGATACAGTCAAAAGTGTCTAGTATGTGGCACTGACGATGGACAGATAAGTGTTTGAGCATTTGGCTGTGGATGTGGTGCATCAGGGCAAAGGGCTAGAGCATTGTAGAATTCCCATTCAGTGAAGATGGTTCTAGGTGATGTGTAGTTAAAGGTAAGTCAGTTTACTCCATCCACTGTTTGAGAACATGAAATGCAGGCTGATAATTCTCAGACAAAGAGGCTCAAGCAAAACACTGAAAAAATTTTCAGTAACATCATCTGTGTCAGTGTAGAAAACACCATTCTGTTACACACCAAGTAAACCAGTGGGGGACTGGTATCCACAGCCTTTGTCCTAACATGCAGAGGAGGAGTGCAAGGTCCAGTGGTACCATACTGTTCCCAGCATTCTTGTTTCTGTCATTTTGCTAAGTACCAGGTGCAGGCATGGAGCTGTTTAAAGGCAATGAGGTACTCTGTCGATAGATGCCACTTATGGCATTGGAGAACCCATCTCCAGTCTAACAGTCATGACGATTTCTGAAGTCCACCGAGGACTGTCTTCTGACAGGAGGATCCCGAGGAATAGGTAAGTCCACTGCCGATAGAATAACTGTGGTTGTGTTCTGGACAGCCACACTGATACCTCCGTGTGGTATTATGCTAAGGGTAATGACAGAGGCAAAGGCATCTCAGTCAGCAATGTTGAGAGCCCATCTCGATGAACACCCAAGTAAGTGATGCAGAGGGAGGGAGAGGACGGCCAGAAAATAATCACTGTCACACAGGTCATCATGGACTCTCCCATGGATGCAGGGGAGAGAACCAGGCGAGGATCAATGGCCAAATAAGAGCCATATGCCTGTGCCCCCACCCCCTCCCACAAGAGGATGGCTACCGTGTTGGGTTTTGGTGTATTACTCTTGCTAGAGAGGAAGATTGCAAAAATAGGAAGGCACAAAAGATGGAATGTAGACCACAGTCTGCAACCTTTAATGCATGATCCACACCAATTTAAAACTTAGAAGAGGAATTTTAGGCCAAACCCAACAAAGGTGACTATATAGTAAAGGATGAAAAGCTGAGGAAAGTGCTGGAATAGAGAAAAATGAGTGTCCAAAATAATAAATCAAATTAAAGCATGACTGGCATCAAGAACCCAATGGAAAGGCAAAGGGGAAAAACAAGAATAGTAGAAGGATAGACTTGCAGCATGGAAAGGTAAGTAGCACTGCAAGGGCTGGTGTGCCATTGTAGCCAAGCATACACTCAGAAAAAAAGATCTGTGACTCCTGGGGGTATGCCCTTGAGAGTTTTTAATTTTTAATGGTGCAATGACTAATTCAGTTTTGTCTTTCTTTGTTTCCTGTAGCTCTATGTGATTTAGTTGCGTCAGAATACCAGATTTCAAAAGTTCTACATATTTACTTGTACAAATAAAAGTTTCATTTTACTCACCAATTATTGACTTGAGGCAATTGTTAAATGTTTCGCACAACTCTGGTGGATCACTAATAATTTCATTCTCACACAAAGAAGGTGTAACACGATGAGCACCTATATTCATAAATGACCATATAGTTTTAATACTGGCCCATGAGCTTCCTATTTCTCTTGATGTAATATATTGTTTTAGCCTAACTGATGACATTACTCCACACTTTTCAGTATTATTTGTAGTAAAATTCTGTTACCAAGCTCTGAATGTTCTTCATATTATGATAAAGCTTTTATTTCTTCCTATTATTTTAATACCAATAGGTATCCAAAGAGGTTGCTTATTAGTACTGCATATGTGCCTGCATTTTTTTTTAAAGAGGAACTACTATTAAAGCAAGTGATAAGGATCTGAATAAATGTATTATATTTGTCATTCATGTCTTCTGCAGTGCAGACTTCTTGCCAACTTAGCCCCGTGAGAATGACTAAGTGTCTGCATTACAAGTGGACTCTTATCTCTAAATCTTTTGTTTACTACTTTGGGATATGACTCTGCCTTGATTCTTTCCTATATTACTATCTGTGCATCATGATCTGACTGTTGCTAATTTTTCTCACATTGTGCCCATCAAATATGATCATGTTGCAATTCCCGTGAACTCCAGCTGGGAAGTATACTACCTGTATCAGGTTGTAAGATTCAAATAAATCCATTAACATTCATTTTTCTGGAGAATTAGTCAGAAAGTTTATGTTGCAATCCCCACAGAAAATCAGTCTCATGTTCTTCTAAAGAACCCAGCCTAGCACAGTCTGGAGAGGCCAACCCTGTAGTCAAGTCTGGAGAGGACAACCCTGTAGCCTAAACTAGGGATCTGAGAGGCCTCTAAGGAAAAGTTTTTTCCAAGAAAATTTAAACACTACAGGACTCACTTTACATATTTTGTCCGTGCAATGTTTTATATATAAGTTCTTTTGAAAGAGTCAGTACATTTGACATAAATGGTTCCTCTTCTCTTCTGCAACAAACTCTCTGTATACAAATCATAAGATGTATCCCTCCAAAGAAAGCCTTTGTATTTCTTCACCTAGTAAATAATGCTCTGAGATACTAGAAATGTCAGTGTCAAGATTTATTAGCAATTCACTGATTTTTCCTTTAATTCCATTAATATTTTGCTGAAATAATATTGTTGTACTTTCTGTGTCTACATAATTATTTGCTGCTATAGGTACTGGGGCTTGTCTCCATATGACTGACAGCTAGGTAACCCTGTTATCAACATTCAAAATGAAACTATCAGAGCACATTCTCTTCCTAATGGCATCATCCTCCATGTGTACCTAGCAGAAGTAGCAAAACTTCTGCACAGTTTGAGTTTCCATTTTGTATTAAGTTAAAGACCCTGTTCTGTGAATTCTCTTGCAGTATCAAATTGTAGTACATGCCAAGTGCAACAAAGTTGGCACACACATCTAACTATTACAGTGCAATTCATATTCTGTATGAAGTTAGATTTGTAAACACATTATGCTATGGAAGAAAAATGGAAATAAAAGAGCACTCATTCAAGAATTAAAAGAAGAAATAATAATGTCAACATCATTAATACTTAATATTTTAAGACAGGCTGTAAAAATCAGAAACACATAAAATGAAATGACTAAATAGAAAATACTGAAAGAAAATGCTCTGCTGATCAGAAAAAACAAGCATTTTGGCTGAAAAAAATTGTGAACAACAGTTGGGAGAAAAAGTTATGGAGTCAAAATGATGTCAACCAAGAACACAATTATTAATACACTTTATGAAAAAATATACTAGTATATGTAGAGTACTCAGTTTTTCGTATAATGAAGAATACACACTTTTTCATAAGTATCATTACTACTGAAATGACAAAAAGTATACAAAATGTAAACAGGAAAATTTCAGGACTACTGGTACGGATTAACTGAAAAATGACACAAAGGAAGTTCTTAAGACATTTCATTTGTGAATCCTAATCTCATGAACAATCATCGCATATCAATGTAACTGTTGGACATTGTAGCAGACTGTGGTGCATACTGTCTAACTGTGATCCAAGATAAGATACTCTGGAAACTTGAGTGATTTCCGAGAAACTACAGGTGAAGCCGTTAATTGGATATTGAGTACTGATAAATATCTTTAAATTACAATACTGTGTCAAAACCATATTTTTCATAAAATCTGTGACCTGAACTTCTCTTGTAAAATTCGTGGCTTGGTACTTTACTATCTTACCTTACTTAACTAATTCATTTTTATTGACAAACTGACTCTTATTACAAGGTGAAAAATATGAGTATATAAAAAACAATCATAGTTTATGTAAAATAAGAATTCCTCTATTTTTCCTTAGTTTTCCCTTACAAATGAGATGGGGGATAGAAAGTGGGGTAGGGGGTGAAGCAAAGGGCGAAAATTGAATCATAGTCAGATGTTCAATGCATTTTAAAATTTTACTCACTTCCATAGTAATACTGGTCCACTGTTTTCAGCCAACCAACATCATCATGTGTGTGTGGCACCAAGTGCACATTCAGATATCCAGGTTTTGGCTTTGGACACGCCTGTAACAAAACAGTAATACATCACTTAGCAGTTCCACATTTACTTTCCCATAAAACAAGTTTTTACAATTTAAATTATTTATTTTTCACAATACCACAATATAATTCAATACATAATTACATTCTTTTAGAACATGACACCTCTCCAAGTCGTCTTCTTGTCTCGAAGAAGAACTTTAAGGGCAATGTAACTTGCTTGACATACAGATTCTTGCAAGCTCTTTTTCAAAAGTCTTCTATCCTTCTATTCAGCAGTATTTGCAGGATGTTTATAGTTACACTTTCACTACATGAGACAGTGTTGGAGAAAAGCTATTTATCATGTGGGTACCCAACTTTATAGGGATGTTGTTGAGGCTGTGCTGTAGATTTGTATTGTTAGTGGTGTCAGTATCATGACATGCTGTTAGGTGCCAGTACAGGTATGGCAACATAGGGTTGAAACAAGCTTTCGTTTGCATTACAGTTGTAGACAGTCATCATAAGTCCAAACAAAGTGAACAGGACTTTACTTGTAAACCAGTTTTATCAAAATATATAGCATAGTGCTGCTGCTCTTCATTAGTACTGACAAATTAAACGAATGAAGAGTGTTCAAATTAACTGGAGATTTGGGAATTGCTTCTGGAGCACGTCAACAGCTATTTTTGCCACAAATTGTTGAAGAAGTTACTGGCTCCGTGGATGAGACACAATGTGACATCTTCAAGCAATACATGAGCAGGGTCAGGACAGCTGACTATTCCATGGCCCACCATTCTTAGAGTGCAGTGAACAGTTGTGAAATGGAACATATAGTGTGATTCCAGGCTATCTTGGATGCAGATGGTGGTCACACTGACCAACAATTGTAGCCTGCAACATGAACCTGGCATGCAATTAACAAATGTTACCTTCTAATTTGTAAACTAAAATGTATTTCATTGCATGGTTTATTCATTTCTAACTTAGAGTGTGTGGTTTCACATGTTTGGTTCGTACAGTTCTCTCTCTCTCTCACTTTCTCTTTTCAGATTTATATGTTGCTCACAAACTGCAACATCTTTTAAGTTTTTCACTCTAATTAAGGCCACAGAAGCGGTCGTGGCAACAGTGATAACCAAAGTACAAAAGACAACTAAAACAAGTATAAAGATACACTATGTGATCAAAAGTATCCATAAACCCCCCAAAATATACGTTTTTCATATTAGGTGCATTGTGTTGCCATCTACTGCCAGGTACTCCATATCAGCGACCTCAGTAGTCATTAGACATTTTGAGAGAGCAGAATGGGGCACTCCACGGGACTCACGGACTACGAACATGGTCAGGTGATTGGGTGTCACTTGAGCGGGCCGAAGTGGCTGAGCAGTTCTAGGTGCTACAGTCAGGAACCACACAACCGCTATGGTCGCAGGTTCGAATCCTACCTTGAGCAAGGATGTGTGTGATGTCCTTAGGTTAGTCAGGTTTAGTAGTTCTAAGTTCTAGGGGACTAATGACCTCAGAAGTTATGTCCCATAGTGCTCAGAGCCATTTGAACCATTTTATGGGTGTCACTTGTTTATACGTCTTTACGCGAGATTTCCACACTCCTAAACATCTCTAGGTCCACTGTTTCAGATGTGGTAGTGAAATGGAAACGTGAAGGGGCACGTACAGCACAAGAGCGTACAGGCCGACCTCGTCTGTTGACTGACAGAGACCGCCGACAGTTGAAGAGGCACCTAATGTGTAATAGGCAGACACCTATTCAGACCATCACACAGGAATTCCAAACTGTATCAGGATCCACTGCAAGTACTATGACAGTTAGCCAGGAGATGAGAAAACTTTGATTTCATGTTCAAGCGGCTGCTCATAAGCCACGCATCACACCGATAAATGCCAAATGATGCCTCGCTTGGTGTAAGTAGCGTAAACAATGGACGATTGAACAGTGGAAAACGTTGTTTGGAGTGCTGAATCATGGTACACAACGTGGCGGTCCGATGGCATGGTGTGGGTATGGCGAATGCCCGGTGAATGTCATCTGCCAGCGTGTGTAGGGCCAACAGTGGTGGTGGTGGTGGTGGTATGGTGTGGGCGTGTTTTTCATGAAGGCTTGCACGCCTTGTTGTCTTGCGTGGCACTATCACAGCACAGGCCTACATTGATGTTTTAAGCACCTTCTTGCTTCACACTGTTGAAGTGCAATTAGGGGATGCTGATTGCCTCTTTCAACACGATTGAGCACCTGTTTATAATGCACGGCATGTGACGGAGTGGTTACACGACAATAACATCACTGTAATGGACTGGCCTGCACAAAGTCCTGACCTGATCCTATAGATTAGATTAGATTAGTTTACGTTCCATAGATCTGTGCTGAGGAGATCCTCGTGGATGTGGAACATGTCTTTTTTTTTGTTTTTTAAGCTGAAATAACAATACTAATAGTATGAATATATACGTCATTTGTTTCTATTAAAAAATTCGTCGATGGAGTAGAAGGAGTTGGCCACTAGTAAGTCTTTCAGGCTTAAACTGATCTTTATTTGTAACTAAATTTTTTATGTTTACCGGCAAATTATTGAAGATGAGTGTTCCTGAGAAGTGGACCCCTTTTTGAACTAAAGTAAGTGTTTTTAAGTCATTGTGCAGATCATTTTTGTTCCTGGTATTGTATGTATGAACTGAGCTGTTTGTTGGAAAAAGAGATATATTATTTAGGACAAATTTCATTAATGAGTAAATATACTAAGAGGCAGTAGTTAGTATACCCAGTTCTTTTAAGAGGTTTCTACAGGACGTCCGTGAATTTACTCCACAAATAATACGTATTACACGCTTTTGGACTCTGAAAACTTTTCTTTGACTTTAAGAGTTACCCCAAAATATTATACCATATGACATAATGGAATGAAAGTAGGCAAAGTATGCAAGCTTTTTATTTTTATGTCGCCTATGTCTGGTAACACTCGAATTGCAAATACAGATTTGTTAAGGCGTTTCTGCAGTTCTGTGGTGTGCTCTTCCCAACTGAATTTATTATCAAGTTGTAATCCCAGGAATTTAAGACTGTCAACCTCTTCTTCGTATTTTATGCATATGCTGGGTGGAAACCTCTTACAGGTTCTAAATTGCATATAGTGAGTCTTTTCGAAGTTTAATGTCAGTGAGTTGGCTTTAAACCATTTATTAATATCCATGAAAATATCATTAGCAGATCTTTCTAGAACTACACTTCACATACTATTTATTGCAATACTTGTGTCATCTGCAAACAAAACGAACTCTGCTTCTGGCAGTGTAACTGATGAGAGATCATTAATGTACACAAGAAAAAGCAATGGCCCTAAGATGGATCCTTGTGGGACACCACATGTAATTTCTTCCCAGTCTGATGATGACTGATGACTTAATTCACTAGTCCCTTGCACTGACACCCTTTGTTTCCTGTTAGTGAGGTATGACTTGAACCATTTTGCAGCACTGCCCGTGACACCTTTGGGATGTTTTGAACGCCGAATTCATGCCAGACCTCACCGACCGACATCGATATCTCGCCTCAGTGCAGCACTCCATGAAGAATGGGCTGCCATTCCCCAAAAAACCTTCCAGCACCTGATTAAACGTATGCCTGCGAGAGTGGAAGCTGTCATCAGGGCTAAGGGTGAGCCAACACCATATTGAATTGCAGCATTACTGATGAAGGGCGCCACGAACTTTTAAATCATTTTCAGCCAAGTGTCCGGATACTTTTGATCACATAGTTTGTGTAATCAGTAGAAAGTTCCTAATGGGAGGTAACCTCCATGGTATACTGTCGCTGCAAAGAAACTGCTAAATAAACACAGAGACTGCTGCATAATAGTTGGAAAACAAAGAGTAGGGCTACAGATAGAGAGATGCTGAATGAACGCTTTTGGCTGTCAAGAGGGCAATGCATGATTACTTCAGTGACTGCCATAGCAGAATATTGTCAAGTGATCTTCCACAGAACCCAAAGAAATTCTGGTCGTATGTTAAAGTTGTTAGTGGAAGCAAAGTTAGTGTCCAATCACTAATGAGACAGGAACTGAAATTGAGGGTAGTAAAGCATTTGTCGAAATGCTTAATTCCATTTTCAAATGATCCTTTACAAAGGAAAACACAAGAGACTTGCGCCATACCACTAAAAAGAAGAATGGAATAAGTACTTGTAACAGTGTTAAGTAAGCTTCATGGCCCGATGGAAGTCGCTGTCGCATTCTATACTGAATTTGCGGCTGAGTTAATCCCCCTTCAAACTACACTCCTGGAAATTGAAATAAGAACACCGTGAATTCATTGTCCCAGGAAGGGGAAACTTTATTGACACATTCCTGGGGTCAGATACATCACATGATCACACTGACAGAACCACAGGCACATAGACACAGGCAACAGAGCATGCACAATGTCGGCACTAGTACAGTGTATATCCACCTTTCGCAGCAATGCAGGCTGCTATTCTCCCATGGAGACGATCGTAGAGATGCTGGATGTAGTCCTGTGGAATGGCTTGCCATGCCATTTCCACCTGGCGCCTCAGTTGGACCAGCGTTCGTGCTGGACGTGCAGACCGCGTGAGACGACGCTTCATCCAGTCCCAAACATGCTCAATGGGGGACAGATCCGGAGATCTTGCTGGCCAGGGTAGTTGACTTACACCTTCTAGAGCACGTTGGGTGGCACGGGATACATGCGGACGTGCATTGTCCTGTTGGAACAGCAAGTTCCCTTGCCGGTCTAGGAATGGTAGAACGATGGGTTCGATGACGGTTTGGATGTACCGTGCACTATTCAGTGTCCCCTCGACGATCACCAGTGGTGTACGGCCAGTGTAGGAGATCGCTCCCCACACCATGATGCCGGGTGTTGGCCCTGTGTGCCTCGGTCGTATGCAGTCCTGATTGTGGCGCTCACCTGCACGGCGCCAAACACGCATACGACCATCATTGGCACCAAGGCAGAAGCGACTCTCATCGCTGAAGACGACACGTCTCCATTCGTCCCTCCATTCACGCCTGTCGCGACACCACTGGAGGCGGGCTGCACGATGTTGGGGCGTGAGCGGAAGACGGCCTAACGGTGTGCGGGACCGTAGCCCAGCTTCATGGAGACGGTTGCGAATGGTCCTCGCCGATACCCCAGGAGCAACAGTGTCCCTAATTTGCTGGGAAGTGGCGGTGCGGTCCCCTACGGCACTGCGTAGGATCCTACGGTCGTGGCGTGCATCCGTGCGTCGCTGCGGTCCGGTCCCAGGTCGACGGGCACGTGCACCTTCCGCCGACCACTGGCGACAACATCGATGTACTGTGGAGACCTCACGCCCCACGTGTTGAGCAATTCGGCGGTACGTCCACCCGGCCTCCCGCATGCCCACTATACGCCCTCGCTCAAAGTCCGTCAACTGCACATACGGTTCACGTCCACGCTGTCGCGGCATGCTACCAGTGTTAAAGACTGCGATGGAGCTCCGTATGCCACGGCAAACTGGCTGACACTGACGGCGGCGGTGCACAAATGCTGGGCAGCTAGCGCCATTCGACGGCCAACACCGCGGTTCCTGGTGTGTCCGCTGTGCCGTGCGTGTGATCATTGCTTGTACAGCCCTCTCGCAGTGTCCGGAGCAAGTATGGTGGGTCTGACACACCGGTGTCAATGTGTTCTTTTTTCCATTTCCAGGAGTGTATAATCTATCATAGATCCCTCGAACACAAAACTGTGCCCAGTTCGAGGAAAATGGCACAGGTCACACCAGTCTACAAAAAAGTAGTAGAAGTGATCCACAAAATTACTGTCCAATATCCCTGACATCTTTTGGTTGTAGAATCTTAGAACATATTCTAAGCTCAAACATAATTATGGAAACCAGCACAGATTTAGAAAATATTTATCATGTGGAACCCTACTTGCACTTTTCGCGCATGACATACTGAAAGCTTCGGCTCAAGGCAACCGAATAGATGCAATGTTTCTTGATGTCCGAAAAGCATTTGACTTAGTACCACATCTACGCTTATTGTATAAAGTACGATCATAGGGGGGTATCAAGTGATACTGGACTGAGGAGTTTTTGGTAGGGAGGACGCAGCATGTTATCTCGGATGGGGAGAGAGTGTCAGGTATAGAAGTAACATTAGGTGTGCCTCAGGGAAGTGTATTGTGACCCTTGCTCTTCATGTTGTGTATTAATGACCTTGCAGACAATATTAATAGTAAAATCAAGCTTTTTGCAGATGATGCGGTTATTTACAATCAAGTACTATCTGAAAGAAGCTGCATAAATATTCAGTCAGATCTTGATAAGATTTCAAAGCGGTGCAGAGCTTGGAGACTTTCTTTAAAAGTTAAAGATTTTGCATTTCACAAAACGAAATATCGTAGTATCCTATGACTAACATCAATTGAGTCACAACTGGAATCGCCCCCTCATACAAATATCTAGGTGTAACACTTTGCGGGGATATGAAATGGAATGATCACATAGGTTCAATCGTGGGTAAAGCAGGTAGTAGGCTTCTGTTTATTGGTAGAATACTGGAGAAGTGCAATCACTCTACAAAGGAGATTGCTTACGAATTCTAGAATATTGCTCATGTGTGTGGGACCCGTACCATATAGGCCTACACCTGACAAGGATACTGAACGTAAACTGAGAAGGGCAGCACAAATGGTCTCAGGTTTGTTTAATGCATGGGAGAGTGTCACGGAGATACTTTAAGAACTGACATGGGAGACTCTTGACGATAGACAAACTATCCCGAGAAAGTCTTTTAAAGTTTCAGGATCTGCCTTTAGATGAATACTCTAGAAATATACTACAATCTCCTACGTATCGCTCACTTAGGGATAGTGAAGACAAGATTAGAATCATTACTGCACACACGGAGACATTCAAACAATCATTCTTCCCGCGCTCCATACGTGAATCGAACAGGAAGAAACCTTTATAACTGGTACAACGGGACGTACCTTCTGCCATGCACCTCACGGTGGTTTGCAGGGTATATAAGTAGATGTAAACGACACCATCATCAGCAAACAATCTAAGAGCTGCTCAAATTGTCTCCTAAATCGTTTATGAAGAATAAGAGAAGCAGAGGACCTATAATACTTCCTTGAGGAACCCCAGATATCAGATCTGTTTTACTAGATAACTTCCTGTCAATAACTCCGAACTATGGCCTTTCTGGGGGACATCACGAAGCCATTCACACAACTGAGCTGATAGGTTCGCAATCTTATCAAAAGTCATTTGCGGGGAACGGTGTAAAAAGCTTCTGAAAATATAGAAATATGGAATAACTTGCGATCTTCTGTTGACAGCACTATTCCACCATGGATTGTGGAACACATATTTACAGCAATCATCAATACAAGACAAAATCAGTTTGTGTTCACTGTTTCATAAAACCTTAATGGTACTGTTGTTACCTCACAGCTTCTATTCAGGCAGCAGAATTTTTATATCACGCAAAATAAATCTCCTGCAACTGTAAGGTCAAAATTAAGTTCTCTATTTCCCTGTAGTTATAATTGTTAAATGTGTGTGTGTGTGTGTGTGTGTGTGTGTGTGTGTGTGCGGCTGGTCCCGGCGGAGGTTCGAGTCCTCCCTCGGGCATGAGTGTGTGTGTTTCTCCTTAGGATAATTTAGGTTACGTAAAGTGTAAGCTTAGGGACTGTTGACCTTAGCAGTTAAGTCCCATAAGATTTCACACACATCTGACCATTTTGTGTGTGTGTGTGTGTGTGTGTGTGTGTGTGTGTGAGAGAGAGAGAGAGAGAGAGAGAGAGAGAGAGAGAGATAGAGAGAGAGAGAATATCCCTGCCTAATAATTATAAGCAAATGATGTACGGTACGCCATAATATGTGAAGTTTTCTGGATGATTTTTTTTTCTTTTTTGAAGATGATGGTTGGTTGCGGAGAGGAGACCAAACAGCGAGGTCATCGGTCCCATCGGTCTAGGGAAGGATGGAGAAGAAAGCCGGCTGTCCCCTTTCAAAGGAACCATCCCAGCATTTGCCAGAAGCGATTTAGGGAAATCGCGGAAAACCTCAGTCAGAATGGCGGGACGCAGTTTTGAACCGCCGTCCTCCTGAATGCGAGTCCAGTCTGCTAAAAACTGCGCCACCTAGCTCGTTGACGATGATACAAGCAAACTAGAAATGTAGGAACATAACAAAGAGAAAACGGAGATGTGATCCTCATTTGTGTATCAAAAAATAGATAACACAAGCGTCGAAATCCAGGGTTATCATATGCAACGGCACCCAAGTTATTAAGTATCTCATCCAATTATGGAAGGATCTGGTCCGCTGTTAACATTGACTGGAATTACTGTGTCCAAAAATGTTCAAATGTGTGTGAATTCCTAAGGGACCAAACTGCTGAGATGATCGGTCCCTGGACTTACTAATTTAAACTAACTTAGACTAACTTACGCTAAGAACAACACACACACCCATGCCCGAGGGAGGACTCGAACGTCCGGCGGCAGAGGCCGCACAGTCCATGACATGGTGCCTCAAACCACGCCGCTACTGTGTTCTTACAGCGCTACCTTACAGAAATAGTCAGGAAGCCCTGTGGGTGTGCATTGGGTAGTTGCAGCGAAATGTTAAGATTCAAAAATGAGTGGCCATCAATCAGCATCGGCGTAGTAACGCTTGAGAAAGGGCAAACTCTCGTTGCTGAGCACAAGCATGGAAGACTGACAAATTCTTTCTTCCGAAGATCTTACAAAGGTGCATATACAATGTTAGCAATCTATGGTTATTATCTTCACGTATGTTTTTGTCCTTTTTTTACACCTGTTAGTTATTTAAATATAACGCCCTCGAGTCTGCCGCCAGAACACGTTTTGTACAGTAAATGTCACAATATTTGTTCCAGGCAATTGCTCGATATCAGTAGGTGGTGGCTGCTCGTTAGTCCTGGCAAGTAGTAGTGAAAAATACCGTAACACGCAAATCATTTACCGGTACGTCAATGATCTTCAGTTTTTTAAGACAGTTATTTACACTTTATGATGATCAGTTTTTTATTGGGTAGTGCATGTCATTCGTTTGCCCATAGTCGTTCTCTCTTCATCTGGAATATAGGGTGATAAGAAACGGTCTGAAACGCTTGCAAGGGTGTCGCGGAGTAGGTTGTGCTGAGTAATAATTGTTAAGAGAAAAATCGATACTTTGCGCCGTTTCCCAGTTTATTAGCATTGAAGTTAGCCAGTCAGGCCGTTGGCGTTGCGCGCAAATTCAGACAGCCTGCCAGATAAAATACCGAGTGATCAAAAAGTCAGTATAAATTTGAAAACTGAATAAATCACGGAATAATGTAGATAGAGAGGTACAAATTGACACACATGCTTGGAATGACATGGGGTTTTATTAGAACCAAAAAACTACAAACGTTCAAAAAATGTCCGACAGATGGCGCTTCATCTGATCAGAATAGCAATAATTAGCATAACAAAGTAAGACAAAGCAAAGATGATGTTCTTTACAGGAAATGCTCAATATGTCCACCATCATTCCTCAACAATAGCTGTAGTTGAGGAATAATGTTGTGAACAGCACGGTAAAGCATGTCGGTAGTTATGGTGAGGCATTAGCGTCGGATGTTGTCCTTCAGCATCCCTAAAGATGTCGGTCGATCACGATACACTTGCGACCCAAAGCCAATAATGGCACGGACTGAGGTCTGGGGACCTGGGAGGCCAAGCTTGACGAAAGTGGCGGCTGAGCACACGATCATCACCAAACGACGCGCGCAAGAGATCTTTCACGCGTCTAGCAATATGGGGTGTTTTTTTTTTTTTCTTTCTAATACAATCCCATATCATTCCAAGCATGTGTGTCAATTTGTACCTCTCTATCTACACTTGACCTTTTGATCATCCGGTATGTCAGTTGTTCTCATAGCGTAGATGGATGATATCGAACGAGACTGCTAAGTCTTTGGCTCAGTTTTTGAAAACTAATGAAGAACACGCCTCGGGGAACGCCAGAAATCACTTCTGTTTTACTCTATGACTTTGTGTCAGTTACTACGAACTGTGACCTCTCTGACAGGAAATCACAAATCCAATCACATAACTGAGACGATATTCCATAAGCACGCAATTTCACTACAAGCCGCTTGTGTGGTACAGTGTCAAAATCCTTCTGGAAATCCAGAAATACGGAATCGATCTGAAATCCCTTGCCAAAAGCACTCAACACTTCATGCGAATAAAGAGCTAGTTGTGTTTCACAAGAACGATGATTTCTATACCCATGTTGACTGTGTGTCAATAGAGCGTTTTCTTCGAGGTAGTTCATAATGTTCGAACAGAATATATATTCCAAAATCCTGCTGCATATCGACGTTAATGATATGGGCCTGTAATTTAGTGGACTACTCTTACTACCTTTCTTGAATATTGGTGTGACCTGTGCAACTTTCCAGTCTTTGGGTACGGATCTTTCGTCGAGCGAACGGTTGTATATGATTGTTAAGTATGGAGGTATGAAAGCATACTCTGAGGAATCTAACTGGTACACAGCCTTCACCATAAGACTTGCTTTTATTAAGTGATTTGAGTTGCTTCACTACTCCGAGGATATTTACTTCTACGTTACTCATGTTGGCGGCTGTCCTCGATTCGAATTCTGAAATATTTACTTCGTCTTCTTTTGTGAAGGCGTTTCGGAAGGCTGTGTTTAGTAACGCTGCTTTGGCAGCACTGTCTTCGATAGTATCTCCATTGATATCGCGCAGAATATCAAACGACCTCATCTACTGTTGACTATTAGCTTCGTGTCATTTTTCCATTTGCAGCGCTGCGGCAGATTCTTCAGAAAAATAGTGACACAATCCGCTATTCCAGTAGCTTTACCCTTCAGAGAAAACTCAAGGGGAGTGGAATAGCTGGAAGTGCGGGAAAAATCTATGGTTGGTGAAGGCAAGTACCTGGATGTGACTAAACTTCCGTCTAATCACAAAGCCTAAGTATTGTTTTTCTTGTGTGCCTCCACATGGGATACTGTTCTTTAGCATATACATTTTTTTCTGTAGAGACGCGTCACATTTGTGAAGTTGTTAAAAACTTATGTACCGTGGTGTCTGCAAGAAGGAGTTCATTTTGCAGGTAGTTAGTATGACAGTACAGAGTTCACGCGGAACGTTCTCTCTCTCTCTCTCTCTCTCGATAATGACTTTAAAACTGTCGAAAAGTTACTAAATTTTTCTGTCTTCCCAGCTCCCAACAGAAGTGACAGGATGGTACTCTTTATGCATTATACACTTACTTACCAGTCAGCCACTAACTGTTTCATTTTGGATCTTTACATACATCACTTTTAGCATATTATTATTATTTCTTTCCTTTCTCAGACGTTATGTCTGGTTAAAAATGGAAAGCGACGCGGACCGTGATCAAGCGTGACTTCCCTTTAACTGTACGGCATATGTTACATTGCATTCAGGAAGTTTCGGGTAATTGAACATGTATCAATAATTACAGATTTCTGTAGTTGTATATATACGTTTGGATGTAGCTGTATTGCGTTGATGTACTGGTGGATATTGTGTGGTATGACTCCTGTAGTTGATAGTATAATTGGTATAATGTCAACTTTATCCTGATGCCACATGTCCTTGACTTCCTCAGCCAGTTGGATGTATTTTTCAATTTTTTTCCTCCTGTTTTCTTCTGTATATTTGTTGTATTGGGTATGGATATTTCGATTAGTTATGTTAATTTCTTCTTTTTATTGGTGAGTATGATGTCAGGTTGGTTATGTGGTGTTGTTTTATCTGTTATAATGGTCCTGTTCCAGTATAATTTGTATTCATCATTCTCCAGTACGTTTTGTAGTGCATACTTGAATGTGGGAACGTGTTATTATTATTATTATTATTATTACTGGTTAATGAAATTGGTCTTGTGCGAGGATGTGCTGATAAGTAATGCTTCGAATCTGTTATGCGAAAACTCTTACAGCTTTTTAAATAAAAGAAACGCTAAGATTCTACATCGTTATCCTTCATGTCTCTATATTTGCTGTCCTTTACCGCTAGAGCGCCCCGAATTGCAATGTCTAACATGGGAGAGTGTAATACGGCAGTGTGTAATGTAACTATATCGGTGAGTGAGAAATAGCTTGCTGTAATCGAGTTTTTAATGGAAGAAGACGTGCCTCCTACTGAAATTCATTTCTTGCAACATGACAATCCCAGACAACACTCGAGCGCTGCGACATCTGATCGATGCTCCTCCATACAGCCTCGATTTGGCCCCATCCGAGTGTCATCTGTTTCCAAAGTTTCAAGAACATCTACAAGGACTTCAGTTTGACAGTGATGAAGCGCTAGAAGCAGAGGTGCGGCTGTGGCCCTATTAACAAATTCAAAGATTCTACAGTGGCGTTATCAACAAAATGGTCTCCAAAATGGTTCAAATGGCTCCGAGCACTACGGGACTTACTGATGAGGTCATCAGTCCCCTAGAACTTAGAACTACTTAAACCTAACTAACCTAAGGACATCACACACATCCATGCCCGAGGCAGGATTCGAACCTGCAACCGTAGCGGTCGCGTGGTTCCAGACTGTAGCGCCTAGAACCGCTCGGCCACGCCGGCCGGCAAAATGGTCTCTCGCTGAGAGAATTTTAACAAAGTTTGCTTTATTTAAAAGCTTTAAAAGTTTCATATAAAAAATTCGGAGGCATTACTTTTCAGCACGCCCTCTTAGTTTATTTTCTGATATGGTTTGCTGACCAGTGCTTGGACATGAATGACGCCGCTCTCATGCTCTCGACAATAAGGCCAACTTCAAATAGCATTCACTCATCGCGTCAGAAGCTGTCGCCAATTAAAAGAAGCTGTCAAAGCTGCTAGAAAAAATGAATTTTGTCTAACTATTGAATTGTTCTGCAGCGATCAATCTGCTCGGAATGCTTTCGCTAACGTTTCGCATGCCGTCGGGACCATTTCATGGTGCTGACACGTTTCCTGCAGATAGAAGATTCGCACATTACTTCCGTTGTTTGCGCCTTCGTGCAAGGGCTACTCAGTACTAATACTGCTCGACGGAGCGAACTTTGTGTTACCGGATTCATACGTTCATATTCAGCAAAGACGCTGATTACATCGTTGTTAAGCGCTTGGAATCCTCTACCAGACCTTCTCCTTCTTCATTTGCCCTGCCTTTTCCTGTCCACCACGGGGTCGGCAATTGTTATATGGTTGATGCAATGTTAGTAACAGTTTGCGATGAATACCCTTCCTGACGAAGGCATCCCTCTCCCCCCCCCTCCCCCTCCGTCCCAATGCACCACCTGGGAGACAATCTGTGTATCCCATCTGTATGCGTCCAGCGCAAATCTCATGTTCGGGTGAGAGAGTCTTCCTCATGTTTGCGGGCGTAAGAAACCACCGAAAGACCACGTCCAACAGCTCTCCTCGTTAATCGTGATGCGTTAACCTGCTCATCCGGACGACACCCATCCGGGTGAGGCCCCAAGGAGTAGAGACATTACCTGTGTTTCTCCGACATCTGAACTTGCTCCATCTCAATAAACAGTTCACTACGAAAGTGGAAAAGGATGGCATCTTACCATTCCTGGACGTCTTAGTCAGAAGAAGAGCTGATGGTACGCTGGGACACAGCGTCTATCGCAAATCAGCTCATACAGAGCTATATTTGCAGGCCACAAGTTGCCATCATCCTGAGCAACGCGGTAGTGTCCTATGCTCTTTGGTGCACAGAGCACATGTAGTCTCAGATGCTGACAGTCTACCTGGTGAGCTACAACACCTGAGAACGGTATTACAACAGAATGGCTATTCCGATAGGCAGATACGCCATGCATTCCGTTCCATGCAAACTCGAAGGAGGGATGGAAATGAAGGTGCGGAGGCACCCACTGCAACAGCGTTCTTGCCCTATTTTGGCGGCATGTCTTCGAGAATAGAAAGAATCCTCAAAACGCACGACGTCAAGAGTGTGTTTTCGGCCACCAGCAAAATTGAGGAATTTATTGTACTCGGTCAAAGACGACCTTGGCCTTAGGAAACGTAGCGTGTATAAAATCCCATGCCATTGTGGAAAATATTAATTTGGACAGACATGCCGAACCGTGCAAGAACGTTGCGTCATACACGCCTGGGACAACCTGATAAATCAGCGGTAGCGGAGCATTGCGTAAGCGTTACGAACAGACGGAAATTTTATCCCCAGCGTCATCTTTCTGGGATTGTGTCGTTAAGGAAGCCATACATATCCGCACGGCGGACAATCTTATCAACAGGGATGCAGGTTTTCAACTAAGCGCCACCTGGAATCCAACACTGGCTGCTATTAAATCAAAATCAGGGACAACAAGAACTTCAGATTCCTCAAGTGACGCAACGCGAAACTGAGATTTAGTTCAAACTTTAACCGGAGGAGCGTCCGGCAGCACAGTCATTGCCCATAGCGAACGCACGGATGGCCTTTCTGCGGCTCCCAGCAGGGGGCACCAGGTGCGCCGCTTTCCTCCGACTACGAACGTCTTCCGGCGCACGCGTATTGCCTGCTCCCGTAATGATAAATTCCGACATAGTCGCGCGATTATCATCAGTCGCGCCTTGCAGCAGTGACAGCAACAGCTACCACCATCTACATCTACATATATACTCCGCTAGCCACCAAGCGGTGTGTGGCACAATTCGCGCCAAAGTCATATTCCCCCCGCCCCCCCACCCCTGTTCCACTCGCGGATCGCGCGAGGGAAAAACGATTGTCTGAACGCATCAGTACGAGCTCTAATTTCCCTTATCTTTGAATGGAGATTATTGCGCTATTTGAAAGTCGGTGGTAATAGTATATGCTCCACATTCTAGGCGATGATCGGATTTTGGAATTTAGTGAGCAGCCCCTTCTGGTTAGCGCGTCGTCTATCTGCAAGTGTGTCCCACTTCAGACTTTCTATGAGATTTGTAACGCTAAATGTAGCAGTCACGAATCTTGCCGCTCTTCTTTGGACCTTCTCAGTCTCTTGAAGCAGACCCAACTGGTAAGGGTCCCATACAGACGAACAATACTCTAAGACTGGACGAACTAACGTATTGTAAGCTATTTCCTTTGTTGAAGGACTGAATCGCTTCAGGGTTCTACCAATAAACCGCAATCTAGAGTTCGCCTTACCCGTTACTTGTGTAATCTGACCATTCCATGTGAGATCATTTCGAACAGTCACACCCAGAGACTTGACTGATGTTACCGCTTCCAAAGACTGATCATTTATTTTGTACTCATACATTAATGGGGATTTTCTCCTTTTTATATGCAGTAGGTTACACTTACTAATATTGAGAGATAACTGCCAGTCATTACACCACGCATTTATTTTCTGCAAATCCTCATTGATTTGTTCACAACTTTCGTGTGATACTACTTTCCTGTAGACTACAGCATCATCGGCATACAGTCTAAGGCCGCTGTCAATACCATCAACCAGATCGTTTATGTAAATCGTAAAAAGCAGAGGACCTATTACGCTGCCCTGGGGCACACCTGAAGTTAGTCTTGTTTCTGTTGAAGTTACCCCATTCAGGACGACATACTGCTCCCTGTCTATTAGAAAACTTACTATCCAACTGCATATGTCATTCGATAGACCGTAAGCGCGCACTTTTTGTAGCAAGCGACAGTGCGGAACTGAGTCGAATGCCTTTCGAAAGTCGAGAAATATGGCATCAACCTGGGAGCCGGTATCTAGAGGCTGTTGTATATCCTGCACAAAGAGGGCCAGCTGTGTCTCGCATGACCGCTGTTTCCTAAAACAGTGCTGGTTTCTGCAGATGAGCTTCTCAGAGTCTAGAAAGGTCATTATGTCTGAACACAAAATATGTTCCACGATTCTACAACAAATCGATGTCAGTGAAATTGGCCGGTAATTATGTGCACCCGGTTTTCTACCCTTTTTATAGATTGCTATGACCTGGGCCTTCTTCCAGTCCCATGAAACTTTCCGCCGTTCCAATGATCTCTGATAGATGATTGATAAGAATGGTGCTACATTTGTAGCATAGTCAACACATAATCTAACAGGGAGACCGTCTGGGCCAGATGCCTTCCTGGCGTCTAAGGATCTTAACTGTTTTACAATCCCAGATACACTTAACACTATGTAAGCCATCCTTTCGTTTATTCGATAATTGAAAGGGGGAATGGTGCTGCAGTCCTCTATCGTAAATGTGTTTTTGAAAGCTAGATTTAGAATTTCGGCCTTCTGTTTATCATCATCAGTTACATTACCCGCACTGTCAGCAAGAGGAGGTATTGAATTATTTGTAGCGTTCATAGATTTTACGTACGACCAAAGTTTTTTGGGGTTATTTTTAGAATCTGCAGATAAAATATTGCTTTCAAATTCGTTAAAAGAGTCTCTCATTGTCCTTATGACGACTGCTTTCATTTCGCATAATTTCTGTTTGTCAGTGGGGCAGTGACTACGTTTACAGCGACTGTGCAAAATTCTCAGCTTTCTCAGCAACTTCGTAATATGTTTGTTGTACAAAGGTGGATCCTTTCCCTCCCCTATACTTTTGCTAGGCACATACTTCTCTAGCATATTGTGGACAATACCTTTAAATTCCGATGATGTCGAGCAGTTGCATCGAGGAAATATTGTGCGAGTTACACAAGACGAACCGGCGGCAAACCAGAGAAGCGTATTTGCAACAGATCCGTCGGGAAATCACGAAATGTCACAACCGCAATGATTGTTGCTCAACACGTACCCTGGACATGACACGGAGTTTGGATTGTGTCCCCTCCTTGCAGCGGTTTCACATCAAAAATTTTACCAATAACACGCACAGTAACTTGAGAACAAGGAAAAATATTCCTTGGACAGGGAACAGACAAAAGTATCAAAGGTGAAAACTAAACCACGATTAGAAACTAAATGAGGTTTGTTCGGCAGATAGTTGTAACAAAGGGAGTTTCGCTAAAAGGCGTAAAGGCTCTTCCGAGAACAATTCGACGCCTAATTGCAGCCACGAACTTCGTCGGTCCCTGGATCAGCACTGTAGTTCGAAGGCCCGTTGAAAGTAAAGTCGTGGTACAATATGTTTCTCCAAGCACGCACAATCCACTGCTCAAACGTCTAAAATCCGGCAAACTACGTTCGAATAATAACACACAATTTCCACCTGGAATAATACACAGCTTACTTGTTGCGGGGATTTCCCTAAACCAGTGGTTCCTAACAGGTAAACCGCGAACCCCCAGGGGTCCGCGAGCTATGCCAGAGGGGTCCGCAAGATGCTATTAGAATAAAAAAATATATTAAATATATTTCGTTCGATACCAGATTTTTTGTTTTGGTCGCTTCCTACATGAGCAGTTTCAAGCTCAATATTTTTTGAATAATGAATACGTTAATGTTTGTTCTAAGTACCAAAAAGAGAAAACGTATAAAAATACTCTTTAATTTGGCATTTTTGAGGTACTTGATACTGTGATATGACAAGGTACCAATCATGCTTGATGAGGGGGTCCTCGAGAAAATTTTGTTGGGAACCACTGCCCCAAACAACTGGCAACACTTTGTAAATCATCTCTAAGAGTGTTGTTCCAAGATTAATTACAGTGCGCGCACTACTTGTCTTGGCTCCCTAGTACAGAATCTGTATGGGTTGGAGGACTTAGGGAAGCTGGCTAGCATTTCCTCTCAGCAGGCTACGCTCTTCACGATTATTCCTAGCCATTGGCAGATTTCGGGTTCAGGCTGTTTGTGTCAGAGCGAAAGATGAAGCAGTTCCTGGGCCTTAGTGGGTGCCGAATTGACAGCCCTCTGGCCTATGGCTAAGACATTTCTCCGCATTCTAGTGCGTGTTCTATATCTTTTGCAATTCCTCTGCACTGTGGCACTTGCCTCATACACAAATACACGTCATCTCCGAATTGTATAAGTTTGGGAAGGAAGCACGTTGTTCCATGTAGATCTGTCATCAAGAGGGGTGGTAGATCGTTACTTGTTCTTCTGTGATCTGCATATGTAGTGCAGAAAAAAAAACTGTTTGCCTTTAGGTATGAGTGCTTATCGACCTTCAACTGTGTTATTTTACTAGTTTTATCAAGTTTCATCAAAACTCATAGGCACCTTACTATTGATCAGTTCTTGAGCTCCGCTGGAAGGCGAAAACGGCTTTACAGAAGCTGTCATTCAGAAACACTCTGAGGCACGTGTGGATTCAAACGCTCCCTGGACATATCTGGTGCGTACACATTTTTTGTAAGTGCTTTTGTGTCAAAACTGATAAACGTTTGCAGTAGAAACTGTTTGACTACTGAAACTCAGTTGACTGATTTGTGTGAAACTTGTCACAGCGTAAGGACAAAGTTAAAGCTCGAAACACGGTAGCGCAAGAGAAATAGTTCCTTAGTACTATGTTAAGTCTCATTCCTTTGTGTCTCAGTAGAGGATGAGTAGCACCCCAAAATCTTTAAAGAAAAATTACGCGAATAGCCAGACTTCGACGAGGAAGACGAAACTATGTGAAGATACATATGAAGTGTGTACACTTCTCGGTTATTACGACGTTACACTATGGACTTTTCCCTGGACTATCTCATTCGTAATCCTGTAGCCCTGACCACGTATATGCAATTGGATGGCTTCCATAAATCTATTCACGTCACTGCCAGGCTACTTTTCAAAGCTTGATCGCAACCGACTCTCTGAAGTAAATGTACATCGTTCTAGTAACCAGAAGATAGTCGAACAGTAACCAAATGTTAAGGGAGGAATAAGAACAATAGTGTCCTAATTAAAGTCTCCTCAAATTCTACATTTGATCAATTGCATGCCTACGAACTTCCGACAAAATGGCGAAGTATAAGGGGCACTCAAATTAAATCAAGCCAAATAGAAAAATAAGTAAACTGTTTATTATTTCAAAAGTAATCGTCATAACTGTTAATAGAATTGTCCCATAGGGAGACATGACGGTCAATACCCTCATGGAATAATGTTTACGGTTAACTAGGGAACAACGATTGTACCCAGGCGTACATCTCTTCGTCCAAAGCTAATCGACAGCCACCAATGTCTTTCTTAAGATCTCCAAAAATATGGAAATCGCGTGGAGAGAGATGTTAAAGAGCTTCCCAGCGAAGCTTCTGCAACGTACACTTGGACGTGCTCGCATGTTGTCTACTACGGTGCAGAAATTTGATCGGATGTCCTGATCCCTCCCCATGCGGTTTCTTCATTTTCGGAGTCCTGGAGAAGACGTTCGCGATTGTCGATTTGCTTCGCACGGAGAGCTGCACGTCTGGGTACAACCATATTTCTGTAGACAACCACAAATTCTTTTCCATAAAGGCATTGGCGTCTTTTCTCACAGTGGGATAAATGTAAAAGTATTAGCGGTTGTAGTGATAACTTCTGAAACAACTTGCTTACTTTCTTCCATCTGTCTCGTTGTCATCTAAAGTTCCTTGTACATGAATACCGATGGATAAAATTGTAACAAATTAGAAAAAAATATTTTTTTTCCAAACTATAACTTCAAATTTCGGCTAGGCAACCTACCATTATCGCACACTTCGGCGAGCTTTCTTAGAACCATTTCGAAAAAAAGTCGCTGAATTCCGCCAAATACGAGTTCACATTTACAATGAACCTCAATTAGAAAATAATTTGTCCCCAAGCCATCTTTTCAGACGGAGAAACAGATTAAAGTCACAATTGTGTCAGTTGGCGATTTCCAATAATCGAAATGAGAAACTGCGCGTTGTCCTGCTAAAAGCTCAATTTTTTTGCAGACCATTCTTGGACGTTTCGCTTGGTGTAAATTGGCTTTGATTACTGAACAAACCTGGTAAATAAAATTAATGTTAACCACTCTCCGCGGCGGAGAGGCTTTGGAGTTGTTTTCGTGGGAGCACACCGTGTAGGTTTGGAACAAAGCTTGTAGTCAAACAGCTCATCTCAGACCAAGCTTTTATCACCTACACCAACCTACACTATACGATTCTGCAATGAACCGACTGAATAGTCAAAACCGATGCACTTAAGGGCCTCATCATCGCAGAATTGGTTGGGTTTCTACAGCAACTTCATATCTTTCGTACTTCAAGTTTCTGAGGTTTCAGTTCCTGTGAAACGGGCACGATCGATTTCCTTTCTGATCGTTCCCAATCCGAGCTTACGCTCCGTCACTTCACGCTAAGCAATAACTTCATTTGTAATTCAAGGCCCTTCATGCATTCGCTGTCTCACAATCATTAAAATTCATATTCCTGTCTTGACAACAATAAACTTTATTTAGAAAGTTCAACATGTTTTGCTGACGATTCATCCGGTATTCGTAAATTCAGAGTTAATCTGATTGTCTCAAACAGAAAAATACACTACGTATGTCGTGTCTTAGTGTCCACTACGGCAAATTGCGGTCGAGGCAGTACCTATTAGTAGAAATCCCATCTCATCAACTCGGGCATACACTCAAAACATTAAGCTTCGTGGCTATATTCACGTAAGATCGACAATAAAATTTAAATCTATCAGTTTATTACAGCGATGTAGCACTGTTTAAAAAGTAAATTACTTCTTCGTTTACACTGTAATAGCTTTGTCTTAATAATTAATGAAAAAAATTAGGCAGAATCAGAATTTGCAACACACAAATCACAGCAGTAAACACAACAATTAAAAAAGAAACTATATAAGCAATTTGTTACGGTGCACATTTGCGAGGTAAAGTAATGACTCTTTGCCTTAAAACAAAAAAAAAACTCCTAGATTGTTTAAGATTCAATGTACAATCTGTTAAGCGCAAAGCAAAAAAATTGTTTCTTCCTGGATTTTTTTTTTTTTTAGGTGTCTGAAGGACCTTTAAAGCAACGGAGTGGTTTCTTAAGCAAAGTTCCTGAAATAATTATACAGGGCATAATTTTAAAAAAATTATCACTATCTTGAAGTTCGATCCTTCAATCATTCATCGCACATGTGGCAATCTTTAAACAATTTCCACTAGCAATTATGTGACCACTCCTAGCACACGCTACTTCCCGTCAGCCCCAGGAACGCAACTATCAGTATTCAAAACAAACAATTTTTACAAACCGCATCTTCCTTTAATGTGTCACAGACTGCAGTAACAAATATTGTTGCAGTAGATTATCTGACATAAGTCCAGCCACAACAGTGTACCGGTACAGTAAACACGGTAGAAGGATATCATAATTGATTTGAAGTATTCGACAGGTACCTCCGTAGAACAATACTGGGTGATAATAATGATGAATACTGTCGACTGCTACGTGCGCAAAGCGTGGTAAACGCGAACCTTTTTAGTAGAAGTACAACCTCCATACACAGGATTAAGAAAAGGCAACAAACATGCGTTACAATACTAGTACAAAGACATAAGCAGTCTTCCAATTAGTGATTGTTAAACGTGATATTGATGTGATGCCTTACCTTGTATCCACAAACGTTTTCATCCACGGTGTCCAAATACCTTAACGAAGCAGAACCCTTCGAATAATATAGGGGTTTTGAAGGCATTCGTGGTACACATGCTATTTCATTAGTAACAAACAAGATCACACCTATAACAAACAACATGTCTGCAGCAGTCACGTCCAACACTCAAACGTCTTGCAACAATGCCGACGCACTACTGCCGCGGAAACTAACTAGTTGTGGGCAGGAAATCGCGTATCTGTTAGAAATCACAGTGATTGAGAAGTCACAGATATCAGAATAACAACTTTACAAAATCAAACTGCGATTTCAGTCACAGTTAGCAGAGCTGGCTGAAGTGGCCGTGCGGTTCTGGGCGCTGCAATCTGGAACCGCGAGACCGCTACGGTCGCAGGTTCGAATCCTGCCTCGGGCATGGATGTGTGTGATGTCCTTAGGTTGGTTAGGTTTAACTAGTTCTAAGTTCTAGGGGACTAATGACCTCAGAAGTTGAGTCCCATAGTGCTCAGAGCCATTTGAACCACAGTTAGCAGTCGCATGTAGCATTTCACATTCAACGCCGTGAGACATCTGTTGGCCGAATTCCGAACTGTTTTCTGCGATTTCAGTGACAAGTCGCGGCTCGAAGTCGCAAGTAGCAACTGAAAAGCGCAGTTAACAGTGCCATCTTTTGGCCAAAGTTCGTACTACGCTCATCTCTGCGACACGCTATCGAGTCCAACTGCGATTACTGTGACAAGTCGCAAGTAATTGTAAGAGTCGCAAGTACGTGCGTCTCGCGGGCCCCGAAGAATCGCGTCATGACGTCATCAGAAAGGCTGACGTTGGCCTCGTAGCGTGAGAGACGACGTCATGATTCCTCGGGGCCCGCGAGACGCTTCTGTCGCAAGTAGCAACTAAAAAGCGCAGTTAACAGTGCCATCTGTTGAGCAAAGTTCATACTATGCTATTCGCTACCGAGTCAAACTGTGATTTTTGTGACAAATCGCAACTAAGAGTCGCAAGTAGCAACTGAAAAGCACAGTTAACATTCTTTTCCTAGTGCCATCTGTTGACCGACGTACGTACTTCGCTATGAGAGCCTTGTGCCTCACGTGCTGTGTGTGCTTATTTCAATAGTGGTACAAGTCCATTTTTGTTCATTTTGAGATACAGAGTCGTAAAGTTAAATGAGCGCTGAAAAATCTACAGTTGAGATACCAGAAATATTCAAGCATGATGAACCTTTATTTATATTTGTTTGGATCATTAATTTCAGAAGCATTATAGACAGAAAAGTGGAGGTAATGGACTTTTACCACTATTGGAATAAGCCCTTCATATTATATGACGACATGCACATTCAGCATCAGTTATGGTTGGTCAAACACAGCTGTGACTCTGAATGTATTATATTAATAAGAAGCAACATTGCCTTTTTCTCCTGAAAATATCAAGTAACGTAACAAATGTGTTTGTTTCTGCTTCCAATATGACAGTTTTGGTTAATACTCCACATGCCTACAGGGCTTTGCAATGTTAACACAGCAGAACTCAGACATCTGTATAAATGTAGTGAAATGAAAACGGTATTATTGAGTCATATGAATGCCTCACTTTTGTTCTGACACAGTTCAAGACTCGGGAGAAAAGTTTTACAGCTGGTGTTCTACATGGCAACTTCACACACAAGACCTTTTGCCGACACTACTACCACCTACATAAGTAAGCTTTTCCTGTGTTACTTTTAAGTAATGCACTTAAGCTATTCCTGATTTAACTGGAAGATTTGTACTTCCCACTTTCATATCAACAGCCTCAAAATTCATATTGTAGACTTTGGGATGTGTTACAGGTCAGTGTCACACCAAGATTGTGGAGAAAGGGGGTGGGGGGGGGGGGGCGGCATGTCACTCTCCAACAAGTGTTTACCAATAAATAAGTGGCGGAAAATTACGGGTATAGGACGGCTTAACATGTGGAAAATGAGATTTTCATTATTCACTCACTGTATTTAACATTTATTATTCCTTTAAAATCGCAAAACAACTTCAATAAATCACAGTTTAATCACTCATCTGCACACTTATTTCACAATTATGTCACTTTTAAACTGCAAATCCTCTAAGAGCTGTCTTGAATCTTCATGAGTCTCTCTCAACAGCCTTGATATGGATAGATACGTACAGCAACCAGTAATCAGAGTCAGAACTGTGTCTGCAAAATCACAAGGATTATTAAACAATTTTTGCTGTCACTAATTACAAGCAATATAATTGACAGAGTAGATTGCTAATATTTGCTGTAATGAAAGCCACTGAATGGGGTATATTTCACATTTGCAAGAACAATCTCACTGAAGTAAGTAAGTCCATCGAAACACTTAGAAACTAACCTCTCGTCTGACGAAAACGGTCTAAAGACGCAGTGGCAATTTCTCCAGATCTGTTGACAGTGATATTTTGAGTTATCACTTTACTGAGTGACTGAAATGTAGTTCGAGTATCTGTGAACACAACAATGTGTTAGAATTCATTTTCTAAACACTAACTATTACGGTACTGTATGGCTACTTACATATTAATTACACTATTAATATTTGCACAGTTGTATCTTTAATACAAAATTAAAGCCAACGGAAGAACAAACGTAAAACATACTTCCCAATGACAGGTTTGTTGAGATGCAATTTTCTGTGTGGACAGATGTAACTTATTCATACGGCGGTAAGTTGCAGAAATCGCAGAAGTCACAGAAATCGCAGAAGTAGCAGAAATCGCAGAAGGAGCAGAAGTCGCAGAAATCACGGAAGTCGCAGAAATCGCAGAAATAGCAGTGGCGAAAGGATACACGACCTAGGTTCCTTAACTGCGACTCTTAACTGCGACAAATCACAGTTAAGAATAACAGATACTGAAAAGTAGCATTCACAGAAATCACTGATTTCGGAAAATCGCAATTTATCCCATCACTAAAACTAACAGATTTCGCTGTTTTAAACTCCAGGGTAGCATTCATTTCACGCTAGGTGAGGAGAGCCCTACGTCAACGTGACGTAGGCACGCGTCGTCATGAGTTTCACGAGTTGCCCTATCGACTGTTGTGTGCATTCTGTATAAATCGACTGTCGTGTGCGTCTTGAATCTGCACTGTTCATTGTTCTTAGTTGATTTACAACAAGAAGGCAAAAGTAAATGGAACTAGATGCTTTAATATTTCCAGCAACATTCGGAATTACTTCGAACTTCAGTTTCTCAGTTTAACGTTTCTGTCCACATGAGTTATGTACAATTCATTGGCTTTTATAAAAATACGAAACACTTTAATTTCTCCCTATTTCACGTTTTATCCATATGATTTATGCACGATTAATCGGACTTAAAATGCCTAGACACTTTCGTTATGCTTATGATTCCTTCATTCAGATATTCGTTATATTCATGAAACACACAATAACATCCCGTATTCTTTGGATTGCAGCTTAATAATTAATTATTTCACGTTACTATCCACAGGGTTTAGACACGATTCATCGGATTTAAAAAAAAATGGGGTAGCATTCATTTCAGGCTAGAAAAATAACAAGATACTTTCGTTATGGTTATGATTCCTTCATTCAGATATTCTTTATGTTCACGAAACACACAATAACATACCACATTCTTTGGATTGCAGCTTAATAATTGATTATTTCACTTTTCTATCCACACGATTCATCGGATTTAAAAAAAAATTGACTAAAAGCTTTTTTTTTACTTTCGTTGTGGTTCTTTCGTTCAGACATTCCTTATGTTCCTGAAACATTCCAAATTGTTGGGATTACAGCTTAATAATTAATTCAAACGGGATGAGCGTAACAGATAATTCCTGTCACTTCGTTTGTACGCATGTATTTACATTTAGCTTTGACGTTATCGGTAGAACCGCAAAGATCGATACACGCACCCATGTAGTCGATTCAGGTTATTTACGTCACGATGACGTACAATTACGTCACTATGACGTAGGCTTCTCTTCACCTAGCGTGAGATGAATGCTACCCGCTGCTGCAAACAGTGGTACGCTGAGTGCTGCGTAGCAGCGCGCTAGAGGACAGCGCTGAGCGAATCGAAATGCTCTTTTTTCTGAGAACGGTGACCAGAGCTTTAGAACGACTCTCGGTTGCGTTAGAGCAACGCCAGTAATGTTCGGCTGTTGCTATGGTAAACAGAGTCAGTACTGTTAGTGGCGCATGTATTTTTTGTTGTTGTATGTAGGCCTAATGTTGAGAAAATGGCATCGGCAGCAGTTTTTACTCGGCGTCCTTTATGGGACATGTGAGAAAACAATAACCACAAGTGATTCGTTATGGGCAAGTTATGTAATGAGGTGCAGCAGAATTACAGACTACAAGACACACAGAATACATTTCCTTAATATCTGATTTCGAGAGGCAATATTAAAGTGTAAGCACCGTAACTGACAAACACATGAAAATCATGTTTTATTATGTGAGCAAAAATTTGCAAGCTGTATCAAGTTTCGTCTCGTCTGATAAGTGCTTTGCACAGAAAGCTCGGTTTTCACAATACGTTGCTGATCGGCACTCAGTGATCCTTCTTAGGTCTATGCAATAGTTGGGAAGAACACACGTGCATTTCACAATATCGTCAGCAAATAGTTGTAAAGTTTCATTTGGCTTCCAAAATATGCTCTATTTAGCGCTTATTATTCCAAAAGCACATTCAGTTAATCGTTGTGGTCTGGAAAGGCGCTTATTGAAATATTCTTTCCCTAGATCTAAAACCAGTCGACTGTAAGATTTGATAAAATGCCTCAACAATGGATAATGTTTCATACCTCATGAACACAGAAGTCAATGCAACTTATATCTTTGGTAGCGGAGAGTCTGGTGGTATATTCAGCTCCCCTCCTTGCGTCAAGCGAAGTACACTAGAAGAATGAAATATATCACCGTCACCCTCTTTCCCATATCTCCCAACATCGATTATAAAGAACTTCCTGTGAGCGTCTACAACTACTTATAGTATATGTGAGTGAAAATGTTTGTAACTACACTCCTGGAAATGGAATAAAAGAACACATTGACACCGGTGTGTCAGACCCACCATACTTGCTCCGGACACTGCGAGAGGGCTGTACAAGCAATGATCACACGCACGGCACAGCGGACACACCAGGAACCGCGGTGTTGGCCGTCGAATGGCGCTAGCTGCGCAGCATTTGTGCACCGCCGCCGTCAGTGTCAGCCAGTTTGCCGTGGCATACGGAGCTCCATCGCAGTCTTTAACACTGGTAGCATGCCGCGACAGCGTGGACGTGAACCGTATGTGCAGTTGACGGACTTTGAGCGAGGGCGTATAGTGGGCATGCGGGAGGCCGGGTGGACGTACCGCCGAATTGCTCAACACGTGGGGCGTGAGGTCTCCACAGTACATCGATGTTGTCGCCAGTGGTCGGCGGAAGGTGCACGTGCCCGTCGACCTGGGACCGGACCGCAGCGACGCACGGATGCACGCCACGACCGTAGGATCCTACGCAGTGCCGTAGGGGACCGCACCGCCACTTCCCAGCAAATTAGGGACACTGTTGCTCCTGGGGTATCGGCGAGGACCATTCGCAACCGTCTCCATGAAGCTGGGCTACGGTCCCGCACACCGTTAGGCCGTCTTCCGCTCACGCCCCAACATCGTGCAGCCCGCCTCCAGTGGTGTCGCGACAGGCGTGAATGGAGGGACGAATGGAGACGTGTCGTCTTCAGCGATGAGAGTCGCTTCTGCCTTGGTGCCAATGATGGTCGTATGCGTGTTTGGCGCCGTGCAGGTGAGCGCCACAATCAGGACTGCATACGACCGAGGCACACAGGGCCAACACCCGGCATCATGGTATGGGGAGCGATCTCCTACACTGGCCGTACACCACTGGTGATCGTCGAGGGGACACTGAATAGTGCACGGTACATCCAAACCGTCATCGAACCCATCGTTCTACCATTCCTAGACCGGCAAGGGAACTTGCTGTTCCAACAGGACAATGCACGTCCGCATGTATCCCGTGCCACCCAACGTGCTCTAGAAGGTGTAAGTCAACTACCCTGGCCAGCAAGATCTCCGGATCTGTCCCCCATTGAGCATGTTTGGGACTGGATGAAGCGTCGTCTCACGCGGTCTGCACGTCCAGCACGAACGCTGGTCCAACTGAGGCGCCAGGTGGAAATGGCATGGCAAGCCGTTCCACAGGAGTACATCCAGCATCTCTACGATCGTCTCCATGGGAGAATAGCAGCCTGCATTGCTGCGAAAGGTGGATATACACTGTACTAGTGCCGACATTGTGCATGCTCTGTTGCCTGTGTCTATGTGCCTGTGGTTCTGTCAGTGTGATCATGTGATGCATCTGACCCCAGGAATGTGTCAATAAAGTTTCCCCTTCCTGGGACAATGAATTCACAGTGTTCTTATTTCAATTTCCAGGAGTGTACAAAACATTGTACCAGAACTTTTAGGGCACTTTCACAAATATGTTTTCTGACAACATTACTGACTGCACTTGGTAAGATCTGTAAGTTACAATTAATAATTTACAGTACTTAGAAAATCATCTTCGGAAGGCACTCTCATGTGGAGTGACTGGTTGTATTCTCACAACATTTTGGTAGTTGACTTCACAATTCTTACAAAGGTTGTGAATCGTATGGCGAATGTCTGAGCCATGCCTCTAAAACTCCTTCTGTTTTCTAGGAACCTCTAACAATTCTCGTTTCACCAGCTGTCGATGACCTCAAAAAGTTACATTATTCCACTGTAAAAATCTGTAGTTACTTGTAGATTGTGCTAGATAAGAAAATCTGAAAGTTAGACATAATAGCTACATGTTAACATACTCTCCTATTTAGCCGCGCGGTGTGGCCGCGCAGTTTGAGGCGTCATGTCACGGACTGCGTGTCCCCTCCCACCGGAGGTTCGAGTCCTCCCTCGGGCGTGTGTGTGTGTGTGTGTGTGTGTGTTGTTCTTAGCATAAGTTAGTTTAAGTAGTGTGTAAGTCTAGGGACCGATGACCTAAGCAGTTTGGTCCCTTCGGAACTCATACACATTTGAACTCTCCTATTTGCGAACTATTATTTGCCAAAATTTTATTTCGATATTTCAAACCGTTTATATAGAGATACAAGGGTGTTATTAATATTTAATTCTTGCTTTATCGTCTGGGAGCGTCAGCGGAATGGGGTGCACTATGTACATTCCATTTTCTCAGAATCGACTGAGTTATGGAACGCATTCAAAGTTCAAAGAATAGTTCAACATGTTAACTACATTTGGTACGCAGTAACATGTGACCTAACGTGCTCTAAAACAAATTCATAGTGACCTCTATCTTTCATTGCAAACTATTCGACTTTCTTGAAGTAGCTTACTTAATTTTCAAATATAACGATAACTATAGTGATTAAAGAAATGATAAACAGTTCATCATGAAGTTGATAAATAAAGCTATGAGATGCGTGAGAGTCACATTCATTTACCAAGTAGTTTCTTTAAAATCGTTTGAGAAAGACTGCAGATCGGCCGGATTGCGCGTTTGCCGTTTACGCAGTATTCTTGGTCAACATCAAGCCGGCGAGATAACAAATCGGTCGATGTTGTGATATCAGCTTATCCAGGGTGATGAAAAACAGCCTGAAAAGCTTATGAGGGTGTTTTTTTTTTTTTTTTTTTTTTTTTTTTTTTAAGACAAATATCCGATATGTTGCGCCGTCTCCGAATTATTTAGCATTGAATTTAGGCAATCAGGTCGTTCCGTGCGCAAATTCCAGCACTTGCACGCGCTAAAATGCTGTAATGCACGGACATTTGTGTATCCGTGAGTTACCGTTTGATCAAATGCTCACTACCAGTTAATTTTTCGGAAGTTGCCTTCCGGAGTGGCCGAGCGGTTCTAGGCGCTACAGTCTGGAACCGCACGACCGCTACGGTCGCAGGTTCGAATCCTGCCTCGCGTATGGATGTATGTGATGTCATTAAGTTAGTTAGGTTGAAGTAGTTCTAAGTTCTACGGGACGGATGACCTCAGAAGTTAAGTCCCATAGTGCTCAGAGCCATTTGAACCTTTTTTTTTTTTTTTTTTTTTTTTCGGAAGACTTTAAGCTAGGTGAGCAAACGCTTCGTTTGATCGGTTTGAGGAAACCAAACGAAGAGCTTGTTTGGTGACACCACCTCTGCCGGACTACTTGAATTTGCGCACGCAACAACCTTGTCGGCTAATTTCAATGCTAAATAATATGGAAACGGCGCAACGTATTGAAATTTTTCTGAACAATTATTTCTCAGCACAGCCTCCCCAGTGACACCCCTACAGCATTTTCAGACTGTTTCTGACGACGCTGTAGAGTCCTTGTTCACTTTACTTGCCTTTTTGGAAAATATCTATGTTAGAACGAAACACAACCATCTAACTGTGACTATGTACACCATGGGCTTTGCCTGGCATTTGTGAACGTTTTAGAGAGTTGCTCTCAGGATACTCATACCCAGATAACAGTAAACCACCCTTGAAACAGAGATGCCCGGTGTCTGCTAGCTTTACTATTTAGCGACGGAGTCGCTACAAATGAAAATCGACTCCACATCTTCAGATCTCTCCTTTCGAAGAGTAAAGGCAGTTGTCCACGAGTATGCAGAGATACGCGTATCACGGTTAATGTATAAGACTTAAACACATTCAGCAGATTGGCAAGAGACTGGGGCGCGACTCATTATGAACAAATCGGCAGTAACAGAGTTGGACAGGAACCTCAATGTCTTCACCACTCAGTGATTGCGTTTGACATTGCCTCAACAACAATGGATTGTGTGAAATAAGCTTAAGCGGAAATATAGGAAAACATTCCTGAATTTCCTCAAGATTTGCTGCGTCTGCACAACCATCAGGACTCACCTATGTACATACATCATACTTCGCAAGCCAACTAACAGTGTGCGGCGGTGGGTATTTTTCGTACCACTAGCTGATTCCTCCAACCCTGTTTCACTCGCGAATAGTGTGAGAAGAATGATTGTCGGTAAGCCTCTGTATTGGCTCTAATTTCTCGAATTTTCTCCTCGTGGTCAATACGTGAGATCTATGTGGAAGGAACTAATATGTTGTCTGAATCCTCCTGAAAAGTGCTGTCCCGAAATTTCAGTGGTAAATATCTCCCTGAAGCACAACGCCTCTCTTAGAATGTCTTCCAGTGGAGTTTGTTTAGCACCTCCGTAACGCTCTATCGCCAGCTGAACTATTCCGTGACGAAACGCGCCGCTCTTCTATGTATCTTCTCTATCTCCTCTATCAGTCGTACTTAATAGGGGTCCCAGATGATGAACAATACTCAAGAATAGGGTGAACAAGCGCCTTATAAGGCACTTCTTTCGTGGATAAGTTACATTTCCTTAAGATTCTTCCGATGAATCTGAGTCTGGTGTCTGCTTTTCCCATTATCTGTCTTATATGGTCATTCCAATTAAGGTCGCTGTGTAACGCGTAGATATTTTACGGAAGACGTTGTCTCCAGCTGTTTGTCGTCAATAGTGTAGCTGTACAATAGTGGATTTCTTTTTCTATGCATGCGCAATATGTTACCTACACATCTTAGACCAAGGTAATTTTTTTTAGTTTCAAAAAGCTTTCTAGCTTCCAAGAATATATTAGTTTTCAAAAAGATTATTAGGTTTCAAGGTAATTCTAATTTTCAAGAAACCTGTAATTTTCAAGACGATTTTACAGTTCAAGAATTTTTTTGATAATGTTGTTGCAAGGATTATAACAATTATTGGGTTAATAAATCTAATAAAAACTCTGTAGTTTTCAAAATCTTAGTTTCGAAGCTGAGTTTACGGACCACGAAGAATCTTACATCCTAGTAGCTCTTCATTCTCAAGAAAATTTTTGTTCTCAATAAGCTTTTAGTTCCGTTCTGAAAAAAGAGTTTGTTTAGTTTTTATTGTTTTGTAATTCTTTCGTGCACTTAAAACTTTGGTTAGGTTATATTACATCTCATCACTCCCTCTACCAAAAGAAAACACCCTACTTCACAAGAAGATAGTTACTCTAGCCAAATTTTAACGCCGTCGATGATGACTTATAGCGAGTGCAGCGTGGTCTAAAAAGCGAAGAACGAGCCAAGACAGCGAAAAAATTGTAAATTGTAAAAACTGCGAGGAACGAAAGATTCTATTTTGAATTCATTTTTGAAAAAAATTTGAAATGATCAGATTGTCATCATATTGCAGATATTCACTACTGTATCTGTCGATGTTCACTATTTTCTCTAAGCAGTGGAAGCTGGAAACTTGACCCGAGATTCGGTGGGGCACGAGAATTAGATGCGTTGGTGAAACATTAAACTGTGCATGGAAACTTTGTAGACATGTTTTGAATCACGGTAGACAAACATTGCATGTCACAAAAAACAGCACTGATCGAGCTAGACTGTCGCTAATCTTAACCCAAACACAAAGATGTGAGGCTTGGCGAATATCTTGTCGCGCGACTGTTTCGCATAAGCGGTCAAGGTCATTTTATGCGAAGTTATATCTATGAAAGATTTCTAATTGAGTTTTGTTTACAGAATAAAGCAAGCAACCTCTGTCGACAGTATTGCCTTGCAAGCATATTATAATGCACAATAGACCACAATGCAGCAGCATGTCTAAATAAAACCGTTATTCCAGTGCGCAACATATAAAATGTGGCTTAATGATCAGAATTGCGACTGATGTATTCGTTGTAGCCCATCTGGTGAGAATGCATGCACTGATTCGGTTGGTAAGCATACCAAAAATCCGTTTTCTTCTCTCCTGATGCAAGCTGGGCCACAACTGTTGTATCTGGTCCTTGATATCCTGGATGCCTGAACTGGAACAGAGTTGATGTCTGAGCTGGTCTCAAGTGTACTCTTTCGGTCATATATTTTGGAATCATACTGGTCGTAGCAGTACCTCAACATCATGCAGATGTTTCATTGAGACACGTGCCATCTGTGACATTGTCCTGTTGAAAACAGGCACCATGATACTGTCGCATTAGAGGCGACACATGATGGCGCAGGGTGTTTGTGTCATACCTTTGTACCATCAGATTACCTTCAGTCAGTATCAAACGAAACCTGAGGTCATACTCGATGGTCTGCTGCATTATGATGGCAGGAGTGCCACCGCTGTGGCTCTCCATCCATTGGAAGACTGGGATCTCTGCCCAGGTCACCGCCATACTCGCTGCTAATAGAAATCTGGGCTACTGCAGAAACACGACTCATCACTAAACACAGTGTGCCGCCTTTCATTCACAGCATGCTGATCACAGCTACACTCTGAATGGAGCTGATGTGTTTGTGGCGTTAACAGCAGACTATGCATGGGAGAATCATTCCCCAGTCTGACTGCTGATAGTCTCTGACCATTGGTGTGGGGCCACACAGAATGTTGCTAGGAGATCATTACTTGTTATTTGCTGTCAGGTGCTGATAAAGCTGTCTTGTATTACACGGCATCTCAATGTTCGTAGAAGGTATACAAAGTGTGTCATGGTGGCTTGGGAAACAGTGCAGTCGCTGTCATAATGCAGAAATATTTCGAGCTATCTGAAGTCCAAACGGTCATGATCATTTGCTTTCAGGACAAGGGTGGAAGCATTTCCAGAACTGTTCACAGGCAACCATGGTTAGAGTATATACCATGTGCGCTATCCAAAACTGCTGCTGAGCCAACTGTGACACACCGTGGGCCATAATGACAGAGATGAATGATGGCTGTGGAGATGTGTACAGGCAAATAGATGTGCAACTGTTGAGCAGCTGACCACCCAGATCAAACAAGAGGCTACCAACAATATTTCCTCAACAATCGTTCAGCGAACGTTGCTGCATATGGGCCTCTGCAGCAGGCGTCTGGCTCATGCATCCATTCTGGCTGCTATTCATCAGTGATGAAGGCTGGAACTTGCACGCCAATACCACAACTGGATGGCCACTGAACGGCGGCAGACAGCACTTTCAGACGGATAACGTTTTATACCTTTGTCATACAGGGTGTTTCAAAAATGACCGGTATATTTGAAACGGCAATAAAAACTAAACGAGCAGCGATAGGAATACACCGTTTGTTGCAATATGCTTGGGACAACAGTACATTTTCAGGCAGACAAACCTTCGAAATTACAGTAGTTACAATTTTCAACAACAGATGGCGCTGCAAGTGATGTGAAAGATATAGAAGACAACACAGTCTGTGGGTGCGCCATTCTGTACGTCGTCTTTCTGCTGTAAGCGTGTGATGTTCACAACGTGCAAGTGTGCTGTAGACAACATGGTTTATTCCTTAGAACAGAGGATTTTTCTGGTGTTGGAATTCCACCGCCTAGAACACAGTGTTGTTGCAACAAGACGAAGTTTTCAACGGAGGTTTAATGTAACCAAAGGACCGAAAAGCGATACAATAAAGGATCTGTTTGAAAAATTTCAACAGACTGGGAACGTGACGGATGAACGTGCTGGAAAGGTAGGGCGACCGCGTACGGCAACCACAGAGGGCAACGCGCAGCTAGTGCAGCAGGTGATCCAACAGCGGCCTCGGGTTTCCGTTCGCCGTGTTGCAGCTGCGGTCCAAATGACGCCAACGTCCACGTATCGTCTCATGCACCAGAGTTTACACCTCCATCCATACAAAATGCAAACGCGGCAACCCCTCAGCGCCGCTACCATTGCTGCACGAGAGACATTCGCTAACGATATAGTGCACAGGATTGATGACGGCGATATGCATGTGGGCAGCATTTGGTTTACTGACGAAGCTTATTTTTACCTGGACGGCTTCGTCAATAAACAGAACTGGCGCATATGGGGAACCGAAAAGCCCCATGTTGCAGTCCCATCGTCCCTGCATCCTCAAAAAGTACTGGTCTGGGCCGCCATTTCTTCCAAAGGAATCATTGGCCCATTTTTCAGATCCGAAACGATTACTGCATCACGCTATCTGGACATTCTTCGTGAATTTGTGGCGGTACAAACTGCCTTAGACGATACTGCGAACACTTCGTGGTTTATGCAAGATGGTGCCCGGCCACATCGCACGGCCGACGTCTTTAATTTCCTGAATGAATATTTCGATGATCGTGTGATTGCTTTGGGCTATCCGAAACATACAGGAGGCGGCGTGGATTGGCCTCCCTATTCGCCAGACATGAACCCCTGTGACTTCCGTCTGTGGGGACACTTGAAAGACCAGGTGTACCGCCAGAATCCAGAAACAATTGAACAGCTGAAGCAGTACATCTCATCTGCATGTGAAGCCATTCCGCCAGACACGTTGTCAAAGGTTTCGGGTAATTTCATTCAGAGACTACGCCATATTATTGCTACGCATGGTGGATATGTGGAAAATATCGTACTATAGAGTTTCCCAGACCGCAGCGCCATCTGTTGTTGAAAATTGTAACTACTGTAATTTCGAAAGTTTGTCTGCCTGAAAATGTACTGTTGTCCCAAGCATATTGCAACAAACGGTGTATTTCTATCGCTGCTCGTTTAGTTTTTATTGCCGTTTCAAATATACCGGTCATTTTTGAAACACCCTGTATATATGGTGTGAAATGTCCAAATGCGAATGATCATATGGCATTTTGGCTCAAATGGCTCTGAGCACTATGGGACTTAACATCTGAAGTCATCAGTCCCCTAGAACTTAGAACTACTTAAACCTAACTGACCTAAGGACATCACACACATCCATGCCCGAGGCAGGATTCGAATCTGAGACCGTAGTGGTCACGCGGTTCCAGACTGAAGCGCCTAGAACCGCTCGGCCACACCAGCCGGCTATGGCATTGTTGGCCGGGAGGCCCCATTCGAGGGAGTTCCGCCACCGTATCACAAGTCCTCTTTAGTTGACGCCACATTGGCGACTTGCGTGACAATGATGAAGAAAATGATGATGAAGGACACACAACACCCAGTCCCCTGCAGGGAATCGAACCTGGGCCCCCTGCGTGGTAGGCGGTAACGCTACCGCTACGCTATGGAGGCAGATGTGAAATGTCCGAGTGGTCCAGGACAGAGAAGGATCGTTACTGTCTGGGGAATGTTTTTGTGGCATTCCCTGTGTGATCTCATCATCTAGGAAGGTACAATGGATCAATGCAAGTATGCATATATCCTTACAAACCATGTCCACCCTGACAAGCAGTTTGTTTTTCCTGGTCGCAATGGCATCTACCAGCAAGACAGTGCAATGTGTCATACAACCCACAGCGATTGTGTGTGGTTTAAAGAGCACCAGGATGAGTTTACAGTACTCCCCTGGCCACTAACCTGCCTTAATTTTAACCCAACGGAAAATTTGTGGATCCACCTTGATTGGGCTGTTTGCACCATGGACGCTCAACCGAGAAACCTAGCTGTCCACGGTATTGGAGTCAGCATGGTTCCACATCCCTGTCTTTACCTTCCAAAACCTCACTGATACTCTTCTTGTGTGTCTCGCAACAGTCTGCACTGCAAAAGATGATTATTCAGGCTTTTGACAGGTGGTCCCATTAATGTGATTGGACAGTGTATATGCTAGAAGAACACTAAACACGAACAATAATAATGCACTATGGTGACACCGTTCTATGTGTCACAGGTAATTGGAGCTCTAAACATATACTCACCTGCCAATGGTGTGTATTTATACGCTGTTACATGGACATTTGACCAAGTCTTCTGGGTGATTCACTTTTTGTCAGGCATTTTGTATATGTAAATCGTCTCTCCTGTACGACAAGAGAGTGAGCAACCTTTTAAGGGGAAAATTTTCTAGATACGTTATCAACCCGATGACTCTTTGCTACTCAGAATGTTCGGCAGAAACAACAAAACTTGAACAAGTTCTGCATGGAATGTAGATAAAAATGTTGACTGGTCCATGCACGTGACAAGGTCGGACTAAATTAAAATAGTACACATAAGAGGATGGATGGGGATGACCGCAGTCACTAACAAATTAAGAGGGACACGGCTTAGATAATATGAGCACACTATCAGAGTGGCAACAACTCACGGTATAAACTTAGCATTACGGCTGAGAAAGAACTGGAATCCGCAGCCGTCACAAGTAGCGATGTGCAGTGAAGGTCAAGGACACCTGAGTCACAGGCCTCAAATCCGAGAATCTGCTGGACAGACAGCTGGTGTGGAAAGCAATCAACCGAGCAGACCTTATGTCAGTACATGAAACATGCTAGGAAAGTAGATGTAGTGAAGTGCACAAAATGTGTGGGAATCGGAGACGATATTTGGACAAATGACTAATAATACCTTCTAAACGGACGTCAGTTTAATATGCAAAGACAATATTTCAAGAATATGTTACAATGTTCGTATCTTCGTTTTCCATATAAATATCACGATATAATCAATTAATCTGCCAAGTTATGCAATTCTAAGGGAATTTTGTACTGAAATCCCGAACACGCCTTTTTTTCTTAAATACTGTTCTTTAGACAGTAATTGATAGAGATAACCATCGCCAAATGTTTTCAGGCGGTGCTTTCCTGTAGTGTGTTTACGTAATTCAGCAGATAAAAGAGTTACCTCATACTTGAGATTCGTTGGGCAATAGGGTGACGAGCCCACGTATTGTCTGAGAACCACAAACGAACACTTGTCAAGTCCTTGATAGGTACTACCACACATTTCGAGTTCGATCGCGGCCTGGATCTAATCACAGTAACTTTTCAATGTCATGGCTGATAAAGCAATGGAGATTGGAACATACACTCCTGGAAATTGAAATAAGAACACCGTGAATTCATTGTCCCAGGAAGGGGAAACTTTATTGCCACATTCCTGGGGTCAGATACATCACATGATCACACTGACAGAACCACAGGCACATAGACACAGGCAACAGAGCATGCACAATGTCGGCACTAGTACAGTGTATATCCACCTTTCGCAGCAATGCAGGCTGCTATTCTCCCATGGAGACGATCGTAGAGATGCTGGATGTACTCCTGTGGAACGGCTTGCCATGCCATTTCCACCTGGCGCCTCAGTTGGACCAGCGTTCGTGCTGGACGTGCAGACCGCGTGAGACGACGCTTCATCCAGTCCCAAACATGCTCAGTGGGGGACAGATCCGGAGATCTTGCTGGCCAGGGTAGTTGACTTACACCTTCTAGAGCACGTTGGGTGGCACGGGATACATGCGGACGTGCATTGTCCTGTTGGAACAGCAAGTTCCCTTGCCGGTCTAGGAATGGTAGAACGATGGGTTCGATGACGGTTTGGATGTACCGTGCACTATTCAGTGTCCCCTCGACGATCACCAGTGGTGTACGGCCAGTGTAGGAGATCGCTCCCCACACCATGATGCCGGGTGTTGGCCCTGTGTGCCTCGGTCGTATGCAGTCCTGATTGTGGCGCTCACCTGCACGGCGCCAAACACGCATACGACCATCATTGGCACCAAGGCAGAAGCGACTCTCATCGCTGAAGACGACACGTCTCCATTCGTCCCTCCATTCACGCCTGTCGCGACACCACTGGAGGCGGGCTGCACGATGTTGGGGCGTGAGCGGAAGACGGCCTAACGGTGTGCGGGACCGTAGCCCAGCTTCATGGAGACGGTTGCGAATGGTCCTCGCCGATACCCCAGGAGCAACAGTGTCCCTAATTTGCTGGGAAGTGGCGGTGCGGTCCCCTACGGCACTGCGTAGGATCCTACGGTCTTGGCGTGCATCCGTGCGTCGCTGCGGTCCGGTCCCAGGTCGACGGGCACGTGCACCTTCCGCCGACCACTGGCGACAACATCGATGTACTGTGGAGACCTCACGCCCCACGTGTTGAGCAATTCGGCGGTACATCCCAGCCTCCCGCATGCCCACTATACGCCCTCGCTCAAAGTCCGTCAACTGCACATACGGTTCACGTCCACGCTGTCGCGGCATACTACCAGTGTTAAAGACTGCGATGGAGCTCCGTATGCCACGGCAAACTGGCTGACACTGACGGCGGCGGTGCACAAATGCTGCGCAGCTAGCGCCATTCGACGGCCAACACCGCGGTTCCTGGTGTGTCCGCTGTGCCGTGCGTGTGATCATTGCTTGTACAGCCCTCTCGCAGTGTCAGGAGCAAGTATGGTGGGTCTGACACACCGGTGTCAATGTGTTCTTTTTTCCATTTCCAGGAGTGTATTTTCCTCCAATAACACTTTATTGCTAATGATTTTTCGCGGTGACTATTTTGTGTGTGTGTGTGTGTGTGTGTGTGTGTGTTTTGTTAGGGCCCTTTGCTAGCAAAAAACGCACCCAGAGCCATGGGGATCGTGTAAAATATCTAGCAGTACTGTAACCTAAAGCGGAACGACTACATAATATTAGTAAGCAAAGTAGCTATTAATACGAAGATTGTTTTGAACACCACAGTGCTTTATTAGGTATGGTCCCGTTGGCGGTGGTGTGACGTTGCTTTCCTTCGACCTTTGAACTGACTTACGCAGCCAGTTAAGGGGAATCTACAGTTTTACGCTAATACTGAACCACGGCGCATTGCCAGAGGTGAAAGAAGTGATAAGTGAGGGATAAAAATCCATGGATTGTTGACGGGATCAAACCTGAGATGACTGGATTTGTAGTTAGCACTTTATCACTTTTTTTTTTCTTCAGCCATTATGTCCTTAGATGTGTACGTAAAACTTAAATTTTATCACCGAGTAACTGAGCCACACTACATACTGACTGCAAGTCACCTTGACTTTATGTTACCAAACTGATACTTCAGTATTTCCATGCTTATGGGATATATTAAGTAAAATTCATCCATCAGCGAGTTTATTTTCAGCACAGTAAAAAGCCATTTCTACAGGTGAGGAATGGGTTGAACACAATTTTTTATGACTTTGTCTTACTATTACTGGAATGTATCATGTAAAGTTCACAATACAGCATGCACAGAGGACGTGCACCTGCACTTCATGATCACCTTTTGCATTTTGAGAAGCATCGAATCACGGTAATAAGGAAAGTGGGAGCATCATATCGATAGATCGAAGAGACAGTTGGTTGCAGTGCAATGATTGCAAGATCAGTGATAATGAAATGGACTCAAGACAGTGGTGCGGAACAAAGAGTATGCACAGGTAGCTTCCATAATGTGTACCACAGGGGAGGATTGTAAGAGTGATTGACTGGCTCTAACGAAGAGACTGATGTCAGCGGCTGAAATCCGAGCAGAAATTGCAGGCAGTGTATCACCACAAACCGTTGGGAACAGATTACTGGTTGAGATCTCGAGCTGCCATGTGCCATTTGCCAGTCGCACCATACTACAGACAACGAGACTTGCGTGATGGAGACCCAGAGTCAACTGGAAAATTGAGTAGCATTCTGTGGTGTTCACAGTAGGGAGTCACTTCTGTTTGGAGCAATCAGATAAACAACAACGAGTCCATAAGTAGCCTTGTGAATGCCCGTAAGAAACGACAGTTGCCCCGACCCTTAACTCTCCAACTCCTGGAATTAGTGTGTTGGAAGCTACTGGATGCGACAACAAGACTAATTTGATAACTGTTGAAGGGAGGCTGAACGCTCGCTAGTGAGTGCCTTCATGACCAGAGTACCAAATGTCACATCGTATTATGATAATGCAATAGCCTATACTGCAATTCCTACGACATAGGCCTTGAGGAATATACAGATACTTATCTAGCTAGTCCATTCCCCTGATCTGTTATCCATAGATGTCTGGGATGCGATAGCAAGATGTACACTTCCATACAAGCCTTCAACCAGCCGTCTTAATGAACTGTCAAAGCATGTTTTTCAGGTATAACGAGAAATTCCTCATGATGATGTTTAATGGCTGGTTGCATCCATGCCTGAACGAATACAAGAGCGTATTCGTACCTATGAAGTCACACCTCCTACTGATGACATCGAAGAACATCAGTTCCAAATGGTGTGAAAAAAATTAATAATTTAAGACTCATTATTTGATGGATATCTCCACAAGGTCTGATGAATATTGGACTAGTGCTTCATGGTGTAACACGTTCCATTTCCGTCACAGTAATTATTGGAGAAGCAGATGTAAGACAGATGTAAGAAGCCTGAGGAAATTTCATTCTTCCACAAAAGAAATTCTTTACAAAACACCCGTTCGTCCATTTCTTGAGTATTACTAGTTGGTCACGGACATTTACCAGGTTAGTTTAATAGAGCAGATACAGAAGAGCCAATGAAGAGTGGTGCATTTCGTCATGAGTTCGATTAGGGAGCGCGAGATTTTAATAGAAATGCTCCCTAGTCTCCAGTGACAGACGCTACAGGAGAGGCGTCTAGAGATGTTGAGTGTTAAAATTTCAAGTGTATACGTGTCAAGATGAATCTGGCAACATATCATCTACTCCCATATACACTATCTAACTACAAAAACGAATGCAAATACCTGTATACACAATAAGACAATTTGTTGCTGCTCGCATTGAATGGCAGTCCGTTTTCTTACTTACTAAACAAAACACACACAATAATATTTAGAAAATTTACTACACATATTTGCTGCCTATTATTCAGATTTGGGCAGTTCTTTTCGCCTCATATTGTCACCTCTCCTGTATCACACTTACAATTCTCCATTGATTATTTATCTGCCCTCATTGGTATTTGGCAGTCCTTCATATTATGACTCAATTACTGTTCACTTTGGTTCTCGGCATTTACCCTTTCATTATCAGTCGTTTTCGCCACACATCTTTACATTTACAGTGCATTAGGTAATCTGAAACTCACATAACTACATTAGCACACTGTCAATGGTATACATACATTTACAGAGATTAGTTACTTTTGAATAAAATAGTTTCAGCATAGGATATAGCACATTTACTGCAAATTGCTTTCTGAGTGTACTTATGTCACTCACTCCTAGGGACATACAGTTTCAGGTCCACAACATTTCTTACACCTAAAGGTCTTTTAGATTTTGGGTAGATCAGGTAGTAAGCATTATCGTGTGGAATGTTCTGTATTATATATGGTCCATTGTAAATATATTTAAATTTGGAAATTTCATGGTTCAGTTCACTAGATTTTTCGTGGGTTTTTAAAAGAACATAATCCCCAATTTTGAATTTTAAAATTTTCAGATTTTTATCATGTCTTTTAGATCTAGATTCAGCTTTTTACTTTGCCCTTTTTCTGACTAATTCTTTCTTTTGACTCAACCCCAAACTTGTACAAGGTGGAAACTCTAGTTTTTCTTCAATTAAACTTTTACTCTTGCTGCCTAACAAAATTTCTTCCGGTGGGAACCCAGTAGATTCATGATGTATTGTGTTTATGACGCTTTCAAAGATCAATATAAATCTGCCCCAGACTCTAAATCAACAAAACAATAATTCACTTTCAGGTAACACTGAGATACAGTAATAATAAAGTCATGCATAATACTAATAATATATACAAATACAGTATCCTGACCCCAGTCTCTTTATTAACAAGGCAGTCTTTTAGGGTTCATAAAACAGTCACTTAAGTCTGGTGGCTTTTTTGGCCTTCTATTTTATACATCTTCCACTAAGCCATTCAGATCCTGCCAACGTTTCGTTTCATCAGGTGGCTTTTTAGGTTTTGAAATTTCAAAGTCTTTAGCAAGGTACAACGTTCCCTGTTCTGCTTTCATTTTATCAGGTGGTTCTGTTTGTTCCTGTAATTCACACTCCTTCAAAACATTTATTAAGGCGTGCCCCAGTATAGTATCATCTGGAGGTTCCTGCAAATTATGCCCCTGTTTTACATTACTGAATAATTCATTCGGTTTTTGCCCACTTCTATTTACTGTATCTTGCTCTGGAAAATTTTCACTAATTTTCTCATACCCTCTTTCAGTAAAAGTATATTTACTTTCGTCTACACCTGAAAATTCATCTTCACTAGAGTCATCACTACTATCTTCCTCAGCACCAGATTCACTTAAGTACGCTACTTTTGAACAATAGGGAAAGTTAGTATATTCATTTTCGTCTGTATTTGCGTACCTTTCATCATCTGAACTATCGTCAGAATCTGACCATTCTGGATCGCTTTCAGGTTCTAACATAAAAGCTTTTCTGAGACAGGCACTAAGTTCTTCCTCTACATTTTCGTCAGGCTTTAATTTTAATTCAATTTCCTCTTTTGGCAAAACGGCCTCATCATCTGCTTTACTCACATCCACTGTTACTTCATATTTCGTGTAATCCTCGTGGACTTCAATTACTTTTAGGTAATTATCTGCCCCTTCCTCATGGTGCCTTTCGGTAGCAGCTAGTACTGTAGGCGGATTATTAACAGAAGTTACTTCCTCGTCAATGCTAAGGATTTCGTCCTCCAATTTCTTCCTATTTTTCACCTTTGTCCTATCAGCAGCACGCGTACTTTGCGCGGCGCTATTTACTCTCTCCTCTCTAAACTCGGGCCCCGCCACCTTATCGACGTCCCTTTTATCTCTTTCTTTACTAATTAATTTCTTTGCCTCATACTCCTTCTTAAAATCCTCCCACTCACATTGCTTTAGGCCCTTGTACAGATCGTCAATCTGCACACGCCAATCAGTTACTTCTGCTAATTCTTTCTCGCCATTTACTTCATTGCTAACACTGCTTACCGCACCTCTCTGTGTATTCACAGTTTCATCTATTATTTCCTTTGCCATGGAATTATCACTCGTAATATATTCATCAGCCCTTACAGCTATGTTCGTACCTAATGCTGCCATATTGCTAGCGGCTTCTCTCTGAACAGCTGTTCTGCTAGGCCGGGCCGTTGCCCTCTGATGCTCCACTCGCCTGCGCTCTGCGCGGCCGAGATGACTCATTCTGGCTCGCACCTGACGCTTGCTTCGCAACGACACGTTGCGTCGTTCCATGCCTGTCTCTAACCTGTCTCATAACATTACTATTGGTTCGGTAACTTTTCTTGAATCGGGGCCGGTATGTACTGTCCGCTTCCGTTTGGCCCGCAACGTTCGCGGAAATTAGTTTCCCGCGTCGTTATTATTTTGCGCGGTGTACCCTCTACTGCGACCAGGGTAACTTCCTCTTCCTCTGCCTCTACCTCTACCTTTTTGTATCATATTGACGCGAAACCCTTCGCCGTCATTTCTTTCGTCATTATTACGATTATTTCGGTTACCAAAATTTTGATAATAGGCACGACTTTCGCGCCAATGGTCTTCGTCTTCGACCCTTTCGAGAAACGCTTGGAAGCTGCAATGATTGCTTCCCACGTATCTCTTTGAATCTTCTGGAAGCTTTTTATATAGCTCCCAGATAATTTCTGAATCTGATCTTCTTCCTCTTAAATGTGTCAATTTCTGGTACCAATATTCGCAGAAATCTTTCAAAGAATTCCTGCCCCTGTTATCATGAAGTTTGGCCATGATAAACTCGCGCCATAAATGATCCTGTTTTTGTTCGGACCAATATTCTTCCGTAAACCTTTGCTTAAATTCGTCGAACGTCATTTGTTCGGTATTCAAATTTATTCCCCAGCGCTTAGCGTCACCTGCTAAGGCGCTAATTACTACGTTTATCATTTCCTGATCAGGCAAGTGTTCAGGAAATATCCTCTCGCAATTTTTGATGAAATCTAACGGATGCCATCCGTTATGTTTCTTGGCAGGATCGAAGCGTTCCTCACCTTCTAACAGCTTCGTAATTGGTGTGCCACTACAGACAACACCAGGCCTATCTTTAATTTTATTCTCAAGGTCGTAAATTTTGCCTTGAATTTTCGAAGAATTTTGTTCACATTTTTGTACACATTCGGTAACTTTCTCACCTAAATCTCTTTCAGTTTCTGAAACTGCCTTTTTCAATTGTGAGATTCCGTGTTGACATTCGTTTACGATCTCAGTTTTTAGACCGAAAACTTTTTCGTCTACCTTTGTTTTGACTAGAGGTTCTACTTTCTTTTGGATGTTGAGAATTTCAACATCGAACCTACTATTAATGTTGCCAATCCTCCTGCATAGTATCCATATTTTTGTTAATTGTGTCAATTTCAAATTTCATATTATTTACCACAGAACTTAAATTACCCACTTTTTGTTCTACTTGTTCTATTTGTTTACTAATTTTAATTCCTTGATCTTCGACCTGTACTTTAATTTGACCCACTTGTGTTTTAAGCTGCTCGTCAACGTGTGTTTTAAGCTGACTAACCTGACTACCGACGTGTGTTTTAAGCTGATCATTCTGTGTTTTGAGCTGCTCGCTCTGTTCTGCAATTTGTTTGGTTAATTGTTCAAATAAATCGTTCATGCTTAAAATTTTCACACTATTTTGTTCTACGGAATCTGTGTGTTCCGATCCTACTTCAGAAATTTCTTTCGGTTCTTTCTTTATCTGTGGTGAATCAAACATGTCAGTGGATTCATTCACATACCCACTATCATCTACAAATTCACCCTCTACTTCCTGTTTTATCCCTTGCTGTGTGCGAGACGATCTCGACATTTCAATCTGTTCGTTAACGTGTTCATGATATTGTATGTACGCCAATTGTCTTCCGCTAACGCCATCTGTTATCTGGCCGCGTAAACTCCTGCTACTGCCAGTCGCATTTTCCATTACGCTCGGCACATCTACTGTGTCTACGCTTCTGTCCATACTGAATGCAAATTACACCTTTCCACTGTACTTGACGTTCACTGCTATTTGCTTTACTAAATGTTATTACAATTCGAGCCACTGAACATCCACTGTTCGGTATTCACTTTAATTTGAGACCGACAACAACTGGATGTCCTGTCACCGGGAAGCCACTTGTAACGTCCCCGCTCTTGCGTACGTTAACTCTTTAAAGCCTGTACTATGATAAGTTGACGGGCTTCACCTTCTAAGAAAGGATTTTATTAAATAAGATGACCGCGTGTACCTGAATGGAAGCAAAATCGGACTTATACCCAGTCAGTACCAACAATGATACGTCAAGCTAGTATAAAGTGCAACTACACGTTAATACGGACAAGAAACCTACGCAACAGATGCTACCAATTATTAATAATACGGTCGCCAGCCTAATTAGGCATTACGTGAGTTTTTTCCTTGTACAAGTGGATGTACGTACAAACATAACCACACGTAGTAATACTGCATTATATGGAAAACTTTAGAACCAAAAAAATCTACTAAACTAGTATTTTCCCTTTCTGTACTGATTTGGACAAGCTACAAATACACAACATTACACTACAATGATTACTACACACTGCATTTTGTCTATTGATCCAACTGAAATCGGGCATAGGTTGCCCTAGAAATAGCACTTTTGAAACACACATACAATGTCACTCTTAATAAGGAAAAAAACACTGATAAATTTAGGTTTTATACTGGCTTTCACTTTGCAGATCAAATCAGTTCAGTGCACTTCAGCATTTAAATGAATAGCAATGAAAAGAATGAAAAAAAAGGAGGGGGGTGGGGGACCCTGAAACTGTTATGGTCACTGTGTTGAAACTATTAACTATTAGACATATGAAGCACACAAGATTTTCAAAATATGGTTTACTATTCTTTTTGTCTTATTAATTCCTCATTTAACTACCATTATTTTCGTCTCTCTAATTAATTAAGCTTCATTACTAAACCACTTTCAACATTATCTTCAAATTTTGTCAGGTCTATTATTTACCAAAATATTCATTAACAACAAAGTTCTTTAAACATCATTCTGATATAGATGGGTCTGCAGGTAATTCTCATTAACATGAAATTTATATCTTCATTTCGGGACACTCGGATTGCACAACATGCGGAAAGGATTAGTGATGAGGATCATTAATTAATAGGGCAATTCTGGTAAAAGTCAAGTTATTATTGAACAGTTAGGAACAAATTTAACACTGGTCCATACGGATACACTTGTAAAGAATTGACCTGTGCAAGTCGATGCGGCGGTTGGTGGGCAGCGAGATGGCGAGGCGCACAGCACACATACAATCACAGCTATGGCTCTTGCTGTATCGGCACTTTGCTTCTTCTTGGCGTTGTAATCCTTTCCAATTCAGTGCCTAATGGATATAGCCATGCTGTATAGTCGTCGGAAACGGCACATCCGAGGCTCAAATGAAACCACTTTTTCCAGGATAGCCTCCTCGATCCGGAACGTGTTCCACAGACCGGTGCCCAACTCCGACTGTATTGCTGAGCGCGTTATGCCGTGCCGCGTCCGTGTGCATTTTCCCGCGCTCGCCTGCCATCCACCTTTTACCTCTCCCCTACAGACAGGGTATTCACCAAAGGTTTTACATTCCACATATCCTAATACATTGCCTACGTATGGACCAGGCGTACAATTACAACTTTCACATCTTACAATATTCCCAACATTATTTAAACTTCACTTCTATCCTAACATTACTTGAAATTTAACATAAATATTAAAATTTACATCGAAATGTGTTTACAGTGTCTTTAACATAACGACATGACAAGAAAAGAAATGGCATCAAAACATCGCTTATATTAATTTATCGAAAATCAGAAGAAAATTTTTTATATGTACAGTTGTTGTTGTTACAGACTCTTGAACTCGGAATTCAGGTGTCAGGTGTTTAACCCATCGGCAGACCAGGAACACATTCTACATCTGCATCTACACCCATACTCCGTAAGCCACCTGACGGTGTGTGGCGGAGGGTACTTTGAGTACCTCTATTGGTTCTCCCTTCTATTCCAGTCTCGTATTGTTCGTGGAAAGAAAGATTGTCGGTATGCCTATCTCTGATTTTATCCTCATGGTCTCTTCATGAGATATACGTAGGAGGGAGCAATATACTGCTTGACTCCTCGGTGAAGGTATGTTCTCGAAACTTCAACAAAAGCCCTTACTGAGCTACTGAGCGTCTCTCCTGCAGAGTGTTCCACTGGAGTTTATCTATCATCTCCGTAACGATTTCGCGATTACTAAATGATCCTGTAACGAAGCGCGCTGTTCTCCGTTGATCTTCTATATCTCTTCTATCATCGCTATCTGGTAGGGACCCCACACTGCTGAGCAATATTCAAGCAGTGGGTGAACAAGTGTACTGTAACCTATTTCCTTTGTTTTCGGATTGCATTTCCTTAGGGATCATTCCATTTTAAATCACTCCTAATACCTACTCCCAGATAATATATGGAATTAACTGCTTCCCGTTGCTGACCTGCTATATTGTAGCTAAATGATAAAGGATCTTTCTTTCTGTGTATTCCAAGCACATTACACATTCCTACCATGTTTTCACCTGCTGAGAAGGGGTCAAGTGTTTTGGGATAGTTCGCCATCAACAGATTATTCCACCCTCAGTGAGATTAAATTCTAACCACCAAAGAAGAAGATGAATAAGAATCTTCTCTAAGGCCATCTTGACTAGTACCATGTCTCTTTATGATTTTTTTTCAGATAACCTTCAAGCCAGTCCAGTGAAGAGAGGTCATCGTCATCACCAAAGCAACAGGAACAGGAGGATTAACAACTATCTGTTCAAACTCCTTACACCCTAGACCATCAGTCAGCATCAGTGTATTGTCAGCAGAGAATCAACAATAGCAGAATGACTCGATCAGGTGAGCTCAGTGACTTCAAACGTAGACTAGTCACTGGATGTAACTTTAGTAACAAATCATCAGCATTATTTCACCCCTTGTAAAGCTGCCCAAATTGGCTGTTGGTGATGTTACTGTGAAGCAGAAATGAAAACGAATAACCACAGTGAAATCAAGACCAGACATACCTACATCCGATATGTGTGGATGGATATGTGTGTGTGCGCGTGTGTATACCCGTCCTTTTTTTCCCCCTAAGGTAAGTCTTTCCGCTCCCGGGATTGGAATGACTCCTTACCCTCTCCCTTAAAACCCAAATCCTTTCGTCTTTCCCTCTCCTTCCCTCTTTCCTGACGAGGTAACCGTTGGTTGCGAAAGCTAGAATTTTGTGTGTATGTTTGTGTTTGTTTGTGTGTCTATTGACGTGCCAGCGCTTTCGTTTGGTAAGTCACATCATCTTTGTTTTTAGATATATTTTTTCCCATGTGGAATGTTTCCCTCTATTATATTCATAACCAAAGGACATCACGCACATCCATGCCCGAGGCAGGATTCGAACCTGCAACCGCGCTGAGAACAATGATATGCAAAATAAGGAAGGTGTATAAATGTGTTGGAAGTGAAAGAGCATGAAATATTGATTTTTCTAAAACAATTGGGCATTTTGCACACACAAGTACTTCACTGCCCTCTTCTCCAAATGGCTCGGAGCACTATGGGACTCAACATCGGTGGTCATAAGTCCCCTAGAACTTAGAACTACTTAAACCTAACTAACCTAAGGACATCACACACATCCATGCCCGAGGCAGGATTTGAACCTGCGACCGTAGCAGTCGCACGGTTCCTGACTGCGCGCCTAGAACCGCGAGACCACCGCGGCCGGCTGCCCTCTTCATCATACCTGACCTCAGCAGTTTCACCCATCCACCTCTGTGCAGGAAATGACTCAATACTCCGAATTTCTGTATCTCAGACCCGCACTCGGGACCTCAGTTTTAACAATGTTTTCACCTGAACATTTTTATTTATGGATGTGGGTGAGTCAGTACACAGTGCAGGCTTCCCCTATTACTTTTGTTTTGTCCCTGACCTGTGTGGCAGCATGCTGACTTGCATGGCTAGTGGCCATTCTGCCACAGGTGTCATCACGCACACCCACTCAGCCCACTTTATACAGCAGCTCCCACCTCTCATGTAAACATCAAATGACCATTGGTTCTTTTGGGACTACCTCCACACCATTGACCACATACAGCAATACAACAGCTTTATTTCAACATGCACATAATGAACTTCTGCCTGCAACATAACAATGATACTATCTGTCACAGAATTCTTGACGTCGAGAAGGAACTCTGTGTGACATGGTAGCACCACCACCAGCTATGTCAATTACCTCCACTTGATCCCACTGTCACAGTGCCCTCTCCAGATTATGCTGACTCTCCCTTCCATGTCTGTGGACACACGCACAGTACCGTATCCATATATCAATACAAACGTCAGTACTGCACTTTTCATTCATTCACCCCCTAACGTGTCTCTGACCCCTTCTTCACAAGACTGTTTTGTGCACTGCACCTTTAAAAATGGAGTAGTTTATAAGATTATCACTGTGCCTGGTCCCCCTGAGTGTCATAGACTGTCCACACTACCACCAGATTTACTGTGCCATAAAGATACTGGTAGACGAATTCCTTCAAGCCAGTGTCATACAGCCCTCCGGCAGTTCGTGGATTCACCCATCAAATTGATTCCCCAAAAAGATGGATCTATCAGGTTGTGTGATGATTAAAAATTTCTCAATGCTCACACTATACTGAACATCCAGGATTTTATTCTTTCTTTGGTGAAAGCCTCTGTGTTTAGAGTCATTGACTGCAAGGCAGCATACCTGCAGACCTCCATGTGACCATACCATACTCATGAAATGGCTATTACCATGCCATTTGGCTTGTTTGAGTCTACATTTTAGCTTTACTGCGTAAGAAAGATGCTCAAACATGGCAGCACTTTATTGATGGACAACTGTTCAAATTTCCATTCCCGGGTTCGATTCCCGGCGGGGTCAGGGATTTTCTCTGCCTCGTGATGGCTGGGTGTTGTGTGCTGTCCTTAGGTTAGTTAGGTTTAAGTAGTTCTAAGTTCTAGGGGACTGATGACCATAGATGTTAAGTCCCATAGTGCTCAGAGCCATTTTTGAAATTTCCATTCCACAGCAATTGTTGTTGTTGTTGTGGTCTTCAGTCCAGAGACAGTTTTGACACAGCTCTCCATGCTACTCTCTCCTGATCAAGCTTCATCTCCAAGTACCTACTGCAACCTACATCCTTCTGAATCTGTTTAGTGTATTCATCTCTTGGTCTCCCTCTATGATTTTTACCCTTTACGCTGCTTTCCATTACTAAATTGGTGATCCCTTGATGCCTCAGAAAATGTCCTACCAACCGATCCCCTCTTCTAGTCAAGTTGTGCCACAAATTCCTCTTCTCCCCAATTCTATTCAGTACCTCCTCATTAGTTACGTGATCTACCCATCTAATCTTCAGCATTCTTCTGTAGCATCACATTTCGAAAGGTTCTATTCTCTTGTTGTCTAAAATATTTATCATCCATGTTTCACTTCCATACATGACTGGACTCCATACAAATACCTTCAGAAAAGATTTCCTGACACTTAAATCTATACTCGATGTTAACAAACTCCTCTTCTTCAGAAATGCTTTCCTTGCTAGAGCTCTGCATTTCGATGAAAACAACCGCTCGAGCACTTCCCGTTTCGTGCCGCTGCTCGACGGCTGGGAAAGGCCCACGCTGCGATACGGCTGTGGCCGTCTAATGCGCCGTGCGGCCGGTTGTCTTCCACCTCTCGGTTATCGGTTGGACTGTCGAGCACTGCCGGGCGCTCGAGCGTACTCACAATCTCGGCCGGTGACAGTACAGCCGCCGCGCGCTCTGCAGTGCCGAATGGCATTGGAAACCGTGTGTACACGCAGTTGACGACCTGGCTTTGAGAAGCGCAGACAGCGTTATGGATAAATCAAGTATAGGTCGTAAACGTTCCATTCATGAAACGAAGAGAAGTATTATGGAGATAATTAGGAGCGGCTCATTAGTCCTGAAGAAGAAAGACATGTCGGAAGAGGAGGCGAAAAGTGAAGCTTGGAAATCGTTTGCACTTGTAGTGGATCCTGTCGCGCAGGCTTCTGCTGGTTTCGTGCAATGTACCACATGTGATACCATACTTCCGTGCCAGTCAAGCACAACAGGTATGATTCGGCACTGCAAAAGTAAATGCGGAACAGAAGTCCACCGCCCACTTTCAGTACCAAGTAGCATAAAGAAAGTGGTTGTTGATAGGTTGGTCGATATGAGTGGAATAGATTTGCTACCGTTAAATACTTGTAGTAAGATTGGCTTCAAGATTTATTCGCAGGAGCTCATCAATGTTGGCGCCACTTACGGCAAAGTCAGTATAGAAGATGTTCTTCCGCATCTTACAACTGTATCGCGGCATATTAAAGAAAAGGCAGACAAAATACGGGTGACAATGGTGACCAAGCTAATATGTGCCTTAAAGAACAAAATGTGCGCTTTAGACGCTGATCTGTGGCCTGATAACTACAAGAAGAGAAATTTTTTGACTGTGACGTCGCATTATGTGAATGATGAGTGGCAGCTGGAAATGATTGTTTTGATAACAGCCTACTTTCCGGACGTACCTAAGACAGCAGAGAACATACGGCACGAAATCGAAGAGCGGGTGCTTGAGTTAGGAATTAACAAGAATGATCTTGCGAAATGTTACTTTGTCACCGACCAAGGAGCTAATATGAAGAAGGCACTTGAATCTTACGACCGTTTGCCTTGCTTTGATCACTGCTCGATGACTGCGCTTCGTCACACATTTCAAGAGACGTTTTTAAAAGACGAAGCCCCTGAAATCCTGTCGTGTCTACTATCAGCAAGAGCTATAGTAGGCTATTTGAAGAGATCGGGTCACTCGGGGCGTCTGCGGCACTCTGTGAAGCAAGAAGCTGGAACTCGGTGGAACAGTATACTGTTAATGCTCAATTCCATCATAAGTCAAATCGACGATATTCGAGATCTACTAGAATCCCGGGGGCAATCGACACTCTTAGGAACCTTCCAAGAAGGGTGCGTACGAGACGTTGTCGCTTTTCTAACCCCCTTTAAAGAAGCGAGTTTGGATTTGGAAACTGCAAAGATAACAACGCTGTGACGTGTGCTGCCGTGGTACAAGAGTCTGTTACATCATTGTGAACCAATAGACAGTGACAACGAGGTAAGAACACTTTCTATAGGTTACGGCCCTTTATACAACTGTTGAATTATCAGAGTGCAGTTATGTATATTGGGTTTCCTTTTCAGCTCATGGCGAAAATAAAAAGGAGAGCAGCATACTTCATCACAGAGAAGTGCAAAATTGAGTCTATCCATTATGTTGCCACGGTTCTGTGGCCATAACGGTGTCATTTGAAGAAAGTCACAGCAGACGAAAAGCAAACCGCGTATGCTGAAGTTCGACGATTGTACTTGGAACTGCCTGTAAATGGTAAGGTTCATTCACTGAAACCAATTAGTAAACGAATGTTTGTTTGTCTAATCTGCCATCTTTCGTTAGATCAACATTTATTACGTCTACAATGTGATATTTGGGAAAGGTTTCGCAACTTAAACATTCCACAATGCGTTTTAATATAATTTGTGCGATATATATAAAATGTCACCGTAAATATAGTCGTTTAGTAACAAGTAATTCTAACTATGGTGTATACATATTTGAAGGTGACAGGAATATCTTATGGATGTTTTCATTCATGTTTAGAGTACATTCAAGCAAACAGTGACCAAGTTCTTCCAATGATAAAGTCCAGGATGGACCGGAGTTCGGATGAGGACGACGAAGATGGACACACAGTTACTACCAATGAACTCGACAGCTACCTTTCGCTCTCCAAATCCGACTGTATCTGTGCCGAAGGACAAATTTTGCAGTGGTGGAAAACGCACGCGGGGTTATTTCCAAGGCTGTCGGTAGTAGCCAGAAGAGTTCTCTGTATTCCTGCCACTAGTGCTGCCAGCGAGAGAAATTTTAGCCAGGCCGGTCACCTGCTGTCCAGCAAAAGATCGTGCCTGGTATCAGACAAGGTGGATGATCTCTTATTGATCCATCACAATTACGTAAGTATTCACAACATACAACGTAATCACAAGGAAGGAAACATTCCTCAAACTCTATAAATGTGTGGTTCCACTTTCATTGACTTCACAGGAAGAAGTTCAAACCGCCAGCTGTAGTAATAGCTCCAGGAACACAAATGACGCGTGTGTATCAGGGAGCACCAATGACGAAAAACGAATTGTATAGTCATGATTCACTTGTAACGTTTTTACAGGTCATAATTTGTTCAGAAATTAACGTTTGTGCAACAAAATTTCGTGAGTATTACTTTTAACTCCGTCATTCCTTCCCGATCCTGCATTCAATATTAGTACAACGTATACGTGGCCGAGTTTGGAGATAGGCTACACATAGTCGATGATTAGACTACTGTGTTTCCGTTTGTGTACCGAACGGAACAAAATACTAAATAAAGGCATTACTGTTTTTAACGTTACAATTACTGGAATACATGATAACCTCAAAGGCGAAACTCCAGTAGTCTGCAACATATTAACAAACATCTAAATAATACACTTGTATATGTTACATTTGGTCATAGAACTGGTAGTAAACAACGAAAGACATTTGTAGAAGAAATAAGTGAGTGGTTAATGTGAAGCGGTGGCCTCTGATCTCCAGGAGTGTGACGAAGCGCCGCTCGCTGGCAGTGAGTCCACCGGTTACTGGCGACCGGCCGAGCGTTTGCCGCACTCGGCCGAGCGCTGGCGATCGGCTGCCCACAGCCGGCGGAAGAGGACGCTCGGCCGCGTACTCCCGAGAGCCAGAGGGTCGAGCGGGACTCGCCGGTAAAAATCGGAGATAATGCAGACCTCTATTCCTTGCCATAGCCAGTCTACATTTTATATCCTGTCTACTTCAACCATCATCAGTTATTTTGCTCCCCAAATAGCAAAACTCACCTAATACTTTAAGTGTCTCATTTCCTAACCTAATTCCCTCAGCATCATATGATTGACTACATTCATCATCCTTGTTTTGCTTTTGTCGATGTTCATCTTATATCCTCCTTTCAAGACACTGTCCATTCCGTTCAGCTGCTCTTCCAGGTCCTTTGCTGTCTCTGACAGAATAACAATGTCATCGGCGAACCTCAAAGTTTTTATTTCTTCTCCATGGGTTTTAATTTCTACTCCTAATTTCTCTTTTGCTTCATTTACTGCAAGCTCAGTATACAAATTGATTAACATTGGGGATAGGCTACAACCCTTTCTCAGTCCCTTCCCAACCACTCCTTCCCTTTCATGCCCCTCAACTCTTATAACTGCCATCTGGTTTCTGTACAAATTGTAAATAGTATTTTGCTCTCTGTATTTGACCCCTGACACCTTCAGAGTATTCCAGCCAACATTGTCTGAGTCTATAAATGCCAGAAACATAAGTTTTCCTTTCCTTAATCTATCTTCTAAAAAGAGTCGTAGGGTCAGAATTGCTTCATGTGCTCCAACATATCTATGGAATCCAAACTGATCTTCCCCAAGGTCAGCTTCTACCTGTTTTTCCATTCATCTATAAAGAATTCATGTTAATATTTAGCAGCCATGACTTATTAAACTGATAGTTCGGTAATTTTCACAACTGTCAACACCTGCTTTCTTTGGTATTGGAATTATTATATTATTCTTGAGGTCTGAGGGTATTTCGCCTGTTTCATACATCTTGCTCAGCAGATGGAAGAGTTTTGTCATGGCAAGCTCTCCCAAGACTATCAGTAATTCTAATCGAATGTTGATTACTCCTGGGGCCTTGTTTCAACTTAGGTCTTTCAGTGCTCTGTCAAACTCTTCACGCAGTATCATATCTCCCATTTCATCTTCATCTACATCCTCTTCCATTTCCATAATATTGTCCTCAAGTACATCACCCTTGTACAACCCTCTATATAGTCCGTCCACCTTTCTGCTTTCTCTTCTTTGCTTAGAACTGGGTTTTCATCTGAGCTCTCGATATTCATACAAGTGGTTCTCTTTTCTCCATAGGTCTCTTTAATTTTCCTGTAGGCAGTATCAATCTTACCCCTAGTGAGATATGCCTCTACATCCTTACATTTGTCTTGTAACCATCCCTGCTTAGCCATTTTGCACTTCCTGTCGATCTCATTTTTGAGACATTTGTATTCCTTTTTTCCTGATTCATTTACTGCATTTTAATATTTTCTCCTTTCATCAATTAAACTCAATATCTCTTCTGTTAACCAAGAATTTCTACTAGCCCTCATCTTTTTACCTACTTGATCCTCTTTTGCCATCACTATTTCAAGTGTCAAAGGTACCATTCTTCTTCTACTGTTTTTCTTTCCCCCATTCTTGTCAATTTTTACCTAATGCTCTTTCTGAAACTATAACCTCTGGTTCTTTCCCATTGCACTTACCTTTATGATATCTAATTTTCTCTCTGGAGAATGACTCCCTTAACTCCCACATCAGACAAGTTCTTGATGCACTCCCTGAGAGGAGAGTTCTGATCAAAGAAGAGTAATACCTACTCTGTTGAAGGTAAGTCATTTTCCTTGCTAATATAGTAAACACCTCTGGCATTCACCCCAGATCACAGCATACAGAGACCATTCAACAACTGCCACCATACAGGCCTACCAACAAATTTGCCTACGCTAATTGAAGGCACCTACCTCATTCAGGTGCCACTCACTTGAGCCCTCACCGGCAAGAATATAACTAGCAAAAGCAAAACCATATGGACATCAGAGATGCATTCCATTTTCAAATACATTAAACAAGGGCTCAGTTGAGCCATTACTTTGGTGCTCCCCTTCCCTGACTCACAGCTCCTCAAACTACTTACATGAGTGATTCTACTACTGGTGCTGCCCTGCAACAAGAGGTGAGGCGGGTGTTCAATAGCCAATCCATGCTCTTCTTGTGCAACCTCTCTCCTTCTTAATGTGCAGGTGATTAGCATATTATAGAGAGCTAGTAGCAGTCTACAAAGCAGTATGCTACCTCCAGCAAGACATTGAAGGACCCCCCACTAATTATTTGCATTGATCACCATCCACATGTTGATGCTATCTGAAAACCACATAAGGACCATTGCTCCTGATGGTTTCAGTGCTTTTATTTCACCACACAGTTCACCACTAACATACATCATCCGAAAGGTATGGAAAGTGTCATTGCTGATTACTTCTTGCACATCAATGTCATATTAGCCCAGCCTGACTACAAACAGTTTGCCAAAGTGAAACAGCAAAATCAGCAGTACAGGCTATTCTCCAAGACCACTCCATGAAACTACATATTGAACTTCAGGTTATCCCTAGCACAATGTGTCTAATCCTCTGTGATGTTTCACAAGACTGGTCATGTCCTCTTGTTGCCCATCCATTTCATCATGTCACGGCATACATCCCTACTACACACCTCTGTGATGTTTCACAAAAACAATCATACCCTCTCAATCCCCATCCATTCCACCAAGTCATGGCATACATCTGACTACATGCCTGGACAGACCAATTTGTATGGTCTAATGGGAAGAAGAATTGTAAGCTTTTGATTCACATGTGTGTCCCATGCCAAAACACCAAAATTTCACATCGTGCTCAACCACCTCTGGATCACTTTGAAGTCACAAAAGGATGTTTGCAAGATATGCACACTGACCTTGTGGGACCCCTACACTTCTTCACACCCAACAGTTAGAAGTAGTACCACTTAAGGATATAATGGGTGGGTGAACAGCCAAAGCCTTTATTGACACCTGGATTTTGCATATAAGCTGTTCCATGTCTGTCCCAGCCAACCATGGTCAGCACCTCATCTATTTAGAATGACTGCATATCACCCTCAGAGCAATAGACTCATTGAGCAGTGACACCACACATTCAAAGTGGCTCTCATGTGCCATGGTGGAATGTTGACAGAAGCATTGTCCTGAGTACATCTGAGAGTGCATACAGGCAACAAACATGACCTGGGAGCCTCACTCACTGAAATTCTATACAGTGAATTGCTTTTCCTGCCAGCAGACTTTGTGCTCCAAAAATCTTATATTATACCTCCTGACCTGCCCAACCGTATCTCACGAATTCAGTGACACATTGCTCACCTCCGCGTACTTCCTCCACTTTTGCACACAGCATTTAAAGTTTTCATTCACAAGGCTCTCAAAGACTTGAGTTGGAGGTATTATGTGATGACACAGTATAAGGATTACAACTCACATACTCAGATGACTAAAAGGCACTTTGAAGGGACAATCGTACCTATGAAAAATTGTTAAATGTGCAACTTATGATAGTGGCCATAACTATCTTAAGCCATCTCGGACACTGCAAGAAGCTTTATGAGACAAGAATTCCTGCCAAGCTCAACCCACTGCTTCACCTGATGATTCTCCCAATACCATCAATGTACCTCTGATCTTTGAGTTGCACCTTGATGACCATGATTTCCTCCCTGAACACCACAACATCAGTTTGACTGACAATGAACTCCTCATCAAGGGGCATATTCAGACTACCAAACAGTGCACAGACAACCATACCTTCTCCACATTACCTTGATGCACCCACACTCCACTGACCTTCCCTCACAGTGCTCCAGCTCCGAACTATGAGAGGGACTCCATGAATACAAAGAACATTGCTGTTGGTTGACTCAGATCACACATGCTATCTTTGACAGTCAGTCCATTTAATGGCTTCTGTGTGTGCAATTTTATCTTTCTTATGTGTCTTTAAGCAAAATGAAAAGTACACTCAAGTGTATCTTTGTACCTGCTGCATATTATACACACAATGTAACGTTACATGTCCATTGCTTGCAGTTCACTTTAAATTGATTGAGATGGCCCTACATTCACTGACAACAGCAATTCCTGCCACATTTCAAACTGTTTACCATTGAGAAGGTCTGACACTCATTTTAATTCCCTATCAGTGAAGATCTTTTTATGAACACTGTTCTTAACTCAGTAACACTACTTAGAGTGATACACCATTCATCATATAATTGTTGGGCAGTTGGCATTGCTACACCAATAAATTTGGCAACTTCATTCACAGTGTGATCATGGGGATGTCCAAACAACAATTTCTTTATACTATTCTCTCATGTCTCCACATCAATTGCCTACTGCGCAAATTCTGTACAACCATTTGGCACCTACACACCATATCACTGATTCGGTTTCATCAGCAGTGGATTTCACATGACAGCTTTGTATCAGTTGTACACCATCTGCAGGGTTTCAGTGTAACCAGTGTGCTTTTTAAAGGGGTCTAAACAACATAATAAAAGAACAGTCACCTATCATAATAAAAGAACAGTCACATTTCTGTCTGTGCACACATTGTTGCACTTTACAGACCAATGGAGTATGATTTCATCAAGAGGATGCACATATCTTGAAAATTTTTAAGAAGAATATATTAATCTTCTTCTTGGTTTCAATATTCAGTAATAATTCCATGGACCAACAAAATCATCAATAACGTAATTCTGTTGTGAACTGAATATAATGAAATCGGGTATAAATGAAATTCCTTCACACTGAAACACCAATTGAAATCACTGTAGTGTATATTCCCTCCTTCTTAAACAAGCACAGTTCAGTTTTTCACTTTTCTTCGCATATCAACGATTTATTTCACATGGATGCAGTAGAGACAAGATACAGTCTTGCCTCCCCATGTCCCATCATCAGTGCTGTCACAAAATGACCTCTGTCCTTCACAGGTCACTACCAATTCCTACCAAACATACAAAAGTCTTACACTGACAGTTCATATCAATATTTGTTCACAGATGAAATATAAGTAAAATAGCTTACATTGAATAATAATTGCATTTTGCTCAAGTTTGAATAGTCAGTTAGTTTTCAAAACAATGAATGACAATGATTTTTTAACAGCTTGATATTTTGATGTGATCAAAATTCTCTACTGATAACTGGCAGTGGAAACATAATTAGTCACATATGAGTGTTGTCAGGTTTCACCCTGGTAACACAAATACATCAGCTTTCAGAATAAAAGAAGATGAATAATCATGACATAAGAAATATGGGTACCAAAACCTCAAAATAAGTCAGTAAATCCACACTGAGATGGTCTACTTTGCCAGTGATAGAAATACTATAAGAATGAAAGGTGTGTCATGTTGCAAATTTGTTACAGCCATGCCACCATCCTCACCATCCACTATACTACAGAATTACACAGGTGTAGACTCACTACAACCCCCTCTTTCCGTCTCGCACAATATCGTGCACAAAGTTGCAGGAGACTGTGTGATCCTATTAATTATAGTTTATTCTTTTACATTAATTTCTATTGTTAAGAAATTTTCAAATAAATTTTTTGTGTGAAAACCTGGTGACATCAGCAATTTCACATTCTCTAGGTTGATAATGGCAAAGTAACATATTTACAAAGTTTTTACAAAAGTGTTTTACTGTATTCCTACTCCTTATGATATCACAGTTCATAAGAATGAGAAGTTACACTACCTCTTCTTAACTTGCAGACACAAAGAAGTTTTGGGTGCAGCTGATTTGTTTTACAGATTATGAAAAATGGTTAACTAGTATTCCTTTTCACTTGTTCAAGATAATACGTAAGAGTTTAAAAACTTATAGCTGAATCTTTTTCTCCAGTACCTCACTTCACATTTTGACCTTAAGTTCAGACTGACTTCAATAACATTTGCTTTATAACTGTTTTCATTAAACATTGATGTGTTTGTCATTCACTATTCCTCTTTTTTGTCCACTCTGTATTCAAGGTACAGTCACTTTTCATTTCACTAACTCTGAGCACCAACTAATGTGTTCCCTACTCATACCATCATATGTGTTATCCTTATCATGAACTTTTCACCAGTTTCAGCATCTGAGCACAAACATAGGTGCCTGAAAATATATCCATCCTACAATTAATTTTGTAGAACATATGGCATAACAAATGTAAAAGTTTGTTCATAAAGGTCAAAGGCCTAAAGTAAGATATGAATTCCAGCTGTTAATAAAAATAAATACAATAAAGTTATAAAAAGTTTTTTAGATTTCCTTACACAGGACACCACAGGTTTTATATACTGAGTGTATAATAACATATTTGTTCTAAAAATCAATAATGTATGATTTTATCAGGAGGGTACAAGATACAGCCAAATAAAAGAAATGGGTAACAAGAAATTTAAATACTAGGCACACTTTATGGCAACCTATAGTGGTTTTGCTAAATAGTGACTTAACCGCCCACATCAAGAATGCACATCATTAAATTAAAATAGAGCACATGAAAAACAATATAAAGATCATAATTACTGGTGTGTTAATAATCCACTATTTTTCATTCTAGTGTGGTGTTTCACCACTTTCTGCAACCCTTACCAACTTGACTACTAACAACTGTGAGTCAGGAGGTCTTTTGAAAAAACAGTAAAGAATGTTACATTGGTTTAGATCTCTCAGTCTACCTTCCTTCATTACCCCTTCATGTTCTTGACTCACATAATTATCCAACCACAGTGACAAGTGTTACTTGAAGTTTTATCCAAACATTACTTAGTTGATTATTCCCTTGATTTATGTTTTTGTTATCAATTATTAATAGACAGCTACATCCTCATTATCATCACTTCATCTTATCATTATAGTTGTTTTATTTAAATCATTCCTGTGTCAGTTCTTATCTCAAGTACAGATATCAAGTCTTCCATTGTCCAATAGTGGACAGTACGACTTTCAAATTGTGAGAAAAAATTTCCATGTTCTATGAAAAGCTATAAATTTATATCAAGAGAGCAAGAATTCTGTAAGATACATACATTTTTTAAGTGAAAATTCTTTATTCTTCCAATAATTTCTGTATCTTAAATATTAATTTTGACTCCAATTTTTTATTTTCTGTAATTGTCTTTCTGCTATTTCCTTCTTAAAAACAGGATCACTATGTTTACCTACATGAATAAAAAATTTCTCCTCTTGATTTTTAGTACTTTACTCTGTTTCCTAGTAGCTCCTCCACTTTCACTCCCATTATGGGCATTTTCAAAAAGTCTTTCTCAGTCCTGATTTTATCCATAAAGTTCCCTGAAATTCTACAGATGGGACTCCCATAATTATTTAGGCAATTACCTTCCCACTGATCTAGTCTGATTTTAATGTAAAGACAACCTTATTTATTCTCATTTTCCTCGTCTTCAGAAACATCATATAACAAATTACTTTCAATGTCTTTAAAATTTCTTTCAGTCCCATCCCTTTCCTAGTTTTAATTTGAGATATAAGTTGAACACAATACAGATCACTATTAGTTACAAATTTTTCATTCAGTTTTCTTTTTAAAGCATTCCACCAGTTTGGCTATAGGGTTCTATTGATTTTTGCTAATTGGCTACAAAATAGTTCTCTGTCAATATGATTCTCAAATTTATCCAAAAAAAATCTTCTCACCTTTGCTTTAAAAGGGTACAAGAAATTTTTCATTACACATGTTATTTCTAACTTATTGCCAGTCACTTCCAGTAACTATGGATTGGTCATCATAGGCAGGTAACAACTGGTTTTCAGATGTAATTTCATCAATCACTACACCTCTTCAGTTCACTAATAAAAATATTATCATAACTTAATTTCATTATTGCTTATTTCAATAAACATTCTATACTCACCTTTAGGCTCTTCAGCTCATCTTCCCTCCACAGTAGTATTTTTAACGTAATTGTCTTCATTAAAGTTTTCATCACCATCATTACTTCCAACTTGTCCCCCCACCCTTGCATCACATTAAATCTTCTTGTGACCCAGTACTAACGTTCACCTTGTTTTATCATCCTCTGTTCCAAACAGCCTACCCATTTCAGAACCCATGCACTCGTTACACTCTTTATGACTATTTTGTACCTTATTCTCAGCTCAGCTGTAAAAGTCTCTTACACCCTCTACTCCCAAATCTGGATCCTCTACTTGTTTCTCAAAACTCTTATTTCATGATGGGTTACTGTTTCTCATGGTATCTCAAAACTTTTTATCAAAACTAATATGATTTATCTGATACTATTGAGCCTAATCTGTCTGTTTTACATAACTGTTCTGCCCAATTGGTTTTTGGTAAAAGTTTGAACCCCTGTTATGCTCTGTTTTGCCCAAAATTGTGGACACTCATTGATGTGGTCTAGAGTTTTCCAGTCAATTTTCTCTACTACTCTGCCTCCATTTTATTCCCCCCCCCCCCATACTATCATCCATTTATATTATCACCATTCCAATCCCATCTTCCACCTCTTCCATTACCTCGCATTCGGAAGGACGATGGTTCAATCCCGTGTCCGACCATCCTGATTTAGGTTTTCCGTGATTTCCCTATATCACTTCAGGCAAATGCCGGGATGGTTCCTTTGAAAGGGCACAGCCGATTTCCTTCCCCATCCTTCCCTAACCCGAAGCTTGTGCTCCGTCTCTAATGACCTCGTTGTCGATGGGACGTTAAACACTAATCTCCTCCTCCTCTTCCATTATCATTTCATTCTCTTACCCCGCGATCCTGATTTTCATCCCTGTGCTGTCCATTATACCTTATTCTAGAAATCTCCCCTTGATAACCACAATTACAATCCCCATTATGATTATTTTAATTACCAAAGTTGTGAAATATTCCTTTCTGTAGCTCTATCTATTTTGTCCACATACTTTAGTAACTGATCAAGTGAAATGTCTGGTCCATGAACTAAATTCCACTACAACCTTTCTGGAAAACTTCTTTTAAGAGCATCTATTGTGATCATCCCATCAAAGGGTCTGCTCATGTGTACTAATTTCTTTCATTGGTTCCCACAAAATTCTTTCATTGTATCATTCATACTTCTCAAAGCAGGTCAGTTAAAGAATATCCTCTTGATTTTACCTTGTTCAGACTTAGACCAGAACTTATTCAAAAAAACTTTTAATGTTGCAGTTCTGTGTGGTAGGAGAGTCATCACTCCAGAGGGTACCCACTGGAGCATGGAGCTTACTCAGCTGAGGAGGAGGGTCTGCACAGAAGTCTTTATCCAAGTAAAAGGGTAGTACTGCTTGCTAATTACCACAAACTGAAACACATTTATAGAGTCAAATTATGTGAAGTCAACTGACCATGTATGATCAATATGTATGGGAGTAACTGCAGTTTAAAGTATGGGAGATGCCATACAAACTGGTGACCCATGAGATCAAGTCATTCTTAGACTGTTTTTAGATTATTGGCTGGCAGGAATGAGCCTAAACACTACCAAGGATACTATTGCCATATAACAGACACTGATCATCAGAAAATGTTGGGAAAACAACTGGCTGGGCAGTACAAGAACAATCATGCTGTTAAACCAGTTGATAACACAGAGATTCCAGATATCCTCAGTACAATGAAAAATAATAAGGCACCACATCCAGATGGCATTTCTGCTGAAATATTAAAATGTTTAGGTACAGTCTTTGCGTCCTCATTGAGTGGGTGGTTCAGTGTGTGTCTTTCTGAAGGAAAATTTGCAGATTTATGGAAATCTGAAGAAATCACAATCCTGATAAAGGGGGAGAATGAAGACCCTACCCGTGTAAAATTTTATAAACTCATAAGCCTATAAATGTTTTTGGCACAATGTTTGAAGAAGTGCTATATAAAAGACTACCTCTAAAAAATTCTCATACCTAATGTGAAGTGATACTAGTGGTCAAAATGGATTATGGTACGACAATGTAAGTGCGTAGACTCAGCTGGTGACTGAGGCACTGTCTGTGGTGGAGGTGCCGTGTACAGCTATATTGCATTTCTCAGGTGCATTTGATGTAACTTCAACACACATCTTGTAAGTAAAGATTGGGAGCCTGCCTTTTGATCTGTTTGTCAGACTAAGAGCTGCCATCTTCTGGATGATGAAACAAAATGTGACATAAAATTAATGAAATACTTGGGGCTTATGAAAATACTTGCATCTCCATCAAAGATCAAACTACGGCTTTACGTGAAGAGAGATGGGTCTCTTCTGCCACAGGAAGGCAGACATATAGTTTGTCCCCAAATTGTGCACTTATACTCTATCTGACAGGACATGATCCATATCTGGATTATACATACAGAATTCAGGAGAAAAAGCAACCCAGTTGTGGCTGTTGAGCTAAGCTGCACATAACCAAGTTATACTGGATTTTTCAGTTTGTGAGCCATGACAGCAGAAGGCATACAGCAGCATCAGTGTATTTCTATCTACAGGCCAGGCTAGTAACCACCTGAAATATGGCTTGTTGAATGAATTAGCTTCAAGCTTATCACAGGCAGCCTAAAGACAACATATAGACCATTTATTGTGTGCCCATGGCAGGAGTATATGATTTGCATGGAGGAGGGAATGACTTGGAACCAGGATACTAATGGACAGAGAAATGGTATAGCAGGCTGTGAGCTTGTCTTCATTTTCCATATGAAGCCAGGGACAGTGGTCATGTGTGTGTGTGTTTTATTTGTATGAATGTATGTGGGAGTTGTGTTTGTGTGAATATGTGTATTGTCTAATTTAGAAGAAGGCCTTGTGGCTGAAAGCTTACTTGTTAAGCAGTCTTTTTGTTGTGCCTATCTGTGACCCAGCATGTTCACTGTGTGGTGAGTAGCAATGTACCTTTTTCATAAGATTGTCATTACTCCATCCTGGATTTTCCATTGTTTGATTTTTTCTGAAACCAACTTGTCTCTGGGTGCAAATCTGAGCATGAAAGTGAGACTGGACTTGGAGTATTTCACTTACAGTACAGGCGGTGAAATGGGAAATATTCTTGTACACTATCAGCTAGTTTTCCAGTCATTAGGCTCCAAAAGTTAGTGTGAAATGGAAACCGTGTAAAGAGTACTCTAGCCACTGAAACAATTTAAGATTACTCACAATGTAGCATAGCACTTGGTGCCTCCACCAAATATTTGTGTTATAATGAAAAATTTCTTTACTTCTTTCTTTCCATTCTTGTTTCTATTCCCTGTCTCTCACTTTTTACTGTTATTGATTTTTCTGTTTTTCTGTAATGTTAGGAAGAGATTAGTTTTAATGCATAGTTCTGTATATGAATAATAATTAGTTCTCGGGACAAACAAGTGTAAAGTAACACACACTGCTGGAAAGGTAATCTGTTGACAAGTACCAAGGTTACTAGTATATGTATTAGATACTCTAAGAAATAAAAAAAAAAAAAAACAGAAATGTATGCCTTTCATACAACATTTTTTCAAAATTTAATGAATAAAAACCAGTTAATTAAGTTAATTTGTCAACAAACATAGCTAAATTATCAGTAAACATCTTTTATTAAAATTAAGTAACGTTGTGGACTTTCTTGTCCCCTGTCACAGTATCCTTACATGAAGTTTTGCAACTTGTTACTGCATTTTGATTCTTGTTTCTGGTGAGAACCTGCAATGCTATTGCCGTCTACATATTTGTGTGATGAATTTGTTCATTTGGTGGCCTAACAAAGGGAAAAAATTGATTAATGGGGCAATATGAAACCGATGTTCCTTCAAAAATACTGAGTCATCTTGTGGCAGACTCTGTCTATTTCTGAGGGATGTGCATCTTCAATAATGTAAATAGATGTGAGCCTATCCGATGACAGAAGAAAGGCATGGTGCTGATGCACCTCACACACCTTGTGAGTTTGAAAGTGTTGTGTCAGGCATTTCACGTAAGAGTTCACAACTGGAAGTGCAGAGCTCAGGAAATGTAGGTGGTACAAGCAATATACCCGAAAAATTATCAGTTCTATATGGTGAGTGTAACGACAGCTGTTGCTGTTGCAGTGTCAGTTCTTGCAGTATCTGTTGCACTTTTAATTTTTTATGGATATCTAGATTTACATTGTCTGAATGGATATATAATATGTTAATTCATGTAACCCCCCCATGAACCATGGACCTTGCCGTTGGTGGGGAGGCTTGCGTGCCTCAGCGATACAGATGGCCATACCGTAGGTGCAACCACAACGGAGGGGTATCTGTTGAGAGGCCAGACAAACATGTGGCTCCTGAAGAGGGGCAGCAGCCTTTTCAGTAGTTGCAGGGGCAACAGTCTGGATGATTGACTGATCTGGCCTTGTAACATTAACCAAAACGGCCTTGCTGTGCTGGTACTGCGAACGGCTGAAAGCAAGGGGAAACTACAGCCATAATTTTTCCTGAGGACATGCAGCTCTACTGTATGATTAAATGATGATGGCGTCCTCTTGGGTAAAATATTCTGGAGGTAAAATAGTCCCCCATTCGGATCTCCGGGCGGGGACTACTCAAGAGGACGTCGTTATCAGGAGAAAGAAAACTGGCGTTCTACGGATCGGAGCGTGGAATGTCAGATCCCTTAATCGGGCAGGTAGGTTAGAAAATTAAAAAAGGGAAATGGATAGGTTAAAGTTACATATAGTGGGAATTAGTGAAGTTCTGTGGCAGGAGGAACAAGACTTTTGGTCAGGTGATTACAGGGTTATAAATACAAAATCAAATAGAGTAATGCAGGAGTAGGTTTAATAATGAATAAAAAAATAGGAGTGCGGGTTAGCTACTACAAACAGCATAGTGAACGCATTATTGTGGCCAAGGTAGACACAAAGCCTATGCCTACTACAGTAGTACAAGTTTATATGCCAACTAGCTCTGCAGATGATGAACAAATTGATGAAATGTATGACGAGAAAAAAGAAATTATTCAGGTAGTGAAGGGAGACGAAAATTTAATAGTCATGGGTGACTGGAATTCGTCAGTAGGAAAAGGGAGAGAATGAAACATAGTAGGTGAATATGGATGGGGGGGGAAGAAATGAAAGAGGAAGCCGCCTTGTAGAATTTTGCACAGAGCATAACCTAATCATAGCTAACACTTCAAGAATCATAAAAGAATGTTGTATACCTGGAAGAATCCTGGAGATACTAAAAGGTATCAGATAGATTATATAATGGTAAGACAGAGATTTAGGAACCAGGTTTTAAATTGTAAGACATTTCCTGGGGCAGATGTGGCTTCTGACCACAATCTATTGGTTATGATCTGCAGATTGAAACTGAAGAAACTGCAAAAAGGTGGGAATTTAAGAATATGGGACCTGGATAAACTGAAAGAACGAGAGGTTGTAGAGAGTTTCAGGGAGAGCATAAGGGAACAATTGACAGGAATGGGGGAAAGAAATACAGTAGAAGAAGAATGGGTAGCTCTGAGGGATCAAGTAGTGAAGGCAGCAGAGGATCAAGCAGGTAAAAAGACGAGGGCTAATAGAAATCCTTGGGTAACAGAAGAAATATTGAATTTAATTGATGAAAGGAGAAAATATAAAAATGCAGTAAATGAAGCAGGCAAAAAGGAATACAAGCGTCTCAAAAATGAAATTGACAGGAAGTGCAAAATGGCTAAGCAGGGATGGCTAGAGGACAAATGTAAGGATGTAGAGGCTTGTCTCACTAGGGGTAAGATAGATACTGCCTACAGGAAAATTAAAGAGACCTTTGGAGATAAGTGAACGACTTGTATGAATATCAAGAGCTCAGATGGAAACCCAGTTCTAAGCAAAGAAGGGAAAGCAGAAAGGTGGAAGGAGTATACAGAGGGTCTATACAAGGGCGATGTACTTGAGGACAATATTATGGAAATGGAAGAGGATGTAGATGAAGATGAAATGGGAGATACGATACTGCGTGAAGAGTTTGACAGAGCACTGAAAGACCTGAGTCGAATCAAGGCCCCCGGAGTAGACAGCATTCCATTGGAACTACTGACGGCCTTGGGTGAGCCAGTCCTGACAAAACTCTACCATCTGGTGAGCAAGATGTATGAAACAGGCGAAATACCCTCAGACTTCAAGAAGAATATAATAATTCCAATCCCAAAAAAAGCAGGTGTTGACAGATGTGAAAATTACCGAACTATCAGTTTAATAAGTCACAGCTGCAAAATACTAACGCGAATTCTTTACAGACGAATGGAAAAACTGGTAGAAGCAGGCCTTGGGGAAGATCAGTTTGGATTCCGTAAAAATACTGGAACACGTGAGGCAATACTAACCTTACGACTTATCTTAGAAGAAAGATTAAGAAAAGGCAAACCTACATTTCTAGCATTTGTAGACTTAGAGAAAGCTTTTGACAACGTTAACTGGAATACTCTCTTTCAAATTCTGAAGGTGGCAGGGGTAAAATACAGGGAGCGAAAGGCTATTTACAATTTGTACAGAAACCAGATGGCAGTTGTAAGAGTCGAGGGGCATGAAATGGAAGCAGTGGTTGGGAAAGGAGTGAGACAGGGTTGTAGCCTCTCCCCGATGTTATTCAATCTGTATATTGAGCAAGCAGTAAAGGAAACAAAAGAAAAATTCAGAGTAGGCATTAAAATTAATGGAGAAGAAGTAAAAACTTTGAGGTTCGCTGATGACATTGTAATTCTGTCAGAGACAGCAAAGGACTTGGAAGAGCAGTTGAATGGAATGGACAGTGTCTTGAAAGGAGGATATAAGATGAACATCAACAAAAGCAAAACGAGGATAATGGAATGTAGTCAAATTAAATCGGGTGATGATGAGGGAATTAGATTAGGAAATGAGACACTTAAAGTAGTAAAGGAGTTTTGCTATTTAGGGAGTAAAATAACTGATGATGGTCGAAGTAGAGAGGATATAAAATGTAGACTGGCAATGGCAAGGAAATCGTTTCTGAAGAAGAGAAATTTGTTAACATTGAGTATTGATTTAAGTGTCAGGAAGTCGTTTCTGAAAGTATTTGTATGGTGTGTAGCCATGTATGGAAGTGAAACATGGACGATAACTAGTGTGGACAAGAAGAGAATAGAAGCTTTCGAAATGTGGTGCTACAGAAGAATGCTGAAGATAAGGTGGGTAGATCACGTAACTAATGAGGAGGTATTGAATAGGGTTGGGGAGAAGAGAAGTTTGTGGCACAACTTGACTAGAAGAAGGGATCGGTTGATAGGACATGTTCTGAGGCATCAAGGGATCACCAATTTAGTACCGGAGGGCAGCTTGGAGGGTAAAAATCGTAGAGGGAGACCAAGAGATGAATACACTAAGCAGATTCAGAAGGATGTAGGTTGCAGTAGGTACTGGGAGATGAAGAAGCTTGCACAGGATAGAGTAGCATGGAGAGCTGCATCAAACCAGTCTCAGGACTGAAGACCACAACAACAACAACAATTCATGTAAGTCCCTATCACCAATTTATCCTTTTCTAGACCACCATTATTTATCAGTGATCTCAAAGACTGCAGGAGTAAATAACTGAAAAGCTCTTTCTGGCAGTTGGCAGTTGATGGTGTGAGTGGCAAGAGTGTATCTAGAACCAGAGGTGGGGGTGGGGGCAACTAACATCAGTTTAATGTGGAATGTCTAAATAGTTTTAAGATTTAATGACAAATAGCTATGGCTTACACTTGTTGCTAGTCAATATGCATTACATGTTGTGACTTTTTTTGAAGCAATCATCAACATCAGTTTTCTACTATGTTAACAGGCCTTTTGAATTGCCATTTCTTGCCATCCATTTCTTCCTTCTTAATGTTGCTGTATGTACTGCTGTCCATCACATCAACCAGGGTCTGAAATCACTTCATCTCTCACCTCCTCAACACCACCTCATTTTTAACTATGCTTATTCTTTCCATTCTCTGCCATCTCCACATCACAAAAACCCCCAGCTTTGTTCCATCTATCTTTGTGAATGTCAATATTTCAACACCATACAGGAAGACACACCATACAAAATATATTATTAGTCTTTTACTCAAATCTTTGTCTATTTCATTGCAGAAAATACTTCTTTTGCCACTGCTATTCTGGACATAAATTGTGTGCTACTCTTATAGTCAATATCTGTCCAGCTTCCTTGGTATGTAAAACTGTGAATATGTTCTAATATTTTTCCATTCAACCTTATTTTTACCCTTTTTTCCCTCCTAGTGCCATTACTTTTGTTTTCTTTGTATTGATTTTCATTCCATAAACCTTTCCTTTAGCTTCAATAGTATCCACTACACCCTGTACAGGTAATTCTTTTTCATTTGCTGCAGGAAGAACCATTTTGTCTGCAGACCTCAAACACCAGATTCTTCTTCCTCCAATTTTTATCCCCTTATCACCTAGTGGCCAGTGGTCAATAATATTTTCTAATTACAGATTGAAATTGATAGGACACAGACAACAGCCTTGTTTTGCTCCTTTACCTATTTCTATCCAGCTGGTACTTTCTCTTCTCTCTTTCACTGAAGCTTTTTGATTTAAATACAATGCAATAAGTCATCTGGTTTTTCAGTCCACTCCCTTTTCCCTCAGAACAGTTGCCAGCTCATCCCAGGCCACATTATGAAATGCCTTTCCCATGTCTGTAAGTCATATCTGTAGGTTAATTTGAGGAAGCTGTCATTTACAGCTTGTAACAACACAGGCTATATTCCCTTTACAATATACCTCTCTCCAAAAACTGCAAAAACCTATTCAGTCTCTTGTGCTGTATTCCACCTAAACAAAATTGCTCCTCAGTCAAATTCTCATTTGTTATCTTCTCCAGTCTTTTATTTATGATTCTTAACATAAATTTGGTCATATGTGAAAAGAGGCTAATTGTCCTACAGCTCTGAAGTATTATGTCTGTCTGTTTCAGGGCAGGTGGGATAAGAGTTCAGTTTGTAAAGGTTTTTGCCAGAGATGGCAGAGGGGTGAGGACAACTGCCCTCCTGTGATCCTCATTGAAAATGTCCTTGGTGAGTGGTGGAACAGCAATTAGAATCACATGCTGCTCTGTATCCAAGATATTGATGACCCTGGAGATTGTTGGTCCCTAAGTAGAAGCTCTTAGGTGACGTATGACTAGTGGCTAGTGAATCACAGTTGCTTAAGTTGCAGTCCTTGAGTAGAGTCCAGAGAGAGTGTGGATAAAGAAGTCAGCCCACATGTGGCATCTGGTTATGGTGTGGATGAGGAAATATTATGCAATGTTTAGAGGCTGACAAATGTATTGGCAAACTTACAGAAATGATTGGCGTGTCTGTATGTTCTGATGGAATTGAAGACTGTCAGTGTAACCCTGTCTGTGGTGTTGATTCTGGTGTCTATCTTGGATGATCCTGGTTTTTTTCCCCCATCAGGTTTGGAGTTGACATATGCTGATGGGTATTTAGAAATATTGTTAGGTGATGGAATTGTGGTGGGAGAAATGGAATCTTTTTTTGTGGTACCAAAACCCAACCATATGCCGTAAAGCCATTGATTTTTTTGTGATATATTATTTATTTCCTAATACTCATGAAGGATCCTTGCAATTTAACACTTGACTTCACTACTTGTTTGTACCTTTTGCATTATTTTTGTTGATAGTGCAGTAATGCTTAATGTGAAAGAAAAGAGCTAGAATTTTAAGTCCTATCAGTATCATTGTCAATACACATAATTTACAACAGTGCACAAAATATCCTTTTTGTACAGCTCAGCATTTGTGACGACAGACATTAAACTTCATTCAAAATAACTATGAAATAAACTACTGACCCACAGTGAGACATGCAAGTACATGTACCCTGTTCCAGCTGGGCCTGATACAGCCATAGATGCTCTGGGAGATTTTTTCTTTGGACACAGTCAGCAATAACAGAGTTCAAGAGGTTCCAGTGGATGCTTTCTACATTGGTTGACAAACAGAGCATGACCCAGCACTTTGGATGTTATGTGTGTTCATACATTTTGTTAGCTAGCTTCAGAGCAGCAGGTGGCTGATACACTTACCAGATAGTATTTCTAAACACAACTTTGTCTCCTAGTACATACAGGTATCACATGAATCAAACAATGGAAAATCCAGGAAGGAATGTAACAATACCAGAGAAGGAAAGTCGCTACTCACCATATAGCGGAGATGCTGAGTCGTGATAGGCACAACAAAAAGATTCACACGATTAAAGCTTTTGGCCCTTAAGGCCTTTATCAGCAGTAGATGACACACACACACACACACACACACACACACACACACACTCATGTAAACGCAACTTGCACACACATCTGCAGTCTCAGAGAGCTGAAACCACAGTGCGAACAGCAGCACCAGAGCATGATGGGAGTGGCGACTGGGTGGGGGTAAGGAGGAGGCTGGGGCAGGGAGGGGGAGGGATAGTATGGTGGGAGTGGCGGACAGTGTCCTCCCCCTCCCCACCCTAATATAACAAGGTTTTTATACAAAAAAATATAACTGGATTAGAATTATCACAGCAATAGCAAGACAGTAGATAAATGCAATAAGAGAACAGCTAGTGAGAATTCACATATAATTGAAAGTTATTAGATTAACATCATTCATCAATGCAAAATGAGACTATGAGTCAAGCAAATACACTTTCCATACCAAACAAACTAGAAAAGTATAAATGCAGCTATTAACCAGATGGGATGATACATTAAGGATATTGCAAATGTTAAATAAGATCGCATCTTTGGAAAAAAAAAAGCAATTACATCAGAATCCTCAACTGACAGGTGATTCTGATATGACTACAGCATACATAAACAAAGGATAACACTAGGTGCTTCTCCATTAGCCACACTTAATAATACTTCTGTTCTAAGTGCTATTAGCAAGACATTTCTCAATTTAAATACAAAGAATATTGCAGCATTGTAGCATCAGACTGACATATTATAGCGCTTAAGAAAATGGGTAGGACACAACTACTTCCAAGCAAATATGTGCAGTGTATCTGTAACATTTATAGCGTAGTGCTCTTAGGCTATTAAATGTGGAGTTATGTTATAAAGAAGAACTCCATGTGGCTAAAGAGATGGCTTTGGGTAACCAAACTGCAAATAGCTCCAAATTCATTATTGAATTGGATGTTATTAGCAACAATCGTGTTGTGATAAAAATGATAATGACATACACTTTGAGCTGTAATGAAGAAAGTTCTATAAATGGTAACCTTCCATGCTGATTATTTGTTTCTTAATAGATACTTCCTACAACAGATTGATGTTAAAATCATAAGTTTGATGTATATTTTTGATTTTAATATTCCAGTTTCATGTATTATTATGTAACATAAACCTGATGTCAACAATAACTCCAACATTATGTGTTCAAAAAATTTCATTTATATAAAGCATTGGTTTCATAAAAGGTGAAATTTCCATGGCCAATTATTAAAAGGTGTCTGAGAACATGAACTGAAAATGAAACTAACGAGTATCAGTTACCATGTTAATTAAAACATTTAAAACACCTTCATTACTGCATGAATATAGTCTTCTACTCCAGAATTTCAGAAATGAAACATTCTCCTTTAGTTATTGACACAACTTAAACGGAGAAAAATACCATCTTTTCCATGGTATAAATTTAATTAAAATTAGGTATATGTTGTAAGATGAAATGGTCACGTAATTGTGGAATATTGAAATAGAAGTGTGCTGTATGGGCATGTTTTTCTGATTCTTATGGAAAGTACAAAACACGGTGTCAGATAAAAGTTACATGAAGTGCCAATGATAAGATAATCCTAATGGGTCATTTGATGTTTGAGTTCAAGTGCTAAGTTTGTGGTGATAAGCTTCCAGTATAAGTATATCAAACTTTTCAAAATGATTTCATTGGAAAAAGACCAGCTGTTGAGCAATCATCAGTGTAAATTTTATAAACATGTATTTAATATTAATATTATTAGTATTACCATTTTTCACAACATCTCTTCCTGTCAAAAATGCCAAAGAAGAGTCTACATGTGGTTACAGTGTAAGCAAGATATTCATTTATAATCTAGCTGTAGCAATATGTAGAGGTAGAAATTGTGAATACTTGGCGATTTGCAAGTTGTACTTTTACAGCGTACATTACAACATAGCGTATATTAAACATCAGTTTCCTAATGATGTTGATCTTCTTAGACTATAAATAAAATAAATCTTGATATTGCCCCAGATTCTTTCTTTTTGGTGCATTTAACAGCACTTGTATTGTGCTCCCATGCAGTAAAAATAGCGCAAAAGAACTTGGTAGAAGCAACTTTTTACTGTACCAAATTGTTCTTCAAGCTCTGATCAAGGTTTCTGCACAAGGCAGATCTCAATCAGTATAGTAGCTTATTTATAGTGCTCTTATAAATAATTGTGAGTCATGTTTCCCACTTGTTATGGTTACTAGTTTCATGATGAAGGTATGTGTAACAAATCATTGGGATCTGAGAGTCAGTTCAGTTTGGTATTCTGTTTAGAACCTAGATGTGTTTTTGTTGTTAACTTCAATGTTCACTGCTGTTTCACAGAATCACTGGCAACAATAGCTTATACATTCATCTGTACAACAATACAACATTTAAAAGATGGCAATGCTCCATATGTTTCTTTTCCAAATGTTTTTCTAAATTGAAGTTTTGGTATTCATTTGTGCTGAATTAAGTTTCAGTCTCAGAATTACCAAACTTTGTCTGTACTCCAGTCATTATGCTTATAGCAGTGTTAACATTTAATCATATCTTCTTAGATATCCATGGGAAAGTTTGTTACAGAAAACACATTAATTCATTCATTCATAGATAGTTGGGCACACTACCTTATTGACATCCTTCACTCACATGTTGCATGCTGTTTATCCTCCCACAACATATGAGAATATTAACGGTTGTGGAATAAGTTAGCAAATATAACACAATAGAAAATGACTTTAGTCCCAGGAAACATCATGGGTTCCGAAAGATAACTATCCTGCAAGTGCAACTCACACTCTTTACATAATATTCTAAAAGTCACGGGAGGAAGCAATACAGTGGATTTAGTATTTCTTGACTTTCAAAGAAGCATTTTTCATATTACTAAACTGATGCATACTCAAGAAAATATGTCTATATGAGGTATCTAACCAGACTGTGACTGAGCTCAGGAATTCTTGGCAGATGGTATGCAGAATGTTATCCTGAACAGAGAACTGTTCACAGTCCCAGAAGTAACTGCAGTTGTCACCCATAAGACTGTGGTACAACCAATACTAATCATGTTATATATTAATGAAATACTTATAATTTCAGCTGCAATAGCAGACTGCTGATGTGTTTACATACAAGGAAATGTTACAACATTTTCTACAAATATGCTGAATCAGATCTTGACAAGATATCAGTTTTCTGTAAAGATTGGTAATGAAGTCTATGTGAAGAGCACTATAAAGTTATGTTCTCACCAGATATGAAAGAGGAACAAATTATGATTACACAAAGAGTTTCACTGAGTTATTCAAATTGTACAGATTGCAACACTGTAATTATCTGCAATGTACTGATCAGTTAGTCCTATTCAAGGGAACTAAACTAAATGACAAGCTTCAGTATTAAGATACTAGGAAACTTCAGGCTATCTGAAGAAAAATTACTTCTAAATTGCCAATATGACCCATTCTGGATGTTGCCCAGATGTATGGGATCTATATCTGATTGATGTAACAGGAGACATCAAATGTTTGTACAGGACTGCTTTGCTCCTATAGTCTACATGAAAATAAAATTTGACTAGGAACAGCTCACACTAAGACAAATATGCAGTCATTTCTTCCATGCCCTGTCCCTGAAGTGAATGGCACAAACATTGAACAGTACAATAAACAGTATAATTTGCCATATTCTTTATAAGGATTTGCAGATAACTGATGTAGATACAAATTAACTAGAGATAATTACTTATATACAGTACCGGAAGGTTGCACTGCCATAACTAATAGCCTGTTATGCTTATTTTATTTCTAAAAAACACACCTTATTAGTTTAAAATTACTGTAAATAAGTACAATAACTAATAGAAAAGTGGCCACCAGCATGCAAAACATTGTTTTTTTTGGTTACATTATTCAGTCACAGAAAAGACTGATAACCACACACTAAGAATATCTATCACAGCCATGATGGACTTCTGAACAATGCTCATGGCATTAATTCAATGTTGGAGTACAGCCACAAGTAATGAAATCTATGTAAGTAATGTATGACAGTGACCTTTGCAAAAGATTTCTCATACAATGACCAGCCAAAACATTATGACCACATACATAATAGCTGGTTGCAATGCATCATGGCATGGTAGGCCTTGATAGGTTGTTGGAGGGAATTGGTACTACATTTTCACACACAAGTCACCTTATTCCTGTAAATTCCATGTATGATCACATCCCTGATGAGTTTGATCAGGTCAGATCTTGCAAGTTGCGAGGGGGGGGAGGGGGGGAGGGGGGGGGGGAGGGGGGGGGGGGTCAGCACATCAACTTCAACTTGCCACTGTTTTCCTGGAACCACTCCATCTGTCTCTCCTGGTCTTGTGACATGGTGCATCATCTTGCTGAAAAATGCCACTGCAATTGGGATTAATCAGACCATGCAATGCTCTGCCACTGCACCCACATCCAGTGCCAATGATCACAAGCCCATTTCAGTCATAACTGCCAATGTCATGGTGTTAACATTGACACATTCATGGGTCATCAGCTGTGGAGGCCCATCAGTAGGAATGTTTGGTGCACTGTATGTTCAGACACATTGTAGTCTGTCCAGCACTGAAGTCTGATGTTAGTTCCATCAAAGTTTGCCACCTGTCCTGTTTAATCAGCCTGCTCAGCCTCCAAAGTCCAACATTTGTAATGATGGGTGGCTGCTCAACCCCAAGACATATGGGCTTGGTTTCATCTTGGTTTCATCATGTGTTGAAGATGCCCATCACAGCACTTTTTGAACAGCTCTGGGCCATCACTATATGCCCTCTGTCAAATTGTGCACCTTCCCCATTCTACACATGATCAGTATACTCACTGATACTACATGCACCATGAGTGTGTCTGACTAGTAGTCATTACTTGCCAGGTAATGCTGCTATCACCTGGACAGTTTTGTATCGAAAATAGGTCTGTGGTCATAATCTTCTGGCTGATCAGTGTATACTGTTATGACAGCCACACACTTATGACTTAGGACAATTTAGATTGAAATGTGACTGGAAACAGTATGTGCCATAAGGATTTCTTTTTCAGTGTATAAGTGCTGCAACTTGAGCACCTATGATGACTGCAGTGCCTAATGTCATGGATTGAGGTGGCAGAATGTGCGCTTAGGCTCTCACTTTATATATCTTTATTGACCTCTTCCTATTTATCAATATACTGAGCAAGGACAACCTACAATAGTTTTTAGGGGTGGGGAGAAACCTGGGGGTATGGAGTATTTGTAATAATTTGGAAGATAAATGGCTCCAGTTTTGACTCTGTGAAATACCAATATAATACCAACTTTTGAATCATTTTCTTGAAAAATATACACCTAACTGCACTATATTTTTTCCTTTCCCTGAGAGGAAAAGGTGGGGCTGGGGAGGTGAGGGGAGGGGAAGGCTTGTCTTTTTACATCATCACATTGCAATATTTTCATACATTAAATACATTAATGCCTCACGAAAAACTGTAACTAACAATAGGCCTTTTACAAAAGCCACTATTATTCCTGCCTTTATTATCAATTTTCACCTAATATGCTGCTGTTGGAACACATACAGAACTACCTGTCCATACATAAATCACTCCATCGGATGAGGTAACTATTTACTGGAGGATGTTTGCATGCCCTGGAAGTCCTTCAGCTTAAATGTCTCAGTGCACACTACATGCATGATCCTTAATTGTCTTTGTTGCCAATAATAAAAATCAGGTTCAGTTGATGACTGCACAATCACAGGACAAGGCCCAAAAACAACTTTCATATACTCTTTGTCCCTGTGTGCAGTATTCAGAGTGGAATTATGTAGTTCCAAAGGTATTCAGCAAACTATCATCTAACACAAAAAAAGAATTTTGAAATCCCTACCAATTAAAAAAGATTAAAAACATACATCTTTAGCCACTCCTACACATTATGTAGCTTAGTTTCAAAGACTGAAGAGTTCAGTTTGCTACATGGCAAGTAGCAATGTTCAGTATAAAGCTGCATTACAAATAGTAATCTACTGTACACGCACTTCTATATTGACAGATTTAGGGAAGTATCTCTTTGAAAAATAACAATATAATCAAGTCTATATTAAACTACCAATAGAAGATAAATATCAAGTAATAAATCTAAATAGCGCACAGCAACCTTTTTTTTAAATACTGGATTTTTTCCCTTAAATTAACAGGTTAAATTTAGCTGGTGTAAGTGCAAATAGTAATAAGCAGTAAACTGACATGTTATTGTTAAAACATTGCACATATGCTAAGTTGCTGTGCATCATTTATCTTAATGGTTAATGAATACCTTGCAATGTTCCATATCACTGAACGTTCCCCTTCATTATGACACCTACTCATGACTGAACGAAAAACTGAATGAATAAACTGTAATTACTGCATAAGAGAGCTTCAAACCTTACCAATTTCTCCAGTGTATCATTCATCTTAATGGTTGGTGAATACCTTACAATGTCCCATATCACTGAAGGTTCCCCTTTTGATGACATCTATTGAACATGATGATTGAATGAGCAACTGAATGAATAAACTGTAATTGCTGCATACAAGAGCTTCAAACCTTACCAATTTCTCCATGACAAAGTCCTTTTCTAGTCTTCAGAATAAAACAAAATGACCTTCTTTAATAAGTAATGTGTTTGACAAGCTTTATCCATTTGACTAGCAATTTTCACACACAGCAATATGTTTGGAAATTATTTATTTTGTTATGTTCTGAACATTTCTTGTTTCAGGCATGCCATGCAACTAAACCAGGCTACATTAACGTTCATATCATACCTCATTCTCATGATGATGTGGGATGGCTAAAGACAGTTGATCAATACTACTATGGAAGTAAGTTTTTTGTTATGCATCAGAAAAGATTTTCTGGTGGATGAATACTCACAAACAATACTTGATAACAGCCTTCACATAATAACACTGCAAAAAGAAAATTACATGTCTATCATTGTATCTTGGTCTTTGCAGTATAGATGACATCATTAACTCAGATACTTCTTTCTCCATAGTGACTTTAAAAGAATATGTTTTTAAAAATGTGATACTTCCTGGATAAATAAACCTTTTTCAATTTTGCAGGCAAACAGGCAACACAAAGAGCAGGAGTACAGTACATAATAGATACTATGTTGAATGAACTTAGAAATGATCCTGACAGAAGGTAATGTAGAAACACAGTAACAGGAAAAATAACTTTAAAAATAAGTGTAATACAGAGAGTTGACATGAAATGTTTCAATAAATTTACCACACCTAGCTAAATTTTGAGTATTAGAGTCATTTTTACTTAGATAAATTACAAAAGAATAAGAAAGTTCATCATGTGTAACTGAGTTTTGCAGAACACTGTTTTTTTTTTAATTTTTTATTTTTTTATTTTATTTTTTTTAAATTTTATTTTTAATAAGGCCTGCATGTCTTTTGTTATACTTTACTACATATTCCATTGTTATATTTTATTAATTTATTCATTCATCTAGACAGCATCTTCACCAAAACATAATGGCAACCAAAATTTAATATTGATGAAATTTAAAAATTTAAAATGCTGTCATAATTAACTCACTAATATGTACAATCTTATGTTAATGGTTCAGCACACTAAGTCAAGTTTCTCAAAATGGAGCACATACTATCCAGACCATACTCATCCAGTGTGTGAACTGCAGAGCACGTAGTGACTTCTAACACTTCAAGCATTTTTGGTTTTGGCTTTGACTTTTTCGTTATTGGAGAATAATTCAGGCTGATAAAATCAGCATAATTAGGTTTGTGTGTCTTCAACCATAAAGGTTTCACATGTTTCTATCAAATGTTTAACACATTAACTCTTTTGTAAAGTAATCACATGTCTAAAGCTTTTCTATATATGGTAGTTTGATTCTTAAATAAACAAATAAAATGGTTTATTTGTCCATAATAACTTAACAGTCTTGGACATAGTCTGTTTACAAACACAAGAACATTTTAAAAAAGTTTAGAAGTATAGATAAATTATACACAATAATATTAAAAATATTTGATGGAGGACAAACATTTATCAATCAAAAGTTGCTTTAGTTTTGTCTTAAAATGTTTCCTTTTAACAATTTTACATTATTTGGCAATCTGTTATAAAAATGTCTCCCAGCAGAAGATGGGCTATGATCTGTAGCTCTTTTATTACTAAATTTTGTGTGGTAATCCTCTCTTTTCTTGTATTATAATTATGGATTTCACTATAGAGTACACTATGCTCCATATTTTGTTTTACAAAAAAGTAATGGCGTGCAACAAAAAAGATCAAGTGAAAGTCCAAGTTCATGTAGGCAATGAACTGCTTCAACAAGTTGATAAATTTACTTATCTGGGCAGTAATATTACCAGGGATGGTAGGAGCAAGGCAGAAGTGAGAAGTAGAACTGCTCAAGCAAAGGCTGCTTTTAACAAGAAGAAAAACATCTTAACATCTAAGAGCATCAGCCTTTAAATCAGGAAAAGATTTTTGAAATCATATGTGTGGAGTGTGGCATGCTATGGGTGTGAAACATGGACTCCTTGGACAGCGGAAGACCAGAAGCTAAATTCTTTTGAAATGTGGTGCTATAGATGCATGCTCAAAATAAAATGTATCAACAAGGTCACAAACAAAGTGGTTCTGGAAAGAGCAAGTGAGAAGAGAAGCTTCTGGAATTTCATTGTTAAAAGAAGAGTGCAATTTACAGGCCATCTATTAAGACATAAAGGACTCCTGAACACAATCATAGAGGGATATGTCGAGGGAAAAAGACCAAGAGGAAGACCACGACTGAGGTACATGGATCAAATCATGAAAGATGTGGGATGTAACACCTATAAAGAAATGAAGAGAAAAGCTGAAAGACACACAGAATGGAGACAAGCTGCCATTGTAGCTGTTGCAAACCAATCCTTGGATTGACCACTACAGAAGAATAGTTCTGAGAACAACCAATGAATGCACTGTTACTATGTTATACTTAATGAAAAACTCTCTACAGAACTAATGCCTACTAATATTAGCTGTTATCCTAATTTCTCTTTTCTGGACTCTCAAAGCCCAACCCACATCTCTATGCCATACTGCATGTGGGAGTGTATAATTCCAAAATAGATTTGTCTTAAAACAGGTTGTGCTATTATGCTAAAAAGGCGTTTTAGTAGGTAGGTGTTACAGGAGACTTTTTTACATGTAGCTGATGTGCTCCTTCCATGTAAGATGTTCATCTACTATAATGCCACGGAATTTATGTTTATCAGTTGTTTCAACTGATAGCTCTGGTTCTGTTTCCACTTGTCTTGATTTATAATTTAGCAGGAACTCCATCAAAATTATCTTGTCCTTATTTAGTGCCAAGTTATTTTTGGTGAGATATTCTGTGATGAAGGTAACATTCTCTGCATTATTTTGCACTGCTAGCTGTTTTGTAGAGCCCCAACTTATGAAGGAGGTATCATTGGCATAATTTACTAGGTTTGAATTTTGAGGAATTTTTATATCATTGATGTATACAATAAACAAAAAAGGCCCAATAATGCTTCCCTGAGGGACTCCACAATCAAGAATTTTATAAGATGATTTTACTGTTTATGTATGTCTCCCAGTTGTATGCTACAGCTTTACACATTGTCTCCAGTCAGCAAGGTAGGATCTTAACAAATCTAATGCTACTCCTCTGACCCCATAAGTTTCTAATTTATGTAGAAGAACAGAATGATTTACAGAGTCAAAAGCCTTGGATAGGTCTAAAAAGGTGTCAATAGTTTTGTTTCCATCGTCAAGTTTATTCAGTATCACTAACAAAAATGTAGCTACAGCTGCTATTATAGACCAGCCCTTCCTAAAACCATGCTGGCAGTTTCCTAATCAATTGTACTTATAGAAAAATGATTCAAGTTGATCAAGAAGTAGCCTTTCCAATGGCTTACTAAGTACTGATGTCAATGAAATAGGCCTATAATTTTGTATTTCTATAGTTATTCCCTTTTTATGCACCGGTCTTATTTCAGTGACTTTTAACAGGTCAGAAGATGACCCCTGACTCAAAGAGCTGTTTATTAAATGTTGTAGTGGCTTTAGTACTTCATTACTGCAATTTTTCAGAAATTTTGCTGAGATGTCATCCCAGCCACTGGATATATTTGCTTTTAAGTTGGAAATGGTTTTCAGGATTTCCAATTCTGTAGCACACCTGAGGAAGAATGAATTACTTATATTACTGGAATTTAGCACCTGTGGTGGGTCGATCACATCCTCCCTACTCATCTTACTAAACTGGTCTACGAATCTCTCACATACTTCCTTTGGGTCACTCAGCAATTTTTAATTTTCACTTACTATTATGTTATTGCACACTGCATTATTGCTCCCTCCTCTTTCCTTATTTACTATACTCCACACTGTTTTGGTAACATTATTAGATTGCCTCATCTGTTCAGCATACATCTGTGCTTTCAATGTCTTATGTGCTTCCCTTTAGGTTTTCCTACAGGCTTTGTATTTAAATTGGAAGTACTGCAGTTTGGTGTCTCTAAAAAGAACATATAAATCCTTCATATCATCCATTAATTTTATCACGTTAGGGGGAAATTTAAGATTCCTGGAACTGTCAGTTTTCTTTAGTATTTTAACCACTGGGCACACTTGATTAAGACAATGGGTTAATGTTGTATAAAATTTGTCCCACTTTTCATTAATATCTCCTATTTCATATAGGCCTACCTGATGCCAATTTATGTGTGTCAGGGTTTTCTTTAATGTATGATAGTCAAGCTTTCTTTTATAGGTAAATAGGTCCCCATCAGATACTATTTCTTTGTGTGTATGAAGCTCTATGAATAAAGCACTATTATCTGAAATGTGATTCTTGACAGTTCTAACTACAAGGTCTTCCTTACTTAAGTTTGTAATAACATTGTCAATACATGTCTGAGAGTCTCATGTATTTCTTGTTGGTGCTGAATTCACATGTTTTCAATTACAGGACTGTAAAATATCAATGTATCTAAGATAATTTATACTATTCATTAAGGATAGAATTGGAAGGAAAATCAGCATTGGCAGTATTGTTGTTTTATTGTCGGCAAAATCAATTTTCAGTCACTTAGCGACCATCCTCAGTGCTGTGATATACAATTGAAATTGGTAGACACTGGTATCAAGCTATAACCACAAGCTGTGATAATGATTCCAAAAGTTTACACTTACAGAAATTATGAGTTCTTAGTGATTCTTAAAAAACCACTTTATAGAGGTGTCTAGCATGATGTTATTGATTGCTTAAGTTAAATAATGCTAGTGCTATAAAAACTGCACAGTCATAATTTCAATAACTTTGTTTGCAGTTATTTGTATATTTATAATATAAAAAATTACAACTGCACTGCTTCTAAATGAAAACTTAACTTCACATTCTAGGTTCATTTATGTTGAAACAGCTTTCCTGTGGAAATGGTGGTTAGATCATAATGAAGCTAAGCGACAGTTAATGATAGACTTCATTAACTCAGGACAGCTGGAAATTATTGGCGGTGCCTGGAGTATGAATGATGAGGCAGCTACACATTATCAGTCAACCATTGATCAATTTACATGGGGTCTCAGGTATTATAAATAGACTACTACTTATTTTTAACATTATTTTTTTATTTACATTTGTTTTGGTACTGCGTACAGCTGTTGTCTGTTATACTGTGAATTCTTTGAATTACATGACATAACCTCCACTACTCAAACATGTTTAAAGCAAAATTATTTCCATTCAATAGCCTTTGTGAAAGTATTTGATCACATAAGCAGAAATAAACTTTGGACAGTGAAGGAAAATAATGGCTACCTCATATAGTTAACAAACTCCATGTAACACACAAATAAAAATTTGAAAAAAAGCAGATGCTGGTAAAACAAAGCCTGATAAAATTTTAAACAATAAAAGGCTGTGGTAAAGGTGTCCAATGGCACTTACATTCTTTGTTAAATATCTATATGACTAAAATTATCCACAATTGGATCCAATGTATACATGAATGTATGAAAAAAATCAAAGGCCAGTATTTTAAATATTATGTCTCCATGATTGTTGTCAAATAGGTCGTGCCTAAGAAACCTGCATGCTTGGTTTGCTAGACAAACACTCGAACAAATCTTATTAATAAGTTGTATTACAAAATGAAAAGATACAATACTTAACTTTCCAATTAGACACATGTCACAAGCAAAAGGCGACATACAAAATAATCAGGTGTCTTCAGTATAAACAGTTCCAAGTCTGTTCTACATAGAGTGTGCAAGTGAGGTGAATAGAGTTGATGTTGCTATACAAATCACTAGTCTTGAAGCTGCTACTGAACTGGGGCATCTCCAGTTGATGTCCTCTTCACAAAGGGGCACTGCTGTTGCATTGCCATTCTCGAGAGGGTTGGTCAGCATGTGATTCGCTGACGCCCTTTCACAGCCATCTCTTCTCTATCATTCCTGACTGGCATACCGGTGCTTGGCTTTATGCCATAACCTTAAATACTTTACTGTATTCACAAAATGTCTTAATACAGCAACATAAAGAAAGTTACTTATGCATGCAAATTACTGTTTGACACATATATGTAAGCAACATGATGCTGAATACTTTAAAACTAAGGCTGGGGTAAAGATCCAGTTTGTACAAGACTGATTGTGGACAATATGATTAGGAAAGTGATCATTCTTTAACTATTTGCACTGTCAAAGTGGCGCAAAATATAATAAAGATAAATATGTACAATTATTTTACTTATCAGTTCATGTGGCACAATAGAAAACACATTAAAAAATAAAACTGAAGAAGAAACAAGACTAAATTTTTATATAACTGTTGCTCCTCCAGAACTATTTATTGGAAGTGAATGCTGGGTACCTAAAAAAAGAAAAATTAGAAAACAATTCCTGAGAAGAACGAGAGATTACTTATGACAAGCCCACGTAGTAAATCAAGCAGTTGAGTGTCAACTAGAAGTAGAATAAAATAAATGTAGAATGATTAAGTACTGAAACACATGATACAGACACATGCAGAAGATGAATAACATTTAACTCTTCAAATTTATAACAATTATTGTGTACATAAAAAGCTTCTCAAATAAAAAAACTTAATATTGGATTACAAATGTCTATGATGTGCTGTGTTTGTGGAGGGGTACAACTTCAACATTGTTTTGTTCACCAAAGGTGGCATAAAGGTAGCAGGAACTGAACTCACTGCTACAGCATTCTGTGGCTATAGCACATTGCCTGACTAGTATGATGATATAAGTGTATCACTAAGCAATTGATCTGAAACAGAACAACTGTGGCGACACATGAGTAACAAGATCAATCATTAAAATTATGTACATCAGTTTTTGCTTGCAGAAATGCATGGCACTGTTGTAAAATTATGAACCTAATCTAACCTAACACAGCAGATGATTGCCAACTAATCTTACTGAGGTTCAGTATGAGCAACAGTTTACAGAACTGAAATTCAATGTTGCAATAGATAAACATTTTGATTATCCCTTTGACTTATGTACAAACTGTCTAACAGCTGGAACTGTTCGCCACTGTAGGCATCTGTAGAACTGTTGAACTGAAGCTGCAGGAGCTGATGAGAATTGGCAGAGTGTAAGCATGTGGTCAGTTAAATCATGTGCTTGATGTATGAATGTGACCCTGTGAACTACTAGTGGATGCATCAGATAGTTCTAAGTTTCAGTGCTCTTGTGGTAGTAGACATAACTATTGGCACATGGATAGTATATTCGAGTGTCTTGTATGGAAGCACAAAGTAATTCCTGGTATCAGAGTCACCAAGGAAGCAATTGACCATACTATATATTATATGTGAGATGCCGTGCTGTTACTGCCTGTTGTGAGGTACTCTCTGAGGATAATGCTGTATACCACAGGTGGTGGGGACACAACAGATGTTAAATACATACTTAAACTTTGAACACAACATCTTATGCAAATTTCTTGGAAATTAATATAGACACTAGGAAACACAAAAAGTGAGACTTCCTGTCAGATTAAAACTGTGTACTAATCCAGTACTTGAACCCAGAACCATATTTTTCACAAGCCATGCTCTTATTGACTGAATTATCAAGGCAAAGCTTATTCCTGAGGCCATGCTTAAGGAATTTCTCTGCAACATCATTTTTCCCAGGAGTGAGAGTCCAGCAAGGTATGCAGGCAGGTGAGTGCCTGTAAAATCAGGTGCCGGTAGAATTGAAGCTGTCAGTGTGGATAATTAGTCATGCCTACATAGATCAGTCCCCAAGAAACTGCCTGTGAAATGTTAAGTTCCAAGTGTGAGTCCCAGTATGGTGCACAGTTTTAATGTACCAGGAAACGTCAAAAGATCAGAGTGAAAGATTAATTCTGGGAATGCAAACAGTGATTTGTCATTTACAAAAAATATAAAGATTGTAATCCATGCAACCTCCCAAGACATACTGAGAAACATACGTATAGTTTTCTTTTCAGTATATATTCCATTATTTGAGTCAACCTATTAACCACAATATGGATGATAAGGCATAACACTTTCAGGATTAGTTACAACTCTGAGCTGATTGATAATGTCCTAGACAAAAGATAAGGCATGGAATAATACATTCTCAATATTCTTGCAAATTAATAAGTTGTGAGGAACAATGGAGCACAATCCCATATGTTACCAAAAATGAGAGGCTTGAAAGGAATTGAAAGACCTCAGATACAGACCTCCATTTTATAACAGTGATAAGGATAGGATATAATTTAGTCAAAAAGACACAGTTAGACATTATCACAATGTGGTGTTTATAGCATAACTTAAAAGTAGCATGGAACATTATATGTACGTCAGTTAAGCTGCATTGTGGTGGACAAATTTGGTTCACACTGGGCCAATTTCTTAGTCCAGAATTTAAAGATGTAGTAACCAAATATGTTTGGACAAAATTATGTAGTTGAGTAGCTTAGTAAAATGGTTTAGTGAAGATGATACAGTAAAGTGAGTGGTAAAAAACTGTCCAGATACACCCAACCCTGTTCACTTACTAAGTAGTGTACCATTGGACAGATCCAAATACATGTTTAACAGAGTTCATCAGTGGCTCTTTTTTAATCTGCTCTCTTGTCAGTCATACATAATTCCTGTCAATTAACAACATGTGCTGTGAAGATGATATAACGATGCATGATATTAGTATTTGTGTATGACAGCAGTGCTTGCGGAATGTTAAATGTCACCAGTGCTTTTAACTTTTTCAGTTAAATCATATTTGTCAGAGTACTTAAATTTTATTCAGTGTCAAGGATACACAACACTGTCTCCAGTTCTGTTTTCAGCTATTATTTCTATAACATTAGTATCAAAATTCTTAATTCTAACCCATATTTTTTTTCAAATGCAGAACTTAAAATGACTCTTCATGTCTCTATTTGTAATTATAGTGCATGTTTATCACCTTTTATTATTGATGTGCCCTGATTGGTAGTATGCACATAACAAATGATGAGGTCTCAAGTAGTAAAAATGGCACTTTATTAATGCAGCATATAAGAACAAGATTCAACATAATGCAGATTCTGATTGATACAAGTACAAATTTACAGGCTCTTCCTGATATAGGCTGTATATGGTGAAGACAAGAGCCTGTTGTGACCTGTGTCATGACAATGTTGTGACATAGATTGTGATGGCAGTCTGTTGTGATGTGAGTCATGATGGTAACTGCTAGGATGGGTCCACATAGAAGAACACCATTTCCAGGGCCACTACAGTTTGGAAAGGTCAGCATCAGAGGGACAAAGCCTATGAGGGAGATGGCTGGCAGATCAGTGTGGATCCTGTTGTATATCTTCCATTAATGGCCGCTGAAATGGTGACTCCAGGGAAGGCCAGTGTTAGACATGTGAAGACTCCAAAAGTGATAGCTGCCAGATTGGCTGACATGAGCTCCGATTAATAGGCCACCAGGCACAGGTGGTGTAAGCATGAGCAGAAGCATGAGTTTGTGTGCTGCCTCCTTGTGGTTGAGCAGCAAACAAAAGAGTATCCACATTGTGTCTGGTGCACAAGTGATGCACGGATGTAGCTAGTGCCACAACTGCAGCACTCATGTCACCAGTGTATGAGCTGCTTGTGGCAAGGTTGGCAGCTCTGCTCATGACAGCTGGAGACTGGCTTGCCAACAGATATGCTTGTATCTGTTGTCTATAGTGTTAACAAACCTGTGGCACGCTCACATTTTCAGCATGTACTGTCTCTGGTGGAGGAGTGCCTGGAGCAAGACTACCCACTGGTTGCAGGTGTTGTGCCAGAGTCAGAATTGTACAAGGCCAGGTACATAGCATCCATTCCCACTTAAAAGAAAGATGGCAAAATCATCTTGGGACTGGCCACAGATCCCACATCCCTTCCCTCATGGAGGGAGATGGTGGTGCCGACGATGTTGGGCAGTGCCAAAAAGCATCCACAGGGAAGCAGCACCTCTCCCTGGACAACGTAAGATATCCAAGGGTATGGAGAGCTCATAACGGCTACGATCTTGTCCATGGAATTCAGGACCCCAAGTTACAAAGCAGGTTACTGCAGAGTGTGAACAATCTGGATGTGACTGGAAAAGAAACTAGAGAGAAGACAGAAATAAGAATAGTAATGTAGGATTGTGGTGGCATTGAAAAGGGCACAAAGTATTGCATTGCCTCATCAGGGAGGCAGGTCACAATGGCATCTTCATGGCAAAGGCATCAAGTGGCAGAGCCAGTGTCAGGCTCAGGTGGTGGAAGGTGGTGTCTGGGCAGGAGATGATGGTGTGTGTCTGGTTGCTGTGATGACTGCACTGGGAATGCAGATTGTATGCTTGCTGCCATCTGATGTGTTGTGCACCCTCATAAGGGAAGCTGGCCATGGCTGCATATTCTAGGCAAAGGCGTGAAGTAGTGGATACGGCATCAGGTGCAGCCGCAAGGTGGGAGTTGCCAGGTGCCAGATGAATGCTGGTGATGTGTCAAGAAGGCTGCATATTCTTCGTGATTGCATGAGCATGGGGGCAGTGTCAAACATGGCTGATGGAAAATAAATGAGAAACTCATTGCCAACTGGTGTGGCACAATACCCACATACCTCAGGTGCATTTTCTTGGTGAAGAATCAGGGTGGCAGAAGCAGCATTGGGCTCGCACCCAGAGGAGAACAACAGACAATGTTTGGTGCAATGTGAATGGAGCTGTATCCTTGTCATCAACTGATGTGTCTTTGGCTGTGCCAACCTCATGAGAAAGACTGGCCATGGCTGCATCTTCTTGGTGAAGCAACAGAGGAGCAGGGTAGCACTGGGCACAGCTGGGACAGGACAGCAGCCTGGCAGTACAACAGCAGCACATTACTCCTCTGGCTGCAGCCCATCACAGACTGATGTGCCCTAAGTGGTAAGCAGCACACAATAAATGATGAGTTCACAAGTAGCACATAAATGACACTTCATTAACACAGCACATAAATAACAAGAATGAACACAATATAGATTCTGATCAATATGACTGAAAATGATCCTCCCAATCCAGGATTGGCGTGTCAATGCCACGAGTCTGTCATGACATGGTCACAACACAGGTTGGGACAATAGCCTATCATGACAGTAACTGCTAGATGCAGTTTTATGTATAAGAATATAGTTTCACGGACAGTGAATGTGGGGAAGACCAGCATCAGAGAAGGTGAAGGCTTCAAGTGTGATGGCTGACAGATCAGTGCAGATTTCATTGTGTGCATTCTATGTATGGCTGCTAAGATGCTAAGTTTGGGGACAATCAGTGACAGACAGGCAAAGGCTCCAAAGGAACGACTGGTGTCAGCTCTGCTAGGCTTGACTAGCATAAGCCTGGAGAATGAGCATAAGTGTGAGTTTGTGTGCTACCTGCTTATGAACAGTGCCTTACATAGGCAGCGGGTGGAAAAGTATCCATGAGGTGCTTGGTGCACATATGACCCACATATGTAACCTAGTGGAGTGACAGCAGAGCCACTGTCGCTGGTGCATGCACTGCCTGTGGTGAGATTGGCACTTCTAGTGGCACCTATTGGGGGCTGGCTTGCCAACACGTGTGGCTGTATTTGTAGGCTGTACTGTTGACAAATTGGTAGTGTGCTCGCATTGGTCAGTGTGTGCTGTCCCGATCGGGGGAGAAACCTGGAGCCAGAGTATCTGCTGGTCACAGGTATTGTGCTGGAGGCAGAAGTGGCTAGCATGTGACCACATATACTGCACTTACAGGCAAAACTGAGTGACCTTTCCACAACATTGAATAGCTTTCATAGCATTTGACTACAGATTTGCAAAGAAAAAGATTTACATTTTGAGAAATATTCTGACTTAAACTGAACTCTCTTACAGTTGTAACTGCACATAAAATTGTTTGAATATTATTTAAACTATCATACTGATTCTCGAGCATTTAGTTAAAAACTAGGGGTTGTTCTACCCATGAACAAAGTTTAATACTCCTTACATCATTTTAACAATTAATGTTAACCAGTAAAACACAATGCCAGTATTCACCACTGAGTCAGGAACTAATGCCAACTTGCCTTGACAAGTTTCCTTTTAATAATAAATAATTCTGCCTTCTAATATCAGCCACCAGTCTTAAAGGGACAAATTTTGAAAATAATTATATTCATTAGACTTGAAACAGTTAATAAATTTAATTTTGAATAAATGTGATTTTAGCGTTTAGTACCAGAATGAAACTCACAAGATCGTTAATGTTTTTTTTCCAACAGTCCCTTTATGAAACTTTTTAAGTAAAAATAAAGTGAGTTATTCTTTCCACATTCAGTTTACTTTAGTTCTGATAAACTAAGAAGGTAATATTTTTAAGAACTCACTACTATTATATTAATCCAAAGTTCACCTCATTAGCTGAGTACTGAGTGCAGCTGACTGCCATGTTTCCGAGTACTGCCAGGGATTTATCCTTGGTGGGAAGACTGTCCATCCACCTTTTTGAATATAATAAAGCAGTGATTCATCATAGCATGTGTTCAGCAATGCCTCATTCAGTTTGCAGATGTGTATTGCACCAGATGTCTGCAAAAGGGTTCTGCATTTCCTGTGCATTATGATTTGGTGGCCTGTATTTGTGGAGCTGGCACCCTATAGCAAACCACTTGGTTCTCATTCATTGACATCAGGCAAATTTGATGGGCAGGACATCCAGTTCACTATAAAGCTCTTCAAATCACTATATCTGATTCTGACCTTTGAAATACACAGTTGTCCTACTGGAAGATACCAGAGGCATTGGGAAAGATGTCAACATGAAGGAATGCATGTAGTCCACAGCCATCATGGTGCCTTTTGTTACCATGACAGGACCCATGGAGGTGTAGGTGAATAATGTTCCCTGTAGTATAATACTGTTCCCACTGGCATGCATCCGTGGCACAGTGTATGTTTCGAGTAGCCATTTGTCTGGAAGACAGTCTATTTGGATACGGCAGTTGACACAATGTAATAAGAAATGCAGTTCATTCGAGCTGGTGACATGTTTCGATGTCCAATCTTTATCTGTTATAATCATAACTGACTATGCACTGAACCTGGTTCAACAATGTGCACTGAATGATGTGCTCTAAAACATTTTTGTCTGCACCGGCATTGTACTCTGTCACGAGATCTACCACAGATCACTGCCTATTCTTCTTTACAGAGCTGGAAAGTCTTTGACCACTTTATTCTGTAATGAGGTGCTGTACATGACACACTTTGTCTCCTGTGGTTCCACTATACTTCAACCACTTTCTATAGATACTCATTACAGCAGCACATGAACAACTGATGCTCATTCCCATGCACAGATGCATAACAATCTGCATTTGTCGAAGTCTCTAATGTCACTGGATTTCCCCATTTGCTAGAATGATTCCCCATTCATCTCTACTCCACTCATATGATCTCCTTACCATGTCACTTGTTCACAATGTGACTAGGTGGCATGCAGTCTTGTGGTGCTCATAATGCTTTGGCTCACCAGTGTCTATGAAGAACACTGGTCATATGATGGACACAGAGATGAAAAGAGTGGTAGTATGATAAAAAGTGGGACTCAAAAGACATGGTAAGATAAGAAGTGTAGAGTGAAGGAAAGAAGAAACTAATGGCTCATAGACACTGACAACATTAACAGAGAAGGATAATAAAACAACTGGAGTTGTTGGATGTCTGATGAAAGACACTGATTACACCTTGAAATACCACTCTCTCTTCGGGAATATAAGGATATTAAACAATGCCTACATTCTACATATACTGAGAAGAATCCCTCAGTGTGTTATTGTGCATAAAAAATGTTTGCACATTTTTTATTCTTTTGCTGTCCGTGGTCTTATTGGATAATTCTCTATCATAGTGCAGGTACAGACATAAATATTGAATCTCATAATACAGCCCTCTGAACACTGCATAAAATCAATAATGAAGCTTCATAAAAAAGCCTCTTCAACACTTGTGGTACTTTTATATTTCTGCACATTTACTTTTTAATGTTATTTCTGAATCAGAAGGATGATAATAGTTTAAGATGAACTGAGGTTACAACCTACACAACAATATACAGAAACAGTGCCAAAGGTATTGCACTCCTGTCCAAATTTCAGAATGAAACTCTTTGCATTTATGCCAAGATCCATCAAAAGGTGTCAAAGATGTTATGCAAGGAGTAAGGAGCTCAAAGTGTTAAAAATGAGCTTAAAACTTATTACATCAGACATCCTTTCCGTGAAATATGCAAATGTAGGTACTCTGTATTCTTGTTAATAGCACATATAGCAAAACCTTCAGTAAAATAATTTCATAATTATTTTCCCTTTCAAATTATCCAATACATACATGTACATAAAGTGCTCAAAAAGTTTTGAAGTGGAGCACTGAATGAAAAAATAAGTCTTATAAAACTACAAAAATGAAGTCAATGTGAAATGAAAACAAAAAAATAACCAAAATATAAATGCACTTTGTTTGAAAGTACATGTCAGTGAAATCAAAATCTCCTGCTCACAAGGGAACCTCGCCATCGCACCCCCCTCAGATTTAGTTACAAGTTGGCACAGTGCATAGGCCTTGAAAGACTGAACACAGATCAATCAAGAAAACAGGAAGAAGTTGTGTGGAACTATGAAAAAAATAAACAAAATATACAAACTGAGTAGTCCATGCTCAAGATAGGCAACGTCAAGGACAGTATGAGATCAGGAGCGCTGTGGTCCCGTGGTTAGCGTGAGCAGCTGTGGACCGAGAGGTCCTTGGTTCAAGTCCTCCCTCGAGTGAAAAGTTTACTGTCTTTATTTTTGCAGTTATGATCTGTCCGTTCGTTCACTGACGTCTCTGTTCACTGTAATAAGTTTAGTGTCTGTGTTTTGCGACCGCACCGCAAAACCGTGTGATTAGTAGATGAAAGGACGTGCCTCTCCAATGGCAACCGAAAACATTTGATCGCAAGGTCATAGGTCAACCGATTACTCCACAGGAAAACACATCTGATATATTCTATATGACACTGGTGACGGCATGTGTGTCACATGACAGGAATATGTTCTCGACCCACCTAACTTGTACACTTGGCAAATGGGTAAAAAGATTCTTCTACCTTGCCCGATTTAGGTTTTCTTGTGGATGAGATAATCACTCCCAAAAAAGTGATGAAAACATAAGAGTTTGTCAGATAAACTGCAACAAATGAATGCAACAGTTTCACAGTCGCACAGTTTTCCCTGTGCTCTGTCAAAACATATGTTTTTAACGTTTTCAAATTTTTCCGTGTGTAGACCATCAAATCCTGCATATGTCCAAGCAAATCTGAACATGTTCTGGAATTTTGGAGAGTGAAGTTGATTGTGTGTGTGTGCCTGAACTTTGATAATTGTCTGAAAATAAAAAATTAGTTTTCACTCGAGGGAAGGCTTGAACCACAGACCTCTCGTTCCACAGCTGCTCACGCTAACCACAGGACCACGGCGCTACTGAGTTGGTACTCTCCTTAATGTTGCCTATCTTGAGCATGGACTACTCAGTTTGTATATTTCGCTTAGTTTTTTCATAGTTCCACACAACTTCTTCCTGTTTTCTCGATTGATCTGTGTTCAGTTTTTCAAGGCCTATCCACTGTGCCAACTAAATCTGAGGGGGGTGCGATGGGGAGGTTCCCTTGTCAGTAACTTTCAGTATCTTGTTGCTGTGCCCCTTCCATTACAACATGCTCCTTAGCATCTGCCCAGTGCATGATTGACACTCAGGCATGTCCCACTATTTGGTTGCAGACTTCCTGAGGTAATTCAGTGTGCAGTGTATGATGAGTGTTCACGCATTGACACACTGCGAGTTTCAACTGATATCAAGCATGCTCAATTTGGTTTCATCTCAGCAGATGCCACAAGACATTCCATTCTGTCAATTCCTGCCTCGTGGAGGAAGGTATGCAAGGTGGGGGAAAGTGTGCTCAGATATTATCCTATGGAATGACATAGTCATCACTAAAATTTTAACTGTAGAGCTGGGCAGTGTGTTTGATTCACTTCTCTGCTAAACACATAGTCTTGTATGTTTACAACATGCACTCCTGCAATCCTGCATTTGTTGGTGAAGAGCACTCAACTCCATTGGTCGACATTCCATTTCAGATATTTCCTTGCATGCCTTCTTTGTGCACTGTGATACTGAGGCGGTTGGGGTGGGGAGCTTGTACTGTTGTTTATAATGAATGAACAGAGACCAAACTGATTGTGTGGAGATTGTCTCACATTGTTTGGATTGATACAACTCTTCTATATGTCACCAAAAAGGCAGTGTGGCTTTTGTTGAACCTTCTTTTGGGGAATAAAGGTGGGGCTGTTATCAACCCAAAGACTGGTTTGAATACCACAGTGCTTTGCTGGTCATAGTCCAATTGTATATGTTATGCCACTACTTCCCATCCACATTCAAACAGACTGACTCTCCCAGTTATAGATGGACCTACAGTTTATAGTGGACTAGGAACCGGTGTTATGGTATCTATGAACCATGATTTGTAGACAGCAGACTTGTATTGTTGACTATGGCTGATACTATGATGCAGATATTCAAAGTTCTGTGTTTCATAATAGAGGCTGAATGCCTGAATGTTGTTGCTGTGGTAGATGCTAAATTGGCAGATAATTTTGACCTTTCAAAAGTACTTATTTTTCGTTGTGTTGACTAACTTATTCTGATATTAACATCTTCAGCACAAATAGACAAAATCTAATGCTTTTTACTTTATCACAATATTCTCAGAGTATAAATGGTAAGTGTTTGTCTACAAGGTTCAAGATTAAATTTTGTCAGTTCTAGGATTTTTTCTATCATTTTTTACTTCTTTCCTCTTTGACAATGATTCATATATGTTAATTATGTGAAATGTTTCAGACTCTGTGTTTCATTGTAGATTCCTCTTTAACTGGTTAGTTTAGTCAGTTCAAAGCTTGGAGGAAAAAAAAGTTATGTCACTCTGTTATGATCATGCCTGGCAAAGTACTGCCATGTTCTGTTCAAATGAAATTTCAGTTTGAAGACAATGAAATATATTTAAAGAATGCTATTTTAGTCTCAAAATGGAGGAACAGAGTATGCAAAATAGCAAAAATGCTTAAGAAAATGGTTTTTTCAGTGGCTTTTGCTACTCTCTCTGAGGAGGTAGAAGGAAGAGAAGTAATGAACATAAATAAATGTAACATTTGTACACACACATGAAAAGAAATCCACTACTCTACAACTACCCTATTGATGACAAATTGTTGGAAACAGTATATACTATAAAATGTCTAGGAGTAAGTGGAACAACCGCAAAAAACAAATATTAGGAAAAGCAGATGCCAGGGTGAGATCATAGGAGGTATCTTAAGAAAATGCAACTCATCCATGAAGAAAGTGGCTTACAATATACTTGTTCAACTGATTCTTGAGAACTGCTCATCAATCTGGTATCCTTAGCAGGTAGGACTGATAGGAGGGAGAGAGAAAATCCAATGAACAGCAATGTGTTCTGTCACAGGATCATTTAGGGGCACAAGAGTATTACATGCCCAACAAACTCAGTGACAGCTGTTACAAGAGATGTGTTATACATCCCAAAGATGTTTACTATTGAAATTTTGAGAGAGCACTTTCTGAGCCGAGTCGCACAACACATTACTTCCTCCCACATACACCTTGCGAAATGACCACATCAAGAAAATTTGAGAAGTCAGAGCTAATACAGAGGCTTAGTGATAACCATTCTTCCCACACGTCATTTGTGAGAGGGAAAAGAAAGGAGGGGGAGGGAGGGGGGCAGTTAGTGGTACCAAAAGTACTCTCTGCCTGCTTGTGGAGTATGATATACATATAGATGAATAATAACCTGGAAATATAACACCCCTCTGGTACCCAATGTTGAGAGAGATGGGGAGGAAAGAGGAGAAAGAAGAGTGCTGAAATCTGACAATATAGTACACATTTGGTACACAACTTTGAGAGAGAGAGCTATGAGGTATTAGCGAGAATGGAAACCAAAGGACAGGGAACAATAAACAGGAATCAGCATGAATTTTTGATATTCAAAACTGTGTGCCAGACCAGAACTTGAACCTGTTCTGCTCCAACACACAGTTTTTATTTGCCAGGAAATTTCAAGTCAGCATGAACTCCCCTAAATAACAAAAATTTATTCTCAAAGAAATCAGTATGTTTGTTCCTTTCAGAGTATCAAGAAACCTGGTACTGGCAAAAAATATGATTATTGCCGTTGATCATATTCAGTAATATACTGCCAACATTGTCAAAACATTTGGCCACAGAATATAACATCCATCAATGTTTTGCTGTAAATAGGCTTGTATGCAACAGGTATGTTGTTCATGCTAAAAACATTGATTCTGCAATATGGCTGTGTTATTAGTTCATTTGTACTGGATGAAAAGCTACTCAAGATGTTACTGCTTCTGCTTTATTATCCATGGCATTTACACCATGGCCTCTTTGGTAGTGGCACTTCATAAAGTTGTTTGAATATTGCATTTCCCCCCCACCCCCCCACCCCCACCCCCCAAACTCTTACAGGTCTGTAACAAGATGTGAAATTTTCAGGAAACTAAATGACACATTTGGGGTATGTGGTCGTCCCCATGTAGGATGGCAGATTGATCCATTTGGACACTCCAGAGAGATGGCATCCATTTTTGCTCAGCTTGGGTATGATGGTGTCTTCTTTGCTAGATCAGACTATCAAGACCGCCAGAGGAGATACAAGACAAAGAACACAGAGATGATATGGCAAGGCAGTGCTAATCTTGGTATGAAAAACATATCTTTCACAATCAACACACTTTTGTATTAATGTCTTGTATTATCATCTTAACCTCATTTTTAGCTGATTAACACAAACTTGGAGATCAGATATTTATAATTTGTGTCTTTATTATGACCTGTTGATTTCTTTGGTGTAGTGTATTTAAAAAATGTGTCTTGCAGGTACATCATCCAGATTATTTGCAGCAACTTTTAATAACTCCTACTATCCACCAAGTGGATTTTGTTTTGACATCAACTGTGATGACTTGCCCATTATTGATGATCTGAAAAGTCCTGATTACAATGTTAAAACTAGGGTAAGCTGACAGATTATTCCTAGGGACTTTAGTGATACAAAATGCAGTGTCCTATTAATCAAAACAATCATTTTTAAGTGAACTGACAAAAAATATATTTTACACTACAGTTTCATTATGTACATCAAACATGCAACTCAGCTGCAGCTATCTCCTTTATCTATATAACGAAACAATTGTTAACATGATTTCTTGACTGATGATTCCAGTCTACATGCATACATTTTTTAATAGTGCACACTGACAAAGATCCATATTAACTTATTCTATGTTACTTTGCTGTATACAGGGTGTAACTAAATTCCCTTTGTAGACTTTGAGGCCTTGTAGTGGCATCCAAGACAATTAACTTTAGCAAAGGAGGTCATTTCCAGAAACATACTATTTTCCCACTACATGCAAAGTACTGCAACACACTCTGACTCCTGGTGGTTGTTATATGGGTTCACTTACAAGTAGGGTTCAATGTGATGATCAACAATGTCAGTATAGATACAATACCTCCATACACAACATCAGTCCCAGGTCCTCTAGTATCTGTTGCACAACCTGCACCAATAGGTCTACCTCAGATCTCACAGGGGTTTTGTAGATAAGGATGTCATGACCCCAGAGATAGTAGTCTAGTGGCTTCAAATTGTGAGAACATGCAGTCCAAACAACTGGGCCACCACAACCTATCCAATGTTGCCCAAATCACTAATCCGGATGATCTCAGACTTCAACTGAAAAATGAGATGGTGCTGGAACCACAAGTTTTTATGCACAAGCAGTGGCTCATCTTTCAAGAACCACACTAACATCCAATGTACCGACATAATCCTGTGTCCTTGGTAGAACTGCCAAAGTTGTGCCCATCTCCTCCAAGCTCCCATAAAACTACCTTTCTGCTATTTTCCCTACAGAGATCAAGCAAATCTCATAATTTTGTAAGTAAGATGAATAAAAATGAAGCACAGTGAAACCAAAAACCTAGTGAGATTTGATACAAGAAATATACAGATTAAACATTTAGTACAGTGCTTAGCAAAGAAACTTTAGTCATTCATTCTACATACATCAAAAAAGAATTTGCATCATCCTGGTTCTCAGTACTCCTGAAAATAGACATTGACTGTGGGTATTGTATCACAGACACAGTCCCTTTGACTGTTCAGAGATGTCACTAAACCCACCCAAAGATGTAAACAACCACGCATGAGTAGCGCCTATTAGACGGAGGGGATCCAACAGCCGATCAGTTCCAGTCATTCCCCAGGAAGGAGGTACATGGCTTGTGTTGTCTGTACTTCAGTCATGCTTAGATGGTCAGTACCATGGTTCGATCATGTCCAGCATTGTTACTTTTTTGCCAGGAAGGGCTCTCAACAAGGGAAGTGTCCAGACGTCTTCAATGTTGTTTGAACATGGAGGAGATACAAAGTGACAGGAACTGTTGATGACATGCCTCGCTCAGGCTGCCCAAGGACTAATACTGCAGTGGATGAATGCTACCTTCAGATTATGGCTCGGAGGAACCCTGACAGCAACAACACCATGTTGAATAATGCTTTTCATGCAGCCACAGGATGTCATGTTAAGACTCAAACTGTGTGCAACAGGCTGGATGATGTGCAATTTCACTCCTGACATCCATGGCAAGGTCCATCTTTGCAACCATGACACAATGCAGCACTGTACAGATGTGCCCAATAACATGCCGAATGGACCACTCAGGATTGGCATCACATTCCCTTCACTGATGAGTGTCACTTGTGCCTTTAACCAGACAATCATCGGAGACGTGTTTGGAGGCAACCCGGTCAGGCTGAATGCCTTAGACACAGTGTCCAGCAAGTGCAGCAAGGTGGAGGTTCCCAGCTGTTTTGGGGTGGTATTATGTGGGGCCAATGTACACCTCTGGTGGTCATGGAAGGCACCGTAATGGCTGGCTGATACATGAATGCCATCATCTAACTGATAGTGCAACCATATCGGCAGCGTATTGGTGAGGCACTCCTTTTCATGGGCAACAATTTGCACCCCCATCATGCACATCTTGTGAATGACTTCCTTCAGGATAACAACATCGGTTGACTAGAGTGGTTAGCATGTTCTCGAAACATGAACCCTATCGAACATGCCTGGGATAGATTGAAAAGGGCTGTTTGTGGCTGACGTGACCCACCAACCACTCTAAGGGATCTACGCCAAATCGCCATTGCGGAGTGGGACAATCTGGACCAACAGTGCCTTGATGAACTTGTGGATAGTATGCCATGATGAATACAGGCTTGTATCAATCCAAGAGGACATGCTTCTGGGTATTAGAGGTATCAGTGTGTACAGCAATCTGGACCACCACATCTGAAGGTCCCACTGTATGGTGGTACAACATGCACTGTGTGGTTTTCATGAGTAATAAAAAGGGTGGAAATGATGTTTATATTGATCTCAATTCCAATGTTCTGTACGGGTTCCAGAACTCTTGGAACCGAAGTGATGCAAAATTATTTTTTGATGTGTGTAGAATAACAACAAAATACCTAATACATAACACCTGATGCTCAAGCAATGCAGATTATAGCTGGAAGAGCATATGACTGTTTACATGAGGTTTCAACTTAGATGTACAGTGTATAGTTAACCAAATGCATGATGATATCAGCCCATAATATTATTGATCAGCCACAGAAAGCTTACTCTTGAATTTCTTTTTTACTTACATAGCAGATGATATCAGCCAAAGCTGGGGTCCAAGAAAAGTATTAACTTGAGTGGCATGTTAATTATACATCCTTGCCACTGTCTCTGCTTGCTTCCTCTATCACATCTCACTCCAGTCCTCAATAAGCAGAAAGCAACAAAAATTGTAAACATGTAGTCAAATAGCATATTTACTTCAGGACCTGCTCACTACCTATGAAACTGTGTGACACCATAGCGATGCAGCAACAAGAATTACATTTCTGATAAGGAGTAATCTGTGTAAGTGGTAGCTGTGTGAACTGAGCACACTGTTGCCACACAAAACATACAAGCAATAGACATCTCTTTGTTAGTAGTTATTTCTTTGTTATGCTGCTTTGGTGAAATGACGTTCTAGAAATGACGCTGAGACAACATCATGAGTTTACAGTAGTGGGCCGAGGGAAAGGTTTCTCCTTGTAGGCAATGATCTCTCTCTCCCTCCCTCCCTGCCTTCCTCCCTCTCTCTCTCTCTCTCTCTCTCTCTCTCTCCCTCTCTCGCTCTTTCTCTCTTCCCCTTCTCTCTCTTTTCCCCTTCTCTCTCTTTTCCCCTTCTCTCTCTCTCTTCCCTGTGACATTTTCATGGGCCTCTTTTACCACCCCCTTCCCTTGGTATGGCCATGTCTGCAGGTGAATGCAGTGGGAGGGATTTATAAGTGTGGTGCAGGTGTAATCAAGCATTCTGGTTAACTTTTCCACATGATGGTTTCACCTCAATTTGTTATCCACCTGAATGCTTTGAAATTCCTAACACAGAGCTTAATTTAGTGGGTTTGATCTTTGTTTCCTGTCATCCTGACAACATGTGGGAATCTCTCATCCTGGGTTCTGAGTGACCTGATCCTCCTTCCTAACATTCCATAAATCATTTCTCTTTCATCCCTGAAGGAGGAAATTATCATTCTCAAAATTATGAGCAGCTTCTTTTTTTTTCATTTTCAAGTGTGTCTATCCCAACAACTGGAATTTCTCCTTCCAGAAATAAATTCTGGTCAACAATCCTGTCTCTTTGTAAAATTATGACATAAGCTTGGTAAGATATTAAGCTATTTGCTATGAACCAGTTGTAAGTCTGTTCCATTATTCCACTTGCTGTATCTGGATTGGATGTGTTTGGGCCCTTCATCACTATACTTGTATTATCAACAAATTTAACAGTTTTTGAAGAGTTTTCCAATGGCTTTGGTTGGAATTATTCTTGCTACTGTAAAGTGTGGCCAGGTAGTAGTAGCAAGTACAGGGACATTGGGAAATGAGACTAATTTGATAGTTTGATCCATGGAGATTACATGAACTAGTCAGTGACTGAAGGAGTACTGGCAGTGCCATGAAGTACAGCAATGAGATATTGCAAACAAATATATAACTTTTCAGTTGTGCCATCATTTCATACTTGATGATCATGGATGTTAAATTGTCCCCATTGAGTAGATCTGACAAATGAATTCCTCAAAAGTGAAGATATATAAGACAATTACACCAAATGGAAAAGCCAGTGAGATCTCCAGAACTGATTCATATACAGCATGCATTGAGTAGCAAATTGCAGCCCACAACCAAGTACTCTTTAATGCTGTTGGTTCCCTGGAATGGAGATCAGCCATCAGCAGAACTCTTGAACCACCTCAAAGAGAGTATTCCACATGACTCCCAGTCATGCAAGGGAGCCAGAAGTCTTCATACTCTCTAACTGTTTGGCTGTTGTAGCAGAAGGCTTCCATTTTTCTTCCCCAATAGTGTATCTTCAGTTTCAGAACATTTTCAGTCACATTCCCATATGCCAAACACTGTATTATTAAGCCTTACATTTATCTGTAGCTCTTCCAACATGCAATTTATGAAATATTCTCTCATGTATTGATGTTACTCTTCTGGATAGTACTGTACCTTTACATGATTTTTGGCAACAACAGTTCAAATACCAAATACAAGCTCCCAATTGTGAGAACGCTATTTTATTTCTGTTCATTATTAATAATATTTTGGTCTCTTCTCTGCAGATGATTAATACCAGTACCAAACAATGTCTGTGTGCTATTAGTTACTTGGGTCAATTTCAATAATTTTTATGCTATGTTGTTTAATAGTGATGTGTAGTGATTTTGTTAACTGCTGCAAGTCTCAGCTTAGAGATGATATTACGAAAGTCATAAACTTAATTACTTAATTTTGTTTGTGCCAGATCTCAGATTTTGTTGCATATATAGAAGAACAGGCATCACATAAGAAGACTGACCACATTCTTGTCACAATGGGAGGAGATTTCCATTACCAAGAAGCTGCAGCTTGGTTTGTCAACTTGGACAAATTAATAAAGTAAGTGGTAACTGCATGGTAGAATACACATACTAGTGTTAAATAAAATCTAATTGATTAATGCAGTAGAGTTCACTGAAACAGAGATTAAAAAAGTGTTGAATCTCAAGAGTTCATAATAAGCAGAAAAAGTTTACAATATGCAAACGAGAGGTGCAGATGGTGTAATGATGGAAATATTACTTAATAATTTGGCTGAAGAGGCACAACATGGACAACAGGGGCAGGAATTAACAGTTTGGAATCTGGGAGGGGGTAAATAGAAATGCTTTCCCAGTTCCTAGAATTCCTCTGTCTCCATGTGCTACACGAATGCTGCCAAAGAGCGAGTATCACAGGGGTTGTACCCAGCAAGTCTGGGATCTTGTCTGACTGACACCAAATTCATCACCTGAGGTCTGACCAATAGTCACCATCACTGTCAGCTTCAGCAACTGGCATTACGTGTCATAGTGATGTCTTATATTATATGCAGAAGGAGGAACTTGGCTTTACCATCTCTCTTATAAGGAAGATAGAAACATATACTAAGAGAAATACTCTCACAGTGAGCAGTATTCTTATGAAGTTCTCACTAGCAAATAGAAAAATCAAACAATGTAGCCTCAATTAGAGATGAATAACCATCGCTACTGAATGGGTAATATGTATCAAATGTCTAAAGGGTTAAAAAACTGTTCTAAAACCAAATAGATCACACTTTACTAGAAATATCTCATGACATGAATGATTATTTTATCAATAAGGAAATTTCACTTTACAGAACTGTAAAATTACTAGACAGAATGACTAGTGAATACTTTTCTTCTGGACACTAAATTCCAACAATTACAAATAATCACAGTTAAATGTAGCAAGAAAAACCTATATCTGTCCTTTGAAAAGGTTACTTCCTTCATCAAAGAAGAATGATGATAAGGTAGGGAAAGGTTGGAAAAAAGGGGCAGGCCACTAAGATTTTAGGTTGACAGAGCCCTATCTGTTGTCTGACACCTTTTTTTGCTGTCTATTTGAAAGGAACCTCATTTATTTCCTGTAGCTGTTGTTGTGTGTATCTATGATCACATTGGTCTCCAGTTTTGTGGGATCTTATAAGGCAGCCACAGTAGTCTTAAATATACACATATACTGAAGGAGAAGCTGCAATATTAAGGTCCTTAAAACAATTTCAATAAGATTCTTTTCTCTCTTTTTAAAAATGATCCAAATGGCTTTACTTTGTGGTGTGAATATCTTTTCTATCTCTGTGATAGAATTTCCATTTCTGTGAGTTCTTATTACATATAGCCTACAATTTGAAATGCTCATGATGGACAGTGCACAAGGGCTTTTCACTGGCATACTGCACCAGTTGTTTCATCATAAATATTAACCGAGCGAGGTGGCGCAGTGGTTAGCACACTGGACTCACATTTGGGAGGACGATGGTTCAATCCCATGTCCAGCCATCCTGATTTAGGTTTTCCTTCATGCCCTTCAAAGGGCATGGGTGACTACCTTCCCCATCCTTCCCTTATCCGATGAGACCGATGACCTCGCTGTCGGGTCTCCTCCCCCAAAACAACACAACCCTATAAATATTACTGCACTTAACTACTGGGAAACATTTTAATCTGTTGTTTCCATTTTAGTTCCATGTCCAGTTGCCTACTGAAATTTAGAACATTTTCTGTTTGAAGCCTATAAGCTACTGAGGCACAACACATCACGTTGCTTACATTACTGTTAATGTTTGTCAATTGTCAGAGGAGTTGTGTAAATATAGAGTAAAAAGTAGCAATTAAGCAGCAAAGACAAATCTAGAAGTTACCTAACATATGTCTGAAGAAGTAATATGTTTTTTCCAAAGTATTTCTTCCCTGAAAATTCTGCTATGCTTCTGTTGGTAGAAATAGATTGTATTTGCAGGAATACTTTCACGTGTAAATGATTAGACACAGTAACTAAACTTGATTATTACTGAGGCTGGAAGACCATGTCTCAGTAACAAAACACCAATGTAAATAAACTGATGATGAACATCTGTGGAGAAATATATTTATGATTTGATAATATGTTTACCAGGTATGTGAATGATTTGCAAGCAGATGGAGGTAGACTAAATGCATTGTACTCAACACCATCATGTTACTTGAAAGCTGTTAATGAGGCAAATATAACATGGGAACTAAAAGAAGATGATTTCTTTCCTTATGCCAGTGATTCTCATGAGTACTGGACAGGATATTTCACTTCTAGAGCCACTAGCAAATATTTTGAAAGACGAGGAAATAACTTCCTTCAGGTAAGTAAAAATGTAGACTGGAAGGAAAATTTTAAAACGTATTTCAAAGTTTCAAAATATCCCACAATCTTGAGAAATAAATACCTCTTACAATGCAAACAAAATTACTGCAGGTCTGCAAACAACTATACACCTTGGCAGATGTTGAAGACACCTTCAGTGAAGATTTAGATAATTTACGAGAAACCATGGGAGTCCTTCAGCATCATGATGCCATCACGGGGACAGCAAAACAGAATGTGGCCGATGACTATAATCGCATGCTTTATGATGGATTTCAGGGTTGTGGAAATATTGTTGACAGGGCACTGAAGTAGGTAACACTTCTGTTAGAATGTCTTCACTCTTGGGAGAACAAATATGTGAAAAATTACATTATGGTGAAAACAGAACAGTTTATACTTTTATTATGATGGTAAACAAGAAATTGAAATATTTTTGGCAAATAAATGATATGCTATTTCCATTTACAGAAAGATCTCTTCAGGTGGCAATTCCACACTTTCATTCTCATCATGCCTCCTGAGCAACATAAGTCAGTGCGAAATATCTGAGACCTCTGAGAATTTTGTGGTGACTGTGTATAATCCTTTAAGCCAAGTATCATCCTACTATGTCAGGCTTCCTGTGCAAAATGGAACATATTCTGTGGAAGATGCTGATGGTAAGTAACTAAGTGTTGCATTACCATTACTACTATTATTATTATTATTATTATTATTATTAGTAGTAGTAGTAGTAGTAGTTGTTGTTGTTGTTATTGTTGTTGTTGTTGTTGTACATAGAATTTTAGTCATTCCTCAATGGCAAATATTCATTGACACTGCAGTATTTACTTCTTTCACTCCATTACTCTCTCTCATTACTGCTACATACTGTTACTCATTGCAGCAGTACACACCTTACATGGAAATAATCTTGTTACTTGTCTTTAGTAACTTCAAGAGCAATGTCAGCCACCAATGTTCTGGATAAGACTCAGACATCAATTTATTGGATTATTAAAATGTAAACTGTCATATATTTCCTGAATATTTTAGTTAAGATTTGTAGGATAGGGGAAAACAAAATATTAGTCATAAATTGTAGTCAATATTTCAAACAAATGCTCACTTCAATATCAACTGAATGGTATAGAGAATTCTCATCCAAATGGCTCCCTCCTGTATGGGGTCTTTAGTAAAACATTCAAACTGTACCAAAGATGCAGTGCTAGAGAGTAAGTTATGAATGCAAGAGATTGAGAATAGTATTGCAAGTTTTTTCCTTTTTTTCCTTCTTTGAAGTTTAAAGCTAGTCCATTTATGGAAAACAAGTTAAAATTTTTCACAAAATCCAGCATTCACTATCTCCAGTGTTGATCCTTCCCTGCTCAGTTGACAACAATAGTTTTATCACAGGAAAAGAATGAAGTCAACTACTTGGCCCGAATAAAATGAATGATCATTGACTTGGAGCAAGAAGAAGATTATTCCAATGATAAAGTCATGAGGACTGCGGATTGCCAATTGTAATTTCTGCTTCTGCAGAAGTTCTGGTGTCCTCCTTTGAATTACTTTAACAGCCTAGTGCAAAATTACAAAAAACATTCTTAAATGAGAACTAAATCGTTCATGTACTGAACCATGTGTTCATTAAAATGTAACCTCTCCAAAAAATTAACTTGAAATAAAGGGAGAATTGTACAGGTGCACGAATGATGTTGATATGGATTCCACTGGATTCAGACTTATTGTTTTGGAGCTTCTGTGTCAGGCTATAAAGTTTTCATGTTTAGGTGTTGGCTGTAAAAATACAGAATGCATGATTGTTGTTGAAGAAAGAAGAGCAGGAATAGTTTGTGATTTTAAATTAATTTCTAATTCATGTGACTATGAATTTTCATTTTCCTCCTCCAAAACAACTGACACTGGTACCAATAACAGCTATTTTAGGTTAGCATATACTCTGAGATGCCTTGGACATGGCAGGGAAGGTGGTAATTTATTGTGTGGCTTTCTGAACATGCCTCCACCTTACGCAAGGTTTGAAAAAATAAATAAAGAAATGTCCTATGCTGTAAGTTATACTGCCAAACAGGGGGAATAAACCAAAAAGAAATAGATCTTGGGGTAGATATACAGGACAGTGAATTTCCTACAAATATTACTGACCTGTGTGACATGGGACCTGCCTCAAAAGGGGTCACATACCTCTGTATGGAGTTGCATCTGTTATTGGTATTGGATCAGGTAAAGTTTTAGATGTAGAAATAATGTCTAAGTCCTGCCACCAGTGTGCAACACGGAAAATGTCCAACAATGAAGACAGTGAGAAACTGTAGCAAGAAAAGCATGCTGTAGCATGCCCTAAAAATTATAGTGGCTCAAGTGGGGGAATGGAGGCTGCTGCAGTTGCGAGGATGTTCTCCAGATCTGAGGACCAGTATGGTGTTAGATATACTAAATATCTTAGTGACAGGGACTCCTCTTCGTTCAAAGCTGTAACAGATAAAACTCTGTACAATACAATAACACAAAAGTTGGAACGTGTTGGCACATCCAAAAGAGGCTTGGTGGTAGGCTTCATCACTTGCTGAAAGAGAAGAAAGGTGAAGTACTTGAGGATGGAAAATCACTAGGAGGAAAAGGCAGGCTCACTCTGAAAGAACTAGATTCATTTCAGTTATTTTATGGGAGAGCTATCAGAAAAAACGCAAATTATTTAAAGGCAATGAGGCATGCTGTGTGGGCAATTTTTTTCCACAAACTATCCACTGACCAAACACCACAATATGCACAATTTGTGTCTGAAAGACGATTTGTGTTCAACAATAGAAATGAGACACATTCACATAAACACTCATTACCAGAACCTGTTACGAATGCAAAAGCCCATATTCAGGTTTCTTGCAAACCCTGATTTATTGAGGAAGTGTCTTCATGGAAAGACACAAAATGCAGATGAACGTCTCAATATTTGAATTAGATGCTCAAAAATGACATTCTGTGGACTTCAAGTACTCAGAATAGGTGTCTGTGATGCAATTTTATGTTACAATAATGGACATAATGGCAGAACTGAAGTGCTGAAGACAGTTGGTATAGATCCTGGTGTGTTTACAACAAAAGCATTCTACACCATCGACGAGAGCAGGGTCAAGAAAGCTGACAGATTAGTGTCTTAGTTGCAAATACAGGCCAGGCAGATTTGAAGAGGAGAGAAGAGAAAGCTGGAGGATGAGGAGTATCAGTATGGAAGATTTTAAAATGGAGGTAAGCTTATTAGATGTATAAGTATGGGAATAAAATATTTTGAACCTCATTTTCTCTGTTTTATACTTTTTGCATTATTAGAAACCTTTTCTCAAAAAGTATATGCACTAATGCTATGAAATTTTCAGGAACTGATTTGCAACGTGTTGCTGTCTCACTGGAACTAAAAAATATGAGATCCTGCAATAACATTCTGATTTTTAGATGATTATACACTATGTGATCAAAAGTATCCAGCAACCTGGCTGAAAATGACTTACAAGTCCATGGTGCCCTCCATCAGTAATGCTGGAATTCAATATGATGTTGGCCCACACTTTGCCTTGATGACAGCTTCCACTCTCACAGACATTCATTCAGTCAGGTGCTGAAAGGTTTCTTCAGGAATGGCAGACCATTCTTTATGGACTGCTGCACTGAGGAGAGGCATCAATGTTGGTTAGTGAGGCCTGGCATGAAGTCAGAGTGCCAAAACATCACAAAGGTGTTCTATAGGATTCAAGTCAGGACTCTGTGCAAAACAGTCCATTACAGGGATGTTATTGTTGTGAAACCACTCTGCTATAGGCCGTCCATTATGAAAAGGTGCTCGATTGTGTTGAAAGATGCAATCGCCCTCCCTGAATTGCTCTTCAGCAGAGGGAAGTAAGAAGGTGCTTAAAACATTGATGTAGTCCTCTGCTGTGAAAGTGCCACGCAAAACAACAAGGGGTGCAAGCTCTCCCCATGAAAACACGACCACAATGTAACACCGCTGCCTCTGAATTTTACTGTTGGCACTACACAAGCTGGCAAATGACATTCACTGGGCATTTGCCATACCCACAGCCTGACATCGGATTGCCACATTGTGTACCGTGATTCATAACTCCACACAACGTTTTTCCCACTGTTCAATCATCCAATGTTTATGCTCCTTACACCAAGCAAGGCGTTGTTTGGCATTTACCTGCATGATATGTGGCTTATGAGCATGTGCTCAACCATGACATCCAAGTTTTATCACCTCCCGTCTAACTGTCATACTACTTGCAGTAGATCCTGATGCAGTTTGGAATTCCTGTGTGATGGTCTGGATAGACGTCTGCCTATTACACATTATGACTCTCTTCAACCGTCAGCAGTCTCTGTCAGTCAACAGACGAGGTCGGCCTGTACGCTTTTGTGCTGTATGTGTCCCTTCACTTTTTCCACTTCAGCATCACATTGGAAACAGTGGATCTAGGGATGTTTAGGAGTGTGGAACTCTCACATACAGATGTACGACACAAGTTACATCCAATCACCTGAACATGTTCCAAGTCTGTGAGTTCAGCCGTTTGTCCCAAGCCGCTCTCTCACAATGTCTAATGCCTACTGAGGTCACTGATAAGAAGTACCTGGCAGTAGGTGGAAGCACAATGCACCTATTATAAAAAATGTATGTTTCTGGGGGTGTCTGGATACTTTTGATCACATAAGGTATATAGAAAAAAAGCTAATTTTGGATGTGCAAAATTAAAAACTGTGTTAATGATACAATTTGTACCATAAATTAATAACTGTAGTTCAGTGGTCTTATAACTTTCTCAGAATACTACGATAAAATTTTCAGATTAATTGCATTACTGGAATCTGAGTAACAGGTTTTTATTAAAAAGACAATAAAAAATTAAAATTTTTAATTTCTGGCAAAATATTAATCCTGAATATTTTATATTTTTCTCTTAAAACACAGTTCTTTTGCTTTACACATACAAAATTTTAGATTTGTACATTAATAAGTATGACTGTAATGATGTTTCAAATACATGTTTACTTTTTCCGTTACATCCCCCCTTAACAGTAGCTGAGAAACACAAACTATCGCACACTTTTTGAGCTGTTTAAGAGCTGTCAATTTGTGCAGCGTGAATGAACACTGAAACAGTGGGGAGCTAGACAGGACAGTGGTAAGATGCTGGATCAAATAAATTGGTACAGTTTCAATTACATTATTTAACAATAAGATCAAACATCAAAAACAACAAGAAGTTTTATCTCTCTTAATGTTCCAGGCAGCCAGTTTAGAAAATCAGTATATACCCATGCAGCTTTACTGTATGATTAAATGATGATGGCATCCTCTTGGGTAAAATATTCCAGAGGTAAAATAGTCCCCCATTCGGATCTCCGGGTGGGGACTACTCAAGAGGTTGTCGTTATCAGGAAAAAGAAAACTGGCGTTCTACGGATCGGAGTGTGGAATGTCAGATCCCTTAATCGGGCAGGTAGGTTAGAAAATTTAAAAAGGGAAATGGATAGGTTAAAGTTAGATATAGTGGGAATTAGTGAAGTTCAGTGGCAGGAGGAACAAGACTTTTGGTCAGGTGATTACCGGGTTATAAATACAAAATCAAATAGGGGTAATGCAGGAGTAGGTTTAATAATGAATAAAAAAATAGGAGTGCGGGTTAGCTACTACAAACAGCATAGTGAATGCATTATTGTGGCCAAGGTAGACACAAAGCCCATGCCTACTACAGTAGTACAAGTTTATATGCCATCTAGCTCTGCAGATGATGAAGAAATATGTGAAATGTATGACGAGATAAAAGAAATTATTCAGGTAGTGAAGGGAGACGAAAATTTAATAGTCACGGGTGACTGGAATTCGTCATTAGGAAAAGGGAGAGAAGGAAACATAGTAGGTGAATATGGATTGGGGGGAAGAAATGAAAGAGGAAGCTGCCTTGTAGAATTTTGCACAGGGCATAACTTAATCATAGCTAACACTTGGTTTAAGAATCATAAAAGAAGGTTGTATACCTGGAAGAATCCTGGAGATACTAAAAGGTATCAGATAGATTATATAATGGTAAGACAGAGATTTAGGAACCAGATTTTAAATTGTAAGACATTTCCAGGGGCAGATGTGGATTCTGACCACAATCTATTGGTTATGAACTGCAGATTGAAACTGAAGAAACTGCAAAAAGGTGGGAATTTAAGGAGATGGGACCTGGATAAACTGAAAGAACCAGAGGTTGTAGAGAGTTTCAGGGAGAGCATAAGGGAACAATTGACAGGAATGGGGGAAATAAATACAGTAGAAGAAGAATGGGTAGCTCTGAGGGATGAAGTAGTGAAGACAGCAGAGGATCAAGTAGGTAAAAAGACGAGGGCTAATAGAAATCCTTGGATAACAGAAGAAATATTGAATTTAATTGATGAAAGGAGAAAATATAAAAATGCAGTAAATGAAGCAGGCAAAAAGGAATACAAACATCTCAAAAATGAGATCGACAGGAAGTGCAAAATGGCTAAGCAGGGATGGCTAGAGGACAAATGTAAGGATGTAGAGGCTTGTCTCACTAGGGGTAAGATAGATACTGCCTACAGGAAAATTAACGAGACCTTTGGAGAGAAGAGAACCACTTGTATGAATATCAAGAGCTCAGATGGCAACCCAATTCTAAGCAAAGAAGGGAAGGCAGAAAGGTGGAAGGAGTATATAGAGGGCCTATACAAGGGCGATGTACTTGAGGACAATATTATGGAAATGGAAGAGGATGTAGATGAAGATGAAATGGGAGATATGATATTGCATGAAGAGTTTGACAGAGCACTGAAAGACCTGAGTCGAAACAAGGCCCCCGGAGTAGACAACATTCCATTAGAACTACTGACAACGTTGGGAGAGCCAGTCCTGACAAACCTCTACCATCTGGTGAGCAAGATGTATGAGACAGGCAAAATACCCTCCGACTTCAAGAAGAATATAATAATTCCAATACCAAAGAAAACAGGTGTTGACAGATGTGAAAAGTACTGAACTATCAGTTTAATAAGTCACAGCTGCAAAATACTAACGCGAATTCTTTACAGACAAATGGAAAAACTGGTAGAAGCGGACCTCGGGGAAGATCAGTTTGGATTCCGTAGAAATGTTGGAACACGTGAGGCAATACTAACCTTACGACTTATTTTAGAAGAAAGATTAAGAAAAGGCAAACCTACGTTTCTAGCATTTGTAGACTTAGAGAAAGCTTTTGACAACGTTAACTGGAATACTCTCTTTCAAATTCTGAAGGTGGCAGGGGTAAAATACAAGGAGCAAAAGGCTATTTACAATTTGTACAGAAACCAGATGGCAGTTATAAGAGTCGAGGGGCATGAAAGGGAAGCAGTGGTTGGGAAAGGAGTGAGACAGGGTTGTAGCCTCTCCCCGATGTTATTCAGTCTGTATATTGAGCAAGCAGTAAAGGAAACAAAAGAAAAATTCGGAGTAGGTATTAAAATTCATGGAGAAGTAGTATAAACTTTGAGGTTCACCGATAACATTGTAATTCTGTCAGAGACAGCAAAGGACTTGGAAGAGCAGTTGAATGGAATGGACAGTGTCTTGAAAGGAGGATATAAGATGAACATCAACAAAAGCAAAACGAGGATAATGGAATGTAGTCAAATTAAATCGGGTGATGCTGAGGGGATTAGATTAGGAAATGGGACACTTAAGGGAGTAAAGGAGTTTTGCTATTTAGGGAGTAAAATAACTGATGATGGTCGAAGTAGAGAGGATATAAAATGTAGACTGGCAATGGCAAGGAAAGCGTTTCTGAAGAAGAGAAATTTGTTAACATCGAGTATAGATTTAAGTGTCAGGAAGTCGTTTCTGAAAGTATTTGTATGGAGTGTAGCCATGTATGGAAGTGAAACATGGACGATAAATAGTTTGGACAAGAAGAGAATAGAAGCTTTCGAAATGTGGTGCTACAGAAGAATGCTGAAGATAAGGTGGGTAGATCACGTAACTAATGAGGAGGTATTGAATAGGATTGGGGAGAAGAGAAGTTTGTGGCACAACTTGACTAGAAGAAGGGATCAGTTGGTAGGACATGTTTTGAGGCATCAAGGGATCACAAATTTAGCATTGGAGGGCAGCGTGGAGGGTAAAAATCGTAGAGGGAGACCAAGAGATCAATACACTAAGCAGATTCAGAAGGATGTAGGTTGCAGTAGGTACTGGGAGATGAAGAAGCTTGCACAGGATAGAGTAGCATGGAGAGCTGCATCAAACCAGTCTCAGGACTGAAGACCACAACAACAACAACCCTTTCCTGCCCTGGTAAAGACTCAGAATAATGAAACAAAAATAATGAAATATGAAAAACAGTTGCCACCATAAAAGGCAACAGAATAAATTAACAGTAATTAGTTAAATGCTTTCACAGTGACCAATGTGTTTAAATACAATTTTAGAACAGCTGCAATTAGTAGCTCATTTTAGTCAGGAGCCAAGATGAGTAAAATTTAAAAAAATAGCATTTGGCATCTAACACTGTCAGCAGTCAGATTAAATTACTAAAAAAGGGAATCTCAGAATGTAACTATATGCCTCAGGTGGCCAACTACATTTCAGATGAGTTACCAAATCTTAGAAAGCAGCTCCTGAAAAGAAATCTTCAGGAAACAAGGACGTCCACAGGGCTATCTTTTTAGATTTTAAATTTCACACTATGTCAAAGTCTATAAACAGGAAAAGACAGCCAGAAACATTAACATACACCAGATTTATTTTATAAGTTTACTAGCATAGAGCCTGCTGCTTCCCTCATGTTTGTGTAGTAATTACATCAAAAATAATTATAACATATATTATTGTTGTTGTTGTTTTTGTTGTTGTTGTGGTCTTCAGTCCTGAGACTGGTTTAATGCAGCTCTCCATGCTACTCTATCCTGTGCAAGCTTCATCTCCCAGTACCTACTGCAGCCTACATCCTTCTGAATCTGCTTAGTGTATTCATCTCTTGGTCTCCCTCTACAATTTTTACCCTCCATGCTGCCCTCCAATACTAAATTGGTGATCCCTTGATGCCTCAGAACATGTCCTACCAACTGATCCCTTCTTCTAGTCAAGTTGTGCCACAAACTCCTCTTCTCCCCAATTCTATTTAATACCTCCCCATTGGTTATGTGATCTACCCATCTAATCTTCAGCATTCTTCTGTAACACCACATTTCGAAAGCTTCTATTCTCTTCTTGTCTTAACTATTTATTGTCCACGTTTCACTTCCATACATGGCTACACTCCATACAAATACTTTCAGAAACGACTTCCTGACACTTAAATCAATACTCAATGTTAACAAATTTCTCTTCTTCAGAAACACTTTACTTGCCATTGCCAGTCTACATTTTATATCCTCTCTACTTCGACCATCATCAGTTATTTTGCTCCCCAAATAGCAAGACTCATTTACTACTTTAAGTGTCTCATTTCCTAATCTAATCCCCTCAGCATCACCCGATTTAATTTGACTACATTCCATTATCCTCGTTTTGCTTTTGTTGATGTTCATCTTATATCCTCCTTTCGAGACACTGTCCATTGCTTTCAACTGCTCTTCCAGGTCCTTTGCTGTCTCTGACAGAATTACAATGTCATCGGCGAACCTCAAAGTTTTTATTTCTTCTCCATGGATTTTAATACCTACTCCAAATTTTTCTTTTGTTTCCTTAACTGCTTGCTCAATATACAGATTGAATAACATCGGGGATAGGCTACAACCCCATCTCACTCCCTTCCCAACCACTGCTTCCCTTTCGTGTCCCTCGACTCTTATAACTGCCATCTGGTTTCTGTACAAATTGTAAATAGCCTTTTGCTCCCTATATTTTACCCCTGCCGCCTTCAGAATTTGAAAGAGAGTATTCCAGTCAGCATTGTCAAAAGCTTTCTCTAAGTCTACAAATGCTAGGAATGTAGGTCTGCCTTTTCTTAATCTAGCTTCTAAGATAAGTCGTACGGTCAGTATTGCCTCACGTGTTCCAACCTTTCTAGGGAATCCAAAGTGATCTTCCTTGTGGTCAGCTTCTACCAGTTTTTCATTTGTCTGTAAAGAATTCGCGTTAGTATTTTGCAGCTGTGACTTATTAAACTGATAGTTCGGTAATTTTCACATCTGTCAACACCTGCTTCTTTGGGAGTGGAATTATTATATTCTTCTTGAAGTCTGACGGAATTTCGCCTGTCTCATATATCTTGCTCACCAGATGATAGGGTTTTGTCAGGACTGGCTCTCCCAAGGTTGTCAGTAGTTCTAATGGAATGTTGTCTACTCCCATGGCCTTGTTTCGACTTAGGTCTTTCAGTGCTCTGTCAGACTCTTCCCACAGTATCATATGTCCCATTTCATCTTCATCTACATCCTCTTCAATTTCCATAATATTGTCCTCAAGAACATCGCCCCTATATAGACCCTCTATATACTCCTTCCATCTTTCTGCTTTCCCTTCTTTGCTTAGAACTGGGTTTCCATCTGAGCTCTTGATATTCATGCAAGTGGTTCTCTTTTCTCCAAAGGTCTCTTTAATTTTCCTGTAGGCAGTATCAATCCTACCCCTCATGAGATAAGCCTCTACATCCTTACATTTGTCCTCTAGCCATCCCTGCTTAGCCATTTTGCACTTCCTGTTGATCACATTTTTGAGACGTTTGTATTCCTTTTTGCCTGCTTCACTTATTGGATTTTTGTATGTTCTCCTTTCATCAATTAAATTCAGTATCTCTTCTGTTACCCAAGGATTTCTACTAGCCCTCGTCTTTTTACCTACTTGATCCTCTGCTGCCTTCACTACTTCATCCCTCAAAGTTACCCATTCTTCTTCTACTGTATTTCTTTCCCCCACTCCTGTCAATTGTTCCCTTATGCTCTCCCTGAAACTCTCTACAACCTCTGGTTCTTTCAGTTTATCCAGGTCCCATCTCCTTAAATTCCCACCTTTTTGCAATTTCTTCAGTTTCAATCTGCAGTTCATAACCAATAGATTGTGGTCAGAATCCACATCTGCCCCTGGAAATGTCTTACAATTTAAAATCTGGTTCCTAAATCTCTGTCTTACCATTATATAATCTATCTGATACCTTTTAGTATCTCCAGGTTCTTCCATGTATACAACCTTATTTCATGATTCTTGAACCAAGTGTTAGCTATGATTAAGTTGTGCTCTGCGCAAAATTCTACCAGATGGCTTCTCTTTCATTTCTTAGCCCCAATCCATATTCACCTATAGTCTGTCGGTAAACTGAAGAGCGAGCGAGCGAGTCCCCACTCTGCCTATCCGGCTACGTCACAGGGCGCTTCTACAGGCTGTTTCACAACGTAATACCGCCCCTGCCGCGGCGCGCGCTTTAAATCTGTGGCGGTGCCGTGTACAGATACATCTCGGCTGCGTTCAGTTTCAGACAAATGTATTAAGGCCATAAGGAATACAAAAAACGATACCTTCTTCCGAAACACAACATTATAGAGTAAATAATATTAAGATAAGAATGGAAGTCACGATTATACGACAAACATAGAACCGAATGCCTGTTCATGTGAATGTATTGCATGTTCCTCTATTGCTATTCGTAAAACAAACCCCATATAATGCAATCAATCTGTAGAATTTGAGGCTTGTTCTTACTTTGTGTTTCTACTAAAACGTAGAAGTTTTCTTTGAAGGACTGCATTGAAACTTAGCAATTTTTGCAACATGGAGTGTGTTTAAGAAGTAAGCAGAAATTTATAATTTAACGTGTTGTATTAGTACAATTTGCACTACTTTTTTGTCACTGTCTTCGTAAACATGTCTCTAAAGTATGTGTACAATGTTATGCATATTGGGTATTTACTCTGTTGTCAGCTGTCAAAAAGGTTACATGTGTTTTGGTAGCATCAACGATTATTTGTTTTGTATGAAAATAGATTAGAATATCTGTATTAAATTTTGTTATAGGAATGGAATGAAGTGTATGAGATTTTTAGAAATGTTAAATGTTGCTTTTGGTGAGCCTGTTATAAGTGAACCAAGGGCATACAAGTGATATAAACATTTCAAAGCAGGCCTTAAAAAACAGCGGTTTCACAAGCATGGATGAGATTAAAAAAGCACAGTTAAGAGACCTATTAACTACCCCGAAGAAACAGTTCCTAAAGAATTTCGGGAATTGGAAAAAGCACTGGCACAAGTATATTGTATGTAATGGGGAATATTTTAAAGAGGGTAACATTGCTGTAGACTAACAAATAAAGTTCTTACCAAAAAATACGTGAACGCATCTCGTATGTCAAGCTTTTTGCTTAGGAGTCCAGAATCGATGTACATGTTTCGAAGAAAATTTCAGCAGTGTTTACAATAGCTATTGCACACAAATTTCAAGCAATATGTCTCAGTATCAGGCGAATAGTGACCGAGATAGAGATTTAATGTTCCATGAGCATCAAAGGTTTTACGTGATTTTGAAACTGTCTATAAAGATCAGTTTCCTCCCAAGATTATTAGTTTTCCATCATGGCGATTCCACTAAACCATGCGGCTTATTTTCGCGTTCCTTCCTTATGCGTCCTATTGGACAAGGCTAACGTTTGCATAAATTGCAGCCCTTTGATTGGGACTGGTAATATTAGCCAACAGTTCTTCTTTGGTCGCCTCTTTAATACACGATGTAATAACATTAGAGACGATCGAACGCTCGTTACTCCGCAAATACCTCCTCTTCCTCATATTCTGCACATTTTCTTGCAATGCTAGACGATTATCCATCACTTCCGGAAATCGAAGTATATCAGCAATTATACAAAGTTAACTGACTGACACTGGCAACTAAGATCATACGAACAGAAACGAGGTATATCACTGCACGCCGATCTACACCTCTAGACAGATACCGGGCAACAGATTTTGGGTGCCCCTGTAGGCCTGTGGCAGCATTCTTCCGGGAAAGGCCACTTACCCCACCAAAAGCGCTGCTCGCTCTTGAGTTTACAGACAGACTATACTACGTTTCCTTCTCTTCCTTTTCCTACTGTCGTATCCCAGTCACCCATGACTATTAAATTTTCGTCTCCCTTCACTACCTCGATAATTTCTTTTATCTCATCATACATTTCATCAATTTCTTCATCATCTGCAGAGCTAGTTGGCATATAAACTTGTACTACTGTAGTAGCCGTGGGCTTCGTGTCTATCTTGGCCACAATAATGCGTTCACTATGCTGTTTGTAGTAGCTTAATCGCACTCCTATTTTTGTATTCATTATTGAACCTACTCCTGTATTACCCCTATTTGATTTTGTGTTTATAACCCTGTATTCACCTGACCAAAAGTCTTGTTCCTCCTGCCACAGAACTTCACTAATTCCCACTCTATCTAACTTTAACCTATCCATTTCCATTTTTAAATTTTCTAACCTTCCTGTCGGATTAAGGGATCTGACATTCCACACTCTGATCCGTAGAACGCCAGTTTTCTGTCTCCTGATAACGACATCCTCTTGAGTAGTCCCCGCCCGGAGATCCGAATGGGGGACTGTTTTACCTCTGGAATATTTTACCCAAGACGATGCCATCATCATTTAATCATACAGTAAAGCTGCATGCCCTCGGGAAAAATGACAGCTGTAGTTACCCCTTGCTTTCAGTCGTTCACAGTACCACAACAGAAAGGCCGTTTTGGTTAGTGTTACAGGGCCAGGTCAGTCAATCATCCAGACTGTTGCTCCTGCAACTACTGAAAAGACTGCTGCCCCTCTTCAGGAACCACACAGACCCCTCCATTGTGGTTGCACCTACGGCATGGCTATCTGTATCATTGAGGTACGCAATCCTCCCCACCAACGGCAAGGTCCATGGTTCATGTGGGCGGAAAAACAGATATTAGGCCTTCTGAAAAATTAATGTATTAATGAGCTGTTTCTTTTTCTATGCATTCTGACAAAGTCAATTTGTTGTGATGAATGTTAAATAGCTTTCTCTGATTTAAACTGATCTTCCCCGAGGTTGGCTTCTACTAGTTTTTCCTTTCGTCTGTAAATAATTTGAGTTAGTATTTTGCAACTGTGACTTATTATACTGATAGTTCGGTAATTTTCACATCTGTCAACACCTGCTTTCTTTGGGATTGGAATTATTATATTCTTCTTAAAGTCTGAGGGTATTTTGCCTGTTTCATACATCTTGCTCACCAGATGGTAGAGTTTTGTCAGGACTGGCTCACCCAAGGCCGTCAGTAGTTCCAATGGAATGCTGTCTACTCCGGGGGCCTTGATTCGACTCAGGTCTTTCAGTGCTCTGTCAAACTCTTCACGCAGTATCGTATCTCCCATTTCATCTTCATCTACATCCTCTTCCATTTCCATAATATTGTCCTCAAGTACATCGCCCTTGTATAGACCCTCTATATACTCCTTCCACCTTTCTGCTTTCCCTTCTTTGCTTAGAACTGGGTTTCCATCTGAGCTCTTGATATTCATACAAGTCGTTCACTTATCTCCAAAGGTCTCTTTAATTTTCCTGTAGGCAGTATCTATCTTACCTCTAGTGAGATAAGCCTCTACATCCTTACATTTGTCCTCTAGCCATCCCTGCTTAGCCATTTTGCACTTCCTGTCAATCTCATTTTTGAGACATTTGTATTCCTTTTTGCCTGCTTCATTTACTGCATTTTTATATTTTCTCCATTCATCAATTAAATTCAATATTTCTTCTGTTACCCAAGGATTTCTACTAGCCCTCGTCTTTTTACCTACTTGATCCTCTGCTGTCTTCACTACTTCATCCCTCAAAGCTACCCATTCTTCTTCTACTGTATTTCTTTCCCCCATTCCTGCCAATTGTTCCCTTATGCTCTCCCTGAAACTATGTACAACCTCTGGTTCTTTCAGTTTATCCAGGTCCCATCTCCTTAAATTCCCACCTTTTTGCAGTTTCTTCAGTTTTAATCTACAGGTCATAACCAATAGATTGTGGTCAGAGTCCCCATCTGCCCCTGGAAATGTCTTACAATTTAAAACCTGGTTCCTAAATCTCTGTCTTACCATTATATAATCTATCTGATACCTTTTAGTATCTCCAGGGTTCTTCCATGTATACAACCTTCTTTCATGATTCTTAAACCAAGTGTTAGCTATGATTATGTTGTGCTCTGTGCAAAATTCTACCAGGCAGCTTCCTCTTTCATTTCTTAGCCCCAATCCATATTCACCTACTATGTTTCCTTCTCTCCCTTTTCGTACAATCGAATTCCAGTCACCCATGACTATTAAATTTTCATCCCCCTTCACTATCTGAATAATTTCTTTTATTTCATCATAAGTTTCTTCAATTTCTTCGTCATCTGCAGAGCTAGTTGGCATATAAACTTGTACTACTGTAGTAGGTGTGGGCTTCGTATCTATCTTGGCCACAATAATGCGTTCACTATGCTGTTTGTAGTAGCTTACCCGCATGCCTATTTTCCTATTCATTATTAAACCTACTCCTGCATTACCCCTATTTGATTTTGTGTTTATAACCCTGTAGTCACCTGACCAGAAGTCTTGTTCCTCCTGCCACCAAACTTCACTAATTCCCACTATATCTAACTTTAACCTATCCATTTCCCTTTTTAAATTTTCTAACCTACCTGCCCGATTAAGGGATCTGACATTCCATGCTCCGATCCGTAGAACGCCAGTTTTCTTTCTCATGATAACGACATCCTCTTGAGTAGTCCCCGCCCAGAGATCCGAATGGGGGACTATTTTACCTCCGGAATATTTTACCCAAGAGGACGCCATCATCATTTAATCATACAGTAAAGCTGCATGCCCTCGGGAAAAATTACGGCTGTAGTTTCCCCTTGCTTTCAGCCGTTCACAGTACCAGCACAGCAAGGACGTTTTGGTTATTGTTACAAGGCCAGATCAGTCAATCATCCAGACTGTTGCCCTTGCAACTACTGAAAAGGCTGATGCCCCTCTTCAGGAACCACACGTTTGTCTGGCCTCTCAACAGATACCCCTCCATTGTGGTTGCACCTACGGTACGGCTATCTGTATCGCTGAGGCACGCAAGCCTCCCCACCAACGGCAAGGTCCATGGTTCATGGGGTTCTGATGATATGCACACTTTATTTAGTCCAGAAGTTGGCAGTAGTATGCAGTGTTTACAGTACAATGTTCATAGATAACCTGATAATAAGAATTCCTTTACAGTCAAAAAATTGGCCCGGTATGAGTAGGACTTGCGCACTGTGGGTACTGTATAAACTTAATAATGTATAGGGATAATTCATCCATTCTGGGAATTGAGAATCTTGATCATTTTTGCCTGTTATCAACATTAATGCTGACAAGATATCAGTGCCATGAATTCCAATATTTTTGAGAATGTTTTAATTTCAATAATACAAAAGTGACAAAGTTACGCAGCAGGCAAGTGACAACTATTGTAATAATCTGTATCTCTGCATTCAGGCTGACTGGATCACAATGGTAAAAGTCAAAAATCAGACAAGGAAAGACTGTATTGTTCATATGATGTATTTTAGAATTTATCCATCATCAAATATCCAGGAGCGATTACAGCATACAGATATGGCATTTCAAGTTGTATGTGAAACAAAAATTTGCAACCTAGTTTGCACACGGATATAGTGTTTCATATACAACTTGAAACGCCATATCTACATGCAGTAATTGCAGACCAGTCTTCGAATATTTGTTTCATGTACAACTCAAAACAATCCACGAGCAGTAAGTGCTATTGGATATCTGATGATGGATGAATTCTGAAATGCATCACATGAGCAATAAAGTCACTCCTTGCCTGTTGCTTGTCTTTTAGCATGACAATCCAGTCAGCCTGACTGCAGAACTACTGATTGTTTTAATTTCAAGTTTGCCATAGATAACAAATGACAAAAGAATTTTTTTGTGATATAATTACAAATTAACAGTTTTCAGATTTTCTCTTTTACTTGTACAGTGAAACCTTTCTTTCTGCCAAATTTCATGACTCTAGGCCAACAGGAACTACCGTGTAAGTTTCGATGAGTGAGTTTGCGAATATTAAAACATGTGACATAAATGGCAGTACCTTTTGATTGCATTTACTTCAAAGCTTCAATTTCTTACATCACCAAGGAACCGTAGACCTCAATATGTGGCATAAATTTCAACTTGGTATGTCTACCTACTCCTGAGAAAAAGGGTTTTTAACAGTCATACTGACAGAAAGTCAACAAAGCAACCCTATAAGGGTTCTGTTTTTACTGACTGAGCAACAGAACCCTAAAAAGACTGTGCAAGAACCTTCCCCATGGTTTTCAGCTTTGACAGCTGCAGATTTGTCTTTCTTGGGCCATTCCATGCTGCTTTTTCAATTCTGTGGTGTAATGGTGCATCCACATTTAATCACTGGTCACAGTCTGTTGCAAAAAATGTTCCTCTTCAGTTTGACAGCATGTCCTTAGCCATTTGTACACTTTGAGACAATTAAATTTGTGCTCTGCAGTGAGAAAATGATGCACCCACCTTGTGGACACATTCCAAAATCCAGGATTGTCAGTAATAATCGTCTGAGCATTATCTTAGCTTATGCCACCCTCAGTAGCAATTTCAGCAACTGTTGTCTACATCTACATCATACTCTGCAAGCCACCAAATGGTGTGTGGTGGAGGGTACTTTCAGTACCACTATCTGATCCCTCGAACCCTCTTCCACTCACGAATAGCGCGGGGGAAGAATGATTGTCGATAAGCCTCTGTATTGGCTCTAATTTCTTGAATTTTCTCCTCATGGTCAATACGCGAGATGTATGTGGGGGGAAGTAATATGTTGTCTGGCTCCTCCGGAAAAGTGCTGTCCTGAGATTTCAATAGTAAACTTCTCTGTGATACACAATGTCTCTCTTGTAACGTCTGCCAGTGGAGTTTGTTTAGCATATCCGTAATGCTCTCACGCCAGATAAATGATCCCGTGATGAAATGCGCCACTCTTAATTGTATCTTCTCTATCTCCTCCATCAGTCCTACCTGATAGCGAACCCAGATAAATGAACAATACTCAAGAATCAGGCAAACAACCGCCTTATAAGCCACCTCTTTTGTGGATGAGTTAAATTTCCTTAAGATTCTTCTGATGAATCTGAATCTCGTGTCTCCTTTTACCACTATCTGTTTTATATGGCCATTCTACTTAATGTCACTCTGGATAGTTATGCCTAGATATTTTACAGCAGACACTGTCTCCAGCTGATTGTCATCAATAGCGTAGCTGTACAGTAGTGGATTTCTTTCCCTATGTATGTGCAAAATCTTACATTTATTTACATTCAGGGTCAACTGCCAGAGTCTGCACCATTCATCAATTTTCTGCAGGTCATTCTGCAAATTCTTATTATCTTCTAGCATTGCTGCTTTGGTATAAACAGCGGCATCATGTGCGAACAGCCTTAAAGAGCATTAGATACTTTCTACTAGATCATTTATATATACTGTAAACAGTAACAGTCCTATCACACTTCCCTGTGGTACAACAGATACTACCTTTACATCTGTTGATTTAGTTCCATTAAGAATGATGTGTTGAGTTCTATCTGCAAGAAAGTCTTGAATAGAATTGCAGGCCTGCTCTGATACTCCATAATCTCATATTTTTTCATTAAACGGCAATGCAGGATGGTGTCAAATGCCTTACTGAAGTCAAGGAACACGGCATCAGCCTGAGCGGCATTGTCCACTGCACTGCATTGTTTTTACTCAGGTCAGTTGACAATGTCTTACTTTCAAATTCATTGAACACTTCTCTCTTTGCTCTCCTTGCACTCAGTTGTGCCTCATTCAGCTTTTGTTTGTCAGCTAGGTTTTTACTTCTCTCAAACCTGAGATGAAGTGCTCTTTGTTTATGTAGCGCTTTTCTAACATGGCTATTAACAGGAACAGAACGAGTTGAGTTTCACAGGATCTCTGTTTGCAGAATCCATGTTGATTTTTATAGAGGAGCTGTTCATTTTCCAAAAAGTCATAATTCTTGAGCATATTGTATGGTACAACTTTTCTGGTGCAAAAACAGAGGTTATGTGGAAAAAAAGTGAGAACAATTGGAGGTATTACAAAGAGAAATTCATGCCCTCCAAAATTCAAAGAACTAAAAATATTAACAGTGCCTTCTCTCAGTATTAAAGTGTGTCTCTTCTCAACAAAAAACTTACCAGAGACTTAAACTTGCAGAAGTTGTATCCACAAATGTGGAACAAGGAACAGTAATAATATGTGTTTAGATTGCAGTAGATGAAGTAAATGCTAAAAAAGCTCTAAATATACTATTATAAAGCTGAATAGTAAGCTATTCCTGACAGTGAGAGACCATTCAAACTATTATTTTGAGAGGTATCAACAGAACCTTTTAATAAACAGCTGTGTTTCAAGATAGAAGAATGCTGTAATAGTATGTATCTTTCATATGTAATTTTAATGTAAAATTTTATTGTTGTATACCTGCAGAAGTACAATTACCTAAATCCAATCAGTGGTTGATGAATGATCGAAATGAAATAAATGAGGTTGGCAGAACATCGAGGCCCTAGGTTACAAAATTTTAATTTTTGTTCTGCAGCTTCAGCACTATTACAACTCATCTATCTAAGAAATATATGTTAGTATTCAAAATTAAAGCAACAAACAGAAATTTTGCAAGGCTGCATTTATTTTGCCACAAAACAGTACAAAAAGATTATGGTAAAACAGAAACAATATAAAGAACACAGAAAGTAATCAACTGCAACATGTACAATGGAAGACAAAAACGTTCTTCATTTTTTCCAACTTAACAGATTTGAACACACATTCTGACAACTGGTTAATGTGCTCAATATATGGGGTGTGACCATCTCCGGCACCAATAGATGCCTGATGACAATGGGATGTCCTATGAATGATGTCATCAAACTCATGTTGTGGGAATAATGGCCTTTTTTCCTCCACAGCTGCTTACAAGTCTTGGATAGTGGTTCATGGATGCTGACATGGTGCAACCTGTCTCCCTATGCATCCCAGACATGCTCTATAGGATGCAAATCAGGAGAGCAAGCAGGCCATGCCATGTGTGCAATATCTTCTGTTTCCAAAAAGTATCAACCATCTGTGCTCTATGAGGTCGAGGACTATCATCCATCATTACAAAGTCTGGCCCACAGCACCTCACCACAACCATGCATGAGATCCCAAGATCTCTTCATTGTATCTGAGAGCAGTTAAATCTTGCTGATTCATCAATACTATTTCATGAAGAAATGTTCAGGTGGTCAACATAATCCCTGCTCACACCATTAGGGATCCCCCCAATATCAGTCTCTTTCCACAATGTTTGGGTCTCTAAATCATATTCCATGTGCCCTTCAGATGTGACTCCATTGAGAATCACACTCCAGATCAAATCGTGAGTCATCTGTGAAAAGAACAATGGCCTACTGTTCAACCGCCCGGGTGGCATGTTGACGGCTCCACTCTAGATGTTCCCTTCTGTGAAGACATGCCAGAAGCAAACAGACAGCAGGTCTCCAACAATAAAGGCCACTCTGCTGAAGCCTTCTGTACAGAATTAGCCTTAACATCTCCAGGGGCTGCCGCAAGGTCAGATATCAGTTGCAGTGCAGTAGTAATGAGGTACCGCCGTGCCCTTTGCACCCAAATAGCGGTCCACTCTTTCTGACGTCACACGTGGTGGGCCCTATCCTGATCTCCAGGAGACAGTTTCAATCTCTATAAACTGTTGCCTCATCTAAGAAACAACAGAACGATTCACATTAAGCCATCAGGCCACTTCAGTTTGTGACTCTCCTGCTTCCATTCTTCGTATGGCCCTACACAGCAGAGAGTCTGGAGGCATCTTCTCTGTGCCATACTGCACCATCTGTGAGTGTGTAAAAAGTACTGTGGATGTGGGACAACCATGCAAACACTACCCCACTTTTTTTTTAAGTGCCCTGATGTCATTGCTGATGCAGTTGTCCATTGATCAGAACGCCATCTTCCGTGCAGAAAACGATTACAGTGACATCTGTTGACAGTCTGTATGATTATATTGTGAATTAGACACAGGACAATGAAACAGCAGTTTGTTGCTTTAATTCTGAACACCACTGTTCATTTGAAAGAGAGAAATATTTGTTATGACAGTGCTGCTCAAATAAAGCTGTTTTTATGTCAATATTTGTGCAATATATTAATGATTAATTCCACTGAAATTTAAGAGTATTTGAATAGTGAATTTGTATTTTAAATGGCACAGTCACAAACAATGGATAGTTATCAGCTGGGGAACTTAATAACAGTTACTAAATACTTCCTTTCATAAATGAATGTGCAAGTTTTTACTAGCCTCACAACAGAATCTGTGAGCAAAAACTTTGATATTATTGTTTTTAAAATTTGCATAATATGTACAATATGCATGTACTCAGAAAACTTATTAAGTTTGTGGATTGACTGTTTCAAATGTTTCAACATGTAAACTACTTTTACTATTACATTTTAATATTAATACTCTTTACTGCAGGTAATCAGCAGTTAATACAGTTGGTACCAGTCCCAGACTCTGTTTATGATATTCCTGGAAGAGAAAGTAATGCAACATATGAAATTGTCTTTCAAGCTGAAGACATTCCAGCATTAGGCTACAGGTCATATTATGTGTCCAGTACTAGTCAATCACGGCAACAATTAAGTATTCTAGCAGAAAACAGTACTTCAATTGGAAATGATGTAAGCTGAAAAAAATTGAATGAATACAGATAAGAATATCAATTGAAGGTAACTCTAATGCCACCTCTGTCAACAGCACTTGCAGGTACATTTGAACGATACTCAAGGGACTGTAAAGTCCATAGTAATCAATGGAACAGAGATTGCACTCAACCAAAGCTTCTACTTTTATAAAGGATGGATAGGAAACAATGCAGAATCATACAACAGGTCATCTGGTGCTTATTTATTCCGACCAAATGGATCTGATGCTCTAACAGTGTCCGAAACTGCAACGGTAAAAATATACAAAGGTTAGTAATAATGAGTAACTTGCAGAATGTAAATGCACAATTTAAGAATTTTGTGTGGAGTTTAATTTACAAATATCTAAAAATTTCATAAATACATAGTTAAATACAAAATGAACACACATGCAGTAGTCACATTACTTTACTCATGGCTTAGAATCAAGCATGTAAAGCATTATTTTAGAAAGTTGTTAACATCATAGTCATCCAAAACTTTTTTATGCACGCACAATGTAAAAGTAAGTTTTCATTTTCATTTCATCCAACATGTTCCAACACTTTCATTAAAAACATATAGTTTTGAGATTATGAATGGTAGACTTCTTCCTTATACACTCCATCATACTTAAATTAATTTGTTAATTAATATTAAGATATCATGTTATCAATTATTTATTTAATACTGATTTTCATCTTTGCAGGTGATCTTGTAGAAGAAATACATCAAACCTTCAATGACTGGGTTAGTCAAGTTATCAGGGTTCACAAGGATGAAAAGCACATCGAATTTGAGTGGCTGGTTGGGCCTATTCCTACAGAGTATGTATTTCTCTGGCGTTGAATACCAAAGAAATTTATTGTAATGTGAATTATATATAACAAATTCTTTTTTCTACTTACAGGGATGGAATAGGAAAAGAAATAATTTCACGTTTTAATACAGATCTGTTTAATGATGAAACATTTTACACGGATTCAAATGGCCGGGAAATGCTACAAAGGCGAGTCAATTATCGACCTACATGGAATTATTCTGTAGAGGAGCCTGTCTCAGGGAATTACTATCCCATCACATCCAAGATAGTAATAAGAGATGATAGTAAAGGCTTAGAAATGGCTATTCTGAATGACAGAGCACAAGGCGGTTCCAGCCTCCAAAATGGTGAAATTGAAATAATGGTAAGCTGTAAGAAAAGAAATTTTTAAACTAAAAGAAATTAATTTTGTCAGTCATAACCTGAAAGCACTAATTTTTATTTCCTTATCTAATTTTAAAAAATTAAGGGCAAAACGAATACCTTTTGACCTTCAGTTCATCACTGTACACTGCTGCCTCCACTTGCATTTACATTTACTGATGGAACTTGAGGTGTAGATTATTTATTACTATCCTACTTGTAAATATTACATCTGTTATTAGTAGGGGAAGGTGCCATTAAAATGAGATACCATGAGGGAAAAATTCTACTGTTTTTACAATTTTTTAATTATAAGTTTCATGTTTTTGTAAGTTAACATTACAAACTATTAACTGAACTATGTTTCTTTAAAGAAAATTATATTACACTTTATATGATTATTACAGTGTATTATTAGAAAACTTACAGAGTCATCTCATGAGAGTCATTGGGCAAACTGACATACTCTTATATCTTGTATAGATATCAACTTTTATTTGAAAACATTACATGTAAACATCAGAAAAGTGTGGGTTATCAAATTATAGTTAGGCTATTAAACACTCATCATTTCTTTGATTAAATTATGTAGGCATTTACGTGCCTCCAATGTTTGCTTGTTGAATCAATTGCCAGTTTCATTCCTCTTGGATAACTCAGATGCCAATTTCATTACACCACTCAACATAAGTCAACATAGTCTGGATTCAAGTTCTTTAATGTGCTGTAATAGCTCAGTTTCTAGTTATGCTGGAAACATTTGCTAGAACAACTTAAACCTTTATTAACTCCAAAAAGTAGTTTATTCTTGCCTTGTACTCTCCTTAAAGTAGCCTCTGAACACTAAACATTTTTTAGGCATTCTGCCAACTCATTTCCTTGTTATCAGCATCAATAACCTTCTGCATGCTCTTTGAATTCTATGACTGGAGGTTAATAATTCTGTTATAGTTGGCATCATTATTTAGGAAATAACATTAAAATAATAATAATAATGAACAATATTTTAATTTACCATAAATCAAAAGGAATGGAATGACAGGAAGCATAAATCGTGTTTGCCAGTGAAATGACATACCTATGCCATTTTACCTCCTTCATGGTAAGTCATTTTATTTGCTTACAGCATTCCATGTACAAGGTCGCTGCTCATAAAAACCAGACTCTATATACCCAGAAATATGCTTAAAATGATTGCAAAGTGTTTACTCACCTTCTATGTTAAAAGAATTAAAACCAAATTATCCAGCTGCAGTATTCCACAGAAGAACAATTGACACAACTTCTAAAACCTGATGTGTATGGATTCTTCTCATCTAAGCAAATAGCCTTGCCATTTTTGTGTGATACTGTCATCATTAAAAAAAAGAAAGAAAGAAAGAAAATGGTACCATAAAGTGCTGCCTTTTGTGGCATTAAAAAGACACATGAAGTGTGTCATTTAACCAGACTATGTCATTGTACGACACATTCCCCTTCATGACATATTTTCTGATGAATCTGATGTTTTGTTTTACAATAAGTATAAGACTGACACACAAAAGACTGTACAATATTCTCAGATAATTCACTAAAATAATATTTTAATTTCTGGAAGAGAAGGTAATGCCTTTAAATGCTTGTATAATGGGATCATCCATTATTGCTGTGATTTTCACATATCAGCTGAACTGAGCAGTGGACATCCATTCCACACTGTTTCATTCTCATTGTGTCCTCAGTTAAGCCATTAAAGGAAATCAGCACAATTCCAAAATCAAATGAACAACTATTTTGCAATTTGTAAGCTGTCTCTTTAGTGCATGATCTATAGTTTCCAGTAAATGTTAATTAAAAAGCATAACAAATTCTTTACCAATATGTGAGATAACACTTTATTTAATTTCATAACCACATGCAGAGATATTCCCTGATATTTCTGTGAAGTCACTGGTTTCAAGTGTTTATTGTTCTTGATCCAAAACCTACTAAATTTTAGTTTTGGTTTTTGAAACATATTACTATATCATACACCAAAGAGTGAAAATTTAAGAAATAATATAAATGAAGATTAACTTTTATTACAACCAACTTGAAATTTTCAGAGATATTAGACAGATCATTCTAAATAAACAATAAAAACACACATATAATGTAATTTCCCTTTCTAGCTGTAACAAAATTCTCATGCAGAATAGACAATATCACATAGTTTTGATGAGATGTTCTGCAGAGTTGCTGAGCCTCCTGCATTACATTGTTCACTTTGTGCAGTTTGCCATTTTCTTGGGACTGTTGAATATTGGTTTTTGGAAGTTTCATGGAGCTTCATTCTGCCCTTGTTGAGCAATGTAAACTCCTCCGCTTGAGACAGTCCACTTGGAAAGTCGATTGTCTTCACTAAATAGGAATGCCTCCTTCATATTTTATGCCTTGTAAGAATGTGGTGGACTGCAGTTCTCCTTCATTTGTCCATATCTGTGTAATTCATTGATCAATACATTATTTCATTTGTTCATTTACGGAAGATATGGTGTCCAGTGATGAATATCCTGATCAACACATCATTTCACTTGTTTATTTCCAGAAGATACGGTGTCCATTGATGAACATCATTGGAATCCAATAATTGAAAGTATGCATTGATGATTTCTGTATTGTTCCTTTTCTGGGTAGTTGTGAGCTAACTGAAACTCTTTGTATCTAGCTCCAGGAAAATTCCTGAGCACTAAGTATACAAAAGCTATGACTTTTGGTTCTAAATTATGATCATAGTTATTTTATAATACCCATCTTTATGATAAGATGACTGTTGCTTGAATTGTGTTATCGCAATGACACAAATTTTGTACAACTATCTTGCTAGGTAAAATTTCATGCACTGTAGCTTTAGTAAAATATCATCAAATGCTTTCATGCTGAAGATTGGAAATATGGATCATAATTCATTTCTAGTGTGAACTTCAAATCAGTCTCAAAATTCTAAAAATGTTTGTATGTTCATACGAGGCAACATCCCTCATTCTCAATCTGTACTCAATTTTTATGATGAGGTGGCAAGGTCTTAGAAGAATAAAGACTAGGTCAAAAACATATGTGAATTCAATCAAGAACAACAACTGTTCACAACATCCATCACTGCACATCAGAGGTATAAAAATATATCACTACACATCAGAGGTATAAAATTATAAACAGCTACCATTTGACATCAGTGCAGTGACATAATTCTTTCAAAAACAAAGTTCAGAGATTGTTAGATGTCATGTGTAATTAATTTTTATCACATTCCAGTGTATGTAACAACCATTGAGTAACAAGTTATTCAATTACACCACTTTCTATAAAGTTTGTCAAAATCAGGAAGCACTAAATATTTCTGTCACCCACTCCACATGATTGTGAGTCAGCCAAGACAGCTGACTCTCCAAATGCATTGCACCATGCTACTACTCATGATTTACTATAGTTGACCTTGAGTCTCTCAAATTTTGACTGTTGGGCAAGACACAAAATAAATGAACATTTCTTACAGAGTAAATTATTAAGAGTAGACGCTTTAGTTCTCCACCTTGGTAACTGAGTGGTCAACTTAGATGGCTGCTATGTGAGGGATCCAGGTTTGATTCCTGAAACTGACAAGGAATTTTGCTTGGTGGAGAACTGGTACAAAGTGTACTCAGCCTTGCGATGCCTCTTGAGGAGCTACTTGAATGCAGTGTAGCAGCTTCAAGATATGGAAATTTGGCAAAAAGGCTGGGAGTGTGGTGGTGACCAGTGTCTTCCTGCTTTTTACAAACTTTACAGAAAGTGGTGTAATTTAATAACTTGGTACTCAGTGGCTGCTACATTCACCAGAATCTCATAAAAATTAACTATGCACACCCTCCAAGAATCTGTGAAATTTGTTTTTGAAACAAATCCCACCCATTAGCAGTGTAGATGTTTTGAACAGTTGTTGTTCTTGACTGCCACTCAGTAGTTTTTGTCCATTTTTCTGAAGCATTTTGATTTACAAAGTTACTCCAAAATATTTTCAGCTGTTGCCTCTGGGTTAACTTCATGTTGATTGTATTTATTGACTCTCACATAGCCCACACACATACAAATACTTTCATTTACTACAGGAAGCAATACAGATCTTAAGCACCATTCCATTGGTTCCTGGATTGGATCACTGACTTCAAGAGATAAAAATTTGATTTAAAGCTCTCGGGCATCAAGCTGGGTGGTAGTGTTAAGATATCATGACATTTCAATGAATGTCATACACATTATCTTCTGGTGAAGCATCGATATTTGCAGATGTGCCAATATTTATATTAGTGGTGCACATCCTCCACCTAACTGCAAGCAGCTGGGTCTGGTAGGGGGTGGGGGTGCAGTGATGGGTGGTCTGGCTTTGCTTGAATCTCTGTATGAATGTGTTGGATGCGTTTTGCATGTTGAGCAGCACTGGTTGCACTCTTATTGTATTGCAGCTAATGTGGCATTCCACACTGAACTAAGTTCATAAACTTCATCCTTATTGATGAGGTTCTTTCTATGGATTCATTGATAATGATGTCACAGTAGCTTGTTTCTCAGCACTGCAAATTGGTGATCTTGATTTTAGAAGTGTGATCTTCATTTATGCTCTTTTCTACCATTGCAGATTCCTCTGTTTGTCCCAGTCTTATACACCTGATGTGTTCCTCACAGCATTTTAATATACAGTACTGTGTTTGCCCAGTCTGCATTCACATAGGATGCTGTATGTCCCTGCCAGTTTTGGTGGGTCTGTCACAGAGCAGCACCTTAGGCAGCAGTTGGATGATGGTTTTGATGATGCATTCACAAAGCAGCCTTGCCTTGCAATTTTGGCTGAAAGCAGCCTCCAAGTAAGGAAGGAACGCTAGTCTCTTGCCTCCTTCACCTTCTTACATGTTTTCTGCATATTTTCTTGAAGGCTATCTAATCTGTGATACACTATATCCATAAATACCTATATCCATAAATAAAGGCCTGCATGCATTTTCTCTCTATACCTTGCATAGTGTGGTGTAAAATCTGACTTCTTCTTTATTAGTACATTCAAGAAAGGGGACATGCTTTCTCCTCTACTTCCATTGTGAATGCAGCATTTGTATGAATGCTGTTAAGGTGGTCGAGAAACTTGTTCGCACCTGTCTCCCATGTTCCCACACCACAAATGCATCATCAGCACAGTCAAAGAAGTGTTTGTGGTTTTTAATGGGCAGTTTGAAGTGCCACATCCTCAAAACAGTCCATGTAGAGATTTGAAATCCTAGGTGCCAGTAGGGATCCCATGGCACCATGATCAAATTGTTTACAAAACTCCCTGTGGTATTCGAAAAAGGTGGCAGTCAGTGTATGCATGCTTAAAAAGGCTAACGATTTGCAGCTCAAAGTATTGAGCTAAGAGCGACAAGGAGCCTTGGAGAGGTATTTTCCTGAAGAGTGATATAACATTGAAGTTCATAAGCAGCTCATCCCTCTGCAGTCACGTACCACACAGAACTTTCACAGAATCAGCCAGGTTTTTTTTACAAAGGTGACTGCAGTGTCTCACAAGAGATTCTAGAAGTGTAGCAAGATGTCTGGTGGACCCACAATTGTGTGAGTTAATGGCACTGAGGACTGGCCACTGAGGCACCCTTCCTTGTGGATTTTTGGAAGTCCATAAAGGTGTGGTACAGCTGGCACCTGAGGATACAGTCATTTCTTCACTTTCTCTGGTAATTCAGAGCCCCTCAACACAGCAACATTGTCCTGGTCATGGTCATGGTTGTGTCCTACTTGAGCTTCTTGTAGGCTGAGTCTTATAGTGGAACATCAATTTTGTTATAGTAGCCATTGGTACACATTAGCATCATCACATTCCTTTGTCTGCAGGTAGGACTATCCTACATCTATGTCAATGGTCCGCAAACCACCTGACAGTTTGTGGTGAAGGGTACTTCTGGTACCACTGTCTGTTCCCCCCTCCCCATCATCCCTGCTCCATTCATAAATGGCATGGGGAAAGAATAATTGTAGTAAACCTCTCTAAACTCTAATTTCTCAAATGTTCTCATTGTAGTCACTTTGGGAGATGTATGTCAGAGGAAGTAATGTGTTGTCCAACTCTTCCTGGAATGTACTTTCTCAGAATTTCATTAGGAAACCACTCCATGATGCACACTGCTTTTCTTGTAGCATCTGACGCTGGAGTTTGTTGAGCATATCTGTAAAGCACTTGCATTGACTATATGACCTTGTGATGAAACAGACTGCTGTTTGTTGGATCTTCTCTCTCTCTCTCTCTCTCTCTCTCTCTCTCTCTCTCTCTCTCTCTCTCTCTTCTATTAATCATACCTGGTAGGTGCCCCATTGTGGTGAGTAATATTCAAGGATCATCTGGACATGTGTTTTGTAAAGTCACTTATTTTGTATATCAGTTACATTTCCTTAATACTCTTCCTACGAATCTCAATCTAGCATCTGCTTTTCCTACTACTTGTTTCATATCATCACTGTTTCCAGGAATTTATCACTGACGGTGTAGTTGCACAGTTATGTATTTCTTCTCCTGTGTGCATGCAGTGTGCTACATATATTTACATTCAGTATCAATTGCCAGTCCCTGCACCATTCGTCAATCATATGAAGATCCTTTTTTAAATCACTACAGTCTTCTGCCGTTGCTGCCTTCTAATAGACAACTGCATCATCTGTGAATAGCTTTCTGAAGCTTCTGACATTTCCTATTAGATCATTTATATATTCTGTAACAGTAATGGTCCTATCAGACATTGTTGGGGTATTCCTGAAAGTACCTTTACAGCTTACAATTTTGATGAAACAGACTGCTGTTTGTTGGATCTTCTATCTCTCTCTCTCTCTCCCTCTCTCTTCTATTAACCATACCTGGTAGGGGTCCCATGGTGGTGAGTAATATTCAAGAATCAGCTGGACATGTGTTTTGTAAAGCCACTTATTTTGTGGATCAATTACATTTCCTTAATACTCTTCCTATGCATTTCAACCTAGCATCTGCTTTTCCTAGTACTTGTTTTATATCATCATTCCCCTTACAGTTGCTCTAGATGGCTACTCCCACATATTTTACAGCAGATACTGTTTCCAGCAATTTGTCACTGATGGTGTAGTTGTACTGTAGTGGATTTCTTTTACTGTGCTCATGCAGTATGCTACATATATTTACATTCATTGTCAACTGCCAGTCCCTGCACCATTTGTCAACCATCTGAAAGACCTTTTTAATGCCTTCTAGTAGACAACTGCATCATCTGTGAATAGCTTTCTGGAGTTTCTGAGATTTTCTATTAGATCATTTGTATATTATGTAAGCAGTAATGGTCCTATCACACATCGTTGGGTATTCCTCAAAGTACCTTTACATCTGCCAATTTTGTTCCATTAAGAACAACATGTTTAGTTCTCTCTGCAAGAAAGTCTTGAATCTAGCTGCATATCTGGTCCCATACTCAATAATCTCACATTTTTCCTCTAAATGGCAGTGCAGGATGGTGTCAAGTGCCTTCCTGAGGTCTAAGAACACAGCATCACCCTGAGTGCTGATGTCTACAGAACTATGGCTATCATGGAGGAACAGAGTAAGCCGAGTTTTGCAAGATCCCTGTTTGCAAAATCTGTGTTGATTTTTGTATAGGAGATTTTGCTCTCAAAAATTATCATAATATGTGAGCATCAAGTATACTGCACAATTCTACAACAGCAGTATAGGCCTATGCATCTGTCTTCTTGCAAACAGGCATGACTGCATTTTCTTCCAGTTGCTATGTACTCTTTGTTCCTCCAATAATCTATGATAAGCTACTGGTAGTAGGGGGGAAAGTTCTTTCGCATAATCTCTGCAGAATTTTACAGATATTTCATCTAGTCCTGATGCCTTTCCACTACTATGCAATTGTAGCTGTTTTTCTATTCTACGACAACTTATCTCAATATCTTCCACTCCAATGTTCATACGAGGGACCATATTATGATATTCGATGATGAAACAATTTCAGAAGACTGAATTGAGTATTTTGGCCTTCACTTTGTCATCTTCCATTTTGCTGCCACTGTGGTCACTGAGTGACTGAATAATGATTTTGATCCATGTACTGACTTTACCTAAGCCCAAATGATTTACAGTTTTTAGTTGAATTGGCTGGCAATATTTTACTTACAAACTCATTGTACACTTCTCTCATTGCATTGCATATAGAGCATGTCTTACCTTTTAAGAGAGACCCAACAATTCTCCACTGAATAATGGAGGTCAAGAAATTTGCATCCAGTACCATCACAGAATCATCTGAGCCTCTGGCTTAGACCTTCTACTCTGTTTCAAATTAGAGGACTGTGAACTAATCTGAGTATGATGCTACAAGCAGTGAGTATGGCCTGCACCCCACATGTGATGATAGCTACCTTCATCTTAGCCATCCACTGAACACAAGCAGCAAGCATTGTTCATAACAACATAGTTAAGATTTGTAGCCAGTTATTCCCAGCGAACTTGTGTACTCGTCAACCACCAGCAGAGCCTCCTCCATGATTCAGATGAGAGTGCCCTTGCCCCCCCCCCCCCCCTCTCCGATCCCCTCCCCAACATGGCCCCCGAGCAAACATACCAAGTCCACTCTGGCATTCTTTCCCAACCTGAGTATCTCCATAATGCATGTAATTTTGGAGCTCCCAATGACAAGCACTTTTCTTGTCTGGGCAATGTCAACATCATCTCTCAGTGATCAGAGACCCTCCCATTCCACCACAGTCAGGTTTGATTTCAGAAGACCGAACTTGTCAATAACCCTGCAGATTTCCTCATCTAATCTTCCCTGCTTCTTTCTTTAGAAAGCCTTGAATTCGTTTCTCTGTGCCACTAATAATATCTCATTTCAGTATGGATATCAGGATATGTGCAGAGTTCAGCCCTTTTGTGATGGCCTAAATGGTAGCTGAATCCAGTTCTTTCTCAGTAAAGTTTACAACAGCTCCCACATTACTCATCTCTCTATTCATAGTCTAAGTCCCAATAACCTACTGAATTTGCTGAGCTGTTGTACAGCAGTACACTGTTTCTGTACTTTACTGTTGGAATAAGAGCTGCAGTCTGCTTTCTCCTAAGTGCGTGCTGGTACTGTCCCTGCAATCTGTAATGGGATGTAACAGAGTACAGAGCATTCTTTACCAACTTTTTCTGTGTGAAGTGAATGTGCCCCATTATGATAGCTATGCCCATCCATTGTAATGTCTGGTCTGTTTTCTTTGATTTCACCTGGTGCTGTAGTTGTGAAAACAGTGGCAGTATGTTCTCAAATCATTGACACTGTTGATGGAAAGCCAATGTGCTTAGTTATTTTGCTTTCCTGATGCATTCTTTCTGCAGCTATCAGAAGATGCAGAGCATCCCCTCACCTTAGAGGTGCCATGAGTGTGAATGTAGACTTTCCCAAAATTTTCTATTGATGGACAGCTCTCTGGTTCTCAGCCAGGAGGTAGCATTACGATATCTCATCGTTTTGACAAGCACCATACTCAACAATTTCTGTCTAAGTGTCAAGATTTGTGGATGTCTCAATGCTTATGCTAGTGGTGCACCCTCTCCACCTGGCTGCACACAGCTTGGTCCTGTCTGGCTGGCAGGCATGGAGATGGTGGTGCAGTAGTGGGGGTGCCAGGTGGGCTGGCAGCTGTGCTCCAATCTCTGTATGGGCATTCTTGATGCATCTTGTGAGCTGTGCAGTGCTGCGAGTGCTCTTGTTGTATTGCATTTAACACAGGATTCCAAATCACACTAAGTTGGTAATCTTTGTACTTGTTGACAAGGTTCTCAGGGATTTGTATTTCTGTTTTCTTAATAATGGTGTCCCAATTGCTTAGCATTGCAACTTTGTTTTCTCGAAGTCAAAAATGTGATCTTCATTTGTTCTAGTCCCTGTCACTGCTGATTTCTCTGTGCATCCCATTCCTACACACCTAATGCGTTACCCATAACATTTGCAAAATACAGTGCTGTGTTTGTCCGATGCACTGGCAACCATATTTATATATGATGCAATGTACCCATGGTGCATTCAGCTTTGTTGGGTCTTTCACAGAGCAGAGCACAGATTAGAATGGGGTAGAAAAAAAGAAAAGATGCAGAAAATTGGGAAGACAAAGAGGGAGAGAAGAGACTCACTTCAGTTTCTTACTTGGGACTGCTTTCAGCCAAAAGTGAAAAGGTTGCTGGAAAATGCAACATCAAAATCTTCTTCCAGCAACTGCCTAAGATGAAAGAGTTCCCTGGTTCTGCAAAAGATCCATCAAAACTGTACTTTCACCTTGGAGTTTCCACAGAGTTGTCCATTGTGATGCTGTATGCAGAATGAGGATTTGACTGAGAACACTGTGTAGTGCCATTCCTGTGAACAGTGGTATTGTTGTTTGCATCACTGTCCTCTTGGAATTAATTGTATGGGGTCACTGAGATCACAGATGATGCTAGGTAGGGTCCTCTTATATCCGATGATTCTATATTTGCATGACAGTCATGACCAATACAAGCAGAAATATCACAGAACAATAAAGTGCAGTCTTGATAGTCCACAATCCTGCAGCTGCTGAGTTCTAACATGTGCTGGTACACATTTCTCCTTCTTACATGCTGTGTAATATAATCTTATCATAAACAACCAAAATTCAAACAGAAGTTCTGAATGAAGAACCCTCTGCATACTATTTCCTAATATACATGATGTTACTCCTGCCTGCATTGTGTGATTGTCCTGAAATGTTAAACATTTGCATATTCAAGCAGGTAGTAAGTACCCCTTATGCCAATCGGTATTTGTTGTGTGCTACCTTCATCATAGTGCAATTTTAATTGTTGGTAATAGACAAAGAGGCAGTAATGCCAAGAGGAACTTGAAACATTGTGGACCAAACAGGAGCATGTAGACAAACTGTGCTCAAGTTTGACAGGGTATTTGACCAAGAATTTGATAGACAGCTAATGGAAAAGCTTATGATGAGTGGCACACTCCGTGGCATATAGAGTCTGTTAAGAAACTTCTACTGAAACAGTGGCTATTGAACAACAGGAATAAAACAAAGAACATAGTAGTTGTATATAGGAAGTTGCTACATGAAACATTTTATACAGTCAAAAGAGTAATACAGAATCCTCCAATGACTAACACTGCAGAATCCTTTTGAAAGATCACTCACAAAATGGCAAGAAATTCTTGTCAGATGCAACAGCTGTTAGTGCCACCAAAGGTAATATACAAACACTCATGAGTGACATATGAACTGAAATTGAGGGTAGCTGAACAAAAGCAGAGATGATGAACTCTGTTTTCAAATGTTTCCTTCCCCAGTTTAATTTCCACACCACTGGAAAGATGAGTGATATACATATTAGTGTTGGTGGCAATGAGAAATAGCTGAATTTGCAAATATTTATAAGGTTCCAGGACCAGATGGAATCCATATCAGACTCTATACAGAATTTGTGGCTTAGTTAGCCTCTCTTTCACTGATAATGTGGTGTAGATGTCTCAAAAGAGAACTACCCCCATAGTTTGGAAGGAAGCAGGGGTCACATTCACATACAATTACTATCCAACATCATTGAAATTCATCTGTTGTAGAATCTTAAAATATATTATGAACTCAAATACAATGTGATTTGTCAAAGAGAATGATCTCCTCATGTCAACTAGAATGGATTTAGAAAACGTTGGTCATGTGAAACCCAAATAGCATTTTTTGTATGTGACATCCAAAACTCATATGGAAAGATATATGTGTTTGTTCTTTCCGTGTGCTATACGAGATTGGAATAACAGAGAATTTTAAAGGTGACTTTATGAACCCTCTGCCAGGCACTTAAAAGTGATTTGCAGAGTATGTAGATGTAGATGTGGAAAAAGCCACTAATCATGGCAGTCAGGTGGTTGCAGCATTTCTTGATTTTCATAAAGCATTTGATTCAGTACTACACAACCACTTATTAATGAAAGTATAATCACGTTGGGGTATCAAACAAAATTTGTGACTGGACTGAACATTTCTTGACAGGGAGGACATAGCCTGTTACCTTGGATGGAGAGTCATTTTCAGATTAGACGTAACTTCATGTGTACCCCAGGGAAATGTGATAAGACACTTGCAGTTCATTTTGAATATTAATGATGTAACAGACCATATTAATAGTAACCTCAGACGTTTAGTAGATGGCACAGTTATTTATAACAAAATGCTATCTGAAAGAAAGTTGTGTAAATATCCAGCAAGTTCTTCATTATTTTTCACTGTGGTGCAAATTTTGACAACTTGCTTTAATTGTTCAAAAATGTAATTTTGTGCAGGCTGTAAAATGCAAGATATTGTAATCTGTGACTATAAGGTCACTATACAACAAATGAAATTAGTCAACTCATACAAACACCTGGCTGTGACTTGTGAGGTCACGACATGTATTGTTCACATAGGTTCAATTGAAGGTGAAATATATGACATACTTTGGTACATTGGTAGGATACTAGGAAAATGGAGTCAGTCTCAGCAATAATTTGCTTACAAACTGTAAGGAACCAGTATTAAGTGAGGAATCTAGGACTATGCTACTGCCGCCTGCATATCACTCACAGATTTCAAAACAGTCTACTGGGGCAGTTGTAACATATTAATTCCATTGCTTAATGAATAAAATACTATGCTTTTATAATAGCCTAACAGAGGTAAAAATGTAGTAGTAAACTGTGATAATCTCAGAAATTTCCATTAAACTCAGTGGATAAAATTAATGGTTAATAGACAGAAAAAATGATATGTTTTACTTTGTTCTTGATAGATGATTTCACCTATAGTATTTCACATAGACAGTTCATCTTTGTCATGTAGAAATGCCACAGTGAAAACTGTATCAGCTACCTTGCTACTTTAAACGTGTAATCAAATTAGTAAATTTTTTTACTATCATTTTTACATGCAGAGAAATCATTACACTATAACAGAGGATGAAAGACCTTTTTCAAAGTAATATCTTCCATCCAACTTTTATTATTTTCCTCTGGAAGCTGTGCAAACACAAATAGTATATAGAATTAGCAGTATAAAGATAGTTAATTGTTAATGCAGCTTAGATAATTATTTTCTGATTGCTACTGCTCTCTGTTAATGAATACATTACTTATTACTTATATGTGAATGTTTTATTTCATAATGCAATCTGTGTTCTCAGTGATTTAATAAGTTAATACATTTAATATTTGTCTGAATATCTTACAACATAAAAGTAAAATTAGTTAAATATTTGATTGCCATGTAAAAATTTAAAGGTACATTGTGAATCATCCACAACACTTTTAGAAATGATGCACTGACTAGAAGTTTTTTATTCTTGTTGTTTAACCAGTTTACTTGGATTTGTTACTGTGACTTTCATCTACTGAACTCATCTGCAATGATAACTTCATTTATTTTGGACCTTTTAAGGTGAATCACGCTTGAAATACTATCATTATGAATCATCTATTTTTTATGTTGTCCTGTAAGAATAGCTTACTACACACTCTAAATGCAATACAGGTCCATCGTAGGCTGCTTAGTGATGATGGAATGGGAGTTGGCGAAGCATTAGTTGAACCGGCATTTGGCAAGGGTATAGTTGCGAGGGGTAAACACTGGCTACTGGCTGGCAGCATAACAGGTAATGGTGGACAGAGCCTGGCAGCTCAAGAACGTAAATTGGCGCAGAAGAAGCTCTTATCTCCATGGGTTCTTCTCGGTGATGCTAGCAACACTTTATTCGCAGACTGGGCTAATTCACATGTATCTCAGGTCTGTATAAAATAAGTTTCTTTGTGTACATTTAACACATACTTTATGATAGTTTATCATTATTTACAGGGTGTTTACAACATAAGTCTCATTTCTTTACAGGAGATAGTACTGGTCACAATTGGATAGAAGTCACAACAAACACACACCCCAAAACAAAAACAAAAAAAAGAAAAAGTGCTTGTCAAGTTAAGAGCCACTCTCTGTGATTACCATATATTCGTTGACACTCCAAGAGGTGCTCATTGTGGACACCTACCACTTAATTCATACATGTACTTCAGCCTTCCTCCTCAAAGAATCATGAACTCATGTGAACATACCTGGCTACCCTCAGATTTGGTCACATGCACAGGAAACATGCTCCTGTAATGTGTGCACATTGTTGATGGGTGTGTAACATACCAGTGCCTTTAAATGACTCCATAGCCACAAAACTACAGGGGTAAGGTCAGGTGAAAGGGGAGGCCCTGTTGCTTGACCTTCTTGACCAATCCACCACCCAATAGAAGTTTTTGTTGGGTGATTTCATACAACATATGAAAGAGTGGGCCTCAAACCCCATCATGCATAAATCACATCCTTCAATTTTTTGCAAGAGTAGAATCCTCCAACATTTGGTAATTTGTCACACACAGATTGGTGATAAAGAGCACCTGTTAACATGTCTGTCATCCACAATTCCTGGTCACACACACTGACACTAAAGCACAGCTGATGACTTGACACCAAGATCACCTGAGGCATTGCAGCTTCTTCCTGCATGTGGTTATTGTGATAATACAGGGTGATTATAATTAAAGTTAAACTTTCAAAATAACACCACTGGTCAGAATGACATCAAATTGCAACGGAATATTATCTGAGAATGGGGAAAATGTTGGCAGAAGAAAAAAAATAGTGTGAAAATTGATCAACAGATGGTGCTGTATGTGTCAGAATACATAAATGAAAACACCTGTCATGTGCACGACCCATTTAAGTTGGTATAAACACGTTTGATTTTCGTCCTTTCGTGTCTGCGATGTTCACCATGACAGTCTCAACCCAGGATCGCACTCTGCTTATAAAGCTGTATTACAAGAATGATGACTGTGCGCATGTTGCTCTGAAGAAGTTCCAGACACTGGAGGGTTTGAAAAAAAGAGTTGGTCTGATGACTGCGTAGGTCTGGAGAAAATGATTCGGAAAGACAGTTTCTTTTGGTGTGCAACCTGGTAGAGGGAGGAAACGAACTGATTTGACGTCAGTGGAAGCAGTGGCCACAGCAATGCAGGAGGAGATGAGTGGTGATGTGCAAATGTGTAGTGCACAGAGAATTGCCCAAACATTGGACATATCCTTGACCGCAGTGCGTAAAATCCTACGAAACATCCTTCTTTGTATCCATTCAAAATTACCCATCTGCACAAGCTGCTTCCTGTTGACCTGCCAGCAAGAGAGACCTTTTCTTTACAATTCCTTGCTCACATGGAAGTGGACAATGATGGACCATGGAAGATTCTGTGGACAGACGAAGCCCACTTCCTTCTAACAGGATACGTCAGTACACAGAATTGTCGAATATGGACAACGGAAAATCCACACACAAATCAACCAGTACCACTTAATACTGAAAAGGTCACTGTGTGGTACAGGTTTACTGCATCATTTATCATAGGGCCATATTTTTTCGAAGAGACAGGTGCTTCTGGTTCTGTTACCTGTATCGTCACTATGAGTGTCTTTTCCACAACCACATTTCCAGCTCTCCAACAGTGTGGATGGTGAATGGGATCATTTTTGTGCAAGATGACGGACCTGCACACATTGTAAATCCAGTTAAGCAGCTGCTGAAGCATCATTTCAGAAAGCTAGAATTATCAGCCGCCATTTCCCTACGGCCTGGCTGTCCTGATCACCCGATCTTAATCTGTGTGACTTCTGGCTGTGGGGCTATCTGAAAGATGTTGTGTTCAGTATTCCGACTGCAAACTTAGCTGCATTGAAGGCACGCATTGCAGAACACATTCTGAATGTGACCCAAGAAACACTTTGATCAGTTGTGGAACATGCTGTTTCTCAATTTCAACTTGTTGCAGAAAATGGTGGACAGCATATTGAACATATTTCGTGCCAGTCACACAGAAATTAATAATCTGATTTGTTTTTGATTGATGTTTTTTATGTAGTTTTTGGCCTCAGGACAACTGAAAACTGATCTGATTGATGCTTTTTATCCAGTTTTTGGCCTCCAGATAATTAAAAACTGATTTTCCCATCTGATGTGAAATGACCTTACCATGGTGGATGGGCTTACGTAACTAACAGCATCACACCTGTACACCCCATGCACACTGAGTAGTACAGTTTGTTTAACATCAAACATACACCTTAGGCATTGTTGTATGATTCATTTGTCATCTGTAGTTGACCATTATTAAATTATGATGCTTACAGCACCATCTATTGCTACATTTTGTAACTATTTATTTTTCTTCTGCCATACATCTTCCCCATTCTCCGATGATACTCCGTTGCATTTGGACATCATTCTGACCAGTGGTTTTATTTCTACAGTGGTTTGAAACTTTAATTATAATCACCCTGTATATTAACCTACTCTGTGTGAATCTCACCTCATCCAGAAATAAAATGTAAGCTGAAAACTGTGCATCTTCAGCCCTCTGTTTTCAAATCCATAGGTAGAACTGTAATCTGTCATGGTCACTCTGTGACCTGCTTTGCACATGCTGTAAGTGATGTTTTTAACTCCTAGTGCTGAACTGTACACACAAAAGTGTGGTTTATGAGTTCAAAGCTACAATTTTGCACACTCTTGTTTTAGGTTCATTGCAACACTTGCTTCTCCATATCCAGCATGCAGTGTGTGTGAGGTCTACCATAATCCCTTGCCACTGTTTTGAACGATCCCATGTGTGGAAGTCACTGAAACAACCAGTTGCTTTTTTCTTCCAGATGGAATGCGGCACTGAGGGTGTTGTTTGATGTATGTGACATACACCTGTTCAGTGATACCACTGGTTAAACAATTAATAGAATACCTTGTCTGCCATTTCCTTTGTGGAATGATAGGACCCCATTTCACAACTTATGTTCTTCACTCTTTACAGAACCACTTATCTTTTTGTTCCAGCCAACCTCAAAACTATACACACAGAGTAGTTGAGGTAAGAGACAGCTGTACATGATATGTCTGATAACCACATCACAGTAAAAACCAATAAGGAATCGGGAATGAGCATTAAAAGGAAAACACCATACACCAATACCAATGAGTATCATATGTTCATGACGAAAGTAAAATGGGCCATATCCCATAAGTGCTTTTTCTGGGCATTCATCTCTCTATTTAAAAAACAGTCATAGGTTACACAACATTCTTTATTAAGAATGAAGCATTTCACCTGGATAGAGCATCATCAGGTTATCTCAAAATATAAGGGGAGGATGTCATTACAATTAATCTGGTATGGTCCTATCCTGGACTACTGTAACAGCAAAATGAGCTTCAAACACCAACTGGATAAAATTACACAGAGAAAAGTAATATAATTCCATTAAAAAATCAGAAATTTCCTGCCAAAAAGCACATGTCAAAGAAGGGATGACACCGAATAAAACATATTAAAAGGCAACCTATAACGGAGGAAATATTAAAAATTAATAAATAAAAGCACCAGGATCAGGCATGAGTAGAGAATGAAGGAGAAACCAAAAAATGCATATTACCTAATGGAGGCAATGATAGGCATACAGCCCAGAACAGAACCTCTTATGCAAACTGTAAACACAGCTGTACACTAGAACGATGCCTGAGGCCCCATCCATATTCACATATTGCAAAAAATAGGAGTTTAAGCCAATTATTAGGCTAATAGTAATGACAGGTGCCATGCAGCACTGTAATCAGGTGTACAGTGTGATAATGGCATAAAATTCAAATAGTAATGGACAAATTGAGAAATACATAAAATCATAATAGGGCATATGGGAACCTACAAAATGCATGACTTTCTAGACTGAAGGCTATGTACAGAGACATAGAAAATCCTTATGCTCAAAAGTAGTGTAAAAGAATAATGAAGTAAAAAACATAGACCAATAAAATAAAGATTAGACACAAACATAAGGCTAAAAGTTAGCAATGCTAAAGAGGTCAAACACAATTGCATACACATGACAATTAATAAAGGCCCTGGCAGTTTTCAGATAATTTGATGGTGCCCTACTCAGGTGAAAAGTATCATTCTTGAATTAATAAGGAACATTATGCAACCTACGGCTGTTTTTTGAATAACAGCAATAATAAGGTTACTATACCAGCATGCCAAAATGGGGCAGAATAATTTGTCTCTCTCTCTCTCTGTCTCTCTCCTCTCTCTCTCTCTTCTGTCTCTCTCCTCTCTCTCTCTCTTCTCTCTCTCTCTCCGTGTGTACGTGTGTGTGTGTGTGTGTGTGTGTGTGTGTGTGTGTGTTTAGCACAGAAGCTGCCAAAGGTAAGAGCAGACATCACCAGCAGCAGTTTCTCTTGTACACAGTTTAGTGTTTTTCCTATGTACTTCTGCGAAGATATGAGTGATATCTGTGTATGTATCTGGATTGATTTTTAGTGTTTAATAACATTTGGTAAGTGTTTGAATTTTTTTCTTGCATGATCTGGTGTCTAATTAACAGTAGTTGTTTATATTTCTGTTTTAGTACTGTTATTTATTTTGCTGTGAGAGCTTATGCACTTTAAATCTGTAATGCAGGGCGAGAACTTTGTAGAACAGATTTCTGTTCTTTTTTTTAAATTTTTTATCCGTATTTTGTATGCACCACAACCAGTAGTGCGACATTTGGATAATTTTATCTTTTGCTCTGGTCTGTTTATTCTTTCTCAACTACTCCTGACTGATTTTGTTAGTACATTATTTTTTGATGATTCTGTACAGTTTATACACAGCATGAAATGGATAGGGACTGTTCTTGTTATGTGCAGACACAGCAAGAAATGTCCACTGCATGAAAAAAACTTGAAACCACATATGCAACGGTTGATAGACTTCAGGTTGATATTTGAAGCTGCAGCAATGGAAAGAGCTGCAACCCTGGAAACTCCACTGTTACTGTGTCATCCTGTGCAGAACATCTGAGCAGTTTGTTCTCACACAGGGAGGAGTGGTGTATACCTCTGAGTGGAAGGTGGAAGTGAGAATTGGCCAGACAGCTGCCCCCTTACACTTTATCAACAGGTATGAATAACACATCTGAGCCAGCACAGGATGCATCTTTTGGGGCAGTGGCTAATTTACCTGCAAAGACCAGACAAGCCCGTAGAGTGGGTTTGCTGGTACACAAACTCCATTATTAGGTGGGTGATGGAGCACTTCAGGAAAACAGCAGGACAGTCAAGAAAGAAGGCCAGTGTGCACACTGTATGTTTGCTGTGTTTGCTGAGAACTCTCCTCTGAGATGTGGAGGAAGCTCTGCCAGTGGCTACTGAATGCATTGTGTACCACTAGCTGAAAATCAGAGCTCATGCTGGCATGCATGCACTTGCCACCTGGGTAGTGAGGCCATCCTTGTTTCCTTTAGGTGGTTGGTTTGGTTGGTGAAGGCAGCTATCATCACACACAGGGTGCAGCCGCAGCTCAATATTTGCAGCATCCTAACCAGAGTCAATGGCAGTCCTCTGCTTTGGAGCTTAGTGGAAGGTGTGACCCGGACACTCAAGTGATGCTCTGGCTATCTTGGATGTGAAATTTTCGTTTTGGAGTACCTCTTGCGGATTCTACAGCCGCTATCAATAGCTCAGGCATGCTCTACACAAGGGAAGCAGCTGCTTGGGTAGATTTGAACTTGTGATGTGCACGTGAGAGTTTCTTAGGTTAGAGGAACACTTCCTTAGGATCAGTGATGAATTTCCTGCCAAAATCAATGAAAGGTCAGCCACAGATCTCAGAGAACTTTTGTTGCTGTAGATTGGGAATAGGGAACATTTATGTGATGTTAGTAATCTACAGGAGCATCAATGGTAAGGTCTCAGAATTAGTATTGCTTATTAAAAATAATAATGTCCAGATGGTATTAGAAACAGAAAGTTGCTTGAAACCAGAAGTGAAAAGCTACAGTAAATTCAGATTGTAGTAGATATCACAAGAATAGGTTAGAGGTAAATTGTGGCAGTGTTTCATTGCTATAAGGAACTGATAATATCTACAAGTTTAATAGATTCTGAATGTGTAATAATCTCTGGGTGAAGTTAAATGTCATAGTTGAATCAAGTGTGGTAATTGGAAGCCATCTATAGAACAGGAGAGTTATACAATAAAATTTTGTTGTCAGAGACAGGAGTTCATGCAAGGTAGTTGTGAATGTCTTGTTTGAAAATTACTTCAACCAAATGGTTCAAGAAGTTGAGAGGGCAAAACCTTAGGCTTCCTAGCAGCAAACAGACCCAAAGTTTTCAGTTCAGTGAACATAGAAGAGGGCCATCAATAAACACTTCCGGGCTAAGTTGCCGTGGTCGATCTGTAAAACTTCTTCTCCCTGACGTTTCGTTCTCAACTACGGAGAACATCTTCGGAGGTGAGTCAACGACTGGCTGCTAGGAGCTGGGGCCGCCGCTTATATGGATATCGTAGAGGGCGCCACCGCACGTCACATGGCGTCGATGTGCAGCTATCTCTGGCTATCGTCTGTTCTCTCGATTGCAGGCAATCGATTGTCACGTGATTGATGCAACGTTGACCACCATATCTTATCCAATTTTAATCCTTCTTCTTTACGATTAAAATTGTATTGATGTTTGTGGATTTCAATTGCCTCTCTATACATACGTGTATAATAATGCGACATCCTCGCTAGCACGCTTGTTTCACCAAATTTAATTTCGTGATCTCCATCCTTAAAAACATGTTCCGCTACTGCCGATTTGTCGATATGTCCCAAGCGACAGTTTCTTTTGTGCTCCGTCAACCGTGTATTGATGCTTCTTTTTGTAGTTCCTATGTAAACCCTGCCACAACTGCACGGAATTTTATATACCCCTGGGGTGGCTAGGGGGTGACGAGCATCTTTTGTTGATCTTAGGCATTCACTAATTTTCTTAGAAGGTCTGAAAATGGTCTCTACGTGAAACTTGGCTAGTACTTTCCCAATGCGATCCGTGATATTATGGATGAACGGAAGAAATACTTTTCCAGCTGATGGTTGTTGCTCTCTCCTATTTTTAGGCATTTTTCTATTTGGGTGAAGTGCTCGGTTAATCTCGTTTTTCGTATAACCATTTTTTGCAAAGGCCATTCGTAAATGATTTAGTTCTTCTTGTAAGTAGCCTGGTTCACAAATATTATTGGCCCTATCCACTAATGTTTTTATGACCCCCCTCTTTTGCCTAGGGTGGTGGTTTGAGTTCTTATGGAGGTAGCGATCAGTATGTGTACCTTTCCTGTAGACGTTATGGCCTAAGGTCCCATCCGCCCGTTTGATAACTGATACATCCAAGAAGTTAAGTTGTCCGTTCTTCTCCTTCTCCATAGTAAATTTAATCTTTGGGTTGATGCTATTTAAGTGTACCAGGAAATCATTCAAGTCTTCTTCCTCATGATTCCATATTACAGAGGTATCATCCACATACCGATACCACTTCGAGGGGCTTTTTTTGGCCGACTGCAGTGCTTGATGTTCAAAATATTCCATGAATAAATTCGCAATTGCGGGACTTAGGGGGCTTCCCATGGCTACCCCATCGATCTGTTCATAAAATTCGCCATTGTACTGAAAATAGGTCGAGGATAGACAGTGTTGGAACAAGGCTACTACATCAGTAGGGAACATATCGGCTATATGGGAGGGAGCTTCATCAATTGGAACCATCGTGAACAAAGACACTATATCAAAACTGACAAGGATGTCATTAGGACTGACAGTAATTTCCCTCAATTTCTCAATGAAATGTAGAGAGTTTTTAATATGACTTTCAGTTTTGCCTATGTAAGGTTGTAACAAAGAGGCAAGGTGTCTGGCTAGTTCTTGGGTAGGAGCTCCAATTGCGCTGACTATTGGTCTCAAAGGAACATCAGGCTTATGTATCTTTGGTAATCCACATAATCTCGGAGGATAAGCCTCCGTTTTACAAAGATACTTTTTAACTTCTGTAGGAATGGAATACTGTTTTATCAGACGATTGGTGGCATTCAGCACATTTGTTGTGGGATCCTTTTTCAACTTCTTGTATGCGCTGGGTTCCAGGAGATCACTGATCTTCTTGTGATAATCCTCAGTATTCATTAAAACAGTAACATTTCCCTTGTCAGCGGCAACTATAATAACATTCTTGTCTGCATTGATCTCTCGCAATGCCTTCCTTTCCCCTTGAGACAGATTGCTACTGGGTGGCTTAGCTCTGCGTAATATCCTGGAGGTTTCCATTCTAATTTCGTCAGCAGAATATGATGGTAACTGACGAATTCCTGCCTCTATATTAGCAATAATGTCCTCCATAGGAATCTTGGATGGAGTTATTGCAAAATTCCCTCCTTTAGACAGAACAGAAAGTTCTTCCTTAGACAATTCTTTTTCTGATAAATTAATAACCGTTTGGGAATTGTTTGGAATCGATGTTTCCTGTCGACCCTCTTGTAGACGATCAACTTAGCCCGGAAGTGTTTATTGATGAAGACGCCGGCCGTGAAAGCCTACACGGAATGAATAGAAGAGGGCGTTACTGATCGTAATGCTGTGATAGCATGAATGACTTTGAATGGTAGAAGGAACGTTAAGAAAGTTAGAAAAATGCCATTAATCATTGCTGATTCTTGTGCCTTTTAGGAATAGTTTTCCACCCCTAGGGCAAGAGGGAATCCCCAACCTCTGACTGCCCTGCTGCCCTCTTTGATAAGGACATTGGCAAAACGAGGATGGCCCCTAGTACTGGAAGTCTTTGTACACCATTGTTGATGATTTTTATTCAAAACTTAAGCAATGGTTTTGACTTTATCAGGGACCAAGGACAAGTTGACTACAAGTCAGAGATGTTTCCATGGTTCACAACCAAGGATCCTAAAATCTTCAGTCTTCAATTACAATATCTCAGGGGTGTTTTATTCTAAACAGATAATATTTTTTTAAAGATTTTAATGGTAAACCAATTTCTATTTGTTTAATTCTTTTTAAATTACATAAAACCACTGTAACATAAAGCCGCTGTACACTGAGGTGACAGAAGTCATGGGATAATGATACACACATGTACAGATGGCAGTAGTATTGTGTACACAAGGTATAAAAGGGCACTGCATTGGCGGAGCTTACATTTGTACTCAGATGAATCATGTGAATAGGTTCCAATGTGAGACAAATGACAAACGTATCCTTTAGGACACAGTGGTAAAATCTGGCATCAGTGTGCTGTGGCAGAAAATGACCAACATAAATGACTTTGCTCAAGCACGACATTGCCTGCAGCACCTCTCCTGAACTCATGACCATATCATCTGGACTCTAGATGACTGGGATACCATCACCTGGACAGCTGAGTCACAATTTCAGTTATTAAGAGCTGATGGTAGGGTTCAAGTGTGGCACAGACCTCATGAAGCCATGAATCCAAGTTGTTAACAAGGCACTGTGCAAGCTGGTGGTGGCTCCATAATGGTATGAGGTGTGTTTACATGGGCTTGACTGGCTCCTCTGGTCTGACTGAACTGATCATAGATTGAAAAGGGTTATGTTCAACTACTTGGGGACCACCTACAGCCATTAATGACTTCATGAACAATGGAATTGTTATGGATGACAATGCACCAAGTCACCGGGTCACAGTTGTTTGCAATTGGTTTAAAGAACATTCTGGACAGTTCGAGTGAGTGGTCTGGTCTCCGAGATCATATGACATGAATCCTATCAAACATTTATGGGTAATAATCGAGAAGTCAGTTCATGCACAAAATCCTGCACCGGCAACACTTTCGAAGTTATAGACGGCTGTAGAGGCAGCATGGCTCAATATTTTTGCAAAGGACTTAAATCAACATGTTGAGTTCATGTCATTTGGAGTTGCTGCACTACACTGGGCAAAAGTAGGTCTGACACAATATTAGGAGGTATCCCATTACTTTTCTCACCACATTGAATGGTGTCAAACAATAACTGAAAATGCTACCTCATTAAGGTAATAGTAGTTACTTACCAGACTTTTGAATAATAATAATAATAATAATAATAATAATAATAATAATAATAATATAATGTGTTAACATACATAGTTGTTTGTAAACTGTTATGAGCACAAGTGGGAGAGATGGACAGTCATAGCCTTTCTTGGTAAGCATTCTTGCATCTGTCTGAAAGCTACAAAAAGTGCAAATCACATCAGATAATTGTTGAAAACTCTTATTACAAAAACAATGTTTCTTGAATTCCATTTACTTTTCTAAAGTACAATAACAATATTACCAGTTCTATAGACATTTCGTATTTCTGCATAGAACGAAGGAGCTTACCGAGACACTAGCATTCGTAAGGACAAGGTCCCTATGTGAGATACATAACTTAAAAATATACACTTAGTACATGGCTGCCTTAAATTCATGTGGGAGATTGTTGATTATATATACTGCAGAGGAACAAACAATTCTCTACATATGGTTTATCTATCCTGTGTTTATTGAACAAATGCAGCTCTTTCTTTTAAAGAAGAATTTGCTGTAACCAGCAGATATCAGGAGCAGTAAGTGTATTGCAAAGCCAGCTTGAAAATCCCCAGTTTATTAAATAGTGGGCTACAAGAAATCAATGAATAAACACTTCATATGATACATTTTTGAGCTAAAGAGCTAAAGGTATCATTTATTCTATACTAAACTTCCCCAAAACATTCTACATTTGGTGAGTCTGTTCATAAGTAATAATTACTGAAACAAGTATCTATTTCAGGTTACCCTCCATTCAGAGGCTGTTGCACTCAGCGACCATTATTTTGATTTGTAAATAATACATTTCAGCTATCAGTTGTCCTTTGGAATTTTTATTGGCAAATCTAGATTTCAGCTAGCAACTAGCCATTCTCAATGCTAAGAACACAACAGGTGCATACCGGTAGTTAGATAAAAAAGTTGCAATTAATGGCTTAACTCATATGGTTTGTATATTACATATCACTATCCTTTTTTGGCCAATGCATGTAATGCCTGTTGGTCTGGCTTTGTACCCATTAAGAAAGTTTTACCCACACGACGTAATTTAAATGTTTTAATAATAATAATGGAATAACCGACTCCCCTCCCCCCTCCCCCCCCCCCCACCACCTCCACTCACATGAACCATAGACCTTGCCACTGGTGGGGAGGCTTGTGTGCCTCAGCAATACAGATAGCCGTACCATATGTGCAACCACAACAGAGGGGTATCTGTTGAGAGGCCAGACAAACGTGAGGTTCCTGAAGGGGGGCAGCAGACTTTTCCGTAGATGCAGGGGCAACAGTCTGGATGATTGACTGATCTGGCATTGTAACACTAACCAAAACATACTGTATGGTTAAATGATGATGGTCACCTCTTGGGTAAAATATTCCGGAGGTAAAATTGTCCCCAATTTGTATCTCCGGGTGGGGACTACTCAGGAGAACGTCGTTATCAGGAGAAAGAAAACTGGCATTCTACGGATCGGAGTGTGGAATGTCAGATCCCTTAATTGGGCAGGTAGGTTAGAAAATTTAAAAAGGGAAATGGCTAGGTTAAAGTTAGATATAGTTGGAATTAGTGAAGTTCGGTGGCAGGAGGAACAAGACTTTTGGTCAGGTGAATACAGGGTTATAAATACAAAATCAAATAGGGGTAATGCAGGAGTAGGTTTAATAATGAGGAGGTATTTAATAGAATTGAGGAGAAGAGGAGTTTGTGGCACAACTTGACTAGAAGAAGGGATCAGTTGGTAGGACATGTTCTGAGGCATCAAGGGATCACCAATTTAGTATTGGAGGGCAGCATGGAGGGTAAAAATCATAGAGGGAGACCAAGAGATGAATACACTAAGCAGATTCAGAAGGATGTAGGCTGCAGTACATACTGGGAGATGAAGCAGCTTGCACTGGATAGAGTAGCATGGAGAGCTGCAGCAAACCAGTCTAAGGACTGAAGACCACAACAACAACAAACAGACTCACAAGGAGTGAGCATGGAAATTTTATTACTTGATGATAAAGATGAAATAAGTCGGATGACAATGTAAGAATTTTACTTATGTTCCATTTCATGCAATTAAATTTGAAGTTGTTTACTTCCATTGAGGCTTATATGTAGTTCATATAGAGGGCGCTATACAACCAACTGATGTGTTCTCCACACAGCCCGCCTTCATCAAAAATTAGTATTCCATGAACTGTGTACAAAGCCAGACCAACAGGCATTACATTAATTTACCAAAAAAGGATAGTGGTATGTAATATACAAACCATATGAGTTAAGCCATTAATTGCAACTTTTTTATGACATCATCTAACTACAGGTATGTACCTGTTGTGTTCTTAGCATTGAGAATGGCTAGTTGCTAGCCGAAATCTAGATTTGTCAATAAAAATTCCAAAGGATGACTGATAGCTGAAATCTATTATTTACAAAGTATCTATTTTATCACACACTATATCTTCCAAAATACTTGAGACAACTGCTTATAATGATACTGACCTGTATTTTTCAGTTCCAGATACATCTACTTTCTTGTGTTGATCCAAGTGAAAGAAAGAGCTATTCAGCAAAAGCAAGCACTAGGAATATTGTATAAAGTGTCTTTCAAAATTGTATCATGAGAAATGATAGTACCATGATATAAAAATAGCAAACAAAAAGATAAGTGAGCACAGAATTTTCTGTATATATCCAGCAATTTATCTTAAAACCTGGAATGAACTGCTGTGTTTTCCAGTTATGTTAGATGCTTCGGCTTTTTAGTGATCTTCGGTAGACAAGTTCTAACAGAGGAAGAGTCAGGTATGTAAGTGATCTAGAAACTAGATGGTATACCACTGGGTCCAGCTGCACTACCACAATCAAGTCACTTTAACAGCTTTTTTAACTTTTTCTTTCAAGATACAATTTTGAAAGATACTTTACACAATATTCTTAGTGCTCACTTTTGCTGAACAACTTTGTCATTCACTTGGCTCGATACAGTTAGTCCTCTTTCATTTTTCTGTATTGCCTCTAACTCCAAATATTGGCATTCATGTCATCATTTTCTTATTTAATGTAGACTGAAATTTTATCTACTTGTTACACATATTACCTTTTCAATAAATGGCCTGTTAAAAAACAAAGTACCCAGAAGGCATGATCGACAGTCGGTGTAACTTCATACATGTACAGACTATCAGAGGGTATGTAAATAATTGTGACTGTCTTCACATGTTGTGTGATCATGGTGAAGGATACAGAGATACTGCATACTCATGTGACACAGCATTATCAGCACCAGATAAAATTTGAAAGGGGCCTCATTCTGGGTCTCCATATGGCTGTTTTCTTGAATTGTGCAATATCCAGATTTGTGGGGTATTTGGATGTGACAGTAGCCCAGTTTTCGACTATGTGGGAATGTGAGGGCAGGCATACTCATCAACAATGTTCCAGTCAAACATGTCTGAACACCATAAGGGAGGATCACTGTACTGTGCATGAAGCAAATTTTAACCACTTCACATCTCTGCTGCCATCCAAGAATAAATCAATGGACTGCCTGTAACAGTCTGCCATCCCACACTATTGGATGGAGACTAGCAACAGCCGATCTGGGGAATTACTGTCCAGTGCATAGACTGTCATGGACACCACAACACAAATGGCTACATTAGGAGTGGTACGATTATTGGGAACTATGGACTGTTGATAAATGGTATTGCATCATGTTCAGAAATGGATTGTGGTTCTGCATTACACCAGGTGACAATTGCCAACGAGTGTGGTGGTGACCTGAGGAGAGGCTCCATTCTTCCAGTGTTGTGGAGCAGATAGCAGTGTTACTCATGGTATCATGATGTGGGGAATCATTTGGTATGACTTCAGGTCACAGGTGGCAGTAATTTAGAGAAACCACATGGTACAATGGTGTGTCACAGGCTGCTGCATCCCTATATGTTATCACTTTTGCTGCCGTATGTCGGTGCCATTTTTCAGTATGGCAATGCTCATCCATACACGGCATAAGTCTCTATAAACTATCTGTGAGATGTTGTGGTACACCAATGGCCAGCAAGATCTATAAATCTCTTCCCACTAGATTGTGAGTGATCAGTTTGGATGTCAGTTGGATCCCAGTGTCAGTACCCAAGATATCAAGGACAAGTTATGTCATTTGTTGGCCAGCCTGTCTCAGGAGATGATACAATGGCTTTATAAGACCCTTCCCAACCCAATTAGTACATAAATGTTCTCATACTGATAATTGTTCTCATGCTGCCACGTTCTTTATAAATTTGACTCGAATTTGCAATCACTGAAGTAACATCACACACCCTTTCAACCTGTGAAGTTTCATGTTACCTCTTCCCTGTCTGGGTGTTTCAGTTCTCTGTCAGGCAGTATGTTACAATGCAACTGTTCATATTATGGGTAAAATCATAAGTGCTGAATAAAATGCATAGAACAGAGACCCCAATTTCCTGGCTTTTCGGGCTACCCTCACCGTTGTTGAAAGAAAAACCTAGTTGCTGCATGTGATATATTTTATGCTGCTGCTGCTAAAATGATGCATCTAATATTAATATAAATCATGTTCTAATTCTTACATGTAATAACATTTGATTGTATTCCTGCATTAATGGATCATTTTGTGTAATTAGTGTTCATGTCTGAGCAACATATTTGTCTCAAATCATACTGGAGATAGGGACCGTTTATCTTATAAAATGGTACTTTCTACATATTTTATTGATGATTACTATATGTTTTTTAAATTATCTTCCAGTTCTCAGGCCTGAGCCAAGAACTTCCAGAAAATATTCAGATCCTAACCTTGGAACCATGGAAAGAAGGCTCATTACTACTACGCTTAGAGCATATTCTGGAGAAAGGTGAAGATACAGAGTTGTCTCAGCCTGCTACTGTGAACTTGGAGGTGAGAAAAGATAACAAATAGCAGTTTCATTTGTGTTGTAACAGTATTATATAGATCAATGTCAGAAGTCAAAGTTCATTCAGTATTGAAGGAAAGACTGTGTGATGAAAACAGTCAAAAATGTAATTGAAAGTGTGCTCTAAGTTTGTGCCTGTTTGATGAACAATCTAGCAGCATCTTGGTTATGTTTAACAACTTTGTTTGAGTTATCACCCTGGTTTCCTACTGAATTTTTGTAGTGCTTACAGTGCCTTTATTCAACTTTAGATCTTAATAACGACAAGTGGTGAACCTAACCATGGAAAACAATAAGCAACTCAAGAGTGGTATCATTTTGCCAACTAACATGGACACTACATCTCCAAGACACTTATCAGGTGTTTTAGTAGATCTTCAGACTATTCCACAACCAGTGTTAACTTTTTGGCAAGTGCTGGGATCTTTGTGTTTTATGCTGCTCACTGTGTCATAGTGCACTCACTTGTCCTGCAAAAGTAATGCCCTAGCAGTGGCATCTGTAACCATACCCAAAATGCCGTGTTGCCCAGTTTGTGGGGCTCCGTTTGTGTCATTGAGTGATAGAACATGATAGAACTGATCTGCAATCAGTAACTGCATGTGAAAAGGTGAATAAGTACTGGAAATCACCACTCTTTTCGTGGCAAAAGGTGACTGGCTCATCCAAATATGTTTGAACATGGCATCACAAACCTCATTTGTGGAAACCAGTGATTGCAAGAGATACCAATAAATGGAACGGGCCTTGTCACCAATAGTTTCATGTTGTGAACACACCATCAAGCTGCACTATGCCTCCCAAGCTGTGCAATAAATTTCTCATGCCGTCTTACCTGCTGTGACAGCCTGATCTTTGGTTCTGTCTTCTTGAATTTACCTTTGAAGCCTATGGCATCTCAGATGGTAACATGCAATTCATTTACACTATTGGAGTATTGGACACTCAAAATTTGTTGTTATTATTGGATGTTGTGGACAATATGCTTCCTGGAAGTAAATATATACACATCAAGAACAGTGTGCTTTTTTGCTTCTGCAAACCTATGAACATCCACATTTAAAAAGTGCTGCAAAGTGAAACTATTGGTAACAAGGCCCCTCCCATCTTTGGGCATCACCTGCAATCAGTAATTTACACAAACAACACTACTGATGCCATGCTGAAACAGATTTAGATGGGCCAGTTACCTTCCATTGTGAAAAGAGTGGCGATTCCCAATATTTCCTCACCTTTTCACATGCAGTTACTGATTGCAGATCAGTTTTATCATGTTCTATCACTCAATGACACAAGCCCCACAAACTGGACACCACAGTGTCATAATCGTGGTTCCAGCCGCCACCACTAGGGAGCAGCAGCTTGCACTTGCAGAATAATTGAGTGTACAGCTTTAATGCTCTCCAGTGGCAGCTTCAGTCACTCCCAGCAGCACTCAACCTACCAGATGGCACAGCACATGAGGTAACATCAGGCAGCAAGCTAAACTCTGCTGGTAATATTTATACTTCAGCCAGCTGGTGCACAAAGGCACATGCTACACAATTATCCAAACAAGGACAGCAACCAAAATTAGACACAATTGTCACTCCACTATGCCTACCCAAACAGCTCTGTCCCTACTAGAGGAATGTGTAACACTCATAATTTGCTACACTATAACAGTGTACTCCTTTGTACTGTCAAGGTATCTCCCAAACGTAGCTGACAGGCACTCTGTTCTTCACAGTGTTCCTACATCACATCGGGTGTACATAGAGGACATGTGTAATGAGCTGGTTTATTTAACTGACACAGGCTTGGATGTCAGTGTATTCCCTTCAACATCAAACAACTGTTCATCTATAAAATCATGGCTCACAGCAGTGAATAATTCTTCAACCCCTCTGTTCAGTGACCACGATGTTGTGAATTTAGGATCCTCATAGCATTATTAATAATAATAATAATAGCTTTATTCAACATTGAATGGTACACTGCACATGTACAAAGAAACAGTAATGATTAAAGTTATTAGTACAATACACAAGACACATTCTTTGAATACGTCATTAATTTACAACAAAATTACAATAAGATGTTTACTGATTTCTATTCACATAATTTCACAAAGTATTTGTTGTTCATATAAGTATGGTACTCTTCTAATATGTAGAAAGGGTGTTTTACTAAAAATTTCTTATGCTGATGTTTCAGTTTAATTGTAGGAAGAGCCATGACTGCACTAAGCAGTGCATTAGCTAATTTTATACCTGCGTGCTGAGGCCCCTTTTCATAAAGTGCTGTTCTGTGGCTGCCAATGTAAAATCTTTCTTTATTTCTAGTATTGTACTGGTGGAAATCTGAATAAGTGTTTGGGTGTAGTCTTTTCACAAGCAATATGGTTTTTAGAATGTATGTGTTTATAACAGTTAACAGCTCTGTTTTTGGAAACAAGTTGCGACAAGATTCCCTATATTTTGCTCCACAGGTTATTCTCACACCCCTTTTATGAAGAATGAGTAGCTTTTCTAGATTAGCGTTGGTTGTTGCCCCACAAATTTCAATGCTGTAGTTCAAGTGAGAGGAGAAAAGAGCATGGCATGCAGTCTTTAGGACTACAGTGTCAGCACAGAACTTGCTAATAGTACTGACTGCAAATATATTTTTTGACAACTTAGTTGCTAGGGAGTCAATATGTGTGTATCCCTTCAGGTTGCTTTGGATTGTTACACCAAGGAATTTTACACTAGACTCTTTCTTTACTAATTTGTTGCCAATGTATAATTTAATTTAATTATTCAAACTACTTTTGTTAAACTCCATCAAACATGTTTTACCGGTGCTTTCATTTAAGTGGCTTTCATTAAAAAACTGAGCAATTTCTTTTGTCACATTATTACACTAAGCCTCTAGTTCATTGCATGATTCCTTTTTACACACAATGGGCATGTCATCGGCATATAGAACAATTTTGGAATTTATAGTACAGTATTTAATATCACTTACATAGATCAAGAACAGAAGGGGGCCTAACACTGAGCTCGGGGGCATGCCATATTTTATGCAAGTTATCTCTGATTTGTAGACACCACTTTCTGTTTTAAGCAGAACAAACTGTTTTCTATTGCTCATATAACACTTTATTAGGTCATAAGCAGCGCCTCTAATGCCCATGTTCCATCCTCTAATGCCCATGTTCCATAGCTTGTCTAATAGGATCTCAACATTCACACAATCAAAGGCTTTTTCCAGGTCTAGGTATACACCTGCCACATGTTCCTTGCTTTTGATACCCCCTAACACCTCTTCAATTAGTTTAGTAGACTTTCCAGATCTCTGATGTTGTTGTCCATATGGGAGGCTACATTTCACATGAACAATGAAATTGTAAGTGGTCATAAGATAACACTGCAAGACCATTTCACGTCGGCAATAACCCCAACCACTACATGAGAGGGCTCCAGTGTGTTCAGTGAAAAACAACACTTGCTATCCATTGTTAGCGAACTAATTTCAAAAGTTATGATGGTGGAAGAATAGAAGATGCACATCCTCATTGACAACGAGACCCTTTGTGCCTGCAGTCAGATAGTGCCACCACACTTGCTATGACTCGAGCATCTATGTCAGCTCAGGGATGACATCACTCCAGGTATGACTGTGGACACAGCAGAACACCAACCCAAATCACAGTTTCAAGTGCAACAGAACATACACACCAAAACTTACCATGTCAGGGCTGCTGGCTGCATACAAGACCTGTCCGCTGGCTCCTGATAAGTATACTACTGCAAAGAATGAGTTCAAAGCATTGCTGGCTATGTGGGTTATTAGATGTTCTGACAGGCCTTGTGCATATCTTCTACATCTAGTTTGAAAGAATGATAGCTCACGGGGTCCGTGTGGAGACTATCACATGCTGAATGTGCGCACCACACAGGATTACTATCCTGTCCCCACTTACATCATTTCATGGCTGCTCTGGCAGGCTCCCAAATATTTAGTGTTTTCGACTTAAAAAAGGACAATCACCAAATTCTAACAGCACCAGAGGATGTACAAAAGACACCAGTACTCATGCTTTTTGGCCTCTCTGAATATGTAAATATGCCATTCAGCCTTAAGAATGCCACACAAACATGGCAACATATCATTGATGAGGTCATCTACAACCTGAATTTCTGCTTCACGTACCTCGGTGATATGCTGATTCTTTCCACTTGTACAACTGAGCATGAAATTCACCTATGGACTATTTTTGAAAGACTTTCTGATTATGGACTGAAGATAAATAGTGCCAAGTGTGTGCTTTCCCAACAGGCATTGGGTTTCTTGGGGTGTGAGGTGACTCCCAAAGCCCTTAAAATCTAAAGTGGACTTGCTTCTTCAGTTTCACTTCACAAAACATATCAGCAATTGTGTCATTTCTTCACTGTTGCTAATTTCTACAGGCCCCAACCACCACGTGTAGCAGCTGTCCAGCCACCACTCACAGCAACACTTTCTGGCATCACTTCATGTGGACAATGACCTGTCACGTGGACACCTAAAATATTATCTGCTTTTCACAAAGTACATTCCTCCTTGAAAGAGGCAGTACTGCTTGCGCACCCTCTGCCTTCAGTGCCACTGTCTGTGGTCATCAATGCCAGTTAGGCATCTATAGGGGTAGCACTGCAATAGCAGGTAAAGGGGCCATGGCAGCACCTCAGTCATTTTTCCCATAACTTGTCTGACACACAAACTAAGTAGAGTGCCTTCAACTGCTAACTGTTAGCAGTCTATGAAGAAATTAAACGTTTCTGTCACCAAGTTGAGGCATGCCACTTCATTCTCCTTACAGACCACAAACCTGTTTATTTGGTGTTTAACAATCCTCACAATTCCTACTCTCCTTGGCATTTCAGCCACTGGAAATTCATCACAATTCACTACCAATTTCTGTCACCTAAGAGGAGCTGATGATGTGTTTGCTAACTATTTCTGAGGAATCAAATTGCTCTCAGCAAGAGTGAATCCAACCCAGATAGCTATGGCACAGGAAATAGATGAGAAAACACATTAATTCCATATGAAACAACAATGGATGTGCAGCTGAAACAATTAACTATGGGAAACTTCCGCATCCAGTGTGACATTTCTCGGAGCCAACCCCAATATTTCAAGTCTTTCCATTGTAGTAAATAGGTTTTTGGTGCAATTCACAGCCTCACACATCCTGCCACTAATACAACTAATTGTACGGTAACAGATGGATACGTTCAGCTCAGAGTACAATGTGGTTATTGTATTTGAGTTAGAATCTAATTAACTTGTCAGTCAGCCAAAGTCACTCACCATGTCCACAAGCCTCCTATTCCTTTCCAAAACTGAGGTGCCTTTTTCTTATGTCCACATAGACATCACAGAGCCATACCCCCCAGTCCAATGAACCAAATATATTCTCACTGCTACTGACACATTTGCTTGCTGGGTCAAATCCATGTCTATTATGGACATTTCTGTAGATACAGTTGCACCGGCATTTTTCATTACATGGATTTTAAGGTTTTGGTGTCCAACAGATGTGACAACAGATCAAGGTCAACACTTTGTGTCTTTCTTCATGACTTGGAAAATTCTGAAGTGATAGATATTCTCTGCCCCTCTAAACACTATGTAACCACAGGGATGGAGAAGTTACATATCAGGGATTATAGACTTGCATCATTTTGTGTAGCATTAACATAAAAAAGGAGGAGTTGCAACAAATGTAAAAGTTGGACACAAAGTCAAATATATTGAAACAAATAATTTTTGTGTTAATCAGAACCTAGAAGCATATCCTTGTGACTAGTTACTGCAGAATATTTCGCTCATAACTGTAAGTCTAAAGATTCCCTCTAGGAGACTTTCATCTATTTATGAGAAATCTAGATGCATTATTAAGCTACCCGTCAGACAAGAAATAACAGTTAGTAGTTTGTGGAGATTTCACTGTAGTTTTCTTGAAAGATACAAACAGGAAAATGAACTGGAATTATTATTTTAGTGTGAGCAGCAAAATAGTAGGACACTGATAAAATTTTGACAATATTAAAAGGATAGTTGCTTCTCACCATCTAGTGGAGATGCTGAGTTTCAGATAGCCACAACAAAAAAGACTGTCAAACAAAGCTTTCAACGAAACAGGCCTACATCAGAATTAGACAACATACACGCACACTCATGCAAATGCGACACACACACACACACACACACACACACACACACACATGAGTACAGTCCCTGACTGCCAAGGCCAGATGTACGTTTGCATGAGTGTGTGTGTGTGTGTGTGTGTGTGTGTGTGTGTGTGCGTACTTTGTCATGAAAGCATGTTTGGTTGAAAGCTTTGTTTGACAGTCTTTTTGTATAACCTATCTGTGTCACAGTATCTCTGCTATATGGTGAGTGGCAACTATCCTTTAATTTAATTTTCATCAGTTAACTTTTTTTAGTAAAGTATTCTTCTTGAAATGCCTTTCAAGAGAGTTATGATCTATACTTTTTCTATTTCAGGCACTATTTACTCCATTCGATGTCTCGTCTATTAGAGAGACAACACTGGGTGCAAATCAGTGGCTGGAAGACAACACAAGGCTGATATGGACTGATGAGACAGGTACTGCTTCATCAACCAGGCAGCCAACAGATGACATTCCTAATGTCGTACTGGAACCCATGCAGATACGCACATTTATAATTGAAATTAATCGCCAAAGTGCACGCAACTCTCAGTTCTGATAAAATCTATCTTCATTATTAACATATGTAGATTGTGGTTTATTACATTAATTAATACATAATTTGGTGTGTTATTCTCTCACCGTTAAGTGCACGGATGTCACACCTGTTTCCACATCACACAATAAAATTCATTCAATGTGGTGGCTATGGAATAAAAGTGTAATTCCTCTCCTGCACAGTCTTGTTACATTAATGAAAATAAAAGCTAGTTTGATGAGTTGTGGACAACAAAAGAACATTTTAAAAGATAGGGAATGAATTGCAGATGTGAGAGAGAACCTGTCATGACAAGACTAGTAAAAATTTGACAAATGGAACTGTGAATTAAGGGAATACATTGAATTTCTGAAAATCAAGCATAGTTGATTTGCATAAAATGATATTTAAAGAAGTTGCCAAAATGTATGTAAAGAAATTGTAAATGCTGAATGAAAGATTTCTCAAGAGATACAATAAAATTATATTCCAAATGAAGATTGCAAAATGTCCCTACTTGAAAGGTCCTTAAAAACACAGATTTTTTACTGCCAGCCTATAATTTTGCTGGGAGAGTGTTGAAAATTATACCTTTAACAACCACTAAAATAAATCTAGAACTCATGAAAATTCCTAAAACTAATGAAAATTCACTGCAAAAAAAAACTGATTTTGAAATAATCTATATTTATTTATGTCATAGATTATTGCTATTACCATAATGGATGTCCTAGAAATCTTTCCAGATGTTGAATGAGGAGAAGGAAACATCATCACATATAATTTTGCCAAATAAATGTGTGATTTGTTATTACTAGGCCCTAGATCTTCAACTGATGACACACATTTCTATTACAACTTACATTTCGTAATATTTTCCAAGCAGTGAAAGCATGCCTTGTCGTCAATAATATGAAATACATTATGTGGTTCATGAACAACATGGACTTATGATGCACAACGATGACATTTGTCATGGGCTACAAACCAGTAACATGGACATAAATCTTTTTTCCTCCTCACAGTTATATTTTACTGGTTCCTTTACCAATGAATCTCCATATTCATCTGAATGTTGACAGTGAATACAATGTTAAGCTTATATTATGCCCCATTCCATCCACTTACTTCGTGAAATGTGTAACTGAATCACAGGTCACCCACTTTTCATGAAGAGTGCGTGGAGCACTTCTTCTCTTTAGAAAGAAATATCTTTTCAAGTTATGTGGCATAATTTGAACTATATTACTGCTCCATCATCACTGAATATTCTTCATGATATTCAAGGACTGTGTCATGTAACTGTTGAAGTTTTTTCGGGTTTTGACGATTGATGTTAACATTTCTTCAAGCTGAAAGAAAATCAGTAGCAAAAGGCAATGTTTGGCATTAGTAAAAATAGTGTCACAAGAAACTTGTAGAAATAAGAGAATTTAGCTGCTCTCAGTTAGTTTAAAAAATTTCACAAACTGAAAAGTCAAATGTGTGTTACAGTATTATTGATCCATGTAATCATGACATCACTGCTCTAATAGATCAGGCAACATGAAATAGCTGTAAGTAGTGTTCAGCAAGCGTATTTATTTTCGAAGAGGTCAAATTTTGGTCCATTCACCCTGATTTACATTTTCTGTAGTTGCACAAAGTACACTTAAGATAAAAATCAGGATGCTTCCTTTAAGAATGTAACAGCATGTTTTGGTCAATCTTTTTGTGTAGTTTGAAAGACATGGTGCTGACTAATAATTTTTGTAAAAAGATGAACTTCAAGCTTAATTACATCAATAAGGAACAGTGAAAACGGTAGGTCTGTGCAAGTTATCTTACTTGGCATCATTTAATTTTTTTCTCTTGACACCTTTAGTAATTAACATGCAGACTACAGACTTATCATCACAGATTATGGGTAACCTAATTTATGACAAGGACTAAAGAAAGAAATTGACCATCAATGTCGGACGAATTACCTAAGTATTTGCATAGGGCATTTAACAACACCAAGCGCATACTTATGATGTGAACTTTCTGACAAGGGAAAAGTCCAATAAGACTTGTCAAAAGGTACTCTGAAATTTTTTACACATGAAGAAGACAATGAAAGAAAGGCACTGCCTTATTGGACCTTTCCCTTGTCAGAAAGTTCACATCATAAGTATGCGCTGGGTCTCATTAAATGCCCTATAAAAATACTTAGGTAGCTTGTCCAACATTGACAGTCAATTTTCAGCTTTTTTAAAATTTTATATATATATACACTCCTGGAAATTGAAATAAGAACACCGTGAATTCATTGTCCCAGGAAGGGGAAACTTTATTGACACATTCCTGGGGTCAGATACATCACATGATCACACTGACAGAACCACAGGCACATAGACACAGGCAACAGAGCATGCACAATGTCGGCACTAGTACAGTGTATATCCACCTTTCGCAGCAATGCAGGCTGCTATTCTCCCATGGAGACGATCGTAGAGATGCTGGATGTAGTCCTGTGGAACGGCTTGCCATGCCATTTCCACCTGGCGCCTCAGTTGGACCAGCGTTCGTGCTGGACGTGCAGACCGCGTGAGACGACGCTTCATCCAGTCCCAAACATGCTCAATGGGGGACAGATCCGGAGATCTTGCTGGCCAGGGTAGTTGACTTACACCTTCTAGAGCACGTTGGGTGGCACGGGATACATGCGGACGTGCATTGTCCTGTTGGAACAGCAAGTTCCCTTGCCGGTCTAGGAATGGTAGAATGATGGGTTCGATGACGGTTTGGATGTACCGTGCACTATTCAGTGTCCCCTCGACAATCACCAGTGGTGTACGGCCAGTGTAGGAGATCGCTCCCCACACCATGATGCCGGGTGTTGGCCCTGTGTGCCTCGGTCGTATGCAGTCCTGATTGTGGCGCTCACCTGCACGGCGCCAAACACGCATACGACCATCATTGGCACCAAGGCAGAAGCGACTCTCATCGCTAAAGACGACACGTCTCCATTCGTCCCTCCATTCACGCCTGTCGCGACACCACTGGAGGCGGGCTGCACGATGTTGGGGCGTGAGCGGAAGACGGCCTAACGGTGTGCAGGACCGTAGCCCAGCTTCATGGAGACGGTTGCGAATGGTCCTCGCCGATACCCCAGGAGCAACAGTGTCCCTAATTTGCTGGGAAGTGGCGGTGCGGTCCCCTACGGCACTGCGTAGGATGCTACGGTCTTGGCGTGCATCCGTGCGTCGCTGCGGTCCGGTCCCAGGTCGACGGGCACGTGCACCTTCCGCCGACCATTGGCGACAACATCGATGTACTGTGGAGACCTCACGCCCCACGTGTTGAGCAATTCGGCGGTACGTCCACCCGGCCTCCCGCATGCCCACTATACGCCCTCGCTCAAAGTCCGTCAACTGCACATACGGTTCACGTCCACGCTGTCGCGGCATGCTACCAGTGTTAAAGACTGCGATGGAGCTCCGTATGCCACGGCAAACTGGCTGACACTGATGGCGGCGGTGCACAAATGCTGCGCAGCTAGCGCCATTCGATGGCCAACACCGCGGTTCCTGGTGTGTCCGCTGTGCCGTGCGTGTGATCATTGCTTGTACAGCCCTCTCGCAGTGTCCGGAGCAAGTATGGTGGGTCTGACACACCGGTGTCAATGTGTTCTTTTTTCCATTTCCAGGAGTATATATATATATATATATATATATATATATATATATATATATATATATAAAGAGCTGAAAATTGCAAAATTTGTAGCACGGCAGGCAGCGGCAGAAATGTACACCCCTAGTACACCCCTACTGACACTGCAGCAACTGCGTATGCCCAACCACACACACACACACACACACACACACATAGAGAGAGTCGAGGTTGGAGATACATTTGTAAAAGGAAACACGACAGAACCCCATCGTAATTTGTAAAGAACCAGTGGCATAGCGAGAGAGGACACTTTAAGACTCAAGTCTCCCCTGTATTCGTGCTTAAAAAAGATTCAATATTAATTCATAACAAAAATATAAACAACTTTCTAATAAGAGCTCAAATGTGTGAAGATGTCAGTTTTGTAGGTTGCGCAGCAACCTGAGTACTGGTGTATTTGCCTGCTTGAGACTTTACTGCTCTGTCTCTGCCTCACTTCTCTTAGCTGGCTGTGTGCACCTGCACTTTAGTGCCATTCTTGGGTCCCCTCCTCTTCTCCTCTTCTACATAGGCTGGGGAGCAGCATTTGCTAGCAAGTATCAAGACTAGTTCAATTGGCTCTGCAGGCCGGAGTGGCCAAGCGGTTCTAGGCGCTACAGTCTGCAACCGTGTGACCGCTACGGTCGCAGGTTCGAATCCTGCCTCGGCCATGGATGTATGTGCTGTCCTTAGGTTAGTTCGGTTTAAGTAGTTCTAAGTTCTAGGGGACTGATGACCTCAGATGTTAAGTCCCATAGTGCTCAGAGCCACTTAGCGACTTAGCAGCTGCGCGGTTCCAGATTGAAGCGCCTAGAACCGCTCGGCCACAGTGGCCAGCCTAGAAACTAGTCTCTGCCACTTCTATGCTGGCTTTTAACATAGAAGTGGTCGCGAGGTTTGTGTTCATAGTCATTTTTGTGTGATTTTAGTGCATATTTTCGTTGTGTCCCAACATGAGTGAGCCAGCAACTAAAAACGCCTTTTTCTACATTAATATACGAAAAAAGGGGTGAATTGAAGGGCTAGGGTGTATACGCGGACAAGGAAAAAGAAATTCCTGGACTTTTCCGGATTTCCCATTTAAAAATACACTTTCTCCCAGATGAACACGTATTTTTTCTGTGTTAAGTGACAGTATATTTTCCCTCTTAACTATAAAACTTACGAAACCTTTGAATGGTTTTGGCTTTATACACGGACGTAGAATTTCCTGGGACTTTAGGAAACGAAACTCGGGGGAAAAGGCACATTTTGAGAAGATCTTTGATGTGCAGCAACATGTACAATGCATATATTCATATTACGGTAGTATAAATTCGAATTCCAAGAAACACCGCATATTACTTTCTGAAGCGTTGAAATCGAGATTGCGATGCGCTTTTGTAAGCCTGTCATAGCTCATGTCATGTGATCTCGCCAGCGGATGACAGCGGATATTCAGAGCATAGTGCATGTGATGGTCAGCCAATAGCAACATTACTGTTAAGTAGCACGAACACACAGACAGGAAGAGTTAATGGTTTTAATTAATATACACAGTGCTGCTACAAGGAAAGCAAAGCTTTCACATATAACATTGGTCTCTAAGGTTCATACACTGCATGAGAAGCTACGATTTCACATAAAACACTGATCTTTTTTGCGCGTATTACACTTTAAGATGTTGTTGTTGTTGTGGTCTTCAGTCCTGAGACTGGTTTGATGCAGCTCTCCATGCTACTCTATCCTGTGCAAGCTTCTTCATCTCCCAGTACCTACTGCAACCTACATCCTTCTGAATCTGCTTAGTGTATTTATCTCTTGGTCTCCCTCTACGATTTTTACCCTCCACGCTGCCCTCCAATGCTAAATTTGTGATCCCTTGATGCCTCAAAACATGTCCTACCAACCGATCCCTTCTTCTAGTCAAGTTGTGCCACAAACTTCTCTTCTCCCCAATCCTATTCAACACCTCCTCATTAGTTACGTGATCTACCCACCTTATCTTCAGCATTCTTCTGTAGCACCACATTTCGAAAGCTTCTATTCTCTTCTTGTCCAAACTGGTTATCGTCCATGTTTCACTTCCATACATGGCTACACTCCATACAAATACTTTCAGAAACGACTTCCTGACACTTAAATCTATATTTGATGTTAACAAATTTCTCTTCTTGAGAAACGCTTTCCTTGCCATTGCCAGTCTACATTTTATATCCTCTCTACTTAGACCATCATCAGTTATTTTACTCCCTAAATAGCAAAACTCCTTTACTACTTTAAGTGTCTCATTTCCTAATCTAATTCACTCAGCATCACCCGATTTAATTTGACTACATTCCATTATCCTCGTTTTGCTTTTGTTGATGTTCATCTTGTATCCTCCTTTCAAGACACTGTCCATTCCGTTCAACTGCTCTTCCAAGTCCTTTGCTGTCTCTGACAGAATTACAATGTCATCGGCGAACCTCAAAGTTTTTACTTCTTCTCCATGAATTTTAATACCTACTCCGAATTTTTCCTTTGTTTCCTTTACTGCTTGCTCAATATACAGATTGAATAACATCGGGGAGAGGCTACAACCCTGTCTCACTCCTTTCCCAACCACTGCTTCCCTTTCACGCCCCTCGACTCTTATAACTGCCATCTGGTTTCTGTACAAATTGTAAATAGCCTTTCGCTCCCTGTATTTTACCCCTGCCACCTTCAGAATTTGAAAGAGAGTATTCCAGTTAACGTTGTCAAAAGCTTTCTCTAAGTCTACAAATGCTAGAAACGTAGGTTTGCCTTTTCTTAATCTTTCTTCTAAGATAAGTCGTAAGGTTAGTATTGCCTCATGTGTTCCAACATTTCTACGGAATCCAAACTGATCTTCCCCGAGGTCTGCTTCTACCAGTTTTTCCATTCGTCTGTAAAGAATTCGTGTTAGTATTTTGCAGCTGTGGCTTATTAAACTGATAGTTCGGTAATTTTCACATCTGTCAACACCTGCTTTCTTTGGTACTTTAAGATATATCACACAAATGTGCCAGTAACGGCTCTATGGGCTCGAAATTCTTCTAAATGGCTCATCATCAAAGAATTGATTTTTAAATGAGAGTCAAGTGACCTAGATCTGTGTTTCTGACTACAACCAGAACATGGGGGGAGTGGACTTGAAAGACCAGTTACTGGAATCATTCTTTGTGGAAAGAAAGCAAAGCAAGGGTTGGGTTTAAAAACTTTTTAAGCATTTGTTGACTGTGGCTGTTTTAAATGATTATGTATTGTATTGTTAGAACAGAAACAGGAAGGACGATTTAGAGTTTAGAGTGAAGGTCATAGATGAGCTCATAATAATTACCACCACAGTGCCATTGAACAGAAGCAAGGAGGACCTTCTGATGTTGTAAGTGACTGTCACCGACTTACTGGTAGACGCTCCCCTGAAGAAAATCCAGCAACAAAAAACAGAAGAGTGGTCCTAAGGAGATGTGTGCTGAGTGCAACAAACCAGCAAAGATGAGAGACATCATGTACATGCAAAACCTGCCTTGCAAACCCAGTATTGTGTCGTGCGTTGAATTTTATCTCTCAAAAAACCTTGTAAACAATTAATTTTTACAACATGATTAAACTTTTTGTGCCTAAAGTGTTTTCGTCTATTTCATCCTTGTAGTTTTAAGTGTTCACCTTAATTTTTTCAGAATTTTATTTCCAGTACTGTATTAGATATATCATTTGCAGTATGGGAGGAACGCAGCACTCACAGATGTGCACAACAAGTGTCATACTGCAGGTGAAGTTAGGTGGAGGTCAGCGTCGCCCTTGAGGGTCTAATAACTAATAAATACAGACGAACAAACACAGAATTGGATTTGTTATTGTATAATTTTACAGACTAGTGTGGAAAAATGAAATTTGCTTTATAATCTAATAGTTAACGTGTAAAGCATTAGGGTCTGTGTAGCTAGATGCTGCGTAGTAAGTGTGTGCAATAGCTTTAATCCATGTAAGGGCTGAACAATTTTGTACTGCAGCTACTGCTCTCACCATAGCTCTTTCTAACGGTATTAGCAAAGCTTTCACGTATTTATCGACAAAAATGAACTAAGTTATTTATTAACACTTTTCATCTGAACGTACTCTCTGACAATAAATATTTCCGCGATAACTATATATATCAGCAGACGCCAAGAATACGCATTAGTTGTAATATACTACAGTATCAGTAAGACTTGACTGTACCATACAGCGCCGAGCAGCCTGTGTCATTAGGGCACTGTTTAGTATTGTCGGGCGCCTTCGGTCACGTCTGCACGTAAACGAGGTTTAGTTCCGCGTTCTGCCATTGACAATTCTAAAATAAACTAGGGTGACCAGACGTCCGGATTAATCCGGACATGTCCTCCATTTTAGCTCTTTGTCCGGGGTCCGGACGGATTTTTACAGTGTCCGGTTTTTTCGCAAAGTTGAGCGTAATACAGTTAAACTAACAATTTGTCCCGTTCTATTGCTCTTTTCTTAAATACTTTAACTATTGGCACAGCCTTCGTGATAAACACGCACGAAGGCGGTGTTAGTAGGTGGCACCAGGATCGTCCATGCTATCGTTGATCTACCTATAAGCGAATGAAAATATCGATTATTTAAAATTTTCGTTTCGTATCTTCGCTTTGTATTGGCTTGGCTTCCTGTAGTGCACGTGTGATTTGTGAGTGTAATTTAACGAATTACATAAAATATTTGGCTATACCTAAACGAAAGTGTACATTTTCTGATGTCCTTTCCTGCAAATATCTGGCTTTCAAGAAAGGGAGAAATGAATTTGAAGCATAATCTAAGATATGTGGAGCTGGAATGTACGTCTCAGTGGCCAATAAAGGTAAGAAATAACTCGACAGATTAACTGTCATGGTTTTATTTCATTCTTTCATAGTCATTAAATTTACTTGTATTCGGAAGATTAAAGTGCAGTTTACATGTCGTCAGCTGCTGCTTGAATTGTAGATGTTGGTAGCGGTGCGTCGAATGAAGGGAGGTGAATGGTTTCACGTTTATCGCTTTGTAAACAATTCCGTGTTGTTGACATAACAAAACAATTGACGCCACACTGTCATCACACACATTGTTTTTAATTTTTTATTATATTGCTCAGTTAACCACCACCTGACCATCAGTAACAATTAATTGTTTTACCGGTAATTCCCGGCAGTCACGTGACTTGGCCAAAGCTGACAGGTTTTATCTGCATCTGCAGTTGATCCCATTTAATGCGTCCTCTTTTTTCCTCCTTTGTCCTCCTTTTTGAAGCTGTTTGTCCTCCTTTTTAAACAGTTGCATCTGGTCACCCTAGGTAATACGTAGTTTGTAAAACCAATTAATGCGCTCTAAGTTATAATAAAAATCACATTATAATCTTAAATTTTTAGAACTAATATGAATAAATAAACAAACTCATCAGTCAGCAAAGATTGCGTCTGGCTTTGACGGCAGAAAACTCGTTCATATCTTCGTAGTTCAGATGGTTATCAGTTAGGAGATCGGCTTCGATGTGAATGGACAAGGCGTTCAATCTCTCCTCAGACAACGTAGAACGTAGGTATGATTTAAGTCTTTTAAGAACCGAAGACGAGCATTCTGGTGAACAATTTGTAAGTGCCATACATAGAAATATTCTAAGAGCAATGTCAACATTCGGAAACAGGGACTGTAACCTCTCTTTTCGTAAAAATTTACTCATTTCGACTAGGGAAGGAAGGCTCTAAATCTGTGTCATATGGCGCTTGGAGTTTTGCTGCACGTTCAGCAATATCATCAGGTGAACTGTTCTTAAGGTTACTAGAAACTGTGAAGGAGTCCAACACTGTTCTATTGCTGTCCTTCATTCTCCTTAATGCAGCGTACAAGTTGTCGAGTACTGGGAGAAATGTATCGACTCTAAATTTTTCCCTTCCAGTCAGAAAAACTTCTTCAAAGTCCGCTTCTTTGTCATCAGGAAGTTTGCGTTTTTGTGATCTTTTATAGGTGCATTCATTGTCTCTATCACTCACAATCTCCATGGATTTATTTTCATAATAGTAGAAAATGGCATGAACAATTGCAATAAATCCTACAAGTGATTCATATAATTCATGCACTATTTTAGTATCAAAATTTACACTTTGCAATTTCAGATTTACGCTATTAAATCTGTGGACTATGTCCTTCCAAACTGTCATCTTGAATACCGTTTCTAGTCTTCGAAAGAAAGAAGTTTACCCGGTGCCGTGTAGAAGCAGAGAAAAAATTATAAAGGTTTTGCACTACATTGAAAAATGAACATGCTTCCCAACAGACAACAGCTTGCAGCACTAGTACCGACTAAATTGAAAGAATGTGCTGCACAAGGCACATAATGCGCTTTCAGATTTCGTTCTTTAATGCGTGCCTGCAAACCAGTCTAGTTTCTTGGCATATTGCTTGCATTGTCATGTGACTGGCCTCTAGAGTCAGTAATATCAATGGAATTTGTAGACATGAGTTTTAGTACGACGTCAGCTAAGCTTTCGGACTTGTGTCCCGGGTTTGGTAAAAACGTTCAACTGGTTCACCATTCTCGTTCACATATCTTAAGATGAAATGTCCGCAGTAGAATCTACTATTATAGAGAAATATTTGGCCCGTTTTATTTCACTTATGATGTTTCTTTTTATTCGTTCAGAAAGAATCAGAATTATTTCATCACACATTGTTGAAGAAAGATAACTTGTATGTCCCTGCCCTAGATTTCCATATTGTTCAATGTGCTCTGCGAGAGAAGTATCAAACTTGGCTATAAGTTCAAGAGACATAAATTGACCATTACGTAATGAATGGAATCTTTCAACGTGTCCATGTAGGGGAAGTCCACGACTTGTTAGCTTCTTCACTACTGCAAACACCCTTTTCAACACACTGCGCCAGTACATTTTTTTCTGTCTCAACATACGACTCGAAATGGTTATCTATTGTTCCAGGTGACTTTTTTCTTCTTAAGAGTGATAACTCGGAATTTTATGTTGAAGTGAATTCTCATGATAAGGTAAAACATTAGAAATATTTTTCCAATCTGCAATAGCGGCATTACCTCCGAAAAATTTACATGGTGCACAAAAACAGTACCAGTGCTCCAGGAATATACTCGTACTAGCAAAACACGCAGATTCACCATTTAAAAGTTTATGGTAAAATATATTTTTGTTCAAATATCTGGTTTTATCGCCTATTGATCTTCTTGATTTAGAAAAATCAACGTTACAATTTTGATTAAACCCACGTTGTAAGAGAATGTCGATTATTGATTCAGTGACACCCAGTCTGCAGGATCATCACTAACGAAGTTATTTCTTTTTGTAATGTCCTACTCGACACTTAGTTTTTCGTGAAACTCGAAATGAGGAACAATTTGTTTTTCTTCATTTTTAACTTTTGTTTCGTCTGTATTTACTTGTTTTACAACAGCTGCAGCGCCAGAAATATCATCCGCACTAATTGAACTCGAAGTTGAACCAGCAACATTTTTTGCGAAAAATTTATTTACTCTGCCAAGCGTTTTTAGAACATTGGTTTCTCGTTCTCGCCTTTCCTTCGAAAATTTCCAAAATGCTGCCCCCACTTAATTTTGCACGTTTGCTTTTTTCACTGTTATTCATGTTAAGGCACTTACAAAATTGTCAACCAACAGTCAAAACAAAAGAAAAACAAATTGTGAAAGGGAACAAAAAAAGACTGTATCCAGTTCGAACTGTACTCCACCGCACATGAGCACAAAGCTTTTTACTTCAAACACTGCGCACGAGCACAAAGATTTTTCCGTTAAACACGGAGCGATGAACTGACCAACTCGGATTACTAGACGTTACTGTGCTACGAAAGAACGACAATGCAGAATAATTTAATTTCATTGTCACATGTTTCTCTGTTTTCAGTGAAGAGTAGAAGCACAACTGACGGCTGGAATTCGTCTCGTTACAAATAAAACGTCTTTTGTAAGCGCAGTTATTTTAAAATGTAAAAGGTTGAAATGAGTATCGTACAAAGCAAAAAATGGCGCCCCCTAGTGGGCCTATATGTACGAGGGGCGTTCAGAAAGTAAGCTCCGATCGGTCGCGAAATGGAAACGACTATGAAAATCCGATAAAGCTTTGCACAGATGTGTTGGGTAGTGTCTCTAGTATAACCCCAGTTAGCATCACGTCGCTCTTTTCATTTCTGAGCTCGCAGTGAGTGCGTAAAGATGTCTAGAAAATAGTGTCTGCCGCCAAGTACGAGGGCCTGGTGAGAAATTTCGCCTGAAGCTATGCAGCTAACATTACATAACTGTCGTGCTGTTTCTTCTTCAAGACAATTCTCAGCCGCATTCTGCAGGGGCAATGAAGATGCTCCTGCATCGTTTTCAAATGGAAATGTGAGATTACCCACAATACAGTCCGCAATTGTCTCCCCCTGAGTTTCATCTCTGGTCACATGAACCGCTGTCTTTGAAGACAACATTTTGACACAGACAACGAGGTGTAGGCCAGCGTGGAGAATTGGCGGAAAGCACTGGCGGCTGCCTTCTATGATGAGGCTATTGAAAAGTTGGTACAACGCTATGACAAAAGTCTAAGTCAGAACGGCGACTACGTAGAGAAGTAGCTGAAAGGTGTAGCTAATTGTTACAAGTAAAACATTTCTGATGTTCACTGTGGTTTCAATTTGGCAATCAATCGGAGCTTACTTTCTGAACAGGCCTCGTAAATCCGCCACTGGTTCTGTCTATAAATTTCCCTTCAATGGTAATGAGACGCTAGGGAGAAATAGCAGCCGACATACATGTAAGTTTTTGGACCAGTGCTAAGGAGAGATGGAGATGCAATTCCGTGTAAAGTGCAGAATCCCAAAGTATGTCACGCTTCCATACTAATTGAGACACTCACACTCTTCCTTCCCTGCACCATTTTGCAAACTCTGTCAAGAACATTGCGCATCGGCGTGCGGAATAATCCTCACTGAATAGCAAGGTTCCGCATTGTGGCTATAACAAGATTGAGTTGTATTCTATATGCCGAATATTAGCTCCAAAACTAAAAAGTAATAACACAGCGTTCAGACGCAATGTTCGCTACCTCGTGTTCTCTTCTGTTCCCTCTGGTATAAATGATTCTACCCACATACAAGCGAATGGTAGTGAACTTTCTGCAAATGCTCATTCGCATGTGTTCGCTTAGATTCGCTCCATTGTAAACCAGGCTTAGCTGCTTAAAATTGGTATCTGTAAACTCCGGATAATTCCGCTACGCAGCGCTGCATGTGTGATTTGCCGAGTCGCGCGCCATGCGGGCAGGGCTGTACAACTGCTGTTAAGGCTGTTCTTCGCGCCGTAAAACGTGTAACTTCAACATTTCTTACAAAATACTTGCAGTGCCTCTTAGATGCTAAAATTTTGGCAGTGCATTTCTTTCGTTATCTTCTTCCTGTGAAAAAATTTCAGAGTAGGTTTCGACATGTCTTATTGGACGATTCCCTTGTCAGTCTACTTTGAGTGTTGTTCCTTAGGTATTTCCATGAGTTTTCAAATCGAAAACGTATTTTTTTTAGCGTTGCTTTCAGAATTTGTAGCAGAGTTGTAATGCTGAGAAAAATACACTAATGGCAATTAAAATTGCAACACCAAGAAGAAATGCTGATGATAAACGGGTATTCATTGGACAAATATATTATACTACAACTGACATATAATTACATTCTCACGCAATTTGGGTGCATAGATCCTGAGAAATCAGTACCCAGAACAACCACCTCTGGCCGTAATAACGGCCTTGATACGCCTGGGCATTGAGTCAAACAGAGCTTGGATGGCGTGTACAGGTACAGGTGCCCATGTAGCTTCAACACGATACCACAGTTCACCAAGAGTAGTTACTCGCTTATTGTGATAAGCCAGTTGCTCGGCCACCATTGGCCAGGGCAGCAGTCGAACATTTTCTGTATCCAGAAAGGCCCGTACAGGACCTGCAACATGCGGTCGTGCATTATCCTGCTGAAATGTATGGTTTCGCAGGTATCGAATGAAGGGTAGAGCCGTTCACCGCGATGTCGCCAAACACGGATGCGACCATCATGATGCTGAAAACAGAACCTGGATTCATCCGAAAAAATGACGTTTTGTCATTCGTGCTCCCAGGTTCGTTGTCAAGTACACCATCGCAGACGCTCCCTCTGTGATGCAGTGTCAAGAGTAACCGCAGCCATGGTCTCCGAGCTGATAGTCCATGATGCTGCAAACGTCGTCGAACTGTTCGTGCAGTGGTTGTTGTCTTGCAAACATCCCCATCTGTAAACTCAGGGATCGAGACGTGGCTGCACAATCTGTTACAGCCATACGGATAAGATGCCTGTCATCTCGACTGCTAGTGATACGAGGCCGTTGGGATCCAGCACGGCGTTCCGTATTACCCTCCTGAACCCACCGATTCCACATTCTGATAACAGTCATAGGATCTCGACCAACGCGAGCAACAATGTCGCGATACGATAAATCTCAATCGCGATAGGCTACAATACGACCTTTACCAAAGTCGGAAACCAGATGGTACGCATTTCTCCTCCTTACACGAGGCATTACAACACGTTTAACCAGGCAACGCCGGTCAACTGCTGTTTGCGGATGAGAAATCAGTTGGAAACTTTCCTCATGTCAGCACTTTGTAGGTGTCGCCACCGGCGCCAACCTTTTGTGAATGCTCTGAAAAGCTAATCATTTGCATATCACAGCATCTTCTTCCTGTCAGTTAAATTTCGCGTCTTAGCACGTCATCTTCGTGGTATAGTAGTTTTAATGGCCAGTAGTGTATGAACTGCAGGTCTCTCACGTCGCCAGAGCGTTTTCTTGTTATTTCCAAACGGAAATTGTATATCTTCGTTTGCCCGCCTGTTTAGCCATGCGGGAAGGCGTGCTGGTCCCCGGCACGAATCCGCCCGGCAGATTAGTGTCCACGTCCGGCATGCCAGCCAGCCTGTGGATGGTTTATAAGGCGGTTTTCCATCTCCCTCGGCGAATGCGGGCTGGTTCCCCTTATTCCGCCTCAGTTACTCTATGTCGGCGATTGCTGCGCAAGCACTGTCTCCACGTACGCGTACACCATAATTACTCTACCATGCAAACATTTGGGGTTACAGTCGTCTGGGGTGAGACGTTCCCCGGGGAGGGGGGGGGGAGGTCCACTGGGGGCCGAACCGCACAATAACCCTGGGTTCGGAGTGAGGCGGCGGTGGGGTGAGTGGACTGCTGTAGCCTGTTGTGGGCCAGCTCCTCCCGTCGGAGGTTCAAGTCCTCCCTCAGGCATGAATGTATGTTTTGTCCTTAGCGTAAGTTAGATTTAGTAGTGACTAAGCCTAGGGACCGATGACCTCAACAGTTTGGTCCCATAGTACCTTACCACAAATTTCCAAAATTTCCTGTTGTGGGGTTGTGAACCACTGAGGGCTACGGCTGGGACGAAGCTTCTCCTTCATTTCTAGGTCCCCAGTTCCATACTATACAACACAATATCTTCGTTTCCGCAATTTACCTATTTCCTCTGGATTATGTTCCGAAGGGATTTCATTAATCCATTAGCACGTGACAGTCCTGGACTTTTATTGACCCTTTTTTTTTTTTTTTTTGGCAACAACGAACTTCTGTGATCTTGTTAGGCTTATTACCACTTTCAACACTGCCATCTTTACACCCGGCACTTGGCTGTGAACTGGGATATTTAATGGAAGCTTGAAATTAGATTGCAAAGAACAGAAAAATGATAGGAATATGGATCTTGCATCATTTAAAAGGAAAAAGTAAGAGCTTTACATGAATGTGAGTTTATTTTACAATATAAAAACAAATGGGTGTTTATAATTAAAAAAAGAAAACACAAAAATGTCGTGGATAAAAAAGTCTTATATGACCTCTCTTGAGTAATGCCATTATTACTGTATCTAAATTTAAAACAATATATCACTGGTCTCTAACTGTAGGTACCTGTAAACCAGAGTATTTTAATAGTTTAGATATAGTTAGCCTTTGTGTGAAAATCCTGGAAACATTGTGGGACGCAAAGACCAACGCCACAGTCATTTCACCACCATCTACTTTCCTACCTGATGCTCTTACCCGTCTCTTTCTACCCCCCGTCTGAACATACTTTGCAATACCTAGTAGTATTCACTTTGTTTGCAGTGGGTGGGATCTTCTCTGGAAAGTGCCTTGCAAATGTCATCTCAGTTTGTGTGGATGAAGCGGTTTGTTGCTGAAAAATATTTCCGCTCTTCTCAGCCAGTTTCTTCCCCACTTTGTGAATAAAGTCTACTAGGGATACATTCTTCCAAGTCTTCTCTTTATATAAAATAAAACTGTTGACAGTTGACACGATAAACAAGTGAAGTTTTTCGGGCAAATGGATAATAGCTGGAGAACTAATCTGCTCTGTCAACTCCAGCTTTATTCTTATAGTAATCAATAATAACGTCTAGCCTTAAAATTTCTGCTATTCCACCTTTGGCCCTCACTTGAATACTAGTGCAGGTAGACTTATGATTTGTGGAAAGACAAAAAACATCTCGTTTTGACTTCCACTTCACTGCCAAGACATGGTGTTTCCTTTGAGAAACTATCTTTTTTTCAATTTTAGTGTTTTGAATAAACTGTTTTTCATTACAGTTCCCACTCCAAGAGCTTTATTTTCCCACAACATGTCCAAAAGGGATGGACTGGTGTAGTACCTATCCATATAAATGCAATGTCCTTTGCCAAAGTGCTGTGAACACAACCTTTTTACAAGGTCCTGGATACTATTGTCAACACTGCCTGCAGAACCTGTATATACATTACAGTTTAGCATATAACCCGTTGATGAATCGCAGAGAGCATACAATTTTATTCCGTATTTACTGGGTTTGTTTTTCATGTATACTCTGAAGCTTGTTCTACGACGAAAGGGACGCATTGCCTCATCTATTGTCAGATTCATGCCAGGACGAAAACTAATTTTGCTTTTTTCTCAAAGAAATCAAACAAAGGCCTCACTTTGTGAAGTGGGTCGTGCTTTTCTTCGCCTCTGCTAATGAACGTAGCATTGTCATTCAAGTGTAACATCGACAATGTAGCGCAAAATCGATCGCGACTCAACAATTTACTCGCAAATCCTGTCTGCGAAAACGGGTCTGTTGACCAATAACCACTGATTTTCGGCAATTTGACGACGCACATATGCAAAATAATACTGAGAGACCAGTAAATCTCTTGCAATTTTACTGCAGACCACTTATGCCTAACAGAGTTTATTTTCAGGCTACCTTCGCGTTTCATTGCCGTAATAACGTTACCATAGTACCGATTCGTTTCACTTTTGATGAGCCGAATAAGGTCGTCATCAAAGAAATAACTAAAATATTGAAGCTTCTCAGTGGCATCTGAAAAATGCGATGCTACGCCGACTACTTCCTGGAAATCTGGCAGTACTGGCTGATCGTCTATAATTAGTTCCGACCAATCTTGCTCTTTGTGCTAAGTGACTTTCGTCTGGAGAGTACGAATCCTCTTTGTCAGAACCGTCAATTTCAGATCCTGCTCTCCATATAGAATATCTAAGATCTCTGCCTCCGTCAACTCGCTGCGCAATATTTTCACGATCGTAAACACCTGTGAATAAACTGCAGGTAACTTCGTCTTTGCAGTGCTCACAACCGCTCCCAGGATGAGATAGCTGCTAAGTGCTTGCCTCTTGCGGAAGAAGAATGAAATACCTCCACATTAGTTGACGAAACTGCTTCGGAGACCCGCTAAACGCGCTTACGGAGCCAAATAAGGGCTCGCCCGCAGGGTATACGGGCACCGTGCGGTTAAGTGTTAAAGGATTGTTAAGGATATGTTCTTTCGTTCTTGCGTTAGTAGTTACGAGAAGCAGTCCACTACAGGGGACAAGTGGTAAGTGAATTTAAATATTTATTTTCTACAGCCTGAATCTCATCATTAAAATATTCCCTCATTAAGGTTCAAAAAGTGTAAATAGTTCGTTTGTACACCAACAATCACATGGCATTTATTTAAACAGGGTGCCCAGGTTACGCATTTAGTAACATAATATGTAATAACTTGAGACGTAATTGAGATATGTATTGGTGGTTTCCTTCTACATGTATGGTAACTCAAAATGTTTCCTGTGTTTGCTTGAGGCAGTTGATACGACGTTCACATGCGCGTAAATGCTTTGTTCACTTAAACACTGGTTTGTGAGAGATAGTTCTTCGATTGGTTGGCCCCTAGAAGCCCAGACATAACGCTACTTTATTCTTTTCTGTGGGCGTCTATCAAGAATCAAGTGCACCAGACGACAGTTCGTTATCTACAAGATGTGCGCAATCGCATTCATGCAGCTATCGCAAATGTTACGCCTGCAATCCCCCGAAACACTTGGAGAGAAGTGCAATGCAGATTAGATGTCTATCGTGCCACTAACTGTACTTACGCAACATTACTTGTATTGTTGGGCCATATGCTACTTTCCCAGCGTTATATAAAAGTAGCACTAAACACTAATGACCGCAATTTAATAATTTTTACGTGTTATCCTAGACTGGCTTTTGCTGTTGTAATTTTGTATTTTTTTGGTAGGTGGGGGGGGGGGGGGGGGGGACGACGACACTTAGACTGTCTTCCAGACATACAAAAGAAATATGGCTTGTTTCTGTGTAACTAATATGACAGCTCTGTGGTTTCTGCAACCTCAAATATAACTTGTGTGAACCCGGTAACTAATGTTAAAAGATATTCTCAGCAGTCAAGGGAACGCACTGACAATACAACGAGCACATGAATGGAAGTGACTGAATGGATCAAAATATGACTACAGAATAATTATCTATAGTAACAGGAAATGGTACAGTACCCATCTCAGTTGGTTATTGGATATCACTGCATACAACGTCTGGATGTCTGGGTACTGTATCGCAAAAGTGGAAATACAGTTTCTCATGTAAATCTTCGAAGAGAAACCTTGCAGGTTTACCAGAGAAGGGATGCGGCGTCACCAAAAGGACATGGACCAACCCCGCACTCCAGGTGTGTAGCAGGTGAGCTCCGGTTAATGGATTGAACCACCTGATTCTGAGAACACAGGAGCTCAAAAGAAGGCGATGAGTAGGAATAAACTGTAAAACATCAGCACAAACCCATTGAATGTTTTGCTGGTCACCATTTCAAGTAAGTTGTTGTTTCCGGTTTCGATTTATAATTTGTGATCATGTTTAATTTGTTTCTTTCAGTAGAAAAATCCATGCACTGTGCGCTCAAGCGCGCTTGCTCTATGTCATTCCTCTGCTGAATATGCATGTTCGGTATGGTACAAGTCCAGTCATGCCAGGAACGTAGATTTGGCTCTAAATGAGTCTTGCCGGATTATCACGGGTTGCTTAAGACCTACTGTGGACAAACTCCATTGCCTCGCTGGCACAGCTCCTCCTGAAATCAGACTTGAGGTAGCTGCAGGATATGAGAAAAGTAAGGCCACAACGAAGCAAGCCCATCCACTATATGGTCGTCAGCCCGCACATCCTAGGCTGAAATCAAGAAAGAGTTTCTTGACAACTACTGAGGCTCTCACCGAGAATCCACCTACGGCAAGGATCTCGCGATGGCAGAAGAAGTGTCGGTATTTGGGAGAATGGATGGCTCCAAAGGAAGAACTTCCCCCGGGACATTCGGAGAAATGGTCAATATAAAGGTCTCTCAATAGATTACGATCAAACACAACGAGATGCAAGACCAGTCTGCGAACTTGGGGTTTCTCTGTGGAACCAGTTCTTTGCCAGTGTGGCGCTGAGCAGACTAACAGCCATTTCCCTCAATGTTCCTCATCACCAACCACCTGCACCATGCAAGACATTTATGAGAGCACTTGAAGTGTCCAATTTTTGGTCTTCTTTTGTGTAAAATTATATCAATACTTTTGACACGATAAATAAATATATATGTTTTGCTTTCACTAGAATCGCGACGGCAAAAAATAATGTATAGTAATGCAATTTCGGGAATACATTTGTCTAGGTAACAGATTTAAGTGATTAACACTGCAAGATCACAGGTTAATTTAAGCCACTGAAAATGTGAAATGGTGGTTTCCTTAACAACCAGTGTATCCATCAGAAAATCAAATGGTTCAAATGGCTCTGAGCACTATGGGACTTAACATCTGAGGTCATCAGTCCCCTAGAACTTAGAACTACTTAAACCTAACCAAGCGACAGCAGCGGTCACGCGGTTCCAGACTGGAGCGCCTAGAACCGCTCGGCCACACCGACCGACTCTCCTGAGCTCGTGGCCATACCAATTGGCCCATAGACGACAGGAAAACCGTGGCCTGGTCAGATGAGTCCCGATTTTCGTTGGTAAGAGTCGATAGTAAGGTTCGAGTGTGGCACAGACTCCACTCAGCCATACGCCATGATTCGTCGCTTCATAATAACGCGGGCTGTGTTTACATGTAACACTGCCTGGAAATGGTTATGTTCGGCTAGGAGACCATTTGCAGCCACTCATGAACTTCACGTTCCCAGACAACGACGGAGTTTTTATGGGTGACAATACACCACGTCACTGGGCCACAATCAAGAAAGGGTTCAAATGGCTCTGAGCACTATGGGACTTAGCATCTGAGGTCATCAGTCCCCTACACTTAGAACTACTTAAACCTAACTAACCTAAGAACATCAATCACACACATTCATGCCCGAGGCAGGATTCGAACCTGCGGCCGTAGCAGCAGCGCAGTTTCGGACTGAAGCGCCTGGGCCACAATCCTTTGTGATTGGTTTAAAGAATATTTTGAACAGTTAAAACGAATGGCTTGGCCAGCCAGATGACATGAAATGAATTCCACCTAACTTTTATGGGACATAATCGAGAGGTAAGGTCATGCACAAAATCCTGAACCGGCAACAGGTCTGCAATTATGGACTGCTGCATAAGTAGCAAGGATCTGAATTTCTGGAGGGGACTTCCAACGACCTGTTGAATGCAAGTCACGTCGAGTCGCTGTACTACGCCGGGAGAAATTAGATCCGACACGATATTAGGGGGTATGCCATGACTTTTTTCACCTCAATGTAGTTACAACCGTGCGGCGTGACTTTCGTCATGAGTATGGCAACATCTCTTACAAAATTGTTAAGGCTTTCGTGGCCAGTTGTTGACAAACTGCCTATTGGCTTCTGTATCGGGTTCTTCGGCTGACGTTCATCTATTGATTTTACTGACGTTTCGCCAGCACGAGTGACTGGCATTGTCAAAGCTTCACCTTCCAATGCCGGTGGTGAACTGGAGCCGAGCTCGCGGCCGCAGACTATACGAGGTGTGGCTAGAAAAAAACCGGACTAGTACTGGTGAAACAATAAAACGAATGCAATAAGGCTGAAAGTCGCGTGGCCTGTCACGTGACTCTCGCTCCGCCTACTGCTCGAGTTTCATCTGCCTCCTGCACTCAGTCTGCCCGTGGCGTCTGTTTTAAGTAGTTGAGGTTTTGTCTGTGCGTCGGAAAATGTTGAGTGTACAGAAAGAACAGCGTGTTAACATCAAATTTTGTTTCAAACTAGGAAAATCTGCAAGTGAAACGTTTGTAATGTTACAACAAGTGTACGGCGATGATTGTTTATCGCGAACACAAGTGTTTGAGTGGTTTAAACGATTTAAAGATGGCCGCGAAGACACCAGTGATGACATTCTCACTGGCAGACCATTGTCAGCAAAACCTGATGCAAAAATTGAAAAAATCGGTAAACTTGTTCGACACTTTCCTTGTCAACTCCTGTTAACTCAGACACTGCTCTGATTGTTAAACGGCGATCTTGTCGAACAAGTTTACCGATTTTTTCAATGTTTGCATCAGTTTTTGCTGACAATGGTCTGCCAGTGCGAATGTCGTCACTGGTGTCTTCGCGGCCATCTTTAAATCGTTTAAACCACTCAAACACTTGTGTTCGCGATAAACAATCATCGCCATACACTTGTTGTAACATTACAAACGTTTCACTTGCAGATTTTCCTAGTTTGAAACAAAATTTGATGTTAACACGCTGTTCTTTCTGTACACTCAACATTTTCCGACGCACAGACAAAACCTCAACTACTTACAACAGACGCCACGGGCAGACTGAGTGCAGGAGGCAGATGAAACTCGAGCAGTAGGCGGAGCGAGAGTCACGTGACAGGCCACGCGACTTTCAGCCTTATTGCATTCGTTTTATTGTTTCACCAGTACTAGTCCGGTTTTTTTCTAGCCACACCTCGTATGTACCTGGCGCGCCAACGTCCGAGGGCTTCTCCGCGGTCATTTCCGGGGCGGTTCTCCTTTTGCTACCTGCGACGGTCGTTCGCTGCAGTACGGGAAGCCAGGATCCATTTACATTAAGTCTTTCCTCTTTCTTGTTGAAGCTGTTCGCGTGTTTTTGTATTTCTACAGCTTCTCTGAACAAGCGCGTGTGATAGTGCTCCTCTACAACCAGAACTTCCGTGTCGGCGAATTTTATTACACACAGAAGCCATACCACCTCGGCTGTATGGATTACCCAGATAAACTGGCAAAACACTTGGCCTCTCTGCTCCAGCCACACGTGGGAAAGACCGACACATACATAAAAGACTCAGGACATTTCATTGAGAAGCTGAAGAAACTGAAACTTGCAGCAAACGACATCCTGGTCAGCTTTGATATTGTTTCTTTGTTTACGAAAGTGCCACTCAGTGACGCTCTGGAGCACATCGGTTCCATTTTCTCGCAAGACATCATAAAGCTGTTCCATGCATGTCTCACCACGAGCTATTTCGCGTGGAATGGCGATTTCTACCAACAGGTGGAAGACGTCGCCATGGGTAGTCCTCTTAGTCCAGTGGAGGCTAACTACTTCATGGAACAATTCGAAGCACAGGCACTGGACTTGGCGACTTGCAAACCTAAGGTGTGGAATAGATACGTCGATTATACTATCGTTGTGTGGAGCCATGGTGAAGAACAGCTCGGCGAATTCCTAAGACACTTGAACAGCCTCCATGCCAACATAAAATCTACCATGGAAGTAAAAAAGGACAAAAACGGCAAATTCTAGATTTGCTGATCATAAGGGATGGCGAAAACCTGGAACACAGCGTGTATCGGAAACCGACACACACGGACCGATACCTGCACAAACTATTAAACCACCACCCAAGCCAGAAAAGAGGTATGATTAATATGCTCGTAACTCGAGCAGGACGAATATGTGAGCCGCAGCACCTCAGACGCGGAATGCAACACCTGGAATGTGTCCTGAGGAGCAAGGGGTATTCCACAAATGATATTAGAAGCGTAACAGAGCCAAACACTCGGCGAAGTAAGGAATCAGAAAAAGAAATGTCGGGTACGGCCTTTCTGCCATACATTCCTAGAGTGACGGACAGAATCGGCCGGATATTGCGCAAACATGTCGTAAAGACGATTTTCAAACCGACAAGGAAGATCAAAGAGTGTCTTACACCGGCAAAGGAGAAAAGGGACCCACTTGCAATGTCGGGAATACACCGTATACCATGCACATGCGGAAAAGTTTATGTCGGGATGACTGGACGATCAATCAACACCAGGATCAAAGAAGATAAGCGACATTGCAGCTTGGGGCAGGTGGAGAAATCGGCCGTGGCAGAGCACGCACTGAGTGAGACCGACCACGTAATAAAATTCGCCGACACGGAAGTAGTAGAGAAGCACTATCACACGCGCTTGTTCAGAGAAGCTGTAGAAATACAAAAACAAGTAACCAGTTTCAACAAGAAAGAGGAAAGCCGTGAGGTAAACGGGTCCTGGCTTCCCGTACTGCAGCGAACGACCGTCGCAGGTAGCAAGAGGAGAACCGCACCGGAAATGACCGCGGAGAAGCCCTCGGACGTTGGCGCGCCAGGTACATATAGTCTGCGGCCGCGAGCTCGGCTCCAGTTCACCACCGGCAACGGAGGGTGAAGCTTTGACAATGCCAGTCACTCGTGCTGGCGAAACGTCAGTAAAATCATTAGATGAACGTCAGCCGAAGAACCCGAGACAGAAGCCAATAGGCAGTTTGTCAATACACCTCTTACTATACTTCGTTAAGTGGCGCATGAGTCTCGCATAGCACCATTGGCCTCCAAGGAAGGGGGAAGGAAGATTTGTATTTAATACCACTCGACATAAAGGTGACTAGAGATGGAGCACAAGCTCGAACTGTTTCAAGTATGGGAAAAGAAAAAAAAAATGGTTCAAATGGCTCTGAGCACTATGGGACTCAACTGCTGAGGTCATTAGTCCCCTAGAACTTAGAACTAGTTAAACCTAACTAACCTAAGGACATCACAAACGTCCATGCCCGAGGCAGGATTCGAACCTGCGACCGTAGCGGTCTTGCGGTTCCAGACTGCAGCGCCTTTAACCGCACGGCCACTTCGGCTGGCGTGGGAAAAGAAATGGATCGTGCCCTTCCAAAGTTATCATCCCGGCATTTGCCTGGATCGAGTTAGGGAAATCACGGAAAACCTAAATGTAAATGCACCGTCGCTGGCTTGAACCGTCTTTCTTCCGAATGCGAGTGGCGTAGACGGATTTCAAGGTCTGTGATTTTTTTTTTTTTTTTTTTTTTTTTTTTTTTTTTTTTTTTTTTTTTTGCGGAGAGGTTGGGATGTTTGTGCCTCGCCTTCCAACTTTGTTTGGAGTGTGACGCTACATAGCGACCCCTAGTGAATACAGTAATTCCAGACATAGTCAGAAAAGGATGGGATGAGTTTGACTTTCGTCTGAATGTTTGCTGTGCGTCGGACGGAACGTTTGTGGAAGGTGAGTGACAACATTGTTCCTAAACGTAACTGTAAAAAGTACCTAACGTTTGTTTGTATGCCCATACGTGTAAGCGATATCCCCTTGTAAAATCGGATGGTTCTTTTGAAAATGAAAAGTTTGTATTAATCGCACACTTGAAGGTTGCCCTTTTCTGATCGGTGGAATTCGGCTATGGGCTGCTACGTGATGCATACATTCGTTGCCAACCTTAGCTACGTAACATTATTGTGCACCGTACAACAAAGTAGCCATTGTGAAAATAGTATTGCTTCAGATACCATTTTGTGAATAATGGTTATTATTATTATTATTATTGAGAAAAATGAGCGAAAAGGCTGGACATGCTACTTCCAACGGCTCAGCATCGACTTTTGAATCACTTCTTCGAAGCATTAAGCAATTACATGTTCGTTTCTTTTGTAACCTGTAAGATAGCGCCGTGTGGAAGGAGGGGGCTTGTTCCAGCAGCCAGTGGGTCGTATGAGTCAAACGGAGAATGTACTTTATTCTCGGAATTTGGGAGAACATTCTCAGGTTCACATGAAAAAAACGAATCAGAGAATATATTTCGCCTGAAAATGTTCTCAGCTTGAGCACAAGGACGATGGAAGTTGCTACACGTGAAGAACTTTCTCCGATTTCAAGAAGTTTCTCGCAAGTGGAGAACGTCCTCCATTTTTTTAAGTGAGCTCAGTAGCATACTTCGAGGCAAGTAAGTTCAAATGGCTCTGAGCACTATGCGACTTAACTGCTGAGGTCATCAGTCGCCTAGAACTTAGAACTAATTAAACCTAACTAACCTAAGGACATCACACATATCCATGCCCGAGGCAGGATTCGAACCTGCGACCGTAGCGGTCGCTCGGTTCCAGACTGTAGCGCCTAGAACTGCACGGCCACTCAGGCCGGCGCAAGTAAGTTCTCTTGAGGTTAAGTTTTACCGAGTTTTTTTAGTAAAAATGGCTTGGAAGGCAAAAAAGGATATATGTAGCGTGAAGAAATACGCCTACTGAAGAGAGAAACTGCAAACGTTTATACAAGTTTAACAATAAGAACATTAATTACTTGGCGCAACTTCCTTCCCGAAAATCATGAAAGAAGTTGACCTCTGAAACGAATCGCAAATGAAAATATTTTTGTGGTATTCAGCCGACCCAGATTTTCAGCCTGGTATAGGAGAAGACTTATGAATACACCAGATAATTGTGTTACTGACATTTTCCTATCTTCTTTTTAGTGTTTTATCACAGCATAAATCTTATATTTTGCGTTGTTAGAAATAAGTAGGCGGATCAGAAATATTAATACCTGCCTTATTACAAACCTTTCCTTGTTGGATTAATAACAGGTACAATAATGGAAAGTTATTGATGGTCCGAAAGGAAACCGCACGGGCGACCGTTTAGGTACTTGGTACGAAAACGGGCCATTATGTGTTATATTTAATCAAAATTATCTCGTGTTAAAAACTGAGTTCAGGTTTTGAGTAGATGAAAATGTAATGTATTTATAAGATTTCGGTAACTTTCCCGCATGACATAATTTCGGTAACAGCGACCGAAAATGTATTTTTGTAAAAAAAAATCTCTTAATCGTATTAATAATTTGTTACTGTACGCAAAACTAATATCGAAACGTAGAGCAACTCTTCACGAACACATTGATGTCAGTTCCATATTTTTACATTGAGTAGTCTGCCTGTTTGAGCGACTTGAATGAAATATAAGATAACGCTTGTGTCCTCTGCCGGATGCGGTGTACGACAAACACAGGAAACCTTCTCAAGACGGAGTGGAGGTGATGAGAAAGAACTCCCTCGTCAGAGAATATGCTTCTTATCTTTTATTTTTAAGAAACTGAGATATTACGCAGAGACTCTTCTCCGAAGAATGTTCTCTTTTTTATTCATACGAGCTAGTGTGCTACGAGCCAAGCGCAAAACTTTTGCTCGCAGCATCCTCTGCAAAAAGGGCCAACGTAAAGTGTGCGGTTAGTAGCCTTTATTCACGTAGAGCATACAGTCTCGTGAAGTCAGATGAAAGATTCTGAAACACTCGGTGTTATGGGGAATGTCATTCTGAAAAGTAATGCCTTCGATTTTTTTATGTGAAAATTCTTAAAACTTTTTAAATAAAACGAACGTTATTAACATTCTACATCTTTATTCTTAATGTCTAAATATGTGTAGCTCTCTGCTGCTATAGGGCTCCGAAGTGTAGTGTTTAACACGGAAGTGTGTAACGTAACTGTGTGTCCGTGCGTGAGAAACAGCGTGCTGTAATTGAGTTTCGAATTCGTCCGTACAAGTAAGCACCCTATCTTTCAGCATGACAAATGCCTGAACACACGACATCTGCAACAGTTTGACGCCTTTCGGTTCACTGTCCTCTATCATCCTTGATTACAGCCCCACTTGGCCCCATACGATTTTCATCTATTCCAAAACTTAAAGAAGTCCTTTGAGAACTTCACTTTTATACTGACGAAGGTGTGCACGCAGGGGTGAGGTTGTGGCTCCATCAACGAAGTCAAACATTCTACAGAGAGAGTATCAATAAACTGGTCTCTCGATGAGTGAAATGTGTTCGTAGCCAGGGTGATTATGTAGAGAATTAAATAAGTAGATACGAAGAACAAAGATACAGACCGTTAATTTAAAAAGCTTCAAGAGTTTTTACATAAAAATTTCGGAGGCATTACTTTCCAGCTCGCCCTTGTAGAAAAGCAGGAAAAATGGAATATGTTGCAGAAGGAGTAGTGTTGTAATATTAATCGAATCTCTAAGCGTGCTGAAGAGTCATTTAAACACTGAAGTAAAACAATGCGTGCCTTTTCTTACATACATTATTATGTGAACAAAATAACAACCTAAAAACTTTTAAATTAATTTTAAAGGCGGTGTTACAGTGAAAAAGAAGAAATAGTAGGTAATGAATATTTTGTGGATTCCAGGTGACAGTTGATTCCTCAGTAAATGAATCTGTGGACAGTTTAATGAAATGATTACTATGCTGACACGAAAACCTAGACGACACTCTTTCATATTGTGAAATATCCATCTTAACCAATAGTGAAGCACAGAACGAGGAGCGTACGCAATTACATAACCAAAGTTTACTCTTGCCAGCAACAAACCAAAGTAGACTATTTTAGTTGAGTTAATAACGGATAGTAATAAGTAACAAAAGGTATATGACCCATTTCTGCCTGCTTTCCTGCCAATTTGCCGCAGGAACCTCCGCGTCAGTGGTCAGCGTTGTCGATCAGAAGTAGGCGATGCAAAATAACAGTTACTGACAAGCGATTAAATCGCGGTGATTTGTCAGTCTACCTGTTTCGAATACAACTGAAGGAATCACTAATGCGTTGATTTGTCCAACGAAGATGTAGACGTCAAAGATGTTTTCGTGTTTCTTGTACAGGATACATTGAAAACCGTTTACTGAGCATTGGTCAGTACAGAGGCCCAGATGACGTAGGAGCATATTGCAGTGTTAGATGCGTGGCAATAATGTTACGTCTGAGCATTTTTAATTTATTTTAGTGGCAGTCACGAAGGTACGAACATGTTGGATAAGTTTACAGATATGCGAGTGGGGCCGGCCGGAGTGGCCGAGAGGTTCTAGGCGCTACAGTCTGGAACCGCGCAACCGCTACTGTCGCAGGTTCGAATCCTGCCTCGGGCATGGATGTGTATGATGTCCTTAGGTTCGTTAGGTTTAAATAGTTGTAAGTTCTAGGGGAATGATGACCTCAGATGTTAAGTCCCATAGTGCTCAGAGCCATTTGAACCATTTATGCGAGTGGCTCGAAGACTCCTTAAGTAATAGAACCCATTGTGTTGACCTCGACGGCGTGCGTTCATCAGAGACATGGGTATCGTCAGGTGCGCCCCAGGGAAGTGTGGTAGGACCACTGTTGTTCTCTATATACACTCCTGGAAATGGAAAAAAGAACACATTGACACCGGTGTGTCAGACCCACCATACTTGCTCCGGACACTGCGAGAGGGCTGTACAAGCAATGATCACACGCACGGCACAGCGGACACACCAGGAACCGTGGTGTTGGCCGTCGAATGGCGCTAGCTGCGCAGCATTTGTGCACCGCCGCCGTCAGTGTCAGCCAGTTTGCCGTGGCATACGGAGCTCCATCGCAGTCTTTAACACTGGTAGCATGCCGCGACAGCGTGGACGTGAACCGTATGTGCAGTTGACGGACTTTGAGCGAGGGCGTATAGTGAGCATGCGGGAGGCCGGGTGGACGTACCGCCGAATTGCTCAACACGTGGGGCGTGAGGTCTCCACAGTACATCGATGTTGTCGCCAGTGGTCGGCGGAAGGTGCACGTGCCTGTCGACCTGGGACCGGACCGCAGCGACGCACGGATGCACGCCAAGACCGTAGGATCCTACGCAGTGCCGTAGGGGACCGCACCGCCACTTCCCAGCAAATTAGGGACACTGTTGCTCCTGGGGTATCGGCGAGGACCATTCGCAACCGTCTCCATGAAGCTGGGCTACGGTCCCGCACACCGTTAGGCCGTCTTCCGCTCACGCCCCAACATCGTGCAGCCCGCCTCCAGTGGTGTCGCGACAGGCGTGAATGGAGGGACGAATGGAGACGTGTCGTCTTCAGCGATGAGAGTCGCTTCTGCCTTGGTGCCAATGATGGTCGTATGCGTGTTTGGCGCCGTGCAGGTGAGCGCCACAATCAGGACTGCATACGACCGAGGCACACAGGGCCAACACCCGGCATCATGGTGTGGGGAGCGATCTCCTACACTGGCCGTACACCACTGGTGATCGTCGAGGGGACACTGAATAGTGCACGGTACATCCAAACCGTCATCGAACCCATCGTTCTACCATTCCTAGACCGGCAAGGGAACTTGCTGTTCCAGCAGGACAATGCACGTCCGCATGTATCCCGTGCCACCCAACGTGCTCTGGAAGGTGTACGTCAACTACCCTGGCCAGCAAGATCTCCGGATCTGTCCCCCATTGAGCATGTTTGGGACTGGATGAAGCGTCGTCGCACGCGGTCTGCACGTCCAGCACGAACGCTGGTCCAACTGAGGCGCCAGGTGGAAATGGCATGGCAAGCCGTTCCACAGGACTACATCCAGCATCTCTACGATCGTCTCCATGGGAGAATATCAGCCTGCATTGCTGCGAAAGGTGGATATACACTGTACTAGTGCCGACATGGTGCATGCTGTTGCCTGTGTCTATGTGCCTGTGGTTCTGTCAGTGTGATCATGTGATGTATCTGACCCCAGGAATGTGTCAATAAAGTTTCCCCTTCCTGGGACAATGAATTCACGGTGTTCTTATTTCAATTTCCAGGAGTGTACATAAATGATTTGGTGGACAAGGTGGGCAGCAATCTGCAGTTTGTTTGCTGATGACGCTGTGTGGTATAGTAAGGTGTCGAAGTTCAGTGACAGTAGTAAGATACAAGACGACTTAGACAAAATTTCTAGTTGGTGTAACGAATGGCAGATAGCTCTAAATGTGGAAAAATGTAGGTTAATGCGGATGAGTAGGAACAAACCTGTAATGTTCGAATACAGTATTACTAGCGTCCTGCTTGACACAGTCAAGTCGTTTAAATATGAGGGCGTAACGTTGCAAAGCGATATGAAGTGGAACGAGCATGTGAGAACTGTGGTAGGGTTAGGCGAATGGTCGACTTCGGTTTATTGGGAAGATTTTAAGAAAAAGTGGTTCACTTGTAAAGGAGACCGCATATAGGACGCTGGTGCGATCTATTCTTGAGTACTGCTCGAGTTTTTGGGATGTGTACCAGGTCGGATTGAAGGAAGTCATCGAAGCAATTCAGAGGAGGGCTGCTAGATTTGTTACTGGTAGGTCTGATAACCCATTGTTTAGATTGTTGTTTGGTCTCAGGATTATAGTAATGTATCCATGTTTCATCCGCAGTGACGAAATGATGCTTGAAGTCCTGCGGATTCTTCCTGAACAGCTGAAACCATCCTTGCAACACTTCACACGATTCCGTTTTTGCTCAAGCGTGAGCAATCGCGAAACCCACCTTACGGATAGCTTTCTCATGTTCAAATGTTTACGCAAAATATTATGTCCTCGTTCATTCGAGATGTCCACAGCACTAGCAACCTAACGCAGCTTAACTCTTCTGTCATCCATCACCATATCATCGATTTTATCAATGATTTCTGTCCGCAGCTCGTGGTCGTGCGGTAGCGTTCTCGCTTCCCGCGCCTGGGTTCCCGGGTTCGATTCCCGGCGGGGTCAGGGATTTTCTCTGCCTCGTGATGACTGGGTGTTGTGTGCTGTCCTTAGGTTAGATAGGTTTAAGTAGTTCTAAGTTCTAGGGGACTGATGACCATAGCTGTTAAGTCCCATAGTGCTCAGAACCATTTGAACCAATCAATGATTTCTGGAGTCGTAAGCTCCACAGGGCGTCCAGAGCGTTCACCATCACTAGTGCCCATATGACCACACCGAAAATTTTGAAACCAATTGTAAACTGTTCTAATCGAAGGTGCAGAGTCACCTTAATGTTTATCAAGCTTCTCTTTAGTCTCCTGAGGCGCTTTGCCTTTCATAAAGTAATGTTTAATCAACACACGAAATTCTTTTTCGTCCATTTTTTGACAATCACTCGACTTCCTTGATTCACACGAATGCCAAACACAAAGAAATAGACCAGTATGGCTGAAACTTGGTGTGCGTTCTTTCCAAAGATGCTACTAACTAAACATGACCCCGATACGCGCCGGTGATGTCATGAATCGGACTTTGCACGGACTTTTCAAACGTTCCTCGTAAGTGTTACACAGACGCTTCGGGAATTCAAATGGGAATTCCTGGCGGGAAGGCGACGTTCTTTTTCGAGAAACACTATTGAGAAAATTTAGAGAACAATCATTTGAAGCTGACTGCCACATGATTCTACTGCGACCAACATACATTGCTCTTAAGGATCACGAAGATTACGAGAAATTAGGGCTCATACGGAGGCGTAAAGACAGCTGCTCTATTTGCCAATGGAACAGGAAAGGAAATGACTAGTAGTGGTACGGGATACCCTCCGCCATGCACCGTACGATGGTTCGCAGAGTATCTACGTAGATGTAGGTGCAGACCAATACAGAGCGGCTGAAAATGCTTGCTCTGAGTCTCATTCTTAGAACGCACTTGAAATAAGATAAAGATTTCGACATCAATCGGCGTTTTGTGTCCTTGGGTGATGTTTGCACAACCTAACTGATAAAGTACAACATTACTTACCAATTCAGTTTTATTAAGCAATACGGCCCCGCCCATCGTACGTCATACGATATGCTGAGACGAAAAGGTGGCTGATATTATCAAACGAACTGGGTGCTGTTAAAGTACAGTCATTCTTCGCTGTTATTGTCCCACGACTTGCTGCTAATTACTTGCTGCTAGTTGCAGTTAAGAACATAGATATTACATTGTTTTCACTTCCCAGCATTTCTTTTCGAACGGATTTGCGTCCTTGGTACACAACGCAATTTCAAACAAGCACTGGGATACTGCGCTGTGATGCTACCCAGATTAATTTCAGTGACATTCCATATGAGACTCGTGCGTTTCTAGGCGCTGCTGTCTGGAACCGAGCGACCGCTACGGTCGCAGGTTCGAATCCTGCCTCGGGCATGGATGTGTGTGATGTCCTTAGGTTAGATAGGTTTAATTAGTTCTAAGCTCTAGGCGACTGATGACCTCAGAAGTTAAGTCGCATAGTGCTCAGAGCCATTTGAACCATATGAGACTGACAACAGCAAACAGAACATTTTGGCTAATAAATTCCTGTAAACAAAACAGAAAAGAATGGGACACACCGACGTCTGAGGGAACCAGGCACTCACTGACAAACTTCAGGTTGGTCACGGATGTACCGATAGGCATTGATGCCGCGTTCCTGTGGTGCCTGTACGCCGTTAATGTGGTGTGCATACACTTAAGATTTTAAGTTTCCCACAGCCAAAACTTCAAGGTCTTACGATCAGAAAACGAGCTGGCTGAAGTGCTGGACCTCTCCGACCATTCCATTGCAACTGAATGTCAGTGTGAGTTGTTCTCGGTATTTTGGGGAAAATGGACTGGTGCTCCATTATGGATGAACTACAACTCTACCCGACATTGGAATGATACCTCTTCTGGCAGGACAGGCAAGCCGTTGATAGGAACTGAAGGTACCTTGTCTCAGTCAACCTGTTTGAAAGTACCGTATGTAAAGTCCTATTTGAAAAAAACTAAACTCCTCCCGAACAGGCCATGAAGGCTCCACGGATACCGACCGGCCGCCGTGTCATCCTCAGCCCGCAGGCGTCACTGGATGCGGATATGGAGGGGGATGTGGTTAGCACATCGTTCTCCCGGCCGTATGTCAGTTTGCGAGACCGGAGCCGCTACTCCTCAATCAAGTAGCTCCTCAGTTTGCCTCACAAGGGCTGAGTGCACCCCGATTGCCAACAGCGCTTGGCAGACCGGTTGGTCACCCATCCAAGTGCTAGTCCAGCCCGACAGCGCTTAACTTCGGTGATCTGACAGGAAATGGTGTTACCACTGCGGCAAGGCCGTAAAGTACTATTTCTCTGTCCCCAATAATTGCTATCCATGCATTAGCAAAGGCGAACAAGTATTCATATCTTTTAAGGTCTGCATTTTAGAGCCCACGTTTACTAGAAATTTTTGTTCTTCTGTTCCATACTACCAACTCGCAAAATATGGAATACTTTTTTTATCACCCCGTATAAACTGGCAGAAGAGATAGGCCTCTGCTGTTATTCGAGTCTGGTCTGCCACCCTGCATACAAGGTTTTATCCAAAGCATTCTTAAATAGAGTTGAACATCAAACAGATCGTTTGATTGCTGAGAATCAAGCAGACTTCACAAAAGGCAGATTGTGTGCTGAGCAGATTTGGTGTCGGACGTCAATATTAAGGATACGTCGAAGTACCAACACCTTTGTGGACTTTGGACAGGTCTACGACTCTGTTGACAGATAAACCATTTTGGACACTTGAGAAGTGCACAGAATAGACAGGAAGATTAGAGGACTAATCTTCCAGATTTTCAAAGGCACAACTTCTCAAGTGAAGTTTCTTGGTGAAATAATTGAGCCTTTTGAAGTACGTACAGGAGTTCGACATGCAGATGGCCTCTCCCGGCTTCCGTTCAACATGGTGTTAGACAACTTCGAAAGAGAATGACAGAAAAAACTCGAGGGTATAAACAACGGGACCTCGGGAGAGAAAATGAAGGTGAAATGCGTAGCTTCTGCTGACGATCTAGTTATCGTTACTAATACTAGTGAAGAAATCAAGTAAGCCGTAGAGGAGTTAGACGAGGGAATATCAAAGAAAAGACTCGATATATCGTATGAGAAGACTCATTTGGTGGAAAAGATTCACAATGCAAACGAAATATGAGACAATTTAATATGTACCTTCCTCTAAACTTCTCGGAGAAATCATCGTGTATCTGGACTTGACAGTAAAGCCAATTTACAAAGAGCGTACAGTATAAAAAGGAATCACTGCAATAAACGAGCGATATCCTGTGATGTTTTCATCTCAATTATGAGCGAGACTTTAGGCGTTTCGGTGTAGATGTTTTCTGGTTCGCGTGGCTGTGAGTAATTCAGTTTTTAAAATAGAAGCTGAAACGGAGTCAGGTCGGACTGTACGTTGTGACCAGCTTTCGTACATTAAAATTGAATCCCTCCGCGAAAACAATCCAACGGAAATTTATAACGTTTTGAGAGAGGTGTGTGGGAATAACGCAGTACATTAGACCCTCGCTAAACTGACAATTCCTGGCACATACAGCTGCCGGATTAGCGGAAGTGCCGGATTATTGAGTGTCTGAAATTTATTTTATTCATTTATTTTGAAAACATAGGGAATATAGTGTACTGTACTGTATTAAACCGAAGGATACAATTTTAAAACACAGACGATACACTTTATTAAATTGAGAAATACATTAATTTTCAAGGAAAACTTAGTCCTTGAGTGTATACTATACATAATTATACGGGGTGTTCAAAAAGTCTCTCCGCAGTGCCGTATGATTGTTAGCCGCGCGTGCCGTATGCCGCAGTGAATATACCGAAATGAAACTCAGTGAAATACAAGTTATTATTTTATTGAATATTCATTTTTACTTACAAATTTTAACATTAAATGTTGAAAATATCCCCCCCCCCCCCCTGTTGTTGAACACACAATTCAATTCGTCTAACCATGTTTCCAAACACAAGCTGTAACATTTCTTCTGTAACAGAAGCAGTGAAAGTGGATATTGCAGTTTTAAATTCATCGATGCATTTTGGACGGTTTTTATAGACAGCTGCTTTCGTTGTACCCCAGAAGAAGAAGTCAGGTGGTGCTAGGCCAGGCGATCGTGGAGGCCAAAGTCCCTGTGAAATTATGCGATCACATCAGCAAGCAGAGTCATTGAAACGCGAGTTGTATGCGCGGTTGCACCATCTAGTTGAAAATAACCGTTCAGTATTTCACTTAACACAAGTTCTCCTATGAATGGGTACAGAATATCACTGCAGTATCGTTGAGCGTTTATTGTTTCGTTTGAAAAACCCAGACAGGCGAACAATCATACTGCACGCGCGACTAAAAATCATACGGCACTGCGGAGAGACTTTTTGAACACCCCATACAGTCGCATCACTCACTATGAAACATGTCCGTAACTTTTAACTGTCGCAATGAAGGTACACGCCGGTGGCATGCTTTATCACGCAACCGCTTTACAAGCATTACATCGGTACTGCATGTATCTGGTTGTTGCATAATGTTCTCCAGGAAGACCTCGGCTGCTTCAGCGCTAGCAGTGTGAGAAATCTTCATGCTCTCTCCTCCTGTGTCCTCTTCTTCATCACTTTCATCATTACTTTCTTGCACGCTTTTGATTATTTCTTCATCTGTTAAAGTTTGATCCATATCACAGTTTTCCTCATTCAGCCACTTAGTAACATCTTCATCATCAATTTCTTCTCCTCCTGGAAGGTTGTGGAACATGTCAGTGTACAAAGTAATTGATAATTCCGTATTGACTGACTCGTCGCTGTCAGTCACTACTGGATCCAACTCGGCATCAATGGATGGTCAAAATTTTCTCCAGCTCTTCATTATGGTAGCCCTCTCCACTGTATCCCGTGCTTCGGCTGTTCGGAAAACAACATCACGAATGTTAATTGCTTTCCACGCCTTCAGCATAGTCTCGATAGAGTCGTTTTCACTTTCGTTCAGCAAGGAGACGAGAAGTGAATGTCGATAATGACTTTTAATTGATTCCAAAATTCCCTGGTACATTGGCTGAATTAAGGCTGTCACATTGGGTGGGAGAAATATTGCTTGTATACCATCGAAACATATGAAGGATGTCCGCTGCTCGTGGTCTTGCTGTAGCGTTCTCGCTTCCCGCGCTCGGGGTCCCGGGTTCGATTCCCGTCGGAGTTAGGGATATTTTCTCTGCCTCGAGATGACTGGGTGTTGGGTGTCTTTCATCATCATTTCATCCACATTCACTCGCCGTAGTGGCGTTAAAGAACTTGTGGAGCGGCGGCCGAACCGCCCCGCGAGGGATCTCCCGGCCACCAATGCCATATGCTCATTATTATCTGAAGGATGACTGGGAGCATTGTCAGTTATAAAGAAAGCTTTCAGTGGAAGCTTTTTCTTCTATAGCTCTTTTCTCACTGCTGGTTCAAAAGTTTCATGGAACCACCGAGAGAATATTTGTCTGTCCATCCACGCTTTCTTCTGAGCGCAATACTGCACTGGTAGAGTGTTTGAGTCAGTGTGTTGAAAACAACGTGGATGTTGGGATTTTCCAATCACCATAAGTGGTAGTTCATAACTCCCATTTGCATTACAATACGCCATTAATGTTACGCTCCGTTTCTGTTGCTTGTAACCACGGGCTTCCTTCTCGTTCTTGGCAGTTAATGTTTTTGGAAGAAGCATCTTCTAAAAGAGTCCTCTTTCATCAGCATTATACAAGGCATCAGCAGTTAAATCTTTTTTCTCTATTACCTTCCGTATCTTGCTTACAAACTCATCAGCATTCTTATCGTTAGCTAAGCGACTTTCCCCGGTGACTTTCAGCTACCGAATGCCGTGGCGCCTTTTGAAGTTTAATAGCCAACCTTCGCTCGCTGCAAATAAGTTGTTTGTTAAATGCAGCTCCTTTTTTCTTTATAATTGGGCAACTGACTGGAATTACTTTACTGCGTTGTTCAGTATCGTCTAACATTTAAGTCAACAGCAATGGCTTTCTGCGAAGAACCTCTAACTTATCTAAAATTTCGGGTTTCTGCTTGAGGCCTAGCGTAACGTGTTTCCTTTTAGACGACATGATTCCAAACTGTAAAGAGAGCTACAATTTCCAATACAATATATAAAGCATTGTTTAACTAAGCATTGTTGGCGCACGATAATTCATTGTGTACTTGTTTCTGGATGTGCGCCGGATTGCTGAGAGGCCGGACTACTGAGGACCGGATTAGCGAGAATCTAGTGTATCACAATGGTCTGCTCGTTTCCGTGAAGTTCGGATACGTGCTGAGGACAACTCAAGAAGTTGAAGGCCATCAGGCAGCAGACTACAACTCTCAGGTTATTGTTGGCGACATTTTGAGAGAGGATCGACGGAACTGTATATGAGGCCAGAATATCTGTCACTTCAGTTTACAGCCGGCCGGAGTGGCCGGGAGGTTCTAGGCGCTACAGTCTGGAACCGCGCGACCGCTACGGTCGCAGGTTCGAATCCTGCCTCGGGCATGGATGTGTGTGATGTCCTTAGGTTATTTAGGTTTAAGTAGTTCTAAGTTCTAGGGGACTGATGACCACAGCAGTTAAGTCCCATAGTGCTCAGAGCCATTTGAACCATTTTTGAACTTCAGTTTACAGAATTATAACGGAAAAGTTAAAGATGAGATAAGTTGGTACCAGATGGGTTCCGCATGATCTGAGTGGAGAGCAGAAAGCAGGTCGCAAAAGAATCGCACAAGAACGGCTTCCACGTTATAGAACAGAAGGAGAACAGTTCCTGGAAAGGAATGTTGCCCTTGAAGAAACCTGGATGAGAGATTTTGAACCAGAACTAAAGTCTCAGTCGTCACAATGGAAATGTTCCCACACTCTGTCTCGAAAAAATTCGCCGAGCGTTATCGCAGTTCCGAGTTTCATAGCCGACCTTTATCATTTCATCGAAAGCACCCGTTTTAGCGAGATTTTACGGCGGTAGCTTACTTACAGTAATAACTGATCGACAGTGAAGTCTCAAAAAATCAAGTGTGGGGTGTTACAGCCCAAGTTGCTGCTATCATTCAGTGGCGGTTTTTTGTCGGACCACGAAGCTGGCAGTGAACTGGAGGAAGTGCTGACTGAAGCAACCGACTAATTAAGATTTTCTTTTAAATTCAATTTTGTTGCCATTTAGTACACCACCAAACAGTCAGCACCATATTACATTAGTAGCACATCTAACGATGACAATAAATTTATGTTAGTATATACAGAGTATAAAAAGCAAATGGAAACAATTGTCTTTCAATTTGTTTCACACGTTTCGAGGACTGACACTTTTCATTCACCTCACCTCCGCTGCCAATAAGTTTCTATGTGACACTTGTTACCACAATATAACTCAGAAATCATACATTACAGACAATAACAAAGCTGCTTAAAAGATATTCCACTAAAAATCAGCTGAAGATATTATAAATAAATATTTGAATCACTTATTAGTACACAAACGATTGTTTTCTTTATTTTTTCGCGTTTGTGTGCTGTTCATTGTATATGTAACTAACCTGTGTTCTTTTTTGGTGCAACATGAAGAGGCATCTCCACTGCTTCCAAGAACAGAACGTTGGTCGGTGTTGAAGGCATCGCACCGATACAGATCGTAATCCAGCGGTACTGTGTATTGTCTTATACGGCAGGGGTTCATTTGAAGCTACTGTGATAGAAGATAGCACCATTATCTAATCTCACCTCACTGTCATGGTTTCTTAAATTCATTTGAGGGGTAAGATGCTGCATACATTTGTCAAATAACATCACTGCTTATGATTTTTGAAATTACATTGCTAGACTATATGCAGCACGATCTATTAAATAGACTATGGCAGGAATTTTGGAGGAATATGACTGTTGAGTGTAGGCGCACGTTGCCAGCATATTTTAATGGTGTATATGTTCGCTATAGAGTTTCAAAACCAGCAGAATATGTGGGCTACAAAATGAGTTACTCAAAGAGTGCAAATCTTACATACTGGTGACTGAGCTTGTACACTGACGTGCGCAGCTGAGATATCGAGAATGACTGCGGTGGGAAATATATGCTGGACGAATGTGCCCAAGGTATCAGTCTTTCATACAGCGTAATTGTCATATGTCGTCTTCCTTCTGTGAAAACATTTTCAGTGCTTAACAGTAAGTGTGTTCCAGCTACCGTTCCAGTGTGTTTTAACAATCAATTCCAGAGTGTAACTGATACATGAATTTAACGCGATTGGCCTAGATTCGGCGTGACCAAGTCTCTTTTCGTTGCTTCGTTATTTACACAATGCTTTATAGGATCCGTGTTTGCTGGAGTGATTCCGTTCGCCACTTTTATTGACGATGTGCAGTCTTTGTTATAATGCCTCTGATGGCAAATGTCAACTCCAGGGGCTTTGTTAGACTTCAGCTGAACTGCCAGTTGAATTTCCCTCGTTGCAACGGGGGTACGTACATGGAAAGTGATCCTTTATCGTGAGATCAACTGAAATTGTTTAGGGGTTAACTGATTGAGAAACGATAGTGACAGTAAAGTTTCCTACATAGCCTGTGACAGTATCTGCAATACTGTGAACAACTGTCTGTGTTTATAAACCATTTTAATTTCTGTTAAAAGTCCATGTTAGCACCGCATGTCAGAACGACTTCCAAGCGCCCCTTTCGCATTGTTTCAAGAATAATTTAAATCTGTCGTCGACGTATTTTGTATTTTAGGCTTATTTCCTATTTGTGGTGCTGTGTAAATTTTCTGAAAGCAACAGAACGAGAGCCTTTCTGCCTTCACCAATCATAGACTGTTTATTGTGTGCGCAGTGAACAGTTTTGCTTGCAATGGTTATGGAAGCTGCTTTCCCCAACGCGTCCATAAACTAGTCATACGCCATACATCCACCGAGGTGGGGTGCGATATTGGTCTTAGTGTTTGTTATCTATTGTAGTGTTTCCTTTCCTCTGGGTTCTGCCGTGAAAATACAAAATAGAAAATCTGATTGGGTTTTGAATTTTGATGGAATAAGTCACGGATAAGGCGGACTTCGTATTACTGATTGAGATAGTGCTGTAATTTAACCGTGCATGGCAGACCGGGTCGGCAACACTACAAAAAGCGACTGTACGGAAATACCATCAGAAATTAGTTGAAATTTACCTTATAATTTTGTTAGAAACGTAGTATTAATTATAATATAGTCTTCGTGGCTGTCTTCTTAATTTTGTTGTAGGATGACCTGTTTTCATTGTTCTCCGTCTGTTGAAAATTTCTTTAAGTTGTCACTGTCAGGATTAATTCATAAATTTGGCGATAACCATTTCGAATCACTATTGAAATAACTTCGTTTCGTAATATAGTTTTAATTTCCACTTAAAAGCATATTTAACACAGCGCCGAAAAATACACGTCTTTCGTATGAAGGGAGAAAGAATAATCAATTAGTTGTTAAAAACAAACAGCTACGAAAAAGTAAAAAAAAGATCAAAATTATTTATAAAAATCAGTCGCTGGCGCAGCGCTCATCCGCATGCGCGATCGTAAATCATATCTTTGTATTGGCGGAGGCGCGTTAGTCAAAGTACCGTTACACTATATCCAGTAATCTTCCCAATAAGCCCAGAATTCCATGTAACTACAAAGCGGCGTGACACAATGGTAACATACTGGATTCTTATCTGAGAGAATGGCGGTTCAAATTGCAGTCTGTCCATCCAGATTTAGGTTATCCATGAATTCTCCGTTTGTAATGACCTCTTTGATGACACGACAGTAAAGCCTTATCTTTCCCCTTCCGATTACGTGGCCCAACTATCTGTAGCGGTGTAGGCGGGATTACTGCCAAAGTGACAAGTGGAATAATGATCCGAATCAGTGGGATCTTTCAAGACTTCCCAGGCGTATATAGAGGGAGAGATAGAGAACATAAGGTAAAGAAAGCTTCTTGGGTGAAAGGGCCGCAAATTAGGATGGCTGGGGCTCTGAGAAGTTTTCATGCCATACATCATTTGATATAAGACTGGGAGACAGTACCTTTTCAGGATGAAATGGTACTGGTTGATTTGCGTGTGGATTTTCCGTAGCCTATATTCGACAGTTCTGTGTATTGAGTCCGCAGCTCGTGGTCGTGCGGTAGCGTTCTCGCTTCCCGCGCCCGAGTTCCCGGGTTCGATTCCCGGCGGGGTCAGGGATTTTCTCTGCCTCGTGATGACTGGGTGTTGTGTGATGTGCTTAGGTTAGTTAGGTTTAAGTAGTTCTAAGTTCTAGGGGACTCATGACCATAGATGTTAAGTCCCATAGTGCTCAGAGCCATTTGACATATCCTCTCAGATGGAAGTGGCTTCGTTGGTCCACTAAATCTTCCACGGCCAATCATTCTCCACTTCCATGCGAGCAAGAAATTCTAAATCGAAGCTCTCTTGCTGACAGGTCAACAGGAGGCAACTCTTGCACATGGGTAATTTTGAATGGATAGCAAAGAAGGATGTTTCGTAGGATTTTACGCACCGTGCTCACGAGTATGTCCAATGTTCGGGCAATTCTCCGTGCACTACACGTTCGCACACCGCCACTCGTCTCCTCCTGCGTTGCTGTGGTTACTGCTTCCACTGACGTCGAATCAATTCGTTTCCCCCGTCTACCAGGTTGCACACCAAGAGAAAACGTCTATTCGAATTTCCGAATCATTTTCTCCAGACCCCGGCAGTCATCGGAACAACGCCTTTCTTCAGACCCTCAGTGTCCGGAACTTCTGCAGAGCAACGTGTGCACAGTCATCATTGTTTTAATACAGCTTTACAAGCGGAGCGCGATCCTGCATTGTGTCAGTCATGACGAACGTCGCGTGTTTGTACCAACTTCAATGGGTCGTGCGCATGACAGGTGTTTTCATTTACGTATTCTGACACATACAGCGCCATCTATTGTCAATTTTCACACTATTTTTTTACTTTTGCCATAGATTTTTCCCTTCTCCGATAATATTCCATTGCAATTTGACGTCATTCTGACAAGTGGTATTATTTCTACAGCGTTTTGATTGCTGCCCACCTTGTCCACCAAATCATTTATGTACACTCCTGGAAATTGGAATAAGAACACCGTGAATTCATTGTCCCAGGAAGGGGAAACTTTATTGACACATTCCTGGGGTCAGATACATCACATGATCACACTGACAGAACCACAGGCACATAGACACAGGCAACAGCATGCACAATGTCGGCACTAGTACAGTGTATATCCACCTTTCGCAGCAATGCAGGCTGATATTCTCCCATGGAGACGATCGTAGAGATGCTGGATGTAGTCCTGTGGAACGGCTTGCCATGCCATTTCCACCTGGCGCCTCAGTTGGACCAGCGTTCGTGCTGGACGTGCAGACCGCGTGAGACGACGCTTCATCCAGTCCCAAACATGCTCAATGGGGGACAGATCCGGAGATCTTGCTGGCCAGGGTAGTTGACTTACACCTTCTAGAGCACGTTGGGTGGCACGGGATACATGCGGACGTGCATTGTCCTGTTGGAACAGCAAGTTCCCTTGCCGGTCTAGGAATGGTAGAACGATGGGTTCGATGACGGTTTGGATGTACCGTGCACTATTCAGTGTCCCCTCGACGATCACCAGTGGTGTACGGCCAGTGTAGGAGATCGCTCCCCACACCATGATGCCGGGTGTTGGCCCTGTGTGCCTCGGTCGTATGCAGTCCTGATTGTGGCGCTCACCTGCACGGCGCCAAACACGCATACGACCATCATTGGCACCAAGGCAGAAGCGACTCTCATCGCTGAAGACGACACGTCTCCATTCGTCCCTCCATTCACGCCTGTCGCGACACCACTGGAGGCGGGCTGCACGATGTTGGGGCGTGAGCGGAAGACGGCCTAACGGTGTGCGGGACCGTAGCCCAGCTTCATGGAGACGGTTGCGAATGGTCCTCGCCGATACCCCAGGAGCAACAGTGTCCCTAATTTGCTGGGAAGTGGCGGTGCGGTCCCCTACGGCACTGCGTAGGATCCTACGGTCTTGGCGTGCATCCGTGCGTCGCTGCGGTCCGGTCCCAGGTCGACGGGCACGTACACCTTCCGCCGACCACTGGCGACAACATCGATGTACTGTGGAGACCTCACGCCCCACGTGTTGAGCAATTCGGCGGTACGTCCACCCGGCCTCCCGCATGCCCACTATACGCCCTCGCTCAAAGTCCGTCAACTGCACATACGGTTCACGTCCACGCCGTCGCGGCATGCTACCAGTGTTAAAGACTGCGATGGAGCTCCGTATGCCACGGCAAACTGGCTGACACTGACGGCAGCGGTGCACAAATGCTGCGCAGCTACCGCCATTCGACGGCCAACACCGCGGTTCCTGGTGTGTCCGCTGTGCCGTGCGTGTGATCATTGCTTGTACAGCCCTCTCGCAGTGTCCGGAGCAAGTATGGTGGGTCTGACACACCGGTGTCAATGTGTTCTTTTTTCCATTTCCAGGAGTGTATATTAAGTACTCAGTTTTATATATATATATATATATATATATATATATATATATATATATATATATAACTGACTACTTAATATATATAAATATAATCTGTAAATAAATATGTGATGTATAAGGAGGAAACGTTGACAGTGAAAACATCGGAAAGCCGGCCGTAGTGGTCGAGCGGTTCTAAGCGCTACAGTCTGTAACCGCGCGACCGCTATGGTCGCAGGTTCGAATCCTGCCTCGGGCATCGATGTGTGTGATGTCCTTAGGTTAGTTAGGTTTAAGTAGTTCTAAGTTCTAGGAGACTGATGACCTCAGATGTTACGTCCCGTAGTGCTCAGAGCCATTTGAACCATTTGAACCAAAACATCGGAAAGTTCTTGACCGATTTACTACAAATTTTAAGTGACGCTCCAATGAACGTTGGGACGGACGTAGGGTATATATTTTTGTAATGCATGTGACCTAAACATTTATATGCAGTACATAAAAAGGAAGCGTAGGTGCCACAAATCTCGAAAAGTTTTTGCCCGATCAAGTTTTTACTCGATAGTCTAACATACGGATGGACATAGCAGATAAGCTACATATTTTTGTAATGTATATGTATATATAAAGGGGTAACATTGTTACCACAAATCTCGAAAAGTTCTTGACAGGCAGCGTTTTATAGCGACATCTCCCTTCCTTATTTACCTTCATAATAATTACACTGCTGGCCATTAAAATAGCTACACCAAGAAGAAATGCAGATGATAAACGGGTATTCATTGGACAAATATATTATACTAGAACTTACAAGTGACTGCAGTTTCACGCAATTTGGGTGCATAGATCCTGAGAAATCAGTACCCAGGACAACCACCTCTGGCCGTAATAACGGCCTTGATACGCCTGGGCATTGAGTCAAACATAGCTTGGATGGCGTGTACAGGTACAGCTGCCCATGCAGCTTCAACACGATAACACAGTTCATCAATAGTAGTGACTGGCGTCTTGTGACGAGCCAGTTGCTCGGCCACCATTGACCCAACGTTTTCAGTTAGTGAGAGATCTGGAGAATGTGCTGGCCAGGGCAGCAGTCGAACATTTTCTGTGTCCAGAAAGGCCCGTACAGGACCTGCAACATGCGGTCGTGCATTATCCTGCTGAAATGTAGGGTTTCGCAGGGATCGAATGAAGGATAGAGCTACAGGTCGTAACACACCTGAAATGTAACGTCCACTGTTCAAAGTGCCATCAATGCGAACAAGAGGTGATCGAAATGTATAACCAATGGCACCCCATACCATCACGCCGGGTGATACGCCAGTATGGCGATGACGAATAGACGCTTCCAGTGTGCGTTCACCGCGATGTCACCAAATACGAATGCGACCATCATGATGCTGTTAACAGAACCTGGATTCATCTGAAAAAATGATGTTTTGCCATTCGTGCATCCGGGTTCGTCGTTGAGTACACCATTGCAGGTGCTCCTGTCTGCGATGCAGCGTCAAGGGTAACCGCAGCCATTGTCTCCGAGCTGATATCCATGCCGTTGGAAACGTTGTCGAACTGTTCGTGCAGATGGTTGTTGTCTTGTAAACGTCGCCATCTGTTGACTCGGGGATCGAGACGTGGCTGCACGATCCGTTACAGCCAAGCGGATAAGATGCCTGTAATCTCGACTGCTGGTGATATGAGGCCGTTGGGATCCGGCACGGCGTTCCATATTACCCTCCTGAACCCACGGATTCCATATTCTGCTAACAGTCATTGGAGCTCGACCAACGCGATTAGCAATGTCGCGATACGATAAATCTCAATCGCGATAGGCTACAATCCGACCTTTATCGAAGTCGGAAACCAGATGGCACGCATTTCTCCTCCTTACACGAGGCATCACAACAGTGTTTCACCGGGCAACGCCGGTCAACTGCTATTTGTGTATGAGAAATCGGTTGAAAACTTTCTTCATGTCAGCACGTTGTAAGTGTCGCCACCGGCGCCAACCTCGTGTGAATGCTCTGAAAGCTAATCATTTGTATATCACAGCATCTTCTTCCTGTCGATTAAATTTCACGTATGTAGCTCGTCATCTTCGTGGTGTAGCAATTTTAATGGCCAGTAGTGTGTGTCTGTTAACATCGACGCCATTTCAGTAACTCTCTCTTGGAGACCAACTAAAACCGAACTGTGATACTTTACTTCCAATTTTTACACGATACTCTAATGAACTTTGGGACGGAAATGAATGAGGAGGAGATGGACAGGGAGATGGTTGGGGGGGGGAGGGGAGGGGGAGTTGGCAGTCATTCACAGAGAGATTGGGGGCAGGAGATATCATAGGCAACATGCGTGTGTGTCATCATGCATTCAGAGTCAATGAACGCATGTGCCGACACTAGAGTTCGACATCGGCCAGTGTGTTCTAGAAACCCTACAGCCATTCTCCTCACATATTTTCGGCAAGCCACTGTTCGGTGCATGGGGGAAAATACAACAGCATTTATTCAAGATGCATTCTGATGCTGGGATACATTCATGCATTCTGCAAAGTGACTTAAACCAGTTGCACTGTCTCCATGAAATTCCCGGGTCAATTCTAGTTTCCTATTTCATTCGACGGCTTTGACCAATGGCGTAAGGTATGATGTTATTCTTTTATGTCGCAGATTGTAGTTATGAATGTTGAATGCTTTCTCTGGAGTTCTTCGTTACGCGCGTATATTAAAAATCTGATGTATATTGTTTTCTTTCCATATCGTAATTTGTTTTCGGTATCTTCTGTTGATGTGTTCGTGATTAATAAGATTCTGATTTCTTACAAAGTTGCTTTTCGTTATGGATGAATCAGTTGTGTTTATCGTCAAACGTTATAAAATGGCTACTCCACAGCAGAAATCAGGTTCGCAAAGTGTAATTCCGTGATTACAGTGCAAATAAGTTTCAAGTTGAGGTACCAAACTGATCCTCCGAATGGATGGAACATTCGCAGATGGTATCGACAATTTCTAGATACAGGATGTGTATGTGAACGAAAGAGTCCTGGCCGTCCTCGAGCTGAAAATGTCGCAAGAATTCAAACTGCTTTCCAACGTATCCTATAAAGTCAGCTCGTCGTCTCAGTCTGGAGTCACAATTTCCTACAGCAATAATTTGGCGTGACTGAAATGTCGGTTGGTTATGAAGCCGTACAAGTTACAACTGTTACAGACTGTATTTCTCGATGACAAACGCAAACGTAGGCTGTTTTCAGACGGGCTGCAGAATGCTATTGACAATGATGACGCCTTTGCACTACGCATCGTGTTCTGTGATGGACCGATTTTTCTCCTTAGTGGGAAAGTAAACGAACACGAAGTTCGAGTTTGGGGGCTACAGAACCCACATGCGTACAATGATTCACCCAAAGTAAATGTGTTTTGTACGATATCCCACTCATCTGTTTATGACCCGTTCTTCTTTGATGCAAACACGGTTAAAGGTCAGCATTATCCTGCCATGTTACAAAAATGGTAGTTTCCGGGGTTGAACAAGGACAAGTTCATTTTTCAACAAGACGCGGCATCCCCTCACCGGAGTTGCCAAGTGCGTGGATATCTGAGTGAAACTCTATCAAGCCATTGGATTTGTCATCAAACAGCTGGCGACTTAGCGTTGCCACATGAGAGAATAGCTGAAAATCTACGCACTTCTCAGCTGGCTTCTGATGCCCTGTGACTTCTTCCTTAGGGGGTTTCATTAAAGACAACGTTTATGCACAAACAGTACCATTGGGCCTAGAAGAGTTGAAGAATCAAATCTGTACTGCTGTAACGTTAGCGACGAAGGATATGCTTACCCGAGTATGGGAGGAATTGAGTATCGATATTATACTGTTAAATATATATATGCGTTCGAAACATGTAAATTCTTTTTGAAAACCCGGTATATCTCCAAATATTGAATTAAAATATACTCAGATTTCAACGAAATTTTGGAAAACCTAAAATAGTGCTACCTCACATTGTGTTCCTGTGTACTTGGGGTGTTTCACAAAACATCGACTAGATGTCCCTTGATGTTCCCGTATTATGGGTAATATGATTCCACCAGTGCAACAACTATGTACTGAGGGATTACTATGTTGCCAACAGGATCGGTCTGTGATACTTATTCAGCTATGATGCAGAACAGAATAAGACTTCTCGACTGGCCTCCTCCTACACAAGACATTAGCTGTACTGAAAACGTTTGGGCGGAGGAAAAACAGATCATGCAATAGAACTGGCCCAACCTCGCGACGATCTCGGAAATTCGCTGTAGTTTCCTGGGGATAGCAGAAAATGTTAGTTCTTTTGTTCAACTCAAGGACGTAGCCAAAAGGGTAGGGGGGGGGGGGGGGGGGCAGACCCACCCTCCTATCACCAGACACACGACCTAGCTGCCGCGTAGTGAAACTAAAAGATACAAGGGGCGATCAAAAAGTTTCCGTTTGAGGGCGCTGGTACAGCGCATGTGCAATGCAATGCGACTCCGTTGTGGCTATATAAGTACCAAGACGTGGGCAAGGGAGGCCCCTTCTTTTTCCTAACTGTGCTTGCCCATCTCTATAAGATCATTCTTTCTAGCGGCTTCTACCCCGACCTGTGGAAGACTTCCCACGTCTTCTTATTCCTCAAACTCAACAAACCCCCTTCTGTCGCCTCTTCCTATCGTCCCACCTGCCTCACTTCCGTCTTCAGTAAGGTCTTCAATCCATCCTCTCCCATTGTATCCATCAGTACCTTAATCAACACCATCTCCTCCCCCAGTGTGGTTCCGACCCTCCTTCTCCAATGAAGACCAACTCCTTAACCTCATTCACCCACACCGATCGCTCCACCATTTTTGTTTCCCTCGACCTCCAAAATGCCTATAACCATGTATGGTATCCCAGTCTCCTTTTTAAACTCCAAACCTACGCCCTGCCTATCAATTTTATTCATCTGGTCACTTCCTTCCTCTCGCGTCGTCCTTCCTATGTCATCCTCCACAGCACCAACTCTCGTATCTTTTATCCCACTGCTGGCGTCCCCCTGGGCGCCGTCCTTTCCTCTCTCCTTTATCTCTTGTTCATGGCTGATATGCCAAGCCACCCCCGTATCCACCTTCTCCAATATGCTGATGACACCACCTTCCTGGCTCTCTATCCTACCCTTCAACAGTCCCAACACACCCTCCAAACCCACCTTGACCAGTTCATCACTTGGTGTAACCAGTGGCTCCTTCGTCTCAACCCCTCCAAAACCCAGGCAATCATTATAGGCTGCACCACCTGGTCCTTCCATGATTTGTACCTCACCCTTTATCGTCATCCCATCCAGCTCACCACCACCCTGAGATACTTTGGCCTCACCCTCGACCGTCATCCCACCTGGACCCCTCAGCTCTTGACCATCCAGGAGAAAGCCCATTCCGCCTCTGCTTCCTGAAACTCCTGTCTGGCCAGACATGGGGATTGCATCCTTCCACCATCCTCCACACCTACAAATCTCTCATTTGTCCTATCCTCTGTTATGCCAGCGTTGCGTGGATCTCTGCACCCACCCGCTTTTACAAGGCCCTCCAAATCCTTGAACGCCATGTGCTCTGCCTTGCCTTCCGTATCTGCCTTCCTTCCCCCACGAGGCTCTTGTATGACCTCATCGCCTTCCCCCACCTCTGCATCCTTTACACTGTCCACAGGCTTGATCCCTCCCCCCACCCCCTGGTATCCTCCTTCCTCTCTACCCCACGCCTGTTGCCACGCCTCTATCACTGTACCCCTCCCTCTCTCCACCTCCACACCCTCCATCACCTTCATCAGGGCAATTTCCAGCACCTCCCACTCCCGGATGTTGAACTTCGCCGTGACATGTACCGTTCCTTCCAACTGTAACTAGGCCTTGTTCCCCTCCTCTCCAGGGCCCCTTTTCCTCTCCCCTCCTTCTCCCAGAGCGGATTTTCCTACTTTCCTTCCCCAAGTCCCTGCACCCCATCCTCGCCTCTTTCCCTCCCACGTCCTTCCCTCCCTAGTGCTCTTCAGGGCGCCCCCCGTCCATCTACCCCCTCTCTTCCACTCCCTCCCTTCTCCCTTATCTCCTTACACCTGGCAGATCCTCCGTTTTGCTCATCGTCATCAGCGTGCTATGTCAGTGTTGTGTTTGGTGCTGTTGTCCTGTGCGTTGAGAGGTGTGATTTTAGTTGTGTGCTGTCTTGTACATAGTGTTCGTGTCAGCGATTGTTATGTGCCACGCTGCCTGTCGATACTTTTGTGCTCCGGTCATACTTCGCCTTGTGTTCTTTTAATTGACCCAGTGTGTGGTTTCTTTGTGTGTGCTACATTTTTACGGTTTTATCTCCATTTTACAGTCGCCCCTTTTTGTCTTTGTCTTCTATAATGTTCCCTTCCATTTTATATCTATGTACACCATGTTTTCTTCTTTATGTTATTTTTAAATGTCTTCTATTGTATGTTTTATGCCTTTAGTCTGAAGAGCAGCGCATATGCTGCTGCCTGCTTGCCCCAATGGGACATTGAAATGCAATAAAGGAAAAAAAAGGCAAGGGATTAGTGTGGCATTTGTGTCCTTCCGACGCTCATGCAGTAAATGCAAAAACATGAACTATGGCGACGCTATTACCAAATGTGTCCAAACGGAATCAAGGTCCTGTTCTTTTCTTGGTTGCTAAAAAACAAACACTGGTAGAAATCTACCGGGTAATGAAGAATTTGTTTGGGACAGCATGTCTGTCGAAAAACACCTTTGTGGAATGCTGTGGCAAGGGGTGCTACTGCTCCATGTCATGTCATGTGCATTTATTCACTATCAGATGAAGAAACATGGACAATTTATTCACTATCAGATGAAGAAACATGGACAATTAAAGGAAAAAAATATGTAAAATTAGAGTTTCAGCTTTTGGTGTGATGCATTTATTTTATTTGGAAATAATGTACAATACAATAATGAACGGAGCATCTCTGCGCCTTGAGGCGTTGAGCTAGCAATTGGGAGGCGAGATGGTTCGAATCCATCCGCCAGCAACCTTGAAAATGATTTTCTGTGGTTCCCCATTTTCAGTTTAGACAAATGCCGCAAATGGCCCCTTACTACAGCCCACAACCAATTCCTTCCGATTTCTATTTCTTCTGGCAGATTCCAATTCCCCTATAAATCTAGCCTCTCTCCTTAAATGAAAAGAGCTGTATCGAAGGCGAGCTGAACGTCTCTACGGAGACTCCAGGCACTAAAAGCCATAGTTACATTGGACGGTTGTAAGCGATCGTCCTTTTTTACTATGTATCTGTGCACAAAGATGGCCAGTTTGTGGAACGGCGATATATCATATGTTTAAGTTTTACTACAAGAACGATGTTCTATTGTGGAATGTCTCATTCGTAATATCTTTAGAACTGCAAGTCCAAACTTCATAACGCTAGAGGATCTGTAAATAATTGGTATATAAAAGTCAACCTATGTTGCACATCGTAGATGGTTTTTTTTTGCCATCAAATGTAGTATAAACGTATTATCATGGATAAAAACAAACTCATTAAGGAGGTCGCATACATTATAGGTCTAGTTGAACTCAATGCGCGAATCAGTGTTAAAATCCCAAAGCCGGCCGCGGTGGTCTCGCGGTTCTAGGCGCGCAGTCCGGAACCGTGCGACTGCTACGGTCGCAGGTTCGAATCCTGCCTCGGGCATGGATGTGTGTGATGTCCTTAGGTTAGTTAGGTTTAAGTAGTTCTAAGTTCTAGGGGACTTATGACCACAGCAGTTGAGTCCCATAGTGCTCAGAGCCATTTGAACCATTTGAAAATCCCAAAACTGTAACTCATAGTGCCTGTGTATTCTGTTTTGTTTTATGAATAAATTTGGTTGCCATAGTTTCAAGCTGACTATTGATATGATCATTTTAAAAAGTTTTGATCACGTAAAAAAATGGAAGAATTTTAGTGAAGTGAAAGATTCTTTAATAAAATTTGAGATCGAATTTAGGAAATTGGGATGCTTAGATGTGCAGAAGAAATCATGAGTTGATTTCAGATGAGTCATACATTTACATAAAAGATTCTAAGAGGATAAAGATAGCCATTGTCAAGAGATTTGAACCCATTTAACTTTATAAGTTATTCAGCCCAACAGTAATATAGTTCTGCTCTAACTTAGTGAATCTTATATTAGAAGACTGAGTTTTATTTTGTTAGCAAAGAAGCAATATGTTATATTTGAATTATAATTCGTTTGCCAGTAGAGTGAAGTTATCATATCGCCAAATAAACAAACATTTAATTGTGCGTTTGGATATTTCTTATATATTCTACATATTTAATACTGTTTTGAGAAAAGTTTCTTGCTCAATTTTATAGACCAAACACAAATTGTATGCTGGTCTCACGAAAGCAAATTATGTACATAAAATAACAAATAAATATATGCGTTTTCAGCATAAAGTGAATAACATGAGACTTTTTAAGGACTTCTTTAAGAAATTGGACCCCCCCTCCCTTTTGACAAAATCCTGGCTATGTTCTTGCTCACCTCACAGACTCCCTTCCTCGCAGGATTCAGACGGTCACTGAAGTGGAGGGCCTTTTGACAGGATACTGCATGGTAAAGTAAGCACATGCTTTGTCCTTTTGAGGGATGAAAGAATCTTACTTATTAAGAACCGTGAACTGCTTGTTCTCTTCATTTCGTGTTTTCTAGGTATTGAACAAATTAATTCAGTAAAACAAAACATAAGTACCGAAAGTTGGATTCAATCTTAATCCCGTAATCGTGCAGTTGCTGATCTGTCCACCGAACGAGGCACCAAAGTTTCTTTTTAAGTCACTGTACTAAGTACTGATTTTTCCGACCTTTATGATACCTCCCGAATTCAAGCGCCTTTTTCACATATGAATCCCTAGGAATGACACACAGCAGATTTTCTTGTGGGTTTTTAGGGGGTGCAGGCTTCGTGCTGAGTGCGAATGAGGCGTTCTTGTTGTTGTTGTGGTCTTCAGTCCTGAGACTGGTTTGATGCAGCCCTCCATGCTACTCTATCCTGTGCAAGCTTCTTCATCTCTCAGTAAGTACAGCAAACCTACATCCTTCTGAATCTGCTTAGTGCATTCATCTCTTGGTCTCCCTCTACGATTTTTACCCTCCACGCTGCCCTCCAATACTAAATTGGTGATCCCTTGATGCCACAGAACATGTCCTACGAGCCGATCCCTTCTTCTAGTCAAGTTGTACCACAAATTATCCCCAATCCTATTCAATACCTCCTCATTAGTTACGTGATCCACCCATCTAATCTTCAGAATTCTTCTGTAGCACCACATTTCAAAAGCTTCTATTCTCTTCTTGTCCAAACTATTTATCGTCCATGTTTCACTTCCATACATGGCTACACTCCATACAAATACTTTCAGAAACGACTTCCTGACAAATCTATACTCGATGTTAACAAATTTCTCTCCTACAGAAACGTTTTCCTTGCCATTGCCAGTCTACATGTTATATCCTCTCTACTTCGACCATCATCAGTTATTTTGCTCCCCAAATAGAAAAACTCCTTTACTACTTTAAGTGTCTCATTTCCTAATCTAATTCCCTCAGCATCACCCGACTTAATTCGACTACATTCCATTATCCTCGTTTTGCTGATAGAATTACAATGCCATCGTTTTTATTTCTTCTCCATGGATTTTAATACCTACGCCGAATTTTTCTTTCGTTTCCTTCACTGCTTGCTCAATATACAGATTTAATAACATCGGGGAGAGGCTACAAACCTGTCTCACTCCCTTCCCAACCACTGCTTCCCTTTCGTGTCCCTCGACTCTTATAACTGCCATCTGGTTTCTGTACAAATTGTAAATAGCCTTTTGCTCCCTGTATTTTACCCCTGACACCTTCAGAATTTGAAAGAGAGTATTCCAGTCAGCATTGTCAAAAGCTTTCTCTAAGTCTACAAATGCTAGAAACGTAGGTTTTCCTTTCCTTAATCTAGATTCTAAGATAAGTCGTAGGGTCAGTATTGCCTCACGTGTTCCAATATTTCTACGGAATCCAAACTGATCTTCCCCGAGGTCGGCTTCTACTGGTTTTTCCATTCGTCTGTAAAGAATTCGCGTTGATATTTTGCAGCTGTGACTTATTAAACTGATAGTTCGGTAATTTTCGCATCTGTCAACACCTGCTTTCTTTGGGATTGGAATTATTATATTCTTCTTGAAGTCTGAGGGTATTTCGCCTGTCTCATATATCTTGCTCAGCAGATGGTAGAGTTTTGTCAGGACTGGCTCTCCCAAGGCTGTCAGTAGTTCTAATGGAATGTTGTCTACTCCCGGGGCCTTGTTTCGACTCAGGTCTTTCAGTGCTCTGTCAAACTCTTCACGCTGTATCATATCTCCCATTTCATCTTCATCTGCATCCTCTTCCATTTCCATAATATTGTCCTTAAGTACATCGCCCTTGTATAGACCCTCTATATACTCCTTCCACCTTTCTGCTTTCCCTTTTTTGCTTAGAATTGGATTTACATCTGAGCTCTTGATATTCATACAAGTGGTTCTCTTTCCTCCGAAGGTCTCTTTAATTTTCCAGTAGGCAGTATCTATCTTACCCCTAGTGAGGTAAGCCTCTACATCCTTACATTTGTCCTCTAGCCATCCCTGCTTAGCCATTTTGCACTTCCTGTCGATCTCGTTTTGGAGACATTTGTATTCCTTTTTGCCTGCTTCATTTACTGCATTTTTATATTTTCTGTTTTCATCAATTAAGTTCAATATTTCTTTTGGTACCCAAGGATTTCTGACAGCCCTCGTCTTTTTACCTACTTGATCGTCTGCTGCCTTCACTACTTCAGCCCTCAAAGCTACCCATTCTTCTTCTACTGTATTTCTTTCCCCCATTCCTGCCAATTGTTCCCTTATGCGCTCCTTGAAACTCTGTACAAACTCTGGTTCTTTCAGTTTATCCAGGTCCCATCTCCTTAAACCCCCACCTTTTTGCATTTTCTTCAGTTTTAATCTACAGTTCATAACCAATAGATTGTGGTCAGAGTCCACATCTGCCCCTGGTTCCTAAATCTCTGTCTTACCATTATGTAATCTATCTGAAACCTGTCAGTATCTCCAAGCTTCTTTCATGTATACAACCTTCTTTTATGATTCTTGAACCAAGTGTTGGCATATAAACTTGTACTACGTAGTAACTCCCTCAATTACAGTCACAGTTACAAATGTCTTTCACTTTTATGATCCCAATTGTGCACTCGGTAATGTGAGTGGCTCCTTCGTAATAAAGGTGGAAATTCAAATTTCAGCCACTTCCTGTTTTGTACTATCAAGCGTCATGTTGCGATGAAGTGGAGAGATAAGTGAGGGACATTGCTAGATACGTTTTTTACATCAGTAGATTTATCTGACATTTCAATGAATGTACCAAACAAGGATGTGGTGATGAAGTGAGAGATAAGCGACGGACGTTTCTAGGTTAATTTCATACATGACTAGGTTTACCGAATATGTTAATTAATGTATCAAATCAGGATGATGAAAATGTTCCTCAGAGTGGCACTGATAAGATAAATGTACACTGTCATATGGCCTCCAATTCATGGAGATAAGCTGTCAATATAAGTACAGTAGTTTCTTTCGAAACTATGTTACTTGAGTGACAATAGTTGTTGAGACGCATGTTCACGTCATAAAAACATGTATTTGATTTTTATTTTGGCATTACCTGCTTTTACAGTGTCTCTTCCTGTTCGAAGCACCGTAGAAGATTCTACTTGTGGATATAGCGTAAGTAAGACGAGCATTAATCAAATTTATAAAGCAATTTACATTGTCAAAATAATGGATCCATTTCAGAATTATGAATTATGCCATTAGAAACCTTCATCAAATTACAGAAATACGTATTTTAGACAAACACTGAACGATGTGGCACAGTTGTAAGACACTAGACCCACACTCTTCCCAGTAGGGACCCTGGGTTGAATCTTGGGAGTGTGTGTACGTGTGTCATGTGATTTGCCGACACCTTCACTTTCAACATGCCTAGGATTCTAATAATAATAACAATAAAGTGCATAACTGTTTAATACGATAATACAACTTGTAAAAAAATACCGTTCAAAGACATAGTTTCAATAGGATTCTTTAAAAACTTTGACGAACTCATATGTTATGAAATTAGTTAAAAACTGTAAACAAACCGCCACAATTTTGCAACGTTGAAATAATGCTCCGACATAGCTCTACGAGCGTCCGGTGTACGGTGTGCCCTGTCAATGTGGCAGCATATATGTTGGGCAAACAATTCGCACGGTTGCGGAGCGTTGTACTGAGCACAACCGTGATATAAAACAAAGGGAGCTTGACAAGTCGGCCATAGCGGAGCATTGCCTAGAAAACAGACATAAAATACAAAAGTGTTGGCTCATGCGTCTACATATTGGGACTCCGTTTAAAGGAAGCGGCCGAGATTCGCTTAAACAACAACAATTTCATCAGAGACCAGGAATACACACTCAGCAGGGCATGGGGACGGGTGCTGGACTTCGAAAGAAAGCAGAGACAGAAGCCGACGCGGGAGCGGCAGTTTCAAACGTGGCGCCTGCCCCTGGTGCCACCCGACGTCACCGGTGCTGCCACGGGCAATAGCTCCGCTAGCTGCCCGGGTCGACTTACGCGCGCGCGCCACACTGGATCGATCTGATTGGCTGCTGATGATGTCATCATGCCTATATTAGCGAGAAACCGTTGCAGCCCAGGCAGTCAGTGAACTCCTGACAACAATGGCGGAGATGGCCATCGAAAGCTCGAGGATTTTATTCGAATTGACGCGGCTGGAAAACCGAGTCTTCATGAGACGTATTCTGTGTTAAAAATGGCTAATATTTTTCAGTGTCCTTGCCATTTTCGAGACTCTTCATTCTCATGGTAGCTATTTCTCGGGCAGTTAATAGAGAGTTTAGGAAACTAGGGTATGTAAAATACAAACACTTTTTTAGGAGGCTTCACATGACAACTCTTCCCCGTCGCTCTCACGCCTCGTTCATCCGGTTATCCGAAGCTCGGGTTTTTGTAATTTCCGTAAAAAAGTCACTTAAGGCAACTGTCAGGATGGTTCCTTTGAAAAGGACATGTCCAATCTCCTTCCTTACCCCATCCCTATCGGAGTATATGCAATGACGGAAAAAATCGCAACACCTAAAAATAATTAATATACAGCAATGAAATTTCAGGAATACACTTATCTAGATAACATATTTAAGTGATTAATATTTAAGTGACTAACACTGCAAGATCGAATATTAACGTAAGCTCGAGATAAGCCATTGCGAAAGTGAAAAGCTAGTACATTAGTAAAAGTGGTAACCGTTAGAATGTTGAGTGCAAGCACGCTAATGTGTATGCATTATGTTGTACAGGTGCTAGGTGTCATTTGTGGGATGGAATTACATGCCTGTTGCACTTACAGGGACGTTTAATGCTGTTTGTGGATGACGCTGGAGCTGTTGTCCAATGATGCCCCATACATGCTCGACTGGAGACACATCTGTTGACTGAGCAAGCCAAGGCAACATATTGACTCTCTGTAGAGCATGCTGGGTTACAACAGCTGTCTGTGGGCGAGTGTTATCCTGTTGGGAAACCCCCTGGAATGCTTTCCATGAATAACTGCCCAACATGTCGAATCACCAGACTGATGTATAGATTTGCAGTCTGGGTGCGTGAGGTAACCACGGGAGTGCTCCTGCTTCTATATGAAATCTTACGCCAGACCGTAAACTCCACGCGTCGGTCCAGTGTGTCTAGCAAGTGCACAGGTTGGTTACAGGCCTTCAGCTGGACTCCTTATAACGAACACACATCCATCTCTGGCACCGAGGCAGAACCATCTTCCATAAGAAGAAACAACAGACCTTCATCCTGCCCTCCTATGAGCTCTCGATTGACACCACCGGTTGCAAATGGCGGTGGTTTGGGGTCAGTGGAATTCACACAACAGGACACGTGGTTCGGAGCTGTCCTTGAAGTATCCGGTTTGTAACAGTTCGTTGTCTCACTGTGGTGTCAACTGCTGCTCAAATTGCTGCTGGAGATCCCATACAAAGCGCCTGAGTCATAAGGTGAACCCGATGGATTTCCCTCTCGGTAATCCAACGTGGCCGTCCGGACTTCTTGCGACTATACATTCTGCTGACCACCGCTGCCGGAAATCATGTACAGTGGCTACATTCCTGCCAAGCCTTTCTGCATTATCGCAGAAGAAGCATCCAGCTTCTCGTAGCCCATTTAAGGCCCCCACGCACGCTACTGCATACTTGACAGTCACGCTTGCGCAAGTGTGCTTGTGCAAACTTGCTTGAGCGTGTGTAGGGTCAAGCATCAGGATTGCACAAGCAGCTTGACCGAATTTCGATTATGAATGTTTGTGCAAGCCTCCAAGCGTGTCGATGTTTGCTCGTGTGTGCCTAGAGAAGGGAGGCTTGAACAAGCATACATCTGTCATTCGGACACAGACTGTGGAGAGCGCGCGTTTATTTAGAGTTTGTGTCGTTTCCTTCTTCGTTCTGGTGTCGGACCGGGAAGTGTTGGAGGAATTTACTACGTGCTGCTAAAGACATCCATGTTTATGGAATAATAAAAGTAAAGAATATCATGATAAAATGAAAAGAGACGCGACATATAAGGTGCTTCTCATAAAGTACAAAGAAATAGAGCCATCAGCAACTAAAGATACTGTTATTAAGAAAATTAATACATTACGAACGAATTACAGACGAGAAGAAAGGAAACGTGATAACACTTACAAGTCAGGGGCTGCAGCAGACGAAGTTTACAGACTGTTCTGTGGTACTTCGATCTTTTCAGCTTTATAAGTGAACAAGAGACACGAAGATGCTCTTCGAGTGATTTACAAGGAATAGAGGTAGTTGTATTTAGTTACAGTAGCACTGTTACAATTAAGATATATGCCTATGCTTTTATTTGTTTATACTATACTGCAATACACATTGTTATCTTTTACATTTTTGTTTACTGCTAATGCACAAAATTATGTTGCCAAGGAACTTGTCCTTCAATCACAAAGTAGTTCATAAATTCCTCCCTCACATGTTTAGCATCAAGTGGAACATTTCCTGCAGTAGACCTTTGCAATGGTAGCATATTAGAATCCTCTCTTGTTAAGGCATAAGGCGTAAAGAGGTACAAAAGATTCAAATACGTTTCCTCATTCATCCTGAGGTAATTATGCCAGTCACGAGGATATATCTTCAATTCACTCAGTAAATTTGCATGAGAATACGATTTTCGTTTTTTAAGCCACTCTTTACTCCACATATCGCGTTTCCTCTTTTGTTTTTTCGCGAAAACAGGCAAAAAGGCTGCAACAGCAAGCGCATCGTCGTCTGTGTTCGACATTTTCCAATGTAAACAAACTGATGCTTGTACATGCGTGCTTCAGTCGTGTGGATGCGCGAGGAATTTGTGCACACTTGAGCAAGCACGCTTGCGCAAGCGTGATTGTCAAGCACGCAGTAGCGTGTGTGGGGGCCATTACATGCACTCGTTAAAACTCAGTGAGGAGTTGATAATGGCGTCTTCGCCGCCTTAACGGCATTGTTGATTAACAACAATTCACGACGTCCAATCACAATTGTAACCAACGCTCACGCCCGTTCCATCGTGTGTTTAAAGCAAACCTGATTTGGATCGTCACAGCGGTGCTGCTAGCACCACTCTTAAGTGACTCACTCGAAATGTGAATAGACATCATCTTTCAGATGTAAAACACGCCTACCACCTTTAATTTACATCGCACAACTCTTCGGTGTTGCGATTTTTTTCCGTCACCGTAATACACTATTACCACGGATACAAATTCTAAACATAAACGAAACAAAATAACAGTGCAGCGCAACTCGTGCCTTCTCGGTGAACATCAACAAACTTCATCAGATTCCTAGATAGTGGGTCACTAAACTCCCACAGTTTTTCTGCTACTTCGCTAATGCTGTTCCGCCAAGCGGCTGCCACTTAAAAGCACACAGTAAAACGTTACTGTACTCCCATATCCCTTCACGCCACCGGACATGCCCAAGCTTCCCCTTACCCACCACCCGTGCGACCTTCGCCACAACCGCGGTCTGTTGCACGAGGTGGTGTCCCGGAAGGAGCTGCTTATTCTTAACGCCCACCCTATCTTCACCCCCGCGACTGGGTGCACGTCTATCAAGTCGCGGAGAAATGGGTAAAAAAAGAGTGGCGTTCCGGCAGGAGGAAGCCTGCCCCAGAGGACCAAGCAGCAGTATACTACTTCGAAAACCTCAGGAAGTAGTGTGATGCCAATTCCAACGAGAGGCCATCAAACCACCCCAGAGGTCAACGGAGGAACAGCAGCCATGCTGCTTCCCCTCCCTCATCAACTGACTCGATGTCAGTCAGTGAATTAGTCCAGTGCAGCGCAGTACTGTACTGTGTGCACTTATAACCCTGTCTAGACGATAGCAGCGTTACCTGGTGAGGAATGAGTCAGACACACGCACGATGTGTGTACTGCCAGTGAGCGTGCTGTCTGCGTGTAGAAAGGGGACGGCGCACGACATATTTGAGTGTGATCAAGCGTAGATTGTGATGACCTGGAGGCTCGGCACGAGCATTTCGAAAACTGCACAACTTGTCGAGTGTTCGAGGAGTGTTGTGGTGAGTGTCTTCAACAAGTGGCGAAACCAAGGTGACAAGACGTCCAGACGTCATGGGGTTGCATGGCCACCCCTCATTACTGATGTCTGACTTCGTAGTGTGAATCAGAGTTTTCAACATTGGTGTTCCTCAAGAAATAAATAGGCCTATATAAACCGCCTGGAAGTTGAACCAGTCCTAAGGATAAAAATAACATCTTTTGAACCGTATTTGGAGTTCATAGTTAAAAATAAACAGCTACATTGTTCTCACTAATAGAGGACAGCTAATAATATAACTGTGAACTGCGATTATCATTTTATTGTTAAAAGTTGACGCTTGCAACACATCGTTTGCCGTGTAGACTTTAGAAAGTGTTTTAATTTGCTTCGTTATCAGCCACACGATAATTTGAGCTTTTTGCCTCCTATAAGTGCTATTGGGGTCTTGGCGGTATCATTAGAAATGTTAGTCGTGTCAGGGACACGTACAGCACAAAAGCGTACAGGCCGACGTCGTCTGTTGACTGACAGAGACCGCCGACAGTTGAAGAGTGATAGGCAGACATCTGTCCAGACCATTACATAGGAATTACTAACTGCATCAGGGTCTACTGCAAATACTATGACAGTTAGGCGGAAGATGAGAAAACTTGGTTTTCATGGTCGAGCGGCTGCTCATAAGCCACTTATCATGCCGATAAATGCCGAACGACGCCTCGCTTAAGGAGGGTAATCATTGGACGTGAGGTCTGGAACATGACAAGGAATTAGAATTCAGAAAGCGGACGTAATTAGTTTGATACTTAACTTTAATCCATTAATGATGAACGTCGCTCTTGACGGTACATGATTCACAATATTATCTGTTCAGAATACATTCTTGAACAATATGGCGCCTTGCTAGGACGTAGCAAATGACGTAGCTGAAGGCTATGCTAAACTGTCGTCTCGGAAAATGAGAGCGTATGTAGACAGTGAACCATCGCTAGCAAAGTCGGCTGTACAACTGGGGCAAGTGCTAGTGGAGTCTCTCTAGACTAGACCTGCCGTGTGGCGGCGCTCGGTCTGCAATCACTGATAGTGGCGACACGCGGGTCCGACGTATACTAGCGGACCGCGGCCGATTTAAAGGCTACCACCTAGCAAGTGTGGTGTCTGGCGGTGACACCACATCAACAGTTAAACGTTTCCGTGATGGGTAACGCCTCTCTTGTATCGCCTGCCACTGCAGTTTGTTGAGCATCTCTGTAACGCTCCCGCGACGATTAAACGATCCCGTGACGAAACACGCAGCTCTTCTTTACCTCCTCTATCAGTCCTACTTGGTAAGGATCCCAACTGACACTCAAGAATCGGTCGAACGAGCACCTAGTAAGCTACATCCTTCGTGGATGAGTGACATTTTCTTAAGATTCTTTCTGTGAACCTCACTCAGGCATGCTTTTCCTACTATTTGTTTTATGTGGTTATTCTACCTAAGGTCGCTTTGGATAGATACTCCCAGATATTTTACGGTAGATACTGTTTCCAGCAATTTGTCATCAGCAGTGTAGTTGTACAGTCACGGATTTCTATGTATGCATATGTTACATTTATTTACGTTCGGGCCAATTGCCAGGGCCTACACCATTCATCAGTCGTCTGTAGGTCATTCTGCCAAGAGGTACAGTCTTCTGGCACCGCTACTTTCTTATAAACAACCGCATCATCTCTAGCAATTATAAAGAGCCTCCGGCGCTTTCTGTTTGACCATTCGTATACCTGTAAACAATAACGATCCTATCACATTTAATTGGAGTACTCAGGAAATTACCTTTTCAGCTGTCGATTTAGTTATGTTAAGAGCGACGTTTTGAGTTCTATCTGCAAGGATGTCTCGAATCCAGTAGCAGATCTGGTCCGATATTAGGTAAGTTCGGTTCTTTTTGTGCACTAAACGGCAGTGCAGGACGGTGTCAAATGCCTCTCTGAGGAACACAGCATCAACCTGAGCGCTGCTCTCTACAGCGCTATGGATCTCTTGGAGGAACAGGGCGAGCTGAGTTGCGGAAGATACACTACTGGCCATTAAAATTGCTACACCAAGATGGAATCCAGATGAAAAACGGGTATTCATTGGACAAATATATTATACTAGAACTGACATGTGATTACATTTTCACGCAATTTGGGTGCGTAGATCCTGAGAAATCAGTACCCAGAACAACCACCTCTGGCCGTAATAACGGCCTTGATACGCCTGGGCATTGAGTCAAACAGAGCTTGGATGGCGTGTACAGGTACAGCTGCCCATGCAGCTTCAACACGATACCACAGTTCATCATGAATAGGACTGGCGGGCGTATTGTGACGAGCCAGTTGCTCGGCCACCATTGACCAGACGTTTTCAATTGGTGAGAGATCTGGAGAATGTGCTGGCCAGGGCAGCAGTCGAATATTTTCTGTATCCAGAAAGGCCCGTACAGGACCTGCAACATGCGGTCGTGCATTCTCCTGCTGAAATGTAGGGTTTCGCAGGGATCGAATGAAGGGTAGAGACACGGGTCGTAACACATCTGAAATGTAACGTCCACTGTTCAAAGTGCCGTCAGTGCGAACGAGAGGTGACGGAGACGTGTAACCAATTGCACCCCATACCATCACGCCGGGTGATACGCCAGTATGGCGATGACGAATGCAGGCTTCCAATGTGCGTTCACCGCGATGTCGCCAAACACGGATGCGACCATCATGATGCTGTAAACAGAACCTGGATTCATCCGAAAAAATGACGTTTTGCCATTCGTGCACCCAGGTTCGTCGTTGAGTGCACCATCGCAGGTGCTCCTGTCTGTGATGCAGCGTCAACGGTAACCGCAGCCATGGTCTCCGACCTGATAGTCCATGCAGCTGCAAACGTCGTCGAACTGTTTGTGCAGATGGTTGTTGTCTTGCAAACGTCACCATCTGTTGACTCAGGGATCGAGACGTGGCTGCACGATCCGTTACAGCCATGCGGATAAGATGCCTGTCATCTCGACTGCTAGTGATACGAGGCTGTTGGTAGCCAGCACGGCGTTCCGTATTACCCTCCTGAACCCACCGACTCCATATTCTGCTAACAGTCATTGGATCGCGACCAACGCGAGCAGCATGTCGCGATACGATAAATCTCAATCGCGATAGGCTACAATCCCACCGTTATCAAAGTCGGAAACGTGTTGGTACTCATTTTCCCTCGTTACACGAGGCATCACAACAACGTTTCACCAGGCAACGCCGGTGAACTGCTGTTTGTGTATGAGAAATCGGTTGGAAACTTTAGCAATTTTAATGGCCAGTAGTGTATTTCGGGAATCCATGTTGATTTTTATAGAGAAGATTTTCGTTCTCCAAAACGTCATAAATCTTCAGGTTAAAACATGTTCCATAATTCTATAACAGAGCGACATCAACAACATAGATTTATAATTACGTGCTTCTGTCCTGCGACGTTGAAAACGGGAATGACCTGCGTTTCTTTCCAGTCACTAGGTACCCTTCGTTGTTCCAGCGATGTACGTTGCTAGAAGGGGACCAAGTTCTTTCGCATATTCTTCGTAGAATCTTATGGGTACCTCATCTGGTCCTCATGTCTTTCCACTACTAGCGATTGTAGTTGCATTTCTGTTCCACGATCGGTTATCTCAGTATCTACCTTTTCGACGTTCGTGCAATGATTAACTTGAAAACAGCCTTAACGTTAGAGAGCCACAGAGATAATTTACATTGGTCATGTGGACGTGGTAAGAACAGACCTTCGCTTTTAGCGTTTTTACTACATCGGAATATTTTTCTTTTCAAGTAAACTCATTCCATTATCGCTACCCCTTTGGATTGCATTCTGTTCTGTATCACCAACATCTTAATCATGATCATCCTCTTCATATTTTACGTCACCGCTAATTTTCAAAGTAAGTGTTTCTATATTGCATAAAAATATAACAAATTTAAGTAATCATTTCATTTTCAGTTCCACTATCTATACACACTATATTGCAGGTTGCTCCCAACTCAGTTTCTGAAAATGTCTCCTAGAATAATAACTTTTCAGCTTCATGTTCACCACCTTTCGACTGAAAAATACTGCCAGAAAATTCTCTCAGGTGTATATCCGATTTTTCTGACATCTGGAAGTTGCAATACTTAACTTTTGTAAAAATTTAATGGCTTTAATCAGTGCAGAGTACACATTTTCCTTTAAATTTTCGATCTCGCCTGCTGCAGTTTCTGTATATTTTATCAACTTGCTTAACTCTTGACAACGTTTCATAATAGCACAAACGAACTGTTCAAAAATTAATGGATAGGTAAACCAGCCGTTGCGAGTTCCAAATCGGCGTTCCATTCTGACGTTTGTTTCGTCTGTCGGTTTTTTGTTGTTGTTGTTTATTCTTCCTGTTTGTATCAACGTACAAAATTCCTCCATGCGCCGCATCGATCTGCTGCTACTTCATCTCCATTAAAATGCGAATCTTCGTCGTAGGTAAAAACGGTACTCAGTAAAATTCGCAATAAGAGTTAGAGGAGTCCCATAGTAAAAAAAAAAAAAAAAAAAAAAATAAGAGTTAGAGGGCCAAACTGTGTCGTCAGTCGTTTACCTGACGCGGCAGGGTCCCCAAAATTTGTAGGCATATCGATTCCAGCTTTCACACAAATCATGTATAATTATCAACATTACAAACTCTGATAACATACTCCATTCAATTAGCGTCTTCTACAGAAACGTAGTTTCTCCATAAACATACGTAGGTTGGAACTTAAATAGTGGCAACACTGTTGTGGAGACACTATGCAATGATATCTACTGTGAAATTAGAATTATATATTAATACCTTCAGCTGCTGACGGTAGTTGAGATGTATCAACGCGGACAGGTGAAAACGTGTTCTACGACCGGGACTCGAACCCGGGATCTCCTGCTTACATGGCAGACGCTCTATGCAGCTGAGCCACCGAGGGCACAGAGGATAGTGCGACTGCAGGGATCATCTCGCGCATGCCTCCCGCGAGACCCACATTCTCACCTTATATGTCCACACACTACATTCGTAGTGTTCCAGCCCAACACACTCATTACTCGTGGAAGACATTCTTACCCAGTCCCGTAAGAGTCCGGGTAATATGTGTGCATCCGCACGGAAGAGGAAGGTCATGGCCGGTATTGCCAGAACTATACAGGGTGGTTCATTGATAGTGACCGGGCCAAATATTTCACTAAATAAGCATCAAACGGAAAAAACTACAAAGAACGAAACTCGTCTAGCTTGAAGGAGGAAACCAGATGGCGCTATGGTTGGCCCGCTAGTAGAGTCGCTATACAGGCTCTCTACCCGCTACACGGCGCTGTCGTAGGTCAAACGGATATCAACTGCGTTTTTTTAAATAGGAAAAAGAAATATGAATGTTTAAGTTGGACCACTTTTTTCGCTTTGTGATAGATGGCGCTGTAATAGTCACAAACGTGGTATCACGTAACATTCCGCCAGTACGGACGGTATTTGCTTCGTGATACATTACCCGTGTTAAAATGGACCGTTTACGAATTGCGGAAAAGGTCGAAATCGTGTTGATGTATGGCTATTGTGATCAAAATGCCCAACGGGCGTGTGCTATGTATGCTGCTCGGTATCCTGGACGACATCATCCAAGTGTCCGGACCGTTCGCCGGATAGTTACGTTATTTAAGGAAACAGGAAGTGTTCACCCACATGAGAAACGCCAACCACTACCTGCAGCAAATGATGATGCCCAAGTAGGTGTTTTAACTGCTGTCGCTGCCAATCCGCACATCAGTAGCACACAAATTGCGCGAGAAACGAGAATCTAAAAAACGTCGGTGTTGAGAACACTGCATCAACATCGATTGCACCCGTGCCATATTTCTATGCACCAGGAATTTTATGGCAACGACTTTGAATGTCGTGTGCAGTTCTGCCAATGGGCACAAGAGAAATTACGGGACGATGACAGATTTTTTGCACGCGTTCTATTTAGCGACGAAGCGTCATTCACCAACAGCGGTAACGTAAACCGGCATAATATGCAATATTGGGCTACGGAAAATCCACGATGGCTGCGACAAGTGGAACTCAGCGACCTTGGCGGGTTAATGTATAGTGCGGCTTTATGGGTGGAAGGATAATTGGCCCCCATTTTATCGATGGCAACCTAAATGGTGCACTGTATGCTGAATTCCTACGCAATGTTCTACCAATGTTACTACAAGATGTTTCACTGCATGACAGAATGGCAATGTACTTCCAACATGATGCATGTCCAGCACATGGCTCGTGCGGTTGAAACGGTATTGAATAGCATATTTCATGACAGGTGGATTGGTCGTCGAAGCACCATACCATGGCCCGCACGTTCTCCGGATCTGACGTCCCCGGATTTCTTTCTGTGGGGAAAGTTGAAGGATATTTGCTATCGTGATCCACCGACAACGCCTGACAACATATGTCAGCGCATTGTCAATGCATGTGCGAACATTACGGAAGGCGAACTACTTGCTGTCGTTACACGTATTGCCAAATGCATTGGGGTTGACGGACATCATTTTGAGCATTTATTGCCTTTATGTGGTATTTACAGGTAATCACACAGTAACAGCATGCGTTCTCAGAAATGATAAGTTCACAAAGCTACATGTATCACATTGGAACAACCGAAATAAAATGTTCAAACGTACCTACGTTCTGTGTTTTAATTTAAAATACCTACCTGTTACCAACTGTTCGTCTAAAATTGTGAGCCATATGTTTGTGACTATTACAGCGCCATCTATCACAAAGCCAAAAAAGTGGTCCAACTAAAACATTCGTATTTCTTTACGTACTACACGAATATGTAATAAAAATGTGGGTTTCTATTTTAAAAAACGCAGTTGATATCCATTTGACCTATGGCAGCGCCATCTAGCGGGCCAACCATAGCGCCATCTGGTTTCCCCCTTCAAGCTAGACAAGTTTCGTACTTTGTAGTTTTTTCGTTTGACGCTTATTTTGTGAGATATTTGGCCCGGTCACGGTCAGTGGACCACCCTATATACTTATATGGATAGGGTGTCTGTTCTTTTGGACATGTTCGCTGCGAGACGCCTGGATACTTCCCTTGTTGAGAGCCATTCCTGGCACAAAGTAACAATGCGGGAGCGATCGAACCGCGGTATTGACCGCCTAGGCATGGTTGAACTACAGACAGCACGAGCCGTGTTCATCCTTCCTTTATGGAATGACTGGAACTGATCGGCTGTCGGACACCCTCCGTCTAATAGCAACGCCACCTAGAGAGAAGGCCTGTGCGCTGAGCAGCTCGCCTGCCAAGAGTAGTCATACAAGTTCCGTCCGTCCAAGAGCGGCTTCTACTGGCAGCAGCTTCTAGAAACGCTTTTCTCTGGCTACATGTTTTATTTCTAGTGTCGTACATTGCTATTTCAACAAAATTTGTCGTATATCAATTATTTCACACACTAATACATTAAAACTTACCTGTTTTTACACTGCAAATCCAAAAATTGTAACGGGATTGATGGCTTCATTAGGCCTATACACATGTTCTTAACTACACACAAATTAGCATTTTTAATAATGAAAACATCAAGATCTCTCCATGTGAAATCCATCAATACAAAATTTAATTTAACATTGATGATTTTATTCTATCAAAATGATGAAAAATCCAAAATTGAATATTTTTTGTGCTTTTTATTTTAGAGTTCTTAATTTTTAAAATGACCAAAATTCTGCCACTTTTGTCTTGCTTTGTAACCTTAAAAAGGTCACAACCCCAAAACCATTTGACTTACAGACCTGAAATTTGTACCACTTTATTCAGTTTCTTCTACGGTTTAAAGATGTGTGCTACTTTACCAGATTCACAAAAACGCTGAATTCTTCCAAACCCAATTTTTTAATCCTTAAAATTTCAAAATTAGAGTTTCTTGAAATAAATTTTATTTAACTGCAATTTGCTTTGCCAACTGTATCACAACTTTTGCAGACTGGTTCATGACAGTTACGTTAAAATGAAATAAACAAGTTACTTGTGGTAGCAGTTTTTGCAGATGATGTATATAAATTGCAGTAGTTTAAAAGAAAAAGGCCTTTTGCAAGCTGCACATTTAGTGTTTTTTATTTAACTTGTGCACACAGACCCATTTTGCCTTATTTACAAGGTGTCTTCAGTGGGTGTCAGATCAGCGTCTAAAGTTGTTTGGCTTAAGAATTGTAACTAACACAACAGATAATAAATACTATGGAATAAATAATAATAAAACAAAATCATTCAGTTTTATTGACACAATAATGAGCTTCAAGAGATATCAATTGTTGAAAGAAAATTAGCAAAGCACTAGAGGGTAAAGGGGAGCAGGTTGCAGCAATGCAACACTTATAATGCACGAGTGAAGCATACATACAGCAGCATTTTAAAATAGTAGTAGTGGCATTTTACACAGAATGCAATAAGATTCAGTACATTCTGAAAACTCCAGCACTAAACTTCACTGTCGGGCATTACTGTGTTTGAATAATGGTATCTCAAAAAAGTGTTGCTTTAAACTAATGAATTTTAAATTTTTATATCTTTTGTCTGTCTCATCTTTTTGATGATTGTGATTTATCCTTCTATGATTTCTTAAGAGGACAAACTGTGGATAAAAAGTGGTCAAAATTTTGTTGTAATCCCTTCAAAAGAAACTTACACTGCATGAGTAAATGTTGTGGAAATGTAACTCATGGACGATTAATCTGAGCTTGCTTATTTAAGAAAGATTTCATGTAGAGTGAAATCATCTAATGAAAGAAAACCTGAACTACTGATAATTATAAGCAAAAAATCTTATGGATAGGTACAACTGAGTTGAAGTATGTCTAATGGCCCTGAGTTTGTGGATGCTGAAAAAGGCTTGTATTTGTTGAAAGCATCTGCCTTCATTACAGAAATCCTCAGTAATAAAGAAATGTTTCGTCTCAAAAAATATTGTAAAGATAAAGCTGACAAAATAACATTGAAATTAAGTGAAACCTTCTTTCAGGAAGAAAATGGTGAAAATCAGGAAATACTTGGCTGTGATGATACACAAACAGAAATGATTGCCAAGTTTAAACACAATTAGTAAAAATGAAAAATATTCAGTGTTGACTTTCCTACCCAACTCATATAGAAAAAGAGTCTGGAGTAAGCAACTGCAGGGTGTGAAATAAAAATAGTGGAAGAACAGGGCCGGCTCTTTAATTCTGACCCTAGACCTTGACTGTTTTTATCTGCTAAAACTGTTCTGTTAGTGACAAATTTCACTGTAATGATAATACTAGCAGGTGAACACCTGACTAACATGGTTACATTTCTATGGGGAAAGATGGTGATAGTAAGCCAATGTATGTTGAAAACAAATTAATCTTAAGACATGTGAGAGAAGTGTACAAACTTTTCAGATAAAATTGCATTCTCAAAAAATGCTGTATTAAGGCCAAAAAATTGTATTATAGCTGGAGCTAGTGGGATACTTACTGTTTGCATTTGTTTCAAATCATCAAAATGGAAATTAGTGATAGCTGGAGCAAATTTGAACAAAATTCACAAAAAATTTATGAAAATCTGAGGTTTCAAGAACCAGACCAATGGTTGATTTCACATTTACTGACCAATTAATCAGTATTCTGTTTTAAGTAATAGGTTTATTAATCACAATATTTCAGAGAAATACAGGGTAGTAATGAATAAAAATATTCTTACAATGTGTGTGTACAGTATGTATTCAAACTGCATAAATTCAGCATGCTGTTTACATTTAAGGTTCAATTCAGGCTTCACTTACTTCTGTTGAATATGTTTTTCTTTCTAGGGACAGCATCCTTCACAATGCTTTGATTTTTCTTTTTGGTAAAATTATTAAGAAATACATTGGTTGATATCCATATTACTTTTTTGCAAGTATCTTGAGCACTGTGACTACCACATTCTCTTTCCCAGAGCAGTTCATTCATTAAAACTGAATTCCAAGCCAGGTGAAAAACCAGTTCTCTTTGGTTTGGTACTTTAAGGAACTCAGCTTCAAATTTATGACACAATTTCATAACAGTCAGGGAAGTAGTGACAACCACACTGATAATCTGAGAGCAAGGAATGAGTAGTTTTCCTCTACTTACACTCTGTATTAGGGAATACATTTCTTGATCATCTAAAATGTTATCTAACACCAGAATATCTTTACAAAACTCACATTTAGTATTTTTCAAAACAGAGTAGCAACAATACCCTGCTATATATGTAAGAGCAGGCAAATCTTCACTGGAATTTTCAGTAAGTTCTGATAGATTGACTAATATTTCATCATATATGGAAGGAATCTCAATGTCAGTATTTGGGTCATCTGAGAATACATCCTGTATGGACTGTATACTTATTTCACCAAAAGCAGTTGATTTTAAATTTAGCCTAATTACAGACTGCAAGCGAAGCTTCTTTTCTACCTCATACACCTGCCTGATACTGACATTGTACTGGCCTCCACATAACTGCCTATACTTTCCAAATCTCTCTTCGAGCAAATCAGTTTGAAATTTTCCAGGTAAGAAGTAGGAAAACTGCAACTCGTTAATACAATATTCAGACAATTTTATAAAGGACTGTGTTGTTTGAATTAATGCTGAACATGTTTCTTTTGTTAGTGAGCCCTCAGGATATCAGATGTTTATTTTTTCCCATCTGCTTAGCCATTCTAACATTCCTGTAAGATATGCATACTTGGGGTCATCTATTGTACATTGTTTTAAAGGGATCATGAATTCATCGTTTAACCTATTACCCTTAAATGGTGTTTTCACATTCGCTATTTTCCACCATTTGGTAAACAAACTAATGTAATTTGCTGTTTCCATACAGTGAACTAAGGAGTGTTTTGGACCCAGTGTTTGAAGGGCATTAGCTGTGACATCACAGAAAATTTGCAGAGCTAGATTAGCATTTTGTTTTTCAAAGTTATTTGGTCTCATAGCTTTCAAAGTCAGACCATAACAATATTTTGCCAGTTTTTCATGTTCAAGGTCATATAGCCTCAGTAAGGTATCAAAACAGGCATAATGTATGCAAGAATCATTTTTTTGAAATGTGGGGTAAGTCATGCAGTAATTATTTTTTGCTTTAACCAGTTATGCCAAATTCGCTTCATAATGTGTACAGAGTCAATTACAAAAAACAATGATCTCATTGAATCTTTAGGATGGTTATATACATAAGAGACTGAAGAGGGATTTGAAAATGATGACATTGTCCTTCCATTAATGGAATTGAGCTGCTCGGGGGAACACAATGGTAAGCGCCATCGCCGTGTATTTTGCGGTAGATGGCTAATGACACCACCTGTGGGATGCACAATGCAGTAAACTTACTAGTAGTTCCAAATTCACTCAACAGATGTCAGGGCGGAGCTTAATGGTAAGCGCCACTGTCCGTCTGTTGCGGAAACATAATGGTAAGTGACAGAGAGAATGGCGGCAAGTAAAAACATCTCCGAAATTATGGCAACAGTGAACATGGCAGAAGACGAGGAATATACTTCCAATGATACTAATATCTTCGAGAGGGATCCAGAATACATTCCTAACGTTTCAGATGACTCAGAGGTATGTTATTTTGTAAATATACTGTCTTTAGTACGTTTCACGAACATAATGGTAAGTGCATGTAGCCTACATACCATTATGTTCCTGAAGTACGTTAATTTTGAGGTTATTTTAAAATGGCTACATTTGTTTTGGACAAGTGATGCGTGAATGCGCATTTCTCATTTATATTGTTACATGTAATAATAATAATGGTAACGGTAATAGCAGTTTTTGTTGTTATACAGGTTAATAGCGAATCAGATCATATTGCACAAAACAACGAACAGTGTATCGCTCCTGCAGAAACCATTCAGGAAGGGCCCTCGAACGGACAAAGAGGTCGTCTCGGAAAAGGCTGAGAGTCGATTCTCAACGCAAAATTAAACCGAAGAGGCGTAATTTGGTCGAAGAGTATGTTTCTCGTACAGGAGCAACCTTAAGTAAAACAACTGTGGGACCTAATTGCCAGTGCCCTCGTAAATGTTTCGAAAAAGTAGGAGATTTAAATGTGATGAAACTATTCAAAACATTTTGGGAAGTAGGTGATTTTAACATTCAAAATGCATTCTTATTTGGTGCAATGAAATCTAATACTGTTGCACGTCGCCGAAAAGCAGCTGGAGAAAATTCCCAGAGAAACTGTACTATTTCCTACAGTGTAAAAGTTAGTGGCAGTGATATAAAAGTATGCAAGAAAGCTTTTCTTGCCATTCATGGCCTACATAACAATCGCGGTCATGTCGAAAATATACAGAAGAAAATCGTATCCGGATCGACCATGCCACCCCAGGACAAACGAGGCAAGCATACCGTACGTCCGCATGCTTACTCTGAAACTAGTGTTAACCATGTCAGGGAACACGACAAAATACCGAAATACGAGAGTCATTACAGACGCTCAAACAGTCGTGCCAGATTGTACCTGGGCACACATGCAACAATCGCCTCCTGTTACGAGCACTATAAGAATGTTTTCTGCAACGAGATGTCCTATGAGCCAGTATCTGCAGACAAGTACAGGCGAATTTTCACTGAAGAGTATAACATAGGGGTAAAGTCACCAAAGAATGATACGTGTAAGACTCATGACATGCTCAAAGTGCAAATTGAGAGCACTGATGGCCCCCAACTGAAAGTAAGGTTGGAGCATCAGTTGGAATTACAGCAACGTCAGGCAGAAGCAGGGCAAGCTAACATTGCCATCCAGACAAAACGACCAGAAGCATACAGTAATCTACATGTTGTGACTTTTGACTTGCAGCAGACTCTCCCAGTTCCTAAGTTAAGTTGTGGTCCAGCTTTTTACAAAATGAAGACTTGGTTGTGCAATCTCAATGTTCATGATTGTGTCAAGAAGAAATGGCACTGCTTTTTTTGGAATGAGACTACTGCTACCCGTGGATCAGAGGAAATGTTGAGCTGCCTTTTACGTTACTTTGAGGAAAACGACATAAAGGAGAGACTCTCATTGCGATATCAGATAACTGCTGTGGCCAAAATAAGAACTGGAACATGGTACTGTCTTGGAAATATCTAATTTAAACTGGTAGATGTCGTGTGGTTGAAAACCACTTCCCGCGAGCAGGCACACAATGTTGCCGTCCGATAGAGATTTCGCGACAATTGAAAATTACGTTCGCCGACAAGTACAAAATGTGTACAGTCCAGATCAGTGGTGCGAGATCATCAAGAAGCCTGCTGAGAAGTATCTATTGCTTGTATATTATATGAAAAGAGAGGATTTCTATCAAATACGACACTCTAGAGGAGCGTTTGTCTTCAGAAAGAAGAGAGTTGATGGTCGGAATGTCAACGTAAGGAAAGTATGTATGTGGAAGGTGACCTCCGAAAATCTGTCATCTTCATTCATCAGCGAGGCATTTTTTCGTGACATTTGGCATGAAATAAGCTTCAGGAAACGTGGAAGGCAAGGACCAGTTCCTACGCTTCGACTTAAATACAATGGGCCAAGGCTTATTGGAAAGAAGAAAGTTGCTGACGTCCTGTCGCTCCTAAATTACATACCTCCTGTCCACCATGGATTTTTCCTGTCACTAAAGCTAACAGTTTTGGATGAAAAAGACATTAGTAATGAGAGTGATGAATGATTTTACAGTTTCAGTAAAGTGTTGAAGACTTACTGTAAAATTTAATATGTAATGTTCTATCACTATGTGATGTTAATGGTGTATGGTAATGTAATAATTTTTGCATATTTCATTTGTTTTAGTCAGTTCTGAGTTTCATTTATGTCTGTATAGTAGAAGATAGATGTTAGAATCACTACAGAGTAAAAGGACTGTTCAAAAAAAATTATTCAAATTTGCAGGTCAATTGAAACTTTAGATGCGCTGTACCTCGAAACTGTGATTTTGGCGCTTACCACTTTGTTCCCCCGAGCAGCTCAATTATTATCTGAAATTACAGACAGTACTTTGAATCCTGTATCTTCAAGACCCAATATTATTCTTTTGATCCATTGATGCAAATTATCACCTGTTAATTTCTTGACTGGTAAAATATGGACAACATCACTAAAGTTACTTAGTATACTGCTGATCATGAAAACATATGCGGAATTTGCTGTCAAACATTCACCATTAACCATACCAACAACACTTCCTCCTTTATAGTCAAAATATTCTTTTAGATGTATCTCATCTACACTCCTGGAAATGGAAAAAAGAACACATTGACACCGGTGTGTCAGACCCACCATACTTGCTCCGGACACTGCGAGAGGGCTGTACAAGCAATGATCACACGCACGGCACAGCGGACACACCAGGAACCGCGGTGTTGGCCGTCGAATGGCGCTAGCTGCGCAGCATTTGTGCACCGCCGCCGTCAGTGTCAGCCAGTTTGCCGTGGCATACGGAGCTCCATCGCAGTCTTTAACACTGGTAGCATGCCGCGACAGCGTGGACGTGAACCGTATGTGCAGTTGACGGACTTTGAGCGAGGGCGTATAGTGGGCATGCGGGAGGCCGGGTGGACGTACCGCCGAATTGCTCAACACGTGGGGCGTGAGGTCTCCACAGTACATCGATGTTGTCGCCAGTGGTCAGCGGAAGGTGCACGTGCCCGTCGACCTGGGACCGGACCGCAGCGACGCACAGATGCACGCCAAGACCGTAGGATCCTACGCAGTGCCGTAGGGGACCGCACCGCCACTTCCCAGCAAATTAGGGACACTGTTGCTCCTGGGGTATCGGCGAGGACCATTCGCAATCGTCTCCATGAAGCTGGGCTACGGTCCCGCACACCATTAGGCCATCTTCCGCTCACGCCCCAACATCGTGCAGCCCGCCTCCAGTGGTGTCGCGACAGGCGTGAATGGAGGGACGAATGGAGACGTGTCGTCTTCAGCGATGAGAGTCGCTTCTGCCTTGGTGCCAATGATGGTCGTATGCGTGTTTGGCGCCGTGCAGGTGAGCGCCACAATCAGGACTGCATACGACCGAGGCACACAGGGCCAGCACCCGGCATCATGGTGTGGGGAGCAATCTCCTACACTGGCCGTACACCACTGGTGATCGTCGAGGGGACACTGAATAGTGCACGGTACATCCAAACCGTCATCGAACCCATCGTTCTACCATTCCTAGACCGGCAAGGGAACTTGCTGTTCCAACAGGACAATGCACATCCGCATGTATCCCGTGCCACCCAACGTGCTCTAGAAGGTGTAAGTCAACTACCCTGGCCAGCAAGATCTCCGGATCTGTCCCCCATTGAGCATGTTTGGGACTGGATGAAGCGTCGTCTCACGCGGTCTGCACGTCCAGCACGAACGCTGGTCCAACTGAGGCGCCAGGTGGAAATGGCATGGCAAGCCGTTCCACAGGACTACATCCAGCATCTGTACGATCGTCTCCATGGGAGAATAGCAGCCTGCATTGCTGCGAAAGGTGGATATACACTGTACTAGTGCCGACATTGTGCATGCTCTGTTGCCTGTGTCTATGTGCCTGTGGTTCTGTCAGTGTGATCATGTGATGTATCTGACCCCAGGAATGTGTCAATAAAGTTTCCCCTTCCTGGGACAATGAATTCACGGTGTTCTTATTTCAATTTCCAGGAGTGTATTAAAAGGTTGACATGATATTCATGTGGTTCAAGAAATTTAAATTTACCTCTCGCATATGATAAAAAATTATTTTCACATTGCTCTTTCTGGGAGCCTATGTTAATATTAGAACATACTCTTTGAATTGTTGATGGACGAGGGCCTCCAAAAAAACCATAATCTCTATTAAACCTATAAGCACATGGGGAAATACTGTAAGGTAAACAAGAAAATATCATGAATGATGGAGTGTATGAAATTTTCTTTGATGATAGTAATTTCAACTGTTCAATGATAAAGTGTATGTTTTGCTCTTTTCATACTCAGATAAATTAAGTGCCTGCAGAATGTCACATACATAACTCAAAATTTGTTCAATATTATTTGGAACATTAATCTGCATGTCAGCTTTATCCACACAGTCTAACAGATTACCGAATTCAACAATGCTTGAAACCCTTGTTAAAACCTTGTCCCCAGTTAGTCCTATTTTGTTTCTTTGCTTGTTCAGGACAAATACTGATACATCAAGGCCTTCACTAACAAGAACAGAATGTTTTATTACAGGAGAAGGAACTGCCTCAATGTTTGCAAACAATACAGATGTAGGTTTTGTAATGATACTCCAAAAATCAGATAGCTTTAACGTTGACAGTTTTGCCTTTAACTCACACAGTGATGCAATGGACTGAGCTTTTAAATATATTTCCCTTTCCTTCAGACTATCCTGAACAGCTGCCTGAATATTTTGCTCTTCAAGTTTCTGTCTCTTTAACTCAGGGCCAATTCTGTAGCTTGAAGGTTTGCTCAAATAGTGAGGGCAGTTTGGAAAAACAGAAGGAACTGCTGTTGAAAGCAAACTTGGTCTTGCAAGTGTGTGAGGAACGTCTCCATTTCTTCTGATATCTTGAGATGTTGTTATAATTTCATGAGGGTGAAAATGCTGTTCACACACCTACAACCAATAATCCACATGACAATGCAGGACCAATTACAATGATCTTAGTAAATGAACTAATATTACTGAGGGACTAAATTCAAAATAAACTTTCATATATGTAAATACTGAATATTACATTTTATAACTATTTCTGGCAGATATTTAGGAACTATTAGTTGAGTTATCTTTGACGTCACTGTCTGACCATTCATATAAGGCTACCTGTTCTTTCCCGAGTCACGTTATTAAAAAAGCTGGTTGAGATCATCATTACTTTTTGCAAATATCTTTAGCACTGTGAGTACTACATTCTCTTTCTAGAGCAGTTCATTCATTAAAACTAACCCAAAAAGTATTTAACATGGAAAATAATAAATTGGCTTGCACTAGCAAGTAGTACCACATGTCTCAAACATCAGAACTTGATCAGAGAAATGTATAAGCCTGACAAAGCCAGAGATATATTGGTCTTGGCAATGACAAAGAACATCAGAACATAATACAAAAGACACACTAAAATTTAATGAAAAAACTAGGCCCACTTCCTTGTTGTAGCGAAAATGAGTTAATTTTGTTACATGTAAATGTTCAATCCTTAAGTAGTATAGTTACTTAATTCCAGTACTGGCTGGATGAAATTAAGTGCAGCAATCTCTATTTGACTGAACTTTGGATTAAAAGTACAGACAAAAACTTGTTTGTACAATTTGCTTATTCTGTGACAACAAGTTATGTTTTTGAAGCATCTGCTGTGGCATTTCACACTCACAAACTTCTTATTGCATCTATTTACCAAATGCCGGCTACTGATGAAGAAACAGTCACAAGAAGGTTCTCCACTTTAATTCTAATGACTCCAAAATATCATCATTACAAATGTTTTGTCACTGGGGATAATAACCCAGAAATAAAAAGTTATGGGAGCCTTTATATTTTAGGAAGTAACAGCTTTTTCATGAGATGAGAAAACATTTTATTTTTCAGGCACAGATCAAAAACTAACAAGAATAAACAACTTGTAACCAAGCCGACTACGGCAAATATAAATATCTATCAGCTGCAGCTTTCACCCGCTGTTTTTGGCGCAGTGGATAAATGACGTCGCCACATCAGCCCCCTCCTTTTGAAACCGGGTGCACCAGGTATGTGGGGAAACTTGCACTTGATTTTTCTACCAGCTCTCGTGAAAACATCTGGTGCAGGCAATGGCTGCTCCTGTTCTGCACTTGCTGCTTCGTTATCCTCTTCTGAAACCGAGGGCTCGGCAAGACTATCTGCAGTTTCTTTGGCCTCCACGTTTGAGGGTGATTTTGCAGACCGAGGAAGGAGTGTACCCTCTTTGGTGTAAGCAGGTTTAAGCCGCTCAATTGAGACTGTCTCTTCTTTACCATTCTTATCGATTTTGAAGCTGTGGCTTCCTCTTGTGATTACCCTGTATGGTCCAGAGTAAGGCGAAGCAAGCGGCGGGCGCACCGTATCATCCCTAAGCCACACGTGGGACGTTGCTTGCAGGTCTTTATGTACAAACATTCTCCGGTCTCCATGTCTGACAGGGTTAGTGGGTTTGATGTTTCTCATTCTAACGCTGAGTTGTCTCGCGAATTGCGTGCATAGCTCAGGGGCGAACGGCTGTGTAGATGCTGGAACGATAAATTCTCCAGGAACTCTCAATTGCTCGCCATAAACCAATTCTGCGGAAGAGCATTGTAAGTCCTCCTTCACGGCCGTTCTCAATCCGAGTAGGACCAGCGGTAGTGCTTCAGGCCATGAAGTGGAACTACACATTAATGCAGCTTTGAGCGTGCGGTGTAGTCGTTCCACCATTCCATTACTAGATGGATGATAGCTTGTGGTGCGTAGTTGGTTGCACCCGCACAGTAGTAAAAGTTCATTGAAAAGTTGGCTTTCAAACTGCCTTCCGCGATCTGTTGTTATGTTTTGCGGAACGCCAAACCTGGAGAACCATGAATGCAACAGTGCTTTTGCAACCGACTCCGCAGAAATGTCTTGTATTACAACTACTTCTGACCACCTGGTAAAGCGTTGTGCTGAAGAGCATGATAGCGGGCCCACAATGTCCACATGTATATGTGAAAATCTTGCAGATGGCGTCGGGAAGTCAGCAATAGGTGCAAAGACATGTCTGCTGATTTTATTACGCTGGCATGTTAGGCATGCACGCGCCCATGCATGACAATCTTTTTGTATTCCAGGCCACACAACTCTGGAGGAAACTAACTTGGCTGTAGCTCGTACTCCTGGATATTGTTCTGGTATGTAAGGTCGCTCCTTTCCTTTTGCTACATCACACCAAATTCCGCCTGGAACATTTGGGACAGACACACATCTGAGCTGCAGCGCAGTTCTCTGTTCCTCTATTAGACGGCGCAAGAAAGGATCTTCTCGTTGTTTAGACGCTAACTCGGTCCAATGAATTGAATTTAAACTGGCACAATTCCTAGACAGGCAATCTGCGACCAGGTTGTCTTTTCCTGAAATGTGACGCACATCAGTTGTGAACTGTGCAATGTACTCGACTTGCCTGCACTGACGTGGTGAATTGAAAAAAATGGTTCAAATGGCTCTGAGCACTATGGGACTCAACTGCTGAGGTCATAAGTCCCCTAGAACTTAGAACTACTTAAACCTAACTAACCTAAGGACAACACACACATCCATGCCCGAGGCAGGATTCGAACCTGCGACCATAGCGGTCGCGCGGTTCCAGACTGTAGCGCCAGAACCGCTCGGCCACCAGCGGCCGGCCGTGGTGAAGTGAGCTCTGTGTCTCGTTGAAATTTAGCTACTAACGGCTTTTGACCGGTAAAAATTGCAAAGTGCCTCCCTTCGACAGACGTGCGAAAATGCTTTATGGCTAAGTAAATAGCAAGCAACTCACGGTCAATAGCACTCCATTTTTGCTGCTGTCGAGTCAGGTTTTTAGAGAAAAATGCGAGCGGCTGCCATCTGCCATCAACTTCTTGCTGTAGCGCTGCACCCACTGCTGTTTGGCTCGCATCAACCATGAGCGCTAAAGGAGCGCTCAATCTTGGATGTCCCAGTAGTGTTGCCCGAGGAAGACATTTAAGTCATGGAAAGCTGCTTCAGCATCTGGACTGCATGGAATTTTACGATTTCCTGTTGTATTTTTACCTGCAAGTAACGTTGTGAGTGGCTCTTGGGCGGCAGCTAATTTAGGTAAGTGACATCTGTAATAGTTGAGCATGCCTAAAAATCTGCGAAGTCCTTTGTAAGTTGTGGGAAGGGGCATCTGTTGTACTGCTTCAACCCGCTCAGGCAAAGGTGAAAGGCCTGCTGCTCAAACCAAATATCCCAGGAACTTAACCTCGCGTTTTCCAAACGTGCGCTTTGTGTCGTTAATAATTATGCCATACTCTGTCAGACGGCGGAAAAGCTGCCGCAGATGTTCGACATGCTGATATACAGAACCAGAGAATACTAAAATGTCGTCCATATAACAAAATACGAATGGTAATTCTCGAAGCACCTCATGCATGAATCTTTGCCATGTTTGGGCAGCGTTTCTGAGGCCAAATGGCATAAAATTGTACTCAAACAAACCGAATGGTGTGATAACTGCTGTTTTTTTAATGTCAGATGGAGCCATGGGAATCTGGGAAAATGCTTAGCGCAATCAATCACACTAAATATTTTGGCACTGCTAATCGTACTGTTAAAATCAGTCACATTGGGTACTGGGTAGCGGTCGGGAATTGTGCGGGCATTAAGCGCCCTGTAGTCTCCACATACTCTCCATGAATTGTCTTTTTTACGGACCATGTGAATTGGAGATGCCCATGAACTACCAGACCTACTTACAATACCTGTTTTTAGAAGTCTGTCGAACTCATCTCGCGCCGCGAGCAGCTTCTCTGGAGGCAGACGCCGAGGGCGGAAGGCAACGGGTTGACCTTGTGTCGTGCTGATGTGGTGTTGAGTATTGTGTCGCATTTCCTGGTTGCGTTGACGGGTTCGCTAAGTGCTGGAAAGTCTTGAAGCAGTTTACGAAAAAGAGATTCCTCCGACAGTGCTCTGATATTGCCTACAGTCTCCTTGCGTGACGCACACGTGTGCGCCCCGCTTAGTTGCGGGTACGAAATCGTATCACAATATCCCGACGCGGATGACGCGGTAGAGGAGCCGGAAGTCTTCATGCGGAAAGACACGGCCACATCGCACTGAACTTGAACCGACGCGGAAGACGCAGTAGGTAATATCCCTTCTGTGGGAACTGTCACCAAACGACGGTTAACCAGGTCGGGCATAAGTCGGTAGTTCCGTAAAAAGTCCGCTCCAATTATAGGACTAGTCACATCAGCAACCACAAAAGTCCATTTTGGATGGAAGTTGGAATTCAGATGTAATGCCAACTGTTTCTCACCATAGGTAGATATTCTGGAATTGTTTGCCGCAGTCAGCACATGTTGCGTTGTTGAAGTGAGTATATCGCCTCTCTTTCTTGGATAAACACTGACTTCTGAACCTGTGTCAATCAGAAACTTCTCACCTGAAGAGAGGTCCAACACGAACAATCGGTGTGATTGGTTGACTGCAGATACCGTGGCGTTTTCACCTCTTTGAATCACGCTATGACTCGGGCGCCTATGTTGTTGACGAACGTTAGCGCCCCTTAACGCCCGCCTTTTAAGTTTGGGTAGCTGCAGGGTTGAATACATTGACGGGCAGTGTTACCGAAGCGTCTGTGGTACCAGCACCATTGATCTGTCAAATCCTGTTGGATAGCATTTCTTCGTCTTTTCCAACTGCGACTTCGTAGCTGCTGGTGGTGTGAAGTTACTTGCACGTTGAGTTTTTCCACTTGTGCTGCCAGTTGCTGTATGGTGGGTTCGGTCGATGAGCACTGCTGTTGGGAAGTATTATTGCATGTTCCTGGCTCACTGACGTCAGATTCCATCACACTACACGTTCTTGGGCCTCTATCCTGGCTGTAGTTGAATTCGGAACATGCAGAAACTTCGGTTAAGGTGTTTGCGATGGTGTCTGCCTTTTTTGCTAAGACTTGCAATGGTAAGTCTGTTTCTGCTGCAATGACGGCACGGATGTTGGCAGGAAGTTTACGAAGCCATATTAGACGTAAAGACTCTTCAGGTAGGAGTTCCGGGCCGGCTAATGTACGTAAGGCTTTGAGTACTTGTGACGGAGTCTTGTCGCCCAAATCTTCGTATGCGAAAATTTTTTGTAGTCGCAAATCTGGTGACAACGTATAATGCTGTATGAGAGCTTCCTTTAGCACAAAGTAATTTTGTTACGACAAGGTTTCTTCTACTTGCTGTAGCACTTCTAAATTTAGATCTGAAACCACTATATTAAATTTGTCAATGTTGTTAGACACCCCACGCTGCCGAAATATGCATTCAGCCTGCGTAAACCAAAGCTGGGGGGCGCGTCGGCCAGAACGCGGAAAGCTTAACATTTCCGTGTCATGCGTAGGTACTCCCATCTTTTGCGTTAACATCTGTCATTCCGTTTTGTGGCGAATCAAAGGGCGTGGACCGCGATCCTTGGTCGAACAGACTGTAGTCTTCAATCTTGATTCCACTGCCCCATGCTTTTGTCTCTGAATTCATTATTCTCGTCGGTATATATATTTTCTTTATGCTTCTGCTACGATTTTTCGGGGTCACCACTATGGGAGCCTTTATATTTTAGGAAGTAACAGCTTTTTCATGAGATGAGAAAACATTTTATTTTTCAAGCACAGATCAAAAACTAACAAGAATAAACAACTCGTAACCAAGCCGACTACGGCAAAGATAAATATCTATCAGCTGCAGCTTTCACCCGCTGTTTTTGGCGCAGTGGATAAATGACGTCGCCACAAAGTAAAGAGAAAAAATGGTATTTGCTGAATGTGGTAAGCTCAATGAATTTATGTTGCTTAAATAAAAAACCAACCAGGATGGAAGCATGGCATGGCAATGAGCAGAAATAAGCAGAATGTGATACCATCAAATTAGGAATATATGACATGATGGCATATGGCTCGAAGATGGAAAACTATCTACTGATAATTTCAAGATGTTAACTAAATACAGAATTCTCAATGAAGAGAACACTGAAAGAATGAGAAATGACTTCAAACTAATTGAATGGTCCATTATACTGACCAGCTTCTACACATTCATTTCCATCATGAAGCACACACTAGGCAGTAACAGCTCTCTTGTTTCTAAAGATGACACACTGGCAATACCACAATCACTAACCACACACTAAAAAATTTACCCACACCACAACTCAGTAAAATGAGGATATTGTACTGCTGGTGAAGAACGTAACTGCTGACAGTTGTAAGAACAAGAACAACTCTATAAGCTTGAGAGAAATGTACATATTTGAAATTAAAGCAGTAAAAATCAAAGCTAATGAGTACATTTTAAATTCTAAAAAGAAATGTAAACCATCCTGGAACGTTATAAAAAGTGAAACAAACATAGGAAGGGAAGAAATCACTATCCCAATTAACTTCAATGAATATTTTGTGAACTCTGAAAGTTTCCTTGTATCACAAAGTGATGATGCATCTTATGTGGGGGCGTTCCTTTTGCAATTACAGAGTAAAACAAATAAAAGAATCAGTTGGAGAAAAACTACTGCTACAGATCTTCCCAACTCAGAAAACAAGCTGAACAGCTCCAGAACAGAGGACTACCATGGGCACAGCAACTCGGTTCTAAAATGTATACTTATGGAAATTAGAAAGCCAATGCTTCATTTTGTAAATAAAATTATTGTTGATAATCCTTTCCCTGAATGCCTTAAAATTATGGTTACACTTTCAATACACAAAAATGGTGACAGGGACATACAAGGTAACTATAGACCAATACCAGTTCTCACTATAGTAGCCTATTTAAAATCACAGAGAGTTGCATACATGTATAACTTCAGTTGATGAAGCTATGATAAACATGGTGAAAAGCTAACAGGCCTAAACATCTAAACCTGCTAAACACAACGCCTTGTTAGATTTAGAAGAGCAGGTCTGCTGACATAGTAATGTAACTCCTCAAATGCAGTTTTCTAAATCAATAACAAAACAATCTCTTTAAACACATTATGTGGAAAACGCTGAACCACATAATGCTTCGCTCTTGTTCCATATTAGGCTTCACTTTCATGGAAAGCAAACAACTAAAATCGGACAGGAAATAAAAACAAGTAAATATTAGTGTTACGCTCATAACTCAACAGAAATTGGCGTTTAGTGTCCTTTAACTTCTGAGAATTCAGCGAGAACGTAGAAAATCAAAATTGCAATGAACACGCTTTTAGCTTTAATTTCCCCTTACAGAATTTAAGGTACATTAGTGGCGGTAATAACAATAATAATACAATACTCTCCAAAGATTAACACAGTAAGTGCCAGAGGATGTATAAATTTAAGGTTATGGCTCACATTATTTACTTTATATTACAGTATAATCGTACATGAACTTAAATTAGTTACCTTTGTTGTTTTGCTGATTGTTAAATTTTCCCTTGGGATAGCCCGTTTCCACTTTTCTAATAATTTTTCTTCCTTTGGAAATGAAAAAACTTGCACTTTCGGTCCCGTCGGGTAATTGCCTTTACACCCGGTCACACAACATCTGTACGGCATTTTGTCTGTCACTAACACAAATTCGAACTGTGCATCACATACATAACGTTAAAACGTTCGAAAACAGTTACGTTGTGCTGCATTCACATACGCCCATGCACAGCACAACGTTATAACACACTTCTCGCTTCCTTTTGTTATGACTGCTCTTGGCTACTCGTCATGCTGTTCGAAGGGAGCACTCAGGCCTTCTCTCTAGGTGGCGTTGCTAATAGGCGCTGCTCATGCATGGTTGTTTACATCTTTTTTTTTTTTTTTTTTTTGGGGGGGGGGGCGGGGGGGGGGCTTAGTGATATCCCTCAACAGTCTAAGGAACTGTGTCTGTGATACAATATCACAGTCAACGTCAGGAGTTCTGAGAACTGGGGTTATGCAAAACTTTTTTTGATCTGTGTATTTGTCATTGTTGCAAGAAGCCACTCTAACTTGATTTCTCTACAAAACTTTCAAGCGAGTGCAAAGAAGACCTTCGCAAAGAAAACTAAAACCCTAAAAATTATTAGTGTGAGTCTAATTTTTTCAATATTTTAAGGGTGTTTTTTTATGTTTTAATTGTTACATGTATAATAAACAATAAAAATATATCAAAAAGTAAAATTTATAGTGCAAGATATTTGAGTTTTCATAGCATTAACATTATTATGTAATATTATGTTGACTTTGTGGTTTTTTGTTTAAATGCGTTTTTTCGTAAAAATAAACTTTAAAATTTATTTGAATATATTTTTTGTGTGGTATTAATGTAATCTTTTACACAAAAAACTGAACTGCTTCACTGAAACGGCTGAATGCAATTTTTATGGCTATTTAAACATAGCAGTATGTTAGACTGCACTTGGAACAGAGAATGTCAAAAAAAAAAATCACCTGGGAAGCTAAGAGTTAAACAAAAATTGATTTTCCAAATGGACCAGCTTTACAAACTGTTGCAGAACTGTCAGGAATCAATGAAAGGAATGTCACTCTTGTTTTCATGTAGAGTGTTGTAATACAATCAGTTAAGAAAATATCCTTTAGAGTTGCCACCTGTACCGATCTTGTACGGATCGTCCCTACTTTTCTATAACTGCCTCTTGCCCCTACATCAGTATGACATGTATGGTTGCCATCCGCCCCGATATATCGAGACAGTCACCTTTAAGGAGCTTCCTGCCTCGACATCCTGTGCAAGACCAAATTTTGTACCGATTTCACAAAACACTGTTACGAAATGGGCCCAAGTACTGAAGTAACGCCATCTGTTTAGTAAATATCAAGTCTTTGATTGGATGACGCAATGAGAAATCCCAGATTGGATGATGATTGAAAACACTATTACATACCTGACCAAAAGTGGTGTGAAGTTCTCAGGCAACAATTCTTTTCAGGAATATAGGTATATAAAGAGCTTTTTAGAAACTATACGTGACTCGGAAAAGTAGTAGTCTAAACACTCCGTGGAAGAAAGGTGGATTTACTTTCCTAATGAAATCGAAAATCCTGAACGCAAATGCCAACTGCTAAAATCACGCGAGTATTTGTTTTCTATTCCCGCACATAGCGCCACTGTGGGAAGAGTATTTTCACTGATATCGGCCAGTAAAAGAAATCGACGGCCGCCAGGGACTGTGGAATCAATCTTAACAGCGCCAGTTTAACTACAGCCTGACTTGCATGGAGTTTTATAAATACGTTAAAGGGAATAAAGACTTGTTGAAAAAGATGAAATCTTCCGAAAAATATAGTGTACCAACTACTTCTGCCGCAACAAGTTCCGTTTAATTGTGTCCTAAATAAAAAGTAATTATATTTAATAAATTTTTTACTTTATTTCTGCACCCCCATCTGAAGAGTGCCCCAACGAGGTCCCAGCTAGATATGGCAATCCTAACGACAGGACACCCTCAGGTCCCTACTTTTTTTGGTTTACTTGTACTTTTTTACACTGAAGCACCAAAGAAACTGGTATAGGCATGCTTATTCAAATACATATGTATGTAAACAGGCAGGAGACGACGCATCGGTCTGAAACACCTATAAACGACAAGTGTCTGACGCAGTTGTTAGATCCGTTATTGCTGCTACAATGGCAAGTTATCAAGATTTAAGTGAGTTTGAAAGTGGTGTCATATTCGGCGCACGAGCGATGGGACACAGAATTTTGGAGGTAGCGAAATTCACGAGTGTACTGTGAATATCAGGAATCTGGTAAAACATCAAATCTTCGACACTACTGCGGTCGGAAAAAGATCCTGCAAGAACTGAACCAACGATGACTGAAGAGAATCGTTCAACGTGACAGGAGTGCAACCCTTCCTCAAACTGCTGCAAAAAAATGGTTGAAATGGCTCTGAGCGCTATGGGACTTAACTTCTCAGGTCATCAGTGCCCTAGAACTTAGAACTACTTAAACCTAACTAACCTAAGGACATCACACACATCCATGCCCGAGGCAGGATTCGAACCTGCGACCGTAGTGGTCGCGCGGTACCAGACTGTAGCGCCTAGATCCGCTCGGCCACACCGGCCAGCAAACTGCTGCAGATTTCAGTTCTGGGCCATCAACAAACGTCAGCGTGCGAGTCATTCAACGAAACGTCATCAATATGGGCTTTCGGAGCCGAAGGCCCGTTCGTGTACCCTTGATGACTGCACAACACAAAGCTTTAAACCTCACCTGGGCTCGTCGACACCGCTATTGGATTGTTGATGACAGGAAACATGTTTCCTGGTCGGATGAAACACTTTTCAATTTGTAGCGAGCGGTTGGGCGTGTACCAACCTCATGAATACGTGGACCCTGCATGTCAGCAGGGGACTGTTTATGCTGGTGGAGGCTCTGTAATAGTGTGGGGCATGTGTAGTTGGAATGGTATGGGACCCCTGATACGTCTAGATACGACTTTGACAGGTGACACGGACGTAAGCATCCTGTCTGACCACATACATCAGTTCATGTCCATTGTGCATTCTGACGGACTCGGGCAATGCCAGCAGGACAATGCGACACCCGACGTGTCCACAATTGCTACAGAGTAGACCTAGGAACACTCTTCTGAGTTTAAATACTTCCGCTGGGGCCGGCCGTTGTGGCCTAGCGGTTCTAGGCGCTTCAATCTGGAACCGCGTGACCGCTACGGTCGCAGGTTCGAATCCTGCCTCGGGCGTGGATGTGTGTGATGTCCTTAGGTTAGTTAAGTTTAAGTAGTTCTAAGTTCTAGGGGACTGATGACCTCAGATGTTAAGTCCCATAGTGCTCAGAGCCATTTGAACCATTCTTTACTTCCGCTGGCCACCAAAATCCCCAGACACGAACATTATTGAGCATATCTGGGATCCCTTGCAATGTGCTGTTGAGAAGAAATCTCCACTCCCTCGTACTGTCACGGATTTATGGACAGCCCTTTAGGATTCTTGGTGTCCGTTCCATCCAGCACTATTTCAGACATGCCACGTCGTGTTATGGCACTTCTGCGTGTTCGCGGGGTCAACTGACGCTGCTGCTTCAGCAACGAAGTCATACATTGTTTTAGTTAGATATTAGCTATAGAATAAATTAATATTTGAGTCCCTTGTTCATGGTTGGCATCTGTTCCACGCTCCTGTGTCCACTAAGGATTCACACAGCGTGCAAGGAAGATATAACTCATACAAACTTTGTAAATCAGTGAAAAGGTGCAGTAGACACTACAAAATTTTGATGCCGCTGCCTTCAGTCTAGCTATCTTCAGTGGCGTCAGTGCTGTGCAGACTTTAGACAAAAGTGTTCAGACAATCCTAGAAATTCAGAAGCAGTTTGACAGGACATGGTAACAAGTACAAGTTAAGTCTAAGACGAAAAGTTTAGGAAGAGCAAGAAGGTATTATTGCTGCGCGTCAATCACGTGAGGGTAGTGTAAGAACTGGTAAAGTGATTACCAGGTAGGCTCTAACTAGCATTTTTAAACCAACTGAGGGCTCATTGGTACCACTTCTGATTTAGTTCTTTGGCAAAGGATGTTCGAAACTGAAGATCATATAAAAATAGCTTGGCGACATCCCCAATCCACTTCACCACAATGAGTGAGTGAACTCACCATGAACTATACAGAGGTACTCATATCTTTGCTGCAGGCAACATGGCTACAGTTGTCTACAGTTGTTTCCACTCGTTTCGTTATATGTTATGTGAGTCCAAGAAATTTTATTTGTAAGATAACTGAGCAAAAAATTTATGTGGAAAAAATGTAACATACACGATGCCATAGGGGTGACCCCAAAAAAGAAAAATAATGACAATGTGAACATATCTTCGGGAACGACGGACTCATCGACACAAGTGCTGGAAACTGGAATCAAGATGGACTAATACTTACTGCTTGACTCAGGATCATCATCTGCAATTATTAATCTGCCACAATATGGAATGATATATGAAAATGGACGATATGAGAGCACATGTGTATGATGTGGAGATGTTAGGCTTCCTGTATTCTGGCTGATGTGATCTCAGCTCTGGTTCTTGCAGGCCGAATGAATATTTCAACAGTGTAGGATGTCCAATACCACTGGTAGATTTAATATTTTATATCAGGATTTAGAAGTGATAGGGGAAATAGAAGAAACATTGTCACAATAAAGTTACGCTGCACTGAAAGAAGCTCTCACACATCATTACATGTTATAATCAGAGCTGCAATTAAAAAAAAACTTTTGGAGATTAAAATGTGTCAAACAAAACTCTGTCACTAGCACTCAAAGCTCTGCGTACATTAGCAGGCCATGAGTATCTGTCTGAACAATCTTTGTGTACTTTATGGCTTTGTAAACTTCCAACCAACATCCACAGTCATTGCAGCACAGACAGACTTGCCATTGCAAAGAACCCAGACACGATTGTAAACAACTTAAGTGAAGTTCCAGCAAGTGCGAGAATCAACAACAGCCAATGCGGAGACCCCAGAATGTGCCTAGTTTTGGAAGTGGACATCACTGCCCCCAGAACACTCATGAATACTTCACACCAGCAACAAGCATCGACTGGGGCCACCATGGAGTAGCTAACATCACAAGTGGCAAAATTCAATGTGCAAGTACAAACAGCAGCTACAAAGTCGCTGTTGGGAAGAAACTGAAAAATTTCATCGTACAGAACTCGCTGGAACAATATTGCTGGTAGCATAGATGCTTCAGCAATTGTGCCCATCAGTGCTCTCAGCCCAGCAACTATCCAAACTTCAGTGATGGGCATCAAAGAGAGCTAACATCGTACAGCAACAGCGCAAGTGCCCAGACCACAGTGTGATAAGAAGATGTGTGAATGTCACGTTATGTGCTGTCAACCAGTCACAGCAATTGTTCATGTAGGATCAGTCATCAGGATGAAGAGTTTCTTAGTGACACAACTTCAAAGTAGGATCTATCCAAGAATGACTGGTCACACACTGACAGCAACAATGCAACATGTGCTTACTACAGTCAACAACTCTAGAATCTCTACCTAGCATTACACCTGAATCCCAACTTCCAGCTACCATGGACTTTTGTGGTTTCAGACGTGCCTGATCACATAACGGGAGAAGACATTTTACATAACTATTGACTTACACCCTACATGGTCAGTAGCCAGTTGTTTCCAGTATCCACAGGAAAGATTTCATCTACAACATCTTCCACGCCCAGCCAAGTACAGTACGACACGCCAGAGACTTTCTGCACGAAGATATCCAGCACCTCTACTGCGTCATTTGAGCCGCAGTATGTTGATCCACACAAAGTTGTCCAGCACCTTACCGTGTCATGGGAGCTGGAATATTTTGATCCAATTTCATACCACAACATGGGACACACATGTGTCTGTGTGTCATGCAAGTGAACTCCATGAATATTAGCAATTTGTGTACTGTAGGCAATGTCATAGCATTATCTGAGGAGCCATATTTTGATTCCCTGATTCAAGGCTTTTGAGCACTCACCATCCCACCTGTGCCACCAAGAAATGCTCACAAAACAGTCAACACCACGTCCACAAGCCACATGAAGAACCCTTCACATTCCACCCACAGTGTCTGCTTCCATAAATCCTACTTGTAGTGCAAATAGAGTTTGACTGACTACTGAAAGCAGGTATTGTGACCAGATCAGATAATCTATGGGCCTCCTCAGTCCATGGAGTTCATAAGAAAGATAATTCGTGGCGAGTATGTGGAGACCATAGGGTGTTCAATGCCAACACAATTCCAGTGCTAGAATACCCAACTTGACTGATTTTAACAGTACCATTAGCAATGCCAAAACATTCAGTGTAATAGACGGTATCAAGCTTTCCCAAATTCCCATGACTCCATCTGAAAAAAGCAGCAGCGATCACACCATTTGGCTTATTCAAGTGCAATTTTATGACATTTGGCCTCAGAAATGCTACCCAAACTTGCCAACATCTAATGCATAAGATACTTCCAAATGTATACCACTTGTATTTTGTTATATGAATGACATTCTAGTATTTTCTACTTCTGTAGCATATTGCACAGATGTGAACAGCTTTTCTGATACCCACAGGCATATGGTATAAATATTAAAGAATCAAAATGTGTGTCGCAGAAATGTTAGATTAAATTCCTGGGATATTTGGTCTCTGTTGCAGTGTTGTCACTATTGCCTGTGTCGGTCAAAGCAGTACAAAAATGCCCCTTCCCACAACTTACAAGAGGCTTCACAGATCCCTAAGCATGCTGAACTATTACCAACATCAGTTGCCTAAACTTCCTGCCATCAAAGAGCCACTTACAGCATTACTCACCAGCAGAAATACTACAGGATCAGTAAAATACAGTGGACTTTAGACGCTGAAGCAGCTTTCCATGACCTAAAGAAACATCTATCATAGGTACCGCTGCTGGGACACACAAGACTGAGCACCCCTTTACTGCTTGTGGTAGATGCAAGCCAGACAGCAGTGGGTGCAGCTCTGTAACAAAAAGTTGATGGAAAATGGCAGTTTCAAGCTTTTATGTATAATAATCTGACTCAAAAGCAGCAAAAATGGAGTGCTATTTATCACAAGTTACTTGCTATGTAGTTAGCTATCAAGCATTTCCACACATCTATTGAAGGGAGACACTTTGCAATTTCTGCAGACCATTGGCTACTAGCAGCTATGTTTCAGTAAGATACAGATCTTAGTTCACAATAGCAGTGCAGCCAGGTCAAGTATATTGCACAGTTCTCAACTGATGTGTGTCACATAGCAGGAGTGGACAGTTTGGTTGCAGGTTGCCTATTTCAGAACTGTGCCAGTTGAAACTCCATTCACTGGGCAAAGTTAATGTCAAAGGAATAAGAAAATCTTCTCTTGTGCCATCTTATACAGGAACAGCAAACAGCATTGCATCTCAGATGTGTTTCTATCCCAAATGTGCCAGACTATATTTGGTGTGATGTAGTGAAAGGAAAGCAGTGACCCTACATAATCTAACACTTCCAAGAATATGACCCACAGCCAAGTTAGTTTCTACCACAGTCAAGTGGTCCAGACTACTAAAACACTGTCACACATTGGAACAGGCACATCTTCATGCATATTGCTCACTTCCCAATGCTGTGTCAGCAAGATTTTTTCACATGCATGGGGATATCATAGAGTCACTACCATACTCCATGGGAGAAAGTCATTCGCTCATGATCATTGATCATTTTATCAGGTGCTGAGAAGTCATTGTAATCAAAGACATATCTGCTGAGTCAGTCATAACGGCACTAGTGCATGCAAAGTTGTCCAGGTTTAGCTTTCAGCAAGATATTACCGTGGGAGTAGACTGAAAGCCATCTTCTCTATGAACTTTTACTACTGTGTGGATGCAACCACCTTCACACTACAAGCTACCATCCAGCCATCAATGAAGTGGCACAACAGTTTCACTGCAAGCTCAAAACTGCCATAATGTGCAATTCATCATATTGGTTCTAAGCACTGCTGTCATTTTTCACAGCATGGAACATAATTTTGCACACTACAGTTTTCTGCACTGTAGTGTAGTAATAGACATACACACATCAGTCTCTCCTGGCATCCTTCTGTTATAGTTAAACAATATAGTCTTCAGTATAATATATGTATACAATTGTGCCCATGCTTCCTTTCTTCTATAATTTACTTCCTGACACTTAATATTAGCCAATAATTGAGGATTATCTCTCCACTTATTACGGTTTCAGTTTCCAGCCCTGTGATGCACTTCACACTTGGCTTTTGCTGATAGCTTCTCTGCTACTGACCTCACTACAGCTGTTTTGAGATTAGTTCCCAAACTTCCCATCCATAGTGCCATTTGTCATTGGAATCCTCTTACTTTATTTATCATCAGTGTTTATATATGTATTGCTAATTATACTGCTTAATGCACACTTACATTTTCGTTTATGCCTTATGACAACTGCAATTGTGTAAGGTTTTGTTTTATTATTTTATCAAACTTTTACCCCACCCTGAGACCAACTTCAAGTATTGCGTGTCATTAGCCGATTAGCACAACTTTGGTCATGATGTTTGCACTTGTTGTTTGGCTTTCTTATACCATTTTTGTGCTGGCGCTAGGTACCACATACAAGCATCTATGGATCCATTATTGTATTACATGTTGTTCTTGTATTTTTTTAGGACCACAGCAATTTGCTACATGCATCTTATTTTTGACACTCACAAATAATGTGATAGTTATAAGTGTGTACCATTTTTATCTTTAAATTTTTTAAATTTTCCCTCTTAAATTTTTTTATTCTCACTTAATTTCTACTATTTGTGGCAGACTTTTTTTGTACAGCCTTCTGAAGGCGGTCACTAGGTATCGAAACTGGTAAAGGGAATAAAATGTCTTTTGTGTAACTGGTTGCCACTTATTTCAATAAATACAAATACAGTTGCTGAAGATGGATAAAAACTATATATTGATTTTTATGTTGTTCACATCTCCCATACAATGGTAACATGTCCTTCAAATTAAGATTAACACCATATCTGTGAATTAGTTCATTTGAAATGGGGTACCTGGCATAAAAATTATAATCTTTCAAAATAAATAATCAAACAAGTAAACCCTCCATCAATGTGGGACACACAGCACCAGAAAAGGACAGAAGCCTGTGTTTATTTTGTCCTCTAAGTCAATCCACAAGATGCGTTCAGGTGTAGCTGGGAGCAAACTATCAACAAAAAGCAGGCATCTGAGTCTATGCCCATTAGGCAGTTTTAATCTGCCACACATACCAAATTTTTCACTGTATATAATACAATTAAAAGCAATATCAAGTGAATTAATTTCTTTTTTGTTTATTATTTTTTAGTTAGTTAATGTGCTTAACCCAGACTCACTAGTATAGAGAAAGCTATGAAATCAGCCCCCACATTTTCAGAGAGAATGAATAATAGTGTTCAGTTGAGGTGAAGTATCATGTTCTGAATTATGATGATCCTGTTTTAAGTGAAGAATTTGTGAGACCATTACAAAATCTTCCAAAACAATGATTACTGTCACACCATGGCTACCTAATATGTTGCTGACAAAATATGCATGGCAGTTATTTACACATGCTAGTTTGATAGGTGAAACAGTCAGTCTCGTCTACTAAACTGAAAACTAATATTAAAGTAAGCTGCTAGTCTCCGCCTCAGAATGGGATCATCACTTCCTTATTGTCTTTGCTAGTCCAGATCTCGACAACATGCATTAAAAAGACAAATGCTATGAATTTATTGAGACCAAAATTATTTTTCAGCTCCTAAAACAAAATAAGGTTCACTTTTTATAATGAATATACCAAATGATAAATTTTATCCCTATTAGAATGGGATTAACAATTTTCACAAACAGTATTGTATCTGGAAGAAATTTATTTTATTTACTTTGTAATATTTTCTCATTCCAGGCATGCCATGCTACTGAACCAGGATACATTAATATACATATCATACCTCATTCTCATGATGATGTTGGGTGGCTAAAAACAGTTGATCAGTACTATTATGGACGTAAGTTGCTTGTTATGTGTCAGAAACAATTTGCTGATACAATTACACACTTACCAGAACAAGTACTTTTATGTTTTAAATAATAAGCTATGCACACAAAAAACTGAAGGAACTGTGGTTATATTATAATGCCTCCAGGCAAACTGTAGTCATGTACTACATGCTGATGTTTTTCATAGTTAATACAATAACAATGGGATGAATAAAGGCAAGCAGTTACTACATAGTGGAGGCATTGAGCAGCAGACAGATCAAGAAGTTGACCACTGTACTATTGCACTTGCACCTTCCTTCATACACACATACAGGGACTTGAAGGTATGTTTAGTGTAGTAACAGGACAACAACTATCAAAGACTGAAGCTGTATAGGAGATTCATGGGCCTGAATGAGAAGGTAGCTATACAGTCCCCACTTCTGAATATCAAAGAAGCTGGTTTTGGGGGGTGAGGATCCATTTAGAGGGGGTTGTAAAGTAGGAGTCGTTATCAGTCATATTGTTCTGAGTGGCATACCCTGCCTCCTGTTTGTCAATCACAGGTGACACACTTTGGCAATAGCCTTTCACACAACTGATTTATGGCGCGTGTTATACTTATAACACAGAAAACACCATTTACTTTCACTACGTAATATTTTATTGGCACACGATAAATCAAAACACAAAGAAATAGATTTCGACAATCACGGTAACAGTCATGACGAATGTCTCACACCAACTAGTCAACAACCAAAGTAAGTAAAAACGAAGTACAAAAAAGCAAAGATATTAATATTTTCTGGCAGTTCTGCCACAGATTCATTAGTTGGAGATCATGACTGGATAAATAGCTGTGCAGCAGCTATAGACAACTTGATATAGAGCATGGCATGATGACTTCCACAAAGGGTGGAACTTAGAAAGTTGAGCTACAATGCTCATTTTCTTGTGTAAATAATCATTAACTACTCTTTGACTTTGCTATATGGTGAATGATTGTCTCTACTCATTCCATTGTTTACTTTTGTCATAACAACTTCTTGGTTGAATAATAATGATTTAAATTTTTCAGTCAAGCAGAATGTGCAGCTAGCTAAAGTGAAGGATATAATTGACACAGCATTGGATGAACTTGAAAAGAATTCTGACAGAAGGTAAAATAGAAAAAAATAGTCATACATATCATTTAAAAGAAATGACATGTCAGAATGAAGGATATGAAGTTAATATTAAAAGGAAATGTTCATTAAATTGAAACTACATGTACCTGAAGGCATCTAAACTGTACTTAAAACTGAGAAATATATAATTAATTCAAAATTCTCTTCCACATAAGCAATTTTATTTAAGATGGTAAGGTATGATACATCTCAGTATCCCATTTGTGTCACAACAATCAATGTGAATTTTATTTGTTTTGATATAACAGTGACTAAATGTCTTATAAAAAACTGAAAAATCAACAGTGGGAGTTTAGGAAATCATTTTGGATGTTAATTGTTACCAAACTTACAAATGTTAGGATATGAGATTCATATTATAACTATACCCTTTTCTGCTTGGGATTTTCACTAGATTTAGTCAACAAGTAAACATATAATTAAGAATTGTTGGGAGATAACTCAACCAGCCACAAATATTTTTAAGAAGCTTTATTTTTTTACAATGATCAGTTTTGGGTCCATTATACCCATCTTCAGATAGCTGCACATGTTTCAGTAAAGTATCAGAATTGTCAGCAGCATGTTGTGTTCTCCTGTACTACATAAGAAAATGTAAGTTGTTAGCACCACATGCTGTAAGTTGTTAGCACCACTAGCAGTATGCCTGACTCGACCAACATAAAAAACATATGCTAGTATGCAGACAACTGAAAACATAGAAATTGTGTGAGTTATGTGTGCTTACATAACCTTTTTGATCAGAGACTTCACTGTTTTGTGGTCCAGGTAGTGCACCACATGCAGTTCTGTCACTCTAAACACTGTGACAGTATCCATGTGGAATCATTGCCCCAAAAACCCTGCCTTAAAACACTGAGAAAAGTTTGTTTCTTACATTGTGGAGTATGTAACCACTGCACATTGCAATTTTGGCTATGTCCTTCTGGTTCCTTCTAAAGTGGAGAAAACTGTTGTACAGCATGGTGTGGATGGTGAAAAGATGAGGATTCCTCTTCCACCTTCAACTGAGTTGTGCTTTCAGGGAGGCACACTGGCACATTCCTATTTTTCTTCTTTACTTCACACTAAGTAGAGTCTCATATCATATCCTATAAAATACCTATCCTATAAAATACCTATAAAATGTAAAATGCACCATTTCCTTTTCAGTCTCACTGCCATCTTCACTGTATGCAATAGGGATCTGGCTTGCTTTAATTGAGAATGTTGTCAATAATTTTGGATTCAAATCCATTATATTTAGCAATTATTTTTATTGTATTAAGGTCCTCATCATAGTTTTGGGACACGGGGCTAGAAAGTAGATGGTGGATGCCGCATTTTTGTTGACTGTTGGATGTTGAGAGAGAGAGGTGGAGTGAAGAGTCTTCCCAGTAGATTTTAAATTTATGGCTGCTTTTTTGCTATCTATTCATGTCTAGGAAATTAATGGTGCAACATCCTAACTCATTTCTGACCTTTATATTAGTATGCTACTGGTTCATATTTTCCAAGAACTTCCAGAGTTGTCTAATGGAACCTTTCCACATACAGAGAATATCATCAACATATTTGTAATAATGTTTTGACAGTGGGGTTCACTCTTAAGAAAATCAGTTTCCCATTTCCCACAAATACTTGTGCTAGCAAGTGGGATGAGGGTGAGCCCACTGCTAGACCATATGCCTGGTTATAACAGCTCCCTTGAAAACAAAAATAATTTTGATTTAAGCAACATTCTGCCATACTAACTATGCTCTTCTGTTTATCTGGATTAATGTTGTGCAAATACAATGATTGTGACACAGTATCTATAGAATGTTTCACAGGAGTGTTTGATAACAACCTGTGTACATCAAAAGAGACTAATTTTCCATTTGTTGGAATCTTAACGTCAGTCATATTGTTTACCACCTAATAAAATAGAAAGAAATCAAAGATATATTTTTGAAAATTTATAATTATTTCAAAATTGGACCAAAGTAGCCCAAGTTTCTTTGTGCAGTTTAATATAAAAACTATTTTAAGACAGGATAATACCTTTGGGCTATGTTACCCCTTTACAATTTATTGTGTTACTGTATAGGACTGTAGTCAACCAACATTTATTTAAGGCATGCAAGCCACCCCACCACAGCAAGTAGAAGCTCTCAACTGTTGTACAGAATCAAAACTGTTCTAAAAAGTTTATTAGAATAGGTGCTAGGTAGGATTGAATACGTTTTCAAAGCCGGGGCAAAGTTACCCCTGCAGGAGCAAAGTTGCCCCATTTTATGGTATTTTTGTAGAGTTCATTGTCATTTGTAGTGATTTTCATTTGATGTCATATGTAGAACTGAAGGAAATTGGCTGGCATTTTAAGATTATAGCCAGTTCTCAGAGTTGAGGGAAAAAGTCAAACTCCAACTAAAGCATTCAAAACCTATCAGTTACAAATAATAGTAAACTGCTACCCTCAGATATATCACATTTCCAAATGCCAAATTTTGTGACCATTGTTACATCATGAAAAATCACAGATTTCACTTTACTTTTTACTTTATTGTTTATGCAAAATTTTCCTGTCATAATAAGTTAGTGATGAAAATGTTAGCATGGTGGGTGCCGTGACAGCTGATTGTAGACAACAAGCATATTCTACTTTAAACATTAAAGCTACCTTTCTACCAGCTTACTTAAGATCCAAATGACTTTAGGTTCTCTTGGTAGATTCTTGAGTCAATCTCATGCAGAAAGAGATCAAGAAATTCAAACACATCTTTCTTAAATTTTCATTCATGATGCAAATCTTCATGAATAGTTATTTTTGCTGTGGGATTCAATCTCACTGATATTTCTATGACTTTGATGTATTTGGGTCTTTCAGACTTAGTTTCGTAGAATAATCTTTCGCTTTCTCTAACAACATATCATACACTACCACATTCCTAAAAAATTTCCAGAGCTTTTTTTACTATGTCTACAAAACGTTTCACTCCAGCTGTTGTGTGTTGGAATATGGCAGACTGTATATGCCCAGAAAAAGTAATTTACTTTGAGCATCTCCAGGTTGACACAAAGAGTAGGCCTAAACCTCTGACCAGCCATGTCCATTGTTCGATCTGCCATAAGTCTGTAAAACAGAGAATTTATTATCTGCTGCACAGTGTATCACGTGAGTCATAATTTCCAATATTTTGCGTCGTATGATTGCACCCTTCACGTAATGCAGTGTTTCATCCAGATCTTCAGTTCTAGCACCTCATTCTTCCTCTTACTGAGAAGTGTCATGAAGTTCCAAATGTTCATTTCATGACCTCTCAGTGTGCTTCCTGTTTGACACAGGAGCCTTAGCAAACTGGTTGTTACCAGTAAAGCAGTTCTAGGTTTCTTCACATGTTCAGTGTGGTGCAGTTTGACTGATCTTCACATTGCTGAATAACTGAACAGATTTTTTATAGAAAAGACTCTTCACATGTATTTTGAACTTTTTGGTAGTTTTTTTCCAGTTATAGATAACTTATTTTTTTAAAAAGTGGCATTTGTTTCTGTGGTCTTCTCTGGCTCATTGCATGGATAAATGTAATGCAGTCACAGCAGAAATTTCCATCCCAGGAATCTATGATTGCACAGGACAGAATGTAGTTGGAGTTTTAAGATGTTTAACTTTGTTTGAGAAATAGTAATTTCAAGAATGCAACAGTTTGATTCAGTTATATTAATATTGTATTTGTTGAAATAAAGCATAATTTTTATTGCTGTCTCTGCCTCTGCAGATCATGTAGATCTCTAAGTGTATTTGCAATTGGTGGGGGGGGGGGGGGAGGAGGAAGGGGGGGAAGGGCAGGAATACCAAGAGCTTTCATCCTTGACTGCCCCCTCCCCAGCCTGCAGGATGATATACCATTGGTGAAAGATCCCAACAGGTAGTTAAATGTTGGGGCAAAACATGAGTGCACAAGCATAAAGCAACCCTCTCAAGCTGCAGCAATCTGATAACAGCACACACTGTGCACAAGCATAAAGCAACCCTCTCAAGCTGCAGCAATCTGATAACAGAACACACTGTAGACATGTAGAGAACCTAGGATCACAAGTAGTCTGTCAAACCCAGTGGTGCAAACTAAGGGTGTGGCTCTTTATTATGTCTTAGGAATCAGAATTCCACTGAACAGACTATTTTTACTACCCTTTTACTGAACTGTATATTATCAGTGCCAATCAAAAGACCTTGTTTCAAGGATGGATGCTTCACATTTTGTCACCTCAATTAAGGCCTTGTTGTGGCTGTTTACCAACAGTGAACATCATTGTCTGCAGCTAATGAGCAGGCACATCATGAGAGCCTCCCACAGCTGCAGTAACACTGTTCAGCACAACACCTAGGAGTGTCAGTATCCATTTAATTGTGGAGTAATATGAAAAACAGCTGTGTACTGTACATTAAGTGAGGTTTTTGGTATCTGCTGTGCTTTATAAAAATGCTCTGTTTACAATGGTTTTAATTGAACTTAAATTATATATCTGCGATAGTGTAAGGGTGTGAATTGTTTATATGGGAATTATAAGTAACATTTCCCTTTCTAAAGTTAAATGTTTATTTTGAATTTCAGATTCATTTATGTTGAAACAGCTTTTCTTTGGAAGTGGTGGCTAGAAAATGATGAAGACAGGCGACAGTTAATGAGGGACCTTATTAACTCAGGTCAGCTGGAAATCATTGGAGGTGCCTGGAGTATGAATGATGAGGCAGCCACTAATTACCAGTCTATAATTGATCAGTTTACATTTGCCCTCAGGCAAGTTAAATAGATATTACTCACTTTCATTTGCCTTCCTTCCTTATTATCTTCATTATCTGTCTTTTGTCAGAAGTGACCTGTTGCAAAGGTGCAATGTTGAATTAAATATTAGTAAAATAAGACATAGATAGAAATGTATACAGAATTAATGAAATAATTTGTAGGGTTTTGTGCCAATAACTTAGTTTGTACCAGTAATAATAAAAGATAAAACATTACTGTTGTATTTTCCTGTACCTACATATTTAAATTCACAGATTTCTAAGTATGTTAACACCAACATTATCACTACAGTTTACCATTTGTTTGAGATATTTTACATATGAATAAGAAATTCCAGAGGAATGTGGTGTAAACAGGACTTTGTAGGTGCTCCATAAGATTACATAAATGTATTGAAAATAAAATTTTGTGAAAAAAAATTGGTTATTTTTGGGAGTTGAAAATCATAACAGATGGCAAAAATCCAGCTGGTTTGGCACAACTCCTTCTGTAATTAAATAGAATATTCTGACTATGAGCATATAATTTCTGTTTATTATTGGTACTGAATGGCTTCTGACTAGGAATACATAAAACAGCTTATAGTGTTCTCTGTAAAATTATGCATATGCTTTGTTTGAAATAATAGATAAAAACAGGAGCTGTGTAGCATAAGAGTATAATTTAAACCATATAGGAAACCATTAATAAGGCTTTATTTGTTCATTAATCTCATATGAGACTCTTTTCTCATCCAACCAATTGTATCATTCATTTATAAATGAAGGCAGCTGTAGTGCACAGAAATGGCAATGTAGTTCTTGAAAATGGAATTCTTTCTCAATAATGCTGTTTAACTACACAGAGAAATAAAGTATCATGGCAAAAGATGACATACTGCAAAATTAAGTTATAATTTTATTTGTTGACTGTAATGATTTTGCACCAAGTCTCTGGGAATTTCCACTGCCTAAAGTGAATGATGATTATTTGACATTAGTTCAGTTTTACTGAAAGTAGTATTTCTTTGTTCATAATTTGGCCATCAGGTCCTCCTTCCTGTTATGAAATATTGTTCATGTTCTTCTGCAAACTAATGGTCAAAAATGAACTTAGTTATAGCATTATAGCATTATTCATTTAGTTAATTTTCACTGATTAGAAAACTAGACAACATTATTTTGCTCCTTGAAGCATTTCCTTTGCAGGAGAACATTTTTTTCTTCCTTTTCTGTTGATGTACATAAGTGATTCCCTCTTCACAGATGTGGACTCTAACATTTTCAAACCAAATTTTCAGGAAGCTGAATGATTCCTTTGGTGCATGTGGCCGCCCCCATGTAGGTTGGCAGATTGACCCATTTGGACACTCCAGAGAGATGGCATCCATTTTTGCTCAGCTCGGGTATGATGGTGTCTTCTTTGCAAGATCAGACTATCAAGACCGTCAGAGACGATACCAGACAAAGGACACTGAGATGATATGGCAAGGCAGTGCTAATCTTGGTATGGAATCTATACGGCAAGCAATCATTGCTTATCTGTATGACCATGTTGAATTATCAGATTTCCATTCCTTTTAAATAAGTGTAACTAGTCACTCACTTTGGCTCAGATAGGTGTTCATTTTTTCAGGACACATTTTTTTTCAATAGTTGCCTGCAACCCTAAAAACTTTAAACTTCTAGTAAAGTTTATGTATATACACCCTGAAGGATTTACTTGTGGTCAATGCTTGACATCTGCACAGCAGCTTCATAACACAGTTTGTATAAGTACACCTTTCCTATCCATTTTTGTTTTTCGCAAATGCATGACTGTAGAAGCCTTGGAATTCTCTTACCCACACGCAGAAAACACACACACACACACACACACACACACACACACTTCAAGTAAGAACTCCTATTTTTCATTGTGGATTTGGATTCTCCAGGAAAAAATATGTAACTTTTGCATTTAACATTTTGCAGTGTGACAGATGAAGCTGTAATTGACAAAAACCAAAATAGGTTAAAAATAGTAATATCTCAAGAAACAAATATCTTACTTGGATCCCAGGAGGTCAGAAAGGCATTTATTACAAAATATTTAATGAGAAACCTATTTTTTTACATCAAAATATACATTAGTTCTTGGCAAATCACATGAAGTTCAGGAACTTTAAAAAGAAGTTTTGTGCAGTTGCTGCATGAACACCAATTCCATCCACATTACTTACCATTGCATCAAGAACTATATGAGGATGACTTTCAAAATCACTTGAACTTTTGCAATTGGATACAACAAAAACTAGAAGCTATGATGATTTTATTTCACACGTACTTTTCTCTGACGAATAAGCTGTTACAGATAGTGGTCAATTGAATAAGAAAAATGTGCATTACCGGTTAGTACAGAATCTCTATTGGTGAAGATATGTCAAGCATTATCTGTGAAAGGTGGAAAAACTCATTTATCGTGTTCTGGATATATCCTTCCCTCTTTCCTGATGAGGCAACAGTTTGTTGCGAAAGCTTGAATTTTGTGTGTGTGTTTGTGTTTGTTTTTGTGTCTATCGACCTGCCAGCGCTTTCGTTTGGTGAGTCACATCATCTTTATATATATAATAGAGGGAAACATTCCACGTGGGAAAAATATATCTAAAAACAAAGATGATGTGACTTACCGAACGAAAGTGCTGGCAGGTCGACAGACACGCAAACAAACATAAACATACACACAAAATTCAAGCTTTCGCAAGAAACTGTTGCTTCATCGGGAAAGAGGAAAGGAGAGGGAAAGATGAAAGGATGTGGGTTTTAAGGGAGAAGGTAAGGAGGCATTCCAATCCCGGGAGCGGAAAGACCTACCTTGGGGGAAAAAAGGACAGGTATACACTCGCGCACACACACATATCCATCCGCACATACACATACACAAGCAGACATTTGTAAAGGCAAAGAGTTTGGGCAGAGATGTCAGTCGAGGCGGAAGTAGAGGCAAAGATGTTGTTGAAAGATAGGTGAGGTATGAGTGGCGGCAAATTGAAATTAGCGGAGATTGAGGCCTGGCGGATAACGAGAAGAGAGGATATACTGAAGGGTAAGTTCCCATCTCCGGAGTTCTGACAGGTTGGTGTTAGTGGGAAGTATCCAGATAACCCGGACGGTGTAACACTGTGCCAAGATGTACTGGCCGTGCACCAAGGCATGTTTAGCCACAGGGTGATCCTCATTACCAACAAACACTGTCTGCCTGTGTCCATTCATGTGAATGGACAGTTTGTTGCTGGTCATTCCCACATAGAAAGCTTCACAGTGTAGGCAGGTCAGCTGGTAAATCACGTGGGTGCTTTCACACGTGGCTCTGCCTTTGATCGTGTACACCTTCCGGGTTACAGGACTGGAGTAGGTGGTGGTGGGAGGGTGCATGGGACAGGTTTTACACCAGGGGCAGTTACAAGGGTAGGAGCCAGAGGGTAGGGAAGGTGGTTTGGGGATTTCATAGGGATGAACTAACAGGTTAGGTTAGGTTAGGGCCGAATCTACCATACAATTTTATCCCGCCTATATATACTCAATAATACGTAACCCACTTCCAAACCATAACCAAAAAAAATTTTTTTCCGCTTTCAACAATACCGCTGCTACAAAATCCACCGTTTCCAGTTCACCAACAGTTCCTTTCAGCTATTAAACAGCCTTTTCGGCTAGTTCTAATAACTTTCGTTTTTTCGCTTTTTTTCCATTTCCGTTTTTCCCACATCACTGATCGTTTTTAGCCGCTTCCCACAGGTTTTAACGTCATTATTTCTTCGTCAGATAATTGTTAGCCTCATTTTCACAATCTGCCACCACTAAACCACTTCTTTTAATACATTTACACGCAGTTTTTTCGAAATTTTCCCGAATTGCTCCAACCTTTAACGTGTTTTGGCGGCAACACAACCACATAACCTTTGTGCACATCATTGTCTACCAACCCAAGTTCACCACAGGATCAACATAGCCCAGCTATAACCAACACTTTTTCGCCTTTTTTCATACCAGATCTCCAGTTGCTTTCTAGTTCACCTTATCTCTCGCCATATATTTTTATTTTCATTTTCATTTCAGCCTGATGTTACACTTTCCACCTTCTAGTACCATGTCACCCTCACAACATCCCCACAACGACCCCATTAAGTTTTATTTACATTCCCTCCGCAAACATGCCTTTGCCCTAGCCAGATTACACTCCCATATTCTATTTTCTCAGGCTTGTCTGACATTTGGCATTACCCCCAAAGGCCTCACACTTAAAGTTCCCATCTCTGGCTGTAATCCTTCTTTCCATCAGTCCCTATACCAGTTCCAGACTGAACAATCCATTGCCCTCACCCACCTAATCCTTCACCTACACATCAACTCAGCCAATGAACACACCCATCAACTCCTATCCTTAATAAAATCCTCAATCTTTCCTCTCCCGCATCCACGCCGGCTGTTCAAAGCATCCTCCTACAGGCCAACCGCAAATTAGAACAGCATGCCACCCTCCACCTCAAAAAACTATCCAATCTCCTGGTTTCCCACCTCCGGAAAGGCTACTCACTCACCCTTCACAAACTTTCCACCAAACCTCAACCTCCTCTCATTGCACACAGACCCAGTCTCTCCCATCTACTCAATCACCCACCTTCAGCTCCACTCCCCCCCAAAACCTCAAAATTCCAATCAACACAATCTGGTACCACAACACCCTAATTCAGTAGTTAACCTTTCCTCCAAACCTCTTTCCCAATCCAAAACCTCTGTCCTATCCAAAGGCCTCACCTTCAGCCCCACTCCCAGATTCAACCAAACAGCCCTTGTCAAAGATTTACTGTCCTACACCCATACTCTCTGCTGGAAATATCAGTTTGCCACGAAGAAAAATGATCCTAATCCTACTCCTAATGGTCCAACCCCCCAAGACACTATCCAAATTGAACCCTGCCTGGAACAGTTCCGTCCTCCGTCACAGCAGGACCCACCCCCTCTTCCTCAAAATCACCCTCTCCAAACCTTCCAGGAATTTCTGACTTCCAGCCTTGCCTCTCAATCCTTCTTAAAAAACCTCAATCCTACTCCCAACATCACCACTGCTGAAGCCCAGGCTATCCGTGATCTGAAGGCTGACCGATCCATCGTCATTCTTCCGGCGGACAAGGGTTCCACGACCGTGGTACTTGATCGTCGGGACTATGTGGCTGAGGGACTGCGTCAGCTTTCAGACAACACTACATACAAAGCTTGCCAAGGTAATCCCATTCCTGATGTCCAGGCGGAGCTTCAAGGAATCCTCAGAACCTTAGGCCCCCTACAAAACCTTTCACCTGACTCCATCAACCTCCTGACCCCACCAACACCCCGCACCCCTACCTTCTACCTTCTTCCCAAAATTCACAAACCCAATCATCCCGGCCGTCCCATTGTAGCTGGCTACCAAGCCCCCACAGAACGTATCTCTGCCTACGTAGATCAACACTTCAACCCATTACATGCAGTCTCCCATCCTTCACCAAAGACATCAACCACTTTCTGGAACGCCTGGAATCCCTACCCAGTCTGTTACCCCTGGAAACCATCCTTGTAACCACTGATGCCACTTCCTTATACACAAATATTCCGCACGTCCTCGCTGCGATGGAGCACTTCCTTTCACGCCGATCACCTGCCACCCTACCTAAAACCTCTTTCCTCATTACCTTAGCCAGCTTCATCCTGACCCACAACTTTTTCACTTTCGAAGGCCAGACATACCAACAATTGAAGGGAATAGCCATGGGTACCAGGATGGCCCCCTCGTACGCCAACCTATTCATGGGTCGCTTAGAGGAAGCCTTCTTGGTTACCCAGGCCTGCCAACCCAAAGTTTGGTACAGATTTATTGATGACATCTTCATGATCTGGACTCACAGTGAAGAAGAACTCCAGAATTTCCTCTCCAACCTCAACTCCTTTGGCTCCATCAGATTCACCTGGTCCTACTCCAAATCCCATGCCACTTTCCTTGACGTTGACCTCCACCTGTCCAATGGCCAGCTTCACACGTCCGTCCACATCAAACCCACCAACAAGCAACAGTACCTCCATTATGACAGCTGCCACCCATTCCACATCAAACGGTCCCTTCCCTACAGCCTAGGTCTTCGTGGCAAACGAATCTGCTCCAGTCCGGAATCCCTGAACCATTACACCAACGACCTGAAAACAGCTTTCGCATCCCGCAACTACCCTCCCGACCTGGTACAGAAGCAAATAACCAGAGCCACTTCCTCATCTCCTCAAACCCAGAACCTCCCATAGAAGAACCCCAAAAGTGCCCCACTTGTGACAGGATACTTTCCGGGACTGGATCAGACTCTGAATGTGGCTCTCCAGCAGGGATACGACTTCCTCAAATCCTGCCCTGAAATGAGATCCATCCTTCATGAAATCCTCCCCACTCCACCAAGAGTGCCTTTCCGCCGTCCACCTAACCTTCGTAACCTGTTAGTTCATCCCTATGAAATCCCCAAACCACCTTCCCTACCCTCTGGCTCCTACCCTTGTAACCGCCCCTGGTGTAAAACCTGTCCCATGCACCCTCCCACCACCACCTACTCCAGTCCTGTAACCCGGAAGGTGTACACGATCAAAGGCAGAGCCACGTGTGAAAGCACCCACGTGATTTACCAGCTGACCTGCCTACACTGTGAAGCTTTCTATGTGGGAATGACCAGCAACAAACTGTCCATTCGCATGAATGGACACAGGCAGACAGTGTTTGTTGGTAATGAGGATCACCCTGTGGCTAAACATGCCTTGGTGCACGGCCAGCACATCTTGGCACAGTGTTACACCGTCCGGGTTATCTGGATACTTCCCACTAACACCAACCTGTCAGAACTCCGGAGATGGGAACTTGCCCTTCAGTATATCCTCTCTTCTCGTTATCCGCCAGGCCTCAATCTCCGCTAATTTCAATTTGCCGCTGCTTATACCTCACCTGTCTTTCAACAACATCTAAGTCCTCGTATGGCGCACATTTTAACTTTCACCATTGCATTTCCACAATTCCTTGTGCAGTTGGAAGTTACTAATTTCCCACCTACCCCTTCCTTTTCCCTTCCATACCTCTTTTCATACACAACATATACATCAGCCATGTTGTCAGAGAGATACCTGCTTTACCGGACATAATAATCTGCATTTCAGGCTTTCACCCATTTTCAATTGAAATAATTGTGATGAAGATGTAAATATATTATGCCAAATGAAGATTGGTGAAAGCTCTTGTTGTAAATAAAACTATACACAAAAAACATGCTGTTGCTGTATTTCTTGAAGTAATTCGATCTGCAGCCACAGGTTCAACCACTTTAACATTGATAAATTAATAAAACACACACACACTTTATATATGTATATATGCCAGATTTTTATCAAAGATCATCCTATGAAATTATAAGTATTGTTAGTTTGCATACACCAATACTTTTCACTAATGATTGTAATTACTGTCTTCATTTCTGTGAAATCAGCAACTGAGCTCTTTTGATAGCAACTGGGGTCATCACAAGAAGTTTTTCTGAGTGACACTTCCTTGCCAATACACTGTAATCATCATTTGAATGTTCTGAAGCTGAATCATAAACTTTGGAGTTTAAGTATTTAAAGAAACAAATTATATCTGCTGTGAAGGTCATCAATAGTCATGACCCTTTTATCATACTCTGCACTTCATTTCAGCAACATAGCTATTTTTATATTATAATAGCCTAACAATGCAGAATGCGAACAGCAATGAAAACAGTGGTGTGGCAGAAAATTGAAATTTGTGCAGATTGTGGTGATGCACCCTGTACTACAGCCCTCTATGAATGCAGTGGGCACAGAGGAATTTAAGCAATCATTCTTCCCACATTACACATGTGGATGGAATGAAAATGAACTGCAGTATGTGGCATAATCAGAAATACCCACTGTGCTGCACTGCATAGTGATTTGTCAAGTATTGATACAAATGTAGATGTGGATGTAATACATACAAACTGGCCATGCCAATGTTGAAATGCACTGTACAGGAATGATGATGTGCTAACTGTCTTATGGGAGTGTGTGTGAATAAGTGAAAAGATCAGTGACTCAAGAGGCAATGGCAGATATGAACAACGGGATGGGAGAACTGTGTGCTTACAAACTATAATAGTGAAATAGAAGATCAGTCAGTAAGATGGTGCTATGATTGGTAACTCTACCACATAGCTCAAAATGAGTCAAGGTTCTACAAACAGTATTATCCATGTTGATTTCCACTGCAGAAAACTGTAAGAGATGGATACCAATGTAGATGTCTAATTACTGTAAAGGCACACTGTATACAATGACTCAGGAGGACATGAATTGTTATTCATGTGAAAAAGAAGTCTCTTTCAAATGAATTGAGACATGTGATCGATCTAGGATGCACAATTATGAACAAGTGACTAAAAAACAATCAATAGAGTGGAAGATCAAGAAAAAGTGCAACATCCATGCACCTACTGGGGAAGTTACATAGATAAACTTTTGGGATGTAAAGAACATGTTATTGATGCACTTTTATGAGAAGGGTCGTGGAGTGACTAGTGTTGACTATAGTGACAAGTTGGTAAGGCAGCTGAAGCTAATGATACCATGTGACTATGCTACCTAAAGTTTTTTAACAAGGCGTCCATGGCAGTAAACACTTCATACAGATGTGTATACTAAGTATATATTATCTGATCTAAAGTATGAAGTGTTGAAACATTCACCATACAACCCAGACTTTAGGCCATTAGATTTTCAGATGATGATAAAGTCATAGAGACAGTGCAAAGACGATTATGAGTCATTTTAAACAGACCATCCCTTTATTGGGCATGTACAGTCTTGTTGAGAGATATGTTGCAAATCAGGATGACTGCTGGAAAATCAGGCATCAGCTATTTCTGCTAACCTTTTTAAAAAGGTTGTATGAAAATTTCTGTTATCTAATTATTGGCACTTACCTTCCACATAAATTTCTGCTAACCTTTTTAAAAAGGTTGTATTAAAATGTCTGTTATTTAATATTTCTGCTAACCTTTTTAAAAAGGTTGTACTAAAATTTCTGTTATTTAATTATTGGCACTTACCTTCACATAAATTTTTAGTGATGTGTGAATTAAGCATGGAGATGAGTATATTGAAACATATACATTCTTTGGTTAAAAATCATTCTGTTTTGCCAGGGGGGAGTGTTGCACCATGGATCACTTTTTAGGATTTGGCCTCTAGCCAGCCCTGTAATAGAAGTTTGATATGTTTCTTATTCCATTTTAAATCAGGCCATTGACTTTTTATGTGCTGCAGACTTTTTCTGAAATCACAAAAATTACTATAGGAAAGTAACATAAGAAATCCACTCACCAAGCAGTGGCAGAGTACCATGCACACAAAAGGGTTTAACTATTAGAAGCTTTCAGAGCCAATGGCCCCTTCTTTTGGCAGAAGAGTTGGAGGGAAGAGGGATGAAGGAAAAGGACTACAGAGGTGTAAAGAAAGGGGTTCAGTCCAGAAAAGTCACCCAGAACCTTGGGTCAGGGGAGTCTTACTGGACAGGACGAGAAGAAAAAATATTTGAAAACCTTTCCCTAAACTTCTCCAATCCTTTTTCTTCACCCTTCTTCCTTCCCCTTCAAACTCTTCTGCCATAAGAAGGAGCCACCAGCTCCAAAAGCTTGTAATAGTTAATCCTTTTGTGCGTGTGTTCCCCTGCCACTGCTTGGCGAGTAGCTTTTTATCTATCCAATTATATTATATTATCAGTAATTGATTATTTTCGTTTTTATACAGGAAAGAAAGGTTTTTTGAAATGTGAAAAAATGTTCCAAGGTACAACATGGTCATGTACCTAGGAACAAATATTTTGTTGAAATTTAAACTGTTATAATCAAGAAAATATTGTCAATACTGTATTTATTAATCTATCAGTTATGTTATTACTTTACTACACTCAAATAATGAAAAAGTAAAATAAATCTAAGCAGAAATTTTATCAAAAGCCAGTTACAAACAAAGTACATTTTGAAACAGAAACTATTGGAAACTAGTACAAATTTCCATTTTCAACACAGGTAAAATTGTTAGGACATTAAAGAAACTCAGCTGATTTGCATGTATCACATGTTCCGTGGTAGATGACTTCTTCCATTTCAAGGTACGAGATGGTGTGTGACTGATGAAGTATGTCTCAACTATCCATAAACTATATAACTAGTTTAAAAAATATATGGAACTTTACTCACCATAAAATTCTGTAACTGAAAAATTAATAGTATCTTCCACACAGTTTTAATATATTACACAGCATTTTAATATGTAAAACTCAAAATATTTGAAAAAGCTGCACAAAACACAACTTCACATCTCACAACAACAAAAACAGGACAAAATGCTGAAAACATATTATGACAGGCTCTAGTATGCATTCCTTCATGTGATTGTAAAATCAGAAACACTGCCCAGGAATTATCATGTCCCTAGGTACACTAACAGCAATGTACAACACTCTCCGCTTCTCACATATTCATAATTTATGTCTTTCCTGTCATGTTTTACTTGCTTTGCCTCAGTCTGCTGACAGAAATGTGTGTTACAGGAACATCATCCAGGCTGTTTGCAGCAACTTTTAATAACTCTTATTTCCCACCAGAAGGATTTTGTTTTGATAGCAACTGTGGTGGAATCCCAATCAATGATGATCCGCAAAGTCCTTCGTACAATGTGGATGCTAAAGTAAGATGACAGACTCTTAGCAATATTGTAACTACTAGATAATATTACTTTAAGTATGTACACGTGTGTGTGTGTGTGTGTGTGTGGGTGTGTGTGTGTGTGTGTGTGGTATATATATACATGCACACAACATTGAGGGGAAAATTTTAATGAACATAAAATATCAACTCTTATGCTTCCACAGCCTACTGCAGCCAATTTGAGATGTTACAGGTATAATGACAAAATTTAGATTTAATACAATTTAGAAATATGCAGACATTCCTTAGAGCCAAAGATACCCCAATTTTCTAACTAACCACCGAATTGACAGCAACAATCATAATAACTAGAAAGGATTGGTTGATAGAACACATCCTCAGACATCCAGCAGTAGTCAATTTGGTAATGGAAGGAACATATTATAGAAGGAACCCTATGCTTGGATTACAGTGAGCTGGTTGAAGCGAGTGTAAGTTTCAATAATAATGAAGTGATTAAGAGCCTTGCATAGCATAGAATAGCATTGATAGCAGCATAAAACCATTCTTTGGACTGAAGACCAAAAGAAGAACAGAAAATACTATTCATGTTGGTCTTAACAAGTTAACTGATGTATTCTACATAGAGATATGTCACAATAGCACATACTGGAATATATTAACATGAATTTGTTCAGTGTTACTATGTCACATACATTGATAGTTATTTACAATATCACCTTTTCAAAACTTCTGCAATTAAAACTACATTACTTCCTATTTTCCACTCATAATTTCTTTTTGACTTATAAATAAAGAAATATTTTTCAGTTTTAACTTTTTTACATGATGAACAAAGGAATTATTCTGATTTTTATACCACATTGAAAAATACAAATTAAGCTTATGAAGGGAAACCACTAAGAGGAAAATATTTTATTGTAAAATAAGGCAAAGGAAACCACTCACTGGTAGTGGATTGATGCATGGTGCACAGACACATGCACTAATAAAAAAATACTGTTTTCTAATAAGTATTTTCCATTATGGTGTCTGTATTCCATGTATCGAACTGCTACAGGTGAATGGTTGACTTCCCCTATTTTGTGTATTGCTCAATAGAGGAATTTCCATTATTGTTACAAAAATCTTTTATATATCTTTTTTCCAAATTGGTGATGTTTGCATATGTATCATTGCACCTGAATGCATAGCATATCCTCATGATCACTACAAGTTAGTTTACAATTTTACTTGGTTTTAATTTTGACAATGTTTCACTATTAAAACAAATTTTACTTTCTTCTTTTTTCAAGCATGCATTTCCAAAAACGTCATGCAGATACTAAAGATCTTCCAGATCTCTTTAACTCTGTTTATATAGTGACTAAATCTTAATAGAATAACAGTAGCCTCATATGCAGGAACTCTTTATCATGTTCAGACTAAATACAACATATTAACCCACCAAAAAAGAAAATAAGGTTGCGAAGAAAACTATCTCTATAAAAAACTTTGCAAAACATTAACTAATGGAAACTCCTGGATCAAATATCAACAATATTAGGAAAATGATAGATTACTTCTCACTGTAAAGTGGCCCATTGAATTGCAGACAGGCACAATGAAAAGTCTGTTACACATAGTTTTTGGCCAAAGCACTCTTTAGCAAAGAAAACACACACACATTCACACAAGCAAATATGTCTCATGCACACATATTTTAAATACTTTTGCATGTCTTAACTTCATTTCAAATTTCATGCATTATTTCATAGTGCATGCAGCATCCTACTTTATATCCCTTATTATCACATTGTCAAATAACCTATGGGGGCTGATAACCTTGTTGACAAGTGCACTTAAACCACAAATACACACACCAAATAATCTTATCATTTTTTGTGCGTATTATCAATGATTGAATAACACCTACCTGTAGGTCCTTAATAGGTAATATTATATTGAGAACATGATATGTATTAATATAATGCTTTTTCTGAGTATCATTCACCAACCACCAGTTGGGAGACTGATGCCAACAATATTACACATGTTATTCAAGATATTTCCAGAATTAAAAAATGTTGCTTCAGTGCCAACTAAAGACCCTATTCGTCATCATGTCATCAGTTACATCACACAGCCTCAAAGCAACTTTAGAGCAGTTCAGGTCCATGGTAACAGCATTTTTTATTAAGAATTTGCACTGATACTCATTAATTAATTCTCCCATCATTAGTCAAGTTCTGTGAACTTGAAGCAGGAATGTGTTGGTATCATCACTCACATGTCAGTGTAGTGACACAAGTTTATTGTTACACCCAAAAACTTTGTTCAGGATGTGTAGGCTATGGTGAGAGTGTGGTAAGAGGAACTGATAAGTACACTTTTGCTGCAAACATATTTATTCTGCATAAATGCGTAAATGAACAACTGACAAAAATGAAATCAGATTGCAATGACCATTACCCAGTTATCACGATAATTGTGTTTGCATAATTGTTCGACTCAAATTGGTGTGTGTGTGTGTGGGGGGGGGGGGGGGGCGGTGTACACTCTTTGGTGATGAGCATATTGTCCAATCATGGGAGAAAAATGGACGCATGTCTGGAAGGAAATGAATTTCTTTTGTGATCGCGAGGTAATGTGTAATTTGTGGATGTGACGAAGCGACAGCGTAAACAGCCGGAGAATACTGAACAAAATTCTTTACATGCCTGTGGGCATTATTGTGGCCAAGATAGACACGAAGCCCACGCCTACTACAGTAGTACAAGTTTATATGCCAACTAGCTCTGCAGATGATGAAGAAATGTATGATGAGAAAAAAGAAATTATTCAGGTAGTGAAGGGAGACGAAAATTTAATAGTCATGGGTGACTGGAATTCGAGAGTAGGAAAAGGGAGAGAAGGAAACATAGTAGGTGAATATGGATTGGGGCTAAGAAATGAAAGAGGAAGCCGCCTAGTAGAGTTTTGCACAGAGCATAACTTAATCATAGCTAACACTTGGTTCAAGAACCATGAAAGAAGGTTGTATACATGGAAGAATCCTGGAGATACTAGAAGGTATCAGATAGATTATATAATGGTAAGACAGAGATTTAGGAACCAGGTTTTAAATTGTAAGACATTTCCAAGGGCAGATGTGGACTCTGACCACAATCTATTGGTTATGAACTGTAGATTAAAACTGAATAAACTGCAAAAAGGTGGGAATTTAAGGAGATGGGACCTGGATAAATTGAAAGAACCAGAGGTTGTACAGAGTTTCAGGGAGAGCATAAGGGGACAATTGACAGGAATGGGGGAAAGAAATACAGTAGAAGAAGAATGGGTAGCTCTGAGGGGTGAAGTAGTGAAGGTAGCAGAGGAAAAAGTAGGTAAAAAGACGAGGGCTAGTAAAACTCCTTGGCTAATAGAAGAAATATTGAATTTAATTGATGAAAGGAGAAAATATAAAAATGCAGTAAATGAAGCAGGCAAAAAGGAATACAGACATCTCAAAAATGAGATCGAGAGGAAGTGCAAAATGGCTAAGCAGGGATGGCTAGAGGACAAATGTAAGGATGTTGAGGCTTATCTCACTAGGGGTAAGATAGATATTGCCTACAGGAAAATTAAAGAGACCTTTGGAGAAAAGAGAAGCACTTGTATCAATATCAAGAGCTCGAATGGAAACCCAGTTCTAAGCAAAGAAGGGAAAGCAGAAAGGTGGAAGGAGTATATAGAGGGTCTATACAAGGGCGATGTACTTGAGGACAATATTATGGAAATGGAAGAGGATGTAGATGAAGATGAAATGGGAGATACGATACTGCATGAAGAGTTTGACAGAGCACTGAAAGACCTGAGTCGAAACAAGGCCCCGGGAGTAGACAACATTCCATTAGAACTACTGATGGCCTTGGGAGAGCCAGTCCTGACAAAAGTCTACTATCTGGTGAGCAAGATGTATGAGACAGGCGAAATACCCTCAGACTTCAAGAAGAATATAATAATTCCAATCCCAAAGAAAGCAGGTGTTGACAGATGTGAAAATTACCGAACAATCAGTTTAATAAGTCACAGCTGCAAAATACTAATGCGAATTCTTTACAGACAAATGGAAAAACTGGTAGAAGCCGACCTGATATTTATCAGATCTGAAGATGGTTCTGAATGAACCGAAACCAGTCATATGAATAAAAAATTTGCAATCAAGACGGATTTTCAAATGGTTCAAATGGCTCTGAGCACTATGGGACTCAACTGCTGAGGTCATTAGTCCCCTAGAACTTAGCACTAGTTAAACCTAACTAACCTAAGGACATCACAAACATCCATGCCCGAGGCAGGATTCGAACCTGCGACCGTAGAGGTCTCGCGGTTCCAGACTGCAGCGCCTTTAACCGCACGGCCACTTCGGCCGGCAAGACGGATTTTAAGTAACATTATAAAATCAGTGATTGCTGTTATCCCATAGGACATTATGTCTGTTTTTGCAAAGCTTGTACAGTTTGTCTGCAAACCATAAAATTTACACTTATTTCCATTTACTGTATTTGTCCACACACTCTTCAATCTTACCACAGTATGTAGTCACTTTGTTTAATAAATAGTAGTTTCTTGCTTCAATATGTATAACTGAATCTGAATAAAAGTCTGATGTCACTGTCCATATATTTTCACTACTATTGTGGATAATTTCTTTTTGTGATCCTCATCCAACAGGCACCAGATGTTAAGTTACTGACCTGGATTTTACCTCGGTAGTAGCACTGTTATTCATGAGTGTCTTGGCTCTTGCAGTAATTTGGTTCAGTGATCAGTTTGTTAAATGATTAACACAATACTGTATATGAGACTTCCTGGTATATTAAAACTGTGTGCCGGACCAAGAGTCAGACTCAGGAACTTTTCCTTTCACGTCCAAGTGGTCTACTGACTGAGCCTTTCTCTTTCCCAGCCAAGTTGTTTCATTCTGAAATTGCTGTATAAGTTGCGATCTTTTCACATTTATCAACCTCAGTCATTTAAAGATGATCAGAATGCAATAAATAATTTTAACAGTTCATATATCACAGTAGAGCACCAACAATGTAAATGTAGTGCCAGAGTGGCAACATTTTATAGTACTCTTTCACTGTGAAGATACATCTATCAAACAACAAGACATAGATTTCAGTTTATTTATTTGCATTGTCTTTGCATGGAGCCATCACAGTGATGGCTTTTGCAAGCATTAGAAATACTTGTATCATAATAATTATACTTACAACATATGATACATATAGCAGTTGATGCTTCTCATACACATTTTGTACACATTAGATTACGGCTGATATGCTACTAGTTCATGTTGCAGTTAGTATTTTAAAATTTGTGGAGTGAATTTAATTATTTTTCTATAGAAAGGATTTTAATTTTGTGTTTAAATCAGTTACTACTTATACAGCAACTGCACTTAGTCACTGTTTAGTCTGTATTGTTTGTACACAATATAACTTATTATGTAAAGCTTACACAGGCCAACCCACACAATAAATCTTTACATCTTACACATATTATTGTACAGTTTAACTATTGGATATATAAATTCTCACATGCTGAGGCCATTGTGGAGCAACCTTGGTGATATTCTTTCAGTAATAAAAACAGTCGTGCTGAAGTGACAGCGGAAGCTTTATTGATGTGTGTCACTTTTTTGAGGCATCTTCAGAATCTCTGCATGGGAAAAATACATAAAACACAGTCTAATGTATGGTCCTATCTAGAATGAGAAAGTGGTTAAAATTTTTTTAAATACTTTATAAAAGCCAGAGTGAAGGGGGACTTACAATTAGGAACTGTGGTTAATGCATTAGTCATGACTGATACCATATGAATAAAATCCTAAATCTATTATTGTACTTTTAATATTACCAGAAAAGGAAGCAAATTATAGGACACAAAAATATAGTAAGCAAAACAGCAAGTCTGTTTAACTATGAACTAGATATTTAGAAAAAAGATAAAATTATGAGTATTATTTTATAGATATTGTTCATACTTCCACGGGAGTTCACAGAGCTCACCAAAAGTAGATAACAAAGAAATTTTCTACATCAAATAGTTAGTAACTTAACAATGTCATCTATAAAAAGTGGGCATTTTTAAAACCAGAAAAATCATGGCTAGAAAACTATCATACTGCATTTTAGAAATAAGCATCACTTAAGGTTCAAACTTTCTGGAACATGAAGACTTTGATTATGAATAATTTTTGGAATAAGTTGGTATTAGAAAAAGTAAGATTTATGAGAGAATAGGAAATTGAGTGCTTTCAGATGTGGTGTATCACTTTAACAACAAACATCCATTTGCCCATTAAGAACTTCACCTCCATGTGTTACTTACAAATCTTAAATCATGTAATTTCCCTATGAAATATTTTTCAGATAAAATAATTAGACAATTGTCATCAGTAATTGGGAAATTAAACCATGATTTATAAAAGTTAATGAAGCCATGCTTGATATAATAAAGTAGCTAATTTGTGTGACAGTTCTATGCGTGTTAATCATGAAATAAAATCAAACGAAGAACAATTATTGCACTGCCAGGAGTGATACAAAAACTAAAAAATTGGTTCTAACTTGCTCTCTAACATGTTTACTTTCAATTATCAGTACAGTTGTGTACCAATATTGTATTCTGTTTCCACAACTACCATGCAGAACCATTAATGTTTCGCTTTTTTCTTTCCATCCAGATGGCTGGTACAATTTGAAACTATTTCTCAGGAAGTCATTGTTGTATACCTCTGATTAAGAGAAAGTTGTTAGCTTGTATCCCATGTAGAAGCATTCTTCAGCCAACAAACTACACTAGCATTAGTACTAGTGGATTCATAAGAAAAAGAATACGTATTATAGATCATCTGTAAATGCAATAAACAACAGATTATTTTAGCAGCATGTGTGCAGGATTGTTTCCCCTCACTGCCACAGTCATTCTGAATTTTTCTCCCTGTAACACAGTTTCTGAGCTGATAAGTGGAAACTACTTTACTAAATAATAGCTCTCGCTGTTGTAACAGGTTTGAGATGTGATAATATCTTTTGTACTGGTTTGTCTTTCTAAGACAGCCCATTTCTCTTTGTCACCCCTATTTCTTTTTACTTAAACTGATCTCCCATAAGTTTATCTTGCATATAATTAGAATGTTTTAGTTATACAGCAATAATAAAGAAACTTCCAGTGAATATTGAACTTCTGGATCCAAAAATTGATGAATCTATGTAAAACCACTGAAAATAAAAAAATGGACATAAATGACACTCAGAACTCTAGGTCAAGCGGAATTTACAAGGTAGAGGAGATAATGAAAATAATTACATGATACAGAAAAGATTTGGATGCAGTTTTATTCTCTTATTTCAGCTATGGTATCCATAAAACAATGATATGCACTAAATGTGTCATATGTAATTTGATATATTTTTGCCAATTCATGCAGTAAATTACAGTGGACAATTCTTCTTCATTCCAAAAATTTGTATTGGAGGGGTGTCATGACGCTCACTATCCATACAGCATTCAGATCAAAAAGGCGCAGAATTTCTGTTTACATTAGCCTGGTCAAGAAAACTATTCCCCATAATATTTACTTCATATTACAAATATATCGAGCAATTCACTGCAGTTGTTTAATAAATCTGAAAATAGCACCATAATCTCAAGATCAAAAATAAAATTGTGTGTTGAACACATTTGCTACTCATACTGAAACAAAGAGAAATATGAAACACTATTCTTCATTAAAATGCTTAAAGTTTCAGTGTGGAGCTGTTGCTGATACTGTTGCAAAATTAATGACATTATCTTATTTATGACAGGTAACAGAATTCATTGCATATATAGAGGAACAGGCATCTTATATGAAGACTGATCACATCCTTGTCACAATGGGAGGAGATTTCCATTATCAGGAAGCTGCATCTTGGTTTGTCAACCTCGACAAGTTAATAAAGTAAGCCACAATTATATGTCAAACAAAATTTGATGATTCTTAACTAAGATAAAATATTTACAACAATAAAAAATTCAGAATAGGATCTAGTGTTCATCTACACAAATTAAAGAGTTCTTTAGGTTATTGAAAAGCAAATTTCATGCTACAGTAGTACATTCTTAAAGCACAAAAACTGGTTGCTATAAAATCTCATTTGATTACACACATTTTTAATATGAAGGCTATGAAATACAATTTAAAACAAAAAATTAGAAAAGATGATAATGAGCTTATTAAACAATTTTATCTGCAGTTGTATATTATGATGTTAATATGAAAAACAACTACAGTCCTATCATTCATTACAGATAGTTTTTCAGATAAATATCCACTTGAAACATGTCTCTTTATTTAGTTATGTAACCATTTATACAGTAATTTTGTTGTTGGACAATATAGTTGGTAGTCATTTTCGATAATCATGCTGGCCTGCAGACTCTCTTGTGGACTTTTATTGGTTGAATACCCGAGAATTGACAGGCTTCTTAAGACAGTTTTCCTGCTGTGTGATACACTTTTCAGCAGATGTGTGGTCATTGTGTCATCTGAATGGACATGTCCATTTATTTCTGATAATGTAGTACGTTTTATTAATAAAGAGATTCACATGCATGGATTTGTTAATTATTTTAGAATGCATTCAGTTTGCTTTTCTTTTTCTATTTAGTTTTATTGATAGCTTTTTGATCAATGCAATAATTCTTGTAATTCTCATGTATGCATAATTTTGCAACACATGAAGAAATTCCAACCAAAATAATACATATGCGGCTTAATGTCTGACAAAATGCACTGTGGACATAAAATGCTCCTATCACATCTAGGGTTGAGGTGCAGCTGTGAAGGGGATGCCAGATAAAATGGATCAAAAATTAATGGCATAACTGCTGAATCCATAGTTTTTAAAACATGTAATTAAACTCAATTCATTTTTACATTATAAGCCTAGACAGATTCATTCCTTTTCCTATAACTTTATCTCATTTGCTCATTCATATACACTGCAGTATCATAGGGATGTCATCAAATGTACATGTAATTTGATACAGTTAAGAACCTACAGTACATTAAGATTATTGAGCTATATTTCAGTATAGACCTATACATTAAGATACAATAATTTGACTTAATAATGATATATTACAATATAATAAACACAACAGGGTATACAGAATAACTAGTTATCTGTTTCACTATTAAAATCAGTTTCCAAAATTTTTGAAGACTTGATTCATTCTAGAATAGTATCTGACCTCAGAAACTATAATATCTTCAGTCAGTCATAGTTTGGATTTCAGAAGATTTACTAACTCAGAATGCCATTTACGCATTCTTTCACAAAATTTTACAAACCTTAAATCATGAACTAGTACTGGCAGGTACTTTCTGTGATCTATCTAAGTGGATATTGAACTTCTGGATCCAAAAACTGATGAATCTATGTAAAACCACTGAAAACAAAAAAATGGACATAAATGTCAATCAGAACTCTAGGTCAAGTGGAATTTACAAGGTACTATGTGACTCACAATATACTTGTAGAAAAAATGAGGTTTTATAGAATTTGATGTTATAGCCAACCAATGGATAATGTCATATCTAACCAAAAGAACTCAGAAAGTTATACATAACAATTTAACCAATGAAGCAAGGGAGAGTCTTTTAAGTGTATAAATCATTTATGGGGCTCCGCAAAGTTCAGCTGTGGTCCATGGTTATTTTCATGTATGTAAATGTCCTCCCGTCTAACATGCAACATGCAGAATTAATTTTTCTGTGGATGACACTAGTACTGGAATCAATCCAAATATATGTACATCAACAGAAGAAATAGCCAACAAGATTCTAAAAGTATTATTGAGTGGGCTTCTGCAAATGGTCTCACTTGCAATTTCAAAATGATGCAACATATTCCATTCTGCACCTCTTAGAGGTACTACACCAAGGGTACATGTAGCTTACGGTGAGGAAACAATAACTAAGGTGGGAACATCAAAATTATTCATGCTAATATTAATGAGAATTTAAACTGAAAAAAACACACTTTAGAACTCCTAAAACAACTTAGTTCAGCCACGTTTGTACTTTGAATCATGGCAAATCTTGAGAAAAGACAAATCAGCAAGCTGGCATAAAAAAATGGTTCAAATGGCTCTGAGCACTATGGGACTTAACATCTGAGGTCATCAGTCCCCTAGAACTTAGAACTACTTAAACCTAACTAACCTAAGGACGTCACACACATCCATGCCCGAGGCAGGATTCTAACGTGCGACTGTAGTGGTCTCGCGGTTCCAGACTGAAGCGCCTAGAACCACTTGGCCAAAGCTGGTATATTTTGCATATTTTTATCTGGTGGTGTGACATGGAATAATGTTCAATGGTGAATCATCTTTACAGATGAAAGTTTTCATTGCTGCAAAATATGTAGGAATGCTTGGTGTGACAGTAAGCTTGATGCAAACACCACGGATAGTGTTGTACACCTTTATAACAATCACAACTGCAAAAGCACAAAATCAGAATACTAACAGAAATAGGCGCTTAAACCCAAAATAACATCAAAGATTAAAAGTATAAAAGAGATGACACATTTCCTAGTTGAAGGCATTTATTATAGTTGATTGTTTGGTTTCCAACCCTTTTTCAAAAATCCGGAGCCCCTTAAACGTCAGGGAACTGGTGTTTTACCACTCACCCTGCACGAGTCCTCAATATTGGTACTTCCAGCAGCTATGGCTGGTATTTGCTGCTTGGGCTGCTGCTGTTGTTGGCAGTCAGTCATGCATGGACTGGCAGAAGGATTCGCGTGCAATGTCCAACAAGCAGTGAGGATGTGCACTGGTAGTCGTGTTTGTCTTGGCCACTTGCAGGAGTGCCAGTTTAAGATTCTCAATGGAGACCACTTAATCCCAGTTATTGCCCCATATCTTGAAGCTGTGGGGACCACATTGCTTAACTGGAAACGGACCCATATAGCACCGTGTAGATGGAGGATAGTCTCTCTCATCTTGAAGCCACACATGGGAATTGTTGAACAAGTCCTTATCCATAAAAATGGCTTTATCCTCTAGCAGCTTGGGGAGTGTCAGATGGAGAAGTGCCATAGTTTCACATATGTGGCACCTAAACTCTGAAAACACCACTGTCACACAGAAGTCCATTGGTATGTCCAACAGCAATTCTGCTGGTAGCTGCAACATTTTGTCATAGACTCATTGAGCAGGAGTGTGCCCCAGTCCTCCTTGAGTGTTGAATTCAGTCCTAGCAGGACCAGCAGTTGGGTTTCTGCTCCTGTATCAATAGTGCACATCAGTGTCACCTTCACAGTACAGCAAAATCTTTCCAACATTCTGTTGCTGGAAGGGTGATAATTAGTTGTATGGATGAAGTTGCACTCACAGATATGAAGAAGTTCCTGCAATAATGCTGTTGCATGCTGTCTGCCCTGTCAGTTGCAATACTTTACTGTGCATCAAATCTTGTAATCCATCCACTGAGTACTGTCATGGCAGCTGTTGTGTCAGCGATGTCTGTGACTGGACATGGCTCCAGCCATAGTGTAAAATGATCTACTACAGTAACTAAATAGCCATTTGAGTAAGGTGGGGCCCCTACCAGATCTTGCTGAGGGCATGATGATGTTTCATGTGGGGCTGGTGATGTGTCGCACCACTTTTAATTGTTGACATCTCTCACATTGTTGTGCTTACTTGGGGTTTTCTGTTTCATTCCTGGGCACACCACCATCCTCATCAGCAGTTGCATCATAGCTCTCACTCCCTGGTGTGAAGGGCCAGGAATATCTCTAAATCTGTTTGGTGGAAATTTCTGGGAATGAACATATGTGTTATACTATGTGTGACATTACACCACAGTGTTAAATATCCTACTGACGTTGACAAAATTGTCCATTTGCTCATAATTCACATAATTCTGCTGAAGAGTTTGTGCTTGGGCCATGTGGTTCCAGTTCACTGTTTTTACACTCGCACAACACCATTATAAGCAATCGGTCACAATGTTTTTGCTACTGCAAATGTGACAGACATTCTTGGTGAATTGTGAAATAAAATTGGCATGTCTGAGGAGTCTCGGAGAAATCTTTTGTAGTTCCCTTGCTGAGGATAGACGTTATTGGTGCATCATCTGCATGAATAGCGATAGTGCAGCCATCTGTTAAATCTCTGAAGTGATAGATAGCTGCGTGTGCCTCAAAAAGTTCCCTCTATATAGTATTCCAAGCCTTTTGTGCAGGTGTAAGCAACAGGGAATAAGCTGAGAGGCCGCCAAGTGCTGTCAACAAGTTGCTTAAGTATTGTCCCCACACCGGCTGCTGTCCACCATAGTGGTTAGTGGCACATTAATCTGAGGGCTTGTGAGCAGTACTACCCTCACAGCATACTCCTTTAGTCTGTCAAATACTGCTAACAGCCTGTTGCCCCAAGGAACCTTTTTTATACCAACCACGTATTTGCCCTTGAGCAGTTTTTTTAATGGTTCCAACAGTGTTGCTGCCTGGAACAGCTTCTGGCAATAACAATTAATAATTTCAGAAACTGCCTGAAGTCCACAAATGTTGCTCGAAGCAGAATCTGTTGTATGGCTGACACACACTCCATCATTAAAGTTAACTCATCTGCTGGTGTGTTAAAACCGAGGAACTTTACTTCATTCTGTCAAAAAAAAACACACTTGTCTAAATTGATCATCAAGCCAGCTTCTGGGAGTCATGAAAAACTTGCTGTAAATGAGATTTTGAAAAAAAATAAGGTTGTCATCGATATAGCAAAATAAAAATAACATTGATCATTCGTGTAGTCAATTTACTGCCTTTTTGGGTGCAATGTTTGAGTAGTTGCTAGAATGATGACGAATAAGTTATTTATGTAGTCGGCTAATTTCTGATCCCTTATTAATTAGCCTCCATTATCTGATTATTTTGTGCCATATTGATCCTTGCCTTTTTGTGTTTCTTATTTCTTATGCTATCTAATAAAAAAATGGGATTGGTAGTAACTAGGCAATGGCAAACAGTTAGTACTAAATATAACAATGCATAATTGATACCAGACATTGCGTACACATTTTCTATATCTTATCTGCATGACAGAAAGCAGAGTTTACCACTTTCATGAACATTACATTGCAGTGGGTGTTCTCAGTTTGAAGCCTCAGACATATTGTTTTAAGAAATTCTGTATTTGGTCTTTTGTTGTTCCTTGATATACATTTTTGATCTGTCACTTGCAATGCCATACATCTTTTGCAGATGAGACAAGTATACATATAAGAAACAGAGTTAGACCCCTTAATGCAAGGGCAACTAATAAATATTTCAAAGTATTATCATTTGTTTCTAGACAAAATGACTATAGACAGATTTTGGAATGACAATAAATTCAGTTCAGTAATTACACGGAGGGCCAGAAGCTAAAAATTTAATCCACTCAAATAATGAATTACAAAAAAAGACAGTGTTCAGTTTTAAGGACTACACATATTGAATTGGAACACCTGTAATCTACAAGTCATGAAGCAACTTGGTTCAGCTTCATTTGCAGTACAAAGGGCGTTCAAAAAGTTTTGCAAAGTCGTCTAATTTTTTTATTTTTTGCAGGAGGAGAATGAAATTTTTGTAAACATACTTGGAACATTAAGCTATACATTGAGCCTACTCAATGTAGCCTCCATCAGCTGTGACACATCTGGCCCAATGTTCTTTCCATGACGTAAATGCACATTGGTAACATTCTGTGAATTGACTTTTACACCATCGCTTGACACAGGAAATAAGGTCTTTCTCACTATCAAATGTTTTACCATGGAGATGGGCCTTCAGATGACCAAAGAGGTAAATATCAGACGGAGCCAAGTCCGGACTGTAGGGAGAATGAGGAACAATTTTCCAACCCATTTTCCTTATTTTCTCGTACGTCATAAGGGCTGTATGGGATTTGGCATTGTCATGTTGTAGTCTGAGAGCTAACCCTGAAGCTGTGTATTGATGGGTATTGATGGCACTTTGCAGCTTGTCCATTGACAAACAGTAACAGTCCCAGTTAATTGTGAAGCCAGGTTCCAAAATGTTAATGAAAATGACGCCACACTGATCCCAGAAGAAGGAGGCCATCACCTTTCAGCCTGCTGTTCATGAAAGTCTTGGTTTCTTCTTCCGAGGGGAACCCAGATGACACTACTCCATAGATTGGGTTTTGCTCTCAGGTTTGGACAAAAACAACCACATTTCATCCTCAGTAGTGATGCCATTAAAACACTATTTTCACTCTTCAGTAAAGGTCAGCCTTATCATTTTCATTTCTCTTGTCAATAGTCTAGGCACCCAAGTGCACAGATTTTTCTGTACCCTAGTAACTGTACCAATGATACCACACTACCCATGACAAACACACTGCCCATGACAAACACACTACCCATGACAAACGAGTCATTTCAGCAAGCTGTCGTGTTATCACACATCTGTCATTTTGGATGATTTGATCAATGGTCTCCTTATTCACATCACTCATTGCTGTCTATGGTCTACTGCACCATGGATTGTCCAGTAGAGGGAAATCACCATGTTTAAACCTTTGAAACCACCGCTGCATACTGCTGTGATCCACTGTGTCCTCCCCATAAACAGGGAGCAACTTCCTGTGGATTGATGTGGCAGAGTCATCACCAGTCTTGAAGAGGAACCCCATCACCGAACGTTGTCGCAACCTGACATCTACTTCACGAGCCATTATGGCTCACCTGTAAATAAAATAAAATACTTTTATACAACAACTTATAGCTAAATGTTCCAAGTACGTTCACAAAAAATTTCATTATCCTCCTGCAAAAAATAAAAAAAACTAGAGACTGTGCAAAATTTTTTGAATGTCCTTTGTATATATGACAACTGCTATTGGTAAGTGACAATGATTGTATTTCTTTATTGTACATATCTTTGTTCACTAATGAGAAAAGATTAACTTTTAGAAAAATTTTCAAACAATGGGAAGCCCAGGATAAAATAACAATACTATGAAAAGGATAGACTGCTACTCAACATACAGAGGAGGCATTTTGTTCCAGACAAACTCAATGAAAAGATGCTAAACATTTATGCTTTTGGACAAAAAAGTCCTCCTACTGAAACAGAAAACACTCACACATTCAGACAAGCACAACTCACACACACACAGTCAGTCTACGGGCACTGGGGCGTGACTGAACTGTGACTGTGTCTGACACTGTCAGCAATTTGGGGTGGCTGGTTGGTGTTTTGGGGGGGATGGGGGGTAAGGAGGAGGCATAGTTTAGGGAGGGGGAGGGATAACATGTAGGAGTGGGGGAGAATGCTGTGCTACTGTGGGAGTATATACGCATGTGGTGGGGCAAGATATGCTAGTTGATGGCAGGAGGCTATACTTGAGGGAGGGGGGGGGGGAGAAGAGAGAAGTAGAGAAGGGGAAAAGACTAGTAGTGCAGTAGTGCATTGGTGGGATAGAAGGCATGTGTACTGCTGGAGTGGAAGCAGGGAAGGGCATAGGTAGGTGGAGGACAGGGACTAGCAAAGGCTGAGGCCATAAATGTTACATGAATGAAGGATATATTGCAGGCAGAGTTAATACATGCACAATTCAAAAAAGTTGCAATGGTAGGAAGAATCCATTTGATGCAGTCTGTGATGCAGTCCTTGAAGTGAAGCACATAATGCTGGGCAGTGCGTTCAGCAGGTGGGTGGTACAGCTGCAGTTTGGCAGTGGCTGCTCATGAGGACAGATAGCTTGTTAGTTGCCTTGCCCATGTAGATAGTGGCAACGTGGTTGCAGCTTACTTTTGAGGATCACATGGCCCACAATGTATCCCCATAAACACTTCAAGAATTTAATGTCTGTACATATGGAGTTAGACACATGCATGTGTATCTATTCAACACCGTATCTCAATGTGTGACATCACTTTTAGGTGTAATAGTGGAGATTAAGTGCATTAAGGAATTCTATGTTGACTTACTTCCTTCAGAAGACTTGTTGAAACTAATGTATTAATTAAAATATGGGCAATCCAGGATGGAATGTATTATAATTGTGAGAGTCTTTTTGTTGTGCCTATCTGTGACTCGGCATCTCCACTATATGGTGAGAAGCAGCTTTCTTTCTCACAGTAATGTATTAATTAATTTACACAGACTGGGAACACTGCCTTTGAGTAACTCAGTAACCATCTTGTATATTTTTTTAGCTATATCAGTCTCAAATCACACAAAGTACATCATTAGTACTGCTCTTGAATAAAACATATTTCTTCCACTTTTCAGAGAATTCTCTTCAGGGAATACGATTTGTGTAATGTAAATGTTTTTTAATGTACATTTAAGGCATATGAATCAGGAAACAAAATTGTTTTTTGTGCACAGAAAATGTGAGAGCAACAGGAAAACATTTCTGAAGAAAAATGCACATGTGAAAATATTGCTTTTAGGTATGTGAATGAACGGCAGACAGAAGGAAGTAAACTGCATGCATTATACTCAACACCATCATGCTACCTGAAAGCTGTGAATGATGCAAACATAAAATGGGAACTGAAAGAAGATGATTTCTTTCCTTATGCTGGTGATGCTCATGAGTACTGGACAGGATATTTCACATCAAGAGCAACTAGCAAATATTTTGAGAGACAAGGAAATAATTTTCTTCAGGTAATTACAAGTACAGCTTGAAGGATAATTCTGATAATTACATCAGTTTTTTCTAAATATTGTAGTAACATTGTTGGTACGGAAATATGTCTTACATGAAAACTAAATTATTTCAGGTATGCAAACAGCTGTATGCATTAGCAGATGTTGAGGACACATACAGTGAGGACTTAGAAAAATTACAAGATATTATGGGAATTTATCAACATCATGATGCCATTACAGGGACAGAAAAACAGAATGTGTGTGATGACTACAATCTCATGCTTTATGATGGATTTCAGCATTGTGGAAAAATTGTCGATAGGGCATTGAAGTAAGTAATGCAATTGTTTGAAATTCATTGTTCAAACAATGAATGATTTTGGAAGAAAATATATAATCTGGAAGTAACATTACAATAAACATAGAACAACTGGGGCCTTTGTTATTATGTAAGTACATTTCTGTTTACAGTAAGATATCTGCAGGTGGTGACTCCACACTTTCATTCTCATCATGCCTCCTCAGCAACATAAGCCAGTGTGATATATCTGAGAGTTCATCGAATTTTGTAGTGACTGTGTATAATCCTTTAAGCCAAGCAACATCCTATTATGTCCGTATTCCTGTGCAGGATGGCACATACTCTGTGACAGATGCAAATGGTAAGTAACAATAGGATTATTCCATTATTATTAAGCAGCAATGGTGGTAGTCTATTATTATTATTATTATTATTATTATTATTATTATTATTATTTCACTGATAAACCAAATGGGGCACAATTATAAATTTCATTTGCTTTCTGACATTTTCTTCTTTATACAGGTCCCCTGGTCATCCCCCCCCCCCCCCCCCACCTCCAACCACCACCAGCACATTAGACATTCAAACAATTTATCAGAATATGTGGATCAGGGGTGTAAATTCCACATGACTTTAATGTTTCTATTTAATTTTACCAGAATATAGGCAACTGGTATTGGCCTGTTTAAATTTACATAAACACTTTGTCTGAAGCATTAAACAAAAGATGTAAGAGGAGTAAGTGGAGGGGCAGAGCTTTTTTTAAGGCCATTACTTTTCTCTTGATATACACATATAAACTAAGAGAGGAGTACTTCCAATATTTATGAGTGTGAGTTGATTAGCACTGCTCATAATTTGTTGTTAGTATACTTCACAGAAATAGCCAACAGTGGTTGCTTCTGCCTGTTAATGTGTTACTGGACTAATTTAATCCTTCTACACTGAAGAAGAATTTCTGAATGTTTAATAATGTGGTGTGTGTGCAACTGAGAGAGAGAGAGAGAGAGAGAGAGAGAGAGAGAGAGAGAGAGAGAGAGCAGGGTGCAGGTGGGGAGGGGAGTTAGATGGACTGAACATAATTAACTATAAATTGGTATGAATAAAAATCATGTAAATGGTCAGCGTGTTACCACACTTTTCACTGTTTGTGGAATATATGTGAAAGAATGAATGAAGGTCCGTGTCTATTACTGGTTTGTCATCTTGGAAGGTCCCAAAAGTTGTGGCTGTTGCACTTAAGAAGTCTTTGTTATGTATGTCTTATGGAGATTTTCAGATAGTTTTACTATTGGTGTTTGCAATAGATATGACCAACTGTCAGAGTCTAGTGGAGAGGAATCTCTAGTACCTATAGATGTAGGAAGTATGCAGCAGACCTCAGCAGTTATGGTGGCTAGGACAGTTGCAAAGTCTAAGAGAAAGAAGAAGGTTCTACTGTTAGGTAGTTCTCATGGTAGAGGTGTAGGCCAGCAGTTGCAGGAAGTGTTGGGGAGTGAGTACCAGGTCACCAGCATTGTGAAGCCTAATGCAGGATTGGCTCAGGTGACTGTTAACATAGGGGGGTTATGTAGGGATTTTACTAAAGAGGATCAGGTAGTGATTGTGGGTGGGGCTGGTAATACTATTCATAGGGATGGGGAGTATGACATAGATGGTGACCTGGAAAAGATAGCCACTCAGACTGGCAACACGAATGTGCATTTCATGGAACTATTTCAGCGTCATGATCGGCCTCATCTTAATACAGCCATCAGGCATAATAACATGAGACTTGGGGTGCGCTGATGACAGAAGGCATGAGACACATTTCAGTGGTGTCGGTGGAGTCTATCAGCAGGACAGGTTTCACTAGACATGGCCTGCACCTCAACAGGTATGGAAAGGGGAGGTTGGCAAAGCTTATAGGTGACAGTGTAGGTGGGGTTGGTGGGATCACTCATGGGAAAATTCCTGTAGTAGTGGGTCTTAGAGCTGTACCTATTTTAGATTGAAGTCAGCTGATAGGTATTCCTGCTTAAGGGAAGTCTCTCTAACAAAGGAACCACTTTCGACAAAGCTTGGGTATCCGATTAATGAGGGAATTAGTATATTTCATCAAAATATACAAGGTATTAGAGATAAAGTTAGCGAACTGCTTATAGATGTTGACTCTGAAATTATTGGTATATCTGAACACAGAAGGAGATAATTCAGAGGCCTCCTTTACCAGGATACAGGTTGGCTGGCAACTTTTCTAGGAGCTCTTTGCAGTGTGGGGGAGTAGCCATGTATGTGAAAAATGGTATCCCATTTGAGTCAATTGATGTTTCAAAGTACTGCACTGAAAAGGTGTTTGAATGTTGGGCAGGTGTGGTTAAATTTAGTGGAGCTAAACTTCTAACTGTTGTTATTTATAGATCCCCAGACTCCGATTTCACAACATTTTTGCTACAGCTAGAGGAGGTTCTTGGTTCACTTTATAGGAAATACAAAAAGTTAGTTATATGTGGTGACTTCAATATTAATTGTATAAGTGATTGTGCAAGAAAAAGGATGCTGGTAGACCTCCTTAATTCACATAATCTTATGCAAACCGTATTCTTTCCAACGAGAGTGCAAGGGAACAGTAGAACAACCATAGACAACATTTTTGTTCATTCCTCATTACTAGGAGGGCATTCTGTTAGCAAAAAGGTGAATGGCCTTTCAGATCATGATGCAAAAATTTTAACTCTAAAAGATTTTTGTGCTGCAACACATTTTACATATAGTTATCAACTTCTTAGGAAAGCTGATCCAGTTGCTGTAGAGACCTTTGTAAACCTTATCAAGGAACAAGAGTGGCAAGATGTTTATAGTGCTGATACAGTAAACGATAAATATAATGCTTTCCTCAAGACTTTTCTCGTGCTCTTTGAAAATTGCTTTCTGTTAGAACATTCAAAACAGGGTACTAGCACAAACAGGCAGCCTGGGTGGCTGACTAGAGGGATAGGAATATCCTGTAGAACAAAGTGGCAATTATATCAAAACGTTAGAAACAGTCAAAATCTAAATACAGCAGCCCAATACAAACAGTACTGTAAGGTGCTTAAAACAGTTATTAGGAAGGCAAAAAGTATGTAGTATGCAGAGAGAATAGCTAAGTCTCAGGATAAAGTTAAAACCACTCGTAAAGGAAGTGGCTGGTCTGCAGAGACAGGTCGAGGATATAGAATCAGTGCGTAGTGGGAATGTCCGTGTTACTGATAAATCGCATATATGTACAGTATTTAATCATCACTTTCTGATTATAGCGGGTGAACTAAATAGAAACCTAGTCCCAACAGGGAATCATATAGCACTCGTAGAAAAAAGTGTTCTGAGACTGTTACCTGAAATGCTCCTCCATGATACTGACAAGAGGGAGATTGAGTTAATAATTAAATCACTAAAGACCAAGAACTCTCATGGATATGATGGGGTATCTAGCAGAATACTGAAGTATTGTTCTATGTATGTTAGCCCAGTACTTAGCCATATCTGTAACTTTTCCTTTAGGAGTGGTCGGTTTCATGACCGTTTTAAGTACTCGGTAGTGAAGCCACTTAAAAAAAAGGGAGACAGGGATAATGTTGACAATTATAGCCCTATTTCTATGCCATCGGTGTTTGCTAAAGTTATTGAGAGGGTTGTATATATAAGGTTACTGAAGCATTTAAATTCACATAATTTGCTGTCAAATGTACAGTTTGGTTTTAGAAATGGTTTAACAACTGAAAATGCTATATTCTCTTTTTTCTGTGAGGGTTAAATAAAAGGTCGCGAATGCTAGGTGTTTTCTTTGATTTAATGAAGGCTTTTGACTGTGTTGACCACAAAATGTTATTGCAGAAGTTGGACCATTATGGAGTAAGGGGAGTAGCTTACAATTGGTTCGCCTCTTACTTTAAGAACAGAAAGCAGAAGGTAATTCTCCGCAATATTGAGAGTGGTAGTGATGTTCAGTCCCAATGGGGCACTGTTAAGTGGGGCATTCCCCAAGGGTCGGTGCTGGGGCCACTGCTGTTTCTTATTTATATAAATGATATGTCTTCTAATATTACAGGTGATTCAAAAATATTTCTGTTTGCTGATGAAACCAGCTTGGTAGTGAAGGATCTTGTGTGTAATATTGAAACAGTGACAAATAATGTAGTTCATAAAATAAGTTCGTGGCTTGTGGAAAATAATTTGATGCTAAATCACAGTAAGAATCAGTTTTTACAGTTTCTAACTCACAATTCAACAAGAATTGATATTTTGATCAGACAGAATGGGTATATTATAAGCGAGATGGAACAGTTCAAGTTCCTAGGCGTTCGGATAGATAGTAAGCTGTTGTGGAAAGCCCATGTTCAGGATCTTGTTCAGAAACTAAATGCTGCTTTATTTACCATTATAACAGTATCTGAAATAAGTGACAGTTCAACACGAAAAGTAGTCTACTTCGCATATTTTCATACGCTTATGTCATATGGTATTATTTTTTGGGGTAATTCTTCTGATTCAAGAAGGGTATTTTTGGCTCAAAAACAGACTGTTCAAGCTATGTGTAGTGTAAGTTCGAGAACCTCTTGTCGACCCCTATTCAATAGTCTAGGAATTCTGACATTGCCCTCACAGTATATATTTTCTTTAATGTCATTTGTTGTTAGCAATATTAGCTTATTCCCAAGAGTTAGCAGCTTTCACTCAGTTACTACTAGGCAGATATCAAATCTGCATGTGGAATGCACTTCCTTGACTCTTGTGCAGAAAGGAGTGCAGTATTCTGCTGTATCCATTTTCAATAAGCTACCACAAGAACTCAAAAACCTTAGCAGTAGCCAAACACTTTTAAGTGTAAACTGAAGAGTTTCCTCATGGCTCACTCCTTCTATTCTGTCAAGGAGCTCCTGGAAGAGCTGAAAAATTAAGCAAATTCCAGTGTTACATTGTTGATTTTCTTTATTTAAACTTACGAATTGTCGCCTGAATATGTTTCTTATATTTCATTTTATCTGTTTCTACTATCGTGTTATAATTTCATGCATTGTCTCGTTCCATGACCATGGAGACTTTTCCTTAATTTGGTCCCACAGAACAATAAATAAATAAATAGAAATGATAATTAAATGAACACCCTAGCTGCAAGCAGGCGTTGATACACTTCGTTGGGGACATGTTGAAAATGTGTGCCCCGACCGGGACTCGAACCCGGGATTTCCTGCTTACATGGCAGACGCTCTATCCATCTGAGCCACCGCGGGCACAGAGGATAGTGCGTCTGCAGGGACTTATCCCTTGCACGCTCCCCGTGAGATCCACATTCCCAACATGTCCACAACACTACATTCGTAGTGCGCCTATTAGATGTTTGCCCATCATACTCATTACTCGTGGCAGATTAATCTACCAAGTCCCGTACGAGTTCGGGCATAGCGTGTGCGTTCGCACACAAGAAGGTCAAAGGCCGGGAACCCATATTTTATTTTAACTATATATGACCATGCAGCTTTGCTAGAATAGAAATGATAATTAAATGAACACCCTAGCTGCAAGCAGGCGTTGATACACTTCGTTGGGGACATGTTGAAAATGTGTGCCCCGACCGGGACTCGAACCCGGGATTTCCTGCTTACATGGCAGACGCTCTATCCATCTGAGCCACCGCGGGCACAGAGGATAGTGCGTCTGCAGGGACTTATCCCTTGCATGCTCCCCGTGAGATCCACATTCCCAACATGTCCACAACACTACATTCGTAGTGCGCCTATTAGATGTTTGCCCATCATACTCATTACTCGTGGCAGATTAATCTACCAAGTCCCGTACGAGTTCGGGCATAGCGTGTGCGTTCGCACACAAGAAGGTCAAAGGCCGGGAACCCATATTTTATTTTAACTATATATGACCATGCAGCTTTGCTAGAATAGAAATGATAATTAAATGAACACCCTAGCTGCAAGCAGGCGTTGATACACTTCGTTGGGGACATGTTGAAAATGTGTGCCCCGACCGGGACTCGAACCCGGGATTTCCTGCTTACATGGCAGACGCTCTATCCATCTGAGCCACCGCGGGCACAGAGGATAGTGCGTCTGCAGGGACTTATCCCTTGCACGCTCCCCGTGAGATCCACATTCCCAACATGTCCACAACACTACATTCGTAGTGCGCCTATTAGATGTTTGCCCATCATACTCATTACTCGTGGCAGATTAATCTACCAAGTCCCGTACGAGTTCGGGCATAGCGTGTGCGTTCGCACACAAGAAGGTCAAAGGCCGGGAACCCATATTTTATTTTAACTATATATGACCATGCAGCTTTGCTAGAATAGAAATGATAATTAAATGAACACCCTAGCTGCAAGCAGGCGTTGATACACTTCGTTGGGGACATGTTGAAAATGTGTGCCCCGACCGGGACTCGAACCCGGGATTTCCTGCTTACATGGCAGACGCTCTATCCATCTGAGCCACCGCGGGCACAGAGGATAGTGCGTCTGCAGGGACTTATCCCTTGCACGCTCCCCGTGAGATCCACATTCCCAACATGTCCACAACACTACATTCGTAGTGCGCCTATTAGATGTTTGCCCATCATACTCATTACTCGTGGCAGATTAATCTACCAAGTCCCGTACGAGTTCGGGCATAGCGTGTGCGTTCGCACACAAGAAGGTCAAAGGCCGGGAACCCATATTTTATTTTAACTATATATGACCATGCAGCTTTGCTAGAATAGAAATGATAATTAAATGAACACCCTAGCTGCAAGCAGGCGTTGATACACTTCGTTGGGGACATGTTGAAAATGTGTGCCCCGACCGGGACTCGAACCCGGGATTTCCTGCTTACATGGCAGACGCTCTATCCATCTGAGCCACCGCGGGCACAGAGGATAGTGCGTCTGCAGGGACTTATCCCTTGCACGCTCCCCGTGAGATCCACATTCCCAACATGTCCACAACACTACATTCGTAGTGCGCCTATTAGATGTTTGCCCATCATACTCATTACTCGTGGCAGATTAATCTACCAAGTCCCGTACGAGTTCGGGCATAGCGTGTGCGTTCGCACACAAGAAGGTCAAAGGCCGGGAACCCATATTTTATTTTAACTATATATGACCATGCAGCTTTGCTAGAATAGAAATGATAATTAAATGAACACCCTAGCTGCAAGCAGGCGTTGATACACTTCGTTGGGGACATGTTGAAAATGTGTGCCCCGACCGGGACTCGAACCCGGGATTTCCTGCTTACATGGCAGACGCTCTATCCATCTGAGCCACCGCGGGCACAGAGGATAGTGCGTCTGCAGGGACTTATCCCTTGCACGCTCCCCGTGAGATCCACATTCCCAACATGTCCACAACACTACATTCGTAGTGCGCCTATTAGATGTTTGCCCATCATACTCATTACTCGTGGCAGATTAATCTACCAAGTCCCGTACGAGTTCGGGCATAGCGTGTGCGTTCGCACACAAGAAGGTCAAAGGCCGGGAACCCATATTTTATTTTAACTATATATGACCATGCAGCTTTGCTAGAATAGAAATGATAATTAAATGAACACCCTAGCTGCAAGCAGGCGTTGATACACTTCGTTGGGGACATGTTGAAAATGTGTGCCCCGACCGGGACTCGAACCCGGGATTTCCTGCTTACATGGCAGACGCTCTATCCATCTGAGCCACCGCGGGCACAGAGGATAGTGCGTCTGCAGGGACTTATCCCTTGCACGCTCCCCGTGAGATCCACATTCCCAACATGTCCACAACACTACATTCGTAGTGCGCCTATTAGATGTTTGCCCATCATACTCATTACTCGTGGCAGATTAATCTACCAAGTCCCGTACGAGTTCGGGCATAGCGTGTGCGTTCGCACACAAGAAGGTCAAAGGCCGGGAACCCATATTTTATTTTAACTATATATGACCATGCAGCTTTGCTAGAATAGAAATGATAATTAAATGAACACCCTAGCTGCAAGCAGGCGTTGATACACTTCGTTGGGGACATGTTGAAAATGTGTGCCCCGACCGGGACTCGAACCCGGGATTTCCTGCTTACATGGCAGACGCTCTATCCATCTGAGCCACCGCGGGCACAGAGGATAGTGCGTCTGCAGGGACTTATCCCTTGCACGCTCCCCGTGAGATCCACATTCCCAACATGTCCACAACACTACATTCGTAGTGCGCCTATTAGATGTTTGCCCATCATACTCATTACTCGTGGCAGATTAATCTACCAAGTCCCGTACGAGTTCGGGCATAGCGTGTGCGTTCGCACACAAGAAGGTCAAAGGCCGGGAACCCATATTTTATTTTAACTATATATGACCATGCAGCTTTGCTAGAATAGAAATGATAATTAAATGAACACCCTAGCTGCAAGCAGGCGTTGATACACTTCGTTGGGGACATGTTGAAAATGTGTGCCCCGACCGGGACTCGAACCCGGGATTTCCTGCTTACATGGCAGACGCTCTATCCATCTGAGCCACCGCGGGCACAGAGGATAGTGCGTCTGCAGGGACTTATCCCTTGCACGCTCCCCGTGAGATCCACATTCCCAACATGTCCACAACACTACATTCGTAGTGCGCCTATTAGATGTTTGCCCATCATACTCATTACTCGTGGCAGATTAATCTACCAAGTCCCGTACGAGTTCGGGCATAGCGTGTGCGTTCGCACACAAGAAGGTCAAAGGCCGGGAACCCATATTTTATTTTAACTATATATGACCATGCAGCTTTGCTAGAATAGAAATGATAATTAAATGAACACCCTAGCTGCAAGCAGGCGTTGATACACTTCGTTGGGGACATGTTGAAAATGTGTGCCCCGACCGGGACTCGAACCCGGGATTTCCTGCTTACATGGCAGACGCTCTATCCATCTGAGCCACCGCGGGCACAGAGGATAGTGCGTCTGCAGGGACTTATCCCTTGCACGCTCCCCGTGAGATCCACATTCCCAACATGTCCACAACACTACATTCGTAGTGCGCCTATTAGATGTTTGCCCATCATACTCATTACTCGTGGCAGATTAATCTACCAAGTCCCGTACGAGTTCGGGCATAGCGTGTGCGTTCGCACACAAGAAGGTCAAAGGCCGGGAACCCATATTTTATTTTAACTATATATGACCATGCAGCTTTGCTAGAATAGAAATGATAATTAAATGAACACCCTAGCTGCAAGCAGGCGTTGATACACTTCGTTGGGGACATGTTGAAAATGTGTGCCCCGACCGGGACTCGAACCCGGGATTTCCTGCTTACATGGCAGACGCTCTATCCATCTGAGCCACCGCGGGCACAGAGGATAGTGCGTCTGCAGGGACTTATCCCTTGCACGCTCCCCGTGAGATCCACATTCCCAACATGTCCACAACACTACATTCGTAGTGCGCCTATTAGATGTTTGCCCATCATACTCATTACTCGTGGCAGATTAATCTACCAAGTCCCGTACGAGTTCGGGCATAGCGTGTGCGTTCGCACACAAGAAGGTCAAAGGCCGGGAACCCATATTTTATTTTAACTATATATGACCATGCAGCTTTGCTAGAATAGAAATGATAATTAAATGAACACCCTAGCTGCAAGCAGGCGTTGATACACTTCGTTGGGGACATGTTGAAAATGTGTGCCCCGACCGGGACTCGAACCCGGGATTTCCTGCTTACATGGCAGACGCTCTATCCATCTGAGCCACCGCGGGCACAGAGGATAGTGCGTCTGCAGGGACTTATCCCTTGCACGCTCCCCGTGAGATCCACATTCCCAACATGTCCACAACACTACATTCGTAGTGCGCCTATTAGATGTTTGCCCATCATACTCATTACTCGTGGCAGATTAATCTACCAAGTCCCGTACGAGTTCGGGCATAGCGTGTGCGTTCGCACACAAGAAGGTCAAAGGCCGGGAACCCATATTTTATTTTAACTATATATGACCATGCAGCTTTGCTAGAATAGAAATGATAATTAAATGAACACCCTAGCTGCAAGCAGGCGTTGATACACTTCGTTGGGGACATGTTGAAAATGTGTGCCCCGACCGGGACTCGAACCCGGGATTTCCTGCTTACATGGCAGACGCTCTATCCATCTGAGCCACCGCGGGCACAGAGGATAGTGCGTCTGCAGGGACTTATCCCTTGCACGCTCCCCGTGAGATCCACATTCCCAACATGTCCACAACACTACATTCGTAGTGCGCCTATTAGATGTTTGCCCATCATACTCATTACTCGTGGCAGATTAATCTACCAAGTCCCGTACGAGTTCGGGCATAGCGTGTGCGTTCGCACACAAGAAGGTCAAAGGCCGGGAACCCATATTTTATTTTAACTATATATGACCATGCAGCTTTGCTAGAATAGAAATGATAATTAAATGAACACCCTAGCTGCAAGCAGGCGTTGATACACTTCGTTGGGGACATGTTGAAAATGTGTGCCCCGACCGGGACTCGAACCCGGGATTTCCTGCTTACATGGCAGACGCTCTATCCATCTGAGCCACCGCGGGCACAGAGGATAGTGCGTCTGCAGGGACTTATCCCTTGCACGCTCCCCGTGAGATCCACATTCCCAACATGTCCACAACACTACATTCGTAGTGCGCCTATTAGATGTTTGCCCATCATACTCATTACTCGTGGCAGATTAATCTACCAAGTCCCGTACGAGTTCGGGCATAGCGTGTGCGTTCGCACACAAGAAGGTCAAAGGCCGGGAACCCATATTTTATTTTAACTATATATGACCATGCAGCTTTGCTAGAATAGAAATGATAATTAAATGAACACCCTAGCTGCAAGCAGGCGTTGATACACTTCGTTGGGGACATGTTGAAAATGTGTGCCCCGACCGGGACTCGAACCCGGGATTTCCTGCTTACATGGCAGACGCTCTATCCATCTGAGCCACCGCGGGCACAGAGGATAGTGCGTCTGCAGGGACTTATCCCTTGCACGCTCCCCGTGAGATCCACATTCCCAACATGTCCACAACACTACATTCGTAGTGCGCCTATTAGATGTTTGCCCATCATACTCATTACTCGTGGCAGATTAATCTACCAAGTCCCGTACGAGTTCGGGCATAGCGTGTGCGTTCGCACACAAGAAGGTCAAAGGCCGGGAACCCATATTTTATTTTAACTATATATGACCATGCAGCTTTGCTAGAATAGAAATGATAATTAAATGAACACCCTAGCTGCAAGCAGGCGTTGATACACTTCGTTGGGGACATGTTGAAAATGTGTGCCCCGACCGGGACTCGAACCCGGGATTTCCTGCTTACATGGCAGACGCTCTATCCATCTGAGCCACCGCGGGCACAGAGGATAGTGCGTCTGCAGGGACTTATCCCTTGCATGCTCCCCGTGAGATCCACATTCCCAACATGTCCACAACACTACATTCGTAGTGCGCCTATTAGATGTTTGCCCATCATACTCATTACTCGTGGCAGATTAATCTACCAAGTCCCGTACGAGTTCGGGCATAGCGTGTGCGTTCGCACACAAGAAGGTCAAAGGCCGGGAACCCATATTTTATTTTAACTATATATGACCATGCAGCTTTGCTAGAATAGAAATGATAATTAAATGAACACCCTAGCTGCAAGCAGGCGTTGATACACTTCGTTGGGGACATGTTGAAAATGTGTGCCCCGACCGGGACTCGAACCCGGGATTTCCTGCTTACATGGCAGACGCTCTATCCATCTGAGCCACCGCGGGCACAGAGGATAGTGCGTCTGCAGGGACTTATCCCTTGCACGCTCCCCGTGAGATCCACATTCCCAACATGTCCACAACACTACATTCGTAGTGCGCCTATTAGATGTTTGCCCATCATACTCATTACTCGTGGCAGATTAATCTACCAAGTCCCGTACGAGTTCGGGCATAGCGTGTGCGTTCGCACACAAGAAGGTCAAAGGCCGGGAACCCATATTTTATTTTAACTATATATGACCATGCAGCTTTGCTAGAATAGAAATGATAATTAAATGAACACCCTAGCTGCAAGCAGGCGTTGATACACTTCGTTGGGGACATGTTGAAAATGTGTGCCCCGACCGGGACTCGAACCCGGGATTTCCTGCTTACATGGCAGACGCTCTATCCATCTGAGCCACCGCGGGCACAGAGGATAGTGCGTCTGCAGGGACTTATCCCTTGCACGCTCCCCGTGAGATCCACATTCCCAACATGTCCACAACACTACATTCGTAGTGCGCCTATTAGATGTTTGCCCATCATACTCATTACTCGTGGCAGATTAATCTACCAAGTCCCGTACGAGTTCGGGCATAGCGTGTGCGTTCGCACACAAGAAGGTCAAAGGCCGGGAACCCATATTTTATTTTAACTATATATGACCATGCAGCTTTGCTAGAATAGAAATGATAATTAAATGAACACCCTAGCTGCAAGCAGGCGTTGATACACTTCGTTGGGGACATGTTGAAAATGTGTGCCCCGACCGGGACTCGAACCCGGGATTTCCTGCTTACATGGCAGACGCTCTATCCATCTGAGCCACCGCGGGCACAGAGGATAGTGCGTCTGCAGGGACTTATCCCTTGCACGCTCCCCGTGAGATCCACATTCCCAACATGTCCACAACACTACATTCGTAGTGCGCCTATTAGATGTTTGCCCATCATACTCATTACTCGTGGCAGATTAATCTACCAAGTCCCGTACGAGTTCGGGCATAGCGTGTGCGTTCGCACACAAGAAGGTCAAAGGCCGGGAACCCATATTTTATTTTAACTATATATGACCATGCAGCTTTGCTAGAATAGAAATGATAATTAAATGAACACCCTAGCTGCAAGCAGGCGTTGATACACTTCGTTGGGGACATGTTGAAAATGTGTGCCCCGACCGGGACTCGAACCCGGGATTTCCTGCTTACATGGCAGACGCTCTATCCATCTGAGCCACCGCGGGCACAGAGGATAGTGCGTCTGCAGGGACTTATCCCTTGCACGCTCCCCGTGAGATCCACATTCCCAACATGTCCACAACACTACATTCGTAGTGCGCCTATTAGATGTTTGCCCATCATACTCATTACTCGTGGCAGATTAATCTACCAAGTCCCGTACGAGTTCGGGCATAGCGTGTGCGTTCGCACACAAGAAGGTCAAAGGCCGGGAACCCATATTTTATTTTAACTATATATGACCATGCAGCTTTGCTAGAATAGAAATGATAATTAAATGAACACCCTAGCTGCAAGCAGGCGTTGATACACTTCGTTGGGGACATGTTGAAAATGTGTGCCCCGACCGGGACTCGAACCCGGGATTTCCTGCTTACATGGCAGACGCTCTATCCATCTGAGCCACCGCGGGCACAGAGGATAGTGCGTCTGCAGGGACTTATCCCTTGCACGCTCCCCGTGAGATCCACATTCCCAACATGTCCACAACACTACATTCGTAGTGCGCCTATTAGATGTTTGCCCATCATACTCATTACTCGTGGCAGATTAATCTACCAAGTCCCGTACGAGTTCGGGCATAGCGTGTGCGTTCGCACACAAGAAGGTCAAAGGCCGGGAACCCATATTTTATTTTAACTATATATGACCATGCAGCTTTGCTAGAATAGAAATGATAATTAAATGAACACCCTAGCTGCAAGCAGGCGTTGATACACTTCGTTGGGGACATGTTGAAAATGTGTGCCCCGACCGGGACTCGAACCCGGGATTTCCTGCTTACATGGCAGACGCTCTATCCATCTGAGCCACCGCGGGCACAGAGGATAGTGCGTCTGCAGGGACTTATCCCTTGCACGCTCCCCGTGAGATCCACATTCCCAACATGTCCACAACACTACATTCGTAGTGCGCCTATTAGATGTTTGCCCATCATACTCATTACTCGTGGCAGATTAATCTACCAAGTCCCGTACGAGTTCGGGCATAGCGTGTGCGTTCGCACACAAGAAGGTCAAAGGCCGGGAACCCATATTTTATTTTAACTATATATGACCATGCAGCTTTGCTAGAATAGAAATGATAATTAAATGAACACCCTAGCTGCAAGCAGGCGTTGATACACTTCGTTGGGGACATGTTGAAAATGTGTGCCCCGACCGGGACTCGAACCCGGGATTTCCTGCTTACATGGCAGACGCTCTATCCATCTGAGCCACCGCGGGCACAGAGGATAGTGCGTCTGCAGGGACTTATCCCTTGCACGCTCCCCGTGAGATCCACATTCCCAACATGTCCACAACACTACATTCGTAGTGCGCCTATTAGATGTTTGCCCATCATACTCATTACTCGTGGCAGATTAATCTACCAAGTCCCGTACGAGTTCGGGCATAGCGTGTGCGTTCGCACACAAGAAGGTCAAAGGCCGGGAACCCATATTTTATTTTAACTATATATGACCATGCAGCTTTGCTAGAATAGAAATGATAATTAAATGAACACCCTAGCTGCAAGCAGGCGTTGATACACTTCGTTGGGGACATGTTGAAAATGTGTGCCCCGACCGGGACTCGAACCCGGGATTTCCTGCTTACATGGCAGACGCTCTATCCATCTGAGCCACCGCGGGCACAGAGGATAGTGCGTCTGCAGGGACTTATCCCTTGCACGCTCCCCGTGAGATCCACATTCCCAACATGTCCACAACACTACATTCGTAGTGCGCCTATTAGATGTTTGCCCATCATACTCATTACTCGTGGCAGATTAATCTACCAAGTCCCGTACGAGTTCGGGCATAGCGTGTGCGTTCGCACACAAGAAGGTCAAAGGCCGGGAACCCATATTTTATTTTAACTATATATGACCATGCAGCTTTGCTAGAATAGAAATGATAATTAAATGAACACCCTAGCTGCAAGCAGGCGTTGATACACTTCGTTGGGGACATGTTGAAAATGTGTGCCCCGACCGGGACTCGAACCCGGGATTTCCTGCTTACATGGCAGACGCTCTATCCATCTGAGCCACCGCGGGCACAGAGGATAGTGCGTCTGCAGGGACTTATCCCTTGCACGCTCCCCGTGAGATCCACATTCCCAACATGTCCACAACACTACATTCGTAGTGCGCCTATTAGATGTTTGCCCATCATACTCATTACTCGTGGCAGATTAATCTACCAAGTCCCGTACGAGTTCGGGCATAGCGTGTGCGTTCGCACACAAGAAGGTCAAAGGCCGGGAACCCATATTTTATTTTAACTATATATGACCATGCAGCTTTGCTAGAATAGAAATGATAATTAAATGAACACCCTAGCTGCAAGCAGGCGTTGATACACTTCGTTGGGGACATGTTGAAAATGTGTGCCCCGACCGGGACTCGAACCCGGGATTTCCTGCTTACATGGCAGACGCTCTATCCATCTGAGCCACCGCGGGCACAGAGGATAGTGCGTCTGCAGGGACTTATCCCTTGCACGCTCCCCGTGAGATCCACATTCCCAACATGTCCACAACACTACATTCGTAGTGCGCCTATTAGATGTTTGCCCATCATACTCATTACTCGTGGCAGATTAATCTACCAAGTCCCGTACGAGTTCGGGCATAGCGTGTGCGTTCGCACACAAGAAGGTCAAAGGCCGGGAACCCATATTTTATTTTAACTATATATGACCATGCAGCTTTGCTAGAATAGAAATGATAATTAAATGAACACCCTAGCTGCAAGCAGGCGTTGATACACTTCGTTGGGGACATGTTGAAAATGTGTGCCCCGACCGGGACTCGAACCCGGGATTTCCTGCTTACATGGCAGACGCTCTATCCATCTGAGCCACCGCGGGCACAGAGGATAGTGCGTCTGCAGGGACTTATCCCTTGCACGCTCCCCGTGAGATCCACATTCCCAACATGTCCACAACACTACATTCGTAGTGCGCCTATTAGATGTTTGCCCATCATACTCATTACTCGTGGCAGATTAATCTACCAAGTCCCGTACGAGTTCGGGCATAGCGTGTGCGTTCGCACACAAGAAGGTCAAAGGCCGGGAACCCATATTTTATTTTAACTATATATGACCATGCAGCTTTGCTAGAATAGAAATGATAATTAAATGAACACCCTAGCTGCAAGCAGGCGTTGATACACTTCGTTGGGGACATGTTGAAAATGTGTGCCCCGACCGGGACTCGAACCCGGGATTTCCTGCTTACATGGCAGACGCTCTATCCATCTGAGCCACCGCGGGCACAGAGGATAGTGCGTCTGCAGGGACTTATCCCTTGCACGCTCCCCGTGAGATCCACATTCCCAACATGTCCACAACACTACATTCGTAGTGCGCCTATTAGATGTTTGCCCATCATACTCATTACTCGTGGCAGATTAATCTACCAAGTCCCGTACGAGTTCGGGCATAGCGTGTGCGTTCGCACACAAGAAGGTCAAAGGCCGGGAACCCATATTTTATTTTAACTATATATGACCATGCAGCTTTGCTAGAATAGAAATGATAATTAAATGAACACCCTAGCTGCAAGCAGGCGTTGATACACTTCGTTGGGGACATGTTGAAAATGTGTGCCCCGACCGGGACTCGAACCCGGGATTTCCTGCTTACATGGCAGACGCTCTATCCATCTGAGCCACCGCGGGCACAGAGGATAGTGCGTCTGCAGGGACTTATCCCTTGCACGCTCCCCGTGAGATCCACATTCCCAACATGTCCACAACACTACATTCGTAGTGCGCCTATTAGATGTTTGCCCATCATACTCATTACTCGTGGCAGATTAATCTACCAAGTCCCGTACGAGTTCGGGCATAGCGTGTGCGTTCGCACACAAGAAGGTCAAAGGCCGGGAACCCATATTTTATTTTAACTATATATGACCATGCAGCTTTGCTAGCAAAGCTGCATGGTCATATATAGTTAAAATAAAATATGGGTTCCCGGCATTTGACCTTCTTGTGTGCGAACGCACACGCTATGCCCGAACTCGTACGGGACTTGGTAGATTAATCTGCCACGAGTAATGAGTATGATGGGCAAACATCTAATAGGCGCACTACGAATGTAGTGTTGTGGACATGTTGGGAATGTGGATCTCACGGGGAGCGTGCAAGGGATAAGTCCCTGCAGACGCACTATCCTCTGTGCCCGCGGTGGCTCAGATGGATAGAGCGTCTGCCATGTAAGCAGGAAATCCCGGGTTCGAGTCCCGGTCGGGGCACACATTTTCAACATGTCCCCAACGAAGTGTATCAACGCCTGCTTGCAGCTAGGGTGTTCATTTAATTATCATTTCTATTCTAGCAAAGCTGCATGGTCATATATAGTTAAAATAAAATATGGGTTCCCGGCCTTTGACCTTCTTGTGTGCGAACGCACACGCTATGCCCGAACTCGTACGGGACTTGGTAGATTAATCTGCCACGAGTAATGAGTATGATGGGCAAACATCTAATAGGCGCACTACGAATGTAGTGTTGTGGACATGTTGGGAATGTGGATCTCACGGGGAGCGTGCAAGGGATAAGTCCCTGCAGACGCACTATCCTCTGTGCCCGCGGTGGCTCAGATGGATAGAGCGTCTGCCATGTAAGCAGGAAATCCCGGGTTCGAGTCCCGGTCGGGGCACACATTTTCAACATGTCCCCAACGAAGTGTATCAACGCCTGCTTGCAGCTAGGGTGTTCATTTAATTATCATTTCTATTCTAGCAAAGCTGCATGGTCATATATAGTTAAAATAAAATATGGGTTCCCGGCCTTTGACCTTCTTGTGTGCGAACGCACACGCTATGCCCGAACTCGTACGGGACTTGGTAGATTAATCTGCCACGAGTAATGAGTATGATGGGCAAACATCTAATAGGCGCACTACGAATGTAGTGTTGTGGACATGTTGGGAATGTGGATCTCACGGGGAGCGTGCAAGGGATAAGTCCCTGCAGACGCACTATCCTCTGTGCCCGCGGTGGCTCAGATGGATAGAGCGTCTGCCATGTAAGCAGGAAATCCCGGGTTCGAGTCCCGGTCGGGGCACACATTTTCAACATGTCCCCAACGAAGTGTATCAACGCCTGCTTGCAGCTAGGGTGTTCATTTAATTATCATTTCTATTCTAGCAAAGCTGCATGGTCATATATAGTTAAAATAAAATATGGGTTCCCGGCCTTTGACCTTCTTGTGTGCGAACGCACACGCTATGCCCGAACTCGTACGGGACTTGGTAGATTAATCTGCCACGAGTAATGAGTATGATGGGCAAACATCTAATAGGCGCACTACGAATGTAGTGTTGTGGACATGTTGGGAATGTGGATCTCACGGGGAGCGTGCAAGGGATAAGTCCCTGCAGACGCACTATCCTCTGTGCCCGCGGTGGCTCAGATGGATAGAGCGTCTGCCATGTAAGCAGGAAATCCCGGGTTCGAGTCCCGGTCGGGGCACACATTTTCAACATGTCCCCAACGAAGTGTATCAACGCCTGCTTGCAGCTAGGGTGTTCATTTAATTATCATTTCTATTCTAGCAAAGCTGCATGGTCATATATAGTTAAAATAAAATATGGGTTCCCGGCCTTTGACCTTCTTGTGTGCGAACGCACACGCTATGCCCGAACTCGTACGGGACTTGGTAGATTAATCTGCCACGAGTAATGAGTATGATGGGCAAACATCTAATAGGCGCACTACGAATGTAGTGTTGTGGACATGTTGGGAATGTGGATCTCACGGGGAGCGTGCAAGGGATAAGTCCCTGCAGACGCACTATCCTCTGTGCCCGCGGTGGCTCAGATGGATAGAGCGTCTGCCATGTAAGCAGGAAATCCCGGGTTCGAGTCCCGGTCGGGGCACACATTTTCAACATGTCCCCAACGAAGTGTATCAACGCCTGCTTGCAGCTAGGGTGTTCATTTAATTATCATTTCTATTCTAGCAAAGCTGCATGGTCATATATAGTTAAAATAAAATATGGGTTCCCGGCCTTTGACCTTCTTGTGTGCGAACGCACACGCTATGCCCGAACTCGTACGGGACTTGGTAGATTAATCTGCCACGAGTAATGAGTATGATGGGCAAACATCTAATAGGCGCACTACGAATGTAGTGTTGTGGACATGTTGGGAATGTGGATCTCACGGGGAGCGTGCAAGGGATAAGTCCCTGCAGACGCACTATCCTCTGTGCCCGCGGTGGCTCAGATGGATAGAGCGTCTGCCATGTAAGCAGGAAATCCCGGGTTCGAGTCCCGGTCGGGGCACACATTTTCAACATGTCCCCAACGAAGTGTATCAACGCCTGCTTGCAGCTAGGGTGTTCATTTAATTATCATTTCTATTCTAGCAAAGCTGCATGGTCATATATAGTTAAAATAAAATATGGGTTCCCGGCCTTTGACCTTCTTGTGTGCGAACGCACACGCTATGCCCGAACTCGTACGGGACTTGGTAGATTAATCTGCCACGAGTAATGAGTATGATGGGCAAACATCTAATAGGCGCACTACGAATGTAGTGTTGTGGACATGTTGGGAATGTGGATCTCACGGGGAGCGTGCAAGGGATAAGTCCCTGCAGACGCACTATCCTCTGTGCCCGCGGTGGCTCAGATGGATAGAGCGTCTGCCATGTAAGCAGGAAATCCCGGGTTCGAGTCCCGGTCGGGGCACACATTTTCAACATGTCCCCAACGAAGTGTATCAACGCCTGCTTGCAGCTAGGGTGTTCATTTAATTATCATTTCTATTCTAGCAAAGCTGCATGGTCATATATAGTTAAAATAAAATATGGGTTCCCGGCCTTTGACCTTCTTGTGTGCGAACGCACACGCTATGCCCGAACTCGTACGGGACTTGGTAGATTAATCTGCCACGAGTAATGAGTATGATGGGCAAACATCTAATAGGCGCACTACGAATGTAGTGTTGTGGACATGTTGGGAATGTGGATCTCACGGGGAGCGTGCAAGGGATAAGTCCCTGCAGACGCACTATCCTCTGTGCCCGCGGTGGCTCAGATGGATAGAGCGTCTGCCATGTAAGCAGGAAATCCCGGGTTCGAGTCCCGGTCGGGGCACACATTTTCAACATGTCCCCAACGAAGTGTATCAACGCCTGCTTGCAGCTAGGGTGTTCATTTAATTATCATTTCTATTCTAGCAAAGCTGCATGGTCATATATAGTTAAAATAAAATATGGGTTCCCGGCCTTTGACCTTCTTGTGTGCGAACGCACACGCTATGCCCGAACTCGTACGGGACTTGGTAGATTAATCTGCCACGAGTAATGAGTATGATGGGCAAACATCTAATAGGCGCACTACGAATGTAGTGTTGTGGACATGTTGGGAATGTGGATCTCACGGGGAGCGTGCAAGGGATAAGTCCCTGCAGACGCACTATCCTCTGTGCCCGCGGTGGCTCAGATGGATAGAGCGTCTGCCATGTAAGCAGGAAATCCCGGGTTCGAGTCCCGGTCGGGGCACACATTTTCAACATGTCCCCAACGAAGTGTATCAACGCCTGCTTGCAGCTAGGGTGTTCATTTAATTATCATTTCTATTCTAGCAAAGCTGCATGGTCATATATAGTTAAAATAAAATATGGGTTCCCGGCCTTTGACCTTCTTGTGTGCGAACGCACACGCTATGCCCGAACTCGTACGGGACTTGGTAGATTAATCTGCCACGAGTAATGAGTATGATGGGCAAACATCTAATAGGCGCACTACGAATGTAGTGTTGTGGACATGTTGGGAATGTGGATCTCACGGGGAGCGTGCAAGGGATAAGTCCCTGCAGACGCACTATCCTCTGTGCCCGCGGTGGCTCAGATGGATAGAGCGTCTGCCATGTAAGCAGGAAATCCCGGGTTCGAGTCCCGGTCGGGGCACACATTTTCAACATGTCCCCAACGAAGTGTATCAACGCCTGCTTGCAGCTAGGGTGTTCATTTAATTATCATTTCTATTCTAGCAAAGCTGCATGGTCATATATAGTTAAAATAAAATATGGGTTCCCGGCCTTTGACCTTCTTGTGTGCGAACGCACACGCTATGCCCGAACTCGTACGGGACTTGGTAGATTAATCTGCCACGAGTAATGAGTATGATGGGCAAACATCTAATAGGCGCACTACGAATGTAGTGTTGTGGACATGTTGGGAATGTGGATCTCACGGGGAGCGTGCAAGGGATAAGTCCCTGCAGACGCACTATCCTCTGTGCCCGCGGTGGCTCAGATGGATAGAGCGTCTGCCATGTAAGCAGGAAATCCCGGGTTCGAGTCCCGGTCGGGGCACACATTTTCAACATGTCCCCAACGAAGTGTATCAACGCCTGCTTGCAGCTAGGGTGTTCATTTAATTATCATTTCTATTCTAGCAAAGCTGCATGGTCATATATAGTTAAAATAAAATATGGGTTCCCGGCCTTTGACCTTCTTGTGTGCGAACGCACACGCTATGCCCGAACTCGTACGGGACTTGGTAGATTAATCTGCCACGAGTAATGAGTATGATGGGCAAACATCTAATAGGCGCACTACGAATGTAGTGTTGTGGACATGTTGGGAATGTGGATCTCACGGGGAGCGTGCAAGGGATAAGTCCCTGCAGACGCACTATCCTCTGTGCCCGCGGTGGCTCAGATGGATAGAGCGTCTGCCATGTAAGCAGGAAATCCCGGGTTCGAGTCCCGGTCGGGGCACACATTTTCAACATGTCCCCAACGAAGTGTATCAACGCCTGCTTGCAGCTAGGGTGTTCATTTAATTATCATTTCTATTCTAGCAAAGCTGCATGGTCATATATAGTTAAAATAAATAAATGTCATCCAGACATAGATTTTCTATGGCTCCCCCAAACTGTTTAAGGCAAATGTTAGTATGATTTCTTTGAAAAGGACATGACCAATTCTCTTTCTCATCCTTTACCAATCTGATCTGGTGCTGCATTTCTAGTTGCTCAATCATCAATGTGATATTAAAGCCTAATGATCTCCTCCCACCCTCTAACATAGTTGTTCATGCTTATTAATACTGCAACTAACAGTGAACACATCATTTAATGTTCAGATCATTTAAGTTCTTTCAAAAATGTTAAATCCAGTGTTAAATACCAATATTTTATTGTATTGCTTACAGAGATCCACGACAAACAACATTTTGAAAAATGCTGGAAAAATACTCTCAACCAGTGTCATCTAAATCTTCATCAACACACTTCACATGCTGAACCCACACAGCTGACTCATTTAAAATGTTCATATTTGATATATATATTTTATACATCTTACGAAGATACATATATGTTCATGGTTAATAAACATACAGATTTAAAGAAGGCATCACACAAAATTAATTTTACTGAAGAATGTGTACCATAATTGCAAAGATTCAGCTCTTCCACATCATTGAGGGAAGTTGCAGTTATGATCCATGTAAAACATAAATAAATAATCTGCTAAATAGTCAGAGAAAAAGAGAACAATAGACAAATTATATAAAGCAAATGAGAAAAGAGCAGAGCTACATACATACACTGGAAGCCACTCTGAAGTGCACAGCAGAGAGAACTTAGCATTGTGCCACCTGTTAGTATTCCTTTCTATTCCAGTTGTGTATGGAGGGCAGAAGAATGACTACTTACATCAGCCTGCCACGGCATGCGAAACTCCATGCATGCAGTGTATGGGTTGCGGGTGGGTCAAGACCAGGACTGTCACTTGGCTTTGCACGATCCCTCCCAGAAGTAACTGTTACAGCATGATATTTCATTTAGTATTCCGGTGTGGCATTTTTCAGTTGACACTACTCTCTGAGTTCAGCAGAATTGCGCTCTCTGCACTATTTAAAGCTTGCTATTTGTTCATAGTATGAAAGAGTGGTGACTGGTCCATGGCTGTCCACACAAAAACAGGCAATCTAACAATCTATCATTGCAATCTCTTACAATGCTGGGAATGACAGAAGAGAGCAATGAGATTCCTCAGTTCACTTAAGAGACAGATACTGTGTATTTGTTTGCTGCGAGAGGACATTACAAGATCAAGCAGAAAGAATTTAAAGATTTAGTTGACAATGAAAGAGCAAATAATTACGATACTTGACAGATGGGGTTCATTATTCTATACATTGAAGAGTCTTAGTGCTACATTTGCAGGCTTGGAGCACATGAAGAAATTGATGGCATAAATAGTGAAATTTCCGAAATCGCATATGTTATTCCATTGTCAGTTGCAACAGTTTTCAATGGAACTGAACAAAGACTGTGGAGACCTCATGTATTACTGCAAAAGACTTTGATTAAGTCAAGGAGAATGCCTGGAATTTTTTGATTTCAAACTCACTAATGTTGAATTTATGAAGGAAAAAGTAGTGCAGGAACAAAATGTAGAACATCTGGAATGGAGTGCAGACTTTGCATTTGAAGCTGACTTGACTGCACACTGCCCACAGTAAGACATTGCAAGGTAGCCTCTTTTTGATTTGATAGGTGATGCTTTGAAAAAGAAAATCACATTGTCAAAGGGACACATTCTGACAAAGACAGTCCAGTTCCCTAAGCTCACTGGTGTTAAAGAAAACATGAGGTTTCAAGAATTCATTGTGTCCTTGAAAGAATTGTAAGGATACTTTCATAAAGATTTTGAGGACACTGTCAATCTTTCATCTGTTACTGAGCTGTTTTCAAGATCATTTGCCATTTCAGTTGAAAGTTTTTCTGTGCATGTGCAGATGTAACTGAATGACCGATGAGGTAACTCCTTTTTAATGGCAAATCTTTTTACATTAAAACTTCCCAAGACATCTACATTGCTTTCCTCTAGTAGAGTTTCCAAGTCTCCATAACAAGATTGCAAAAGCACTGCAATAATTTGATTGATATATTTGTGTGAAAGACCTTTTTTTGATTATAAACCTAAATAAGCCATGATTACATGGCAACTTGAGGGTGAAACTCTGAAACTGTCTGTATCTGTCCATATGCCGACAGTTTGTACCAGGTAAAAATTATGTTATATCTTCAGTGCACTGAAAATAATTAAATGAGACTGAAAATTAGTTCTGTTTTGACATATGTTGTTGAAAAATGACCAAATATGAAACAAAGTAGTATGCGGTGCAACCGCAGTCCCACTTAAATGCAGCAAGTTTGCAATTTTCCCTCTTCCCCCTCCTCACACTTGAACAGCCTGGTGTGGTGTGGGAGAAATGCCAAACAAGGCTGAGTGCTTTGGCACTTGGGTCCGGGGCATGGCCTCCAAGCCGAAATCTTTGCTGCCCCTGACTTCCGTGCACACTGTAATTAGTCTTATCTTGTATTTGTAGTCCCTATGAAACAATATGTATAGAGCTGAAATATATTTCTAGATTATTCACTTAATACTGGTTCTTGAATCTTTGAAGTACAATTAGAGGTTACCAGGATAATCTGCATCTATCTTCAAGTGCCTGTTTTTTAACATTTCTGTGACGCTCTCCTGGAATCAAACAAACCTGTGACTATCTGTGGCTCCCATCTTTGAGTATGTTTGATATTCCCCATTTGTTCTGTTTGCTATACGTTCCGCACAAGTGAGCAACATTGCAAGATGGTACACAGAAGTGTTTTGTGAGCAAGTTCCTTTGCTGATTGACTGCATTTTCTCAGTATGTTTACAATGTACTGAAATTTCCAATTAAATTACCTAAATCTAAGCCTATTGAAGGGTCTTGTTATTTGAGGAAATGAATATGAGTTTGGCTTATGATCTACAATGATCTTAAATTGTGAACCAATATCTCTTGAATTGCCATTCTACTAAACTGTGTAGTTCTTCTGAAGGACGACTTCTTCTCCGTTGCAACTGTATCTGTCCAGAAAATCTGAAGGTACTTATCTACTACTTCAACTTTTTACTACATTATTAAAAACTACTTATTATCATATAAATCAAAGACTGGAAAATCCAGGATGGAAATGCAGTGTGGTTTCATTTGCTTGAGACTGCAGTTGTGTGTGTGTGTGTGTGTGTGTGTGTGTGTATTGTTGATGAAGGCCATTGGATGAAAGCTTTAAGTGTGAAGGTCTTTTTGTTGTGTCTATCTGTAACTCAGTATCTCCTCTATTATCATATTTATCCACTAGTTACAATAAGCAAACAATTCATATGATGTTTGCCTTTAAACATGAACTGCGGGATTACATGTGATCAGCACAATGTCATGGTCTAATGGATTTCACATTTAGACCCAATGTTTCATCCCCATCTCTGGAGGGATTTTCAAGGAGGATCTTGGCCTCTTCATATGTCTGATTCACACCCTGGCTCATTGCTGACTGCAGCAAAATTTCATTTACACATGTTCCCATGCATCAGGATGAGCCACGTATTTTGAATACTCGAGCACAATTAGACATTGTTGATTGCCTTCATCCGTTGTGCTGTCACCCTATGGTGGAAGACTGGTACACATCTTTATTCATCACAGAGACTGAAATGTCATTTACTTCCATGCCCTTCTCTTTCTTCTTGAAATTCCTGGGATATTTTACAATTTCTATGGTCTCTATGTATAGCCTTTCATGTTATCCACTTGAGGCTGCCAGTATTTGAGTCCTCTCAAAATGAATGTGGTGGTTGATAAGAGTCAAGCACTGGTGGGCAGAAGTGGATACCAAGAAAGGCTATGCAGAGAGGCCACAGAGATTGTAAAACACACCAGGAATACAGAATACTTTCCTGGATGAAGATCATCATTCATGATACTGTAGATGTTGTGCAACAATCACTTTACCACACTAGCTACCTCAACAACTGCAGACATACTTCACAAGCCACTGTATGGTGCATGGTGTAGGTTACCTTGTACCACTACTAGCAAAGGGATGCCAGCAGGTTTTCACCTCAGTAGGGGCAAAACATTTTCTCCATACATAACGTTTAGAAATTTTGAGGATATTGTTATCTGCTCATTGTTTTCTAATATTAGTTTCTAAAGTGCACTTTTAGTACATGGGCAATTTATACTACCAATCACCCCGGTGGAATCTTTGGGTCTTGGTGATCCTGTGCCACTCCACTATCTGCATCCGGTTCTTCCTACCAAGCAAAATGGTGCATTGGTTTGCACACTGGACTCGCATTCAGCAAGATGATGGTTCAAACTTGCATGCACCCATCCAGATTCAGGTTTTCTATTATTTCCCTAATTCGCTCCTTGTGTATCGCAGGATGGTTATTTTGAAAGAGTACAGCCAATTCCCTTACCCATCCTTGACACAATCAGAGACTGTGCTCCTTCTCTAATGACCTTGATGTTCGTGGGATGTTACACCCAATATTCCTTCCTTCTTCATTTATCCAGTTCTTCCAGTTTGGCACCATTTCCTTACATTCAGTGATACCCTTCACTCTGCAGTCTGGGGTCATCTCATCTTGCCATCTGCTTCTTGGTAGTCCCAGGGGTTTTGAGTTTCCATCTTCTTGTTATACACTCCTGGAAATTGAAATAAGAACACCGTGAATTCATTGTCCCAGGAAGGGGAAACTTTATTGACACATTCCTGGGATCAGATACATCACATGATCACACTGACAGAACCACAGGCACATACACACAGGCAACAGAGCATGCACAATGTCGGCTCTAGTACAGTGTATATCCACCTTTCGCAGCAATGCAGGCTGCTATTCTCCCATGGAGACGATCGTAGAGATGCTGGATGTAGTCCTGTGGAACGGCTTGCCATGCCATTTCCACCTGGCGCCTCAGTTGGACCAGCATTCGTGCTGGACGTGCAGACCGCGTGAGACGACGCTTCATCCAGTCCCAAACATGCTCAATGGGGGACATATCCGGAGATCTTGCTGGCCAGGGTAGTTGACTTACACCTTCTAGAGCACGTTGGGTGGCACGGGATACATGCGGACGTGCATTGTCCTGTTGGAACAGCAAGTTCCCTTGCCGGTCTAGGAATGGTAGAACGATGGTTTCGATGACGGTTTGGATGTACCGTGCACTATTCAGTGTCCCCTCGACGATCACCAGTGGTGTACGGCCAGTGTAGGAGATCGCTCCCCACACCATGATGCCGGGTGTTGGCCCTGTGTGCCTCGGTCGTATGCAGTCCTGATTGTGGTGCTCACCTGCATGGCGCCAAACACGCATACGACCATCATTGGCACCAAGGCAGAAGCGACTCTCGTCACAAAAGACGACACGTCTCCATTCGTCCCTCCATTCATGCCTGTCGCGACACCACTGGAGGCGGGCTGCACGATGTTGGGGCGTGAGCGGAAGATGACCTAACGGTGTGCGGGACCGTAGCCCAGCTTCATGGAGATGGTTGCGAATGGTCCTCGCCGATACCCCAGGAGCAACAGTGTCCCTAATTTGCTGGGAAGTGGCGGTGCGGTCCCCTACGGCACTGCGTAGGATCCTACGGTCTTGGCGTGCATCCGTGCGTCGCTGCGGTCCGGTCCCAGGTCGACAGGCACGTGCACCTTCCGCCGACCACTGGCGACAACATCGATGTACTGTGGAGACCTCATGCCCCACGTGTTGAGCAATTCGGCGGTACGTCCACCCGGCCTCCCGCATGCCCACTATACGCCCTCGCTCAAAGTCCGTCAACTGCACATACGGTTCACGTCCACGCTGTCGCGGCATGCTACCAGTGTTAAAGACTGCGATGGAGCTCCGTATGCCACGGTAAACTGGCGGACACTGACGGCAGCGGTGCACAAATGCTGCACAGCTAGCGCCATTCGACGGCCAACACCGCGGTTCCTGGTGTGTCCGCTGTGCCGTGCGTGTGATCATTGCTTGTACAGCCCTCTCGCAGTGTCCGGAGCAAGTATGGTGGGTCTGACACACCGGTGTCAATGTGTTCTTTTTTCCATTTCCAGGAGTGTATATCTGATGGACAATTCTGTCAGGGTCCATTCTGACAATATGGCCTACTCATTGTAAACGTCTTACTTTGTTGATGTTCACTACCAAGGGTTGCTCAGCCAGCTTAGCTAGTTTTTCATTGGATCTCCAAACAGATCTTTTTGTTGCTTGATCAAATGTTGGCCCAAAAACTTTTCACTTTCTGTGCACTTTATTTTCTAAGTCTGAGAGATGGTGCTCTTCTCTTTGATTCATGCTCCATGTTTCCCTCCTCACAGCAGCACTGGGTTAATGACTGTGTTGTAGTGTTTCAGCTTGCTTTTCCTGGTCATGAGTTTGGAGGGTAGAAGTGTTTGACATTAAAAGTAAACTTTGTCTGTGTTCTGTAATCTAATTTGGTATCAAGATGTCTTCTATTGCAATCATTTACATTTACAACAAGATATTTGATGTTGGGAGTGTTCTTGAAAGCCTAGTTTTCTATGTGAAAGTCTTAACATTGTCTTGTAGTCATGTTTTTCCCTTTGTATGATTATGTGTTTTAATTTTCTTCATTAATTTTTAAACATATTTTTGTGACATTTCATTTAATATCTTAAACAGTGTTTCGGTTTCACCACTGTTACTTCCTGTTAAAACTATGTCATCGATGTAGGTAGTTATATGTGATGGTTATCTGTGATGTTTCCATTTGTTGCTTGTTTGGTTTCTCTTACAACTTTCTCCATTACAAGGTTGAAACTAAGTGAGGATCTCACCTCACCTGGCTTCTGTCCAGTTTTCTTCTCAAAACAGTTTAGTAATGACCTACAATATATCAGCCTGCTCACTGCCATCTCCATACACATTTTGACCAGGCTGATGAGCTTAGTAGAGACTGTATTTTCAGTCTAGATCCACATTCAGTTTCAATGAGCACTCTGTTGCTGCCTTCTGAAACAAAACGGACAGCTAATAGATATTCTAGTTATGTTCCCATATTTTTTCATTTATGGTCTTGATGCAAAATAGTGTTGATCTATTTCTGCAAAAAGCATTCTGGTAGTCTCCCATTCTGTCCGTGGTATAGAGTGTGAGTCTTTGCAATATTATATGTGACAGTACTTTCTATGCTGTGTCTAGTAGGGAAATTCCTCTGTAATTTCTTCGGTTTCATTTATCTCCTTTCTTGTTGTAGGGACAGAGATTGATTCCTTCCAGTCATCTGGTATTGTACTATCTTGCCAAATTTTAAGAATAATATGAAACAATTTCTCATGAAGTTTATGATCACTCCACTAGGGTCTGGCAGATTAAGCTGCTTTGTGTTTTTTTAGTTTTTTCAAATTACTGATTAGATGTTCTTGTGTTATCATTCACAGAAGATTCAGCAGTTGGCAAGCAACTTTGCTCGAGTTTAGTTTTTGTTTCAGGACAGTTCAGTGAGTCATCAAAATATTCTTTCCAAGCCTGTACTATATCATCTGATTCACTCGTAGTGTTACCATTGATATCATGAATAGCTGCAGTCCAGTTGTACCCCTGCTTATGTTATTTATGGTGCCATATAATTTGTGGATGTTCTTTGCTTTCTGGTCCTTCTGAATAGCCTGTAGAGTGAGTTCGAAGTACAACCTTTTGTCTCTTCATAGGGTCTTGCTTGTTTCTATCTGTGCCCACCTGTGGCCCTGTTCTAGGTCTTGGTTTATGCTATTCTGTAGCCATTCCTTGCTGGCTGTGATGCTAGCTTCTACTGCCATGTTGCATGTATTGTTGAAACATTTCTTCTTTTTTTTGTTCTACTTTTGGAGCCAGTAATGTGTTTTCAGCTAACTTCCTTGTCTGACAACATACTTTTCCTCACTTTCAAGAACCTCTGCATGCTACTGTCATATACTGTGATGACTCTGAGATGGTTCTAAAACAGTTTTCATACATCTTCAAAGAATGAGATTTCTTAAAGAAAAACATAACAATTTTAAATAAATTATTCTTCATACAAAGTTTTTCAGTACTCTTATTTTATAACTCACATTACATATGTTTTTATATCATTTTATTGATATTTTTGGAGCATTTTAGTGATACTTTTTGTGGTATTTTATGTCATAAAAATCTGGGTCCTGTGGTTGCAGGTCCTAATCCATCTCCATAAACTACATGTTTTCTAACTAGGTGCCATTGCCCCATATGGTGGTACTCTCATAAATATATGCTGCAGTGGCATCAAGTCAAATGCTGTTCAGATGTCAAGAAATACTGCATCCACTTGGTTATCTTAATCCATGACTTTCAGGATGTCATATGAGAAAAGTGCTAATTGGGTCTCATGTGAACATTGTTTTCAGAATCAGCTTTGATTGGCATAGAGATACCTCATTAAGCTTGAACTCATAATATATTTTCCAATTCTACAACATATTAACATCAATGAGATTGGACGGTAGCTTTGTGGAACACTTCTGTTGCCTTCAGTGGTACAGCTTTATTCTGATAAATTGTGGGAGGAGTATCTCATAAAGTACTCTTTTACTTTGTTTTTGAACATCTGGAAATTTCTGAATTCCTTTCCAATGTTTACAGACACCATCTTATAGACTTAACTTACAGACAGGAACTTAAAAATCCATTCTGAACCCCAGACGGGGATGCATAATCTGTAAGGAAATCTTTTTTACCTCTAGCATTATAATTTTGAATTTTACACATCATCCTAAATTAAATTTTATTATTAGCCATATGTGCTATTAGAAAGTTCGTATATTGACACAAATGTATTAAGAACCACGACATCTCTGAAGAGGGACTCTACACAATATTCTTACCACATGCTTCTGTAGAAGTGTGCTGCATTGGCCCAGAAAATTATGCCATAGGACAGTACTAGGTGAAAGTATGCTAGTAATCCTGACTGCAGGTCAACATGATGGATGAGATTATTCAGTGGACAGCAGGTAGAAATTGTCTTCTTCATTAACTTAGCCATGTGCTGGAGCCGTCTCAGTTTATAATCCATCTATATTTTTAAGAACTTCACCCATGGAGCCTCAACAGTAAACATTCATTGATCTCTGCTTCACTTTAATTTGTTTTGAGTTGTTTAATATGAGGTTTTTTAAGATTAAGGGTTAAGCTGTTTGCTGTGAGTCAGTTGTGAGCCTATTTCATTATTCACCTTGCTGCAACTGGTGTGGATATGTTTGGGCCCTTTATTAGCATGCTTGTGTCATCAGTGGACCTTACAGTTCTTCAGGAATCCCACAATGTCTTGCATAAGTTGGTCTGTTATTAAACCTTCTTATTCACTTTTATGTCAATGCACTGGAATGTAACAAGATAATTTTATAAGGATATCAAAGATGTTCATGAGGTGAAATGTTACATACTACCCACAAATCACTTAGTTCCTTCCTCAGAGTAGAAGGTGGAATGGGTTGGGGAAGGATGGAAAATAAGGACAGGTCTTGCAGACTCCAGGTTGTGAGGGACCTACCTGCTGTGAGGAAGAGGAGCGACCAAGATGAAACGGATAGCATCAGAGTGTGTCTATTGTCTCTCTTTTAGTACTATTAAATGTGACTGCTGTTAGTACTTGGAATTTTGCCTCAAGAAAATAAGAACTGGCCAGTCATTGTGTCTCTTTGTGATTTCACAATTTTCTCTTGTGAATTTTTCTTTTCATACAAAATGTAATGTAGTAGTTAGTGAATTGCCCAATATTTTTGACAGCAATGAAATCAGACAGCTATTAAAATAATTGCATATATTGTTGTCTTTTATGAATTTTGTACTTAATAATTCTATCATTAATGTATTTAATTTCAAATACTATTTTACTGCAGGTAATGAGCAGATAATACAGTTGGTACCACTACCAGATGCTATTTACAATGTTCCTGGAAGAGACAGTAATGCAACACAAGAAATTGTCTTTCAAGCCACTGATGTTCCAGCATTGGGCTATTACTCGTACTATGTGTCTAGTACAAAACAAGAGAGAAGTTATTCAAACATTATATCAGAAAATGCAACATACATTGGAAATAATGTAAGGTTTTCAAAACACTGAATGTACAGAAATGATCATTTTGGCTGAAAACGATCTAATGTAGTATGTTTTTGTAGTACTTGCAGGTAATTTTGCATGAAACTCAAGGGACTGTAAAGTCTGTAATAATCAATGGAACAGAGTTACCACTTAGCCAAAATTTTTATTACTATGAAGGATGGGCAGGAACTAATGCAGGACCTGATAAGAGATCATCTGGTGCTTACATTTTCCGACCAGTAGGATCCGAAGCAACCATGGTGTCTGGAACTGCGACAGTCAAAATATACAAAGGTTAGCTCTAAAATGTAATAACAAAACTTCAAAATTGTTTTTGCTAACTTATTAGTAAACTTGTCAATTATTTTTGAAAGGTCCAGTTAAATATGAAGTTATTACATAGCCAGTCTTGTAACCATATTGTATTCCATGTTCCTTCAGTCCATGATTTATTGTACTTCAGTAATATATTTCAGTCATCAGCAATTATTGTAGCTTTTCTTTGTATTATTGTTGTATGAAAACTGAAAGTTCTTTGCTCACATTTTGCACAATATACTGCAAGATATGTCCACCGGTTGAGCCACTGAAATCGTATACAGGACTGGCTGGGTACAGATTCCCGTTCAGCTTGAAATGTAGCAGGCTGAATCTACTAGCATGTTTGCAACAATTTTGATATAGCTTGGATTGGCATATTAGAATTTCTTTTTCTGGTTTTATGTAATGCAGTAAGCTCCAGATTATCTGACTGTAGATTATCCATGCATAGTTCAGTGATTCTAGGGAAAAGAAAATGATTTCTGTAGTATTCTGTTATAACTAGAATGAATATATTTGTTTGGAATGCAGTATTATTTGTGTAATTCATGTGTTATAACCAGAAGACAAGTACCACCAGTCAGACATCCTTGAAGTATTTTTCCATTGTTTCCCCTTTCAACTTAGGTAAATGAGGTGACTCTGCCCTTGGGATAGGTCTGTGGCCAATTTTCTGTCCATATGTTCACCTAGCCTCTCCACTGGAGATAAAGATCGATAACTTACCACTCACTTAAAGCCAAGAGTAAAGGAAAATGATTTATGTTTTCTTCAGGAGTAATTTCTTTCAGAATTATTACTCTGTGTTAATATGAAATGAAAGCATATCATTAAACATTGCCATGAAGAATGCACTGTTAACTGCACTTTTCTAATTGCTGACAGATCTCAATAATACTATAGCTTCTCTAAAGTGGATCATTGATAACAAGTGTTAACACCTATCACATTTATTGCTTAAGTTCCACACAACTTATATGTTCAAGGTAGATAATAGATGCAAACATATTGTTCTATAAATCAAAATTGAATTAGAAATTATAGAAAAGTCAGAAAAAAGAGGAAATCTTCACAAATGTTTCTCAGGACTGTGGGTTTGGTGTAAAAACAGTGAGAGATTCAAAGACAAGCTGTTAAATTCTGTAACCAAATGTGAAAGCCATGCTAGAGTGTCAATGTATAAGTGTCTGAAAATTTCAACTCACACTAAACTAGATAAGGCACTGCACTTGTGGTTCCAGCAGAAGTAGTTCCCTATCAGGTCAGAAGTAAATAGTTAAAGTACGAAAGTTACCTGAAACTCTGAAGATTGAAGGAAAATAAAAGCTTCATCAGAATGACTGACTCAATTTAAACATTGCTATAGGATTAGAGAATTTGTCATTCACAGCAAGTAGCTTGGTAGTAACACGCATCACTTTATTCATGTAGTGTATTTTGACAAATGTAGTTTTGCTTCCACTGACAGTCAGAGTCCTGTTGTACATTGAGTGACACTGACTTCCTGGAGAAAAGAAATCATAAAAATACAGAGCAAAATGAATTTTTAAATATCCTGCAATAAATACCTATCTTGTCAGTGTTAACAACAAAATCTTTGTTGAAATTTAATATCAATTTTAATGTCTGGGTTCAAAAAGTGTCTGCAGCAGCCGAGGTTTCTTAGATTGTCTTTGTTTCTTTTCTTCAAACAAATCTTGTCACTTTTCAGTGAAAAATTCTGTGCTTATTTATTAATCTATGAACCCATTTGTCAGAAGCTTTAAATTCAAAATCTGTAAACTGTTGTGCTGCTGTTGAAGCCCACTGTTGTAAATTCTGTGTAGTTACTTGCTGATGATTCTCTTGGGCGTCAACAGGACAATCATACATCTGGGAACTGATTGCTGTGTATTTATCGAATTGATTGCCTCCTTTTTTTATGTCTTCTTCCCATTGGGGTATATATTCCTTCTTTCTTAACCAGCTGCACCTTTTTGTTTTGTAATGTTTGCAGTTTCCTTATGGGATGAGCCTTTACGATATTAAGAAAGATAATTTTGTAATTCGAGGAAAGATGGTCTACTTCTCTTGAATTCTTTTCTTCTGGTTCATATTCATCCAATGAGATGTGTCTTTGGCTTTTCAAATGGTTTGCCTTCACAGTTCTCATTTTCATGAATAAGTTCATCACAAGTCACAAGTATTTTTTCAGCCAACATGTCCATAGTACATCTGTAAATTTCTTCACCATCAACATTGCTTCACGAGAAAGCATCATTCAATATTCCAATGCAGTCAAATTATTTGCAGCAAGCAGGCTTTTGTAATAAACAACTGCATCTTTTATCATCATCTTTGGCACTTCACTGCATAATGAATCTGCAGCTTCTGATACTTTTGTGATATCTTCATTGACAGACATTTTTAATTCACAATATTGTAAAAATTACAATAATGTTTCACAGTGCAGAACACTCCAATCTCTGCAAAAGTCAGGAATGAAAAGGCACTGTTGCAGGTAAGACCCATTGCTCAATTAGTTCCATGCCAGCCTTAACAATTCCTAACCATTAGCCTGTTTGTATACACAACAGGGCAACAGCTATACTCCACTTTTCCATGAAGACACTAGTTCCTCAAATTTACAGTGAATATTTACAACCTTTCCACTGCTTATAATATTGCACAATTTTGTAATAAGATTGTAATGACAGTAATTAATGCTTTAATTTACTTCCATTAAAATGTGTTTTAAGTTATTCAAATTTTTAAAAAGAAAGTATTGATGAGTATAATTCAGCCTCTAAGTAGCCAGTGACACCCATTTCATTTCATAAACAAAATAAAATTATTTATGATTTAGTTGATAATGCTTTCAGTCATTAACTTTATTTAAAAGTAATTATACTCAAGTACTACACTACTGGCCATTAAAATTACTACACCAAGAAGAAATGCAGATGATAAACAGGTATTCATTGGACGAATATATTATACTAGAACTGACCTGTGATTACATTTTCACACAATTTGGGTGCATATCTCCTGAGAAATCAGTACCCAGAACAACCACTTCTGGCCATAATAATGGCCTTGATACGCCTAGGCATTGAGTCAAACAGAGCTAGGATGGCGTGTACAGGTACAACTGCCCATGCAGCATCAACACGATACCACAGTTCATCAAAAGTAGCGACTGGCGTATTGTGACAAGCCAGTTGCTTGGCCACCACTGAAAAGACATTTTCAATTGGTGAGAAATCTGGAAAATGTGCTGGCCAGGGCAGCAGTCGAACATTTCCTGTATCCAGAAATGCCCGTACAGGACCTGAAGGGTAGAGCCACAGGTCATAACACATCTGAAATGTAATGTCCACTGTTCAAAGTGCCGTCAATGTGAACAAGACGTGACCAAGACGAGTAACCAATGGCACCCCATACCATCACGCTGGGTGATATGCCAGTATGGTGATGACGAATACACGCTTCCAATGTGCATTCACCGTGATGTCGCCAGACACGGATGCATCCATCAGAACCTGGATTCATCCGAAAAAATGACGTTTTGCCATTCGTGCACCCAGGTTCGTCGTTGAATACACCAACAACTATACCATCGCAGGCACTCCTGCCTGTGATGCAGCGTCAAGGGTAACCGCACCCAAGGTCTCCGAGCTGATAGTCCATGCTGCTGCAAACATTGTCGAACTGTTCGTGCAGATGGTTGTTGTCATGCAAACATCCCCATCTGATGACTCAGGGATCGAGACGTGGCTGCATGATCCGTTACAGCCATGCGGATAAGATGCCTGTCATCTCGACTGCTTGTGATACGAGGCCTTGGGATCCAGCACGGCGTTCCGTATTACCCTCCTGAACCCTCCGATTCCATTTTCTGCTAACAGTCATTGAATCTCGTCCAACGCAAGCGGCAATGTCATGATACGATAAACCGCAATCGCGATAGGCTACAATCCGAACTTTCTCAAAGTCGGAAACGTGATGGTACGCATTTCTCCTCCTTACACGAGGCATCACAACAACGTTTCACCAGGCAACACCGGTCAACTGCTGTTTGTGTATGAGAAATCGCTTGCAAACTTTCCTCATGTCAGCACGTTGTAGGTGTCACCACCGGCGCCAACCTTGTGTGAATGCTCTGAAAAGCTAATCATTTGCATATCACAGCATCTTCTTCCTGTCGGTAAATTTTGCGTCTGTAGCACATCATCTTCATGGTGTAGCAATTTTAATGGCCAGTAGTGTATTTTGATACTGTATGCCATAGTCAATGTCAATAGTATTTTCAGTCAAATATTTACTATGAACTGAATTAGAATTTTGAATAGAAATGTTATAATTAAAATGTTTTTACTTAACTAAGTAATCCATGAAAAAATATCTTTTATGTAATTAATCAAAGTTGTGTCAGTTGTAAAACTGTGTGGGGTACTATGAACCCTTGTATTTGTAGGATACTGTACATGTGTGTGTGTGTGTGTGTGTGTGTGTGTGTGTGTTGTATTTTCTGATGAAATCCATGCAATGTAAATTGTATCTGGATGAATAAACTAATATTACTATTACTACTACTACTACTATTACTATAATATTTATAACAATTGAGAAAACAAAATAAAATCGAGTCTGCATGTAGGATCAAATCCAGATAAGCCATATGATGTTCTAGCACACTGCTGACTGAGCTATGTCACCTATATGGTTGAACAGTACTTCTGACCGTATGACTTGCGTATGAGCTATGCTGAAAACTTTAGAGCCCTTTTTCTCAGAATTTTCTTGATAGTGTGCTTTAAGACTTCTATGAGTGGTTGCCCATGAGATATACTACCAACCTGTGAAGTCTCATCCCAAACAATTTCCAAGACTGGAAGTTCCACTTGTTAGTGTAACTTTTTACAGATGTAAATGTGACTTCACCACACTGTTTGTTTTAAATGTCATTAAATGAGTCAAACACTCAGCCTGTTCACCATAACTCAGAGAAATACAAGTAGCCTATCACTGAATCAGATGAACTATTATTTAGTTTTAGAAAAGAATAGGCTGTCCAAAACCAAAAATGAAGTACTTATAGATAGAAGGGCCACATAAATTTCAAATTATGTGATTTAGATTTTCTGTGGCATCCCTAAATCACTTAAGGTGAATATTGGGACAGTTCCTCAGCAAGCCTAAGGCTCATTTTCTTTCCCATCCTTGCCAATCTAACTTAATGCATCATATCTAATTATTATGCAACTGAAAAGATCTATACCTATGCTCTTTGTTATTTGTGTATCCTGTCATGCGCTAGTTAGGTAATAATATGATATCAAATGTTTAATAATTTATATTATATTTATTTTAAATTAAAACAGGTGATGTTGTGGAAGAAGTGCATCAAACCATTAGTGACTGGATCAGTCAAGTTATTAGGATATATAAAACTGAAAAACACATTGAATTTGAATGGCTAGTTGGACCCATTCCCACCGAGTATGTATTGCTTTGATCCTAAATGCTAATAGAACCTACTTCACTGAGACTAATTTATTATATAATTCATCATCTGCTTACAGGGATGGGGTAGGGAAAGAAATAATTTCCCGTTTTAATACAAACCTGGTCAACAATGAAACATTTTACACTGATTCAAATGGCAGGGAAATGATACAGAGGCGAGTCAATTACCGACCGACATGGGATTATGTTGTAGAGGAACCTGTCTCAGGAAATTATTATCCTATAACATCCAAAATAGTAATAAAGGATGAGAATAAAGGCCTAGAAATGGCAGTTCTGAATGATCGAGCACAGGGAGGTTCCAGCCTTCGAAATGGTGAAGTTGAACTAATGGTAAGATGCAAGGAAAGCAATTTTCAAAACCAAGTGTGTAACGAACTCAGAAAGTTTTAGAATGAATGTACTACTTCTATTTGCTTACTAATTTAACAAATAAGGACTCAACAGCCACAATATGAAGCCTTAAACTGCACTGGCTACTGCTACTGTTTCCGTGAGTATTAATGTTATTATTTGAGTATTCATGTTATTATAATTAAAAACACACCAAACAATTGTATTGTCTTGTTTTCATTCTTTGATAAGTATACTATTTGTAGTATAACTTTCCATTGCTACAGCTGTGATGTTTGCTCTCTTAGTCATCAAACACAAGAAGTGAAAGTTTATCTACAACTTGTACAGAAACCAGACTGCAATTATAAGAATTGAAGAACATGAAAGGCAGGTAGCAAATGAAAAAAGAAGTGAGACATTATTGTATCCTGTGCCCCCATTGCTCACTTTGTACATTGACCACAAATTAAAAAAAAAAAAAGAGGAAAAATTTTGAAAAGGACTTCAGAGTTCAGGGACAAGAAATCAAATCATTAAGGTAGACAGTGACACTGAAATCTGTTAGAGAGTGTAAGAAACTTGGAAGGTTAATTGAACAGAATGGATATAAACAAAATTAAAACAAGAGTACTGAAATTTAATCCAATTAAATAAGGTGTGGCTAAGGGAATTCAACTGAGAAATGATATAATGAAAATAATAGGTGAGTTTTGCTACTTGGGCAGCAAAATAACTGATGACAGAAAAAATAAAGAGGATATAAAATGCAGACTGGCAATAGCAAGAAACCAATTCAGAAATAGAGAAATATGTTAATATTTCAAACAAATTTAAGTGTTGAGAATTCTTTTCCGGAATGTGGCCTTTTATAGAGTAATATGCGGACAGTAAAAGAGTAGAAAGTTTTGAAATGAGACACTACAAAAGAATGCTGAACATCAGATGGGTTTATTGGATAACTCATAAAGAGCTTCTGAATCAGACTGGGGGAAAAGAAATTTTGGCAGAACTTGACTAAAGAAAGCGATAGGTTGCTAGAACACTTGCTGATTTATCTTATTTCACTATTATTTCCAGTCTTAAATGGGAGGACCTTTACTCACTCATTATTATCTGTTTATACTTTACGATATCCATCACTTGAAATTTTTCTCCAATTAAAGAGCTTAATTTCAGTATTTCTTTATTTCTTTATTTTGCTCCAACATTAACTGATTACAAAAGCAAGTCTTTTTGTACCAGTCTTCTGGACAAGTCAGAGCCTTACTTACTAGAGTTATATATTATTGCCTGGCGTTATTATCTACACAACTTTTTCTAAATATAGTTGAGAGAACAATGTTACATATAGGTACTACATAAATCTATTTGTTATCAGCAAAGAAAAGAAGTACTCCAAGCTTTACACTGACTAAAAACGTACACAGATAATTACTCACTACTACAAACATACGCTGGGATAAGAAGATCCTACAAAACACTAACAAGGGAGAAGAAAATGGCACACAGGGAAGAAGAGGGAAGAAGATGAGCTGAAGAAGCCAGGAGAGACCCATTCGTTGCAATTCCGTAAAAGCATGGAAGAATGGACGAGACATTTCAAAGACATTCTCAACAAAGGTGGTAGAGAAGGAGCACAGGTAGTAAGTCAAGAGCTCACACCGCAAGAGATGCCAGCCTGGTCCCCACTCACTCCAAATGAGGTCCAAAACATCATTGAGCAACAAAAAGGAAGAAAGCAGCGGGACTGGACATGCTTTACAACAAATACCTTAAAGACACAGCCCATCTGCTAGCACCAACCTGGACAAAACTTTATAACAAATGAATTGAAACAGCAAAAATCCTAGGCCACTGGAGAAAATCAATAGTAAGGGTAATGAACAAAGGGAAGGGTGACCCAAAGGACACAAACAAATACAGAGGAATAGCCTTGGAAAACAACCTTTTTAAGGTATTCACAAAACTAATCACAGGAAGAATAAGACACACTTTGGAAGACCACCTCCCAGAATCTCAATTCGGGTTCAGGGAAAAAAGATCCACTATCACAGCAGTGGAGCTGCTTTTAAGAAACATATGGGAAACCATCAATAAGAAGCAAAAATATTATGCTGTATTCATAGATTTCACAAAGGCCTTCGACCTTCTTGATCAATCATTAGTAAAAAGGATGCTTGATGAAACCTTGGGAAGAGACAGCGTCTGGACAAGGATCATAAACTCCATAAATGAATGGAATGAGATAAGAATCTCTGACAACCTCGACCTGTCTGAACCAATAAGGCAAACAAACGGAGTACTCCAAGAATACCCACTAAGCCCGCTCCTGTTCATTCTGGCAGCAAAGGACATTATGGAAATCGCTCAAGACGAAGATGTCGAAGCATATGCCTACGCAGACAACATTGTGATAGACTCAAAAACCTTAAAGAAACTACAGGAGACTATAGAAGAGGTGGAAAATGGTGCATAAAACAGAAGTTCGTAATCAACACCAACAAGACGGAAATGATGGTATTCAGACCAGGCGGGGAAATTCCAAAAACGACAAGAATTGCACTACAAGGAAAGCAAATATCTATCACAAAAGATTACAAATATCTAGGGATAACACTCCAGCTGTCCGCAAAGTGCTTCACTAAACACACAACAGAGAAAGCGACACAAGCCATCAGAGCGATAAACGAAATAAGTTCCATCAGAACACTAAATCTAGACACAGCTATGGCACTCTTCAAATCAAAAATAATACCGATACTGGCTTATGGGATAGAAATCATATGGATAAACCTCAATGAAAAGAACTTAGAAACATTGGAAAGAGTAAAAGCAACCTATATCAAAAGAGCATTAGGGGTAGCAAAAACCACAAGATCAAGACTAGTCTACCTTCTCGCCCGAGAATCTTTCCTCATAGAGGATCTAAGCACAAGGTTCTTACTTCCCAACAGCATCGGAGAACCTACTAAGATCGCTACTCAAGAAAAGAGAGGTAGTACCAACGGAATTCTATGGATCTGGGGCCATGATTGACTGCACTTGGACAGCAGCAAATTTTGAGATGAGACATATACTTACAAGATTCGCAGTACACGGATTCGACCATGAAATTTGTGCAAATACAACATACAACAAACCGTCAAACCTTTGCAAGTGTACACTGTGTACAGTCTTGTGTGAGATACCATATAAAAATATGCAACAAGAGGACCAGATCAATTAGAGACTATGCAATACATGGTTCAAATGATAATCTGTTATAAAACCTGCACTGAATGTAATCTACTACTAAGAATTATGCAGACACTCAATACATCCTTGTAATTCACTCTCAAATGACTGTAATCTAATGTATAACTATAATGGCTATTTTGCTGCAATAAATCGTTTATAAATCAATTTGCTATTGAAATACATAGATTAAGAAATTTACTGTTTGTGACACAGTCTTCAGATCTGAGATTCAGATGTTTACAGTTTGTCGAACAGTCTAAGATCTGAGTTTCTTATATCTGTAGATAGATGGTCTTCCATCATACAAGTGTACTAAATCTAGAAACTCATCTATTGATACAGTCACGGACTGTGCGGCTGGTCGCGTCGGAGGTTCGAGTCCTCCCTCGGGCATGGGTGTGTGTGTTTGTCCTTAGGATAATTTAGGTTAAGTAGTGTGTAAGCTTAGGGACTGATGACCGTAGCAGTTAAGTCCCATAAGATTTCACACATTTTTTTATCTATTGATTACACAGAATTGTTTAGGAGCCATAATTTTAATTTCTTTTTTTGTTCTGTAATGGGAAGTTTTTAGACTTTAGGATGGAAGCAGTTCAGTACTTTTATGCCAGCATAGTGAGGGTTTTTCTCATAAAGTGTTGTTCTATGAGGGATATTGTGGGGTCTCTCTCTACCTCTAGTGTTGTGATCGTGTATTTCTTTATTGAGCGTTTTGTTACTGTTTACTGCCATAATGACTATATTAACTATATCTAGGTTATGAATAGTTAGTATTTTAATTCTTTAAACAAATTTCTGCAGGACTTTCTTTCCCATAATTCTAAGTGCCTTCTTCTGTAGGATAAGCACACTTTTCATATTACCTTTACTGCTGGATCTCTATACCTCTCCCTCATAGCTTAGATTGGATTCAAATAGTGCAAAATATATTTGCCTCAGAGTGGTAATGTTATAAAAAGGTGTCAGTTTTCTTAGGGCATATATGGTAGTAGGCAGCTTTTTGCAAAAATCATTGACATGATCAGACCAGTTTAACTCTGCATCAAGTATCAGGCCAAGAAATTTGGCTGAGTATTCTTTTTTAGGCTTCCAAGATCAAATTCAATATAGACAGATTTATTTGGATTTAATTTTAGTTTGTTTTCATTATAATACTGCAGAATTATGCCTGCTGCAGTATTGGATTCCACTTCAAGCTCTGAATGGCTTAGACTGCTGCATATTAATGTGGTTTGTTATAGACAGAATATCAATATCATAAACAATAAAAGTAAATGGTCCCAATATTGACCCCTGTGGAATACCAAAATTAATGTCAGTGGTGTTTGATTTGTACGCTCCCTCAGTAGTGCTAATAGACACAATCTGCTTCCTATTTGTCATGTACGATCTAATCGAATTATGGACTGCACCTTGAATGCCATAGTTCCACTGTTTGTCAAGCAATATGATCATATCAAAACAATCAAATGTTTTCTGTAAGTCTAGAAACATTCCACATACATGTTCTTTATTGTCTATTGCTTGAGTGAAATTTTCAATTAAGATGGATGCTGGTGTGATAGTGGATGACCCCTTGACAAACCCATACTATCCCTTAAAAATCATTTTTTTTGCTTACCAGGAATTTCTAGATTCTTATGTATATTACTTTCTCAAAGATTTCGGATATTATTTGAAGAATAGATATGGGTTGAAAGTTTTCTACTAGATTTCTGTTTACTTTTTTAAAAATAGGCACAACTCGAGCTATTTTCATCTCATCTTGAAATAGACCATCTTCCATATGAAATTTGATTATTGCTGATAAAAGTGATGCAATTTTAATTATTTTTTCTTCACTTGTTGGTGTCAAAATATACTTCCTGACACTGGTGTTCCTCTGAATTTGTATTTATGATTTTTAAGCTGATTGTTTATGCTGGAGCCAACAAAGCAAAGTAATTGTTAAAGAGATCTGCTACCTTATTATGATCAGTTTCTATTTCACCATTTATCAGCAAGTGATTTTCAGTTGTATGTTTCCCGGATTTACCAATTTCTCTGTATACTAGTGACCATGATGTTTTGGAAATATTATTTGAATTTTGAATGACTCTTTCGAAGTGTTCTTGATTTACAGAGATTAGGAGGTCTACATAGCACTTCTGATACTTTCTTCAGAGATTAGGAGGTCTGTATAGTATTTCTGATACATTCTGAACCCTTCTTTTAAGTCATTTCACATAGCATACTCATACAATCTTGGTTTCTCTCTAGCCTCAGTGACTGAACTTGATGTCCAGTTTTGGATTACAGCATGTGACTGGACTCTTGTTTATTAATGGGCAGGCTAGGTTGAGAATGTAGTATACTTCACTTGAGGATTTGCCATAAATGTAATGTGTCATTAGAATATTGTTCCAATCAGCATTACTTAGCATGTTATTCAAATGAGTTATATTTTGGTCTGTATTCATCTGAACATATCTATGGTGACTGTATGTAAGAACCTTTTTTATGTTCACTCCTAATTCTACTGCATGGTGGTCTGACAAAGCACTTATAATAGCAGAAGATGTAAGACCATAAAGATGAATACCAGTGATTATGTTCTCTGTTGCAGACTGGCATGTTTCAGTCTCACTGGTTGCAGTGTTTATCAGGTATTTTACATTATATTCAAGCTGAGTATATTTGAATAGTCTAGTGTGTAACTTAGCAGATAAGTTACACACTAGACTATACATTAATGTTGAAATCTCCTATAATCACTAACTTATTCAGGTGTGATATAAAAACATTCTCTACCATGTCACAAAACTTTGTTAAGAAAACTTCAAAGTTTCCATCTGGCAGTCTATATAAACATATAACATAAATATTATCACTTGGTATCTTTATATGTGCTGCACATAATTCAATAGCCCCATCTAATGAATATTTACTTACATTTACAGAATTAAAATCAAATGTGCTTTTTACATACATTGACACACACACCCTCTGATGGAAGATCTGCAAAACTTATTAGCTAGTACCATGCTTAGAGGTTTAAAAAGTTCTAATTTAGCATCAGGTAACCAATGTTCACTAATCGAATGCACATCAGGCATAGTTTCATTTACAAATATGTCTAATTGTACATATTTATTGCTCAGGCCTTGTACATTCTGGTGGATTATTTTAATTTTGTAGATTTCTCTGCTTTCCCATCTTAAATAAGGTTACATCTCTGTTTCTCTTGTAAGCTTCCTCCTCTTCCTGGTTTTCACTAAAAATCATTGAGATCAGACTGAAATTTTGTGACAATACTTGACAATAGACAGAGTACCAGCTATGAAACTGTTACGTTGCAGCTACTGTTACAGTTATAGCCTCACTATATAGTCTGAAAAATAGAAAGAATTTGCTATTTTAACCATGCACATTTGTGCTTACTGATGACCAACCTAACATAGATTAAACATTCAGTCTTCAGGCATTGCTTGAAAATGACTCACATTTGCATCCTCAAAAACGTAATGAAATACTGGAATGTTTCTACCTAGCTTTTAGAGCTATCTCTGCAATGAAAGTATTGAAAAATTCAATTGAACAATGGAAACTCCAGGTTGGAATATCGACAATGTAAGAAATATATAGACTGATACTTACCATAAAGATGACACATGAAGTTGCAGAAAGGCACAATTAAAAGACACTTATGCATCAGTTTCTGGCCACAGACAGCCTTTGCCAGAGACACATACCACTCATTCACACAAGCAAGCAACACATCAGCACACATGACCACCAACTCCAACATCTCAGACCATATTCTGCCTGCAACTTGATGTTTCATCTTTACAATAAGTAGCAATCTATATTTTCCTTACACTATTAAAATTCAATTATGCATTCTTTGCAGAAGGGAGTCTTATTTGTGGAATTTAACATTGCACTTCTTCTTAGCTCTTTTCACATATTGTTTCACAAATTCCATTACAGCACTGTAACAGCAACAATTAAAATTTTCATAAACCTTTTTATATTAGCACAGTCAAAACCAAGAAAGTGTGGCAAGTGTGTCCACACTACAGGTTATGATGAATATTTTCATTTTGTTTCATATTTAAATGAATATTAAACAAAATCTGTAGGAATCAGTGTGCCATTTTATATAAGATTGCATTTTAATTGTTTACTGAGTTATAACTTTATCTCAGAATTATGTTTTGCATTTTGATTATGAACCTTAGATCCATCGTAGACTGCTCTATGATGATGGAATGGGAGTTGCAGAACCATTACGAGAACAAGCATTTGGCAAGGGTTTAGTTGTCAGAGGTAAGCACTGGCTGTTAATGGGCAACATAACAGGAGGTGATGGATGGAGTCTGGCAAGTCAAGAACGTTTTCTGGCACAGAAGAAACTCCTGTCCCCTTGGGTTCTGCTCAGTAATGCTGACAATGTTGCTTTCACAGAATGGACAAATTCACATGAAACTCAGGTTTGTATGCAAAAAAAAAAATATGTTATGGATATGCTTCTCACATATCAAATTTTAAAATAAATAGAAAAGTACTTATTTCTCAGGGACAGATTAATACAAACTAATCTTTCATGTAGTCACTTGTTTCCCTTGGATTAATGGGACCATTTAATGGGATAACTTTATATGACTCAGCTGCATACTTCTCTTAGAAATGCACTTAACAATCACTATGTATTTTTGGAACATTTGAGGTAACAATAACTACCTGCTTTTTGAACACCTACTTTTAATGTGTTTTTTATTAACTTGATAAATGATTCCTGTGTAATTCTTAACTGTGTATTATCATCTAGTTTTCAGGTCTGAGACAAGAACTTCCACAAAATATAAAGATATTAACATTGGAACCATGGAAAGATAACTCATTGCTACTACGCTTGGAGCACATACTGGAAAACGAAGAAGACACAAATTTATCTCAGCCTGCTACAGTAAATTTGGAGGTTAGAAACTACAGTTGACAATCCAGCAAGGATTAAAATATTTGCTACCTGGGGAAAAATTATCAATGGAGTCTCAAATGGTCTAACTTTAGGCATACATCTGTGAAAATATTTTATTTTAATGGTCCTCCATTTAACATATGTCAAGCAGAGTAACTACAATAACACAAGTTTCGTAATTACTGATATTAGGGAGACAATAAAGGAAGAAATCAGTACCTATTCATATAAAGTCTTTGTTGTTGCAGCCAGAGGAAAGGGATTCCTATCAATCTGGTAACAGGATCGTTAGGGCCACTGCCGTACTTCAGTTGTGGAAGTCCGGGGGGGAAGAGGGATGCTACAGGGCACTTACAGTATCAGTAGCCCTTGTATACTTAAGTTGAGACTGGTTGCATCCAATCAGGTGATATTATATATATCCAACTGGATTTGCTGAATCCGATGATTTTTTTCAGCAGAAAATATCAATTGATTGCTTTTCTTTTTGGTGTGGAGAATGCCAGAATAATGTTTACTCATCTAGTTACCGTGAATTTTTTATTTTATATTTATTTGGTGAATGGAAAAAATATATGTGCTGACAGATTGACCTGCAGCCAAATCAAAGGCCTAGATTAAGTAGGAATGTGGTACTTTGGTTGTGAATTGGCAAACCCAATAAAAGCAAATGGAAGAAAACTAGGTATCCTGACAGAATGACCTATAGTGTAGGCTGTGGCCACATAATATTGGAATGTGACAACTAGCTTGTGGCATGGTGAAGCCAATGAAACTCAACACGACAATACAATTGCCATAATTGATGTGTAGCATAGCCTGAGATATCCGTTCATTATGAAAATAACATACTTTTATGTCTCATTCATAATTTTGCCAAAAATATGACAATGTGATTACATTCTAAGCCAATAATACAAAATAGCAGCTAACTTTATTAACAAACAATAGAAAATTATTTTATTTATGAACAATAGAAAATTATTTTACTTAAGAATAGTAAGAATTAAGAATGAGCATTCTGATTCTCTATCAACAACAGAAGCATGATTCATTGTATACAGTGTCCACCATTCATCATGCAAGTTGTTATCAACATTGTCACACAACACAACTGCTCCTGACACCATAAATGCACTTTTGCTTGGTGAAGGAGAGGATCACTTTAGAATCACAAGGTCATGAAGTAACTGAGTGTAAAATGTGTCCAACTGAACAACAACTTAAAATGGGTCAAATACATAAACAAACTAATAATGACACTCAGATTGCCATATTTTGCTCTTAGAAGTACCTTTCATTGTGTGGATCTAAAGACAAGACTGTTGCCTTATTTTGCATACGTTCAATACGGCCATTTGCTGTTGTTTTATGGAATTATTTCTTGAGGCAGTGCACCTAAAGAAGTTAATAAAGTAGTTAAAATGTTTATTGAGGACAAGTGAGCAGTAAGAATATTGCAGAGATCTAGTTCTCAGTGATTTTGTTTCTCATAGTAAAAATCAGTTTCAATTCAACCACGATTTGTGCAGTCGCAATTTAAAACAAAAATAACTTTCATATTTTGAGAGGGTAAAAGAGTTCAAATATTTTGAAATAGTACTCAGTGAAAGGAATGAGACAGACAAGGAAATAATGGCAAGAATTCAAGCAAGAAACAGGTAAAAGTTTGCACTCAGAAAATTGCTCAAGTCCCAGTTCCTGTTGAAATCCATGAAGATTAGGATCTACAGGACAGAAATACAACCTGTCATCCTTTACAAAGCATAAGCCTGGGTTCTTAACACAAAAGGTAGAGAGAAAACTTCTGACATTTGAGAATACTGTTCTGAGACAGATTTCTGGAGCAATGAATGATGGACACAACTGGAGGGAGGGGAAAGAACACAAATTGTATGAGTTGTACAAATTGTGGGGCATTGTGACTGTGAATACAGAGAGAAGACTGAAGTGATATGAGCATGTAATGCATAGAGAAGGCCAGATCACCAGGCCGGTCATGGAAGAAGACATCACAGGCAGCAGACAGGGGAAAACCATGGCAGAGAGGATATGAGTACAATAGGACTAGCTGGAAAAGAATACATGGGCTGAAGGAATGAAGGAAGGTTACGGGTGAGGTCAAAGACTGACTGCAGTTTTTGTGGCCAGCCCAATAGTAGTAGTAGTAGTAGTAGTAGTAGGCTTCAGTGTGGAGTTGTGTACTCTGGTACAAATCCACTCAACAAGCTTCCATCTAAAGCAAGAAGTTGGGAAGTCCAATCAATTTAATAGAAAAACATATATCATTAGCCACTTCTTCCAGAAATTATCTTATTTCATAGAATCAAGGATTGCACATTTGTGTCAACAACATGGTAGCTAACATAGTTCACTGTAAAGCTGCATTACAAGTAGTAATGCACTATAAACAGCCCTCGACTTGTTCTATATTACAGAAACTTAATCTGTACATTGCATTAACATATTAGCAACAGCCTATTATTCCTTAAGATTATTTTTCTGTTTTTGTTGTTGTTGTTGTTGTTGTTATCTCTAATCCAAAGACTGATTCGATGCACCTCTCTGTACTAATCTGTCCTGTGCAACTTTCTTTACCTCAGAAACAGTAACTTATATCCACTTGAACTTTCTTATTGTAGTCAGACCACAGTATTTTGTCTGTAAACCCCCCCCCCCCCCCTTTCACCACCTCCTGCTTCCCCTCAGCTTCCAATCACCACCAAATTAAGGATTCCTTGATGCTTCAAGTTTGACCTATCAAATTATCTTTCCTGTTAGTCAAAATATACTACCAGTCTACCCTACATTTTTCTTCTGAAGCACCATATATCAAAAGATTCTATTCTCTTATTGCCTGAATTTATTTATTGTCCATATTTCACTTCCATACATGGCTATGCTCCAAATACTTCCAGAAAACACTTCCTACCTTGAACTTCATATGTAATGGTAGCATGTTTCTCTTACTCAGAAAAGTTTTCTTGTTATTGCCAGTCTGCAGTTTAAATCCTCTTTACTTCTGAAATGGTTAATTATTTTGCTGCTCAAATAGCAAAACTCCTATATTACCATCAGAGTCTCATTTCTTAATCTAATATACAGCATCACCTGGTTTAACTGGCTACTCTCTGTTATCCTCGTTTTAATACTGTTGAAGTTTGTTGTATAATCTCTTTCCAAGACATCCACTTCATTCACCTGATCTTCCGAGTCCTTTGTCATCTCTGATAGAATTACAATGTTATTAGCAAACTGTAAGATTTTTATTTCTTCACCTGAACTTTAATTCCTTTTTTAAAGTTCTTCTTGGTTTCCTTTACAACTTTCCCTATCAACATATTGAAAAACATGGGGGATAGGCTACAATCACTACAATCCTGTCACACTTCTTTTCAACTACTGACTCCTTTCATACACTCTGACTCTTATAGCTACAGTCTGATTTCTGTGTACACTGATAACATCCCACTTCTCAAATTGTATCCCTGATAACTACAGAATTTCTAAGAGTGTTTTCCTGTCAATATTGTCAAATGATTTTTCTGAATCAATACATGTAGGTTTGGCATTCTTCAGTCTACACTCTAAAGTAAGTCATAGAGGAAATAGTTGCCCCTATCTTTTCTTACATTTCTATAGAAATGAAATTGATTTTTTCCCACATCAGCTTTGACTAGTTTAATTCTTCTGTAGATAATTTGTTAGTATTTTACACGCTTGGCTTATTAAACTAATGGTTTGGTAATACCGACACAAGTCAACAACTCACTTTCTTGTCTTTGCAATTATTACATTTCTCTTGAAGGCTGAAGACATTTGGCCTGTCACATACATCCTACATACCAAGGAGAACATTTTTATTTTGGCTAATTCTCTCAAATATTTTAATAATTCTAGGGTGATGTTGTCTACTCAAGATGTCTTGTTTTGACTTATATTAGACCTTTCAGTGCTCTGTCAAATTCATCTTGCAGTATGGCTTCCCCCATCTCACCATTATCCCATTTCCTCTTCCCTTTCCGTAATATTGTCTCCAAGTTTCATTCCTTTATAAATGGCAATTAAATGTAACTTAAAATTTAGAATAATAGCCATTATTTTTAAATAAGATTAGATTAGATTAATACTTGTTCCACAGATCATGAATACGACAATTCGTAATGATGTGGAACGTGTCAGGTTAATAAAAGATGTCTGTACAAGATATTACATTACACAAAATATTGCATGACACTAATGTTTAAGTTTTTTTCCCTTAATTTATATCTAAAAATTCAGCCAATGAGTAGAAGGAGTTGTCATCTAGAAATTCTTTTAATTTATTTTTAATTAAATGTTAGTTGGCTATCTGTCAGGCTTTTGGTGCTATTTGGTCGGTGACCAAAGACTTTTGTGGCAGCATAATTTACCCCTTTCTGTGCCAAAGTCAGATTTAACCCTGCATAGTGAAGATCATCCTTTCTCCTGGTGTTATAGCTATGCACACTGCTATTACTTTTGAACTGGGTTGGATTATTAACAACAAATTTCATAAGTGAATATATATACTGTGAGGATCCCTAGATCCTTAAATAGATGTCTGCAGGATGACCATAGGCGGGCTCCAGCAATTATTCTGATTACATGTTTTTGAGCAATGAATACTTTTCTACTCGACGATGAATTACCCCAGAATATGATGCCATACGAAAGCAGTGAATGCAAGCAGGCATAGTAAGCTAATTTACTGAGATTCTTATCACCAAAATTTGCAATAACCCTAATTGCATACGTAGCTGAACTCAGACGTTTCAGCAGTCCATCAATGTGTTGCTTCCAGTTTAACCTCTCTGGGTTGGATTATTAACAACAAATTTCATAAGCTTATGTTAACTCAGTTATATTGAACAGCTGCTGTTTAACTCCTAATTGGTAGCTTAATATTAATATTTTTCAAAAGAAGTAGTTACTTAGATTGGTAACATCAGAAGCTAGTTTACAATGCACTACTAATTGTCAAGCAAATTTATAATGAATGTTGTTATTTACTGTGTAAGTAACAGGAATTTTCAACCCTTGAATACAGCATCCACATAATTTTTGGACTCTGTGGTTAGTAAGGTTTGCTTGCAATTTTCTATTTAATTGGTGATAATTCTCAGTTTCTTGCTTTATGTCAGATGGGAGTTTGTTGAATACCTTTGGCCATAGCCTACATAACTCCACTCTGGACCATAGACAAGGACAAGATGTCTACATGAAAATTATTTCTGTATCTTGTACTGTGACTGTCTTGGTGTAGTACTTTAAAGAACTCTTCCTCTCTTCTGCTGCAATTAATAATTCTTACTTCATATTATTTTACTGACAGAATGAAATCATATGATATGTAATTATGGTAAAACCGGGTGTTTCAACTCAAACACAGAGAAAAAGTCATATGTTTCATAAAGCAAAGAAACTAGCACAATGGTAATATAAGTTTTAAAGCAATATGAAAATGATAGATGGCTATGTACCATGTAGAGAAGACACTGAGTGGCACACAGGCACAAAGAAAACACTGCTATATATCTGTGCATACATACAGCAGTCTTTTTATTGTGCTTGTCTGTGACTCAATGTCTCCTCTATATGGCGAGTAACAATTTATCCTTTTCATATTATTGTTGTTCCATCCTGGACTTCCCATTGTTTGTATTATAATTTTTGTCAGATGTATCATTCTGCAACTTCCATTTCTTCAACATCTCGCATCAAATTTGAGACTCATACTGTCATCTCTTTCAGGCTCTATTCACACCATTCAGTATCTTGTCTATTAGAGAGACAACACTGGGTGGAAACCAGTGGCTGGAGGACAACACACGGCTGATATGGGTTGATGAGGAGGGTACTCCATCAATCACCAGGCAGTCCAAGGAAGACATACCTAATGTGACACTGGAGCCCATGGAAATACGCACATTTATAATACAAATTGATTATCAGAAAGCGCACCATAATAAACACTGAGTAAATTTCTTTGGAGAGACTAAAATAAAGTTTGTTCTTAATTAAACTGATTAATACTGAAATCAATCTCAATTAATCTCTGCCCAGCAGTACCACTCAGTCTGAATATACACATCAAGAATCACCTGACTGTAGAACTATAAATACAAAAAAGAATGTTATGTATTGAGTGTAACAATATTTCACAAACATTCCATACAGAAAGAAATGACAGAAGCCAATAATACAAATTTCAAGCAAAGCAGTTAACAACAGGAGTATTTTATGAGGTGTGTAAGTATCATTTTTAAATATTCCCACTATAGCATTCCAGTTAAAGTCGTACATGTACAAGCTGAGTACCTGCATCATTTGAGTCTGACATACACCATAAGTGAAACATTCATCAAAATTTACCTTCATTTGTGCCCATTTAATGTGCCCTACATATCTGATTATTTTAGAGAACTCAAATTTATTTATTTAGCTCATGGCACGAATCACAGTTTATAATGGACACCAGTAAGGTACATAAATTTGTAAATGTGGAAGAAGAATACAAACAAAAGTTACAGACAGATCACAAATATGCAAAGAAAAATATATCTATAAATATGAATAAAGATATAAATATACATACAAAGACACAAAAGTCTTAATCTCTGTATAAGAAAACAAGATACCCATCACAAACATATGTTCAAATTGCTACTATAATCAGTGGCCTCTTTGGTCCCATTCAGGAAATCCAAACTCTCACTGTGGTACTTTCTAATACAGTATACCTCAATGATGTGTTGAATTTTTTGTCTTTCAGCGCTGCAATCACACTCAGTAAAAGTAACCATCTGCCATTTATACATGGAGCCCTCACAATGTCTGTGGTTTACTCTTACAGGGTTATTACAAATGACTGAAGCGATTTCACAGCTCTACAATAACTTCATTATATGAGATATTTTCACAATGCTTTGCACACACATACAAAAACTCAAAAAGTTTTTTTAGGCATTTACAAATGTTCGATATGTGCCCCTTTAGTGATTCGGCAGACATCAAGCCGATAATCAAGTTCCTCCCACACTCGGCGCAGCATCATGTCCCCATCAGTGAGTTCGAAAGCATCGTTGATGCGAGCTCACAGTTCTGGCACGTTTCTTGGTAGAGGAGGTTTAAACACTGAATCTTTCACATAACCCCACAGAAAGAAATCGCATGGGGTTAAGTCGGGAGAGCGTGGAGGCCATGACATGAATTGCTGATCATGATCTCCACCACGACCGATCCATCGGTTTTCCAATCTCCTGTTTAAGAAATGCCGAACATCATGATGGAAGTGCGGTGGAGCACCATCCTGTTGAAAGATGAAGTCGGCGCTGTTGGTCTCCAGTTGTGGCATGAGCCAATTTTCCAGCATGTCGAGATACATGTTTTTTTCGCAGAAGAAAAAGGGGCCGTAAACTTTAAACCGTGAGATTGCACAAAACACGTTAACTTTTGGTGAATTGCGAATTTGCTGCACGAATGCGTGAGGATTCTCTAACGCCCAGATTCGCACATTGTGTCTGTTCACTTCATCATTAAGAAAAAATGTTGCTTCATCACTGAAAACAAGTTTCGCACTGAACGCATCCTCTTCCATGAGCTGTTGCAACCGCGCCGAAAATTCAAAGCGTTTGACTTTGTCATCGGGTGTCAGGGCTTGTAGCAATTGTAAACGGTAAGGCTTCTGCTTTAGCCTTTTCCATAAGATTTTCCAAACCGTCGGCTGTGGTACGTTTAGCTCACTGCTTGCTTTATTCGTCAACTTCCGCGGGCTATGCGTGAAACTTGCCCGCACACGTTCAAACGTTTCTTCACTCACTGCAGGCCGACCCGTTGATTTCCCCTTACAGAGGCATCCAGAAGCTTTAAACTGCGCATACCATTGCCGAATGGAGTTAGCAGTTGGTGGATCTTTGTTGAACTTCGTCCTGAAGTGTCATTGCACTGTTACGACTGACTGATGTGAGTGCATTTCAAGCACGACATACGCTTTCTCGGCTCCTGTTGCCATTTTGTCTCACTGCGCTCTCGAGCGCTCTTGCGGCAGAAACCTGAAGTGCAGCTTCAGCCGAACAAAACTTTATGAGTTTTTCTACGTATCTGTAGTGTGTCGTGACCATATGTCAATGAATGGAGCTACAGTGAATTTATGAAATCGCTTCAATCATTTGTAATAGCCCTGTATTGTATTTAGCCCAGTCCACACTCTCCTGGGAAATTCAAATAGACTAACTGGAGTGATGTATACAGTGGTCATAAAATGAATGCTCATAAAATGAATAAAAATGCAGTACATTTATTAATGAAGTCCTTACCTTATCTGAAAACTGTTTCCCCCCAAAACTAAACTGATTAGACCAAAGTCCACAAAAAAGCCATGGAATACTTGAAGCACAAAACACGTTAACTTTTGGTGAATTGCGAATTTGCTGCACGAATGCGTGAGGACAACAAGGAAACTGTACTTGTCAGTCCGAAACATCTCTAATGGTAATGATGTCACTCACTAGAAGGTATACTGCAAAATACACTGAAGAGTCAAAGAAACTGGTACACCTGCCTAATATCGTTAGGGCCCCTGCAAGCAAGCAGAAGTGACACAACATGACATGGCTTAGACTCAGCTAACATTTGAAGTAGTGTTGGAGGGAACTGACACAATGATCCTGCAGGGTTGTCCATAAATCTGTAAGAGCATGACGGGGTGGATGTCTCTTCTGAACAGCATGTTGCAAGGCATTCCAGATATGCTCAATAATGTACATGTCTGGGGAGTTTGGCGGCCACCAGAAGTGTTTAAACTCAGAAGAGTGTTCCTGGAGCCACTCTCTAGAAATTCTGGGATATGGAGTGTTGTATTGTCCTGCTGGAATTGCCCAAGTCTGTCGGAATACACAATGGACATGAATGGATGTAAGTGATCACACAGGATGCTTATGTGTGTGTCTCACCTGTCAGAGTCATATCTAGACTTATCAGGGGTCCCATAGCACTCCAACTACACTTGCACCACACCATTACAGAGCCTCCACCAGCTTGAACAGTCCCCTGCTGACATGCAGGTTCCATGTATTCATGAGGTTGTCTCCATACCTCTACACGTCCATCTGCTCGATACAATTTGAAACGAGACACGTCTGACCAGGAAACATGTTTCCAATGATCAATAGTCCAATGTCAGTGTTGATGGGCCCAAGTGAGGCATAAGACTGTGTCATGCAGTCAAGCGTACATGAGTGGGCCTTCAGCTCCGAAAGCCCATATCAATGATGTTTCATTGAATGGTTTGCATGCTGACACTTGTTGATGGCTCAGCACTGAAATCTGCAGCAGTACACTTTATCGCCCACTGCTTGAATACTGCTCACCTGTGTGGGATCCGTACCAGATAGGATTGATAGAAGAGATAGAGAGGATCCAATGGAGAGCAGCGCGCTTCGTTACAGGATCATTTAGTAATCGCAAAAGTGTTACGGAGATGATAGATAAACTCCAGTGGAATACTTTGCAGGAGAGATGCTCAGTAGCTCTGTATGGGCTTTTGTTGAAGTTTCGAGAACATACCTTCACACTCAGCTGGCAGCTACATGGGTAGCGGAGGCTGTGTGGCATGGACTGGGTGGTTTTCTTTAGATTGGAAGGCCTCGGGAAAGTATGGGGTGGGCTGCAATCTCAAAGGGTGTATGGCAAATACAGGATGTGCTTGGATCAAGGAACAGTCAGAACTGTAGTTGTAAATTGTTATAGTTGTGCTGGGAAAGTCCCTGAGCTTCAAGCGCTAATAGAAAGCACAGAAGCTGAAATCGTTATAAGTACAGAAAGCTGGCTAAGGCCTGAAATAAGTTCTGCAGAAATTTTTATGAAGTCTCAGACGGTGTTCAGGAAAGATAGATTAGGCAGAATTGGTGGTGGAGTGTTTGTGTCTGTCAGTAGTGGTTTATCTTGTAGTGAAGTCAAAGTAGATCTCCGTGCGAATTGGTACGGGTGGAGGTTATACTTAACTGCTGAACTAAGTTAATAATTGGCTCCTTCTACTGACCCCCAGACATCGATGATATAGTTGCTGAACAGTTCAGAGAAAATTTGAGTCTCGTAACAAATAAATACCCCACTCATATGGTTATAGTTGGTGGGGACTTCAACCTTCCCTCGATATGTTGGCGAAAATACTTGTTCGAAACCGGTGGTAGGCCGAAAACATCTTCCGAGATTGTCCTAAATGCTTTCTCCGAAAATTATTTCCAGCAGTTAGTCCACGAACCCACGTGAATTGTAAATGGTTGCAAAAACACACTTGACCTCTTAACCACAAACAATCCAGAGCTAATAGAGAGCATCATGACTGATACAGGGATTAGTGATCACAAGGTCGTTGTAGCTAGGCTCAATACCGTTTCTTCCAAATCCACCAGAAACAAACGCAAAATAATTTTACTTAAAAAAGTGGATAAAGTGTCAGTAGAAGCCTTCCTAAGAGACAATCTCCATTCCTTCCGAACTGACTATGCAAATGTAGACGAGATGTGGCTCAAATTCAAAGATATAGTAGCAACAGCAATTGAGAGATTCATACCTCATAAATTGGTAAGAGATGGAATTGATCCCCTGTGATACACAAAACAGATCCGAACGCTGTTGCAGAGGCAACCGAAAAAGCATGCAAAGTTCAGAAGAACGCGAAATCCCGAAGATTGGCTAAAATTTACAGACACGCGAAATTTGGCACAGACTTCAATGCGAGATGCCTTTAATAGCTCCACAACGAAACATTGTCTCGAAATTTGGTAGAAAATCCGAAGAAATTCTGGTCGTATGTAAAGTACACAAGCGACAAGACGCAGTCAATACCTTCCCTGCGCAGTGCCGATGGTACTGTTACCGACGACTGTGCCGCTAAAGCGGAGTTATTGAACGCAGTTTTCCGAAATTCCTTCACCAGGGAAGAAGAATGGAATATTCCAGAATTTGAAACACGAACAGCTGCTAGCATGAGTTTCTTAGAAGTAGATACCTTAGGGGTTGCGAAGCAACTCAAATCGCTTGATACGGGCAAGTCTTCAGGTCCAGATTGTATACTGATTAGGTTTCTTCCAGATTACGCTGATACAATAGCTCCCTACTTAGCAATCATATACAACCGCTCGCTCACCGATAGATCTGTACCTACAGATTGGAAAATTGCGCAGGTCGCACCAGTGTTTAAGAAGGGTAGTAGTAGTAATCCATCGAACTAAAGACCTATATCATTGACGTTGCTTTGCAGTAGGGTTTTGGAGCATATACTGTATTCAAACATTATGAATCACCTCATAGGGAATGATCTATTGATACATAATCAGCATGGTTCAAGAAACATCGTTCTTGTGCAACGCAGCTAGCTCTTTATTCGCACGAAGTAATGGCCACTATCGACAGGGGATCTCAAGTTGATTCCGTATTTCTAGATTTCTGGAAAGCTTTTGACACCATTCCTCACAAGCGACTTCTGATCAAGCTGCACGCCTATGGGGTATCATCTTAATTGTGCGACTGGATTCGTGATTTCCTGTCAGGAAGGTCGCAGTTCGTAGTAATAGATGGCAAATCATCGAGTAAAACTGAAGTGATATCAGGTGTTCCCCAGGGAAGCGTCCTGGAACCTCTGCTGTTCCTGATCTATATAAATGACCTGGGTGACAATCTGAGCAGTTCTCTTAGGTTGTTCGCAGATGATGCTGTAATTTACCGTCTAGTAAGGTCATCCGAAGACCAGTATCAGTTGCAAAGTGATTTAGAAAAGATTGCTGTATGGTGTGGCAGGTGGCAGTTGACGCTAAATAATGAAAAGTGTGAGGTGAGCCACATGAGTTCCAAAAGAAATCCGTTGGAATTCGATTACTCGATAAATAGTATAATTCTCAAGGCTGTCAATTCAACTAAGTACCTGGGTGTTAAAATTATGAACAACTTCAGTTGGAAAGACCACATAGATAATATTGTGAGGAAGGCGAGCCAAAGGTTGCGTTTCATTGGCGGAACACTTAGAAGATGCAACAAGTCCACTAAAGAAACAGCTTACACTACACTCGTTTGTCCTCTGTTAGAATATTGCTGCGCGGTGTGGGATCCTTACCAGGTGGGATTGATGGAGGACATCAAAAGGGTGCAAAAAAAGGGCAGCTCATTTTGTATTATCACGTAATAGGGGAGAGAGTGTGGCAGATATGATACGTGAGTTGGCATGGAAGTCACTAAAGCAACGACGTTTTTCGTCGCGGCGAGATCTATTTACGAAATTTCAGTCACCAACTTTCTCTTCCGAATGCGAAAATATGTTGTTGACCCAACCTACATAGGTAGGAATGATCATCAAAATGAAATATGAGAAATCAGAGCTCGAACAGAAAGGTTTAGGTGTTTGTTTTTCCCGCGCGCTGTTCTGGGGTGGAATGGTAGAGAGATAGTATGATTGTGGTTCGATGAACCCTCTACCAAGCACTTAAATGTGAATTGCAGAGTAATCATGTAGATGTAGATGTAAATGAGGAGTCAAGCAGCATATTGCTCCCTCCTACATATATCTCGTGAAGAGACCATGAGGATAAAATCAGAGAGATTAGAGCTCACACAGAGGCATATCGACAATCTTTCTTTCCACGAACAATACAAGACTGAAATAGAAGGGAGAACCGATAGAGGTACTCAAAGTACCCTTCACCACACACCGTCAGTTGGCTTGCGGAGTATGGATGTAGATGTAGAATTTGCGGAAGGTTGCACTTTTGTCACAGTGAACAATTCTCTTCAATCAAATTTGGTGCCATTCGTGTAGGATCTTTTTCCCGCTGCAGCAATGTCAGAGATTTGGTGTTTTACCAGATTCCTGATATTCATGGTACACTCATGAAATGGTTGTAAAGTCCCCACTTCATTGCTTCCTTGGAGATGCTGTGTCCCATCGCTCATGCACTGACTATAACACCACATTCAAACTCACTTAAATCTAGCTAACCTGCAATTGTAGCAAGCAGTAAACATCCTAACAACTGTGCCAGAAACTTGTCATCTTGCATAGGCATTGCTGCCTGTTTGCATATCTCTGTATTCGAATACACAATGCCTATATCAGTTTCTTTGGCACTTCAGTGTATTTAAGTAAGTACTACGGTGTGCTGAAAAGTAACGCCTTTGAATTTTTTGTGTGAAAATTATTAAAGTTTTTTAAATAAAAAAAGCCTTACTAACACCCATTATACATCTTTATTATTCATGTCTACATATTTATTTCTCAATATAATCATTCTGGTGATGAAACATGTTTCTCCCAACAAGAGAACAGTTTATTCATACCATCACTGTACAATGTTTGTCTTTGTTGACAGAGCCACAACCTCATCTCTGCTTGCCCAATTTCATCACTATTTGAGGTATTCTTTCAGTTTTGGAAACAGATGAAAAACAGATGGGGACAAATTGGGAATGTATGGGGGATGACTGATGCCAGTGCTCTGAGGCATGGAATTGCTGTTGATGTCCCTGCACTCATGTGTAGTATGGGACTGTCATGCTGAAGCAGAGGGTGTTCCATGTGTGGATGTACTCTTTGAATTCATACCTTTGGTTTTTTAGGATTTGTTTTTCATGCACTGACAAGTTACATTACACATACTGCCATGTTACATGCTACAGTTCAGAGCCTTCTAGCAGCATATGGTTGTAACTTGCTTCAGCAAAGTGGGAAAGTCTCCCAAGAAATTTGTATGACATGTAAAACCTCCACTTATATTGAGAAAAGAATAAAAAATTCAAAGGCACAGTCTGGTAATATGGATATCAAACTATACGTATTACTAGAGACAGATAATTACACCAAGTAGTTATATGCAATATAGTGAAGGAGGAGACAGGCAGAACTGGAGCTGAAGAGTGGCAGATAGTTTAAGAGTAAATGAAACATTGGTAACATGTGTGCAGTGTTACAGAACTTTTTGACAATCTTTCATAGTTCTTACTGAAATGACGGGCTTGTCAAGTTCAGTAGATTTTGCCATGGAATGTCTAAGATTACCATTCTAAGTAACTTCACCTGTATGAAAATGGCACTAACTACACCAGAAGTCACTTAGGCTACTTCAGTCTGGAAAAGCTTTCATTGTTCAGGAATACATATTTTCAATAAGTCAACAGCCATAAAAAGTTTAAGTATTAATAAAATTTGGTTCAAAAGGAGCATAAGGAATCACATTTTTTCCCAGTTATTCCACATCCATGGGAACCATTTAACTTAGGTTCTGGGAAAAAAACATTACTACAGTACACTTCTGATTATTTGGGTAATATGGGGGAGAAGGGGCACAAACAAACAAAAAACATGAATAACTGAGATATTTTCAAACATGTTTTCGTTGTTCAAAAGTAGAATGAAGTCATGGGCATTGAAACTCCCTCAGGCCCTTACAATTCAAAAGAGTATCAACACACTGGAATGCAGTGTTATGACTAACAAGGTCACTGTCTTCAACCCCACTTTCACATTCACAGTCCTCTTGTCTGTTTTATTGTGAAGCAGTGGTCACAATTTTGGCACCACTCCTGTACTGGAAGCCATTGAATTGAATTGAATTGAATTTTATTTGATCCTCTAAGATTACATTGTGTACAGTAAATGTACATGTAATATAGGACATGTCAAAGTATTACCGTTCATTATCACTTATTTTTCTACACCTTTAGCTTACATTTTTACAGCATTGATAATTAATAACAATATATACAAATTTAATGGCATAAGTATTCTGCAATACTGTAAAACTCTTTTTCAATGAGATAGTCTTTAAATTTCTTTGGAAAGTCATTGTGAAGTACACTATCTTGCAGGTTTTTAGGCAGACTTCTTAGTAGTCTGATACCAGAGTACTGGGGTCCTTTTTCTAGCATTGCCAGTCGGTGGGGTATGCTCCATACTTCATTCTTCCTTGTATTGTGGGTGTGTACACTAGCATTTGTAATCCAATCCTCACTACCTTTTGTGATGTACATTATTGTTTTGTATATATATACAACGATGAAAAAGTTAAGATACCTAAATTCTTGAAACAGTTTCTGCACGTTTCAGAGGTCTTTCTTCTTAAAATGGTCCTAATTGCTTTTTTTGTAATGTGAACACTTGTTTTGTCTCTTGTTTATTTGATTTTCCCCACACAGTCACTCCATACTGTAAGTATAGTTCGAAAAGTCCATGATACACTGTACACAGAAGGTTCCTGTGTGAATATTGTGATAGCTGCATCATTAACAATATGACAGAGCTCAGTTTCTTACAGACATTATTAATATGTTTTTTTCCCATTTCAGTTCATTATCTACAAGAATACCTAAGAATCTAGCAGATTCTACTTCTTCCAGCCCTGTTCCATCAACCTCTAAATCCATGTCTACAGCCTTTTCCTTGTTTTTAAGCACTGCATACATAGCCTTTTTTAGATTTATAACCAGTTCATTTTCCAACAGCCATTGAGCTGTGACATTTGCAGATATGTATGATCTTCTCTCAAGCTGTTCCATATTTTGGTCACTATTTAGTATTGTCGTGCCATCAGCATACAATATTTTCTTTTGTTCCTCCTCAACACCTATATCATTAACAAACACATTAAATAACAATGGCCCCTGCGGTTCACATTCATCAATTTTCAGCCTCTTATTCAATTTTTCGTCATCAACATATTCAAAACCATTGTAACTTGTTGCCCGATTCATAATTTGTAAAGTTGTTATTTCTTTATTACTGAAAGCTTGAAAATCACTTTCTTCAATATCTGGAAGAATTTTTCTCCATGATCAAACTAGTGTAACTGGATGGACTTCCTGCTAGGCACCAGAAATCCCATGAATGGCATCCAAAATTATCAGCTTATTCCAGAATGCCACCAAATTATCCTAATCAACTAACATTCTCAGTAGACCAACCTAGTAGCACCATTTTACCAATGCAATTCTGCCTTGATCAACTGGATTTATAATGACAGTCATGTTATGAGGTAAAAACTTAGTTAAAAACTTAGTTATTAGGATGTGAAGGGGCAGTATCGAACAATAGAACAGTCTTCTGTGGCAATCCTTTCGCTTCCAGAAATCGCTGGACTTTCGGTACAAAATGTGTGTGGAACCAGATTTTGAAAGTTTCACTACCTGTCCACGCTTCTTAACATTGCTCTTAAAAGCAAGGGTTCTGGTTGGCAGACATTTCCATTGCAGACCACATTTGTCTGCATTATATATAAATTTGGCCTGGTATGAAATTCTCTTCTTTCACAAAGTTTTGGAACTCTTCTCAGAAGGAATCAGCTGCTGCAACATTTGAATTAAGCCACTCTCCTTGCACAGTAAGTTTGCAAATCCCATTAGATTGTTTGAATCTGGTTATCCATCCAGGTGTAGCATTAAATTCTCCTTCCAACCTTAGAGCTTAAATTCTCCTCCAACCTTAGAGCTTAAATTCTCCCTCCAACCTAAGAGCTTCATGAAAAAAATTAGTCTTCTTGGCACACATTGTGCCTGAAAATAATGAAACCTTCTGCTCATTTTTGGATAAAACATTGCAAAATACCAGCATGTAATCCATCGAATGTAGAGCTCTTTGCACTTTTTCAAGCAGATGGTCCAGAACTGGAATCACATTTTCTGACAAAATCCTATATTTTCTGTTTTTTTCTTTTTAATGTCCCAAACAGACTGAATTCCAGTACCATAATCAGCACTTCGTTCTGCAGCAGTTTCCCCCTTCTCAAATCTTGCAGTTAATTCTAGTTTTTGTTTTAATGCCAACATTTGTTTCTTTCATTTCTCATCATCTCTTTTACAAATTTCTTTTAACTTTTACATTGACACTCTTATATGTAGATTAACATCAGAAAACTGAGTTTGTATTTACCATTTTTATTTTTCATTTTTTAATTCATGAATAATCTGCAAACCAGATATTTCATACACAAGTTATTGGGAGAGCACTGCCTATTTCTTACTGTAAACATAGTTTTTATTCTTGTTTTATGACATGTTCTACACTCTTGAGGGTTTCTCCACCATGGATCTACAGAACAAAATGTGCATCTAATTTAATCTAATCTGAAATCCCCATAAAGCTTAAAAACATGCACACTAACTTGTTTTCATTGTATAAAAGATGAAATTCAACAGTGAAGTTTATGTGACAAAATAATGAGAATGTCTTCTTCTAACATAAGTTGTAGGGTCATTAGTTTGAAAGTTTTTTTTTATCTTCTATTTCTATTCTTCATTTCTGAAATAGCTTCATACATCTCATCTGACATGACATCCAGAATGCCATTATCTTCATTATTGTCTTTTGTTATCTCACAGCTTTCACACACTTTAACACTAACTTTTGTACACAGTTACAAAGTGATAAAGAAAGCTTAGTTTCTGACAACAGCAAAAGAACAAATCACCGACTTGCTCATCCCAGTTGGTATGTACGAGTATTGCCTACAAAAGGAAGGTTCCTGGTTCATACCCTGATCTGGCACACAATTTTAATCTACCAGAAAATTTCAAAATGCCACATAGTTCACTGCAGACTGTAAGATTCTACATCTACAGCTGTATTCCACAACCCATCTTATGCTGTGTGGCACAGTGTACCCTGTCATTGGCTGCTTTCCTTGTTCCACTCGTGAATGAGTTTTAGACAAATAGTCCGCAACACTAATACCGCATCTATGGGTCAGGAATAATGAATAGCGATAATGAGTCTAGACAATAAAATTATCTATGAAGCTTTAGTAAACTGATGGCTGGTTTTAGCATTAAAGACATTATCTAAGCATTGCTTAACTACTATCTCAAGGTTGACTATGAGAAATGTGGTCCATAAACAAAGCAGCGTGTCAAATCATGTATGTATTATGTAGTCCTATGGAATATTTGTAACTAGTAGAATTTTCATATTGGTGTGTGTCATAACTTGCTGATCCTGCAACAGCAGTGGACTTTCTCTTGTTGTGGAATAAAAGGATAATCTGACTACACTGTTGTGATGTCTAATTTCAGGACAAGCTGCAATGGGTTATGGAGGGATTCTTGCAATACTATGTCTATCTTAAATGCGTGTGTCCAAATACTAGTTTTCTTGCAATTTACAAGAATTATGCCATTTTAGTTCTCGATACGATGTTATATGTACATAGTTTGCGCCTTTCTGTACGAGTTTAAATTATATTGTTACGTAGTGATTACCAACTTTTGTTGATTGAACCTCTATAGCTTTTATGTAGTGGTAGGGAATGCCTACTCACCGAGGGTTGTTAATTGTTTCTGTAATATTTCTTCGCTTTTTCCTGCTTGAATCCTTGGGGCTGACCTTTTTGCCACTGATACGGATAGTGAAGCGAGTTCTGAATACTCTAGTGTAGATCCAGGCGCTGTTTTGTCGCTTTTGCATTGAGATTTGGTTCCCCCATCAACTCAAAAGCATTTCCACTGTGTCGGAAATAACTGACATCTTTTTGTAAATAACTTAAGTGTACGCTACAGACAGTCCCACTAGAAATGTGGGAGTATATTTCCACGTATGTTCGTCAAGAAGTACTAAGAACAATCAATATTGAGCTCAGAGACTTATGACACATACATGACATAAATTAATTACATACCTTTCACAACAAAGGTTCACTCATATCACCTCGATTTGCAGTGCAGTGGTAAAAACACGCCGTACATCGTGAATACTATCAAATGGGTGCCAAATAAATTATATGAAGTGCACTTATTTTGCACAGAGTGTAAATGCATAACACTATATGGAAAATTGGTATTTCTCATCGTAAAGTTTGATACAGTATTCACACACGGCATATCTATTGTACTTTGACGGTATTCACACATGGCGTATCTATTGTACTTCGAAGACGTCATTGTATCAAACCTTGTTACGTTTTGAATTAGATGTTGGGTTAAAAATTATTCTGCTACCAAAAGTTGGCTTTAGTCATATGAACTGGACCTCCTTACTTTTTTAAAGTCTTCCTGTATTAGTACACACGTTTATTGTCTTGCTGATTCGATAAGGGCAATAGGAAGGGTTGATCAAAGGAAATGGAGTCTGTGTAAAATAAAGCTGCTGATGCAGTCAGTGGTGGCTGCTAAGAGCACTTGAACACCCCAACTTTTGACATCTTGTAATGTAGATGCGGTAATCCGAAATACATGGCGCTAAATCTACCGCTGTGCTACATATTGCTGCTCTAGATTCGGTGAAACTTGGCATAAGGGTCTCGAGCACGCCTTCACTTGTGCACGTTTTAAGGAGCTTCTAAGAAGTACTAAGGAGCTCTAAGCAATATCCCACCTCCAGCCCTAAGAAGATCAGAAGCTCTCCTAAAGACGTGGAAAAACATTCAGCAGAACCCCCAGCTCCCCATCCATCAAGATATTGTACAAGGAACACACCAACGCTTGAAATCGAGGAAACCACCATGGCGCACAGCACTCGACCTTGAAGGATCTGCTTTCAACATTAACAGTTCATGGAAACTCCAGTGGGATCAGTCTTCAGTAGCCAATAAACATCTAGTCGAGGACCCTTCCAAGCAGACGCAAGGATTTGATCTTCCAAGGCGTCAGTGGAGGATCATTAACCGCATTCGAACTGGACAAGGCAGATGTGGCTATCTACTGCACAAATGGGGATGGGTTGGCTCTGCAAATTGTGACTGTGGTGCCCCCTCACAGACGATTCATCACATTGTTGCTGACTGCCCTCATCGTACTTTCAGAGGAACTTTAATGGACATTCATCGTACATCGGATGAAGCAGTCAAGTGGATTGAAGAACTAGACATAGAGCTGTAAAATTGTACGAACTTGTGATTGTACATTTTAGTCCTGAAAATATTGTATATAAATGTAAATCAATGTACACATCATACGATAAATAAATAAATAAGGAGCTTCTGCGCATGCGTAACTGGCGTGACGTAATTGCCTTACGACCCAAATACATACGGATTTGATAAGCAATGTGAACGGATTATGGTGTGCACTGCTAGCCCTTACCACTGTATTATAATCAAATAAATAAATAAATGGAAAGAAATTTAAAGTATAGTACAATTGCATTATTAGAAATGTTCCGTGTGTACGAATTTACGCTGTTAGGACTTCCTCTTTTACATTTCAATTGTAGATGCAGGCAACCGATTTCAAGGACACCAGTGCATGTCAAAAAATGAAGAAAATCCTTCACTTCAACAAAAATACTTAATACTGTTGTTAAGTCTTCTCTTATTCAGACTCACATAACACTCGTAATACTTCATACTTAGAGATATACATCTTAACCATCCTTCTACATACGAGAGTGTGAAACAAAATCCTCTACAAAGAAATATGAATGATGGTTTTTTTTCCATTTGTTTACGCCTTACAGCGCATTCATAATTAATGTCTTTGCCGACACTTATGGTTGATCGCTGTTTCATTTTTTTAAAAATAAATTTTGACTTTACCATAACCGGGGGCTCATTCACCATGTACCTACACAATTGCCCCCACACTGTACGATGACATGGTGTGGAGACGTACAGCGTTTTTGCATGTACATGTTTACGTTTACATTTGCAGACGGGGGTCGATGCCCTTTATTTGTCGGCTTCTCTTTTATATAGTGGAATGGATATGCCAGCTTATCCTATGTATGTTAAAGTTCTACAAGAAAGTGAAAGATTATATACATAATATGAAGTTAAAATCACGATCGCAACAATCATGTTACTATCATATTCGATCTTGGTTCTACAGGTGCTCACAAGAATCGCTAACAACATCCATATTAAAAACTATACAAGCCTTATAAGTAGAGGTATGACATTACCTCCGAATGAAGCGGCTTTTCCAGACAAATACCGCGACACTGAATATCGGCCGGCCGAAGTGGCCGTGCGGTTAAAGGCGCTGCAGTCTGGAACCGCAAGACCGCTACGGTCGCAGGTTCGAATCCTGCCTCGGGCATGGATGTTTGTGATGTCCTTAGGTTAGTTAGGTTTAACTAGTTCTAAGTTCTAGGGGCCTAATGACCTCAGCAGTTGAGTCCCATAGTGCTCAGAGCCATTTGCACTGAATATCGGTAGCGATCGCTGGAGTGTATATTACCAGACAAACAGTGCAGTTACACGTCGCCGGCAGTGTAAGCTCGTAATACAATCACCGAATTCAGAAAATGGTTCAGCTAAGCAACGCAGCTTGAAGCCGGTATTTGCAACTCCTTCATGATGCAGTTAGATGTTGCTCCAGTATTTGTAATGCATTCTGTCTCGATGCCATGTCAGAAGTTCTGCGATATATCGACTGGGTTATAGGCGACAGTTCATCGAGAATGATCACAAACAGTAGATGGTGTGCTGATTGAGGTCATAAGAAATATACACAGGCTTTAGAGATCTCTAGTGCTATGTTTTCCAGTAGAAATGCTGTCTGCGATTTGGAATCAAGTGTTTCCATTCAACCACATACCTGCGTTGGATTCTATGGAAAAGTCTTTTAATGATTATAGCCACTACTGAATCATATTTCTGGCACTCGCATATCTCGAAACGAGTCACCTTTTTCGAGCCTATGTGCTACAATAAACTTCCAACGTGGTTTTAGATAGGCCCTGTGCATCTTCCAACTGCTCCTCAGACTGTCCTACCACCCTGTCAGCTATGCACATGTGAACGTTCCAATTTAAGTCGAACTGAGCAGGAATTAGAGAGGGGTTTATCTACCACATTCTGCAGCCCATGTAGAAACAGGCTAAGCTGAGTTAGTGCGACAGGGCTGTGTTTTGACTATTTAATGAAAATGCGAACATGTTGTCGTAGCTCTGCCAAACTTGTACGATGTGTAAGGTCAGCACCAAACGAAGCCTGCTCGTGCAACATGACGTAGTATAAAGACAGTACGAACAATTACGGGGGTGTTTCTTATCGGGAAAATTAGGAAGACTTTAACATCATACAGGTACCGCAGTCCGAAGCAGATCTGCATCCCTCAGGGTCCATTCACGTCTATCACCCCAATATTCTATCATCGTTATTCTGTACCATCCAACAGAGAAAAATTACAAACTATAAAAGCTCCGATAACTTCATCAGATATAGAACTCGATAAGATTTTTAGCGCATCTCTGTCTCTCTTCCGATATATCGAAAACAAATGCAGTCTATGTGTCAGCATCAAGCACATGTGGGGATCCTATTAAATATACAGGTATTGATCCTCAGCAGCAGGCAGCCAGTGATCGAAGTCGCTTGCACAAACCAGTGTAAAGTGTCAGCGCCGTACAATAGGAGGAGGAAGACCACATCCCACAGACTTATTATCAGTAGCAAAAGAGGTTCCCTGTGTCTTTGTTTGAGCATGACATCACTTCTCGTTCCGTGTTCTAAAATTGCTTGTAAATGTAGTACAGCTGCCAACACCTAGTGCAAATGCACTATTTTTCCGGTCAGGTGGCGTAGTATACAGGGTGAAAAGTATTTAAACCTACAAACTCTGGGAGGTTGTAGGGGACATCAAAACAAATATTTTTCCCCTCATGACATTTTTTCCCATGAGGAATATTTTAACCGTTAGAGGAAGATTTGTCTGGCGGCAACAAACACTTTTCCATTTTTTTTTATGACCAGAGACAACACATTAACACAACCCAATTTCAATTACAGTAGATTTTCAAAAGTGCCTCCATTGACACGTAAACAAAGGTTACACCGTCGGATCATGTTCTGTTTGACACGGGAAAAAACCCCAAGAGTATCCTGAATTGTTCCTGCTGCTGCTACTCTCCAGGCAACCATATCCTCTTCTGAGGCAACAGGAGTTGCGTAAACAACAGGTGTAACAAAAAAGTCCGGAGGGGACATATCTGAGGATCGAGCAGTCCCTGGCGCAGGACCACCTCTGCCAATCCACGTTTCTGGGAACCGTTGGTCGAGGAATCGACGCACACGACGACTGAAATGTGCCGGCGCCCCGTCATGTTGGAACCGCATGAGTTGTCTTGGAGGAAGCGGGACGTCTTCCAGCAATTCTGGCAATGCTCTGGCGAGAAAATTGTAATAGTGCCTGCCATTTAATGGCATAGGTAGCAGATACGGCCCAATTAAACAGTCCCCAGCAATACCGACCCACACATTAAGGAAGAACCGCACTCGATGGCCGCTAGTAACTGTGGCATGTGGGTTATCCTCACTCTAAACATGCGAATTGTGCATGTTGAAGACTCCATCACGCCCGAACGTTGCTTCATCGGTAAACAACACAGAGGATGGAAATGTAGGGCGCATTTCACACTGTTCCAGGTACCACTGGGAAAACTGTGCTCTGGGTGGATAATCAACTGGTTCCAGGTTGTGAACACGCTGTAAGTGAAATGGACGTAACAATTGCTCTCGAAGGACTGTTCTTACACTCGTCTGATTCGTCCCCATGTTACGTGCAATTACACGAGTGCTGATTGAAGGATCCCGCTCCGCATGCTGCAAGACAGCTTCCTCAAATTGCAGCGCTCTTAGCGTGCGACGGCGTCCCTGTCCAGGTAATCTGCTAAATGACCCGGTCTCACGCAGACTTTGGTACACAGAAGCAAAGGTCGTATGATGCGGGACACGGCGATTAGAATATTGTTGTTGATAAACCCGCTGTGCAGCTCGTCCGTTGTGGTGCGCTACGTAGTACGCACCAACCATATCAGTGAACTCACTCCAGGTGTATTGCTCCATTAGTAAACAGAGACAATGCACTACTACACTGGTGGACAGCTGTTTCCTACAACTGAAGAGCGTAATACGCCCTCTAACAACTGAAGAGCGTAATACAACCTCCACCGGTTTAAATAATCCTCATAGGAAAAAATGACATTAGGGGAAAATATTTGTTTTGATGTCCCCTACAACCTCCCAGAGGTTGTCGGTTTAAATACTTTTCACCCTGTATGTGGGATCCTTCCCACCTGTCGCTTATAGGGTGCCTAAAGGATGCTGCTTTCTCGGGTAGCTATACAAAAATTGAAACAAATCACATTAACAGCTTTTATTACAATAAAGTTCGATTGACAATACTTAGAATTTGCAACGGTGTTGCACGTGATGGGCGACATGCAATCAGGTGAGAGTCCTTTGCTGTATACAATCGTCATGCAAGTTTGTCACACAGTTTGTGGATCACTAATAATGGCTATCATAGTGCTCTCTTCTAGGGCTGGGCTACTACTGTGCCGGTCTGCTAACAGTGCCAATCTTGTACTGTCCTGATACTGTGCGGCCGTCGCTGGCAGCTGCTGCTGTCATGGTGCAGTCCTAGTCAGTAAGCTATTGGCTGATGTCGTCTCACTGCCTTCTCTACTCTTTTGTACTTCAACTTAGTGCCGGCACTTGCCGATATGCCGGAATATTCCTCTCCCTCAAAGCGACGGACCGTCGTCGTGTAGGGAGTGAGACTACAGCCGGGGAGGCAGCAGCGTGGGCGCATCGCTGGGCTGGAAGCTGTGGCTGCAGGGAACATCAAGCTTCCAGCCGTACCCCGCAATCTGGCCTTCACTCGGGTGGAAACGTTTCTTGGGAAACGAGCAGATTGGTACGCGTCCACCTTCTGCTGCTATGAACCAGATGAAGAAGGCAGCGGCTGCTGTGGTGTGGGCGGGTCCAGCTCCATCGGTGGAACGAGAGGCGAAGGTTCCGCCTCCATGGGGTCTACATCTACATCTACATTTATACTTCGCAAGCCACCCAACGGTGTGTGGCGGAGGGCACTTTACGAGCCACTGTCATTACCTCCCTTTCCTGTTCCAGCCGCGTATGGCCCGCGGGAAGAACGACTGCCGGAAAGCCTCTGTGCGCGCTCGAATCTCTCTAATTTTACATTCGTGATCTCCTCTGGAGGTATAAGTAGGGGGTAGCAATATGTTCGATACCTCATCCAGAAACGCACCCTCTCGAAACCTGGACAGCAAGCTACACCGCGATGCAGAGCGCCTCTCTTGCAGAGTCTGCCACTTGAGTTTGCTAAACATCTCCGTAACGCTGATTACCAAATAACCCTGTGACGTAACGCGCCGCTCTTCTTTGGATCTTCTCTATTTCCTCTGTCAACCCGACCTGGTACGGATCCCACACTGATGAACAATACTCAAGTATGGGTCGAACGAGTGTTTTGTAAGCCACCTCCTTTGTTGATGGATTACATTTTCTAAGGACTCTCCCAATGAATCTCAACCTGGCACCCGCCTTACCAACAATTAATTTTATATGACCATTCCACTTCCAATCGTTCTGCACGAATACTCCCAGACATTTTACAGAAGTAACTTCTACCAGTGTTTGTTCCGCTATCATATAATCATAGAATAAAGGATCCTTCTTTCTATGTATTCTCAATACTTTACATTTGTCTATGTTAAGGGTCAGTTGCCACTCCCTGCACCAAATGCCTATCCGCTGCAAATCTTCCTGCATTTTGCTGCAATTTTCTAATGCTGCAACATCTCTATACTACAGCATCATCCGCGAAAAGCCGCATGGAACTTCCGACACTCCGTCCGGCAGTGTCGTGATGAGACCCTCTGGCGGCTGCTGTGGCCGCGCTGTCCGCTGGATCCGCGAATCTGGGGGAAGAGACACTGAACGATCATCATGCACATGACAGAGACGAAGTTGATTTTGATGGCGGCACTGCAAGCCATGTGGGCCTGAAATAAGATACACTACTGGCCATTAAAATTGTTACACCGCGAAGATGACGTGCTACAGACGCGAAATTTAACCGACAGGAAGAACATGCTGTGATATGCAAATGATTAGCTTTTCAGAGCATTCACACAAGGTTGGCGCCGGTGGCGACACCTACAACGTGCTGACATGAGGAAAGTTTCCAACCGATTTCTCGTACACAAACAGCAGTTGACCGGCGTGGCCTGGTGGAACGTTGTTGTGATGCCTCGTGTAAGGAGGAGACATGCGTACCATCACATTTCCGACTTTGATAAAGGTCGGATTGTAGACTATCGCGATTGCGGTTTATCGTATCGCGCCATTGCTGCTCGCGTTGGTCGAGATCCAATCCAGAATATGGAATCGGTGGGTTCAGGAGCGTAATACGGAACGCTGTGCTGGATCCCAACGGCCTCGTATCACTAGCAGTCGAGATGACAGGCACCTTATCCGCAAGACTGTAACGGATCGTGCAGCCACGTCTCGATCCCTGAGTCAACAGATGGGCACGTTTGCAAGACAACAACTATCTGCACGAACAGTTCGACGACGTTTGCAGCAGCATGGACTATCAGCTCGCAGACCATGGCTGCGGTTACCCTTGACGCTGCATCACAGACAGGAGCACCTGCGATGGTGTACTCAACGACGAACCTGGGTGCACGAATGGCAAAACGTCATTTTTTCGGATGAATCCAGGTTCTGTTTACAGCATCATGATGGTCGCATACGTGTTTGGCGACATTACGGTGAACGTACATTGTAAGCGTGTATTCGTCATCGCCATACTGGCGTATCACCAGGCGTGATGGTATGGGGTGCCATTGATTACACGTCTCGGTCACCTCTTGTTCGCACTGACGACACTTTGAACAGTGGACGTTACATTTCAGATGTGTTACGACCCGTGGCTCTACCTGTCATTCGATCCCTGCGAAACCCTACATTTCAGCAGGATAATGCACGACCGCATGTTGCAGGTCCTGTACGGGCCTTTCTGGAGACAGAAAATGTTCGACTGCTGCCCTGGCCAGCACATTCTCCAGATCTCTCACCAATGGTGGCCGAGCAACTGGTTCGTCACACTACGCCAGTCACTACTCTTGATGAACTGTGGTATCGTGTTGAAGTTGCATGGGCAGCTGTACCTGTACACGCCATCCAAGCTCTGACTCAATGCCCAGGCGTATCAAGGCCGTTATTACGGCCAGAGGTGGTTGTTCTGGGTACTGATTTCTCAGGCTGTATGCACCCAATTTGCGTGAAAATGTAATCACATGTCAGTTCTAGTACAATATATTTGTCCAGTGAATACCCGTTTGTCATCTGCATTTCTTCTTGGTGTAGCAGTTTTAATGGCCAGTAGTGCACATGCAAACGCCAAGTCGACGGACGATCTTGCCTCGCGCCCACTGTGTGTTGTCGCTAAAATGTGAAAGACAATAACATGCGACACGAAGCGATACTTGCGGCCTTTCTTCGGTGCCGGATGCTGAGGAGGGTGAAGCAGGTGGAGCAGTGTTCGATGGCGGCGTCCGTGAAGCAATTCCGCCGTCGAAGGTCCATCTCGAGTGCGAATGATATGAGACGAGAAACAGGAGCAATGCTTGACCCCTGGTGTGTGCAGAGCGAAGTTTGGCCATCTGCTGTTTGAAGGTTCTGACAAAACGTTCCACTTCGCCGTTTGACCGTGGATGGAACGGTGCACTAGTCAGATACTGTATGCCATTGCGTTCACAGAATCTTTCAAACTCATTTGACGTGAACTGAGGGCCGTTGTCTGACACTATCATTTCAGGTAAACCTTCTAGGCAAATATCGATGGCAACACCTGAATTTTGCTACTTGACGTTGTCGAGTTCATTGGCACAGCAAAAGGAAACTTGCTATATGGGACAACCACAATCAACCTTCGAGTATGCCAAAAAGGTGCCGCAAAGTCTATCTGCACACGTTGCCATGGTGACTGCAACTTAGGCCAAGCAAAGAAATTTTGTAGCGGAGCCGACCGATTTTCCGCACATGTGTGACACTGTGGCGTCATCTGTTCTGTTAGGGGAGTTCATACCCTGCAAAGTACAGTGTTGATGCTCTAACTGTTTCGTACGAACAGTCCCCCAGTGTTCTTTTGTGGAGTAACTGCAATACTTCTTTTTGCAAAGCTTTAGAGATCAACACACGTGACTATTCACTGTCATTTTGAAGAAGAATTACACCTTTCTGTACAGCAAGGCTATGCTGACGGGCAAAGTTTCGACGCACTACAGAGTTCTGTACGCTATGCAAGGAACAAGGCCAAGATGTGCGAATATATTTTAGCAAAATGTTCAAATCGGAATCAACTTCCGTGGCCTGTGCCATTTTCTTAAAGTTCAGCAGAATAGACTGAAACAATTCAGAATCCTGAGCATCTATGTGACGAGAAGTGCAGCAGAAGCATCAAAGTCTGTATCAGTGCCAATCTAAAGACGCGAAAGTGCGTCCGCATTACCATGTAGAGCTGTCGGACGATACACAGTCTCGTACTGGTATTGAGACAACAACAAAGCCGATCTTTGTAATTTAGAGCAGTTCGTACAGAAACCGGTTTCGCCGGATGAAACGAGGACTGCAAAGGCTTGTGATCCGTTATTAAGTAAAATTTTCTGCCATACAAGTAGTGGTGGAATTTGGTGACACCATACACAATAGCCAAAGCCTCTTTTTCAATTTGTGAATAGTTACACGGAGCTTTGGACAACACTTCTGATGCGAAAGCATTAGGCCTGTCTTTATCACCAATTCAGTGTGAAAGCACTCCATCGATTCCGTAAGAGGGAGCGCCAACCTGCAGTACAACTGGTTTGTCAGGATCAAAGTGAACTAAGCATCGATCACTGAGCAATACCTCTTTAAGTTTTTGAAAAGCTTCTTGGCACTCATCTGTCCAAACAAAGGGGACATTCTTGCGACGAATGAGATGCAATGGAGCTGCGATTTGTGCAGCATTCGATTTGAACCGAATACAATAGATGGACTGCAATTCTGTGATGTTGCGAAGAACTGGCAAATCTCGCATGGCTAACAAATGCGACTGCAGAAGATGTACACCTTGACTGTTGATGACAAGACCAAGATACTGCAACTCAGGTTTAAAAAATCGCACTTGTCCAGCCTACACTTTAGTCCTGCATCAGACAACACATGAAACAAGTAACGTAGATTTGCAATATGTCCTTCAGGTGTAGAATCTGCTACGACAATATCGTACAAATTGTTTGAACAGTTTGGCACTTGCGCAGTCAGCTGTTCCAAAAACCGTCGGAAAATACAGTGTGCGGAAGCACTGCCAAAACAGAAACGCAAATATTTAAACACGCCCAAATGAGAATATACGCACTTTTTCAGATTGTCCATCAAGTGGTATTTGTAGATACGTGCCGTGCAAATCAATTTTTGAAAAATAGCGTCCAGCGCCTAATCTGTCCATGAGATCCTCTGGGCGTGGCAATGGATTAGTATCAATCATAGTCTGTGGCTTGACTGTAGACTTAAAGTCAACACAGAGGCAAATGCGACCTGGAGGTTTGGGGAGCAAAACCAGTGGACTTGCCCACTGACTAGCTGATATGGGAGCAAGAACTCCATTATCTTGCAATTCTATAATTTCAGCAGCAACTTCGTCCCATAATGTGATGGGAACAGTTCTGGCCGGCATAATTTTTTGCTGAGCATTGCCTTTCAGCGTAATATGTGCAACAAAATTTTTAGCTTCAGAAAAAGGTTCCAGAAATTCTTTTAGCAAGCTAATTTCACTGTCTTTTGCATTGAATGCAGAGACAGACAACACATTGTCCTGAATGTTAAAGCCAAACAAATCAAAAGAATCAAGTGCAAATATGTTCTCACACTTGCGTGATTGTAGCCCTGTAAAAGTCACTGTTCGCGTATGCGAGCGACATATAGCAGGCAAAGTACACTATGTGATCAAAAGTATCCGGACATCTAGCTGAAAATGACTTCCAAGTTCGTGGCGCCCTCCATCGGTAATGCTGGAATTCAGTATGGTGTCGGCCCACCCTTAGCCTTGACGACAGCTTCCACTCTTGCAGGCATATGTTCAATCAGGTGCTGGAAGGTTGTTTTGGGGAATGGCAGTGATGTGTCGGCAGCTGGGCCAACACCTTGTAGATAGAGGTGGCTTAAAAGGCACGCTAGACTAACGCAGACGGGCGTGAAGTACTGGAACAGGATACGTAATTAATGCTATGAAGAAAAGTACGTAGCTGGTATAATACTTATCTTTAATCAATCATTGTTGTACATCGCACAAAGGAGACTTTAATTACAATCACTGTAAGGCTAATGGCGCCTTGCTAGTTCGTAGCCATTAACTTAGCTGAAGGCTATTCTGTCTCTCGGCTAATGAGAGAGAAAGGCTTCGTACGTCTAGTCGCTAGCTCTGTCGTCCGTATAACTGGGCTGAGTTCGAGTCAGTCTCTCGAGACCTGCCTTGTGGTGGCGCTAGGTTTGCGATCACACAGTGGCGACACGCGGGTCCGACATGTACTACAGGACCGCGGCCGATTTAAGCTACCACCTAGCACGTGTGGTGTCTGGCTGTGACACCACAGGCAGCCCATTTTTGACAGAGTGCTGCACTGATGAGAGGCATCGATGTCGGCCGGTGAGTCCTGGCACGATGTCGGCATTCCAAAACAACCCAAAGGTTTTCTATAGGACTCAGGTCAGGACTCTGTGCAGGCCAGTCCATTACAGGGATGTTATTGTCGTGTAAGCACTCCACATTAATGACATTGGCTTTGTGACTAGATATTTGTGAGGGGGCCGAATTCTTATGTTTGTTCCGTTGCAAACATATGGATTGTACGTGTCGTTTCCTACCACAAGTGTAGCACTGAGCCTGTCAGGAGTGCAGTCTTGGCGTTTGTACCACGAATAACGCCGAGGGCAAGACTTAATTCCGTTTGCCTGTATAGCTGCCTGTTTAGCGAACTGCTTATGCGAAGTGGAAGGTTGTTTACTCGGGGTAGCGAGCTGCAACCACCGCTGAATGGAACGAACGCAACGAAGGGACTCCACCTGACAAATAGCTGGTCGCTCAAATTTAAGAGCCAAAAGGGCACCGGAGCGTATTGGTCTAGTATTTGCACTACCTGCTGAAATGATGGATCAGTCAGTTTCAAAATCTGTTCTCTGAGTCTGACATCAGGTACACTGTACACGATTGCATCACGCAACATAACCTCTAAATATAAAGTACCGCAAGCACATTTGAATTTGCATTTTCGTGTCATACTCTGAAAGTCTGTGACCCATTCGCGATGAGTTTGTTCTGACCGTATTTTGGAATTAAAAAAATTGATGCCGAGCTGCTATCACATTCACTTGTTGGTCATAATACACTACTGCCCATTAAAATTGCTACTCAAAGAATAAATGCAGATGATAAACGGGTATTCAAATGGTTCAAATGGCTCTGAGCACTATGCGACTCAACTTCTATGGTCATCAGTCACCTAGAATTTAGAACTAATTAAACCTAACTACCCTAAGGACATCACAAACATCCATGCCCGAGGCAGGATTCGAACCTGCGACCGTAGCGGTCGCTCGGAACGGGTATTCATTGGACAAATATATTACACTAGAACTGACATGTGATTACATTTTCACGCAATTTGGGTGCATAGATCCTGAGAAATCAGTACCCAGAACAACCACCTCTGGCCGTAATAACGGCCTTGATACGCCTGGGCATTGAGTCAAACAGAGCTTGGATGGCGTGTACAGGTACAGCTGCCCATGCAGCTTTAACACGATACCACAGTTCATCAAGAGTAGTGACTGGCGTATTGTGACGAGTCAGTTGCTCGGCCACCATTGACCAGACGTTTTCAATTGGTGAGAGATTTGGAGAATGTGCTGGCCAGGGCAGCAGTCGAACATTTCAGTCTCCAGAAAGGCCCGTACAGGACCTGCAACATGCGGTCGTGCATTATCCTGCTGAAATGTAGGGTTTCGCAGGGATCGAATGAAGGGTAGAGTCACGGGTCGTAACACATCTGAAATGTAAAGTCCACTGTTCAGAGTGCTGTCAATGCAAAGAGGTGACCGAGACATGTAACCAATGGCACCCCATACCATCACGCGGGGTGATGACGAATACACGCTTCCAATGTGCATTCACCGCGATGTCGCCAAACACGGATGTGACCATGATGATGCTGTACACAGAACCTGGATTCATCCGAAAAAACGACGTTTTGCCATTCGTGCATCCAGATTCGTCGTTGAGTACACCATCGCAGGCGCTCCTGTCTGTGATATAGCGTGAAGAGTAACCGCAGCCATGGTCTCCGAGCTGATAGTCCATTCTGCTGCAAACGTCGTCGAGCTGTTCGTGCAGATGGTTGTTGTCCTGCAAACGTCCCCATCTGTTGACTCAGGGATCGAGACGTGGCTGCACGATCCGTTACAGCCATGAAGATAAGATGCCTGTCATCTCGACTGCTAGTGATACGAGGCCGAACCCACCGATTCCATAATCTGCTAACAGTCATTGGATCTCGGCCAACGCGAGCAGCAATGTCGCGATACGATAAACTGCAATCGCGATAGGCTACAATCCGACCTTTATCAAAGTCGGAAACGTGGTGGTACGCATTTCTCCTCCTTACAGGAGGCATCACAACAACGTTTCACTAGGCAACGCCGGTCGACTGCTGTTTGTGTATGAGAAATCGGTTGGAAACTTTTCTCATGTCAGCACGTTGTAGGTGTCGCCACCGGCGCCAACCTTGTGTGAATGTCTGAAAAGCTAATCATTTGCATATCACAGCATCTTCTTCCTGTCGGTTAAATTTCGCGTCTATAGCACAGTCATCTTCGTGGTGTAGCAATTTTAATGGCCAGTAGTGTAGTTCATTGGCGAAACAAGTACTTGGTCATAACACAGGTCACTTGGAGTGGTGTTGGGAAAAAGTTTTTATAGGAGCCTAAACATTGCACTTCCTACTGTTGATAACAGATATGGAAGTTTCACTGTACCTGGTACATTGTGAACGATGACGAGCGCTTCAAACTGGAACAATCCCTCGAGCCTTTCCTCGTCTTGTTCTCAAAACTGTCGAAAAGGCAGCATAGCGTAGTGTTGCGGTAGGTGGTGTTTGTTCCAATGTGTGCGCAGCGTTGGTCAGTAGCTGCTGCACCATGTTGAGGAACATAGAGATTTGTTGCGTCTGGAAATGAAACATCTGCATTCTGTGTAGCATGTAACACTTGCGGCTGTGGCACCTGAACATGGAGCGGGATGGGCGGGGTGGGCATTTTGGAAGACACAAATGCAACAAACAGACAAGACATGCAAGCAAAATATGTACAAAGAGATTAGATTAGATAGTACTTGTTCCACAGATCATGAATACGACACTTCGTAATGATGTGTAACGTGTCTATACAAGATATTACTTTACACAAAATATTACATGACACGTAATACCTTTAATGTTTTTTGGTGGGAGTTGGGGAAATTACCCATTTACTATATCCATAAATTCGTCTAATGAGTATAAGGAGTTGCCATTAAGAAATTGTTTTAATTTCCTTTTAAATGCTATATGGCTATCTTTCAGACTTTTGATGCTATTAGGTAAGTGACCAAAGGCTTTTGTGGCAGCATAATTTACCACCTTCTGAGGCAAAGTTAGATTTAACCTTGAGTAGTGAAGATCATCCTTTCTCCTAGTGTTGTAGTAGCCATGTACACTGCTATTACTTTTGAATTCGTTCCGAGTGTTAATAACAAATTTCATAAGTGAATATATATATTGTGAGGCTACAGTGAAGATCTCTAGCTCTTTAAATAAGTGTCTGCAGGATGATCTGTGATGAGCTCCAGGAATTATTCTGATTACACGCTTTTGTGCAATGAACACTCTTTTACTCAATGATGAGTTACTCCAGAATATGATGCCATACGAAAGCAGAGAATGAAAATAGGCGTGGTAAGCTAATTTACTGAGATGTATATCGCCAAAATTTGCAATGACCCTAACAGCATAATTAGCTGAACTCAAAGGTTTCAGCAGATCCTCAGTGAGGTTTTTTTTTTTTTTCAGTTCAACCCCTCATCAGTGCATACACGTAGAAATTTTGAATATTCTACCTTAGCTACCGATTTCTGATCGAAGTCTATATTTATTAATGGTGTCATTCCACTTACTGTGTGGAACTGTATATACTGTGTTTTGTCAAAGTTTAATGAGAGCCCATTTGCAGAGAACCACTTAATGTTTTTCAGAAAACATCGTTTACAATTTCACCAGTTAATTCTTGTCTGTTGGGTGTGATAGCTATACTTGAATCATCGGCAAAAAGTACCAGCTTTGCATCTTCGTGAATATAGAATGGTAGGTCATTAATGCATATTAAGAACAGCAAAGGACCCAAGACCGAACCTTGCGCCACTACATTCTTGATTGTTCTCCAGTTTGAGAAATCACCAGTTTTTTCCATATTATGTGAACTGCTTATTTCAACAAAGAAATCTTCTGAAACGCCCACCTGAAAAACACTGATTAGCAAAAACGACAAGAAACTGTTAAAGCAAATAAGCGCCCCTGCAAAGTAAATACAAGAGGGAATTAATGCGCCAGCGAACAAAAAATTCCATGACCGTCAGATGCGGGGTTCGGCGGATACTCGTCGCGAAATGTGGGATACCTCCCACTGTCATCTGCAGGGTGCCTAAAGGATGCTGCTTTCTTGGGTAGCTATACAACAATTCAAGCAAATCACATTAACAGTTTTTGTTACAATAAAGTAATATTGACAATACTTAACTTTGAATTTACAACAGTCTCGCAAGCGACGTGTGACATGCAAACAAGTCAGAGTCCTCTGCTATATATAGCAAGTTTGTCACACAGTTTGTGGATTACTAACAACGGCTATCGTAGTGCTCTCTTCTAGGGCCGGGCCAATACTGTGTCGGTCTGCTAACAGTGCTGGTCTTGTACTATCCTAATACTGTGCGGCTGATGCTGGCAGCAGCGGCGCTTATATTCTCTTCTTGTAGAGGCCGCTCCTGTATGGTGTAGTCCTACTCAGCGAGCTATTGGCTGACGACGTCTTACCGCCTTCTCTACTCTTGCGTTGCTCATCTTCATCCCGGCGCTTATCAATATGCTAGAACAGTTTAGCAGTATACTCGAATGCATCCAGTCGCCTCCATCCACATATTCTACATTTGTAGCGCATTTTCTCTGTTTTCTGTATGTCTGTGTATGTGCATGTGTCACAGACAGCTCCCAGGACCTGGTCCTCCTTCTGGTGGACCCAATTTCCAACACAGAACACATTTTCGGACGTAACGCGTTGTTGGTTCACCTTCAAGCCCTATCCCAGATGTGAGATGTGGTAGATCCGCCTCTGAACGTCGCTCTGGATATAATGCGTGCAGATCCAGGTGTGGTATATTGTGGATCTGCATCCAAGCATCACTCCGGACATTGTTTGTGGCGGATCCACCTTCAAACCCTACCACGGACACGGCATACTGTGGATCCATATCCCACCATCGCTCTGGATATGACGCACGACGGATCCACACTCTACACTAACTCGGGTCTACTGCAGGTCCTGGAAGCCATCCGCGATACATCCACACACAAAGTAAACAGAAAACAGAGCAAATGCACTGCACTGGCGACTGGATGCATTCGAGTTCAGTGCTATATTATGCCGCCTGACCAGAAAAAATAGTGCATTTGCGCCAGGTGTTGGCAGCTGTACTACATTTACAAGCAATTTTAGAAAACGGAACGAGCAGTGATGTCTTGATCACATGGGTAGAAGTGATATAAAATCGATAGAATTACGAAAAACGACGGAAAATAAGTATAAATTGAGGGAAAATACACCAAAATGCAGGGAAATTGAGGAAGTACTTGCGTTTCTTCTGGTTCGCCCAGAACAATTCTTGTACATGGGAACGAGTATGCGACAGCAAGAGGAATACGAGAAAACATTGATGTCAAAGCGCCGCAAAGCAGGGAAACAGTCACTTTTTTTCCGTCGAGGCAACATTCTACTGTATGTCTATTGAGCTAATGGTGATACACGCGAGTTGACTACTGTATTTCACGCTTACCAGGAAAACAGAGAACCATCTGCCTCTAAATTTACATGCATCTGCATTAAAGGACGACAGGGAGTGGATGCAGTGATCAGTTAAGATGGAGGTGAAATGAGGTACGATTTAATGGTCGACTGATGATGGGCCGGCCGTTGTGGCCGAGCGATTACAGGCGCTTCAGTCTGGAACCGCGCGACCGCTACGGTCGCAGGTTCGAATCCTGCTTCGGGCATGATTGTGTGTGATGTCCTTCGGTTAGTTAGGTTTAAGTAGTTCTAAGTTCTAGGGGACTGATGACCATAGAAGTTAAGTCCCATAGTGCTCAGAGCCATTTAAACCATTTTAGGCTGATGATGCATTCTAAAGTCTATTCACCGAGAGCTGGGACGAAACATACACAGTGTCACGTGAGCGACTACGCTCGTTTCCAGAGAAAGCATTCGGTGTTCACGTGATACGTAGGGGTGTGGAAAATCCTTGGCGCACGCTTTGCAGCTGGCGGCGTTCGGCTGGCTGCCGAGCTGTCACAGCGGACCGTGAGAAACCTGGGCAACAATGAACGAAATAAATTTAACAGTAATGTTAAAATAATGTTAAACTGAGTTCATTCTGTCGAAGCAGATTTATTTTCATTCAGGTTGCTAACAAAACGCTCCATTGAAACACAATTAATTGTTAATTTTAATAACATTACCAGTAATAATAATGATAAAGGACGAAACAAGGTTCATTCTGTCGAACTTGAACTGTTTTCATTGAGGTTTATAACAAACCGCTCCTCTCTCTCCTCTATAATGCGGTCTAATTTCCACATTTGAGTTTTCACTTTTTCTACGACATGGAGGACGCACTTGTTCCAATTCTCTGCAGTCACAGTTCTTACTGCTTCTTCTAGCAGTACTTTAACTTCCGGCATTTTGTATGTTTTGTTTTTCGCTGCAACATAGTCTTTGATCCTGGCCCATACTAACTCGATGGCGTTTAATTCACAGTGGTACGGAGGAATTCTGAGAACAGTTTTCCCTGCATTCTTCGCCATTTCATCTATTGCGTATTCGTTGTGCGCTGTTCTGTGATTTTTAACTATATCTAAAAGTTCTTTCTTCAACATACCGTCTTCGAAATCGATGTTTTTAGATTTTAGCCACTCTGATATTTCATGCTCATTGGAATTCGCATTGGGAACTTTTTCTTTTCTCCGAGAATGGTACGGCGCGTTATCAAGAACAATAACTGAATTTTCCTGAAGCCGGGGAAGAACATCTTGAAACCACTTCTGGAAGGTTTCGGCGCACATCTCCTCATGATAATCTTCACTTTTCTTGGATTGGAAAGTCCACAAACATCCTTCAGCGAACCCTGCTTTGCTGCCAATGTGTGCGATAATCAGACGTTTCCCTTTACCTGATGGGCCCTTGCTTCCTGTGGATAATCCGGACAGAATCGCTTGTTTTGCGGAATTTATAGTGTCATCTACCCAGACGTAACTTCTGGTATGTCCTGCGTTCACCAACGTCTCGTCCAAATAGTAAATGAGTCTGCCATCATCTCTCAACCGTTTAATGGTTCGAAAATAACGCCGCCTCCATAAAATGATGTCATCCCTGTCTATTAGCATGCTATCACGCCCACGCTGGACATATTTGAAATTCATTTCTCTCAATAACTTATAAAATGTAGTTCTCCGAAAATTGCCCAGCTCTGCATCTTCGTTCACAACTGTAAGCACTTTGTCAATTGTTGGCAATTCGTTTCGAAAAAAAAAAAAAAAAAAATTCGTGTACTTTCCTTCGTGTCGCATTTCTATCGAAGTCATCAACACTTTCAGAAAGTTTCTGTCGTAATTTTTCTTTCTTGGGAGACTTCATGGAGTATGTGGCCTTGTACTCACCACACGATACACTGAAGAACGTCCAACACCTGTAGCTGCAGCTGTTTTCGAAACAATGTGACTCATCGACTGCTCTGGATGTAACAGTTCCGTTTTATACACATAAGCACCATGTGCTTCTCAGAAGAACTTAATGATTTCTTCTTTGCTCGTTTCTTTGGTGGACTCAGAACTGACACGTCGACCTCGCTCGCTGAATCCGTCGATGACATAATGAGGAAAGCCGTATGTGATGCTAATGAAATAAGTGAATACATAAAATAAGTAACCATGCGATGTTATTGGATGCGCACACAAACAGTGAATGCTCAGCGTGACTACAAACACATATACTTACTCTAATAATCAACAACTAGTCTTTCAAGCGTCTTTACAGATGAACTTAAGATATCCTGAAATCGCCGCTGTACAACACCCACTTACGAGCTCATACCTGCAACTGAGACGGCCGCACTGACTGAGCGCCGCGCCTGCGAACCGCACAAAGCATCGCTCATAAAGGACAAACGGTTGCACCCCATCGCATTCGAACAAACTACAAAATTAAATTCAAACCTTTCTGAAACTTTTCTCGCTTACACCCCACAAAAAAATTTAAAGGGGAAAAGTTTGTCGCTTACTATATTTCGGATGGTGATTTGGTAAAAGTTCTGCATCAGACGTGAGATTTTAATTTATTACTTCACTATTACTAACTCTACTGGGCAGAAAATTAGCAGACGTCATCAACATATAGTACTGAAGGCAATTATACAATTATTTTGCTATGCGACGCACAGTTTAGGAGATATGGCGTCATAAATATAGCGTAACGCGAAAAAACAACTTTTCCTGAAAGCTTATATATCTGTCTTTTTCAGTGACAATAAATTTTAATGTAATGTAAAAAAAGGTGTCGGAAGGTAGTTCTCGGATGACTTTATCATGTTCAGGTGCCAAATTATAAAAAACACGACTTTCATTTTTTAACTTCTGACGCCCCTGCCTTGTACACCCCTCGACGGCAGCGCTATGGTCACGCGCCTTGCCGTGTTTACACTACGTCTCTTGTTTCGGTGAATGGAGTATAGAGAGGGAGGGAGATGTTGCTGCAGGTCATTTAACCATTTTTCCGTTGTTCCATCAGGATGCGTTGTGTGACATAACATTTGTTTGACTCGTATACAGTTGCGTGTTCTGTGTGTGACTTATAGCACAGTCTACTTACGATTGTTAACAGCAAACCTCTTGGTCATCAGAGAACTTCCATCTCATGTGTGATGAAATGTGAGCACCCTGTTTCGAGACGTTCCTCTTCGCGAAGGAAGATTTATGTGACGTTCTCCATTCCCCTGTCGCATCTTGGGTATAAAATCGAGACTTCAGTTTCATAACTAATGTGAATCTAAGTAAGCGACAGGGTTCTGTAAGGCACCACAATCCCTGTGTATACATGTGCTTGGCAGATGTCCTGTTTACCGACTTAGTCGCAGCATGGTGTGTAATTTCACAAGTCAGACACCTACGCTATGGGTGTATCTGTTTCCTTGAAAGAGGTTCTCTCTGTTACTAACGATCATTTTATAAAGGACTGATATGAGCATGGTATAATTTCTGAACTGTGGTCGCATGTGAGCAGTGGACACTATACGTCTCTGGAGAGCTATATTATGCATGTATCACACAGAATAGATGTTTTAAGGAAGTATTCTTTTCATTTTACAGTTTGCTACCATGGTTTATCGTAGAGAAACATGTAAGATCTAACATTATAGCCCGTTTTAAGTGCAGAACTGTGTAGTCTTAGGAGTGTGTGTGTTTATGTTCTCTCTTACCAATACCGTCCTGGTAATAATCGCAGACACTAGAACAATACTTTAGAATTGACAGTGTAGTTGATTTACGTAAAATGCTTCGAACTCCATCCGTCTGGACCTCCATCATACGTAAAAACCAGCTGTTTCTTCATCTTCTTAACCATCTGCTATTATATCACATCACTGTCATATCTACTACTGTACACTGGTAAGAGGTGCTAACCTCCTCGATATGCTTGCATTTGGAGAAATCTTGTGCACTTGGATGTGTGCGGAACAGCAGTTATGGACTCTGCAAGCCCCATTCATTCACGAGATGCGGAATCTAGCGATTTACTTATAGTCAGCTGCAGATTAAATCGGTAACGGTGCTGCAGGGTGAGTTGGCCAAAGACAGTGCGAGGGGATCTTTCAGTCTCTAACTTTATCCTAAGAAATCGAGAATGCCTTGTGACTCCCATCGGAATAGAGAAAGATCATAAATATGTATGTTTTTGGATAGGATCCGCCTTTAGCAAAACACATTTTTTTGTTTTTTAACCCAAACATGTTTCACTGCAGTTGCAGCATCTTCAGTGGGCTTTTATTTTCCATCTGTTAAAGATAAAGAGTGTTCTTTGCTGTTTCTATACATGTAGCTATTAGTTTTTAATTCGTAATTACATAGCTACAAGTATACAAACAGCAAAGAAAACTCTTTATCTATAACAGATGGATAATGAAAGCTCACTGAAAATTGTGCACTGCAGTGAAATATGTTTACTTACTTACTTACATACTCACTGGTCATACCGGACTCGAGAGTCCATTACCGTAGCAACGCATTTTCGCAGTGAAACATGAATATAAAGATCATAAATTACGCGTTACGCTCGAGGTGCTAGAAATATGTAGGTCACTGTCTGCTATGCTTTGATGTATATGTTTGAGAACTAACACTCAATGGACATACCTGACACTCATTTCTACACGTTCGCAAAGGAACTCGCAAAGTAGAGGAGGGGCAGTTTAGTGATGATACTGAAATTGGGAAGCACGCTGTCGCATTATTGGTCAGTGTTGAAATTACTCTAAAATTGCTAAAATTCCTTGCACTAGCAACTGTGATGCTTATTATTACAGTAGATCGATGATGTCTTTTCCATCCCATCCATCCACCGGTACACAGTTGGTTACCACATAACAATCGTCTGACATCGCTTGTTTGAGAAGAAGAGTCTTGGTGGAGGGGCAACACCTTCCGGGTATGGCTAGCACCGGAAGAGTGATCACATACATTGCTGCAATACAAGGAATCAATCGAAATGGAACACAGAGCCATCAGCCCTCCCGTCACTGTGACAGCAGAGCAATCAGCCATCCCATCATTGTGACAGATGAGAGGCTGTCAATCACCTTCAGACAGCAGTTTGGAAACGCTTCACAATGCGGCAGTCTTTATTTAAATTCATTCTGTGTGTGTGTGTGTGTGTGTGTGTGTGTGTTGTGGTGGCATCAGAAACAATGTGATTTACACCATGCAACGTCTAGTTTTCTGTGAGAGACAATGGATCAGAACATGTTAATGTCAGTTCTGAACCTGGCACAGACCTCGAGATCGTGGCGGAAAAAACAAAACGTATGGAAGTGTACAAAGCGTGCTACAGCAGAAAGAAGCAATGTTTCAAACAATGACACAGGGAGCCTCTCTTGTGACTTATAGTAAGTCTGTGGGATAAAAAAATGGCTCTGAGCACTATGGGACTTAACATCTGTGAAGTCCCCTAGAACTTAGAACTACTTAAACCTAACTAACATCACACACATCCATGCCCGAGGCAGGATTCGAACCTGCGACCGTAGCAGTCGCGCGGTTCCGGACTGAGCGCCTAGAACCGCTAGACCACCGCGGCCGGCTCTGTGGGATACGGTCATCCTCCTCCTACAGTATGGGCACTGACACTTTTACTAATTATACTACTTTGTGTTGCAGGAGTGGGCTGTATTTGACGCTGACCTTACAAATTGTACATGGTCGGCGGAGCTGTGACAGCATGTCCCCATTTCCATCGAATAGTCAAAACACGCTGATGTCACACTAACTCAGTCGGTTTCTACATGGGCTGCAGAATGTGGTATATATAACTCTCTCCAACTTCTACTCAGTTCCGACGTCCATTGGAATGATCACTTGCGCAAAATGGTTCAAATGACTCTGAGCAGTATGGCACTCAACATCTGTGGTCATAAGTTCCCTAGAACTTAGAACTACTTAAACCTAACTAACGTAAGGACATCACACACATCCATGCCCGAGGCAGGATTCGAACCTGCGACCGTAGCAGTTACGCGGTTCCTGACTGAGCGCCTAGAACCGCTAGACCACCGCGGCCGGCACTTGCGCAAAGCTGCAGAGTCTGAAGAGCAGTTGGAAGATGAACACGGCCTATCTAAAACCACGTTGGAAGTTTAATGTAACAGGTAAGTTCGAAAAATAATATACCAATAGCGGAAACTTTGCAAATTGTAAGGAAAAACGTGATAAAAAATAGGTCAATGAGCATGGGTCGAACTCGTGGATATGCTAGAGTTCGCATTGAGTTTTAATAGTTTCATCTTTAACGATAAAATTTTTGTTCAAGATGAAGGTTGAGCTATGGGAAACAGTCATCAGGCATTTTGGCTGAAATTTTTATGAATGACTTTGAGAACAAAGTTTTCAGCTCTTTTCCAGAAATTAAGGAGAAGTTAATTTATTACAGACGGTATGTTGACGACACTACTTTATTATTCAAAGGGAAAAAAGAAGAAGTAGAGGAAATGACTTAAGTTTTAAACGAGCAGCATCCAAAAAATTCAATTCACGCCAGAAATGGAGAACAATAGGGCGGTTAACTATTTAGATTTGACCGTCAGAGAGGAGGGAGGTAGGCACGTTTTCGGCGTCTATAGAAAAGATACTTGTTCCGACAACATCGTAGAAACGACGTCGCACCACCCGGCACAGCATAAAAGAGCGTACTTTCATGCAATGTGCAACAGAGGAGGAGGAGATTAGTGTTTAACGTCCCGTCGACAACGAGGTCATTAGAGACGGAGCGCAAGCTCGGGTGAGGGAAGGATGGGGAAGGAAATCGGCCGTGCCCTTTCAAAGGAACCATCCCGGCATTTGCCTGAAGCGATTTAGGGAAATCACGGAAAACCTAAATCAGGATGGCCGGAGACGGGATTGAACCGTCGTCCTCCCGAATGCGAGTCCAGTGTGCTAACCACTGCGCCACCTCGCTCGGTGAATGTGCAACAGAGCCCTGAGATTGCCACTAAAGGAAGATGAGTTGCAGATGGAATTAGGTATTATTAAGCAAGTAGCCCCCCCCCCCCCCATGAACCATGGACCATGCCGTTGGTGGGGAGGCTTGCGTGCCTCAGCGATACAGATGGCCGTACCGTAGGTGCAACCGCAACGGAGGGGTATCTGTTGAGAGGCCAGACAAACCTGTGGTTCCTGAAGAGGGGCAGCAGCCTTTTCAGTAGTTGCAGGGGCAACAGTCTGGATGACTGACTGATCTGACCTTGTAACATTAACCAAACGGCCTTGCTGTGCTGGTACTGCGAACGGCTGAAAGCAAGGGGAAACTACAGCCGTAATTTTTCCCGAGGGCACGCAGCTTTACTGTATGGTTAAATGATGATGGCGTCCTCTTGGGTAAAATATTCCGGAGGTAAAATAGTCCCCCATTCGCATCTCCGGGCGGGGACTACTCAAGAGGACGTCATTATCAGGAGAAAGAAAACTGGCGTTCTGCGGATCGGAGCGTGGAACGTCAGATACCATAATCGGGCAGGTAGGTTAGAAAATTTAAAAAGAGAAATGGATAGGTTAAAGTTAGATATAGTGGGAATTTGTGAAGTTCGGTGGCAGGAGGAACAAGACTTTTGGTCAGGTGAATACAGGGTTAAAAATACAAAATCAAATAGGAGTAATGCAGGAGTAGCTTTAATAATGAATAGGAAAATAGGAGTGCGGGTAAGCTACTACAAACAGCATAGTGAACGCATTATTGTGGCCAAGATAGACACGAAGCCCACACCTACTACAATAGTACAAGTTTATATGCCAACTATCTCTGCAGATGATACCAAATTGATGAAATGTATGATGAGATAAAAGAAATTATTCAGGTAGTGAAGGGAGACGAAAATTTCATAGTCATGGGTGACTGGAATGCGAGAGTAGGAAAAGGGAGAGAAGGAAACATAGTAAGTGAATATGGACTGGGGGAAAGAAATGAAAGAGGAAGCCATCTGGTAGAATTTTGCACAGAGCACAACTTAATCATAGCTAACACTTGGTTCAAGAATCATAAAAGAAGGTTGTACACATGGAAGAATCCTGGAAATACTAGAAGGTATCAGATAGATTATATAATGGTAAGACAGAGATTTAGGAACCAGGTATTAAATTGTAAGACATTTCCAGGGGCAGATGTGGACTCTGGCCACAATCTATTGGTTATGAGCTGTAGATTAAAACTGAAGAAACCACAAAAAGGTGGGAGTTTAAGGAGATGGGACCTGGATAAACTGACTAAACCAGAGGTTGTACAGAGTTTCAGGGAGAGCATAAGGGAACAATTGTCACAAATGGGGGAAAGAAATACAGTAGAAGAAGACTGAGCAGCTCTAAGGGATGAAGTAGTGAAGGCAGCAGAGGATCAAGTAGGTAAAAATACGAGGGCTAGTAGAAATCCTTGGGTAACAGAAGAAATATTGAATTTAATTGATGAAAGGAGAAAATATAAAAATGCAGTAAATGAAGCAGGCAAAAAGGAATACAAACGTCTCAAAAATGAGATCGACAGGAAGTGCAAAATGGCTAAGCAGGGATGGCTAGAGGACAAATGTAAGGATGTAGAGTCTTATCTCACTAGGGGTAAGGTAGATACTGCCTACAGGAAAATTAAAGAGACCTTTGGAGAAAAGAGAGCCACTTGTATGAATATCAAGAGCTCAGATGGAAACCCAGTTCTAAGCAAAGAAGGGAAAGCAGAAAGGTGGAAGGAGTACATAGAGGGTCTATACAAGGGCGACGTACTTGAGGACAATATTCTGGAAATGGAGGAGAATGTAGATGAAGACGAAATGGGAGATACAATACTGCGTGAAGAGTTTGACAGAGCACTGAAAGACCTGAGTCGAAACAAGGCCCCAGGAGTAGATAACATTCCATTAGAACTACTGACGGCCTTGGGAGAGCCAGTCCTGACAAAACTCTACCATCTGGTGAGCAAGATGTATGAGACAGGCGAAATACCCGCAGACTTCAAGAAGAATATAATAATTGCAATCCCAAAGAAAGAAGGTGTTGACAGATGTGAAAATTACCGAACAATCAGTTTAATAAGCCACAGCTGCAAAATACTAACGCGAATTCTTTACAGACGAATGGAAAAACTAGTAGAAGCCAATCTTGGGGAAGATCAGTTTAGATTCCATAGAAATATTGGAACACGTGAGGCAAGAGGCAATACTGACCATACGACTTATCTTAGAAGAAAGAATAAGAAAGGCAAACCTACGTTTCTAGCATTTGTAGACTTAGAGAAAGCTTTTGACAAGGTTGACTGGAATACTCTCTTTAAAATTCTATAGGTGGCAGGGGTAAAATACAGGGAGCGAAAGGCTATTTACAATTTGTACAGAAAGCAGATGGCAGTTATAAGAGTCGAGGGACATGAAAGGGAAGCAGCGGCTGGGAAGGGTGTGAGATAGGGTTGTAGCCTCTCCCTGATGTTATTCAATCTTTATATTGAGCAAGCAGTGAAGGAAATAAAAGAAAAATTCGGAGTAGGTATTAAAATGCATGGAGAAGAAATAATAACTTTGAGGTTCGCCGATAACATTGTAATTCTGTCAGAGACAGCAAAGGACTTGGAAGAGCAGTTGAACGGAATGGACAGTGTCTTGAAAGGAGGATATAAGATGAACATCAACAAAAGCAAAACGAGGATAATGGAATGTAGTCGAATTAAGTCTGGTGATGCTGAGGGAATTAGATTAAGAAATGAGACACAAAGGAGTTTTGCTATTTGGGGAGCAAAATAACTGATGATGGTCGAAGTAGAGAGGATACAAAAGGTACACTGGCAATGGCAAGAAAAGCGTTTCTGAAGAAGAGAAATTTGTTAACATCGAGTATAGATTTAAGTGTCAGCAAGTCGTTTTTGAAAGTATTTGTATAGAGTGTAGCCATGTATGGAAGTGAAACATGGACGATAAATAGTTTAGACAAGAAGAGAATAGAAGCTTTCGAAATGTGGTGCTACAGAAGAATGCTGAAGATTAGATGGGTATATCACATAACTAATGAGGAGGTATTGAATAGAATTGGGGAGAAGAGGAGTTTGTGGCACAACTTGACAAGAAGAAGGGACCAGTTGGTAGGACATGTTCTGAGGCATCAAGGGATCACAAAGTTAGCATTGGAGGGCAGTGTGGAGGTTAAAAATCATAGAGGGCGACCAAGAGATGAATACACTAAGCAAATTCAGAAGGACGTAGGTTGCAGCAAGTCCTGGGAGATGAAGAAGCTTACACAGGATAGAGTAGCATGGGGAGCTGCATCAAACCAGTCGCAGGACTGAAGACCACAACAACAACAACAAGCAAGTAGCAGCAGCTAATGGATACAGGACACAACATGTTACACGTATGTTTAACAAGATCAAAAACAAATCCGCGGGTATCAGTAACGATTCTGGGAAAATTAAAGTTAAGAAGAAGTTTGTCACCCTGACATACAAAGGGCGTGTGTCGGAAAGAATTGCTAAATGCTTTCCAAAAAACATCGCTGCGGCACTCCAGAATGAAGGGCAAATGGCACATAGACTAAGACATAAACCAGCAACGACAAAGCAAATGAAATACAACAATTCCGGAGGATATAAAATCAAATGTGCTGAATGTGACAGTTATTATATAGGACAGACAGCGCGGAATTTTGAAATTCGATACAGGGAACATTGCAGTCATAGCAATCGGACAGCATCTGGAGCACATGTAAAAGATAGTAAACATGAAGTGAGTAATATAAATGGAGGTGCTACATAAAGCTCCAAAAAGTCTCTATCTCAGCGTGCTCGAAGAGATTGAAACATACGCTTATCAAAGAAAAACCCCAGGCGTACTACTTAATGAGCGAAGTGATTTAATGCACAGGAGTTATGAGATTTTTAAAGACCTGTTTTAGGCTTAGTTTGAATGCAACAGCACGCTCCAGTAAGAAGTAGTTGCAGCGGAACGGCCCTCAGCGTACTGGCGGCGAGGTGATTTGGGCGCGGCGGGAGAGTACTTGGCGTGGCGTTGTATAGGTTCTGACGTAGGGGAATCCTCTCCACCACCAATCAGAACAAAGAAGAGGAAACGCACATTTTCGAAAGAATATCTACATTTTAATTATATTTTTAAGTTTCTTTATAAAGAAATTTTAAATTAGTGTAAATTATTTCGGTTCATGGTCCACTCAAAAAAACGATTATTCATATGTTATTACTTTAAAAATTGTTTTATTAAAAAGTATATTCGCCATTAATATTGTAACCTCCCCACAATAATTTATAATAAATAATATAAATAAATATCCTCATTCAGTGTAACCTCAAAACAAAATTCTTTCACAGTGTAAATTACGTCGTTCATATTCAGTGTAACGTCCCAATAAAAAATAAATTCAGTAACCTGGTAATAAAACAATGTAACTAACCTCTAAATTAAATTGTCGCTCACTTATGACTTTTCAATAATTCACTGTGAATTTAACTTGGTAAATTTTGGACGAAAGCAGTGCTGCGTCATGGTCCTGAAAGATCATTCTGAATAAAAAAAAGGAAAAATTCTTACCTCAATGAAGTCGCCGGATATATCTGCTCTTACAATAAATTTTTCCGGCACAGCTCTGTGCAATGCTGGCCGACCTATCTGTCATTTATGAAAGGAAGCAACTGATTTTTCTATTGCCATAATCGGGATGATCATGGATGGGAGAAATTAGTAAATTCTTTAAATTGAAATGAATGGTTGTTAAAAGTTACTTTTTATGAGGAAGATTATTATTACGAGATTTTTAAAACATTTACATGGGACTTGAGATAACATTACTACATATGTGCGAGGCTGCTTTTTACCTTATACATTAATACTCAGGCTCCGGCATCGCTGCACCGCGACCGGGCCAGCCAACACGATACACCATACCAGACCAGAGCAGACTCCAGACTAGCAACAACTTACTGCTACAGCTACACACATGGAGGTATAAGGAGGGGAGATGGCACTATGGCCGTCTGCTGTACGTCTGTTTGAAGCCGGTGGGCCGCCATGTTTAATTGGTCAAAACAGTGACAGAGCTCTTGTTAGAATTGCGTGTTCTTCATATTTAACGTTATGTCTGCGAAATAATTTCAGATGATGAGTTTTACAATGTTTATATGCATAACACAACGTCAGAATAGCTTTTTCAGGTGTTTTCGTTTTGTTTTTAATTCGTTTTTGCCCCAGCAATACAACTGATTTGGTCTCGTTAACTTAAGTGTTTCTTTTGGATACGAACTTCGAATGATGAAAAATAACAGTGTACAAAGCTGTTTTCAAACTCAAATTACCTTTTACTGTATTTGTGTCGATGTAAACTGAAAGCAGAACCCGAAAGCTATGCTAGTTTACATACCGGATGATATTTCTTACTCGTTTACACACTTGTACAAAATTTCATTTGTAAATACAAACATCGTTTGTGCTTTGTCAAGAAAAATAAGCATATGAACCCACAGAGCCCTACGAGCTTCATTGATCGGAAATCTGAAATAAAATAAGAAGAAAACAGTTTCACAAAACGTAAACAAGACCGCACATCTCACGAATATAAACGACAATATTTTACGAACGGGGCCACTTACGCATGGAACGTGATTCCTTTTAACTTGGTAGCACTATTCCAACGGTTAGTACACCCGTAAACAACGCAAACCGGCAGTTTAAAATGAAAAAAACCTTCAGCAGCTCTAGACAGTAGCACAATCGGAAACGAGTCTTCTGACCAAACTGCAATGGCGGAGGTCGGTTTCTGTCGGCTTCAAGTTTGTGACGTCATGGCATCTCCCCTCCTTATACCTCCATGGCTACACAGTTCCTACTGCAGTCAACACTGCTCTCTGGTCAGAGATTTTCTTATACCTTGCATATCGCAGGCAGCGCATGAGCAATACACTTCTTACATAACCCTCCACTGGGGGGGGGGGGGGGGGGGCAAAAATTTGGCAGCGATGGTGAGTCAATTGGACTTGCCATGAGCAACAAATTTTTCTAAAATTTTCTTAATTAACTAAGTTGACAGTCACAGAGTATATATATATATATATATATATATATATATATATATATATATATATATATATAAAGTGCAGAACATGAAATGAAATACAGTGCACATGCACTGAGTGCAGAACATATCAAGCAATGACAAAATGTATACGCAATGAGTACAAAACATATTAACAAATGATATAAAGTGCACACGCACTGTATATATCTCTACCATTTTACAAGAACTAGGATACGCAATGAGTACAAAACATATTAACAAATGACATAAAGTACACACGCCCTGTATATATCTCTACCATTTTACAAGAACTAGGAAAGGAAAGGGAAGGATTGCATCATGGTTGTAGCACAGTAGGTTGCACGTAGCTGCACTGAAAGTCCATATCTTTCTACAGAAGCACAACACCAAGTGAGACAATCTGAAGTTCTTTTCCCTGAAGTATTAATCAGTGTAGCCAAGACATTGAAATGTCGTATTATTCAATGTTATCATTTTGGTAGTACATTAGGTACACCAAACAGTGGGACCATAATAACATCCCCATCGTTCAAGGTGGTGGACAGCATGATGTGTCAACACCACACTCTTGCAGAATTGATATTTTTTCACCAACGTAGAATTAGTGCAAAATCCAAATATAGTGCTCCATGATCATGAGGATGGACAGGACAAACGGATATTGCATTTAGGTCAGAAGGTGAAAGACATTAAGTCTTATGCTAGTCGTCATAGAGAATTACACTAGTCTATCAACCGATTTGAGTAATTGTTGGCACTCACTGCCTAGTTACTAAACATTTCTGTACAGAACATTATTCATAAGTTGGCACTCATTGGCCAGTTACTAAACATTCCGATGCATAATTCAGAAGTCATCATTCAAAACAAAAATTAATTAATGGCATAGTATTTACATAATTCATCTAATTATAGTAATCATTGGCACTCATTGGCCAGTTACAAACCATTTTTATGCATAATTCAGAAGTCATCATTCAAAACAAAAGTTAATTAATGGCATAGTATTTACATAATTCATCTAATTATAGTAATCATTGGCACTCATTGGCCAGTTACAAACCATTTTTATGCACTGTTCAGAAGTCATCATTCAAAACAGGAGTTAATTAATGGCATAGTATTTACATAATTCATCTAATTATAGTAATCATTGGCACTCATTGGCCAGTTACTAAACATATAGCAAGTATTGAATATTACAAAACATTTTTCATCATTCAAGTGACATACAACATATTTAAAATAATTATTGGCACTCATTTCCAGTTACAGAGTACTCATATCGTTTTATAAAACATTATTCAGTATTATTCAGAAGTCATCATTCAAGTGACATAACAAAAATATTATTTACAGAAATTATTGGCATAGCATTTATGCATTATTACAAAACATCATTCAGTATTACTCAGAACTCATCATTCAAGTGACATACAACATATTTAAAATGTAACACACTGTAACTATTATTCAAGGTCTATTTTTTAGTGCTAGCAATGCATTGCGTTAGGACCAATAATTAATTGCTGGGGCATGAAAACATTTGCTTTTGACTTATTGCTGCAAATAACGATTAATAACGTCATTCGTCATGAGTCAGCTGTAGCAAGGGTATGAAACAAGTAGAGTATATGTGATCACATTCATGAATGACACACACAAATGGGTGAAAAAAAATGCAAGTACTACAACAAGTTTAATAACTAACTGCTTATAGCGCATTAATTTCATGAATAGCTTCTCCTGGAAAAAATACAAAATGGATTATTCAGCTGAAAGAAGAATCGCATATTATGCTGAAAAGTAGTGAACTTCGAATTAACAGGTAATGAAACGTGTACTCAATATGTATGTACTCTAGCTGTCCTTTCCAAAACATTCAGTCATTATACCATGTGACATAAGACATACTGTCAAAACGAACTGCAACAAATACTTAAATAACTACATAGCATCTCTTAACTAATATATAAACTTCATCATTATTCTCATCTGCAAAGAAAAACTTAAAAGTGGTGCGTTAAGTGGCCATATAAAATTAATCACTAAAATCACCTGTAAAGAAAAACTTCATTATTCATATTAGCATATTCTTCATACAACTATTTATCATCATTCATTATCATCTGCAAAAAAAGAAACTTCATTATTCATTATTCATATAACCATTTAATTCATTCAACTATTCATAGTATAGAGATTCTTATTTCTAGCACATTTCATCGCTAAAACTAAGATGTGTAGTTCTGTCTGACAGCCTGCATCAATCGCCTCATATTCTGAAAGAAAAATAATTAGTTAAGACTGCTATCATACGATGTGTATAGTATATTCTTGTTAATGCTTGTTAATTCTGATCCATTTACTCTTCATGACAAGGTATTGCATCTTCTTTCGTTCATTCCGAAGGTGAAATTCCCATTCATAGTAATCCACTGTGGTTTGTTTAAGTTATTTCTTTTACACGTTATTGCTTTCTGAAAATGTTGAATAAGGATTAATATCTTGCATTTAAATCATATACTCATTAAATAAAAACTTGTTTCTAGTGATATAATTAAGCATACAGCATAGCATGACAGAAAACGTATTATGTCAAAAACATAGACAGTTTTCAAGTGCAAAAAATGTACACAGAGTATCATAATGTAGTAGTAAAAAAATGTAAAATAGTCACGATGTTGAGATATCATAAGGCAAAATGTCAAAGTCAACTGGTGTTTGTTATATCTTAAAGATTTCGTAGTGCATACAAACAAAACAGGAAAACAACCATACATACACGAAAAATGGAAAATGTGCACGGTCTGATATATAACGACAAGAAATGACTTTCTTTGTGTTCAGGTTGTATGTTGTGTAGTTGATAGAGGCGAGAGTTGAAGACTTTAATGGAGAAAGAATTTGATAAAATTAATATGTCACTAGATAGAATTGCATAATTGGTCATAAAATATGTAACTTTATCTGGAAAAATGTGCACGGTCTGATGTGTAACGACAAGAAAAGCGACCTGCTAACCTTACCTTGCCGGGCACTTGCCAAGAAAAAATATGATAATCGTCAGTAAGTGTTCATATAAATATAATTGCATAAGTGGTCATATAAAAATCAGGAAATGGCATTACAGTGTGATAAATCATAAAGTATGTTCATTCAATAAAGGGTTTAATATTGGAGACATGGTGATTGCCCTTGCTTTTTCTGGTTCTCAAAGTTTCGACGTGTACTACATTGGGGTGAGGAATGCTGCGAATTCGATATGGACCTGCGTATAGAAGCTCAAATTTACTGTATCTACTCTTTCCTCTGTTGGATAAATAATGTGTGCGCACTAATATCTTCTGTCCAATTTGAAAGTCACGGCGTGTACAAACCTGTTTTTGTTGCTTTCTTCGGCGCTCTGCGGCACGTTTGATGTCGTTGAGTGCAATGTCAATTATTTCATGGTGTCGTAGTCGACGAGATGTAGGAAAGGATACTAATTCTTTAATTTTGTTAGGTGGTTCAACATTTTTCAGTATAACTGTCGGAGATAACATAGTAGATTCATTTGGTATGGAGTTAATTACATCCTGGAATGACAGTATGTGTGTATTCCAATCAATATGTTTTTATAGCAGTATATTCTACATAGTTTACCAATTTCTTTCATTAGTCGACGAGATGTAGGAAAGGATACTAATTCTTTAATTTTGTTAGGTGGTTCAACATTTTTCAGTATAACTGTCGGAGATAACATAGTAGATTCATTTGGTATGGAGTTAATTACATCCTGGAATGACAGTATGTGTGTATTCCAATCAATATGTTTTTTATAGCAGTATATTCTACATAGTTTACCAATTTCTTTCATTAGAAGAAGCGTGATACCTGGATATATAGATCGGTGAAATGTTTCTTGTTCGTAACATACGTGTCCATATAGCAGATCGAAACTGTGGTCCATTGTCGGAAATTACTTTCAATACATGCCCTACATGAAACAGAAAATGTTTTACAAATGCTTTCGAAACAGTTTTAGCAGTAGCTTTGCGTAACGGTAACAAATTTTGAAGTGAGTTCAACAGCGACAAAGATGTAGCAAAAACCTCTATTAGATCTGGGAATCGGACCAAAATCTCTACAGCGGCCATGTGTCTCAATTTAACAGGTACAGTGGGATGTAACGGAGGAATATGTGAAGTCGTGTCTGACTTGGCTTTCTGGCAGATTTTACATGACGCTAAAACTCGTCAAATACCTTTCTCCATGTTGGCAAAATAACAGTTCTGTCTCAGTATAAGAAAACATTTTCTGGCTCCGTAATGTGTTTTAACTTAAATGAGTATACTAAATTAATAAGCTCGTCAGGAATACGTAGTAACCAATTGTTGCTGTCAGGGTGAGAGCAGCGAAACAGAATATTATTGCGTACAGTGTAATGGATTCTAATGGTAACATTATTCCTATCTTGCCGAAGGTGTTTAATTTCTTTCCATACGTTGTCTTTACTCTGCTCTTGTGCTATGTCTCGTAATGACGCCGAAATGAAATTTTCAAATGCAACTTGTTGAATATACATGACGCTGAAATTTGCTTGGCAGAAGTTGGTTGCGATGTCTTGCTGATTGTTGCTGAGAGAACGGGATAGTGCGTCTGCTACAATATTTTGTGTACCGGGAATGTGAACAATTGTAAAATTAAATTCCTGTAAATAGAGTTTCCATCTGCTTAACCTGTCATGTGTAAATTTTGCTGAAAGTAAAAACTGTACAGCTCTATGGTCCGTGTAAACGGTAGTGTGTCTTCCATAAAGAAAATGCCTAAAGCTCGCAAATGCCCATACAACACATAATGTTTCAAGTTCTGTGACAGAATAATTGCGTTCAGCAGGTGACAGAATGCGACTCGCAAAGGCGATGTTTTTAATTGCTGTAGAACCATCTTATTCAATTTCCTGAAAAATGTGTACGTCTAAAGCGGTGTTAGAACTGTCGGTGGCAATGGAAAAATTTCTAGTAAGATCTGGATGTGATAAAAGTGGTGCATTCAACAAAGCTTGTTTCAGATTGACAAATTCAGAATGTGCTTCGCTATCCCAGGACCAAATAGTGTTTTTATCCGTCAATTGACATAATCTAGGGGTGTCTAAAGCAGAGTAATGAATAAATTTACGAAAAAAGTTAATTAAACCCAAAAAGCTGCGTAGTTGTTTCTTCGTCGTAGGTACAGTAATGTCACGTAAAGCTTGAAGATTTTCCGGGTCAGGCGCAATGCCTTCTGCTGAAATTACATATCCAAGAAAATTTATAGACGTTTTGCCAGAGTGCGATTTACTGAGATTAACTGTGAGTCCTTGTGCACGAAAAGTTCGTAACAGTTGTTCAAGAATCAAATTGTGTTCAAGACAAGTTAGCTTCTGCAATAAGAATGTCGTCTACATACGTTGTGATTCTGTTTTTTAATTCTGTCGGAAGTATAGTATTCAAACCGCGAATAAATGCTGCTGAAGAAATAGTTAAACCGAACGGTAATTTACAAAATTGATAACAGTCTCCAAAACAGAGAAAAGCTGTGTACTTTCTGGAGTTCGGATGGAGCTGAATTTGCCAAAATCCCGATTTCAAATCTAATGTGGAATAAATAGCAGTACCATGAAATTTCTGTAGAAGTTCTTCTAGTGTCTGTGGGCGATCTGTTTCATTAATAATAATGTCATTGTTGTGACGCGAATCAAGTACGAGGCGAAGTGAACCATCCTTTTTCTTAACAATATGGAGCGGGTTTATGTACGGACTAACTGCCGGTTCAATAATTCCTTGGTCAAGCATAGCTTGCAATTCTTTCTTAACTTGTTCTATGTGAATATACGGAATGGGATAATGTTTAGCTTTAAATGTGTCGTGCTGTTTAACTTGAAATTCATACATAAAACCTTACATAGTACCAGGGACGTTGTCAAAAACTGGAACTTGCTGTAAAAGAATTTTGCGTAGCTCTGAACGTTCGTCGTCTGTATTTGCACTGCTCTGTTTAATTTTATCAGTAATCATCTGTATAACGTCATAGTCGGCTTCGTCTGGAGTATTATAGTTGTGTACGTACGTATATGTGAACAATGTGGAATGACAGTCTATGTTACGTGATGCTGAAATGACCTCTGTCTAATTAATTGTTTGTTCTTCTGCAGATAAAGAGTGCTGAAATTCTAAAGCCAGTTGTACATTTTCATCCTTTAACATTAAGTAGGAATTTTGAAAGTCAATAATTGCGTCGTGTTGTACTAGAAAACCTAAAATAACGTCTGTTGTCAATAAGGGAACAATCCAAAAATTTGAGTGAACCGTATGACCTGCAATACAAAATGATAAGTGTGTCTGTAATTTTACATCTACTCCTTTACCACATGCTGCACCTTTTACTTCAGTTTTGCCTAATGGTAACGTAGGATAGGTATTCTCTTTGTTACATTCGTTGAAAGTTTCCTCATTTATAACTGACATAGGTGATCCAGAATCGATTACTGCTGAAAATTTGGATGATACAGTCTTTACTTCAATGACAGGGCGTGAAATGGTTTATTGAATAACTGGTTTTTCCTGCAAAAGAGTGTCTCGAATGTCGTCAAAAGTAATAACATTTTCGTGAACAAGATTCTGTGTGTCAAAAGTATTGCTTGCGTTGCTGGAAGATGCAACCTGTATTGTATCTAGTCAAATTCTATCTGACGTGCTATTATTTGCGAGAGGATGCTGTGGCATTTCGACTATTTGTACTGTTCTGTTATTTCCTCCTGACGCACTAGGTTCGGGATGATATCTACTGTCTGGTTCATTCATGATAATCTGTTGTTGCGGATCATTTTGCTGCTGGTAAGACCGACTGTTATTAAACGTACGCCTAAAATTGTGCTCATTACTTTTACGTCTATCATGATAGTCATTGCTGTACGGCGCGCTGCGATAGGAATTGAAATGATGTGTTTTCTGTACGTAGTGATTTCCTTGTTGCTGTGAGTTACTATTTGGCGGAGCCGACGCTATACGTGATGGCGGCGAAACATTAAAGCTTGGCTGACCTTGCAGACTACATTGTTGGTTAGGTATGCTAACCGGCTGGTTTTGTTGCTGTTGTTGGGAAAAACCTCTATTGTTACCAAAATGTGGTTCCTGTTGCTGATAATTTTGACGATACTGATAATTAAAACTTTGTCTGGTATCAAAGTTCTCGTGGTTGTCGTTCCTGGAGCGTCTAATGAAAGGGTAGCATTGATCTCACGCTAGGTGAGGAGAACCCTACGTCATAGTGACGTAACTGTACGTCATCGTGCCGTAAATAACCTAAATCGACTACATGAGTGGGTGTATCGATCTTTGCGGTTGTACCGATAACGTCAAAGCTAAACGTAAATACATGCGTACAAACGAAGTGACAGGAATTATCTGTTACGCTCATCCCGTTTGAATTAATTATTAAGCTGTAATCCCAACAATTTGGAATGGTATTATGTGTTTCAGGAACATAATGAATGTCTGAACGAAAGAACCATAACGAAAGTAAAAAAAAAAGCTTTTAGTCAATTTTTTTTTTAAATCCGATGAATCGTGTGGATAGAAACGTGAAATAATTAATTATTAAGCTGCAATCCAAAGAATGTGGGATGTTATTGTGTGTTTCATGAACATAACGAATATCTGAATGAAGGAATCATAACCATAACGAAAGTGTCTTGTTATTTTTCTAGCCTGAAATGAATGCTACCCCATTAAAAAAAATCCGATGAATCGTGTCTAAATCCTGTGGATAGAAACGTGAAATAATTAATTATTAAGCTGCAATCCAAAGAATGTGGGATGTTATTGTGTGTTTCATGAATATAACGAATATCTGAATGAAGGAATCATAAGCATAACGAAAGTGTCTAGGCATTTTAAGTCCGATTAATCGTGCATAAATCATATGGATAAAAACGTGAAATAGGGAGATATTAAAGTGTTTCGTATTTTTATAAAAGCCAATGAATTGTACATAATTCATGTGGACAGAAACGTTTAACTGAGAAACTGAAGTTCGAAATAATTCCGAATGTTGCTGGAAATATTAAAGCATCTAGTTCCATTTACTTTTGCCTTCATGTTGTAAATCAAGTAAGAACAATGAACAGTGCAGATTCAAGACGCACACGACAGTCGATTTATACAGAATGCACACAGCAGTCGATAGGGCAACTCGTGAAACTCATGACGACGCGTGCCTACGTCACGTTCACCTAGCGTGAAATGAATGCTATCCGTTTGCAGCGCCGCTATAATCACTGGCACAGAACCGCAGTGGTTTGTTTGCCAGCGTGCTGTGCTCGGCGCGCCGCACAACTCTGGTCGTGCAACGCCGCACCACTTGACTATAATCGCAGCTGATGGGTTGTATCTTGATACCAAGAGGATAATACATTCCATAAAAACTGTGAGTGAATTCAGTCTTGCTAGAAGCTCTTTATGAACTTTATTACATGCCAATATTTTCTATCCAGTTTCACTGGAGCGACATCTGTGGTTATTTGTAGGTCTGTTCAAAATGGTTCAAATGGCTCTGAGCCCTATGGGACTTAACTTCTGAGGTCATCAGTCCCCTAGAACTTAGAACTACTTAAACCTAACTAACCTAAGGACATCACACACATCCATGCCCGAGGCAGGATTCTAACCTGCAACCGTAGCGGTCGCGCGGTTCCGTAGGACTGTATGCAGTTCACTTGCAAGCCTTTGGTCCTGAATGGGTACATTTAAGTTTCGAAGGTGTAGGCTACTACGAGAGGACTCTGTGCCCTCGCCTTATTTCCACTCCACAATGATTTGACAGAACACAGCATGTTCTATGTATACTTTATTCCGGATTGATTTGCAAACTGCACAAGATAACATTCGGTAATACAGGGTGAGCACAAAGTCTTGATCTAATTATAAAAATTTATAAGGAATAACCGTTTTACATCATAATTTACATTTGATGCCGCTACATAGGTTAGTGTTACTAGTTTTTTTTTAAGACCACTTACGTTAGTAAACCTCAACGTGTGCTCCCTTGGTAGCTTGGAGAATGTCGAGGCAGTATTCCAGTTCCCGCCAGGTGTTTCGTAACATGTGTTCTGTCACAGAACGCACAGCAGCTTGTATCCGAGCCTTCAGTTCATCAACTGGTGTGACGAAGACTGTCCTTGATATAGTCCCAGAGAAAAAAGTCAAGGGGCATAATGTCTGGAGAGCGAGGTGGTCAGGGTGTTGGACCGTTCCTTCCGATCCACCAATCCGGAAATTACTCCCCTCTCCAGACATTACGCCCCTTGACTTTTTCTCTGAGGCTATATCAAGGACAGTCTTCTTCACACTGGTTTCTGACGTCGACGAACTGAAGGCTAAGATACAAGGTGCTGAGGGTACTGTGACGGAACACATGTTACGAAACACCTGACGGTAACTGGAATACCGCCTCGACATGCTCCAAGATACCAAGGGAGCACATGTTGAGGTTTACTAACGTAAGTGGTGTTGAAAAAACTAGTAACACTAACCTATGTAACGGCATCAAATTTATATTATTATGTCAAACGGTTATTCTGTAATAAATTGTTATAATCAGGGCAAGATTTTGTGCTCACCCTGTATTTTACAAGTTGCCTCTGAGCTGCTGCTACCTGCGTGCCCAAAGGACGCGGAAAGCCCAGTTCCCAACACATGAAGTTACAATATTTTCTGATAGGGAGCAGATTATACAGAACAAACTGACCTGTCCAGTTTGAAAAATGGCACAAGGTGGCACTACGAGTGGCAAGTGAGTTACGGAAATCAACAGTGCCAGTGCAGACTTTCTGATCATTTTGACTTCCGTCATAGAGAACGGTCCCAATAGGTTTTGGCTGGGTTGATTTGAGGGAGGAGACCAAACAGCAAGGTCATTGGTCTCTTCGGATTAGGGAAGGATGGGGAAGAAAGTCAGACGTGTCCTTTCAGAAGAACCATTCCTGCATTTACCTGAAGCAGTTTAGGGAAATCACAGAAAACCTGAATCAGGATGGCCGGAAGCGGGGTTGACCCGTCGTCCTCTTGAATGCGAGTCCAGTGTGCTAACCACTGCGCCACCTCACTCGGTGATGTATGTTTTGGTTTTGCTGTGACGAGATTGTGTTGTGCCCTTGTTGCACCCGTCGCCATTCATTTATTTTATCCTTTGCAATCCCAAATGAATAAGATATAGATTGATAGCGATAGAAAATTATTCTCGTATTTCTGCCTCTTCTTCCTGCAAGGATGTTATTACTTGATCTTTCTCGCATGTGCATTCCCTTATCACATGATTGTTTGAGACTAAATGCTGAAATTTGACCTATGTCTTTTACACGCAAAATTTGTAGCACTCAGACGAGCGACAATTGATGTTGATAATTTTTGCCTTACATCTTCCAATCGTTTGAGTTTCTTGGGAATTAAAAGTCCATTTCTAATTGTACCGAAAAAAGCATAGATACCACCTGGAGCCATAATACGTTCCATCAGCGGCATGAATGGCGATTTTGTGGACGTCTCACCTTACTGCTGCTGTTCCTCTTTGTGGAATGATACTTTTGGAATCAGTGCTACATACTCTCATCTGGCCCTTGTGGCCGAGTGGTTCTAGGCGCTTCAGTCTGGAACCGTGGGACCGCTACAGTCGCAGGTTCGAATCCTGCCTTGGTCATGGTTGTGTGTGATGTCCTTAGGTTAGTTAGGTTTAAGTAGTTCTAAGTTCTAGCGGACTGATGACCTCAGATGTTAAGTCCCATAGTGCTCAGAGACATTTGAACCATTTTGAGCTACATACTCTCACCAGCCTACCCCCATAAATCATGGACCTTGCCATTGGTGGGGAGGCTTGCGTGCGTCAGCGATACAGATGGCCGTACCGTAGGTGTAACCAGAACAGAGGGGTATCTGTTGAGAGGCCAGACAAACGTGTGGGTCCTGAAGAGGGGCAGCAGCCTTTTCAGTAGTTGTAGGGGCAACAGCCTGGATGATTTACTGATCTGGCCATGCAACACTAATCAAAACGGGCTTGCTGTGCTGGTACTGAAAACGGCTGAAAGCAAGGGGAAACTACAGCCGTAATTTTTCCCGAGGGCATGCAGCTTTACTGTATGGTTAAATGATGATGGCGTCCTCTTGGGTAAAATATTCCGGAGGTAAAATAGTCCCCCATTCGGATCTCCGGGCGGGGACTACTCAAGAGGACGTCATTATCAGGAGAAACAAAACTGGCGTTCTACGGATTGGAGCGTGGAATGTCAGATCCCTTAATCGGGCAGGTAGTTTAGAAAATTTAAAAAGGGAAATGGATAGGTTGAAGTTAGATATAGTGGGGATTAGTGAAGTTCGGTGGCAGGAGGAACAAGACTTTTGGTCAGGTGAATACAGGGTTATCAATACAAAATGAACTACTATCCAAGGAGACTATTTGCTCAATTCGTGTTCAGAAACTGGTATGTCTGCTACACAAAGTTGCTCTAATAGTCCATCACACAGACAGAAAAAGGTCTATTGGCCCAGCGACCGACAAACCTTCCTTGGATGGATTGTTCATCCCTTACACCAATAACAGGACTTTGGAGATAGGTGTCACTTTGTAGACATGTCACACCATGAGGAGGTCTCTCAGAATGGTAAAAGGTGACTCATCAGCATCTGCACAGAAGCTAGGAATGGCACTGCTTCAGTAGGCTCATGTGCCCAGTCTAATGCTTGCACAGTTTACAGATTCCTGTATCTGTAAATATGGAGGTCTAGCTGAGCCATAGACTGTGCTGCCATTGTGAAGTCGCTTGTGGACATGTGAGCAGACTAGTCCAATATGCTCCCGTATTCTTACTGCTTAAACATTTTAAGAAGGTTTGTGCCTTCAGATATCTACATTTTAAATAATGGAGGTGTGACAGATACATCAACCTCTGATCAAAGATAAGATACAAGAACTGCATAGAAGTCTTGAAATCCAAAATAGTTCTAGGAAAATAAAGGATAATGCAAACAAATAAAACGCATACAAGCAGTTTTTTCTCTATAGTATTTCTGTCAGTCTAATCCTCCACCCTCTTAAGGGTGAGCTGTAGTTAACATATAGTATTCGTGAAACTGGAGGAAGAGCGGAATACTGCAAAGTCATCCCCAATTAGGTATATTTTACTGGAATCCTTGTTGTAAAAGAGATACTATCGATTGATGTACTAGAAGGAGAGCTTCTCAAAACGCTACCCTGACGAACACCATTCCGTAGATGGAACTGGTGAGAGTGTAGTTGTTGTTGTCTTCAGTCCTGAGACTGGTTTGATGCAGCTCTCCATGCTACTCTATCCTGTGCAAGCTTCTTCATCTCCAAGTACTTACTGCAACCTACATCCTTCTGATTCTGTTTAGTGTATTCATCTCTTGGTCTTCCTCTACGATTTTTACCCTCCATGCTGCCCTCCAATGCTAAATTTGTGATCCTTTGATGCCTCAGAACATGTCCTACCAACTGGTCCCTTCTTCTTGTCAAGTTGTGCCACAAACTCCTATTCTCCCCAATTCTATTCAATACTTCCTCATTAGTTATGTGATCTACCCATCTAATCTTCAGCATTATTCTGTAGCACCAAATTTCGAAATCTTCTATTCTCTTCTTGTCTAAACTATTTATCGTCCACGTTTCATACATGGCTACACTCCATACAAATACTTTCAGAAACGACTTCCTGACACTTAAATCTATACTCGATGTTAACAAATTTCTCTTCTTCAGAAACGCTTTCCTTGCCATTGCCAGTCTACATTTTATATCCTCTCTACTTCGACCATCATCAGTTATTTTGCTCCCCATATAGCAAAACTCCTTTACTACTTTAAGTGTCTCATTTCCTAATCTAATTCCCTCAGCATCACCAGACTTAATTCGACTACATTCCAATATCCTCGTTTTGCTTTTGTTGATGTTCATCTTATATCATCCTCTCAAGACACTGTCCATTCCGTTCAACTGCTCTTCCAAGTCCTTTTCTGTCTCTGACAGAATTACAATGTTATCGGCGAACCCCAACGTTTTTATTTCTTCTCCATGGACTTTAATACCTACTCCGAATTTTTCTTTTGTTTCCTTTATTGCTTGCTCAATATACGAATTGAGAGAGGCTACAACCCTGTCTCACTCCCTTCCCAACCACTGCTTCCCTTTCGTGTCCTTCGACTCTTATAACTGCCATCTGCTTTCTGTACAAATTGTAAATAGCCTTTCGCTCCCTGTATTTTACCCCTGCCACCTATAGAATTTGAAAGAGAGTATTCCAGTCAACATTGTCAAAAGCTTTCTCTAAGTCTACAAATTCCAGAAACGTAGGTTTGCCTTCCCTTATTCTAGCTTCTAAGATAAGTCGTAGGGTCAGTATTGCCTCACGTGTTCCTATATTTTTACGGAACCCAAACTGATCTTCACCGAGGTCGGCTTCTACCAGTTTTTCCATTCGTCTGTAAAGAATTCGCGTTAGTATTTTGCAGCTGTGACATATCAGACTGATAGTTCGGTAATTTTCACATCTGTCAACACCTGCTTTCTTTGGGATTGGAATTATTATATTCTTCTTGAAGTCTGAGGGTATTTCGCCTGTCTCATACATCTTGCTCACCAGATGGTAGAGTTTTGTCAGGACTGGCTCTCCCAAGGCCGTCAGTAGTTCCAATGGAATGTTGTCTACTCCCGGGGCCTTGTTTTGATTCAGGTCTTTCAGTGCTCTGTCAAACTCTTCACGCAGTATCGTATCTCCCATTTCATCTTCATCTACATCCTCTTCCATTTCCATAATATTGTCCTCAAGTACATCGCCCTTGTATAGATCCTCTATACGCTTCTTCCACCTTTCTGCTTTCCCTTCTTTGCTTAGAACTGGGTTTCCATCTGAGCTCTTGATATTCATACAAGTGGCTCTCTTTTCTCCAAAGGTCTCTTTAATTTTCCTGTAGGCAGTGTCTATCTTACCCCTAGTGAGATAAGCCTCTACATCCTTATATTTGTCCTCTAGCCATCCCTGCTTAGCCATTTTGCACTTCCTGTCGTTCTCATTTTTGAGACGTTTGTATTCCCTTTTGCCTGGTTCATTTACTGCGTTTTTATATTTTCTCCTTTCATCAATTAAATTCAATATCTGTATTGTTACCCAAGGATTTCTACTAGCCCTCGTATTTTTACCTACTTGATCCTCTGCTGCCTTCACTACTTCATCCCTTAGAGCTACCCATTCTTCTTCTACTGTATTTCTTTCTCCCATTCCTGTCAATTGTTCCCTTATGCTCTCCCTGAAACTCTGTACAACCTCTGGTTTAGTCAGTTTATCCAGGTCCCATCTCCTTAAATTCCCACTTTTTTGCAGTTTCTTCAGTTTTAATCTACAGTTCATAACCAATAGATTGTGGTCAGAGTTCACATGTGCCCCTGGAAATGTCTTACAATTTAAAACCTCGTTCCTAAATCTCTGTCTTACCATTATATAATCTATCTGAAATCTGTCAGTATCTCCAGGATAGCCGGCCAGGGTGGCCGAGCGGTTCTAGCCGCTACAGTCTGGAACCGCGAGACCGCTACGGTCGCAGGTTCGAATCCTGCCTCGGGCATGGATGTGTGTGATGTCCTTAGGTTAGTTAGGTTTAAGTAGTTCTAAGTTCTAGGGGACTGATGACCTCAGAAGTTATGTCCCATAGTGCTCAGAGCCATTTGAACCATATCTCCAGGATTCTTCCATGTATACAACCTAGTTGGCATATAAACTTGTACTACTGTAGTAGGCATGGGCCTCGTGTCTATCTTGGCCACAATAATGCAATCACTATGCTGTTTGTAGAAGCTTACCCGCACTCCTATTTTTTTATTCATTATTAAACATAGTCCTGCATTACCCCTATTTGATTTTGTATTTATAACCCTGGATAGGCCCACTCTTATCTTTGACATGACGGAGTACAACAAGATCAGCGCTCTGTCTATAGTCTTAAAAAGGGTTTTTAACAGCATTTTATCGATGTATCGTGAACCTGGTGACTGTCGAATACGGATCAAAGCTAGAGGAGAGTTTGAGTGCTCTGTTATCTTTGAAATCCGCCTGCCAGATGACTTCTCTGTGTAGTATGCTGAGCTGTGGGCGTACAAGAACGTGCCTAATCACACGAGACTTCTTGATGGAGGGAAGTTTCTTATTTGCACAGACGCTCTCAGTGCTCTGCAGCTATTCAGCGTATTTCCCATCAGATAGGGCAGTCCAGGAGACAATACACTTCCTGCACAGATAGAAGAAAGAGGTGGCCTTCGCTAGGTCCCTGAACACGAGGGACTGTAGGGGAAGCTGACAGAGCAGCAAAAGCAGTCTGCCAGGAAAATATCATAGGTCGACTTAACATCCCCCAACAGGCTGTCGTGTCATGGGTGACGAAGAGAGTCGGCTGAGAGGGAAAGGCAGTGGCTGAAAGTGGCCAACAAGTTGCAGTCGGTCAGACCAACTATTCAACCATAGAGCACTTCCTTTCGAACGCCAAGAAGGGACGAAATGGTTCTCACGTGGAGACACTGCCCAATGACACACGCTTGTGTCTTGGAGTATAAAGATCAGCAGAATGCAGTGTTTGCGGTTTCACACTCATGGGGCATCATGTTTTAACGTCCTCTGTTTTTTATACCGATAGGAGGGATATCTTGGGTGTACCGAGAGACTCCCCCTTAATTTTAGGTGATGACAAAACAGTAATATCGAAACTGTTGACATTTTGTGTGGCGTCAGGACCTCTGCCCAACTTTTTGGACTACTGTTTTAATATGTTTTTGGGGGCTGACCCATCCTGTCATTTCCGCGAACCATCTGAATGCCATCTGCTGTTTTATTAATACTGTGATCGAATGATGACGGTGTGGACAGATATACTGGATATCTGAATGGTGCGAAAAACGACATGAGTGCGAAACGGAACTCGTTAAACTTCGGTTACACGATAAATCAGTCTAATCTAAGAGCCGTAAATTCAACTAAATACCTAGGTATTACAACTGCGAACAACTTAAATTGGAAAGAACACATAGAAAATGTTGTGCAGAAGGCTAACCAAAGACTGCGTTTTATTGGCAGGACACTTAGAAAATGTAACAGACCCACTAAGGAGACTGCCTACAGTACGCTTGTCCATCATCTTTTAGAATACTGCTGCATGGTGTGGGATCCCTACCAGATAGTACTGACGGAGTACATCGAAAAAGTTCAAAGAAAGGCAGCACGTTTTGTATTATCGCGAAATATGGGAGAGAGTGTCACAGAAATGATACAGGATTTGTGCTGGAAATCATTAAAAGAAAGGCATTTTTCGTTGCGACGGAATCTTCTCATGAAATTCCAATCACCAATTTTCTCCTCCGAATGCGAAAATATTTTGTTGACACCGACCTACACAGGGAGGAACGATCACCACGATAAAATAAGGGAAGTCAGAGCTCGTACGGAAAGATATAGGTGTTCATTCTTTCCGCGCACTATACGAGATTGGATTAATAGAGAATTGTGAAGGTGGTTCGATGAACCCTCTGCCAGGCACTTAAATGTGATTTGCAGAGTATCCATGTAGATGTAGATGTAGATGAAGAGGCTGTGTGTGAAGTTTCTTATGACTGTGGTTGTAGTTACTTGGTATTTCTATTCGTTTTAACAAGAGTAACTGCCCATACACCAGTATAGATGCATACCTGTGTTGATTCATTGTGCCTTTCAGAATGGCGAGATCAACTAGGGAATACCAAGAAAATATTCCCCAGACCATAACACTCCCTCCTCCGTTTTAGACTCTTCCTATGACTGTTGCAGGGTGTTTGCTTCCAGACGTTTCACTCCGTACATGTTGACAGCCATGTGTCTGATGGAGTATGAAGTTGATTCACCTGAAAAGGCCACCTGTCACCGTTCAGTGGACATCCAGTTCCGACATTGGTGTGCAGATTACAATCTTCGTGCATGAATCAGGCGCCAGCTACAGAACCCCAAAAACAGCAATATTCGCTGAATAGTCTTTGAGGAGACACTGTTGATAGCTCCTTGGTCCATCTCAGTGCTCGGTTCCTCAGCAATTATATGTCTCTTCACCCAAACACATCTCTGCAGTCATCATTCACCCCTGTTATCTATGGCCCATGGTCCACCACAGTTGGGTCGGCGCCTGTGTTGGATAGCGCAGTTTCGCCATGCTTGGTATACTTTAACCACGGAGCCATTTAGGAAATGCTTCCACACTTGGCCTGGAAGCCAATGATCATGCCTTTTTGGACGTTAGAAAAGTCGCTCTGTTTCCCCATTGTGACAACGATTGCACTGTTATACACGTCCCACCCATTCCCACAACATGCTTCATATACTCTCCACTGCTAGTGCTGCCATCTGCTGTCTGTTAGTGGTTATTGCACTTTGACGTCGAACGTAGGCGGTGGTCACATTAGTACGACCGGACTTGGAAGCTATGACAATTTAGACACCAAAGACCATGTCCCGCAGATATCAAATGGTTCAAATGGCTCTGAGCACTATGGGACTCAACTTCTGAGGTCATTAGTCCCCTAGAACGTAGAACTAGTTAAACCTAACTAACCTAAGGACATCACACACATCCATGCCCAAGGCAGGATTCGAACCTGCAACCGTAGCGGTCTCGCAGTTCCAGACTGCAGCGCCTAGAACCGCTCGACCACTTTGGCCGGCCCCCCAGATATTTTTGTATTCAAGAGATAATAAGGTAAATTTTGTTTTTACTTTTTATACACTTCCAGAAAAAAATGCGACACCCTCAAGCACTATATTCAGTGACATCAAGGTTATACACGAGGTGTGATTGGAAAGTTTTAAGAATTGGCTTGTAATTGTACAATGGTGGTACTTATAAACTACTGTGATGCATCTCCTTCAAAATAGTCCCCTTCTGACTGAACACTTTTGGAAAGATTCCAGGAAATTTATTTCCTGGAGTGTGTTAAGGACACTCTTCGTATTTGCCTGAATGTCTTCAATCGAGTCAAATCGCTTCTCTTTCAGTGAAAATTTCAGCTCAGGAAACAGGTAGAAGTACGCAGAGGGCAAATCAGGGGAATATGGCGGTTGTGGATGCACAGGAATTTGGTCAAAAATTCAACGATGGAGAAGACACAATGAGCTGGAGCATTGTTATGGTGTAGCACCCAATGCAGGCCTTTTCTTCCGCACCTTTTCGCACAAACACTCAATTAGACATTTGTAATATCCCTTGTTAAGTGTCTGTCCTCCAGGAGGCAAATTCATGATGCACAATACCGACAGAATCACTAACATTTTCTTCACCTTTGACCGACATTGTTGTGCTTTTTTCAGTCGTGGTGAACCTGGAGTCTTCCATTGCGAACACTGCAATTTGGTTTCAGGATCATATCCATATATCCACAATTCGTCACCTTTAATTACCCTATTTAACAAATCTGGGTCATTTTTAGTCCGATTAACCATTTCTTGACACACTTCAAGTCGATATTGTCTCTGGTCACTTGACAACAGTTTTGGAATGAATTTTGCGGACACTTAACGCATGTTTAGATCTTCAATTAAAATTGACTGAACTGCATAGAAACTTAAATTAAGTTCATCAGCCATCTTCCTAATTGTAAGTATACGATCAGAGAGCACTTAGTCGCGAATTTTCACAACATGTTCATTCGTTTTTGAGGTGGAAGGACGACCGGACTGTGGTTCATCTTCACATGGTTCACAGCTATTTTTACATCTGTTGAACCAGACAAAAACATTAGACTGGCTCATACAATTATCTCCAAAAGCTGTTTTTAATAGTTCGTAAGTCCCAGAAGCTGATTTCAGGGTTTTAAAACAAAATTTCACACAAACTCGTTGCTCCATTTTTACGTCCATTTTCATGCAGACAGAATCCGGAAACTAGCCCTAACAGACCTACACTCAACCAGATGCCACAACAAACTGAATAAAGGAAACGCAGATTCCTGTCAGAGGGCGTTCAAGGACAAGGCAATGACTCACTCCCCAGCCTCCGTGTACCTACCCGGCAAACCAGTAAGCAGTAGCGGATCCATTCTTAAAACCTTCCAATCACACCTCGTATTTCCATCTTTAGTGTCGCATTGGATCAAATATCACTCGCCAGTACAGTGGTGGGTTCTTACCTTTTCTCCTCGAGGCACCGAGAGATACTGGAACCTAGAAAATATCAGAGCACTTTATTAGAACTTCAACAAGATGAAATACTGTTCTCTTCTCATAGATTACAACTGACTATCAACATTTATGCAGAGTTCAGTCTAACAGACTCGTCGCGCTGCTGGCTCGGTAGAGAAACGATGCTGTCGTTTTTGGCGATGATTGCTGACTGGACTGAGCAGGGCTGTGCTTAGATGTGTAAGTAAGTGAGCTGACGTGGTGTGGTAGGGAAATATCTTCTGCATGTGTCTATGCCTCCATCACTCATTCTTCATTGCTTCTGGCAATGACTATGTTTACTTGTGGTTCCATTGTGAATGAATGACACCACACTAAAGGTTTGCAGTGTTAGTGATTCATTTCTCACAGTCATGGGCGATCAGGTGGAGCTCCGGAGGCCCGTCTGTCCAGCCTCAAGTTTCACTCTGCAGACAGTAACGGCGCTGCGTTTAAGACCTAAACAGGTTTGTAACACTCATTCCAGAGTGCAACCATGCCTCAGCAGAGAATATGTAATCCTGTGAAATTTAAACATTTCCCGGCGAATTAAATGTTCGAAGATATTTCGGGATTGCAGCCGGTCGTCGTAAACTTCATTCCACGATATTTCAATTGGGCACCAGCCAGTCATCTTCAGGTGAGCCATCGAAGACTGACGAAGATGTTCTCCGCTCCGCCTTATGTAGCACGCTGATAGTATTTCCGCGCATGAATCAAGTCATGGTGACAGACGGACCACACCGTCCGGCGGCAGCGACCTCGCCGGTGGAACTGCAAGGATCAGCTGTCTTCGGCGTTTACGCTCGCCGCAGTCACAGAGTAACATATCTTTGTCTGTGCCACAGTTATCGAAGTATTCTGGCATCTTCGTTTGGAGAAAATCTCGGAGATGACGGGATTCCACGCATTATGCAACTGGTAGCCGCTGTCACGGTTCATTAGATTTTCCGCGATACGTATTTAAACGGATTCTTTTATAATGGAGTCCCAAAAAGACGTTGCTGTGGCCAACATTAATGTTTTGTCATACTCCATTGAACATCAGTTGGAAATACAATGTTCCACAACTGCAGACTTGCTGGGTTGCAGAAGGCTAGTGCAACGTTTATGTTCTGTGCAACGCTCTTCCACTGTGTGTGTTGTTTATCCTGTATGAGCCATACCACACTGGCAAGGTACACTCCTGGAAATTGAAATAAGAACACCGTGAATTCATGGTCCCAGGAAGGGGAAACTTTATTGACACATTCCTGGGGTCAGATACATCACATGATCACACTGACAGAACCACAGGCACATAGACACAGGCAACAGAGCATGCACAATGTCGGCACTAGTACAGTGTATATCCACCTTTCGCAGCAATGCAGGCTGCTATTCTCCCATGGAGACGATCGTAGAGATGCTGGATGTAGTCCTGTGGAACGGCTTGCCATGCCATTTCCACCTGGCGCCTCAGTTGGACCAGCATTCGTGCTGGACGTGCAGACCGCGTGAGACGACGCTTCATCCAGTCCCAAACATGCTCAATGGGGGACAGATCCGGAGATCTTGCTGGCCAGGGTAGTTGACTTACACCTTCTAGAGCACGTTGGGTGGAACGGGATACATGCGGACGTGCATTGTCCTGTTGGAACAGCAAGTTCCCTTGCCGGTCTAGGAATGGTAGAACGATGGGTTCGATGACGGTTTGGATGTACCGTGCACTATTCAGTGTCCCCTCGACGATCACCAGTGGTGTACGGCCAGTGTAGGAGATCGCTCCCCACACCATGATGCCGGGTGTTGGCCCTGTGTGCCTCGGTCGTATGCAGTCCTGATTGTGGCGCTCACCTGCACGGCGCCAAACACGCATACGACCATCATTGGCACCAAGGCAGAAGCGACTCTCATCGCTGAAGACGACACGTCTCCATTCGTCCCTCCATTCACGCCTGTCGCGACACCACTGGAGGCGGGCTGCACGATGTTGGGGCGTGAGCGGAAGACGGCCTAATGGTGTGCGGGACCGTAGCCCAGCTTCATGGAGACGGTTGCGAATGGTCCTCGCCGATACCCCAGGAGCAACAGTGTACCTAATTTGCTGGGAAGTGGCGGTGCGGTCCCCTACGGCACTGCGTAGGATCCTACGGTCTTGGCGTGCATCCGTGCGTCGCTGCGGTCCGGTCCCAGGTCGACGGGCACGTGCACCTTCCGCCGACCACTGGCGACAACATCGATGTACTGTGGAGACCTCACGCCCCACGTGTTGAGCAATTCGGCGGTACGTCCACCCGGCCTCCCGCATGCCCACTATACGCCCTCGCTCAAAGTCCGTCAACTGCACATACGGTTCACGTCCACGCTGTCGCGGCATGCTACCAGTGTTAAAGACTGCGATGGAGCTCCGTATGCCACGGCAAACTGGCTGACACTGACGGCGGCGGTGCAAAAATGCTGCGCAGCTAGCGCCATTCGACGGCCAACACCGCGGTTCCTGGTGTGTCCGCTGTGCCGTGCGTGTGATCATTGCTTGTACAGCCCTCTCGCAGTGTCCGGAGCAAGTATGGTGGGTCTGACACACCGGTGTCAATGTGTTCTTTTTTCCATTTCCAGGAGTGTATTTTATAAATTCCCGCCTTCCACAGTAACAAATTATCCTTCTCTGATCCCAGCAGGTCCGAAATCTTAGATGATGGGCGGAAAATCATTCTCAGCTGAAAATTATTAAGGATTCTTGCTATTTTGAAGGAAATATTTCCAACGAAGAAAAGAAAAGCTAAGGACTTTGCTGGTGCGTTCTCCTCTTTATCCACATCCCGGTTCTTGGTTTCAGCTGAGAACTCCCTGTTAATTTATCAGGGCGGGTATCATCCAATGTCTTTGAACACTGTCCTTAAATTTGCAAGCTCTTTAGGTAAATTATCTGCATCTGACACTGTATAGGCCCTGTGTACAAGGGTTTTAAGCACACTCATAGTTTGGGATGGGTGATGGCAATTAGAGGCTGTAAGTACAAATCAGTGTGAGTAGGCTTACAGCAAACAGCATGTCCCACAGAGCCGTCACTCTTCTGTCTAATCAAAACATCCAGGAATGGGAGACAACCATTTTTCTCTAATTCCATAGTAAATCAAACATTCTCATGAATGGATTTCAGATGATGTAAAAACTCCATAACTTATCTTCTCCATGGGGCCCACTACGAAAGTATCATCCACGTACCTCAGAAAAACGGTTGATTTAGAAACCGATGATTCAAGTCCATAGTATCACTAAGTCCCCATAAAAAAAATTAACCACTAGAGGAGACTAGGGGCTGCTCATGGTGACGCTGTCAGTCTGTTCAAAATATTCTTGGTTAAATATAAAATAGGTTAAGGAAACAAAGCAGTGATGTCTGACTGAAACTGTTTACCAATTAGCGCCAAGAAATTAGCAAGAGGTACCTTTGTAAAAAGATATACTACATCAGAACTCATTAGAAAATCCGGACTACTTAGGTGGTGAGCCCCCATTCTGTTGATAAAATCGGCAGAGTTCCGTATATGACGTGGACATTTGCCAACCGATGGTCTCAGCAAGAAAGCAAGATGTTTGGCGAAATCATATGTGGGGCCATCAATATTACTTACTACAGGCTGTAAAGGAAGCTCTTCTTTGTGCACTTTAGGAAGACCATACAGTCTTGGTGGTACGCTGCCATGTGATCTTAACTTCTTGATGGTCTCTGGAGGTAACGAGGAAGATTTCAGGACTGTACGCATCTTCTGTTGCATACATACTGTAAGGTCGTAATCAATCTTCCTGTACATAGTGTATCACTAAGTAGACCATACATGTGGTAATAGAACAGATGAATTACCTTTATTTCTCCAGAGGTTATATAACTGTGCTGTGAGATGTTTAAATTTTCCCACCTCCGCGTTGCAAATGTTTTGAGTGAAATGCTCAGTCGAAGCGCTGTTGTTTTCACGTCAATTCTACCAACATTGAGAGTTGTTTAGTTCTCGGGGTTCTGTAAAATTCCTGGATTCATGTCTCGTCGCTGTGCATCCTATGAAAAGGATTGCGGAAAACTCCCAAATAAATTCAAAGTACAGTGCAGTTTTAATACCAATATATTTCCAGGACTCTGGTATCCGAGCCTGGTGAACTGTACCGGTTACATCACATGTACCCAAAGTTGACATCAAACGGCACAGAGTTCACAACAATCAACAAACGAGTGAGCCTACAATAAATTTGCTCGCAACCCTAGCCAAAAAACAAGTGCCCCAAGGCGCCTGCGTGACCTCTATTTATACTTTTGTTAACAATTAGCTACAATGAAAATTACAATTTTATGTAAAATCACAATTAAAAGTTAAACCGAATATGAGCTTCACATTGCTAAAATTTTACAATCTCAGTGCTGAACAAGGTGAACCTATTTTCAACTTAGTTACGAGTTAATATAAAATTTTTTGATTAATTATGTTACAGGTAACAATTACATTTCTAAATTTGTTTATAACAAATCAACTAGTGCCAGAATTTTAGTGCTAACATATATCGGAGATTCAATTAACGTGCTTTATTTATATGTTCTATTTAATTTGCTGTAGTAATTTTATAATGATAGGTTTACTGGTACATCCTGACCATGTGCTACATTTCTTTCGATTAGTTACAGTATTAACTTTACATTTATATTGTGTTTCTCTCATAAGAACAATGTTAATCAGCGAAGCATCGTTTTCGAATTATATGTATACTGAAATAGTGGTTGTTTTTGTATGTAATTTGGAAACAGGTCACTTCACAATTGGACAATTAGGACTGGTGTTTATCTTTAATGCTTTCCGAGGGGTGCTGATAGGTAGCAATGAGATACAGTAATATTTCAGCTGAGAAGGGGCTTTCAAGAGAGCCCTGCAAGTTTCGCTTCTAATTTTTTCGGCAGCGTCCATAGGAAGGCGTCGTACAACTTCTTCAACGCCACTCATGGAACTTATCAGAGGTACTGCACTTGGTGTAGGTGCAAAACTGAGACTTTCACATCAAACGGCTTTGTGGGGAGATGGCCTCACATGTAAGAAGTTTCGACAAGCTGTGTGGTAAGAGAGCAAAACTTTTAAGTTCTCTAAGTTTTTTAATGAGGTGTCGGGACTATAGCATAATACCAGAATTTGCCAGAGTGACACATTTTATTAAGACCCCACTCACGGAAGATAACGGAGAAGGAGAGTCATGCTATTGTGAAGGAGAGAATTTGTTATACGAAATGAAGGTTGGATGCCATTTCAGAACTGTTCCACCAACATCTGAAGATTGCAGCACTTCTTTCTCCTGTATCATGAGATTGGGTTGATGGAGTAACTTCAGCGAAGTTTGATTGCCGTAGCCAGCAAGATTACCAGATCTGAACACGTATCAGGCACTTAGTCATTCTTCAGGGTCTACAAGATCCAATGCTGAAGTGCAACAAAAGGTGCAAGACAATTAGGACGATCGATCATAGGATGCCATTCGAAACCTTACCGAAAGCTTCCATGGGAGTTACAGGTCTGCATTGTCACCAGAGTGAGGCAGGATATACGCAGTGAAGTGAAGCAACTGTTGGGCACTACTTACTGTAACGTGTGTTTCATTTGGTCTGAATTCTTCTAGAAAGATGAACTACATGTCACCTCACTTGACAATAAGATGATCTTGTCCTAGAGGGTGTTGTATTTTTTTTTTCTAGCAGTGTAGGCCTATATAAAGTGTAACAGTCGCCGTCATTGTTTTCTACTTAAAATAATATCAGTTGTCATAAGGTTGAGGAGGACTGTTCAACAAATAGCTTTAAAATTTTAGACATTAATTTCAGGAATGTATTTGGAGGAGCTGCGACCGAATTTGGAATTGTGTGGGAGAGGGATTAAATTCTTATGAGAGCTCTAACACACATCACACAAGTTGCAAAGGTGGAGAACCTCCAACATATCTCCCCCCCCCCCCCCCCCTTCTCGCTCTCTCTCTCTCTCTCTCTCTCTCTCTCTCTCTCTCTCTCTCTCACTCTCTGTTGTATAAACGTGTTCCTCTACAGTCTCGGATCTAAGGTGAGGTTCTTGGGGTGGGGGTTACAATTTGATACTGCCCGCCCTCCCCTCCAGCCTAAATAGAATATGCTGTCACTCTCATTTTTAACGAGCCATAGGTGCCTAAGACTTTAAAAATAATAACAATATATCGTTATTGTCTTAAAACGTTTTGTTTACTGATAACTTGTTTACATCAGCTCTTTTTATATAGATCAGCATATTTCCAAGGTATTACAATTCATATAAACAAAAATATGGAAAGCATTTGTCCAAAAATTTGAGAAGTATACCTGTGTTACACAGTTGTTTTAAGAACTACAGTACCCGAAAACAATTAGTGCAACCCTTTAGAGGTTTCCAAATCACTGAAGATTTATTGTTGCGACTGTGAGCACGTTGAGTTTTGTGGGAAATGGCTGGTCAAGAATTATCCTGTTGCAACAACACATCACTTTCCTGTTGCAAGAATGGCAGAAGAACGAGTTTAACAACATTCTGCACCTACTGAGTGCTGGCTAATGTAGCCTCCAGAAACACCAAAGGTGAACGAGCGTTGTAGCTTATCGCAAACCAGACTGTAAGGACAGCTTGGGGCCGTGTGTCTTTGATGAATGCACTCTACAACAGAGTGTTCACCAAGTTTATGAAATACATGCAAACTACCATCACCTGTGTGCAGGCAGTGTGTGGTTTCGTAGCTGAAGAACATGTGTGGCACTCCACCTTCCAAGTGATCCTGTGACTGCACCACGCAAGCAGTCCACGTCGATGCCATGGCACGAGTGGGAGACGGGCTAGAAGTGTGCATGCCCGTAGTCCCACTGTTGACAACTGGTTCACACCAGTTTGTGTTAACATGTCCAGCCTCACAAGCACTCCTATATACAGTGCAGTAGCTGAACGATCTGCCAACGCTGCCTTTACAATATGACGATCCTGGTGGGTGTCTGTGCTGCGTGGACATCCAGAATCTCGTCTACGGGTGTGAGAATGTTCACGTGACCACTGATACCAGCATCGTTGTACAACTGATGCAGCATGTCGAATGTGTGCAACAACTCCACCCCCCCCCCCCCCCCTTTCAAACTCACTCATTTGGCTGTAGGAAGCAGTGGCATGGTTGCCTGCTTACTTCACACGTCTGCACCACACTGAACCTTCTGGCTGTGAGCATATCCTGTTGAAAGGTAAACACGATTACGCTCTGGTAGCTGTGCCATTAACCATCTGTTGGCGGACGAAGTTGAAACTGTTATCAGTACATCTGGTATCCCTCAGGTGTCATATGCCGTCATTGTATCAAAATCAATGCTGTCTTTCCAGGAGTACCAATTTTTTTTTCTGGCATCATTGGCAATGCCATAATTGCCCTTCTACTTTGCCTTCCCTTCCCTCAGCTTCATGTTGTTTGTCGAGTCCATCCATGGGCCATGGACTCCCAGCCCATGTCCAATTTGTTATCGGAAGCATATACGGTCAGATTGCGAATGGCCGCCTGTTCAAGCCTGGAAAATTTTTTTTGCAGACATGGGCCAACCTTCAGCAAATCAAATGAGCACTCTCCTACAGTGAAACGAAACTTGCAATTTTCTTTTTACAATTTCTTGTACTTTTCGAAATTCTTGGTTCTCACGATACTGACACTCTCCAAATGCTACTTTAAAAATTTGCAACTTAAGGAATGCAAAAATTAATTTAAATTTCAACTTTGTGTGAACTCCTTATGGACCAAACTGCTCAGGTCATCTGTTACACATTACATAAACTAGCTCAGGCTAAGAACAACACGCACACCCATGCTCAAGAGAGGACTCGAACCTCCAGTGGGAGGGGCCACGCATTCTGTGACATGGCGCCTCAAACTGCGTGGCAAATTAATTTAAAACCAGTGTTGTGAAATACACTCCTGGAAATTGAAATAAGAACACCGTGAATTCATGGTCCCAGGAAGGGGAAACTTTATTGACACATTCCTGGGGTCAGATTCATCACATGATCACACTGACAGAACCACAGGCACATAGACACAGGCAACAGAGCATGCACAATGTCGGCACTAGTACAGTGTATATCCACCTTTCGCAGCAATGCAGGCTGCTATTCTCCCATGGAGACGATCGTAGAGATGCTGGATGTAGTCCTGTGGAACGGCTTGCCATGCCATTTCCACCTGGCGCCTCAGTTGGACCAGCGTTCGTGCTGGACGTGCAGACCGCGTGAGACGACGCTTCATCCAGTCCCAAACATGCTCAATGGGGGACAGATCCGGAGATCTTGCTGGCCAGGGTAGTTGACTTACACCTTCTAGAGCACGTTGGGTGGAACGGGATACATGCGGACGTGCATTGTCCTGTTGGAACAGCAAGTTCCCTTGCCGGTCTAGGAATGGTAGAACGATGGGTTCGATGACGGTTTGGATGTACCGTGCACTATTCAGTGTCCCCTCGACGATCACCAGTGGTGTACGGCCAGTGTAGGAGATCGCTCCCCACACCATGATGCCGGGTGTTGGCCCTGTGTGCCTCGGTCGTATGCAGTCCTGATTGTGGCGCTCACCGGCACGGCGCCTAACACGCATACGACCATCATTGGCACCAAGGCAGAAGCGACTCTCATCACTGAAGACGACATGTCTCCATTCGTCCCTCCATTCACGCCTGTCGCGACACCACTGGAGGCGGGCTGCACGATGTTGGGGCGTGAGCGGAAGAGGGCCTAACGGTGTGCGGGACCGTAGCCCAGCTTCATGGAGACAGTTGCGAATGGTCCTTGCCGATACCCCAGGAGCAACAGTGTCCCTAATTTGCTGGGAAGTGGCGGTGCGGTCCCCTACGGCACTGCGTAGGATCCTACGGTCTTGGCGTGCATCCGTGCGTCACTGCGGTCCGGTCCCAGGTCGACGGGCACGTGCACCTTCCACCGACCACTGGCGACAACATCAATGTACTGTGGAGACCTCACGCCCCACGTGTTGAGCAATTCGGCGGTACGTCCACCCGGCCTCCCGCATGCCCACTATATGCCCTCGCTCAAAGTCCGTCAACTGCACATACGGTTCACGTCCATGCTGTCGCGGCATGCTACCAGTGTTAAAGACTGCGATGGAGCTCCGTATGCCACGACAAACTGGCTGACACTGACGGCGGCGGTGCACAAATGCTGCGCAGCTAGCGCCATTCGACGGCCAACACCGCGGTTCCTGGTGTGTCCGCTGTGCCGTGCGTGTGATCATTGCTTGTACAGCCCTCTCGCAGTGTCCGGAGCAAGTATGGTGGGTCTGACACACCGGTGTCAATGTGTTCTTTTTTCCATTTCCAGGAGTGTAGAAGAAAAGTAAAGGATTTATGCTCTGTTGACATGATCCTTCAGTAGACCTGGTTGACAGATGACCTAAGTAGTGTGGCAAGGAGGGTACAGCCCCACTATCCATTATTACCTGATGTATCCAAGATGACGTTGATATCATCCAAGAAGGCGGCGTGTAGACTTGGTAACACCGCATGACATCATCTAAGATGGCAGCCATGACGTCATTCAAGATGGCGGATTTTGGTGGGAAGATAGGTCAAATTGGCTACCTCCACTAACCAAACCCCCTCCCCCAGAAAAAGGCAAGAAGTTCCAATTCCATCAGGACAACGCAGCATACCTCTACTAACCTAAGAAAATGGCGGGTAAGAAAGGGCAGTTCGGGTAACTCCACAAACCCAAGTCAGCTGACCGCCACCTCTTCCTAGGGATTGGCCCGAAGTTTGAATTTTGGCAGTACACAAAGGTCACTTGGGCTATCTCTAATAACCTAAGAAAATGGCAGGAAAGAAAGGGTGCTTGGGTTACCCCCACTAGCCTAAGTCATTTGACCGCCACCTCTTCCTAGGGATTGGCGGGAAAAGGAATCGACCTGTGCTGGACATAAGTCTTTATTTTGCATGCACCAGTCTTTATTTAAAGAATTTGATGCAGTACAGCCATTCAGTGTAGTCCCCATGGGTTCCAGAGTCCAACTGACCTAATACACAGTACTGCCACCAGATGGCGCTGTCGTCCATTCTGTGACGTAATCCAAGATGGCAGTTTGAGGTGGGGGCGAAATGGTGGAAAAACAGTGTGGTCATCAAGGGGTCCGGAGTCCAACTGACTTAGTGCACAGTGCCACCACCAGAGGGCGCTGTCGTCCGTTTCGTGACGTAATCCAAGAAAGCCACCATGAAGTCAGCTGATGATGCAAGTACTGTTATCCAAGATGGCGGGAAACAGTGTGATCACCATGAGTTCTGGACCTAGTACACAGTACCACCACCAGAGAGCGCTGTTGTCAGTTCCATGATGTAATCCAAGATCATGGGGGAGGAGGGGGGAAATGGTGGGGAACAGTGTGGTTGCCACGACGTCTGGTCCTAGTACACAGTAATGTCACCAGAGGGTGTTGTCGTCCATTCAGAGACATAACCCAAGATGACTGTCTGGAAGGGAAAATGACTCAACCTGCACTGGGCTGCTGGAGAGTGGATGGAGTGTACTTTATTTATTTTGGAACACTTTATTTAGGAATGGATTTGAGAGAGTATATTTATCACAATGATATAAAACACACACTCTGACATCCTCGGGGTCATGTCAAACAGCCCACAGACCTGTAAACTACTCCTAAATAATGCCCTGCAGACACACAAACAACTCCTAAGTTACCGAAATAATTTCAGTACAGACATGCAAATTCCTTCTAAATAATGGAGTACACTGATGTGCAGACATGAAATCTACTCATAGAGTGTCCAAATAACGCTTAGCACAGCGTACAGTCGTGCTAGCAAAATAATTCAACAGTCACGCAATCAACGTGAGCAAGCACCGCATGCCATCCCCTGTCCACTAGACTGCACAGGAGGCGAAGTGATGCAGCATTCAGTTGTCAAACCACGCACAGGCACCCTCAAGCATGGGGCAGTGACATCCCTTTCATACTTGGTAACTGAGAAATTCCTCTTGAAATACGTTTTCACACAAGGACCGTTGCTGACGCGACCGGACGGAAGTGAACACCAATTTGCAGAGCACGCCACAGCCACGTGAGCCACTACTGGACACAAGTGAACATGAGCCATTGCCCTCACGCTGCTGCTATCTACAGTGACCGGGTGAAAGTAGGGTCTATTTTCGGGTATACAGTTAGAGTTCTCCGAGTGTTACACTGACGTCGCAGAACTCCAACGTGCCCTCATGCTGGTCGCATATGTGACAAACCTCTGGGCAGCACATGTGTTTTAGCATTGCTGATGTGATACCTGGGGATACTGATGTCACCAAATAGCATAGAGTGCATTGTTCCTAGCGTGACATGCGATATGCGACTAACCGTGCTTAACTGCCTAGAGTGACTGACGCAATGCCGTGAAGTGCGTGCACTTAGCTACAAACCATCGCAAGCACATTTAACAAGGTTCTCAATCTTATACTGATGACACATGGCTATGTGAAATAAGAACTGAGTCGAACTCCCAGAAATTGGATAGTGTCCCAGAAATAGTTAACACTCTTGATGTCTCAGCTCGTATGCACTGAAATTCTTGCCCTAATGTAACCTGTTTACGAAAATAGCGCAGAATAACGTCTAACGCAGTCTTCCTCGCATTCCTAATGTGGTACCCCGTCCATCATACGTTACCCTTCGTGCTTTCAACACACACAAACGTTCCCACCGCTACATAGAGACTCCTATATCCCAGCACAAAAGGATGTCTTGTGAATGAATCGAGAATTATGATTGGCTCTTTTCGGATTTACCCACCGAATTACTGATGCCTCTGGTATCAAAGCACCATCCGCCTTCTTTTTTTTTTTCGTTCTGCAGACGAGACTTTCAGTAGGCAAAAACCATTTTACACAGATCACCATATTGCACTGACAATTAAACCCTGCGAAGTGCCCCTACCTTATCGTTAAATATGGAAAGACTCTTACACAATCACATTGCCCTCCCCCTAAGGACAGGAGCCTTAATATTAGAGTGCAAAACCAATCTCCAACCCAGCAATATATCTCCCCATACCGTTTCAACGTAGTAAACATACAATTCCTATCCTGCGCCATACAAAATCATCCCTTTTACATCACTCGTACGTATACCGCGAAGACAGACAGCGTTGTCTATACCCATTGCAACACTAGATATTTTCCTATGGGTCGGCAGTCGTGCATCTCTGACAGGTTGCCAGAGCACCCTCAGCAGACCGAAGTCACTCTCAGAACTGTTCTACAAATTCGGGCTTGCTTCACCTTGGCACAAACGCGTTACTATTTCTGGTCTGGAATTGCTTGTTTGCTTTTCTACACCCATCTCCAGACTCTGGGATTACAAGAAAACATGTATTTTTGCATGGTTTGCCATTATATTATACCATTTTCATGGTACTTCTCGATATCAAGCACACAGCAGCAGCGTACCGATGGCACGCACAACATAATTTTGAAGATTAGACTGGAAATTATTTCTCTACAAACCCGAAACTTTAGCGTTTATCCCGTCTGTGAGGACCTTTACGTGAGAACTTGAAACAAATAGAGGAAACTGATATTTCCACTCTCGAATACCAATGTTGGTGATGTAACAGATTTGAAATCATCTGTGTAATTAAAAATGTCAGCTAAAGTGTTTCTCATGTCTAGAGAATCGGCAAACGTGTCTTCTACATGCTAGATGCACACACCACAATCAATCTTCTCTCAAGTAAATAAAGGCGTGAAACGACCAGAAGCAGTCAGCTGAGCAATTTACATGGGAAGGAATAACGATCCAGCGCAAATGCACCTCCCTATTCAATCTTGTCAAATTTCCACTTCATCATGAAAGCTGTCCAACACATACTAAGTATTCGTTTGCTATTCGGTTCGCTATAGGACCACAGAGTTAATTCATCTACATTCCTGCACTCCAACAGGACTCTCCATTCTGACAGCTCCTACCGTTTAAAGGGAAATGTGAATCATTCCCACCACAGGCCATGTATACACAGAATCATCCTATGAAATTGGTCACATATAAATTTGATCTCTGTACTTACAGTTAAATTTTACAATTGTGATTTCAGTTGTATGACATTTGACAATGAGCGAAGTATCGGAAATACATCCTGCTGACGGCTGTGGCTCTGGAAACAGAAATATCTGTACCTTTCTTATGATTTGACACACTCTTCCCACTGCTATCACAATATTCCACAGTCATCTCCTTTGCACATGTCAGAACACAAACACATACTTTATAAGCCTGATGCCCAAGGTGAACCTATCACACATCCCCTGCTACGACTAATTATAATACTTCATCAAAAACTGATTGCTTATGATATGAAATAATACTGAGAGAAAATCAGCGATGGGTGGACATGTCTCACAAGTTAGTTAGTGCAGTAGGACCGTGTTTTGACCATTCAGTGGAAATGCGCGTATTGCAGTGTGTCTCCAAACCAGATACAGATACTACAGTATGAAGCAGATCCACATCCATTCACATCTATCAGCTCAACATACTATCATCAGTATTCTACAGCAGAGGTGATGAAACTTTAAACTGGCCCCTGCAGTGGATCAATACCCGTATATTTAATAGGATTGTCCCACGGGGGCATCAGCAGCAGCAGTTTGACGGGTGAATTCAGTGACAGATGGGCTGTTCTGTTAGGAATGCTAGGAGGAATGCACCCTATGCTATTCTGGGGAACACTGCAACATCTCTCCCAGTACAATGGACCCCCAACGCAGCTGCGTGTCACCGCACCAGCAGCGGTGCATAGTGGAGTTCTATATATCGGATGAAGTTAGTGGAACTTTTATAGTTCATAATTTTTCTGTGTTGGATGGTACAGAATAATGATGATAGCATGTTGGGTTGATAGATGTGAATGGACGTGTAACTGCTTCGGACTATAGTATCTGCATCTGGTTTGGAGATGCACCACAATACACACATTTAAACTGAAAGGTCAAAACATGGTCATGTTGCACTAACCCAGGTCGATCTGTTTCTACATGGGTTGCAGAAGGTGGTGGATATGGCTTTCTCTGTCTTCTGCTCAGTTCCGACTTAAATTGGAATGATCACATGCAAAAAGCTGTAGAAATAGGAGCAGTCGCAAGATGCATAGGGCTGACTAAAATCAGGTTGGAATTTTACTGTAGTAGTCAGGTTCAAGAATGGTGACTCGCTTCAAGATATGAGAGTGCCAGAAATATGATTGAGTTGTAATAACTAAAGAACTTATCAATAGGATCCAATGCAGGTATGTGCTTGAATGGATAGACCTGATTCCAAATCACAGACATCATTTCTAGTATATAGCATAACATTAGAGATCTGAAAAGCTGGTGTACATTAACTTACGGCCTCAATCAGCACAGCATCTACTACTGTTTTTGATCCTTCCCAATCAGTCATCGCCTACAACTCAGTGGATATATCGCAGAACTTCTGACATGCTATTGAGACAGAATACATTACAAGTACTATAGAAATATCTAGCTGGGGCAGAGGGAGGGAGTCGCAAATACAGCTTACATATCACATTCCTTAGCCAAATCACTTTCAAAATTCAGCGATTTTATCATGAGCTTGCATTGTGGGCTACGTGTAACTGGAGTGCTGGTCTGATAATACACATTTCTATGATCACAATCTCAGTATTTGTCCGGAAAAACCATCTCTTTCAGAGGTAATGTCTTACCTTGATTTATAAAGCCAGTATAGCTTTTAACATGGATACTTGTGTGTACCTGTAGAACCAAGACTGCTTGTGACAGAACGTACAGTAGTTGTTGCAAACGGGTTTATTAACATCTGACAGATTAGGTCTCTCTTTCTAAGATGCAGTTGTGGCACTCAGAAAAAAAACTTGTGAGACATGTCCACCCATCGCTGATTTTCGCTCAGTATTATTTCATATCGTAGGCAATCAATTTTTGATGAAGTATTATACTTAGTCATAGTAGGGGATGCGTGATAGGTTCACCTGGGGCATCAGGCTTATAAAGTATGTGTTTGTGTTCCAACATGTGCAAAGCAGATGACTAAGGAATATTGTGATAGCAGAGGGAAGAGTATGTCAAGTCATAAGAATGCTACAGATATTTCTATTTCAAGAGCCACAGTCGTCAGCAGGATGTATTTCTGATACTTCACTCATTGTCCTCACATGTACTCACAGACGGGAAAAGCACTAAAGTTTCGGGTTTGTAGAGAAATAATTTCCAGTCTATATCTTCGGAATTATGTTGCGCGAGTGATCAGTGGGCTACTGCTGTGTGCCTGATATCGAGAAGTACCGCGAAAATGGTATAATATTATGGCAAACCATGCGAAAATACATATGTTCTTGTAATCTCAGAGTCTGGAGATGGGTGTAGAAAAACAAGGAAGCAAGTATGGACCAGAAACAGTAATGCGTTTGTACTGAGGTGAAGCAAGCTCGAATTTGTAGAACTGTTTTGACAGTGACTTCAGTCTCCTGGGGTTGCTCTGGCCACCCATTAAGCATGGATGACCACTGACCTCACAGGGAAGTATCTAGTGTTGTGAAGGGTACAAACGATGCTGTCTGTCTTCGCGGTATTTGTACAAATGATGTAAAAGGGATGATTTTGTATGGCGCAGGATAGGAATTGTATGTTTACTACATTGACATGGTACAGGGTGGTATATTGCTGGGTTGGAGATTGGTTTCACGATCTAACATTCAAGCAAGATGGTGGCGCGTGTAGATGTACTAATAAACAGATCCGCGGAAAATTACGAGTTTTTAAATCCTGTGTGTGTAAAATGCAGTAAGAAGGTGAAATATGGTGTTAAATTATGTTCGTGGTCACAGAAATGGATCCATCGTCAATGTTTAAATGTCTTAGAGGAAAAAAACATGACCTGTGACTGTGGAAATGTGCACTGTAACTATCGTCATATCGTGTGTTTACAAACGGAATGCGAAGAAGAATGCACGACTTCTTCATTAAAATATGATCTTCTGTGAGCTAAACTATATGTAGAGAAGCTTGAATCAGTGATAGATAGTGTACAGAAGCTGGAAGAAGTGATAGACCATTCAAAGGGTAGTGAAACGGTTGTAAACGAACAAAACGGTAACTTTATTAGGCCTAAAACGTTTTGTCGTGTTAATCGTAACGAAAACAACTTTCGTCTCCCACAAGCAAATAAGTTTGAATTTTTAACGTGTGATGAATATGAAATATGTGAAAAGATCCAAAGAAAGGAAGTACTTTCATCAAATGCAGCGACCACAAATCATTTCAGTAGGCCTACGAAGTCCTGTAATAACAAGAAAGGAAATACCAGAAAATACATGGAACATACTTATCGTGCAAACAAGATATCTACCAATACAGGTAAGAAGAAAAAAGAAGATATTTTCATACTTTCAGACAGTCATGGAAAGGGCTTAGCCGACATTTTGTGTAACATGCAAACTATATTCAAGGTTAGTGGAATAACGAAACCGGGTGCCCCTTTGCGCGAAGTTTTAAAAGACTGTGAACATTCTTTGAAGCTGGGAAGCAACTGTCTAATAATAGGAGGTGCTAATGATGTTTATAGGAACGAGGGCAAACTCGCCACAAGAGCTCTAAGAAGTACATTACAGAAAATTACAGATGTTAACTTCTTCATTGCCAGTATCCCACAAAGACATGATCTTATAGAAGAATCCTGTGTCAACAAAGAAATCACAGTTACTAATAGGAAATTTGAGAAAATCTGCCGAAGCCTCCCAAATGCCACATATGTGGACGTACCATCCGCAGAGAGAAGTCATTTTACATGGCATGGGCTTCACTGAAATAAACTCGGAAAATCATTCATTAGTCGAGAAATCCTTAATGCAGTGAAGGCAGTTAAGGACAAGAATAGCACGACCATACCACTTCCACCACCAAACACAGCAACTGAAAATTTCCAACAAGAAAATGAAACTGAATCACTGGCAACAGGTCCAGCACTAGAATCTCCACTTTCTTCAAAAACAGCTGAGATAAATGATTCAACTAGGACAGAAGTTTCCAAAGCAGCTTCAGCAGAAGCAGCTACATACTACGCAACTGCATCATTAACAAGAAAAAAAACGCCTGATGTGCCAACAGCCAATGACCTTTCATCAGTATTGGCCGCTCCTCAGTCTTCAACAGTGAAAGACTTTTCACCAGCTTCACCATCATCAGTAGTAACAGAAGCAAACAGAAGAAGCACAAGAACCAGGAAAATTTCAACTCTGCAGGATTTTTGGTACCCGGCCTCAGTTACAAGACTAACATAAGGCAGATACCTTCAGATACACCAACTTCCAAGTCAAACCGGCAACAGACTCACCTCCACTGTCATCAACAGAAGAATAACCATGCCACCAGCTCATCTAAAGGATTTTTTAGCATCAGGTCTAAATGGAAAGGCGCCACCAAGATAAGTGAAAACAAATGCCTAACAGTGTTTCACCAAAACATTCAAGCCATAAAGAACAAAACACAACAGCTAGAAGTAGAATTGGAAAAATTTGATAGCCAAATTTTGTGTATCACTGAACACTGGTGCAAAGGGAAGCAAATTGAACACATTGCATTAGCCTCATTTGACCTTGCATGTTACTATAGCAGAATCTCAATGAATGGTGGAGGTTCATGTATCTATGTAAAAAAAGGTATGTCATTTAAACTAAGATATGATCTTTTAGATCTAGGTGAGGACAAACATTTCGAACTTTCCGCTGTTGAAATAATAGGACCTGGCATAGCAAAAAAATTAGTCATATTTTGTGTGTACCACTCTCCCAGTGGAGCCATTGATATATTCTTCTCAAAACTGAATCAAAGCTTAGACAAGGTTTCTGGACCAAAAGCAAATGTAATTATCTGTGGTGACTTAAACATTAATATGATGAAGCCTGATAAGGCTAGCAACATATATGTGAATATTCTAAGCTGTTATGGAATATCCTCCCTTGTTAATTGTCCAACTAGAATAACGAAAGAATCCTCCTAATCTATAGATCATGTAGCTACAGATATTGATAGTAAAAAATGTCATATTGTTGTCCAAAACCTGGGCCTAGCAGACCACCTCTGCCAGATCTTAAAAACTAACATTCATGTAGAAACTCCTCCTAAACTTTGTACATACAAAAGAATGTTTTCCAAATCAGCCCTGCATCAGTTTAAATCCCAGCTAGAATATGAAGATTGGAGGGAAGTCTATGCAGAAACCAACGCAAATCAGAAATTTATCAAGTTCATGTCAATTTTTAAACTCAGATTTGAAGAGTTGTTTCCCAAAATTCTTTATCAAATTAAAACTACAAAGAGAAATCAGTGGGTGACTACAGGTATCAAAAAATCCTCAGAAACTCTTAGATATCTCAACTCCATAAAAAATAATCAATCTAACCCAGAAGTTCTGCAATCCTACAAAAAGTACAGGAAAATTTACAGAAAGGTGTTGCTAGCCGCAAAAAAACTTTCAAACAACAAAATATTACTTGAAGCTGAAAACAAGAGCAAAGCAGCCTGGAACATCGTCAAACAGGAAACATCTAACTCTGCTAAAAAGGACCTCAATTCACGTATTAAAAACAAAGATGTACCAGTAGGTAACCCTAAAAAATTAGCTGATTTTGTAAACTCATATTTCAGTAGTATTGCAAAAAAATTACAGCAGAAATTTCCAGATACGTATGATTTACCTACTCAGAACCAGCTAACAAACTCAATGGTGCTCTTGCCAACTACAGAAAGGGAAGTGGCACTAGTAGTACACCAACTAAAAAGTAAAACTTCAGTAGGACTTGATGAAATCCCAGTCTGCGTAATTAAAGATTGTATAGACTCCATAAAGGGCCCATTAACAGACATAATTAATGAATCTTTCGAATCTGGATACTTTCCGGAGTACCTAAAACAAGCAAAAGTTATACCTCTCCTTAAAAACGGAGATGTGGAAAATGTAGAGAACTACAGGCCGATCTCTATACTGTCTATAATTTCTAAAATAATAGAAATACTAGTCAAAAAGAGACTGCTAAATTACCTGAATAAATATAATTTGGTTTTAGTCCCGGAAAAGGCACACAATATGCTATAGCACAGTTCACTAAAGTAATTTTAGAAGCACTGGACAAAGGTGAAAATGTAAGTGGTATCTTTTTAGACTTTTCCAAGGCCTTTGATACAGTTGACCACAAAATCTTACTTCATAAATTAGGGCAAATAGGAATAAGAGGTGTGACAAAGAAGTGGTTCAAATCATACTTGGAAAACAGAGTTCAACGAGTTGAGATATCACAAGTTTCAAACAATTCCCTTATAAAACACCTGTCTGACCCAGAAAATGTGAATATAGGCGTCCCACAGGGAAGTGTATTAGGCCCAATATTGTTTCTTATATACATTAACGACTTCCCACAAAGTATCAGACATGGCGAAAAAATACTTTTTGCTGATGACAGCAACATAGTAATAACAGGTGAAAATCCAACACAACTGTCAGAAAGAGCAAATGAGGCTCTCAATGATGTCCACAACTGGTCATTAAAAAATAAAGTAACCCTAAATGTAAAGAAAACTAACTATATTAACTTCCAATTGAACAAAAAACACAATGCCACTAGAATAAAAGTCAATAATAATGAATTAGAATGTGTAACAAGTACCAAATTCTTAGGGATGAATGTAGACAGCCAACTGAAATGGACAAACCATGTCAACATTTTGGCAAAGAGAAATTATCCACAGCATGCTATGCTCTTAGAATCCTTGCACCAGTATGCAATAATACCTGTCTTAAAATAACATATTACGGATATCTACACTCAGTCCTCAGCTATGGGATCATGTTTTGGGGAACATGTGCCAGTAACATACAAACTGTGTTCAAAGTACAAAAAAGAGCCATAAGGATAAAACAAACAGCAACAACAGGGCCCACTGTCTAGAATTATTTAGAAAGCTAGGAATTCTGTTTCTTGTGAGTATATCTTTCAGAACATAATGTTCATTAAGAAAAATCTCAACATGTACAACACAAACAGCCTAATACATGACCATGAAACAAGAGCTTGTCACCACCTCCATCTAGATAGAAAGAACAAGGCAAAGACGCAAAAAAGTATATTTTACAATGGGATAAAACTGTACAACAAATTACCACAAGAAATTAAAGAAATAAATGAGCCCCTCACTTTCAGACAAAAGCTTAAAACCTTTTTAGTAAGTAAAAGTTGTTATACTGTAAAAGAATATTTAACATAGATGTAGATTATTAGCAACATATGACATTATCACCAAAATATTATGTATGTGTATGACTAGTTATAAAAACTACACAAAATATGAGAAACCTGTTTAATTGTAAATGTAAATGTGTGCTCATGTGTTGTACTCTGACAACATCCATTCAATATTTATTGTTCCACGGATGAATAAATAAATAAATAAATAAATAAATAAAAGCTCCTGCCCTGAGTGGGAGAGCAGTGTAATTGAGTAAGAGTCTTCCCGTATTCAACAATAGGGTAGGGGCACTTCGCAGGGTTTAATTGTCAGTACAATATGGCGATGTGTGTAAAATAGTTCTTCTCGCTGACAGACTCATCTGCAGAAAGAAAAAAAAGGAAGGTGGACAGTGCTTCAATACCAGAGGCATCAGTAATTCGGCAGGTAAATTCGAAAAGAGTCACTCATAATGCTCGATTCATCACAAGACATCCTTTTGTGCTGGGATATAGGAGCCTCTACATGGCAGAGGGAACGTTTGTGTGTGTTGAAAGCAGGAGGGTAACATGTGATGGATGGGATACGACGTTAGGTCCACGAGGAATACTGCATTCGACGTTCTTCTGTGCTATTTTCGTAAGCAGGTTCTGTTAGGGCAAGAATTTCCATGCATACAAGTTGAGATATCAAGAAAGCGAGCATTAACTATTTTTGGGACACTATACATGTTCCAGGTGGTTGACTCGGTCCTTATTTTCGATACCTGTATGACATTAGTATAAGATTGTGAACCTTGTTAGATGCGCTTGCGATGGTTTGTAGCTATGCACGTGCACTTCGCGTCATTGCATCACTCACGCTGGGCAGTTAAGCATGGTTAGATGCATCTCGCATGTCGTGCTAGGAACAAAGCACTCTGTGCTATTCGGTGACATCATTATCCCCAAGTATCACACCACCAATGGTAAAACACACATGCTACCCAGAGGTGTGTCGCATATGGGATCGGCGAGAGGAGGCGGTGGAGCTCTGTGACGTCAGTATAACACTCAGAGAACTGTATACCCGAAAATAGACCCTACTTTCACCCGGTCACTGTAGGCAGCAGCAGCATGAGAGCAATGGCTCATGCTGGGTTGGGTCTGGTAGTGACTCACATTGGTGTCAGCTCACACTGCAAATAGTTCTTTGCTCCCGCCTGGGCACGTCAGCAACGGTGCTTAGGTGAACACATATTTTAAGAGCAATTTCTCAGGTACCAAGTATGAAAGGGATTTCACTGCCTCATGCTTGAGGGTGCCTGTGCATGGTTTGACAGCTGATGCCCGTGTCACTTTGCAGGGGCTGCCGGTAGCCTCCTGCACGGTATAGTGAACAAGAGGTGGCGGGCAGTGCTTGCCCACGTTGATTGCGTGACTGTTGCATTATTTGGCTAGCAGATCTGTAGGCTGGGCTATGCATTATTTGGACAATTTACGAATTAATTTCATGTCTGCACATCAGTGTACTGGATTAGGAGGAATTTGCATGTCTGTATTGAAATTATTTCGGTAATTTAGGAGTTGTTTATATGTCTCCAGAGCATTATTTAGGCGTAGTTTACAGGTTTGTGGGCTGTGTGGCGTGACCCCGAGCATGTCAGAGCGTGTGTTTTGTATCATTGTGATAAATATACTATCTCAAATCCATCCCTAAATAAACTGTTCCAAAATAAATAAAGTACTCTCTTCCACTCTCCAGCAGCCCAGTGCAGGCTGAGTCATTTCCCCCTCCAGACAGTCAACTTGGGTTATGTCATTGAACGGACAGCAGCACCCTTTGGTGACATCTCTGTGTACTAGGTCCAGACCTCACGGCAACCACACTGGTTCCCGCTATTTCCCCCCATCATCTTCGATTACGTCACGGAATTGATGATAGCACCCTCTGGTGGTGGTACTGTGTACGAGGCCTGGATCTCATGGTAAACACACTGTTTCTTGCTATTTTGAACAATGGTACTATAAAATTCTGAATAAGACCATACAAGCAGCAAAGAACATGTGCTTGAAGACAGAAATGATTACTCCAGCAATAAAGTATAAACTATTTGGAATTTTGTAAAGAAGGAAACAAGGAAAAATGCAATTTGTAGTAAAAATTTCCAAATAAAAAGTGAAGGTGATCTTGTTAGAAATCCACAAATAGTTACAGACACATTAAGCAAACACTTTTTTAACATCAACAGAAAAAATAGTTTTACAAGTCTCCATGAACCAAGCCATCAAAATTTTGAAAGTCAGAGTACCTAGCTCAGTGCAACACATGAAGGAAACAATAGTCACTGTTCAAGAAATTGCAAGAGTTATTAAATCTCTGAAAAGTAAAAACTCTACCGGGATTGACAATATTTCTAACAAATTATTAAAATACTGCTGCAGCCATGTAATAGTTCCTGAAAGGCTTAAGTATGCATTGGTAAAACAGCTGTATAAGGAGGGAGATAACACTGATGCTGAACTATTGGCCAATATCACTACTGACAAGTTTTTCAAAGGTTTTAGAGAAACTAGTACATGCCAGGATAGTTAAGCATCTCAGGTATCAAAATATCCTCAGTGAAAGTCAGTTTGGATTTCAGAAAGTTTTGTCAACAGAAGATGCAATATTTGCATTTTCTGGCAAAGTCTTGGAATCTATCAACAAAAAAATAAAGGTGGTTTTGATTTTTTGTGACCTAACAAAAGTTTTTGACTGTGTCAGTCACCAAATTCTTTTACAAAAAGCTGCACATCTCGGTATAAGTGGTTCATCAGGGAAATGGCTTGACTCGTGCCTGTCAAACAGGAAACAGAAAGTTGTAGTGGATAGTCAAAATGGAGTCCCATTATCTTCAGAATGGGGCACCATCACATGTGGAGTGCCCCAAGGCTTAGTTCTGAGCCCCCTACTTTTTATTATTTTTATAAATGATCAGCTTCTCTGTACCGAATATTGTAGATTTACCATTTTTTCTGATGACACTACAGTCCTTATTGATAATTCAGTAGATAAACTTGAGGAAACAGCAAATAAGATTTTAAGTGAAACAGTGAACAGGTTTAATATTAATGGCCTTTCTTTAAATTACACTAAAACAAACTACATTCAGTTCCACACAACATTCAAAGATGAAGAAACACTTGTAAAAATAGGTGAGCAGGTGATAACCAGGGTGTATATCTCAAAATACCTTGGCTTGCATACTGACAGCAAACTGAACTGGTCAAACCACATCTTGGATCTATGCAAAAGATTGAGTTCAGCAACTTATGCATTACACATTGTTTCTTCTTATAGAAGTATGGAAACCATGAAGTCAGCCTATTATGGTTATTTTCATGCCTTTATGCCATATGGAATTATATTTTGGGGTAATCAGTCACTGGGTAAAAAAGTACTGTGTGCACAAAAAAGAGCCATAAGGATCATGTGTGGAGTCCATCCTAGAGCCAAATTCAGGAATCTTAAGAAACTTGGAATCCTTACATCCACTGCACAATATATATTCTCTTTGCTGTGCTTCATAAGGAAGGAGAAATCCATTTTTAAACTGAATAGTATCATAGTCATGAGATGAGAAGAAAACATGATATCCACTATGAACAAGCAAATCTAAGTATGGTACAGAAAGGAGTCCATTTCACTGGCTGTAAGATTTTTAACAGCCCCTCTTCAAGAATTAAGTGTTTGGTAGTAGATGAGCTCTTGTTTAAAAAAGCATTAAGACAGTTCCTATTACAAGGATCATTTTATACAATAGAAGAGTTGCTGAACTACAATGTTTAGCATTTCTTGTATTGTTAAATGCAAATATGTGCCCAAATCTACATTTGTAATCCTGACTATTGTTTATTGTAAACACATATTTTGCAATATTTATTTTCTGTAACTCTTATTATTTTGTAATATTTATTTATCTCTCAAAATTGATTTTCTGTAGTAGAACCTAAGTTACTGTTTCCTGTAATATGAAATCATTTAGTTTGTTTTATGTGCTACCATAGATTTCTGACATGTTCCATATCCTGTGATACTGTCACATCATGGATCACCAGAAAAAGAAATAAATAAATAAATAAAATAAAAAATCTCCTCCTTCCCAATCTCTCCACCCATCCTTTCTTCTCCCCTCTCCCTGTCCATCTCTCTACATTTCTCTATGTTCACTTTCTCCTGCCCCCTTTTCTTATCCATCTCCTCTTCCCTCCATCTCCTCCTCCCCACCTCTTCCTATTCATCTCATCCTCAGCCCTCTCCCTATCTGTCTCCTCCTTACCCCTGTTGCTTTTTCACCTGCCCACTACACTTCTGTACTTTCCACCTGCATCCACATCTCTCCATCCACCCCCTCTCTCTGTCCTTCTCCCACCTGACCATCTCCTCCTTCCCCTCTCTCTGTCCATCTCCCACTCCCCCACTCTCTGATCATCTCCTCCCCCTTCTCTTTCCATCCCGTCCTTCCCCACTCTCTTGTTGTCCATCTCCTGCTCCCCATCTCTCCTGTCCACCATTTCCTCCCCCTTCCCCTGTATCCATTTCCTTCATTTCCCCCTCTCTGTCCATCTCCTCCTGTCCCCATCTCTCTTTCCATGTCTCTACTCTCCCTATCATTTCCTTCCGCCCCCTCTCTCCTCTCCCTGTCCAGCTCCTCCACCTCCTCTCTATCTGTCTCTCTCTCTCTCTCTCTCCCTATCCATCCCCTCTGCCCATCCTCAACCTTCTCCCAGCGATGTCCAACCACCCCACCCAACTGCCTCATCACCTGTAAAACAAGCCAATAAAGTAGACTGTTACCACTCTCATACTGCATTCCATCAGGGGCTGGTAAAACGATTTTTGCCCCTGACATATAGGGTGCCATGAGAAAGAAGATTGATAAAGCTGAGTGATACTACTCCGACACAGCACATCTGTTGTGCAGGACAGCCTATGTGTTTGGGACTGTAAAAACCCTTGTTGCCCCTGACATGTAGGCTACACTGGAAAACAGATTGATTGGGTAGGACAGTAGTATTCCCACACAACATAGATATCATGCTGGACAGCCTGTATGGCAGTGACTGAAAAAAAACATGTTTTTACTCATATCTGCACTACTGTTGGAACTAGGAGGTTATAAATCCCACATTGCTGATACTCATGAAGTTGCTGTTTGTGTTACCAATTTAGCTGAAATTGTTCCTGGGGTTTAGGAGGACATCCTGGATGTACATACATATGGTCTGCTTTATATCTATCCTAACTGAATACCTGTGGCTTCATCCATAAATGTATATGTCACATATAATTTACACATCTCTTCCAGCCCCCCCCCCCCCCCCCATGAGTGGTTCTAGGCACTACAGTCTGGAACCGCACGACTGCTATGGTCGGAGGTTCGAATCCTGCCTCGGGCATGGATGTGTGTGATGTCCTTAGGTTAGTTAGGTTTAAGTAGTTCTAAGTTCTAGGGGACTGATGACCTCAGAAGTTAAGTCCCATATTGCTCAGAGCCATTTGAACCCCCCCCCCCCCTCCCAATCTTGGTCCCACTCCTCCTTCTATGTGCCAATCTCCTCCTCCCCCTCTCTGAGAGAGACGGTAAACGATACTTTGCTACAAATGATAAAGTACTTCTCAGAAAATGAACTCTCCCTAAATTTTGAAAAAAAAACACACTATATTCAGCTCTGTACAATAAATAGAGCCATGTCAACAATTAATGTAGCCCATGAGTGGGAATCAGTAAATAGTGTAGAATGCTCCAAATATTTGTGTGACATATTGATGAAAACTTTAACTGGAAGAAGCATGTTACTGAGTTTCTCACACAATTAAGTTCAGTGGCTTTTGCTCTTCGTATAATTACTAATCATGGAAACAAACATGTCAACAACCTGACAAAGTTTGTATATTTCCTCTCAATAATGTCCTATGGAATAATTTCATAGAGTAACTCATCACTTAGAAAGAAAGTATTGATTGCACAAAAGTGAGCAGTAAGAAACATCATATCATTTAGGTACCTCTTCAAGAAGCTAGGTTATTTAATTGCTCTGTCACAATACAAATATTTACTAATGAAATTTGCCCCAAATAATCTATCACAATTTTTGGAAGGCCAGTGATGTCCATACCTGAAACACTAAAGTGAAAAATGACCTTTTTCTTACCCATTTACAAAGCTGTCAGTGGCTCAGTAAGGAGTTCAGTATGCAGTGACTAATTTTTTTGATCATTTGCCTAATAACATAAAATGTCTGGCAGTTAGCAATGCAAGTTTTAAAATCATTTCTCCATACTCCATTGACAAATTTCTACTTAAAAACTGGCAGCCACTCAAATAAATAAAACAATCTTGCTTGTAAGTCTAGTTGCATGATTAAGACTAAAAATATGTGTTCGTTAATATTCATCATGTACACATATTCTGTAAACTCATTCATTCTACATAATTTTGATAAAAGAATCATTCAAATGATCTGTGGAACATGTAACTATCTAACTGTCTCTCTGACACAGCTTTGCTTGTGCATACATTTGTCATGTATACCACACATATCTCCTATTCCTTCCTCACTCCTCTCTTTGTCTCTTCATTTCCTCCTTCCCCTCTCCCTGCACATCTCATTCTTCCCATTTTCCTGTCTGCCTCCTCCTCTCTTATCTCCCTATCCATCACCTCCTCCTCCTTTCTCTTTCTCCATCCCCTTCCATGCCCCTCCCTCCCCATCCATTCTCTCCTCCATCTTTCTCTGCCCAGCTCATCCTCCTCCCTCTCTCTTTCTATGTTCTTCTTCACCACTCTCTCTGCCCATCTACTCCTCCCCATCTCACTGTCCATACTCACCTCTCTCCTCCCTCTGTCCATCCCCTCCTCCAACCTCTCTCTGTCTGTAACTATCCTGTCATCATTCGCTACCTCTCCTTTTCCTTCTGCCCTCATTCTCCTTATCTGCCCCTCTCTCTATCTTCACCATTTCTTCCATCCCTGCCTCACTGTCCATCTGCCCTTCCACCACGTATGTCTTCCTCCCAACCTCACTATGCCCATTTCTCCTATATCTGCTCATCTCTTTGTGATCTCCCCATCTCTGCTATTACCTCCACCCCTCCCTCACTCTATCCATGACCTCCTCTATCCAGCTCAACCTTCCCCCTATCATGACCATTTGCATACGTGTTGTCCCTCAAAATTGGTTGATACTACTCCCACAACATCACAACATGCATGTCATGCAGGGCAGGTTGTGTGTGAGAGCTTTGAAGCAGTTTTTTTGCCCCTTGATGTGTACGCTTCATAGCAATGCAGATCGACAAGGCAGGTCGATACTACTCCTGCAAACACATCTGTAATGCAGTGCAGTCTATATGGCAGTGGACGAAAGCACATGGTTCTGCCTGCATCTCTGCTCCTATTAGAGCTAGGAGGCTATAAGCCACACGGTGTTGATACTCATGATGGCTATTTCTGTGCTGAATTTGGGTGAAATTGATCCAGGGATTTGGGAGGACATCCTGGACATACACAACAGACATCTCCTCATCTTATCTTTCTCCCTATCACCTACTCACCTCCTTATTGGTCCATCAACTCCCCCAACATGTCAGCCCATTTTCTCTTCCCTTCTCTCTGTCTGTCTGTCCTCTCTACACCCTAGCCCACTCTCTCTGACATTACATCCACTCTGGCCCCCTCTTACCCTCCCCATCCCCTCCTGCCCCCCTCTCTGCCTATCCATCCCCACAAGCTGCCTTTCTATCTCCTCCTCTATCCACCTCAACCTTTCCTCAGGCATGCCCATGCCCATGCATATGAGTAGCCCCTACAAAAAGAGTTTGATAAAAGCTGGTACTACTCCCACCATGCCTCTTTTGCAGCACAGCCTATATGCCAAGGGCTTGGACACCCATTTTCCAGTGATGTGCAGGCAAAGCAGGCCAACATTTCTCTGACACAAGATACCTGTTGTGCTAGGGGCTGGAAAACCATTTCTTGCCCCTGATGCATACACTACCTTGCAAAGTATGTCAATACTATGCCCACACAACACACATATCATGCAGGAAGCCTATATGGGATGGCCTTAAGAACACGTAAGTCTGGATCTTCGTAAATATTGGAGCTAGAGTCTTGTAAACTCCCTTATGATGGTCCTCTTGGGGTGTGGAGTTTGTGTATGAGATTTGGCCCACTTCAGCACAGGGGCCTGGGAGAAGTTTCTACACATACATACATTCAGCTTTCTCCTTCTGCCTGCCCACCTCATCCTCCCACCTCTCTTTATCCATTTCCTCCATTGGTGACTGTTTAAATTTTTTAGTATTTACCATTAAAATAAAGAATAATTAGTTTGAAATTTATTGGAAGCCTACCACAATGCACAGTGCCATCCACAGCTCCTCCTGTCACCCCACAGTCCACAAAATTGCACTATCCTGGAATACGATCAACAAATCTATCCAACTACCACTCTCTGAAGATAAATGTGAATAAGAAATCGAAACAATAAAACAAAGAGCCATTGCAAATGCTATAGCAACTCCATAGTAGACACCCTAAGCACTAGATAGTGGCGAAGTACCCACATAAAAAAAAGAGAAGAAGAAGAAGAAAGTAGCATCTTCCACACAATGTCATTTCTATGTAATATTTCATAACAGACTGCCATTTTCTGCAAATAGAGAGACATAAGTACATCCTTTACTGCTGACAATAAAAGTGGGCAGAAGTTACCTCACACAGAATCCACTTCATCATATGGGTGTCTACAAAATTAAATTTTTGAACTGTGACTGTTTCTATGTACGCCAGACAGGTAGATCATTTGAGATTAGACGAAGAACACATGGCAGCGCTAAAAAATAAAAAAAAAAATACCACACATCAGCAATAGCCACCCACTTGCATGAAACAAAACACCATCTCAACAGCACAAATATCACCAACCTACACATCCAATCTACAGGCAAAAAGCTAGACACCCTTGAAATACTCCAAATATACAAAAACCCAAGAAAACAACCCGAATCCATCTTAATTGACAAAACTGACAATATTTATAATAGTATCATCTCTGTTTTCAACAACAGTCTACCATAAATAATTAGTTATGATACCATGGCATTCCCAAATGACTGAAACTCTTTGTACATCAACTAACAGCATAAATTATATAACTATCTGTGTATTTCAAAAGCATTAACAAATGTATTATTCCAACCTTTACCTAGTCGTTACATGTAACAGATATAAACTTTAGAAGCCCCTGCTCCAGAAAAGTTTCTCTACCCTAATCACTCCTTTCACTCTGTATCTGAATCTCTCTTTCTCTCTCTCTCTCTCTGCCTCCATCATGTTATCCTTATCTCTGAATCTCAGCAAAATTGTTATTTATGTTATGCTGCTGTTGGCAACATAATTATTGTACTTTAAGTTTGCAACATATCACCTAATTATATAAATGAGTATGATATAGTCAACAACTCAAACAAAGAACTCTATAATCCTTTAAAATGTATTCGAAATAATGTTGTTATAACATGCGCTCTTTGTCCTTTGAGATAATGTTTATGTTTTGCTGTATGTTCTTTGCATCTAGTAGTTTCAAGACACCATCTTTGCTTACAAAACATGATAGTTTACATGTGATGTGATACGACAGAGAAAGGAGCTTCTGACCACTGGAAGAATTCTGTTTTACTTTTTTATTTTTACTTTCAGATATAAGTTTAGTTTTTAGAAAAAAAAATCTCCTCAAAACCATGTTCTGAAATCGTTCTTTGTTTCTCCATTAGACAATGCCACATCTTACCCCAAAATCATAACACAACACACACATCATACTAACACATTTAAATCCACCTGATAATGGAGTCTCAAACCTTTAAAACATGTTGTGGATGTAAATAAATCAGTGACTGGTAACAGTAAATACGTTTTTTCATTCAATGTTACCTGTACTTTTTGATTCTGCAGCCTTCATGAGTTGTTACATTCAGTGGTTGTGTATGTTGTCCTACAATCCACAATCAGAGCAACAGATTGAATGTAGTATGGCATCACAGTTGCACAAGTTTAAGGATTGCTTCAGAGTACGACAGGCGCTCCATATGCCTTGGTCCACTTTTGGCAATGTTTAGTGATGGACAGAACTAAACCTAGTCATAGCTCTAATAACCTTAGAAATTAAGTGATAGAGACTGACAAACCAATCAGCAGTGATTTTTGTCAATTACTGCAAAAGACTTCTATTGTAAAGAGTTGAAATGAGTACATAAAAAAATGGCCAGTGTGAGTAGGAATCACACTCGTGAGAGTTCTGTACAAACTTAATTACGTATATAGACAGTTCATCCATCAAGAGAATAAAGAATCTCAAAAATATTTGCCTATTATCAACATTGATACTGATGTGACATCAGTCCCAGGAGTTCCAAGACTTCCAAGAATGCTTTGATTTTAAGGTATAAGTTGGAAAATAAAAGACACAGTAAATATTTTTCATATGATGTAATTAAGAGTACACAATTTTTGGAGTTTTTCCTTTAGTTGTACTGCAAAATCTTGCTTCATGCAAAATTTCATGATTCTATGTCTATAGAAAGTATCCTATAAAGTTTCGATCAGTGAGTTGGCAAGTATCAGAATATGTGACATAAATGGCCATATATTTTGATTGCACAGCCTTAAAAGCATCAATGTTTTGCACCACCAAGAGACCATAGACCATAGTATGTGACATAAATTTCAACTTGGTACATCACTCATTCCTGAGAGAAAGTGTTTTTTAAGTTTGACAGACAGATGACAAAGTGATCCTACAAGGGTTCCATTTTAATCAACTGAGGTGCAGAACCTTAAGTTGACTTGCTTTTCATAATTTCTTCCACTAATGTCTTATGGCATTATACTTTAGGGTAACTCATTGTTGAGGAAAAAAAATGTTTGATGCATAGAAGTGTGTAATAGGATAATGTGTTGTGCCTACTCAGGAACCTTTTGTCGACAGCTCTTTCAACGGTTGGGCATACTGACAACCTCATAGTACATTTACTCCCCTTTGAATTTGTCGTCAACAATCAAACACAGGTTGAAAATAGTAACATTTCATAATGTACTTGAACGAGAAATGATTTACTCTATTGATCACCCAGCCTTAGCATGGCACAAAGAGGAGTGAGATATTCAGCCATAAAAATTGTTGGCCACCTACCCAGTGATATAAAGAGTTTAATGGATAGCAAAATTAAACTCAAACACAAGCTGAAATCATATCTGTTTGGCAACTCATACTCCACAGCAGAATTTCTGAAAGTATAGTAGTAGTAGTAGTATGAAAATGCATTAAAGAAAGAAAGAGAGGTAGAAAAGTTAAGTGTAAATCACACCATACATGTATAAAAGAAAATTTGTTAGGAAGTCATATATCAGGGTGTATACAAGGACAAGGAAAAGAAATTCTCGGATTTTTCCCAGATATCCCGGTTAAAAATTCATTTTCTCCCGGGTGAAAACACACTTTTTCCGTGTTAAATGACAGTATACTTTCCCTCGGAACTGTAAAACGTATCCTTTGAATGGATATGGTTTTACACAGCAGGGTAGAATTTCCCGGCGCTTTAGAAAACGAAACTCAAGGTGAAAAAACACGTTTTGGAAAGATCTTTGATGCGCAGCAACATGTACGCTGCATATTTTCGTATTACGAAAGTATAAATTCGAATTCCACCAACAGGAGAATTTCATGGTTTAAATTAATAGCCTTGCTACAAGAAAAGCAAAGCTTTCACATATAATATTTGTGTCGAAGATTAATAAGCTACAAGAGAAGCTAAGCTTTCACATGTAATGTTGATTTGTTTAGCGCATGTTACACTTTAAGGTACATCACACAAATACGCCAGTAAATTTTTTAATACCGACATAAATCTCTGATCATCTGGGCTAGAAATTCTTCTAAATGGCTCATCATCAAAGAGTTGATTTTTGAAAGAGATTTAAGAAATTCATTGTACATTCTCGCACATAGTTCATCTTGCGTAAAAGGAAATTTACTTTGAAAATAACGCTTTTCGAACAACAATTCGCAATATTTTTCCCCGACTTGTTAGAAATAGATTCATTCAAGACTTCAGCAGTTGCCAGACCGCGCCAGATAAGAGGCGTCACCGCGCTTGCGCAGCTATAGTGATGTAAGATGCCCGTATGTTCGTACGTGTAAAACATTAAAAGATCTTACATCTTGTCATAAAAGAAACAAGACATCAGAGGATACTCCAAGAGCGTCGGAGTCCGCATCTCGTGGTTGTGCGGTAGCGTTCTCGCTTCCCACGTCCGGCTTCCCGGGTTCGATTCCCGGCGGGGTTAGGGATTTTCTCTGCCTCGTGATGACTGGGTGTTGTGTGCTGTCCTTAGGTTAGTTAGGTTTAAGTAGTTCTAAGTTCTAGGGGACTGATGACCATAGATGCTAAGTCCCATAGTGCTCAGAGCCATTTGAACAAGAGCGTCGGAATTTTGTGAACCATAGTAAAATGCATAGTTCGCCTTATAGTGCACATTCTTATGTCCAGATTCCCAATGACGTAGGACTCGACCTGATATGAAACTTTTCAGTGTGGTTTTCGGGGCGTAAATTTTCTTCTGCCAGTACTGTATTATCTCATGTTTGCTTCTTTGTTATGGCATAATGCCATACGTGCTAGAAGATTAAAACGTGCACTTGAAACGCAGCGAACAGTTGAAACTAGCCAATAGTGTGGAATTAGACACTTCATTTCAAATAAATTCACTGCCTCAGAAGGAAACCCTAATATAAGCCAAATTTCTTTAGCAAACTGACAAAAATAACTTTATTGTTCTGCAAGGCGATTAATGCTTGACTGTCAGAAAGGTGGAAATAAAATAAAATCTGAAACTAGTAACATACTTTAGCCTTCCATAATTATGTGAATATATTTTAATTCACTTGATAGCTCCCATCCACAGAAATCCGTCTTGTTTTCATTTGACGTGAGAGCAGTAAACGAAAAGGAAACAGAAAAATCACTAAATGTAAACACAGGTCACATGGAGACTACTCCCCCCCCCCCCCCCCTACCGCTATAACTCAGACTGCTCTGCGCATTAGACATCTAAAAAAAACGACTTTTCAAAAACAAGTTCACTTTGCAGCGCACATCTTTCTGAAGAGTCTGATACATAAAACATATATCTTCGAGGAAATGTAAGACATGTTACTTGGTCTTAAGTGTGCAGTGCAGAACCACGCCTCTTCAAACAAAATTCTTATAGTGCACGTCACTCCCAGATAGCACAGTAAGCCAGTTTCAAACTTGTTTCCAGATGTAAAGTTCAAGTTTATAAGCTTGATCAAAGCTGGAATATTCCGGACTGTTAGTTGGATTCAAGCTTGAAACAAACATCAAAGTTGGCAGAATTCAAGCTATATTTCAAGCTTGACTTATCAAGTTTGGCTCCAGCTGTATCTACACACGTGGAATACAGCCTGGTATTTACAGCTTGTTTTAAGCTACATAATTATTAATCTGAATTTATTGAACCTAATTAATTAAATAAATATCAGAATGGAAATGGTGTGAAAAACATTATCAAGACATGTATGTTTAAAAAATTTTATTTTCAAAGTGTTTAAAATTGTTTTAATTTAAAATTTAATTATTCTGAAGCCCCTCCGGCCCCAGCACACAGACCAGAGCAGGATCAAATATCGCTGACTTCTGCTGGTATAATGCTCCTGTAACAGGTAAAAGAAAATGTTAGCCATACCTAAATATAAAAAATGTAAAACGTTGAAACTGATCAACCTAAATATAATTTATGCCCCAGATTAGCAAAATAACTTCAAACTCACTGATGTAGTAAGAATCATTAACTAGTATAAACGTCACTGAGTAAGCAGCTGCTTTTGGTGACTTCATTCCAAACAGTTTTTAAAGTAATTTGAAATAACTTTTTGTTTGAAATTTTGAAAGTAAAGATGACATTTGGGTAATTTTGCGATGACTTCATGAAGAAGCCACACATCACTATTTCTAACAGTTTCAGGACCATTTAATCTGAATTATAAAGAAGCAATTACTTGAAATCATATACACCTCATACTGTAAGCTTATAAGGAAACTACCGTTTAGAAAAATATAGACGTTTTATTCTATCCACAATTATATTTTGGTGAGTAAAACTGAATCAAAATGAAATAAAAGATGAAATCGAAATGAATCTAAGAAATTACCAGTTCAGTGGAACTGAAATGTAAAAGAACACACCAAGCGAGGTGGCACAGTGGTTAGCACACTGGACTCGCATTCGGGAGGACGACAGTTCAATCCCGTCTCCAGCCATCCTGATTTAGGTTTGCCGTGATTTCCCTAAATCGTTTCAGGCAAATGCCGGGATGGTTCCTTTGACAGGGCACGGCCAATTTCCTTCCCCATCCTTCCCTAACCCGAGCTTGCGCTCCGTCTCTAATGACCTCGTTGTCGACGGGATGTTAAACAACACTAACCTAACCTAACCTAAAAGAACAAAAAATGTTCTCTTTGTCATATTTTAATATTGCTGTTTATTAGATTTCAGCCACATTACAAATAGCCTAACAATAAAAGTAAGAAATACCAGTAGGCCTTGCAGTATTATTTCACCTAGGGAACAACAAAATTAAGAGCAATTGAAGACCAGTCAAAGCTACGTAAATAAAAAAGCCTGACACCTATGTAGTGACTGGTTCTTGATGCACTTTTCCCATTCACCATGTCATTACTATTTGTATTAGCAACGAAACTTTTCACACTTCATGATTATTCATTCATGGTGTGACACACGCAAGTATTTACAAGTAAACAAATGTAATAGGGCGATATATATAAAAAGGCGAGATTTTAAAAAGGTAAAATAACATTAAGTTTTAATTTATTGGTGCCACGTACTAGAGAGCTAGTTTAAAACGACCTCTTTTTGCTGAACAACTTGTAATATGTTTTCTTAGCTGGTAATCCATTTCACTTTCATCCAGGTTCAATTTTTCTACGTAAAAGAATATGATATTTCTTTACGTTACGTAATAATATTTAACATTTGTAATATTAACGTACCACTAGAGAAAAAATGCACCAGCGTACCTGTAATACACTTTTATATCTTCTTCAGACCCGGTGTAGCAGTAAGGCAGGGGACGCCACACACTTTCCGAAATATTTTCCAGTATAAAACAAACTTCACAACAGTCAACAATCATTAACGCATGTCACAAAAATAAAATGGCCGTAAACCTAGCAGAGTCAGTGCAACTGCAAGGCTTATAAACGCTTGTGGCGCTTCCCGTGGACGTCTACGGAAGCTATGCTGCGCGTGCATCTGCTGTACAGCCTTCCAGGGAAATTACAGTTTATTTCAAGCTTGGGAAAATTATTTTAATTCAAGCTAAATTTTTACAGCTTGATGTAAACTGTGTAACAGGTTGATTTTTCAATCTTGAATTTTCAAGTGAACCTAAACTCAATATCCACCTTGAAATAAGCTGTGTAACAGGTTGATTTTTCAATCTTGAATTTTCAACTGAACCTAAACTCAATATCCACCTTGAAATAATCTTGAGTGCTAGCTGGGCTGTATCTCGCTCTGCGGAACTCAAACGTGTATATTTTGTAATGGATGCCATCAAACTATTTCAGGACAGTGGACATTAATATGTCCTGAAGTGCCAATCCTGCTACCAGTGGGCCGGTTTGACATTCTGCCCAACCCCTCACAATTAATACTGGATAGAATCATTTGTAACCAGGAGAACAAGTACTCTTCAGAAAATCTGGACTCTTTATTGCCTATTAGCTAATAACTTGCTCTTCTGTGTAACATAAAACTAAATATAGGATACCTAAAACCAGTAAAGACAGGAGACAGTCAGGACAGTGCACATTTCTTCAATCCTTAGTTCCTAGCGATTTTTCTCTAATCTTGCTACAGCTTTACATGGCGTTCTTTCCTTTCTGCGAAAGAACTATTACCTTATCAAAATTCGTCAAACTTTTGCTACGTGAAAAATGGAAATGTCGTTGCCTAATACTGAAAAAGCTGTTAATACAATTAGTGCCCAAGACTGGTGTGGTTTCTCGATCTGATTACGTCTATTTTGTCACTGTGTGCCGGACAAAACGAAATAGGCCTTTCTAATATAGTAGAATTGTAACACACACCAAATAAGCGACACTGTTTTGGCAATAATGATCATTTTTATAATACGACAAAATAATTCACGAAGTATCAATACGAAATACCTATTTGGCCTACTACCAGCAATAAGATTTACGTTAGGAAATAGTTTCACATTTCATTCATGCGCTCCAGTTTCTCATACACGAGACCGAAAAATAGAACGAAATTATTGTATACATTTGGAATCGTCATATTCTTTCATAATTTGTGTGATGTCCCCGTTTCTTCTCCTTCCTCGTTGTAACAAACAGTCTTATCATGACTAATTCTGTAACTATTCCTACCACTGTCAAAACTCATTCTCCGGTTAACTTTACTACCCCCGCCACAATCACCGCTTTAGTTATCCAGAGATTATCCTCCGGTTAGTCGTTATTACGAGTTCGTACAATGCGTTTCCCGCACTACTTCCAGAATGGGACTTAAACGGCTGCTAGCCGGTGACTGCAACTGGCCCTGTCTAGTGTAATGATCTGGCCAAAAATTTTCTGTCAAAATTTCACTTTCATGGATACATCGAGAAGATAATATGTAATCTTTCTTACTTGTTATTCCTGTTAGTCGTTTATTTCCACTCTGAATCTATGGATTTCACTAGTAATTATAACAACGGTGAACATTCGCAAACTGAATCAACCACATAAACAAGCAGCAGTTGGCATTCTCCGGTTCGATTTTATTCCACTCAGCTCGTTAAGCCCCGTCCCGTTTTGTCTGCAGGAAAGTTTGTTTCTAGATGTGACAACCGTTCCCCTGGCAGAGGCATCACGTACAATATGCACACATTCGAAAATCAACTTATAATTCATTCAGAAATCAACTTAGAATGTGTTCAAAAACCAGCAGGTGTGCGTTTCAAAATCATATGAATAATCAATAGACTGACGTGCGCTGGATGCTTGGTGCTTTGTGAAACAAGAATTTTTACCTCAAGAATATGAATTTGCCCCCCTCCCCCCCCCCCCACCCGGTTCAGATACCCCGGTTTACCGCCACTCCCCACTAGATCCGGGCTTGCTGCACACGCGTGAATCTGGCAGCTAGGCCGCACCAGTAAAATTTTTCGGGGTACCATGTGGCTGGTTGCTGCTACCGTTACATACACAGCCAATAGCCACATTTCTGTTGCCAGAAGCGGGAAAAGATACTAAAAAGCCTTTGACACATTTTGCTGTTGGCAGACGCTTGTACGAGCACTTTGTTATTTTATATGGCGCATTTCCTTTGCAATTTAAGTTTTATTTTCGTTTTTTTCTCTCGTTCATGTTTTAACGCTGCAGTATTATTCTGCAGTAGCGGGATACAGCAATATCCTTTAGTTAGAGTATCGGTTCTTACCAGTCAAAATTACAAAAAAATTAACTGAAAACTTAATCAACGAAAAATTCCCTGAATTCTAAAAAATTCCCGGGTTTTTACCGGTTTTCTCCCGGATGAAAAAATTCCCGGGTTATTCCCGAATCTCCCGGTTGTCCCGGGTCGTAGACACCCTGTATATTAGAAGCCAAAGCAAGTAGGTAACAAACCGAAGTGTACCTTACAATGGTGAGTAGACTCTATCACAGTCAACAACTTTTCTCTGAACACATTATTTGACCACTAATCTTGCCTTACACAGAATTATTTCTCCTTCTTCATTCATCTTCATCTTGAATACCCATTTACAAAGTATAACCATTTTTCTTTGAAGAAAATCCACCAATTACCACATTTTATTTTTCATCAAGGAGTAATATGGGTCATCCATCTCTTTTTTCCACTGATCACCATGAGCACGTAATAAATCTTCAATAGTCTGAAGGTCATTTAGACATGGAGCTGAGAAAAATAAGCTGAAATCCCCTTCTTTGTCTCTTTTTGTTGACATAAGTTGTAATCTTGTATTGTAGTATCTGTAGATATTCTCCCATTAGGTAATAGGCATCATCATCATCATATTACAGGCATCCAACAACATTGCTCATACTCACTGTGAAAGTATTATCCATTGATTTACACATTGTCTGTTTCTTCTGCAGTCTCTTCTACTTCCGAGCCAAAATTCACATATGTGATAAATGGGAATTCCCACTTGACTGTATCTCCAAAGGCGTCTTTCCATCTGTTGCTTTGGCAGGTGATCTATTAATAATATAAGTAGCTATCACTGTTGCCTCTGCCAGAACTGTTTAGTTAAATGACCGTCAAATAACACATACCTTGCTCTTTCCACCAGCTCTGCAAATCAGTTCTGCCGAGGAGATTACAGAGTAGTCTTCTGACACATAATATCATTTTTGTTCAAGAAGTTTTCAAAATCTCTGTTGCAGAATTCCTTACCACTGTTTGAGCAAATGATTTTTATTTTCTTCTTTAGTTCATTTCCTACTAGATTTCTGTAAGCCTTGAAAGCTCCCAATACACTGAATTTGTCTTTTAGACAATAAGCATTCACATTTCTGAAATAGCTAGCTATGAAAGTAATTAAATATTCATTTCCCAGAGTGATGCAGTTTCCATGGGACCACAATTATGTATGCGTGACTTAACTGTAATGGTTGAGCTCTTTAACCAGCATTACTGAGTGGGGGTCTGGTATGTGTGCCCATGTATGTGACAGGTTCTTTCCTACCAGCAGGAGACAAACTTACACATCTGGTAGTTTATTTGCACAATTAAAATTTAAATGTCTCATACACCATTGCCACAGGATATCGGAATTTAAATTATTTAGATTAGCATTCAGTTCTCGGCACGTTTTCAGAATATATCAATGTCGCTGAACACAAACTTTCTCTCTATGTTGTATATACCACAGCCATCGTGCCTAAAATGCAGTTGATATCTGTTTTTGAACCACAGCACTAACTGTAAAAAGATTAGCAGCAACTTTTGGTACACAATACAACTCTTATCTAAATTCTTCTGTTTTCATCACCAAACAGACATTTCCCGCACTTTCTACAGGAAGCAGTGTTTTGTTGGCAAAAGTTATGGTAGATACCAGTGGGCTTTGTATGTCATACATCCAGTTGCATTAATTCACCATGTGCATTGAGGCAATGAGTCCAAATACTACATGCCTGGATTCATGGACTGTGAAGAAGCTGCAAAATCTGTGACAAAAGTCTTTCTTCTTCAGATTCACTTTTCTTTTTTTGTTGTATTGTCTGGCAATGTTGTCCAATTTCTTGTAACTGAAGCCCTGCGGCCCCTTATTGCCTTTCACTGTGGTTTACTTGTGCACCTGTTTGCCTTGAACATGCCTTTTTCCTGCAAAGATTGCTGTACTCTCTGGGTCTGCTACCTCTTGTAAAAGCTTCGTTTTTACAACATCTGCACTGATTTTTATTCCTGGACATTCAGTTCCCATTATTGCCAGTTTGTACATTTTAGGCAAATTGGCCAACATTATCATTCCAAGCCACTCACATCATATTTCTAACTTTATGAGTGATTAACTCAATTTTGCTCACATGATGTTCAACACTTTTAGACAGTTACAAGGTAGTGGTGATCAGGTCCCTCATTAATGCTACCTATTTGTTTAAACTATTGTCATCAAAAGCTTGCACCATTTTCTCCCAGATCACATTAGTTTTAGGTGCATCTCGTGTGTGCTTGCAACTGATAGACCTAGTAAAATAAGCTTAAACAACGCTGTGATTTCTTTTTCGATTAGTGTTGGTACCACATACACATTCCCATAGCTTGTCATACTGTAAATACACTTGTAATGAGAACTTCAAACTTGGATAATTATCATGTCCAGTGATCTTGGGAACTTGACATTCTTTTTAAATACATGAAAAAATACAGAATAAAAGTCTACATGCTTGAGAGCTGAAGTTACACTGTTGGCACCAACACAAAAGACAACTTGTCAGAGACTTTTCACTAAGATATTAATAATTTAGTGTTGTAACAGTACCAGCAAAATATTACGCCAAACTCTGCTACCATGACGAAAATTTCATGCAGTTATTTGTAATAAAAGCAAAATCTTCAAGTTTTAAATGTGATGGCAGAAAAACTTAACTTTTCTAACACCAGAGAATATATACAACACAGAATGCAGTCTTGTAGTCACTGAATGATTATATATCCTCTATAACTTCATAAGACTGCTAGTCTATGCAATAATTTTGCATTCTAAAATCTAACAATGGTCACTATGTTGCCATATTATGCACTGAAAAGGTGTGCCATAATTGTAAAACTGCCTCACCCTGTATCATATCAAGAAATTGTAATTACGATCTGCAGAACACGCAAATAACTAACAGCATAGGTACAAAGCTATTCAGCTTTGTTTTCATTGCATGCTGCCACCCATGAACCGAGCGCCAAAAGAGAGAATGCTTCGAGTGATCTAGTCATCACCACTGATCTCTAAATAAACTGAAGGTTCTCTGGGGTATGAGTGACAGTCACTGAAAATGTTACTTTCTTCTCACCTTTGGCCCAACCCATGGTCACAACCAAAATCTATGCACTCTTAAATCAATTTTGCACAAAAAAACTTTCTGGTCAAAATTGGTTATTGTGGTGAGTGCTTGTCACACACATTTACGTAAATCGGCAGGTAACACTTCCATTATGTCAATGATGAACTGATTACGTTGAGTGTGGAGTTCTAAAATCCTGAGTACGCTACACATGGTGTTCATGTAGAAACAGGGCACCATGGCATTGTCAACCAAGACCTGCAGATAACCAGTTCTTGCTGCATTCACTCATGCTGTAGTAATAGATTTTGTGTCCTCTTCATCTGCACATCATCATTTACATTGTTTTTATGACTCACTGGGATGGCTTCATGAGGATTTGGTATGTTTTGAATGAGTGTTCTCACATGAGACGCACTACATATCTGAATGCAAAAGAGTATATAGGTATTAGAATACTTGGACAAAGGAAAAAAACCTACTTTGTGGTTAAATGAAAACATAAATAAAAGTTCAATTCGGAGAAAAATAATTTTTTATGTCTTTTGCACTCTGAAAGAAAACAAGACACGTAGGATAATGTAAAAAGACATTTATTATTGTTTTCTAAACATTGTTTGATGTACAGGGTTACTCAAAAGTCCATAAAAAAACAAAAAAAGGTTGACACACATGCTTGAAATGACATGGGGTTTTATTGAAACCAAAAAAGGTGCACAAAATGACTGACAGGTGATGCTCCATATGATATAAAAGCAATAATTAGCTTAACAACTTATTCTTAGCAAACATGATCATGTTAATAACAGTTGCTCAATGTGTCGATTGTCATTTGTAAACAGTGCCTGTAGTCAGGGGGACAGTGTTGTGAACAGCATGATACAGTGTCCGCCCCTGGTAGCGGAGCACTAGTGGGACAGCATGTCAATCTTAAGGGCCCGGGTTCGATTCCTGGTTGGGTCGGAGATTATTTCCACTGAGGGTCTGGATGTTGTGTTGTCCTAATCGTCATCATTACATCCCCATCGACACGCAAGTCGCCGAAGTGCAACAAATCTAAAGACTTGCACCCGGCAAACGGTCTACCTGACGGGAGGCCCTAGTCACACGACATTTATTTAAAATCCCTAATAATATCGGACAATCATGGTGGACTCGCAACTTTAGGTAACCTCACAATCAGTAATCATACAGATTGAGGTCTGGTGCCTCGGAGGCCAAGTATGACGTAAGTGGTGGCTCAGCATGTGATCCTACTGAACAATGTGTGCAACAAATCTTTCACATGTGCAGCAATATCGGGTGGAGCGTCATCCTGCATAAAAGTCATACCAAGCTATGGATAATGCAATTCAGTAACATGTCAGCTATCACTACAGCTCATTTTATACACAACTCTCATGCGGTGTCAATGATGTGTTGCTGTCCAGTGCCATCTACTGACTAGTTTTTTGTTTCAGTAAAACCCCATGTCATTTCAGGCCTGTGTGTCAAGTTTTACCTCGCACGTGCCAGCTTGTGTGTGTGTGTGTGTGTGTGTGTGTGTGTGTGTGTGTGTGTGTGTGTCATGTTGTGGCATCTGTTGTATAGTTGTTGGGTGTTTTGTTTTCTCTTGCTGTCTTAAGTTTTTTGTGGAAAAAAAAGGAAGAATGCAGTGGACGAGGCATCAGACTGCCGAGTTGTTACCAGGCTGACAGCTCCTTGTGGAATATATGAAGCAAGCAGTACAAGAACAGCAATAAAACAAAATGCTCTGCAGAAAACTGCTGCTACATTTGGTAGAATACTGACAAAGACTGCACACAAAAGAAAATAAGGATGTACGTAGTAGCTTACTTTCAAATGTGAAATATACTCAAGCATCTGGAATGATTCTTCCACTGACAAAAAACTAAGACTAACTGCATGTCTAGTTGTAATTACTTTCCTGAAATTTTTTTAAGAAGATATCTAAGTGAAATCATGGAAACTATAGCTGTCTTCCATATTCAGTTCCCATATGTAGCAAATTTTTCTCCCCGTGGAACTTTGTTATGATTATAATACAATATGTTCTGCACTATCTGATTTATTAAATATTTTTGTTTGGTTAGAGAATGAGGGATGAAATAAATATCTGCTTGTTTATTTCCAAATATGTGGCGATTCTGAGTGTGTGATTAAGCAGGAACTAAAAGAACAGCTTCAATTGCTGCAAGTGAAACAACGAGCAATAACATTCACATTCTTCCTTATCACAAACATTTCACACTTTGTGCAGTTACAAACATATTTGTCTGAAGACTTCTTGTTACAATTGAGATTCCTCTGTCACTAACACAGCAATAAACATCAACTTGGTGCTATAACGATTGACAAATCAATAGCCTTGTCCCTAGTCACCCTGAAAGCACCATCGCATCACAATTATGTCATTTCATGCAAAAAGTAATGTGAAACTTATTTGACCCACCATTGTGCAATTGTGTTAGCAACACCAATCATGGATTACATTAGCATTTACTCTCTCACATCTCCCTTCTCTGCAATGGCGTAAAATATTCCTGTAACTCTGCCACCACTCACAGTGCGAACCGTCTATTTTGTGCCACTTATAACTCATTCAGTTACATCAAACATCAATACAAAGAAAATGGGACAAAGTCAAGCGAGACATCAAATAAGAATGTAGAACAGAATAAACTTTTCCAGGAAGAAACATAAAATGAGCATTGACTTTCACAGGGGCTACGAGTTTATGGTACCTAAATGTGACAAACGTAAAATCAGAGAACTTGAAATCAAAGTTCCACTGCACTATTTGATTTATTAAATATTTTTGTTTGGTTAGAGAATGAGGGATGAAATAAATATCTGCTTGTTTATTTCCAAATATGTGGCAATTCTGAGTGTGTGATTAGGCAGGAACTAAAGAGAACAGCTTCAATTGCTGCAAGTGAAACAATGAGCAATAACATTCACATTCTTCCTTATCACAAACATTTCACACTTTGTGCAATTACAAACATATTTCTCTGAAGACTGCATTGGATTCAATGGAAACATTTAATTTCATGGTAATGTATTTCTTTAGTTTATTATGAATGACTAATTATAACCATTCTTATTTTTCCTTTAGTTACTGATCATAAATGACATTATTTTGATGTCACTGATTACAGTAATTTTATTTTAATTAAGGATATATGAAATTTCTATCACTGGCATTGTGGAGATATTTATGCAATATTTGCATTAAAATCCTTCGGAATTTCACTAAAAACAACAAAGAACATATGCTGCACAATATATTGACTAATAAAAAAGGGCATATGTACGGATAATGGTAACTAACTGCATGGCCCTCCAGAAGTATAATGGGCTGGTGTGCACATCAACATGACTATACAGAGCTAGCAGCAGTATGCATCAGTCATCCAATGCTGCCAGGCACATTGCAAAGAGTGACATGCGACGTCAAAAGAAGAGCAAAGACGTGTTGTTCGTTTTCTGACAGTGGAAGGAGTAGGAGGAACAAACAGTCATCAACGAGTGTCACAAATGTATAGCGAACACTGCATGTCCCTTGCAAGAGTCAAGGCATGGCACAAGGGGAGGATGGTTGTCGTTACCCCATGATGCACGGTCTGGAGCACCACACTGCATTACCGATGACATCATTCAGCTGGTGGATGCACTCATTACCCAGGACTGTCAAGTGTCAGTGAAAGCCATAGCCACCATAGTTGGATTGAGTGTTGGAAGTGTTCACACAGTCATGAAGGAATGACTGCACATGTGCAAAGTGTGTGCCCAATGGGTACCCCACAATCTTGAACCCATGTTGAATGGCCCACTGTCTTGCTCATCTGCAGTGCTATGTACTGGAAGGGAATGAGTTCCTGGCATGAGTGGTGTCTGGAGATAAAGTCATAGTGTCGTCACTTCAAACCAGAATCAAAATGACAAAGCCAAGGCACAGGTGGAAACAGGAAAGGTTATGCTGACATTCTTCTTTGACCAAGATGGCCCACGCAAAGCCTCAAATGGCCAACACAGTCCTGGCACTCCTGAAGAAATTCAAATGGGAGGTTCTCAGCCACCCTCCATACAGTCCAAACCTCTCTTCCTGTGATTGCGCCATTTCTGGTCCCCTTAAAAAGGCTCAAAGGGGCAAATGATTCACCTTGGATGACTATGTCCAACTGTACGTATGGAACTTGTTAACATCACAGCCCCAAGGATTTTATGAGACAGCCATTCACCACCTTGTGTCACAGTGGGAGAAGTGTCTCAACAGACAGGGTCAATACTTCTAACATACAGGTGGTTCCTGTAATGATGCCTCTGGCACGTTTTTCTTTAACACACTTATATAAATCAAGCACGTTACCCTGGTGTGTATTTCCGCAGCAACAAATATTATTTTATTCATTGCTGTAATTTTCGGCAACTGTAGTATTTTTTTCCACAATGAATTCTAGTCATCAGTTGCAAATAAACTTTATTAAGCTTCACCAGTTTTGACAATTAGTCATCTTTAGAAGCTTAGTTTAGCAGATGTCAATATCTTCCTCATAGAAGGATAATGCTGTGGTATGCTCAGAAATTTACAATGTATGTGATTATTGTTAACACTGTTTGACAATTTACAATAACTGAATCATATCACCATGGCATTTTTTTTTCCATGAACCTGCTAAACTAGGCTTCTGAAGATGACAAATTATGAGGACTATCCACAAAGTACATTACGTTTTTGTTTGTGTCCGTTAGGGGAGGGGCTAGTGCGGCCATCTTGGTGTCATGGCATTCCGCCGCTCAGTCGGCATCCTGCCATGCCAGTGAGAGGTTCGTGCTGTACTCCGTTGACTTACTGTGACAGTTTGAAATGTCAGCGCTAATTGAAAATGCCGCGAAGTGTGAAGTGCGTGCTGTAATAAGGTTTCTGACTGCAAAAAACTGTACACTGATAGAAATCTATCGGCAGCTTTGTGAAGTGTATGGGGACAACATAATCACTGAAGGTGGAGTGCGTCAGTGGGTCATAAAATTTAAAAATGGCCAAACTAATGTTCATGACGAAGAGCGAAGTGGACGACCCAGCATAGTGACTGCTGAACTTGTCGAAAAAGACGATGCCGCGGTCCGTGAAAACCGTAATTTCACAATAACGGAACTCTCTATGAGTTTTCCACAAATTTCACGAAGTTTGTTGCATGAAATCATTACCGAAAAGCTTGGTTACCACAAGTTTTGTGCAAGATGGATACCAAAAATCTTGACAGAGATTCACAAAAATCAGCGATTCACTGCAGCGTTAACGTTTTTGGATGCTTACGAGAAAGATGGCGACTCATTACTCGATCCATCGTTACTGGTGATGATACATGGGTTAAGCATGTGAACTGCGAGACAAAATTGCAGTCAATGCAGTGGGGGCACACAAATTCCCCCCCAAAAACCCAAGAAATGCATGCAGACAATGTCGGCAAGGAAGGTGATGGTGACTGTCCTTTGGGACAGAAAAGGTGTGATTTTTGTGGATTTCCTGGAAAGAGGCACTACAATAAACTCTCAAAGGTATTGCCAATCTCTGCACAACTTCAGAAGAGCAATACAAAACAAGTGCGGGGGAAAGTTGGGCTCAAAGATCTTGCTGATTCACGACAACACCCGGGCCCACACGGCAAATGCCACTCTTGAAGTTCTCGAATCTTTTAAGTGGGAGTTGTTTCCTCATCCGCCGTACAGTCCCGACCTGGCACCGAGCGACTTCCACTTATTCCCAGCAATGAAGAAGTGGTTGGCTATGCAGCGTTTTGATGACGACACACAGCTTCAAGAAGAGGTAACCACGTGGTTGAAGGCGCAGGCGGCCGAATTTTACGACGAAGGAATTTCCAAGCTCCTCCATCGCTACGATAAGTGCCTTAATTTAAATGGCAACTATGTAGAAAAGTAGTATTTAAGTGTGGCTTTATTTATTTTTAATTCCAAAATGTAATGTACTTTGTGGATAGACCTTGTAATTTGTCAAAACCAGTAAAGCATAATAAAATTTATTTGCAATTGATACCTGAAAGTGATACTGGAAAAAGATGTAAAAAGTATGTTTTAAGAAAATTTTTTTATAGTATAGATATGTTTCCCCTCATCAGAAAGTAGCAAGTATCATCCAGAATTTTACACAGTCCAGGTGTCAACTGTTATGATATCATATGAATCTTTACCCCATCTTCAAATTTTCGAAATCAGCAATTTCAACCCAGATACTATACCCTCGAGTGAAAAGTTTAATTTTTTGTTTTCAAACTTGTTTCCAGATGTAAAGTTCAAGTTTATAAGCTTGATCAAAGCTGGAATATTCCGGCCTGTTAGTTGGATTCAAGCTTGAAACAAACATCAAAGTTGGCAGAGTTCAAGCTATATTTCAAGCTTGACTTATCAAGTTTGGCTCCAGCTGTATCTACAAACGTGGAATACAGCCTGGTATTTACAGCTTGTTTTAAGCTACATAATTATTAATCTGAATTTATTGAACCTAATTAATTAAATAAATATCAGAATGGAAATGGTGTGAAAAAAAAATTATCAAGACATTTATGTTTAAAAAATTTTGTTTTCAAAGTGTTTAAAATTGTTTTAATTTAAAATTTAATTATTCTGAAGCCCCTCTGGCCCCAGCACACAGACCAGAGCAGGATCAAATATCGCTGACTTCTGCTGGTATAATGCTCCTGTAACAGGTAAAAGAAAATGTTAGCCATACCTAAATATAAAAAATGTAAAACGTTGAAACTGATCAACCTAAATATAATTTATGCCCCAGATTAGCAAAATAACTTCAAACTCACTGATGTAGCAAGAATCATTAACTAGTATAAACGTCACTGACAAGGGTACCTCCCCATCGCACCCCCCTCAGATTTAGTTATAAGTGGGCACAGTGGATAGGCCTTGAAAAACTGAACACAGATCAATAGAGAAAACAGGAAGAAGTTGTGTGGAACTATGAAAAAAATAAGCAAAATATAGAAACTGAGTAGTCCATGTGGACGATAGGCAACAACAAGGACGATGTGACTGCCGGCACAGTAACTCAGCGTGTTCGGTCAGAGGGTTAGCTGCCCTCTGTAATAAAAAAAACTGAGATAATGGATCAACTACGAACTGAAACGGGTGTCTTGCGACGTCTGCACCGAGCAGATACAACGAACGAAAACTAACAAAATGAGACGACAAAAAAAGTGACCTGAGGAGCACCGTGGTCTCGTGATTAGTGTGAGCACCTGTGGAACGAGAGGTCCTCGGTTCAACTATACCCTCGAGTGAAAAGTTTAATTTTTTGTTTTCAGACAATTATCAAAGTTCAGGCACTCACACATCAATTTCGCTCTCCAAAATTCCAGGACATGTTCAGATTTGCTTGGACATATGCAGGATTTGACGGTCTACACAAGGAAATATTTGAAAACGTTAAAAACATATGTTTTGACAGAGCACAGGGAAAACTGTACGACTGTGAAACTGTTGCATTCATTTGTTGCAGTTTATGTGACAAACTCTTATGTTTTCATCACTTTTTTGGGAGTGATTATCACATCCACAAGAAAACCTAAATCGGGCAAGGTAGAAGAATCTTTTTACCCATTCGCCAAGTGTGCAAGTTAGGTGGGTCGGCAACATATTCCTGTCATGTGACGCACATGCCGTCACCAATGTCGTATAGAATATATCAGACGTGTTTTCCTGTGGAGGAATCGGTTGACCTATGACCTTGCGATCAAATGTTTTCAGTTCCTATTGGAGAGGCACGTCCTTTCATCTACTAATCGCACGGTTCTGCGGTGCGCTCGCAAAACACAGACACTAAACTTATTACAGTGAACAGAAACGTCAATGAACGAACGGACAGATAATAACTTTGCGAAAATAAAGAAATTAAAATTTTCACTCGAGGGAAGACTTGAACCACGGACCTCTCGTTCCGCAGCTGCTCACGCTGACCACGGGACCACGGCGCTCCTGAGCTAACAGTATCCTTGATGTTACCTTTCTTCCGCATGGACTACTCAGTTTGTATATTTTGCTTTTTTTTCATAGTTCCACACAACTTCTTCCTGTTTTCTCGATTGAGCTGTGTTCAGTTTTTCAAGGCCTATTTACTGTGCCAACTTATAACTAAATCTGAGGGGGGTGCGATGGGGAGATTCCCTTGTGAGTAAGCAGCTGCTTTTGGTGACTTCATTCCAAACAGTTTTTAAAGTAATTTGAAATAACTTTTTGTCTGAAATTTTGAAAGTACAGATGACATTTATACACCTCATACTGTAAGCTTATAAGGAAACTACCGTTTAGAAAAATGTAGACGTTTTATTCTATCCACAATTATATTTTGGTGAGGAAAACTGAATCAAAATGAAATAAAAGATGAAATCGAAATGAATCTAAGAAATTACCAGTTCAGTGGAACTGAAATGTAAAAGAACAAAAAATGTTCTACTTGTCATATTTTAATATTGCCTTTTTTTAGATTTCAGCCACATTACAAATAACAATAAAATTAAAAAGTACCTGTAGGCCTTGCAGTATTATTTCACCTAGGGAACAACAAAATTAAGAGCAGATGAAGAGCAGTCAAAGCTACGTAAATAAAAAAGACTGACACGTATGTAGTGACTGGTTCTTGAGCACTTTTTCCCGTTCACCATGTCATTACTATTTGTATTAGCAAAGAAACTTTTCACACTTCATGATTATTCATTCATGGTGTGACACACGCAAGTATTTACAAGTAAACAAAGGTAATAGGGCAATATATATATATATATATATATATATATATATATATATATATATATATATATATATATATATATATATATATATATATATAAAAAGGCGAGATTTTAAAAAGGTAAAATAACATTAAGTTTTAATTTATTGGTGCCACGTACTAGAGAGCTAGTTTAAAACGACCTCTTTTTGCTGAACAACTTGTAATATGTTTTCTTAGCTGGTAATCCATTTCACTTTCATCCAGGTTCAATTTTTCTACGTAAAAGAATATGATATTTCTTTACGTTACGTAATAATATTTAACATTTGTAATATTAACGTACCACTAGAGAAAAAATGCACCAGTGTACCTGTAATACACTATATATCTTCTTCAGACCCGGTGTAGCAGTAAGGCAGGGGATGCCACACACTTTCCGAAATATTTTCCAGTATAAAACAAACTTCACAACAGTCAAAAATCATTAACGCTCGTCACAAAAATAAAATGGCCGTAAACCTAGCAGAGTCAGTGCAACTGCAAGGCTTATAAACGCTTGTGGCGCTTCCTGTGGACGTCTATGGAAGCTATGCTGCGCGCGCATCTGCTGTACAGCCTTCCAGGGAAATTACAGTTTATTTCAAGCTTGGGAAAATTATTTTAATTCAAGCTAAATTTTTACAGCTTGATGTAAACTGTGTAACAGGTTGATTTTTCAATCTCGAATTTTCAACTGAACCTAAACTCAATATCCACCTTGAAATAAGCTGTGTAACAGGTCGATTTTTCAATCTTGAATTTTCAACTGAACCTAAACTCAATATCCACCTTGAAATAAGCTTGAGTGCTAGCTGGGAAGCATGTTGGAATTGGTATATGTTTCACATAAATGTGAGATGACCAGGCAAAAGCATGATAAACTTGGTATCTATCACTTTGCAAACAACTTGCAATGCATATCAAATTGAAAGATTTTTATGTGATACCAGATGAATGGCATAAATCATGTCTAAGGCCTCTGAAGAATTTCTCGAGTTAAAATGATATCCTTAATACTTTTTCTATCAAGTTAATCTTGCTCCAAGATGCCTCATTGTGTAGATGTTATACAAAGTCACAGAATGAAGCACTGTTGATTAACTGTCTCTCTCTGTTTCTAAGGATATGTGTAATACAATGGGTGACAAGAAATCTCTTCTCTCTATAAAGGATATCCCTAATATACTAGACGACAGGAAATCTCTTTTGTGTTAGTCACATGAGTATATGACAGCAAAGTGCTTTTAAAATGTTCCCAAGCTGTCATTTATTGTAGTTAATATAAAGTTATGAACTTTTACTTTGTTATCCTACAAAAGTGGTCCACTGACAGATTTATGAAGTTTTGCAATAAGCAGTATGAGCTGCATATAATTTACAATAATCAGACTATGTACCACTTTCACACAAAACAGAAAATGACATTACAAAAAGATAGAAAACACTATATTTACAAAAATGTATAACAGATAAACTTAAAACACTTTTTCAACTACACAAACATAACAGTCAGCTAAAACTTAATAATATCTCCTTATCTAAAAATGGAAACCACAAATAGCACAATAATTGAGCACTTCTTTTGTTGTGGACTAAAATTTTAAACACCAGTGCCATAAATAATATCTGCCTCCGTATTGCACACTATTGTCCTTGTTGTTAACTTCTTGATTTGATACCATAAAATTTCCCTTTCACTTCAATAATGAAGGTACGAATTTGCATTGGATTGAGTGTAATGGTGAGATCATCATCATCATAATAAGAGGATGAATGATGAGAGTAAGTATCATGATGAATATCATTTGATTCTACTCTCCATTTCAGACGTTTCGAATCAGACAGCCATTGATTTGCTCCAAGAGTTGTTTCACGAGCAGATTTAATCGAAAATGGAGCAAAGACATCCTGCAGAGAAACAAGCACATAGATTAGGCACAACAAATTATTGCTTCCATGTTTTATTGATTTACACAGTAAACTATAAAATGAAGAACACCCGCTACATATGTTTCAAAGCAGCAGTACATTAAGCTTAGTTTACAAGAAAACATTTCCTTTACTATAAAAGTTCAGCTTGAGTGGGTGAGGATGAGAAACCACACATCAATCACTTAATTAGTTTAAGAATATTACAACAGGGGAAACATACATGGATCACCAATTTCGTTTTGTGCATGGCATTTTAGTCATTCTGATGATTAACATCTAATCATAACCAAATGCATAGGATGTGATAGTCTGAATCAAGAAGCTCAAATGTTAATGAATCCACTGGAATGTCCTACAATGGTTATACAAGCATATTCAAATCAGCAACTAGTGCAAGAATAACAATAACTCACTGCACTTAGGACAAGTATATCGAAACACAAAATGAACATACAAAGAGCAAACAAGCTGCAGTGATTAGAAGTGTGAAAATATACAAAATAAAATCACTCTTTCTGATGGATTTTACTCTTTAGAAAGTATTTCATTTCATTTTCATTTCACTTACTTTTCATTTCATTCGTACAGAAAAACGCTTGATGATATGGTAGTCAGAATATGAGATAAATGATTTTTTTTTTAATGCACTGATGGACTCTTATAAGGTACATAATATCACATATCAAACATTTGCTTGAGGAGAAAATAGATATTTCAGGAACAAAATATATAATTCAGGAATTTTGCAATAAAAGCTATTAAAAATTCAAATATGCATAAGAAATGGTAGTGATGTGTTCTTCTGGGTAGCACTGAATTCTCCTGTTAAACATTGTAGGCTGTGACACTGGCAATCTTTCTGGGAACCATACTATCACCCTTACACATGTCTTTGTTCAAGTTTCATACTTTGTACAAGCGAGATACAAAAATGTACGAGCAAAGAATTTAGCTCAATTGCTGTCAAAAATGAGTAAAAACCACATCCAAGTTGGTAATTATACCAGCAGCAATTTATAGTACAATTTGTTGTTGACAAAATCAATCTGAAGATGCAACTGATGCAACTCTCCATACTATCCTGTCAAACTCTTTTCACCTCTGTATAACTGTTGCACTTTACATTTATCTGGATCTGTTTACTGTGTTCAATTACTCATCTCCTTCTGAAATCTTAGTGACAGTGAAACTGAAAAATTTCTCAATAAGAGTCATGAATCAAGCTATTATATAAGTGATTATCTGTGCGGAATTTGACAGTTGGTCAAGTGATGACGGTTTGTCCCAAAACTACAATTTGACTGGTGAATGTAGTGATGTGCACAATAGCAAATTGGGTGCTGTTGTTTGGAGAAGTTTGCATTACATAGTGAGAATAACATTACAGAAAAAATAGTTAACTATTCAAAGCACCCAATCACCAGAAACAGTGCAATTTTTCCTTCTATTTTAAGTGGTCAACTTCTACAGACCATTGCAGACAAAATATATCAACATATTGTATCAAAACTTGCTTTTTGTGTATTACACAAGAATTCTGTAAGGAATGACTGAAGAAACGAGACTGTAAATGAATTGAAAATATTTTCGGGAGGTGGTGCCCCACAGTTTATAAATATTTGACAAATGTCATGTTAATTGACTGACGATCCTCAGGTTCATAAAAGTATTTGCAGTATCATATTTTGTGATATATAAAAATCATTTCTGTAAATCGATAAAACCATGGATTAGACACTATTAACTTATAAATTATTTATTATAATATAAATAAATTGTGCTAGGTAGTGCACTTGTTAACACTATAATTGCAATTGCCGTCAATGTTGTGATATGGATCTGTTCACAACATTACCACCAATTACAGTTATAACATGAATGACTGCACTACCTGTATATACACTGACTATTTAATTTATATTACAGTATGATTACAGGGTTTATCATCTGACATTGATGGTTTTATATTTTGCCAAACATGACGCAGAAGATATTTTTATGAACCTGAGGATGGTCAGTCAACTGAAACTGGTTCTGTATCAAAAAAGCTTTTTCAGCAGCTCAGGGTGGTAACATGGCATTTTTCAAATTGAAAATACTTTTGGGACCAAGGCTGTTGATTCAAAGCCCCTATACCAGAAAACTATTTACTGAGTTAATTACAATGTATTTTATTTGGATGTGTTTTCAGTTCACAGATTCATACAAATGCTATGTATGTTATGTGTAAGCCCTCCATCAAAGACTCACATATTCCAAAGTTGCCAGAGTAAGGTACAAAATTCTTTACTGCACCTGAAGATAACATTCTTGTAACACTTTACCCGGAGCCACCGCGTTACCACAGATAAAACCACAGTACGTTTTCACGGATGCATCACCTTCAAAAAGTACAATCCATAAAAACCAGCAAAATGGGGCGTGTGTATTTATGTTCTAGCTAACTTGACTCAGGTAATACACTATTACAGCAGCCCTACCACCAGTGTACTGATGAGACCAGACCTTTAATTGCCAACACAAATAATTTTTAATTTGTCCAATGAATTATTGTAGAATTCAAGTGGCTCATGTTTCCACATGTTCATAGATAGGTTCTATACGTGTAATATTCTACATATTAGTACAGCAAAATATGAGACTGGTGCTGACGCTGAGCACTTGCCACAGTGTTGATAAACAAAAAGCAGATCACAAAGAGCAACTACTATGTAACAGCTAAGGTTTGGTCTAAAAATCACTGAAGCAGTACAGAAAAGCATTCTTCTGATTCCTTGAGGTGACTGTGGTAAACAATTTTAGACTGTATAATAAATGAAAAAAAAAAAAAAAGTTAGTTAAAATAGTGTTCACACCTTCAGCACAGGAATAAAATTAACTGAGATACTTGTTCCCAAAGTTCGAAGGAGCATGCCAGAACTAAGTGGTCATCTATCATTTACAGACACTGAAGAATGGCTAAAGCTGGAAACACTTTGTTACTGATTCCCTAACAAGAAGAGAGAAGACTGTGTTGAATGAAGTGATTGCATGGCACCAAGCAGATCAGGTGAAAAACTTTGTTTTACTGCAAGACACACACACACAAAATCCAGAACTTCATCCTAACAGTTTTTGAGATGTATCATACTTTACAGGAACATACTAATGATGAATCTTGATCAATATTGTATTTTTTTTTTAAATCATGAATCAAAAGAAACTTGTTAGTGTGCATATGTGTGTATGTGGATGGCTTTGCTTCATATGGACTGCTGGGTGCCACTAGGAGCAAAACAACAGGTTAGTAAAGAATTAACACACTTAAATTTGCACACACAACTGACTTTTTTTTATAAATTTAATAAAGAGTCAGCTTCCTGTACCAAGTAATGTATTAATTCTACAATGATCTACAAAACTGATTTTGCAGGTAGTTAAGAATAAAACAACACACTAAATCATGTGACAAATGCTGCAGTGTTTCTTTTTTCCCCCCGAGCTCTATTTATATGGTGTGAAAATAATAGAAATGCAATTAAGTTAAAATTAGTATCCATTTCCCAAACTTCATGTAATGATGATGCTTAAGAACAATACTACCAGTTTTTGTCATAGTAGAGATCAGTCCCAAGTTAACAGTGAATGATCAATCGCAGATACAGCTGAATCATTGCAAAATGAAACAATGAATGTCCATGACCAAAATAACATAAATAGCAATGTATTCTCAAACTAAGACCTTGAAAGGTCATTACATATCTATCTAGATGACATCAATCTTCTTGTTAACATTTGAACAGAAAGTTAGGAATGAACTGGATATGTTTTTTATACCAAGAAGCACGAGTAAACAATGCCATCAAGAATCGTAACAATATGCTATATTAAATAACATATAAGAATAAAAAAATTAAACTTGGCTGGGATATAACTGCAATTAGCATTAATTAAACCAACTGAAGTCACCTCACTTTAAACTGGATGTAAGAAAAAAGTATATTCTACTGATATTAATTAGTTTTAGGTTAATAATTTAGATTTCCTTACGTTAACTGCTTCAAAAAGCAATTTAAATAAATGTTGATCAATATGGGCAAATTTAATAGTATGAAAAAAACTTATGATAATTTTTATGGCCCCATTGCATTTTCAGTAATCTATGTAGTACTATCCTTTCAAACAATGGAAAATCCAGGATGGAATGTAACACCACCTCCATCAACTCTCCACAGTTCCCGTCCCTTTACCACATGGTGCCCTGCTTGTCACTACTGATACCACTTCCCTGTACACTAACATTCCTAATGCCCATGGCCTTACCGCTACTGAACACTAACTTTCCCAACGCCCAACGGATTCCATACCAACAACCTCCTTCCTAGTTGCTATGACCAACTACATCAGCAACCACAATTATTTCTCCTTTAGAGGCATTACCTACAAACAAATCTGGGGTATGGCTATGGGCACCCACACGGCGCCATTCTATGCCAACCTATTCATGCGCCATCTAGAGGAATCCTTCCTAAAAACCCAGAATCCTAAACCCCTGACATGGTTCAGATTCACTGATGACATTTTTGTTTTATGGATTGGAGGTGAGAACACCCTATCCACATTCCTCCAGAACCTCAACAACTTCTCCCCCATTTGGTTCACTTGGTCCTACTCAACCCACCAAGCCACCTTCCAAGATGTTGACCTCACCTCAAAGATGGCTACATCAATACCTCCATCCATATCAAACGTACGAACCACCGGCACTACCTCAACTTTGACAGCTGCCAGCCATTCCATACCAGCCTAGCCATCCATTGTCAATGCATCTGCAGTGATGAGTAGTCCCTCTCAAAATATACCGAAGGTCTCACTGAAGCCTTCACTGACCATAATTATCCTCCCAACCCTTTACAAAAACCAATCTCCCTTGCCTTATCTTTCCAGTCTCCCACCACCTCCCAAAGCCACAGAGGAGCATCCTCCTCATAACTCAGAACCACCTAGGACTGGAGCAACTGAATTACAATTTTGGTAAACATTTTTGGAAACAGCGATCAATAGAGTATTATATTTTAACTAAAGTTCAGTCTTGATCACAACACTTATGTCTCAATAACATAGGTGACCGGTTTCGGTTATATTTATATAACCATCTTCAGACCCATGGCTTCCTTGGAGGATGGTAGGCGGAGTTGACTTCGTAGCAGCTGAGGAGAGCTCCACCTACCATCCTCCAATGAAGCCATGGGTCTGAAGGTGGTTATATAAATATAACCGAAAAAAATTGAAATCGGCCACCTATGTTATTGAGACATAAGTGTTGTGATCAAGACTGAACTTTAGTTAAAATATAACTGAATTACATTCTCTGCCAGCATTTTGATTACCTCTCGTCGTGTCCTGAAATGAGAAATGTCCTGCTCACTATCCTTCCCACCCTCCCACAGTGGTTTTCTGCCGTCCACCAAACCTACACAATATACACATCCATCCTTACACAACCCTTGCTCCCAATCCCTTACCTCATGGCTCATACTCCTGTAATAGACCTAGATGCAAGCCCTGTCCCATAAATCCTTCCACCACCATCTACTCCAGTCCGGTAACTATAATCAACTATCCCATCAAAGGCAGGACTAACTGTGAAACCAGTCACATAGTCTACAAGCTAGGCTGCAATCACTATGCTGCATTCTATGTAGGCATGACAACCAACAAGCTGTCTGTCCACATGATTGGCCACCAACAAACCGTGGCCAAGAAACAAGTGGACCACCCTGTTTTTGAACATGCTGTCAAAAAAAATATACTTAACTTCAATGACTGCTTCACAACCTGTGCCATATGGATCCTTCTGAACTGTGCAGGTGGGTACTTTCCTTGTGATACATCCTGCATTCCCATAACCCTCCTGGCCTCAACCTCTGTTAGTCACTGTCCTCACCCATCCAGCGCCTTCCCTGTTCCCATTCCAGCACTACACAGTAGCCATCCCACCACCATACCCAGTATTTTCATTTCTCTCTTTTATTTCCCTCCTTTTCCATTACTTCCTCCCCCACCCTCCACACAGCTCTCGTCTAACCTGCAGCACTTCACTGTCCACCACCCCCACCATACTATCCCTCCCCGTCCCCATCCCAGCCTCCTTCTTACCCCCATCCAGTCACCACTCTCATCATGCGCTCGTGCTGCTGCTCGCAGTGTGTTTTCAGCTGCCTAAGACTGCAGTTGTGTGTGTGAGTTGCGTATGCATATGAGTTCGTGTGCGTGCATGTGTGATTATATGTGTGTCTATTGTTGACGAAGGCCAATGGCCAAAAGCTTTAATTGTCAGAGTATTTTTGTTGTGCCTATCTGTGACTGAGCATCCCCGCTATATTTTAGTACTATCCTTTACCATTCAAAGTGTGCACATAAAGAAATAATATTAGAAATACATCAGAAAACTGATTCCAGCAACAACACATCGAAAACTAACAGACTGCATAATTTCCTCATAAAATTACCTTAAGATTGATGGTAACTGGTTTTGACAAATCAGGGTCATCAGTTTTTTCCAGAATGTGTTCAATACGCAAAAGCAACGCTGTACCCTTCCACTGTTCCAGTGTAAGTATTTGCACGTTCGGTGGCAAGCTCTTCTTCAGTCCAGAATACTGAAACAGATTTAAGGATGATGATGATTAAAAATGTAAAATTATGCCACAGTTGATTCCACAGTAACAGTCATTAAGGTGCGACCTCATTCAAAGGTACTCTAAGCCCCAGGCTCACTTTGGGCCATCTTGCCATCCTCTAACAGCATTTGGACAACATCATGACATTTTACAGGCATAGATTGTTCTGCTGTTGTTGTTATGCTAAAACCTATAATATCTGATTTTTTAAGAAGTTAAATAAATTTAACATCTTAATGTAAAATTCTGTGTTATCTTGTTTTTAGTTACTTCATCAGAAATTTAAAATCCCATATATACTTGTGCAACTTGAAAAGATACCTTTGAAAAAATAAACTCCGCTTATATCCACTTCAGCACTAACAGTCACTAAAGAACATCTGGTAATACATTTGTATCCTGATTATCATGTTTTGGTTGAGGTGGCTGCCACCAGAAATTGTCTTTACTGTGTGCAGCTTTGGACACTCGACAACAAAAAGGAGGCTTTCACACTCCTACATTGTTGTATAGACAACACTTTCAAAAATGGATAGCTATAGTGATTATGAGTTTGACACTGAATTTCACAGCTTAGAAAATTAAGAAGAATGTGATATTATTTCATTAGATACTGACATTGGTGACAGTTCATCAGTTGAGCAACAAGTACTTGTCAGTGTTACAAGATAAATACATCCATTGTCCTTGAACCAGCTCCCAAGGAGTTATGTTCACAGAAAATCTTTGTGAAATACATGGATAGGCTATGTAGAAACTAAAAAATAACTTCAAGTATCATGATATTTTAGTCAAAGTCCAGTGTATGAGTATAATCGGGATTTTATTATTCGTGATCTTCAAAATTTTTTAATTCATTATTTTGAGCTTCAAGAGCCTTCTTTATATGTCTCAGAAGTAGACAACATTGCATCAGAACTACCAATAGCACTGGGAGAGCCAGCCACAACAAAAATCTTCCGTGTGGTGTGCAAGATTTATGAGACATGCAAAGCACCCTCAGATATCAAAAAGAATGTAATAACTGGGTAGTTACATGAGTAACTGAATGACTCTCAGTGATTGTTTTTGTACTTTAAGCATAGAAAAGACCAAGAATCATGCTAAAAGACAAAAAATTTAATACTGTATTTTCTACATAAGCAAAGGAACACAATTTATTTAGTTTAACAGTTTAAGTTTCATTCATATAATGACACTTAATGCAACAAAAACTTTTTGGTAACAGGATGACATAATTAAGACATTCATATTGTTCTCATTTATAATGCAACAATAATTCACCTCACCCATTCCCCACAAGAAACACCAAAATTTTATTGTGAAAAGGAATAAATGGGAAACAAGATGGTATAGAAGATAAATGCATTAAACTAATATTTTACTAACAAAAAAATTGCTGGTAACAGAATGACACTTAATAGTAATCGAATGACACTTTCACTTGAAAATTATCAGTCTTATTACGCACTGCTAATTGGGTAGGGAAAATGGTACTTAGTGCAGCTACTTTCTCTACAATTTGGTATTTTTCTCTTCCTTTGAGGGAAATGTAAATATCTTTTCATTTGCATCATTCTTTCTAAGATATTAAATTTTGTAACTATCTTAAACATAAATCAGCAACCCCACAAAAAATCTTTTATCTGTTTCTTCCAGCAGAGGAAATCAGAGAAAAATCCCCTTGATGCAAGGCCGTATGATTGATCAGATCCTGTGAATTTTCTTTGGCTGAGGATCGCTTTTGAAATTGTGCACAAACCTCTGGGGAGATAGCGAGTAATGCTGGTACTTAATAGTATATGGAGCGAAAGGTGTAACAGCACAAATGGTTTCGGTCTGCTCTATTGGAATTATTCCAATCCACATTTGATCCAATTCCCCTTATTCTCTGCAATTTGCAAGGCAGAGATATAAAACATGTTTATGCCTTGACATCTTTCACATGAAATTTTTGCAAAGTCCTCAGCACCAGGTAGTATGTGTTTCCCAACTTTGCAGATATTCCCGACTGCACACTATCCTGACTGTCATGTTTTGGTTGAGGTGGTTGCCACCAGAAATTGTCTTTACTGTGTGTAGCTTTGGACACTCGACAACAAAAAGCAGACACCTTTAACATGTGATGTGGCAAATATTCAAGTTGGCAAACAAGAAATGCTTCTTAAATTGACTGGCTGCACCATTACAATTGACTGCCTGCACCATTACTCATGAATGTGACAGGTTCTACCTCTGGGTTTGTGGATATAATGTACTCAAAAATCTTACTTAGGAAAGCATGCACTGAATATTTATTATGATCAAGTTCATTACTAACAATAGCACAAGAAGTTCCATTTTTTTGCGAGTCCCAAACACATGCTGTAAACAAAATGATTTGTGGTTTTGACTAATGGGTGCTCTAGACTTCATTCTGCAGTTGAACAGTAGAATTTTCTGCGAAATCTACTTGCACCAGGAGGCCCTTGTTTGCAGAATTCTTTTTGTTTTCAAAAAAATTTTGATTGTTGTCTTTTAATAAATGTATGTTGTAAGAATCGGGGTAGCATGTTTGAAAGAGCATCAAGATTCTGACCTCCAGTACCATGAATCTCTTTCAGAGTGAATCACTGGTTCACTGTTAAAAATCATAGAGGGAGACCAAGAGATAATTACACAAAGCAGATTCAGAAGGATGTAGGTTGCAGTAGTTATTTGAAGATGAAGAGGCTTGGGGAGCTGCAGCAAATCAGTCTTTGAACTGAAGACCATAACAACAACATGCAAAATTAAAAAAAAAAAAAAAAAAAAAGAAAAAGAAAAGGAGTTACATTTAAGGGTTAAAAAACTAATTGCACCATTTCTGTTGTTATCTCCAACAGAAGGAGAACAACTGTTGTACAGAAAATTATGGTAAAAACACAGTCTAATTCCCAAAACGTGTCACTAAGAAATAAAAACAATGACTACCTCAAACTGGTTATGATGTTCATGACAATGTTTTTTTTTTGTTTGTTTGATTTTAAAAAAATAAAAATAAAAAAACAGTATAAAGATCATGGTCCTGTCCCCTTATATCAATGAATGGCAGTGACACACATAGTATTGCAGTTATTTTTTACCCTTCCCCTTTCCCATTTTTCCTCCTCATTATCAAAACTAACCATAATGTTAGGATGAGTATTAACTATAAAGAAAGTCAACAAGCTGAAGAAATGAAATTTAGATAGTAGAAAGTACTGTCCAATATTTATAATTGGTTATAAATCAATCCTAATCTTTAAATGTTAAAACAGATGTTCAAATGGAAAGAAGGTAGATGTACCTCCATCTTGTATGTCTCTCGCCACTGCTCAAAACAAATATCATCTGCTGGAGCAAGGAATATCCAGGGAGCTAACACTTTCTGTTGGATTAGCATTCGCTCTTGAGCAGCCAAAGAAATGTTTTTAAATGTCTTTATGGCACCTGCTACAATGTAGTGTTGTCCTCTTGCAATGAGGCCTTTGCCATATGCAGTTTCATTCAGTGCTTCACCCACACCAAATGAATCATCATGGAGTAGTCGACGATGCACCTAATGGAAAGAAAAATAACAAAGTTATTCTTCCATGAATTGAAACCTATTGTATTACAGTCAGAATATGAAAATGGTTTACCACAACATTTTCAATATTATGTTTTTCTGCAGATATTATTATCAAGTTCAATTACACTTACAAAATTTTAGCTTTAACCTGGTAGAGATTATAATCTTACACACAAAAAAATACATGAATAAAGAGAAAAAAAATACTGCATTTTCCCTACACAAACATCAAAATCTTTACTATTCTCAATATTATGAATAGGATAGTAGTCAATATCAGTAAAATGAAAATGCCGGTACACTGAAAGGGCTATACATTCTGATTTTTAAGGCACAAAGCTAGAAATCTGGAAAAAGATGAAGAATTATGGTATTAAAGCTGGAAGCCACAAAACCATCTTACATGTGTTACTAGAACATCTACCATATGGCCAGGAAAAAAAAAAGGTTAAAGAATCATAAATAAAATTTTAACTTAATTACTCTTTTCTTTCCTCCAGCAGTTATTGTTTGTGTTAAGTATATTATGTGCAGCCCATTCAACTTCTTACACTGTGGCCCAGGGAGGTAAAAGGATGGACACCTCTTGCCTAGATGTAAGTTAACAAAACAGACCAAGTAAATATTATTCTCCTTAAATGAGGCCATCGTTCGAAATGAACCTCTAAAAAGCGAGTCTTGCCTTGAGGAAGGCCATTGTTCTAAGGTCAAAATGTCTGTTTTTTAATTTATAATTCAAGTATTTTATACAATGATGTGGTACATCACCAGAAGAACTTTAATCATCATGACACTGCCCATGGAATCCTATCTTCCACAACTGTGAAATATGAAAATTGTACTCAAATAAAAATTAACTTGAGAAAACTATAAAATAACAAGAGAGAATGGCTGGTTACTACTTAACTTCACAAGATAAAAATCTAAGTGCTGGAAATAGATATGCATACAACTACAAGGAACTATTCCAGCTTTTGAAACCATTAGTTCCTTCCCTTGTTGTAAACAAATGGGTTGCTCTCATACGGAATCTATTGTTCATGTAAAATACATTGACTGTCTAAATCATGTTGTGCCTACCGACAACCATTTTCAAGCACTAGACATTGTCATACCTGTAGCACCTTTGAATGAAATTATAAAATACATGAAAACTGAAGATTGTTATATTATGATCACTACTGGGGCTAGAAGTGTTTTGAAAAATGAGCTATGCACTGCAAAAACTAATAAGTCACTAATAAACTCTGTTGAGGAAAAAATACTTTTTTTTGGTGTCAGATTCTACAAAGACGTTATGTGTGAATACAGAAATAAGAAAAGCCAGCAGACATTACTTAAAGATATGCAAGGCTTACCAAAATGTACATTTGTAAATGTGGATTTCAAACAAATAAGCTGCTAAACAAGACAAGAAATGCATTGTAACAGGAAGAGGATGATGTTCCATTGTCAAAAAAATTTACTGGATGTTGGAAGCAGTAAGTAGGCAAGCAGATGTAATCAGTGTTGTTCCAGCTCTTTCATTAATGCCACAAAAGCCAAAAGAAGTGTTACTTTTCCCAGAACAACAGCAGAATAGACTACAATACCACACCAATCACCATAAAAAGATTAATCATCTATGGAAGATGAAGCAGCATTCATATCCTCACCACCAGCAAAAGCAACATCACCAGATAGTGTTAAGACTTCAATCCACAAGCAAAATAGCTTCAACAATACAGTTCAAGGATTTTTACTGCAGTTAGCATCATACAAACAGAAAAGAAAATGGTGCACAAAAACTAGGAAACAAAAATCTATTAATTTTTTTTTTAAAGATATGTGGAGGGCTTAGGCACCAAGTGAGGTGAAACAGAAGTCCTTTTGGATGACCATTTAAAAGAAAGTACAGTCTTACGCATAAATGAGCATTGACTAAAAAGAGATGCAAGGATGTACCATTATTATTTCTGAATTTGAAACAATAAGCAAGTTCTGTAGGAAGTGGTATGAGCATATATGTTACGACACAGCTCGATTCCGATGAAATTATATATAATAATGTGAAATCCATGGAAAAATATTTTAATACTGTGTATGTGAATTAATCAAACACAAAATGGTTATTGTGTGTGCATTTACTGTTTTCTTGCAAAGCATTAAAATGCTGCTAAGTGAACTCCACCATCAACTAGAAACTACAGTCGTTATTGGAGATTTTAATGTTATTTTTAAAAATATGTTTGCTAAACAACAATTGATCAATCAGTTCTTGTCTTATGACAGTAACTGAATTTGAAGACAATGGGCTAGATGTATGAATAGGTCTGAAATAATATTGACCAAGTATTTGCCAACAAGGATAAATGTGAGTACATGGCTGAAGTAATACACTGGGTTCACTAATCATAGGGCAATCACACTGAGCTTAAATATTATATCTAAATGAGGATCCAATGGTCCATAGTAAATACAGAGATTGGAGATTTATGAATGAAGATGACATAAGAATTTTTAACCACACGTTAAAAAATATAACTTGGGATTTATAATCAATCTGTGATGTAGGCAAAAAGTTTGATTCATCTATGGCATTGTTAAGATGTTTCATTTCCAATTAAGCAAATCAAAATTAAAATTAAAACAAAGATAGGGGTAACCCAGGGAATAAGGAAATCAGCAGATAACCTCATAAAGTTAAACAAACCGGCCAGTACTACTGACACAGTACAACCATATGCGAAAATTTACAGGAAACTATTGTAAAGTTGTAATAGCAGCTAGGAAATTTATATTAAATATCGAGAATAGCAGTTACAAAATAAAATCAACAAGAACTGTAGTAAATAGGAATATAGGCAGGTAGATGAAAATTAAATTTAAAGTGAAGGTAAAACTGTTGTGGACTCACTGCAAATAGGCAACACATTCAATACACATTACACAATTACAGCAATATAACTAATTCAAAATAAAAATAATTCCAGCCTGAGAGTGCAATTTCCCATGAATGAAATACTATTTTTCTATATCTTGTAATTGCATTTATGGTACAAGCATTAAAAATGATAATGTCGCATGGCAGCAAAGGGGTTCCAGACAAAGTAATAAAACACTATTCAAATACACAGATTCCCAACTTGCTGATCTTATTAATATATCATTTAGCATAGAAGTCTTACCAGAAAAACTAAAAAATTCAATTGTCAAGCCAATTTACAAAACGGGTGATTAGTCTGATGTTATTGATCACCAACCTATATTGCTGTTATGTCTTTTCTGAAAATATTTGAAAGGATAATACATGAAAGACTCATTATCTTAATAAAAACCAGATACTGGTTATGGACAAATGGTTTTAGGAAAAGTAGAGACAGGCACCAACTACTTTTTAAAACTGATCATAAATTCCATAGATAATAATGAATTAAACTGCAGCCTGTATTTGGACCTATCCAAGGCATTTGATTTGCACACTATAATTTATTGCTCAGCAAACTATAATCATGTGGGATTCTTGAGATAGCATATGAATAGTTAAAATCCTATCTTCGTGACGGGTATCAAAAGGTAGAGATACAATGTAAGGCAGAGTTCACTCATCAGCATACCACAGAGTCAAGAACTAGGTGTCATTGTGCACAGCACAATACCGAGACTGTCACTGTTCTTAATATTTATAAATGACATGCCAAGCCATATGTTAGTAGCAGATACAATATTGTTTATCGATGACCACAATCTATCAATGAAGACCTACACGAGACACTCAGAAACTCCAGAAGAAGCAAATACCTGGAAAAAAACAGTTTGGACAAACTTCAGTCATATAACAAACTAGGAACGAATCTAGAAATAGAACTTCAGCATTGTAATAAAGAGCAGCAAACACTCCATACAACATTTTTAGAGTACAAACATTCAAGGTGTGAAAAACATATAAAACTGTTCTGCAAAAAATCAAGTCAGCATTGTTATGTTGTTGGAATGCTTAAAAATTCCTGTAATATTAATGCAGTATTACATCTGTACTTGTGCATAGTGTGCTAAGATATGGATTTTTTTTTTTTTTTTTGGGTACTCAGAGAGTCATGTAACCGGTTTTTCCAATGAACTAAACATCATGACCCTACCATGTCATACCATATTTACTTGGTTAGTCAATTTCATGATCCATGGGTCACTTGCACAATGAAATATAATGATTTTGAATGAGTCATTTAATTCAAATAACAAATTAAGTTATACATATGGTGACATGCTGCACCCCCCCTTTTTCTTTAATATACACATGTGACATGTGAGTTAGTAATTCCTACCCACCACCTTCAATATTACAACTACAAAATTCTTCTGTGGAATAGAAAGAGAGGTCAAGGAGAAACTTCTTAATTTTGTTTTCCAATTTTACTTTATTGTCTGTCATTCATTATACCTCACAGGGAAAGAGAGAAATTTTGGTTGCACAATTGTGCACCCTTTTTTGTACTAAAGACGACCTCAATGTGGTGTAATGAATTTCAGTTTTTCTTCTGGTGTAGTAATTACCTACATCTTTGTTCTTTTTTAACTGCAGTGCACTGGATTGCTTACAACAAACTTTATGAGGGAATAAATTTACTGTGAAGCAGCAGTCAGAAAGCCCTTCTCCTTAAACAGATGTCTGTAAGGCGACTGCTGGTGAGCAGTACATATTATTTTTACAACACAATTTTGACCAATGAAAACTTACTTTCTTAGAGATGAGTTACCCCAGAACATTATTCTATATAACCTTATTGAATGAAAATATGCAAAATATGTCAACTTATCAATTTGTCTCTCCTCATGATTTGCAACAATTCGAAGTTCAAATATGGCTGAACTAAGATGTTTTAGTAATTCCAAAATATGCCTTTCCTACTTTAAATTCTCATCAATATGGACAACAAAATTTTTTTAAGTTTCCATCCTATTTATTATTTATTCACCTTGTGTTACACATATCACTGCTGTACTGTCTCTAGATGTACAGCACAAACTATGCTTGTTTTATGTTAGATGTAAGGTCATTTACATACATGAGGAACAATAGCAGACCTCAGACTGAGCATCAGGGAAACCCACACGTTATTTCTCCCCAATCGGAGAAATTTCTCCTTTTTACATTGGTTGAATTATTAAACACAACTTTCTAAATTCTTTTGTTCAGATAGGACATTATCCATTAGTTGGTTGCACCATCAATTCCACAAAACCTCATATTATCTAGGAGAATATTGTGATTCTTAGTCAAATGCCTTAGATAAGTTGCAGAAAATACCAACTGGTGCTATTTTGCTATTCAATGCTTGTAAAATTGGTAAGTGAATGTCTAAGTAGTGTTCTCAGTTGAGCAACTATTCTGAAACCCAAACTGTGATTTATTGAGGATATTATTGTTGCTTGGTTGAGATACTATTCTAGAACACACCATCTTCTCAAAAATTTTAGATAATGATGTCAACAGTGAAACAGGTTAGTAGTTATTGACATCTCTCCCATCACCTTTCTTATGGATTGATTTGAAAATGGCATATTCCAGTCTCTCAGTGATGGCAGTATATATTTAAAATAATATGGGGTGTGTTTTAAGGAAACAAATCTCTAGTACTCTATTGGAAACACATCAGATTTAAATTAGCCTTTATTTTTGAGAGAATATATGAGTCTCTTAACTTCAGGAGCTAAGTTGGTGATCCATTCATGTGACTGAAATTGTGAGACTTGCTTTTTTAACACACTGCTAAGATTTCACTATACTTTCTACTACATTTCTGAAATCTTTATTAAATTTATCTGCTACCTGTAACTTTATAGATCTTACATTTAATTCAATAGTGATGTTATACTGGTCTGTGGCCTGTCATCCTGTCTCATTTCGCTATATTCCATGTAGCCTTAAATCAATTGTCAGAATTAGTGAGCTTCGGCAAATGGTGCATGTTCCTTGATTTTTAATAACTTTTTTGGTAATTTTCAACAGTTTTTGTAATACGCAACTACTGCTGGATCTTTACTTGTTCTTGCCAAAAATTAAATTCCCTTTTCCTTTAACTTGTTACTTTAAACCTCCTAGTAATTCGTAGTTTTTTACATGGCTGTTTAATGTATAATCTGTTTAGCTTAAGTGGAAAGCTATTTTCAAATAATGATATCAATATATCATTGAACAGATTAAATTTTATGTCACCATTTGGTTCAGAATAAATTTTACCCAGGTCATTTGTTATTAACTATTCTTAAAAACCATTTCTTCTGGAACCCTTAATTATTCTAACCAATTTCCTCCAAGGAGTATCTAGACTTCTGGGCACTATTATTTAGCCTAAGTAACTCTGTATTATGAACTATGAGTGTGTTTGTTACTGGGTATATAGTTTTATTCTTAATTTGTACTTCCCCACAAAAAAAAGGTCAATTGGGCCCTACTGTCATTATCCACCTGTGTTGGAAACTTGATTCCTGAAATCAAATTTTAGGGAACAAATAAGATCTCCACATCATTTTTCCCACCATAATCCTTTAGAAGTTTTACAGGGTTGTTATAATTGACTTGAGAGGGCCCCATGAAAAATGGGTGGTTGTAGGACAACGAAACTTAATGGAAACATTTGTAAGAACATTCAGAAGAGAAATAATGAATAAACCATTGAAAGAAATACATTTTAATTTCCATTTGAGAGGATTGCATTTGTTAACAGCATACCATGTTTATGTTCCAGGTTACAAATGCTGCTTGATGTGACGACCATCTGCACCTACGACATTCTGGAACTGCAATAGAGATACCTTTTCACAATTTTTTGTGGCACATTTCAGACTGTGGAGCATGGAACGTTCAACTGTCTGACACAGCTCCTCGTGCACTGCCTGACGATTGCATACAGCATATAGCACTATCAGCCATGGCAACAACAGTTTCTTCAAGAATTTATGGCAAAATTAGCAGTCAGCCTTTCCCAGGTGCAATTCCCATTGTCAGTCAATTCATACTTCTGAATCTTGTACTTTAAGATTGGTGTGTAAAAGAGAATGGCAAGTCATGGCAATAACACTACTAACAATGTAAATTCTGCAGTGTATGGTGTGAACATCATTTGTACAAAGTTGGACACCCATATGGAAGATAGTTTTCCATCTATACTGGCTCAAGTAGCAAAAGTGCAATTATAACCACCCATGTATTGAAATCACCACCGACTATTAGGTGTTTGCTGCTCTCTCACAAATAAGGAATCTATATTACAAACAGTTAAAAATTTCCTGGTTGGGATTTTGTGCAGTTACAAACTAAAACTGAACTATTTTACAATAATAATTCACAAACACACACACACTTCAATGTGCTGGTTACTATAAAACTTACATGTCTCAATGTTTTTGAACTTTGTGTTATGTCTTAATATGAACAACATTTCCTCCTATTCCCCACATTAGTTCAGCAGGAATTAGACCTTAGAGTGTAGTATTTTACATTTCACTTTTCTAGCCCTATTGTTATGTGGTGCTCAAGTAGGCACAGGAACTTCTTTGTCAAAATCTTTACACACATTCCGTATGTTCACTGTCCTCTTGCTAACACTACCACATGGCTTCACAATACTTGTGAGATGGTACTCTGTTCCTAATTTACCCTGTACCATCTGGCCTACACTCCTGCCATGGATGCTATCTAGCAGCAAGATTATGTTCTTCCTGCTCTCTTATGGTACTGACCTACAATTGGTTTCAATGCTAGACACCCACTGCACTCTATTTTGACTTACAGTTGGACGAGTCTCTTTCCCACATACTACAAGTAAGAAGTCAAACTTAATAGTGTAAGCTCAAATGTTAGATGAAGAAATTGAAGAGCTGTTCCCCTTTCACCCAGTAATTTTTACCTTTATGCTGTTCCCACGAGCTTTTTACACCTTCAACCTATCTAGTTAAAATTTCACCTACTCTAATTCAGGCATAAGGGCACAAATCATTGCCTCCTGTTTGGTGATTTTCTTTTATTTCTTGGAGAGCCTGCAGTTCCATGAGAGAGTTGATGTGTGAACTATCATTTGGTGGCCTGCTCTTCCTATTTCAGGCATAGTCATGTCTCCACCATGTGGTTTTGTAGTTATCTGTTGATTTTTCATCACTGGTCCATACCTATTGGAAGTTTGGATGTTCCATTTTGTAACCACCCAAATTAAGTGGTTCTCAAAATTCAAATTCCAACCAATGTTGGGAGACCAAGTATCTTTAATGATGCAATGTTAAATTAGTTATATGTGTAAACCTAAAAATGCAGATAAATCATCACAAAACTGGTTATGTATGATCCTGTAATAAAGGAGCTCTATTAACAGCTAATGCTGCTACCAGAAGTTTATAATGAGATTTTATGAGGCTTCCTAAAGTGTTTTTAAAAAGCATTTCTATTCTGAATGGATATGATGAGTCACAGGTAGCAAATATATTTGATAATCATTTCTCAAATATAGTAGACATTTTACAGACAAATCACTCAACAGAAAAATCACTACAGTATGTTGAAAAAGCAACTCTCGTCAAATTCTATCTCATTAGTGTATCACCGAAGCCGCCTCCTGAAATTAAGAAAATTATATATTCTTCCAAAAACAAAGGTCATCTAGTTTTGATGGTGTTTCTGATAGAGTACCAAAGATCGCTCCCCTGTAATATGCCATGCTGACATTTTCCAAAATCTTTGAGAAGGTGATACATCCTAGGATAGTATCACACCTAACCAACAACGATATGAACAGCAAATCACTGAGTGGATTTCAGAAGAGTTGTTCTACTGAGAATGCCATTTAAATGTTCACTCATCAAATTAAGCAATCATTAAACAATAAAACAATGCCAATTGATATTTTCTGTGACCTATCTAAGGTCACAATATTCTCCTAGATAAATTGACGTTTTGTGGGACTGACAGTACAGCCAACCAATGGACAATCAAGAACACAGAAAGTTGTACTTAGTAATTCAATCAATGTAACTGGGGGCCTTATTAGGGTTCCCAAGGGCTCAATCTTAGGCCCACTATTATTCCTCATACATGTAAATTGTCTTCTATCTAATATGTAATGAGCAGATGACAACTATTGTAATCAACTGAAGCATACACACAGAAACAAAAGAAATAGTACACAATGTCCTGAAACGTATCACTGACTGTTTTGCTATGAATAGTCTCACATTTAATTTTAAAAGGACAAGACATTCAGTTCTGCACATCTACAGATACTTCATCAAAGATAAGTGTAAGACCAACTGTGACATGGTCACATGTACAAACAGTGATCCAATACTGTCAAATGTTTTTATTCCAGTCTTTGATCACAATATCAATTCTTTAGACGATGACCGGTTTCAGTCCATAATGGCCATCCTCAGAGCTTTTTTACACCATGCCATTATGGCCTTATCACTTTAGGACATGGTGTAAAAAAAGATCTGAGGATGGCCATTATGGACTGAAACCGGTCATCGTCTAAAGAATTGATATTGTGATCAAAGACTGGAATAAAAAAACATTATAAGTGTAAGATATCATTAGGAAAAAACAAATATGTTGGAAACTTCAAAATTATTAGGCGTCCATTTAAACTGGAAAAAGCACATTCTGGAACTCCTAAAACAATTTAGTTCAGCCACACTTGCACTTATAATTGCATATTTTTATTCGATAATGTCATAAGGAATAATGTTATGGGTAACTTATATTTAAGAAATGAAGTCTTCACTGTTCAAAAAGATGCTGTGAGAGTGAAGTGTGATGCACACCCACTATCACATCGCAGACATCTGTTTTAGGAGGTAGACCTTCTGACGGCTACCTCACAGAATATTTATTCCCTCATGATGTTTGCTGTAAATAATCCACTGCATTCCAGAAAGAACAATGATGTACACAATTACAGTACCAGAAGGAAAAATGACATTCATTTACTCCATATTAAGGTTGACTTCAACAAAGAAAGGGGTGCACACTGCTGCAACTAAATTTTTTGATAACTCACTAAGTGATACTATATGTCTAATAATGTACGGACAATTCTGGTTGAAAATTACAAATAATTTGGGAATAAACAACATGAGTCACTGAAAGGCAGAAGTGCTGCATAGTCGATAAGCCACAAACAAAAGGTACAGAGCTCGGCTAGTTTTCAGAAATCACTTACTTTTTCTAGCTGTAGGAAAAATATGCATTCAAACACTTACATACACTCACTTACATACACACGCCTGTCTCCCTACATTGTGCACAGTCGACAGCCAGCTCTTTACTCTCCCACAGTGAGTGTAATTGGGGGAGGTGTGGGTGTGGAGTGGGATGGCATGGGATGGGATGAAGGATGAAGAAAGGCGGGAGGCAGGAAGAGGGTCGGGGCAAGCGTCTAGCAGCTTGTGGGAGAGTGGGGAGCCATCTGTGGACTAGCTACGGGTACAGGTAGAGGGGTCAGTTGGCAGACGGCTGGGCATGCGATTTCATAGACTAGGGCTTGAGATATCAGCACACAGTTAACTGATGCAGGGACACAAACTGGGCGGGGGGTGCTGGGGAAGAGGATAGTGTACTCATATATACACATGTACGCATGCACATGCACGCACGCACACACACAATCTGGATGGGTACAGGGGGGCAGCGATTTACCTTCAGCTTAGGCCAGAAAGGAAGGTTACAGAAGTGAAGGATGTGCTGTATGGATAACTCCCATCTGCACAGCTCAGAAAAGCTGGGGGGGGGGGGGGGGGGGGTTGCATGTGGCACAGATTGTGAAGCAGCAAATCTCGCATGTTGTGCTCTGCTGCACATTGTGCCATTGGGTGGTTTACTTTGGTTTTGGCAACAGTTCGGTGGTGGCCTTTCATTCTATTTGACAGCTGGCTGGTTGTCATACCAATGTAAAATGCAGTGCATGGTTGCAGCACAGCTGGTATATTACATGGCTGCTTACACAGGTGATCCAGCTTCTGATAGGGTAGTACCTGTACTTTAGCAGTTTCCCCACCAAAATATTCCTCCCATACAGCCTGGACACCCATGGTAGACGCATCTGCAGTGATGAGAACTCCCTCGCCCAATATGTTGATGGCCTCTAAAAGGCCTTTGCAGATGGTCATTACCCCCTGGAACTAATTAACAAACCAAGTTCCTGTCCCATACCTTCACACACACCTGTTCTTTGCATCTATCCCAAGAGCCAACAACAAAGAAGTGCCCCACTTGTCAGTAATGCCATCCTGGAAGTGAAACAACAACCATGTCCTTCATCAGAGCTTTGAGTCTTTTTTTCATCATGCCCTGAAATGAGGGACATCCTAACCAACACACTTCCAATCCCTGTCCAAGTGGTGCTCTGCTGCCCACCCAACCTCTGTAACATCCTAGTCCATCCCTATGTCACTTCCATTCCCAATCCCCTGCCACAGGGATCATACCCCTGTGGAAAACCCAGATGCAAGACCTGCCCAATCCACCTACTCCAGTCCCATCACAGGAATTATCCTACCCCATTAGAGGTCGGACCACCTGTGAAAGTAGCCATGTTATACACCACCTCTGCTGCAACATCTGCAGAGTGTTTTACATTGGTATGACAACCAACCAACTACCAACTAGAATGAATGGCCAACACCAAACTTTTGCCAAAAACAAGATGGACCACCTAGTGGCACAACATGCAGCAAAGCACAACATGCAAAATTCCATGGCTGCTTCACAATCTGTAATCTCTGGATCCTCCCCATCACCACCAGCTTTCCTGAGATGCGCAGATGGGTGCTACCCTTAGAACACATCCTTCACTCCCACAATCTTCCTGGCCTAAACCTAAGGTAACTTGCTGCTCCCCCACCCAGCAGTAGTGTGTGTGTGTGTGTGTGTGTGTGTGTGTTTACCATCTCCTGCCCATTTGTGTCCCCATTTCAGCTAGTTGTGTGCTGTTATCTCAAGCCCTATTCCATGAGATCGCATGCCATACTGTCTGCCACCTGCCCCCTCTACCTGCAGCCCCAACTAGCCTACAAACAGCTCCCCACTCTCCCAAGAGCTGCCAGACACCCCCCCCCCCCCCCCTCCAACCCCATCGTTGCCTCCTGCATCTCTCCATCCCTCACCCCACTACTGTCATCATGGGCCAGTAAAGAGCTGCAGTCTAATGACCACAATGCAGGGAGATGTGTGTGTGAGTGTGTGTGTGTGTGTGTGTGTGTGTGTGTGTGCGTGTGCGTGTGTGTGTGTGTGTGTGTGTGTGTGTTCTTCCTATAGCTAGAAAAAGGGAATGCATTCTGAAAGCTAGCCATGCTCCACACCTGTTGTTGGTGTGCCTATCGATGACGCAGCGCTTCTGCCTTTTGGTGAGTCATCTCCCTTGTACCTAAATAATTTGAGATAAATGAATTTTATCCATAGTGGATGCTGTCAAACTCCGTGACTGTTCCTTTATGGGTTTGTAGAAAAATATCTGCTACCAATCACAATATTGTGACTGATAGCGGATATTTTTCTACAACCCAATTTGATATAATGCGTCTGACAGATAAAGTAAAGTCCGAAAACAAACTGAGAAAGTAACTCCTTGACAACTCCTCCTATTCTATAGAATAATTTTTATTACTGTAGTGTTAATGAGTAGTTCGGGAAAAAGAAAATTTAGAAATTTTCAGCATGTAGTTACATTTAAAAATTAATTTATGATGTGTATAAAGAATAACTCATTCCACATCATCACATTATGATCCAAGTACTCCATTGAATATGAAACTAAGTAAGAAAATAAGGTATCTTAAACCAATCAACAAAAGGAATTTTACTGAATTATGCAAATATAAAAATCTTTCCAAGAAGGAGTAGAACTACTACACAGCTTCCATTCCAAGGCTCTTTCTTGGTCAATGTTCAGAATATTTCCCCAAATTCCTTTCAGAATCATCAGCTTTTAAGAATCTGATGTACGTTTGGTGGGTGTAAAGGTCTGTCAATGAAAAAATATAAAAAGTATTCCGGAGGGGAAAGAAATCAACCTTTAACATCTTTTTTCCATCAATCACAGGCATTTCTTCTTCCTGACATTTTGGCAGTGTGAACACCTAGCACTTTCATGGGAATTGTAGCTCTGATTGCTCAATGAGTCTACACCTTAATTTACATCTATGTTTTGCGCCAAAATGCATTTGGCTAGTTTCAGGAAATGCTTAATCACTCAAACACTTTGCAATGCAAAAATGTAAATCTAAACTGAGATGTACACTAACAGAACAAAAAGCACTCAGTAACCCTGAAAACAGTAGGTACATGTGTTGCAAAATATCGGGATGAAGAAATGTTAGTGGACATAGGCCAATACGTCTCAAGATCAGTTATCAGGTAAATTCTGCCATTTAATGGAGGAGTGCTTCAGTTTACAACACAAGCAACTCATTTCTTGTGGCAATATTATGAAAAGGAAAATTGTCACTCACCATATAGCAGAGATGCCGAGCGCAGATAGGCACAACAAAAAGACTGTCACAAATGAAGCTTTGTCAAAAATAACCCCCCCCCCCAAACATACTACACACATATTCAAACGCATCTCACACACACAACTGCAGTCTCGGGCAACTGTAGTCACACTGAGAGCAACAGCACCAGTGCATGATAGGAGGGGCAACTGGGTGGTGGTAAATGGGAGGCTGGGGCATGGAGAAGGATAGTAGGGTAAGGGTGGCGGACAGTGCAGTGCTGCTGGGGAGCACGCAGGGATGAGGTGGATAGAGGGTAGGGCAGCTATGTGCTGTCAGGAGGTTAGACAGTGGGCAGGGGAGAGGTGGGGAAGGGTGGGGTAGCAGAAAAGGAGAGAAGTAAAAATACTGGTGCAATGGTGGAATGAGGGCCATATAGTGCTGGAATGGGAACAGAGAGGTTGGATGGGTGAGGACAATGACTAACGAAGGTTGAGGCCAGCAAGATTATGGGAACATAGGATATATTGCAGGGAAAATTCCCACCTGCGTAATTCAGAAAAGCTGGTGTTGTTGGGAACGAAACATATGGCACAGGCTGTGAAGCAGTCATTGAAATGAAGGATGTCATGTTTGGCAATATGCTCAGCAACCAGGTGGTCCACTTATTTCTTGGCCACAGTTTGTCAGTGGCCATTTATGTGGTTGTCATGTCCACATAGAATGCAGCACAGTGGTCGCAGCTTAGCTTGCTGATCTCATGCCTAGTTTCACAGGTAGCCCTGCCTTTGACGGGATAGGTTTTGCTTGTGATCGGACTGGAGCAGGTGGTGTGAGGATGTGTGGGGCTGGTCTTACATACAGGTCTATATACTCATCCATCCCTACACAACTCCAGCTTCCAACCCCATACCTCATGGCTTATACACGTGGAATAAACCTAGATGTAAGACCTGTCCCATACATCCTCCCACACTATCTACTCCAGTACAGTCACAAACATCACCTATCTCATCAAAGGCAGGGCTACCTGTGCAACCAGTCATGTGATCTACAAGCTAAGCTGCAACTACTGTGTTGCATTTTATGTGAGCATGACAACCAACAAGCTCTTTGTCTGTATCAATGGCCACTGACAAACTGTGGCCCAAGAAACAAGTGGACCATCCGGTTGCTGAGAAGCTGCTAAACATGACATCCTTCATTTCATTTCAATAACTGCTTCACAGCCTGTTCCATATGGTTTCTTCCCACTAACACCAGTTTTCCTGAATTGTGCAGGTGGGAACTTTCCCTGCAATATATCCTAGGTTCCTGTAACCCTGCTGGCCTCAACCTTCGATAGTCCTTGTCATCAGCCATCCAACCTCTCTGATCCCATTGCACCAGTATTTTTACTTCTCTCCTTTTCTGCTACTCTGCCCTTCCCCACCTCTCCCCTGCCCTCCGTCTAACCTCCAGATGGCACATAACTGCTCTACCCTCTCTCCAACTCGTCCCTGTGTGCTCACCAGCAGCACTGTCCACCACCCCTACCCTGTGTGATTTTTGACAAAGCCCTTATGGGCCGAAAGCTTTGTTTGTGACAGTCTTCTTTTTTGTGCCTATCTGCAACTCAGCATCTCCACTACTTGGTGAATGGCACCTTTCCTTTTCATAGTATTGTTACATTCCATCCTGGATTTTCTATTGTTTTATTTCTTGTGAGAAAGATATAACACTGGAGGTCATTTTAATTATTCAAAATATTTCTATACCAAATCAGAGTAGTCTGATCATTCTTCACCACATCTAAACTTATATGGACATCAAGCTGTTATACTTTACACATTATTAACCTTTTTAGAAATAAATCATATTACCATTAGTTCTATCTCTCCATCCTTTATACTAGATCCTCCTTGAGCTCTGTCAGGTATGACTGCCAACTCTGCATCCTTGTCCCGTATGAGAATTCTTGTTGTCACAGGGTAGTAATTTCCTGCAACTGGTTCAGAGTTGCTGAGATTCCAAGTTGGTCGGTAATTACGCTTACGCCATAGGAGTTCTCTGCCATTTGAGTCAGTATAAAATACTCCTCGATTTTGAATTGAGGAACTAAACTTAGTAATTACTTCTTTGCCAATATTATCCCTGAAATTAAGGTAAGTGCTACTTAACATTTTATATGCATGAGCCATTTTACTTCCTACAGGATATAAAAACGATTAAAACATGGTAGGCACAAAAATTTAACTGAGTATAAAAAGCGTTTAACAATTTTCTATGCAGATTAAAGGTATACAGAGTGTCTCAGCTTGCACAGATATTCAAATAGTTTTCATTATTTAAAGAGAAAAACAACCACAGTCTAAACACACTATGTAGGGCCACCAACAATTTTTGGATGTGGAAAAGCAGGTAAAAGTTACAAATTTGACAAAAAGTGGATAACTTTATTAAGGATGTGACAACATCTATTTCAAAAACAACATTATTGATTTAAACAAAATACTCTACCAAAAAGGACACTTAGAAACAAAATTAACTGTTTACAAATAAGAAAAAACTAATTTCTTTAACCCTTATTCTAATGTCAGTCAAAATTGACTTGCTTCAAATGTGTTTTAACTTTTTTTCCTGTATAAAGAGAAAAAAAAATCAATATATCACATAGATACTGACAGGAAATGCATGATTTTGGATATGATTTGGCCACTGTTTCCTGTAATTACATAATTTATCTACAGTTTACAAACTTTCTAACATTATTAATAAATATGATAATGCATGTATTGAAAGTAAGATAAGATTAAAAAATAAGCATGTAACTGCACAGAAAATTACATTGGAGTAATTAACACTTAATTCTTTGATTTTTTGGTAAAAAATGGTATCATACAAACACTTTTACTTTCATCAGTTTTACACTAGAGAGCATGTTTAATTTTGTTTCTGATTCTGAACTACTTTCTGGACCTGCAGAGCACCTGTCAACATAGCCTGGGCAAGTCTTGCATTTTAAAAGTCTTTCTTATATACGGCAACCATAAGTCTCATTAGTTTCATAGGCCAGCTTATTAGGTGCCATAACTCTTTTCTATTAATGCCTTTTTTGTTTTTGTTTAAGTATTGCTTCCGGTGATGAAATCCCCTTTTTCTCAGATGTAAGTTTTTGACGACTTCTTGCTGACCTGCTCTTCGTTCCTCTTCATATTTTGTTTTTTCTTTTCTTCCTTTTTTCTTCTTCTCGACAGTTCTGGAATTTCTTATAACAGTGTACCAAAGAAAGCAAGAATATCTGTAAGATATCTTGTTGATGCAGAAAACCTTTCAATCTCATCATTCCTGTGAGACAGAGCCAAAGCTGCTTTCACCACATTACATGACTGTGGACATTTTGATTCTCCTGTCATACAGTTCCTACCAATAAAGTGGTTCCAATAACTGTCAATTGCAGTTTGTGTTGTATTTGAATTTTTGCTGGTTTCCAACAGGAGAAGTTTCCATTCACCTACTGGCTGACCACAATCAATATCCAGCAGTAATGCTTTTGCAGTACTTCCAAAATCATTGAAACTTTCTGGTCATGTTCTTTTACATGGTTGAAGACACTGGAACTGCTCCAGATTCCTCGAACCTGCTGTGTTGTCTTTAAGATGAGCATATTTAAATGCATCAGTACAATATTTCTAAACAAGCATCTAGGACTGAAGCCCGTCCTTTTCAAATAGCTTATGGAGAACTGCTGTAACAAAATCATCGTAAAACAGTCTTGTTGAGGCAGAAAATTGGATTCTTGTGAAATATCATCTGACATTTCACAAGTCTTCAATGCTAATGATTCACAATGTCTTCCTAGCAACACTTTAACAAGTCTCTTTATTCCACTGTGAAGCAAATGTAGCAATGGCTCCTATTTCCGAAATGCTACAAGCCTACATCATTAAGTATATTTTTTCTTACAAGATAAACTTGTTCGTTAAGCAGTCTCATTACTTTATTAACATTGGGGCTATCACTCCCAGATATTAAGAGTTTATACAATGAAAGGTTTGCTGAAACTAATGTGCTTATAAGATTACCAACAATATCCTCAGATGTTGTTTTACCAATGAAAAATGTCAGTAAATGATGGCTCACAATTTCATTCTGAGATGCTGACCAATAGTGAACCACCATTTCTCACTTCTCTGTACCAGCATTCTTTGTTGTTTCACCAAAAAACAGTGAATAATACACATTATTTCATTCATCAGCTGCTCCTTAAAATACAATTCTAGGGCTTTAGTCAGAATGTGCTGGAATTTAGTTCTATTCAAACTGAGGCTTTGTGGAACAACTTCAGGAAACAGACTCAAGAAGATCACAAATGCCTTGACAGGCAGAAGCTCAATAATTTGAACAAAAGCTTTTTAAACACATACAGTATTAGTACAGCAATAATGATGCGCCTTTGACATTACATAACTTTGCTGTTTCAAAAGACTGCGATGAACCGCCACTTTTCACAGAGGATGCTGAGCTCCATGATGCAGATTTAATATGGGAGCTGTTGTGGTGCCATTTTTATAGAAAATAACTGTTTGTGTCTCGATGTCACTGCATTTTAGTTCAGAGCCTGAAAGCCTTTCTTTTCCACATTTAAGACAATATCACACATGACACATAGCACTTCATGATCACTGTGCTTTTTTATTTTATTTTATTTGCTCATTCAGACAACTTGGCTCCTTTTCCAGGTGGAACCAGTCACTTCTCATAGAACATCTGCCCACTGTCCTGAGATCTTGCTAGATTACCAAATTCAAATTTGTGCAAACACTTTTCCAGCAAATCTCTCTCTCTCTCTCTCTCTCTCTCTCTCTGTCTGTCTCTCATCAAGTCATTGAAATCACCCCAGAAGGCAGTAAACTGACAAAAAGAAAAAAGTCACAACAGGTTGTAATCAGCAGAATGGGAGAGTATTAAATGAAAAATATGATTCCACATTTATCGGAGATTGATACTATCGTGTGATGTTTCTGCAAAGTTACACGTATGCAGAAGTTTAAATTGTTATATTGCTTGTCTACTGTATTAATGAAAACTACTTGACTTAAAATGAAATTAAACCAATTTAAATGTGTTTAAGGAGATTTTGTACTACTAATGTCAAATATAATGTAAACGTGATTCTAACTTTTCCGTAGTGAAATTTATGCACAGAAATGTAATACTAATGACAGAATTCACTGTTCATGTTAGAAACAAAAGTTTTACAATTGTAAAGTAATTAACAGAAATAATTAGATTGTTATGGATATACATTACATGAAATCTTAATATAAACATCAAAAAAAGTTTTGCGTCACCCTGGTTCTCAGAACTCCTGAAGACAGTCGTTGACTGTGGGTATTGTATCACAGACACAGTCCCTTTGACTGTTCAGAGATGTCACTAAACCTGCCCAAAGATGTAAACAACCATGCATGAGCATTGCCTATTAAACGGCGGGAGTCCGACAGCCAATCAGTTCCAGTCATTCCACCAGGAAGGAGGTACATGGCTAATGTTGTCTGTAGTTCAACCATGCCTAGATGGTCAATACCATGGTTCAATTGTTTCCACATTGTTTCTTTGTGCCAGGAAGGGCTCTCAACAAGGGAAGTGTGCAGCCATTTTGGAGTGAACCAAAGCAATGTTTCCAGAATGAGAAACATCCCCCAGGCTGTGGCTAAGCCATGTCTCCCTAATATCTTTTCCTCCAGGAGTGATGGTTCTGCAAGGTTCACAGGGGAGCTTCTGTTAAGTTTGGAAGGTAGGAGATGATGTACTGGCAGAAGTAAAGCTGTGAGGATGGGGCGTGAGTCATGCTTGGGTAGCTCAGATGGTAGAGCACTTGCCCACAAAAGGCAAAGGTCTCGAGTTCAAGTCTTGGTCCGGCACACAGTTTTAATCTGCCAGGAAGTTTCAAAGCGATTTTGTTTGGACATGGAGGAGGTACAGAGAGACAGGAACTGCCAATGACATGTCTCTCTCACGCCAACCAAGGGCTACTACTGCAGTGGATGACCGCTACCTACAGATTATGGCTCAGAGGAACCCTGACAGCAATGCCACCATGTTGAATAATGCTTTTCATGCAGCCACAGGACGCCATGTTATGACTCAAACTGTGCACAATAGGCTGCATGAAGCGCTACTTCACTCCCGACATCCATGGCAAGTTCCATCTTTGCAAACATGACACCATGCAGCACGGTACAGACGGGCCCAACATCATGCCGAATGGACCACTCAGGATTGGCATCACATTCTCTTCACCGATGAGTGTCATGTATGCCTTCAACCAGACAATCATCGGAGACATGTTTGGAAGCAACCCGGTCAGGCTGAACGCCTTAGACAAACGGTCCAGTGAGTGCAGCAAGGTGGAGGTTCCATACTGTTTTGGGGTGGCATTATGTGGGGTCGACGTACACCACTGGGTCATGGAAGGTGCCGTAACAGCTGTACAATACGTGAATGCCATCCTCCGATCGACAGTGCAATCATATCTGCAGCATATTGGTGAGGCATTCGTCTTCATGGATGGCAATTCGTGCTGCCATCGTGCACATCTTGTGAATGAGTTCCTTCAGGACAACATTCTCGACGAGAGTGGCCAACATGTCCGCCAGACATGAACCCTATCAAACATGCCTGGGATACACTGAAAAGGGCTGTTTATGGACGACGTAACCCACCAACCACTCTGAGGGATCTACGCCGAATTGCCGTTGAGGAGTGGAACAATCTGGACCAACAGTGCATTGATGAACTTGGGGATAGTAAGCCACAATGAATAAAGGCAAGCATCAATGCAAGAGGGTGTGCTACTGGGTACTACAGGTACCAATGTGTACAGCAATCTGGACCACCACCTCTGAAAGTCTCGCTGTATGATGGTACAACATACAATATGTAATTTTCATGAGCAATAAAAAGGGTGGAAATGATGTATATGTTTATCTCTATTCCAGTTTTCTGAACTGGATGCAAAACGTTTTTTGATGTGAGCATACAAACTGTGATATTTTAACACAGAAACTGTTTCAGAAATATTGACATGATTTATATAGTTAAAATCCACAACCAGATTTAAGGAAGCATACAAATGTTAATTATAAATTCAAATACAATGAATTTAAACAATGTATAAACTGACATTGTAATTTTTGGAACTTATATAAGCAGCAATGATGGTAACCAAAGTCAACTAACATTGCTTCAGTTTTTGGCTCTGTCGCACATCCACTTTAAGGCACTGACCCCATGTCAGGTTTATCTGCATTCTGATGCAATAACATATTTTAAAAGTATTTTGCATGTTTTGACTACATTATTTTCTAGTGAACTTGGCATAAATTTCCTGAAATTATTTACATCTGAACCCAGATGATTTTTTATGTGGAATATCTAATAATAATAATAAAGGAAGAGTGACACGTGTCAATCATCTCTAAAAGAGTTAGCAAGTTTTGTAATTGAAATGTAGCCATTAAAGTTGGTTATGTTTTAAGGTGACAAACTTCATCTGTCAGCAACACTGTTATGTATCTGCATAAACAGGTCAAAAGGTGGTCAAATACAAGTTGTCTGTAGATAGTAACATGCAGATAAGTATGAAGGATCTTGTTAATGGCAATGAACCCCTTGAGTGCAAGGTTGCAAAAGACCAATGATGTTAAAGGCATTCAATGCCCCACATATTGTCTAACTTGAAAACTACAATATTGTAACAAATAAGCCCTCGGTCACAAATATTAAGTCAGAATTGACCTGCTTTCGACGCTACTATGAGCGTTGTCTTCAGAATTACACTAACTGTACTAAAACATTAGGTATATAGTACATTAATAAAATTAAAGTTTGTACTGACTCGAAAAGATGCAGTACTTACAAGTCACATATTAAAAAAGATCTAAGCCAGAAAGGCAACGTCATGAACACTTGTGAGATGGCGAGCCACTAAGGGCTGCTCTTACTGTGAACAAGGGTTGCAACAAGAATGAGGTGCCCACTTTATAAAGTGTGGGCAAGTAAACATGGTGTTGCTTCGAGCGCCATCTAGTAGCTGCAGAAACAACTAGGCTACTGTAAATTCAAAATTAGACACATGAAATTGTGATGCAGCTGATTCAGGCATAACGTAAGCATTAATAATAACAATATTGGCTGCTAATGGCAACAGTGGGCATGACTGGAGGTATCTAGTGGTGAGCACAGTATGACGCTACAAATCTTAGTTGAAATGCTTAGTCGACAAGAAACTGACAACGGTACTACAGTGTAAGTGGTGTTGATACAAAGCAGAGCAATGACAATGACAAACGTTGCATTATACGTACCACAACAGTTGTTGAAGTTGACATTTTGTCAGAACGGAACCCAAGGAATTTCGGACAGTGAGGAAGAAGTGGCATATAAGGTATTAGAGTTTCAGCAGGTTGAGTCAGTAGAATGTGTGGTGTCATATATGTTCAGCTTTGCGGGCAATTGCTTGAGGAGTGCAGTGATCGCCACCTGTACTTAGCAAGTGAAAGTGATGCAGAAACATGTGTCAAGCCATGCAGTTCATCGTCTTTCTTGGACAGGGAGCCACAAATGCTGTCTCTAGTTAAATGTAATAAAGGACAATCACTGGCCACGGAGTAGGCACTAAGCATAATTATGTACACGGAAAATCATCCACAGCGTAGCAGAAAAACAATTATGAACAGATTTCAAATAAGTCTGCAGCAGTATGACCATGGAGTGCATAAGAAAAAATGTTGATATTCAAGGGACAACAAGGCACACTTAGGAAAATTGGAGTTTGCATGTTTCAAGGATGCTCGATACAATTTATAGAATGTGCATGACAGTGACTTATGATGTTATGCGCATCCAATTGCATACAACATAGATTACAGTGATTTCAAGGGAAGCAGTGGACAGCTGCAGAACTTCAAACAGTGCAACAGAATTGGAAGATGTAAGATAACAAAATTTTAAACAAATCATCAACTTGACGATGCACAGTAAACTGGGGAATCAGACCGAAAGTTTGGAGACAAGAGAAACAAACTTATCCCATCATTCAGTAATGAATTTGTTTTCAAATCCGATCAATTGAGATTTGAAGAGGGAATGCATTTGAAAGTAATCCTGGAAATTCATGGCATTAAAAGAGTTGCATCAAGATCAACTAACATCAATGCCTTAATACATTTGTATACTGTTATGTTGACTGTTAATCTGGATGGCAGACTGGCTGGAAAGTTATTTATTGTGCTGGCAGAAGTTGGACGTGCTCTGCCTCCTATGATTCTTTCTCACGTGCATGATATTGCAAGGGTAGTATAAAATATTTATGTGAGTGGGAAAATGGGTGTAAGAGAACTACAATTATGGTATGAGTACTGCTTTTGTCCAACAGCTGTTCAAAATAAATTGCTTTTCCTTGATTCCTGGCCTGGATTCAAAATCTTACTCCTTTAGAGCAAACTATCCCTCCTGAAAAGTGTGTGACATTGCAATTCGTGCCACCTGGAACCGACGGACAAATTCAGTCTCTGGATGTTTGTTTTTTCCACAGCTAAAATATATTATTGTATTGTCTGCACCTGCACCTTAAATGATAGCGTTTCATGACACACTCCATGACAGACTGTTTTGCATTCGGTTGCATGTCATCAAATTCCACCAGTTCTCATCATCCCATTACACCAATAAGATTCTATATGCATTCTTTGAGACCAGATACCTACCTGAACATCTTACACAGTTTGTAACTCCTAAGGAGTAGGCCTTTGAACCAGCGAACATGCACTCGAGGGGTTCCTTGCAAGATAGACTGTGATGAATAAACAGTCAAAAAAATTTTAGAAAAATATTACCACAAGACAAAGAGGTGGTCTCAGAAGATTGCACTGCAATCACTGGCACAACTGTTAGAAAGTTGGCAATATTTTATGTATGTTTTCTTTAGTTGGCAACCAGAATAAGAAGAAGAATGTGAGCTGTTAAGAGTGTGTGCTCTCCGTATCTGTGGTGTGCACACCTGAAGAAGGCAATAAAAACTCATACAGTGTGTTTTGTAATATTCAGATAAAGTGAAAACAGAAGAGTAAAAATGCAATAACAATATCTTAAAAGGTACCCTGGCACATGTAGTTAAAATTATAAAGTCCATGGTGTGCTGCATTTAATGGTTCCTGTTGATATTAACTGATGTTTCCAGTTTGATTTAAATGAAAGCTGTTACAGTACTTAATAGCAAGGGATATCATTTTCAAGCATAATGAAATTCAGTGAGCAAGATTCATTTACAAAATCAATACATCACCACGACTTTGATTTGTTTGAGAATTGAAGATTATAATTAACTGCCTCCCAGAACAGAAACAAGACCCAGAAACTAGAAAATTTTAGGTTGAACTCTCACTTTTCCAGAGCTTTGGCCTTCAGTGACTACAAAATTACTCCACGTCATTAGCAGGTTTCTATGTTGCTAACATTTCTAGTTTCAAAATTGGTGTGTTGCAAGTGTCTTAGCACCAATAATATTTTGAAATAATTTATTACTTTCAAATTTTTTAAATATAACACTCATGCAGAAAAATAACTGATGTTCACTGTTGTAAAGAGGGTACAAATGAGAAAGAAAAGCCTTCCTGAAAAAGAGAAATATGTTAACATCAAATAGAAAATTTAAATTTTAGGAAGTCTTTTAACAAAGTACTTGTCGGGAGTGTAGAACTACTGTGGCTGGTAAACAGTACAAACAATAAGAGAAAAGAAGGTTCTGAAATGTGGTGTTAGAGAAGAACACTGAAGATTAGATACATAGACTGAGTAACTGAAGGGGAGGTACTACATCAAATTGGAAAGAAAATAACTCTATGACCCAAGTTCAACTGAAGAAACCATATATTGATAAGACACAGCCTGGGGCATAAATGAATACTTAATTTGTTGTTTGTAATGAAGGGAGTTTGGACTGTGGGGCAGGTTAAAAACTGAAATTGTAGGTGGAAAGTGTGAGATTTGGGGGAGGGGGCGGGGGTGCAGAGCATGAAAATTGTATGAAAAGCTCAACATTTGAGCACACTAAGTATGTTTAAGTGGGTGTAGGACACGGTAGTTACGCAAATATGAGAAGATATGCTCAGGATAGATTTGTGATGAGAGTTGCTTCAAACGATTCTTCAGATTGATGATTCCAACAGCACTGCTTACATGTCTAGCGACTCCTTTCACTGTTGCTGACATGAACCCAAATCAGCTCCAACCCTCAAATTCTCAAACTTAACTCCCCCCCACCCATTTTTTCTACCACATAAGCAGATTCAGCATCGTTATTAAAAAACTTTGGCATGATTAATTTAAGGGTTGGCAAGAGGCCCTTCTGTTATCACTGGGATGGAATATATCTACCCCAGCTGTCTGTGGTAGTGTTATTTGTGAAAGTGAGTGAAAGTTTTCTACAAATTTGTGAAGCATGTAACTGAGGTGGGACTTGGGTACCTGTAGTAGCCACCAGAAAGATCGCGGGAGGCGCACATTGGCACGGCGCGTCACGGGCGGTAGTTGCCGCAAGTAGAGTCCCGTCCACCAGAGGGCACGCGAGAATTCGGACGCGACCTCTGCCGGCGTAACAACAAGAACAACAACAACAACTCCAGCAGCACGGGCCGTGCCCAGTCAGTCAACATCGGGCATGCCTAGGACACAGTCCCAGTCTACGCTAAGTGAAGTGCGACGTAAACGTGAACAGTGTTACTACAAAATTGGCGATGAGTAGGGTCGTTCTTTCGCGTGTTGCATCGTTGTTCCGGTTTCGCAGTTTCTCCACGGCATGGAGGATTTGGTGCGAGTTTTGGTTGCGCAGCAGACGGAACTCATGGCCACCATGAAACAAGTGCTTCCGGCGTTGCTCTCCACGCCGTCTGCTCCGGCGCAGTTCCCTCCTCCCTTTCCCCCGTATGACGAGACGGCGGAGGATTGGGACGCATATGAACATCGCCTTCGGCAGCATTTCCAGGCATTTCATGTTGCCGATGCGGAGGTATGTCGTGCTCTCTTCTTGTCTTGGATATCTCCCTCGCTGTATCAAGTTTTGCGGCAGCTAGCGCCGTTGCAGGAACCCTCGTCCTTGTCTTTTGACGCATTGTGTTTGTTGCTGTCTTCATATTATCGCCGCCGCACGCATGTTGTGGCAGTTAGGGTCGAGTTCTATCAATGCAAGAAACAGCCCCATCAGTCTTACCGGGCGTGGGCCGCTACCCTGCACGGTCTTAGTCGCAAGTGTCATTTTGTCACGGAGCAGTCGCGAGAGTCGTATGCCCACGTTATGGTACGCGACGTCATTGTTCGTTCGGCCCCTGATATGGAGGTCCGGCAATGGGCCCTGCAGTTAGAAGACCCTTCCCTTGAGGAAGTTCTGTCCATTGCTCAATCGTATGAAGTCTCTCACGCGGCAGGTCAACAGCTGGAAGCGTGGTGTGACGTCGCGGAGGTTCAGGGTGGCGCGGCCGCGTCCACTGTGTCCGGGGTGGACGACGTGCGAGCGGTACAATCCGGCCGTTACGGCCGCTCCCGCACGGCGCGTAAACACAATTCCGCCCGCCGGCCCCTGTTGCCGTCCTGTGCGTCGTGCTATATACATCACGATCGGTCAGAGTGCCCCCAGCGTTGGGCCATTTGTCGCAAATGTAATAAAAAAGGTCACATTGCTAAAGTTTGCCGCTCAGCCTCAAAAGCATCGAAGGAAGCAAGTACAGAGGACATGGACGTTGACATTCAGGAAGTTTCATTGGGCCAGGCTCCCGACACATCGGCCCACAAACTCTTTATCGAGGTGTCGGTTCGGTCGCGCCGGTTACAACTGCAAGTAGATACGGGGGCGGCAGTTTCGTTGTTGAATGCACAAACTTATTCCGACCTTGGATCGCCCCCGTTGGCGCCAGTTTACCGGCGTCTACGCGGTTATGGTAAACAGTTCATTCCCCTACTGGGTCAATTCACTACCGACGTGACTTACAAATCAGTCACTCGGCCTATTACTTTTATTGTTGTCAGTGATGCGAGCTCCGCTAACCTTTTTGGCCTGGATGCCTTTCAAGCTTTCGGTTTTTCTATTGCTGACACCATACAGTTGGTCTCCGAAGACGTTCCCTATCACTCATTGGAATCTTTGATCTCAGACTTTCCAGATATTTTTGAGGAGGGCCTGGGGCGTGTTTCCGATTTTGAAGCTCACTTAACGTTGAAGGCGTCGGCTCGCCCGCGTTTTCTACGCGGAGACAGATCCCCTTGGCTCTCCGCCCTCAGGTAAAGGAAGAGCTAGACCGGCTGACAGCCCTAGGGGTCGTTCTTCCCGTTTCTTCCAGTGAGTGGGCTTCGCCCCTCGTTATTGTCAACAAGCCCTCAGGAAACTTACGTCTTTGTGGCGATTTCAAGGCCACCATTAATTCCCAATTGGTGGTGGACACCTATCCTTTGCCTCGTGCTGATGAATTGTTCTCCGCCGTGGCGGGTGGCCAATATTTTTCGAAAATCGATCTGTCGGAGGCTTATCATCAGATACCTCTTGATGAGGACTCCAAACGGCTGGCGGTCGTCAACACCCCGTTTGGCCTTTACCAATACCAGCGGTTGGCTTTTGGAATATCCAGTGCCCCGGCGATATTCCAGTGTTATCTTGAGCATGTCACGTCGACAATCCCTCATTGTATTAATTACCTGGATGACATAATTGTCACAGGCCGCAGCACGAAGGAACAATTGCACAACCTTCGCACCCTCTTTCTCAAATTCAGGTCTGTGGGCTTGCGTTGCAACCTGCATAAGTCAACCTTCTTCCAACCGTCCATTGAGTATGTGGGCTACACCATATCTCGGCATGGCATACAGCCACTAGGAAGTTTGGTCCAAGGTATCGTCAACCTTCCTCGGCCCACTTCGCTGAAAGAGTTACAAGCTTTTTTAGGCAAGATAGTCTATTACCACCGGTTCATTCCCAGGGCTTCCACCTTCTGCACAAGGGTGTTCCTTTTGATTGGTCGCCTGCATGCGAGCGAGCGTTCACCTCGTTGAAGGGCCTCCTCACTTCAGCCCCTTGTTTGGCTACTTTTGATCCCCGTAAGCAGTTGGTCCTGGCTACAGATGCTTCGCAGTATGGGGTGGGGGTGGTCCTGGCCCATCGCAACGCAGACGGTTCCGAGCAACCACTGGCGTTTGCGTCTAAAACGCTTAGTCCCGCGCAGGCCCATTACTCCCAGGTGGAAAAAGAGGCTTTGGCCATTGTCTACGCTGTTACCAAGTTTCACCCTTTCTTGTACGGCACGAAGTTTCAGTTAATCACTGACCATAAGCCGTTAATATCGTTATTTGGCCCCGCCTCTCAGATTCCGGATAGGGCGGCCCACAGACTACAGCGCTGGGCCTTGTTCCTCTCTAAGTACCATTATGACATTCATTTTCGCCCTACAGGACAGCATGCCAACGCCGACGCTCTTTCCCGTCTTCCGGTGGGCCCGGATCCTACGTTCGATCGAGAGGAGATTATGTGTTTTCATTTGGATGTGGCATCCCGCCAAGCAGTTGATGGCTTTCCAATCACTAATTCTCGAGTCGCCAGGGAAACGGCGGCTGACCCGGTTCTCCGGCAAGTAGTTCACCTCATTCAGCAGGGATGGTCCTCCCGCCCTCCGGGCCGGGCCTCGGACCCTCTTCGTAATTATTTTCTTCTACGAGACCGCCTCTCGGTCTTGGAAGGAGTTCTCCTTCTGGCTACCGATGATACAGCTCTTCACGTGGTTGTTCCTGCAGGTTTACGAAGGGAGGTCCTCACGTTATTACATGCGGGGCACTGGGGTGTTTCCCGTACTAAAACCTTGGCTCGCAGACATGTGTACTGGCCCGGTATTGACAGAGAAATTGAGCACTTGGTGGCCGCCTGTTCCCAGTGTGTGAGCCAACAGGCATCTCCCAGGGCAGCGTTCTCTTCATGGCCGCCGGCAACCCAAGCATGGGAACGTGTTCACATCGATTTTGCGGGCCCGTTTCTCAATGGCTTTTGGCTCATTGTCATTGATGCTTATTCCTGATTCCCATATGTGGTTCGCTGCTCCTCAACCACTTCAGAAGTGGCAATCCAGGCACTAGCAAAAATCTTTTCTGTGGAAGGTCTGCCAATCACCCTGGTCTCAGACAATGGACTGCAGTTTATTTCGCAGACCTTCCAGGATTTTTGTAGGCGCTTCGGTATTCGGCACGTTTGCTCTCCCCCCTTCCATCCACAATCGAATGGGGAAGCCGAGCGCATGGTGCGCACATTTAAGACGCAGATGAAAAAGTATGTGCACGAATTTCCTGCAGAGGAAGCCTTGATGTTTTTCTTGACGGCATACCGGACCACACCAATGGGCGACCGCAGCCCCGCAGAGCTCCTCCATGGGCGTCAACCTAGGACTCTGCTGCACCTCCTCTGGCCGGGTCCTCGCCAGTCTTCACAAAACGAAGTACCTGGCTTTCCACTGGGTATGTCGGTCTGGGCCCGTGGGTTTGGTCGCAATCCACGTTGGATACCGGCGGTGGTCCTGCGCCGAAATGGCCGCCGGCTCTATACCTTGCAGGCGGGGGATCGGATGGTACGTCGTCACCAAAGTCAGCTACGTCCACGTTCGGGCACCCACCCTCCGACCTCTCGGACACCGGCTTCCCCATTGCCGGCACCTGTATTGGTTTCACAGGGGATGTTACCTCCTCTCCCCGCTGTGACTCTGCCGCACTGCGATGGTTCTCCGCCTTGGCAGCCTCCAGTAGCTCCAGCACCGGCATCGCCCTCATTCGAGATGCCCCAGCGAGAGCCGGCCCCCCTAGCAGGTTCGGTTTCTCAGGGGGCTAGTTCACCTGGGGTTGTCCCTTCCCCTTCGTCCCCACCATTGGGTCTTGCCCCTCCCGAGGTGGAACGGGATCTGGAGTTCGACAGCTTGTCACCCGTTCTGTCCCGAGCTCCAGTTGTGGGACGACGGGGGCCTCTTCGTGTGGGTCACTTCCAGCCGTATTCGAAGGTTCCAGCTCGAGGGTTGGCAGATCCCCTCGACTCCGGCCATCCAATGGAGGTGGAGGTCATCGCTCCTGCCCGACGCTCCACCTTCCGACGCAGTGGATCACAGTGGCTTCACCCCCCCGAAGGAGGAGGAGTGTAGTAGCCACCAGAAAGATCGCGGGAGGCGCACATTGGCACGGCGCGTCACGGGCGGTAGTTGCCACAAGTAGAGTCCCGTCCACCAGAGGGCACGCGAGAATTCGGACGCGACCTCTGCCGGCGTAACAACAAGAACAACAACAACAACTCCAGCAGCATGGGCCGTGCCCAGTCAGTCAACATCGGGCATGCCTAGGACACAGTCCCGGTCTACGCTAAGTGAAGTGCGACGTAAACGTGAACAGTGTTACTACAGTACCAGCCCAGTAATCACTTAGTGGGATGTGGGAAACTGCCTAAAAACCACATCCAGGCTGGTTGGCACAACAATCCTTGTTGTTAATCCATCAGGCACACCAGAAGTGGTGCCACAACATGCACAGGAGTCCAGGAGTGTTTTTAATTCTAAAACCTCTGCAGCCTGGTTTCAGGGAAGATCTTGTAACTCTTTTGAGTAAACCACCAGTTCTCTGTGTAACCTAATGGTAATGTATTTTACTTCATGCTAGAAAAATGCACATAATATAGAAATAAATAACAGTTTAAAATTTCTTCTGTGCATGTAAATCTTTTACTTTACTTCATAACATGTTACTGGTAAGTATATCACGAAACATTGTTTAATACTATGTACTAGTAGTTAATTTTATATATAGCTGCAGTGTTAAGATATATCATATCACCAACAATTCAGTGGCAAACTTTTAACTTCTGAATTTTAATACTGCTAATTTTTAAATGTGATCAATACTACACTTACTCAATTGGTATAGGTCCAACCATCCATTCTAGCTCTGCATGGTTCTCTCCTTTGTAAACTCGAACTACCTGGCTAATCCAGTCTGAGAAGACTTGATGAACTTCATCAACAAGTGGACCTTAAGGAACACATACAACAATGACAAATAGAACTGTGCACATTTATATATTTTTTGGAGTGTTACAATTTTACATATACAATTTGAATGATTAATTTTAGATCGAAAACGCAATCAGATTTATATAAAAGAAAAAAGAAAGAATTGTTTTTTGAACACTGTATTTCTGAATCAGGCAAAGACAAAATGAATATGAAGTCAAACAATGGAAAATCTAGCATGGAATAATAACAACATTATGAAAAGGATACTTGCTACTCGCCATTTAGTGAAGATGTCGACTTGCAGATAGGCACAACAAAAATACTGTCTAACAAAGCTTTGAGCCAAATAGACCACCATCAAAATAGACTACCCCTACCCCTGTCCACACACACACACACACAGACACACTCACACACACACACACACACACACACACACACACACACACACACACATACACATACACACACACACACACGGCCACAGTCTCTGGCTGCCAAGTCTGGAGACTGTGGTCACACGTGTGAGTGAGTTGCATTTGTGTGTGTGTGTGTGTGTGTGTGTGTGTGTGTGTGTGTGTGTGTGTGTGTGTTATGAAGGCCTATTTGACCGAAGGCTTTGTTTGACAGTCTTTTTGTTGTGCTTATCTGTGACTCAGCAACTCCACCATATGATGAGTAGCGACTATCATTTTCATAAAATATTAAATACGAAGTCAATCAATATAGGTATGTGTTACAATAAAGGACTTCCTGACAAATGGGGAAAAAATGAAAGGGGTGACTAGTTAAGACATAATACACTCAGAACTGATTTGACTTAAAAAACACAGAACAGCTATTTCAGTGCAAGTAGTAGACTACAAGGAAATTAAAATGAAGCGACTACAGAGCCACGAGTAGAGGGAAACTGTGACATGTACTGAGCAAATCTACATTTATACTCCATGATCCACTTAACGGTATGTGGTGGAGCTCACTTCAGTACCACCATCTTTCCCCCATTTCCTGTTCCATTTGCAAATAGCAAGTGGGGAGACTGACTGTTGGTAAGGCTCTGTACAAACTCTGACTTCCACATCATGGACATTCGACAAGATATATGTGGGAAGAAATAATATGTTGTCCAGATCATCTTGGAGTGCACATACTCAAATTTTCAACAGTAAACATCTCCTTGACACATAATGGCTTTCTTGTATTATGTACCACTTGGGTTTGTTAAGGATCTCCATAATGCTCCTACAATTAGTTGTAATTCTGATTCAGGACAGTTTCAGTAGATATTCCTTAGTATTTTATGGCAGTTACTCTTTCCAGTAATTCATCACCAATAGTGTATTCAATGAGCAGAGGACGTGTTCACCTATTTATGTGTAATGTGTTACATTAATTTACATTCAGGGTAACCTGAAAGACACTGCACCAATCAACAATCCCCTGCAGGTCCCCTTGCATTTCACTACAGTCTTCTGTACTTTCAATCGTTTTATAGATTACAGTATCATCAGTGAATAACCTCATGGAGCCTCCAACACTGTCCTCTAGATTATTATTGCAAAATGTAAACAATGATGGCCTTTTAACACTCTCTTGGGGTATTTCCAAAATTACCTTTACTTCTACCAATTTTGTCGCATCATGAATAAAGAGATTTATCTGTAAGGGGTTTCAAAATCAAATCACAAATCTGGTAATGTACTAGGCCAGCAGGTATTTGGCTCACTAAACAACAGAAGAAATGTATAAAATTTCCTACAGCAGTCAATGAATATGGAATCAACCTGGGCACATTTGTTTACAGTACTCTGGATCCTATGGAAGAATACTGTGAGACGAGTTTCTTAAGATCTCTGTTTGTGGATCCCATGTTGATTTGTAGTGAGGATATTTTTGTTCTTTAAAAGCATCATAATGTGTGACATAGTAAATGTTGTTGTGGTCTTCAGTCCAGAGACAGGTTTGATGCAGCTCTCCATGCTACTCTATCCTGTGCAAGCTTCTTCATCTCCCAGTACCTACTGCAACCTACATCCTTCTCTATCTGTTTAGTGTATTCATCTCTTGGACTCCCTCTACGGTTTATACCCTCCACACTGCCCTCCAATACTAAATTGGTGATCCCTTGATGCCTCCGAATATGCCCTACCAACCGATCCCTTCTTCAAGTCACGTTGTGCCACAGATTTCTCTTCTCTCCAATTCTATTCAATACCTCCTCATTGGTTATGTGATCTACCCATCTAATCTTCAGCATTCTTCTGTAGCACTACATTTCGAAAGCTTCTATTCTCTTCTTGTCTAAACTATTTATCGTCCACATTTCACTTCCATACATGGCTGCACTCCATACAAATACTTTCAGAAACGACTTCCTGACACTTAAATCTATACTCGATGTTAACAAATTTCTCTTCTTCAGAAACGCTTTCCTTGCCATTGCCAGTCTACATTTTACATCCTCTCTACTTCGACCATCATCAGTTATTTTGCTCCCCAAATAGCAAAACTCCTTTACTACTTTAAGCGTCTCATTTCCTAATCTAATTCCCGCAGCATCACCTGATTTAAATCAGCTACATTCCATTATCCTCATTTTGGTTTTGTTGATATTCATCTTATATTTTCCTTTCAAGACACTGTCCATTCCATTCAGCTGCTCTTCCAGGTCCTTTGCTGTCTCTGACAGAATTACAATGTCATCGGCGAACCTCAAAGTTTTTATTTCTTCTCCATGAATTTTAATACCTACTCCAAATTTTTCTTTTGTTTCCTTCACTGCTTGCTCAATATACAGATTGAATAACATCAGGGATGGGCTACAACCCCGACTCACTCCCTTCCCAATCACTGCTTCCCTTTCATGTCCCTCAACTCTTCTGGTTTCTGTATAAATTGTAAATAGCCTTTCGCTCCCTGTATTTTGCCCCTGCCGCCTTTAGAATTCAAAATAGTGCATTCCAGTCAACATTGTCAAAAGCTTTCTCTAAGTCTAAAAATGCTAGAAACATAGGTTTGCCTTTCCTTAATCTACCTTCTAAGATAAGTCGTAGGGTCAGTATTGCCTCACGTGTTCCAGTATTTTTATGGAATCCAAACTGATCTTCCCCAAGGTCGGCTTCTACCAGTTTTTCCATTCGTCTGTAAAGAATTCATATTAGTATTTTGCAGCCGTGACTTATTAAACAGATAGTTCGGTAATTTTCACATCTGTCAACACCTGCTTTCTTTGGGATTGGAATTACTATATTCTTCTTGAAGTCTGAGGGTATTTCGCCTGTCTCATATATCTTGCTCACTAGATGGTAGAGTTTGGTTAGACCTGGCTCTCCCAAGGCTGTCAGTAGTTCTAATGGAACGTTGTCTACTCCCAGGGCCTTGTTTCAAATTAGGTCTTTCAGTGCTCTGTCAAACTCTTCACGCAGTATCATATCTCCTATTTCATCTTCATCTACATCCTCTTCCATTTCTATAATATTGTCCTCAAGAACATCGCCCTTGTATAGACCCTCTATATGCTCCTTCCACCTTTCTGCTTTCCCTTCTTTGCTTAGAATTGTGTTTCCATCTGAGCTCTTGATATTTATGGAAGTGGTTCTCTTTTCTCCATAGGTCTCTTTAAATTTCCTGTAGGCAGTATCTATCTTACCCCCAGTGATATACGCCTTTAATTATGTGCATGTCTGGTAACCCTTCTTGGTAATGGTAATGGCCTTCACTTTTCCCAATCCCTAGGTATATTTCATTGCTCCAATGATGTACAATAAATTAAAGCTACAATGGGAGCAAGTTCTTTCACATAATTTTTATGATACATCACATGTATTTCATTTGGTCCACTTGTTCTTCCACCACTGAGCAGTGTCGTATATTGACGACATAATAATTTTGTACATTGCTACACTTAAGGCTGTTGGGACCCAGGAGCCGTTAAGGCCGATAGGAAAACAGAGATACAATGCAGAGAGAAGGCAAAAGTGGTAGCACTTAGGTTCCTCGAGCTAAATAGTAACACTTGAGCCCTGCAAATTGTAGATGCTCTGGGCAGCTGACCCAGAGGAGAAGTTTCACTTCAGTCAATTAACTGGTAACTCCATACATCAACTAGACACTGTTGTAAGGCATCACTGTAGAAGATGACTATGAAAAGACACATTATAGCAGAGGGAGCAAGCTTGAGGCTTGCTCCTGAGAACTGCAATATCAGTGGGTTACACTGGGTAGAGTGCTACTACAGTAGTCCCCACTCACAAAAGGAATGAGGGGACAGCCAAGCGACATAAAATACTGTTGCTGCTGGCCATAACAGGAGTGCCACAGATGTTTAGCTTTCAGTTGAATGCTGTTGCTACCAAACTTGGAGTTTGTTAATATAAATTCCAGAAGCATGCCTACCTACCGAGTAGGAGAAGGAGAGGAATCTAGAAGAGGTTGGAAGAGGTTCCCTGGAGTTGCAGAGTGACTCGTCAGATTGACCGAATCTTGTTAAGTGGTGGTGGATTGGTGTGTCGACCACAGAAAGGGAGAAATAGTGTTCTGCCACAATTCTTTAAAAACCCATGTTCTAGTATTCAGAGGGAGTTCTCAGGCAAATCATTTGGGTGCTGACACTATCACTCATGGCCAGCCTCGGTAAACTCTGACATGCCGATTTTTCTCATATGGAGTGCTGCTCTCAAGTTTGTACTTAACATGCTGCTAGTGTTCCTACTTCTGTTATTGCTCACCCCTATGGATTTAGATAACTGACTTCTGTTGTACAACCAACTGCCTCTTTTGCTATGTCTAATGTTTAGAATTAACCTTCAGTGCAGTAATAAGTCTGGCCACTAATAAATACTGTTAATTGGACCCCTGAATTCCACGAATCTCTGGCTGCAAGCATCCTGTCGAGTCCTAGAATCCACGCCTCTCATAGGTGCCCTGTGACAGTGTTTGAAGTTGGTCCATTTCATCAATCCTGCCTTCACTGGGAGTTTGTTTTTCTGCATTTGCTCCTCACCGCATGAAAACTGCAGACTGACCTCAAACCCCATCTTCCCTCTTTTCTGTGTTGGGATACGATAGAAGTTTTACATAATTTTCTATTCCGTCTTCACTTATCACAATAACTGGCATTTTGGCATCTGTATGCTGCATGAGAGGAGGAACTGTATTATGATTTCTGCAGCACAACATTTTAGAATTCCAAACAAAGCATTTCAGCCTGCCTTTTGTCATCTTTTGTTTCAGAGTCTTTCAGAGTCAGTGTGGTGATTGACTGGCTAATTAGATCGTTGCAAACAACTTACTCACTTCATGTAAGAAGTTTTGGATAAAAATCAGGAGTGGTCCCCGGAGACCCCACTCATACAATGTAGCAAGGATACGATGTTGCCAAGTCGTGTCGTATGCTTTACGTAAGTCAAAAAAGACGGCAATCAGGTGTTGCCATATGGAAAAGGCTGTTCGGGTGGCAGACTCGATGGACACAAGATTATCAGTGGTAGAGTGACACTGGTGGAAGCCGCCCTGACATGGAGTCAGCAAGCCACGTGACTCCAGGAACCAACCCAACTGCTGACATACCATATGTTCCAGCAGCTTACAAAGAAAGCGGGTTTTATCAGGTTTGAGCACCAGAATAATGGTGCTCTCCCGCCACTGCGATGGAAAGACACCATCACACCAGAGCCAGTTGAGGATGACAAGAAAATGTGGCTTGTAGTCAGACAAGAGATGTTCGATCATCTGGCTGTGGATGTGATCAGGCCAGGAGTTGTGTCGGGGCAATGTGCAAGGGCACTGAGGAGCTCCCACTCTGTATATGGGGCGTTATAGAATTCACTGCAGCGTGTAGTGAATGAGAGGATGTTCCCTTCCAGCCGCCGTTTGAGTCTGCGAAAGGCTGGGGGGGGGGGGGGGTTAATTCTCCGATGCAAAGGCTCGAGCAAAGTGCTCGGCAATCACATTTGCGTTGGTACATTTCTCACCATTTATGGTAACACCGGGGACAGCTGTTGGGGCCTGGTACCCGAAAAGACGTTTGATCTTTGCCCAGACTTGGGAAGGTGACGTGTGGCACCGTATGGTGGAGACGTATCTCTCCCAACACTCCTTCTTCCGTTGTTTGATAAGGTATCAAACATGGGCACAGAGCCATTTAGAGGCTATGAGGTGCTCCAGGGAAGGGTGCCACTTATGTTGCTGTAGAGCTTGCCAACGCTCCTTAATTGCTTCAGCGACTTCCGGCGACCACTGAGGGACTGCCTTATGGCCCGGGCACCCTAAAGAGCGAGGGATCATGTTTTCTGCCGCAGAAACAATTGTGCTAGTCACCTGCTCAACCATCATCACATCGATGTTACCGTGTGGGGGAGATTCAGCGGTGAAAATTTCCCAGTCTGCCTCCTTCAAAGCCCACCTGGGCAGGCATTTATTTGCCTGATGCTGGGGCAGTGACAGGAAAACGGGGAAGTGGTCACTATCACACAGGTCATCATGTGCTCTCCAGTGGATAGATGGGAGAAGTCCTGGGCTGCAAATTGATAAATCAATGGCCGAGTAACTACCGTGACCCACACTGAAATGTATGGCAGCCCCAGTATTTAAGAGGCAGAGGTCGAACTGAGACAGTAAAGTTTTCACATCTCTGCCTCGGCCAGTAAGCATGGTAACACCCCACAAGGGGTTATGGGCATTAAAATCTACCAGAAGTAGGAAAGGTTTAGGGAGTTGATCAATCAGTGCAGCTAATACATTCAGGGGTACTGCAACATATGGAGGAAGATATACATTGAAGACAGTTATTTCCTGCATTGTCCTTATTCTGACAGCCACAGCTTCGAGAGGGGTTTGAAGGGGCACATGTTCACTACAGACCGAGTTTAGGACATAAACACAAATTGCACCTGACACTCGATTATAGTCGCTATGGATGCTGTAATATCCCTTATAGCCATGGAGGGCAGGGGTCCACTTTGCTGGGAACCAGGTTTCCTGGAGGGCAATGCAGACAGCAGGTGTAAAGTTTAACGGTTGCCGTAGCTCAGCCAGGCGATGGAAAAAACCACTGCAATTCCACTGGAGAATGACATCATCGTGAGACTGGGAAGGTACGGAACATTCAATGAGGCAGTTATGCCTCAGAGTCACCTGCTGCCACTGATTTATTGCCTGAGCAGTCATGTCCATTGTGTCTGAGGGTCTGGTGAGATCTAGGTCCTCAGGGGATGCCAAAAGCTCCACCCCATCCTCAGCCGGAGAGCTTGTAGGTAGCGGTGGTGTGGGTGCCACCACAATTTCCTAGGTCTTCGGGGTTTTCTTTTTGGATTTCTCTCGCTGCTCCTTGGGTTTCCCTGGATGGGAGGACTTCACTAGCTCAGTCTCCAGGACTGAGGATGAGTGTGAAGCCCTACGACCAGCTGCTTTTGGGCTCTTCAGCCACTCGCAGGTGTCATCTTTCCTACTAGAAGAAACCTGGGAAGGGAGTGACCCAATGGACCCCTTCCTAATGCGAGAAGCCGAAGAAGACTTATGCTTCTCTGGCTTAGAAGTGAGGACGGACCTTCCCGATGGTTGGTGAGGGGAGGGGTAGGTGGTGCAGGGGCAACAGGGAGGGAAATGCCCCCCCCCCCCCCACCACCACCATAAAGGGGGCTGGTGTAGTCTTCTGGCTCTGAGAGATGACCTGGGTTGGCAGAGCTGATGGTGCCAGAACTGTTGTAGCGGCAGCGTAGGACGATGTCATATGCACAGGATGCAGGCGTTCAAATTTTTTCTTAGCTCCAGTGTAGGTCAGTTGGTCCTGGGTCCTGTACACCAAGATTTTCCTTTCTTTCTGGAGAATCCTGCAGCCAGGCGAGCAAGGCGAATGGTGCTCTCCACAACTGACACAGATGGGAGGCGGGGCACATGGAGTATTGGGATGTGATGGGCAGCCGCAATCTTGGCATGTGACGCTGGAAGTACAGTGGGAAGACATATGGCCGAACTTCCAGCACTTAGATGACAGCATCAGGGGAGCGATAAAGGGCTTTACATCACACCAGTAGACCATCACCTTGACTTCCTCGGGCAATGTATCACCCTCAAAGGCCAAGATGAAGGCACTGGTGGCAACCTGATTATCCTTCAGACCCCGGTGGACACGCCGGATGAAATGGACACCTTGCCACTCTAAATTGATGTGCACCTCATCGGCGGACTGCAAAAGAAGGTCTCTGTGAAATATGATACCCTGGACCATATTTAAGCTCTTATGGGGCGTGATGTTTACAGAAACATCCCCCACCTTGTCACAAATGAGTAACTCCTGTGACTGGGCAGAGGATGCTGTTTTGATCAAGACTGACTCAGATCTCATTCAGGACAAGCCCTCCACCTCCCCAAACTTGTCCTCTAAATGCTCAACAAAAAACTGAGGCTTCATCGTCATGAAAGATTCACCATCAGTTCACGAACATACGAGGTACTGGGGCGAATAAGATCCGCTGCCATCATTAGCCTGACATTCCTCCCATAGTGTGGCCAGGGAGGGAACGATTTGGGGTCGTACTTTAGTGCGTTGAATTGAGCTCGTGATTGCTTAGGGTCTGCTGGTGTTTCACCACCTGCAAGAAATAATGGACTAGCTTCAACGCATGTCATCCACCCAGATGCCACTCACTCTGACCAGGGGCCCTCCCCACGGTGCCACCCAGCCGCAGCAAATGCCACCTGGCAGGATGGCCATTGCTCGGAGTCCCAATGCCCCAGGGGGATAGGCATCTATCCCTTGGCATACGTGGGGAGTTAATGGTGCAGGCTTCAGCAGAGTGATCCCTGTGTGGTCTGGGGGCTATAACCAACAGGGTGAATGGCAGCCCCACCACAATGGACTGGCTACCATGCTGGATATCAGGTGCAAAGAAGTCAACGCAGAAATCAACACTGCATAGTGCATGTTGGAAAATGCACCCAGGAAGGTGTCCTTGCCCAAGAGATGGAGAATGGGCAGGACTGCAATGCGACGATGAGAAAGTGGGCTATACGAGGTGTGGCTAGAAAAAAACCAGACTAGTACTGGTGAAACAATAAAACAAATGCAATAAGGCTGAAAGTCGCGTGGCCTGTCACGTGACTCTCGCTCCGCCTATTGCTCGAGTTTCATCTGCCTCCTGCACTCAGTCTGCCCGTGGCGTCTGTTTTAAGTAGTTGACGTTTTGTCTGTGCGTCGGAAAATGTTGAGTGTACAGAAAGAACAGCGTGTTAACATCAAATTTTGTTTCAAACTAGGAAAATCTGCAAGTGAAACGTTTGTAATGTTACAACAAGTGTACGGCGATGATTGTTTATCACGAACACAAGTGTTTGAGTGGTTTAAACGATTTAAAGATGGCCACGAAGACACCAGTGATGACACTCGCACTGGCAGACCATTGTCAGCAAAAACTGATGCAAACATTGAAAAAATCGGTAAACTTGTTCGACAAGATCGCCGTTTAACAATCAGAGCAGTGTCTGAGTTAACAGGAAAGTGTTAGGCAGATTCTTCATGAAAGTTTCAACATGAACAAAGTGTGTTCAAAAATGGTTCCAAAGTATCTCACAATTGAACAGAAGGAACGCCGAAGAATGATTTGTTCTGACATCCTGGAAACTCCTGTTAACTCAGACACTGCTCTGATTGTTAAACAGCGATCTTGTCGAACAAGTTTACCGATTTTTCAATGTTTGCATCAGTTTTTGCTGACAATGGTCTGCCAGTGCGAGTGTCATCACTGGTGTCTTCGCGGACATCTTTAAATCGTTTAAACCACTCAAACACTTGTGTTCGCGATAAACAATCATCGCCGTACACTTGTTGTAACATTACAAACGTTTCACTTGCAGATTTTCCTAGTTTGAAACAAAATTTGATGTTAACACGCTGTTCTTTCTGTACACTCAACATTTTCCGACGCACAGACAAAATGTCATCTACTTAAAACAGACGCCACGGGCAGACTGAGTGCAGGAGGCAGATGAAACTCGAGCAGTAGGCGGAGCGAGAGTCACGTGACAGGCCACGCGACTTTCAGCCTTATTGCATTCATTTCATTGTTTCACCAGTACTAGTCCGGTTTTTTTCTAGCCGCACCTCGTAGATCTCAATGCACGATAAACACAATGCACCTTGTAAGGCACCCTTCCCCAATTGGCTTGCTCTTTGGGAAAATTTTGAAGAATGGAGGTCAAATCCTACAGCAGACCATCACATAAAGGCTGAAACATCTGAAACTCCTTTTACTTGCCTCGTACGACAGGCAGGAATACCTCAGGCCTATTCAAACCCCCGGACCCACAGAGGGGTTCGATGAAGTGCTCGATACAGTATCATCGTTGTTTGAACAATTATGTGACATCTGACTCACATGGTGTTTGTGCATGGGATACACAAGAAACTACAAACCAGCCGGTATAAAAGTCTATTGGTCTGCTTAAAATTTGACAGTTTTGTGAAACACAGCAGGAAATAGCACCAAATTTTATCATCTTACCAGCTCTTGTTGTATTTGAACAGGTTTGCAATAAAGTTCTCATACATGTATGGACACCATACACAAACATTATGCTGTTTGCTGCCAATAAAATTCTTCTGGGCTGTTGACTATATTGTCAATATATAAAATTGTCCAACGTTTCGGTCACTATTGCAAGTGGCCTTCCTCAGTTCTTTGTGCTGAGCTGACAGCTGAATGAGAGAGACTTAAGATCTAATATAGCAGCAGAGGAAGCTGTTTATGCAATTTGATTGGGTACTTGAAGATGGGAGGACAGAGGATTAGGCATTCTTTATTGGTCTTTATATTGTTCCTTGTCATTGGTGGATAAAGATCTGCTTGATTGGTGTTTACATTACATCTTACCATTGGTGGAAACAGATGAATTAGAAACAGGCGGCAGCTGTGACATAGCGCTGTTTGCTGGTTGCCAGATGTGGGCTGCGCGTGCCTGTGCTCTATCTACATACAACCACCGTGGTCTCCCACATGCCTGAGTGAGTTGCTTTGCACATTCTGTCCTCCCACAATGTTGTCACTGCTGGCAGCCTATACGTGTCCTCTCTATTCATGTAGGTGGGTTGCTCGACTATTTCTATCGCCTCTCTAATCTTTCTCCTCAAAGTAGATGGCTGTTCCGCCAGTATGCGGGCTTCACGGAATACCAGGATGAGTATGACAAAGGAATAATATTCCATGCAGCCCATGTTCTGGCGAAACAGCTATTTACATTGAGGAGGAAGGTTAGAGAGTGATAGAAATAGCCAAGTGACCCGCCAACATGAATAGAGAGGATGGGTATAGGCTTCTGGTGTCGTGGCTGCTAGCAGAGCATCTAACACAGGCGCATGGGAGACCGCAGTGGTCACATGTACATAGGAGTGCAGGCACGCCGAAGCCCACACCTGGCAACAAGTAAATGGCACTACCTCCCTTTTTTAATTGACATTTTCACCAATGACAAGCAATAATATAAGCACCAATCAAACCCTTTTTTATCCACCAATGACAAGGAATAATATAAAGACCAATAAAGAACACCTAACACTCCTCCTCCAATCCTCAAGTACCCTATCAAATTACATAAACAGTTTTCTCTGCTATTATATAAGATCAAAAGTCTCTCTCATTCAGCAGTCAACTCAGCACAGCCCTGAGGAAGGACACTTGCGATTGTGGCCAAAATGTCTGACAATTTTATATACTGACAATGTGATCAACAGCCCAGAAGAATTTTATTGACAGTGACAATGGCTGCAGAAGACTACACTTACGTTATGCTACTTTTACTGAGGGTAGCATTCAACTGCGAAAACGTCCTTCAAAAAAGCATTGCTTGTTTCTGAAACCAGATCAATATTTTATCTGATTATAGGAAACTGTAATGATTTACTAATGAGAAATTCACTGTTCATGTATCAGAATACTGGGTAAAAACGTTGCCAGCTTTTAATCAATTTTAGAACACGATTCAGATGAAACAAGGAGAAAAATTTATCAAGAATGAAACGTCTAAAAAATGAAATAAACTGATTGCAACTGTTGTCACGAGAATAAATTACAGTGGTAAGACCTGTGGTCAGCGATAGTATGAACAGACATCAGTAGATAGTAGGAGAAGCACAAGTATGCTACTTGGACTGAATCATAATGGCGATCTTTTATTTACGTATTAGTTGCTGTTGTTACAGATGATTTGCACCCTAGAATATATTGTAGTCCGTGTTTCACAGCTGCTCAAGCTTAGCACTACAGAAGAGTTGGAGGGGGAACAGTGATACCAGCTTGGGTGCGAAGTGAGAACTACAAAAGCAGGGAGGCAATTAGTGAGCAGACCACAAATTAAATCATTTTGCCAACTATAGGAATGTATACCGCATATCTGGCTTTTCAAGAACATGTACCATGTTTAAACTACAGTTTGCCTGAATCAATTTGTACTCAAAATTGAACTGAACTTAAAATTGGACAAATACTCAACAAGAGTATTCATTTCTGCAGTTGATGGTAAAAGTCTAGATGGGGACCAATGGCATACATGTATTTCACACTGTAATGTTCTCGACTTTCAGCGTGATGTATGACAGGAACAAAAGGGGGTATGTCAACTGCTGGCTCTATGCAGCCAATGAAAGTGGCTGGCAGGTGATGTGTGTACAAGCAAGAGACATTGTAACATTTTCACATCAGAATAAAAGTGAAACCTGATATGTATTTGGATAAAAACAGATGTGTTCTCAGGTCCCATGTAATCACAACCTCAGAAATCACAACATATGCGCAAAAAAACACAATGAAAATTCAAATTTCACAGCTGTGCAGTGAGTATGATGATTAAAAATAGTGATACCACACACGACAGGCATTAGCAAGTGAAAAATGTGGAAAAGGAAATTATTGTAAAGCATTTATTTTCATTAATTTTATTTCTCCTTGTATTACCAAAATGTAGACAATCAATAAATGGCATAAATTTAGAATAGGTATAATGTTATCTTTTTAGGCGGATACTTTACATCAATACAACAGTTTGTAATTTTGATTAGTCAGAACACGTTGAAAATAAGTTTTTCACAAGAGGTCTCTTAGGGGGAGGGGGGGGGGGGAGAGAAAAAAGGGGGGGGGGGGTTGTCTTATAATCAGTGTCATCTCGTACTCAGATAAATACAGTAGCTTCTTCTTATTCATCTTCATCTCATAAATTCATGTCAGCTTTGTTTCTTCTGATGTTTCTCCTTGTCCAATATTCTTCCACTCTCATACTTTGCAACTTCCTTCACTCTTCTTCCCACGATGATTTTGTTCTGGGCCTAGTCCTGTTTTTGAAACCTGTGAAAGCCTAGTTTTCTATTTAAAGTTCACCATGTTGTATATCTATGGTTCCTGTATTCCAATTTCCTCCAGATCTCTCTGTACCTCTTGGATCTTAAGTACTTTGGTTTTCTAGTTCATCAGAAACTGTACGAAATGTGCTAACCTCCCCTGGTTCATTCTAAGGATGTGTCCAAAAACAAGCTCCTCCTTTTCCTGATGATGTCTGAGAGGCTATTTCCTTTGGGACACCGTTCTTGGTTTGCTCTTCTTCTAAATTCACCATCTTCTGTCCTTTTAGGTCCCAATATTGTCCTCAGAATCTTTTGTTGCACCACCTCTAGTCTCTTAAGTACTCCTGTTCTTACTAGGTCAAGAGTTCCTGCTGCATATCAAGCTTCAGGGCAGATCCCTGGCTGATAATGTCTCAGTTTTGCATTAATTAAAATATTATTCTTATTGTAGATGTTCATAGTTAGTTTGTATGCTGAATTCATTTCTTTTTATTTTGTATGTGTGTTCTCATTGCTTCCTTTCCTGTCAGCCCAGTTTATATCCTATCGATTTTCCCAGGAATTTAAATCTCTCCACATTCTGAATTTGTAGTGTCATCCATCTAGGTTCAAATGGCTCTGAGCACTAGGGGACTTAACATCTGTGGTCATCAGTTCCCTAGAACTTAGAACTACTTAAACCTAACTAACCTAAGGACATCACACACATCCATGCCCGAGGCAGGATTCGAACCTGCAACCATAGCGGTCACATGGTTCAAGACTGAAGCACCTAGAACCGCACGGCCACACCAGCCGGCATACCATCCATCTAGGAGCTGCCTTGATTTTTTGTTATGAACTGCATCTTCTCAACGGAGATCTGTAGGCTTGCTTTAGTTCCTTGTCCCTGTAGTTCTGTCATTTGGCTAACCATCTCTTCTAATGATTCCAACAATATCACAATATCATCTGTGAATGCTAGACAATCTACTTGTATTCCTTTTTTTTCTTATACACCAGTCATTTCACCCATTCCTTTCCTTTCTCATTGCCACTCCCTGATCACCTTATCAAGAACACAGATAAACATTGAAGGGGAGAGTCCATCTCCCTGTTTCACACCTGTTTTGATATTTGAGGCCACAGAAAGTTTTCCTCTGAACTTCATCCTCTGTTTTTGATAATGATTACCAGTTTCAGATTCAAAATTTGCTCGGCACATGATATCCCCTTTCTGAAGACTCCTTGGTTCTCACCAGTTTAAGCTTCTATTCTCTTCTTGTGGCTATTGTTATTTACCCAGATATGACTTCCATATAGGGTTACACTCCAAACAAATACTTCAAAGACTTCTTGACACTAATTTTTTATCAATGTAAAGCTATTGCTCTCTTTCACAAAAGCTTTCCTTTATATTGCCAGTCTACATTTTATATTTTTACTTTTGTTGTCATTAGTTCCTTTGCTTCCTAAATAGCAAAACCCACCTGCTATTCATGTCTATGCTCTGGCTGGGCATCCTAATCTAGGTTTTCCTAACTGATTTCAGACAATCTATCTTGTCCACTCTTCAATAAACACATATGTATATTCACACATCTATCTACATGACTTTTGTTTTCCTTGTATTAAGTTGACAGAACCTCTATCATTGTATAGTGCTACTTGGACAGATAAATTGCTAATACAGACACATGCAAGTCTCTCTTTTGGTATCATCTGCCTTACTCTCCATTACCCCTGTTTTAATTTTATTAATGGTCACCTTACAACTTATTTTCTACACAATATCCATTACTTTCAGCTCATTTCCAAAGTCCTCTACTACCCTTGGCTCACTATGTCCTCAACAAACCTTCAAATTTTGATATCTTCACCAGGAACTTTTATTCTCTTTCCAAATTTCTTCTCAAGTTTCCTTCATGGCTTGTTCAATGTGCAGATTGATTAACATGGGCGATAGCTACAATCCTGTCTGATTCCCTTATCAACTACTTCAAGCTACAGACTCCTTTCACACCCTTTGACTTTTAGAACTGTAGTTGGGCTTCTGTAGAAGTTCTGAATATGATTTTGCCCCCTGATTTTAATTGTGATGATTCCAGAATCCTAAAGATGTATTCTAGTCAAGTGTCACTAGCTTTTCCTAGCTTTCAAAGGTGAATATTTTAGGTTAGGCCAGAACGTCGAATTTATTTGTATCACTGAAAATACAACTTACTTTAACCAGCCATATTTATTATTTTTCCTACAATGAGTCTCTGAGGATTACAGCTTACTCACCTCATGGATTTATGTCAATTACTAAGTCATGGGCAATTTGCTGCATGTGAGTTTTAGATACCTTTTAGCACTGCCTTCCAGTGAGTGCAGGCTGATTTTCAATTCAGATTTACATCACACATGCTTTCTATAAACTGAGCTAAGCAAGGATGCTGTACTGATAGTACTGCTATTGCTTTCTATTACACATCTCTCTTCATCACAGGAATATACCCTTCCTTCATATACTTGGATCACAGCAAAAAAGAAAATTGCTCAAAACAAAATATTCTCAAGTTACTGTAACTCCATCTTGTTCCATTATGATAACTCCATCTTGTTCCATTATGATAACTCCATCTTGTTCCATTATGATAACTCCATCTTGATCATGGCAGATATTTATAAAAATAAAAAGGGATAATTGTTGCACCATAACTTTTCTGTCCTTTTGCAATGGGGAAAAAAAAAAACATTGTGATCTGCATCACATAATATGTACAAAATATGTGAAAATAATATGTAAAATAATAATACAATATGTTAAATCTGCTCCATCATCACACCAGCACATATTACAAATTGTTATTTTCATAGATTTATTTAAAGGAAATGACTACACCTAAGACCAGAAATTTTATGCATGAACTTTACTGGGTGAAGCATACTGTACTAATGCCATGTGTTTTCTTTAAGGCAGGCTGCCTGATTACGTTGTTATCACTGGCCCATGGTATGTTTGTACATGTAAGTTTGATCATATACAGTGTGTGTGCGTGCATGTAGGACATAACTACTTTCATTATAAATGAATGCTTCTTTACCTTTGATAAATTTCTGTTTTACAGATGAACTTGCAAGCACTGCTTCAGAGCCATTAGGTCTAAAAATATATGCACCAGAAGATCTGTTCTCAAATACTACATTATTTCCAAGGAACCCTTTGTAGTAGTAGAAATCCTGCTTAACTTTCATCTCATGTCCTTGGCTCACAACACTTTTTATTTTCCCAGTAACATCATCAAACTTCAGACTAAATTTCTACAAAATAAATTAATTATAAAGTTAATGCTTAAATGGAAAAATCAGGAAATTAATTAGACAAGTCAATATTTTTGTAAGATGTTCTGGAAATTAATTTCAATCATAAAAACAATAGTTTAGAGTCTACAGTTGATAAACAGTATTTTTAATATAGAGCTGACCTTATGACCTATTTCATATGCTTCATCAAGTACTTCCCTTTTATGTTCTTTCTGCTGCTCTTTATTCAGTTTGGTAACATAATAGGCTCGGAACCCTAATGGCGGCAAGTCTGTGGCTCTGAATATCAGCTCATTCGTAGCGTCACTCATTCTACCAGGTGCGGTCCGGACAGGCTCAGGTATTGGGACCAGCTGAGTAATTTGCTCCTTCCCTTTTTGTACAAACATAAAAATGAGCTGAACATATGTTCCTTATTCTTTGGCGTAATAACATACACAAAATCAATTCCATATAACAGTTTGCTGCACAAATATGCTTACCATTTGGATCTTTTACACTGTATGAAGTTGAAGTCACTGGAAGTCTCACATAGTGAGATGTAGGATAGCTCAATGGATTGTATACAAAAACAACAAAAGAATTATTCACTTCTGATACCTGGCACTCACTCACATTGAGCTTCAAACATGGCTTGATTGGTATTTCTGATAGTTCCTCTTTCACCACTGATGACTTTGGTATAATTTTCCTGTAAACAGATTTTATTAATTATCCATCACAATCCATAAAAACGGAAACCAATGTGAAAAAAAGGGTAATGGAAAGATTACTAATAATCTCAAAATAACAATAGTTAGCAATTACTTTGAACATATGCTATCAGACTATATACTCTTAATATGTTTTCAGCTAACAGCTTTCATGGCTCCATAAGGAAATTTACCAGTATGGTTACCTCTCCTTTTCCAGAAATTTCCAATAAATATTTCAATGCACCTACTGCGTAGTTGCCATTAACATACATATATGAAAGATATAACTGCAGTTTTACCTCGTTAGGATGCAAAAATACTGCCTTTTTTCTTTCTTTTTCCACAATTATCAGATAAATTCACCATTTAAATTTTTTATACTTACTGTGACCTCAACCACCTACACGGCATTCTCCATCTGTAATCTTCCATAATAACTTTTTTGTTCAGCACAGCTCACGCTTTCAGGAAATGAAAAGGTTATTCACATCTTAAACAAAAAGTCAGTTTTCCTATCTGTTTTCGCTCTCTATGGGCTCCACAACTTAACATGAGTTCTCATCCTATACTTTCTATTAAGTAATCATCCCTTCTTTTCCACTGTTTCCACAAACCATGATTCACTTCTACTCAGTGCTGTGCTCTAGATGCACATTCAAAACTTTCTTCTTCAAATTAAGGCCTAAGTTTGATGCTAGTCGACCTCATTTAGTGAAAAACGTTCTCTTCATCTGTGGTAGTCCAATTCTTATATCCTCCATGATTTGTATGTAATGTGTGATTTTGTTTCTATGGTAGCAAAATTCCTTCACTTCGTATACTGCCTGGATTCAAAATTTTTATATTAAGTTTGTCACTTATCTCATTTCTGCTACTACTGATTGTTCTTACCTTTCATTGGTTTTCTCTGAATCCAAATTATTTGCTCATTAGCTTCTATATTCCATTCAACAGGTCCAGTAAATTTTCCTCACTTTTATTAAACATAGTGGTGTCACTGCCAGCCTTATTTTTAATACCTTTTCAGCTGAAATTTCAGTTTCATTCCAGAATCTCTTTTTATTTCTGTCATTTCATCTTCAATGTACAAATTTAAATGTTGGGCAGAGAGATAGCATATCTCTCACACACCTTTTTTGACCTAAAATTTTCTCTCTTGTGACCACATCTGTAGCTGAATGGTTAGTGTTTCTACCTTCAGTGCAGAAGGAACCCATTTTGCTTCCTGGTACATCCTTGAACTTTTTGATGTAGGGAGGTTTGGAAGATGATCAACTCAGCCTCATGAGACCAATGGAGAATCTGTTAGAATAAAGAAACAGTGGCTTTGTCAAGTTTCATCTACTGGCAATAACAGCTGGATGGATTGGTGATATTATAGATGGCTTCTGGTACTGCCGTTTAGGCAGCAGCCAACAAGTCAGAGCAGGTCTAAGACCTAATCCATGAGTGATATTTAAGTTTACTCTTCTCTCTTGGTCTTTGGTTCTACTTGCTCCCTTCTAATCCTTTTATATAGTGTACTCGTATATTATCTGTCTTTCCTGACAGCTTATATCTGTGTTTCTGAGATTTTCAAATGTTTGCACCATTTTGCATTGCTCGATTTTTTTTTAAATTGGCAAATCCTAAGAAAGTGTTTCCAAGTCTTATCTCCAGTAGCAAGCTCTCCACTAGCAAGCACAATGCCAGAACCTCTTCTCTTGTGCCTTACCTCTCCGAATGTCAAACTGATTGTCATCTAACAGCTCCTCAATTTTCTTTTCCATCCCCCTTTAAATTATTCTTGTCAGCAACTTAGTTGCATGAGAAGTTAAAAATTTATCTGCCTTTGATATCATTGAGACTGTGTGGATGATATTTTTCAAAAATTCTGATGTTATGTCTCCAGCCTCAAAGATTCTGTACACTAACTCGAATAATCGTTAAGTTGCGCTTTGCCCAATGATTTTAGAAATTATGTTATCAATGCCTTTTGCTTTGTTCCATCTTCCAAAGCTCTGTCAAACAATCTCTACAACTAGGTCACTTATGTCTTGCACAATGATACTTTTCTTCTGTTACATGCAAGTAACTTGAGAGACAATCAATGTAGTATTTCCACTTATTTGCTCTCTCTTCTGCATTTAAGAGTGGAGCTAATTTATTCACTTGAAATGTTGACAGTTTTGCTTTTAATTACACATAAAGTTATTTTGACCTTTCTATATGCTATTTCCTTTTTTTATTTATTAACATTTTTTTCTGTAGCCAATTCACTTCAGCTTCTTTGCAGTTCCTATTGATTTAACTCCTAAGTGACTTGATTTGCTGTATAACTTCCTTCTTTTCCTGTGCATGTCTTTATTTCTTTCTTATATTGATAAATTAAATTTTTCTTTTCTTATCCAATGTTTCTTTTCACAGTTCCCTTCCTTGTATCAACTTCTGTGAATGCCATTTTTAAGGATCTCAATTTGTCTTAACAGAACTGCTTAGTGTAGTATTCACCATCACAATACTTAGAGCCTAAGAGGACTTGGAATACACAACATCATTGCTTAATATTTCAGTATTACCCTTCTTTACACATTGATTCTTTCTGATGATTCTCTTAAATTTCAAACTATTCTTCACCATTACTAAGTTGTAGGATGAATCTATATCTGCACCTATGTGTGCCTTACAATCCAGCATCTGATTTCAGAATCTCTCTCTCTCTCACTCTCTGTCTTCATGAAGTAATCAATGGTCTTTTCCTGGTGTATCTCCCTCTCTTGTGATTTCTGAACAGTATATTTGTTATTAATAGTGAAAATTAATTTCAGCACGCAAAGAGTCTATTTCACCCCCTTGTAGGGTGAACTTCCAAAGAAACACTGTAGTGAAAAACAAGTCTTAGATTGTAAGGATCCTTCACGAGTATCAGGAAATAAATAATGTTGTTGTTGTGGTCTTCAGTCCAGAGACAGGTTTGATGCAGTTCTCCATGCTACTATATCCTGTGCAAGCTTCTTCATCTCCCAGTACCTACTGCAACCTACATCCTTCTGAATCTGCTTAGTGTATTCATCTTTTGGTCTCCCTCTACGATTTTTACCCTCCACACTGCCCTCCAATACTAAATTGGTGATCCCTTGATGCCTCAGAACATGTCCTACCAACCGATCCCTTCTTCTAGTCAAGTTGTGCCGCAAATCTCTCTTCTCCCCAATTCTAATCAATAACTCCTCATTAGTTATGTGATCTACCCATCTAATCTTCAGCTTTCTTCGGTAGCACCACATTTCGAAAGCTTCTATTCTCTTCTTGTCCAAACTATTTATTGTCCATGTTTCACTTCCATACATGGCTACACTCCATACAAATACTTTCAGAAACGACTTCCTGACACTTAAATCTATACTCGATGTTAACAGATTTCTCTTCTTCAGAAATGCTTTCCTTGCCATTGCCAGTATATATTTTATATCCTCTCTACTTTGACCATCATCAGTTATTTTGCTCCCCAAATAGCAGAACCCCTTTACTACTTTAAGTGTCTCATTTCCTAATCTAATTCACTCAGCATCGGCCGACTTAATTCAACTACATTCCATTATCCTCGTTTTGCTTTTGTTGATGTTCGTCTCATATCCTCCTTACAAGACACTGTCCATTCCGTTCAGCTGCTCTTCCAGGTCCTTTGCTGTCTCTGACAGAATTACAATGTCATCGGCGAACCTCAAAGTTTTTATTTCTTCTCCATGTATTTTAATGCCTAATCCGAATTTTTCTTTTGTTTCCTTTATTGCTTGCTCAATATACAGATTGAATAACATCGGGGAGAGGCTACAACCCTGACTCATTCCCTTCCTAATCACTGCTTCCCTTTCATGTCCCTCAACTCTCATAACTGCCTTCTGGTTTCTGTATAAATTGTAAATAGCCTTTCGCTCCCTGTATTTTACCCCTTCCACCTTCAGAATTCAAAAGAGTTATTCCAGTCTACATTGTCAAAAGCTTTCTCTAAGTCAACAAATGCTAGAAACATAGGTTTGCCTTTCCTTAATCTACCTTCTAAGATAAGTCGTAGGATCAGTATTGCCTCACATGTTCCAGTATTTTTACGGAATCCAAACTGATCTTCCCCAAGGTCGGCTTCTACCAGTTTTTCCATTCCTCTGTAAGGAATTCATATTAGTATTTTGCAGCTGTGACTTATTAAACAGATAGTTCGGTAATTTTCACATCTGTCAACACCTGCTTACTTTGGAATTGGAATTATTATATTCTTCTTGAAATCTGAGGGTATTTCGCCTGTCTCATACATCTTCCTCACTAGATGGTAGAGTTTGGTTAGACCTGGCTCTCCCAAGGCTGTCAGTAGTTCTAATGGAACGTTGTCTACTCCCAGGGCCTTGTTTTGAATTAGGTCTTTCAGTGCTCTGTCAGACTCTTCACGCAGTATCATATCTCCCATTTCATCTTCATATACATCCTCTTCCATATCCATAATATTGTCCTCAAGTACATCACCTTTGTATAGACCCTCTATATACTTCTTCCACCTTTCTGCTTTCCCCTCTGTGCTTAGAACTGGGTTTCCATCTGAGCTTCTGATATTCATACAAGTGGTTCTCTTTTCTCCATAGGTCTCTTTAATTTTCCTGTAGGCAGTATCAATCTTACCCCTAGTGATATATGCCTCTACATCCTTACATTTGTCATCTAGCCATCCCTGCGTAGCCATTTTGCACTTCCTGCCGATCTCATTTTTGAGGTGTTTGTATTCCTTTTTCCCTGCCTCATGTACAGCATTTTTATATTTTCTCCTTTCATCAATTAAATTCAATATTTCTTCTGTTACCCAAGGATTTCTACTAGCCCTCGTCTTTTTACCAACTTGATCCTCTGCTGCCTTCACTACTTCATCCCTCAGAGCTACCCATTCATCTTCTACTGTATTTCTTTCCCCAATTCCTGTCAATTGTTCCCTTATGCCCTCCCTGAAGTTCTGTACATCCTTTGGTTTAGTCAGTTTATCCAGATCCAATCTTCTTAAATTCTCACCTTTTTGCAGTTTCTTCAGTTTTAGTCTACAGTTCATAACTAATAGATTGTGGTCATAGTCCACATCTACCCCTGGAAATGTCTTACAATTTAAAACCTGGTTCCTAAATCTCTGTCTTACCATTATATAATCTATCTGACACCTTCCAGTATCTCCAGGCTTCCTCCATGTGTACAACCTTCTTTTATGATTCTTGAACCAAGTGTTAGCTATGATGTCTTCAATAGGTTTCCCTATTATACCACCCATGAGTACTAGAGTGGAGTTACCCATTCAACACTGTCCTGCACTTTCTCTACCCCTCTATCTTCTGCCTGTGACACTGGCATGTATACCTGAACTATTGTAGTCATCATTGGTTCATTATCAATTGTGAGCACAGTAATTTAATCTCTGTACTTTTCGTAGTAACTCACTCTTTGCTCTACTTTCCTTTTCATAAGTACTCCTACCCCCATTATATCCATTTCTGTTGTCACTGATAAATTATCTAAATATGTCTGATCATAGAGTCTTATCTTATTTCCTATTATATTTACATTAGGGCTTTCCATTTCTCTTTTCAAATTTTGTAGCTTCCCTGTCCCACTGAGACTTCCAACATTGGTTTTACACTCATTTTCTCATAGTCATCTACCCCTTGGCTTCACTACAAAGTTTTTTTACTCACCAAAAATTTGCTTTAACTTCCTGTGGTTAAGAAATTTCTACAATATAACCCAGAATTCTCTTCTCCATTTATGATCACTGAACTTGAGACAGCCCTTAGCCATACAAAATGTAGAAACGTTATAGGTACAGATGGGCTCTACCCTGAATTTTTTGTGTACAGAGGTCCTACAAAGTGAAAGCAGTTAGTTATCCTTTTTAATGAAATTCTCTGCATAGGAACACCACCAGTAAGTGGTAAAGTAATATAAACAGGGAGGAAGGAACAACTGCAGAGCACTTTTACCCAATATCTTTACTTAGCTTCCCATCGCAAATTAGTGAAAAGAGTCTTCTAAGATCAAATAAAAGAAAAAACTAATTCTGTGCACCTGATGGTTCAGACCTCATTGAAGCTGCTGGTTTCAGGTACTCTCACCGACTTCTCACATACAAACTGCATGCCAGACGAAATTCAAGACCAGGAAAGTTTTGGTTGAACTGCCAACAACTTTTGGCATGGTGTAGTGCAAGTCTCTAACACTGGAATTTCTGAAACCAGTACCTCGGAAGACTGTACGTAACCTCTTAAGCAGTATGAGCAGTCAGTGGTTTCAAGTGCACAAATGTAAAGAAGAAGAGTGGATGATGTGTACTCAGTGACAGCTTGGCTCAAGGCTCTGTTCTTTCTCTGGTGTAATTCAGCCTCTACACAACAGATCTGTCAAACTTTACCTGCAAGAAATTTCAGTATGCAGATTACCTTGCATTTTCATACTGGAGGGAAGATTTTTCTGAATGTGAAGAACACATAACAAACAGCCTCATTAAATTTTATGAATATCTTAAGATGTGGCAACTTAGACCTAATGTTCCTGAAATGGAAGTACTGTTTGGCCATGATAACTTGACGACTGTGGTACTGCTACCAGAAGTGGAGAAAATCAGCACCATTTTAAAGATATTTGTTTGTCTCTGTGTGCTGCCAACATCAAGTTGCCCCTGAAGTCAAAGTATTATGAAAGGCTTGTGTCCACTACCAAATAATTTCTGTAAGCACTTGCTGCAAGTACTTGTTGCACAAGCGCCATTATTCTTAAAAATCAGAGCGGTCTCCATTTTTGTTACATTATTATTAACAAATAAAAATCGTGAATGAACACTAAAACAAAACAAAAATTAAAACAAAAAGCAAGTGTTAAGAGGAGTACATATTGATGTTACTAATAAATGCTATTTAATTAACTAAAATCAGAGGACTTCACTCAGATTAACAACTTCAAGGGCGTCATATGTAAATTTCAAACATCTCTTGTATTTTGTATAATCAAATATTCAATAACAAGAAACAAAAATGTGGCACAGTATCTCACCAAGAGACTGACTTTTAATTACTCTGATTTTTGCACACACTATTTATGGCTTTTATCACAAATGTGTGCATTTATGTTTACGGTAACTTTAAAAACCAGCAAAAATTTATAGACGTCTGTACGGGCATTCTGCTCTCCCTTCTGGTAAAACAAACTGATTGGTAAACTCATTTCATACTACCTTTTCTGATGACATCAAATATGTGTGTTTAGGGGTTCCAATGATACATTTGTTTTGGCCCATCTGTTTTTGTGCAGTTCATCTTTTCAACACTGATATTTTCGCACCAGTACTGAACATACACAGCTTTTGCAAGTTTGAGAAAAACTTCCACAAAATGAGAAATTCAGCAAGTATTTGCAACAAGATACAAGAAACTAGAATGAATTTTCACCCTGCAGCAGGGTGTGTTCCGATTTGAAACTTCCTGACAAATTAGAGCTGTGTGTCGGACAGAGTCAAACCTGAGAATCCGATCTGACACATAGTTATAATTTGTCAGGAAGTTTCATGCAAGAAACTGTTTCCCCTAACTTGCGAACTTCCTGAAGTTGGCGAAACTAATGGACATCACTGGGGGAGAGGAGGGGTGGAAGAGTGGGGGGGCATGTGGAGTTGCAGATATGGTGGTTCCTAATATTCCATCCAGTTCTGTGACTGTATTGATAGAGTCCCATACCACAGCAGAAAGTTGAACAGAATGCCTAATAAATATGATTTCAGGATTATGATGTTAGAATGGTTGCGAGACAGGCAAATAAACTGCAATGTCTCCATGACAAAGGCTGAACTGTTATCCAAAATAAAGGAAAAAAAAACAGAGGCCACAAAGCAGTCCATTTACCATCCTACTACAGTGATCTACATCCAATAGAACTGGCAGGGGCCAAATAAAATACAGTTTCAGGCAGAACAATGTCACTGGTGACATGTCAAAGGAAAGAGTGCAGAATCTTATTAATGTTGCTTTTCTTTCAGTTACTGCACAGGACTTGCAAGGTTACTGAAGGTAAGTGTAGCAGCAGGAGGTAGAGTATTGGACACGAGATGCAATAATGGAAATTGCCATTGATGAGGTTAACATCAATTCCACACCCTCGAGCAATGATGACCATGACCTTGAATCACACAAATGACTGTGATCATTCACAATTCTTATAGGCACAGTGAATTACACTTTGTAAACATTGATACATACTATATATAATAGAGGGAAACCCTGCATGTGGGAAAAATATATCTAAAAACAAAGATGCTGTAACTTACCAAACGAAAGCGTTGGTATGTTGATTGAGACAATAAAAAACTCACAAACACACACACAAATTTCAAGCTTTCGCAACCCAAGGTTGCTTCATCAGGAAAGAGGGAAGGAGAGGGAAAGACAAAAGGATGTGGGTTTTAAGGGAGAGGGTAAGGAGTTGTTCCAGTCCCGGGAGCGGAAAGACTTACCTTTGGGGTACACACACACACACACACACACACACACACACACATATGTAAATGCAAAGAGGTTGGGCAGAGATGTCAGTCGAGGCGGAAGTACAGAGGCAAAGATGTTGTTGAATGAAAGGTGAGGTACGAACTGTGGCAACTTGAAATTAGCGGAGGTTGAGGCTCCATCGCAGTGAGGCCATGGACGTGTGGGATATTTGTGTATAAGGAAGTGGCATCAATGGTTACAAGGATGGTTTCCGGGGGTAACAGGTTGGGTAAGCATTCTACGCGTTCGAGAAAGTGTTTGGTGTATTTGATAAAGGATGGGAAATTGCATGTAATGGGTTGAAGGTGTCCATCTACGTAGGCAGAGATACGTTCTGTGGAGGCTTGGTAACCAGCTACAATTGGGCGGCTGGGATGATTGGGTTTGTGAATTTTAGGAAGTAGGTAGGAGGTAGGGGTGCGGGGTGTCGGTGGGGTTAGGAGGTTGATGGAGTCAGGTGAAAGGTTTTGCAGGGGGCCTAAGCTTCTGAGGATTCCTTGAAGCTCCGCCTGGACATCAGGAATGGGATTACCTTGGCAAACTTTGTATGTAATGTTGTCTGAAAGCTGACGCAGTCCCTCAGCCACATACTCCCGAAAATCAAGTGCCACAGTCGTGGAACCCTTGTCAGCCGGAAGAATGACGATGGATTGGTCATTTTGCATTTACATATGTCTGCCTGTGTCTGTATATGTGCAGATGGATATGTGTGTGTGTGCGAGTATATACCTGTCCTTTTTTCCCCCTAAGGTAAGCCTTTCCGCTCCCGGGATTGGAATGACTCCTTACCCTCTCCCTTAAAACCCACATCCTTTTGTCTTTCCCTCTCCTTCCCTCTTTTCTGATGAAGCAACCTTGGGTTGCGAAATCTTGAAATTTGTGTGTGTGTGTTTGTGTGTTTTTTATATTCTCTATCAACATACCAACGCTTTCGTTTGGTAAGTTACAGTATTTTTGTTTTTAGATATATTTACTATATACTCTCACGTGTTTAATAAATGCCATGTGCAAACATTCCAAAAATCAGTTTTTGACTTTCAACTCAACATCTCTTAAGATGTACATTCACCTACTTTCATTTTTCACTATTTGTGATAAATAAACGATACATAAGTTATAGGTAAAATTCTCGAGTATCAATATGTCAACAAATTAAGTGATTTCTGATCTGAGGGAAGTGCCACTTAAGCAGGCAATATTTCTGTGGGAGCCACCTCTGATTTCATGTTAAGCACAGAACGCAGGTAGTGGTGCAGCACTGCTGCAAGCAGCCAACACTGCCTTCCCCTCACCAACCCTCTCCCTTCTGCAGCCCTAATGTGGGGGCATAGCTTGACAGCCACTGCAGCAATTGCCAGCTTATCAAGGACAAACAATTTGTCTATTCCACCTCTCTAACCATCTAGAATCAGCAAAGATCAGCTCATGGTTTGGTCACCTTGACATAGTCAAGTACAATGGTAAGCTAAGATACCTTTGTGCCACATTAGACAGAATTCTGACAAATATAAATGCCTTTCCAACACAAGTAAGACAGTATAAACATGGGTGAACCTAGCAAGAAACAGGCAGATAGTATATGGGGAGCAAATACATCAGTTCTCTGTGGAGCATCTCATGTGTTATACTCTGCAGCAAAATATAGCAGATCAGTCTCACTTTGAAGGGCTCATTAGAAGAAAGCTGATGTTTATTTGACTGCAGCTATGAGAAACATTAGCAGCAGAGTTCAGATTTACACCTGCATGCTGACTACCAGTTCTACTGAACATCTGCCCAGTTCACCTTCATTGAAAGGCAGATCTCTGCAAACTCTGTCATCAAGTTTGTAAAACTTTAATCAATCCTTCTTCACAAAGTCTGAATCTCAGTGCCTGTTAAAACACCTCAAAGACAGAAGACCAACATGAGAAGGAGTCAAAATGCTCTCCACTAGATTCAGCCAGGGTGCTAAATGGAAAATGAATGGAAGCTACGAATAGTCGGGACCAGGAGCCTATTCAACTGTTAATAAGTTCCAGGCTTTCACTGTCTTATGATGGTGTGGGTACAGCTCAATAGATTCCAGACTGAAAAAAGTATGAGCAAATATGCACAAGTGGGGCTTTTTCACTCACGTAGTGAGTCACATTGCAAATGAGTGCCTAACAGAAATTTTCTTGGTGGTATCTAGTGCCTGCATGAAGCATCTGATGAAGTGCTCCACTGAATGGAGTCTGCTGACATTCATGTGTGGCATGAGCTGTTGAATGTTTATATTATGTAAATAGTTACACACATTTGTATATTTTGGTTAAGTATGTAAAACAGTTTTGCTGATCAATAAAACCCCTTGACCATCCCCACCCAAACTGGAGGACACTTTAATAGAAAAGGAATTACACTGTTAAGGATTACCTAATAAACTAAATCTGTAAGTAATGTTATATAAAACTATTAGTGTTATCAATACAAGTCAAAGTGTTGCTCCAAGTAAATATGTTATATTGAATGTCTTATATTCTTGGCTTGCCGTGTATTAGACATCTACTCAATGTATGCATTGTAACTATAAAATAAAAAGCAAAATCATCACTACTGAAAACATCAAAATTTTGTTCCTCCAAAATGCCTGTCTGTAAAGTGTTCTACCCTCACCTAAGTGTCCTTTAACTTCTCTGTATTCAACTTTGACTTTTGTACTTAGGCACAATATCTTACCTTAATTGCTTCTACATTTTCTCACACACATTCCCAGATTACAGAGTGCTGTTAATATACTTCAAACATGTCCTTTAATTGTCACTGGTTTCCGAAAATAAATTATACTATTTATGGGATTATCACAAAGTCTACAATATTAATTGACAAGTGTAGAAGTCTGACCTTAATTTCACCCAGAAGAAGATCATTGTTATGGAATATTACTTAAGACTGTACATTAATCACAACATAAGTTATTTTACAGAGGATCCCCAACACAGAATGAGTGGCACTCATGTTTTCAAACTTACTTAAAAGCTGCCTCAATAGCTTCAAGGCATTCTGAAAAGCCATCTGACAACATCCGGGCATAATCCTTTGCTACATGCTCCTTCTCTGTACCTGTTATAGCATCATGGTGCTGCATGACACCCATTGCCTCTCTCATCCTGTTCAGATCTTTCCAGTCTTCTGGTCCCACACTAGCCAGGGCATAAAGTTGTTTGCAGACCTGTATACATTAAAGAAGTTTGTTCTACATGAAACTCCACTTCAAATTGCATTACAGTGTCTGGTTCTAAAAGATACAAGATGAAAAGGGGGAAGGAAACTAATACTCATTTAAATATTCACTCACCTGCAAAAAATTATTCCCTAGTCGTTCAAACCTTTTAATAGTGGGCCTTGATGTAAAATAACCAGTCCAGTAGGAATGTGGATCATTTGCATAAGGGAAAAAGTCATCATTTTTCACAGGCCACATCAGATCTTGATCATTAAGAGCCTTTAAATAGCATGCAGGTGTTGAGTAGAACACATTTAATTTGGTTCCATTTGATTTGTTTGCATTGACATACCTATCAACAAAAATAAAATAAAATAAAATAAATTGGAAACAAAGACTATTAGGCAGTCCATTAAATAATCTTTCAAACTAAACAAAAAATATTGCATCTCCTTTCAATGAAGAACATAATTGCTGCAAAAATGTACAGGTATTTTACCTTTCCCTACAAGAGCTATTTCTGCTATGTTGTTTCTTTGTCTCCTCATTGTGCTGTACAGAAAAGTCTTATAAATAGTGTTGACGAAGTAAAGCATTTAATTAATTCACTATAGCTTGTGTCTCACAAAAACAAATCACAGCACCATTTTTACACTTCTAAGTCTCTAAAATGAAGAAATTCTTCTACTGAATTCTACAACAAGAGAGTGAAAATAATTCATGGATGACTATGGCTACTATAAACTGAAAAGGGAACTCCTTACCAAATTAGTTTATCCAGATTCTTAAACCACATATCAGCATTCTGATAGTGAAAATCCTCTCCCATTGTGAGTAATATGTTGTTGGAAGTATAATATTCAGCATGTTTTTCTGCATATTTAGTAAAAAGTTTCATCTGCAGATAAATACTTTTGCTTTACTTTATAGTTATGAAGAGACCAGCATCCGTTTCAATTACTGCTTGGAATACACACACAATACTAATAACACAGGATTCTCTGGTAAAGCACAGTTCACAAAAAATCCAAACACAATAGTTGTGCAGCTAATGATACCATAGTCTGACACATGTCTCTGTTATATAGATACAGGAGGGCTGCCTACTAACAAGTAACGAAACTGGAACATTTATGCAAGACTGCTAGACACTAATTAAATACTGAGGCAGTAGTTTTAAGAACTTTTAAATTTTTCCTTTCATGTGAAAAAGAGAAACACAGAAATCAAGATGAAAAGAGCAAGATGAATGAGAGCTGGAGGGAAGGGCAGAGGCAGAGTCAGAGTCAGGAGATGAATCTCAGAAGCACTAAAAAATCAATAGCTGACAGTCAGATTGCAGGGAAACAAACCACCAGCATCAAATTGTCTATACAATTGACTGCATATGCATTCAGTTCCCAGCCCATGATATTTGGGCATTGTTAGTGATTTGGTTTATTTGATGAGGTTAAGATTTTCCTCTGAAGCATGATGTGACAGCACAGGCCCAGCAGTGAACCTCTGGTAAAACAGGGTAGTAGGTGCAGATGCGGTTACCAGCCACTGCAAACTAACTTCATGGAATTCTAGAAAAATAATCAAGGAAAAATGGGTGCTGCATACAATTCCATGTAGTGAAATCACAATATAACTGGTATAATGAACTTACAGGAGGAGTGATACTCATTTACATAAAGAGTCCTTGGGTTGGTCAGAGCTCAATTTGTTGACGTCTCATAAGTTCTGTTATCTCTAATAAATATGATGTTCATGTTAACAGTGGGGAAGTTGGCGAAATCTGAATATCATGTAGAATATAAAAAGCTTTTTTTTCTCCTTTTAGAAGGGATTAGCTTCCCAATTCAAATCAGTATAAGAAATAAGATAACTTAATAAAATGTATGTGCATAGTGTTGGTGATTTCAAAAATGGAAGATTGCTTTTTAAGACTTTCATGCAATGAGCCAAGACCTCACAAGCTGTCAGAAAATTGTAGGCTGTTATACAAGTGATACTAGTTCTTGCTTCTTGAATATAAATCAGCATGAACTGAGAAAGTGCCACATCTTGCCTTTTTCACACACAATATCCTGGGAATCCTGCAGTTACAAAGCAGATTCTACTTCCTAATTTCTCAAAAGCATTCAAGACCTCATCACACTTTGGATCATTAACAAATGGAATGGGTTCTTAAATTGTGACTGGCCTGAAGGCATTTTAAATAATGTAATATAGTATGTTGTCCTTGGCCGTGAGTGTTCCTCAGAGACAAAGATAACACCAGATAAGTATGATTAACTGTTCAGGTTACTTATGAACTTAAATGGTCAATTAGTGTGGGAAATAATCCAAGACGATTTATCAATAGGAGGTCAGATACTGAGAACTACATCAGATGGACAGGTGTGAGGAAATAGACTGACTGTGCTTCTTCTGGAGGAACCAAGCATTCATTTAAAATGAATAAGGTAGCAGCACAACCCTGAAACAAAACTGTAAGCATTGTTAAGAACAAATGTTAGAGTTTAATGCCTTATTACAGTACCTCTACTCAAGAAGAATTGGGAAAGGGGGCAGTTAAAGCTCAGTTAATCACTATATTCATTTAAAGTGATTTAGGGAAACCACAGAACATCCCAATTAAAATGCCCACATCAGGATTTGAAACCTTTCCTCCCAAGTCCCAATAGAGGTTGTTAATAATAACCAATGCATCATCACACCACAGTTTCTTGTTGATGTCTAGCTTGCATTAACAAGCGTTACTATCACTGGTACTGCTTAGCAGTTACTGTGGATTTACTGCTGTTGTGATTCATAACAACAGACAAACTGCTTTAAAAGTGTAAGCATATTTTCCAAATTTTTAGCTCCTGCAGTCATGTACCTTCCACACTTAACCAATTCTAACAACTGACACACATAGCTGCAAAGATTGAGAAGTAACCGTCAGTAATCACATGGCAAAAATGAATGTCGAGGTCTCCCATGGAAAATTTTGAGTGGGGATGGCAGAGGGGGGGGGGGGGCTTTGAGTTCAACATCCCATCGACATTGAGATGGAGCTGGAGCTCAGATTTTGTCAAGGATGGGGAAGGAAATCAGCTGTACCCTTTCAAATGGAACAATCCTGGCATTTGGCTGGAGTGATTTGGTTGGAAAATTTTAAAAATTAGAGTTGTGTTTTAGGCCTTTAAATACTGTATTTCAGACACTTTCTAGCCCCAAATAATGAAGATTTTCCAGCAATTAAAACAATTGTGAACGAAATCAGGTTAAATGGAAAAAGCTAAAAATCAATTTGATAAACATAAAGATGCTTTAGAAACATTTCTGTAATTTATGAACACTGCAAAATCATTACATGTATATATCTCAAATTATTAATTAAAATGAAAGTAAAACATGTACACACAATCCACTTACATCATGAGACGAGGCTTGTCTTCAGAGTTTTATACAAAAATAGTTACAAGTCTTTCTCATCTGCCTCTTCTTCCTGGATCTGCCTCTAGTTGTATAATACAGAATCTTCACTGGTGACTGAAGACAATTTTCTCATGAGTGATAGTCTTGTTACACTCTTTGCAGCCTTAATCTGATCCTTTGAAAAATTATTTTGGTAATGTGATTCATTTTACTAATGATCAAAGAACCTGAGCTTCATGTATTCATACCATACCAAAATTCAGCACTGTTTTCCCTATCACTTCTAAAAACTCTCCCACAAGCAGCATTGCTATAAGGAATAAGCAGTAATGCAAGCATAAGCTGGTTCAGTAACAGATATTTTTTAATGCCTGATGCATCACACATAGCAGATATTTTGTACCAAGCAGTATCAGCTCTCTCTTCTTCCACCACTCCAAAGTCATCAAACTGGGATCTTGAAAACTCCAATTCTTTTTTTTTTCTCTCCATTATCACTCAGAATGTGAGGAAATAGCTCATTTAGTTTTATAACAGACGAAGATTTCCTTCTTCTAGATCTAATATCCTATAACTTTAAAGTTTATTAAGAAGTCATCATGTACTGAACATTTTCCTTTGATTTAACTACAGAAGTTGATGAAAAATCTTCTGACACCTTAATAAAATTTTGTAACTACAGATTTTTCAAGCTTGGTATGCTGAATGTAGCTTATTGTGTCTACACCAATGACAATTTCTTCATCCACTTTGTGATATTTATTTTTTTGAAATTTCAATTTCAGCAGGCTACCAGAAGTATGTACCACAGAAGAATTGATAAATCTCACAATCACACCTGTAAATAAGTTATTTAGGATGCTATGAAGTCTGAATTACTGTCTCTTCTTTCTGAAGGAATACATTTGCTTTGGTAAATAATGAAAGGTATTACACACGAAAAGAAGATATAGCTTAGTTACTGGATCTGAGATTGTTTACATTTTTTGAAGCTCCCTCACTGAAAACTTTTACAAGAAGTTCCCATTGTTCAATTATTCTTTCTATTGACTGGAGCAGTGTGAGCTATCTTGCACAAACATTATTCAGCCTTTTATGGAGTTTACTGCCATATATATTTTGACAAAGTTTACTTTTAAACTGTCTTTTTTGGAGAGAGTAGAAAATGTCATTTACAAATTCTTCAGCATGAAAATATTGTTGCTTTTCATGCCTGTTTTTGCAGCTAAATGAAACAGGTGCCATGAACAAGACTAAATTTTTATGTATCGCTTAACTTCCTTCAAAAAAGCAGCACTGTATTTGCATTATCGCGTCATTCTGTGTTCCAGATGTTTTAGTTCTTCCACAACTGTATTTTTTAGCAATATGAGAATCAGGAAATATGTTTTTGAACAGTTGTGAATTATGATTTGCACAACAAACTGGCACGGCTTGTTCAACAATAAATGAACCAAAAAGCATTTCAGCACTGGTGAGAGAGTCTTCATACAATCATGCATTTGAAGAGTTAAGGTTTGTTAAGTCTGCATGTACTTTACACAGAACACGACAAGAGCAGTAATCACGACCAGCATGCTTTATAGAAATGTCTTGTGAACACACTGTACAAAACACAAGTCGGTCTGATTTATATGATTTTACCAAACATGGCCATTCTTTACTACAGTTTCTGAAATTCCTGTCCAGTTTCACATTTTTTTGTAACACTGCCATCCACTGTACTGACACTTTGGTATTCCACACTATTACTGTCCAAATTTGGTACAATACTTTTCTCACTTTCACTTGGGATATCTTTTGCACTGTTTAATTTGGCATTATCATTTGTGTCAGGCTTTTCCTTACAGACACTATGAACAGGTGCTGAAGAAGCAAAGAAAAAGGAAGGCTAATTATTTATATTTTTAACAAACAACTAAAACTTTCCTTAACAGCTTACACAGTGTTTTCAAATTCTAGATGGATGAATATTACCACCAGACACAATGTAATCAAATTAAATAATTGTATGGCATTGTTGGTGGCCAGGAGGCCCCATCCAGAAAGTCTTATTTCAGTCGACGTCACATTGGGTGACTTCCATGACAGTGGGAGGCAAGCACGTTACCACTCAGCTAAGCACGTGGACACATAATTTAATGATTACTAAGCAGTCTATACACAACGCATGCGGCACAGTCCTGGCATATTTCCATGCATGTGCACTAGACATAAATACCATGATCACTGGAAATACTGAGTGAAACTCGAAGGGGACTGCCTGATTCTAAAGGAGTCACTCATTCGAATTAAAACTTAGAGACTCAGGGGTGCTGTTTGTGAAGCAATAGTTTTTCTGTTATTGTTTATTAGACAATTTTTGTTCTCTTATGTAAATATCATATAACTATGTTCTGGATGCACATGCGCATTATCGCTGCCTAGTATGCATGCTCAGATTCACAGGTTATTACAACTTCTGTGCAAAAATGATGTGTCTACCAAATTCTTAGTTCCACCGCAAGATGCTGTTGTGCTGGACTTGTACGTTGAAATCATTTGTTCAGCAGTTCACGTTCGTTACACTCTGCAAAGAAATCATTACAATCTATAAAACGTTTTAGTAGCTTATGACTGGCAGCTAACTCAGCAATGAAAATGCACATAATAATTATGGACAATCCCCAATAGTTGACTGCTATGGAGACATAGTGAAATCAAACTCTTTGTGATGTCAAAATGTTTGTTTCTCATCTTATGTGGTGATCAATACCTATAGTGACAGGTTGTGTAGTATTAGGCACTTGTCTATGTGAAATAATAATAGTATCGCCTACAGAAATGAAGTTACAAGATAGTACTCTAATTTCCATAACCTTTGTACTTCTCGGAAAAGAAATCACAAAGTAACAACTAAACCTTTAAGGAATGTTTATTTCTATTTTATTAATAATTATTTACAGTGATGTTTTAAATCAAAGACACAAATTTCTGAATATATATATATATATATATATATATATATATATATATATATATATATATATATATATATATATATATATATATATATATATATATATATATATATATATACAAGGCTCATTTTTAAAGTAAGAATCAATTTGTAATGGAGTAAGAGAAACTTAATTTATGAATGTAAATTGATCACAAACTACAATATGTACATTTTTTTCACTTTTCAACATAGTCACCATGAACATTTAAACATTTGACAAGTGGTGGCAGCAGATTTTGTATCCCAGCATCAAAGAACTCTGCTGCCTGACTGTTAAACCAGTTAGTGACAGTTTATTTCATCATGTCATCATTTTCCAAGTACTTTCCACCATGAAATTCCTTCAGTTTTGGTAACAGGTGGAAGTCTGATGGTGCTAAGTCAGGGCTGTATGGTGGATGACCCAGTAATTCCCAATGAAACTTGTTCAGTTGTGTCTTCATTCTTGCTGCAATGTGAGGCCGAGCATTGTCGTAAAGCAGAACGATGCTGCTAGAGAGCAGTCCCCGCCGGTGATTTTGAACAGTGTGCCTATGCTTTAATAATGTTTCACACTAACTATTGGCATTTACTGTAGTTCCTCTTGGCAATAAGTCTACCACAAGAATGCCTTTCTGGTCCCAAATAACAGTGGCCATGATTTTTCCACATTGACATTTCTTGCTTGAATTTTCTTGGTCTTGTTGAAAAGTTTGAATGATGCCACTCACTGGATTTATAATTATTCTCTGGAGTGTAGCGACGAATCCATGTTTCATCACCAGTCACAATTCGGCTCAAGAACTAGTCACCATCGTTGTGATACAGCTCCAAAACAGAGAAAGAAGGTGCCATTGGCTTTTTTGTGATCTGTCAACATTTTCAGCACCCAGCTCTCACACATTTTTTTATAGTGAAGTTAGTGAAGCTTGTCAGTAACAATGTGAAAAACTAATGATCTTGAAACTTGAGGAAATTTCTGATGCAGGTCGTCTAATAGTAAAGCATCTGTTATAGTCAATTGTCTCATCAAGTTTTTGTGTCAAATCTCCAGTCAAAATAGTAGGCCGTCCAGATCATGCTTCATCATGAACCCTTCTCCTTCCTCCATTAAACAGCCTACACCATTTATGCACATTTCCATCATTCATTACACCCACACCGTAAACTTCAACAATCTGCTAGCAAATTTCTGCAGGATGGACTTGTTCAGCAAGTAAGAACAGAATAACTGGGTACATCACATTCAGCGGAATTTCTGGTTGACTTGGCGACAAACTAAGCATGTAACCACACAACCAACACTGGCACAGACATAAAACGCAATGGTGGCATAGTGAGAGCGACTCACCATTAACGGATGTTATATGACATGATGCACGGACACAAAGCCCTATTGGTTCTTATTTTAAAAATTCTCCTCATACATTTTGTACAGAAATCAGTTTTTATTTTTCTGCTTCAGTGACCTCCAGCATGCTTGGTCAAGGATATTTTCTATTGCAACCAAAGCCAAAAATACATTATCATCTATTTCTATTATATTGTTGCACTGGTGCAACATTTGCAAGCATAACTTTGCCTCTTTGGGAATCACTTATATAAGTGACTTTTTTTTTTCCCCTCCCCCTGCTTTGTCACTGTCTTCGGGCTCTGCAGGTTTCCACACTATCGTAAAAATGTAAAAAATCATCAAATATCACTTTTTCTCCAAAATCAGGAGGAGTGCTCCATTTATTATGGAAATCCAAGTACATTTCTCTGATCTCCACTTTATTCTGAGATCCCTTGATTAATCCACATTTCCACAGTTCAAAATCAGTGTCAGGGTAACATTCTTTCACTTCCATCATGGTCAAAAGATCACATTTAATGATACCCATACTGTCATCACAACTTCTCTGTGGTACAATGTTCTAAAATTTTGAATTATTTCCTGATCTAGTGGTTTAATTTTAATGTGGCGTTTCAAGGCGGAAAAAAGACGTTCCACATTATCTGGAAGCAATGGATTAAGATAAAAAGTATAATTGCCCACAGAAAGCAAGATTTTGCACTTCTGTTTTTTCATGTCCTTGTCCCCCTTTGTTGAGGTGATAAGACACAGAAAATGTATACATTTCAAACATCTGGCGTTAACAGCTTTTACTATAAATAAAGGTTTTGGTTTCTGATACCCTTCAATGTTTACTGCACATTTGCCAAATCTCCCTTCGTTGTTTTCATACTTCTTTGGTATACTTTGATTCCGAGGAAGTGAAGGATCATCAACTTGTGAAGGTTTTTCTTTTAAACACAATTCCCAAAAGTGTTCAGAACTATCATGCCTTCCATTCAATACACAAATCAAACCCTCACATTTTTGCCAGATCAGCAACACTTAGATAAGGGCATTGAATTTTTTCATTGACATGCTCTGCTGGGTTCACTGCATGACAGTAAAGACATAAAAAGAAGCAAGTCTTGAGTTGTAACATTGACTCAAGCTAGCCTCTACATTTGTAACCTGCCTCTGTTTCGCCCTCTGCAGAAAGTGTTTCAAAAAACTCTAGAAGTTCTTTGAAGTTTTTCAATATTCTCAAGATACTAGATGCTCGCATAGTCCATCGAGTTGGGCAAAGGGGTCGTTGGCGCTCTCACTGCGTATGCTTCTGAAAAGTTCCGTCCTTTTGTTGGATTCCCTTACGGTGTTTATTAAGTCCAAAGCCATAATATCCCTCATAGACGAAAGATGGTGGAGACTGTCATCAACTGCCAAGTTTAAACTATGAGCAGTGCAGTGCACATAATGTGCTTTTAGTAGTATACCCAAAACTAACTTTTTTAGTCCTTTGAACTTACCTCTCATATTTGAGGCACCATCATAGCACTATCCTCTTAAGTTATCCACTGGCAAATCAAGACAAGCAAAAACGTCTTTTAAAATACTAATATAACAGAGGGAAACATTCCACGTGGAAAAATATATCTAAAAAGAAAGATGATGAGACTTACCAAACAAAAGCGCTGGCAGGTCGATAGACACACAAACAAACACAAATATACACACAAAATTCAAGCTTTCGCAACAAACTGTTGCCTCATCAGGAAAGAGGGAAGGAGAGGGAAAGACGAAAGGATGTGGGTTTTAAGGGAGAGGGTAAGGAGTCATTCCAATCCCGGGAGCGGAAAGACTTACCTTAGGGGGAAAAAAGGACAGGTATACACTCGCACACACACACATATCCATCCACACATACAGACACAAGCAAAATGTGTCTGTATGTGTGGATGGATATGTGTGTGTGTGCGAGTGTATACCTGTCCTTTTTTCCCCCTAAGGTAAGTCTTTCCGCTCCCGGGATTGGAATGACTCCTTACCCTCTCCCTTAAAACCCACATCCTTTCGTCGTTCCCTCTCCTTCCCTCTTTCCTGATGAGGCAACAGTTTGTTGCGAAAGCTTGAATTTTGTGTGTATATTTGTGTTTGTTTGTGTGTCTATCGACCTGCCAGCGCTTTTGTTTTTTAAAATACTAAACAGCATTTGTGATTCAGTGTTGGGGGTCTTGTATAAGCCAATAAAGTCTTCATTTATGATTAAGGAATCATCTACATCTACATATACAGGGTGGTCCAGTGATCATGAGCAGGCCAAATATCTCACGAAATAAGCATCAAAGAAAAAAACTACAAAGAACGAAACTTGTCTACCCTGAAGGGGGAAACCAGATGGCGCTATGGTTGGCCCACTAGATGGGGCTGCCATAGGTCAAACGGCTATCAACTGCGTTTTTTTAAATAGGAACCCCCATTTTTTATTACATATTCGTGTAGTACGTAAAGAAATATGAATGTTTTAGTTGGACCACTTTTTTCACTTTGTGATAGATGGCACTGTAATAGTCACAAACGTATAAGTACGTGGTATCATGTAACATTCCGCCAGTGCGGACGGTATTTGCTTCGTGATACATTACCCGTATTAAAATAGATCATTTACCAATAGCGGAAAAGGTCGATACTGTGTTGATATATGGCTATTGTGATCAATATGCCCAATGGGTGTGTGCTGTGTATGATGCTCGGTATCCTGGACGATATCATTCAAGTGTCTGGACCGTTCGCTGGATAGTTACGTTATTTAAGGAAACAGGAAGTGTTCAGCCACATGTGAAATGTTAAGCACAACCTACAACAAATTATGATGCCCAAGTAGGTGTTTTAGCTGCTGCCATGGCTAATCCGCACTTCAGTAGCAGACAAATTGCATGAGAATCGGAAATCTCAAAAACGTTGGTGTTGAGAATGCTACATCAACATCGATTGCACCCGTACCATATTTCTATGCACCAGGAATTGCATGGCGATGACTTTGAACGTTGTGTACAGTTCTGCCAATGGGCACAAGAGAAATTACGGGACGATGACAGATTTTTTGCACGCGTTCTATTTAGCGACGAAGCGTCATTCACCAACAGTGGTAACGTAAACTGGCATAATAAGCACTGTTAGGCAACGGAAAATCCACAATGGCTGCGACAAGTGGAACATTGGGGCATTATGGGAGGAAGGATAATTGGTCCCCATTTTATCGATAGCAAGCTAAATGGTGCAATGTATCCGATTTCCTATGTAATGTTCTTCTGATGTTACTACAAGATGTTTCACTGCATGACAGAACGGCAATGTACTTCCAACATGATGGATGTCCGGCACATAGCTAGCATGTGGTTGAAGCGGTGCTGAATAGCATATTGCCAAATGCATTCAGGTTGATGGACATCATTTTGAGCATTTATTGCATTAATGTGGTATTTACAGGTACTCATGTTGTAACAGCATGCGTTCTCAGAAATGATTAAGTTCACAAAGGTACATGTATCACATTGGAACAACCGAAATAAAATGTTCAAATGTACCTGCATTCTGTATTTTAATTTAAAAGACCTACCTGTTACCCACTGTTCGTCTAAAATTGTGAGCCATATGTTTGTGACTATTACAGCACTATCTATCACAAAGTGAAAAAAGTGGTCCAATTAAAACATTTATATTTCTCTACGTAATACACGAATACATAATAAAAAATGGGGTTTCCTATTTTTAAAAAGCCAGTTGATATCCGTTGGACCTATGGCAACGCCATCTAGGGAGCCAATCATAGCGCCATCTGGTTCCCCCTTCAAGCTAGACATGTTTCGTTCTTTGTAGTTTTTTCGTTTGACGCTTATTTCGTGAGATATTTGGCCCGGTCACTATCAATGGACCACCCTGTATATAGTCCGCTAGCCACCAAGCGGTGTGTGGAGGAGGGCACAATTACCCCCCCTCTGTTCCACTGGCAGATCGTGCGAGGGAAAAACGACTGTCTCAACACCTCAGTAAGAGATCTAATTTGCCTTATCTTTGAATGGTGATCAATGCACAATTTGAAAGTTGGTCATTATAATATATGCTCTACATCCTTGGCGAAGATCGGATTTCGGAATTTAGCGAGCAGCCCCTTCCGTTTAGCGCGTCATCTATCTGCAAGTGTGTCCCACTTCAAATTTTCTATGAGATTTGTAACGCTCTCACGATGGCTAAATGTACCAGTCACGAATCTTGCCGCTCTTCTTTGGACCTTCTTAATCTCTTGAATCAGACCCAACTGGTAAGCGTCCCATGCATATGAACAATACTCTAAGACTGGACGAACTAACGTATTGTAAGCAATTCCCTGTGCTGAAGGATGACATTGCTTCAGGATTCCACCAATAAACCGCAATCTAGAGTTCACCTTGCCCATTACTTGTGTAATCTGATCATTCCATTTGAGATCATTTCGAGTAGTCACACCCAGCTACTTGACTGATGTTACCGCTTCCAAAGACTGGGCATTTATTTTGTAGTCTTACATGAATGCGATTTTCGCCTTATTATACGTTACTAATATTGAGGGATAGCTGCCAGACATTACAGCCCGCTTTCATTTTCTGCAAATCCTCATTGATTTGTTCACAACTTTTGTGTGATACTACTTTCCTGTAGACTACATCATCATCGGCAAACAGTCTAATGCCACTGTCAATACCATCAACCAGATCGTTTACGTAAATCGTAAAAAGCAGTGGACTTGTTACACTACCCTGGGGCACACCTGATGTTACGCTTGTTTCTGTTGAAGTCACCCCATTCAGGACGACATACTGCTCTCTGCCTGTTAGAAAACTTTCTATCCAATAGCATATGTGATTGGAAAGACCGTAAGCACGCACTTTATGGAGCAAGCAACAGCAAGGAACTGAGCAGAACGCCTTTGGAAAGTCGAGAAATACGGCGTCAACCCGGGAACTGGTATCTAGAGGCTGTTGTATATCATGCACAAAGAGGACCAGCTGTGTCTCGCATAACCGCTGTTTCCTAAAACTGTGCTGGTATCTATAGATGAGCTTCTCACAGTCTAGAAAGGTCATTATGTCTGAACACAGAATACGTTCCATGATTCTACAACAAATTCATGTCAGTGAAATTGACCGGTAATTATGTGCACCCAATTTTCTCCCCTTTTTATAGACTGCTATGACCTGGGCCTTCTTCCAGTCCCGTGGAACTTTCCACTGTTCCAATTATCTCTGATAGATGATTGATAAGAATGGTGCTATATTTGTAGCATGTTGTTGTTGTTGTTGTTGTTGTTGTTGTTGTTGTTGTGGTCTTCAGTCCTGAGACTGGTTTGATGCAGCTCTCCATGCTACTATATCCTGTGCAAGCTTCTTCATCTCCCAGTACCTACTGCAACCTACATCCTTCTGAATCTGCTTAGTGTATTCATCTCTTGGTCTCCCTCTACGATTTTTACCCTCCACGCTGCCCTACAATGCTAAATTTGTGATCTCTTGATGCCTCAAAACATGTCCTACCAACCGATCCCTTCTTCTAGTCAAGTTGTGCCACAAACTTCTCTTCTCCCCAATCCTATTCAATACCTTCTCATTAGTTATGTGATCTACCCACCTTATCTTCAGCATTCTTCTGTAGCACCACGTTTCGAAAGCTTCTATTCTCTTCTTGTCCAAACTGGTTATCGTCCATGTTTCACTTCCATACATGGCTACACTCCATACAAATACTTTCAGAAACGACTTCCTGACACTTAAATCTATACTCGATGTTAACAAATTTCTCTTCTTCAGAAACGCTTTCCTTGCCATTGCCAGTCTACATTTTATATCCTCTCTACTTTGACCATTTTTAAATTTTCTAACCTACCTGCCCGATTAAAGGATCTGACATTCCACGCTCCGATCCGTAGAATGCCAGTTTTCTTTCTCCTGATAACGACGTCCTCTTGAGTAGTCCCCGCCCGGAGATCCGAATGGGGGACTATTTTACCTCCGGAATATTTTACCCAAGAGGACGCCATCATCATTTAATCATACAGTAAAGCTGCATGTCCTCGGGAAAATTTACGGCTGTAGTTTCCCCTTGCTTTCAGCCGTTCGCAGTACCAGCACAGCAAGGCCGTTTTGGTTAATGTTACAAGGCCAGATCAGTCAATCATCCAGACTGTTGCCCCTGCAACTACTGAAAAGGCTGCTGCCCCTCTTCAGGAACCACACGTTTGTCTGGCCTCTCAACAGATACCCCTCCGTTGTGGTTGCACCTACGGTGCGGCCATCTGTATCGCTGAGGCACGCAAGCCTCCCCACCAACGGCAAGGTCCACGGTTCATAGGGGGAGTATAGTATAGTCAACACATAACCTTACGGGGAGACCGTCTGGGCCAGATGCCTTCCTGGAGTCTATGGATCTTAACTGTTTTACAATCCCAGATACACTAAACACTAAGTCAGCCATCCTTGTGTTTGTTAGATAAATGAAAGGGGGAATAGTGCTGCAGTCCTTTACCGTAAACAAGTTTTTGAAAGCTAGCTTTAGAATTTCGGTCTTCTGTTTATCATCATCCGTTACATTATCCGTACCGTCAGTAAGAGAAGGTATTGAATTATTTGTAGCGTGATAGGTTTTACGTACGACCAAAAAATTTTTTGGTTACTTTTAGAATCTGCAGATAAAATATTGCTTTCAAATTCGTTAAAAGAATCTCTCATTGACCTTTTGACAGCTGCTTTCATTTCGCATAATTTCTGTTTGTCAGCGGGGCAGTAACCACATTTAAAATGACTGCAAAATTCTCTGCTTTCTCAGCAAGTTCCTATGTTTGTTGTACCGGGGTGGATCCTTTCCCTCCTCTATATTTTTGGTAGGCACATACTTCTCTAGCATGTGGTGGACAATACGTTTAAATTCCAACCAAAGATGCTCAATATCTTTGTGTCCCAAACAAGAAAACTCTGTGCTGTTTTTTTTTTTTTTTTTTTTTTTTAACTTTCACTGACATAGAAGCCACAACAACATTATGGTCACAAATACCTTCTTCTAGATTAACTTCCTCAAAAAGATCAGGTCTGTTTGTCACCAAGATATCTAACATGTTCCCATCTCGAGTTGGTTTTCTAACCAATTGCTCAAGGTTGTATGTTGAGAGCGCTCCTACAATAACTTCACAAGAGTCTTTGCTTCTGCCCCCTGTGATAAACGTGTAATTTTCCCAGTCAATGGATGCCAGGTAAGTACTGTCAAACAAGGAAAATAAAAAATTCCAACATAGTTTTGTGATTTTTACAAAGCATTTTCTTAGGGGGAAGGGGGGGTCTCTGCACCCCCAAATGAATTTTTGAGGGGTCTCAGGCCCCCTCAGGACCCATGGAGTCGGCAACTGTTACTGTTATGGAATTAAGCTTTTCGTTAAGCCTTCATCATTACCATACCTGTTAAAAATTATGTTATATCTTTGAGAGCCATACCACATTAACTGTGAACCCTTCAGTTCTCAGGCTAACAATGAATCACAGGTGTGGTCCTCTGCTTAATAAGCATTTTTCAATACACAGGAAGCACTTTGCTGAGTCTGCTTCCTCCTTCCATGTGAGATGTTATCAGCCATATGATTTTTCTGTTTCAGGATTGTCAGCAGTGTGGATGGCAGAATAGGGTGTATACGCGAACATGGAAAAAAATTCCCAGATTTCTCCCGGATTTCCTGATTAAAGATACACTTTCTCCCAGATGAAAACGCACTTTTTCCCTGTTAACTGACAGTATATTTTCTCTTGGAACTGTAGAACTTACCAATCCTTTGAATGGTTATGGTTTTATACACGGGCGTTGAATTTCCCAGCTCTTTAGAAAATGAAACTCAGGGAAAAAACACGTTTTGGAAAGATCTTTAATTTACAGTAATATGTACACTTCATATTTTCATATTACGACAGTATAAACTCGAGTTCCACCAAGCACCGCATATTACTTTCTGAAGCATTGAAATCGAAATAGTGATGCGCTTTTGTAATCAGTCATAGCTCATGTCATGTGATCTCGCCAGCCGATGACGGTGGATACTCAGAGCTTAGGACACGTCATGTAGTCAGCCAATAGCAACATCACTGTTAAGTAGCGCGAACACACAGACAGAAAAAGTTAATGGTTTAAATTTATATATATAGTGTTGCTACAAACACAGAAAAGTTTTCACATATAATATTGGTCTCTAAGATCAATATGCTGCAAGATAAGCTAACCTTTCACATACAATGTTGGTTTTTCATGCGCGTATTACACTTTAAGATGTATCACACAAATGTGCATGTAACATTTTTAATAACAGCACAAATCTCTGATCTTCTGGGCTCAAAATTCATCTAAATGGCTCGTCATCAACGAGTTGATTTTTAAATGAGAGTCAAACACACTGTGATTTAAGACATTCATCGTACATTCTCGCACAAAGTTCAACTTCCGTAAAAGGAAATTTACTTCGAAAGAAATGCTTTTCAAACCATTATTCGCAACATTTTCCCACGACCCATTAGAAATAGGTTCCTTTCCTCAGTTGAGCGCCAGACAACAGGCGTCAACATGCTTGCGCAGCTACGATGACTTAGGAGGCCCATATGTTCATACGTGTAAAATATTAAAAGATCTTACATTATGCATGAAAGAAAAAGACATCAGAGGATACTCCAAGAGCATTGGAATTTCGTGACTCATACTAAAATGTGCACGTTTAAAGTGCACACTCGTATCTCCAGATTCCCAGTGAAGTGAGTCTCCATCTGATATTAATCTTTTCAATGTCGTTTTCGGGATGTAAATTTTCTTGGAGTACCAGTGCTGTGTTATTTCATGTTTGGCTCTTTATTATGGCATAATGCCATACGTGCTAGAAGATGAAAACATGCACTTGAAACACAGCAAACAGTTGAAACTGGCCAATAGTGTGGAACACTTCGTTTCAAATATATTGACTGCCTCAGCAAAAAAGATTAATAAAGAAAATTTCTTTAGCAAACCGTCAAAAATAACTTCATTGTTCTGCAAGGCAATTAATGCTTGACTGACAGAAAGATGGAAATGAAATAAAATCTGAAACTAGTAACATATATAAGGCTTCCGTACCTAAGTGAATGTATTTTAAATCACTTGATAGCTCCCGGTCACAGAAATCCGTTTTGTTTTCATCTGAAGTGAGAGCAATAAACAAAGAGGAAACAGTAAATACACTAAATGTAAACATGGGTCACATGGAGACTACCCACTTCCCCATTATAACTCAGACTACCCTGCGCATCAGCCCTGGATCAACGATATTTTCGAACCGGGGCAATACTAGATAGTGGCGCCTCATGTACAGTCTTAGACATAAAAACTAACCACTGGTCGGCCGCCACAGAGACTAAGTCCGAATCGTTCACTTACGTTGGCCAATAAAACCAATCGCCCCTGACAGCGCTAAGTCCAGCAACCTGCACTATCTTGCAACATTGTAAGATGCGAAAGTGTCAGGAGGAAGTGTTGTCTACTTCTGAGATGTTATCGTGTGGTGTGATCCCATAGCTTAGTGGTAATCTGCGTGCATTCTAAACTTACAGTCATGTGTTGGTGTCCAACTGTATCTTTTTCTTTTTTACCATATTTCGGCCCTCATCTAAAGTTATGAGTGTGATTGAACATCGAAGATAATTCGCTTCACTTTCTACCCACCAGTACTAACATACTTCCAGAAACATTTCTGCAGGACAGCTTGTGGTTGCGTCGCGATCAGAAAAGCTTATGCTCAAACGTTTCCTCGCGCTGCAGCAGCTACCGGCCACCGACCAGACGCCATCTGCCGCCTGAAATCCAGCGCCGCCCCGATGAATGCGGCGCGACGCTATAAGTGTATGTATCAACTGTCATTTTCGAATTGACGTTCGAGTTATCATCTAGCACTTTAGCATTGGATTTTGCACACTTGAAAATCATGAACTACAGTTAAGCGATGCCAAATTGGGTTGCAGGTGGAAAGAGGTGTAATATCCGCAACACATTATTTGTTTTTGGTATAATAGAGGAGTGAGTACAGAGGAAGCAGCTCGGAAGATTTTAGCTGTGTGTGGAGCGAGTGCTTTTGGGAAAAATTCGCCAGAAAAAGATATTCTTGTTTCAACAAAGATCGTTCTGGCATGAATGATTTTCCAGATTAAGGAAGTCTTGACTACTGATATAAGTAAAATGTAAATGTCGTGTGACTAGCGCCTCCCATCCGGTAGACCGTTCACTGGGTGCAAGTCTTTCGATTTGATGCCACTTCAGCGACTTGCGTATCGAACTGATATAAATGATGGATTACCATTTAACCATCATGCTACATTTTCATTCAACAGGCAAGGCTCAGATGTGTTGTGTAGGAGTACTGCATGCTCTAATTCGAAACAACAAAAAACAGAGTGACTATTATTGCAGTTTTATTTTAACGTCATCAGGTCACTCTTTGTACACTCCTATGCAATAGTGTTACTGGTAATGGGTTATGATGCCTTTATTGTTAACTTCCTAAGAAGAAATGAAAGGCAGAGCCATACCAAAAGATGTAAACTGGGGCAAAGAGTAGTGTGAACATAATATTTTCCATCTGATTGCTCCAAAAGTGTGTTTTGCACTACGAATATTTCCCCAACGGTGTGTCGACTACTACAGCTCTAATTTTGTTGCCAACAATTGAGACACCTTTCGGTTGCAGTGTATCTGTGTAATTGATAGGCGCATGTGTTGTTCAACAGACAGCAGTCGTCACTCTCACTGGAATCAATGACTCTGTGTGTGTGTGTGTGTGTGTGTATAAAGTATTTTAATGCAATGGTTAGTTGCTACAAAGTGATTTTTTACCCAATCCTAGTTCTGTATATTACGTTAAGTAAATAAGATGTATTAACTCCATAAAATCGTTAGCAGAGACAGTGCGTTCTTGTTGCGGCTCATAAGTGTGGCGATCAGCAGTGCTCAATCCCGCCATGATTTGTTTATGTTTACTGAGCATGGACACTGCAGCAGATGCTTCGCCATAAATAGAAGGAAATCACCTTGTCTCTGACTGCAGTGAGTGGACATCACTATCTGTATGTTCTAACAGTAACCAACATGAGACTCTACTCACAGGTGCCATGGAGCAATTGGAATGGGTATCATGTCACTAGTCATCAGAATATTAACCAGTGATGAAATGACTACTCTATTCGAATCCCAAGAAAATAGGAACCTTCTCACAAAGTAATGTCAGGTGACATCAAAATTTATCCAACATTAACTGCACAGCTTTCATGCACGCAGTAGTAGCACACAAGGAAATATTATGTCTTGGAAGCGTATATTCATTTCCTCCTCTCACATAAACACCCTTGTTTTAGTATGAAGCGAGAAAATAAGCACGAAAAACTAAAGTTTCTGAGAAGCATATAAGTCATTTCCTCTTCTCTCATATCATAGCTTTTGTTTTAGTATAAAGTGAAAAATAAACAGTTTAGGGTTCTGAAGTATAACATGGAACCAGATTCTTATTGTAGGCCCTATCAGAAACGCAAAAATCAGGGAGCTCTCCATTCTTTTGTACAACAGTGTTTCCTTTTACATTCACAGATTCTTATTTAAGGACTTGTGAGCTCTATGTTCTTCAGTTGAATGAGCCTTATGTTATTGTGCTAATTATGGTATGGAAAAAACGCAACAAAGACAAGTTCCCTAGAGCAGTGAAGATATTTGCAGATGTCTGTATCAGCAATGACTGCCAGCTGCCACAACACTTCACATAATTCATGTGGCAGGCAACACAACTGTGAGTGCACTTGAGACTTCATTCAGTAGGTCGTCAGGAGACGGACGAAAACGTCAAATTAACATCACTTTCTGAGTCATATTCAAACCAAAATGAGGTGTTATTAAGGTAGTTGAGTGTTCTAGCAATTACACTTTGATAATTTCCATATGAATATTTTGATAGCCAAAAGGAACCATTAGTGTGAAACCATTGGGAACTACATTAATATCAAACTGCAAGAACTCAAGACAATACATGGACACTTCCTTTCACTGGGTAACCTCTTACAATTATTTAGGATTATCTCTGTCCTAGGCGTAATGCAATGGAATTTCACATTCATAAAGTGCTTCGGCAATTCTTGACAAACACCTGCAAATTGTAATCACTGCAAGTAACAACTGTGTGATGACAGTGGTACAGGTCGTCAGTGGATGTGGTGGTGTTACGCTGCCAAACTACTTGCAGTAACGTTAACAGTGGCACGCGTAATCTAGCTCTGAGTACCTAAGTAAAGATAGTTTGGTGGCATCGTCATTTCTCTTTATTTGGCATCAGCTTGTGTAATCTGATTTAACGAATAAATATGACCATCAGCTATGCAGCTGAAGTAAATCACTACACAGGTACTCTATCTCACACTTGGTTAAGTGATCAGCTCACTGCAATCCTGCTTCTTCTGTTCGAAAATACTTGGAAACTGTCAATTTGTTATACGACATGGATTAGCGCCATCACAAAGCAACGACTAAGGAATGGATGCCATTGAAGTTTTAGTGTTTTGATTATTTCTGCGCAAATTCTAGAATTATTTGGCCTTCGACTGTCTCGAACACACGATATTTTAGATGTGAGTGGGAGAAAGGAACTCTATCTACTGTGCATCACCTGTCTGAGTGTGTAGGTTTGCAGTTTGTCGTATGAAGACAGTAGACACAGCAGTCGAACGGCATCGACAAGTACTTGTCGGTCGGTCCATGGAAGTCATAATGAAAGCACATGGCAGCATCAAGGAACTTCTGTGTTATTCTGTGCTGTTGTGTAACTTTGACTATTGTTAGTGACAAAAGAACAACTGAGTGAAAAAATATTTTTAGTAACTTTTAACTTGAACTTGCTACAGGCAAGACATGTGTATGATTCCTGTATAATAGAGTCGTGGTTATCAAGCCAACTCTGTTGTAAATGTAACTTAATTGTTTCTGATGCGAGACAACATGGGTGACTTACAAGAAGTCAATTGTTTATGTGAGAGGTGTGAATTTTGTTCTTGGTGGAAGTTCAAATATACCGATAGTTGTTGGAAAGAGAGAGAGAGTCATATATATTCCTTTAACTAGCACCATTCTTCGGAGAAGTAGTTTTTGGAGACTGACGTAACCGCTATCCAGAGAAGAAGATCGGTTGTGCACACCAAGTAAGTCTATGTGTGTAAAAGAAGTGAGAAGGTTGCAATTCAACTTCACACACTTTTGTCGTCAAAAACATTAGAACTTGTTAATGTATGCTTTCCCGGCGTATACAGCTGGCAAAGAGTTCTCGGGCTTCCAGCTGGGTGGCTGTGTCTTCAAACTGCGACGTTTCAACGATTGACATACTCGTCATCTTCTAGCGAAGTACCGAGACTTTGCAGATGCTTGTCCCTTTATACCTGCAGCGTGCCCCCCACCACCTGGCCGCAGGAGGCCGGGTCCAGAGGAGCTGGCGGGTGGGGTGGAGGGGGAAGCGGGTGCGCCGTTTGTGTCTCTGTCAGAGCATTCCGGTCACGTCTCGTGAGATGGACAGTTCTCGGTGCGTTCCTGGCGTATTGCAGCTATTGCTGGATTTCAGGCCACACTCAGTCGATAACCTTCGTCCCTGTTCACAAGATTCTTGTGGACCCGTATTTCTATCGATTCTTTAATGACGCTGTCCCAATAGCGCCCGGCTCGGCACAGCACACTGGTGTTCTCGAAATCAAAGGTGTGGTTTTCTATGATGCTCTGTTCAGCTATAGCAGATTTCTCTACCTGTCCTAGTCAGACATGCCTGGTGTGTTCCTCGCACCTTTTCGAGATGCAGCGCTGCGTTTGTCCAATGTACTGTACACCACATTCGCAGGCAATGCTGTATATACCAGGTGTGTTGAGTTTGAGTGGGTCTTTAGCTGAGCCCAGTAGCTCTTTCGTCTTCGGCGGTGGTCGGAAGACGGTATTTATGTTTGACTTTCTCAGTAGCCTCCCGATTTTGGCAGATATGGGCCCCAAATATGGAAGAAAGACGAGTCTCTTGTTAACTTCCTCTTCCTCTTCTTCTTGGCAATATGCCAGGAACGCACCGAGAACCATCCAGCTCATGAGACGGGACCGCAATGCTCTGACGGACACACGAACGGTGCAGCCAGTTCCCCCTCCACACCACCCGCCGGCTCCTCCGGACCTAGCCTCCCATGGCCAGCTGGTAGGGTGCACACTGCAGGTATAAAGGGACCAGCATCCGCAAAGTCTCAGCACTTTGCCAGAAGATGACGAGTATGTCACTCGTCGAAATGTCGCAGTTTGAAGACACCACCACCCGGATGGAAGCCCGAGAACTCTTCGCCACATTAGAACATGGCAACCAGTGTGAAAGGACCATAGGAAAAAAGGAATTTTAGGACGACAACGAGAGAAAAAGCTATCAAGTGTTGCCATAGTTGCTAGTCTCCCATCGGGCGCCTCCCCAGGTGGCGGATAGGGGAATGCCCACCAGATATGGAGGGTACCGGGGAAATAAAATACCCGGGGTGGACCAAAACTAGCAACTACTGCCTTGTAGTTTAGGTATTGGATTACCAAAGGCTAAAGGAAGAAAACCTTGAGCAAAAATTACCTGGTCCTCCAGGTTGGGGGTTAATGTGATGGGCCAACTCCCCATTCATTGGAAAAACCTCACTGGTTAAAAAGCCTATAAGATTACAGCAGGACGGATATAATAGGAGACGAAAAAGGCTAAGAAAACGGACTGTCTTAATTGGTGTATGGAATATACAAGGATTACAAAATAAAGTAGGAGAAGTGATTAAGGAAATGGAGGCTAGAAATCAAGATATTATTATACTCCCAGAAACTAAGAAAAAAGGACGAGGTATTGAACGAATAGGATCATATACACATTTCTATAGTGGTGTCCCAAAAAATCAAAGAGCAAAACGGGGGATATCGATATTGATGAAAAACTAATTCAAAAGAATGGTCACAAACTGGGAAACTATTGATGAAAATCTGATTAAAATTAATATTGATATTCATGGATACAAAATTACTATTATAGGAGTATATGGAATAAGCGAAGATGAACCAATTTGTAAAAAGGATGATTTCTATAATAATTTAAATGGAATCATAGAGGATATCGGGAAAACCAGGGAGATTATTATTGCAGGGGATTTTAACAGTAGAACTGGAAGTAAAATTGGAAATAAAATTATAGGACCATTTGGAGAAAATGTTATAAATGATAATGGTAATAGACTTATTGATACCTGTGAACAAAATTCATTGAAAATATTAAATGGCTTTTATCAACATAAAGAAATACATAAATACACATGGCATAAAGATACAATGAATCAAAAATCAATAATAGACTATATTATAATTAAACAGCAAACAAGGATAAAAATACATGACATAAGAGTATATAGAGGGGTAACTCTTAGCGATCATTATTTGGTAAATTCCAAATTTTTATTCCCCTTCAGAGGAAAAAGCACTGAAGAAAATCGAAATTGTCCTATAGAAAATATACAAACAGAAATCAAAATTCCTAAATATAATTTGAATAGTTTTGAGAATGAAAGCACAATATTTTTATATCAAAAGAGATTAGATGAAAAACTGGTAGAAACAGAGTTTGATTATACAGAAGATCAATATCATTATATTGTAAATAAACTACATGAAGCCGCCAAGGAAGTTTAGGAGAAACAGAAGAAACACGTACAAACCATCCATTATACTACTGGAATGAAGAAATTAAAAAGGAAGTGAAATTAAAGAAAGAAAAATATTTAAAATGGTTAAATACCAGAAATCTTCAAGATAAAATAGAGCTTAATGCACAACAAGCGAAAATCCGGAAAAAGGTTGCAGTAGCAAAAAACAAAGTTTGGGAACAGTCATGTCAAAAAATTGAATCCTATATTGGTGGTAAAAGAAACACAGAAGCATGGAAAACTACAAAAATTTAAGAAGGAATTCCACAGAAACAACACATATTAAATATATTACTCATGACTCTTGGGAAAAATATTTTAAAAGTTTATTAACAGAAAACAGGGAAGAATACTTGGGAAACCCTGAATATAATGAAATGATAGATCTACAAGCAGAGAATTACATCCGTTTGGAAATAGAGACAGTAAAAACTGCAATAAAATCTTTAAAGAATGGAAGGGCTACAGGCATTGGAGGTATTCCTGCAGAATTATTAAAATGAGGAACAAAGAAATTAATGGAATTGTTAAGAAACCTTTTCGAAAGATGTTTAAATGGGGAAGATGTCCCAAATGATTTGAAAGTAGGATATATTTCAGTGATACATAAAAAAGGAGCGAAAGATGAGTGTAAAAATTATAGGGGAATAACAGTGACCAATACCTTCAGTAGATTATATGGAAGAATTATTAAATATTTGTTAGAACAAGAAACAAAGAAAAGGAGGCTGAAGAACAAGCAGGTTTTAGAGCTGGAAGATCAACAATTGATCATATCTTTTGCCTACAACAAATTATTGAAAAAAAAATGGTTCGGGCACAACCTATACATTTAGTATTCATAGATATAGAAAAAGCCTATGATAGTGTGCCTTTATCCAGTTTATGGAAAGCTTTAATATCAATAGGAATAAATCCAAGAATAATTAAAGCAATTCAAAATTTATATAAAAATTCTATTTCAAAAATAAAAATTGGTAAATATCTATCACATGGATTCCAAGTCACAAAAGGATTACGTCAAGGATGTAGCATCTCACCTACATTGTATAAAATATATACAGAAGTAACTTTACAGAATTGGAAGAAAAAATGTCACGCTATGGGAATACCAATAAATGACAGAACAATATACTCGTTACAATTTGCAGATGACCAACTGATTATAGCCCAAGACTATGAGGACATAGAGTATATGACCAGAAAATTGATTCAAGAATATAAAAAATCAGGTCTAAATGTAAACATGAATAAAACAAAATACATGGTAATTGGTGGAGTGAATGGAGACTTAATATTAGAAGAAGGGATGGGAACAATAACAGCTACTGAGGAATATAAATATTTAGGTGTGAAAATTACAAATGATGGGAAACAGGACAAAAAAATTAGATCAAGAATAAATTCTGGAAAGACGACAATCTCTTTATTGAATGGAATTCTCTGGGACAAACACATAACAACTGATAACAAAATAAGGATTTTTAAAACAATAGTTAGGAGCATTATTACATATGGTTCAGAAGTGTGGACAACAAAATGGCAACTGAAATCAAAATTATTAGCCACAGAAATGGATTTCTGGAGACGTTCAGCAAGAATATCAAGACGAGAAAGAATAAGAAATGAAGTAATCAGAGACAAGATGAAATGTAAAAATTCAATTATTGATTTCATTGAGCACAAACAACTTAAATGGTATGGACACATCAGACGAATGGAACAGGAAAGGCTACCAAAATGCATAAGCGACTGGGTACCAATTGGAAGAAGAAAAAGGGGACGACCACCTGATACATGGATACAGGGAGTTCAGTCAGCAATGAGGAAGAACAACATTCCTGAAGATTTATGGACAAATAGAGAAGAGTGGAGAACAATAATTAGTGACTTACTGTAATCTAGAATAGGTGCTGGAAAAATGTACTCACATTGTAAATCCAGAATAATAATAATAATAATGCCATAGCAACTGAGCATAACAAGAAAAAAGAACCATTTCACCGAATTGGATACTACCTAAATATCTGATGGAGAAAATTTGTAAGTGTAAATAAGGGAGAAGAAGTGAAAAAGCCACAACGAGAAAAACCGGAGAGAAGATCTTGATGCATTAGACTAAGAAGAGATACGCCTAGAACGATACGACTAAGAAGATCTGGTGTGGGGAGTATACAGTTCTCACACATTGTGGGTACGCAGACGCAGACACCAGCAACCGATGCCGGGTGAGCGTAAAACATAACTTTATTGTATTAATACAAGCCATTGAATGAACAGTATTAGTGTAGTTATATAGAGGGTCTATACAAGGGCGATGTACTTGAGGACAATATTATGGAAATGGAAGAGGATGTAGATGAAGATGAAATGGGCGATACAATACTGCGTGAAGAGTTTGACAGAGCACTGAAAGACCTGAGTCGAAACAAGGACCCGGGAGTAGACAACATTCCATTAGAACTACTGACAGCCTTGGGAGAGCCAGTCCTGACAAAACTCTACCATGTGGTGAGCAAGATGTATGAGACAGGCGAAATACCCTCAAAATTCAAGTAGAATATAATAATTCCAGTCCCAAAGAAAGCAGGTGTTGACAGATGTGAAAATTACTGAACTATCTGTTGAATAAGTCATGGCTGCAAAATACTAATATGAATTCTTTACAGACGAATGGAAAAACTGGTAGAAGCCGACCTCGGGGAAGATCAGTTTGGGTTCCGTAAAAATACTGGAACACGTGAGGCAATACTGACCCTACGACTTATCTTAGAAGGTAGATTAAGGAAAGGCAAACCTATGTTTCTAGCATTTGTAGACTTAGAGAAAGCTTTTGACAATGTTGACTGGAATACTCTCTTTAAAATTCTGAAGGTGGCAGGGGTAAAATACGGGGAGCGAAAGGCTATTTACAATTTGTATAGAAACCAAATGGCAGTTATAAGAGTTGAGGGACATGAAAGGGAAGCAGTGGTTGGGAAGGGAGTGAGACAGGGCTGTGGCCTATCCCCGATGTTATTCCATCTGTATATTGAGCAAGCAGTGAAGGAAACAAAAGAAAAATTCGGAGTAGGTATTAAAATCCATGGAGAAGAAATAAAAACTTTGAGGTTTGCCGATGACATTGTAATTCTGTCAGAGACAGCAAAGGACTTGGAAGAGCAGTTGAACGGAATGGATAGTGTCTTGTAAGGAGGGTATAAGACGAACATCAACAAAAGCAAAACGAGGATAATGGAATGTAGTCGATTTAAGTCGGGTGATGCTGAGGGAATTAGATTAGGAAATGAGACACTTAAAGTAGTAAAGGAGTTTTGCTATTTGGGGAGCAAAATAACTGATGATGGTCGAAGTAGAGAGGATATAAAATGTAGACTGGCAATGGCAAGGAAAGTGTTTCTGAAGAAGAGAAATTTGTTAACATCGAGTATAGATTTAAATGTCAGGAAGTCGTTTCTGAAAGTATTTGTATGGAGTGTAGCCATGTATGGAAGTGAAACGTGGACGATAAATTGTTTAGACAAGAAGAGAACAGAAGCTTTTGAAATGTAGTGCTTCAGAAGAATGCTGAAGATTAGATGGGTCGATCACATAACTAATGAGGAGGTATTGAATAGAATTGGGGAGAAGAGGAGTTTGTGGCACAACTTGACTAGAATAAGGGATCGGTTGGTAGGACATGTTCTGAGGCATCAAGGGATCACCAATTTAGTATTGAAGGGCAGCGTGGAGGGTAAAAATCATAGAGGGAGACCAAGAGATGAATACACCAAGCTGATTTAGAAGGATGTAGGTTGCAGTAGGTACTGGGAGATGAAGAAGCTTGCGCACGATAGAGTAGCATCGAGAGCTGCATCAAACCAGTCTCAGGACTGAAGACCACAACAACAACAACAACAACATTATACTTAAAGTTAACTTTTAGATGCAACTAAGTGAAAAAATATATGACTTGAGTCTTAAGTTAGACTCAGTAAATGCTCAATTAAATGAAGCTTTAAATGCTCAGAGTCTGCAGATAAATTCTAAACTAGATGCACAGAGTGCAACTTTAAGCAGAGAACGAGACTCGGTGAAGTCCCAACTGAATGCCCAAACAACGAATTTAGGATTGTTAAAGTCGACTCACAGAGCAAAGAATTTGGTAATCTATGCAAAGGCATGGATGCTTTGAAGACTTAATTTGACACCTTGAATAGTAAAGTAGAGGATTTGAAATTAGACTTAAAGTAAGAATTAACCAATTCTTTGGACATTCATATAAATCAACTGTTCACTCACTTTTGTTAGAAACAGAATGATCAATTACATGATTTAGCAAAAAAAGTTAGAATTTGATGTTGAGGAAAAATGTAATACTGTAGAATCAGAAATCAATTACAAGTTAGGCTCATTTGAAAATGTATGCAATGTTAAGTTTGATGCTGTAAAGCAGGTATTGCATACTTTAAAAGATAATGTTGAAAAGCAAGATAAGTTACTGTCAATAATCCAATTGCAAATTACAGGTGTAAGTATGCAAGTGGATGATGTAGAAAGAAGCTTCCAAGAGGAGATTGCAAACTCTGATATAATAAATATAAGTAGTATGGTGGAACTATTTGAAGGGATCATAGATCGAACAGTCACCGAGAGAATGACATCCAGGAATGAGTCGCCTATTGTTTCTTCCGAACTTTCAGATACAGGAAAAGTTAGAGATGACTTATGGAAAGAGTTCAAACTTATCCAGGTCAAAGTGGAAAAATGGACAACTTCACCTAATGTTGTGTTAACTAGTGAAGTAGTTACCGATTTACGATGGGTAGCGAATTCGGGGTTATAGAGACAATTCCCTAAATTCAAGCCCGATGGAGACGTGCACCTAAAACATTTCTTGAAAAGGTTTAACCAAGCTCTGCCAAAAAATTGGGAAGACTCTAAAAAGATTGAATCTGCTGTGGGTTACCTTCTAAGAGAAGCCTCCAAATGGGGAACCATAAACATAGAGAACTTTTCCTCTGGGGGAGATTTTCAATAGACGTTTAAAGTGAAGTATTGGTCTGCAAGTGCCCAGGAAAAACTAATATCAGATCTGTGGGACCCAAAATACTACAATAATACTGGGGGTACCCTGAGGAAGTATTTCGATTGGCATCTAACACAGGCTAAGTACTTAGACAAGCCGGTGGAAGAACGGTTGGTGCGAATTTTAGTAAAACAATTACCCATTTATGCGAGGAAAGATATTATGTAGTGGCTGGAAAATGGTTGAAGAATTATTATCCTTCATTGACACACTAGATGCCCTAAATAAAGAATGTATTGGAACTTTACATCTAGGGGAAAATTCGAATTTCAAAAGGAATAGTGGGAATAATTTCAAAAAGCATGAAGTCAACCTAGCTAGAGTACACCAGTGCAATAGAGAAAATGGTAACGACAATTATCAGAAGAAGCATCCACCTTCGAATTTAGGTCCAGTAACTTCACAGGAATTTGTACCAAGTAATAATAGTGCACAAAATGGTAACGTAGTATCTCAATTCGGTAACCAACCTGTGATTACTAATAATGAGGAGAACCTGGTGCCCAGGTTGTAGAGATACACTAGGAGGCCTCGTTAATGAGAAGTATGTTAACCTCACACACATACTACCTACAAAAGAATGGTTATGCTAGAAGAACCAAACGTAGTTATCAACAGTCCACAACCTATAATAGTAGGGACCGTGGAAACTTCTGAAGTTAACATATTTATAGACTCAGGGAGTGAAGTATCACACATATCTAGCGCATTCCTTAATTTATTACAGTCTAAACAGCACTTACCGCTATTGCCAGTAACTGGAGCTTACATAGTCAGTATAACAGAAACGAAAAGTAAAGTTGTGAAACACAAAACCCAAGTGAACTGCAGTGTTGTAAATATCTTATTTCGTCAAACACTTAATAGTAGACAATATTAATAGGGATGTATTATTTGGTTTACACTCAAGGTAAGAACTAAAAAAACACTTTCAGTTACAATTTTTCTTGTGTTATTCAGTACACGATGCATCTCTGACCCTGTGGCTCCATCTTCAGGTGTAATTCGTCTTAATACATGATCTATTTCTTCTCTTGAACGAGAGGAAATGCATATTCCTACCACGAAAAGGTTTGATGTTAGGTTATGAACTTCATAAGTCAGACGCGAAGTTCGTAACCTAACATCAAACATTTTCGTGGCAGGAATATGCATTTCATCTCATTCAAGAAAACAAATAAATTATGTATTAAGACGAATTACACCTGAAGATGGACCCAAAGGGTCAAAATGCATCGGTGTACTGTATGAAGCATGAAAAATTGTGACTGAAGGTGTTTTTTATTTCATACCTCGAGCGTATTGAGTACAGTCATGTTTGAAGCTGCAAAATATGGATAAAATTAAATTATTTGTTTTAGATTGGTTATCAGAATTTAAAGTCATCTTAAATTTTTAGGATAATCTTATTTGTTTTGGTAAAAGGAACAGTAGATGCTGGATACTGTTTGTGACAGACAGCTACAATGGCAAACAAACAACAGAATGTCAGTGTCTGCGATTAAGAGCTGCAGCACAATTGTCACCAGAGATCGATAATGTAGGTACAGGAACACAACAAACTGACATACAAGACAAAGTTAACGAGTCACTAATATTAACCAAACAACAAAAGCGAGATTTATATAAAATTTTAATGGAGTATGAAGTAGTGTTCTCCGACTGCCCCGGTAACATCAACGACTATATTTGTAAATTCAAAATCAAAGATGACACTCCATTATTTTGTAAGCCTGAAGGAGGTGGTAGGAGACAAATTGCAGAATAAATGCCATATAACATGTGTCCAGTTTTTATTGAGTACATAAAGCTGGGTTCAATGCATTTTCGTTTCGTTTGTTGGTCCTTACAGGTCTCCGTTGTCTACACTTCCTTGAAAATGAGCTTCCAGCTTTATTGGAAGAGGTTCCTCTGGCTACAAGAGTGTGTATGTTCCTCCAGCATGATGGGGCTCCTGCACATTCTAGTCATCAGGTGACATCATCCAAACCTAACATTTCCTGGAGGATGGATCAGTAGATGTGGGCACTTTTCTTGGCCACCAACACCCCTGGACCTTCTCCCTTTGGATTTTTGCCTGTAGGGATGGTTCAAAGGTAAAGTCTACAAAGAAAAAGTAAACCCATGAGCTTATTTGATAATCCAAATTATGAATGGTGCAGCCCTCACAAAAGAACAAAGATGACCTTAGTGTTATCAAGAGAAGTCAAAAGTGCATGGAAGTTGGTGCGGAAATTTTTGAAAATTAACTTTGGAAGTCATTTGCCTTTGCTTTGAGTTTGTTAGGGTTGTATACTAACAGCTGTATCTCTGTATGCAATAAAAAGTGGACACATTTATATGGAAATTTTTATGCAATTCGCCTATACTACCACTTGCAAAAATGTCTACTAGTCTTCCTGGAAAACCCTGTATATGCATATATGTGTGGTGTCTGTTCTTTCTGACATGTCTGAAAGAAAAAGACACCACAAATATGAGTTCAAACCTGGTCACCCACAAATTTTCATATGCCACCGTCGTATTTCAATGCCCTGTGATGGCCCGGACATATGTCCTTCGCTATTTAACAAGGCTGTCTGTTTTGATTCGTAGTCTGTTCTTTTGGACATGCCCAAAAGAAAACACACACACACACACACACACACACACACACACACACAGTTCAATCTTAAGTGCTATTCACAAATTTTGGCAACTCAGTGACAGTGACGGACTGGAGCTGTATTAACCTACTCATTTCACTAGATATACGAGATGCTATCCAAAATTTTCGGGACTGGTGCTGCCATCTGTTGAAAACATTTATCTTTGGACTAAGGTCATCACCACGCTCAAGTAGTTCCCATCCGCACGTACACACCGGTCCCAGCGTTTCTGCCACTGGACAAATGTTTTCTGGAAGTCCTGCTCTTTGCGGGTGTTTTATCACTGCCAGTGATGCTTCTTGAATCCTCTCTAGAGTGTTGAACCGAAGGCCTTTCAACTTGAGTTTCAGTTTTGGGAATAGCGCGAACTCGCAAGGTGCCAAATCGGGCGAGTACAGTGGGTGGGGTACAACCGCCATGTTGGTTTTTGCCAAAAAAGTCCTGGTGAGCAAGGACGTGTGACAGGGCACACTGTTGTGATGCAGCAGCCAGTTCCCGTGATACCAAAGTTTGAGCCGTCGTCGCCGCACGTTTTCACGGAGCTGTCACAAAACATCACAGTAGTATGTGGAATTCACTGTTTGGTTGGGTGGGACGAATTTTTTGTGTCAATTCCCTCGGTATTAAAGAAAACGACGATCATGCTCTTCACTTTGGTCTTCACCTGGTTCGATTTTTTGGGTCTTGGGCGAGCCCGGGCTCTTCCACTGGGATGATTGTTGCTTTGTCTCTGGGTCATAACCATAAATCCAGCTCTCGTCGTCGGTGATAACCCGTGACAAGAAGGTTGGGTCATCAGATGCGGTCTGACGATGGTCTGTGCGCACTTCAACAAGCTGTGCTTTCTGATCAGCAGTCAAGATCCTTGGCACAAATTTTGCGGTGACGCAATGCATGCCCAATTCATCAGTCAACATTTGTTGACACGTCCCACAACCCATACCCACTTCATCCGCATGGCATTGTGCGGCTAACGGACCTTCCAGTGTGAGCATTATCTTCGACGTCTGTACGGCTGGTCCTGAACCGTGTGTGCCACTCAAACACACATGTATGGCTCATGCTCTGACCCCCAAACACTTGTTGAATCATTTCAAGGGTCTCTGTAGCACTTTTCCCTGAGATTTACACAGAATTTGAAACACACACACTGTTCTGTTCGTGGATCCATCGTAAAATCGCCACACACCAAACACAGAGTATTGCAGAAATCACTGTGGACACCCAACACGTCCTCCCACATCCACACACTGACCCATCAGATACGCAGCTCTTGCCACACAGTGGTGCAAAGATCAACTACTCCTACTTTCCAAATGGCAGCACCAGTCCCGAAAAATTTGGATTCCACCTTGTAGTTATAATTTTCTGAACACTTCATGTTTAATGAGTGACAGCGATTTGGAAAATTTATGTGTGCGATATGGTTACTTTATACGTTAATTACAGTGTCTCTTATCGTTTACTTCATTGGAAACCTGCTTCTTTCTACCCGAGCCTACAGTAAAGCAATGAGTGAAAGCTGACATTCTTGATATCTCGCTGGTTGTGCTACTGCAATTATAGCCAAAGATTCAAATCCTGCTGGAAAATTATATTTCAAGTCAGATGGTTTTGCTCCTCCTCTACTGTCATTGGAAACGATCACAACGAAATTAAGTATACGAATCCTATGAAACCCTTGAGTTCATACTGCAGTGCGGTGCAGATGAAGAAAGTAGTTTTTCACAATTCTCAGATGACAGATGTAGTTCATCAGATTTCACTAATTATGACTGCATTATTAACTGTTGGTTCACAGGCACTTTTCTGCCACTTTTAACTACAGGGCTATTACAAATGATTGAAGCGATTTTATAAATTCACTGTAGCTCCATTCATTGACATATGGTCACGACACACTACAGATACGTAGAAAAACTCATAAAGTTTTGTTCAGCTGAAGCCGCACTTCAGGTTTCTGCCGCCAGAGCGCTCGAGAGCGCAGTGAGACAAAATGGCGACAGGAGCCGAGAAATCATATGTCATGCTTGAAATGCACTCACATCAGTCAGTCATAACAGTGCAACGACACTTCAGGACGAAGTTCAACAAAGATCCACCAACTGCTAACTCCATTCGGTGATGGTATGTGCAGTTTAAAGCTTCTGGATGCCTCTGTAAGGGGAAATCAACAGGTCGGCCTGCAGTGAGCGAAGAAATGGTTGAACGCGTGCGGGCAAGTTTCACACGTAGCCCGCGGAAGTCGACGAATAAAGCAAGCAGGGAGCTAAACATACCACAGCCGACGGTTTGGAAAATCTTACGGAAAAGGCTAAAGCAGAAGCCTTACCATTTACAATTGCTACAAGCCCTGACACCCGATGACAAAGTCAAACGCTTTGAATTTTCGGCGCGGTTGCAACAGCTCATGGAAGAGGATGCATTCAGTGCGAAACTTGTCTTCAGTGATGAAGCAACATTTTTTCTTAATGGTGAAGTGAACAGACACAATGTGCGAATCTGGGCGGTAGAGAATCCTCACACATTCATGCAGCAAATTCGCAATTCACCAAAAGTTAACATGTTTTGTGCAATCTCACGGTTTAAAGTTTACGGCCCCTTTTTCTTCTGCGAAAAAAACGTTACAGGACACATGTATCTGAACATGCTGGAAAATTGGCTCATGCCACAACTGGAGACCGACAGCGCCGACTTCATCTTTCAACAGGATGGTGCTCCACCGCACTTCCATCATGATGTTCGGCATTTCTTAAACACGAGATTGGAAAACCAATGGATCGGTCGTGGTGGAGATGATGATCAGCAATTCATGTCATGGCCTCCACGCTCTCCCGACTTAACCCCATGCGATTTCTTTCTGTGGGGTTATGTGAAAGATTCAGTGTTTAAACCTCCTCTACCAAGAAACGTGCCAGAACTGCGAGCTCGCATCAACGATGCTTTCGAACTCATTGATGGGGACATGCTGCGCCAAGTGTGGGAGGAACTTGATTATCAGCTTGATGTCTGCCGAATCACTAAAGGGGCACATATCGAACATTTGTGAATGCCTAAAAAAACTTTTTGAGTTTTTGTATGTGTGTGCAAAGCATTGTGAAAATATCTGAAATAATAAAGTTATTGTAGAGCTGTGAAATCGCTTCAATCATTTGTAATAACCCTGTATATTTTGAATGTTAGAGCTGGAAGAATAGATTTTCACCATATGGAATATTCAAATTCACCTTTCAGTCTTCACGTTTCGAGCAACGGCAAAATATCCGTCAGAAAAGCTGACAACAAGAAGTCAGGTCACACCTGTCTTCTGACAGGTGTGCCAATGACAGTGATCTCAATAATAATATTGTATAACGAAAATACATTGCCAACTCAATCACTGGAGAAGCTCCAAAATTGTGAATCACATATGGTGAATACGCATTCAAGGTTTCGATCCAATTAAGACAGTAAAACACAAATAATTGCTACAGTTATTAATTTATGATGTTTTGTCTGCACTCAGTGCATCGATGTATTACAAGTAACTACAGTCTAGCCCCTAAACCTAGTTACAGAAACGCAAATAAGACTCATAGACATATGAGGATATTCTGGCCCTTGTCTCCCATTACCATAGCTTCGTCTCATAGTCACTTCCGACGTCACTCACTGAACACATCAGCTGTTATCCTTCCTGGTAGTACAACTGAAACTTGGCAACAATGCAGAATATGTTTGGCAACTCTGTGACCGATGAGTTACTCCCTTGATGGCACGGAACTATCCTGCTAAATTCACTTGATATTATCGTGTCACTTCAGTGATTTTCTCTTGAGATGTGATATAGGGATCTCAGTTAATACTTTTGAGTCAACGAAAATCGTTCCACATGGGAATACAACTACTCTCGTCTCTTATGTTGTGATTTATATGTCATAGTAGCTACTGGGCCAATAAGTAAGACACATACACAGCACCTCTTCTCTAGCTCCAAGGTAACATGTTTGCCTATCAGGTGTAAGCTGCTTTTGTCCGCATTTCGAGATTCTCTAAAAGCCATATTTTTAATTCTTTTGTAGCAGAGCTACAAGCAGGCAGGCAGATAGAAACTCAAGAAGGGAATCAAAAGACAACACTTGAGCAAAATTTGTCTTGCTCCTTTCAGTAACCCTTGGTGTAAGAGTGAAAACCCTATGATACTGCACTATTCATAATGCCACTTTTGTTTCCTGCCGACATATTTTTGTTGTTGTTGTGAATATATAATTTTATCTATAAACTGCCACATTTTCATAATATTTGAGTATGACACAGGACATGAGATAAATACAGACCTTTTCAAAGTTAAACGTTGGTAATATCCTATTAATTTGTGTTAAAATAGGCACAATCATCTTACAGACACTTAATGCTTTATTAAGATAGACTGCCGTCATGATGTTTCTGTAATAAGTTGAATCTAATTTTTATTAGTACAGTGAATATTTAAACTGAGTTTTCCATTAGTTTATTGAGCACAAGAGAAATCATCAAAGAGAAGTAAATCAGCAACAGTATATTCTTTCACAATATCTGAAACAATCTGACAATGCTAAAGTATTTTACAAATTCTACACCTGTAGAAACCTGCTGGTTCTAACAATGTCATTAAACCAGTGTAGTTTGAAGAGCATTTTTGTCTAGAAATTAATTGCCTTGATGGTTGACTGATCAAGAGTGGAAAAGGTAAAAGTTTACGAGTATACAATCAGAGGGACAAGTGCCTGAGAGATGACTTCCCTATCAATCTCCTGGATAGTTTTGTTTCCTAAATCAACAAAGTGCATACACTGCAACCGAAATGTGTCTCAATTGTCGGCAACAAATTACAGCTGTGATGTACACACCCTTGGGGAAATATTTGTAGTGCAAAACACACTTTTGCAACTATCAGATGGAAAATATTATGTTCACACTACTCTTTGCTCCAGTTTAAACCTTTTGGTGTGGCTCAGCCTTTCATTTCTTCTTAGGAATTTAACAATAAAGGCATCATAACACATCACCAGTAACAGCGACCTGATGATGTTCTAGTGAAACTGCAACAATAGTCACTCCACTGATTTTTGTTGTTTCGAATTAGAGCATACAGTACTCCTACACCACAGGTCTGAGCCTTGCCTGTTGAATGCAAATGTAGCATGATGGTTAAATGTTAATCCATCACTTATATCAGTAGTCGAGACTTCTTAATGGGGAAAATTATTCCTGCCAGAATGATCTTTGTTAAAACAAGAATATCTTTTTCTGGTACATTTTTCCGAAAAGCACTCACTCCACACACAGTTAAAATCTTTCGAGCTGCTTCCTCTGCATTTACTCACTATTACACCAAAAATAAATACTGTGTTGCAGATATTACGCCTTTCTCCACCTGCAACCCATTTTTGCAACGCTTAAATGTAGTTCATGATTTTCAAGTGTGCAAAATCCAATGCTAAACTGCAAGATGATAACTAAAACTTCAATTCGAAAATGACAGTTGATACATACACTGATAGCGTTGTGCCGCGTTCACCTAGGCGGTGAATGATTTCAGGCGGCGGGTGGTGTCTGGCTGGTGGCCGGTAGCTGCTGCAGCGTGAGGAAACACTTGAGCATAAGCTCTTCTGATCGCGAAGCAGCCAAGAGCTGTCCTGCGGAATTGATCCTGCAAGTATATGTTATTACTGGTGCGTAGAATGTGAAGTGCATTGTCTTCGATGTTCAATCACACTCATAAGTTTAGATGTAACTCTAAGTTTAGAATGCACGCCAATTACCACTAGGCTACAGGCTCACACCACACGATAACATCTCAGAAGCAGACAACACTTCCTCCTGACACTTCCGCACCTTACAGTGTTGCCAGATAGTGCACACTGCCAGACTTAGTGTTGTCAGGAGCAATCTGTTTTATTGGCCACCTTAAGTGAATGACTCGGACTCAGTCTCTGTGGCAACCAGCAGCTTGTCAGTTTGTATGTCTAAGACTGTACATGTATGTGTAGTTGAGGACACAAAGGAATCTCATGGCAAGTTGCCTGATGAAGCAATTACTGAAACAATACAAGTTACTGAGTCTTATATAGCTGCTGATTGAAAATGTGGTGTTTGCAGGTGGTCTGCAATGTCAATCATTTTGATTTATACCAAAAGAAAAAACTTATTCAGCAGTGGAAAGACCAGGATGGAATGCAACAATATTATGAAAAGAACAGTTGGCATTCACCATATAGCGGAGATGCTGGGTCACAGACAGGCACAACAAAAAGACTGTCAGAAAATGAGCTCTTGGCCAACAAGGCCTTTATCAGAGATAGAAAACACACACACACACACACACACACACACACACACACACACACACACAGTCTCTGGCTGCTGGATCTTTCTTTTATTTTATTTACTGGGGGTTTACGAAGAGAATGGACAACTCTTTCTATTTACCACGAAATTTCATTTCTAGAGGTTCACATTAGCAAGTGTTAACAGTAAAATACAATTCAGTACAATTTGAAGACTTGTGTTTTGTTCCAAGCAGTAAATGAATAATGCTGGTCACTGTTAAAAATTAAAATTACCTTATCATTTTGTCCATATTTTTATACCACATATGAGCATCTTGATATGTGAAATCTCCTCCCATAGTCAATATTATATTGTTAGAACTGTAGTACCGAGATTGCAGCTCTGCATGCTTAATAAAAGCTGATACCTGCTCACAAGAAGATGGTTTATAATTACAGAACATATGTAAAATGTTTACTTTATGTATGGCATATCATACGCACTAAAACACTATATGCTACAAATGTATTATGTTATCATCATTAGAAAAGACATAACTGACACAACAAATCTGCCAAATTTAGTAGCAGTGCATAAAAAACAAGGTGAACCCTTACGAGATATAAAATGGCAAACTAAAGGATGAGAGATTGGAGGATTTCTGAAAATAAAAACATTTTAAGTGTCTCTCTCCCACTGCTGGGAATGTACTGATTGAAGAAAGAAGAAAAATAAAACATGTACACCAATATGAACAGCTCTGAGAGCTATGGAAAGATCACTCATTCATAGGTCTCATTAAGAAAGACTGCCAAAGAATTGAAGACATAAGAATAACAACCAAGGATAAACGACATTGTGAAGGCTCTAAAATTGAAGTGGGAAGACATATCACACAAATAAAGGATGCAAGATGGACAGAGTCAATACTAGGGTATAGTCTCAGGGAAAGATTAATATCACAATGCAAATCACTATTAGGATGAAGAAATAGTGGAAACTAAAGGCTTCAACTGGCAGATGATGACAGGAGATGGAGAGGCATTGAAACTGTTATTGAAATTGCATTTCCTAGAATAAGATTAAAGAGGCTACATCTTGAAAAGGTTGAACTAGGTGAACAATAATCAAATGTGTGACAAAAATATGATCAAATACAAGCAACCGAAGGCATAGAATAAATTTAATACACCAAATGTAAGAAGCACATGAATTTTATGCTCAATAACGAATCACTGTATCTTTTCTGAATCTATGTGAAAAATGTGTGCAACAAAGAATTAAGTAAAGCTAATAATCCCTTCTTCCCTTCTACATTTGTTGCTAAAACTTCACAGGTTGACAACAGTTCTGAAAACACAGACTATTTTACTTTCAGAATATGACCAGCATTATTTTTAGACAGTGTAAATGACACTACACATTTAATTTCCTTCTCACTCACTCATTAACTGATTATTTTGTTTTACCTATTCATTTCTTTTCAGTATAGTACCTATATGACAACAATTTTGTCTTCTGAGACAATTCTGAGTTAATCATGAAAACAAATTTTCCTTCCCTATCTTTTATCCTCTGTCTCTTCTGTTCTCTCTCATATACTTGACAAAACATGTACAGTGATGAGATTACTCACTTTATTTTCATTTTTAGTACTTTTGATTCTATTTTTTCTACCATTCCTACCTCATTTTCCTCTAACTACAATGACCTCTTTGATCAGTGTTCCAGTTGGTGCCCTTTCAGGGATGCAAATGAGACGAACCAATCATAAGTCGATTTTTGAATGCATGCATAGTGTATGTTATGTCTCTGCAAGGGGAATCATGTCGCATCTGGAAATAAAAAACTTTCCCACAGATAAAACGGGATGGAGCTATACGAGCTGAGCCGAATAAACCCAAATGGATGAATGCCAATTGCTGTTTGTTTATGTGGTTGATTGGGGGTGCAAATGATCGGGGTTGTTATAATTATTAGGAAAATCCATAGGTTCAGATTACAGTAAGAAAATAAACGACTAATAGGAATAACAGGTAAGAAATATTACATATTATCTTCTCGGTGTATCCAAGAAAATGAAATTTTGACAGAAAATTTTTTTCCAGATCACTACACTACCAGTTATTCAGCCACTGGTTAGCACCACTTCAAGTTCTATTCTCAAAAATAGTGCAGAAAATGCATTGCACAAACACATAATAACACACAAGTGGAGAATAAATTCAGGATAATTAAACTGGTGATTCTGGCAGGGTTATTGAAGTTAACTGGAGGATAATTTAACACTGGCAGGAATAGTTACAGAATTAGTGATGACAAGATGGTTTGTTAGAATGAGGGAGAAGATGAAACAGGGACATCACAAATTATATGGAAGAATATGATGATTCCAAATTTATATAAAAATATTGTACTGCTACTTTTCGATCTCACGCTTAAGAAACTGGAGCGTATGAATGAAATGTGAAACTATTTCCTAACATAAAATTTTTTGCTTGTAGCAGGCGTAATAGGCATTTGATACTGGTACTTTGTGAATTCTTTCATATTATTTATGTAAATGACGTACATAAAAATAACCATTTAAGCCAAAACAGTCTCACTTATTTGGCATGTGTTACACTGCTGCAATATTACAAAGGACTATTTCATTTTATCTAGCAGACAGTGACAAAATATACATAATAAAATCGAGAAACACGCCAGTCTTGGGTACTATTCGTATTAACAGCCTTTTCAGTATTAGACAGCAAAATATTTATTTTTCATGTAGCAAAACATTTGACAAACTTTGACGAGGTAATAGATTCTTTCGCAGAGAGGAAAGCACACTGTGTAATGCTGTAGCAAGATTACAGAGAAAAAAATGCTGGGACCTAAAGACAGAAAAAATGTGTACTGTCTTGTTTGACTCTTGTCTTTCTGGTTTTATGTTTCCTATATTTAATAATATATCATACAAGAGAGAAAGTTATTAGCTAAAAGGCAATAACTGTGTGAATTTCTTGAAGAGTTCTTTTCCTCCCAGTCACAAATAATCCAACCTAGTATTAACTGTGAGATTTTTAAACTGGTGCAGGGTGTCAAACTGGCCAACTGGGAGAAGGAGAGGCACCACCGGACACTAATGTCCATTGTTCTGTATGCAGGTTTGATGGCTTCGATTACAAAATACACACGTTTGAATTCCACAGAGTGAATTACAGCGACATGTTATATAAGAATTCTGTGTGGAACAGGGTGGCACTGCACTTTGGCACACTTAAGACCGAATATAACGAGTCACCTTCCCTCAAACATATATATCACACTCTTCAAAAAGATGTGCGCTGTAAAATGAACATATTTTTGATTTTTTTAAAAAAAAAAAAAAAAAGAAAAAGAAAAAAAAGAAAACGTCCTATCTCAAACGCTCGGGGTGTTGGGGGCCCAACCATCAAGTTTTTGCCCCAGTTCAGAAATATCGTAGATCCGGGGCTGCATCAGAGTGAATCAGCAGCCACAAATTAATCCATTTAGCTTAATTACCAATTAAATTTAACTGTTATATTCTATTTGTGATTATACATAGACTACAAAAAAAAAAAAAAAAAAAAAAAAAAATAGTGTGTTACTTTCAAGGAAGTTGCAGTCTGTTATGCCAAGTTAGTGCCTTTACCATCTGCTCCCATATCTGTGTAGTTAGCATGTCTCAGTCCCATACAGTGGGCCTGGGTTCAATTCCCGGCCAGGTCGGAGATTTTCTCTGCTTGGGGACTGGGTGTTGCGTTGTTATCATCATCATCATCATCATCATCAAATCACCACCACCTCCACCACCACCACCACCACCACCACCACCGACACAAGTTGCCCATTGGGGCATCAACTGAAAAGACTTACAAGTCAGCAGCCGAACTTCTCTGAGTGGGGACTCACAGCCATCAACGCCATATGATCATTTCATTTTCTGTCTTTACCTACGTATGGATTCATGGTAAGGCTGACCAGTTAATTTACCTCTGAGGGGTAGATGTACAAACAATTAGGGGTACGGCCACGGGAACCAGGAAGCTACTTACTATGCCAACCTTTTCACAGATTGGTTGGAGGGGGGCTTTTCTGGGATTCATATCCTTCAACCCCTGGTTTGATTCGGATACAATGACATCTTTGCTATATTGACCAACACCTTTACCTCATTTCTTCAGTCTCAGCATTTCATCTCAATAGCTATTCCCTTCTTCATTTCCTTTTAGTTTTCTGTACCTTATTTTCTGACCTGTATCCCCCCCCCCCTCCCTCCCTAATTCTATCACATGCAATGCTAATGATTTCTGTCTTGCAAATTTCTGTATCATCAATCTTTAAGCTCTCAGGTTTTCTAATCTCATCGACCTCAGCCCCCAACAATCAATCTTTCCTTCCCATCTCGACAGTAAGTCTCCCCTTACCTGGGATTCTGGGCGACTTTTCCAAACTCTCCACATTTCTTAAACCTCACCAGTCCTTTTCCTTCATCCCCCTTCCTTTTCCTTCACCCTCCCCCCCCCCCTTTCCTTTTCCTTCAACCCTTCCACCAGAAGAAAAAGCAACAGAATCTGAAAGCTTACAAATTTCAGTACCTTTATGTGAGTGTTCTGCCACCACTTGGTGAGTAAATTTATTATCCATCAAATGACATATTTTTTAAAAATTATTATTTTCATTCAAATTGTATTTACATGACAATACTGATATCTGGCAAAGAACAAAAGTTGTATACAAGCTGCATGAATAAAAGGTTGTTTGGAATAGTTATTTCTCATGCTATTAACATGAGTTTTATATAGCTCTTTCACAATTTACTTTTAAAACTTGTAGATCACAGTAGCATATAAGGATTCTGTAGCAACAGTACATCCTTCTACACTTAATTGAAACTGAAACCAGAACAATGAAAAGCAGAATGAGTAGGAAATTTTTAAATATTCTGCACTGAATTTCGACAAAGTATGTTGGGGAACAGCAGAAAGGAAAGTACAACAAAGGAATTCACAGTAAAATCACTGTGAATAGTTTTTAAACAGCAGTGGAGGATGCAAAAATGAAATTTTATAGACCAATGGAGAGAGAGAGAGAAAAAAATCAACAAATCATAAAACAAAGATAAAAAACTAATTCATGAGAACGTAAGTACAACTTGAAGAGGATGGGGGGGAAGGGGAGTGGGAGTATTCAATTGGAAAACATATGGAGTAGAATAAGATATGGAAATGGATGCACGTGGTTTACCACTAATGAAGGGAGATAAATGGTAACATGTAATCACTTTACCCTTTCATCAACATTGTAGTCAGGACTGTCCTTGTCATCTATGATTGGTTCATCAGCACATAAAACATCAAAGCAGAATCCTGGAGGTGGACCATAATGGCTGAACAAAACACTGGTAAACAGCTCGCTTGCTTTTCCTGTTGAAAAGAATGGGATGACATTATTGTCATATTGCTGTATTAGTGATCTGTAGAAAGAAAATATTCCTCTAAAATAATCAGTTATGTGTGAAATTCTTTTCCTGCATTTTAAATATACTGTATTAACATTTCATACAAGATGCAATATCGTGTGTGTAATAGAATTAGTGACCACAAACAAGTTAACCAAGTGAAGAGGTGCAGCTGTTAGCACACTAGATTCACTTTCAGGGTGGCAGTTGTTCAAATCCCAACCAAGTCATCACGTCATCCAGATATAGGTTTTCTGCGGAAAATTGCCAGGATGGTTCCCTTGTAAAGGTGATGCAATTCTCTTCCCAAACTGAGCATGAGGTCTCTAGTGACCTTGCTGACAAGATGTTAAAAATCCAATCTCCCTTCTATTTCTTACAGTTAAATTAAAATCTCTACATATCACTTCACAAACAATGTAAGGGAACTGAATTGAATTACACACTAAAACCATATTTCCAGAATATTCATTCTGCCAGTGGTCTGATGTATAAATGTAAAGGCTCTCTTTTCTTGGTTGACATCTATTTATCTGTTACAGTGTTATCTTTCACCAATGTTAATCATCTCTATTTTATAATAGCCATTGTATCTTTTATTTACAATTGGATCACACACTTTAAATCCTGTAACTCAATACCTATTTTTCTTGCACAAACACAGCCTCACCAAGCTCTGCTACAGTCCTGACATGGTTTTTTCCCAGTCATGCTACATCTGCATCTGAGCTACCTGCATCTGAACTAATTTTTGAGTAACCTGATTAAGCTGCTGATCACAAGTTGAATCAATGTCTCACAGCACCTTCAGGAGCCAGGTGTAAATATGAAAATTTCTCACAGTACCCGAGGAAGCTAGCAACCATAAGCAAATATTTCAAAAAGGGGCATCCTTGTCCCACAACTATGATTCACAACACCAGTCTCTTCAATCCTATCCCCCATTCACCCACCAACCACTTGCACTCTTAGCCAAAAAACACAATGTGGCCTCTTCACTCAATTTCCCAGTCTCATGACATCTCCGACTCTCAAAGCCATAATCATATACAAACACCTCTCACTCATAGCCCTAACCTATTCCTAAATTACTACTCCACATCTCTCTCTTCTCCAGAAATATCTGAACTATTTACAGGCATAACTGTTAGTCCCATACTAAATTTAACCATACAGTGCTGGTTACACCTCTCCTTTCATTAGCACAGAGTCTCAGCTGAAAATATCATTTCACCACACAGTGCTAACCTACAAAAACAGAGCAAGAATTGAACACCATGTGAAGAAGTTAAGACCTTAATTTAAAAATGATCCTTTTCTATTCTCAAAAACCATCAATGGGCAGGCATTCCTCATTTATGGCATGACTTTTGAATTGTTCTGAAACCTCAAATGTTACTTCAGCTGAAACCTGTGCCATTTTGGTCTGAAGGCTGAACATGGTAACATCATCCTCCCAGCAGTCAAAGGTTCTACAGCATAGGTGCACACTGTTAGCATCCCTTTGATATATTGACAGCTTATCTTCAAGAACCAGACTGAGCTGCATACAATTCTAAAACCCTAATCAAGAACTCAGAAATTATTTCACAGAAATGTATTTGGTAGATGGTGCCACACAACTTGTAAATATCTCTTGAACGTTATACTGAACTAATAACTGAATATCATGAAACATACAAATCTTTTTTTACCTCCACATTTGTTTAAGATTGCAACCATAACATTCAAAAATACCCTATGCCTTTGCAGTGTCATTCAAAATACCACACGCTGATTCAAAAAACATTCCCAGTCATTTTTACACATAAAATCTTTGTGCTGAGTAGAGACTTGTCAACATTATCATTATTTTTGAAATTTTGTTCATTTGTCTTCTCGAACTTGGCTCTAATAATAACATATTGTACTCCGAGGTAGATGTTAGCAACATAAATGATTCACAGTTATGAAGTTCAAGCTAGAAAATGGAAGGAGCTTATGGGCACTCAATGGCGAGATTATCAGCAACTAGAAATTGATTATCATGGTGAGGGTTCCTTTTAAAAGATTTATTCCCAGGTCTCAAGCAAGATTAATAATTCCATCCTTCTGTTATCAAGTGAACATTTACAGCTCATAATAAAAATTTAAATATCAGTTTCTGAAATATTGGGCAAACGAAATTACTATCACACTCAATGCACAGGTAAATACAGCATTCTATGTGAAATACATTCTTACCAGAAGTGTGAAATGCTACCACTTTTGCATTAATACAATTCTTTATGTGCTGGAATGGATCAGCCACCAGATCACTGATATTATTAATGAACAGAAAATTTTTATCGGTGCAAGTTTAAACCCAGGTTAGAAATTTCCATGTAATTCTATCTTTCAGCTCTCCCAGCATTAATTTATCTCCTACATTTGTGCCAAAGAACTATTACATACTTTCTAGAAATAACTGCTATTCTACAGCAACAAAAAAAGACTAGAATATTTATCATAATCTACAAATTTTGTAATTATTTTTAATTCCACTATGTCTGCATAGGTGTAAAGTAACTGTCTTAACTGAAGGGGGTAATAGTTTTGCTGTGTCTTGCTGAAGACTGTGCAGTTTGCTGAATTATTGAGTATAGAATTTATCTACGTAATCTGTTAATCTGTTATAAAAATTAAAGCAAACACCAACCTAGCATTCACAAAAACATAAGTAAATCACAGTCCTTTTGGAATCAGAATTGTACTCAATTCTGCTCAGGATGAAGTTAATTTGAATCACACTGTGACACATTATACAAACGGAATGGCTTCACTACTACATCCACAACTGTGTTTCATTCATGTTGACACATAAGTGAAATACACAGATAGAATGGTTTCTGGTTCATAGAACGAAGTAAAATTAAATTAGGTATCTTATGAACACAGACATTTCTTTGAACTGGAATAAAAAACAGAATTTCAAAATGTTTCAGCAGAATGCAGAGAAAAAAGCTCACTCAGAATGCTGTATCACAAGTATCCAGTAAGCTTTTTTTATATGTGTACATTCTTAATGAACTTTCAAAATCTTCCATTCTTTCTTTCTATCAGTTGACTTCCAAATTCCAATTAAATTAGGGTATTTTCAGACAAGTGATGCCACTCCAGTACCCTGTGTTGTTGTTGGGCACACCACTTGACAAACCTCTCTCTGCTGCCATGGCAAAGAAAGCCACAACAATGGTTGCTGTTTGTGTGAATATTTTCCTTATGGCAAATGAGCCAACTTCATGACTAACGTACCTGATGTGGCTGCACGATCCTGCAGTGTTGAGAAAATAATACGATTGCTCTCCCAGCTGCTAGCCACTTGAGTCCATTGCGATCCTTACGTTGAGTATTGTCTTTCTGAAGCCATCAAACTCATATCTGCATTACAGTCCCGGCCAGTGGCAGATTTACATATAGGCCCACTACGCACGGGTCCAGGGGCACCACCTTAAGGGGAGCGGCATTTTTTGCTCTTTACTTGTTTTAACCTTATATGTTTTAAAATAATGGCACTTACAAGCGACAAAAATTTTTAATATTGTTAAACAACTTGCTAGTTTAAATAAGCCTCAAGAATGAAATCTGACAATACAAGCTTGGAAATATACACGATTTACTTGGTGACTGAATGGAAGTTTAACACTGGATTTCTGTCTGGTATCATCTTCATGATTTTTCAAAATATTTTTAAGTAAGCTGTCAGTACAACAATCTACAATACAACGTTTGAAACATTATTATTCCGAGAATGTTGTTGGCTTCTACCTAACCCAACCATATTTTTCCCATGAAAATCCTGGGACCCCTGAAAATCTGTGATAAACTAATCAGCAGTTTCTTAAATACTGTAACATGTGTGGGTCTCAGTATGTAAAACTTGACTCAACTTAAATTATGAGGAAGTATCAAGTCAGCCCTCCATTACTGTAGTTAATGTGAAAGCTCTGTGGTCTTCAACATCTGAGCTTTGATTTAATGACACCTGTTTAACAAAACATGTCAATACTGGGAATGTTTTAAATTTTTAAACACATGTTTATACGAAAAGAACATAAGCAGAATATCTAATAATGTGAAATATATTTCACAACAGTCTAAAAATGTTATTTATTTATTTACTTAGTTACTTCTTTTGGCGAAAAAAGAAGAAGAAACCAACTTTTGTTTGTCTCATTTATTGTGCTGCAGCCTGCACGATATCAAAGTTCCAACTCTGTGCAATCGAATAGTATGTGGCACTGAAAATTTTATATTAAACTTCTTAAACAAGCTCTTTTTCTTTGAGGAAAGTTTAATTTCTATTTTATGTTGGAACAAAAGGAGAATTTGAATGTAGACATAACAGTAGTATTCACACAAATGACAACGTACCACAACAACTGCCAACAAGACTACTTAAACTTTGTAGTCTGTCTTCTCTGCCCACATAAACCGCTAAAATGTTATAAGTGGGATAAGAGTCTATTCAGCACACCACTCTGCTAGAAATTGCAAAAATTATTTGCTTTTTAAATTAGAAAAGGCAGTGTCAAGAATATTCAGAACATATTTGCGTCCCAGCTAAAATTCCAGCAGTGTGAGAAACACAAGGCAAAAAAGTGACTATCCTATTTTCTTTATGATACGAGTTCCAGCTGGCAGGTGTGCTGTTCACTGAAAACAGAGAAACAGGCGACAATGAAAATAATTATTCTGCATTGTCGTTCTTTCATAGCACAGTTACGTCGAGTAATCTGAGTTGATCAGATCATTGCTCGTGTTTAAAGGAAAAATCTTTGTGCTCGTGTGCTGTGCTTAAAGTAAAAAACTTTGTGCTCATGTGCAGTATAGTGGAACTGGATACAGGCTTTCTTTCTTTCCTTTTACAATTTTTTCCTCTGTTTTGACCATTGGTTGACAACTTTGTAAGTGCTTTAACATGAATAACAGTGAAAAAAGCAAACATACAAAATTAAGTGGGGCGGCATTTTGGAAATTATCAAAGGAAAGGCGAGAATGAGAAGCCAATGTTCTATAAAGGCTTGGCAGAGTAGATAAATTTTCTGCAAAAAATGATGCTGGTTCGACATAAAGTTCAAGTAGTATTGATGATATTTCTGGCACTGCAGCTGTTGTAAAAGGAGTAAATACAGGTAAAACCAAAGTTAAAGGTGAAGAAAAGCAAATTGTTCCTGATTTAGAGTTTCATGAAAAACTAATTGTCAAGTCAGACATTACAATAAGACATTGCCTATTGGCTTCTGTCTCGGGTTCTTCGGCCGACGTTCATCTAATGATTTTTCTGACGTTTCGCCAGCACGAGTGGCTGGCATTGTCAAAGCTTCACCCTCCATTGCCGGTGGTGAACTGGAGTCGAGCTCGCGGGCGCAGGCTATATGTACCTGGCGCGCCAACGTCCGAGGGCTTCTCCGCGGTCATTTCCGGTGCGGTTCTCCTCTTGCTACCTGCGACGGTCGTTCGCTGCAGTACGGGAAGCCAGGATCCGTTGACCTTAAGGCTTTCCTCTTTCTTGTTCAAACTGTTCGCGTGTTTTTGTATTTCTACAGCTTCTCTGAACAAGCGCGTGTGATAGTGCTTCTCTACAGCCAGAACTTCCGTGTCGGCGAATTTTATTACATGGTCGGTCTCATTCAGTGCGTGCTCTGCCACGGCCGATTTCTCCACCTGCCCCAACCTGCAATGTCGCTTATGCTCTTTGATCCTGGTGTTAATGGATCGTCCAGTCATTCCGACATAAACTTTTCCGCATGTGTATGGTATGCGGTATATTCCCGACATTGCAAGTGGGTCTCTTTTCTCCTTCGCCGATCTAAGACACTCTTTGATCTTCCTTGTCGGTTTGAAAATCGTCTTTACGCCATGTTTGCGCAATATACGGCCGATTCTGTCCGTCACTCTGGGAATGTATGGCAGAAAGGCCGTACCCGACAATTCTTTTTCCGGTTCCTTACTTCGCCGAGGGTTGGGCTCTGTTACACTTCTAATATAATTTGTGGAGTAACCATTGCTCCTCAGGACAGTTTCCAGGTGTTGCATTTCTCGTTTGAGGTGTTGCGGCTCACATATTCGTCCTGCTCTCGTTACGAGCGTACTAATCATGCCTCTTTTCTGGCTCGGGTGGTGGTTTGACAGTTTGTGCAGGTATCGGTCCGTCTGAGTCGGTTTTCGATACACGCTGTGTCCCAGATCTTCGCCGTCCCTTGTGACCAGAACATCTAGAAATGGCAGTTTCTTGTCCTTTTCTACTTCCATGGTAAATGTTATGTTGGCACGGAGGCTGTTCAAGTGTCTTAGGAAGTCACTGAGCTGTTCTTCACCATGGCTCCACACCACGAAAGTATCATCGACGTACCTGTACCACACCTTAGGTTTGTAAGTCGCCGAGTCCAGTGCCTGTGCTTCGAATTGTTCCATGAAGAAGTTGGCCACCACTGGACTGAGAGGACTACCCATGGCGACGCCTTCCAGCTGTTCGTAGAAATCGCCATTCCACGTGAAATAGCTCGTGGTGAGACATGCATGGAAGAGCTTTCTGATGTCTAGCGGAAAAATGGAACCGATGTGCTCCAGAGCGTCACTGAGTGGCACTTTCGTAAATAACGAAACAACATCAAAGCTGACCAGGATGTCGTTTGGTGCAAGTTTCAGTTTCTTCAGCTTCTCAATGAAATGTCCTGAGTCCGTAATGTATGTGTCGGTCTTCCCCACGTGTGGCTGGAGCAGAGAGGCCAAGTGTTTTGCCAGTTTATATGTCGGTGATCCAGGAGTGCTAACGATCGGTCTCAGTGGAACGTTGTTCTTATGGATCTTGGGTAATCCATACAGCCGAGGTGGTAGGGCTTCTGTGTTGTGCAGGTTTCTCTGTATGTCCGCCGGCAGAGAAGACGCCTTGATTAATCGATTCGTATTCCGTGTGATACGTTGCGTCGGATCTGCGCTTAGTTTTCGGTACGTCGTCGGATCTAATAGGTCTCGGATCTTTTGCTCATAATCTTCGGTCTTCATTACGACGGTCGCATTCCCCTTATCGGCAGGCAGTACCAATATACTCTTGTCGGCGTTGAGATTCTTAATGGCTTGTACCTCTTCTTTCTTCAGGTTGCAAGCTGTTTCGTTATTTACGAAAGTGCCACTCAGTGACGCTCTGGAGCACATCGGTTCCATTTTTCCGCTAGACATCAGAAAGCTCTTCCATGCATGTCTCACCACGAGCTATTTCACGTGGAATGGCGATTTCTACGAACAGCTGGAAGGCGTCGCCATGGGTAGTCCTCTCAGTCCAGTGGTGGCCAACTTCTTCATGGAACAATTCGAAGCACAGGCACTGGACTCGGCGACTTACAAACCTAAGGTGTGGTACAGGTACGTCGATGATACTTTCGTGGTGTGGAGCCATGGTGAAGAACAGCTCAGTGACTTCCTAAGACAATTGAACAGCCTCCATGCCAACATAACATTTACCATGGAAGTAGAAAAGGACAAGAAACTGCCATTTCTAGATGTTCTGGTCACAAGGGACGGCGAAGATCTGGGACACAGCGTGTATCGAAAACCGACTCAGACGGACCGATACCTGCACAAACTGTCAAACCACCACCCGAGCCAGAAAAGAGGCATGATTAGTACGCTCGTAACGAGAGCAGGACGAATATGTGAGCCGCAACACCTCAAACGAGAAATGCAACACCTGGAAACTGTCCTGAGGAGCAATGGTTACTCCACAAATTATATTAGAAGTGTAACAGAGCCCAACCCTCGGCGAAGTAAGGAACCGGAAAAAGAATTGTCGGGTACGGCCTTTCTGCCATACATTCCCAGAGTGACGGACAGAATCGGCCGTATATTGCGCAAACATGGCGTAAAGACGATTTTCAAACCGACAAGGAAGATCAAAGAGTGTCTTAGATCGGCGAAGGAGAAAAGAGACCCACTTGCAATGTCGGGAATATACCGCATACCATGCACATGCGGAAAAGTTTATGTCGGAATGACTGGACGATCCATTAACACCAGGATCAAAGAGCATAAGCGACATTGCAGGTTGGGGCAGGTGGAGAAATCGGCCGTGGCAGAGCACGCACTGAATGAGACCGACCATGTAATAAAATTCGCCGACACGGAAGTTCTGGCTGTAGAGAAGCACTATCACACGCGCTTGTTCAGAGAAGCTGTAGAAATACAAAAACACGCGAACAGTTTGAACAAGAAAGAGGAAAGCCTTAAGGTCAACGGATCCTGGCTTCCCGTACTGCAGCGAACGACCGTCGCAGGTAGCAAGAGGAGAACCGCACCGGAAATGACCGCGGAGAAGCCCTCGGACGTTGGCGCGCCAGGTACATATAGCCTGCGCCCGCGAGCTCGACTCCAGTTCACCACCGGCAATGGAGGGTGAAGCTTTGACAATGCCAGCCACTCGTGCTGGCGAAACGTCAGAAAAATCATTAGATGAACGTCGGCCGAAGAACCCGAGACAGAAGCCAATAGGCAGTTTGTCAACAAGTGGCCACGAAAGCCTCAACAATTTTGTATTACAATAAGAAATAACCTCATTAGTGATGATCCTGCAGAATGGTGTGTCAATGAATCAACAATCGAAATTCTCTTAGAACGTGGCATTAATCAGAATTGTAATTGTGATTTTTCTAATTCAAGAAGATCAATAGGCGATAAAACCAGATATTTGAATAAAAATGTATTTTACTGTAAACTTTTAAATGGCGAATCAACTCTGCGTAATTCTATATTATACTCCTGTAGCACCGGTCCTGTTTTTTGTGCACCATGTAAATTGTTCAGAGGTAAGGCCACGATGGCTACTAATAGTATTGCAGATTGAAAAAAAATATTTCCAATACTTTATCCCATCATGAGAATTGACTTGAACACAAAAATTCTGAGTTATCACTCTTAAGAAGAAAAAAGTCACTTGGGACCACTTTGAGTCATATGTTGAGACAAAAAATGTACTAGCCCAGTGTGTTGAAATGGGTGTTTGCAGTAGTGAAGCAGCTGACAAGTCGTCGACTTCCCCTACATGGACACGTTGAAATATTCCATTCATTACGTAATGGTCGATTTATGTCTCTTGAACTTATAACCAAGATATGATCCTTTTCTCGCAGAGCACATTGAGCATTATAGAAATCCAGGGCAGGGGCATACAACTTATCTTTCTTCAACATTATGTGATGAAATAACAGAGCTTCTTTCTGAATGAATAAAAAGAATTATCATAAGTGAAATAAAACAGGCCAAATATTTCTCTATAATAGTAGATTCTATTGCGGACATTTCACATATTGATCAACTGTCTTTCATATTAAGGTATATGAATGAGAATGGTGAACCTGTTGAACGTTTCCTTCTGTTTTTATGAAACCCGGGACACAAGTCCGAAAACTTAGCTGAGGCCGTACTAAAAGTCTTGTCTACAAATTCCAGTGATATTACTTATTGTAGAGGCCAGTCAGATGACAACGCAAGCAATATGTCAGGAACCTACACTGGTTTGCAGGCACAAATTAAAGAACGAAATCCGAAAGCGCATTATGTGCCTTGTGCAGCACATTCTTTGAATTTTTTTTTTTTTTTTTTTCCAATGGTCATTAGCGCCCAGACTACGTTAAGAATGCACCATGAGGCACAAGTTTAAAACAGCAACTAAAAGGGAAAACACGATAAAAGACAGACTGACAGGCATAGGATTAAAAAAAACAGCATAATCAAATGTCCTTAGAGAGGTTTGTCAAGTTGATAAAACGAAGAACGCGAGCAGCTGCTCGTGGGTCATCCGCTAAAATGGCAGCTAGAGTACATGGCAGGCCAAGATCAAGACGCAGTGTGTTAAAATCCGGACAGGACGTTAAAATGTGGCGGACCGTCAGCAATTGCCCACATGGGCAGAACGGCGCCAGCGCAGCCGTCAGCAGATGGCGATGGCTGAACCGGCAGTGTCCAATTCGTAACCGGGCCAAAACGACCTCCTCCCGCCGAGAAGGGCGGGAGGACGACGTCCAAGCCGCGGGAAGAGGTTTCAAGGCCCGAAGCTTGTTGTCCGTAAGTGCAGCCCTATCGGCATGCCACAGCGATAAAATGCGCCCACAAATTACCCTGCTACAATCTGACGAAGGGACACAACAAGAAGCTGTCCAAGGCTGGAGGACCGCAGCCTTGGCCACGGCATCTGCAGCTTCGTTCCCAGGGATACCGACATGGCCAGGAACCCACATAAAGGTAACCGGAGAACCGACGTCCACCAGCTGCTGAAGAGAGCGTTGGATCCGGTGCACGAAAGGGTGAACCGGATATGGATCACTGAGGCTCTGGATGGCGCTCAGGGAATCGGAGCAGATGACATAAGCAGAATGTCGGTGGCGGCAGATGTAAAGAACAGCCTGGTAGAGGGCAAAGAGCTCAGCTGTGAAGACCGAACAATGGCCATGGAGCCGGTATTTGAAACTTTGTGCCCTGACAATAAAGGAACACCCGACCCCGTCATTGGTCTTTGAGCCATCTGTATAAATGAAGGTCATATTAATGAACTTCGAACGAAGTTCGACAAAACGGGAGTGGTAGACCGAACCGGGGGTAACCTCCTTTGGGAGCGAGCTGAGGTCAAGGTGAACGCGAACCTGAGCCTGGAGCCAAGGTGGTGTGTGGCTCTCGCCCACTCGAAAGGTTGCAGGGAGTGAAAAATTAAGGTGTTGAAGGAGGCGACGAAAGCGAACTCCAGGGGGTAGCAGGGCAGAGACATACAACCCGTATTGACGGTCGAGAGAGTCATCAAAAAAAGGAACGATAAGACGGGTGGTTGGGCATTGACAGTAGCCGACAGGCATACCGACAAAGCAGTATATCGCGCCGGTAGGTGAGTGGCAATTCACCAGCGTCAGCATGAAGACTCTGGACGGGACTAGTATAAAACGCTCCGATCACAAGTCGTAAACCCCGATGTTGTATGGAGTTGAGGCGGCGTAAGATGGATGGCGGTGCAGAGGAGTATACAAAGCTCCCATAATCCAGCTTGGAGCGGACGATCGACCGATATAGACGAAGTAGGACGGTTCGATCCGCTCCCCACGACATACCACTGAGAACACGGAGGACATTTAGAGAACGGGTACAACAGGTAGTCAAATATGACACATGTGGAGACCAGCTAAGTTTCCTGTCAAATGCAAGACCTAAAAATTTTGTTGTCCCCACGAATGGGAGAGCAACGGGACCGAGTCGTAAGGACGGTGGGAGAAACTCTTTGTAGCGCCGCGCCAGAAGTTAATACAGACCGTCTTCTCGGCAGAAAAACGGAAGCCATTTGCGACACTCCAGGAGTAAAGACGGTCAAGAGAACGCTGAAGACAGCGCTCCAGGAAACATGTACGCTGCGCGCTGCAATAGATAGTAAAATCGTCCATGCAAAGGGAGCCTGATACATCAGCTGGGAGGCAATCCATTATTGGATTGATCGCTATGGCGAAGAGAGCGACGCTCAAAACTGAGCCCTGTGGCACCCCATTCTCCTGGCAAAAGGTGTCTGACAGGACAGAACCCACACGTACCCTGAACTGTCGATCCATTAAAAAGGAACGAATAAAAAGAGGGAGGCGACCGCGAAGGCCCCATGTATGCATGGTGCGGAGAATGCCCGCCCTCCAACAGGTGTCGTAAGCCTTCTCCAAATCAAAGAACACAGCCGCGGTCGGGCGCTTCTGCAAGAAGTTATTCATAATGAACAGCAGACTCGAGCAGCCAAACCAAACGAGAGTTAACCATTCGCTCCATCACTTTACAGACACAGCTGGTAAGCGAGATGGGTCGATAACTGGAAGGCAAGTGCTTGTCCTTCCCCGGCTTAGGAATCGGGACAACAATATACTCGCGCCAGCATGCGGGAACATGTCCCTCAATCCAGATGCGATTGTAAGTACGAAGAAGAAAACCTTTACCCGCAGGAGAAAGGTTCTTCAGCATCTGAATATGAATAGAATCAGGCCCTGGAGCGGAGGACCGTGACCGGGCAAGTGCGTTCTCGAGTTCCCACATGGTGAATGGGGCATTATAACTTTCATGATTCGAGGAGCGGAAGTTAGGTGGCCTAGCCTCCTCTGCCTGTTTGCGGGGGAGGAAGGCAGGGTGGTAATGAGCGGAGCTCGAAACCTCTGCGAAAAAGTGGCCGAAGGCATTGGAGACATCCTCAGGGGCCACAAGGACGTCATTCACGACCATCGAGCTGGAAACTGGTGAGTGGACCTTAGTGCCAGATAGCCGGAGCAGGCTACCCCAGACAACAGAAGAAGGAGTAAAACAGTTGAAGGTGCTTGTGAAAGCAGCCCACCTGGCTTTCTTGCTTTCTTTAACAATACGACGACACTGTGCATGTAATCGTTTATAAGTGATACAATTCGCCACTGTAGGGTGGCGTTTAAAGGTGCGTAAAGCACGTCGACGAGCACGTAAAGCGTCTCTACATGCTGCGGTCCACCAGGGGACCGGTACGTGACGTGGAGAAGAAGTAGGGTGAGGGATGGAATATTCAGCAGCAGTGAGAATGACTTCCGTGAGGTGTGCGACCTGACGATCGCAGCTTGTGAAGGTTTGATCCTGAAAGGTCGCCCTGGAAGAGAAGAGCCCCCAGTCTGCTTTGGAGATGCTCCAACTAGATGAGCACGGAGTGGGGGTATGCTGCAGGAGATGGATAACACACGGGAAGTGGTCGCTTGAATATGTATCAGAAAGTGCATACCACTCAAACCGGCGTGCAAGTTGGGTAGTACATATAGAGAGGTCTAAATGGGAATAGGTGTGAGATGTGTCCGAAAGAAAAGTAGGGGCGCCAGTATTGAGGCAGACAAGATTGAGCTGGTTGAAAAGGTCTGCTAATAGGGAGCCCCTCGGGCAGGATGCTGGAGAGCCCCAAAGGGGATGGTGGGCATTGAAGTCTCCAGTTAACAAAAATGGTGCAGGTAGCTGAGCAATAAGCTGCATCATGTCTTCCCTGGTAACGGCAGACGACGAGGGAGTGTAAACGGTACAAATGGAAAATGTAAAAGTGGGGAGAGTAATTCGGATGGCAACTGCCTGCAGTCAGGTGTGCAATGTGATGGGATCGTAGTAAATATCATCCCGGACCAGCAACATAACACCTCCATGAACCGGAATACCTACCACAGGGGGTAGGTCAAAACGCACAGAGGTGTAGTGTGCCAAGGCAATTTGATCGCATGGGCGTAGCTACGTTTCCTGGAGGTCTACGACGAGCGGACAGTGCAAGCGGAGCAGCAACTTCAAGTCCTCTTGGTTGGAGTGAATGCTGCGAATATTCCAGTGAATAAGTGCCATCGTAAGAAGAAAAGGAAGATGAAAGAAGGGGTCACCTCGAAGACCGCTGAGGGCCTGGCTTCGTGCGAGCACTGCCGCCACTATCAGTAAGGGGACAGTCATCATCCATTGGTTCTATAGGTTCATCGGCCATCTTGGTAAGATGGCCGGGAGGGGGAGCTTCCTCCGCCGGTGAACGGCCAGATGTTCGGCCACCAGCGGTGCGGCCAGGCGAAACGGATGACGGCCTGGGGCGGCAACCGCTGGGTGGCGCAGGAGAAGAAATGCGCCGTGGCGGAGAAGGAGAACTGTGCTTCCTATGAGCCTTCTTGGAAGGTCGTTTGGTAGAAGTACTGGTCGATGGCTGGGAGGTCGAGGTACGTAGGAAGTCTGCACGGGACGGTTCCTTCTTGAAGGCCCGTCCATCTGACTTCTGGGTCTTCGTCTTAGCAGAAGCTGATGAAGGGGCTTGTGTCTGTGGGGTGATGGGAGGAAGAGGGGACATCGACCGCGCGATCTTAGCACTGGCCGAACGGACGACCATGGTGCTGAAGGTCAGATCGCATGTCTGGGTTGCCACCTCCCTGGTAGTCCGAGGAGAGGCGAGGACAGTACTGTATTTCCCAGCTGGGAGCAGCGTGGGCTTCCTACTAGCAAACAGCTTGCGAGCAGCCGAGGTGGACACTTTCTCTTTGACCCGAATTTCTTGGATACAGCGTTCTTCCTTATAGATGGGACAGTCGCGGGAGGACGCTGCATGGTCACCCTGACAGTTCACACAACGAGGAGATGGAGGTGGACAGTCACCCTCATGGGCATCCCTGCCACAAGTGACACATTTAGCCACATTGGAACAAGACTGGCGAGTGTGATTAAAATGCTGACACTGGTAGCAGCGCGTAGGTGTCGGGACATAGGGGTGAACAGAAATAACCTTGTAGCCCACTTTGATGCGCGATGGCAGCTGAACACTATCAAAGGTCAAGAAAAGTGTCCGGGTCGGTACAAGGTCATTGTTGACCTTTTTCATGACCCTATGGACAGCCGTCACGCCCTGCTCAGCGAGCAGGACTGAATCTCCTCATCAGTCAATCCGTTGAGAGATCTAGTATAGACCACACCACGAGACGAATTCAAAGTTCGGTGAGCCTCCACCTGGACAGGGAACGTGTACAGGAGTGTGGCTCGAAGCAGTTTCTGTGCCTGAAAGGCGCTCTCAGTTTCTAGTAACAAGGTACCATTACGCAACCTGGTACACGACTTGACAGATCCGGCTATGGCATCTACGCCCTTCTGGATAACGAAAGGGTTGACAGAGGAGAAATCCTTTCCGTCCTCAGATCGAGAAACGACGAGGAACTGTGGGGCAGGCGGTAGTACTTTTGTCACTGGTGGCTGGTCATGTTTCCGTTTGTGGGCAGAAGTCTAGAGAGAAGAAGAGAAATCCATTGCGGAAGAATCCCCCATGATTGCCAGCGTCTCCAATGGCGCGCTCCTTCCTTATGGGGACCCTCTCAGAGGGCACTCCCGCCTTAGGTGAATGTTTACACCTCAGGTCACACCTCCCGAGAAACAGACGGAGGGACCAATCGGCATGGTCAGAAGGTATCAGCTCAGGCAATCACCCCTCCCCGGGCCTGGCCTTTACCAGGGGTTACGTGCGTGCCTTACTTGTCTACCCAGGGCGGGGAATTACGCGTTACCCCGTCACCGGCTACGCATGCGAACGCGTGGGTCAGCCTTAAGGTGCGCACAGGGAGGAAGGAAGAAGAGGAAAAGGAAGAGAGAGAGGACAGACTGTCTCAAACGCCGAGGCGGAGACCAGAGAAGGCAAGGAGGAGGAGGCAAGGAGAAGAAGGCAAGGAGAAGAAGGCAAGGAGAAGAAGGCACGCAAAAGAAGGCAGGGGAAAGAGTAAGGAAGACAGTGAGATGGAGAAGAACAAAGAAAGGAACCAACCAAAGGAAGGAAGAAACGAGAAGTGAAAAACTAAAAAGACCACAAATATAGGTCGTGGAACCGTCCGTCTCCGGACGCAGGCACTAACTACCCCCCTGAGGGGAATGGACTCCTTTTAGTCGCCTCTTACGACAGGCAGGAATACCTCAGGCCTATTCTAACCCCCGGACCCGCAGGGGGGATTCTTTGAATTTAGTCGGCACTAGTACTGCAAACTGTTGTCAGGAAGCATCTTCATTTTTCAATGTAGTGCAAAACCTTTACAATTTTTTCTCTGCTTCTACACAGTGCTGGGATAAACTACTTTCTTTCACGAAACCAGAAATCAAAACAGTAAAAGTTTATCAAAAACATGTTGGTCAGCAAGAGAGGAAGCATGTATAAGTCTATATGAAAACTGAGAGGGCGTTATCAACCTCACACATATTGCCAATAATACATTTGAAAAACCACTTGTGCGAAACGAGGTTTCAGCTTTATTGAATCAAATTGGCAGACTAGAAGCAGTATTCAAGATGATAGTTTGGAAGGACATACTCCAGAGATTTAATGTGTAAACCTGAAATTGCAAAGTGTAAATATTGATATTAAAATAGTGCATGAATTATATGTATCACTTGTAGGATTTATTGCATTTATTCGTGGCATGTTTGACTATCATGAAAATAAACCCATGGAGACTGTGACTGATATAGACTATGAATGCACGTATAAAAGATCACAGAAATGCAAACTTCATGATGATGAAGAAGTGAACTCTGAAGAAGTTTTTCTGACTGGAAGAGAAAAACTTAGAGTCGAAATATTCCTCCCAGTACTCAACAGCTTGTGTACCGAATTAGGGAGGAGGAAGGAAAGCTATAGAACATTGTTGGAATCCTTCACAGTATCCAGTAACCTTAAGAACAGTTCAGTTCACCTGACGATATTGCTGCAAAACAGTGCACCAAAACTCCAAGTGTCATATGACACGATTTAGAACCTTTGTTCCCTCGTAAATGTGTACATTTCGCAGAACTTTTGAAATCTTCTGAGATTAGTGATATACCAGTAGAAATGAGTAAATTTTTACAAAAAGAGAGGTTACAGTCCGTGTTTCCAACTGTTGACATTGCTCTTAGAATATGTCTATGTACGGCACTTACAAATTGTTCAGCAGAACGCTTGTTTTCAGCTCTTAAAAGACTGAAATCATACCTACATTCTGCGTTGTCTGAGGAGAGATTGAATGCCTTGTCCATTCTTCACATTGGAGCCGACCTCCTAACTGATAACCATCTGAACTGTGAAGATATGATCAATGAGTTTCCCGCAATCAAAGCCAGACAGACACTTTGCTGACTGGTGAGTTTGTTTATTTTTTTCATATTAGTTTTAAAAATTTAAGATTACATGTGATTTTTATTATAACTTGGAGCACATTCATTGGATTTACAAACTACATATTATCTGTTTATTTTGCATTTACCGAAGGGAGAATGCGGAACTAAACCTCATTTTCGTGCAGACATGACCGAAGGCACCTTACAATACTAAACAATACCCGAATGACCTAGACCGCTCGGCATTGTACAGTCAAGTCATACTGATACTGTAGTATATTACAACTGATGCGTATTCTTGGTGTCTGCTGAAATGTATATTTATCACAGAAATATACATTATCGGAGAGGGAGAGTACGCTCAGATGAAAAAGTGTTAATAAATAATGTAGTTCAGTTCTGTCAATAAATATGTTAAAGCTTTCCTAATACTGCTAGAAAGAGCTATGGTGAGAGCAGGAGCTGCAGTACAAAACTGTTCAGCACTTACATGGATTAAAGATATTGTGTACACTTATTATACAGCATCTAGCTACACAGACCCTAATGCTTTACACGTTAATTATTAGATTACAAAACAAATTTGATTTTTCCACACTAGTTTGTAAAATTATGTAATAGCAAATCCAGTTCTGTGTTTGTTCGCAGTTTGTGCACTGAAATCTCTATCTCATTTTTGTTTCTTATGCTTTCCTATAGATTCACGTACCAATACCGAACATGTTTTTTTTTTTTTTTCCTTATATCTCCTACACATTTAAGTTATTAGATCATAAAACAACAGTTTAATTTTAATTCTGAATGCATCTCTGTAAAAGTACGTATCAATTTCTAATGTGTGACATGTTCGCTTCAATTTTTAGATCGTAACACAACTTTTTTATTTTAATTTTCAACAGTTTCGTGTAAAATAACATATTAAAAGTGAATGTATTAAAGAAATCCGTTGTCTCCTACACATTCTGCTGAATATTAAGGCCATAAAAGAGAAGTTATTTTTCTTTTGTTCATTTCTGTTGTCTTTTGACAAACGAATGTGTTAACACAATGCAGTTTTAAGTTTGTTTTATCTGCTGCCATTCACCAAGTAAAGTTCAGGAACCACATTACATTTTCATTGAGCATGACTAGACCGCTGATGCATCCTTCAGAACAATGAATAGCAGAGTACAGAAACAGCTCGCAGCTCTCCCACCCAAATGTCAATTGTGAAGTGATCGGGTAATAGTTATTATTTAAAACATTTTTATTTATTTATTTATTTATTTTTTTTTTTTTTTTTTTTTTTGTAGGGGGAAAGGGGGGCGGTATATAAGATGGTGTGTCTAGAAGCGCAAAATTTTTAAGTTTGCCACTGGTCCTGACATCACAACCAATGTGAGCAGCAATACTGCCATACAACACACCACAGTCTTGACAGGCCATGCTCTTAGTCTGTTGAATTCTGACACATGCTGGCAGACATCATTCCTTACATGGGGCAAAGCATGATCTCACAAACCAGCAACATTTAAATGTGACTGCTGAATGAAAACTAACTGCATAATCTTCCCTTGGATACAGAATGTAGACAGCATTCCTCTTACCTTCTTTGTGTGACTGGCTGAAATGCTGGTCATTTGCATATCCAAGCATATAGTATTTTACACTGACAAGGAGATGGCATGACCGTGGGGTCGGGAATTTGTTCGAAATTTTGTGTGGTGAAAGATGATCTCTAACACCTCATGTGGTTAAAATATTAGGATGCACTACTCGGAAAATACCAAGAAAAATCGATCCAAAGTTTCTTAGGTGCCTTATGAGCATAAAATGTTAGTCCACTGCCGAGCCGCCGTCTGGCCTAGATGGTTAGGGCTTGGACTCTTACGCCAGAGGTCTCGGCTTTGTTTCCTCCTCCAGCACTTTTTCTTCCTTCTGTTTCATTTTCTTTTGTTATTCCACCAATTATTCAAAAAGTTTCTCAAACCTACATTATTTTTAAAAGATTATTTTAGCTCAGAAGGTAAAGTTTTTCATTCACTGAAAAATATTCGTGCCCATTGTTCTATTTCATTTTATAGGGTTTCAAGGTTTAAAGGGGCTTTGTAAGGGTCCCCTTGGGATTATAACGGTCATCTGTGCATAGGAATGTGTGGGATTTGTGAGAAGTAAACAGCAGTTTGTTTTCCGATTTTGTCGTGAACAGACGTGCCTGTTTCAAATTTCAATGTATTATTCCGATCCGAGGTTAAACATGTCGACTGAAGAAGCTGCTGGCTCAATGGGAATAGGAGAAGAAATTCCTGAAGAATCCATTCATAGTGATCTATCAAAATTACGATTGAAGGATGCAGTGGTGTATAATGAAATGCTGTTGACGGAAAATAATTTAATTGCATTGATATCTTCAGAAATCTCTCGCGATGCTATGTTATTGGCCGGGGAACTTTATAACAATACACTGGAACTTTTGGGTGTAAAAACATTCATAACTGAAGAGGAATTAATTCACGCTCATGAGGATTGCGAATAATGTGAGGAGAATGACAAACAGTTCGAAGTGCCACAATGTGATTCATCTCCAGACGAATATAAACCGTCACCGAAAAGATTTAAAAATGACATGATTCCCATTCCCTACAAAGTCAAAGTCATGAATACTGCTAAAGCGCACCCCACATGGTCCTTGGCGACATTGCAAAAAAAAAAAGGATGCTGCCAATTGAAGAGAAAAGAATATCTTTCACAATGGTAGAAAGATGTTAAAAGTGGTGGTAAGCGAATGGATAAGTTTGAGGCGATAGATTCGTGGACCTATGACCGTTTTGTGGAAGCAAGACGGCAATATCAGCAAGTCATGACAAGCAATTTACAGCAATGGGCATTGGCTGCGGCTGCACAATTCGTCGATTTCAAATTCAAGACGTCTGATCGATTGGTCATGGCATTTAAACGGAAGCACAGAATTTCACAACGCAAGATCACGAAACTGGTTTCAAAAAAAGAGGTGGTGTCAATGGAGGAGATCCAGGATCCGCGGAGACCTTTTGTAGGCAGACGTGCCATTTAATCCCTCAGTACCATGAGGATTATGTAATAAATACTGACCAAACAGGTAAATACATGTTTTCTGCATACAAAATGTTTTTACCGATGTAAAATATATCAATTCAAATTTCATTATAGAAAAGATATTTACATACACATTCGAATATTGTTTAATATTAAAAATACTATTGTTTCAGGATGTCAATATCAATCTGTTTTCAACACGACTCTCACTGAAAAAGGGAGTAAAACAGTTTTCATGAAAAAGTCAGATTTTAATAAAGTGACGCATTCATACACTGCACAATATTCAATAACATTATCAGGAAAACTGCTCCCACCTGTCTTCATATGCTTACAAGAAGCAACTGGTCATTTTGGACCTCGTATTCACAAATTAATAGATGGCTAAGCCTATACTTATACGAATGTCATCGTAACATCATCTAAGTCCGGAAAATTAACAACAGTTTTATGCATGGATTTTCTCCGGAAATGTTTTATATCTTACAGAGGGGAGAATAAATATTTGTTTCTCATTGACTCTTGGGGAGGTCAAACGAATCCGGAGATATATGATGCAATTTTTCAAGATGAGGAAAATATGCCAACTTGGTCTGTAAAAGTCATACCTCCAAAATGCACTTCTTTGGTGCAACCTTATGATGTTTACCTTTTACAGGCAAGTTAAAAATTTCATAAAGTGCTTGAAAAATTGCAGTGCATTGTTACAGGAGAATCGTGAAATTAATTCCCGGGAAGATTGTATAAAAATTCATTCTATAATTCACCATCAATTATCGTCACCAATATTCCGAGACATGATTCAATATGCCTGGTTTGCCTCAAAATTATCAGAAACTCGAAACATTTTCATAAATGTTAATGGGGCATGTGTGTGTACAGATTTATTGCAAATGCCCTGTGATTGTAAAAAACCCGCATGTATACGTTGTGCAAGATGTCGTGAAAATTATTGGTTTGTTTGTTTTTACGATTATTACCACTCCAGTTCTTGGTTATAATTATTATATGTATAAAAATTGAATGTTTCCCAATCAACTTTGTTATTCTGATTAAAAACCCAATGTTTCTCCTCATGTACATTACAATGAAAAATGGAAAACCCACCGCCATGAATTGTGTTGTTGGACGAAAAGAAAATAATTTTTATTCAATAATGTAACTAATTTGTTAAAGATAATGTAGTTTTGGGAAACTTTCTGAATAATTGGTGGAATAACAAAAGAAAATGAAACAGAAGGAAAAAAAAAAGTGCCGGTGGAGGAATCAAACCCGAGACCTCTGGCATAAGAGTCCAAGCCCTAACCATCTAGGCCAGATGGCGGCTCGGCAATGGACTAACATTTTGTACTCATAAGGCACCTAAGAAACTTTGGATCGATTTTTCCCGGGATTTTCTGGGTAGTGCGTCCTAATAGTTTAACCATGTGAGGTTTTAAGGAGCCTCTTTCACCACACAAATTTTGGACAAATCCCTGACCCCACAGCCGTGCCATCTCCTTGTGAGATGACAAAAGTCGTGGGACAGGGTGTGCACAAAACAGGTGGTGGTAATATCACTGACACAAAGTATAAAAGGGCAGTGCATTGGTGGAGCAGTCGTCTATACTCAAATAATTCATGTAAAAAGGTTCCGATGCGATTATTGCTGCACGATGGGAATTAACAAACTTTGAATGTGGAATGGTTGCTGGAGCTAGACCCATAGGACATTTCATCTCAGAACTCATTGGAAAACTCAACATTCCAAGATCCACAGTGTCAAGAGTGTGCCGAGATTACCAAGTTTCGGACATTAACTCTCACCATGGACAACGCAGTGGCAGACAGCCTTCACTTAATAACTAAGAGCAGTGACATTTGCGTAGAGCAGTCAGTGCAAACAGACAAGCAACACTGCATGAAAATAGCCAAAGAAATCAACATAGGATGTACCCATTAGGACAGTGAAGCAAAATATGGCATTAATGAGCTACGGCAACAGACGACTGCCACAAGTGCCTTTGCTAACAGCACAACGCCTGCAGCACCTCTCCTAGGCTCATGACTATTGTCTGGAGCCTCTATGACTGGAAAACAGTGGCTGGGTCAGGCGAGTCCTGATCCCAGTTGGTAAGAGCAGATGGCAAGGTGCGAGTGTGGTGCAGACCCAATGAAGCCATACACCCATGTTGTCAAAAAGACTCTGTGCAAGCTTGTGGCGGCTCCAAAGTGGTGTGGGCTGTGTTTACATAGAATGTACTGCGTGCTCTGGTCCAACAGAACCCATCACTGACTAGAAATGGTTCTGCGTGGCTACTTGGAGATCATTCTCAGTTATTCATGGGTAGATTCTTAACGTCTTTACCACAGCATGAAACATCTGTGATTGGGCTGTATATATCTGGCATTGGAATGACTTCTTGTATGTATTCTACAATTCCAGGAAACTGGAGTTAAATCATATTTCTTGTAATATTAGATCAACCCTACTTGTCTGTTTGCCTGAACTATTTCACATAATTTTCTTAAAAGAAAAGAGGAGGAATCAATGGACCTTGCTCTCTCTCTTTATGAACACAATTTATGACACACTTCAATTCTTCATCTGTGTAGATGCAAGCTTAATTTCTCTTCCAACATTTGACTTTTCTTTCCCACTCACCTAAATTAGCACTAGCTTGCCAGATCATTTCTGCTGTCTTTGACGTAAGTCTTGTCTCTTTATCTTGGTAATCTAATCGAGCAAACAGCAAACCATCATATCCCATCTGTGCAAACATAGAAGCCATTTCACGTGAGTGACCAAATGGATCTATCTGCCATCCAGCTCGGGGTCTTCCACATTCCCCGAAAGTGTCATTGAGCTTCCTGTAACAATGTGACAAACAATGCTCAGTTTGTAACACCAAAAAATTCATGACAAACATGATGATACGAAATTTCAAAAAATATTTACATTAGAAATGCACAAATACTATTTCATGGTTGTAATATTTGTAACAGAATTAGATACTTTAACAATAAGGAGCAGCAAATAAAACAGAACAACTATCACAAAAGACCACAGAATGGTTCCATTCAAAAATATTCACCGCACATGTTAACACATTTATCCCAATGGGAGAAGAGTTGATCAATTACTGTTTTGTAGAATGTGGTAAGCCACTGAAGGATCCATGACTGCACCCACTCTTTCGCTTCCTTGTCTGAATGAAACTGGCGTCCGTGTACATCTTTCTTCAGGTCAGCAAAAATGTGAAAATTGCATGGTATTTGGTTTTCATTTGAACATTTGACAGCCCCTCATATAATAGGATCCTACTGCTTAATTTTTCCACTAGAGTTTATGTAACACAAATAAACATGTGAATACAGCATGTGGCATTTTACCTCAATCCCCATGTAAACTGATCAATTGTGGACTGGTAATGTGTCCCAGCCTCATCATTCATGCTCCATGCACCTCCTGCAAACTCTAGTTTACCGGAACTAACAAGCCTTTTTACCTGGTGGCGAACAGAGTCATGTTGTTCTCTCCACCATTTCCAGAAAAAGGCTGTTTCAACATAAATAAACCTGCAAATATAAGGTAAGATGTGTATTTTGATGGTTATTTTGTGTAATACACAATATACGTAGACAATGAAACTATTTAACAACAAAAAGCAGAAAAAGAGTATAAAATGTCAAACAGAGAAATTGATGACAGAAGATCGTATCTCCTTTCTGCAGTTAAAATTAGAAGTTGGTTAGTACAAAGTATTATTCCAAGTGAAAATAGAATCAAATCTAATAAAATGCAATGATGCATGACAAGTGGAATGAAATAATAAGCCAGTCATTATATAATATTATTTCATGCGGAAGCAGAACCAAACCTAATAAAACATAATGATGACAGAGAAACGAAATGAATAGATATCTGTATATTTCTCTATAACATATTCCTTACCCAACATCAGACCTGCCCAGATAGCCATGCACGTTAAATTCCACCTCAGTTACCCAATTCGCAAACATTTATAAAATTTTCATCAACTTCCACATGAATAACACTGCATGTACACAGTTAGGGTACACAGATCCTGTACTGGGGATAACAGGGTGGCGATAAGAAGGGCATCTGGCCACCTCTTAAATTAACCATCCGAAATCAGATTAATAACCATGCCGAGACTGCACTGACGCAGAACAGAGGTACAAGAAAATGAAGGAGATGATCCAACCCAATACTGGCTTTTAATTATTAACTTACAATGGATTTCTGGCTTTTAAAAGATGCCTTCAGTTATTTATGTTTATAGAATTGCTTTTATATGGGTGTAACCTGATGATTGTCTAGGAATCACTCAGCAGTTCAAATTGTTTGATACTACTGAATAAGCATGTGTGAAGTTAAAAACGTGTGCCAGATCTGGGCTTAAACTCGCATCACTCTCCTCCAAGCATAGTGTACTGTTTATTTATGCATCAAGCATCGACTCAATGTTTCAACATGTCCAAGCTTCAGGAAAGTATGGAAGGAAACAAATGACATGTGGAAACATTGTCATAGTCTGTGAGCAGGCATGCATGGACAGTGTGTAGTACAGGTAAAACACATAGAAATTACACAGTACAAATAACACTGTTACATAGGCATAAAAATAATTTGCTTTAATGAGTCCTCAGTCACAGATTGGATGAAGACAATGGCACATTAACTCCAATATGATCATGCCTTGCAAAACACTATAGTGTTCAATCTACCCTTTTAAGTGCTTAAATGCTTCAAATGTCTCTTGCTGTGTTATTGTTGTACACACTCTCAAGCTTTCAATGACTAAATGAAGCACCGCACTGCCTACAAATAGGCCTAACTCCTGATGATGACAACAGAGGAATTGTCAAAAACTTGAGATCAAACACAACCCTGATGAGGCAAGAAATCTGTGACACTTGTTCAAGATTGTTGCTGTGAAAAATGACATTCTAAAATAACTTTCCAGTTGATGACAGCTTCACTTTTTTACAAATTGCAAGTAAGAGATTTATATGTACATCAATGATGTTGTTTTTTGCAAAATACATAACAGTTACAAAAATGTAAAATGTTTAGTCAAGGAAATATAGGTTACATTTATCACAATTTAGAAAAATGGTAACTGCAACTGAAAACAAAGCTTCACTTTCAGAGGAACAAAAAAATAAACAATGAGTACAATGCAACAGAGCTAATAAAATGAGTGTAAATTCAGTTTTAAATGTGATAAATGTTAATTAATCAGTTTATGTATTTATCCATCAGTAGACAATCTGAACTGCATGGATGTTTTCAGCACATAGATGTACACAATATAGAAAAACATACATGTATGCAAATACACGTACAGAAATAGATACATACATTATTTATAACAGCAAAAATAATTGATTGTTGACAATATAAAGTAATTGTATAGAACAAAATCTACTGACCAAGCAATGACAGGAAATTAAATATATAAAAAAAAGGGTTTTAACTATTACAAGATGGTAAGTCTCCCAGACTTGGGGTTCTGGGTGACTTTTCCAAACTCTGCCCTATTTCCTAAACCTCTTCAGTCCTTTTCCTTCACCCCTCTTTCTTCCCCTTCAACCCATCTGCTGGAAGAAGCAACCACTGGCTTCAAAATCTTACCTATGTAAAACTTTTTTGTTTTTACATGTGTGTTCTCCTGCCACCACTTGGTGAGTAGATTTTTTTATCTATCCAGTTAAATTATACAATTATTTGCTTTACTATGTTTCATGTTTGTACATCACAATTCTGTTTAATTGTATAGTAAAATGCCTCTTATCACAGCAGTTATGATTAGCATAATCGTCAACATAATTTGCATATCCTTTCAGGTAATCCTTGGAAGGTTAAAAATTTTTGGTAACAGGTAATTCTAAAAAGAATTCCTAGAGGCATGCATTTCACTTTTATCTTTGATCCTGTGTATAATTTAATTCATTATACAGCACACTATTTTGGGGTTTGTACTGTTTTTCCTACTGAGACATAAATGGTGTCTATATCTGGTTCCGTGTTCATATAGGGGACCTGTTCGATGGGTGCTGGTCAATGTCTTTCTTCATATGGATCACTGTTTACATAATTTATTTGCATAGAATAGCCAAAATTCTCTTAGATTTAAACAACTTAGTGCTAAGGATTCTCTAGTTCCTTTTCATTATAAATCATAGCAACCATTTTTTAAGTCAAAGGTTGTTTGCATATTCTTAGTCTATCTTCCTTGCGAGTTTAAGAGGGGTGTGAGAAAACTAATGAGACTATTTTATCTATCAAAGTTTTTACTTTTTTCAAACAACAATTCTGTCCCATTCAAAGTAGTTCCTTTCGCCGGTTATATACCTGAGGAGCCGTCATTCCCAATCTTGGTAGCAGCCCTGAAAGGCTTCAACTGGTAGGACCTTTAACATGCCAACCACATTCTTCTAAATGTTCTCCTGAGTCTCAAAATTACGTTCCTTTTAAGGCATTTTTCAATTTCAAGAAAAGAAAAAAGTCCCAAGGGCTCAGATCAGTTGAATGGGGGCAGTGAAACAACAGGAGTGCCTTCTGAAGTCAAAACTTCTGCAATGGAAGTGGCCATGTGACATGCGTTGTTATGATGCCACATCCACTTGTCCATAATGTCCAGTCCAACTCCATTCCCCTTTTCCTGAATCTCTCAAGGGCATCTTTGTAAACCACTTGGTTAACAGTTACTCCTAGAGGAACAAATTCTTTGTGCATAATACCCCTATCATCAAAAAAGCAAATCAGCATTTTTCCATCTTCAATTTGCTCAAACATTTCCTCAATTGTTCTTCTGATCAGTTGTGACATTTTGTGGCACCATTTTGGCACAAACCTTTCACATGTACAAAATTTCAGTCAACATTTGATGTACTGTGCACGGACTGGGGCTTAACAGGTCACCCAACATCCTTACTGTTACATGTCAGTCTGATCTCACAACAGCATGCACAAATTTGATGTTTTCATCAGTTTTTGAAGTTGAATGTCTGCCTGAGTGAGGTTCGGGACTTGTGCTCTTGATAAGGAATGTTCTCCATAGGACTGCTTCAACGTTTGAAAGGTCACTCTCACAGATTACCCAAGTTGAACATAATGTTACTCTGAATTCTGCTGTTCCGTTTTCGTAACACACAACAAAAACAAAACTTCACTGATGGCGCTTTCAAAAATCACATGGTGGCTTTATGGAGCTGAAATTCAGACTGAGCATCTGGAAGGGATGGACGCACTGGTCTACACAAGTACAACAATACAGCATTGCCCTATCATTCACACTGTTCTCAGTCTGATTACTTTCCTCACATATCTCGTACATGCATAACTAGAAATTCTGTTCTTGATACGAGCTCATCTCTCAGCTTTTAAAAACTCATTTGCCAAATTTTGCGAAGTCTATACAACAAAATTATATTTACTTGCACACAGAAACAATAATTACTTACCTTTTTGATGGGTCACGGAGCAAAGCCTGAATCACGGAGTCTAATATATACTGAACACCAGCCTTCTGTGTCATAGAACGGCCTATGGAAGAAAACAGTCTAAGTAAGACAAGAACTGCAAGGCCAATAACAAGAATGATAATTTTATAAAACATACAGCAAACAAACATTTTAAGGAGCCATCTTTCACACTTTTACATTCAACTACAAGGCTGTTTAAGAGAAAACAAGCTGCAGATCAAATGTGCCCTTGCAGAATACACAAAAAAATAAAATTATTTTCAAAAATGATACACAAATGTGCAATATGTAAAATAAGTGAAAAGCAACCACTTCTTCTAGTGGATAAATGAGTGGAGCACAGAAACACATAACTGAAAGCAGCATTCACACTAGCTTTCAGTGTGTGTTATGTTGTCTGTGTCACATATGTGAATGTGTATACCGTTGCCAGAAAAAGAGTGAGTGCCTGGAAGCTAGTGTGAATGCTCATTTCAGTTAAGTGTTTCTGTGCTCCACACATTATCCACTATAAGTGAGTGGTTACCTTTTCCTTATTTTACATATTGTTATATTGTTCCATCCAGGAAGTTTCATTATTGTTACACAAATATGTCATACACAGATAAACAAAGGTATAGTTATGTCCCATAAGTTTCATTAAAAATATTTACCTCAATAGCATTACACCAAGAAACAATTTTATTTATTTGTAATCCATCTTTATATTCTTCACACACACACACACACACACACACACACACACACCATAAATGAGATGACTTCAGCATGTAAGACCATAGTTAAGAACCCCATTCATGAAGGAAATATATTGGATCTAATGGCAACAAATAGACCTGACCTCTTCAAGGCTGTCCACATCGAAACTGGCATCAGTGACCACAATGCGGTTGTGGCAACAATGATTACCAAAGTACAAAGGACAACTAAAACAAGTAGAAAGATATATATATATATTCAGCAATCGAGATAAAAAATCAGTAGTGCCTTATCTCAATGAAGAACCTGAAACTTTCACCGCAGGGTAGGAGCATGTAGAGAAACTCTTGTTCAAGTTTAAAGGTAGTGTCACATAAACTTTTAAAAGAACAGTTGACCAGACACTGGATAGATGTGTAGCCAGCAGAACAGTTCATAATGGGAGGGAACCTCCATGGTATACAGTCACTGTAAAGAAACAAATTACTACACAAGAGGTGTAAAATAAAGTGTAGGGCTATAAGTAAAAGATGCTGAATGAAATGCATTTGGCTGATGAGAGAGCAATGAGTGATGTCTTCAGTGACTATCATGGTAGAATATTGTCAAATGACGTTTCACAAAATCCATAGAAACTCTGGTTATATGTAAAGGCTGTCAGTGGCACCAAAGTTAGTGTCCAATTCCTAGTGAATGAGACAGGAACTGAAATTGAGGGTAGGAAAACAAAAGCTGAAATGCTTAACTCCATTTTCAAATGTTCCTTTACAAAGGAAAACCTGGGAGAATTGCCCCAATTTACTCCTTGTACCATTGTAAAGGTGAATGGAATAAGTATTAGTGTCAGTAGTGTTGAAAACAACTGAAATCATTAAAATTAAAAAAAGCTTCAGGGCCTGATGGAATTCGTGGCGGATTCTAAACTGCATTTGCGGCTCAGTTAGCCAATCTTCTACCTATAATATATCATAGATCCCTTGAACAAAACCGTGTCCAGTTCATGGATAAAAGGCACAGGTCACATCTGTCAAAAAGTAGTAGAAGTGATCCACAAAACTACTGTTCAATATCCTTCACATAGGTTATTTGTAAAATGAATTTTGAAAACATCGATCACATGAAACCCAACTCGCACTTTTCTCCCATGACATCCTGCAAGCTTTGGCTCAAGGCAACCCAAATAGATGCAGTGTTTCTTGATTTTCGAAAAGCATCAGACTCAGTAGCACACCCACGCTTATAGTCAAAAGTACGATCACATGGGGTATCAAGTGAAATTTGTGACTGGATTGAGGACTTTTTGGTAGGGAAGATACAGCATGTTATCTTGGATGGAGAGTCCTCATCAGGTGTGCCCCAGGGAAGTGTGTTGGGACCCTTGCTGTTCATGTTGTATATTAATATCCTTGCAGACAATATTAATAGTAACATGAGGCTTTTTGCAGATTATGTAGTTATCTATAATGAAATACTATCTGAGAGAAGCTGTACAAATATTCAGTCGAGTCTTGATACGATTTCTACATGGTAGAGACATTGGCAACTTGATCTATATTTTCAGAAATGTAAAATTTTGCACTTCTCGTCACAACATGAGAAAAAATGTAGTATCCTATAATATTAATGAGTCACTACTGGAGTTGGCGACCTCAAACAAATACCTGGCTGTAGCACTTTGTACGGATATGAAATAGAATGATCATATAGGTTCAGTTGTGGTTAAACCAGGTAGTAGTCTTCGTTTATTGGTAGAATACTGGGGAAGTGCAATCAGTCTACAAAAGAGATTGCTTACAAATCAGTCATGCGACCAAACCTAGAATATTGCTCAAGTACCAAATTGGACTAACACAGTATATTGCACATATACTGAGAAGGGCAGCACAAATGGTCATAAGTTTGTTTAATCAATGGGAGAGTGTCAGAGGGATGCTGAAGGAATTGAACAGCAGACTCTTGAAGGCGTACGTAAACTATCCCGAGAGGGTCTATTAACGTTCAAGAACCATCTTTAAATGATTACTCTGTGTACATACTACAACCCCCTCCATATTGCTCACATAGGACTCTCAAGGATAAGATCAGAATAATTACTGCAGGCGCAGAGGCAATCAAACAATCATTATTCCCATGCTCCATATGTGAATGGAGGGCTACAAAGCCCTAATAACTGGTACATTACATTGGGATGTACTTTCTGCCATGCACCTCATGGTGTTTACAGAGTGTAGCTGTAGATATAGATCTTTAGGACATCATCTGAATTTCTCTACTAAATACAATGCCTTTTCTCTGAGTAATTTTCAGGTACTATTTCTGAATGTACTCAATTATACACCATGTGTCTGAACTGTCAAAATGTTAAATAGTTGTAGTGTGTGTGTGTGTGTGTGTGTGTGTGGTGGGGGGGGGGGGGGGGGGGCACTCGTATGCATTGCTTTAAAATCCAATAGCTGGGAGGTCAATAAGCTGTTTTCGGCATTTGTCATGTTGATGAATAGTCTGCTCCAGTTTATTAGTCTTACAGTAGTTTTCTCAGGAACGTATTAAGCAATTTAGAATAAAGAGGGATATAACTGTTGTAATTTTTAGGGTTCCATGCCTAAAGCTGTAAAAATGGAACCCTTGTAGGATCACTTTGTTGTCCGTCTGTCTATCTGATTATTAAAGACCCTTTTTCCCAGGAAAAGGCACATGTATCAAGTTCAAATTTATGTCACTAAGCTCTACAGTCCCTTGGCTGTGCAAAAATTTTAAGCTTATATGTCTGTTCAATCACAAGATACGGCCATATGTGTTACATATTTTGATACTTGAAAACTCAGTCAACCATTAACCTAGAATCATGAAATTTAGCAAGAAGTAAGGTTTTGCAGTACAAGTTAAGTAAAAAATCTGAAAATTGTTAAACTGTAGCTATATCACATAAAAAAATATCTTTTTGCCATAAGAAAATACAGTGCATTCATCATTCATCAAAAGCACAAAAGACAAATATTACTGCACGTAAACATAAAATGTACATTACAGTCATGTTGCAGTAAGTAAAAATATTTAATTAAATATTTTATTACATCTTCTACATCTACATATACAACTAAAGTCCCATATTCTTTTCTTTGTGTGTGCCCGAGCTAATCTGAGAAAGTACAGTAGAGATTTAGATACAGTCTTGGACAGATATCTTGCCAGGACAGATAACTTGCCAATTTCTGTATTGAAAACAGGTAAATATAGTTGAGATTCTATATATATCCCATCCATACTGGGAACCTAGATTCTCAGTGACACACAAAAATTAAGTTTGCACAGAACCCTCAGTGCGCAAAACCTACTCGCTTGTAGCCAATTTGTACTTTTTTGATATGTGTGTGACAATGCCTCTTTACTTTTTACTCAACAATTTCAGCTAATTTTTTATCTCAAATAATTCTTTTTTCTGCAAAGGAATTGCACGCGATAGTTCCTATTTTCTATGTCAACAAATCACGTAGAATTTTATTTGTGAACATGTTCACAAATTTGGAACTTTTCAAAGGATGTACAAAGAGACTGGTCAGCACATGTTACAATATGGTACATTATCTTTCTTGTTTAAAGGCACAGAAATTCTAATTTTTAGGGACGAAGGGAAACCGCCACTTCTAACTATCCATAGACTCAGAGGACATAACGGATGTGCCATTATATTTACTGTTTTTAATCACAAAACTGGATACACCATAAAATTTCATGTCCTCTTGTTTTGAGTGATTTTAGTTTGATACAGCTATGGTAATGACAGTATCTCTTTCTATCTAAAGGCACAAAATATATATTCAAAACTACTCAGGGAGCTGTTAGAATAATTTTAGTTCTGGGTATTGTCAAATTTGTGGCCTTGTTCATTTTCTGCAGTCTTATTTGTGTCACTTGCATTAATGAAGGAAGAATTTAAATTAGATACAATATCATACTCAGAGGAAGTATTCTTGTGATACTTACTTCCACCCATGAATCTTGATAATATATGGTGCAGTTTTATGATTGTTTTGGGAGCTATTGATGTAAATATAAATTGTCTTGCTGTTGGATAGTCTATTTCTGCTCTGTAGTTGCTTTTGAACCTTATGTGGTTCATTTTCTCTGCAACCCATACACTGGAGTTCTGAGCCTCTGTAGTTCACGTGTGGAACATTTATGCACAATAGTGAGATCATGTTTTCCAACAGTTTTTTTTATAATAATACTTTTTAAGTATATCTGAGAGTGCATTGATAAATAATGTAAATGCATCCTCAAGAAGAGCATTTTCAATGACACTATTCCATACTGTGATCTTAAATTGACCCGTAATTATCAGTGTCATCATGTCATTACAATACAGATATTTTAGTTTTTCTTTTTTTAACCTCATACCCCTTGGAATCTGATTTAAAAAATTAACACACATCCTAAACAACCTTAGACCTTACTGATTTGCTGAATGGTGGTGACAATGTTATAAAGACAGGAAGGTTGTCTGCTAGAATTGTCATTAATACAAGTCAGGCGTCTTTCCATATTAAGTAAATTGTCTGCATGCCTTCAGCCACATGTCAATAGCAATATGAAAAAAATCCTGGAGTCAGAAAATTTTTTTTTCTTCAAAATGTAAGATCATTTTTCTCTTGATATCAAATTAAATGCTTGATAACTGCCTTAGTGTACAGGTACAATTATAAATTATAATGTGGGGAGTATTACCATAGCTGCTTGCAGTGCATTTTATATTTATTTATTTATCAGGTTCCTTTGGACTAAGGGACCCAAAGCTATTTGATCCTGCCATGAGTCAGTACATACTTTACAAATTGTTGATTACAAAATTTATAAACACAGAATTAAGTAATTAATAAAACATAAGAATGAGTGTATAGGAATAAAGAACACATTGCAGAGAAAATTCTCAACTACGGAGAGGAGCTTTCGTACAGTATAGAAGCAGTGTGACAACAGGAAATCTTTCAACTTGTATCTGAATACTTGGGGTTTAGCACTCAGTATTTTCAGTTCTGCTAAAAGCCTATTGAAAATGAAACCAGCTGAACAGCACAAACTTTTCCATACAGTGCTTAAGAAAGTGTGAGTCGACTGCATATTGTTTTTCCCCTAGTGTTCAATGAATGAACATTGCAATTATATATTCATGGGGACAGCAGAGTAAGAATTCCAAGACACCAGAACAACAGCATACACAAAATCCGTAAACTCACACCTCAGATAAGACTGATCACCCCTTTCTGGGCTAAGAATTTTCTAGGTGAGAGCACGGAGTTGCCCAAAAATGTAATACTGCATATGATAATAAGAGTGAAAGTGAGCAAAGTAGACAAGCCTCCATGTTAATTGTCAGAGACAGTTTCTGCACAAGAAACTGAACTTTAAACCGAGTGGAGCTGTGTACACTAGAAAATGGGATGTAAGGGGAGAAATCTGAACATTTCTGACACATTCTTCAATTCGAGTTCAGGGGTGATAGCAATGGAAGCAGTCAGAAACATTTGCGCCACGTATGGGGATAATGCCATTGGATGGAGCACAGCAAGAAAATGGTTTTCTTGTTTTAAGCAGGATCGTTTTGACATAGTGACTCTCTTCGTTCAGGAAGACCTTCGGGCTTTGATGGAGATATTTCAATGCATTAATCCACAATGATCCACATCAGCGTACTCAAGGACTGGCAAATGTGGAACTGTGTTCATTCTGCCATTGTGCGACACTTGCATGCAATCAGAAAGGTTCAAAAATCAGGTGCACAGGTACCACATGCTCTGAGCCAAAACCACAAATGTCAATATGTGACCACATGTGCATCTCTGCTTGTTATCATCAATTGACTTGTGAACAACACAGGCCATTCCTATCTTGTAACATTACTGATGACAAGAAATGGTGTCTTTATGCTAACATAAGGAAAACAGGGAGTGGTTGAGACCAAACAAAGCAACAACCTGCAAACACCTACAAAAAATAATGTTGTGAATCTGATGGAACAGTGACACAGTGGTGTACTATGAATTGCTTCCCCATGGTGTATGCATCACTGCTGATATTTACTGTTAGCAACTGAGACGCCTTGCAGACGCAATCCAAGAACAATGACCAGGAGGACTGTGTGAAGTGATACTACTCCACGATAATGCCCACCCGCTTTCTGCTAAACCAACAAAAAACACTACACATGTATTGAGTTGGGAAGTCGTTCCACGCCCACCTTATTCACCTGATCTTGCACCCACAGGTTTTCACCTTTCCCACGCTCTATCGAGCAACCTTAAAGGAATTTCCTTTCGAGATGAAAACTCACTCCTAATATGGCTTGACGAGTTCCTTGCCTCAAAACCACATGACTTCTACAGTTGCACAATCAGAAAGTTATCCCAAGCATCGGCAGATTGTTGTAAACAGTGAAGGAGAATATATTATTGACACGTCTCTGTTATGTGCCTCTGTTGTGTTTATTAAACTTGCGTAAAAATGCTACAAACATTTCTGGAAGCGTATTATGTGTACTGAGGTGTGCTCCTATACATTGGTTTCTCAAAAGGTTTTGAAAACACTGGTAACAAATGAAAAAGACCAGTAATTCTCTACATTATCTCTTTCACCCTTTTTATAAGGTGGTTTTACTAATGAGTATTCCAATTTGTCAGAAAACAGAACGACATCTGAAAGACTCCTTTCACAGGTAAGCAGTACAGAACTAATGTATGTTACATAGTCTTCATAATCCTACCTGAAATTTTATCATTCCCTTTGGGTTGAACTGGAATGGTAAAAGGACCAAACTACCAGGTCTCAGCCTCTACATCCTATATGCTTCAAGCTGGGAAAAGCTATTGGAGAGGAAAGATACAGAAGACAAATCCTGAGGAACCTGAATGTAACTAAGAATCAATTAAACCAAAAGAGAGAAGCAAGTATAGAAGTGAGAGAGGGGTGTAAGAGGGTGAAGGTGGGTAAGTTGGTCCATTCAGAAAGCAGCTCAAAGCCACCAGGACATGTTAATGCGATGGTAGATGCACCTCCTGCATCCTGCCAGTTTACCTCACCCTCTAATACCACAAGAAATACTTGCAAAACAGACAAGCTGATAAAATCTCAGGAAAGAGAACAATGACGATGAGACAGTAAACCAATGACAAAATAAAAAAATAAGAATAATTTAAAAAGATGAAAGGGCAGGAGCCAGGTCAGACCATCAAGCAAGGGCAGCCAATGGTACTGTGTTTTGGAGCTGGCTATGGACCCCTCCAATCCCTGAAATGGTTGGCAAGGCCAATGTGGCCTATCCAACAAAGAGGAGTAGAAAGCACCTTCAAAGGTAAAACATTAAACCAGATTAGCTGCATTGGTGTAGTCCAGTAGTCCACTAGCACCAGAGGCAGTGTGTCAGCAAGCTTAAGGTTTTGCTAAGAGGTGGCCAAATTAGGGCTGTCCTGTAGGATGTGGGCCACTGTTAGATAGACACCACGCTGACAGTGGGATGGATCCTCACCTCATAACATATCACTATGGTTTTTGTTTCGTTTTGCTTTAGGGCACAAAAAAACAACTGGGGTCATACGTGCCCTAGTCAAAACTATAGAACACGAACACAGAGAGGAGTTAAACGACTATACGTCAGTCTCAATGGACAGAATAGGAGACAGCTAAACACTGGCACGTCAAAAAAGGGTAAAGAAACACCTTACAGAAATGGAGGTCCAAAACTAAAAATTAAGTGGCCTTCGCCATATTGCTTCTGTAGATAAAAAGTAAAACGCGGCTGACAGCCCACACGTCATTCACTAAAACGGCTGATCAATCAGATGGCAAACCCAAGCAGGAACTTAAATTGTTAGGAAAGGGACATTCCGGCAGGAAGTGGTGGACAGTTAAAATTTGGGCACAGTGTGTACAAAGTGGTGGGGAAGTGCCATTTAGCAAATGACAATGACTAAAAAGGCAGTGCCCAATACACAGCCAAGTTAAAATAATCTGCTCCCGGCGAGAGGGCCGAGAGGAGGTCGTCCAAGGCACTGGGAGAGGCTTAATAACTCGAAGCTTATTCCCGTGAAGGGAGGACCATTGGCAATGCCAAAGGGACAACACCTCCTGACAGATGGCAACACAAATCGTCGAAGGGAATATAGGTACTCCCGGGCTGAGGTTCGAGGACTGCAGTTTTTGCAGCAGCATCACCAGCCTCGTTTCCTGCTGGACCGACATGACCAGGGACCCACAGAAACATGACACTGGCTCCACATAGCAAGTGACAATTTTCTTGGACCCGCTGCAATAACGGATGAGCTGTGAACAGCGCACATAGACTCTGGTGGGCAGTGAGTGAGTCTGAGCAGAGGACACAACTGGAAAGACTGTATCGCTGGATGTACTCCGTGGCCTGATACAAGGCGAACAGCTCAGCTGTAAATACTGATGAGTGTGCCAGAAGCTGATATCGAAAGACACGGGTGCCAAAGATGAAGCCACACCTGACCTCACAGTCAGTCCGAGAGCCATCAGTGTAGACAAAGGTCATGAAACTGGAGGCGATACACCGAGGCTGTTGTAGTGTCCTCAGGAAGTGAATGAAGGCCAAGGTTAACATGGGCTACTTCACGAAGCCAAGGTGGTGAAGGGTTCACACCCCATCGGGAGTGTTGCAGGTAGTGTGAAGTTGACCCACTGTATCAAGTGGCGAAAGCGGACTCCAGACAGTAACAGAAGAGGGACGAGCCCATACTGACAACCAAAGGAATCATCAAAGATGGAGGCATAGGAGGGGTGGCCATGCATGGCAGACAAACAGCATGCACACCTGCAGAGGAGAAAGTCACAGCGGTAGGACAGTGGTAGTTCAGCAGCTTCAGCATACAGACTCTCAACTGGGCTGGTGTAAAAGGCGCCCGTGGCCAAACGGATGCCATGATGGTGGATAGTGTTGAGACACGGTAAGAGGGATGGGTGTGCAGACGTATAAACAAAGCACCCATAGTCAAGTTTCGAACAGACAAGGGACCAGTATAAACAGAGGAGGGTGGTTCGATCGGCACCCCAGGAAGTACCACTGAGGACACGTAGGAGATTGAGGGACCACATACAGCAGGCTGCCAGGTAGGACACATGGGAGAACTAAGAGAGTTTCCTATTGAGCAGGAGCGCCAGAAATTTCATAGTTTCAATGAACGGAAGGGCAACAGGTCCAAGATGTAGAGATGCTGAGAGAAACCATTTGCACCACCAGAAATTCAGACAGACAGTTTTGTCAGGGGAAAAGCGAAAGCCATTGTCGATGCTCCAGGAGTAAAGATGATCAAGACAGCATTAAAGATGCTGTTCAGTAAGTCAGATCCGTGGAGAGCTGCAATAGATGGCAAAATCATCTACATATAGAGAGCTGGAGATGCCCAGCGGGAGACAGGCCATTATATTTATGGCGATAGCAAAGAAGATGACGCTCAGGACGGAACCCTGAGGCATACCATTTTCCTGGATAAAGGTGTCTGACAAAGCATAACCCACACGCACCTTGAAAACTTGGTCTTGTAAAAATGCCTGATGAAAACAGGGCAGATGCCCACAGAAGCCCCACGTGTAAAGAGTACAGAGGATACCAGTTCTCCAGAAGGTGTTGTAGGTCTTCTCCAAGTCGAAAATCACAGCCACAGTCTGGGATTTCCACAGAAAACCATTCATGAGATGGGTGGACAAAGTAATGAGATGGTCGATTACAGAACGCTGTGCTTGAAATCCACACTGTGCATTTGTTAGTAAATATCAAAACTCGAGCCACCACACCAGCCGGGCATGAATCGTACATTCCATCACCTTGCAAATACTGCTGTTAAGAGAGGTGGGGGTGGTAGCTAGAAGGAAGGTTTTTGTCCTTATCGGGCTTAGGTATGGGTACGATGGTAGCTTCATGCCAGCATCCAGGAAATGTGCCCTCTGCTCAGATGCAGTTATACAAGTTAAGCAGAAAGTGCTTGCCCGCAAGAGAAAGGTGCTGCAACATCTGAATGCGGATGGCGTCTTGCCCTGGGGCGGAGGATCGGGATGAACTGAGAGCACAATCTAGCTCCCTCATAGTAAAGGTGGCACTGTAGCCCTAATGATTTGGAGAAGAGAAGGGTATCGCCCGAGCCTACTCTGCTCGTTTCTGAAGGATGAAGGCAGGGTGATAGTGGGAAAAGATCAAAACTTCCACAAAATGACAGCCCAAAGTGTTGCAGATAGCAATAAGGTCCATTGTGACATCGTCAGCGACTGTCAGAACTAGGAAGCTGCCATTTAGGCATGCACGTGGATGGGGTAGAGGTTCAGCAAACCGATAGCACACAGGAAATGGTTGCTCAAGTAGGTGTCAGAAAGAATGAACCACTCAAGACGATGGGTAAGCTGGGCAGTGCAGAAGGACAGGTCCAAATGGGAATAGGTGTGTGAGGAGTTGAGAAGGAAAGTGGGTGCTCCGGTGTTAAGGCGGCAGAGCTTAAGTTGGTTAAGAAGGTCAACCAAGAGGGCACCTGTCTGACAGGCCCTGGGAGAACCCGGGAGGGAATGATGTGCATTAAAGTCACCAAGTAGCAACAATGGGGGAGGTAGCTGCCCAATAAGTTGAAGGAAGCCTGCCCTAGTGACAGCGAATGATGGAGGGACATATATACAACACAGGGCAAAAGTCAGGTGGGGAAGGAAAAGGTGAACTGCCACAGCTTTAAGATTGGTAGTCAGTGAGATGGGTTGACTATGAATGTTATCCCATATGAGCAGCATGATGCCCCCATGAGAGAGAATGCCGACCTCATGGGAATGGCAAAACGAATCGGTAAGAAATGTAAAAGCTCAAAGCAGTCATGAGGGCACAATTTCGTTTCCTAAAGGCAAAGTACAATGGGACGCTGCAATGCTAAAAGCAGCCATAAATCCTCTTTGTCGGACCGAAGACCACAAACATTCCATTAGAGGAGAGCCATGATGAGGAGAAGACGTGGAGGTGTCACCTCGGCTGCTGCCAAGTGACAGCTGGGGAAGAGGCGCTATTACAGGGCACAGAAGCAGGATGATCCTGCTCCATAGGGTCCACAGAAGCAACAGCTTGCTTGTGCCATCGATTTGTGGAGTCCAACGCCAAAAAACGGTTGTTGGTGTGCACCAGCAACATGGACACTGGCCGGTCTAAGGTTACCATGTGCTGACACCATCGAAGAGGATCTTCGAGGTGGTGAAGGAGAGGACCGTTTGTCTTTGGAGGACTTCTTCAAGCCTTTCCGGTTAAATGAAGACTCAGGTGATGTTTGGCTGGAGGGACAGAGGAAGTCTTCACGGGAGTACTCCTTTCCTTTCTGGCCTACCGGTTGTGTAGCTGGTGGTTTCGCCCCTGGAGGCAAGAGTTTGATGGCTTGTTGCACAGCTGGATGGGGGGGATGGGGATGCTACCTTGACACTGGGCGATTTCACAACGTCAGATCTCATTGGAGGTTGCATGTCTGCATGACCATGTCCTTGATGGAGTGAGGGGTAACAAGAATAGAACTATAGGTACCAGATGGGAGAACACAGGGTTTGTGATTAGCCAGTAACTTGCGAGCAACTGGATAAGGCACCTTTTCTTTGACCAGGATCTCTTGAACAGCCCGTTCATCAAGATACATTGGACACTCCCGAGGGGAGGCAGCAGGGCCACCATTGTAGTTTATACAGTGAGAAGGAGGTGGACAATCACCCTCATGCGCATCCCTACCACAGGTGACATATTTGGCTGGGTGTCAACAAGACGTTCTAGTGTGGTTAAAATGATGACACTGGTAGCAGCGCATTGGGTTCGGAATGTATGTCCAGACTGTGATAATTTCATAGCCTGCTTTGAGCTTGGATGGAAGCACCACTCTATCGAAGGTGATAAAGAGAGCGGGTGGGCAGTAGGGATTAATGGCAATGACACCCTGATCTGAGAGGGAAGATTGTATTTCAGCCTTGGTTAGACCATCGAGCAGCACAAGAAGAATTCAAAGTTCTGTGAGCCTGGACATGAACAGGGTAACTGTGGAGAAGCAAGGCAGCAAGCGGTTGTTGTGCTTGAGAATCAGAAGTGGTCTTCAAAAGCAAAGTGCCATTCCGTAAATGAGAGCAGGATTTCACAGGGCCAGCAATTGCATCTACACCTTTCTGAATAATGAACGGATTTACCATGGCGAAGGACTGAACATCTTCAGTATGTGAGACCACTAGGAATCGTGGTGCAGCGGGAAGATTCTTTGAATCATTAGCCTATTGCATTCACGTTTTGTAGAAGTTGAGTGGGAAAGTGATTGACAATGTCTTCGATGGCATGCTACTTCCAACTGGAGGGGCACACCTGCCTTATGTGATTGTTCACCTCTCAGGTCACACCTCCCAAACACCTGACAAAGGGATCAATCAGCAATTTGGGAAGGTTACTGCTCAGGCAATCACCCCTCCCTGGGCCTGGCCTGTACCAAGGAGTGCATGCAGACCCTACCTGTCAACTCATGGCTGGGAATTACGCATTACTCAGTCACCTGTTACGTATCAGATGCATGGGCTGGCCTTCAGTAGCGCACTGGGAGGAAGAAGAGATAAGAGGATCCTCAAACGCCAAAGTGGAGGGACGAGAGGAGAAGGGAATCCAAGAAAGGAGAAGGGAATCAAAAAAAGGAGAAGGGAATCAAAGAAATGAGAAGGGAAACAAAGAAAGGAAAAGGGAAACAAAGAAAGGAAAAGGGAAACAAAGAAAGGAAAAGGGAGTGAAAAACAAAGGTGAGACTGTTCGCATGTCAGCGACAGAATGCAGAATATTCTCAAGAATACCGCAGACATGTTCCCCAAGAGAGGGGAAAAAGAATAGCAAGAGGAAAGACATACAGCCCAGAAGGGAAAAATGCTGCAAAGGCTAGGGTCCCATGTGGTAGCCAAGCACGAACCTGCCAAAGAGTGGCAAACCCCCTGGGACGGGGGGAAATGTCACTAGGGGTTAGCCAAGTGTGGCCACTGCGAAGCTGACAGAATGGTAGATTCCCTGTGAGAGCCACGAAGGAAAGACTGCCACATGGTCACGGTCCCCTTTACCGCTCACAGTTTGTTTAGAGAGAGCAGGGCACAGCAATCCATGTTCCAACCCTCCAACAACTGACAGTGCAGAGTCAATCCAGGTTTGTGTTTTGGTAAGCCCATATCCAAAGTCAGCATCCTGGCAGCCAATATGGCCAACATGTCAGCATTTTCATTCCTTGGGATCCCATAGCGACCTGGGGTCCAGATAAAGACAATCAACCATCCAGCTCGATGGAGGTCAGAAAGGGGATCCTGGATAGTCATGAGCAACAAGTGTCAAGGGTAGCACTGACCAATTGCCTGAAGATTACTCAGGGAGTCACTGACGATTGAGAACATCTCTTGATGCAAGAACAAACATGACTGAGGGCTTGAGTGATGGCCATCATTTCTGCGGTGAATACACTGCATTCCTTCAGCAGGGAAGATTGATCACTGCATCTTGCATGTGTGTAGTCAAAACCAGTTCATCTGTCAACCGTAGAGCCATCAACGTATACCACTTCTGAACTAGGAAATACGTCAAGGATGGCCAGGAACAGGTGGCAAAAAACAATGGGGTCAACAGAGAGTTTCAGTCCAAAAGATAGGTCATGGCAGATTTGAGGAAGGGGTACACATTGTGGGGGTGTATGTGATTGCTCCCTGACTAGAGCCAACAGTGGAGAAAGTTAGAATTCAGATCAGAGAGACTATATGTGAACTGCAGTCCTGAGCTTGTGTTGTGAGAGATGGATCTCCCTATCAAGAAAGAGGGCATTGTGTTTTGGATGCTCAAGGCAACAGAAAGTGTGTATCACGTAGCTGGGCAGTGGTTGGCACATAATCTGTTGTCAAGGGACCCCAGCCTCTGGAGGAAGACTGTTCACAGCACTGGTTCATAAGGCAACCATCACACACTGGACACCACAATGGTGTGTCAGGTACAGCATTTGCAATTCTGAAGATGATGCCAGGCCAGGCACACCCATAATCAAGATGGAACAGGATAAGAGCCTTGTAAAGTTGCAAATGTGTTGAGTGGTCTATGCCACAGGTGGTGTTACTGAGGCAGCACAATATAAAGGTGTGGCCAACAAGTTTGCTTAAACTGACAAAAATGGGGAAGGTTTGTCAACCAAACATTGAAGACCAGTCCCAAAAAGTGATAACACTCCACCACACTGGGCAATTGGTTGCTGAGGTAGAGTTCTGGAAGTGGATGGACAGTGTAAATGTGCTGAAAGTGCACGATGCACATCTTGGCAGCTGAAAATCAGAAGCCATGGTGAGAGCCCAGGATTGCACCTTTGTATGACACCCTGCAGCATGCGTTCAGCAACACCCACGGTGGAAAAACAATAGTTAATGCAAAAATTGTCAGTGTACAGAGAAGATAACACTTTATATCCCACACCTGCAGATGTATCGTTGGTAGCCACTAGAAAAAGAACACTCAATAAAGAGCCTTGCAGGACTCTATTCTCTTGTATATGGCAGATACTGTAGGAATCACTAATTTGAACCTAAAGAGGATAGTGTGACAAGACGCTACAGACAAAAACATGGTGTGGGGCCTGGAGACTCCACTAATGTGATGACACCATGTTATGAGTACGTGAAGACACCATGTAGTGTCATAGAAGACAGTGATAAGATGTTGACACAAGGCAGACTAGACAGACCAAACTGTCTGCAGTAGAATAGACTTGGAAAAAACTGCTTTGGAACAGAGCCAAAAGACCCAAGGTCTCAAGGTATCAACATAGCTACTGGCTCACCATACATTTGAGCAACTAGCAGTGAACATTAGTAAGACAATGGGTGATAGATGTTTACCAGTGTGGTGTTTGCCCATTTTCGGTATCAGGGCAAAAACACGATGGCAACTCACTCTCACTTCAGATACAGTCAAAAGTGTCTAGGATGTGGCACTGACGATGGACAGATAGGTGTTTGAGCATTTGGCTGCGGATGTGGTCTGGCTCTAGTGGCGCATCAGGGCAAAGGGCTAGAGCACTGTAGAATTCCCATTCAGTGAAGATGGTTCTAGGTGATGTGTAGTTAAAGGTAAGTCAGTTTACTCCATCCACTGTTTGAGAACATGAAATGCAGGCTGATAATTCTCAGACAAAGAGGCTCAAGCAAAACACTGAAAAAATTTTCGGTAACATCATCTGTGTCAGCGTAGAAAACACCATTCTGTTACACACCAAGTAAACCAGTGGGGGACTGGTATCCACAACCTTTGCCCTAACATGCAAAGGAGGAGTGCAAGGTCCAGTGGTACCATACTGTTCCCAGCATTCTTGTTTCTGTCATTTTGATAGGTACCAGGTGCAGGCATGGAGCTGTTAAAAGGCAATGAGGTTCTCTGTCGATAGATGTCACTTACAGCATTGGAGAACCCATCTCCAGTCTAACAGTCATGACGATTTCTGAAGTCCACCGAGGACTGTCTTCCGACAGGAGGATCCCGAGGAATAGGTAAGTCCACTGCCGATAGAATAACTGTGGTTGTGCTCTGGACAGCCACACTGATACCTCCGTGTGGTACTATGCTAAGGGTAATGACAGAGGCAAAGGTATCTGAGTCAGCAATGTTGAGAGCCCATCTCGATGAACACCCAAGTAAGTGATGCAGAGGGAGGGAGAGGACGACCAGAAAATAATCACTGTCACACAGGTCATCATGGACTCTCCCATGGATGGAGGGGAGAGAACCAGGCGAGGATCAATGGCCAAATAAGAGCCATATGCCTGTGCCCCCGCCCCCTCCCACAAGAGGATGGCTACTGTGTTGGGGTTTGGTGTATTACTCTTGCTAGAGAGGAAGGTTGCAAAAATAGGAAGGCACAAAAGATGGAATGTAGGCCACAGTCTGCAACCTTTAATGCATGATCCACACCAATTTAAAACTTAGAAGAGGAATTGTAGGCCAAACCCAACAAAGGTGACTATATAGTAAAGGATGAAAAGCTGTGGAAAGGGCTGGAAGAGAGAAAAATGAGTGTCCAAAATAATAAATCAAATTAAAGCATGACTGGCATCAAGAACCCAATGGAAAGGCAGAGGGGAAAAAGAAGAATAGTAGAAGGATAGACTTGCAGCATGGAAAGGTAAGTAGCACTGCAAGGGCCGATGTGCCATTGTAGCCAAGCATACACTCAGAAAAAAGATCTGTGACTCCTGGGGGTAAACCCTTGGGAGTTTTTAATTTTTAATGGTGCAATGACTAATTCAGTTTTGTCTTTCTTTGTTTCCTGTAGCTCTATGTGATTTAGTTGCGTCAGAATACCAGATTTCGAAAGTTCTACATATTTACTTGTACAAATAAAAGTTTCATTTTACTCACCAATTATTGACTTGAGGCAATTGTTAAATGTTTCGCACAACTCTGGCGGATCACTAATAATTTCATTCTCACACAAAGAAGGTGTAACACGATGAACACCTATATTCATAAATGACCATACAGTTTTAATACTGACCCATGAGCTTCCTATTTCTCTTGATGTAATATATTGTTTTAGCCTAACTGATGACATTGCTCCACACTTTTCAGTATTATTTGTAGTAAAATTCTGTTACCGAGCTCTGAATGTTCTTCATATTATGATAAAGCTTTTATTTCTTCCTATTATTTTAATACCATTAGGTATCCAAAGAGGTTGCTTATTAGTACTGCATATGTGCCTGCATTTTTTTTAAAGAGGAACTACTATTAAAGCAAGTGAAAGGATCTGAATAAATGTATTATATTTGTCATTCATGTCTTCTGCAGTGCAGACTTCTTGCCAACTTAGCCCCATGAGACTGACTAAGTGTCCGCATTACAAGTGGACTCTTATCTCTAAATCTTTTGTTTACTACTTTGGGATATGACTCTGCCTTGATTCTTTCCTATATTACTATCTGTGCATCATGATCTGACTGTTGCTAATTTTTCTCACATTGTGCCCATCAAATATGATCATGTTGCCATTCCCATGAACTCCAGCTGGGAAGTATACTACCTGTACCAGGTTGTAAGATTCAAATAAATCCATTAACATTCATTTTTCTGGAGAATTTGTCAGAAAGTTTATGTTGCAATCCCCACAGAAAATCAGTCTCATGTTCTTCTAAAGAACCCAGCCTAGCACAGTCTGGAGAGGCCAACCCTGTAGTCAAGTCTGGAGAGGACAATCCTATAGCCTAAACTAGGGATCTGAGAGGCCTCTAAGGAAAAGTTTTTCCCAAGAAAATTTAAACACTCCAGGACTCACTTTACATATTTTGTCCATGCAATGTTTTATATATAAGTACTTTTGAATGAGTCAGCACATTTGACATAAATGGTTCCTCTTCTCTTCTGCAACAAACTCTCTGTATACAAATCATAAGATGTATTCCTCCAAAGAAAGCCTTTGTATTTCTTCACCTAGTAAATAATGCTCTGAGATACTAGAAATGTCAGTGTCAAGATTTATTAGCAATTCACTGATTTTTCCTTTAATTCCATTAATATTTTGCTGAAATAATATTGTTGTACTTTCTGATCTGCATTCCCCATTTACTGAAATCTATACCAGTGTGAAAGGAACTTTTCTCAGGAGAGACACCTTCTACTCAATTTCATCTTTAAAAAAGGTCTAGCTCTTCTACACATTATCACCAGAATTTGGCCACAAGAGAGCCCAGGTCCACCGACACTACAATCACTTACAGGCTTCACCAACCATTCCTCCTCAATCCTATTTAGGTGTAGGCCTGTCTAGCTGGAGCTAAGGATACATTCAACTGGTACCATCAAAATGTGTGCCTTGTCAGTAGTCATCAGCACCCTCGTAAGTCCAACACAAGCTGCATAGCACTGTTAATGTAAGGTTGACCATAATGTTGAAGCACCTGTACAAAATTAACATTAGTGGTCTGAGTGAGTAGCAATCCTATCCAGGTCACTTTTCTACCATAAGCCTAGTCCCTATCGAGACTATTCCCAACCGTGAACCTCTTTAGTAAAATCCTTACTAAGTCCTCACTCACCTTACTGAGCCCAACAATTGTTTTAAAAATGATCGTGACCTGGTACTCCTTACCTGAAGTCTCAGCGGTGACTGCTACCTCACTGCAGAATCCTCCTCAATTTTCCTCTCGGACTTCTGCTTCCTAAAACTCTGAGTGTCTACATAATTATTTGCTGCTATAGGTACTGGGGCTTGTCTCCATATGACTGACAGCTAGGTAACCCTGTTATCAACATTCAAAATGAAACTATCGGAGCACATTCTCTTCCTAATGGCATCATCCTCCATGTGTACCTAGCAGAAGTAGCAAAACTCCTGCACAGTTTGAGTTTCCATTTTGTATTAAGTTAAAGACTCTGTTCTGTGAATTCTCTTGCAGTAGCAAATTGTAGTACATGCCAAGGCAACAAAGTTGGCACACACATCTAACTATTACAGTGCAATTCATATTCTGTATGAAGTTAGATTTGTAAACACATTATACTATGGAAGAAAAATGGAAATAAAAGAGCACTCATTCAAGAATTAAAAGAAGAAATAATAATGTCAACATCATTAATACTTAATATTTTAAGACAGGCTGTAAAAATCAGAAACACATAAAATGAAATGAATAAATAGAAAATACTGAAAGAAAATGCTCTGCTGATCAGAAAAAACAAGCATTTTGGCTGAAAAAAATTGTGAACATCAGTTGGGAGAAAAAGTTATGGAGTCAAGATGATGTCAACCAAGAACACAATTATTAATATACTTTATGAAAAAATATACTAGTATATGCAAAGTACTCAATTTTTCGTATAATGAAGAATACACACTTTTCCATCAGTATCATTACTACTGAAATGACAAAAAGTATACAAAATGTAAACAGGAAAATTTCAGGACTATGGTACGGATTAACTGAAAAATGACACAAAGGAAGTTCTTGAGACATTTCATTTGTGAATCCTAATCTCATGAACAATCATCGCATATCAATGTAACTGTTGGACATTGTAGCAGACTGTGGTGCATATTGTCTAACTGTGATCCAAGATAAGATACTCTGGAAACTTGAGTGATTTCCCAGAAACTACAGGTGAAGCCGTTAATTGGATATTGAGTACTGATAAATATCTTTAAATTATAATACTGTGTCAAAACCATATTTTTCATAAAATCTGTGACCTGAACTTCTTTTGTAAAATTCGTGGCTTGGTACTTTACTATCTTACCTTACTTAACTAATTCATTTTTATTGACAAACTGACTCTTATTACAAGGTGAAAATATGAGTATATAAAAAACAATCATAGTTTATGTAAAATGAGAATTCCTCTATTTTTTCCTTACTTTTCCCTTACAAATGAGATGGGGGATAGAAAGTGGGGTAGGGGGTGGAGCAAAGGGCGAAAATTGAATCATAGTCAGATGTTCAATGCATTTTAAAATTTTACTCACTTCCATAGTAATACTGGTCCACTGTTTTCAGCCAACCAACATCATCATGTGTGTGTGGCACCAAGTGCACATTCAGATATCCAGGTTTTGGCTTTGGACATGCCTGTAACAAAACAGTAATACATCATTTAGCAGTTCCACATTTACTTTCCCATAAAACAAGTTTTTACAATTTAAATTATTTATTTTTCACAATACCACAATATAATTCAATACATAATTACATTCTTTTAGAACATGACACCTCTGCAAGTCGTCTTCTTGTCTCGAAAAAGAACTTTAAGGGCAATGTAACTTGCTCGAAATACAGATTCTTGCAAGCTCTTTTTCAAAAGTCTTCTATCCTTCTATTCAGCAGTATTTGCAGGATGTTTATAGTTACACTTTCACTACATGAGACAGTGTTGGAGAAAAGCTATTTATCATGTGGGTATCCAACTTTATAGGGATGTTGTTGAGGCTGTGCTGTAGATTTGTATTGTTAGTGGTGTCAGTATCATGACATGCTGTTAGGTGCCAGTACATGTATGGCAACATAGGGTTGAAACAAGCTTTCGTTTGCATTACAGTTGTAGACAGTCAACGTAAGTCCGAACAAAGTGAACAGGACTTTACTTGTAAACCAGTTTTATCAAAATATATAGCGTAGTGCTGCTGCTCTTCATTAGTACTGACAAATTAAACAAATGAAGAGTGTTCAAATTAACTGGAGATTTGGGAATTGCTTCTGGAGCAGGTTAACAGCTATTTTTGCCACAAACTGTTGAAGAAGTTACTGGCCCCGTGGATGAGAATGCTGGACACAATGTGACATCTTCAAGCAATACATGAGCAGGGTCAGGACAGCTGAATATTCCATGGCCCACCATTCTTAAAGTGCAGTGAACAGTTGTGAAATGGAACATATAGTGTGATTCCAGGCTATCTTGGATGCAGATGGTGGTCACACTGACCAACAATTGTAGCCTGCAACATGAACTTGGCATGCAATTAACAAATGTTACCTTCTAATTTGTAAACTAAAATGTATTTCATTCCATGGTTTATTCATTTCTAACTTAGAGTGTGTGGTTTCACATGTTTGGTTCGTACAGTTCTCTCTCTCTCTCTCTCTCTCTCTTTCTCTTTTCAGATTTATATGTTGTTCACTAACTGCAACATCTTTTAAGCTTTTCACTCTAATTAAGGCCGCAGAAGTGGTTGTGGCAACAATGATAACCCAAAGTACCAAAGACAACTAAAACAAGTACAAAGATACACTATGTGATCAAAAGTATCCGTAAACCCCCAAAAATATACGTTTTTCATATTAGGTGCATTGTGTTGCCATCTACTGCCAGGTACTCCATATCAGCAACCTCAGTAGTCATTAGACATTTTGAGAGAGCAGAATGGGGCACTCCACAGGACTCACGGACTATGAACGTGGTCAGGTGATTGGGTGTCACTTGAGCAGGCCGAAGTGGCTGAGCAGTTCTAGGCACTACAGTCAGGAACCGCACAAACGCTACGGTCACAGGTTCGAATCCTGCCTTGAGCAAGGATGTGTGTGATGTCCTTAGTTTAGTTAGGTTTAAGTAGTTCTAAGTTCTAGGGGACTAATGACCTCAGAAGTTGTCCCATAGTGCTCAGAGCCATTTGAACCATTTTATGGGTGTCACTTGTTTATACGTCTTTACGCGAGATTTCCATGCTCGTAAACATCTCTAGGTCCACTGTTTCAGATGTGGTAGTGAAGTGGAAACGTGAAGGGGCACGTACAGCACAAAAGCGTACAGGCCGACCTCATCTGTTGACTGACAGAGACCACCGACAGTTGAAGAGGCACCTAACGTGTAATAGGCAGACACCTATTCAGACCATCTCACAGGAATTCCAAACTGTATCAGGATCCATTGCAAATACTATGACAGTTAGCCAGGAGATGAGAAAACTTTGATTTGATGTTCAAGCGGCTGCTCATAAGCCACACATCACACCGATAAATGCCAAATGATGCCTCGCTTGGTGTAAGTAGCGTAAACAATGGACGATTGAACAGAGGAAAACGTTGTTTGGAGTGCTGAATCATGGTACACAACATGGCGATCCGATGGCATGGTGTGGGTATGGCGAATGCCCGGTGAACGTCATCTGCCAGCGTGTGTAGGGCCAACAGTGGTGGTGGTGGTGGTGGTGGTGGTGGTGGTGGTGGTATGGTGTGGGCGTGTTTTTCATGAAGGCTTGCACGCCTTGTTGCTTTGCGTGGCACTATCACAGCACAGGCCTACATTGATGTTTTAAGCACCTTCTTGCTTCACACTGTTGAAGTGCAATAATGGGATGCCGACTGCCTCTTTCAACATGACTGAGCACCTGTTCATAATGCACGGCATGTGGCGGAGTGGTTACACGACAATAACATCCCTGTAATGGACTGGCCTGCACGAAGTCCTGACCTGATCCTATAGAACACCTTTGGGATGTTTTGAACGCCAAATTCGTGCCAGACCTCACCGACCGACATCGATATCTCGCCTAAGTGCAGCACTCCATGAAGAATTGGCTGCCATTCCCCAAAAAACCTTCCAGCACCTGATTAAACGTATGCCTGCGAGAGTGGAAGCTGTCATCAGGGCTAAGGGTGAGCCAACACCATATTGAACTGCAGCATTACTGATGAAGGGGGCCACGAACTTTTAAGTCATTTTCAGCCAAGTGTCCGGATACTTTTGATCACATAGTGTATGTAATCAGTAGAAAGTTCCTAATGGGAGGTAACCTCCATGGTATACTTACTGTCGCTGCAAAGAAACTGCTAAATAAACACAGAGACTGTTGCATAATAGTTGGAAAACAAAGCGTAGGGCTACAGATAGAGAGGAGCTGAATGAACGCTTTTGGCTGTCAAGAGGGCAATGCATGATTACTTCAGTGACTGCCATAGCAAAATATTGTCAAGTGATCTTCCACAGAACCCAAAGAAATTCTGGTCGTATGTTGAAGTTGTTAGTGGAAGCGAAGTTAGTGTCCAGTCACTAATGAGACAGGAACTGAAATTGAGGGTAGTAAAGCATTTGCCGAAATGCTTAATTCCATTTTCAAATGATTCTTTACAAAGGAAAACACAAGAGACTTGCGCCATACCACTGCAAAGAAGAATGGAATAAGTACTTGTAACAGTGTTAAGTACGCTTCATGGCCCGACGGAAGACGCTGTCGCATTCTATACTGAATTTGCGGCTGAGTTAATCCCCCTTCAAACTATAATCTATCATAGATCCCTCGCACACAAAACTGTGCCCAGTTCGAGGAAAATGGCACAGGTCACACCAGTCTACAAAAAAGTAGTAGAAGTGATCCACAAAATTGCTGTCCAATATCCCTGACATCTTTTTGTTTTAGAATCTTAGAACATATTCTAAGCTCAAACATAATTATGGCAACCAGCACGGATTTAGAAAATATCTATCATGTGGAACCCTACTTGCACTTTTCGCGCATGACATACTGAAAGCTTTGGCTCAAGGCAACCGAATAGATGCAATGTTTCCTGATGTCCGAAAAGCATTTGACTCAGTACCACATCTACGCTTATTGTATAAAGTACGATCATAGGGGGGGGTATCAAGTGATTTTTGTGACTGGACTGAGGAGTTTTTGGTAGGGAGGACGCAGCATGTTATCTTGGATGTGGAGAGAGTGTCAGATATAGAAGTAACTCTAGGTGTGCCTCAGGGAAGTGTATTGGGACCCTTGCTGTTCATGTTGTGTATTAATGACCTTGCAGACAATATTAATAGTAAAATCAAGCTTTTTGCATATGATGCAATTATTTACAATCAAGTACTATCTGAAAGAAGATGCATAAATATTCAGTCAGATCTTGATAAGATTTCAAAGTGGTGCAGAGCTTGGAAACTTTCTTTAAAAGTTAAGAACTAAGATTTTGCATTTCACAAAACGAAAAAACGTAGTATCCTATGACTAACATCAATAGAGTCACAACTGGAATCGCCCAACTCATACAAATATCTGGGTGTAACACTTTGCAGGGATATGAAATGGAATGATCACATAGGTTCAGTCGTGGGTAAAGCAGGTGGTAGGCTTCTGTTTATTGGTAGAATACTGGAGAAGTGCAATCACTCTACAAAGGAGATTGCTTACGAATTCTAGAATATTGCTCATGTGTGTGGGACCCGTACCATATAGGCCTACACCTGACAAGGACACTGAACGTAAACTGAGAAGGGCAGCACAAATTATCTCAGGTTTGTTTAATGCATGGGAGAGTGTCACGGAGATACTGAAAGAACTGACATGGGAGACTCTTGACGATAGACAAACTATCCCGAGAAAGTCTGTTAAAGTTTCAGGATCCGCCTTTAGATGAATACTCTAGAAATATACTACAGTCTCCTACGTATCGCTCACTTAGGGACAGTGAAGATAAGATTAGAATCATTGCTGCACGCACAGAGGCATTCAAACAATCATTCTTCCCGCACTACATACGTGAATCGAACAGGAAGAAACCTTTATAACTGGTACAATGAGACGTACCCTCTGCCATGCACCTCACTGTGGTTTGCAGGGTGTAGATGTAAACGACACCATCATCAGCAACAATCTAAGAGCTGCTCAAATTGTCTCCTAAATCGTTTATGTAGAATAAGAGAAGTGTAGGACCTATAATACTTCCTTGAGGAACCCCAGATATCAGTTCCGTTTTACTAGATGACTTCCTGTCAATAACTACTAACTGTGACCTTTTCGGGGGACATCACGAAGCCATTCACATAAATGAGTCGATACTCCATAGGTTCGCAATTTTATCAAAAGTCATTTGTGGGGAACGGTGTAAAAAGCTTCTAGTAATATGGAATAACTTGAGATCTTCTGTCGACAGCACTATGGAACCACGGATTGCGGAACACATATTTACAGCAATCATCAATACAAGAGAAAAGCAGCTTGTGTTCACTGTTTCATAAAACCTTAATGATATTCTTATTAGCTCACAGCTTCTATTGAAGCACCAGAATTTTTATGTCACGCAAAACAAATCTCCTGCAAATGTAAGGTCAAAATTAAGTTCCCTATTTCACTGCAGTAATAATTGTTATATGTGTGGGTGTGGGTGGGTGTGTGTGTGTGTGTGTGTGTGAGAGAGAGAGAGAGAGAGAAGATGATGGTTGGTTGGGGAGAGGAGACCAAACAGCGAGGTCATCAGTCCCATCGGTCTAGGGAAGGATTGGAGAAGAAAGCCGGCTGTCCCCTTTCAAAGGAACCATCCCAGCATTTGCCTGAAGCGATTTAGGGAAATCGCGGAAAACCTCAGTCAGAATGGCAGGACGCAGTTTTGAACCGCCGTCCTCCCGAATGCGAGTCCAGTCTGCTGAAAACTGCGCCACCTAGCTCGACGAAGATGATTAAGCAAATTGAAAACGTAGGAAAATAACAAAGAGAAAACGAGGATGTGATCCTCATTTGTGTATCAAAAAAAAGATAACACAAGCGTCGAAATCCAGGGTTATCATATGCAACGGCACCCAAGTTATTAAGTATCTCATCCAATTACGGAAGGATCTGGTCCGCTGTTAACATTGACTGGAATTACTGTGTCCAAAAATGTTCAAATGTGTGTGAATTCCTAAGGGACCAAACTGCTTAGGTCATCGGTCCCTGGACTTACTAATTTAAACTAACTTAGACTAACTTACGCTAAGAACAACACACACACCCATGCCCGAGGGAGGACTCGAACGTCCGGCGGCAGAGGCCGCACAGTCCATGACATGGTGCCTCAAACCACGCGGCTACTGTGTTCTTAGAGCGCTACCTTACAGAAATAGTCAGGAAGCCCTGTGGGTGTGCATTGTGTAGTTGCAGCGAAATGTTAAGATTCAAAAATGAGTGGCTATCAATCAGCATCGGCGTAGTAACGTTTGAGAAAGGGCAAACTCTCGTTGCTGAGCACAAGCATGGAAGACTGACAAATTCTTTCTTCCGAAGATCTTACAAAGGTGCATATACAATGTTAGCAAACTATGGTTATTATCTTCACGTATGTTTTTGTCCTTTTTTTACACCTGTTAGTTATTTAAATATAACGCCCTCTCTTCATCTGGATATATACGGTGATCAGAAACGGTCTGAAATGCTTGCAAGGGTGTCGCGGAGTAGGTTGTGCTGAGAAATAATTGTTAAGAGAAAAATTGATACTTTGCGCCGTTTCCCAGTTTATTAGCATTGAAGTTAGCCAGTCAGGCCGTTGGCGTTGCGCTCAAATTCAGACGCCCTGCCAGATAAAATACCGAGTGATCAAAAAGTCAGTATAAATTTGAAAACTGAATAAATCACGGAATAATGTAGATAGAGAGGTACAAATTGACACACATGCTTGGAATGACATGGGGTTTTATTAGAACCAAAAAACTACAAACGTTCAAAAAATGTCCGACAGATGGCGCTTCATCTGATTAGAATAGCAATAATTAGCATAACAAAGTAAGACAAAGCAAAGATGATGTTCTTTACAGGAAATGCTCAATATGTCCACCATCATTCCTCAACAATAGCTGTAGTTGAGGAATAATGTTGTGAACAGCACGGTAAAGCATGTCGGTAGTTATGGTGAGGCATTGGCGTCGGATGTTGTCCTTCAGCATCCCTAAAGATGTCGGTCGATCACGATACACTTGCGACTTCAGGTAACCCCAAAGCCAATAATCGCACGGACTGAGGTCTGGGGACCTGGGAGGCCAAGCATGACGAAAGTGGCGGCTGAGCACACGATCATCACCAAACGACGCGCGCAAGAGATCTTTCTCGCGTCTAGCAATATGGGGTGTTTTTTTTTTCGTTCTAATAAAATCCCATGTCATTCCAAGCATGTGTGTCAAGTTTTACCTCTCTATCTACATTTGACTTTTTGATCATCCGGTATGTCAGTTGTTCTCACAGCGTAGATGGATGATATCGAACGAGACTGCTAAGTCTTTGGCTCAGTTTTTGAAAACTAATTAAGAACGCGCCTCGGGGAACGCCAGAAATCACTTCTGTTTTACTCTATGACTTTCCGTCATTTACTACGAACTGTGACCTCTCTGACAGGAAATCACAAATCCAATCACATAACTGAGACGGTATTCCATAAGCACGCAATTTCACTACAAGCCGCTTGTGTGGTACAGTGTCAAAATCCTTCTGGAAATCCAGAAATACGGAATCGATCTGAAATCCCTTGCCAAAAGCACTCAACACTTGATGCGAATAAAGAGCTAGTTGTGTTTCACAAGAACGATGTTTTCTATACCCATGTTGATTGTGTGTCAATAGATCGTTTTCTTCGAGGTAGTTCATAATGTTCGAACAGAATATATGTTCCAAAATCCTGCTGCATATCGACGTTAATGATATGGGCCTGTAATTTAGTGGGTTACTCTTACTACCTTTCTTGAACAGGGGTGTGACCTGTGCAACTTTCCAGTCTTTGGGTACGGATCTTTCGTCGAGCGAACGGTTGTATATGATTGTTAAGTATGGAGGTATGAAAGCATACTCTGATAGGAATCTAACTGGTACACAGTCTTCACCATAAGACTTGCTTTTATTAAGTGATTTAAGTTGCTTCACTACTCCGAGGATATTTACTTCTACGTTACTCATGTAGGTGGCTGTTCTCGATTCGAATTCTGAAATATTTACTTCGTCTTCTATTGTGAAGGCATTTCGGAAGGCTGTGTTTAGTAACGCTGCTTTGGCAGCACTGTCTTCGATAGTATCTCCATTGATATCGCGCAGAATATCAAACGAGCACATCTACTGGTGACTATTAGCTTCGTGTCATTTTTCCATTTGCAGCGCTGCGGCAGATTCTTCAGAAAAATAGTGACACAGTCCGCTATTCCTTCAGAGAATACTCAAGGGGTGTGGAATAGCTGGAAGTGCGGGAAAAATCTACGGTAGGTGAAGACAAGTACCTGGATGTGACTAAACTTCCGCCTAGTCACTAAGCCGAAGTATTGTTTTCCTTGTGTGCCTCCACATGGGATACTGTTCTTTAGCATACACATTTTTTTTTCTGTAGAGACGCGTCACATTTGTGAAGTTGTTAAAAACTTATGTACCGTGGTGTCTGCAAGAAGGAGTTCATTTTGCAGGTAGTTAGTATGACAGTACAGAGTTCACGCGGAACGTTCTCTCTCTCTCTCTCTCTCTCTCTCTCTCTAGATAACGACTTTAAAACTGTCGAAAAGTTACTAAATTTTTCTGTCTTCCCAACTCCCAACAGAAGTGACAGGATGGTACTCTTTATGCATTATACACTTACTTACCAGTCAGCCACTAACTGTTTCATTTTGGATCTTTGCATACATCACTTTTAGCATTTTATTATTATTTCTTTGCTTTCTCAGACGTTATGTCTGGTTAAAAATGGAAAGCGACGCGGACCTTGACCAAGCGTGACTTCCTTTTAACTGTACTGTATATGTTACATTGCATTCAGGAACTTTCGGGTAATTGAACATGTATCAATAATTACAGATTTCTGTGGTTGTATATATACGTTTGGATGTAGCTGTATTGCGTTGATGTACTGGTGGATATTGTGTGGTATGACTCCTGTAGTTGATAGTATAATTGGTATAATGTCTACTTTAACCTGATGCTACATGTCCTTGACTTCCTCAGCCAGTTGGATGTATTTTTCAATTTTTTTCTCCTGTTTTCTTCTGAATATTTGTTGTATTGGGTGTGGATATTTCGATTAGTTGTGTTAATTTCTTCTTTTTATTGGTGAGTATGATGTCAGGTTAGGTATGTGGTGTTGTTTTATCTGTTATAATGCTCCTGTTCCAGTATAATTTGTATTCATCATTCTCCAGTACATTTTTTAGTGCATACTTGTATGTGGGAACGTGTTATTATTATTATTACTGGTTAATGAAATTGGTCTTGTGCGAGGATGTGCTGAAAAGTAATGCTTCGAATCTTTTATGCGAAAACTCTTACAACTTTTTAAATAAAAGAAACGCTAAGATTCTACATCGTTATCCTTCATGTCTCTATATTTGCTGTCCTTTACCGCTAGAGCGCCCCGAATTGCAATGTCTAACATGGGAGAGTGTAATACGGCAGTGTGTAATGTAACTATATCGGTGAGTGAGAAATAGCTTGCTGTAATCGAGTTTTTAATGGAAGAAGACGTGCCTCCTACTGAAATTCATTTCTTGCAACATGACAATCCCAGACAACACTCGAGCGCTGCGACATCTGATCGATGCTCCTCCATACAGCCTCGATTTGGCCCCATCCGAGTGTCATCTGTTTCCAAAGTTTCAAGAACATCTACAAGGACTTCAGTTTGACAGTGACGAAGCGCTAGAAGCAGAGGTGCGGCTGTGGCCCTATTAACAAATTCAAAGATTCTACAGTGGCGTTATCAACAAAATGGTCTCCAAAATGGTTCAAATGGCTCTGAGCACTACGGGACTTACTGATGAGGTCATCAGTCCCCTAGAGCTTAGAACTACTTAAACCTAACTAACCTAAGGACATCACACACATCCATGCCCGAGGCAGGATTCGAACCTGCAACCGTAGCGGTCGCGTGGTTCCAGACTGTAGCGCCTAGAACCGCTCGGCCACACCGGCCGGCAAAATGGTCTCTCACTGAGAGAATTTTAACAAAGTTTGCTTTATTTAAAAGCTTTAAAGGTTTCATATAAAAAATTCGGAGACATTATTTTCAGCACGCCCTATTAGTTTATTTTCTGATATGGTTTGCTGACCAGTGCTTGGACATGAATGACGCCGCTCCCATGCTCAACGACAATAAGGCCAACTTCAAATAGCATTCACTTATCGCGTCATAAGCTGTCGCCAATTAAAAGAAGCTGTCACAGCTGCTAGAAAAAATGAATTTTGTCTAACTATTGAATTGTTCTGCAGCGATCAATCTGCTCGGAATGCTTTCGCTAACGTTTAGCATGCCGTCGGGACCATTTCATGGTGCTGACACGTTTCCTACAGATAGAAGATTCGCACATTACTTCCGTTGTTTGCGCCTTCGCGCAAGGGCTACCCAGCACTAATACTGCTCAACGGAGCGAACTTTGTGTTACCGGATTCATACGTTCATATTCAGCAAAGACGCTGATTACATCGTTGTTAAGCGCTTGGAATCCTCTACCCAGACCTTCTCCTTCTTCATTCGCCCTGCCTTTTCCTGTCCTCTACGGGGTCGGCAATTGTTATATGGTTGATGCAATGTTAGTAACAGTTTGCGATGAATACCCTTCCTGACGAAGGCATCCCTCTCCCCCCCCCCCCCCTCCCCCTCCGTCGCAATGCACCACCTGGGAGAGAATCTGTGTATCCCATCTGTATGCGTCCAGCGCAAATCTCATGTTCGGGTGAGAGAGTCTTCCTCATGTTTGCGGGCGTAAGAAACCACCGAAAGACCACGTCCAACAGCTCTCCTCGTTAATCGTGATGCGTTAACCTGCTCATCCGGACGACAACCATCCGGGTGTGGCCCCAAGGAGTAGAGACATTACCTGTGTTTCTCCGACATCTGAACTTGCTCCATCCCAATAAACAGTTCACTACGAAAGTGGAAAAGGATGGCATCTTACCATTCCTGGACGTCTTAGTCAGAAGAAGAGCTGATGGTACGCTGGGACACAGCGTCTATCGCAAATCAACTCATACAGAGCTATATTAGCAGGCCACAAGTTGCCATCATCCTGAGCAACGCGGTAGTGTCCTATGCTCTTTGGTGCACAGAGCACATGCAGTCTCAGATGCTGACAGTCTACCTGGTGAGCTATAACACCTGAGAACGGTATTACAACAGAATGGCTATTCCGATAGCCAGATACGCCATGCATTCCGTTCCATGCAAACTCGAAGCAGGGATGGAAATGAAGCTGCGGAGGCACCCACTGCAACAGCGTTCTTGCCCTATTTTGGCGGCATGTCTTCGAGAATAGAAAGAATCCTCAAAACGCACGACGTCAAGAGTGTGTTTTCGGCCACCAGCAAAATTGAGGAATTTATTGTGCTCGGTCAAAGACGACCTTGGCCTTAGGAAACGTCATCATCATCAGTTATCTGCTACATTAGCAGGTCCTTTGCCTCTCCATTTTCTGCGATCCATTGCTTCCTTCTTAAGGCTGCTGTATGTTGTACCGTCCAACATGTCATCCAGTTATCTGGAATCTCTTCCTTCCTCGCTTCCTTTTCCCTTCTACATAACCTTCTAGAACTGTTTTTATCAGTCCGTCATTCTTTCTTAATATATGCCCAATCCAATTTCTTTTTCTTCTCTTTATTGCATCTAGTAACTGTCTTTTCTCTCTCACTCTTCTCAGTACCTCTTCATTTTTTACTCTGTCCATCCAACTTATTCTTTCCATCTTCCGCCATGTCCAGATCTCAAAAGCCTCCAGCCTTACTCTATCTTTTTTCCTCATAGTCCATGTTTCAGCGCCATATAGAAGAACACTCCATACAAGACATTTTATGAGTCTCTTTCTGAGTTCTCTGTCCAGACCGCTGCAGAAGATTCTCCTTTTCTTATAAAACGCCTCTTTTGCCATTGCTATCCTTGTTTTAATTTCTGTGGTGCACTTCCAGTCGGTGTCTATCCTGCTTCCAAGATACTTAAAATTTTGCACCTGTTCTAGTGTTTCTCCATTCAGCACAATTTTTATTTCCTTATTTCCTCCTATTGCCAATACTTTTGTTTTATTTGTGTTAATTGTCATTCCATATTTTTTTTCCGTTAGTTGCAATTGTGTCCACCAAATCCTGTAATTCTTTTTCCCCTGTGGCTAGAAGGACCATGTCATCAGCAAATCTCAAGCATCCTACTCTTCTTCCTCCAATTTCTACTCCTTTGTCATCTAATGAGCATTGGTCAATCATATTTTCCAAGTACAGGTTGAAAAGAGTAGGTGATAAAGAGCATCCTTGTCTTACTCCTTTCCCTAGTCTGATCCAGTTTGTACTTTCTCCTTTCACTTTAACTGAAACTTTTTGATTAAGGTATAATGAGTTTATAAGTCTCCTGGTTTTCCAGTCCACTCTCTTTTCCCTCATAATAGTCGCCAGCTTGTCCCAAACCACATTGTCAAATGCCTTTTCTAAATCGATGAAGCACATATATAGGTCTCTTCCTTTTTCAATAAACCTTTCTCCCAAGATTCGTAGGAGCCCTATTGCATCTCTGGTGCCCGTATTCCGTCTAAAGCCAAACTGCTCCTCGCCGAGATTCTCCTCTATTACTTTTTCAAGTATTTTATTAATTATTCTTAACATCACTTTGGCTGCATGTGAAATGAGGCTGATTGTCCTGTGCTCGCTGCATTTCTTGGTTCCTTGTTTTTTCGGTAATGGAATCATTACTGTTGTCAAAAAGTCCTCAGGCCATTCACCACTGTCATATATTTTATTACATAACCTCAATATTTCTCTTATTCCATTGTGGTTCAAGCATTTTAGTATTTCTCCCGGTATTGTATCTGTACCTACTGCTTTGCCATTTTTCATTGCAGCAATGGCAGACTTTACTTCTTCCATTATGATGGTCGGTCCTCTCTCTTCATCACTTACACTGTTGTGTGATTCAAGTTCCAGAGTTTCTGGTTTGCTATTTGTGTCATATAGCTCTTTTATATATTCTTCCCATCTCTGGAGGACATCGTCACGATCTTTGTACACTACCTCTTCGTCTTTACTCAAAATTTCCATAGTAGCACTTCCTGCTCTGTTTTGTTCCCATGTCATAGTCTTTACTCTGTTGTATAGTAAGTCGTATCTTCCCTTCCTGTCCAGTTCTTCAATTTCATCACATTCCTCTTTTAGCCATTTTTTTCCTAGCCTGCTGTTTCTCTTCGCAGTTCGTTATTTAACCTTCGGTATATCTTTCTTGCATCTTCAGTGTTCTTGTTTTTCAATTTTCTTCTCTCCTCCATCTTGGAAATCATTTCTTGTGTGACCCATGGTTTTTTTTACCTTTTCCCTTTTACATATCCTATATTTTGCTGTCCTGCTTTAATGATTCCTTCTTTCAGCATGTTCCAGTACTCGTTGGCATTATCAGGTGCTTCTTTGTCTCGTAATGTGTTTAGAAAGTCCCGAGACAGCATTTCTGTAATTTGTTCTTTGTTGGACCTTATCTTCTCTAAATCCCACTTCTTCACCATTGTCGCCTTTTTCAGTTTTTTCATTCTTATTTCTATTTCTGCCATAAGTAAGTTGTGGTCACTATTAATATCTGCACCTGGTAATGTGTGCACCTAACGTAGCGTGTATAAAATCCCATGCCAATGTGGAAAATATTAATTTGGACAGACATGCCGAACCGTGCAAGAACGTTGCGTCGAACACCATCGTCATATACGCCTGGGACAACCTGATAAATCAGCGGTATCGGAGCATTGCGTAAGCGTTACGAACAGACTGAAATTTTATCCCCAGCGTCATCTTTCTGGGATTGTGTCGTTAAGGAAGCCATACATATCCGCACGGTGGACAATCTTATCAACAGGGATGCACGTTTTCAACTAAGCGCCGCCTGGAATCCAACACTGGTTGCTATTAAATCAAAATCAGGGACAACAAGAACTTCAGATTCCTCAAGTGACGCAACGCGAAACTGAGATTTAGTTCAAACTTTAACCGGAGGAGCGTCCGGCAGCACAGTCATTGCCCATAGCGAACGCACGGATGGCCTTTCTGTGGCTCCCAGCAGGGGGCACCAGGTGCGCCGCTTTCCTCCGACTACGAACGTCTTCCGGCGCACGCGTATTGCCTGCTCCCGTAATGATAAATTCCGACACGGTCGCGCGATTATCAGTCGCGCCTTGCAGCAGTGACAGCAACAGCTACCACCATCTACATCTACATATATACTCCGCTAGCCACCAAGCGGTGTGTGGCACAATTCGCGCCAAAATCATATCCCCCCCCCCCCCTATTCAACTAACGGATCGCGCGAGGGAAAAACGATTGTCTGAACGCCTCAGTACGAGCTCTAATTTCCCTTATCTTTGAATGGAGATTATTGCGCTATTTGAAAGTCGGTGGTAATAGTATATGCTCCACATTCTAGGCGATGATTCGATTTTGGAATTTAGTGAGCATCCCCTTCTGGTTAGCGCGTCGTCTATCTGCAAGTGTGTCCCACTTCAGACTTTCTATGAGATTTGTTACGCTAAATGTAGCAGTCACGAATCTTGCCGCTCTTCTTTGGACCTTCTCAATCTCTTGAAGCAGACCCAACTGGTAAGGATCCCATACAGACGAACAATACTCCAAGACTGGACGAACTAACGTATTGTAAGCTATTTCCTTTGTTGAAGGACTGAATCGCTTCAGGGTTCTACCAATAAACCGCAATCTAGAGTTCGCCTTACCCGTTACTTGTGTAATCTGATCATTCCATTTGAGATCATTTCGAATAGTCACACCCAGATACTTGACTGATGTTACCGCTTCCAAAGACTGATCATTTATTTTGTACTCATACATTAATGGGGATTTTCTCCTTTTTATATGCAGTAGGTTACACTTACTAATATTGAGAGATAACTGCCAGTCATTACACCACGCATTTATTTTCTGCAAATCCTCATTGATTTGTTCACAACTTTCGTGTGATACTACTTTCCTGTAGACTACAGCATCATCGGCATACAGTCTAAGGCCGCTGTCAATACCATCAACCAGATCGTTGATGTAAATCGTAAAAAGCAGAGGACCTATTACGCTGCCCTGGGGCACACCTGAAGTTACTCTTGTTTCTGTTGAAGTTACCCAATTCAGGACGACATACTGCTCCCTGTCTATTAGAAAACTTACTATCCAACTGCATATGTCATTCGATAGACCGTAAGCGCGCACTTTTTGTAGCAAGCGACAGTGTGGAACTGAGTCGAATGCCTTTCGAAAGTCGAGAAATATGGCATCAACCTGGGAGCCGGTATCTAGAGCCTGTTGTATATCCTGCACAAAGAGGGCCAGCTGTGTCTCGCATGACCGCTGTTTCCTAAAACCGTGCTGGTTTCTGCAGATGAGCTTCTCAGAGTCTAGAAAGGTCATTATGTCTGAACACAAAATATGTTCCACGATTCTACAACAAATCGATATCAGTGAAATTGGCCGGTAATTATGTGCATCCGGTTTTCTACCCTTTTTGTAGATTGCTATGACCTGGGCCTTCTTCCAGTCCCATGGAACTTTCCGCCGTTCCAATGATCTCTGATAGATGATTGATAAGAATGGTGCTATATTTGTAGCATAGTCAACACACAATCTTACATGGAGACCGTCTGTGCCAGATGCCTTCCTGGCGTCTAAGGATCTTACCTGTTTTACAATGCCAGATACACTAAACACTCTGTAAGCCATCCTTTCGTTTATTCGATAATTGAAAGGGGGAATGGTGCTGCAGTCCTCTATCGCAAACGTGTTTTTGAAAGCTAGATTTAGAATTTCGGCCTTCTGTTTATCATTATCAGTTACATTACCCGCACTGTCAGCAAGAGGAGGTATTGAATTATTTGTAGCGTTCATAGATTTTACGTACGACCAAAGTTTTTGGGGGTTATTTTTAGAATCTGCAGATAAAATATTGCTTTCAAATTCGTTAAAAGAGTCTCATTGTCCTTATGACGACTGCTTTCATTTCGCATAATTTCTGTTTGTCAGTGGGGTAGTGACTACGTTTAAAGCGACTGTGCAAAATTCTCAGCTTTCTCAGCAACTTCGTAATATGTTTGTTGTACCAAGGTGGATCCTTTCCCTCCCCTATACTTTTGCTAGGCACATACTTCTCTAGCATATGGTGGACAACACCTTTAAATTCCGATGATGTCGAGCAGTTGCATGGAGGAAATATTGTGCGAGTTATACAAGACGAACCGGCGGCAAACCAGAGAAGCGTATTTGCAACAGATCCGTCGGGAAAGCATGAAATGTCACAACCGCAATGATTGTTGCTCAACACGTACCCTGGACAGGACACGGAGTTTGGATTGTGTCCCCTCCTTGCAGCGGTTTCACATCAAAAATTTTACCAATAACACGCACAGTAACTTGAGAACAAGGAAAAATATTCCTTGGACAGGGAACAGACAAAAGTATCAAATGTGAAAACTAAACCACGATTAGAAACTAAATGAGGTTTGTTCGGCAGATAGCTGTAACAAAGGGAGTTTCGCTAGGCGTGAAGGCTCTTCCGAGAACAATTCGACGCCTAATTGCAGCCACGAACTTCGTCGGTCCCTGGATCAGCACTGTAGTTCGAAGGCCCGTTGAACGTACAGTCGTGGTACAATATGTTTCTCCAAGCACGCACAATCCACTGCTCGAACGTCTAAAATCCGGCAAACTACGTTCGAATAATAACTCACAATTTCCACCTGGCATAATACACAGCTTACTTGTTGCGGGGATTTCCCTAAACCAGTGGTTCCCAACAGGTAAACCGCGAACCCTCAGGGGTCCGCGATCTATGCCAGAGGGGTCCGCAAGATGCTATTAGAATAAAAAATATATTAAATATATTTCGTTCGATACCAGATTTTTTGTTTAGGTCGCTTCCTACATGAGCAGTTTCAAGCTCAATATTTTTTCAATAATGAACACGTTAATGTTTGTTCTAAGTACCAAAAAGAGAAAACGTATAAAAATACTCTTTAATTTGGCATTTTTGAGGTACTTGATACTGTGATATGACAAGGTACCAATCATGCTTGATGAGGGGGTCCTCGAGAAAATTTTGTTGGGAACCACTGCCCCAAACAACTGGCAACACTTTGTAAAGTATCTCTAAGAGTGTTGTTCCGAGATTAATTACAGTGCGCGCACTACTTCTCTTGGCTGCCTAGCACAGAATCTGTATGGGTTGGAGGACTTCGGGAAGCTGGCTAGCATTTCCTCTCAGCAGGCTACACTCTTTACGACTATTCCTAGCCATTGGCAGATTTCGGGTTCAGGCTGTTTGTTTCAGAGCGAAAGGTGAAGCAGTTCCTGGGCCTTAGTGGGTGCCGAATTGACAGCCCTCTGGCCTATGGCTAAGACATTTCTCCGCATTCTAGTGCGTGTTCTATATCTTTTGCAATTCCTCTGCACTGTGGCACTTGCCTCATACACAAATACACGTCATCTCCGAATTGTAGAAGTTTGGCAAGGAAGCATGTTGTTCCATGTAGATCTGTCATCAAGAGGGGTGGTAGATCGTTACCTGTTCTTCTGTGATCTGCATATGTAGTGCAGAAAAAAGGACTGTTTGCCTTTAGGTATGAGTGCTTATCGACCTTCAACTATGTTATTTTACTAGTTTTATCAAGTTTCATCAAAACTCATAGGCACCTTACTATTGATCAGTTCTTGAGCTCCGCTGGAAGGCGAAAACGGCTTTACAGAAGCTGTCATTCAGAAACACTCTGAGGCACGTGTGGATTCAAACGCTCCCTGGACATATCTGGTGCGTACACATTTTTTGTAGGTGCTTTTGTGTCAAAACTGATAAACGTTTGTAGCAGAAACTGTTTGACTACTGAAACTCAGTTGACTGATTTTGGTGAAACTTGTCACAGCGTAAGGACAAAGTTAAAGCTCGAAACACGGTAGTGCAAGAGAAATAGTTCCTTAGTACTATGTTTAGTCTCATTCCTTTGTGTCTCAGTAGAGGATGAGTAGCACCCCAAAATCTTTAAAGAAAAATTACGCGAATAGCCAGACTTCGACGAGGAAGACGAAACTATCATCTCCGTATTGAAGAAACATATGAAGACATGTGAAGACACATGTGAAGTGTGTACGCTTCTCGGTTATTACGATGTTACACTATGGACTTTTCCCTGGACTATCTCATTCGTAATCTTGTAGCCCTGACCACGTATATGCAATTGGATGGCTTCCATAAATCGATTCACGTAACTGTCAGGCTACTTTTGGTCGCAACCGTCTCTCTGAAGTAAATGTACATCGTTCTAGTAACCATAAGATAGTCGAACAGTAACCAAATGTTAAGGCAGGAATAAGAACAATAGTATCCTAATTAAAGTCTCCTCAAAATCTACATTTGATCAATTGCATGCCTACGAACTTCCGACAAAATGGCGAAGTATAAGGGGCACTCAAATTAAATCAAGCCAAATAGAAAAGTAAGTAAACAGTTTATTATTTTAAAAGTAATCATCGTAACTGTTAATAGAATTGTCCCATAGGGAGACATGACGGTCAATACCCTCATGGAGTAATGTTTACGGTTGCCTAGGGAACAACGATTGTACCCAGGCGTACATCTCTTCGTCCGAAGCTAATCGACAGCCACCAATGTATTTCTTAAGATCTCCAAAAATATGGAAATCGCGTGGAGAGAGATGTTAAAGAGTTCCCAGCGAAGCTTCTGCAACGTACACTTGGACGTGCTCGCATGTTGTCTACTACAGTGCAGAAATTTGATCGGTAGTCCTGATCCCTCCCCATGCGGTTTCTTCATTTACGGAGTCCTGGAGAAGTTCGCGATTGTCGATTTGCTTCGCACGAAGAGCTGCACATCTGGGTACAACCGTATTTCTGTAGACAACCACAAATTCTTTTCCATAAAGGCATTGGCGTCTTTCCTCACGGTGGGATAAATGTAAAAGTATTAGCGGTTATAGTGATAACTTCTGAAACAGCTTGCTTACTTTCTTCCATCTGTCTCGTTGTCATCTAAAAGTTCCTTGTACATGAATACCGATGGATAAAATTGTAACAAATTAGAAAAAAAAATTTTTTTTTCAATCTATAACTTCAAATTTCGGCTTGGCAACCTACCATTATCGCACACTTCGGCGCGCTTTCTTAGAACCATTTCGAAAAAAAGTCGCTGAATTCCGCCAAATACGAGTTCACATTTACAATGAACCTCAATTAGAAAATAATTTCTGTCCCCAAGCCATCTTTTCAGACGGAGAAACAGATTAAAGTCACAATTGTGTCAGTTGGCGATTTCCAATAATCGAAATGAGAAACTGCGCGTTGTCCTGCTAAAAGCTCAATTTTTTTGCAGACCATTCTTGGACGTTTCGCTTGGTGTAAATTGGCTTTGATTACTGAACAAACCTGGTAAATAAAATTAATGTTAACCACTCTCCGCGGCGGAGAGGCTTTGGAGTTGTTTTCGTGGGAGCACACCGTGTAGGTTTTGAACAAAGCTTGTAGTCAAACAGCTCATCTCAGACCAAGCTTTTATCACCTACACCAACCTACACTATACGATTCTGCAATGAACCGACTGAATAGTCAAAACCGATGCAGTTAAGGGCCTCATCATTGTAGAATTGGTTGGGTTTCTACAGCAACTTCATGTCTTTCGTAATTCAAGTTTCGGAGGTTTCAGTTCCTGTGGAACGGGCACGATCGATTTCCTTTCTGATCGTTCCCAATCCGGGCTTACGCTCCGTCACTTCTCGCTAAGCAATAACTTCATTTGTAATTGAAGGCCTTTCATGCATTCGCTGTCTCACAATCATTAAAATTCTTACACCTGTCTTGACAACACTAAACTTTATTTAGAAAGTTCAACATGTGTTGGTGACGATTCACTCGGTATTCGTAATCTCAGAGTTAATCTGATGGTCTCAAACAGAAAAATACACTACATATGTCTTGTCTTAGTGTCCAGTATTTGCGCATGACTAATTAATGTACGCCTACGGCAAATTCCGGTCGAGGCAGTACCTATTAGTAGAAACCCCATCTCATCAACTCTAGCATACACTCAAAACATTAAGCTACGTGGCTATATTCACGTAAGATTGACAATAAAATTTAAATCTATCAGTTTATTACAGCGATGTAGCAGTGTTTCAAAAGTAAATTACTTCTTCGTTTACACTGCCATAACGGTGTCTTAATAATTCATGAAAAAAATTAGGCAGAATCAGAATTTGCAACACACAAATCACAGCAGTAAACACAACAATTAAAAAAGAAACTATATAAGCAATTTGTTAGCGTACATTTGCGAGGTCAAATGAAGACTCTTTGCCTTAAATCAAAAAAACTCTGAGATTGAATCTTAAACAATGTACAATCTGTTAAGCGCAAAGCAAAAAAATTGTTTCTTCCTGGATTTTTTTTTTTTTTTTTTTTTTTTTTTTTTTTTTTTTTTTAGGTGTCTGAAGGACCTTTCAAGCAACGGAGTGGTTTCTTAAGCAAAGTTCCTGAAATAATTATACAGAGCTATCACTATCTTGAAGTTCGATCCTTCAATCATTCATCGCACGTGTGGCAATCTTTAAACAATTTCCACTAGCAATTATGTGACCACTCCTAGGACACGCTACTTCCCGTCAGCCCCAGCAACGCAACTATCAGTATTCAAAACAAACAATTTTTACAAACCGCATCTTCCTTTAATGTGTCACAGACTGCAGTAACAATTATTGTTGCAGCAGTTTATCTGACATAAGTCCAGCCACCTCTGTGTACCGGTACAGTAAACACGGTAGAAGGATATTATAATTGATTTGAAGTATTCGACAGGTACCTCCGTAGAACAATACTGGGTGATAATAATGATGAATACTGTCGACTGCTACGTGCGTAAAGCGTGGTAACGCGAGCCATTTTAGTAGAAATCCATACACAGGATTAAGAAAAGGCAACAAACATGCATTACAATACTAGTACAAAGACATAAGCAGTCTTCCAATTAGTGAATGTTAAACGTGATATTGATGTAATGCCTTACCTCGTATCCACAAACGTTTTCATCCACGGTGTCCAAATACCTTAACGAAGCAGAACCCTTCGAATAATATAGGGGTTTTGGAGGCATTCGTGGTACACATGATATTTGATTAGTAACAAACAAGATCACACCTATAACAAACAACATAATGTTTGCAGCAATTACGTCCAACACTCATACGTCTGGCAGCAATGCCGACGCACTACTTCCGCGGAAACTAACAGACTTCGCTGTTTTAAACTCCACTGCTCCGTATCTAAGGCCGGTATTACACTATCAAATTTCTTTGTCAAAGATTTGATCAAAGATGTGATCAAATATTCCGTCAAATATATTTGACAGAGATCTTTGACGTAGCGCTAGAAGGGGTATTCAAGCCCCTACCACGCCGTAGCGGAGAAGCGAGGCAACTGTCCCCCAATTGAAGCAGCTGATCGCCGCCATTTGCAGGGATGAATCCTAGTACTGTGATTGTGATTTGAAGTATATGAGACGCAGCAAGAGCAAATTGAAACACAAATTAACCACATGTCTGTTTAAAAAAATACTGAGTATCCGAGTCTATTTTAAATGTATACTTAAATGAATGAAGTTTCCTAATTTCCGAAATACACTCCTGGAAATGGAAAAAAGAACACATTGACACCGGTGTGTCAGACCCACCATACTTGCTCCGGACACTGCGAGAGGGCTGTACAAGCAATGATCACAAGCACGGCACAGCGGACACACCAGGACCCGCGGTGTTGGCCGTCGAATGGCGCTAGCTGCGCAGCATTTGTGAACCGCCGCCGTCAGTGTCAGCCAGTTTGCCGTGGCATACGGAGCTCCATCGCAGTCTTTAACACTGGTAGCATGCCGCGACAGCGTGGACGTGAACCGTATGTGCAGTTGACGGACTTTGAGCGAGGGCGTATAGTGGGCATGCGGGAGGCCGGGTGGACGTACCGCCGAATTGCTCAACACGTGGGGCGTGAGGTCTCCACAGTACATCGATGTTGTCGCCAGTGGTCGGCGGAAGGTGCACGTGCCCGTCGACCTGGGACCGGACCGCAGCGACGCACGGATGCACGCCAAGACCGTAGGATCCTACGCAGTGCCGTAGGGGACCGCACCGCCACTTCCCAGCAAATTAGGGACACTGTTGCTCCTGGGGTATCGGCGAGGACCATTCGCAACCGTCTCCATGAAGCTGGGCTACGGTCCCGCACACCGTTAGGCCGTCTTCCGCTCACGCCCCAACATCGTGCAGCCCGCCTCCAGTGGTGTCGCGACAGGCGTGAATGGAGGGACGAATGGAGACGTGTCGTCTTCAGCGATGAGAGTCGCTTCTGCCTTGGTGCCAATGATGGTCGTATGCGTGTTTGGCGCCGTGCAGGTGAGCGCCACAATCAGGACTGCATACGACCGAGGCACACAGGGCCAACACCCGGCATCATGGTGTGGGGAGCGATCTCCTACACTGGCCGTACACCACTGGTGATCGTCGAGGGGACACTGAATAGTGCACGGTACATCCAAACCGTCATCGAACCCATCGTTCTACCATTCCTAGACCGGCAAGGGAACTTGCTGTTCCAACAGGACAATGCACGTCCGCATGTATCCCGTGCCACCCAACGTGCTCTAGAAGGTGTAAGTCAACTACCCTGGCCAGCAAGATCTCCGGATCTGTCCCCCATTGAGCATGTTTGGGACTGGATGAAGCGTCGTCTCACGCGGTCTGCACGTCCAGCACGAACGCTGGTCCAACTGATGCGCCAGGTGGAAATGGCATGGCAAGCCGTTCCACAGGACTACATCCAGCATCTCTACGATCGTCTCCATGGGAGAATAGCAGCCTGCATTGCTGCGAAAGGTGGATATACACAGTACTAGTGCCGACATTGTGCATGCTCTCTTGCCTGTGTCTATGTGCCTGTGGTTCTGTCAGTGTGATCATGTGATGTATCTGACCCCAGGAATGTGTCAATAAAGTTTCCCCTTCCTGGGACAATGAATTCACGGTGTTCTTATTTCAATTTCCAGGAGTGTACGTCTGCATAGAGACGCGAAATTTAAGAATGTAAGGCTCTTTCCTGACAAGGTGGAGCGAGTTTACATCGAGTTATTTGCATTAGATAGTTACATGAAACTTTTAAAGTTGCAGCCAGTACGATTATTATTTAATTCACATAATTTTTCCTGTCAGGTCCTGTTTGCTTTTTGCCGACTACTGTGTACATTTTGCACGCTTACTTTTGTTTAGCACAGTATTGTCTAAAGTTATAGCAAAAGCTTTTAACCTATCCGAATATTGCTGTGATCTGTTTTTGCTTCTATCTAGGACCTCCAATAACATGTCACTGTGAGTAGCGTTAATAAGCGAGATTACTTTATCGTTTACTAAGTTTTTAGGTTTTAGTTCTTCTAAAATATTTGCTAATTTGCAAATCTTCTGCGTCTGTCTTTTGCACTTTTTTTCGTTGTATTCAACTTAGTCTTATATTGAACAATTTTTACTTCCTTCCTTTCTTCAATTTTTTCGAACTTTTCCTTCAGCTTACTTGGACTTGATGGAAACGAATAATTGTGGTCTCCAGTGTAACCAGAAACGTGCTCATCCACACACACGTTTTCTGCTGTCTCAACATGCTTTGGCTTTGGAGGTTTCCTTGCCTTGGTAACTTGGAAAAGGAACATTCAAAATTATACACACTGACAGTATTTCCACACTATTTAACCTAGTCCTATATTGCACGATTTCCAGGACACTACGCCTTTTCCAAATGAGTTGGAAATCCAGATACTGTCGGTATAGCATCGTCCTTCAGTTGACGTCTATTTACATAATTTTCCATGTAACAATTCTCTTCAAAATGAAGAGAGCACAGCAAATGATTTGCTGTCGGTTAGAAGTTCTCTCTCCGAGTAGCAACCAACCATTTCCGATTTAGAAAATCATTTGTAAGGGGAAACCTAAATTTAAAAAACGCTCATGATTTATTATTTCTCCATGAAAATGCTATATATAAGTAACAGATAGTAACGAACAACCAGAAATGACTGACCTGTGAAATGTAACATTGTTTCCGTCTTCGTCTTTGCTTCCATTCTTACTGTTACAATTAAAAGCAGCACACGAACGAACCATGTTTACGCACTGTTTCCCTGCAAATGGCGGCTTCTGTCACGTTCAATGTGGGGACGCGACACTAGCGCCAATGCGTGGTCTAGTTTTTATTTAGTAAGTCTATGGGGGTATTACACTGTCATCAAATTTCCGTCAAATTTCAAGATGGCTGACAACAACTTGTTATTCCCTTTTCATAATACTATCTTCAAGTTTCTTTCATTTATATATAAATAGCAGGTAAGTGTAACTAAAATTTAGAACAATAGCCATTAATTTGGAATAAGCTGCTACTAGCTCAGTTATCATAAAAAGCTGCTGTTTATCTTCTACTGCTTGCTTAATATTTACATTTCATTTTTCAGAGAAAGTAGTTACATCAGTAACAACAGAAGTCAGTCAACAATACACTGCTACTTGTCATACAGATTTCCAATGAACATTGTTACTTACTATGTAGCTAATAAGCATTTCAACACCTGAATACAGGTACTCACATAATGCATAGAGAGAGTGGTTGATGTGGTAATTTTGCAATTTTCTTTTTAATTGGTAAGAATTATTTGCTTCTTTCTTTATGTTAGATGGGAGCTTACTGAATATCTTTGACCATAGTGTACATAACTCCACTCTGAACTATAAACAAGGAGGAGAAGTTTTTATGAAAATTATTTCTTTGTCTTGTATTGTGACCATGCTAGTGTAGTACTTTATAGAAGCACTCCTCTCTTCTGTTGCAATTAAAAATTATTACCTTATATTTTTTACGCAGAGAATGAAACCATATGATATGTAACTGTAAGTTAGGGTATAAGAAAGAGTTTCAACTCTGAAACACAGAGAAAAAGTTGGATGTTTCATAATGCTAAAGAAACTTAACACTTGCACAACTGTAATATAATTTTTGTCTGATGTGACTTTCTGCTACCTCCATTTCTTCAACATCCTGCACGAAATTTGAGACTCATACTGTTATCTGTTTCAGGCTCTATTTGCACCATTCAGTATCTCATCTATTAGAGAGACAACGCTGGGTGGAAACCAGTGGCTGGAGGACAACACACGGTTGATATGGGTCGACGAGGAGGGAACTGCATCAACCACTAGACAGTCCAAGGAAGACATACCTAACATAACACTGGAGCCCATGGAAATACGCACATTTGTAATAGAAATTGATCTACAAAAGGCACACCATACACGTCTCTGAGGAAATTTCTCCAGAAAATCTAAAAATAAAATGTATTGTTAATTAAACTGATCAATACTGAATCTTTTTCCTCATTTATTCTGTGCTACATCAAATGTCACCTGGATGTAGAACAATGAACAAAATAAGAATATTATATATTGCCTGTAACAAAATTTCAAAAACATTCTATAGAGAAGGAACTGACAGGAGCCAGTGGCACGAAGTTCAACCATAGCAGTTAATAACAGAAGTTTTATAAGAGATGTGTAGGTATCATTTTTAAATATATCCACTACAGCATTGCAGTTGAAGATCTCTACATAGATACTGAGTACTTAGATAATTTGGATTTGACATACACCAACAGTACTCCTGACACAAATGAAAAACACAACACTATTAATAATGTGTTTTAATTATTTATTAATAAATTAATTCACAGATGAAAACCGTTTTCCCTAAAACTAACCCAATTAGACCAAAGCCTACCAAAAAAAAAAATGCTATACACCACTTGAGGCATAAGGTATTGTGTAGGATAACATGGAAATTGTACTTATCAGATACATCTCTGATGATAATGATTTTACACATTGTAAGGCAAACTACAAAACATTGAAGAAAGTATGTGGACTATAGTGATAGAGGAGACTGGAAGAACTAGAGAAGAAGAGGAGCAGATAGCATTAACAGTAAATGATACAATGGTAAAATCATACAATGGAAAATCCAGGATGGAATAATGACAATATTATGAAAAAGATAGCTGCTACTCATAATATAATGGAGATGCTGAGTAACTGTGGGGACAACAAAAAGACTATCAAACAAAGCTTTTGGCCAAATAGGCCTTCAACATAATTAGACACATATGTACGTACACTCAAACAAATGCAACCGCACCTACATGACCACAGTCTCTGGCTGCCAAAGCCAAACTGTGAGCAACAGTACATTATGGGCATAAGGAGGAGGTTGGGGCAGGAAAGAGGATGGATATCAGGATAGGAGTGTTGGATGGTGAAGTGCCGGTTATGGGAGCATACAGGGACAAGGCAGGGAGAGAGTAAGGCAGCTATGTGTAATCTGGAAGTTAGATGGAGGGAAGGGAGGGGGAGAGGGGGACAGTGAAAAAGGAGAGAAGTAAAAAGACTGTGGGTACGTTGGTGAAACAGAGGGCTGTGTAGTGCTGGAATGGGAAATGGGAAAAGGGAAGAGGATAGGTGGATAAAGGACAATGACTTACGAAGATTGAGGCCAGGAGGGTTCCAGGAACATCGGATATATTGTAGGGAGAGTTCCCACCTGATCAATTCAGAAAAGCTGGTGTTCATGGGAAGGATCCAGTTGGCACAGGCTGTGAAACAGTCATTGAAATGAAGAACATTGTATTGGGCAGCATGCTCAGCAACTGAAAGATCCAACTATTTCGCGGTCAGTTTGTCGGTGGCCATTCATGTGGAAAGAGCTTGTTGGTTGTCATGCCCACAGTGGTTGCAGCTTAGCTTGTAGATCACATGATTGGTTTCACTGGCCTTTAATGGGATGGGTGATGCTTGTGACTGGACTGGGGTAGGTGTTGGTGGGAGGATGTATGGGACAGGTCTCGCATCTAGGCCTATTACAGCGATATTAGCCATGATGCAAGGGGTTGGGAGCAGGTATTTGTAGGGATGGACAAGGATATTGTGTAAGTTTGGTGGGTGGTGGAATACATCTGGGGGAGGTGTGGGAAGGATACTGGGTAGAACATTCCTCATTTGAGGACACGAGAGGTAGTCAAAATCGAGGTGGAGAATGCAGTTCTGTTGCTCCAGTCATGAATCGTGAGGGAATGCTCCTCTGTGGCTAGACAGTGGGACTTTATGAGGTGGTGGGTGACTGAAAAGATAAGGCACATGAGATATGTTTTCATACAAGTTTGAGAGGGTAATTCCAGTCTGGGAAGAGCTCAGTGAGACCCTTGGTATATTTTGAGAGGGCTGCTCATCATTACAGATGCAACAGCCATGGGTGACTAAGCTGTATGGAAAGGACTTCATGGTATGGAATAGGTGGCAGCTGTTGAAGTGGAGGTGCTGCTGGTGGTTGGTAGGTTTGATGTGGATCAAAGTACTGTTGTAGCCATCTTTGAGGTGGAGGTCGACATCGAGGAAGGTGGGTTGTTGGATTGAGAAGGACCACGTGAAGCAAATGGGGGAAAAAATGTTGAGGTTCTGGAAGAAAGTAGATAGGGTGCCCTCCCTCTCATTCCAGATCATAAAGATGTCTTCAGTGATTCTGAACCAGGTGAGGGGTTTGGGATTCTGGGTGGTTAGAAAGGTTTCCTCTAGATGGCCCATGAGTATGTTGGCATAGGATGGTGCCATGTGGGTGCCCATAGCCAAACCCTGGATTTGTTTCTAGGTGATGCCTTCAAAGGAGAAATAATTGTAAGTGAGGCTATAGTTGGTCATTGTGACTAGGAAGGGAAAGGTAATGTTCAATAGTGGCAAGGACATTATGGATGTTAGTGTAAAAGAAGGTGGCATCAATAGCGATGATCAGGGCACAATGTGGTAAAGGAACAGGAACTGTGGAAAGTCAGGGCAGAAAATGGTAGGTATTTCTTATATAGAAGGATAGGTTGTGGGTAACGGGCTGAAGGTGTTGGTCTATGAGAAGAGAGATCCTCTCAGTGGAGCCACAGTAACCAGCCACAATAGTGTGTCCTGGGTAGATGGGTTTATGGACTTTAGGAAGCATGTGGAAGGTAGCAGTGCAGGGAGTGGAAGAGGTTAGGAGATAGATAGACTAAGGGGAGAGGTTCTGGGATGGGCCTGAGAATTTGAGGAGAGACTGGAGATCCTGCTGGATTTCTGGAATGGAGTCACTATGGCAGGGTTTGTAGGTTGATGAATCTGACAGCTAGCGGAGTCCTTCTGCCAGGTAATCCTTGTGGTTTGAAACAACAATGGTGGAGCCTTTTTGAGCAGGTAGGATTATCAGGTCAGGTTCAGTCTGTAGATGGTGGATTGTAGTTCTTTCTGTGGACGTAAGGTTAGCTTGCATATTGTGGGATTTGGGGAATGATGGTGATGCAAGGTTCAAGGCTAAAAATCCTGGGAAGTTAACAAGGGGCCATTTGTGGGCAGTGGGGGTGGATCACAATTGTATGTAGGAGTGAACAAAGCCAGACAGGGTCCAGGGTCTTAGGTTAAGTCTGATTGGTAGTGTTAGTGGTGAAAAAGTGGTTCCACTGTAGGGACCAGGAGAAGGAGAGAAGGTCTTTAATAAGTCCTGCATGACTGACTTTGGGATTGGGGCAAAAGATGGGGTCTTTGGAAAAGGGGGGGGGGGGGGAGGACCATAAAGCTGTTATAAACTAACTTAGATCAAAACTTCATATCAATTTTTCTCCTTTCCTTTACTTAGGCCTCAGGATACTTTTCTCACTTGAAAGAGTCACACATTACTCCACTCACCATGTTATTTACAACCCCACTAAAAAGAATCCAAAGAGCTCGAAATACATAGTAAACATACTAACCGTAACATTATATCTGGCATCTGCTTTCTTCACTGTTAGATTTCTCTGGTCACTACACCTTAACTCATCTAAGACACAAACTCACATATACATGGCTGGCAATTAAAACTGCAACATCATTAACCCATTAAGTGGATAGTTCGTAATGTGGGTAATACGAGATGTGATTGGAAAGTTTTAAGAATGGATCCGCTACTGCTTACTGGTGTGGTGGGCAGATACATATAGAAAGGGGAGTGAGTCATTGCCTTGTGCTCGAACGCCCTCAGACAGGAAACAGTGTTTCCTTTATTCAGTTTGTTGTGGTAGCTGTTTGAGTGCGGGTCTGTTAGGGCTTGTCGCTGGATTCAGTCTGTGTGAAAGTGGATGTAAAAATGGAGCAACAAGTTTGTGAGGAATTTTGTTTTAAAACTGGGAAATCAGCTTATGAGACTTATGAACTATTAAAAAACAGCTTCTGGAGATAATTGTATTAGACAGTCAAATGTTTTTGTCTGGTTTAACAGATTTAAAAATGGTCACGAATCATTTGAAGATGAAACACAGTCTGGCCATCCTTCCATCTCACAAACGAATGAAAATGTTGTGCACTCTGATCGTAGACTTACAATTAGGGAGAAGGCTGATGAACTTAATTTAAGTTTCTATACAGTTCAGTCAATTTTAAATTAAGATCTGAACATGCGTCAAGTGTCCGCAAAATTCATTCCAAAACTGTTGTCAAGTGACCAGAGACAATAACGACTTGAAGTGTGCCAACAACTGATTAATCGGACTAAAAATGACCCAGATTTGTTAAATAGAGTAATTACAGGTGACAAATCGTGGGTATATTGATATGATCTTGGAACCAAATTGCAGTCTTCGCAATGGAAGACTCCAGGTTCACCACGACCGAAAAAAGCACAGCAAAGTCGGTCGAAGGTGAAGACAATGTTGGTGACTTTTTTTCGATTCTACCAGGTATTGTGCATCATGTATTTACCTCTGGAGTACAGACAATTAACCAGGAATACTAAAAATGTGTCCTTGAGTGTTTTCATGAAAAGGTGCATTGTGGAAAGACAGGAGTTGAGTGCTACACCATGACAATGTTCTGGCTCATGTGCATTCTCCATCATTGAATTTTTGAGCAAATTCAAAATTTCTGTGCTTCCTGAACCACCATATTCCCCTGATTTGGCCCCTGCAGACTTCTACCTGTTTCCTAAACTGAAATTTTCACTGAAAGGGAAGCGATTTGACTCAATTGAATACATACAGGCAAATACGGAGAGCGCCCTTAGCACACTTTGAAGTCTCTTTGCGATGGCCTTTTCTCGTGCACACCACACACCTCCTTGTTGGTCTTCTCTTCGTTGTGGGCGGCAGAAGGTCTGGAAAATGCCTGGTTATAAGGCGTGTTGCTTTCGGTGTTCCTCGAGGTGGGCATCCTACTGATGTCCCTTGTTGATGTGAAGATATGGTCAACTGTTCACCAAGACTAATCATGAAGCTCATTCTACTTTGTTCGCCATCACGCTTTTTGTACAGAACGTATGCATTGAAGCATGCAATGTCCAACAAGTGGCAGAATTGGAAAAGTTTCTGATAATACTGTTTCAGTCTGCTCCTGGCCATCCGGTAGCTTTGTAATCACACCTATCTCCCCCCCCCCCCCATATTCTTGTTGTAGTCACCGACAACATGTGGCTTTTGAACGATTCGCTTCTTCGGATTTACATTTCAAATAAAATGTAAATGTTGTGTGACTAGCGCCTCCCGTCAGGTAGACCCTTTGCAAGTCTTTCGATTTGACGCCACTTCGGCGATTTGCGCGTCGATGGCGATGAAATAATGCTGATTAGGACAACATAACACCCAGTCCCTGAGGGGAGAAAATCTCCGACCCAGCTGGGAATCGAACCTGGGCTCTTACGATTGATATTCTATCGCGCTCACCCCTTTTTTTTCTCGTTTTGTTCGTTATAGTTTGTTCTATGTGTTCGGGGCGGACGTCCTATGACGTCCATTCAAGTTCTTCGTTAATCCATTCACTCCTTTTTTTTTATTGCAAAGGGAAGCTAACCCTCTGACCGAGCTTGCTGAGCTACCGTGCCGGCCTCCAAAGTCATAGTGTTTCATGGTAACGCCCCATCACATACAGCAAAACGGGTCAGAGAAACGATCAAGGCGTTCAGTTGGTAAATACTTGGGCATGCGGCTTATTCTCCAGACTTACAAGGGAACCATCAGAAGTGTAAAAAATGGATTTTAATGGGTCTCGGATGTGTTGTACATGCCCTGAGTATGAGGCTATCCGCTTTTTCAGCGACGGGCCTTGGTTTTCGAGAAAACTGATTTTGAAGTTCAGTGCGCGCTGTATTACGCCTAACGGTAGCCAAGTGAGCGTGACGCAGCAGTTAAGGTCTACAGCTACCATGCTGGAGATACCATGTTCAGGTCCTTTCCGACTTTTCACTTTTTTAAAAAATCAGAATAGCCTGACATTTTTTCCATTTTATTTTACAGAATATCAACAATCAGTGTGAAATTATTAAGAAGTTTAAATTGTGTAGGCTCGGTCTAACAGAAAGCGGACTGTCCATGCAGACATCCCGCGCGAACTCTATGTATTGTGACCACTCAGCTACCGGGAGCCGACTTTATATTTAAAAATGTATCGTCATGGAAGGTGCTGACCATAACAACAGCTCTTTTGTCCTTCCATTTCATTGCCATCTGCTTGCCTCTGCACCCTGTTATGTACTCCCCTTTCTTTAGTTTTTCCTTTCTTTACGAAGTCTGGGAACCCCTTTTTGCCTTGCCGCATTGTGCCACAACGTAGGTGTTATTGCTGATTAGTTCATCCACCAAATCTGTACTGGTGTACCAGTTGTCAAGATAAATGCGGTGGCCTTTCGTAACATCAGGTGTGCCCCATGGCAGTTTAATAGGTCCGCTGCTTTTTATGATTTACATAAACGATCTGGTTGATGGTATTGACAGCGGCATTAGACTGTTTGCCGACGATGCTTTAGTCTATAGGAAAGTACCTAGTATCACACGACAGTTGTGAACAAATCAATGAGGATTTGCAAAAAATAAATGTGTGGTGTAATGACTGGCAGTTATCTCTCAATATTAGTAAGTGTAACCTACCGCGTATAACAAAGCGAATATCCCCATTAATCTACGAGTACAAAATAAATGCCCAGTCTTTGGAAGCGGTAACATCCATCAAGTACAGCGGCGGTGGCAAGGGGAGTATCATATTACACTGGATAAAATGACTTCAGAAATCAGTGACTATATTACTACAATAGATTCAATCATTTTTTTGTAATTATGTAGCAATATAGGTTGCAATGTATTTCAAACACATTTTAACAAAAGAATAAGAGCGGCAAATAGCTTACTACCTAAACTAATAAATATCATCAACTTAAAATGGGCTTCTGATTATTTATTAATATACATTGGATGTATATTAATGTACAAGGACCACTTACAATAATCAAGAAAGCTAAACATGCTATGTATGCCTACCAACACTTAAATTGCTGACCCCAGACAAAAACTTCGAAATTGCCGGACATATGTGTCAAATCGTATTATTTTCCCGGGCACACATACCGCTTCTGTAAACACATTTTTACCCTGAACTCCAAGACAGTTACCAAAACCTACTTTAAGCTACACCAAATTTTACTAGTTTGTAAGTGGAGGACCCCAGCTCGTCTTTTGTTAAGCGGTATTCCATTCCCCCAAACCCTCTCCACTCCCCCCCCCCCCCCCTTGACCGACTTCTGGAACCGCCACTGGTCAAGGATCTGGGTGTGAATATTCGAAATGATCTCAAATGGAACGATCAGATTACACAAGTAACGGGTAAGGTGAACTCTAGATTGCGGTTTATTGGTAGAATCCTGAAGCGATGTAGTCCTTCAACAAAAGACATTGCTTAAAATACTTTAGTTAGTCTAGTCTTAGAGTATTGTTCGTCTGTATGGGTCCCTTACCAGTTGGGTCTGATTAAAGAGATTCAGAAGGCCCAAAGAAGAGCGGCAAGATTCGTGACTCGTACATTTAGCCATCGCGAGAGCGTTACAAATCTCATAGAAAGTTTGAAGTGGGGCACACTTGCAGATGGACGACGCGCTAGACGGAAGGGGCTGCTCACTAAATTCCAAAATCCGATCTTCGCCAAGGATTTAGAGTATATAGTATTACCACAAACTTTCAAATCACGCAATGATCACCATACAAAGATAAGGGAGATTATAACTCGTACTGAGGCGTTCAGACAGCCGTTTTTCCCTCGCGCGATCCGCGGATGGAACAGTGAAGGGGAGGGGGGAAATATGGCTTTGGCGCGAATAGTGCCCTCCGCCACACACCGCTTGGTGGCTAGCGAAGTATATATATAGATGTAGAGTAGATCGTGTGCAAGCTCCAAAACAATTCGAGAGGTTATTTTTTCATCTGGATAGTGGCTACCATAATTAGTATCATTTCCAGTGTAAACAATAAAATCCCATACATACTCGGAGCTGCTTTCACAGAGTTCGTACAATTTGATACCAAATCTGCTACCCTTTGATGGAATATATGGCTTCCATCCAAGCCGTCCTTTCCGGACCAACAGATTCGTCAACGGTGATGTTTGTTTCTGGCACGTATTTACGCTGCGGATGCTCCAGAATGGGGTGAATTTTGAATAGTTTTCTGCTGATAGTGCCTAGTGGTTCAAATGGCTCTGAGCACTATGAGACTTAACATCTGAGGTCATCAGTCCCCTAGAACTTAGAACTACTTAAACCTAACTAACCTAAGGACATCACACACATCCATGTCCGAGGCAGGATTCGAACTTGCGACCGTAGCGGTCATACGGTTCCAGACTGAAGCGCCTAGAACCGCAGGCCACACCGGCCAGCAGTGCCTAGTAGGTCATACGAGGTATTGTCAGCAAAGTAGAGGAATTTCAATAAAAGATTAAACCGCTTTTCACTCATCAGTTTCATGAAGAAAGGTGTGTCAACTGATTCCCTGTTTAAAAAGTACGTCTTGTGGTCTGGTTTGTGAAGAATTCCTTTAAGTATAAGCATTCCAATAAGTGTTTTTACCTCGTCACTTGTAGTATCCTACCAACTGCAAACCCTTGAGCGTGCTGCTAAATTGGGATTAGAAGCTAGGAACTGTTAGCATATAAGTTCGCCTGTTCAGCTATTATTGTGCATAAAGCATCATCCACAAAACACATAAAACAACTTATCACATCATATTGTTTTACAGGCGCAACTACACCGCTACTACCACTGAACAAATATTGATTACGAACTCAACTAGCATGCACAAATGCACTAGGTACCGTCTGCTGCAGTAGTGTCTTGTCGTCAGATGTTTCTGAATCGAAGTCACTTTCACTAGCCTCAATATCAGTGTCTTGAAAACTTTCAGAACTGTCACTGAAATCATCGTCACTTTCTAAAAGCAGCTGCTCAATCTCGGAATCTGATAAACGACTTCTTTCCGGCACTGCAAAAGTTCGCTCACTAACGCCGCGGTAAACACAGACGAAAAAGGCGCGCTTTTGCGTTGCTTTACTGGACGCATCTGTCGACGCGCGCTCTAGTAGACGATGTTATAACTATCCTAGAACACGCTGTGTTGCCTGACGAGAGCTGCCATCTTGTGGACGAAGCTCAACTAATACCACAGTGTCAACAGCAGGCCGATAACTCGTCATTCCCACTAGCTACTAGCCTGACCGAAGGCAGTGGGCGGCCATCCGTCGAACCCACTGTGAATTAAAGTGCGCGTCATATATCTTGGCGGCCGAGTTTAGGATCGTTCTGCGCATCTGACGTCACAAAACACAGTCAGCCAATGAACAGAGAACGACGTTGCCAGATCTCGACTGCAGTGCAGAGCACGGACGAGTGTCTTCAGTTTTAGAAACGTTCAGTCATAAATAAAGTAATAGAACAAAAGCAATGTCTTGATAGCAGACTTTCTTTCATAGAAAGTTTGGAAAAAGCATTCTTTATACCAATTGCTTCATATTCTATTAATTAATTAAACCAAACAAGCAATAAGACTCCTAATTCAGGCGATAGCAAGGAAAGGTGTTTGTTTCAATCTCACGAACTGCTTTTTCGCAATAAAGAACAGCGGTAATTGTTTATTTCCTATTGTACTTCGACGAAGCGTGAGTAATTCATAGTCATACCAACAGTGTTTATAAGTAGTTGTGTGCGGTGTTAAAGTCCTTATAGAGTTACACCGTTCAGTGAGCTGAGGTAGCGTAATGGGTAAGGTGTTGGGGGTGCCAAGTGAAAGGTAATGAGTTCACACCTTGTGCGGTGCTTAATATTTTCTTTATTTAAAAACAATATTGGAGTGCCTTACTTCACGAATTTTATTCGTTTGAATGAAATTTCTAGTGCTTTGCCTCTTCATTAACTTTTTCGCTGCTGCAGACACGTGCTCCCCGCATTCCGCGCTGTGCGCGCGATTTTGTCATCACTGCACTTCTCGCCTATGCAGACACATGGTGTTCCCACTGCTTTGACACACTTATCATTCGATTTCACAAAAACTATTTGGCCAAAAAATTTGATTTTTACACGTCTTCTTGACTGATATCTTGCCCCCATAAATTACTTAATTTTGTTTTGATGCGCAGCATTAAATGTAGTAAACCATTGCATGAAATTTTGAAGAGTTTGCAGAGGTAAAAGTCCATAGCGTATACTTTCCGTATGGTCGATTTTAGTTGCCACAATGTTGAGAATGAAATGTGGACAAGATACCTAAATTTCATATAATATTTACTGTACAACAATATCTCATTTAATTTAAGTACCACATAGGTGTCGTATGTAATGTTGAGTAATATTCCGTCTTTCGCGACTGTAATAAAAGTTTTATTTACACAGGGCGCGTTTGGCTTTATTTTAAAGCACTTCCATCGGTGAAAGGTATGGCACATACACAATGGTATTCATGTTCTATTTCTTGTTTTTGTTCCACAGTCGCAGTTTTACCAATGGTATTGAAATATATCCCTCTTCTGCAACTGTAATAAGCGACTTATTTAGACCAGACGCGTTTCTCTCTTTTGAAGCATCATAAGAGGACTGTATTTTGTATCCTCCATTGGCAAGTCACCTTTCGTAGTTTTGTGCTGCGGTAGCACAATATTCAACGTTTGTGTTGGCTCATCAGTGTTTTAGCAAAGAAATGCTGTTTGTGTGTGCCACACACAAAATTATATTTGACATAGCTCTGAGCACTTCACTGACAGACGGTATATTCAAGTCCTAATGTTTTTGTAAGTCCACAGTTTTGTTTAATGTATTTTGTCTACTTCCTTTTGATTGACTGAAGTGCTTTAAAATAAAGCCAAACGTGCCCAGTGTAAGTAAAACTTTTGTTACAGTCGCGAAAGGTGGAATATTTCTCAATATTACATACGACACTTATGTGGTACTTAAATGAAATGAAATATATAGGTATCTTGTCCACATTTCATTCTCAACATTGTGGCAACTAAAATCGACCATCCGGAAAGTATACTCTATGGACTTTACCTCTGCAAACTCTTCAAAATTTCGTGCAATGGTTTACTATATTTAATGCTGCATAATAACTGCGTTGAACATCGAAACAAAATTAAGTCATTTATGGGGGGAAGGTATCAGTCAAGAAGATAGGTAAAAACCTAATTTTTGAGCCAAATAGTTTTTGTGGAATCGAATGATAAAGAGTGTCAAAGCAGTCGGAACACAGTGTGTCTGCGCAGGCGAGCAGTGCAGTGACAAAATCGCCCACAGCGCGGAATGCAGGGAGCACGTCTTCGTAGCAGCGAAACGGTTAATGCGGCCGTGGTGGCTATACTTCATGAACTGCGCGCTCCCCCCTAAACGTAAGCTTGCGAACTATGCTATACTACGGCGCTGCTTCTCTTGGCGCGTGCGTCGTGTGCAACTGGCAACGCAGCAATCTCCCGCGTCTAGGCGGGCATGCGCGAGCCGCCAAGATAAAAGAATTGAACTTATAGTAGAGCTTGGACGGATATATCCGTCATGCAGCATTAAACTGCCACAAAATTTGCTGTGCTTGGATATGTATTTGGTTCGCATTTCAGCGTAACTCTTTTGTGTGTGTGGGTGTGTAAGAACAAATGCCTGCCAGTAAGTCGTGCTAAAATTGGAGGGCGCCAGAATTGTGGCCCGGCGAAACTGCTGTTTATCGTTCCGCGACATGATTGCTCGCGTTGGTCGGAATCCCACAACTCTCGTGTCAATATGGACTTACACACTATGGAGCTTACACACTAACTGCTTCCCTACCCATTAAGAACGGCATACTTAACAATTCTGGAAGCTAGAAGTCTTCAGTACAATTGCATAACTGTGCTGATATTCCGTATGTACGTTTTTTATTTGCTATGACACATTGAGGCACCGTATCAACTGCTCCTGGAAGCCAAAAAACAATAAATCAACCTGAACATTGCTGTCTACAGTATAACGCTGTCCCTCTACAAACAGGAGCGGTATACCGCTGGCAATCTTGGCATCGGTATCGCCTACAATTGGTGACTCTCTTTGACCACGCCCCACACGAGCGATACACCAAGTAGTATCTAGAACGCCAGTATCGTTAGATTCTGTTCAGCAGGCACTTGATGCCTATGTGTCACCTAAAACTTGTAAAAAAAAATAGAAATTTAGCTAGCTTGTTTTGGTCGGGTCGCTTTTTTTTTTTTTGCAAAGCATAGGATATGTCATGGAATAAACGGCTTTTTTCATTCATAGTACAGTATAAAAGCTGATGCCCAGTTATGTTGTCCGCATCCTTCCAGAATGTATTTCAGAAATACAAGTCGATTTCTTTCTCATTAGTTAGCATTGTAGTTTAACTACAATACAGCTTAATTACACTATGGGTTTGCGATCTCGACGTCCTGTAAAATGGTATCAATGGCAGTGCTGCTGTTTCCGACTACACTCGTAAACTGAATGATATATATATATATATATATATATATATATATATATATATATATATATATTATTGTACATGAAAAACTTTGGTAGAGCTCTAGAATGGATATGCCCCAAAAATATGTAAATTGAAATACGCACTTAATTTTGCGTCGTTCTGCTTAAAACTGTAAAATTAAATAGAGCGTCAAGTTGTTTCATGAATAGGCATACCTACAAAAGCATCAGCTAGAGCCCTGCATATTGCGATTTTACTTCAGCGACGCTGGCCTTATAAGCCTGATCACTGCAAAATCTTGCCCCTAAATATGTCTATATAATTTCTATAGTGAAGTCCTTACTCCTGGTGGCCATAATCAGGCGGAACAAAACTGACTACAAAATCACGTTTAGTCGGACAAACAGCTCACAGCCAGCAAGAACCAACCATAATGCCACGTTCATCGGGCGGCTTGGGAATTACTAGGGATCAGCGATCGATCGATGCGATCTACCTAATACAGGTGCGATCCACGGCGGAATGCGTCGATTCGTAGCTCGTAGGTGGCCTTGTTTATTGTGTTAATAATGAATGAAATAAAGTAACATCTTACTTTGATTGTCTTTGGCAATCACTTGTTGAAATATCTTTGGCCGAATGCAAGGATGAAATGTTTCACACGCGAATAGATTGTTTAATAGGTATTTTTGCTTGTGAAGGTTTAGTGATTAAGTGATATGTAAAACCAGGTTGAGTGACATGGGAAGAATCGATTTCATCTTCATATTAATTTTGTTTGCATTGCATGATTCTGCTGCTTCCGGAAAGACAAAGAGTTGTACATTTAAGAAGCTAAATACGACGGACGGCAATACCGAAGTTCAGGCGGTGTTGCTACCGTGCACGGAAGAGCAGCAGACTGGAAAATGTAAAAATGAAACCGTAAATGTAACAGATAATAGACTTCCAGAAATGTTTCAGCTCACGGGTTTCAACAAGAGTGACCCTATCTTCCAGTCGGACCTTGTCAAGTGTGTCAACAAATTAGAAGCACTGATTAAAATAAACAACATAGGAAAAGTGAGTGTGTAACATCTTCATATATCCTTTTAGTATTAAGCCGGAAAATGGAAAATATTTAGTGGCTCTTTTTGTGGCATGTCAGGATTTCACATTATACTGAATTCTCAGAATTAGAGATCATGTACTATTTGTAAACTCCGGTCACGTATGTTTTGCGGTACTCTCGCTAAACATGTAACTTGCCATCCGGCAAATGATGAGAGCGGGCTTTGGTGATAGGTGAACACTAAAGGTATGCAGTGAACGCAACACAAGCCTGTGTTGAGCGTTCGCGAGTTCCTGATAACCAGCTCACTTTTCCAGATTGGAGCAGAAAGTGGGCCCCACGATGGCAAATTAGATGACAGTGCAGTTGACACCGGGTAATGGTATTTATTTACCACCGCAAATTTAAAGACCTCTTACCTGATATTTTAAAACAGATCATATATATTATAGTTTTCGTTTGCCATCTTGTTTTGAAGTTTTTTGTTTTGTATTTATCTGCAGAATTTGACACTGACATTTATTTCATTATTTCTTTTCCTTTAGCTTTGGCTTGTTTTGCTTCTTGTTTGGCTGAGACTAATCGAACTCATTTAGATTTTGCTGAGGGTGAGTCTGAATTGGTTTCAGGTTTTAATATTGAATATGGTGCAGGTGGTTTTTTTTTTTTGGCTGAATATACTAGAATTGTTTTTATGATAATGTTGTTGGCTTTAATTTTTTTAATTTCTTTTTAAAATAACAAATAATTAGATTTTGAAATATAAAAAAATGTCATCGTTTTAAGGAGAATGTAAGAAGATAATACGATAGAGGAGAGATTTGTTAGTGCCATTACCGACTGTGACTGGCTGTGAATATCTTGCAATCGTTTCTTCGAGCAATAGACCGCCAGTACATAGTCAGCAGTAGAGAAGAGATATTGTCAATCCTAAGCATTGACCCTTAGGTTCACTGGTCATTTTTTGTCACACTGTCACAAGTGCGGTCTGAGTGACAGATTTAAATAGCCATAAAATTGCATTCAGTAATTTGAACGGAACAGTTCAGACTTTAGGTGTAAAAACTTGCATTAATACCACACAAAAAATTTGTTCCAATAAATTTTAAATTTAATTATTACGAAAAAACACATTAAAACAGAAAACTGCACAAAATGAACTTAATATTACATGATAATGTTAACGCTATAAAAACTAAAATACCTTGCACTCCAAACTTTAGTTTTTGCTATATGTTGATTTGTTTATTATTCTTGTAATAATAAAAACATAAAAAGCGCAAACAAAATATTGAAAAAATGAAAATTACACTAGTACTTTTCTGGTATTTAAGTTCCTTCTCAGAGGCTTTCTTTGCACTCGCTGGAAATTGTCGTACGAATTTCAAGGCAGATTGGCTTCTTGCAACATTGGCAAAAATAAGATATCATTCTCTTCTTTTTGGGTCACAAGCCGGACATGTAATTGCTACTCTTGGTTCTGCTGCACTCAAAACACGGTACAGGATGCTCGAAATTCGCGGGGTATGTGATACTTGTTGTCTCGCTTTTTATCTGTGGTGTCACCAACAAGGTTACAAGTTTCTTCAGCAATTAAAGCGGTTCACATGAGTATTGTCTCCGTAGGAATTGTGAAGGACAAATGCATTCACCACACTTATGTCCGACACGCGGAAAAACAATGCCATTGGCCATCGTTGGAAGAGGCTTCGACGACCAACGATTTTTCTTCTGTCTTCATCACTTGTTTCATTCAAAGAATTCGCAGGTGACAAAATAAATTCGTCCTCATTTCGCACTGTTCCTAAGCGGTATTATATTCACGTTCAATTTCTTTATCACTATGTGATTCAACATCGCTTCCTAAACTGTCTCAAACCATTTTAAAACAGTAGTCTAAGTCAGGGCCCGTAATAACACGAACAGTAGACGCAGACCTGGCCACTGAATCCATAACGCAAAGTCCCAGTTGCGGTCTCAGAGACCGCTAGCACGAAAGAAGCAGTAATGGTGTTTGTCCACGACATATTCAAGCGGCTAATGACACTAGAAATCAAGGCAGCGTCGGGAAAGAATAACTGCACTGCGCTGTAATCTCCTATCCCACCGCTATGCATTAGCAACAGAATAACAATGAACGCTAGCGGTCTGTGATACTGCACTACATTAGGTACACGCTACATGCTTGTACAAGACTCGGTACTTTCTTAGCTAGATTGCCAGCACCTAATACTACGTTCTACGTCTACGTGATTACACTGCCATTCACAATAAAGTGCCTGGCAGAGGGTACAATTAACCACCTTCAAGCTGTCTCTCTACCGTTCCACTCTCGAACGGCACGCGGGAAAAACGAGCTCTTAAATTTTTCTGTGAGAGCCCTGATTTCTCTTATTTTATCGTGATGATCATTTCTCCCTATGTAGGTGGGTGCCAACAGAATGTTTTCGCAATCGGAGGAGAAAACTGGTGATTGAAATTTCATGAGAAGATCCCGTCGCAACGAAAAACGCCTTTGTTTTAATGATTGCCACTCCAATTCACGTATCATGTCTGTGACACTATATCCCCTACTTCGCGATAATACAAAACGAGCTGCCCTTCTTTGTACTTTTTAGATGTCATCCGTCAGTCCAACCTGATGCGGATCCCACACACCGGCCTGTGTGGCCGAGCGGTTCTAGGCGATTCAGTCCGGAACCGCCCGCGACTGCTACGGTCGCAGGTTCGAATCCTGCCTTGGGCATGGATGTGTGTGATGTCCTTAGGTTAGTTAGGTTTAAATAGTTGTAAGTTCTAGGGGACTGATGACCTCAGATGTTAAGACCCATAGTGCTCAGAGCCATTCGAACGATTTGGACCCCACACCGCACAGCAGTACTCCAGAATAGGGGGGACAAGCGTAGTGTAAGCAGTCTCTTTAGTAGATCTGTTACACCTTTTAAGTGTTCTGCCGATGAATCGCAGTCTTTGGTTTGCTCTACCCACAATATTATTTATGTAATCGTTCCAATTTAGGTTATTTGTAATTGTAATGCCTAAGTATTTAGTTGAATTTACAGCCTTCAGATTTGTCTTACATATCGCGTAGGCCTAATCGAAATTTAGCTGATTCTTTTTAGTACTCATGTGAATAACTTCACACTTTTCCTTATTCAGGGCCAATTGCCATTTTTCGCACCATACAGATATCTTATCTAAATTATTTTGCAAGTCGTTTTGATCATCTGATGACTTAACAAGGCGGTAAATGGCAGCATCATCTGCAAACGATCTAAGGCGGCTATTCAGATTGTCTCCTATGTCGTTAATATAGATCAGGAACAATAGAGGGCCTATAACACTTCCTTGGGGAACGCCGGATATTACTTTTGTTTTACTCGATGACTTTCCGTCTATTACTACGAACTGTGACCTTTCCGAAAGGAAATCACGAATCCAGTCATATTTATTCCAGTATTCGCTATCCTTAATTACTATTTGGCTGATATATACAATTTGTCAGTGGATTATGGAAATTATGTCTGATTCATAATTCTAGGTGTCTTATTTACTGTCACATCTCGTCTTCCTCCTCCTCCTTTTCCTCTTCAGTGTCACTGTGGGTGTCGCTGTCCACCCTCCGGAGATTGCTGTTACGCTGCATGTAGGCATGTTTGTTACGTCGTGTCCGCAGGTACTCTTCATGCGTTGCTTTTGAAATACTCTCCGTTAATGCCTTTAAGCGTGCCAGTTGTTCTCGGTCTCTTATTTCTGTGTATCTGAACACCAGTTATTGTGTGTTCTACAGCTGCACCGTTGGCAACGAAGATATGCAAATCACTACGGCACCATGTCTCCCGACTGCTACCGATCACACCTAGGGAGTCCGCGTGCCAAGTTATAGTTTTCACCAGATCTGTGGCACGAAGTTAAAAATGTCGGCGGAAACAGTCCGTACCGGCCGGAAGGCACTCAATTGCCACCAGTTCCTCGGGCCACAGAAAAGTGCCAGGTTATATTGTGCGTACCGTATAGTCAAATGGTTCAAATGGCTCTGAGCACTATGGGACTCAACTGCTGTGGTCATCAGTCCCCTAGAACTTAGAACTACTTAAACCTAACTAACCTAAGGACATCACACACATCCATGCCCGAGGCAGGATTCGAATCTGCGACCGTAGCAGTCGCACGGTTCCGGACTGCGCGCCTAGAACCGCGAGACCACCGCAGCCGGCCCGTATAGTCAGATGCATCACTACAGGTGTTGCCATTTCCTTAACCGTTAGCGTATTGTTGCACCGTAAAGTAGATTTTTGGAAGTGTCAACAATGGCCACAACGAGACGGCTTCGCTACTGGTTTTGCGGATGTGTTCTTCGCGCTTTCCTCTTAAGCCCCTACACCTATTAAGCAATGTGCAACAGCGAAGGAGAATTCTCTCTGGTGTAAAGGCGCACGTAACCAAACGGCATTCGGTCGTTTTCGTTCGTATTCGCTTTTGTTCGCCCGTGGTCTGCTAGCTGTGTGTCCTTGGCAAAAAATCAGAGGAAGTTCGCGTACTTGCCGCTTCAGCGACAGGTTTTCGTCTAATTTCGTGCCCATTTTTGCTGTTATTACCAAGAGTTGCATGAGCAATGGAGTGGTCCGAGGAAAATGTGGTGTTGTTGATACAGAAATATAGATATCATACGTGGTACTTGACTGGAAGAGATGCACAGCAGAAATGCCGAAAAAGAGAAATATTACGTTTGGTAGAAAACTGCTGAAGGACACAAAGATCCTGCTTGGGACATGAGAAAGATGATTAATTCATTAGATGCTTTCATCAGATGGGAACTGAGAGAATAAGCCAAAGCTTCGTAATTCCCTATGTTAAAAAGCAGAAGCACTATAAATTTGCGTTAAAGTAAACAAGTGCGAATATTTTCTGACCTGATTGTCTCGTTGCTTACTTTCATGGTATCTGTAATTACACGGCTGATGTACCACTGTTATATTAGAAATTTCTGATGATAAATGAAAACGGTTTACCCAGAATCTAACAAACATTATAACAGATATTATAAGGTATTCTACATGAAGGCTGTAAGTATATATCGAATTCATTTATCATATGTTATTGGCATTCTCTTCCTTATATGTTCTTCAATAAAAGCCTAGAATTGCTTCGCATATGTCACTGTAAACTTCAGGAACTGTCAGATATGTAGTAGCTATTGAAACACGAAACGATCAATTATGTAAATGTCTCCGGTTGCTAATAACCGGAGTGTAAGTGCTAGCCTTCCTTCAGGTTAGGCTGGTCGTCGGTAATCAGTTTTCTGTTTTAAATTTCCTCCTTAGTTGAAATGAGTAGCCAGGAAAAGTGTCAGCCAACATTCGTGCAAAGTTCTGGATTAATGCTAAGCAAAGCTGGAGCTGCAATTCAATGTTCAGTGCACTACCTTCACGCATTTTACTTTTATGGACAAACTGAGACACTTGAGTATTTTCTGCCCTACACCATTTCGACATCCAAAAACAGTGCCTCGCCTTGCAAAATAACACTCTCTGAATATCAAAGTTTTTGCATCGAGATTCTAACTACATAGTGGTGTATCGTTTGTGTCAATTATTGGCCAAAAAACAATAACGCTGCGTTCATAGTCCATGTTCGTTATCTCGTGCTCTCTACCATTCACTCTAGTCCAGTGGTTGGCAGCCTTTTAGCAGGCAAGTGTCATATAATGGCAAAATGAACTGAAGGTGGGCCACACTTTTTGATAATTTTGTTTACCTATAACTATACTGATAATAGGCTACTACAGTGCAAAAACAGAAATATTTACTTTTACATTTTATTCGTCATCGTTTTATTAATGGGTAAGAACAATGACAAACAGAAAACGGAAAAAGAATATTGACAAATTAAGCGAGAATGCTTGTGTTAACACATTGCTTACTATTACTCCCCTCCCCCCCCCTCTCTCTGGTGGCAGGCAACGCCCACTACCCCCCCCCCCCATCCGACAAACACACACACACACACAAGCGCGCGCGCACATACACTTCTTCCACATTCTCTACGATTATGAAATTACTTGTGACTCGTGGAATACGATATCCCGTAACATACACACATCAAAAAACGTTTTGCATGTTTTGCATCTACTCAGTTCCGGAACCTGTACAGAAAATTGGAACAGAGATCAACATAAACATCATTTACGCCCTTTTTATTGCTCATTAAAACCACACATTGCATGTTGTACCACCATAAAGAGAGACCTTCATAGGTGGTCGTCCAGATTGCAGTACACACCCGTACCTCTGATACCCAGTAGCACGTCCTCTTGCGTTGATGCATGCCTGTATTCGTCGTAGCATACTGTCCACAAGTTCATCACGGCACTGTTGCTCCAGATAGCCCCACTACTCAACGGCGATTCGGCGTAGATCCCTCAAAGTTCAAATGGCTCTGAGCACTATGGAACTTAACATCTGAGGGCATCAGTCCCCTAGAACTTACAACTACTTAAACCTAACTAACCTAAGGACATCACACACATCTATGCCTGAGGCAGGATTCGAACCTCCGACTGTAGCGGTCGCGCGGTTCCGGACTGAAGCGCCCAGAACCGCTCGGCCACCCCGGCCGGCCCCTCAGAGTGGATGATGGGTCACGCGTCATACATAAACAGCCCTTTTCGATCTATCCCAGGCGTGTTCGATATGGTTCATGTCTGGAGAACACCTGGCCACTCTAATCGAGCGATGTCGTTATCCTGAAGGAAGTCATTCACAAGATGTGCACGATGGGGGCGTGAATTGTCGTCCATCAAGACCATTGCCTCGCCAATATGCTGCCGATATGGTTGCACTATAGGTCGGAGGATGGAATTCCGTTACGGCGCCTTCCATGACCACCAGCGGCGTACGTCGGCCCCACAAATGCCCCACAAACAGCAGGGAACCTCCACCTTACTGCACTCGCTGCGCAGTGTGTCTAAGGCGTTCAGCCTGACCGGGTTGCCTCCAAACACGTCTTCGACGATTACCTGGTTGAAGGCATATGAGACACTCATCGGTGAAGAGAACGTGATGCCAATTCTGAGCGGTCCATTCGGCATGTTGTTGGGTCCATTCGTACTGCGCAGCGTGGTGTCGTGGTTGCAAAGATGGACCTCGCCATGGACGTCAGGAATGAAGTTGCGCATCATGCAGCCTACCGCGCACAGTTTGAGTCGTAACACGACTGTGGCTGCATGAAAAGCATTTTTATTTAACTTGGTGGATTCCTCCGAGCCATTATCCGTAGGTGGCGGTCATCCACTGCAGTAGTTGCCATTGGGCGGCCTGAGCAAGGCATGTCATCGGTAGTTCCTGTCTCTCTGTATCGCCTCCATGTCCGAAAAACATCGCTTTGGTTCACTGGTTCACTCCGAGACTCCTGGACACTTCCCTTGTTGGCACAAAGTAACAATGCGGACGCGATCGAACCGTGATATTGACCGTCTAGCCGGCCGGGGAAGCCGAGCGGTTCTAGGCGCTACAGTCTGGAACCGCGCAACCGCTACTGTCGCAGGTTCGATCCTGCCTCGGGTATGGATGTGTGTGTTAGTTAGGTTGAAGTAGTTCTAACAAGGGAACCTCCCCATCGCACCCCCCTCAGATTTAGTTATACGTTGGCACAGTGGATAGGCCTTGAAAAACTGAACACAGATCAATCGAGAAAACAGGAAGAAGTTGTGTGGAACTATGAAAAAATAAGCAAAATATACAAACTGAGTAGTCCATGCGCAAGATAGGCAACGTCAAGGATAGTGTGAGCTAAGGAGCGCCGTGGTCCCGTGGTTAGCATGAGTAGCTGCGGAACGAGAGGTCCTTGGTTCAAGTCTTCCCTCGGGTGAAAAGTTTATTTTTTTATTTTCAGACAATTATTATCTGTCCGTCCGTCCGTCCTTCCGATGCGAGGTAACTGCGCCGTAGTATGGGGACGCTACACATAAACAAACATCGAAACACACGACGTCAGTCGACTACAGCGCACGGAAGAGAGAGTATTCCTGCTAACGAGGCTCCCTGGCTGGCAGTTGACTGTTCGGTACTTTGGGCGAGAGTGCATTAAATACGTGAGATGTATTCTGTAGGCAATATGAGTCCAGCAAATATAGCTCGCGACTTCAATAACAAGGTCGATGACAATAATTGTCTGAAAATAAAAATTTAAACTTTTCACTCGAGGGAAGACTTGAACCAAGGATCTCGCGTTCCAGAGTTACTCTTGCTAACCACAGGACCACGGCGCTCCTGAGCTCACACTCTCCTTGATGTTGCATATCTTGCACATGGACTACTCAGTTTGTATATTTTGCTTATTTTTTTTTTATAGTTCCACACAATTTCTTCCTGTTTTCTCAATTGATCTGTGTTCAGTTTTTCAAGGCCTATCCACTGAGCCATCTCATAACTAAATCTGAGGGGGGTGCGATGGGGAGGTTCCCTTGTAAGTTCTAGAGGACTGATGATCTCAGAAGTTAATTCCCATAGAGCTCAGAGCAATTTGAACCATTTTTGACTGTCTAGGCATGGTTGAACTACAGACAACACGAGCCGCGTACCTCCTTCCTGGTGGAACTGATCGGCTATCGGATCCCCTCCGTCTCATAAGCGCTGCTCATGCATGGTTGTTTACGTCTTTGGGCGGGTTTAGTGATATCTCTGAACAGTCAAAGGGACTGTGTCTGTAATATAGTATCCAGAGTCAACGTCTATCTTCAGGAGTTTTTTTGATGTGTGTATATTGTTTCTTATTTAACGGACATCTTAGTTTTTGTGTGGTCCAGGCGCAAGGGTGTTCGTGTCGTGAACATCCTATGCCATTCTAAACTACTATGAGCATGCTGTGTAGTCAGCGATAGTGGGTGATGTGACCGCCTGGTACCAGCTTTTTACCACCTCCAGTGCTCCAAAGCAACCAGCGTGCACTCCTGGAGGTTGCTGTTGCGTCCTTCTGTCCGAAGACTGGTTTGGTGCAGTCCTCCACGCTGCTCTATCCTGACCAAGCCTCTTCATCTCCGAATATCTACTGCAACCCACGTTCATTTGAACCTGCATACTGTACTTGTCTCTGTGTTTTCGTCTGCAGTTTTTACGCCTCGCACTTTCCTCCAGTACTAAATTGATGATTCCTTGATGTCTCAGAATGTGGCCTGTCAACCAAACCCTTCTCTTAATGAAGTTATGCGACAAGTTTATTTTCTGCCCAGTCTAATCAGTTCCTCCTCATTAGTTACCTCATCTACCCATGTAATCTCCAGCATTCTTCTGTAGCAACACATTTCAAAAGTTCTGATCTCCTTTTATCCGAACTGCTTGTCGCCCACGTTTCACTTCCCCACGAGGCTATACTCTAGACAAATGCCTTCAAAAGAGACCTAACACTTAAATTTATAATCGATGTTAACAAATTTCTCTTTTTCAGAAACGCTTTCCTTGCCGTTGCCAGTCTAACAGTCTACATCCTTCCTCCCTTGGCCACCATCAGTAATTTTACTACTCAAATAATAAAACTAATCTATTGCTTTTGGTACCTCATTTCCTAATTCCCTCAACGTCGCCTGATTAATTCAACTACAGTGAATTACTCTTGTTTTGCTTTTGTTGATGTTATCTCATGACCTCCATTCAAGACCCTGTCCATTCCGTTCGACTGCTTTTCCAAGTCCTTTGCTGTCTCTGGCAGAATTACAATGACATCGGCAAACCTAAGAATTTTTATTTCTTCTCCTTGAACGTAATACCTTCTCCAAATTTCCTTTTTTCTTTGTTTGATACCTTTCTTGCATGCTCTGTGTATAGACCGAATAACATCGGGTATAGGCTACAACCCTATCTCACTCCGTCTCAACCACTGCCTCAGTTGTATATAACCTTTCACTCACAGTATTTTATCTGTGCTGCCTTCAGGATTTCAAAGATTGTATTCTAGTCAACATTGTCAAAATCTCTCTATACATCTTCGAAAACTACAAACGTAGGTTTGCATTTGTGTAACCTATCTTCTAACATAAGTCGCGTGGTCAGTATTGCCTCGTTTGTTCCAACATTTCTCTGGAACCCAGACTGATCTTCCCCGAGGTCGGCTTCTACTAGTTTTTGCATTCTTCCGTCAATAATTCGGGTTAGTATTTTGCGACAATGACCCATTAAACTGTCAACACCTTGGTGTTTAAAATTGGAATATTACATTCTTCTTCAACTTTGTGGATATTTCCCCTGCCTCACATATTTTGCATACCAGGTGGGATAGTTTTGTCATGGGTGGCTCTTCTATGGATTTCGACAGCTATGAGGAAATGTCATCTACTCCACGGACTTTATTTCGGCTCACGACATTCGGGGCTCTGTCAAATTCTTCTTACAGTATCATATCTCCCATCTCACTTTCGTCAAGCTTCTCCTCCCTTTCTACAATATTGCCTTCAAGTTTATTTCCCTTGTATAGACTCACCATACACTCCTTCCATCTTTCATCTTTCCCTTCTTTTTTTACGACTGGTATACCATCTGAGCACTTCATATTCTGCAGCTGTTTCTCTTTTCTCCGAAGTCCATTTTAATTTTCCTGTAGATGCTGTCTATCTTTCCCCTACTGATATATGCTTCTTAAATCCTTGCATTTGTCCTCTAGTCATTCCCGCTTACCCATTTTGCATTTCCTGTCAGTCTCATTTTTTAGATGTTCGTATTCACTTTCGTCTGGTTCAAATGTCTCTGAGCACTATGGGACTTAACATGTGCGGTCATCAGTCCCCTAGAACTTAGAACTACTTAAACCTAACTAACCTAAGGACATCACACACATCCATGCCCGAGGCAGGATTCGAACCTGCGACCGTAGTGGTCACGCGGTTCCAAACTGAAGCGCCTAGAACCGCTCGGCCACAGCGGCCGGCCCTTTCGTCTGCTTCATTTGCTACAGTTCCATATTTTTCCTCTCATCAATTAAGTTCAGTATCTCCTGCGATATCTAAGAATATCAATATTGTCAGTTGCTTGTGATACGACCCCTGGAAACGACCTGATAACCTACAGCATGTAGCAACAGTTGGATCGACGTTCGAAGGAAGTCCTCCTTCAGCTCTTCAATAAAATTTGGATAACTGGCGACTTCCCCAATTCTTGGGAGGAATCTGTTTTAATTTCAATTTTAAAACCAGGAAAGGATCGGACAACCCCTGGTAGTTATCGTAGTATTAGGCTGACAAGCTGCGTAGGAAAGACACTGGAGCGTATGGTCAATCGGCGCCTAGTGTGGGTTCTGGAAACCAAGTCCCTACTCAGTCCCTCCAGTATGTGTTCAAGAGGTATCGCCCCGTTCTCGATAACCTGATCCTGCTCGAAGCTGCAGTTCAACAAGCTTTCATTCGTAAGCAACACCTCATTGTTGTTTTCTTCGATTTGGAGAAGGCCTACGACACTACCTGGAGGCATAATATTTTGTCTCAGCTCTATCAGTGGGGATTCCGTGGACGTCTACCGACCTTCATACAGACCTTTCTCTCGGACAGATATGTTAGATACAGGGTTGGAAATGTCCTTTCTGACCGTTTTAAACAGGAGAATGGTGTCCCTCAAGGGAGAGTTTTAAGTGTCACGGCTTTTGCCATCGAAATCAATAGTATTACAACCACAGTGCGACGTCCAGTACTATGTTTGTGGACGACTTACCGTCTTCTGTGCATCCTCCACGGCTACTCGGCAATTGCAACTGACGATCAGGCAGTTGGAGGAGTAGTCTTGCACCACAGGTTTTTAATTCTCATTAGAAAAATCAGTTTGTGTTAATTTTAATCGTTCACGCTGTCTGTTTAATTTACCTGTTTTAAAACTGGGGGACACCGTGAAGTATCTGGTTTTTATCTTTGATGAGAAGTTAACATGGTTGCCACAAAGAACTGAAACCAAGATGTCTCAAGGCCTTAAACATCCTTAAATGTGTCAGTCATAGGTCTTCGGGAGTCGACAGAGAGCGTCTGCTCCAACTCTATAAGGCCTTTGTGCGACCCCGGCTTCAATACAGATGCCAGATTTATGGGTCAGCAAGGCTTTCCAACCTTAAAAAGCTGGATGCAGTTCACCACAAGGGTATTAGGCTGTCGATAGGGGCCTATCACACGAGCCCTGTTGTTAGTTTGTGTGCAGAGGCTGGTGAGCCTCCGCTGTCTATTCAACGTTTTCTTCTCGAGGTACGCCAAGCATAAAGGGCTTCGTCCGTTCCTACATCGCCAGCATCCATTTACGTTGTCCAGCCGCCACTAGAACAGCTGTTCGCTCATCGGCCACAAGGAACACAGCCATTTGGGATCCGTGGAAGGGAGAGCCTTGAATCATTACAGATGGGGGGCATTCAGGTCCAACGCCAGGAGCTACTACCAAGGTCCAGATTGCTTTTAGAACTGACTGCCTACAAGAAGCATTGTACCCCAGTCCATGTTTTTAAAATTAAATTTAATGAAATTTTACGTAGCCACCCAGATTTTATTACCGTCTACACGGATGGTTCTAAGCAGGGAGATGTTTTTGGTTGTTCCGTCGTGTTCCCCGACACTGTCTTCAGGATATGGCTCCCAGAGCACTAGAAAATTATGAATCCTGTTTCTGTAGATTAAAGAAGTCCGTGCAAGTGACGCATTAGAATGATTTATATGTGGTGTGGACTTGCTCTCACCAATAGCTGAACATATTTGCAGCTAGCGCTCAAAAAATAGCTTAAGTTTTAATCTTAGAAACAAATAACGCTCTCGCACAATACATGATACCAAGCAGCTAAGATTCTTGCTGATCCAAAGCGTAACAAGCGAAAGTGAGAGTGACGTATTAATAAATCCATCAAACACCTGATCCTGCCTGACATCATATTCGGTATTCGTTATTGTGTTGATTTGCGGTCAAAAATGTTGTTTTGATTTTCTCCTTTACTAGTTTCACACAGGTACCACTAACTGTTCAGTATCTAAGACCGGACGGCTTGACTGGCGTAGCGATAATTCTGTTTGTGGGCCACTGCATAGAGTTATGACTGAAATTCAGAAAACAACGTTAGGTAACTGAATATAACTTAAACGATTTAAGCAGGAAAATTCTCAACACGCCATACCAAAAAAATCTGATCGTATCAGCTTAATATCTATTATACCCAGCATCGCAGGTCTTTAGGAAGTACGAATGCTGATGTTTTTTTCAGATATCGGGACTCCGATGTATCGATATTATAAAAATTGTCGTTGTCCTCCCTCAGATGGTTCAGATGGTTCTAAGTACTATGGGACTTAACATCTGAGGTCATCAGTTCCCTAGACTTAGAACTACTTAAACCTAACTAACCTAAGGACATCACACACATCCATGCCCGAGACAGGTTTCGAACCTGCGACCGTAGCAGCAGCGCGGTTCCGGACTGATGCGCCTAGAAGGTTTTCAGTTACTGGTAAAATAATACTAGAACAGCTAAATGAAGCAAGAAAGCAGAAATGGATGGACCTGACGTCTAGTTTAAATTTCACTCATTCGGCCTATCTGCGCCTGATGAGTTTCTGAAATATTTCTTTAATCTCCTTAATACTTCTTGTGCTATTGTCTTGAAGTATTAAAGAGTATTAAGGAGATTAAAGAAATCTTTAAGAAACTCATCAGGTGCAGATAGACTTTGTACTCTGGCACTTATAAATGTGTATTTTAATTCTGAAGTGTTTGATATGTTAACCCAAAAGCGCTGTCGTATTAATATTATTTTGTAATTTCTATATTACGTTCACTTCAGCTTTTAATATCACTGTATTTTGCTGTAATGACACAGTATTTGCTGTAACATTTACTAAAAAAATTTTGTACAGATTTCAGCATCTATTCCTCATTTTTTAAAATACCATTTAGACTTTTCCATTTACCTTAGGCACTTGTGATAATAGATGAACCCTTTGAATGTCAGAAAAACTGTCATGATCCCCCTATTGATGTTAGTAGTGGCAGAGTGCCGATTTGGTGGTATGCTGTCTGGTCTTTCTTATCTTTCAAAATTTGCCATTACATGGTCTTAGCATGCTGAGTATTCATACTCAACATTTAAGTCTGCTTGTACATATGTAGTTATCCAATTTTGAGCGTGCTTTCAATACAGTATTGATGATCGATAATTCTGCTACTACCTTTACGTGCGATATCATCATGGTGCGAAATATTTGTTTATATGCTGTTACATCATATATTTTTTGTAGCGTTGTTATTTAACGTCGTTTTTGTGTTACATTTTTTTTAAGTTTAATGTGTGCAATGTGTTTATTTTACCAGCATTAGTGTTTTATTTTTTAAAAATTAGCCCAATCCAAGCCCAAGTAGAGGACGTAGACGATAAAATCCATGGGCTATTGGAAAACATTAGTAATAGAGTATTTTAGTGAAAGTAGCAGCAGCTCAGGACGTTACAATGATGTTCTTGCTGGTATTTTCAATGACTCAAGGTTTCCTTTAGCATAAATGCTATGTAACACAGTAGTGCATACTTGGGACAGTCTGTAATGTACTCTCCAGATATTATATCTATTATCTCTCTAAAAAGTAATAATAATTACGTTTTTCTTATGTCATTTGGCTCAGAAATTTACGTAGATTTTATGGGCGTTATTGATCCTCCCTGGAATTGAGGTAAGTAAAATGCAACAATTTCTTGTAAAAAACTGATGTGTTAATATGCTTGCCTTTCCTTCAGCTATCTTTTATACCACAGAGCATATTTTTTTCCCTCTACAGTTCAGACAGTCTTGAACAGTCAGAACTACATCGAGTATCGCTACGGCGTCATGATGCCATGGTGAACTGAAAGGTTGCCAGGTTCCCCGAACCTGTGTGCAGTGCAGACGCCAGTTTGACCTGACAAGTAAACCAATACAGGGTTCTTCCTTCACATGTGTAGGTAGCTTTAACACTGCACATCGGTATTACTATTTACTACATAATTACCGTTCATTGCAGAATTTTAGATAGTGTGTAGAATTCAATTTGGAACATTGTTGGTACGGTGGGTAATAACTTACGTTGATGTTAGCGATTTCCAAGCTTCTTGGTAGATATGGCTGTCACGGAGGGGAAGCAATCCAGTGGTCATATTATGTGCATACCGGGAAGAGTCATTCCAGATGTGAAAAAAATTCTAACGGATGCCATGAAGAGCACAGGGTGCAACATACTGGAGGTTGTGCTCATATTGGTACCAACGATGTGTGTGGCTTTGAATCGGAAGAGAGTCTTTCTGGTTTCGGGCAGCTAGCTGAAGTGGTAAAGACTGTCCGTCTTGCTTGCAAGAACATGGAGCTTATCATCTGCAACATCGTCGACAGAACCGACAGTGGTCCTTTGGTGCAGAGCCGAGTGGAGGGTCTGAATCAGAGGTTCAGACTATTCTGCCGCAAGGTTCGGTCTTTGGTGTTCTGCTGGTTCCGTAGGACCAAATAGAAGGCCATGGAACGTGTCAGTACATGAAGTTACAACATAAAAAGTAATAACAGATAAAAATAAATGTTCATGAACCTGAAAAAAGTCAGTCCATAAGTTTAAGTAAACGCTATCAGAATACAATAAGAATCAGCGTAATTTTTCAAGGAACTCCTGGACAGAATAGAAGGAGTGACCCATGAGGAAACTCTTCAGTTTTGATTTGAAAGCGCATGGATTACTGCTAAGATTTTTGAATTCGAGTGGCAGCTTATTCAAAATGGATGCAGCAGTATACTGCACACCTTTTTGCACTAGAGTTAAGGAAGTCCGATCCAAATGCAGGTTTCATTTCTGCCGAGTATTAACCGAGTGAAAGCTGCTTATTCTTGGGAATAAAGTAATATTGACAACAAGAAACGACAATAAGGAATATACATATTAAGAGACCAATGTCAAAATACCCAGACCTGTGAACAGAGATCGACAAGAGGTTCTTGAACTCACACCACTTATTGCCCAAACTGCCCGTTTCTGGGCCAAAAATATCCCTGTAGAATGGGAAGAATTATCCCAAAATATAATATCATACGACATAAGCGAATGAAAATAAGCAAAGTAGACTAATTTTCGCGTCGAAATATCACTCACTTCTGATACCGTTCACATAGTAAAAATGGCAGTATTAAGTTTTCGAACAAAATCCTGAACATGGGCTTTCCACGACATCTTACTATCTATCTGAACACGTAGAAATTTGAACTGTTCAGTTTCACGAATCATATGCCTATTCTGTGAAATTAAAACGTCAGGTTTTGTTGAATTGTGTGTTAGGAACTGTAAAAACTGCGTCTTGCTGTGATTTAACGTTTGTTTATTTTCTACAGGCCATGAACTGAGGTCATGTAGTGCACTATTTGAAACCGAGCCAGTGCTGCACACAACATCCTTTACTACCAGGCTAGTGTAATCAGCCAGAAATATTTTAGAGTTACCCATAATACTAGAGGGCATATCATTTATATAAATAAGGAACAGGAGTGGCCCCAACACTGATCCCTGAGGCACCCCCCATTTGACAGTACCCCACTCAGATCCCACATCACAGCTGTTATCAACATTGTGAAAAATGACCGTTTGCTGCCTGTTGCTAAAGTAAGAGGTGAACCAATTGTGAGCTACTCCCCATATTCCGTAATGGTCCAACTTCTGGAGCAATATTTTGTGATCAACACAATCAAATGCCTTAGTTAAATAAAAAAATACGCCAAGCGTTCGAAACTTTTTGTTTAGCCCATCCAGTACCTCACAGAGAAAACAGAATATATCATTTTTAGGTGTTAAACGACTTCTAAAGCCGAACTGTGCATTTGATAGCAAATCGTATGATATGAAATGATCAATTATCCTTACATACAAAGCCTTTTCAAACTTTTGCAAACACTGATGGCATAGAAATAGGTCTAAAATTATCTACATTATCCCTTTCTCCCTTTTTATAAAGTGGCTTTACTACTGAGTACTTTAATCGCTAAGGAAACTGACCATTCCTAAAGGAAAAATTACAAATATGGCTAAATACAGAGCTAACATGTGCAGCACAGTACATTAATATTCTGCTAGACAGTCCATCATAACCATGAGAGTCCTTAGTCTTCAGTGATTTAATTATTGACTCAATCTGCCTCTTGTCTGTATCACAGAGGAGTATTTCAGACATCAATCTCGGAAAGGCATTTGCCAAGAAAGTTGTATTGTTTCCTGCAGAAAGTAAGTTTTTATTTAATTCACCAGCAATGCTCAGAAAATGATTGTGCAATACTGTAAATATAACTGATTTATCAGTAACAGAAATATTTTTACTGCCAACTGACTTTGTATCTTCGACCTTGTGCTGCTGACCAGACACTTCCTTTACAACTGACCATATGGTTTTAATTTGATCCTGTGAATTAGCTATTCTATTTGCATACCACATACTCTTTGCCTTCCTAATAACATTTTTAAGCAACTTACAATACTGTTTGTAATGGGCTACTGTAGCTTTATTGTGACTACTGCTAACATTTTGATATAATTCCCGCTTTGTTCTACATGATATCCTTATCCCACTAGTCAGCCACCCGGGCTGCCCATTCTGCTAGTACCCCGTTTAGAATGTTCTTATGGAAAGCAACTCTCAAAGAGCATGAGAAATGTGTTAAGGAAAGCATTGTATTTATCATCTATGTGATTGGCACTATTCAAAATATATATTTATGACTTGTCATTCTATATTCAAGAAGATGCAAAGCTGGTACTTTCTGCTGATGATACAAGTATAGCTATCACACCCAACAGACAAGAATTAACTGATGAAATTGTAAACAATGTTTTTCAGAAAATCTATGCACATGGGCTCTCATTAAACTTTGACAAAACACAGTATATACAGTTCCACACAGTAAATGGAATGACACCATTAATAAATATAGACTGCGATAAGAAATCGGTAGCTAAGGTAGAATATTCCAAATTTATAGGTGTATGCACTGATGAGGGGTTGAACTGGAAAGAAACACACTGAAGATCTGCTGAAACGTTTCAGTACAGCTACTTGTGTTATTAGGGTCATTTCAAATTTTGGCGATATACATGTCAGTAAATTAGCTTACCACGCCTATTTTCATTCTCTGCTTTCGTATGGCATCATATTCTGGGGTAACTCATCACTGAGTAAAAGAGTGTTCATTGCACAAAAGCGTGTAATCAGAATAATTGCTGGAGCTCATCCAAGATCATCCTGCGGACACTTATTTAAAGAGCTAGGGATCTTCCTATAAGTCCATAAACAGGAACGTGTTGAGTCGCTCATTCCTCAACGCTGAAGTATTGTCAGGCAAGTTATAACGTGTGCATTCTCCTGAACTACTTACTGCATAAACATAACCAGTTCTCATTTTGATTTCAGACAAACCTTGTTGAAGAATTTATTTTAATAAACGAAGTTCTGGACCCAGACACGTGTGTGTCCATGCCCCTGCTTTCTCCGTATGCAGTAAAAATCCAGCATCTGCAAGTTATGGAACTATACAACATGGTTTACTCACAGGTATGTTTTGTACCCTTCGGAATCACACATCCAAATAAACATCGTTGATATGAGCACTTTGGTAATGTTCATAAGTCCTCCTGTATGTAGCTAGAGTCCACTATGGTAGTCTGTTTGAGAGCTCGTTGTAATTTGCAGTGGTGACTTGCAGATGGTGAATGGTGAGGCAACGGAAGTAGTAATCGACAGCCACAACAACGACAACTTCACGGACTGTAACGACGGTTACGACCACCCAACCTGTGGCCTGGATTATTCCAACGGTCTCCCAGTCCGCTACAGTCAGGTGAGTGAAGTACAAAGTACTACATTAAATGGACGCCACAGAAAGCTAAGCTTTAAACATGCCTATCTAGTTTTTTAACGAAAACTAAACAAGTTAGCACTATTTATTTTTATGCAGTAGGAATGAGCAGAGCATATAAGGCTGAGGACGTCTAACTAGCTAAATATACTTCTGTATGTTACATGTGAAACTGCTAGAGGGTACTCGGATGTGGAAATTAATTATTAGGTAAAATATTAAAGTGGACCATGTCATGGACATACATTAATTAATCATCCTCCAAAATAGTGAAATACGAGCCTTAAGGCTACTAAATGAGAAAAGAATTGCAATTACTTTGGTTTAATCTGATAAAGTTATGCATCAGCAATTTGCAAAATGTAAAAACACATTGGCGTACCTGACAAAGGGGTTGAGGGAAAAGTTTTTAATAACCTCACAAGTGAATTAATTGCAACTGCTAAGTCGCAAGTGATTATCAAGATGTTAATTGCAAAGGCAGTTAGTACTACAGAAGGGCATATGTTGTAACTATGGTCGGATTTGAAAGCAGACTGTTCATTAAACTAAATGTGCAAGTCTTCAAAGTTAAGCCTGAAGCGATCAAAAGGTTAAAATGTAACTTTAGTTTCCCTGCACAACTTCGCACGGTTGTAGCTCGACCTCACCGCATTGGTGTAGGTGGCGGCTGAAATGCTGCAGAATCAGTCATTGGGAGCACCAACGGTTCTCGCCAAAGACAAAGTGTAATTCGTTCAGAATTTACTCTTTAAGTCCCTACCTCATCTCTGGTGGCCACAGGCTGGCAGTGCCTCTCAGGAGACGTTGCAGGAGAAGGCCACAAAGAAGAAGTTAAAGTCTCCAATGGAGAGAGTTTTGATCGACTGTTTTCTACAAGGAAACTGGGGGCTGAACCGCACAATAACCCTGTGTTCGGTGTGGGGAGGCGGTGGGGTAAATGGACTGTTGTAGCCTGAGGGCTACGGCAGGGACGAAGCCTCTCCGTCGTTTCTAGGTCCTCAGTTCCATACAATACAATACACAAGATGTTTTATGAACAATAGATCCATTTGAACAGTTATATTCCCTCTATCTACATTTCTAAAAGGCGTTGGACTCTGTACCACAATTTCCACTAAGGCTGCGTTCCCAGTAGCACCAACGATGGTCGTCAGACACCGTAATCACAGATTTCTCGTTAATATCAGCCAACAACTTGAGCATAGCCGTCCAATCGTCTTCGTCAGGTTTTAGCGGTATCAGGAAGTTTAGCATCTATTCTAAGTTGTACATGTCTCGAGAATAACGTGGCGAGTACTGTACACTCTTTCCTCAGGTATTGGAGTAATTAGTAAAAACAACGTTTAATCCAGTATAATGTTTCAGCTGAATATTTATTACAATCTCAAAGTAAATTAAAGCATCTTGACAAATCTGAAATAAGTTGTATCATACTTACAATAATGAAATGAATTATGCTCAACAAACTACATGCTTTCTGTTCAGATACACACAAAGTACTGACTCCCTATGTCAATATGGCTGTAACTATTTATACTTTCTTAACAATCCCGGACAGTCCCCGGAATTATTTAAAATGATTTTTTAACTAAGTAACAATTAAAATTAACATATAAAAACTGAAAATACATATATAAACTTATGTTTGCACCAGAACAGCAAGTAAAATTTTATATTAGTTTGTGTCCGTTATTTTATTCGGGTATAACTTCTCGAATACGAAGTTACAATAATGCATTTTCATATTTTATTAATTACTAGAGGTTCTCTTCATCGAAAATGTTCCCTTCATTTACGGAGCTTCTACACATTAGTGTAACTAAGATTCCATAATTATTTTCTTCGTAACTTTTCGACAAGTACATATTTGGATACGTCAGAAATTACTGTTTATGGTTAAAGTTTACGTGTTTAAATGCGTTTCAATTACACTGTTACGTTTCAGGGGCTAACAAGGAAAGTACAAGGTAAATGGCGTAGGTAAAGAAGACGTAACATCGGTACACTGGATAACACTTGAAACAAAATTATTTATTCCATAAGACATTGATATAAGACATCTATATAACTGCTGTTGCCTGGTAGCTACATACGATTGCTTGTGAACCGCTATACAATTCTCAATAGAATCTCTTAATTTAGAATCGCGGTCGTAATTAGTGGGGGACGGGAAAGGTTTAATACTCGCATTCAGACCCACATTCACTCAAAGAACTGCAAGAACGGCTCCAACACCAACATGCAACGAAGCTTGGAGGTTTGCTCCGCTGTGTTGAGTAATGATTGAATAAAAGAGTAAATCTGAACATCGCGGTTGCATTTGAAGTTGAACCTCGGTTTGGAGAAACAGCCGCAACGAGGGCCATAAGTACACGCTTAACATGAAACCACAAACCACAAATAGAATTGAATAATCCGGACAGGATATATTTAATATTCCAAAATCAGAGCAATAAGTAAACTCTAGGACCCAGACGGGGCCACGGGAAAGTTAGTCTCACAGTTAACTCGTGTGGCCACGTGGTTCGCGGAGAAACAATTTCTACGCACCGTGGCCAAATTTTAGCAACATTAAACCAAGCAGCCGCAAAGAATTAACGTTTTACAGAAGACACATTTGAATAGACAAAGGGTAAAGGCAAAAGGGAAACAAACTCTAATATTAACCCACGTGGATGGTTTCCAACGGACATATAGTAATGAAACAAAGAAAATTCATAAAGAGGCAAAAATTATCGCGATTCGTAAGAGATTAGAATGTATACACACGCAGTCGCAGGCACACAAACATTCACACTGAACCAAGGGCGCACTTCCTACGTGAGATCGCTTCAACATATGCAACACATTTGTGCTACATTCTCCTCATGGATCAAAGTCTGCATTAGGAATCAAACTGAAAGTCTGAAAAAGGCTTGCTTTCCTTGCTGCGGCCCAGCAAAACAATCTTTATAAAACAAAGGCGAGGCCAAAAGCTAAAAGCTCCCCTCTCCCTATGAGACAATACACCACAAGGTTAAATCAACTCTTCCTTCTTCGGAAAGACCGCGGCTGCAGACCCTCGGAGAGCTGGAAGCAAACTGCCCATCTCACACTAAAACTTCTACCACACAACCCCGTGGCCAGGAAAGCCCAGAGATGAGGCTTCCGCCACCAACCTAACACCGGTAACTTTCACACAAAGGGCACAAACCTCTTTGCCTACCTGAATGCTACAAGTGTTGGCCATTCTGTACGACTACCGCTGATTCTCTGCAGCAGACTAAGCCACCGTACATACAAATGAAACACATCCACATTCATTCACTCACGCATGTCAGAGAGTTTTGGAATAGGAGAATAAGCGATAAACATTTTACGGAATCATAGCCGTGAGTCGCGTTACATATAAAAACATGGAAGTCTTGTAATGGCGTTATAGACGCATATGCACTTCTGAAAAGAACCACCATAACAACCATATCATGTTTGCAAATCGTAGAAAGAAATAGGCTACGATTAGATTGAATCATAGTTCAATCTTCTCTGGTACGAAATTTAGCGACGAATACACCAGAATTGTTCTGTAGGATGCAAAGTGCACTGGAAAGCAAATAAAATTATAATGAAAGCGGAATATAAGACCCTTTCAAACACACATTAAAAATGTTTTGCATCACCTCGGTTCCGAGAGTTCCGGAACTTGTACAGAAAATTGGAGTAGAGATCAACATAAACATCATTTCCGCCCTTTTTATTGCTCATGAAAACCACACATTACATGTTGTACTACCATACAGTGAGACTTTCAGAGGTGGTGATAAACATTGCTGCACACTCCGGTACCTCTAATACCCAGTAGCACGTCCTATTGCATTGATGCAGGCCTGTATTCGTCATGGCATACTATCCACAAGTTCATCAAGGCACTGTTGGTCCAGATTGTCCCACTCTTCAACGGCGATTCGGCATAGATCTCTCAGAGTTGTTGATGGGTCACGTTGTCCACAAACAGCCATTTTCAATACATCCCAGGCATGTTCGAGAGGGTTCATGTCCGAAGAACATGCTGGCCACTCTAGTTAAGCGACGTCGTTATCCTGAAGGAAGTCATTCACAAGACGTGCACGACAGGGGCGCGAATTGTCATCCATGAAGACGAATGCCTCGCCAATATGCTGCCGATATGGTTGCACTATAGGTCGGAGGATGGCATTCACGTGTCGTACAGCCGTTACGGCGCCTTCCATGACCACCAGCGGCGTACGTCGGCCCCACATAATGCCATCCCGAAACAGCAGGGAACCTCCACCTTACTGCACTAGCTGGACAGTGTGTCTAAGGCGTTCAGCCTGACTGAGTTGCCTCCAAACACGTCACCGACGATTATCTGGTTGAAGGCATATGCGACACTCAACGGTGAAGAGAACATTATGCAATCCTGAGCGGTCCATTCGGCATGTTGTTGGGCCCATCTGCACCGCGCGCTGCATGGTGTCGTGGTTGCGAAAATGGACCTCGCCATGGACGTCGGGACTGAAGATGCGCATCATGTATCCTATTGCGCACAGTTTGAGTCGTAACACGACGTCCTGTGGCTGCACGAAAAGCATTATTCAACATGTTGGCTTTGCTGTCAGGGTTCCTCCGAGCCATAATCCGTAGGTAGCGGTCATCCACTGCAGTAGAAGCCCAGTGAGCGGCCTGAGCGAGGCATGTCATCAACAGTTCCAGTCTCTCTGTATCTCCTCCATGTCCGAACAACGTTGCTTTGGCTCACTCCGAGACGCCTGGACACTTTCCTTGTTGAGAGCCCTTCCTGGCACAAAGTAACAGTGCGGACGCGATCGAACCGCGGTATTTACTGTCTAGGCATGGTTGAACTACAGACGACAAGAGCCGTGTACCTCATTCCTGGTGGAACGAATGGAAGTTATAGGCTGTTAGGCCCTCTGGGGTTAGTGACATCTGTGAACAGTCAAAGGGACTGAGCCTGGATACAATATCCACGGAGTGATGCAAAACTTTTTTGATGCGTATATCTGAACCATTTATCAGATAGGTTTAGTAGTATCGCTATATTGTTCGCTGATCACTCTGTTACCTACAGGAAAGTATCGTCGTTGGGCAGTCGTAAATAAATGCAGAAAGAGTTGGACAAAATTTACAGTTGACATAATGAGTGGCATATCTCTTTAACGTGGATAAAAGCGAGATAAAAGCTGATTTGCACTGTAGACTAAATCTGTTGGTATTCAATGTTGTACATCAGGATGACTGTCTGTTCATTGCAAACAAATAACATTTCCCAAAATCGGTATGGGACACAATATCTTCTCAGAGGCTTTTTTTCTAGTATTAAGACTGTGGAAAATTATTGTGACAGTAAATCTAAGTATGCAATGAGCAGCTCTACATCTCTACAGGCCTACTGTCATGCTGGCATAGATATAAAAAATTATTCATTTTTGATAAATAAATGAGGCAATATGTTAAGCAAACCTGGACCACTATGTATTAAAGTTTTTGTACATGTAGTCGTCTAGTCATTCTGCAATTTGGCTACTTGTAAGTAATATGAGCTTATACACTGACCAGTCACAACATTATCACAAACGATCTACTATCAATATAAACCCCTCCAGGCGATAGCAGCGTCACCTGGCGAGGAATGACTGCTAGTCATATACACACAACGATACATATAATATTAGTGAGTGTGCTGTTCAGATGAAGGCACGCAATCTATCTGAGTTTTACCGGGGGTGGATTGCGATGGCCCCAAGGCTCGGCAAGATTATTTCGGAAACTGCATGACTTGCCGCGTGTTCGAGGAGCGCTGTGGTGAGTGTCCTCAACATGTGGTGAAACCACGTCCAGATGTCGTGTGGTTGGGCAGTCACCCCTCGTTACAGAAGTCGGACGTCGTAGGCTAACCAGACTGGTAAAACAGGACAGGCGGAACTAATATCAGACTTCAATGCTGGGCAGAGTACAAGTGTGTCTGAACACGCAGTGCACCAAACACTCCTACGATGGGCCTCTGCAGCCGACGACCCATTCATGTGCCAATGTTAACATCACGACATTGGCAACTACGACTGAAATGTGCATGTGACCGTTGGGACTGGAAGTTGGCGCAGAGCGTTGCATAGTCTGATGAATCCCGATACCTTCTTCATCCTGCGAAAGGGGAAAAGGGAATCCTTCGTCTTCTAGGGGAAGAGCTGCTTGGCACCTGTACTGCAGGGCGGAGACAAGCTGGCGACAGCTCCATTATGCTCTGGGAAACATATACTTGTCATCCATGAGTGCAAGGTAGCTCGTGCGAGGCACCATGACGGCCAAGGAGTATTGTACACTGGTTACAGATCTCGTCCCATTCCATTTTTCAACAAGACAATACACCATGTCATAAGGCCAGGAGTGTGATAGAGTGGTTCGAGGAACACAGTAGCAAGTTTCAGTTGATACGCTGGCCCTCAGCTCGCCAGATCTGAACCTGATGGCATACATCTGGGATGTGGTTGAAAGTGGCATCAGAGCTCATCACCTGCCTATCCGAAATTTACGGGAATTAGGTGATTTGTTGTGCAGATGTGGTGCCAACTCCCTCCAGCGACCTACCAAAGCCTCAGTGCTTCCATGCTACGACGTGTCGCCGCTGGTATCCGTGCCGGAGGTGGACTTACCGTCTATTAGACAGGTGGTCATAATGTTCTGGCTGATTAGTGTATATTTATCACTCCTCAAATGTAGTATACATAAGTGTCATATTTTAGCTTGGCGTGTACATTGTATGAAAGACTGTGTTTTAATTAAATATTCGGTAAGGGTAGGATGGAGTACCATACATCGATACCCTGCTTAATAGAGGCAGTCATGAGTGATAAGCGGTTATAAAACTATTCACTATGTGCCTGTAGTATTAATTATTTAAAGTGTATATTGAGTACATAAATAGTAATACTGAGAGGAATATCCAACGTTCTTACTGCTTGCAATGGTAGTTTATAATTGTAACTTGGTTGATTAATAATTTTGTTCATCATGTACCTGCCCTTCTTGATAATTTCTTCAGTATGTGCGCTATAATTTTATCACCCATCCAAGAAGACGTCTAGGGATCTAGGGACAGAAATTGTCTATGTGGACTTATTGCTTAATTTCATGATCGGGTCCCTTGAAAGGCTCCTTTTTAACAACATGTATGTCAAATGCAAGGCACGGTGTACTACTTGCGTTACATCAGGCTTACAGATTGGTTCTGGAGATTCACTTCGCAAGGATCATCAGGTCGTCGGCATATGCCACTATTCCTACGACAGCTTCGTTATTCTGTAACTTTCCTAATACTGGGTTGAGCACCAGATCCTAGAAGACAGGCCCATTTCTGGATTCCTGTGGGCAGCTTTTCGAAATTTCTTTTGCAAGGATCTCTCCTGGGCACGACAGAGGTAATTCTCTGTTTTGACAATAGTTCTTTAAAGAGTTGTATACTGCTAGTGACAGTCCAAGTCCTTCAGGCGGATCAAAACTGCGGGCCACCACAAACGATCGTAGTCCCGCTACAACATATCCGAGAAGTGTTTTTTGCAAGTCTATAGCTTCTTTTAAGGCGTCTTCTTTGACTACCCACGTCTTAATTCATGTTGTTCGGAGTTCATTCCTGGAAGAATTCTTTTCACCTGTACTTTACTGCATAGCAATTTCTCCAGCACTTTCCCTGAGGTACTGAGAAGGCAAATCACTTTGGAGGCAGGGGATCCTTGTCTTCAGCCTTTTTCAAAATAATCCAGTTTGCTTTCCTCCAGACATCTGGTACTCTTCCCCGCAATAAACGCGTGATATAAACTTATGTGAATTAGGAGGACATGTAGAACTTCAGCAGGGGATGTTAGAAGATTTATTTCTTTTCAGACTCAGGATTTCTTCTTTCATCTCCTCTTACGAAAATGGACAGACTATCACCTCTCTGCAGTAGGCTTCCATACTTTTCTTCCGAAATTCTGTGTGTTAATCAAATTTGTCGTCTAGAAAGAGAATGTCCATGTATAATTGTGTAGATTGCCGCTAGTTTGCTGTCACCCTGCTGTCTGCTCAGTTTAGAGTTGATAACATTGTCGGAGATTTTATCTTTTGACAGATGGTTTTGTAGGGTGTACCCCATCTGCCAAGATGTAGATTCTGTTCCATGAATTGGATTCACATCTCTATTCTTCTCAGCCACAGGCGATCTTTAAATTGCTGCTTAAGGGCTCTGTATCTGCCCCAGTCTTCGAGCTCCTCCTTCCGCGACGCGGCCTGTGTGGTAGAATCTTCAAGCCCTGCTCACTGCTGTCCTCAATCCTTGGAGACACTCGTCCCATGATGTTTGTGAATTTCAGATCGTTTGTCTTATGAATGGCTATAGAGTCTTTCAAGGCCTCTTGTATTGCCCAGGCGAATTCTTGAGCTTTTGTGTCAACGTTGTCACCTACTTCCACCAGGTCCAGACAGGGGAAATGCTCCTCAGATGGTTCCAGTAGACTTTCCTTACGTTGTATCATTATTTTAACGTGTTTATGCGTCGTCATATCTAAGTTCACTTCTGCAGAAGTCAACTGTAACGATTATAACGTTGCGGTCACACGTAGTGAGGCCTCTTTCAACTTTCCAGATTCTGATCCTCCAGACATGTTCATTAACTACTGTGAAATCTATATTGGGCCGCGCACCAACCCACAATTCATATTGGATGGATTTCCACATTTTTTGCCACTTCCAAATTTAAATTCCATTATAACTTCCTCTAGTATAATCCCATCTCATCCTGCAAGGATTTTTAACCATACTGGTGATTTAACGTTCGTGTGTATAGGACAGATAGGTGGCTTCCTTTTGTCAAGGTGACTGATATCATTAAATTGATCTACGTATCCATCTATTGCGCCTCTGAACTGGAAATACATTAAGACAATACTTCCATGACTGTCACAACCTCAACACAAATGGTTCAAATGGCTCTGAGCACTATGGGACTTAACATCTATGGTCATCAGTCCCCTAGAACTTAGAACTACTTAAAACTAACTAACCTAAGGACATCACACAACACCCAGTCATCACGAGGCAGAGAAAATCCCTGACCCCGCCGGGAATCGAACCCGGGAACCTGGGCGCGGGAAGTGAGAACGCTACCGCACGACCACGAGCTGCGGACCTCAACACAAATCATGTGTTCATCTTCTTCTGTTTTTACAGCCTTATTGAACCAATTCAGTCAATCATCATCTTCTTCTTCTTCTTCACCAGGTTTTCTTTCCGAATTTCCTAGTATCTTTTCATTCGTTCTGATCTTATTTGTCGTTCCTCATCTGTAAATATCCTTTTTATTGTTTGTCGTTTGACTATTTTTGTTTTAAATCTTATTTTTATGTTTTTCAGTTTCTTTAAATTTTCTGTTTTGTTTTGAAAATCTGGTTGATTCTATCTCTTTCATATCCTCCCTGACTTCCTCTATCCATCCTATTTGTTGATTCATGTTCCAAAGTTTCTCTATAATTTTTCTTCTTAATCTCGTTTCTGGTGTCCTCATAATGTGGCCAAAAAATAGCTCCCTTTTTTCCATATAGTAGGTGCCCCAGCCAGTAGTTGATCACCACCCAGCAGTTGGTCAGTTTCATTTTAATCTTTAAATTATGAGAGTTGGCAGCACTGACACTTTTAAAAATGTAAGAGCATATAAAGAACATATGTTGGCAAACCTATTTCTTCTATTGTTACAACAATTGGAGGGAACTGATAGCTTTGAGAAAATCTTTCCTTTTGTGCTGTGCTGCGAAGTGGAGTGTCAGAGCGTCTAGACTAGTTGTAAGGTAGGTTACAGTGATACAGATATTTATTGATACAAGTACTAAATACTGAAATATGATGAACTGTGCTAACAGATAACTCATTATGAATGATCGATTGTATCATTTACCGTAAAGGAAGTGTAAATTATTGCTTCAGTCTTTTTTAAGGGGGGGATATCAACTACTGGAGTGCATGAAAGCATGTTTTCCAGTAGTTGGTCATAATGATCAATTACTGGTACTTTTTAGAATGTTCTCACAAAGAGTTGCTTTTAACCATGGGCCAAGTAGGCATTCCTTTCTTCTGTCCCATACTGATGGAAATGTGAAATTTATATGGCTCTCAGTAGTTGATCGGGGTGATCATCTACTGGTTTACATATGATCAACCAACAAGTATTGAGGCATAGAGATAAAATTTTTATTAGTCATTAGTTTCATCCCTCTATTTACAGGAGTGAAATCTGCAGACTGAATTAATAAATGGCTCCAAAAGAAGATACGTCGAAAAAAGAATTTTTTAAGTATTCTGAGGAAGACTTACAATGTGAAGTAGAAGCAGTTCAAGCGGGTGGCAGTAGTATGAGGACAGCTGCAAAACATTTTGGTATTCCATTTAGTACGCTAAATAATAAAATTAAAGGAAAAGTACCTATGCAGCGTAAGATGGGACCAAGTTCAGTTCTGACAGAGGCTGAAGAGAATTTATTGGTTAGCTGGATCCATGCCAACGCTAAAAAAGGCTTTCCAATAAACCGAAGGACGCTGTATGAAACTGTGAGTGACATCGTTTTGGCAGATGGAAGACCTACACCATTCAAAGATGGAAAGCCTGGTGAAAAATGGTATAAGTCATTCATGAAACGTCACCCTGATGCTGAGAGCATAAATACTGCCAGAGCAGCTGCTACTGAGGAAAATATCAGGCAGTCGTTCAATGAACTTCATCAGCATCTGCAGCAGGGTAATAATTTGGACATTTTAAATGAAGCAAAAATAATTTATAATGCAGATGAAACAGGATTTGAAACATGTCCTAAAACTGGGAAAGTTCTGGGTCCAATTTCTTTTGACAATCTGTATGAAGTCAAAAGTGGCAATAAAAAGGAAATTACTGTAATGGAAAATTTCAATGCTGCTGCAGACACTGTACCCCCAATGGTCGTATTTCCACTACAGACATTTCAAGGGACATATCCGAGAATTTGAACAGTGAATGGGGCATTGGGCGGTCAAAAAAAGGCTGGATGACAGGGGCCCTTTACTTTGAATACATTGCCAACATTTTCCTTTCATGGCTGAAGAAAGAGAGAGTCAAATTTCCTTTTATTTTATTGGTAGATGGGCACAAATTTCATACATCATATAAAGTTGCTAAGTTTTGTGCTGACAATGGGATAATACAATATGCATTGTATCCGAATGCGACTGATGTGGCAATATGGCAATATTTCGTCCCTTGAAATCTGGATGGAGAGATGCTGTATATAATTGAAAACACAAAACTGGTAACAAAGTTGTAACAAAAACTGTATTTGGCCCATTGCTTGAGACTGTTTTCAATGAAAAGGCTACTCCTGAAACAGTGAAAATGGTTTCAGGAAGTGTGGGCTTTTCCCTTATGATCCTGAGGCAGTGGACTATGCTAGATGTATGTCCAGCAAATCTAGACATTGTGCACCTGCTATAACGTGTGGTAATGCAATAAAACCATCATCATTTGGTGTTGAATATCTTTTGCATTTTGAATCTTTAATGAAAAGAGGTAGAGCAGAAGAATTCCCTGCAGCAGAGAAAATGGATGGCAAGGTGATCCAGGAGCAGAAGAACTGTTTCAGGTTTGGCGTAAAATTCGTGCTACTTGTAAATCACCTTCAACAAATAAAACTACAGATGCTAACCTGCTGTCTCTGCATTTATGTAGTACAGAACAATCCATCCCTACATCAGAAAATCCAGCAGGAGATCCTCAAGTGTGTACTAACAGCAAAATATCTTGTGACTCAGAAGATGAATCATCCACATGTCATAATCAGAAGTCAGGAGATCAAGATTCAGTACAAGGAAAAGACAGTTCAGATCCTCCTCAGCCCTCTTCACATCCAGTCAACCCTGAAGCAGAGACTCCAGAACGTCATTTATCCCAATCGTCTCAGAAAAACAGAATCAGTCCACATTTTGCTAATCATATTACTTTGCCTACTGAATCCCCTATAAAAGCTGGAAGGAAAAGAGAGTACATACTATATGCAACAACATCCAAACAGTGGTTAGGCTGGAACAAATCAAAGGAAGAACTAAAAGTCAACACAGAAGCTGCCAAACGAGCTAGAATAGAACAACGTAAAATGGCAAAACAGACGAATGAGAAAAAAAGAAAAGGAAGGAAACTGTTTCCAGAGGCTGAGAAGGAAAAACCGCCAAAAAAGAAACCTGTAAGAAAAGACAGTTCAGAGTCGGAATCTATCAGTGATGAAGGGAGTCCTCATGAAGACACATCAGAAAATGAGTCTGACGGTAATAAAAACCTTGCTACCACCGAGAAGAGGCATGACATTGGAAGGCCTGCTTTCAAAGGAGATTTTGCTTTGATCTTGTTTCCAGGCCAAAAGAATAAAAGTATACATTTCTGTGCACTGTTCAAAGAGTTACCACAGAAGAGGACATTGAGGTAATTGGTTTGAAAAGCTGTGATGAAAGAAATACACTGTTTAAGACTGATGAAGATGATATAAGCACTGTTCACTCTTCACAGATTTTAGCAATACTTCCAGAACCCTCTATTATCTCTACAGGAGGCAGGCTGCGTTACAAGTTTCAACGTCCTGTTGATATTGAAAAACTGGAATGAAACTGAGTAGACTTGTGTATAGTTTGTTTTGTGTAGGCTACTATGTTATATCGTTTATTTCATTGAAAAAAATTATTCAGTATGTTAATCATTCATGTAAGTGTGTTAAAATTAAGTTCCCAGATGTAATTATCAATTTAATGTCAGATGATTTTATTTTTGCATATTGATCACCTACTGGACTATGGGCGATCATTTTGTGGAACTGTATGATCAACTATTGGTAATTTCTGACCACTGTAACTGAAATTCAGAAAACGTAGGGAATAAGCATTTCAAGGTTAATTGTATGTATGTCATTCTTTACAGGAAACTTTTCTCTGTGATATGTGTTGTTATCAACTTACTCCTTCAAGTAGATGTTCTATAAAAAATATAAATGTAAACTCAAATTGTTAATCGATCAACTATTGGCTGTATCACCTGTACAATGGGTTCCAGTTCACTGTACACCACTTCATTTGGCACTATCCGCCACTGTCCATCTTTTCGATGTTTCTTATGCATGTATGTTTTAGCTATTCTTCTCTCTAATTTTAGGATTTTGTCGATTCTCTTTTTCTGTGTGACTTTAAAAAGAGTTTCACTTCCGTATGTCGAGCCTGGTTGAATCACCGTCTTGTAACGTTTTGATTTAGTTTTGATGGATAGACATCTTTTGTTGTATGTAGACCATGTTAATTTTTGAGCCTTTATCATTTTGATATTTCTTACTTGTTTTGTAGGTTTCTCGTCCAAATTGTGTGTTACAATTTCTCCTAGGTATTTAAGTTGTTCATTAGAGTACTGTGCTACTTTTATAGGTGAGATGTTCTTATTTGATATGATAATGGTTGTCATCGGTTTTTGCCCATGTGTCATGATGTGAGCTGCGACTGGCATTCCAGAGATTTTTCCACCGTTTGAGTATGGTTCCTGTAAGTACAGAATGTCTAAAACACGAAATTCGTTGCCTAAAATATTTTTCAGCCTTTTTAGCGGACCATATAGGGTGCGACGTTAGCCACAGGATCGAGACCCTCGGCAAACGCGAATTAAGGAATGTTCACCACATCACGAATATCAGGCCTTCCTTTAAATGAGAGAAAGCGGAACCGACATCGTAGTTCGCGTCGGCGAAAAATTACAGTGCGAAATATAAAGTTACGTATACGTAAGGTACAGTCGTTCAGTTTACGTACGAAAAGTTGTATATACATATAAGCCCTCAGGCATGAATAAAATAAGGACATAATCGTAGCTATTTACTCTGTGCAGTCATTTATTTTGTGTGTTCGGGGTATTTTACTCTTCAGGACTCAGATGGAAAACCAATACTAAGCAAAGAAGGGAAAGCTGAAAGGTGGAAGTAATGTATAGAGCAGCTACACAGATTAGATTAGATTAGATTAGATTAATACTAGTTCCATGGATCATGAATACGATATTTCGTAATGATGTGGAACGAGTCGAATTTTCCAATACATGACATAATTAGGTTAATTTAACAACATACTTAAGTTAATATAACAACTTTATTTTATTGTTTTTTTTGTTTTTCTTTATTTTTTGTTTTTCTTTATTTTTTATTTTTTTATTTTTTATATATTTTTTGTTTTTTTTCTTAATTTATATCTAAAAATTCCTCTATGGAGTAGAAGGAGTTGTCATTCAGAAATTCTTTTAATTTCTTCTTAAATACTTGTTGGTTATCTGTCAGACTTTTGATACTATTTGGTAAGTGACCAAAGACTTTAGTGCCAGTATAATTCACCCCTTTCTGTGCCAAAGTTAGATTTAATCTTGAATAGTGAAGATCATCCTTTCTCCTAGTATTGTAGTTATGCACACTGCTATTACTTTTGAATTGGGTTTGGTTGTTAATAACAAATTTCATAAGAGAGTATATATACTGAGAAGCTACTGTGAATATCCCTAGATCCTTAAATAAATGTCTGCAGGATGATCTTGGGTGGACTCCAGCTATTATTCTGATTACACGCTTTTGTGCAATAAATACTTTATTCCTCAGTGATGAATTACCCCAAAATATGATGCCATATGAAAGCAATGAGTGAAAATAGGCATAGTAAGCTAATTTACTAAGATGTTTATCACCAAAATTTGCAATGACCCTTATTGCATAAGTAGCTGAACTCAAACGTTTCAGCAGATCATCAATGTGTTTCTTCCAATTTAATCTCTCATCAATGGACACACCTAAAAATTTGCAATATTCTACCTTAGCTATATGCTTCTGATTAAGGTCTATATTTATTAATGGCGTCATACCATTCACTGTACGGAACTGTATGTACTGTGTCTTATCAAAATTCAGTGAGAGTCCGTTTACAAGGAACCACTTAGTAATTTTCTGAAAGACAGTATTGACAATTTCATCAGTTAATTCTTGTTTGTCAGGTGTGATTACTATACTTGTATCATCAGCAAAGAGAACTAACTTTGCCTCTTCATGAATATAGAATGGCAAGTCATTAATATATAATAAGAACAACAAAGGACCCAAGACTGACCCTTGTGGAACCCCATTCTTGATAGTTCCCCAGTTTGAGGAATGTGCTGATCTTTGCATGTTACGAGAACTACTTATTTCTACTTTCTGCACTCTTCCAGTTAGGTACGAATTAAACCATTTGTGCACTGTCCCACTCATGCCACAATACTTGAGCTTGTCTAGCAGAATTTCATGATTTACACAATCAAAAGCCTTTGAGAGATCACAAAAAATCCCAATGGGTGGTGTTCGGTTATTCAGATCATTCAAAATTTGACTGGTGAAAGCATATATGGCATTTTCTGTTGAAAAACCTTTCTGGAAACCAAACTGACATTTTGTTAGTACTTCATTTTTACAGATATGTGAAGCTACTCTTGAATACATTACTTTCTCAAAAATTTTGGATAAAGCTGTTAGAAGGGAGATTGGACGATAATTGTTGACATCAGATCTATCCCCCTTTTTATGCAAAGGTATAACAATAGCATATTTCAGTCTATCAGGGAAAATGCCCTGTTCCAGAGAGCTATTACACAGGTGGCTGAGAATCTTACTTATCTGTTAAGAACAAGCTTTTAGTATTTTGCTGGAAATGCCATCAATTCCATGTGAGTTTTTGCTTTTAAGCAAGCTTATTATTTTCCTAATTTCAGAGGGAGAAGTGGGTGAGATTTCAATTGTATCAAATTGCATAGGTATGGCCTCTTCCATTAACAGTCTAGTATCTTCTAATGAACACCTGGATCCTACTATATCCACAACATTTAGAAAATGATTATTAAAAATATTTTCAACTTCTGACTTTTTGTTTGTAAAGTTTTCATTCAATTTGATGGTAATACTGTCTTCCTCTGCTCTTGGTTGACCTGTTTCTCTTTTAATAATTTTCCAAATTGTTTTAATTTTATTATCAGAGTTGCTGATTTCAGACATGATACACATACTCCTGGATTTTTTAATAACTTTTCTTAATATAACAGTAGTTTTTATAATTTTTGATAGTTTCTGGGTCACTACTCTTTCTTGCTGTCAGATACATTTCCCTTTTCCGGTTACAAGATATTTTTATACCCTTAGTAAGCCATGGTTTGTTACAAGGTTTCTTACGAGTATATTTAACTATTTTCTTGGGGAAGCAGTTTTCAAATGCATTTACAAAAATGTCATGAAATAAATTATATTTTAAATTGGCATCAGGTTCACGGTACACCTCATCCCAGTCTAACTGCTGTAGGCTTTCCCTGAAATTTGCAATTGTTAAATCGTTGACTGAACGTACTACTTTGGAGGACTGTTTAGTATTGCTGAATGGAGCTATGTCATATACTGTAACTAGCTGTGCACCATGATCAGAAAGACCATTCTCAACAGGCTGAGCATTTATCTGGTTAAACTTATCTTGGTCTATAAAGAAGTTATCTATCAGTGAGCTGCTATCCTTTACCACCCGAGTAGGAAAATCAATAATGGGTGTCAAATTGAAAGAACCGAGTAATACTTCAAGGTCATTTTTCCTATTACCGTCTTTCAGATAATCTACATTGAAGTCCCCACAAATAATAATTTGCTTCCCCCTGTCTGACAGATAGCACAACAAGGAGTCCAAATTTTTCAGAAATAGATGAAAATTTCCTGATGGGGACCTATATACAGTTACAATTATAAATGTGCCTTTATTTAATTTAAGCTCACAGGCACATGCTTCTATATGTTTCTCTACACAAAACTTTTTTGTTTCTATACTTTTTGCACAATGATAACTTTTGACATATATGGCAACTCCTCCTTTCTCCATATTTTCTCTCATTACATGTGCAGAGAGCTTATATCCACTTACATTTACCTTATCCATATCAGTAACAATGTGATGCTCAGACAGGCATAGTATATCTATTTCATTCTCAGCTTCTAAATCTTCTAAACAAACCAGAAGCTCATCTACTTTATTCTTTAAACTCCCAATATTTTGATGAAATATACTTACATTATTTTTAATTATACTTTTATGAGAACCTTTCCTTATTCTAACATTTGCAGTACTCTCCTGTCTGAGTTTCTCATTGTGCTTAGGCCTAGTTCCTATACCAGTGGTCACACGGTGTTCAGAGAGGCAGATTATGTCAACTGGGTTGGGTGACTTTAATTCATCAATGCAATTACCTAGGACTGAGATACAACTTGGTGGAGATAAAATTTCTGGTGATTGGTGAAAATTTATAATTGATTGCTGTGATTGGTGATCCAATGTGCTAGAATTGTGCTGTTTAATTTCTTTCCTAAACTGAAGATTTGTTTCAATCCTGACCTCTCGTAGAACTTGACATCTTTCTGTCTTACCTATCCTAAAAAAGGTGCTGCTCCAACACCTGTAACCACTGGTATTTTACCATTCATGGCAGTGCCTCCCCCCCTTAAATTTCCTGCTATTACCCCAGCCAGTTTCCCCTTCCCTTTCCTGTTGAGATGTAGGCCGTGCCTGGTATAGTCCCACCTACTGAGATAATCAACAGGAACCACACCAATATGAGCCCCCGCACCCGACCCAAGCAGCCGTTCCAACTCCAAATTAACTCTCCCAACAGAAGAGTTCAAATGAGGCCGGTCATGGCGTCTCAGGACAGATACAAATTCAACATTGGTGTGTCTCGATGCCGACGCAATCTTTACCAGGTCACACTCTATACTGTACCCAGGATCTCTGTCGATGCTGTTCCCTGGCCCTCCCACAATAACCACGGTGTCTTCCCTAGTAAATCCTTTACAGAGTGAACCTAAATCCTCTGTCACCTGATCCAGACTAGCACTTGGTTTGAAAAAATTTGTGAGAAATGAACTTGAGGGGAATATTGTAGAAAGGGAAGAGGAAGTAGATGAGGATGGGATGGGAGATATGATACTGCGAAATCCGAAACAAGGCCCCTGGAGTAGACAGCATGTCCTCAGAATTGCTGATATCCTTGGGAGAGCCAGCCATGAATGAATTATTCCACCTGGTTTGCGATGACCAATAATCCCATACTCAGATATGAGCGTAGGGTAGCAGTAACAACTGCAAAAGGAGACCAAGAGACAAGTTTGGTAAACAGGTTCAGTTGGATGCGGGTTATAGTAGTTATTTGCTGACGAAGAGGCTGGTGTAGGATATTAGCAGCGTGGAGAGATGTATCAAACCAGTCTTTGGACTGAAAACCACATCAACAAACTGGCGACTGGCAATACAAACCAGAGATAATTTTTAAATATCATGCCTATACATCTGCATGTCTTTCCTTCTATAAATAATAAACTTTTTTTCACAGGAAACGACAACTTGAATCCTTATACATTTCAACAGTAATTATGAACTTTGTTTTGATTGTTAATAACCTCTGTTATCATTGCTAGTTACTTAATCCTTTTACTACATTTCGAAACAGAGTTATATCACAATTTAGTAATGATGAAGAGAAGGCTGAAGTTTAAGAGATCAGTCAGCAAGGACCAGTGCAAAAAGATGTGAGATACGAAAGTACTAAAGAATGAAGAGATACACTTCAAGTTCTCCCAGGCTATAGATACTATGGTAGTGAATAGCTCAATAGGCAGTTCAGTTGAAGAGGAATGGACATCTCTAAAAGCGGTACTTACAGAAGTATAACGAAAACTATGGATACAAGAAAGGTAACTGCGAGGAAACCACAGATAACGGAAGAAATAATTCAGCTGATTGACGAAAGAAGGAAGAACAAAAATGTTCAGTGAAATTCAGGGATACAGAGACACAAGTCAGTTAGGAATGAAATAAACATGCAGTGCAAGGGAGCTAAGGCAGAATGGCAGCATGAAAAATGTGAAGAAATAGAAAAAGGATTGCTTGTCGGGAGGACTAATTCAGCTCACAGGGAAGTCAAAACAACCTTCGGTGAAATTAAAAGTAAAGGTGGTAACATTAAGAGCACAGTGGGAGTGCCTCCGTTAAATGCACAGGAGAGAGCGAATACGTGGAAACAGTACATTCAGGGCCTCTGTGAGAGTGGTAGGAGAAGAAACATAAGTCCATAGGTAAGAGATAGGGAATTCAGTATTAGAATCAGAATTTAGAAGAGCTTTGGAGGACTTGACATCAGATTAAGGGAGGGGGGATAAATAACAGTACATCGGAACTTCTAAAGTCATTGGTGGGTGTGGCAACAAAACGATTATTCACGTTGATTTGCAGAGCATATGAGATTTGCGATATATCATGACTTCAGGAAAAGCATCATGCACACGGTTCCGAATACTGCAAGAGCCGACATGTGCCAGAATGATAGTACAATCAGGTTAACAGCTCATGCGTCTAAGTTGCTGGCAAGAATAACGTCCAGAAGAGTGGGAAAGAAAATTGAGGATCTGTGAGATGACTATCAGTTTGGCGTTACGAAAGGCAAAGACACCAGGGAGTCAGTTCTGACGTTGCGGTTGACAATGGAAGCAAGACTGAAGAAAAATAAAGACACATTCATAGGAGTTATCGACGTGGAAACAGCGTTCGACAGCGTAAAATGATGCAAGATGTTCGAAATTCTGAGAAACATATGGGTAAGCTATAAAAAAAAGACGCGTAATATACACACAGCAAAAAAAGTTTTGCATTACCTCGGTTCCGAGGGTTCCGGAACCTGTACAGAAAATTGGAATAGAGATCGACATAAACATCATTACATCGGACCCACGTAATGCCACCCCAAAGCAGCAGGGAACCTCCACCTTGCTGCACTCGCTGGACAGTGTTTGTGTGTTCAGCATGACCAGGTTGCCTCCAAACACGTTTCCGACGATTGTCTAGTTGAAGGTATATGCGTACTCGTTGATGAAGAAAACATGATGCCAATCCTGAGCGGTCCTTTCGGCATGTTATTGGGCCCATCTGTATAGCACTGCGTGGTGCCGTCGTTGCAAAGACGGACCTCACAATGGACGTCGGGAGTGAAGTTGCGCATCATGCAGCCTATTGCGCACAGTTTGTATCGTAACACGACGTCCTGTGGTTGCACGAAAAGCATTATTCAACATGGTGGCGTTGCTGTTCCTCCGAGCCATAATCCGTAGGTAGCGGTCATCCACTGCAGTAGTCCTTGGGCAGCCTGAGCGAGGCACGTCATCGACAGTTCCTATCGCTCTGTATCTTCTCCACGTCTGAGGAAAATCGCCTGGACACTTCCCTTGTCGGAGCCCTTCCTGGCACAAAGTAACAATGCGGACGCGATCGAACCTCGGTATTGACTGTCTAGGTACGGTTGAACTGCAGACAACACGAACTGTGCACCTCCTTCCTTGTGGAACTGATTGGCTGTCAGACCCCGTCAGTCTAATAGGCGATGCTCATGCATGATTGTTTGACTGTTCAGAGATGTCACTAAACCCACCCAAACAGTAGAGGGACTGTGTCTGTAATACAATACACACAGTCAACGGCTGTCTTCAGGAGTTCTGGGAACCAAGGTGATGCAAAACCTCTTTTGATGTGTGTACATTAGGTCAAGAACCAGGAAGGAACAATAAAGAGTGGAAGATCAAGAACGAAGTGCAACGTTTTAAAAGGGTGTAAGACAGGGATGTAATGTTTCACCCATGCTGTTCTGTGTATACGTTGAAAAGCAATGATGGAAATAAGAATGAGATTCGAGAGTGGGATTAAAATTCAAGGTGAAAAGGTATCAGTGATAAGATTCTGTCCCCAGTGAAAGTGAAGAAGAAATAGTCGATGTGTTGATTAGATTGAACAATCTAATGAGTGCACCATATAGATTGAGAATAAACTGAAGAAATACCAAAGTAATGAGAAGTAGCAGAAATGAGAACGGTGAGAAACTTAACATCGGGACTGGTGATCACAAAGTAGGTGAAGTTAAGGAGGTCTGCTAGGCCTGCAAAACAATTCATGACGGACAGAACAGGAAGACATGAAAAGCGGACTAACACTGGCAAAAAAGACGTTCCAGGCCAAGAGAAGTCTACTGGTATCAAACATAGGTCTCAATTTGAAGAGAAACTTCTGAGAATGTACATTTGGAACAGAGATTTGTATGGCAGTGAGACATGGATTGTGGGACAACTGGAACAGAAGAGATTAGAAGCATTTGAGATATGGTGCTACAGAAGAATGAAGGTCTGATAAGATAAGTAAAGAGGAGGTTCTTCACAGAATCGGTGGGAAAGAAATATATGGAAATCACTGACAAGAAGAAGGGATAGGATGATAGGATGTCTGTAGTAATAGGGCAAAGAGAGTTGTGACATGCTTTGTTAGTGTGGGCTGCATACAACAGGGGCAAGTATGCACTCAGGAACAAACCTACTGTTCTCTTTTGATTGACAGATTATGGGCCCCAGGGGATAATCCTTCCTTTTGACTGACAGGTAATGATCCCCTGGTGATAATCTTTTTTTTTTATCGACAGGTTCTTAGGTTATTGTTCTGCTATCCCTCCCCCTCCTCCTCCCAACACCTCAAGTAACCTCCAACCCTCCCCTTCCTCTCACTGATACACATATATTTTCAGGCCTGGATTATTCGAATAGCCCTCTCTCACTCTATCAGTCTGATTGACTATTTAATTAAATTGATTGTTTAATTAACTCCTCCCCCTCTGGTAATACCTCAACCCTCCCCTCCACCCTCCCCACCCCTACCTGGAAGCTGATCACTCTGTGCTGGATCTCATGACAGGAGATTCAATGACACAGCAGAAGGTATATTGTTGATTTATACAAAATTCAGTTTGCAGGGGTTGGACCTCTCCTGCTCATCATTATCTGCTGTTTAGCTTGTAATGAAGTAATAATTCCGACTGTGCAAGGTATACCATCATGAAATACACATCACATGCAAATACTCTGTTAAAAATCTTTTGATCGCGAAGCATGCACCGTTGACCATTTCCTGTCCGCTGGTCCCCACCTAATGCCATCTCGCTCCAGCACACATACAGCTCCCTCAAGGCTCTGCAAAGTGTGGCCGCGTAACACCCCTATCCAAGAGTGTCCGCGACTGACAGACTGGATGTCGCCTTAGTCCCTGAACAAAAGCATCTTAGAAGTTGCTGTCAAAACACGTGCTCTTTCTCTATTTCTCCTCATATCCAGCAGGGCCTGCATGCGCCGTTGGTCGCAGTCAGACCGAACTGCAAAAAAGCAGTGTTTACCTGGTAAACCCATGTGGAATACTGATGCATGTGAGACACCTTCCTTCCAAGGCAGATTCCCCACTAATAATGGATTCTGCCATGGGCGCTAAGCTGCCATCTGTGCTGCAGAGAAATGATCTCACGACAATAAATTCAATTATATAGCATAGGATATACTGTTTATTTATAAATTTCTATTTGCAGGGGCTGGATCCCACTTTTATTTGGTGGGAAAAACTCACATCCAACAACTACATGTCCTAATTACGTAATTACACTGCTGCAGATTTAACGTGTCTCTTACTGGAAAATTTTTCTGCGTATGCTCACGCTGACATACAGGGATCGACTGAGTTAGTGTACACTGCATCTACTAGAGGACGTTCCACCTTCTACCCCTCACTCTCTCCCACCCCACCCCTCCCAGAAAAAATAGCTGGGAAAAAGGCTGGAGAAGAAAGATCTCATGACACGACATCCAAATCAAAGTCAATAATAAATTGATACATACTTTTTATTCAATCAGCTTGTGGGAGACGGGGTTCCCACTTTGATGACATCATGACTGCACACCACACCCTTACTCCCTATGACAATAAGTGTAATCACAAGGGAATGGAATGAAGTGTGACATAGTAGACACCGTTTGGAATCTCCTGCATGTGCGGCTATTATCAGGGCGCCACCATGAAGGTCAAAACAGCCCGATGTCCTAATTAAAGATCGCATTACTAAATAACTCTGACCACAGATCAGATATCGGCATCAAGTGGTAGCATTTTTTTGATTGGCAAATTCCAGACTCGCTGCCTGTCTCTCTCACTCTCAAAAAGTCGCTCCCACTTGCCTGTGTAAACCAACGTCTCCAAACATGAACGTGGAGCTTGTCATATCTCCTCATATTACTGTATTCCTATTGGCTAATGCTGGATACAAAGGGAAAGCTGACACAATTTCGATATCAAAAATAAAGTGAAATAATCCATTTGCACTATCCTGTCAGACTAATTGTTGAACAATTTACAGGAGTCAAATGGATCCCTTAAAACACTCACTTCTACTTTCAACAATCCTTCCTCACAATAAAACATATTTTCAATGTTTGAGTACCAAACGCAAATATTATGGAAATCAATTAATGTAATTTCAGTCGCAAATAGATCATAGCACTAAATATATCTGGGGTCTTGTATGCTCCCTCCTCCACCACAACGTTTCTGCTAACCATACTTGATGGAAAAAATCCTGACTATCACACAAACTCAGAATCATGAAGCGCGCACCACCAACTGCTGGGTAGCCCCATCTGCACCAGCTGGGAGAGAGACCCACACCCAAATCCATGCATGCACGCAATACAACTATTGGAAACAATAAACGGACCAGTAGGGAATTTGACATCGCGATTGGGTTTTTTTAAATTCTTTAGAGTTCCTACATTTATTCTCTATGCTACATAATTATATAAGCAAGTGTATCATTTGAAATTTTATCATTAAAAGTTGCACTAACATTCATATTTGTTTTTTGTGTACTTACACAGTTTTTTCTACATGTCATATTGTAACATAAATTGGATAATTAGTTACAAAACTAATTGGATTAATATCAATATCTGATTTTAGTAAATCAATTCTTTTAAAATCAAGAAATGCATCATATACTTTTAGAAAATTGTTTGGTGTATTAATATTCCACATTCCTTGAGGAGAAACTTCATGTCTACCATTTTAAAAAAATACATTCTGTAGTTTAACATGATCAAATAATGAGGATTCAACTAATTGATTATTGATTATTTTTACGATTTGTCTGAAATGCAACAAAAACAAAATATGGCATATCAAAGTCCGTAGAGTTATAGTTATTTGTAATATCTAGTTCAAAGCTATTTTTACTAGATAAACCAGCAACTTCTTCTGTTTGAAGTTTGTAAAAAGAAATAGGAATTTTAGAATTTTTAAAAATATTTTCAAGTAGTTCAATTCATATTTTGGTTCATATTTAACAACTGGTACACGTATTTCCATAGATTCTATAACAATTTTTCCTTCGTTTGGAAGTGTATCTTTTATTTCAACACCAGCATCATTTCTATCAACACAACGTAAAATCGCACCTCCTGCCGATAAACTACGTGTAAAAACTACAGTTAAGTTTCCTTCTACATAATTTCTTTATAATCTTAAAAAAATCCACCAACCATTAAGAATGGAGAAAGTACATAATTTTTTTAATATTTATTTTTCCTTCTAAACTTAATTTGACAGTAACAGATGAAGTTAGATGTAGTAAAACTGTTGATAAAATAAAAGGATGTTCAATTCTAAATAATATATTATTTCCTTTTATTGTTGTTACAGTCAAACAATTTATCTACATAATTATCAATTAATTTTTTGTTTGATTTTCCATTGTAAGTTGGATAATTTGTACCATCATTTTGAATAATATTAAAATTCATATACAATTGTGCACAATTTGGATGGAGCCAACCATCACCAATATTTATTTCAATTTCTGTATCTTTGCATTTAAATTATTTTTAGTTTTTTCATTAACAGGGAAAGTGTAAAACTGATAACTTTCAATTTTATGTATCATTGTTTTAGCAATTATTTATTAAGGAAAAAACATATTAAGATATTTCTAAAACAACTGTTACAGTAGCACCATTAAAATAAATTAAATTACAATTTTCATCAGTTATGGTAACTTCTAACTCCTGAATTGTATTAAAAATAGGAACATTTACATGATAATTTGTTCATAAATTATTGGTCCAAGAAATTCTCCATTATGTTTAAATGAAGCAATAATATTAGTTTCTTTATGAAAATGATCATTACCTTTAACATACATTCCATCAGCAAGATTAAAATTTATATGGATTAATTCAAAAGGAACATCTGTAGCTACAGCTTTTTAATTAGCTTCAACAACTTGTTATTAAAACCAAGTATTATTCCAATAGTATCTGCTATATCAATATACAATTTTACATCACTTTCAATAACAATTCGGTTTATAATTTCATCTGCTTTATTGTGTATACTGGGTTTTTTGAAACGTATAATTATTTTTAAATTTTTAAAACTATATTGAGCTACTGGAATTTCCTTTGGTTCTCCATCATAATAAAGTTTATTATTTTTTGTTGTAACATTTTGTGTTAAAAAAGTTGAATAAAAACCAACTAATGAAACATTATTATAATTATCACATATTGGAACAGTTAATCGTTTTCTAAGTATAGAAGATTTATCACTAAGTTGAAATGATCTACTCATTTACAACTGAAAAATTAGTTAATAAATGAAAAAATTATTAATAAATGAAAATAAAGAAATAACAATAATTATTAATAAATGAAAAAACAGATTGGGAACCAGGAGTAATAATTCCAGAAAACAAGTTAGAACAGAACATGGTAAACTTTTACCAAATTCTTTAAGATGTGTAATAATTGGACCAAGTGGTTGTGGAAAAACATTAATGATTCAAAATAATATTTTAGCTCCAGGATAGTTAAACTGGACAAAATTAAACATTAATATGCTTATTCAAAAAGTTTAGAACAACCAGTGAATCAAGAATTTACAAAACAAACTAAAAGAATTGAAAATAAAATTAATGAAAATATTGTTAGTTTTATTGAAAATGATGAAGAAATTATTCCATTAGAAGAATGTGAAGAAAATTGTTGTATTTGACGACTTTGCATTGGAAAATCAAGATATTGTAAGAGAATATTTACTACAGGTAGATACAAAGGTATAGATTGCATTTAATTAGCACAATCTTATTCAAAAATACCAAAACACTTAGTTAGAGACAATTTAAATTTTTAAAATGTTTTTAGACAAGATGATTCAATTTTAAATGATATTTACCATGAGTTTATTGGTGGAGATTCAAAGTTTAATAACTTTAAAGAATTGTGTAGTAAATGATGGAATGATGAATTTCGTTTCTTTAACAGTAGATATGTCTAGAAAACGAATGAACGCAAATTTAGAAATAAAATACAACATTCCTTAACAACATAAACATAAATATAAACAGAAACATAAACATAACTATTAAAGATGTTTCTTCATTAATAAATGTTTGCAAAGTATGATGAAATAGTTGTTAAAGAAGAGAAACAAAATAGAAAGAAAGCTGAAGAACTAAATGAAAAATGTAAGCTTTTGGAAAAGTAACCAAAAAAAGAATATGAAAAAAAATAAAAACGAAGATCAACCTGTTATTGATGCTATTGAAAAAGTAAACGAAGATATTGAAGGTTTAGGTGATAATGATTTAAAAGCAAGTGAAGAGAATATGGAAGTTGAATAACAGATGATTCCATATCATAGTAAAAGAAGATTTTGAAGATTTATCACCAATTAAAAATTAACAGATTGGTCTGTTTATATTCCTGGAAAATATGATTATACATTAAGTGAAACAGGAATTAAAGATGCATTTAATAAATACCAAGAAGGAAAAGAAAGTAAAAAATAAACAAAACTAAAAAATAAAAGTCAGTAAAAGAATGTTAAAGTATCTAAATTATAGAGAAGATAAAGTATTTGGTTTAAAACCTGTTGGCATGTTTAAATATGTTGGTAACTTACCTGTAGAATTTAATGGTTACAAATTAAGAATTGGGAAAAAAATGAAGACACAGATGAATTAATAAGAGTTTTAACTGAGAAACAAATTACCATTGAAAATTTAAATAAATAGTTTGATGGTGTTGGTATATCTAATTATGCAGATATATTATTAAATTGGGAGGCAATATATTCTGTTAATAATCCAAATATAACAATATCAAGTAAAGGTAATTAATAGTTTAATTTATTAAAACCAATTGTTGATGACAATTTTCCAAAATTATGAAAATCAACTATAGATTCTTCAGATATTAATTTTCCTGAAGAAATTGGTCAAGGTTTAGTTAAAAAATATACAGAAAAATCAATTGAATATGTTTGGTTAAATGATGTTAGACAATTAATTATAGATTAGCAGTAATTCATGGTGAAGAACTAAATGGAAGTAAAAATTATCATAATGAAAAAGTTGGTATTGCACAAATGTTAAGAAACAAATTAAGTAATTTTATAATTGATAGTCCAAAAGGAATTCCACTTTTAATTAGATTTTTAAATAATCTTCCACATACATTTTTGAAAAGTGATAAAATAGGAAAAGGATTAGTAAATACTTTAATTAACAAACTACCATTTGAAATGCACTTCCAGGTAATATATTTTGTGGTCCAGGTACAAAATTAGAAGAAAAATTAGTTAAAGTTGATAAAGGGATAAATGTATTAGATGAAGCTTATAGAAAACGTGATATTGCTTATGGAGATAATAAAGATTTTTAAAAAAGGCATACAGCTGGTAAAGAAGTTCAGTTAGCAGCAAAAGAAAGAATCCATACAAATGATACTTCATTTGGTAAAAAATTGCACCAACATCTGTTAGAGGAATAAAGTATGGAAAAAGAAAATTAGCTATGGGTATTAATGTTGATGAAAAGACTGGGGGATTATAAAAATCTTTATAAATTTTTAAACTATATAAATAAATTTTTATCTATAAAAATTTGTGACTAAATAAAATATCTTTATTAAATATTTAACTATGTAAATAAATAGCTTTACAATTGATTATACTTTGCTATCTAGTGGTAAAACTAAACCAAAGTCAATTAAATTAAAGTTAAATAATGAACAGTTAAATGTAATTGAACCATTTTAATTGAACGACAAAAACGTAATTAAGAAAAAATAGGATGAAATTTACTTGTTACATTAGCTATTCCTGTTAAAGGATTAACACAACATGAAGGTGGGTTCTTACTGTTATTATTAGCTGCGGTACCATATTTAGCAACAATTAGTTCAATAGTTGGATGATCTGCAGCAATTGCTAATGCAGTATTAAACAAAAAGAAAAATTGTAGAGTATTAGAAGAACAAAAAAGACATAACTTAGAAACTGAAAAATAAGTTGGTAATGGAATAAAGAAAACAAAAAAATTTGAACAGTAACTCATAAATATCCTAAAGCATTAAGTAATTTTGATATAGAAAAACTAACTATACAACCAAAAATTAAACACATTCATGATGTATACATGATTGATGATTAAGTAAATAAACCATTAAAAATTGATTGGGGTATAGTAAATTTAGATACATCTCAAAAATCCTGGTATTCATTTGATTTGTCATTATAAAAATAATAATAAAGAAAACGTTTTTGGCTCATTTGGTGGTAATATACCAAAACAATTAGTTAAATATTTAGGAAAATATGATCTATACTATAATATAGAAATAATACAAAATTTTGATGAAGTATTTTAAAATTGCTTTATGAGAACACTAATTTTAATGATACTTTAGATTTAATAAATGGACATTTTGGAAATAAGATACACCTAACTAAACAAACTGAACAAGTACTTAACATGCCACCATTCAATTTAGAAAAATTGAAAAAAATGATAATATTATTAAACAAATTCAATCATCAATAGATCCAAAGATAACTACTGCAATTAAACAATTTCAAGAAGAATTTAATGCTACTTTTAAAATAACTAGAGGTTATATTGGTTTTAAAAATAGAAGACTTGTTAACGTAAATGACCCAATTGATGCAAAAGATGTAGTTAACAAATAATACTTAGAAAAAGAATATGTAACAAAACCAGACTACACGAGCATCCTAACACAGTTTTTAGTTACGTTAATAAAGAATACCATAAACAGCTTCTTTTAAATTTAAAGTAAAGAAATGGTACAATGGCACATTATGATAAATAAATAAACAATATGACAAATAGCCTTCTTAATGCATTAGTTAAAACTGATTCAGTAGAAAGTTATGTTAAATCGTTAGAATCACAATTTAACAAAAGCTTAGACAAAAAAGTGAAAGAAGATCTAGAATTATTGAAATCTATAGATTTAACATTTTTAAATTTTTTATCTACGTAAATTTTTATATATAAATGGAAAATCAAAGCTCATATTTAGCTTTTAAAGACTATCATATTTATTGTTTAAAGTGTAAAAATTTTACTGAACCACATAATCCACATAGAGCAACAACTAAAAATGGTAGACGAAGAATTGAAGCTATTTGTACAATTTGCAAATCTGGAAGAAGCAAATTCATTAAAATTTTATGTAAATGTTGAAGGATTAAATAAGATTAGTGGAAATATAATTAATGAATTTCATAAACCAATTAGAAAAAGTTTCAAAAGAAGAGATGTTGTTTCTATTGTTATACATAATTTATGGCAAGCTGGTATAGTTATGGATTCTGCAAATTTAAAAGGAAGTTGAAAGATAAATAAAGTTTATAAATATTCATCAACAATAATTGATGTTTTTTCCAAATTTGCATTTGCTCTTCCTATTAAAGATAAAAAGCTTTAAATGTACTTGATGCTATTCAAAAAAATTTTATAGCTACTAACCCAAATAATTTGCAAACAGATAATGGTATAGAATTCTATAACAAAGATTTTGAAGAATTAATGAAGAAATATAACATTAATTATTATTAACCTTTTTCACAATTATAGGCATCTGTTGAATGTTTTAACAGAACGCTTAAGGAAAAAAGGTGGAAAGAATTTGCTTTACAAGGAAATTATAAATTGTTAAATTTAGTTAAAAATCGAAAAAATAACACAAAACATTGTACAATAAAAATGAAACCAATAGAAGTTAGTGAAAAAATTTAAAAATAAGTAATATTACATGTATTGAAAATGCTAAATATAAAAAAGGTGATAAAATTAGAATTAATAAACAAAAGGTCTTTTTGTAAAAGGATATACAGCTAATTGGTCAACAGAAATATTTGAAATTGAAAACGTTATTTATTCTAATCCATTAACATGTAAATTAAAAGATATAAAAGGAAAAATTTTATGAATAAGAACTACAGAAAACTAATTATCGAGATGTATGCTAAAAGAAAAAGTTTTAACAAAGATAGGTGAGAAATTTTTTATAAAGTGGTTCATTTTCGTTAATTCACACAACTGTTGGATAAATAAAGATAAAGTAATTTTATAATGAAATAATTTACTATTTAGTTTCACAATCAATTAGTTTTTATACAATTAGTTTTTTAATGAATTAGTATACTATTAAATTTGTTATTTAGTTTAACAATCAATTAGTTTCAGAACAATTTGTTTTTAAAAGATGGCGTTTACTATTTAGTTTTTCAATCAATTAGTTTTTAAACTATTAGTTTTTAAACAATTAGTTTACTATTTAGTTTATTATAATTATTTCATTGTTTATTTTAATTCTATCATCTTTTATTTAATTATGTCATTGTTTATGTTATTTAATTTTGTAGTTTTTGTATACAAAATTCTTTTGTGTTTTATTTGATCTTTGTAAAATGTTTCCATTTATATAGAAACATTTTACATATAAAATTTTTTATAATTTTATATAGAACTAATTTTATTAATTTTATATGGAAAAAATTTATCACATTTTTAATAACTTATAATGACCAGACTTTAATGTATCTATTTTGTATTCCGAAACACATATTTCATTATCATGAGGACTTTGTTGTTTACTTGAATTGTATATCTCATTTTTAAATTTTTTGTATATTTACCGAAACTAATGTATAGTTTGGTATTAGATCTATTTCTTTATTATCATAGCTCAGTCCTTTTACAAAAAAATGAGAATCATAAACAGATAAATTATGTAAATAAATAGGTTCAAAATCAGGTAGTTTTAGTTTTAAATTACAATTGTTGCACAATGGAACAATATCTTTTACCATTAGATGATCATTATGACGAACTTTTTTATTAATTTTTGTATAATGGTATTTACACAATGTACAAAATTTAGAATTATTAGGTATTTTGTTTTCTTCAATTGTAATTTGTTTGACTTCTCCAATTTCGGAATAAATTTTTTCAACCTCTTCAATCTCTTATTTTATACTTTCAAAAAATTTTTAATGACAATTTGGTCCTCTATAAATAACAGGAACTTTATAATTTCCATATATGTATCTTATATAGCAACAAAATCCACTTGGTTCATGTTTTTGATATTTCATTTTGTATGGTATTTCTGAATTTGGTTCACAATTATCCATATTTAAAAGTAAACTTGAAAAATTACCATAAATAACAAGTCGAACTTTTTGTGTATATTGAGAATTTTTTGAATATACCCATTTTCCTTTACTTGGCATTTCAACTTTTAATGGTTTCTTGGCTAAACAATTTGGTGTATGATTATCTAATTTTTCTTTACTATTAAAATGCAGTAAACAAAAATCACAAATAAATTTTACTGATTCATGTTTGGTGATTTGACTTGATTAAATTCTAGTTAAATTTTTTTATATAACAATAGTGTGAATTATTATCTTTCTTGAAATAAAGTGGACTTACATTTTTTCCTTTGTAGATTTTGCAATTTTTAATGGATTAACTTGATATTTTTCATCATCATCATCAAACGAATAAACATTTATAGATACATTAATTATATTTTCTATTTTCGGAATACGATCAACTAATACAGGAAATTCAATATTTTCAAGTTTTTTATCAAGACCAAGACCAATATCTTTATCTTTTGTTGTTCCATCGGAATGTGTATCTACAGGATACAAAGCTGCTTTTATAGACCATAGAAAACATTTTTCATCAATATTTTTTACATTAATAAAGGCTTTTTTGTTTTTAATGTTATCTGGTAAATCAATATAAGATGATCCTTTCAGTAGAATATATTTGCTAGTTGCAATGCAATAATTGTATTGAATGACCATCCTGATCCTTGTGCTTGAAAATTAGATATTTTTTCTAAAATATCTCTCTCACTTTGTTTAAATTTTTTATTAAAGGCTTTTTCTGTCATAATAGTAAAATTTCGTGTTTGTTGTCTAAATTCTTGAAATTTTCATTTCTTTCATTTGTTGGTCGCTTATATTCACAAAATAGTTTAAATTTAACTTTAAACCATGATGTACTTTCAAATACTCTTAACAGTTTTAAAAATTTTTGTTTTTACTGCAGTTAAAAAATGATTAGTATCAAGTATATCTATACTATTTTCAAAATTTATAGTCTGTAATCTGTTTTCAAATGCTTTTTCAACTAAATAATCTTTAATTGTATTTCTATCTCTTGGTTCCAGTTAAACAAATATAATTATAGAAAATGGAAATATTCTTATTAAGGGTTTATCTTCTTTAGTTAGAAAATCTTCATAAATATTATAATATCGTTACTTTTTCCAAAAATTATCACTTACTTCAGCAACTGCTGTAGCAGTCTTAGAACTGCATTCATGTGTATAATTTTAAACAATATTTGTGTTATTTTCACTTACATCAGGTATATAAATTTTAAAAATTTTGTATACTTTTTACTTACTTCAGTTATATAATTTTTAAAAATATTTATGATTTTCACTTACTTCTGGTGTATAATTTATAACAATATTTGTATTATTTTCACTTACTTCAGGTGTATAATTTTTAACAATATTTGTATTATTTTCACTTACTTCAGGTGTATAATATCCAAAGATAATTGGAACATTTATAACAATAATTGGTCGTTTTATAATAATAAATCCAAATCAGCTTTATGTAAATTTGAAACCCTTATAAATTTTTTATTTTACAAAATCCATGACAGTAGCAACTTTAAATTGCTGTAGTTCAGTATCAATGTAACTTTCCATGTTGCTCTTTTATTTATTACAAAAAAATTTATTAGGTTTATAAAAAATATTTTTTAATAAAACGATAAATATTTAATAGATGGATAAGGATAATTTTTAATATATAATTAATCAAAAAGAGAATTAATCTATTGTATAGTTCAACTATTAATTTTTAAACGTTGGTCAATCATAGATAAAAATAAAATGAATTACTTTTTAAGAGAATTATTCTATTTAATTCAACAATCAAATAGTTTACTATTTAGTTTAACAATCACATTTTAACACTATTAGTTTTTAAACGATTAGTTTTAATAATTTATTTAATCAATCATAAAGGATTATTATTTAATAAATATTAAACCATCAAGTTAAAACCTTTCTTATACTTATTATATTCTAAAGTACACTTCTTACATTTATTATTATGACCATCTTTATGTGAAGGATTTATGTAAAAACAATTTAAATATTTAACCTCATGACAATTTTTCATTTCATTGTAGTTGTAGATGTTTCTTCAGTTAAAAATTTTTCATTATTCATTGTAGATGTACATTTTTCTACATTGTTTATTGTTAATAATATTTTTGAATGTTCTTCACTTGGATTTCGTCGTAAATGTTCCTTAAAATAATATTTAGCAACACTTTTCCACATATACATGGAATTCGATTTTTATTATAATTTTTACAGGATATTTTCAAAATTACAAGTTTTTAAATGTATGTAGAAACCAAACAACAAATTTATTTTTGTGAAACTTATAAAAAATGTTTTCTTTATTAATGTAAACTACTTTATCAAGAAGCTCAACAATATAAGTATTTCTAAAGAAATTAAGAAAGGAAATGAGCTAGAGAGAAATGTTTTACATAGCATTACAAACTCTCAATATTTAAATACTAGATGTGGAGAACAACTTTATCTAGAACTCAATAATGATTTTAAAGTTATTAAGTTATTTTACCAAATAGATATTCTAAATTAATTACTGATTTTGATTTGAAATAATTAAAAAATGACAAATGAAATTAAAATATAAAGGAATGAAAAAACTAAAAAATAGAAATAATGAACTTCATGATATAGAGTTCACAATGTGATTTTTTAAAATAATATTTTTTTGTTAACTAATAAATTTTCATTACATACTTAAATTCACAAATGTGATTGTGATTTTTAAAATAATATACTTTGTTAACTAATACGCTTTATTTACTTTTATTCACAATTTGATTTTTTTAAAAATAACTTAATTTTATTAACTAATACATGATATTATGTTACAATCACTTTGTAAATAAAATAATGAAGTTATAAAGCAGTTAGTTAATATAATTAGTTGTGTTGTTGTAAAAAATAGGTATTTAGTTAACATTATAAATTCAGTTGATTAATTAAATATACTGAATTTTTAAAAATCAGTTAAATTACTTAGAAAATGTAAGATTGGTTTAAGTGGTCCAGAACCTACAAAATGCATCTCTAACATGATATTTCATTATGACATTGGGCTGTTTTAACTTTAGTGCAGCAGCCTAACGATAGACACACATGCGGGAGACCCCTAATGGTGGGTAATATATTGCATTTAATTCCATTCCTTTGTGATAACAGTTATTATGTCATAGGGAGCAAGGGTGAGGGGTGCAGTCCTCCTGTCTACACAAGTGGTGGAACTGTGCCACCTGTAAACTGATTAATTAAAGAATACTTATCAATATATTATTGACTTTGATTTGAATGTCAGGTCGTGAGATCCTTCTTCTCCAGCACAGTGTGATGAAGGGTGCGAGGAGTAGGGGAGTGGGGAGGGGTTGGAATACCCTCTGGTGGTGGCAGTGTGCACTAGCTCAGTCGATTCCTGCATGTCAAGGTGAGCGCACACAGGAATATTTTCCAATAAGACGACTGCTTCAATCTTTAGCAGTGTAATTATGTAATTAGGACTTGTAGTTGATAGATGTGAGCTTTTCCCACCAAACAAAAGTGGGATCCAGCCCCTGTAAATTGAATTTTATAAATAAACACTGTATCCTGTGCTATACCTGTATAATTGAATTTCTTGTCACGAGACCCTCTCTCCCCAGCACAGATGGCGGGTTAGACGCCATGGCGGAATCCATTCTCAGTCAGGATTATGCCTTGGAGAGAAGGCATCTCACGTGCATTGGTATTCTGCAGGGGTTTAACAGGTAAACGCTGCCTTGTTTGTGATTCTGTCGAACCGTGACCAATGGCGTGTGCAGGCCTTGCACGACAGGTGGAGAAATAGAGGAATTTCTCAGATGCAATTGTTTGGGGATTAGTGTGACATCAGTTCTGTCAGTCACGGGGACTGAGCAGACATTCTTGGATATGCGTGTGACGCAGGCACCCTTTGAGAACCTTGAGGGAGCTGTACGTGTGCTGGAGCGAGCCGGCATTAGGTGCAGGTCTGCAGATGGAAACGCTGGATGGTGAGTGCATTGTAACCGAAAGATTTTTAACAGTGTAATTATGTGTGTTGGTTGTTTCAAATGGTATTCCTTGTGCAATCGGAATAAAAAAAGCGATCGATTTAATTACTGCTTTATAAGACCGGCAACTTACGAAACACCAGATAATGATGAGCGGAGAGATCTGACCCCTGCAAACTGAATTTTGTGTGTATGTAATTGAATTTCTTGTCGTAAGATCTAGCACAGAGCTGTCAATTTCCAGATAGGTGAGGAGATATTTGAGGGGTTAACCAAAGGGGGATGGATTAATTAATTGATAAATTTAATTAAGTAGTCAATTGATAGAGTGAGAGAGGGCTATACGAATAATCTAGGCCTGAAAACGTATTTGTATCACTGAGTTTGAGGGGGAAGGGTTGGAGGCTTCCTGAGGGGTTGGGAGGAGGAGGGGGCGGGGGAGGGGGCGGGGGAGGGGGAGGGATGGTGGAACAATAGGCTAAGGCCCTGTCAATCAAAAAGACTTCAGGTAACCCCCAAAGCCAATAATCGCACGGACTGAGGTCTGGGGACCTAGGAGGCCAAGCATGACGAAAGTGGCGGCTGAGCACACGATCATCACCAAACGACGCGCGCAAGAGATCTTTCACGTGTCTAGCAATATGGGGTGGAGCGCCATCCTGCATAAACATCGTACATTCCAGCAGGTGTTTATCAGCCAGGCTGGGGATGATGCGATTCTGTAACATATCGGCGTACCTCGCACCCGTCACGGTAGCAGTTACAAAACCAGAATCACGCATTTCCTCGAAGAAAGAAGGCCCAATAACGATAGATGTGGTAAATCCAACCCATACTGAGACTGTCTCGTCGTGCAACGGAGTTTCCATGACAGTTCTAGGATTTTCGGTAGCCCAAATTCTGCAGTTGTGGGCGTTGACAGACCCTCGGAGCGTGAATTGAGCTTCGTCGGCCCACAACGCGTTACTCAACCAATCGTCATCTTCCGCCATCTTTTGAAACGCCCACAACGCAAATGCCCTCCGCTTTACTAAATCGTCAGGTAACAGTTCATGATGCTGATGGATTTTGTATGGATAGCATCGGAGGGTACGCCTAAGTGCCAACCAAACAGTAGTGTATGGAATGCCGGTGCGACGTGCGACTCCACGAGCGCTGGTTTCCCCGTGCATAGACGAACCCGCTACAGTCTCCATTTCATCCTGAACTGTCTCAGCACCATTACGCCTTGTGCTCGGTCGGCCACTATAGGGTCTATCGTCTAAACAACCCGTGGCTTCGAAATCATTCTCGCCACAGCTGCATTTGTCAACAGACCTTTACCCGAGAATAAGATTTTCACTCTGCAGTGGAGTGTGCGCTGATATGAAACTTCCTGGCAGATTAAAACTGTGTGCCCAACCGAGACTCTAACTCGGGACCTTTGCCTTTCACGGGCAAGTGTTCTGTGGTAGAGCACTTGCCCGTGAAAGGCGAAGGTCCCGAGTTCGAGTCTCGGTCGGGCACACAATTTAATCTGCCAGGAAGTTTCATATCACGTCACACTCCGCTGCAGAGTGAAAATCTTATTCTGGAAACATCCTCCAGGCTGTGGCTAAGCCATGTCTCCGCAGTATCCTTTCTTTCAGGAGTGCTAGTTCTGCAGGTTCACAGGAGAGCTTCTGTAAAGTTTGGAACGTAGGAGACGAGATACTGGCAGAAGTAAAGCTGTGAGGACCGGGCGTGAGTCGTGCTTCAGTAGCTCAGATGGTAGAGCACTTGCCCGAGAAAGGCAAAGGTCCCGAGTTCGAGTCTCTGTCGGGCATACAGTTTTAATCTGCCAGGAAGTTTCGGACCTTTAGCCGTTCGAATCCCCTTCCTATGGCGATAGGATCGTAACGCTGAACTAGCACATTCCCCATTCTTATAATACACCTTCACTAAAAGCGCCTTTACAGGTAATGGCAACATGCTGCAACTGCTGGCGCATCTGATTCTCTCTCTCATTACAGCTCGTTTTATACACGATTGTCATGTGCAGCTCTGACATTTTGCTGTCCAGCGCCATCTGTCGGACATTTTGTAAACTTTGTTTTGTTTTGTTTCTAATAAAACCCCATGTCATTCCAAGCATGTGTGTCAATTTTTACATCTCTATCTACATTATTCCGTGGTGTATTAAGTTTTCAAACTTATACTGACTTTTTGATCACCCTGTATCTTAGACCAGATGAATAGTAAACCGAGAACTACCGTATAACGCTCTGCAGACGCAGGTGCCAGGTGTCCTGAGGAGAGGCGGTATTGTTGGTAATTGTTTGTGGTAGGGATTTTGCTGCACTTGTGACGAGGCTACGACGCCCACCACGCAGCCAGACGCGGCAGCCGAAGCGGTGGTGGAGCCCACCATGCCGCCAGACGCGGCAGCAGAAGCGCTAATGGAGCAGCCACTGCCCAATTTGACCGTGGCGGCCAACTGCGACAAACTGCGCAGCCGCGCCTCCGCCGAGCGCCTCGTGGACGCGCGCATCCGATTGGCTGGCGCCCGCCGCAGGGTGCACCCCAAACGACTCGCCTCGCTACAGTCGCTGCCCCTGCACTCTGCCTCCGCCGGCATCTACCGCAAGCCGCACCACCAGCTGTTCCCGCAGGGCGCCAACTGCACGGCCGTCGGCGACTGCGGGGCGCGCACCGCCAAGTCGGAGGACACCGGGGCGCGCCAGCACGGCGGCGGGTGCGCCAAGGCGCGTCCACTTTCCGACGCTCTTTTGTCGCTGTTCCTCACTGTACTGCAGTGTGCCTCACGTCGGAAGGCAGTCCAGTTCATACCCGTTCTGCACATCTCCTCTAATAATCCCAGCCAGATACAATATTGTCCCGAATACCAAGCGTTTCTGAAAGGACTTCGTAACTTTAAAAATTTATTCATAAGACTTAAGACTCACTCTTGACGTAATTTTGTAGGAAAATACACTCCTGGAAATGGAAAAAAGAACACATTGACACCGGTGTGTCAGACCCACCATACTTGCTCCGGACACTGCGAGAGGGCTGTACAAGCAATGATCACACGCACGGCACAGCGGACACACCAGAAACCGCGGTGTTGGCCGTCGAATGGCGCTAGCTGCGCAGCATTTGTGCACCGCCGCCGTCAGTGTCAGCCAGTTTGTCGTGGCATACGGAGCTCCATCGCAGTCTTTAACACTGGTAGCATGCCGCGACAGCGTGGACGTGAACCGTATGTGCAGTTGACGGACTTTGAGCGAGGGCGTATAGTGGGCATGCGGGAGGCCGGGTATCGGCGAGGACCATTCGCAACCGTCTCCATGAAGCTGGGCTACGGTCCCGCACACCGTTAGGCCGTCTTCCGCTCACGCTCCAACATCGTGCAGCCCGCCTCCAGTGGTGTCGCGACAGGCGTGAATGGAGGGACGAATGGAGACGTGTCGTCTTCAGCGATGAGAGTCGCTTCTGCCTTGGTGCCAATGATGGTCGTATGCGTGTTTGGCGCCGTGCAGATGAGCGCCACAATCAGGACTGCATACGACCGAGGCACACAGGGCCAACACCCGACATCATGGTGTGGGGAGCGATCTCCTACACTGGCCGTACACCACTGGTGATCGTCGAGGGGACACTGAATAGTGCTCGGTACATCCAAACCGTCATCGAACCCATCGTTCTACCATTCCTAGACCGGCAAGGGAACTTGCTGTTCCAACAGGACAATGCACGTCCGCATGTATCCCGTGCCACCCAACGTGCTCTAGAAGGTGTAAGTCAACTACCCTGGCCAGCAAGATCTCCGGATCTGTCCCCCATTGAGCATGTTTGGGACTGGATGAAGCGTCGTCTCACGCGGTCTGCACGTCCGGCACGAACGCTGGTCCAACTGAGGCGCCAGGTGGAAATGGCATGGCAAGCCGTTCCACAGGACTACATCCAGCATCTCTACGATCGTCTCCATGGGAGAATAGCAGCCTGCATTGCTGCGAAAGGTGGATATACACTGTACTAGTGCCGACATTGTGCATGCTCTGTTGCCTGTGTCTATGTGCCTGTGGTTCTGTCAGTGTGATCATGTGATGTATCTGACCCCAGGAATGTGTCAATAAAGTTTCCCCTTCCTGGGACAATGAATTCGCGGTGTTCTTATTTCAATTTCCAGGAGTGTAGATAGACGTTTGACTCACATAGTATGCTATTGCGAATTACACCACTGCAAGCACTAGCGACAGCTGCAGCAAAGATGGCTGCCTTCACTGGTCCCGAGCGTGATCCCTGTGCCTTCTAGTTTGAAGAATCAGCGATGTTATTCTGTCATCGACTACGGCGAAGATCCTTCAGGTAGGCCAGCCATTTATGACAGACATAGCTGTTTTTTTTTCAACAGGGTGCTCAGTAAGCCCTAAAAAAATCTCAAGTCAGCCTCAGTGTTTGATGACGCACAGCATGTGAGGCAGAGCTTTCTTGACAGCCTTCAAGATGGACCTGATGTGCTTCTCGCAAATTGAGCGTCCCACACGTGACTATTTGGCGTCTCTTAACAAAACATTTGCATCTCAAACCGTACAAATTAACAATGGTGAACCGTGAATTTACTTTCAAAACCTCTTCTTAAGAATTTGCTTTATTTACTAGTGATTCATCAAGAACATTAACACATTTAATCACACTATGTGTGCGTGGAAGTAGTTGTCAGTGGGTAACTGATGAAAACAAATCAAATTTCTTTCAACAAATATCAAGTTACAATTTATTCAGAGGCAAAAAGAACAAAATTTTGACTGTATTAGCTTTCGGGCTGACAACCTTGCTTCTCCCTTTTGACACGCCCGTAGTCGTGACCGCTCACAACCTCTGAAAGACTACACTGGTGCAAATCTGCAACACACCAGATTACTTTAAACTAAAAATTTTAACAACTCACACAAGCACATAAACTATGCACCCTGTAGGAGGGATGGAAATGGTACAAAACGCTAACATTAAAAGATTAACTTGCCACCGAAGGTGCAACTTGATTTTAAAAAAAAGTCTTATGGTGGAAGGGTGGCAACTTTATATACTAAAATGACCATTCAAATAAAAACCCATGAAAAGCAGTCTTACATAAATATACAAGGTTGGCCAAACATGCTCTACGTTACACATATACCGCCTCTCAAGATGATAGGCAAGATAAAAACATATTTCAGGAATTCGGCCGTTACACTTCCAGCAATCCGACAAACCTGACAGAGGCAGCTATTAACGTACGGCATACCGACCAACAGACAGACAGACAGACAGACACTAACTGCCTAACCAGTGCGGACGAGAGACAGACGAGCAAGCTGGGGACGAGAGATTGACCCAGACTGACTTCCTGGCGAGCTCATAGCGCCCCTTAAATGCACGTGAACAGGCTACCTTTCCTCTTACCCACCAGAGGGAGACACCAAAGCTGCGATTGCCACAGCGGCGCCACCGCCAGAAGCGGAGGGCGACTGCTTCACACAACGCGCTGCGGCGCGCTCTTCAAAACAGCAATTTTTACCATGGCTCAAATGGTGCAACAACTAAAAAGACATTCATAGGACTGCTTGTTATCATTTTTCTGAGAAAATGTTATTGATCGTATAAAGACGAATATTTCTCTGGAAACATTATCTTCAGTGATGATCAGATATTTCAATAAAGTGGTAGAGTTAAACCCAACAGTAGGACTCGGCCAAGAAAAAAAGTCAACGACAAACCTTGGAAAATGTCCACCATATCTTTCTATGAGGTGAAGTTCGACAGCGGTAAAGTATTTTACAAAACGCATTTTTAACCATCAACTGTTCATTTGCCCCGTTAGTCATCTACCGGTTTCTGTTATTAACCATAATCCAGGATGTAGGGCACAACAGATTAGTTAAAATCATCCCATATTCCTTTGAAGCTGAACAATATAGAAATTATCCAGTCAAATTGTTCAAACACCTGACATAATTTGTCTTAAAATATTGATAGCCATATCCCATGTCAAATACACAGACATCGCAGGAAAAACAAGCATTCTAAGACAAACTATTTCGGGTGTTTGAGTAATTTCGACATTGTTCAGCTTCAAAGGAATATGGAATGTTTTTAACTAATCTTTTGTATCCTACATCCTGGATGATTGTTAATAACTGAAACCGGTTGACGACTAATGGGCCAAATAAACAGCTGATGGTTAAAACTGCATTTTATGAAATGATCATCATAGCCCAAAAGTTAATTTCTTTGGTGCTTTGAGCAAGAGCAGAGTTTGTAGTCTTTTCTTTCTCCAAGAGAAAACAGTCAGTAGACTATCGTACTTAGATGTTCTGGAAAGCCTTTTAATTCCATTGATTGACGAGGCTGACCAAGAACACACCATATAGTTTGTTAAGTAAGAGCGCTGTCGGTATTACACACAGATGGTAAAAGATTTCGCCGTAGTTCTTCCACAACCCAATAGAGGAATCTATTGTCCCTCATGCAATGTCTATAAAGCATTGGTTTATTTTGAATTCTTGACTGAGATACACAAGAAGAGATGTGAGTGCAACGCACTGTCGTAGTCATTCACGTTTTTAACCAAGGTATAGCCTGTTATCTACTTCTGTACAACGGACTTTGTGACCAGTCAAGAATTCAAAGTGAACTAATGCTTTATGGACACAGCATGAAGGACAAAGCTTCCTCTATTGGACTTTGAAAGAACTAAGGCGATAAACACACATCAAAATAAGTTTTGCATCACCCCCGTTCCCAGAACTCCTGAAGATAGACGTTGACTGTGGATACTGTATCACAGACACAGTCCCTCTGACTGTTCAGAGATGTCACTAAACCCACCCATAGAGTAAACAATCATACATGAGCAGCGCCTATTAGACAGATGAGGTCCGACAGCCGATCAGTTCCAGTCATTCCACAAGGAAGGAGGTGCACGGCTCGTGTTGTCTGCAGTTCAACCATACCTAGACGATCATACCGAGGTTCGATCGCGTACGTATTGTTACTGTGTGCCAGGAAGAGCTCCAACAAGGGAAGTGTCCAGGCAACTCGGAATCAACCAAAGCGATGTTGTTCGGACATGGAGGAGATACAGAGAGACAGGAACTGTCGGTGACATGCCTCACTCAGGCCGCCAAAGGGCTACTACTGCAGCAGATGACCGCTACCTACGGATTACGGCTCGGAGGAACCCTGGCCGCAACGCTACCATGTTGAATAATGCTTTTCGTGCAACCATAGGACGTCGTGTTACGACTTAAACTGTGCGCAATAGGCTGCATGATGCGCAACTTCACTCCCCACGTCCATGGCGAGTTCCATCTTTGCAACCGCGACACCATGCAGCGCGGTACAGATGGGCCCAACAACACGCCGAATGGACCGCTCAGAAATGGCATTACATTCTCTTCACCGATGGGTCTCGCACATGCCAGACAATCGTCAGATACGTGTTTGGAGGAAACCCGGTCAGGCTGAACGCCTTAGACACACTGTCCAACGAGTGCAGGAAGGTGGAGATTCCCTGCCGTTTTGGGGTGGCATTATGTTGGACCGACGTACGCCGCTGATGGTCATGGAAGGCACCATAAAGGCTGCACTGATAGTGCAACAATATCGGCAGTATACTGGCGAGGCATTAGTCTTTATGGATGACAATTTCACGCCTCCATCGTGCACATCTTGTGAACGACTTCCTTCAGGATAACGACATCGCTCGACTACAGTGGCCTACATATTCTCCAAACATTAACCCTATCAGACATGGCTGGGATAGATTGAAAAGGGCTGTTTGTGGACAACGTGACCCACCAACCACTCTGAGAGATCTACGCCTAATCGCCGTTGAGGAGTGGGACAATCTGGACCAGCAGTGCCTTGATGAACTTGTGGATAGTATGCCACGACAAATACAGGCATGCATCAATGCAAGAGGACGTGCTACTGGTTATCAGAGGTACCGGTGTGTACAGCAATCTGGACCACCACCTCTGAAGGTCTCGTTGTACGGCAGTACAACATGCAATGTGTGGTTTTCATGAGCAATAAAAAGGGCGGGAATGATGTTTATGTTGATATCTGTTCCAGTTTTCCGTACAGGTTTCGGAACTCCTGGAACCGAGATGATGCAAAAATTTTTTGATGTGTGTATTTTACCATCTGTGTACAACTGCGACCAAGCTCTTTCTTAACAGACTGTACACTTCCTGCAAGATAGTGCACTGTTGCACTGCCTATCCGACGTCCGTGACGTTCTCGTTCTGCGTATATGAATTGGTCAGGGTGTGCTATTTCGATGACCCTCGCGTTCACCAGACATGACACCTCTTGACTTGTTCCTGTGGTAATTCATGAAGGATACCGTGTTTGTACCACTCTTACCGGCTTCTCTAGCGGAGCTCAGAGCAAGAATCTATCCACAGTTAAGCAAGTTTTGGTATATGGTAGAAAAATTGATGTACTTTGCTGCAATATGACACCGAAACCAGGCCATTAAGTCATATGAATAAATCTATCTAAGTTTGCAAATTTGCTAAGTCCTGTAAGAAAAATACTATAGAAGTCATACCCCTGATTTTGATGGGGGGAGAGAGAGAGCCTCAGTGCAGAAAAATTTTTGTTACATACACGTCTACAAAACCTGTTCACAGTGTGGTCACACTTAATCACATTTTTTATGCTGTAATATAGCTAACTTAATAGGAATACCAGCCTTCTTGAATGAATCTTTACCACTACTGTTATTTGTTTTGTCCTTATCAGTATTCCATCACTCTTCTCCCAAATCATACAGGACGGTGGTCACAAAGCAGTTGTTGAACACTTTTATGACAGAATATAGTGATATCGTGCCCATAAAGAGAAACTCCACTCACTCGTAAGACTGACTAATGAGTTTTTAATCTTGTCAGATGGAGTGAATGCATGCTCCCCCTATACAAACCGTTCATAATTGTGTTTTCAAAATTGGTCTTTAAGTGGCTTGCTCATGACGGCAGTTTTGAAGTCATACCTCCATGTTTAATAAGTAGTTCTGTTTTCAATGCAGCAACTTCATTCTTTACTTTAGGTGTCAGGTGACTTTTAAAAACGTATGTAACGCTGTCAATGAACAGCCCACAAGGTCTGGTGCTCTGACGAGTAGCTAGACAGTCCACAATTAATTGTGTTCTCGTGTAGCCGTTTTCTTAGCAACTAATCACTAAGCCTTTAGTTTTTTCTTGGCAAAGTTTACGTTTCAGACTTACATGAAACGGGTGGGAGTGGGGGGGGGGGTGTAAGGGGGAGGGTAGCAGCTTCCCTCCCTTTGCAGTAACTGCTAACAACATGGTACTGATAACGCTTTAGACTTCAGTAGAGTGTCGATGCAGCATTTAGATTAAATGCCTCTTAAAGTAGAAGAGTTACTTGGTAGTCTTTCTGCTCGTGAAGCGCGGGGTGATTATAACTGAAGTACTAGTTTCAAAATGCTATAAAAAAGGAGTCATTGCTGACAATGACGTTAAATTTGAAAGGAATATTATCGAAGGAGGGGGAAATGTTGTGGAAACAAGAGACTCTCGGCATGGTTGTCTCAATGCAATATCACGTGCTGCTGGTAAAACCATTTTACAAGAACGGTGACTGTGGGCCAGTAGCTATGCAGAAGTTCCGAACACTCAGGGTACGAGAAACGGCGTTGTTCCGATGTCTACGAAGGGTCTGGAGAAAATTATTAAAAAATTCGAAAAGACAGGTTCTTTTGCAGCGCAGTGTGACAGAGAGAGGAAAACAATTGGTCTGAGGTTAGTAGAGGATGTGGCCACAGCATTTCAGGAGGGCTCGAGCGTTGGTATGCAATCATGCATTGCTCGGGGAATTGCCCGAACTTTGGATATGCCTGTGATTACACAGTGCATAAACTTCTACGAATCATCCTGCTTGCTATCCATACAAAATTACACATGTTCAGGAGTTGTTTCATGCTCACCAGAGAGTGAGAAGAACGTTTGCTCTAGAATTTCTTGCTCGCGTGAAAGTAGTCAATGAATAGCCATGGAACATTCTGTGGACAGACGAAGCCCATTCCCATCTCCAAGGATATATCAGTGCACAGAATTGCAGAATACGTGCAACGAAAACTCCGCTTGCACATCAACTGTACCGCTTCATTCTGAAAGGTAATCGTGTGGTGCTGGTTAACGGTGTCATTTATCTTAGAGAGAGACTTTAGCGCACCACTCTCATTTCAACACTTCAACAGGGTCGGTGTGTGTGTGTGTGTGTGTGTGTGTGTGTGTGTGTGTGTGTGTGTGTGTGTGTGTGTGACCACTTTAGTGCAAGACGGCTCTCCTTTGCACGTTGTACAGCCCAGCCAGTGAAGCAGCTGCTATTGAAGCATTTTCGAAGTGCTAGAATTATCAGCCGACATTTTCCCACAGCTTGGCCTTCCAGATCAGCCGATTTTAATCTGTGAGACTTCTGGCTTTTATCTGAAAGATGCTGTGTTCAGTGCTGAAATTACAGAAGTAGCCGAACTGAAGACACGCGTTGTGTAACGCATTCTGATCGTGACCTCTGAGACACTTCCGACCTGTTGTGGAATATGCTGTTTCTCGATTTCATCTTATGGTAGAAAACTATGAACATAGGGTTGCCACATCTAGCTGGGACGTCGTGGGGACACATTGACACGGGGGTGTAGAAATGAAGTGAAAAATTTATTTAATGTAATTATTTACTGTTTAGAACACAATCCATTTTTCCGCAGATTTCACAATTTTCAAAAAGTCCTTTTTCCCTTTTCCGTATTTATAAAACTCCATGCAAGTCAGCAGTCGATTTCTTTCATCAGCCCACAAGGCCACATTGGCGTTGTGGGCGGTAATAGGAAAACAAATACTTGTACAATTTTAGAAGCTGTCATTTGTGTTGTAACGGCGACCGGGGGTAGTAGTGACGGAAACGCGGCGGGACCCGCGGAGCGGCCCGCGAACAACAACACAACGGGAGAGGACGGACACGACCAACGAAGGACCTTACGACACAACAAGAACAGACAACAGAGTCACGAAGCAAACAAGACAACCACGTCCACTCGTAATGAAAACACGAAAGTCAATACGCTCTCTAATGCGAAGCGATATGTCCTGATACTCACGCGAGGTTAGACTGGCAGGCTGAGCGACAGGCAGGCGCTTAAATAATCGATCGGGGACGCCGCTATTGGCCGCTGCAACCACGTGTTCCACTGTGGCGCCCTCATACTAAATGCGGGTCAGTGTTACAAGGCCAAATCAGTCAATCATCCAGACTGTTGCCCATGCATCAACTGAAAAGGCTGCTGCCCCTCTTCAGGAACCACACGTCTGTCTGACCTCTCAACAGATACCCCTCCGTTGTGGTTGCACCTACGGACAGCTATCTGTATCGCTGAGGCATGCAAGCCTCCCCACCAACGGCAAGGTCCATGGTCGATAGGGGGGCGGGGGGGGGGGGGAGAGAAGAAACTGGTAGTCCTGCCTAATATCGTGTAGGGCTCTCGTGAGCACGCAGAAGTGCCGTAACACGATGTGACGTGGACTCTACTATGATTTTAATCATCACCCAATCTGCTGTTTCAGATAGTGTCATCCAATCAGTTATTAAAAAAATAGCCCAAGTAATCAAATTCAATGGTATAGAAAGGCATTGTCTGTTCCTCAACTTTCTAAATCAAATTAATTATTAAATAAAATTATCTGAGACCACATTTACATGTTGCGCTAACAGATGGCGCTACTTCAGTAACAGAGCCAAGCTCGTAACAACATTTTGCAAAGCCATGACAAAACTGGGTGTTGCTGGGATGTCGTGACAAGAACGTCTATAACGGTGACGATCCCGATATATCGGGACAGATGGCAACCCTAGGTGAACAACATCCTGAACGTGTCTTACTTCAGTCTCACGTCAATTAGAAACTGATTTTATGGTTGCTTTTTATGCGGTTTTTGGCGTTTTTGCCATCCGACGTTGTACGATCTTGCCACGGTGGATCGGCTTTCCTAATTAAGTGCCACATTTTTTTAATGTCAAACTCGTGCAGTCATGCACATGGTGCAGTACAGTCGAATTAGTGTGTAACTCGAACTAGAGCCATCGTATTGCAATTCATCTGTCATTTGTCGCCACATCAATTTAAGTTATTACGCGTACAGCGCCATCTAGTGTGAAAATTTTACTTAAACTTTTCTGTTTAAATAACGTTTCCCCTTCTTCGACTGTATTATGTTCAAATTTTATTTCAGTTTGAGCAGCGTCTCCTTTTTTACAGCGGTTTGTAACTGAAGCCCTAATTATAATTACTCTTTACTTCATCGATATAAACCTGAGGCACGGAATTCTGTCTGTGGCATATGTGAGGTCTTTGCAATTTCCGAGGCCTTTAACAAGATTATTTTCGAAGAACGGGTATTAGGTACGTAGATTCGTCCAAATCTTACTTTTTGCCAGCCTGTCTATTCTACATACAGCAAAAAACTGCAAATTTGAAACTTGCGTCACAGCTGCGCTACATACTGAACTTTGTTGATTACTTTCTTTCAACATTAGTGCTCATCAGTGAAGGGTAAATTTTACTCTTAGATGAAAAACTATGCCTGTTCTGTCGTAAAAAATAGCGGCATTGTGAGTACAATAGTGTTCACTACCTAAATGAAGCGTCAGTAATCAAAGACAACTACATTGTTACCCGATACTGAACGATTAATTTGCGATTTTGTACTTGGTGTGAGAACACACGCGTGCTGACTTCCTGCGCGGACAAGTTCAGTTACGTGTGCCTACAGGTGCACACAGAGAACATTGGTTAACCTGCCAACCAAGTGTTCCACTCACATGCTCTTCAGTCTTTCTCAAACAATTCTGAAGAAACTATTCGATAAAAAAATTTGATTCTTTCGCATCTTACAGACGCATATGACAGCATCATGGTGAATCTTTCCGGTAATGGTCGTAGTTATTGTGATGCGCCATTATTAAAGTACATTAGGGTAAGGACACAGCAGAAATTTCAGGAGAGGTGGCGATTTATTTTTCTCATATTTCTTAATCTTTTCACCTCAGAGAGATGTCATCAGTGACGAGTTTTTACTATCGCCTACAGTTCTCTTGCTTCTGTGTTGAATTTTGTTTCTTTTGCGAAATACAGTGGACTTTTACACATGCTTTACCTCACTAACATGCTAATGCAGCTGCAACTGCAATGTAATCCTGGAACAGTGTATTATGAAGCGAACAAGTGAGGACAAAATAGTTATGAAAACGTATAAAAAAGATCGTTCTTCATATAAATGGGGACATTTAATTTCTTCACTTTTGTTGTTGCAAACCCACACCAAATCTCATTTCACCAGCTGTCGATGGCACTTAAGAAATTGCATTATTCTACAGCAGGTTCAAAAATAGCTCTGAGCACTATGGGACTTAACGTCTGAAGTCATCAGTCGCCTAGAACTTAGAACTACTTAAACCTAACTAACCTAAGGACATTACACACATCCATGCCCGAGGCAGGACTCGAACCTGCGACCGTAGCGGTCGCGCGGTTTCAGGCTGAAGCGCCTAGAACCGCTCGGCCACTCCGGCCGGCCCACAGCAGGAATATGTAGTTATTTGCATATCGCAGATGAGATAACTGCACATGTTAACCATTTTCAGAATACTCTCCCTCTGAATGTTATCATTTGCCACAAACTTGTTTCAGTAGCGTGATTAGTTTATGGGTGGGTGGAAGTAAGAGCGTTACATACAATTTATTTTCTCAAGATTGGAGATAGACAGACATCTTATCCAAATTTTAAAAAAAGTTGTTGTATTAGATATGTTATATATACACCAGCAATGTAAGTTCGAAAGTACACCAAACATAAATTCATAGCGCCTCCTGTTCAGTGAATCGAATTTTGTGTGGTGGGTTACATAATTTAAAAATATCGCAATAACTCTGGCTATTAACGGCAACGGCCTTGCCGCAGCGGATATACAGGTTCCTGTCAGATCACCGAAGTTAAGCGCTGTCGGGCGTGGCCGGCACTTGGATGGGTGACCATCCGGGCCTCCATGCGCTGTTACCATTTTTCGGGGTGCACTCAGCCTCGTGATGCCAGTTGAGGAGCTACGCGACCGAATAGTAGTGGCTTCGGTCAAGAATACCATCATAACGACCGGGAGAGCGGTGTGCTGACCCCACGCCCCTCCTATCCGCGTCCTCCTCTGAGGATGACACGGCGGTCGGATGGTCCCGATAGACCATTTGTGGCCTGAAGACGGGGTGCTATGGCTATTTATGGAAAGAGAAGCAGTTCACCTCAAAATTAACGTAAGTGGCTATAGGATTTTAAAATATCATTTTCATCGAAGAGTTTGTTTAAAATTGTTTGAGAAAGATTGCTGAGCAGTCAAGTGTACACTTGCAGTGCCGCCCCCCCCCCCTTCCCTCCCGTGTAGTGAGTCGGCATTGGCCGCACTGAAGTGACCTGTCTCTTGCTATCCGTGTTGCTTCATTACATAACATGCCGATATTTTTCGCAATGCTTGTAAGTCGCGTCGTGCTGGCCTCCATAGTCAGTAACCTGCTTTGCTTGTGGGCAGGCCATAAGGAACGAGGACTGCAGCTGAAGTCCCTTTGATTCGAAAAAAAGCAATATTGGTAGAGTCATACCGATAAGCTGCACGAACAAATTTTTGTGCCAAGTTGCGGAGTATATGCGGGCATTAAGCTCGACTTAGTCTTTCTCTGGATAGCTTGCAGTGAACAATGTTGTATGGCGACAAATGCTCTAATCCAGACAGGCGTTTGACCATAGTCCAAAGGCGGTGCATTTTTATTGTTGTCTACAGCCACACATTGTAAAGCTTGACAACATGAGAAATGTTTGCATCTCTCTGTTGTCATGCATAAGCAAATCTCAACCCCTCTGTTTCGCGTGCGCGCGCTTTCTCTCTTCGCCCTCCTACGCAGAGGCGTCTTCCGACGTGCCGCACACTGTAGTCCATGCCTTCTATTTACCTATCCAACTTTACTCTTGCAAGCGATTTCACTTTTGCAGTATATAACTCGGAAACAATAAATAAAGAACAGTAAATGCAGCTTACCTCTGTTTCAGTGTCCTTTATTAAAGGCTACTGCTTTCGGAAGATGGAGAATTAATTTTTCAAAACTACATAGCCATTAAGGGAGGTAGGACGTCAAACGGGCCGACTTGGAGCAGGAGAGGCACCACAGGATATTCTATTTTCTACTGTCTATACTTTTAAAAATAAACGCATAAAACTTTGTCAGCATGACCAGGAAGGAGTCAGGATTCACACTCATAGCAGTGGAAGTGCAAAAATACAACAAAATAAATTTCTTTTAGATATGAAATTTCATCATTTTTTCACTTACTATTGGCTGCACTTGTAGCTATAGGTACATTTTTCTTCACTAGTAAGAGAGATTCTTTGATGAATTTTGGACAGCATACAAACCATACTTACAGGTGTATGAAACACTAGAATTTTCCAAATGTATTAAAAACTGTGGTAAAAATTGAGATAATTAACTACAAAATTTGATTTTTTCTAAACATAAAGTTTTAAAACGTAACAGCTCATTCATTTTTTCATAAATTAAATAGATTCTAGAGTTTCAGACACCTGTAAGTATGGTTTGTATGCTGTGCAAAATTCATCGAACAGTCTCTCTTACTTATGAAGAAAAGTGTACCTATAGCAACAAATGCAGCCAATTGTAAGTGAAGAAATGATGAAATTTCACATGTAAAAAAAAAACTTTTTGTTATGTTTTTGAACTTCCGCTGCTACGAGTGTGAATCCTGAATCCTTCCTGGTCATGCTGACAAAGTTTTATGAATTTACTTGTAAAAGTATAGACAGTGGAAATTAAAATGTTCTGTGGTGCCTCTCCTGCTCCAAGTCGGCCCGTCTGACGTCCTACCACTCTTAATATTGGATGTAGTGATAGAGGCGAACTATATTTACTGTAAATAATAATTGTCGACATCGCGCTACTAATCAATAAGATTATAATAAATAAGTCGCAAAACTGGCTGTCAAAATCGGCACTACAAGTACCAGCATGATATTTATTTCATTTTTCTACATAATGCTCTGTGAGATTAACACTTGTCCCATCGTTTGTCAAGGTCTCGAATGAATGCAGCGAAGTATTTTTGAACCAGTTGTCGCATCCAACGGCCTCATTCTCGTGAAAGTGTTGCCCAACCAGATGGTTCTGAAGAGCGCTATTAGCTGAAAATCATTGATGGCCAAGTTGTGCCTGTATGGTGAAAGTTCAAGCGCTGGCATAGTCTCTTCATTTGTTTCGTTATGTGCTTCATTCTGAAACAGCTCTGGTACTCACAAAGAGCGTGTTGCAGCGAACGCTGATGTTGAATCTGTCGCTGCGTTGCGTGCAGAGGCAACGCGTCTGGGACCCGCAGGCGGCGTGAGGCGGCCCGGGAGGAGCCGTCGCGGGACTGCGCGGGGATCGATCCCAGGAGTTCCAGTAAGAAGGACCGCAGCAGCGCCCACTGTCTGCGTTTCGCCGACTCCTGGTGCGTACTCTCAACTTCGGCCTGCGTCTATATCCACATACAAACGCCACAAGCTTCTGTACAGGGCATCGCAGGGGACTTCAGCATTAAGGGGCTCCGGAACGCCCTATACTTGCAATGTTAAAATAACGCTTATAAATTACATCTTTCCTCACAAAGTATTTGAGGTAGGAAGTTGAACTTTTTACAGATTATTTATTGGAATATGGGCTACAACTTAACACAGGGATTTTACAAAATTTTAGTTCAGTTATTAAAGATGATTTTTTTTCAATTGTAATGAAAATTCACAACATTTTTTTGCAATTTTTTATTTATATATTCAAAAATATACAGTTTTTTGGAAAAAGACTGTGTTAAATTATGCAGAAGGTACTGTGTAACATTTACTGAAAGTTTGAAACAAATATGTTTGGAAGATCCTTAGAAAACATGTAATTAGTATGAGAAAATAAAAGTTTTGGGAATCGAGCGACAAAGATTGGATTAACTTTTTAGTGCATTCCAGGTCCATAGGATGGATTATCTTCATCCTCTGCAAACTCCTCCTCCAGCTTCCTCTTGTTCCTTCTCCTGTTTACTCTTGCTTGTATTTCTAGACTCTTTACAGCCCTGTCTGCAGCCCGAAGGCGTTCCTTGTCTAAAGCAAGCATCGCTCGTACCATGTTAGAACCTATCTTCATTCCCATATTTCTAAATACCTTGCACCTTACAATGTTGCCATCATTGAAAGTCGCAACAGCATCATACACACCAAAGTGAAGTGTTTCTATTCCAACAAATACAGTCTTGGGGATTCTCGACCATATAACACTATTTACACTTTCATTGGGGTTTTGAGTTTTTCCGTGAATATACTTTTTCAACAGTTCAGGTGCTGCTAAGTCTCTGAAAATAGGTTTTATCACCTCCATTATTGCATGAGGCAGACTATGCTTATGAGTGTACACTTCACCGGTTAGCAATCCTTTGATATATTTACACCAACTGTCTTCTTCTTTGGGACACAAGCTATGTTGGGGATTTTCATCGGTTGAAGAAGTATGAAAAAAAAAGAGCCCAAACAGCCTTCTTCATTTCGTCGACACTTTGTGTATTTTGCCTAATAGCCATTCCATAATAGTTCTGTATTTTGTCAATTACACTGTCAGTTAACCTTCCCTTCCCATCCAACCCTTTACCATCACTGAGTTTTTGTTTTTTGTACGAACCTTTCAGTCGCCGAAGTCTTGTTCCCATTCGCTTCTGTACGTGTCCAATACACTCAAATTTCTGCACTACAACATCATCACCATAGGGCTTCAGTCCTTGAACATGTTTGAAACTTTTAGAATCACCGTCACCAAGGTAATTAACATATCGCACTTTATCACACGCCTCAGAACGCTGGAATATACTGGCAACACCAGCCACTTCCATTCCTCCACTACTGCCACTATAGTTAGCTTTGCAATTATTTTCATGTGTACCTTTATATTTTTGTGGACATCTACAATACTTTGATATTACATCTAAAACTTTCCCTGTATACATACTGGTGGCAGATACTACACCATGAGGAGATGTGTGTCCCCGTTTATGCCAGGTACCATCGAACGCTGCAGTCAAATCTCTGTTACCATTATTTTCCATTACTGCCTCTTCCACAGCGTTCTTCATAGATTCTATACTGACATCTTCTACTTTAGACCCTATTAATTTATTATAGGTCGTAAACTTGGTTGGGGGATTTGGAAGATTCATGATGCCACAGAAAATTGCACCTGCAGTAGCACCCTTACCAACTGAACGCAAGGAATAAACAAATCTAATGTTGTGTTCGTAGATTTTGCTACCATTTTCATCAGTTGCAGTTACTGCAAAACTGTTCCAAAAGGTGGTCATGTATGAACACTTATCACATTTCAGTTGTATTTCACTAGCAAGTCCTACGTGCTTTATTATGGAGAGTTCCAGACCAACTTCACTACAATGAATACATCTTACACAGTTTGAAAAAATTCATTTGAGAACCGACATATCAAATATTTCATTCGCCCATAAAACATTCATAGATTTCACTCATTGAACCAAGCTTCTTCTGTGAAGTATTTTCTTTCCCACTTTGACTGCTATGGGCAGGTGTACTTGAGAGGTTAGGTTCACTCACTTGGTTATCGTCTTTATTGTTTACAGTAATAACACATACCTTTGGCTTTCCAACATTTCTCCTTTTCTTAAAAGCCTTCAGAGGATTTCTAATAACTTTACTTTTACTCATTATTATACTTCAACAAAACAGAGACTCAAGAAACAGAATTAATTACGAATATTTTCGAGATAACGACAGAGTAAATAAACATGAAACAATCAACAATCACACCAGCGATATATATTGAACCATCACAGGTTAGCCACAACACATACTTTATCTCACAGCACTAAAATGTACCTGATGAACACGGACGTTAATAATAACACCATTTGACAGCAGTTTAACAGCGCCACAGTGGGTCACGCCCATGTATAACACATTTCAAAAAAAATTTAAAAATAGTTGTAGTCTTCGGAATTGAATAAATTATATATCTATTAAAAGGTAATAGTCTGCAGATTCAGAAAACGCAAAAAAGTAAAAATTGAACTTTTCATGATTTTGAGCCTTTCCGGAGCCCCTTAAGAGTCTCCCCATCCTGTTCCATTTGTGTATTGAGCTTCTGTATGCACATTGGTCTCTCTACACCTGCATCTAAACTCCGCTTACCACATTTCTGTGTGTGGTGGAGGCTACTTCTGGTAGCACTGCCATTTCCCCCTCTTCCTTGTTCCCCCAAAGAGCGTTGCGCGGGAAGAACGATCGTGCATAAACCTTTGGACGAGCTCTAATCTGATTCTATCGTCGTGGTCATTTCGTGAGATATACGTCTGCGAGACCATAACGTTGCTCGACTGATGTTGGAACATATGTTCTCGAAATTTCAAAAGTAAACTTCTACATCTACACATATACTCCGCAATCGACCATACGGTGCGTTGCGGAGGGTACCTCGTACCACAACTAGCATCTTCTCTCCCTATTCCACTCCCAAACAGAACGAAGGAAAAATGACTGCTTATATGCCTCTCTACGAGCCCTAATCTCTCTCGTCTTATCTTTGTGGTCTTTCCGCGAAATATAAGTTGGCGGCAGTAAAATTTTACTGCAGTCAGCCTCAAATGCTGGTTCTCTAAATTTCCTCAGTAGCGATTCACGAAAAGAACGCCTCCTTTCCTCCAGAGACTCTCACCCAAGTTCCTGAAGCATTTCCGTAACACTCGCGTGATGATCAAACCTACTAGTAACAAATCTAGCAGCCCGCCTCTGAATTGCTTCTATGTCCTCCCTCAATCCGACCTGATAGGGATCCCAAACGCTCGAGCACTACTCAAGAATAGGTCGTATTAGTGTTTTATAAACGGTCTCCTTTACAGATGAGCCACATCTTCCCAAAATTCTACCAATGAACCGAAGACGACTATCCGCCTTCCCCACAACTGCCATTACATGCTTGTCCCACTTCATATCGCTCTGCAATGTTATCCCCAAATATTTAATCGACGTGACTGTGTCAAGCGCTACGCTACTAACGGAGTATTCAAACATTACGGGATTCTTTTTCCTATTCATCTGCATTAATTTACATTTATCTGTATTTAGAGTTAGCTGCCATTCTTTACACCAATCACAAATCCTGTCCAAGTCATCTTGTATCCTCCTACAGTCACTCAACGACGACACCTTCCCGTACACCACAGCATCATCAGCAAACAGCCGCACATTGCTATCCACCCTGTCCAAAAGATCATTTACGTAGATAGAAAACAACAGCGGACATACCACACTTCCCTGGGGCACTCCAGATGATACCCTCACCTCCGATGAACACTTACCATCGAGGACAACATACTGGGTTCTGTTACTTAAGAAGTCTTCGAGCCACTCACATATTTGGGAACCAATCCCATATGCTCGTACCTTAGTTAGGAGTCTGCAGTGGGGGACCGAGTCAAACGCTTTCTGGAAGTAAAGGAACTTGACACACAATATCTCTCTTGGAGCGTCTGCACTGAAGGCTGTTGAGCTTACTAAACGATCCTCTGCCGGAATATGCTCGTCTTCGTAGTATCTTCTCTGTCTCTTCCATTAACCCAGCCTGGTAAGTGTCTCAGAGTGATGAGCAACATTCAAGAATCAGTCTTACAGGTGTTTTGTATGCCACTTCTTTCGTGGTTAACTTACACATATGAGCCAAAAACTGTTGACCAGCTCCTTAACTGTGTTGATCCACATCCGGAACGCACTGTAGCAGCGATTCTGCGTCCCGTGGATTATTTATGTCATTACAGACATCAAGCAACCCCTATAAATTATGCACCAGTGGTTTGTGAGCACAGAGCTGGCAGTTCACATTTATTGCATTGGGTTCAAGTCAAGCGAGGTTGGTGGTCAAGACATCAACATGATTTATCAGAATAAAATTCAGTTGTCAGTTGCAAATATATTTTTATTACGCTATATCGGTTTCGATAAATTAATTTTTCATCTTCGGAAGCTTAGTATTGTTTAGCAGATGCCAAAATCTTCTTCATAAAATCGTAATGCCACGACATTTCCAGAAATGTACATATTGGGTGTGATTATTGTAAATACAGATTGACAATTTACAGTAAACTAATACCAAACTTCTGAAGACAACAAATTAATTTCTCGAAACCGATAAAGCGTGTTGTTATTGTGGTCTTCAGTCCTGAGACTGGTTTGATGCAGCTCTCCATGCTACTCTATCCTGTGCAAGCTTCTTCATCTCCCAGTACCTACTGCAACCTACATCCTTCTGAATCTGTTTAGTGTATTCATCTCCTGGTCTCCCTCTACGATTTTTACCCTCCACGCTGCCCTCCAATGCTTCTTTGGTGATCCCTTGATGCCTCAGAACATGTCCTACCAACCGATCCCTTCTTCTAGTTAAGTTGTGCCACAAATTTCTCTTCTCCCCAATCCTATTCGATACCTCCTCATTAGTTATGTGATCTACCCATCTCATGTTCAGCATTCTTCTGTAGCACCACATTTCGAAAGCTTCTATTCTCTTCTTGTCTAAACTATTTATCGTCCACGTTTCACTTCCATACATGGCTACACTCCATACAAATACTTTCAGGAACGACTTCCTGAGACTTAAATCTATACTCGATGTTAACAAATTTCTGTTCTTCAAAAACGCTTTCCTTGCCATTGCCAGTCTACATTTTATATCCTCTCTACTTCGACCATCATCAGTTATTTCGCTCCCCAAATAGCAAAACACCTTTACTACTTTAAGTGTCTAGTTCCCGAATCTAATTCCCTCAGCATCACCCGAGTTAACTCGACTACATTCCATTATCCTCGTTTTGCTTTTGTTGATGTTCATCTTATATCCTCCTTTCAAGACTCTGTCCATTCCGTTCAACTGCTCTTCCAAGTCCTTTGCTGTCTCTGACAGAATTACAATGTCATCGGCGAACCTCAAAGCTTTTATTTCTCCTCCATGGATTTTAATACCTACTCCGAATTTTTCTTTTGTTTCCTTTATTGCTTCCACAATATACAGATTGAATATCATCGGGGATAGGCTACAACTCTGTCTCACTCCCTTCCCAACCACTGCTTCCCTTTTATATCCCTAGACTCTTATAACGCCATCTGGTTTCAGTACAAATTGTAAATAGCATTTCGCTCCCTGTATTTTACCCCTGCCACCTTCAGAATTTGAAAGAGAGTATTCCAGTCAACATTGTCAAAAGCTTTCTCTAAGTCTACAAATGCTAGAAACGTAGGTTTGCCTTTTCTTAATCTATCTTCTAAGATAAGTCGTAGGCTCAGTATTGCCCGATAAAGCGTAATAAAAATATATTAAATTACAGCCACGAATAAAATAATACATCAACATGAATTCGTTATCAAGCTCCTCAAACTGCTCTAACACGATTTTGGGACCGTGAAAGTGACAGTTACCATGCTGGAAGACGTGATGGTCTTCGAGGAATACATCAAGCATGAAGGGATGCAGGTGGTTTACAGTAAGGTTCACGCGCTTTACAGCTGTCATAGTGCTTTCGATTACTACCACAGCTCACATATAAGCCCTGGTGCCCCACTGCCTTGACCATTCTGCGCCTGTGGCGTGTACTTGTGTTGAGCAGCCATTCATCTGGATGACACTGTATAGGGATACAACCATCGACATGCTGTGACAAGAAACGTAATCCATTCAACCAGGCGACAGGTTTCCAGTGATCCACGCTCCAGTCTCGATGATCCCAGGTCCATTGCAATAGTAATTGACAGTATTGTTGGTTCAACATAGGATCACATAGGGATCGTCTGTTGGAGGCCCCAACTTCAACAAAATGAGTTGAATTGTGTTCTCTAAAACATGCACCGGCATGGTGTACTGTACTGATATCTGTCAAAGGTCACCGCCTATCATGCTGTACGCACTGCTACAATTGCGACACTTACATTTCACCAAAGTCAGCAAACTGTGCACCTATGAGCGCCAAATAGCGGCCAGGAGACGAGTGCCCCTTACAGTGGGTGATGATTGAATGACAAAGCATAAATACACCTACACAATTCTCTCGTTTCAGAAATGGGACAATTCAGTGTTATCGCCAATCTGACTAATGAAAACATCACTTATTTCTCGAAAAAAAAAAAAAAACATGGAGAACGCTGCAGAAACTTCCTAACAAGTAAGAAGTTGGTACTGCGATGGAACAGTGTCCCATAGATTGGTCAGCTCCTTCGCAGTAAGCACGATGGCAGGGGAACTCAAATCGACTGGGTACACCAAATTCTTGCTCAAAAGCAACAGACGTTCCCACGCTGGTCGGGCAGCGTCTCGCTGTTTCGTCTTTTGATGTCTGAACAGAATAGGCAAAATTGTTGTGCTCAATAATTCTCTGTAGATGACACTGGCGCCTTCCGCTCGAGGTCAGGAGGGGCGCTCGCTCCGCCGATAGATGCCGCAGCCGTACTTCCGCAAAAACTGCCTTGCTATCAGGGGACCTCCACCCTTCCTAATGAGATTCACCGAGCGCCTCCTGCTGACAAAGAGGACCCAGAAACCACACCGGGAGAATACCTCCCCAGTGACAAAAAGGCAAAACTTTCCTCCTAGAAAATGAGCCCACTACACTCTAAACAAAATTAATCACGAAATGGTGAAAAAAATGAATGAATATCACGTAGCGATTGGTGATTGAAATGTCACACTGTTTTCTGTCATTTATAACTAACAGCATAATCACAAAGTAATAGGTCTCCTACTTATTGTATGCAATGTGTTACACTTATTTACGTTCAGGGTAACTGCCAGTACTTCACCAATAATCGATCCTCTGCAGGTTTTCATGCATTTCGCTACAATCTTTGAGGTTGCCACCTTTGTATAGAAGATACAATCACTTGAGAGCAGCCTGTTGGAGCTTCCGAAATTGTCCAATAGATAATTTATTTACATAACAAAATGAAAAATGCTCCTATCGTAGCACAAAGAAAAGTCGAACATGTCCTGTGCAGAGTTAGGGATGTGAATACACGGAACTAGCTTCTCGACTGACACTATGTGGTCAAAAGTATCCAGACACCCTCAAAAACATAAAAGATGCATCGTGCTGCCACCTACTGCCAGGTAATCCATATCAGCGACCTCAGCAGTCATTAGACATCAGTATTGATACTAAGTTCATTCTGGCACACTCTGCATTGATGCCAGATGTATCCAAGATGACGGCGATGACGTCATCAAAGATGGCGGAGTGTAGACTTGGCAACAGTGCATGATGTAATCCAAGATGGTGGCCATGATGTAAGCTGATGACACAAGAACCGTTATCCAAAATGGCAGCTTTAGGTGGGAAAGTGCCATACCCCACCATCCCTGCCGTGCCCCCTAGCACAGAATTCAAATTCCATCAGGACAATGCAATCTCTACTAACCTAAGAAAATGGCGGGAAATAAAGGTCACTTGGGCTACTTCCACTAACCTAAGTCACATGGCTGCCACCTCTTCCTAGAGATTGGCGCGAAGTTTGAATGTTGGCAGTAAAGAAAGGTTACTTGGGCTATCTCTACTAACCTAAGAAAATGGCGGGAAACAAAGGACAGTTGGACAACCTCCACAAACCTCCAACTGCCACCTCATCCTAGGAAATGGCGGGGAGAGGACTCTACTTATGCTGGACATAAGTCTTTATTTTGCATGCACTATTTATTTATACAATTAGAAGCAGTACCACCATCAAGTGTGTTCACCACAAGGTCTGGGTCTAGTACACAGTACCACCACCAGAGGGCGCTATCGTCCCTTCTGTGACATAATCCAAGATGGCGGTCTGATGGTGAAGAGGAAGGGCCTCAAAACAGGAAATTCATGGGTATATTGTTTATTTTTTAAAAAATCAGTTTTTGGGGGTCGGATTTCTCTTGCTCATCTTTCAATGCTGTTTGGAAACATGTAGGTCTTGTAAGAAGTAATTATGTGGAGCTAACATGATGCATAACCTAATGTTCAGCACTGTACTCTGGGTGTCTTAACTAGAGCGATATTAGGATGCGGATCCACAATATGTCACACAAGGCATAGGGTTTGAAGGTGGATCTGCCATGCACAATGTACGAAGCGGTGTTGGGATGCAGATCCACAATATACCACACACGAGTTACCATTCGAGTGTGAATCTGCTGCACACTATACATATATCGTGACCAATGTTTGGAAGTGGATACACCACACGTTGCATCTGAGATAGGGTTTGCCAGTGGACCAATCAAGCGCTATGTACGAAAACATTTTCTATGTTCGAAGTTTGGTTCACCAGAGAGGGGACTGGGTCCTGGGAGCCTTCCGTGGCAGTAAGGGGAAGAAGTATGTGGAAGCAAGAGGAATCCAAGAAAACGTCGACATGGAAGCGAAGGAAATCAGGAAAGCAGTCAATTTTTCTCTGTTAAGGTAGCATTATACTGTGTGTCTTTTGAGGTACCAGTGATACACGCGAGTTGACTACTGTATTTGACGCTTCTCAGGAAGACAGAGAACCATCTGCATCTAAACTTACATGCATCTGCGTTAAAGGATAACAGAGAGTGGACGGGGTGATCGATTGACATGGAGCTGTAACGGGGTATGAATTAATGGTTGACTGATGATGCATTCTAGAGAGGGAGTGGTTGCTACAGGTCAATTTTTCCACTGTTCTGTCAGGATGCATCAGTCACATGACATAGCCTGCGTTCTACTCATATACAGCCACGTGCTCTGTATGTGATTTAAAGCACTGTCTACTTGCGATCGTTAACGGTAAACCTGTCGGTCGTCAGAGGACTTCCATCTCATGTGTGATGAAACATGACACATTCCCCTAAACGAACTATGATTTATGCGATGTACTCCATCCCCCTATCGCATCTTGGGTGTAAAATCAAGACTTCGGCGTCATAACTAATTTGGTAGGTGCTTGTGAGGCATGCAATCCCTGTGTATACATTTACCTGACAGGTGTGCTGTTTACAGAGTTAGTGGCGGAATGACTTGTCAGACGCTGCTGCTATCCATTTATCTGTTTCCTTGTAGGAGGTATCCCCCGCTACTAACGATCATTTTACATAGGTCTGAGGCAGGCATAGTATAATTTCTTAACCATGATTGGATGTGAACAGTCAATGCTATACATCTCTGCAAAGCTATATTGTGCTCGTATCACACACAGCCGATGTTTCACAACAGTAGTTTTATGGTTCAGTAACATAGTTTATCGTAGAGAAACTGGAAGAAGGATGTATGTCCCGCACTTGAATTATATTTCTTACATTGAAATATTAACAGTGCTACATTCCATATGACTCATAGGTTGGAAACGCAAGCGATCTAACATTATAGCCCGTTTTAAGTGCAGAACGTTGTAGCCTTAGGAGTGCAAATGTTTATGTTCTCTCTTACCACTACCTTCCAGGTACTGATCCTACCTAGACTCTGGAATAATGCTTTAAAATTGATAGCTTGGTTGATTTACGTAAAAATGCGTCGGACTCCAACCACCTGGAGCTCCATCACGAATAAAAATCTTTCGTTCCCTGTTCTTCTTAACTGACAGCATTTACAACATGTTATTTTCAAATCTGTTACTATACATCGATAGGGAGTGCTAACCTCCTTGACATGGGCACCTCTTGAGAAATCTTGTGTGCCGGCCGGAGTGGCCAAGCAGTTCTAGGCGCTACAGTCTGGAACCACGTGACTGCTACGGTCGCAGGTTCGAATCCTGCCTCGGGCATAGATGTGTGTGATGTCCTTAGGTTAGTTAGGTTTAAGTAGTTCTAAGTTCTAGGAGACTGATGACCTCAGAAGTTAAGTCCCATAGTGCTCAGAGCCATTTTTGCCAAATATTGTGTACTTGGATCGGTGGGGACTCAGTAAGCTCCGTTCATGTACAAGATGTGGAATGTAGCGGTCTACTTCTGGTTGGTTGCAGATTAAATCGGTAGCAAATCGGGTTCGTCAATGACAGTGTTAGGGGGTCTTTCATTCTCTAATTTTACCCTAAGACTTGTGAGAATGCTCTTTGACTCCCATCAGCATAGAGATGGATCGTAAATTAAGCACTATGCTCGATGCGTTAGAAATATGTAGAGTGCTGTCTGATATACTTTGATGATGGATGTGTTCGAGAATTAACAATGAATGGACGTACTGCATAGTCGTCTATCTACATTCGCAATGATACTCGCAAAGTGGAGAAGGGGTGGTTTAGCTATGATACTGAAATTGGAAACCACGCTGTCACATCAGTGGTCGTTGTTGAAATTAGCGTAAAATTGCTCACAGTATCAACTATGATGCTTATTATTTCAGTACTTGAGCGGTGTCTTATCCATCCCATCCGTCCACTGGCACGCTGTTGGTAACAACATAATGATTGACTGCCAGCGCTTGTTTGAGTTGTAGAAGGAGTTTTGTGGCAGGGTGACAACTTCTGGGGATGGCTAGCACTGAAACAGCTATCACATACACGACTACATTATGAGGAATCAGTCGAATGTGACAGATGAGTTTAAATGTAGTTTGGAAACGCACGCCAACGCCGTAAATCTCGTCCAATTTCTTTATGTTGTAAATGACTTATTTAAAATCATCCAGTGTGTGTGGTGTTACGGTAACAGCAGTAACAATATGATTTACACAGTTCGACATCTAGAGGCAACCCAATTGACCTATCTTCCCTCCAAAATTCAAACTTCCCCCACGGGGCCTTGGCAGGGGTGGCATTTTTCAGCCACCTTGGGTAATGGTAGTCGCGTCATCAGCTGACGTCACAGCAGCCATCTTGAATGACGTCAAGCGTGTCACAGTGTGACGTCTTGGAGAATGGTACTTTGCGGTGATGTCCGCATTGTCTGCAAGAGGCAGTGGATCAGCACGTCTTAATGTCAGTTTAGAACCTGACACAGACCTCGAAGTAGTGGCAGAAAAACATGTTCGGTAGTGTACACAGCGTGTTAGAGCAGAAAAAAAAAATGTTTCAAACAATGAGACAGTGCCGCAGGGGGCGTCTCTTGCAGCTTGCAGTATAGTCCATGGGATGTGATCATCCAACTAGAGTACAGGTGATGGAACTTTAAACTGGTCTGTACAGTTCATCAATACCTGTATATTTAATAACATCATCACATGTGCTCGATGCCTGCATGCATGTGGTATTTGTTTTTGATATATGGGAGGGAGATGCGGTAAAAATCTTATCTAGTTCTCTATCGAATGAAGTTAGTTGAGCTTTTATAGTTTGTAATTTTTCTCTGATTGATGGTACAGAATAACGAATATAGCATCTTGGGTGGGGGATAGATGTGAATGGACGTGGATCTGTAGTACTTGTATGTAGTTTTGGAGTGCACCACAATGCAGTAGCAAAAATCCTCATCTTCTCAAGGCTGGAATTTTACTGTAGTAGACAGGTTCGAGAAACGTGACTTGCTTCGAGATACGAGAGTGCCAGAAATATGATTCACTTGGCCGGGCGAAGTGGCCGTGCGGTTAAAGGCGCTTCAGTCTGGAACCGCGAGACCGCTACGGTCGCAGGTTCGAATCCTGCCTCGGGCATGGATGTTTGTGATGTCCTTAGGTTAGATAGGTTTAACTAGTTCTAAGTTCTAGGGGACTAATGACCTCAGCAGTTGAGTCCCATAGTGCTCAGAGCCATTTGAACCATTTTTTGATTCACTTGTGGCTGTGATCCAACGCAGGTATGTGCTTGAATGGAGGGACTTGATTCCAAATCATAGACTCCATTTCTAGCAGATAGCGTAACACTAGAGATCTGAAAAGCTAGTGTACATTTCTAAACCATTGCCTCTAGCCCAGAGGATGTATCAACGACTCTCACACATTGCATTGAGACAGAATGTGTTACAAATACTGGAGAGATATCTAGCGACAGCTGCGTGAGGGGTGGTTTCATACCCAGCTCCTTAGCTGAATCACTTTCAAAATTCTGCGATTTTATGATGATGTTGCATCATGGGCTATGTGTAACCGGACTGCTGGTCTGATAATACACATACCTACAATCACCATCTCGGTATTTGGAAAAGCTACATGATTTGTAGGTATCGCCATATGTAGATTTATAAAGCCGATATAGCTTTTAACGTGGATACTTGTGTGCACATGTAGGACCAAGACCGCTTGTGACAGTAATATACAGTAGTATTTGTAGCCGAGCGGTCTAGGCACTGCAGTCATGGACTGTGCGGCTGGTCCTGGCGGAGGTTCGAGTCCTCCCTCGGGCGTGGGTGTGTGTGTGTTTGTCCTTAGGTTAATTTAGGTTAAGTAGTGTGTAAGCTTAGAGGACTGATGACCTTAGCAGTTAAGTCCCATAAGATTTCACACACATTTGAACATTTTTGAGTAGTTGTTGGGGTCGGGTTTTTTAACATCTAGCGGTTTGTAAGACGATTAAACCTCTCTTTCTAAGACACGGTGGTAGCACTCGCAAGAAAAAATTATGAGACATGCCCACCCATCGTTGATTTTCAGTCAGTATTATTTAATATTGCCAGCGATCAGTTATTGACGATGTATTATACTTAGTAGTAGGGGGTGCGTGATAGGTTCGCCTAGAGCATCAGGCTTGTAAACTATGTGTTTGTGTACAGACATGTGCAAAGGAAGGTATGGATTTTGTGATGAGTACCATGATAGCAAAGGGAAGAATATGTCAAGTCATAAGAATGGTAGTGATATTTCTATTTCCAGAGCCATAGCCGTCAACAGGGTGTATTACCGATACTTCGCTGATTGTTGAATGTCGTTCAACTGAGATTGCAATCGTAACATTTAGTTGTAAGTACAGATTTCTTTGGATGATGATTCTATCTGTACGTGCTCTGCCCACAGCACTGGTGACCTGTGCGGGGGTGATTCACATTTCCCGTTAACGGTAGGAGCTATCAGACTGGAAAGGGCTGTTGGAGTGTAGGAATGTAGATGAATTAACCGTGTTGTCCTCCAGACAACCGAATAGCGAACTAATACTTAGTATGTGTTGGATAGCTTTTGTGATCGCGTGGACATCTGAGAAGAATGAATATGGATGTGTATTTACGCTGGATCGTTATCCTCTCCCATGTACATTGTTCGGTTAACTGCTTCTGCACATTTCGCGATTTTATTTAGTTGAGAGAAGATCGACTGTCGTGTGTATTGCAACAAGTGTGTGGAAGACACGTTTCCCGGTTCTCTAGACATGAGAAACACCTTAGTTGACCTTGTAATTGTAGGGATAATTTGGAATCTGTTACATCACCGACATCGGTGTTAGCGAGTGGAAATATCAGTTTTCTCCATTTTTTTTTCGAGTTTCCGAGTAATTGTCTTCGCTGACAGGATGAGTTTCTAGTTACTCAGTGGTCTACAGCATGCTCGACCTAGCTAAAGTTACAGGTTTCTAGAGAAATAATTTCCAGTCTGTGTCTTCGGAATTATGTTGCGCGAGCGATCGGTATGATATCGCTATGTGTTTGATATCGAGAATTACCTCGAAAATTGTATAATATTATGGCAAACCATGCGAGAATACATGTGCTCTTGTAATCCAAGCGTCTGGAGATTGGTGTAGAAAAGTGAGCAAGCAAGTAGGTCCGGACCAGAAACAGTAACAGAAACAGTAACACGTTCCTGCTGAGGGGAAACGAGTCCGAATTTATAAAACAATTGTGAGAGTGACTTTGGTCCGCTGAGGGCGCTCTGGTCGCGCATTGGGAGTGGATGACTTCTGACCACATACCTCACATGGAAATATCTAGTGCTGCGAGGAGTACATAAGGTGTCGTCTGTCTTCACAGTATACGTACGAATGAAGTAAAACGGGTGACTTTGTATGGCGCACGAAAGTAAATGTTATGTTTACTACATCGACACACTAAGTGGTGATATATTGCTGGGTTGGAGATCGGTTTTGCACTCTAATATTCAAGCTACTGTCTTCAGTGGTAGAGCAGTGTAACTGAGTAAGTATTTCCGTACTCGACTATATGTAGGGGTACTTTTCAGGATTTAATTGTCGGTGCAATATGGCGATCTGTGTAAAATAGTTTTTTTCCCGCTGAAAGTCTCATCTGCAGAAAGAAAGAAAAATGGCGGACGGTGCTGCAATACCAGCGGCTTCAGTAATTCTGCAGGTAAATTCGATAAGAGCCAATCATAACGCTCGATTCATTCACAAGACATCCTTTTGTGCTGGGATATAGGAGTCTCTACATAGCGGTGGGAACGTTTGTGTATGTTGAAAGCAGGAAGGGTAACACGTGATGGATGGGGTACCATGTTAGCACCGCAAGGAAGACTGCAGTCGAAGTTATTCTGAGCTATTTTCGTAAACAGGTTCTGTTAGGGCAAAAATTTCCCTGAGTACAAGCTGAAACACCAAGAAAGCGAGCGTTAACTATTTCTGGAACACTATACAATTTTCGAGAGGTCGACTTGGCTCTTATTTTACATATCCATGTGACGTCAGAATATCATTGAGAATCTGTTAGATGGTGAGTCGCCACGCAGACATTTCGCGGCGAGGTGTCAGTCACACTGGGGTAGGTACGCACGGCTGAACACAGATCGTATATTCCGTTAAGATCGCTAGGGAGAAAGCAGAATGTGTTATTCTGGAGCAGATTTCTATACCGTCAGTATCCATAGGTTTAGTGGCAGCAATGGTAAACATACATGCTGCCCGGAGGCGTTTCGCGTATGTGGTAGGTGAGAGTGTGCCTTGGAGTTCTGTGGAGAGGTGGACATGGGTGTGTGCTGTTCTTCATGTCATGGGCAAGGACATGACGGCGGAGGAGAAGACGCAGCACAATTGGGCCGCTGTGAGCAGCCTGGTTGCTGCAGCCCTAATCCGCTATCCTGAGGGAGGGCGGCCCATGGATGACAGAGCGATGCTGTGGTGGCGATGGTTGGGTTGGGGTAGGGGCCAGGGGCGGCGGCGGCTGCTGCAGTGGCGGGGGCGTCAGGCATCAAGTGGCGGAATGTATTTATTATTAGTGATCTTTTACTTTAACTATATTCCATCGATTTCACTGACCAATAGGATGATCCGAATTAAAACAACTACCCTATACATGTGAAAAATATCGCTTTAATTAATTTGCGTAATTTTTCTATATCAACATGTTGTTAGCAGTACAATAGTTAAGGGGAGGGTGTGTGTGAGTGGGTGACATGGAGCAGAACAGTAGGTTAAGTGAAGAACACTAGGTTAATTTGCATAATTTTTTATGTAAAATGCAGTACAAAAGTTTAAGGGGGTGGGTGAAAAAGAAGAATGCGCCAGAAATGGCGTTCAAAAGCATGTGAAATTCGAAAAGTGTACCAGGAAATGGAGGGAGGACAAACCAATTACTTAATTTGGTATCAATGGCGGTAGAATAGTTTATGGATATGGGGGTGACATGGAAAAACACATAACAGAATAATAGGTTAAGTGCCTACAAAGGGCCCAACATAAGGTTAAGACACCCAGAGTGGAGTGCCGAACATTAGGTTATGCATCATGTTTGCTCCACATAATTACTTCTTACAAGACCTACATGTTTCCAAACAGCATAGTAAGATGAGCAAGAGAAATCCAACCCCCAAAAACTGATTTTTTTAATAAATAAACAATATACCCCTGAATTTCCTGTTATGAGGCCCTTCCTCTCCACCATCAGACCACCATCTTGGTTTTCATCACGGAAGGGACAACAGCGCACTCTGGTGGTGGTACTGTGTACTAGAACCCGACCACATGGTGAACACAATTGATGGTAGTACTACCTCTAATTGTTTAAATAAATAGTGCATACAAAATAAAGCCTTATGTCCAGCACAGGTAGTGTCCTCTTCCCACCATTTCCTAGGATGAGGTGGCAGTTGGATGACTTAGGTTTGTGGACGTAATCCAACTGTCCTTTATTTCCCGCCATTTTCTTAGGTTAGTAGAGGTTGCATTGTCCAGATGGAATTTGAACTTCCCACCAGGGGTGCATGGTGGGGGATGTGGCACTTTCCCACCAAAGGCAGCCATGTTGGATAACAGTACTTGCGACATCAGCTGACGTCATGGCCGCCATTTTGGATGATATCATGATATCATGTGCTGTTGCCAAATCTACATGACGTTATCTTGGAATACGTCATCGCCGCCATCTTGGATACATCTGGCAACAATGCAGAGTGTGCCAAAACGAACTTAGTACCTATACCGACATCGTGAGATAGCAGAATGGGGCACACCATGCAACTCAAAGACTTTTAACATGGTCAGGTGATTGGGTGCCACTTGTGTCACACGTCTGTACACAAGATTTCCACACTCTTAAACATGCCTAGCTCCAATGTTTCCGATGTGATAGTAAAGTGGAAACGTGAAGGGACATGTACAGCACAAAAGCGTACAGGCCAACCTCATCTGTTTACTGACAGAGACCGCCGATAGTTGAAGAGGGTCTTAATGTCTAATAGGCAGACATCTATCCAGACCATCACTCAGGAGTTCCAGCTTGCATGAGGATCCACTGTAAGTACTATGACAACTAGATGGGAGGTGAGAAAACCTGGATTTCATGGTCTAGCGGCTGCTCATAAGACACACATCACGCCGGTAAACGCCAAACGACGCCTCGCTTGGCCTAATTATTGGGTGATTGAACAGTGGAAAAACGCTGTGTGGAGTGACGAAACAAGGTACACAATGTGGCGATCCGATGGCAGGATGTGGGTATGGGAATATCCAGTGAACGTCATCTGGCAGCGTATGTAGTGCCAACAGTAAAATTCGGAGGCGGTGGTGTTATGGTGTGGTCGTGTTTTACATGGAGGGGGCTTGCACCCCTTGTTGTTTTGTGTGGCACAGGCCTACATTGATGTTTTAAGCAACTTATTGCTTCCCACTATTGAAGAGCAATTTTGGGATGGCAATTGCGTCTTTCAACACTGTCGAGCACCTGTTCATAATGCACGGCCTGTGGTGGGGGGTTTCTCGACAATGACATCCCTGTAATGGACTGGCCTACACAGAGTTCTGACCTTAATCATATAGAACACCTTTGGGATGTTTTTGAACGCCAATTTCGTGCCAGGTCTCACCGACCAACATCGACACCTCTCCTCAACGCAGCACTCCATGAAGAATGGGCTGCCATTCCCAAAGAAACCTTCCAGCACCTGCCTGAACGTATGCCTGCGAGAGTGGAAGCTGTCATCAAGGCTAAGGATGGGCCAACACCATACTGAATTCCAGCATTACCCATGGAGGGCGCCACGAACTTATCAGTCATTTTTAGCCAGGTGTCCGTATACTTTTGATCACGTAGTGTACTCGCAGCATCAAAGTCATTTAAATCAAAACTTCTTGACATATTGACGCTTTTTTACTTATACTAAAATGTAAACTTTCACGGCCGGAAATATCATGTCCATTATAATTATCCGGGCTGTTATGCCGTGGTTGGTATTACTACCCATATCATCTAGTACAATACATAGTAACACGATACGTGACGTCATGTCTTATAGCATGACACTATCACGTCATCCAACATGGCATGTGTCGTGTCGCGCAATAAGACAAAACGTGTCATTAAAGTTTACGATGCATACATTCGCACGGATACTTCCTGTTATAGATGCATCAGACTCTCTGGAAGCTCATAAATTTGTGTCTGTTTGTCCTTACACCCCTCACCATACATGTAACAGGGGTGAGTTTAAGAGAGCTTACTGAGATGGGGAAGTAAAAAAGAGCGAATATGTCAAGATGTTTTGATTTAAATGTCTTTGAAGCTGGCAGATAAGTGGAAAAGCTAGTTCCCTTCTTTTACATTCTTAACTCTGTCCAGAACATAGTCTCCTTTTTTGTGCTATAGGAGGAGCACTTTCTACTTCTGGTTCCCAACTTTTACTCTGCCATAATTTTGACGTTAGACCGCCATACCCTGCAACCGACGTAGATTTTTATTGACCCGGACGATGACTGATCTGGTATAGGTTTTTTTATGGTCTGTCTAACCATGTTGCTTATAAGGCTTTCACAAAAGAAGACGACCATTAATTACATGTATTTGTCTATATTCTTACAAAATATGAACCTATATGCCCAAGTCTGAAACACAGAAGTGGCGCGCATAAAAAACCTCACAAAAAGTGTTTTTGTACGTAAAATCTGAGTGAAGCTAGTTTTTTGAAAACGAGTTTTCGATTTTATCATAAGACAGCTTTTTTTATTTACTTGATTCAGTTTAAACCGTTTGATTTCACGTAAGAACGAATTTTACGTGGTACATTTAACTTGACTTTAAACCATCGAATCTCGACAACATATAAAGATTATTCGATAAAAAATTTCCCTTTGACGTTATCCATTTATTTGCCTTCGAGTAAAGTTTGAACCGATTTTTATGAGCTTAAAGTGTACAAGTTGCCCGCTTCAAAAACCTCCCAGAAAAAGGTTAAACCATCGTATCTAGACAGCGGCTGAAGATGATTGGGTGACAAAATTTTTGTGTTGAATTTATCGATTTGTCTACTTTGGTGCTTATACCATTCGTACAAGTTTAAACTGTAGAAGTGGCACACTTCACAATCCTTCCATAAAAACGAATTTTTTTGCACGTAGAATCCAAACAAAGGAAGATTTTATCAAACGGTTAAAACTTACCTTAGACCAAAGTCCGACACACCGGCGGACGAAATTTGAACCTTCAGTCGAGTTACAGTCCGGAGTTATGTAAGGGTGACTTTTTTGGGCATAAAATCCGACAAGTGTGACGAACTTATGTGGATATGGTGTCTGCTCTTTCGGACATGTCCGAAAGAAGACACAATTGATGATGACCTGTAGCCGTCTAGAACGAAATTAGAATTATATATTAATACCTTCAGCTGCTGACGGGCGTTGATATATATCAACGGGGACAGGTGATAATGTGTGCCCCGACCGGGACTCGAACCCGGAATCTCCTGCTTGCATGGCAGACGCTCTATCCATCTGAGCCACACACTACATTCATATGTTCGCTGCAGTTTTAAGGGAAATAAACGTCTTGCTTTGTAGAGCTGTATGAAGTTGTTTTGTTCTGCACTGGGTTGCCAGGTACGGAGTATACGAGCTGCAGCAGCCCTCGCTGGACCAGGAGGTGACGGTGCAGGTGTTCGGCAGGAAGGAGCTGGATGATGGCACCTGGCACTGGCAGGAGATTACCCCAGGGAGACCGTTCAGGTACGCCAGTACTGCTCTCGTCTAACAATCCCTTCATAGCTGCCTATGTCGGCCCGGTTCATAAGAGCGTCAAAGGGACTCTTTATATTGACGCAGGAGGCTGTTTTGCAATGGTAACGCACTTAAAACTTGCACCTCAAATATTGTGGAAATGGAAAGTCTTATTGTTGAGCTGTTTTCAGAGGATGAATTGGTACTGAGGGGTTCGTACTCTTAGCCATTCAGCAGACTGTAATAACACTTAGAAGAGCATTTTTTGTGCAAACATACACTATTTAAATGGAACAATGCCTATTGACATTACCAAACTAAAAGCAAGTTAAATGAGAATGTCGTTGGTATTTTTTTCCAGGGTTCTAGTGCGAGGCGTTTACGAGATATCGTATTGCGCTAAGTTTCTACACCGACACTTGTATGTGCCATTCTGCCTGCATAGTTGTTAGGTACTATGTAGCCATATTTGCTTACAGTGTGCTTGTGTGTTCCTCGAATGCGCTGCGACTTACTAGTCAGTGTGTGGTAGTCCAAGCAATAGGTCGTGAGTGGACGATGCGATTTACCAACGCAATGAATGGCTGAGATGCTCATGGTGTGTGGAGAATGTAGGAAGAATGCAAGTTTTCTTGTAAAGTGTATGTGGCAGGATATGCCAATAGAAGTCAACTGTAAGGGTCTACGAGTTGCACGCAGCCCTTCAGTACGTAATACGCGCTCGCCAACCGACCTGTCTGGAATGCCGACAGTTTGCTTGGTCAGTAAACTTACGCCCAGCCACTGGCGCACCGTATTAACTAGCGTGGCCTCGGGCGCGAATATGTCTCTTTTCTTAGCTCACCATGGTGCCTTTCGATACGACCATAATTAGGATGTCAGACACAGTGATGATAGGCCTCTGTTAATAAAACTGTTTAAACTTACTTCTCGTGTTCGTGTATTGCCGTACCTCAAGGACCCAAGGCTTACAAATCCTGACAAATATTTCGCCTAATTATCATCCGGGGCAACAACTCAAACGACCCCCTTATGCAACTATCTCGGCAGTTACTTATCAACCTCTTCAACCAATTACATGAAAGTGGTACTGTAGCACCTAGACAACGTAACAGAAGTAAACAAGTGACGACAAAAGAGGCGGAAATTAATGTTCTTGCTTCTGTAGTAGTTGGTATGCATGTTAGCTTCCGCTCGTGCGTACGAGGAAGTGGTATGAGTAAAGCATTCTCCATCGACATAGGTTCCATCCCCATCACATCTCTCTCCATCAAGAGCTGCACGGAAAAGATAATGAGAATCTTGTTGACTTATGTACATGAGCAAATGGTTCAAATGGCTCTGAGCACTATGGGACTCAATATCTGAGGTCATCAGTCCCCTAGAACTCAGAACTACTTAAACCTAACTAACCTAAAGACATCACACACATCCATGCCCGAGGCAGGATTCGAACCTGCGACCGTAGCAGTCGCGCGGTTCCAGACTGCAGCGCTTAGAACCGCTGGGCCACACCGGCCGGCTGTACATGAGCATTAAGACACGATGCTCCAGATGTATCATGTATCTTGTTTAGTGATGAAGCCACATTTACCAATCATGGCCAGGTAAACCGATGAAACATGCACTACTGGTCCGTTGGCAATTCCAGTTCGCTTCGTCAGGTGGTACGTCAGCGTTCATGGAATGCAAACGTGTGTTGTGGGATAGTGAACCATCAGCTCAAGCGTCCTTTTTTCATAGTTGTAGCACTGAACGCGCACAAGTATCGCAGTCTACTAACAGACCATCCTCCACAGATGCTAGAAGATGTTCCTCTGCAGGCTAGGAGGAACATGTAGTACCAAAATGATGGCTCTCCAGCATATAACGTACGATGTACTACAGCATGTCTTCAGGAATTGTTTCCAATCTTTGGACTGGTCGCAGAGAACCTGTACCGCCGTCGGTCCGTTCTCCATATTTGACGCTTGCAGTATTTTTTTCTGTCATGAAAGCTGAAAGAGCTGTCTACAAGGACGTACCAACTACACCCAATTATATGCAGCAAAGTATTACTGCAGCCTGATCAGACATCTAGGCTGAAATGCTAGCAGGTGTGCAGCAGTCGTTCCATACCAGACAGGAAACGTGTGTGGCCGCTGTCGGTGGTCATTTTGAACACAACTTGTGATCGTCAGTTTTCTCGTTACTGGTCGAAATCCGCATAACTGGTGTACGTACCTATTTTGTTCTTAGTGTGTGCTACCACAGGTATTGTACAGGTTTCGGTGTGTGAACTTTACAAAGTATGATATCACGCAAATGACTCGCACTAGAATCCTGCAACAAACACCACTGACATTCTCATTTACCTACTTTTAGTTTTCTAATGTCAGAAGGCATTGTAACATTTCAAAAAGTGTATGTTTGCACAAAAAATACACTTTCTATCATTACAATCTGTTGTTTGGCTAACAATACGAGCCGCTGACTACCAATCATTCTGTGAAAACCGCACATCATCACCACTTTTCATTTCCTCAATATTTGCGTTGCAAGTTTTAGGTGATTCACCCTGTATAATAAAGAGAATACTAAGCTTTTGTTATTATGACTAGTAGGGCGATTATGCTAAATGGTGACAAACTTTTGGAAATGATCTCTGAGAGGGTTAGAAGAAAAAAAGGTAATGTGAACATGAGGCTGGAAATACGTTCCAAGATAGGTTTCCCCCCTCTTGAAGATTCAGGTTAAAAATCTCTGACAGTGACCCGGTATCAGCGACGAGGCAGCTAGCCCGCCAGCAGACGGTAAGGTAGATGACCGTATGGAACATTCTCCACAAGAGGTGCCACTATCTGTATAGCTTACAAAGCGCGTAGTGTCACAACCTATGGAGTTGCCTCCGCGGCGGCGGTTTTGTTACTGGCTCGTTGCACAGGCCAGCATGGTGCTGGGATTTCTGTCGTCCACCCTATTTACAGAGGAGGCTACCTTTACGAGGGCGAGATCGTTAACCTTCATCACTTGTGGGCTACGGAGAATTACCAAGAGATGATGACACCAAACCATCAGCACCGGGTCTACATCATTGTATGGGCGAGGATTATTGACGACAGCCTCGTGGAACAAGTCATCTCTGCACAACGCCTACCAGTTGAGGGTGTCTGCCGTTGGTGCAGGTGGCCCTTCCTTCCCTGTTGAAAGACGTACCTTTGGTGTTGCGAAGGGTAATTTGGCTTCTACATGGTGGAGTTCCAGCTCATTCCCCTCTTCAGTGTGTACCTAAAACACAACTACAACAGAACAATCTTACTTGCCTGGTGTGTTCTCATTCATGCTTTTAATCATTGAAACTTACACTTCCCAAGATTTTCTATCTACTCCTTCAAGTAGGTGCTCCTCCTTTGGAATGCATATCCGCCCGAAAGTTCCAGAAATCGTTCGCTGCAGTTTGTCACCGTTTAGCAAAATCACCATGTATAGTCATAATGACAAAAGATTTTGGAACTGCAACTGAAAAAGTTAACTTACTGAAAGAAGTAGCAGAACAAATTGACTTGCAAATATCTTCTGAGAAAAGACGAGTAATATTGAATATCAAGGACGATACAACCCAGATAATCACTTAGATGCAGATGATAAAATGCATGAATTGCTATAAATGTCTGGGCGAGTAGATTACAGCCGGTGGGGTAGGTAAATAGTATGTGAAAGCAAGAGCCAGAAGAAGGGACAGCTTTCCAAACCTCACAAAACATTGACAGCGTAAAGTATATTTTTCCCATAAAAATCAGACTTCATCATTACAAGTCTGTTCTAAAACCAATGTGTCTGTATGCATCTGAGTGCCTTATCGTCTTTGAGAGATATTTAGTAAATTAGAACGAAATGAGAGAAAGATGTTACACAATATACTGAGTGCGCATGATCAGCCAGGATCTGCATAAAAAATCGAAATAATAAATATATTCTAGAATAGAAAAAAATATGGAACAATGCACAAACTCAGAATTCGGCTTAATGGTTACGTAATGAATGAATGATTACAAATGGATGTAATGCCTCTTCATCATCTTTGATTCCTAACAGAAAACAAGAACACTGTAGCATATGTATGTCAGAAGCCATCTAGACTGTAGAGGAAATGTGTGTACAACCGAAAGAGCACAAAAGCAAGACCTCTACAGAACAACTCTAGTGACGTCTGGGAATTTCTGAGATGAGGAACGAACAGCTGATACCAAACGGTCATATGGGGCCTGTGTTAGACACACTGCAGTATTCATTTATTTATTTATTCATTCTTCATAATTACGGCCCGTTATCTGCAATAGCTGAAATTGGACACACGACTCACATTTTGTGTATGATAAAAAGGATATACAATAATTATTACTACCTGGTACTTGCAAAAATAACCCAGTACTATAACAAGAGCACAAAAAATTGATACTGCAATGAAGAAACAGAAGGAAGGAAAAATTACTTTCTAACACTACAAAACTTTGAGTATTATTAAACTTTTAACACAATAGACAGTCTTGGAAACCGTTACACTCAGTGGTCGACACTCTCAGTTGCCATCTCGCCATCTGTACAGAAAGCTGTCTTGACGAGATGCAGCATACTGACGCCTTTCATTATGAAAAACATCTAAACGAAAATACGGAAAATATGAACACGTGTAGCAGTGCTTGTACAGGGTGACACACGGGAGACGGACTGTTTTGAACTGCGTAGTACTGAGGGCGCGGTGGTGGGAGGTGGTCGTGGTGGGGATAGTTCTGATCCACACAAGACGCCATTTCATTTACTCAGTCACTATGGAGCAGTGGGACTTGCAACGTCGAGTGTTTGTCTGTGACAGTTTCGTCAAAAGTGGTGAGTCTATTATTGCTATGCAGCGATTGTTTCGTATGCAGTTAAATGTCGGTCGACATGGAGCTGTTCCGAGCCGTAACACAATCCTCAGATGGGTGGAAAACTTCAGAGCAATTGGAAACATACTGGATAAGAAGCATCCCGGCCCGAGACGCAGAGTAACGACATCAGAAAATGTTGAAAGGGTAAGGCAAGTGGCAGTCAGAAGCCCAGGACAGTCAGCTAGACGTCATGCTAATGGGTTACGAATCAATCGTGAATCGGGTAGACGAATTATGCATAAAGAATTAAAATTCCATCCCTACAAAATGCTCGTTGTCCAACAACTTAAGGAAACTGATTTTGCTATACGGGAAGACTTCGCTTACAGAATGCGAGTGATTTTGGAATCTAATGAAAATGAAATTGTATTGATGAGCGATAAAGCTCATTTTCATTTAAACGGGACCGTGAATAAGCAAAACCTACGTTACTGGGCTCCAGAGCATCCACACCTTATCCACCAGCGTCCTCTACACTCAGAAAAAGTAACAATCTGGTGTGCTCTTGGCTCTGTTGGCATTATTGGACCTTATTTTTTTTTAAGAGAACGGGGCTACAGTTACTGTTAATTCGGTTCGTTACATTCGTATGCTTGAAACATTCTTGAAACCAGAACTAAGAAGACGACGAATCCCTTTAAAACGCGTTTGGTTCCAGCAAGATGGGGCAACATCGCACACAGCAAACACTTCAGTGACAGTTCTTAGACGCATGTTTCCTGGCCGGATTATCTCACATTTTGGCAATGTTCCTTGGCGTCCAAGGTCTCCCGACTTGTCAGTATGTGACTTTTTTTCTGTGGGGGTACTTTAAGATCTGCGTCTATAACCACAAACCACGAAATTTGGACGAGTTGAAGAATGTAATCATTCAAGAAATTGCTGCCATCCCTGCAGAGATTTTAGTCCGTGTGATGGAGGATTTTGAGAAGAGTCCTGAGTCCTGCAATCAAAACGGACATCACATTGACGACATTATTTTCCACAAATAATTTTGTTAGCTAAAATGGCAAATAATGAGCTTTGATTTTGTGTAAATAAACATGCATTAATTTTAAAGTTGGCTGAGTATTATTTCATTAAGAACCGTCCGTCTCCCGTTTGTCACCCTGTATATTTATCACGGTCCTTAGATAATAATAACAGTAATGCTAACGAACCGTGTTTTGTCAATTTTGTGTTTGGTTGTACGAGCCATTTCCCGAAGCTACTGAACAAAATGAAAAAGAACCTGATGAGCAGGCTGGGGACTCGGGATCGCCTGGCTCGGGACGAGCCTGCCGGCGTGGCGGTGCGGTACACGGAGCTGGGCTGCGCTGAGGAGGCGCCCGGCTTCTCGCTGGACGCCAACACAACCCTGCTGCTCATGCCGCAGCCCTCGCACGGGTACCAGAGCGCACAGCCTCAAGGTGAGGGACGCTTTGCTGCTCCTGCTCCTCCTCCTCCTCCACCTCCTCCTCCTCTTGTTTTTTCCTATAGTAATAGTGCGGCCCGCTGCACGTCCCTCGGAACGCTCAGTCTCAAACAAGTCCCAGAATACTTGGAATCGGGCAAAGAATCTTTGGGCAGCGACCGTACATTGAGCATGAAAACGCTAAGTGCATCAAAACGATATCTGCTGAAACAGGGGCTGATAAATTGGCCTGGTATTGAAGGCATCATACCAGTCCAGTAAATGTAGCAAACCTACATTTATAGCAACTGTCCAAGATGCTACTCCAGGCGGGTGTAAAATGCATGTGCGCAACGGAAAATAATGAACGCTAAAATTATGATTTGGCCCTGTCTGACTATCCCCCTGAAGCAGATCTTAGGATCTCTTAATGATCTTTAACGTATAAGTTGCAACATGAACATAAATGAATAATTAAGGTGCCTAATACTACTAAATGATAAACGTTGTTTCTCATTATACGTTTATTGTAGGTTAAAAACAACCCTTTATATTACAAATGTCCACATTTCCTAATTAAAATTTCTGATCAATTGCCCAACTCTGCCCCTTTTTATGGCCACGCGATCTAACATAAATAACGTGAAATGACTGACATCATCTACGTACCAAACACTAGAAGACGCTACTTTCAAAGATGACCTACGGTGGTCTGGAACCTCAGTGGAAATAAACTAGCGTGATCACAGCTGTTTAGATTTATAGCCTTAATAAGCCGAAGCAATTAGCAATATCACCGTATGGCCAAAAAATAAAACTCTTTCAAACACTAGGACGGCAGAAGGCGGTCCTCTGACTAATATACTCTAATACTGTCTTCTCCTCTCTGCGTTATACAGACGAGAAACCCGAACTCCCAGCTACAAGGACGGAGTTCAGATAACGTCTCAACGTAAATATAGGCAGAAGAAGTGCTCTCAGTCACTCAACGCTGTGTATTCAATGACGATTTCCAACCCGGATGCGAAGTCCAGAATCGTACAAGTTCGCAACATTACAGTGCCTAACCGTTCTAACTATAAACTCTCCTGAGAGCAAAGACAGCAAGTCCGTCTGTACCAACAAAGATGATACCGAGCGACCGTCACACACGGGCGCTCAAAAACGGAAGACCTCTTCCTCTCCATCGCTAGCTTGCCAGCAGAACTCGGCTCCCCACCCTTGTAACTCAGAAGGCGAATCATCGTCACGAAACTACGGAATATTCTCCCTCTCTACAGATTCTTCCGAACTCCGACCAAACCATATTTTAGTCTTCTGTCGTCCAGTGCGGAAGGTTTGAGAGGAAATACCTATATTCGTACCATGGTACGCTTTTGAGTAAAAATCCTTGGAAATAACCCAGCCTGCGTGATTTCCGAGGTGACGCTTCCTCGTTCCTCTCAGCTGCGTCCAAGATTTTCATAGATTCCGAAGTGTAATCCTTTCGGCCTAGCTACATAAACGGCCAGCCGCCGCTGTGTTGTTTCCGCGACCAGTTGTCCAGAGTCTCCGTCTTGGCACTCCATGTGTCAAGCAGGACAGCACACCTGTGTAGGCTTTCCACCCAGGGTTTGAGTTACGCCTGCCGTTTCATTTCCACTGTCGTTCCAACCTCTACTAGTACAGCCAATCATTCATTATGCCATTTTGATAATAAAGCCACTCCATCACCATTCATGTAAAAGCGTTAACAATTATTTACAAGGCGTACGTGAAAATGTCAGTCTTCTTTAAATATTCATATATAAGATGTAGAACCTATCAGATGATACCTAATTGTGATTGTAGATCATGGCAAAGTATGTAGATGAGTGCTTGTAAGATGCGAAACTATAGCCACCTTACAACTATAGACAGGAGCCTACGAAGGGTTTGGCCTAGGGAGGGGGTGCAGGGAGAGGAGAGCCAAATCATATTAAAATACTAGCGATCCCGTCAATGCCTCTCAATTGCTAAATATCAATGCGAACTGGATATACGTCCTAAAGGCATACCTTCCCCTCCCCCTCTCTGTTTCCTGCACCCCCCCTCTCTTTGTTCGTCTCCTCCTCTTCCTCCCAACTCTGTCACCTCCTACCCCTTTCTGTGCGTCCATCTCATCCTTCTCCCTCTCTATCCAATTACTGCTCCCACCCTCTTTGTCCGCAGCTCGTGGTCGTGTGGTAGCGTTCTCGCTTCCCGCGCCCGGGTTCGATTCCCGGCGGGGTCAAGGATTTTCTCTGCCTCGTGATGACTAGGTGTTGTGTGCTGTCCTTAGGTTAGTTAGGTTTAAGTAGTTCTAACTTCTAAGGGACTGATGACCATAGATGTTAAGTCCCATAGTGCTCAGAACCATTTTGAACCCACCCTCTTTATGTCCCCGCTCCCCTTTTCTCCCCCATTTCTCTTCCCTCCTCTCCCTGATTTAGAGCCTTGTTTATTGTTACTGCCAACGATACCTTGACAAGGAACTAAAGTCCTTTAAAATATGTGGGTAAATGCGTTGGAATCATTGGGGCATGAAAGAGACCTCTCCAGCTGCTGAATCCGTGAGGACGGTAGCTCCAATGGCCGGATTTCGCATAGTTTTAATCTGTAAATGGATAGGATTACAAGGATTTGGACAATTTAGATTGGTAAATAAATTTCGTGGAACGGGAAGCGTTCTTGACAGGAAACAGACAATTACATACAGACTGACAGGAGAAACTATGAATAACATTGGACGTGCTCTAAAAAGCTCCCCTACAAAAGCAGTTCATTGTCTTTCTCAGCAGATGAAAATTTCGTGTGGCTCTGTTGAAACTGATACGAATGAACTTAAGTTACAGCCCTTTAAAATAACTGGAGCACAAGAACTTAAAATACGTGACCCTGCAAAAAGGTTATAGTTTTGTAAATGGTTTTTGAATAGGATGAAATTGACCCTACACCAACTTTCTTTTCGGACGAATCGTGGTTCAGCCTAAGTTTGTATGTTAATTCAGAAAACAATCGTTGCTGAACTACTCGAAAGACTAACGTAGTAACACGAAGAAACCCTGCATGATTAAAAAATAGGAGTGTGATCCGCTATTAGCAGTGAGAGAAAAATAGGCCTTTTTTTCAGCAATCAGTTAACAGTAATAGATATCTGGAAAACATTTTGAGGCATTCTTTTTGACCAGTTAACTGGGAGAGAATGTGTTTTCGCAGCCTTTCTATAGGACTCGCCGACGGCACGTGCAGTCAACACAGCCAACTTTTCATTACAGAAAATTCATGACGTGTTTCTAGACAGAGTTATCACTAACAATATGTGGCTACCTTGTTGCCCCATTTAACCCCTGCGATTTTTATCTCTGGAGGCATTAAAAGAGAAAACGTACAAAATGGCTCTGAGCACTGCGGGACTTAACATCTGACGTCATCAGTCCCCTAGAACTTAGAACTACTTAAACCTAACTAACCTAAGGACATCACATACATCCGAGGCAGGATTCGAACCTGCGACCGTAGCGGTCGCGCGGTTCCAGACTGTAGCGCCTAGAACCGCTCGGCCACTCCGGCCGGCCTGAAAACGCACAGATCACACCCACACAACTTAGACGAACTTAAACCTAGCATTCGCCAAGAAACTACTGCCATTTCTCAGAGGGAACTGCGGAGCGGGACGAACAATTTCCTAGGCAGGTGTCATAAATGCTTAAACAACGAAGGGAAGCAGTTCCAGCATCTCCTTGGTTGATATACGTGAGAGATTTCTTTTTTTCAACTATGATTCTTATTTTTGAAATAACTTACGCGACAAACCGTATCGTATTTACTTCGGACCTCCTGTCACGTGGGCTGCGGACACATCAGCCGGCCCCATATGGCGGTCGCAGGCTCTGTGTTAACAATTTATCACCCGCTATTATCTCATAAAAACAATACTGGCCACTAAAATTGCTACATCACGAAGGTGACGCGCTACAGACGCGAAATTTAACCGACAGCAATAAGATGCTGTGATATGCAAATGATAAGCTTTTCAGAGCATTCACACAAGGTTGGCGCCGGTGGCAACACCTGCAACGTGCTGACATGAGGAAAGTTTCCAACCGATTTCCCATACACAAACAGCAGTTGACCGGCGTTGCCTGGTGAAACGTTGTTGTGATGCCTCTTGTAAGAAGAAGAAATGCGTACCATCCCGTTTCCGACTTTGATCAAGGTCGGATTGTAGCCTATCGCGATTGCGGTTTATCGTATCGCGGCATTGCTGTTCGCGTTGGTCGAGATCCAATGACTGTTTGCAGAATATGGAATCGGTGGGTTCCGGAGGGTAATACGGAACGCCGTGCTGGATCCCAACGGCCTCGTATCACAAGCAGTCGAGATGACAGGCATCTTATCCGCATGGCTGTAACGGATCGTGCAGCCACATCTCGATCCTTGAGTCAACAGATGGCGACGTTTGCAACACAACAACCATCTGCACGAACAGTTCGACGACGTTTGCAGCAGCATGGACTATCAGCTCGGACACCATGGCTACCGTTACCCTTTACGCTGCATCACAGACAGGAGTGCCTGCGATGGTGTACTCAACGACGAACCTGGGTGCACGAATGGCAAAACGTCATTTTTTCGGATGACTCCAGGTTCTGTTTACAGCATCATGATGGTCGCATCCGTGTTTGGCGACATCGCGGTGAACGCACATTGGAAGCGTGTATTCGGCATCGCCATACCGGCGTATCACCCGGCGTGACGGTATGGGGTGCCATTGGTTACACGTCTCGGTCACCTCTTGTTCGCATTGACGACACTTTGAACAGTGGACGTTACATTTCAAATGTGTTAAGACCCGTGGCTCTACCATTCGTTCAACCCCTGCGAAACCCTACATTTCAGCAGGATAATGCACGACCGCATGTTGCAGGTCCTGTACGGGCCTTTCTGGATACAGAAAACGTTCGACTGCTGCCCTGGCCAGCACATTCTCCCGATCTCTCACCAATTGAAAACGTCTGGTCAATGGTGGCCGAGCAACTGGCTCGTCACAATACGCCAGTCACTACTCTTGATGAACTGTGGTATCGTGTTGAAGCTGCATGGGCAGCTGTACCTGTACACGCCATCCAAGCTCAGTTTGACTCAATGCCCAGGTATATCAAGGCCGTTATTACGGCCAGAGGTGGTTGTTCTGGGTACTGATTTCTCAGGATCTATGTACCCAAATTGCGTGAAATTGTAATCACATGTCAGTTCTGGTATAATATATTTGTCCAATGAATACCTGTTTATCATCTGCATTTCTTCTCGGTGTGGCAATTTTAATGGCCAGTAGAGTACATATGCAATGTATTGTGCTCAAGACGTTCACCGCAAATCTTCTAATCTTTGGTGCTATTGGGGTCTACTAATTGTAGGCATTATCTCACATTTATTCAAGTTTGAATAGAGCTGATATTCGTTACGCTGAGTGAAAAATTTTTTTTCAAGTCTTTCTGTAATTCCTTATGACGGTATTTTACGGTAGAGAACAACATCTTGAGTGAAAAATCTTACATTGCTGCCGATCTTGCCTGATATATCTTTTATGTGTACCGAAAACATTAGACGTCCATTACGCTTCATTCGGACACGCTGTGCTGCAGAGTGTAAATGTAAGTTGAGCATTGAGTTTCTCCAGAGAACTAATGGGAATACAGCCGGGTGACGCCGTCGACAACCGCCGATTCTTCAACAGGAGCACACTCTGTTATTTTCGAGGAAAAACTGCAGCTCGAAGTGTAGTCTAAGGGACTCAACAACCTCGGTTTGCAGAGAAATCCCGGAAAGATATTACACACACACACACACACACACACACACACACACACACACTGTAAACCAAAGATAACCGACGTCAGCAGTTATCGATAGTGAAAGTAAATAATCAACAGGTGAGTTAGCTTTAACTCTGTCCCTCCGTTTCTTGATAAGGGAGAGAGCAGAATTTCACGCCTGCCGGAGTGGCCGTATGGTTATAGGCGCTACAGTCTGGAGCCGAGCGACCGCTACGGTCGCATGTTCGAATCCTGCCTCGGGCATGGATGTGTGTGATGTCCTTAGGTTAGTTAGGTTTAATTAGTTCTATGCGACTGATGACCTCAGAAGTTAAGTCGCATAGTGCTCAGAGCCATTTTTAGAATTCCACGAAAAATTTAAGCAAAGATCTCCGTCTCCATTTACAAGGTGATTTGCTAATTGAATTTCAACTGCGTCCTCAATAACTCTGTACCAATAACTGGAAGTGCGTGCCAGAATCTCCGTGTAGTTATATTCCATAGTACGCCCGGAACCAAGACAACGTTCTGCAATAGTAGATCTTCTCGGCTGTTGTAAGCGTGTGTGACGTTTATGCTCAAACACCGGAGGGTTTAACCAGCAAATGAAATGTTACAACTGCAAGGTATACAATAAACATCCGCCTTACACAAACCAAGATCATCCTTTATAGAAGCTAAAAGGAACCTAATCTTAGATAACGGCGGTCGGAAAACATGATTTACATCACATTTCCGCAGAATACTACCAACTTTATTGGAATGCTACCCGTGTAAGCCAAAAAGTCCGTAGACCTTGGTACGATTTCGGTATCACACACCCTTATAATAGCCGAGCAAATCTACCATTGCAAAACACTACTACATCTACACGATTACTCTGCAATTCACGTTTAAGTGCTTGGCAGAGGGTTCATCGAACCATAATCATACTATCTCTCTACCATTCCTCTCCGAAACAGCGCGCGGGAAAAACGAACACCTAAAGCTTTCTGTTCGAGCTCTGATTTCTCTTATTTTATTTTGATGATCATTCCTACCTATGTAGGTTGGGCTCAACAAAATATTTTCGCATTCGGAACAGAAAGTTGGTGACTGAAATTTCGAAAATAGATCACGCCGCGACGAAAAACGTCTTTGCTGTAATGACTTCCATCCCAATTCGCGTATCATATCTGCCACACTCTCTCCGCTATTACGTGATAATACAAAACGAGCTGCCCTTTTTTGCACCCTTTCGATGTCCTCCGACAATCCCACCTGGTGAGGATCCCACACCCCGCAGCAATATTCTAACAGAGGACGAACGAGTGTAGTGTAAGCTGTCTCTTTAGTGGACTTGTTGCATCTTCTAAGTGTCCTGCCAATGAAACGCAACCTTTGGCTCACCTTCCCCACAGTATTATCTATGTGGTCTTTCCAACTGAAACACTGTCTTGGCTATGATCATGCTATGGAGTATAACTACGTGGAGATTCTGGCATGCACTTCTAGCTACTGGAACAATGTTTTCAAGAAAGCAGTTGAAACTGAAGTAGCAAGGAACTTTATAAATAAATCAGGAGGTCCAGAACGAGTTCGAGTCTCGGTCGGGCACACAGTTTTAATCTGCCAGGAAGTTTCAAATCGGGAGGTTTTTGATTAAATTCTGTGTGGAATCCTGCTCTTTCTCTGGTAAAAAATAGAGGGTCAGAGTTAAAGCTTAAAGCTACCTCACCCGTTGGTTATTAAGTTTCACTATCGATAACATACGAATTTTTGAAGATGGGTCCATCATGTAGAGTAACCCTGTATAATGTTGTACTTGGCTACGTCTGTTAGCCGACACGAAAAGAAAGATATCATCTCATAGATACTAGGATATAACATCTTTCTGTTTGCGTCAGCTAATGGGCGTAACCACGTGTAATGGTATATCGTCTTTGTGCCATACACGCACGTAAATAAGATGTATTCCTGTCCACTTGTACCAGTGATATATTTTAATGCAAAATGAAGCTGGAAGTCTAAAATACGTGCTTGAAAATGGGCAAAGGCCGAAATTGGCCAATCGCATAGATAATAAAAAAAATACAGCCTACCTGGGCTCCGTTTTCGTTCACAAAACTGAGACCGTGTAGCCCCACAAAAAAATTTGAAACTATCGATAACTTCTGATGTTGGCCATCATTGGTCGTATAGTGACGCAAATGTTTACAATTTGCATTGTGTTATCTTTCCGGAATTGCTCTGGAAACCGTGGTCATAAATTCCCTTACTCTGCGCTTAGTTGCTGAAGTTTTGCATTGAACATGACATGTGTGCACCTGTCAAAATATCGGTGGTCGTCGACGTCACCCGGCTGCATTCTCGTAAATTATTTGATAAATATAAGCTATTTGTGCCACGTAGCCGTTCCAGAGGACCCAGGAAAGGACGCTTGCTGGAGGCGTGTTCCTGTGGCAGGAGTGCCGGCCGAGTTCCTGGTGGTGGACCGCGAGCTGGTGAGCGTGGACGGCAGGCGGTGCGACACGGCGGGCGTGGGCTACCGAGCCTTCAGCAAGCAGCCGCGCCGCTGCGCCGTGCCCAGGGGAAGCTGCCTAGGCAACCAGCCGCTCCACATGTGGCGCCGCGACACGGTCAGTAGCTACAGACCAGGGCTAGGCCAATACTGCACACTGTGGCACCGTCCTCTGTCAAAACAGAAGGCGGCCCTCCGTGCTACAGACCGCTCTTGCCCGAGAGGCGCAGCTGGCAGTTTGTGGTTTCTACAGAGTCTGTGGCGGCCAAATGCGAGGAACGAAATTACGATTATATTAATACCTTCAACTGCTAACGAGCGTTGCGCTATCCTCTATGCCCTCCGTGCTCAGATGGATAGAGCGTCTGCCATGTAAGCAGGAGATCCCGGGTTCGAGTCCCGGTCGGGGCACACATTTTCACCAGTCCCCATTGATGTATATCAACGCCCGTTAGCAGCTGAAGGTATTAATATAATTGTAATTTCGTTCTAGACGGCTGCAGGTAATCAATGGTGTCTGTTCTTTAGGACATGTCCGAAAGAGCAGACACCACATCCATGTAAGAGAATGCGAGGAATGACGGACGAAACTGAAAGATTGATTGATTTGGTGCGTGCAAGCTATTTTTGTATGATGCACGGTACACCAAATACAAACAGGGAAAGAGGCGCTCGTCTGATTCAAGTGGGCATTAATTCAATGAATATTTTTATAAATAAATGCACACTTGTGTAATATATACTAGCTCATGAATAGTGCTGTGCAAAATGAAGCTGAACTGATTTAATAATATGCTTGTACGAATTTAAGAGACAATAATTGCCGGCCGCTGTGGCGAGCCGTTCTAGACGCTTCAGTCCGGAACCGCGCTGCTGCTACGGTCGCAGGTTCGAATCCTGCCTCGGGCATGAATGAGTGTGATGTCCTTAGGTTAGTTAGGTTTAAGTAGTTCTAAGTCTAGGGGACTGATGACCTCAGATGCAAACCTTAAATATCTTTCACCAATTCGAGTTTTAACAGAATGTTCAGTGTTTTCAGACAGACCCTACATTCCAACAGTATTATCAGCCAAGGAATTTTTTTAAGTTGAATCAGTCAAGGAATTTTTTTTTTCGCATCACGCTCATCCTCATGGTCAAACATTGCTTTCACTATAACTCGGTAAGCCGGATAATGGATTTCTCTGCAACTATACGAGGTAACGTATTTTTTTGCAACAATTTCAGCCACGAGATATCTAGCTTATTGAATTTTATCAGAGGACTTAAATTTCTTAGTAAACAAAGAGTCCCAGCGGATTCTTCTGTCCTTGAATTTCTCTGAAGTAGTCTAAACGTTTTCCTTATTAATGTTCGTGTTTTGTCGAAATATAGCGCACCAATGTTGGTCTATTCTGTGCCATGTTGCATTGGAAAAAGTTTCTCCACATATCACACATCTCGACGAAGGACACCCTTCAACTCCACACCACGTGAACCCTATCTTTAAGGGTTTCTTGGTACTGCATGATGGCGCGAACTAACACAGGTATGACACTCTGTTTGTTGTTTTGTATATAAGAAGTTTCAAACACACTGCTTAACTGTTGATCTCCGTCTGATGTTCATGGACTGCTAAAGGTCTCTTTCTCGCAATAAAATTATTCGTCTATCTATAAATTATATCACTTTGAAAGAACTGAAACAATGACACATGTTACGAATGAACAAAGAAACAGACTCTGGTACCGCGCTCCGCGGAATTTGAATCCCCCGCCAGACGTCATGGACGTCGTAGACCCACAGAGGCCTCTGCACCGTCGCGCCATAAGCTGTGGTGGCGCGCGCCTCCTGGCTTGCATTTAGTGGCGTCCCCGATCGAGTACTTAAGCGCCTGCCAGTCTAACCTCGCGTGCGTCTCTGGACATATCGCACCGCATTAGACAGCGTATTGACTTTCATGTTTTCTTTACGAGTGGACGTGGTTGTCTGTTCTTGTTGTGTCGTAAGGTCCTGCGTTGGTCATGTCCGTCCTCACCCATTGTGTTGTCGTTCGCGGGCCGCTCCGCGGGTCCCGCCGCGTTTCCGCCACTACAAACCCGCGACCGTTCCGGTCGTCATTACAACATTTTGGCGACGAGGTAAACGGCGGTCGTTGTTGGTATAGAGGCGAAGTTGGTCTGTCTGCTGGAGCAACAGCAACAGCTCATGCAGCAGCAGCAGCAGCTCCAGTTAGACATCTTACGAAAGTCGCTGCAGTTGCTAACAGACAAAGTCGATGCCTGGGACACGTTGCCACAACAGCTTAGGGTCCTCGGATGTCCGATGCTTTCCCACGTCCGCCGTCGTTTCCACCCTGTAACGACGCTAACGAGGACTGGGAAACCTACTTACATCGGCTGAAACAACATTTCACGGCTTTTCAAGTCACGGACGACTCCTTGCAGCGGTCGTTGTTTTTGTCTTGGGCTTCCCTGGACACGATCTTTCTTCTCCACAAGGTGACACCGTTGTCCGATCCTGTGGCTCTCTCTTTCCAGGAGATCTGCCTTTTGCTGACAAACTATTATTCCCAACGCTACCATGTGGTCGCCCCAGCAGGAGTTCCACCAGTACCATAAACAGCCTGGTCAATCGTATCGTTCCTGGGTCACGGACTTGCAGTGTCTCAGCCGTCGATGCGATTTTACGTGCATCAATCAGCAGTGTAAGGCTTCATATGCGGACTCCCTGATTCGGGATGTGTGGTTCAGCTGTCTCTCTATTCTGAGGTCCGTACTGCGGCGTTGAAACTCGACAACCCCTCCTTGGAAGAGATTCTCCACATTGCCCACTGCTTTGAAATTGCTCAAGCGGCTAACGAGCGTCTTATGGCGCGACCGCAGGTGGCGGCGATCGCGGCGTCAAGGCGGGTTCCGCCCTCGTGACGTCGATGTGGCCCAGCCGACAGAGGCCAGCGCTGTCGGGACTCCTCATTGTCCGACGTCTCTATGGCATCGGCGCCTTCGGTCGCCCCTCGTCGCCGGTCACGCGGCCCGCTTCCATCTTGCCCACAGTGCTTTACTGCACATTCGCGGGCTGATTGACCCCACCATTAGAAAACGTGCACGCTGTGTAACAAGGAGTGCCACATCCGATCGGTTTGTCATAGTCTCTCGACTTGCTCCAGTTCTGCCCCTCCTGAGCCTCAAGACAGTCCATGCTCTGCAATCGGTCGTCCCACAGGACGACCGGTCATCGCGGAAGCTTTTCTTCACGCTCCACATTTTCACTGAGGATGTCAGTTTTCAGGTCGACACTGGGGCCACCGTCTCCCTGATTAATATGGCGACATATACCCGGCCGGGCTCTCCTGTGTTGTCGCCTCCCTCTCGCCGTTTGGTCGCCTACGGAGACAGTTCCATTCCCCTTCGTGGGCAGTTCGTCGTCCAGGCGACGTACAAGCGTGTTCCCCAGCTCCTTACCCTCTTTGTCGTCGACCATCCGTCGGCTTCGAATATATTTGGCCTGGATGCGTTTCAACTGTTTGGCTTTTCAATTTCCGACGACGTTAAGGTCGTTTCCACGGCTGTTCCCTTGCAGGACTTGGACGATCTGTGCTCCGCTTTTGCGTCGTTGTTTTCACTGGATCACGGATGTGGTTCCGGATTTCAGGCGCACGTCATCGTACGGCCGGATGCACAGCCTCACTTTTTCCGGGCCTTACGGCCTGTGGTCGAGCACGAACTTTATCGGCTCCAGCCCGATGGCATGCTGGAGCCTGTCACTTATAGTGCATGGGCGACACCACTGGCGGTCATACGGAAACCCAGTGGGTCCCTTCAGCTGTGTGGGGACTTCGGAGCTTCAGTCAATGCTCAGTCCCTCGTTGACTTACCCCATTCCCCAACAGGAAGCCCTTCTTGCCAAGCTTGCTGAGGGAGAGTATTTTTCCAAGATCGACCTGGCTGAGGCATACCACCAGTTGCCCTTGGATGCCGAATCTCAGGACATCATGTTTGTCAACACGCCTTTCGGATTGTATAAGTACAAGCGCCTTCCCTTTGGTGTCTCTTCGAGGCCAGCCATTTTCCAGCGATTCCTGGAGCAGCTTACGCAGCATATCCTTGCCTGTGTGAATTATCTGGATGACATCTTGGTCACTGGGCGTTCCCGCCAGGAGCATTTACACAACCCCAGCACCTTATTTCACTCTCTGTAGTCTGCTGGTTTACACTGTCGGCTGGACAAGTGGTGTTATTTTCAACCGGAAGTGGAATACTTAGGCCACTGGCTTAGCAAAGATGGCATTCGCCCTTCAGGTCATAGTCATGGCCATTGAGCCCCTTCCTCATCCCAAAGACTTATCTGAGCTCCAGGTGTTTTAGGGCAAAGTTACTTATTACTTAAAGTTCTTGCCCCAGGCTGCCTCCGTTGCTCAACCCCTCAATCACTTGCGTCAAAAAATGGCTCTGAGCACTATGGGACTCAACTTCTGAGGTCATCAGTCACCTAGAACTTAGAACTAATTAAACCTATCTAACCTAAGGACATCACACACAACCATGCCCGAGGCAGGATTCGAACCTGCGACCGTAGCGGTCGCTCGGCTCCAGACTGTAGCGCCTAGAACCGCACGGCCACTCCGGCCGGCCACTTGCGCCACAAAGGGGTACCTTTTGACTGGACCCCTGCCTGTGACCAGGCTTTTCTCCATTTAAAGGTGATGCTGAACACCGCCCATTGTTTTACTCCCTTTTTCTCCGGACTGCCCCTTGGTTGTGACGGCTGATGTGTCGGCGTACAAGATTGGGGCCGTCCTTGTGCACCGGGATGCCAATGGCTCCGAACAGCCCATCGCTTATACCTCTAAGACGTTGACCTCAGCACAACGGAACTACTCCCAGATTGAAATGGAGGCTCTGGCGATCGTGTTCGTTGTTCAAACATTTCACACCTATCTCTTTGGGGCAAAGTTCACCCTCCTGACAGACCATAAACCCTTGGTTACACTTTTCTGACCCTACTTTCACCTTCCAGAGCGGACGGCTCAACGTCTCCAGCGCTGGGCATTGTTTTTACGTAATTACGCTTACACCATCTGGTATAAGCCTACTGCCCACCATGCTAACGTGGACACTGTCACATCTCCCAGCAGGCCCCGATCCTGCCTTCGACCAACAGGAGGTCCTCTGCTTTCACACTGATTCTGCCCACCAGGATGCACTGGACAGTCTGCCTCTTATGGCTGCTCACATTTGCTACGGCTACCCGCCCCGACCCTGTCTTGCAGCAGGTTCTCAACAACGTGGTCCTCGGGTGGCTGTCCTACGTCACTCATTGGATGCAGTCCGATTTCAGCCCCTGGCGCCACCTGTCCCACAGGCTCTCTGTGGTCGATGATGTCCTTCTGTTGGCCACAGAGTCAGATGCTCATCGGGTGGTCATCCCTCCGACATTGCAGCTTCGGGTGCTCAGTTCGTTACACCGCGGGCACTGGGGTATGTTCCGTATGAAAGTTTTGGCTCGCCAGCATGTGTATTCACCCGGCATCGATGGCGATATCGAGCGCCTGGTCCGTGGGTGCACTGTCTGTGCGCATCACCAGGCGAGTCCCCCTCAGTCATTTGCACCCTGGCCTGTGCCTCGCCAGCCCTGGGATCGCATTCATATCGATTTTGCGGGCCTGTTTTTGGGGTCCACGTGGTTACTCATCGTTGATGCCTACTCCAAATACCCATATGTTGTCCGAAAAGCATCCACCACCACGGAGGCTACACTCACAACCCTGGTCCAAGTTCTCGCCATCGAGGGACTGCCACACACGTTGGTCTCCGATAATGGTCCCCAATTCACAGCATCCTCCTTCCACGACTTCTGTCAGGCCAATGGTATCAAACATATCCATAACCCACCTTTCCACCCTTCATCAATGGCGCGGCAGAGAGGCTTGTCCGCACCTTTAAACAACAGTTGACTAAGGCGGTCAACACATCTTCAACCATGTTGGCCCTCATCCTGTTTTTGAGCACCTATCGCACTACACCCATTGACAGATGCAGTCCAGCGGATCTCCTTCATGGGTGACAGCCGCGGACCCTGCTCCATTTGCTGATGCCATCCTCCCCCCACCCCCACTCCCAGACCTCGCAGCGGTACGCCCCTGGCACGGCCGTGTGGGCCCACGAGTACGGGCGCAAGGTGGGTTGGACGCCCGCCATGGTCCTCGTGGCCTATGGGCGGCGTGTGACGTCAGTGCAGACATCGAAAGGCTTGGAGTACCGCCATCATAATCAGCACCGCCCGCGTGACGCCATGGGACTCGCGCCGCCACCTCTGTCCCTACCTCCCTCAGGTACAGACGTGGTCCTCAAGCCACCGTCCCTGCCCCCAGTTGCCGTCTCCCGACGGCCTGCCACTGGCCCTCTCCGCCTCTGGGTGGATCGGCAGCTCCTTTCCCTGCCCTGGACTCTGGATCGGCTGTCATGGATACCTTGGGCGTCCCCTCCTCTCCGCCAATAGCGGTTGATGAGCCCGGCTCCTCTTCCCACTGCCGCCCGCCTCAGCACTGTACAGGGCGTTTCCACCCCTATCCATAAGTTTCAGGGGGAGGAATCTGGTACCGTGCGCCAGGCAATTTGAATCCCCACCAGACGTCATGGATGTCGAAGACCCATAGGGGTCTCTGTACCACCACGCCATAAGCTGTGGTGGCGCACGCTGCCTGGGCTGCATTTAGAGAGAGGGCGCCACAGTGGAACACGTGGTTGCAGCGGCCAATAGTGGTGTCCCCGATCGAGTACTTAAGTGCCTGCCTGTCGCTCAGCCTGCCAGTCTAACCTCACGTGCGTCTCCGGACATATCACCTCGCATTAGACAGCGTATTGACTATCTTGTTTTCTTTACGAGTGGACGTGGTTGTCTTGTGTGGTTCGTGACTCTGTTTTCTGTTCTTGTTGTGTCGTAAGGTCCTTCATTGGTCGTGTCCGTCCTCACCCATTGTGTTGTTCGCAGGCCACTCCATTGGTCCTGCCGCGTTTCTGTCACTGTTGAGAAGAACTGTATATCTAATGATGGCTTCTTACTGTAGAAACGGATCCGCAGCTCGTGGTGTAGTGGTTAGCGTTGCTGCCGCTGGATCACGAAGTCCCAGGTTCGATTGGATCACGAAGTCCCAGGTTCGATTGGATCACGAGGTCCCGGGTTATCCACCCAGGGATTGGGTTTTTGTGTTGTCCTGATCATCGCATCATCATTCAGGCAGTAGCGAGAATGGAAATGGAAATATTGGGACTTGTACAGGCGCTGATGACCGCGATGTTAAGCGCCTCACAAATCATCATCGTCATCATTATAGAAACGGCATAAAAGAAAGAAAGAAAGTATAACCGCGCTCAGTGAAGCATACACCAAGGAAAGGTGTTTCTATGATCCTCTAGATACACTGTATAACAATAAGGTAACTCTGCAAATGTTTCTGAGTTTGTATGTTTTACCCAAATGTGCATATACACTCCTGGAAACTGAAATAAGAACACCGTGAATTCATTGTCCCAGGAAGGGGAAACTTTATTGACACATTCCTGGGGTCAGATACATCACATGATCTCACTGACAGAACCACAGGCACATAGACACAGGCAACAGAGCATGCACAGTGTCAGCACTAGTACAGTGTATATCCACCTTTCGCAGCAATGCAGGCTGCTATTCTCCCATGGAGACGATCGTAGAGATGCTGCATGTAGTCCTGTGGAAGGGCTTGCCATGCCATTTCCACCTGGCGCCTCAGTTGGACCAGCGTTCGTGCTGGACGTGCAGACCGCGTGAGACGACGCTTCATCCAGTCCCAAACATGCTCAATGGGGGACAGATCCGGAGATCTTGCTGGCCAGGGTAGTTGACTTACACCTTCTAGAGCACGTTGGGTGGCACGGGATACATGCGGACGTGCATTGTCCTGTTGGAACAGCAAGTTCCCTTGCCGGTCTAGGAATGGTAGAACGATGGGTTCGATGACGGTTTCGATGTACCGTGCACTATTCAGTGTCCCCTCGACGATCACCAGTGGTGTACGGCCAGTGTAGGAGATCGCTCCCCACACCATGATGCCGGGTGTTGGCCCTGTGTGCCTCGGTCGTATGCAGTCCTGATTGTGGCGCTCACCTGCACGGCGCCAAACACGCATACGACCATCATTGGCACCAAGGCAGAAGCGACTCTCATCGCTGAAGACGACACGTCTCCATTCGTCCCTCCATTCACGCCTGTCGCGACACCACTGGAGGCGGGCTGCACGATGTTGGGGCGTGAGCGGAAGACGGCCTAACGGTGTGCGGGACCGTAGCCCAGCTTCATGGAGACGGTTGCGAATGGTCCTCGCCGATACCCCAGAAGCAACAGTGTCCCTAATTTGCTGGGAAGTGGCGGTGCGGTCCCCTACGGCACTGCGTAGGATCCTACGGTCTTGGCGTGCATCCGTGCGTCGCTGCGGTCCGGTCCCAGGTCGACGGGCACGTGCACCTTCCGCCGACCACTGGCGACAACATCGATGTACTGTGGAGACCTCACGCCCCACGTGTTGAGCAATTCGGCAGTACGTCCACCCGGCCTCCCGCATGCCCACTATACGCCCTCGCTCAAAGTCCGTCAACTGCACATACGGTTCACGTCCACGCTGTCGCGGCATGCTACCAGTGTTAAAGACTGCGATGGAGCTCCGTATGCCACGACAAACTGGCTGACACTGACGGCGGCGGTGCACAAATGCTGCGCAGCTAGCGTCATTCGACGGCCAACACCGCGGTTCCTGGTGTGTCCGCTGTGCCGTGCGTGTGATCATTGCTTGTACAGCCCTCTCGCAGTGTCCGGAGCAAGTATGGTGGGTCTGACACACCGGTGTCAATGTGTTCTTTTTTCCATTTCCAGGAGTGTAGTTTTGCTTTCGATGTGTGTCCATTTTAACTTAACAGGTGAAAGTACGCGCGAGTATGGGTGATGGAATGTGTCACCCCAAACGTGCGAGTTCCCTACCCTTAAGGAGCAGTGACGTTGAGGAGTGTGTCAACCCAAACTGGCGGGTTGCCGCCCCTTAAGGGGGAGTGACGTCAGCTGATGACGCGAGTACCGTTATTTAAGATGTCGGTCCTCACGTCAGCTGATGACGCAATTGACGTCGTTCAAGATGGCTGCCGTGATGACAGCTGGTGACGCAAGTGCTGTTACCCAAGATGGCGGGAAAGGGCCACACCTCCCTGGCGAGAATTTAGAATTTTGGAGGGGAGACAGGTCAATTGGGCTACCTCTACTAACCAAAGAAAATGGCGGGAAAAAAGGGCACTTGGGCTACCTCCACTAACCTACGTCACCAGGCTGCCACCTCTTCCTAGGAACTGGAGGGGAAAAGGACTCAGCCTGTGCTTGACATAAGTCTTTATTTTCAGTCTTTATTTAAACAATTAGAGGCAGTACCACCATCGAGTGTGTTAGCCATGGAGTCCTAGCGCGTCATCCTCTTGGAAAACGGGCGGGAATTTCGAATTTTGCTCTAAGAGCTTACTCCTGCAGCTGAGGGGAATTAGTATGGTGTTGCCCCCACTACAGGCTGCTCATGATGCCATTCAATTGGAATCTAATTTGTTTAAATTTATTATCTACCTGCAGCATTAGTGTCGCCTTACTGCCACAAGAGCCTGAGATATCAGTTGTCGGTGTGGAGCGAGCATGATGCTGGACAGGGAGTGTTATAATAGATGCATTACATGCACTCATTCAGCTGAGGAATGCAAATGGGCATTAATGCTTGAACATATGAAGAGTAAGAGTATGGTCCTACAAATAAATTCTTTGCACAACGCATGGAAACATCTGTCACAGCTCCCGCCCCACAAGGGACAACTGTCTCCAATCCAGCATGCTGAGAAGCTGCGCTGTGAGGGTCCTGGCCTCCATTGTACGCATCTTCTATTGAGCAACGCACAACAGACATTCCAGCATCAGCGCAAGAACAGATTGCTAACTGCGCTGATGTGGATGTTATCGATGAGAAGATACCAACCACCAGTGCACTGCCACCTTTACTATTCGCCTCATGCTGTGTGTTAACGGTTAGCAGTTCAAAACGTCTTCGTGTAGAAACTGATGTTTCACAACTGTAGTAGTGCTCGCAAATGTGCCAAAAAATATTAAATTGCGGTTTTCAGACTATGAGTGGGATGAACTCTGCCACGCAAAAACATACATCAAGAAGCATATGACTACAGAATATGTTCCATCCCACTCCTACCAGGACATCTACTGTGGCACTCTAACAGTGACTATACTGTCAATGTATGATGATGCTACACTAAGAGTTAAAAGTGCTGACGGTTACAGTATTTACATGCAGCACTCGACTGTTGATAACTTTTTCAATGTAGACTCGGTGATAAGTGCTTCAATGGAGAGACTAAATAGATGGCTCCCATATGTTCAAGCCGCATACAGTAATATCATTAACTGGCTTCACACATGCAGCATTCACATAGAACATATAGATCTTTGTTTTAGTACATGTATAAGTGTATTGCCGAAGTCTTGTGCTATTCGCTGAATGGAGAATGTTGAACTCAAATTTACTGATGGAATACCAGACTATTGAAATGCGCCAATAACATTGCGGGATATACGTGCAGAATTTGAGGGATATAAGAAGGAACTATTTTCCAAATACTGTACTGCTGCTTCACCAATTAAAAAAGAACAAGTGATTTTTTCGAAGTTGATGATAATGGCATGTATAACTATAGATCGTGAATAAACAAATATTTTCATAATCTCAGATTTGTATTTGTGTTATTTCTCTAGACAAAATGGTCCTACATAGAAACATCATATACGTTTCTGCACATAAATGCACGTTTACACAAGTAAATGCACGTCAGTATCTAACACAGAAGCTATAATGGCAGGCTGCGGGAAGCACCCTCGTCACAAGGACTTTGTTGTAGGTGACTGGTCTTGCGATGTGATGAAGATACTGCTTGGAAAAAATAAAATCCGCGATACCACTCCAAAAGACTCTTACTCAATTACACTGCCTTCCACTGAGGACGGGAGCGAAGACTGGACGGGAGAGAAGACCTATTTGCAAAGCGACTCACCATCGCAAACGCTGCAGCAATCCGTTCCATTGCTTCTCAAAATAGCAGGGGCTGCTTTCTCTTCTCCGCGATATTAACAGGACATTCGAGCTGTGTCTAGCATTGCTTACCTGACCAGTGTGACCGACACATCGCCGCAAAATGCGCACATATATTTACACACAGCCGCAAAAAAAAAAAAAAAAAAAAAAAAAAAAAACAAAAGGCTCTGAGCACTATGGGACTTAACATTAGTGGTCATCAGTCCCCTAGAACTTAGAACTACTTAAACCTAACTAACCTAAGGACATCACACACATCCATGCCCGAGGCAGGATTCGAACCTGCGACCGTAGCAGTCGCGCGGTTCCGGATGAGCGCCTAGAGCCGCTAGACCGCCGCGGCCGACACCGCCGCAAACGCATCTAAAAAGGTTCTGTATGTTACACTGATGTGTGATAGGTTCGCCTTGAGCATTAGGTTTATAAAGTATGTGTTTGTGTTCAGACATGTGCAAAGAAAATGACTATGCCCAGTCGAAAGGAAGGTATGGACGTGGAATACTTTGATGGCGAAGGGAGGAGTATGTCACGTCATAATAATGGTACAAATATTTCTATTTCCAGAGCCACAGCCATCAGCTGGGTGCATTTCCGAAACTTCGCTCATTGTCGTGTGTCATTCAACTGAAACTGCAACCTAACATTTAATTGTAAGCATAGCGATCAAATATATATGTGACCAATTTCGTAGGATAATTCTCTCCGTGCATGGCTTGTGGTAACAATGATTCACGTTGCCACTAAATGCAGGGATTGCCCGAATGGAGAGGGCTGTTGCAATACAGGAAGCCGGCCGCGGTGGCCGAGTGGTTCTAGGCGCTTCAGTCCGGAACCGCGCAACTGCTACGGTCGCAGGTTCGAATCCTGCCTCGGGCATGGATGTGTGTGATGTCCTAAGGTTAGTTAGGTTTAAGTAGTTCTGAGTTCTATGGGACTGATGACCTCAGATGTTAAGTCCCATAGTGCTCAGAGCCTTGAAACAATACAGGAATGTAGTTGACTTAACCGTGTAGTCCTCTAGACGGTCGAAAAGCGAACTAATACTTTTTTTTCCAAGCATGATCTTCATCATCATCGCAAAGCCAGTCACCTGCAAGAAAGTTGTTGTGATGAGGGTGCTTCGCCCAGCCTGCCATGATATCTTCAGTGTTCGGTCCTGGCATGCAATAGGCTTTTATATAAAAAAAAGGAAATGTGAGTAATCACATCTGGCATTCTATGTAGAATCATTTTGTCACAAAATGCGAGTGTAAACGTGCATTTACGTGCGTAAGCGTGCATTTACGTGCATTTACATGCGTAAACGTGCATTTACATGCGTAAACATGAACGTGCATTTACGTACAGAAACATTTGTGACATTTCTAAGTAAGATCATTTCGTCGAGAGAAATAACACAAACACAAATTTGAGATTATGAAAATATTTGTTTATTCACGATCTATAGTTAAACATGCCATTATCATCAACTTCGAAAAAATTACTTGTTCCTTTTTAATTGGTGAAGCAGCAGTACAGTATTTGGAAAATAGTTGCTTCTTATATCCCTCAAATTCTGCATGTATATCCCGCAATGTTATTGGCGGATTGCAATAGTCTGGTATTCCGTCAGTAAATTTGAGTTCAACATTCTCCATACCTATTCAGCGAATAGCATAAGACTTTGGCAATACACTTATACACCTACTAAGACAAAGATCTATATGTTCTATGTGAATGCTGCATGTGTGAAGCCAGTTAATGATATTACTGTATGTGGCTTGAACATATGGGAGCCATCTAATTAGTCTCTCCATCGAAGCAGTTATCACCGAGTCTAGATTGAAAAAGTTATCAACAGTCGAGTGCTGCATGTAAATACTGTAACCCTCAGCACTTTTAACTCTTAGTGTAGCATCATCATACATTGATAATATACTCACTTTAGACTGCCACAGTAGATGTCCTGGTAGGAGTGGGACGGAACAGAGGTAGTGGGACAAGGTTCGTATGGCCCCACTCTCCATTGTTGCCAGATGTGTCCAAGATGGCGGTGATGACGTCATCCCAGATGTCAGCATGTAGACTTGGCAACAACGTATGATGTCATCCAAGATGGCGGCCGTGACGTCAGCCAGCACGGCGGATTTGGCGGGAAGATAGGTCAATTGGGCTACCTCCACTAGACTAACCTCCCCTCCCCCCAGAAAAATGGCAGGAAGTTCAAATTCCAACAGGATACTACATCACACCATGGTTATCTCTACTAACCTACGAAAATTGGGGGAAGATAGATCACTTGGGCTACTTCCGCTAACCCAAGTCACCTGATCGCCACCTAGTCCTAGGAAATGGTGGTGAGAGGACTCTACTTGTGCTGGGCATAAGTCTTTATTATTTTTCATGCACTATTTATTTAAACAATTTGATGCAACACAGCCAACCATTGTGTTCTCCACGAGGTCCAGACTCTAACTGACCTAGTACACAGTACCACCACTGGATGGAGCTCTCATCCATGGTGTAATTCAAGATGGCCACCATGATGTAAGTACAGTTATCCAAGATGGCAGGAAACAGTGTGGTCTCCACGAGTTCTGGGCCTAGTACACAGAACCACTACCAAAGAGCGCTGTCGTCCATTCCATGACGTAACCCAAGATGGTGGTGGGAAATAGCGGCAAAAGGACTCTGCCTGTGCTGGACATAAGTCTTTATTTTGCAGACAGTGTCTCCACCACAAGATCTAGATTTCAACTGACCTAGTACATACTACTGCCACCAGAGGGTTCTGTCATCCCTCCTATAACGTAATCCAAGATGGTGATCTGGAGGGGGGGAAATGGCGTGAAAATAGCTCAGCCTGCGCTGGGCTGCTGGTGTGAGTAAGGAAGGAGTGTATTAATTTTGGAACAATTTATTTGGGGATGGAGTATATTTATCACACTGATACAAAACATACACTCTGACATGCTTGGAGTCACACTACTCAGCCCACAGATCTGTAAACTACTCCTAAATAACGCTCTGCAGACACGCAAACAACTCGTATCTTACCTAAATAATTTCAGTACAAACATGCAAACTCCTCCTAAATAATGCAGTACACAGATGTGCGGACACAAAATCAACTCGTAAATGCATAGCGTGGCCCACAGACCCACTTGCAAAATCATGCAACAGACACGCAAACAATGTACGCAGACACCGCCCTTCGCCCCCTGGCCACTAGACTGCACTGGAGGCTACTGACAGCCCCGCGAAATGATGCAGCCATCAGCTGTCAAACCACACACAGGTTCCCGTTCAGGCTCCGCACGCATGAGGCGGTGACATCCCTTATATACTTGGTACCCAAGAAATTCCTCTCGAAATATGTGATCAGCTAGTCTCTCCATCGAAGCAGTTATCACCGAGTCTAGATTGAAAAAGTTATCAACAGTCGAGTGCTGCATGTAAATACTGTAACCCTCAGCACTTTTAACTCTTAGTGTAGCATCATCATACATTGATAATATACTCACTTTAGACTGCCACAGTAGATGTCCTGGTAGGAGTGGGACGGAACAGAGGTAGTGGGACAAGGTTCGTATGGCCCCACTCTCCATTGTTGCCAGATGTGTCCAAGATGGCGGTGATGGCGTCATCCCAGATGTCAGCATGTAGACTTGGCAACAACGTATGATGTCATCCAAGATGGCGGCCGTGACGTCATCCAGGATGTTGTTCTCCACGAGGTCCAGACTCCACCTGACCTAGTACACAGTACCACCACTGGATGGAGCTCTCATCCATGGTGTAGTTCAAGATGGCCACCATGATTTGAGTACCGTTATCTAAGATGGCAGGAAACAGTGTGGTCTCCGCGAGTTCTGGGCCTAGTACACAGAACCATTACCAGAGAGCGCTGTCGTCCATTCCATGACGTAACCCAAGATGGTGGTGGGAAATAGCGGCAAAAGGACTCTCGTTTGCAAACGGTTGGGAGCGAAGACTTATTTACACAGTGCACACCCTCCAAAGTGGGCTGCACAGGCGTGTGTTTGCCGCTACTGGTGTGAACCCTCCCTTTACTTGCAGTCCGGTGAAGAGCTAATTGCCGAGCGACGCTGCAGAAATCTGTTCGAGAATAGCACAAGCTGCTTTCAAATGGTTCAAATGGCTCTGAGCACTATGGGACTTAACATCTTAGGTCATCAGTCCCCTAGAACTTAGAACTAATTAAACCTAACTAACCTAAGGCCATCACACACATCCATGCCCAAGGCAGGATTCAAACCTGCGGCCATAGAAGTCCCGCAGTTCCGGATTGTAGCGCCTAGAACCGCATGGCCACCGCGGCTGGCACAACTGCTTTCTCCCTAGCGAATCTAACAGACCATGCGTAATATGTGGTTGATGCATTGCCGCGCATAGCTATATACCATCGCTGGCGCATCTAGCAATGTTCTCAATGTTGCACGGAAGCCACATGGCTATCTAAAATAATAACCAAGTCGAACTCTAGTAAATTGCATAGCATCCAAGAAATACTTAACGTGCGCTTTTGTAGGAGTTTTCGCTGTGTCTCAGTATGTATGCAAGGAAATTCGTGCCATAAGAGAACCTGTTTACGAAAATAGTGCAGAATAACATCGAATGCACTCTTCCTAGCGGTCCGAATGTGATATCCCACCCATCATGTGTTACCCTTCCTGCTTTCAACACACACAAACGTTCCCACCGCTATGTAGAGACTCCTATATCCCAGCACAATGGATGTCTTGTGAGATAATCAAGCATTGTGATTGGCTCGTACCGAATTTACCTGCCGAGCTACTGATGCCACCAGTATTGAAGCACCATCCACCTTTTCTTTCTTTCTGCAGACGAAAGTTTCAGAGGTAAAAACTATTTTACACAGATCACCATTTTGCACCGACAATTAAACACTGCAAAGTGCCCCTACATATCGTCAAACATGGTCCAAATGGCTCTGAGCACTATGGGACTCAACTGCGGAGGTCATTAGTCCCCTAGAACTTACAACTAGTTAAACCTAACTAACCTAAGGACATCACAAACATCCATGCCCGAGGCAGGATTCGAACCTGCGACCGTAGCGGTCTTGCAGTTCCAGACTGCAGCGCCTTTAACCACACGGCCACTTCGGCCGGCTGTCAAACATGGAAAGACTCTTACTCAATTACATTTCTCTCCCACTGAGGACACGAGCTTCAATACTAGAATGTGAATCCGACCTATGACCCATCAATATATCACCACGTACCCTACATATCGTCAAATACGGAATGGCTCCTACTCAATTACACTGCTCTCCCACCGACGACAGAAGCTTGCATATTAGAACATGAAACTGACCTGCAACCCATCAATATATCACCATGTACCCTACATATCATCAAATACAGAAAGACTCCTTCTCAATTACACCTCTCTCCCACCAAGAACAGGAGCTTGAATATTAGAGCGTGATAGCGATCTCCAACCCAGCAATATATCACCGCCTACCGTCTCCATGTAGTAAACATACAATTCGTATCCTGCACGATACAAAATCAGCCCTTTTACATCATTTGTACATATACCGGTACTGCAAAGACAGACAGCACAGTACATATACTCACACCAGTAGATCCAGTAGATATTTATGGCAAGGTTGGGCAGGCATCCACCCCCAATGCGTGACCAGAGCGCCCTCAGTGGATCGAAGTCACTCTCAGAACTGTTCTACAAATTCGGCCTCGTTTCCCCCCTGGGCACAAACGCATTACTGTTTCTGGTCTGTACCTCCTTGCTTGCTTGCTCGCATTTCTACACCCATCTCCAGACTCTGGGATTACAAGAACATATCTTATTTCGCATGGTTTGCTAGAATATCATAACATTTTCGCAGTACTTCTCGATATCTAGCACATATCAGTATCGCTTGCATAGCGATATAAATCCGAAGATATAGACTGGAAAATATATAGACTGGAAATTATTTCTCTAGAAAGCCGGAACTTTATCTAGGTGCGGCATGCTGTAAACCACTGGCAAACTAGAAACCTGTCATGTCTGTGAAGACATTTACTCGGAAACTCGAAAAAAGAAATAGATGAAAGTGATATTTCCACTCATGAATACCGATGTCAGTGATGTAGCAGATTCCAAATCATCCCTATAATTTACAAGGTCAACTAAGGTGTTTCTCATGTCTAGATTACCGGCAAATGTGTCTTCCACATGATAGATGCCCACACCACAATCGATCTTCTTTCAACTAAATAAAGGGGCGAAATGTGCATAAGTAGTCAACCAAACAATTTACATGTGAGGGAATAATGGTCCAGCACAAACGCACCTCCATATTCAATCTCCTCAGATTTCCACACGATCGTGAAAGCTATCCAACACATACTAGGTATTAGTTCGCTATTTGGTAGTCTAGAAGACAACATTTTAATTTATCTATATTCCTACACTCAAACAGGCCTCTCCATTCTGACAGCTCCTACCATTAATGGGAAACGAGAATCACCCCCTCACAGGACAATGGGACTTCACACCGAACATACACAGGTAGAATCAATCATCCTAAGAAATCGGTCACATATATCTCTGTACTTACAACTAAATGTTATGATAGTGGTCTCAGTTGAACGACATTCAACAATGAGCGAAGTATTGGAAATACACCCTGTTGACGGACGTGGCTCTGCAAATAGGAATATCACTACCATTCGTACGACCTGACATACTCTTCCTATCACTGTACTAGATTTCAAATCCATACCTTCCTTATGAATGGACATAGTCATTTCCTTTGCACATGTCGGAACACGAACACATACGTAATAAGCCTGATGCTCAAGATGAACCTATCATGTACCTCCTACTACTAAGTTTAATTCTTTGTCAATAACTGAGCTCTTACGATACAAAATAATACTGAGAGAAAATCAGCGATGGTTGGACATGTCTCATAAGTTTTTCTTGTGAGTGATACCAGTGTCTTAGAAAGAGAGCCGTAATTGTCTCATATGTTAAAAAACCTGATCACAACAACTACTGTATGTTACTGTCACAAGCGGTCTTGGTTTTACAGGTGTACTCAAGTATCCATGTTAGAAGCTATACTGGCTTTATAAATCCATGTATGGCATGAGATATGAATGACGTGGTTTTTCCAGACAAATACCATGACACTGAATATAGATGGTGATCGCTGGAGTGTATATTATCACACCAGCAATGCGGTTACACGTCGCCGTGTATGAAACAGATATTTGCAACCCCCTCATGCAGCCGCCACTAGATATTTCTCCAGTATTTGTAATGCATTCTGTCTCAGTGTCATATCATATTTCTGGCACTCACATAACTCGAAACTAGCCACCTTTCTCGAACCTATCTGCTACAGTAAAATTTCAATGTGGTATTAGGTACCCCTATGTATCTTGCAACTACCCCTCAGACTCTGTGCTACCATCCTTAAAGCATTGTGCATGTGATTGTTCCAATGTAAAGAGGAAATGAGTAGGAGTCAGAGAAAGCTACATCTACCACCTTCGGCTTACGTGAAGTGTAGAAACAGGTGAAGCTGAGTTACTCTGACAGAACTGTGTTTGGACCATTCGACGGAAATTGAGCCTGATCCTGCAACATGAGGTAGTATAAAAGACAGTACGGGAGCTGGGGAAAGGACGTGGATCTTGCTATTGCCTTGTGGTGCTTCTCCAAACTTAAAGCAGGTACTACAGATCCGCGTCTCTCAAGGTCCATTCACATTTATCACCACAACATTCTGTCATTGTTATTCTATTCCATCCGCCAGAGCAAAATTATGAATTATAAAAGCTCAACTAACTTCATCCGTTAGAGAACAAGATATGATTTTTTAACCATCTCTCTCCTCCCATATATCAAAACCAAATATCGCATGTGTGGAGGCATCGAGCACATGTGACAATCCTATTAAATATACAGGTATTGATCAAATGCAAGAACAAGGCTAAAGTTCCACCACCAGTACTCTAGGCCGATGTTCATATCCCATGGACTATACTGTAAGTCGCAAGATATGCACCCCTGTGGCCCTGTCTCCTTGTTTGAAACATTATTTTCTAACACGCTTTGTACACTGTCAAACATTATTTTTTTATGCCACAACTTCGAGGTCTGTGTCAGGTTCTAAACTGACATTAAGACATTCTGATCCATGACCTCATGCAGACACAAGGACATCACCCCAAAGTACAGTTATCCAAGACGTTGCACTGTGGCGCAATTGATGTCATTCAAGATGGCTGCTGTGACGTCAGCTGATGACGTGAGTACAGTTACTCAAGACAGCGGGAAAGTGCAACACCCCCTGCCAAGCTCCCCTGGATCAAAAATGGCTCTGAGCACTATGGGACTTAACATCGATGGTCATCAGTCCCCTAGAACTTAGAACTACTTAAAACTAACTAACCTAAGGACATCACACAACACCCAGTCATCACGAGGCAGAGAAAATCCCTGACCCCACCGGGAATCGAACCCGGGAACCCAGGCGTGGGAAGCGCGAACGCTACCGCACGACCACGAGCTGCGGACCCCCCTGACAAGAAGTTTGAATTTTGGAGGGAAGATAGATCAACTGGAGTACCTCTACATTTAAACTCATCTGTCACAGTGACTGAATATCTCATGGCTCTGCGTTCAATATGTAATGAGGGTTGAGGTAGGCACAGTATAATTTCTGAACTGTGATTGGATGTGAACAGTGGAGAGTATACATCTCTGGAAAGCTGTATTGTCTATGTATCACACAGAACCAGTGTTTTACAGTTTGTTACCATAGTTTATCGTACAGAAACAGGGGAGAAGGATGTATGTCATATGCTGGAAATACACTCCTGGAAATTGAAATAAGAACACCGTGAATTCATTGTCCCAGGAAGGGGAAACTTTATTGACACATTCCTGGGGTCAGATACATCACATGATCACACTGACAGAACCACAGGCACATAGACACAGGCAACAGAGCATTCACAATGTCGGCACTAGTACAGTGTATATCCACCTTTCGCAGCAATGCAGGCTGCTATTCTCCCATGGAGACGATCGTAGAGATGCTGGATGTAGTCCTGTGGAACGGCTTGCCATGCCATTTCCACCTGGCGCCTCAGTTGGACCAGCGTTCGTGCTGGACGTGCAGACCGCATGAGACGACGCTTCATCCAGTCCCAAACATGCTCAATGGGGGACAGATCCGGAGATCTTGCTGGCCAGGGTAGTTGACTTACACCTTCTAGAGCACGTTGGGTGGCACGGGATACATGCGGACGTGCATTGTCCTGTTGGAACAGCAAGTTCCCTTGCCGGTCTAGGAATGGTAGAACGATGGGTTCGATGACGGTTTGGATGTACCGTGCACTATTCAGTGTCCCCTCGACGATCACCAGTGGTGTACGGCCAGTGTAGGAGATCGCTCCCCACACCATGATGCCGGGTGTTGGCCCTGTGTGCCTCGGTCGTATGCAGTCCTGATTGTGGCGCTCACCTGCACGGCGCCAAACACGCATACGACCATCATTGGCACCAAGGCAGAAGCGACTCTCATCGCTGAAGACGACACGTCTCCATTCGTCCCTCCATTCACGCCTGTCGCGACACCACTGGAGGCGGGCTGCACGATGTTGGGGCGTGAGCGGAAGACGGCCTAACGGTGTGCGGGACCGTAGCCCAGCTTCATGGAGACGGTTGCGAATGGTCCTCGCCGATACCCCAGGAGCAACAGTGTCCCTAATTTGCTGGGAAGTGGCGGTGCGGTCCCCTACGGCACTGCGTAGGATCATACGGTCTTGGCGTGCATCTGTGCGTCGCTGCGGTCCGGTCCCAGGTCGACGGGCACGTGCACCTTCCGCCGACCACTGGCGACAACATCGATGTACTGTGGAGACCTCACGCCCCACGTGTTGAGCAATTCGGCGGTACGTCCACCCGGCCTCCCGCATGCCCACTATACGCCCTCGCTCAAAGTCCGTCAACTGCACATACGGTTCACGTCCACACTGTCGCGGCATGCTACCAGTGTTAAAGACTGCGATGGAGCTCCGTATGCCACGGCAAACTGGCTGACACTGACGGCGGCGGTGCACAAATGCTGCGCAGCTAGCGCCATTCGACGGCCAACACCGCGGTTCCTGGTGTGTCCGCTGTGCCGTGCGTGTGATCATTGCTTGTACAGCCCTCTCGCAGTGTCCGGAGCAAGTATGGTGGGTCTGACACACCGGTGTCAATGTGTTCTTTTTTCCATTTCCAGGAGTGTATATTTCTTACATTGGAATATTAAGCCGGCCGCGGTGGTCTCGCGGTTCTAGGCGCGCAGTCCGGAACCGTGCGACTGCTACGGTCGCAGGTTCGAATCCTGCCTCGGGCATGGATGTGTGTGATGTCCTTAGGTTAGTTAGGTTTAAGTAGTTCTAAGTTCTAGGGGACTAATGACCACAGCAGTTGAGTCCCATAGTGCTCAGAGCCATTTGAACCATTTTTTTTGGAATATTAACAGCACTGCATTCCACATGACTGATAGGTCAGAAACTCAAGCGATCTAACATTATAACCTGTTTTAAGTGCGGAACATTGTAGCCTTAGGAGTGCAGGTGTGTATGTTCTCTCTTACAAATACCTTCCAGGTATTTATCCTGGATTCTAGAACCATACTGTAGAGTTGATAGCGTAGTTGATTATGTAAAATGCTTCGAACTCCATCCGTCTGGGGTTCCAACATGCATAAAAATCACCCATTTCTTGTTCTCCTTAACCCTGTGCTATTTCATTGCTCCATCACGCATAAAAATCACCCATCTCATGTTCTCCTTGAATCTGTGCTATTTCATCACAACACTTTCAAATCGATTACTATACACCGATAAGGGGTGCTACCCTCCTTGACATGGGTGCATCTGGGGATATCTTGTGTACTTGGATGGGTGAGGACTCGGCAAGCTCCATTCATTCACGAGACATGGAATGTAGCAGTCTATTTCTGGTCAGCTGCAGATTAAATTGGTAACGGTGCTGCAGGATGGGCTGGTCAAAGACAGTCGGGGAGGCATTTCAGTCTCTAATTTTATCCTAAGACTGCGAGGATGCTCTATGACCCCCATACGCATAGAGGTAGATTGTAAATTATGCAATATGCTCAAGGTGTTAGAAATATGTATAGTGCTGTCTGGTATACTTTGATGACTTATGTGTTCAAAAATTAACAATGGACATACTGCACAGTCATCTATCTACATTTGCATTGATACTCGCAAAGTAGAGATGGGGTGGCTTAGCTATGATGCTGAAATTGGGGAAACCTGTCACACCACTGGCTGGTGTTGAAATTACTGTAAAATTGCTAAAGTTGCTCACGCTATCAACTGTGATTCTTATTATTACAGTACATTGACACTGCCTTTTCCATCCCATCCATCCGCTGACAGGCTGTTGGTTATCACATAATGATTGACTGACAACGCTTGTTTGAGTTGGGGAAAGAGTTTTGGGGATGGGTGACACATTCTGGAGGTTGCTAGCACCGAAACAGTGATCGCATACATGAGTGCAATATGAGGAATCAGTCAAAAGGGAACGCAGAGCCATCAGCTATTCTGTCACTGTGACAGGTGAGTTTAAATGTAGAGGTACCCCAGTTGACCTAACTTCCCTCCAAAATTCAAACTTCCCGCCAGGGGTGCTTGGCAGAGGGTGTGGCACTGTCCCACTATCTTGGTTTACTGTACTCGCGTCATCAGCTGATGTCACAGCAACCATCCTGAATGACATCAATCGTGCCACAGTGCATAACAGTGGTTGTACTTTGTGGTGATGTCCTTGTGTCTGCGAGAGGTCTTGGATCAGAATGTGTTAATGTCAGTTTAGAACCTGGCACAGATCTCGAAGACCTTTTCCCGCCACATCCTGCCACCATCATGGGTTTCATCATGGGATGGACAGCACTCTCTGGTGGTGGTACTGTATACTAGGCCCAGACCTGTTGGAAAACACACTTTTTTCTGCCATCTTGGATAACGGTACTAGTGTCAAGGTGGACATCTTGGATTACGTGACGGATGAGAGCGCCCTCTGGCTGTAGTACTGTGTACTAGGTCAGTTGGTGTCTGGACCCCATGACGACCAGGCGACCACACTGTTTCCCGCCATTTTCCCCAATCATCTTGGATTATGTCAAGGAACAGGCGACAGATCCCTCAGGTGGTAGAAATTTATACTAGGTCAAATGGAGTCCAGACTTGTGTAGAACATACTGAATGGCTGTACCACATCAAATTGTTTAGATAAATAGTGCATGCAAAATAATAAAGACTTGTGTCCAGTACAGGTCGAGTCCTCTCATCACCATTTCCTACGACTAGGTGGAGGTCGGGTGACAGGTTAGTGGAGGTAGCCCAAGTGATCTATCTTCCACCGATTTTCTTAGATTAGTAGATATAACCATGGTGTGATGCATTATCCTGTTGGAATTTGATCTTCCCACCATTTTTCTGGGGGAGAGGGGTCAGGTTAGTGGAGGTAGCCCAATTGACGTATCTTCCCGCCAAATCCACCATCTTGTATGACGTCACAGCCGCCATCTTGGATGAGGTCATTGTGCTGTTGCCAAGTCTACCTGCCGCCATCTTGGATGACGTCATCGCCACTATCTTGGATACATCTGGCATCAATGGAGAGTGGGGCAATACGAACCTTGTCCCAATACTAACATATTCTATGGTCATATGCTTCCTGATTTATGTTTTTGTGTGACTCAGTCTGAAAACCGCAATTTAATATTTTTCGGTACATTTTCGAGCACTACCACACTTGTCAAGCTACTGTCTTGTGAAACTTCAATTCCTACATGAAGACGTTTTGAACTGCTAACTGTTAACACATAGCATAAGGCGAATAGTAAAGGTGGCAGTACACTGGAGATTAGTGTCTTCTCATCCACAATATCCACACCAGCGCAGTTAGCCATCCGTTCTTGCACTGATGCCAGAATGTCTCTTGTGCGTTGCTCAATGGAAGATGCATACAATGGATGGCAGTGTGATACAGGAACCTCTAGCGCAACTTTTCAGCATGCTGGATCGGAGGCAGTTGTCCCTTGTGGGGCAGGAGCTGTGACAGATGTTTCCATGTGTTGTACAAAGCATTTATTTGCAGGGCCATACTCTTCCTCTTCATACGTTCAAGCATTAATGCTCGCTTGCATTCCTCAGCTGAATGAGGGCATGTAATACATCTATTAAAATACTCGCTGTCCGACATCATGCTCGCTCCACACCGACAACTGATATCTCAGGCTCTTGTGGCAGTAAGGCGACACTAATGCTGCAGGTAGATAATAAATTTAAACAAATTAGATTCCAATTGAATGACATCATGAGCAGCCTCTAGTGGGGGAAAAACCATACTAATTCCCCTCAGCTGCAGGAGTGAGCTCTTAGAGCAAAATTCGAAATTCCTGCACATTTTCCAAGAGGATGATGAGCCAGGACCGCATGGCTGACACACTTGATGGTGGTACTGCCTCTAATTGTTTAAATAAAGACTGAAAATAAAGACTTATGTCAAGCACAGGCTGAGTCCTTTTCCCCTCCAGTTCCTAGGAAGAGGTGGCAGCCTGGTGACGTAGGTTAGTGGAGGTAGCCCAAGTGCCCTTTTTTCCCGCCATTTTCTTTGGTTAGTAGAGGTAGCCCAATTGACCTGTCTTCCCTCCAAAATTCTAAATTCTTGCCAGGGAGGTGTGGCCCTTTCCCGCCATCTTGTGTAACAGCACTTGCGTCACCAGCTGACATCACGGCAGCCATCTTGAATGACCTCAATCGTGTCATCAGTTGACGTCACAACCGCGATGTTGAATGCCGTCAAGCGGGTCAGCAGCTGTCGTCACGACCGCCATCTTGGATAACGGTACACGCGTCTTCAGCTGACGTCACTCCCCCTTACGGGGCGGCAATCCGCACGTTTGGGCGACACACTCCGCACTCTCCTACTCGCGCATGTGTGATTTGACTGCACCCTTTGTGTTGTTTCGGCATGATAGGAAGGATAATTTTGAGAGCACAGCCACAAGAGTCAGAGCAGTTGTGCCGGCCGCAACCATCGAGGATTGTAGAAGCCGTTTTGCATCTTTACGCTCGCGCTATAGCGAAATAGTTTTCCTTATATATGAAGAGTGTATCTGTTCTTTCGGACATGTCCGAAAGAACAGATACCATCGGTGACCATGCAGTGCTCTAGAACGAAATGATAATTAAATCAAGACCCTACGCTGCAGACAGACGTTGATATACATCAACGGAGACAGTTGAAAATGAGTGTCCCGACAGGGTCTTTAACCTGGGATCTCCTGCTTACATGTCAATCGCTCTATCCATCTGAGCCACCGAGGGCACAGAGGATAGTGCGACTGCAGGGATTTATCCCTTGCACGCTCCCTGTGAGACCCACATTCCACACATTACATTCGTAGTGCCTCTGCCAATTACACTCATTAGTCGCGGTAGACAATCTTACCAAGTCTCGTAAGAGTTCGGGCAATACGTGTGCATCCGCACAGAAGGAGGAGGTCAATGGCCGGTTGGCGTAAACTACACTCCTGGAAATTGAAATAAGAACACCGTGAATTCATTGTCCCAGGAAGGGGAAACTTTATTGACACATTCCTGGGGTCAGATACATCACATGATCACACTGACAGAACCACAGGCACATAGACACAGGCAACAGAGCATGCACAATGTCGGCACTAGTACAGTGTATATCCACCTTTCGCAGCAATGCAGGCTGCTATTCTCCCATGGAGACGATCGTAGAGATGCTGGATGTAGTCCTGTGGAACGGCTTGCCATGCCATTTCCACCTGGCGCCTCAGTTGGACCAGCGTTCGTGCTGGACGTGCAGACCGCGTGAGACGACGCTTCATCCAGTCCCAAACATGCTCAATGGGGGACAGATCCGGAGATCTTGCTGGCCAGGGTAGTTGACTTGCACCTTCTAGAGCACGTTGGGTGGCACGGGATACATGCGGACGTGCATTGTCCTGTTGGAACAGCAAGTTCCCTTGCCGGTCTAGGAATGGTAGAACGATGGGTTCGATGACGGTTTGGATGTACCGTGCACTATTCAGTGTCCCCTCGACGATCACCAGTGGTGTACGGCCAGTGTAGGAGATCGCTCCCCACACCATGATGCCGGGTGTTGGCCCTGTGTGCCTCGTTCGTATGCAGTCCTGATTGTGGCGCTCACCTGCACGGCGCCAAACACGCATACGACCATCATTGGCACCAAGGCAGAAGCGACTCTCATCGCTGAAGACGACACGTCTCCATTCGTCCCTCCATTCACGCCTGTCGCGACACCACTGGAGGCGGGCTGCACGATGTTGGGGCGTGAGCGGAAGACGGCCTAACGGTGTGCGGGACCGTAGCCCAGCTTCATGGAGACGGTTGCGAATGGTCCTCGCCGATACCCCAGGAGCAACAGTGTCTCTAATTTGCTGGGAAGTGGCGGTGCGGTCCCCTACGGCACTGCGTAGGATCCTACGGTCTTGGCGTGCATCCGTGCGTCGTTGCGGTCCGGTCCCAGGTCGACGGGCACGTGCACCTTCCGCCGACCACTGGCGACAACATCGATGTACTGTTGAGACCTCACGCCCCACGTGTTGAGCAATTCGGCGGTACGTCCACCCGGCCTCCCGCATGCCCACTATACGCCCTCGCTCAAAGTCCGTCAACTGCACATACGGTTCACGTCCACGCTGTCGCGGCATGCTACCAGTGTTAAAGACTGCGATGGAGCTCCGTATGCCACGGCAAACTGGCTGACACTGACGGCGGCGGTGCACAAATGCTGCGCAGCTAGCGCCATTCGACGGCCAACACCGCGGTTCCTGGTGTGTCCGCTGTGCCGTGCGTGTGATCATTGCTTGTACAGCCCTCTCGCAGTGTCCGGAGCAAGTATGGTGGGTCTGACACACCGGTGTCAATGTGTTCTTTTTTCCATTTCCAGGAGTGTATATATGAAGATGGTATCTGTTCTTTCGGACATTTGCTTGTACCAACGAAACACAAAACGAACACTTCAGTGATTCTGTACAATCATAACGAAATTTCATTCTAGCTGCACAAGATAAAAATAACTGTTCATAAACACTAACCTAGACCTCTCGTAAGTTTCGATATGAGTAGATAGCAGCTTCACAAAAATATCGAGTTTCACACTCATCGACATAAACAAGCCTAGAGTTCCTAATAAGTACATTTGGGTCACTGGTGCAGATTTAAGGGTGCATCGTGTAATAGGGCTAACTGAAACGTTGGCAGTTGCAGGGTTGTACGCGTCGGGCGCTGGTGCAGACTCATGTAAGATGGACGTGTTGTGTAATACCAGCTTAAGACATGGACTGACAGAGGTCGCCAATGTAGAGCAGCAGAAGAGACATCTAGTGCACAAGTAATGGAATTCAGCAACCCGATCACTCGTTTAATGCGTGATATATGTTTACACTGAACGAAGACAAGGATTTTTTGTATTACTTTATCACAAATTTTTCATTTGTTGTACATTCTGAATGTACTAGCTAAAAGCGGTGGCTCGTTTTTTTTTTTTTTTCAAGTTACTATTGCTTGCTGTAGGGGCTGTGATTTTTGATATTTTTTGTCTAAACCAGCAAGGTAAAACAGAGGCCCCTACGTCCACCACATCAAGTGGATTTAGTGCTCACGTACTCACACTGAGCCGTGAACACTTCCCGGTTTATCAATGGCGAATAGTTGAACATGATTACTACTGTTATCGGTGCCATGCGTGCAATGTTCGTGCCAGGCGCGCGATATTGAATCTTTATACTGTCGTTAGTGGCGCGAGACCCGCACGACCTCATAGCAACCGTTATAGTTCTGCGTTATTCTGTTACAGTAGGGGTGAGTTCACGTAAGGAAAGAGAGAGAATGTAAGATTAACGGACTCATTTATTAAACAGTTGAGAATCGAACAATAATACAACCAAATGGGGGTGGGGAGGAAGAAAGATTCGAGTTCAGCAGCCTGCCCCAACGTACGTTCATAAGCAGCCACGATAGCAGGAGGAATGGAATTTTAGTAACGATCGCCGTATTATCAATTAGAATCCTATTTAGTAAAGGAAGGGGTTGCAGGCGTGCAACGGCCACCACCACGAGATAGCCAAAGACTAAGAAGATGCTACTGTGCGTGAATCGCTCGGTAGCCTCCCGTACTAAAGCAATAAAACCCGCAAGACGCGAAACTACTCACAATGACCTATCAGGTTCCCTCTGGGCCGCAGGGCGCGAATCTGCAGTGCACGTCGGCGCTCATGCTTACCGAACTTCATCTCCTGGAAGCGGCTCCTCCGGTCTCCGGCACGGTCATACTAGAACTCACTACTCTCCTTTGTCCACCACCCACCCGCGGAGGATGGTTTGCGCCCGCCCGCGAAAAACGGGCGCGCACCTGAACTGGCCAATCATAGGGCCGGAATTTCACAGGGAGGCGACCTCGCAATGTTAAAATCGAGAAGAAATAGCAGTTACAAGGTTGGTAAGGCAGGTTGAGGAACTGAGAACAGGAGATACTTTGGCCACTACTGAATGTTCAAACGACACCACGTGCTACCCTGGCGATCGGAAAAGTGATGGGAAACGGAAGCCATCATGGCTGCTAGGAAGACTGCTGTCCTCGCCCATAAATAATAAAATTTCTAGCGCCAAGCTCCTCTCACAGATCATTGTGAGACAAGCTGTAAAAATCGTCAAATAAATCAGGCAACCCATAGAAATTATTAATATTACCTGAATTATTATTTTACCGAGTACCATAATGCTGGGATTATAAATATGAAATATGAACACTGAAAGGTGATTGGTTGGTTTGAGGATGAAAGGGACCAAACTGCAGAGGTCATCGGTCCCTCGTTTCATAAACACACAGAGCACAGGGAAACCATCCATTAGTCATTCTAAGCACAAAATAAAATTCCAGGGGAAGAAAATCCCCAAAGTCAATAATAAAGAAACATGGAAAACGGAGCACAGCAACAAAACAACGCAGAGAAGAAAGGCAGAAGGAATTAAAACTGCACAGTAGAGGACTGTGGCTGGCTGATCACGAAAATAATAGGATGAGCCAGCCACGCTGCAACACGTTAAAACCTCCAGCCTAAAAGATTAGGGTGGAGTCTAATTACAACACAAAAAGTAAAAGATACAGCACAAAAGAGGGTGATATAATAAAATTAAATGGACCTATAAAAGCCGCTTGCGCGAATAAAACTTAAAACCCGATCTGCCATAGAGACATTGTCACCTAAAAGAGATGATAAAGCACCCTGGAGATTAAAAGTTCGCCTGAGGGCGGTTAAAAGAGGACAGTCCAACAATATATGGGCCACCGTCATAATCGCACCACAGCGACAATGAGGGGGGTCCTCTCCACGCAGCAGATGACCATGCGTCAGCCAAGAGTGACCAATGCGGAGCCTACAGAGAACAACAGAATCCCTGCGAGAGGCCCGCATGGAGGAACCCCACACAGTCGTGGCCTCCTTTACACGCCGCAGCTTGTTGGGTACAGGCAGAGTGCGCCATTCGTCTGCCCACATCCCAAAGACCCGACGGCGTAACACCGATCGGAGATCAGTTGCCGGGAGGCCGAGCTCCAACGGCAGTTTGCGGGTGGCTTCTTTAGCTAACTTGTCGGCGTGTTCGTTGCCCGCTATCCCAACGTGTCCCGGGGTCCATATGAACACCACTGAACGTCCACGCTGTTCAAGAGCATGAACGGACTCCTGGATGGCAACAACAATGGGATGGCGTGGGTAGCACTGGTCAAGAGCCTGTAGACTACTGAGAGAGTCACTGCAAATGACAAAAGACTCGCCAGTGCTGGTACGAACACGCTCAAGGGCACGAAAAATAGCTGTTAGCTCTGCAGTGTAAACACTGCAGCCGTCCGGCAAGGAGCGCTGGTCTACATAGTCCGCATGAGCGTAAGCGTACCCCACACGGCCATCAACCATCGAGCCATCGGTATAGATAACCTCAGAGTCACGGGATGCATCGAGGAGAGCAAGAAATTGGCGGCGCAAGACTGCAGGAGGAACTGAATCCTTTTGCCATTGGGAGAGGTCCAGCTGAAGCTGCGGCCGACGGATACACCAAGGTGGTGTATGTGGGCGGACCTGAAAAGCAGATGGAAGAGGCAAACACTCGAGTTCACTAAGGAATGACCGAACACGGATCCCAATTGCGTGGCCTGATCGCGGCCGCCGGCGTGGAATATGGACTGCCGCATCGGCGAAAAGGAGACGGTAGTTAGGGTGACGGGGAGAACAACGGACGTGGGCAGCATAGTTGGCTAACAACTGTTGACGCCGAATACGAAGCGGAGGAACCCCAGCCTCAGCAAGTAGGCTATTAACAGAACTGGTGCGGAATGCTCCTGTCGCCTGTCTAACCCCACAGTGGTGAACGGGGTCCAGCAGTTGCAACGCCGAGGGCGACGCTGAGCCATACGCCACACTCCCATAATCCAGTCGGGACAGCACAAGGGCTTTGTAGAGCTGCAGCAGCGTGTTACGGTCTGCACCCCGTTGTGTTGCTGAGGCAGCGGAGGGCATTCAGATGCTGCCAGCACTGACGTTTGAGCTCACGAATATGTGGAAGCCAAGTAAGCCGGGCATCGAACAGCAATCCCAGAAAACGGTAAGAGTCAACAACCCTGAGCATGGCATCCTGAAGATAGAGCTCAGGGTGGGGATGGACAGTGCGACGCCGACAAAAGTGCATAACACAAGTCTTCGCAGGAGAAAACTGAAACCCATGGGCTAGGGCCCACGCCTGCGCCTTGCGAATGGCTCCCTGCAACCGACGTTCTGCAACACCAATGGTGGAGGAGCTGAAAAAGATGCAGAAATCGTCAGCATATAACGTGGGTGAGACAGACGACCCTACTGCTGCTGCAAGGCCATTAATGGCCACAAGGAAAAGGGGCACGCTCAATACAGAGCCCTGTGGAACGCCGTTCTCCTGGATATGAAGTGAACTATGGGATGTGCCAATTAAAACGCGGAATGTCCGAACAGATAAAAATTTCTGAATAAAAATGGGGAGAGAGCCCCGGAGACCCCACCCGTGCAACGTGGCGAGAATATGGTGCCGCCACGTCGTGTCATATGCTCTGGAGAGGTCGAAAAAGACGGAGACGAGGTGTTGGCGCCTGGAAAAAGCAGTGCGGATTGCAGACTCAAGGAAGACCAAAGTATCGGCGGTGGAACGGCCCTGACGGAAGCCGCTCTGGCATGGAGCCAGAAGACCCCGAGACTCGAGCAGCCAACACAGCCGTCGACTCACCATGCGTTCCAGCAGCTTGCACAGAGTATTTGTTAAGCTGATGGGCCGATAACTATCCACAGTAAGCGGGTCCTTACCAGGCTTCAGCACCGGAATGATGGTACTTTCTCGCCACTGCGACGGAAAGACACCATCACCCCATATGCGGTTGAAGATGGCAAGAACACATCGCTGACAGTCCGGGGACAGGTGTTTGAGCATCTGATTGTGGACGCCATCTGGCCCAGAGGCTGTATCGGGGCACTGTGCCAGGGCGCTCTGGAGTTCCCACAAACTAAATGGGGCGTTATACGCCTCAGGGTGGCGAGAAGCGAAAGAAAGCCGTTTGCCTTCCTCCCGGCGTTTGAGCGCGCGAAACGCAGGCGGGTAATTCCCCGACGCAGAGGCCCGAACATAGTGCTGTGCGAAATGCTCGGCGATTGCATCGGCATCGGTGGATATCGCCCCGTTGATGGTAAGCCCTGGGACACCTGTAGAGTACTGCAATCCAAAGATGCGCCGAATCTTCATCCACATCTGGGAGGGGGAAGTACGGGAACCAATGTTGGAAACGTACCTCACCCAGCACTCCTGTTTCCGCCGTTTGATAAGCCTCCGTACCTGAGCACGGAGACGTTTGAAGACAATGAGGTTCTCCAAAGACGGGTGCCGCTTATGTCGCTGAAGAGCTCGCCGACGTTCTTTAATGGCGTCAGCGACCTCTGGAGACCACCAAGGCACCGACTTTCGCCGGGGGCACCCTAGCGAACGAGGAATGGTACGTTCCGCAGCGGAAACAATCGCTGCAGTCAGTGTCTCAACCGCCACATCGATGGTACCATGGGGGAGAGATTCAACAGTGGCAGCAGAGGAGAACGTGTCCCAGTTTGCCTTGCTAAATGCCCATCTAGGCGAGCGTGCAAGGGAGCGACGCTGTGGTAGTGAAAGGAAGATCGGAAAATGGTCACTACCACACAAGTCCTCGTGGACTCTCCAGTGGACCGATGGTACAAGCCCTGGGCTGCACAACGACAGATCTATGGCCGAGAACGTGCCATGCGCCACACTGAAATGTGTGGCAGCGCCAGTGTTTAAGAGGCAGAGGTCGAGTTGGGAGATGAGATTCTCGACCTCTCTGCCTCAGCCAGTAACCTTCGTTCCACCCCACAGGTGATTGTGGGCGTTAAAATCCCCCAGGAGAAGAAAAGGCGTGGGGAGTTGGGCGACAAGTGCAGCCAATTCGGTCAGGGAGACTGTACCACCTGGAGGGAGATAGACACTGCAGACGGTTATGTCCTGGGTAGTCCTTACGCGGACAGCCACAGCTTCCAATGATGTTTGAAGGGGCACAGGAGCACTATATACAGAGGTAATGACATACACGCAGGCTCCACCTGACACACAATTGTAGGTGCTACGGTTGCAGTAATAACCCCTGTATCCACGAAGGACAGGGGTCCGCATTGCCGGGAACCAGGTTTCCTGGAGGGCAATGCAGAAAGCAGGTGTCATGCTTAGAAGCTGTCGTAGCTCAGGGAGATGGCTAAAATAACCGCAACAATTCCACTGGAGGATCGTACAAAGCGTGTCCTGTAAGGGCATGAAGGTACTGAAAAAGCAAATTACTTCACAGAGTCACATGCTGCCACCGACTGAGTGACTGACGTCGCAACTGCCATCGTTTCTGAGACGGCGAGATCGAGGCCATCTGGGGACGCAAAGAGCTCGACCTCATCCTCAGAGGCTGAGCTGACAGGAAGCGTTGGCGCGGAAACCACTGGGTCCTGAGGCTTCTTAGAGAGCTTCCTCTTCCCTCTCTTGTCTTTGGGAGGAGGGTTCGCATGCTGGGAGGGCTTTCCTGATGCATTGTCAGGAACAGAGGAAGAGCGTGAAGCCCTTCGACCAGCAGCTGGTGGCTTCCTCAGCCACTGGCTAGCGTCTAGCGAGTAACTGGTAAAATCCTTGGAAGGGACTCCCCCAAGGGACCCCTTCCGAACGAGTGAGGCCGGAGGAGGCCGTTGCCTCCCCGGCTGAGCAGCCGGAGGAGGCTGTTGCCTCTCCAGCTGAGGAGCCGGAAGAGGCTCTTTCCTCTCCGGCTGATCAGCCGGAGGAGGCTGGTGCCTCTCCGGCTGAGAGGTGGGGATGGATGTCCCCAGTTGTTCGGGGTCCACTGCCCCCAAACCGGGTGTTTTGGGAGCAGTGGAAGAGAGTGTGGCCCCTACCAGCGGTGGGGCAGGCGTAACTTTACTGTTCTGTGGGCCAACTGAGAAGGGAGTCTTTGCAGGAACTGGTGGCGGCAGAGTTGCAGCAGCATAACTCCTCAACATAGATGTGGGGTTGAGCCGGTCTAGCTTCTTCCTTGCCTCTTGGTAAGTTAAACGGTCCAGGGTCTTAATTTCTTGGATCTTCCGCTCTCTTTGGTAGACTGCACAGTCTGGCGAGCAGGGAGAATGATGCTCCCCACAGTTAACGCTGGTGGGAGGCGGAGCACATGGAGCATTAGGATGTGAAGGTCGTCCACAATCACGACACGTGGGGCTGGCAGTGCATCTGGAGGACATATGTCCGAACTTCCAGCACTGGAAGCATCGCATAGGGGGTGGGACATAGGGCTTGACATCGCACCGGTAGACCATGACCTTGACCTTCTCAGGCAAGCAGTCACCCTCAAAGGCCAGGATGAAGGCACCGGTAGTGACCCTATTATCCTTGGGCCCCCTAAAGACACGACGGACAAAGTGCACACCTCGTCGTGCCAGGTTCTCCCGTAGCTCGTCATCAGACTGTAACAGAAGATCTTTATGAAAAATAATCCCCAGGACCAAATTTAAGGACTTATGGGGAGTGACAGTAACGGGGATGTCACCGAGCTTCTCACAGGCGAGTAACGCTCGTGACTGTGCAGATGAAACTGCTTGTATTAAAATAGCCCCGCTCCTCATTTTGGAAACAGATGCCACTTCCCCAAACTTATCTTCAAGATGGTGAACAAAGAAGAGAGGCTTAGTCCCCAAAAACGAATCCCCATCGGTTCTGCTGCACACAAGGTATCGCGGTGAATACGGCTCCTGTCTGTCCGCAGCCCTACGTTCCTCCCATGGCGTGGCTAGGGAAGGGAACGATTTGGGGTTATATGTCACAGCATTAAATTCTGTCTTACCGCGCTTAGAGACGTTGGCGGTCGTGCGACCACCGGATTGAGACTTCACCCGCTTCATTGCGGGGCATCCGCCCCGATGCCACCCACTCCGACCAGGGGCTCTCCCCACGGGCGCCACCCAGCCACAGCAAAGGCCACCTGGCAGGATGGCCGTTGCCGGGAGTCCTGATGCCCCAGAGAGACAAGCATCGACTCCTTGGCTTACGTGGGGAGGTATCAGCTCAGGCATCGGCAGTACGATCCCTGTGTTGTCAGGGGGCTACAACCTAGAGGGTACATGACGACCCCACCACAACGGGATGGCTACCGTGCTGGATTTTGGGTGCCATGAGTAGTCCATAGTGACCGTGGGTGCAGATGGTGACGCACTAAGGGCGTTACGTACACAATCCATCAGGTGGGTATGCACAAAATGACGGATGGAGGGGACAGTGACGACGCCAAGACGATCAAGAGTGCCAAGGCCTTAGGGCACAGAGGACTGATGGTGCACCACGTAAGGTGTCCTTCCCCAAAAGGCTCGTACTTCTGTGGAATTTGGAAAAATGGAGGTCAAACCCTAATGGGGACCATCACATTAAGGCCGAAACGTTTGAGACTCCTTTTAGTCGCCTCTTACGACAGGCAGGAATACCGCGGGCCTATTCTAACCCCCGAACCCGCAGGGGGGACTGAAAGGTGAATGAAGTGCACGTCTTTCATAGTCTCACGTCACCCCGAGTTGTCCGCAATCCCAGTTTCGAAAACTGTGCTTTAGAATTTTAATTTGGCTGTTGTTGCACGATTTCCCTTGATGTGTATATTGTGCAGGAGGCCCGGCTGCGTGGGCGGCGCGGCGCGTTCTTCCTGGAGAACTGGGGACAGCCCGCGGAGCCGCCGCTCGTGGTGCGTGACGGCAAGCTGTACCTGGCGCTCGCCTACCCGGGCCGCTACCCTAGCCTGCTGCGCATGCAGCTGCGCGCAGACCTCAACTCGCCGCTCAAGTTCGGGTGAGGAAAGGCTCAGTTTCAGGTGCTCTGTGCCTTACCGTAACTTAGTAATACAATATCTAATACATAAGTAGGATATCCTTCCAATAGCGTACAATCGCACCAAGAAGTATTGGCACACGTGCGTATTTATCGTTGCTAGTTACAAACGCCGCACCTACCGGTACATAGCACATGTATGGCTACCTCACATACCAGACATGACAATTCTGCCCACAGCGCCTACCATTAACAAAGAAATGCAGTGTTAAGGGCAAACATGTATCTACTCTCCACACAAAAAGTATTGGCAGAGAGCGTGGCTTCTCGGTATATTGCTGGGTTTTCAGGTACCGGAACGCCATCTGCTGACGCAATAGACACTGCGTGTTGTTGACGGCCCAGTCGCTAGTATGTTGCTGTGTTGCGCGATAGTGGTCAGCATGGGGCCGAAGAAGAAGGAACATTCAGTGGCGCTGCGTGAGAGAGTGGTATTGCTCCATTCACAAGGGAGAAGCTATCGACAAATCGGAGCAGAGGTACGAGCCATCATTCATAAATATAAAGAGACTGGAACAGCAGTAAATTAGTGTCGTCCTGGACGTCCAAAAGTGCTTACAACCCGAGAGCGTCGCCGTAGCATCGCACTTGCTCGGAAGGAACCTGCTACAAGTGCAGCAACTATTGCTGAGGTCGTTCAGACAACGTCCGACAAGACGGTTAGTGTTCAAACTGTACGAAATGTGTTTAATGAGGCTGACAAGTGTGGCCGTTCTCCCAGGAAAAAGTCATACATGTCGGAAATTAACCGGCAGAAACGCTTGCAGTTTGCCAAGGACTACATCAGCAAGCCGATGGAGTTTTGGAACACTGTGATATTTAGCGACGAATCGAAGTTCAATGTGTTCGGATTTGATGCAAGATAGAAAGTTTGCCGCAAGCCGAATACGCACCTCGACATTAAACACATGCATCCCACAGTCAAACAGGGTGGGGGCGGTATCGTGGTCTGGCTGTATGGTGGCGTCCGGCGTTGGAAATCTAGCTGTAATCAAATGGTTCAAATGGCTCTGAGCACTATGGGACTTAACAGCTGTGGTCATCAGTCCCCTAGAACTTAGAACTACTTAAACCTAACTAACCTAAGGACACCACACACATCCATGCCCGAGGCAGGATTCGAACCTGCGACCGTAGCAGTCGCGCGGTTCCGGACTGCGCGCCTAGAACCGCTAAACCACCGCGGCCGGCTAGCTGTAATCCACGGTACAATGGAGCATATGAGATACATCGACGTGTTGCAAGGTGATTTGCACTCTAGTGCACAGACATTGGGCCTTACTGGAGTGTTTCATTTCCAGCAAGACAACGACCTAAAACATACCACCATGAAATCCCGGGAGTGGTTACTGCAAAATGCCCCCAAATGGGTTCTAACACCATCTCACAGCCCTGATTTGAACCCCATAGAGAACCTGGGGGCTTATCTTGACACACAAGTCAGAAAAAGGCGTCCGTCCGGTAAAAACGACTTGGGGAAAGTGCTCCTGGAGGAATGGTCGAAAATTACCCCTAATATCACCCGGAATTTAATACAAAGCGTTCCTAGGCGTTTACGTGGTAATATAGATGCTAAAGGGATGCTGTTAGAAGGTGAACATCAATGAAGAAAACGAACACACTGTCCGATTCACACGCGTGTGCAAATACTTTTTTGGATGCAGGAAAGCGATGTTTATTTTCATAACACTGTATGTTACTTTACGGACAGGTCATTTGGATATATTTGTAACCACCTTTGTAATGTAATGTAACACGTGTCTGGGTTCTGTTCTGAAATCTATGTTTCGTTTAACCTACAACCTCTGAAATGTAACTGTGCCAATACTTTTTGGTGCGATTGTATGTATGCCACTGCTGCCGACTAGTCATCTTGTATGTGTATGTTAACATCAGGTTTATTCCTATGATGAACGGAGTATAGCGGTAAAGTGCTGAAGACTCGGCCAGACAGAACGAGGCCAGGGAAGGCTAGCCGTGTCGCTGAAATGCTCGTTATTGCATGCAGTCGGCAACACAAAGTACGACGTTGGTGCTGGGGCCACAGGCCTACAGTAGCACCGGAGCCATCTCAGAATACAGATTTGCCGCAGTCCGCACCTGCTGGCGCATTTGACTGCTGTGTGGCAGCAGCCGTGAGAGGAAGCTCTGCCTTAAGGCGCTGCACATGCAAGTCGCTACGAGGTTTCGTCCGCTTCCACGGGGTGACAGCTAACAGCAACAGCAATCGTTACGGCCAACAGTTCTTTCTAGGTGGCGTCCTTCCTGCTGTATGCCTGTCATCCGCTGCAGCTGCACCGCACCTCCGGGCCATGTTCTGTGCGGCCAGGCCTTTTCCCGGAATCCGAAAACTAGCGGAATAGTTCAATCTGCCCTTATCCTTGCCTTCACCTCCGAATGATGCTGTAGACTTGGTTGCCCGCATGGCATCGAACAGTGTAGCTCCTAGCGTACATTTTTAATTGAGAATTAATAAGAAGAATTAGTAGCGTCCTTCTTTCTGACGAATGGCTGCATTTATCGGAGTATCTGAAGTCGCACAATCATCGACTAACTACAGGGTTTCGTCTCTAATGGACAGTACAGCATTGATTAACCTTTCAGACCTGTTTTAACTAAACCCAGTTTTCCGAAATTCCTTCACAAAACAAGACGCAGAAAATATTCCAGAATTCGAATCAAGAGCGACTATCAACATGAGTAACGTAGAAGTAAAGGAACTTCCTGGCAGATTAAAACTGTGTGCCGGATCGAGACTCGAACTCGGGACCTTTGCCTTTCGCGGGCAAGTGCTCTAGCAACTGAGCTACCGAAGAACGACTCACGCCCCGTCCTCACAGCTTTATTTCTGCCAGTACCTCGTCTTCTACCTTCCAAACTTTACAGAAGCTCAGTTGGTAGAGACTCGCCCGCGAAAAGAAAAGGTCCCAAGTTCGAGTCTCTTTCCGGCACACAGTTTTAATCTGCCAGGAAGTTTCATATCAGCGCACACTCCGCTGCAGAGTGAAAATCTCATTCTGGAAACATCCCCTAGGCTGTGGCTAAGCCATGTCTCCGCAATATCCTCTCTTTCAGGAGTGCTAGTTCTGCAAGGTTCGCAGGAGAGTTTCTGTAAAGTTTGGAAGGTAGGAGACGAGGTACTGGCAGAAATAAAGCTGTGAGGACGGGGCGTGAGTCGTGCTTCGGTAGCTCAGTAGGTAGAGCACTTGCCCGCGAAAGGCAAAGGTCCCTATTTCGAGTCTCGGTCCGGCACACAGTTTTAATCTTCCAGGAAGTTTCATATTAGCGCACACTCCGCTGCAGAGTGAAAATCTCATTCTGGCAACGTACAAGTTGATATCCTCGGTGTAGCAAACCAGCTTAAAACACGTAAGAGTAGCAAGGCTTCCGGTCCAGACTGTATACCAGTCAGGTCCCATTCAGACTATCTTGATACTTAGCAACTATGTACTACCGCTCGCTCGTCGAAAAATCCGTACCTAGAGGTGCAGAAGTCACGCCAATACCCAAGAAAGGGAACAGAAGTAATCCGCTGAATTGCAGACCCATATCACTAACATCGATCTGCAGTAGGATTCTGGAACATACTCTGTGCTGGAGCGTTGTGAATCGCCTCGAAGAAAAAGATTTACGAGGTCTCTTCAAACAATTCCGGAACTTTGCCCACAAAATTTTTCTACGCTTACCTTTTACTTATTGTGCATGGTCTCCTTCGAAATACTCTCCTCCACAATTCATACACCATTCCCAACGCCGTTTACACTTCGGGAAGCAGCCTCCGTACGCCTCATGCTGTATCGCGCGAAGCGCCGTCTGCAAATTGTCTTTCATCTCGTCTATCGCTGCAAATGTCTTTTCAACGGGGTTTTCAACTTTGGAAATAAAATTAAGTCCACGGGGGCCAGGTTCGTAGAGTACAGAGGATGAGGCAGCACAGTGATTTCGTTTTTTGTGCAAAAGCCACTCACCAACAGGAATGAATGTGCGGGTACGTTATCTCGATGCAAAACCATGAACTGTCTCGCCACATTTCAGGCCGTAATCTTCTCACATTTTCTCGCAGGCGCCGCAGCACATCTCGATAGTACCATAGATTAACAGTTTGCCCCTGTGGATCTAATTCGTGATGAACTAATCCTTCAAAGTCAAAGGAAATTGGAATGAGATTTTCACTCTGCAGCGGAGTGTGCGGTGTATGAAACTTCCTGGCAGGTTAATACTGTGTGCCGGGCCGAGAGTCGAACTCGGGACCTTTGCCTTTCGCGGGCAAGTACTGAGCTACCCGAGCACGACTCACGACCCACCCTCACAGCTTCAGCTCTGCCAGTACGTCGTGTCCTACCTCGCAAACTTCACAGAAGCTCTTCTGCGAACCTTGCAGAACTAGCACCCCTGGAAGAAAGGTATTGCGGAGACATGGCTTAGCCACAGCCTGGGGTATGTTTCGAGAATGAGATTTTCACTCTGCAGCGGAGGCAAAGGTCCCGAGTCTCGGTCCGGCACACAGTTTTAATCTGCCAGGAAGATTCAAAGGAAACTGTCAGCTTGGCTTTGACAACTGTCCTGACCTGACGAGCGTTTTTATTCCTGAAGAACCTTTCCCGACCCATTGTGAAAATTGAACCTTGCTCTCAACGTCATAATAGTAGACCCACTTCCCATCAGCAGTGAGGATTCTCTTAAGAAACATCTCATTCTCACTTGCGGGATCCGAAAGCTCTTCACAGATTCCGAGGTGAAGGTCTTTCTGGTCTTGACTCATGAGCTGTGGGATGAACATTGCGGCAGCTCGATGCATTCCGAGATGCCGTGTCAGGATTTCATGACATGATCTAACTGAAATGTAACATTCTTCTGCAATCTCTCGGACAGTTAGTCTTCGATTGGCACACCATTTCGGTGACGATACTGACATGAGCGTCGTCGGTAGGCATCGAAGGCCGTCCTGAACGAGGGTTATCTTTAACGTCCGTCCGACCATTCTTAAAGCGTGTGAACCATTCGTAACAATGAGTACGTTTTAAGCACTCATCACCGTCGGATTCCTGCATCATATGGTTTGTCTCTGTAAAGGTTTTCTTGAGTTTCACCCTAAATTTAATGCAGACGCGTCGATCGTCTAACTCTGCCACGCCGAAACTCGCATACTGTGCGACACAACGTTCACTCAATACGCACTGAAAAATAACTAACAGACATACAACAATGAAACTTCCCGCAGTTTCACATTAAAAACAGGCGTATGCAGGTTTGCCAACCGCATTTCGCACAAACACACCATTGACGTGAAATTACGAGTCTTCCGAAATTTTTTGAACACACATTGGATTGACAAAAAGCCAACACGGATTCAGAAAATATGTTCTCGTGAAACACAATTAGCTCATTATTCTCACGAAGTAATGAGTGCTATCGACAGGGGATGTCAAATTGATTCCACATTTTTAAATTTTCAGAAGACTTTTGACACCGTTCCTCACAAGCGACTTCTAATCAAATTAGGTCCCTGCGGAATATAGTCCCTGTTGTGTGGTTGGATTCGTGATTTCCTCTTAGAAGGGCGACAGTTAGTAGTAATTGATGCAAAGTAATCGAGTAACACAGAAGTTATATCTAGTGTTCCACAAAAAGTGTTATAGGCCCTCTGTTGTTTCTGATCTACATAAACGATTTAGGAGAGGATCTCAGCAGTCCTCTTAGATTGTTTGCAGATGCTGTCATATACCGTCATGTAATGTCATCAGATCATCAAAACGAATTAAAAAATGATTTAGATTAGATACCTGCATGGTGCATTTTTAAAAAGGGGCAGTTGATTCTAAATCACGAAAAGTGAGAATTCATCCACGTGAGCACCAAAAAGCGTCCTTTAAATTTCAGTTATACGATAAATCACACAAATCTAAAGACTGTAAATTCAACTGAATACTTAGGGAGTACAGTCACGAATTACCTAAATTGGAACGATCACGTCGATAATGTTGTGGGGAAAGCAACCTAAGGACTGCGATTTATTGGCAGAACACTTATAAAATGCAACTTACACTACCCATATCTGCCCTCTTCTGGAGTATTGCCGCGCGGCGTGGGATCCGCATCAGATAAGATTGACAGAAGACATCGAAAAAGTTGAAAGAAGGGCAACTCGTTTTGTACTATTGTGAAATAGGGGGAAAAGTGCCACTGATATGATACTCGAATTGCGGTGGCAGTCATTTTTCGCTACGGCAGGTCCATAAACAATGCTTGGTTGAGGGGGTAAGGGTAGATCATGGCTGTACATGTACGTTGCGCTATATTTTGTTTTGCGTGTGCTGCCGTCGCACCAGTGTAGGGCGATGCGCGTCATTGTTACGAATTTGCTCTGTCTAAAGTTATTTACTGTTGTAGCGTGGAAATGCGCTTAGTTGGGACGTTGATTCGGGTGTAATAGTGAAGAGCTTGCGGAGCCATTCGAGGACCCAAAGCGAGAGATTAAATATACTCGTCGGAATATAAGTGAAAATCGGTATTAAACTGAAAATTACAAAATGACGAATAATATCGTCTCATGTGACTCGTGAATATGCTCGTAATTATAGAAAACACATGTTAGAGGAAAATCGCATCCAAAGGAATCCAAAAAGCCTAAGAAGTCCATTGACGAGAGAGTACGCGAGCTACATCAAATTACTTAGCTGGCCCATTGAGCATACAGCGGGCAGCGACGGCAGTCGAAACTTGTGATTTTTCTGTTCTGTAACCACTGTACTACTCTGTTTAACCATTGTGTTAAAGAGGCAGACAATGAAAATACGGGCACGAAACACTTGTTACGATTTTATTGTGACGTTTTCACGGTAAATACATGGCGCCGACCTGAACTGCTCACACAGTAAAATATGAGGGGCACAGTGAGCACTGTAATCACCTTTACTATTGTTCAACTGTGCAGACTATATACCATTCATTATTAAACTAGATTTTCAATTTCAGGTTTTGCTTTATTTTCGACGATGCCACTTCATTAGTTTGACTGTCTGATTACGAATGTAGTTGGAAAAAGTCTTCACAAACTGTAAGATGCACAGCAACAACCACCAGTCGTTTTGATCGACATCTAACTCGCAAATTAATGCCCACTCGGACAGTGAAAATATTACGTTCTAGAAAATATTATCCGTTTTTGTGTAAACGGGATTTTTAAGTATCTTAAAGTTTGAACGAGAGTCGCGTATTCCGCAGCAAAACCGGGGTAATCCTGTCTAAATCGGCATACCTAGAAACCGTTATCAGATCTCGTAATCATCCTCACGTTAGTTACATAGCTACAGAGTATTAATTATTAACTTTGGAGTAGTGAGAGGTTTATCCTGTCACGCAGGTCAAAGCAAAACCCTTGTTTTAGACAAGTTTGAATAGCGTGGAAGTGCAGAGAAGGTCGTGTGGCATCGTTAGCTGGCAGATCGCGAAGAGCAGTTTGAGCTGCGTAATGTACCTTCACACTGAAAACCAATACCAGCAAACAAAAACACACAACTGCTGTAAGTCTGGCAAACATGGAGCTCACCATCTGAAAGAGGGCTGGGAATTGATCCTGCTAGGATTTACCCAACCTGGAGCACGAGTTACAGCTATCTAGACTGGAGGAGCCGGCCGTGCTCACAACAGCCTTAAGCCATGTGGTGCGTGTCGGCCACGAACATGGAAAAGATATCACCTTTCCAGTAATGGAGGCTGTAGATAGAATACAGCTTAAGACAATGACTTCGGAGCCCTGCGGGACTTGGTCAAGAAGGTGTTCGATAGACGGAATGAAAAGTTCGACCTCAATGAATTATATAACCAATCTGTCATCACTAACGGAAGGATAGCACACGACTGGCGCAAAAACTGGACGGAATCTAACACCCACACACACTTCCTACGTGAGCCGTTTAAAAGTGGCACAGATAAACACAAACAACGGTAAACTGGTCTGCAGGAACTCCGGAGAGTGGTGGAGAAGAGTCTAGACGTACTCTGTCTGCAGGAGCCATACTCCCTGGCTGGACGGATCCCCTTCACTGCAGTCAATTGGCAACCAATCTATTGTGAAGCGGAACCAAAAGCCGTGGTAATAATCATATACAAGGCACTGAGAGCCACAGATCTCGCGCAATTTTCTGATGACCACTGCAGCGTCGTGGAATTACATTCACCAGTAGGTTCAAATTGTTCAAATGGTTCTGAGCACTATGGGACTCAACTGCTGAGGTCATTAGTCCCCTAGAACTTAGAACTAGTTAAACCTAACTAACCTAAGGACATCACAAACATCCATGCCCGAGGCAGGATTCGAACCTGCGACCGTAGCGGTCTTGCGGTTCCAGACTGCAGCGCCTTTAACCGCACGGCCACTTCGGCCGGCTTCACCAGTAGGAATACTCTACGTTGTCAACACGTACTTCCACTACGGAAGACAAATAGACGAATTTCTGGACAAGGTTGTTCAAATAGCCACGGCGTTGCGGGGACGTAGAATTCTTGTGACAGCAGATATTAACGCAAAATCCCCCCTGTGGTTCAGTGGTACTCAGGACGACCGAGGAGAAAAAGCTGTCGACACACCATGGCACTACAGTTAATCGTCGCTAACAAGCAGGGCAACCCCCCACCTACACTGGTGGCGGAGGGCAGGGCACATCATCGACGTTACTCTTGTAACGCCGAATCTTGTAAAAAAAAAAATAACACACTGGACAGTATGGGACCAAATTACCACAAGTGACCATAACGTAATAACTTTCGCCATTGGAGAGAGCGAGTGCCACTGGGACATGGGGTGTGAAATACAGTTCAATTATAACAAAATCGATTGGGACCGCTTGTCGAGGGAGTGCGACATTCCGACATTGCTGGATGGTGATGAAAATGTGGAAGAGTATGCCAAAGAACTGACGCAAGCAATAACCAGGGCGGTGAAGGCAGCTGTGCCAACCAGGAGGGTCTCCCCCTCACCATGGTCGGCCGAACTGGTGCAAATGTGCCAGGAGGTAAGGAGGGCGAGGAGGTATTACCAGCGGTGTGTCGTCTGGGATGAAAAGCAGCGATGGCTGCAAGTGTGCAGAGAAGCCAGAGAACAGTTTCAACAGGAGCTCAAGGCTGTAAGGATGAGGAGCTGGGATAAGTACGTACATAGGCAATTGGCTACCGACCCTTGAGGGATCCCGTACAAGTTAGTACGTGAGAAAATCAAATCATCCATGGTGCTATCTACCGTCAGGGATGGGGACCGGATGAAGGAGACCTGGCAGGAAACTGCTGAGGTCCTCCTCCGGGCCCTGTTGCCTGAAGATAGAGAGGAAGATGACTTTGACGAACAACAGAGAATCAGAAGAGAGAACCAACGGGTCTATGAAAATAATAATATGGTTTACCGGAGAAGAGATAGGTGCTCAAATCAAGGCCCTTAAAAGAGGCAAAGCTCCTTGCCCTGACGGCATCACTGCGGAAGTAATACAATACCTCGCCCCCCCCCCCCCCCCCCCCCAGCTGGTGGCACCTCTCACTAAGCTATACAACGAGCGTTTACGGCTCGGGAAATTTCCCTCAATTTGGAAAAATGCAATTTTTTTTTTGTGGTTTTAGGGCGCACAACTTCAACGGTCATTAGCGCCCAGACTACGTTAGGAATGCACCGCGAGGCACAAGTTTAAAACAGCAACTAAAAGGGAAAACACAATAAAAGATCGACAGGCATAGGATTAAAAAAACAGCATAATCAAATGTCCTTAGACAGGTTGGTCAATTTGATAAAATGAAGAACGCGAGCAGCTGCTCCTGGGTCATCCGCTAAAATGGCATCGAGAGTACATGGCAGGCCAAGATCAAGACGCAGTGTAGTAAAATCCGGACAGGACGTTAAAATGTAGCGGACCGTCAGCAATTGCCCACATGGGCAGAACGGCGCCGGCGCAGCCGTCAGCAGATGGCGATGGCTGAACCGGCAGTGTCCAATTCGTAACCGGGCCAAAACTACCTCCTCCCGCCGAGAGGGGCGTGAGGAGGACGTCCAAGCCGCGGGAAGAGGTTTCAAGGCCCAAAGCTTGTTGTCCGTAAGTGCAGCCCAATCGGCATGCCACAGCGATAAAATGCGCCGACAAGTGACCCTGCTACAATCTGATGAAGGGACACAACAAGAAGCTGTCCGAGGCTGGAGGACCGCAGCCTTGGCCGCGGCATCTGCAGCTTCGTTCCCAGGGATACCGACATGGCCAGGAACCCACATAAAGCTAACCGGAGAACCGTCGTCCACCAGCTGCTGAAGAGAGCATTGGATCCGGTGCACGAAAGGGTGAACCGGATACGGATCACTGAGGCTCTGGATGGCGCTCAGGGAATCGGAGCAGATGACATAAGCAGAATGTCGGTGGCGGCAGATGTAAAGAACAGCCTGGTAGAGAGCAAAGAGCTCATCTGTGAAGACCGAACAATGGCCATGGAGCCGGTATTTGAAACTTTGTGCCCCGACAAGAAAAGAACAACCGACCCCGTCAGTGGTCTTAGAGCCATCTGTATAAATGAAGGTCATATTAATGAACTTCGAACGAAGTTCGACAAAACGGGAGCGGTATACCGAACCGGGGGTAACCTCCTTCGGGAGCGAGCTGAGGTCAAGGCGAACGCGAACCTGAGCCTGGAGCCAAGGTGGCGTGTGGCTCTCGCCCACTCTAAAGGTTGCAGGGAGTGAAAAATCAAGGTGTTGAAGGAGGCGACGAAAGCGAACTCCAGGGGGTAGCAGGGCAGAGACATACAATCCGTATTGACGATCGAGCGAGTCGTCAAAAAAGGAACGATAAGACGGGTGGTCGGGCATTGACAGTAGCCGACAGGCACACTGACAAAGCAGTATATCGCGCCGGTAGGGCAGTGGCAATTCACCGGCTTCATCATGAAGACTCTCGACGGGTCTAGTATAAAATGCTCCGATCGCAAGACGTAAACCCCGATGTTGTATGGAGTTGAGGCGGCGTAAGATGGACGGCCGTGCAGAGGAGTATACGAAGCTCCCATAATCCAGCTTTGAGCGGACGAGCGACCGATATAGGCGAAGTAGGACGGTTCGATCCGCTCCCCACGACATACCACTGAGAACACGGAGGAAATTTAGAGAATGGGTACAACGGGCAGCCAAATAAGACACATGTGGAGACCAGCTAAGTTTCCTGTCAAATGTAAGACCTAACAATTTTGTTGTCTCCACGAATGGGAGAGCAACGGGACCGAGTCGTAAGGACGGTGGGAGAAACTCTTTGTAGCGCCAGAAGTTAATACAGACCGTCTTCTCGGCAGAAAAATGGAAGCCATTGGCGACACTCCAGGAGTAAAGATGGTCAAGAGAACGCTGAAGACAGCGCTCCAGGAAACATGCACGCTGCGCGCTGCAATAGATGGTAAAATCGTCCACGAAAAGGGAGCCTGATACATCAGCTGGGAGGCAATCCATTATTGGATTGATCGCTATGCCGAAGAGAGCGACGCTCAAAACTGAGCCCTGTGGCATCCCATTCTCCTGGCGAAAGGTGTCCGACAGGACAGAACCCACACGTACCCTGAACTGTCGATCCATTAAAAAGGAACGAATAAAAAGAGGGAGGCGACCGCGAAGGCCCCATGTATGCATGGTGCGGAGAATGCCCGCCCTCCAACAGGTGTCGTAAGCCTTCTCCAAATCAAAGAACACAGCCGCGGTCGGGCGCTTCCGCAAGAAGTTATTCATAACGAAGGTCGACAAGGTAACCAGATGGTCGACAGCAGAGCGGCGCCTACGAAATCCACATTGTACATTGGTAAGTAGGCGTCGAGATTCGAGCAGCCAAACCAAACGCGAGTTAACCATTCGCTCCATCACCCTACAGACACAGCTGGTAAGCGAGATGGGTCGATAACTGGAAGGCAAGTGCTTGTCCTTCCCCGGCTTAGGAATCGGTACAACAATAGACTCGCGCCAGCATGCGGGAACATGTCCCTCAATCCTGATGCGATTATAAGTACGAAGAAGGAAACCTTTACCCGCAGGAGAAAGGTTCTTCAGCATCTGAATATGAATAGAATCAGGCTCTGGAGCGGAGGACCGTGACCGGGCAAGTGCATTTTCGAGTTCCCGCATGGTGAAAGGGGCATTATAACTTTCACGATTCGAGGAGCGGAAGTTAGGTGGCCCAGCCTCCTCTGCCTGTTTTCGGGGGAGGAAGGCAGGATGGTAATGAGCGGAGCTCGAAACCTCGGCGAAAAGGCGGCCGAAGGCATTGGCGATATCCTCAGGTGGCACAAGGACGTCATTCGCGACCGTCAAGCCAGAATCTGGTGAGTGGACCTTAGTGCCAGATAGACGGCGCAGGCTACCCCAGACAACAGAAGCAGGATTAAAACTGTTGAAGGTGCTTGTGAAAGCAGCCCAGCTGGCTTTCTTGCTTTCTTTAATAATACGACGGCACTGCGCACGTAATCGTTTATAAGTGATACAATTCGCCACTGTAGGGTGGCGTTTAAAGGTGCGTAAGGCACGTCGACGAGCACGTAAAGCGTCTCTACATGCTGCGGTCCACCAGGGGACCGGTACGCGACGTGGAGAAGAAGTAGTGTGAGGGATGGAATATTCAGTAGCAGTGAGAATGACTTCCGTGAGGTGTGCGACCTGACTATCGCAGCTTGTGAAGGTTTGATCCTGAAAGGTCGCCCTGGAATAGAAGAGCCCCCAGTCTGCTTTGGAAATGTTCCAACTAGCTGAGCACGGACAGGGGGTATGATGCAGGAGATGGATGACACACGGGAAGTGGTCGCTCGAATATGTATCAGAAAGGGCATACCACTCAAACCGGCGTGCAAGTTGGGTAGTACATATAGAGAAGTCTAAATGGGAATAGGTGTGAGATGTGTCCGAAAGAAAAGTAGGGGCACCAGTATTGAGGCAGACAAGATTGAGCTGGTTGAAAAGGTCTGCTAACAGGGAGCCCCTCGGGCAGGATGCTGGAGAGCCCCAAAGGGGATGGTGGGCATTGAAGTCTCCAGTTAACAAAAATGGTGCAGGTAGCTGAGCAATAAGTTGCATCATGTCTGCCCTGGTAACGGCAGACGACGATGGAGTGTAAACGGTACAAATAGAAAATGTAAAAGTGGGGAGAGTAATTCGGACGGCAACTGCCTGCAGACCGGTGTGCAATGTGATGGGATCGTAGTAAATATCATCCCGGACCAGCAACATAACCCCTCCATGAGCCGGAATACCTACCACAGGGGGTAGGTCAAAACGCACAGAGGTGTAGTGTGCCAAGGCAATGTGATCGCATGGGCGTAGCTTCGTTTCCTGGAGGGCTACGACGAGCGGACGGTGCAAGCGGAGCAGCAACTTCAAGTCCTCTCGGTTGGAGCGAATGCTGCGAATATTCCAGTGAATAAGTGCCATCGTGAGAAGAAAAGGAAGATGAAAGAAGGGGTCACCTCGAAGGCCGCTGAGGGCCTGGCTTCGAGCGAGTACTGCCGCCGCTATCAGTAGGCGGACAGTCATCATCCATTGGTTCTATAGGTTCATCGGCCATCTCGTTAAGATGGCCGGGAGGAGGAGCTTCCTCCGCCGGTGGACGGCCAGATGTTCGGCTACCAGCGGTGCGGCCAGGCGAAACGGATGACGGCCTGGGGCGGCAACCGCTGGGTGGCGCAGGAGAAGAAATGCGCCGTGGCGGAGAAGGAGAACTGTGCTTCCTGTGAGCCTTCTTGGAAGGTCTTTTAGTGGAAGTACTGGTCGACGGCTGGGAGTTCGAGGTACATAGGAAGTCTGCACGGGACGGTTCCTTCTTGAAGGCCCGTGCATCTGATTTCTGGGTCTTCGCCTTGGCAGAAGCTGATGAAGGTGCTTGTGTTGGAGGGGTGACGGGAGGAAGAGGAGACGCCGACCGCGCGATCTTAGCACTGGCCGAATGGACGACCGTGGTGCTGAATGTCAGATCGCATGTCTGCGTCGCCACCTCCCTGGTAGTCCGAGGAGAGGCGAGGACAGTACTGTATTTTCCCGCTGGGAGCAGCGTGGGCTTCCTACTAGCAATTAGCTTGCGAGCAGCCGAGGTGGACACTTTCTCTTTGACCCGAATTTCTTGGATGCAGCGTTCTTCCTTGTAGATGGGACAGTCGCGGGAGGACGCTGCATGGTCACCCTGACAGTTCACACAATGAGGAGACAGAGGTGGACAGTCACCCTCATGGGCATCCCTGCCACAAGTGACACATTTAGCCGCATTGGAACAAGACTGGCGAGTGTGATTAAAACGCTGACACTGATAGCAGCGCGTAGGTGTCGGGACATAGGGGGCGAACAGAAATAACCTCGTAGCCCGCATTGATACGCGACGGCGGCTGAACACTGTCAAAGGTCAAGAAAAGTGTCCGCGTCGGTACAAGGTCATTGTTGACCTTTTTCATGACCCTATGGACAGCTGTCACGCCCTGCTCAGCGAAGAAAGACAATCTCCTCGTCAGTCAATCCGTCGAGTGATCGAGTATATACCACACCACGAGACGAATTCAAAGTGAGGTGAGCCTCCACCCGGACAGGGAACGTGTACAGGAGTGTGGCCCGAAGCAGTTTTTGTGCCTGAAAGGCGCTCTCAGTTTCTAGTAACAAGGTACCATTACGCAACCTGGTACACGACTTGACAGATCCGGCTATGGCATCTACGCCCTTCTGGATAACGAAAGGGTTGACAGAGGAAAAATCCTTGCCGTCCTCAGATCGAGAAACTACGAGGAACTGTGGGGCAGGCGGTAGTACTTTTGTCGCTGGTGGCTGGTCAAGTTTCCGTTTATGGGCAGAAGTCGAGAGAGAAGAAGAAGAGAAATCCATTGCGGAGGAATCCCCCATGATTGCCAGCATCTCCGATGGCGCGCTCCTTCCTTGTGGGGACCCTCTCAGAGGGCACTCCCGCCTTAGGCGAATGTTTACACCTCAGGTCACACCTCCCGAGAAACAGACGGAGGGACCAATCGGCATGGTCAGAAGGTATCAGCTCAGGCAATCACCCCTCCCTGGGCCTGGCCTTTACCAGGGGGTACGTGCGTGCCTTACTTGTCTACCCAGGGCGGGGAATTACGCCCCCGTCACCGGCTACGCGTGCGAACGCGTGGGTCGGCCTTCAGGCGCGCACAGGGAGGAAGGAAGAAGAGGAAAAAGAAGAGAGAGAGTGAGAGAGAGGACAGACTGTCTCAAACGCCGAGGCGGAGACCAGAGAAGGCAAGGAGAAGAAGGCAATGAGAAGGCAAGGAGAAGAAGACAAGGGAAAGAGTAAGGAAGACAGTGAGATGGAGAAGAGCAAAGAAAGGAACCAACCAAAGGAAGAAAGAAACGAGAAGAAGTGAAAAAGCAAAATGACCGCAAATAGAGGTCGTGGAACCGTCCGTCTCCGGACGCAGGCGCTAACTACCCCTTTGAGGGGGAGGGACTCCTTTTAGTCGCCTCTTACGACAGGCAGGAATACCTCGGGCCTATTCTAATCCCCGGACCCGCAGGGGGGAAAGGCAAATGTAGTCATAATTAAAAAAAGGCCCAGATAAAGGCCCCAAGGAAGCTAAATCTTACAGACCCATCTGTTTATTGGACCTGTTGGGCAAGCTTTTTGAGAGGTTGCTAGCAGACAGACTGGCAGCACACCGACTGCTGTGCGGGCTGAGTGACAGACAATTCGGTTTTCGATCGGGGCGGTCGGCGTCTGACGCAATCGCCCTGGCTGCGGATGTCTGTGACTCTGCCCCGCACAAGTACATTGTCGGCATCATGGTGGACATCAGTGGCGCCTTTGACAACCTGTGGTGGCCTTCACTCTTCTCCTGCCTGCGGGAGAAGGAGTGCCCAGGGCCGCTGTTTGGATGTCTCAGGAGCTATTGTGTAAACAGGGAGTTTCAGCTATCGGCCCCTAGCGACAAAGTCAACAAGAAAATAACTAAATGGTGTCCTCAGGGTTCCGTCCTGGGGCCTCTGTTTTGGTACATAATCGTGGAGCCACTCTTAGACGATCTAAAGAGCAGTGAAGATGTGCTAGAGGTCATAGCCTACGCAGACGACCTCCTCCTGATGGTCGGCGGCCGTAGCCGCGAGGACTTAGAACCAAAGGTACAGAGAGCGATAGGTATATTGACCACATGATATCACAAAAAAATGACTATCGCGCCTAACAAGTCCACCTATCTATTACTCAAAGGTCAGCTTCTCATAAACCCTACAGTCAGAATTAACGGCTGCCGGTTCTCAGACGCCGTGAAACCCGATACTTAGGTGTAGTCATCGATGAGAGGTGGAACTATGCATCACATATTGACACAGTAACACAGAGATCACTAACAGTGCTCAATAATTTAATCGGAATTGGGCATAAAAGATTCCATCTCCCACCTGACCTAATCAAATTGTATCATAATAGCATTCTGACATCTATTGTAGGATACGGGTCAGGGGTCTGGGCACACAGGCTCACAAGGGTCATGCCTGCCATGGCTGTAAGAAGAGTGCAGCGGAATATGCTCCTACGTTCAGTGGGAGCATACAGAACAACTCCTGGAGGGGCACTTTTAGTGCTAATGGGGCTATGTCCACTCGACATAAAAATAAGCGAACAGGCCACTTGATACTGGATAAAGGACAGGAGAGAAAAAATAGAAGAAATTATGGGGGTATACGTAGAGGATAAACCAAGCATTAAAAGAAGGGAGTTGAATTATGGCAAGATCTTTGGGATAATGATGAGACAGGGCGTAGAACTCATGAGCTGCTTCAAAACATCGAACCAACTAGAGGCTTGCTGCACTTCCTTACTGGACATGGACCCTACCCGAAATACCTGTGTCGGTTTGGGAAGCGGGCTACACCAGCATGTGACTGTGGAGCAGTGCAGGGCACTCCATACCATGTGGTGTATGAGTGCCCCCTCTTCGACGATGTTGCAGAGGAACTTAGAGAACAATTACCCAACAACGACACGCACCACCTGCTCAGGCAAGAGGACACATTTAATGTCCTGAACAAACTAGCAGATGCGATTTCAAGTAAAGTCCTCAGAGAATACCCAAGAAACAATGAAAAGAATAAACAACACCAGACTTAGACTCCGTACACCTTCCCTGTTCCACCGGGACATGGCTGGAATCCGCCCTGTTTTAGGACTAGGTAGGGAGGGGTGGAGGGGGGGGGGGGTAGTAAATCATCACCGGACTTCACAACTCACCGATCATGACAGTAGATATAGAGATAGATTAGTTGTAGGATTGTTATTGTTGTGGTCTTCAGTCCTGAGACTGGTTTGATGCAGCTCTCCATGCTACTCTATCCTGTGCAAGGTTCTTCATCTCCCAGTACCTACTGCAACGTACGTCCTTCTGAATTTGCTTAGTGTATTCATCTCTTGGTCTCCCCCTACCATTTTTACCCTCCACGCTGCCCTACAATACTAAATTGGTGATCCCTTGATGCCTCAGAACATGTCCTACCAACCGATCCCTTCTTCTAGTCAAGTTGTGCCACAAACTCCTCTTCTCCCCAATTCTATTCAATACCTCCTCGTTAGTTATGTGATCTACCCATCTAATCTTCAGCATTCTTCTGTAGCACCACATTTCGAAAGCTTCTATTCTCTTCTTGTCTAAACTATTTATCGTTCATGTTTCACTTCCATACATGGCTACACTCCATACAAATACTTTCAGAAACGACTTCCTGACACTCAAATCAATACTCGATGTTAACAAATTTCTCTTCTTCAGAAACGCTTTCCTTGCCATTGCCAGTCTACATTTTACATCCTCTCTACTTCGACCATCATCAGTTATTTTGCTCCCCAAATAGCAAAACTCCTTTACTACTTTAAGCGTCTCATTTTCTAATCTAATTCCCTCAGCATCACCCGACTTAATTCGACTACATTCCATTATCCTCGTTTTGCTTTTGTTGATGTTCATCTTATACCCTCCTTTCAAGACACTGTCCATTCCGTTCAACTGCTCTTCCAAGTCCTTTGCTGTCTCTGACAGAATTACAATGTCGTCGGCGAACCTCAAAGTTTTTATTTCTTCTCCATGGATTTTAATTCCTACTCCAAATTTTTCTTTTGTTTCCTTTACTGCTTGCTCAATATACAGATTGAATAACATCGGGGAGAGGCTACAACCCTGTCTCACTCGCTTCCCAACCACTGCTTCCCTTTCGTGCCCCTCGACTCTTGTAACTGCCATCTGGTTGTATGTACAAATTGTAAATAGCCTTTCGCTCCCTGTATTTTACCCCTGCCACCTTCAGAATTTGAAAGAGTATTCCAATCAACATTGTCAAATGCTTTCTCTAAGTCTACAAATGCTAGAAACGTAGGTTTGCCTTTCCTTAATCTTGTCTTCTAAGATAAGTCGTAGGGTCAGTATTGCCTCACGTGTTCCTACACTTCTACGGAATCCAAACTGATCTTCCCCGAGGTCGGCTTCTACCAGTTTTTCCATTCGTCTGTAAAGAATTTGTGTTAGTATTTTGCAGCTGTGACTGATTAAACTGATAGTTCGGTAATTTTCACATCTGTAGGATTAGAAATAGGATAAAAAGATAAGTACAGAACTGCAGCGAAAAAGTCATCGGCCAGCCCAGTGCCAGGGGCACTTCCACTGGGATTAGCTCGGTGGGAAAGGCGAGCAAAATTAGGTTTGTTTCTACTGGCACACCTGTAACGCTGCAGGTACAGTAATCATAGTAACATACCAAAAGCAGTACCCGAGTCTAACAGTAGTAGAGGAAGATATAATTCAATCATCATAGCAATATACATAATAAATAACAGTAGACTAGTCCCCATAGTGGTGAAGGCATTGTAGTATTAACCTGTAGTGTTAGAAACTAAAAAGCTGCAGATTTGTCAATTGTTAATAGTTAGAAATATGACCTACTAATGTATTTAGGTTGTAGGTTAACTTGTATAATTATAATGATTGAATAAAGAATTTTAAAAAAATGCAACTGTTGTGAGCTCGGCAAAATGTTGTGAATTGTTGACAACAGTCCCAAACTCTTATAATCACATACATTCGGCGTTTTTAATTTCTTTTTCAGAAAAGAAAATTGATTCTCACTGTGAAGATGCATTAGCACTTCTTACTATAATTGTTGGGGTAATTATGAGTTACAAAAATCAATTCGAAAAAGGATCCATGTCGTCCAGACAGTATTTGTTACAAAGAGAAACCCACAGGGCCTATAAACCTGTATTGAACGAGCTCTATATTCCAAACAGGCAAAGTTTCAAGAAATATGTCAGAATGAAACGTCAGAAATTCGAAGAACTCTTGCGGCTAGTGGCACCACATATTCAATGGAAAGACACAAATTTTACAGTTTCATTATTACCAGCAGAATAACTGCTTGTATCCTTCGATTTTTGGTAACAGGTGACACTTATACAAGTTTAGTGTGGCCCCATCGAATATCATTGGCCGTGATTAGTGGAACTATGCCTGGAGTGTGCTTGGTTGTCGGGAGTGTACTCAAGGATATTGTAAAAGAAAATACTGTTATTTTACTTTCTATATATTTCTAACACGTTAATACATACACGTGGCTTGTTCTGGCAGTGCAAAAACTTCGCATGTAAGATAAACATCCTGTTTGGAACGTAGGAGCAGCCGTGACGGATTCACATTTCGTTTAGAGCATTTTAGAGTACACAACTCACGATTGTACTGCGTTTTCATTCTGGTCCATTTCTATTTGCATTCAACAAATGATACACCAAATTTTTTCTGACATTTCTTTAAGGAAACCACGGTTATCCAGCCAACTACTGGCCAGGACGAGGTAGCTAATGTTGCCGTGGACGCGAATGAGAAATTTCAGCTTCGAGAGAGAGAGGCCTGCATCACTTGGGATGTGCTAGTTAATGTGATTTACGACTGCGGCGCGTTTAAACAGGAGTTAACTGCTGTATTTGGTTCGCTAACCACACAGCCTGTGTACGAAAACGGTCACGCGTAAAATTCCTACATTAGCTCTAATAGAATGCAATTTTCTCTCTTGTTGACATGCTGATCATGTTGTTCTGTTTGTAGTATACATAAATAGAAACCTCAACATCCATGAACATGTTATAAGAGAAAAACGAAAGTTCCATGTCCAGTCATTAAGGATATTAGCTTATAAAATAACAGAGTGAGAGAGCACTTTCACTATGCTACCCTGACTTCAATAAGAAACGACCTACTATTTTAGTTGAGATGTTCCGAAGGCTTTAATCCTAGATGTATTATTAATGGACATTTCATTATAACAAATACTACAAAGAAGCACACGTTTTCGATGGACCTTGAATGTGGCACTGCGTTAAAACTGCGTACTTTCGTAAAAAGCGAGTTTACCACAAAAATAACTAAATACCAAAATTGCTTAACCACAATATGACGACTCATATAATTTAATTACAAGAAATAGTATCAATAACGACAAGATTTCAAGAGATCATCCAAGTGTTTATGCTTAGAAACAGCATACATTGCTAGTAAGTTTCCTTTAATTTACGTCTATGGTCACAAACGTTTTGTTAACAGATTACCGGTTTCGGTCTATAATGACCATCATCAAATCTGTTTTATAAAAACAAAGTCCTAATGTACTGCACCCATAGTGGCATCGTCAAATGTTAAATGCAAAATCAGCACCAGCATCGTCACTTTTTTTTTTCTCTAGTAGTGCTACTGACAACATGAGTCGTTCATGTGATGTTATTTATATATATTTGACGACGCTGGTGCTGATTTTGCATTTAACATTTGACGATGCCACTATGGCTCCATTCATTAGGAATTTGCTTTTATAAAACAGATCTGATGATGGTCATTATAGACCGAAACCGGTAATCTGTTGTAAGTAGGCTGTTTAGGTTTTTTTATTGATAACGCCACCTCAGTATGAAAATCACCGGCTGTGCCGTGTGCAGCCTGTGGCTGCTTTGCATTGTTGTAATACTCAACCATTGTAGTGTTAGGCAGCTGGCTGTGAACAGCGCGTAGCGTTGCGCAGTTGGAGGTGAGCCGCCAGCAGTGGTGGATGTGGGGAGAGAGATGGCGGAGTTTTGTAATTTGTCATGATATCAAGGTAAATACATTGTTTGTTCTCTATTAATATCTTTCATTTGCTAACTATCCCTATCAGTAGTTAGTGCCTTCCATAGTTTGAATCTTTTATTTAGCTGGCAGTAGTGGCGCTCGCTGTATTGCAGTAGCTTGAGCAGCGAAGATTTTTGGTGAGGTAAGTGATTTGTGAGACGTATAGTTTAATGTTAGTCAGGGCCATTCTCTTGTAGAGAATTTTGAAAGTCAGATTGCGTTGCGTTAACAAAATATTGTGTGTGGAAAGTCAGATTGCGTTGCGCTAAAAAATATTGTGCGTCAGGTTAAGCACAGTTGTGTAAAAATGTTCAAAGGGGAAGTTTCACTGTTAACAAATAGTTTGTGACCATAGACGTACATTAAAGGAAACTTATTGTATGTACGGGTCACTGTTTTATTCGCGACAATACCGCAGCTTGTGATACATTGATAGGATGCAGGTTGTAATGAAAAACCTACGAAATATTGACTTCTACTGAAAACTACAAATACAATACGGCATCTCGCAAGTTCTGCTTGTGACGTAGAGAGCGCCGTTGCTCTTATTGGTTCAACCTTTCGTAGCACGTTGTCGAAATATCGCTAAACTTAATTATGTCTTTCATTTGCGGCAATGGCTCTTTAATGTGAAATAACGGGAAGTGACCACACAAAACTTTTGCATCTGTACGTCAACGTTGGCTAACTCGTCCCGTTTGAGAACCGGTGTATTCAACGAGGCAGGGCTGTTGTGAGTGAGTGTTGTGTCTTTCAAACCCGCCATTGCTGCGTGTTGGTGTTTACGAGACTGTGCGTTGCAGGAACGCGGCGCGCGTGACGGAAGTGCGTATAGACGCGACGCAGCAGGACGCGACGAGGATCACGGCACTGGTGACGAACCTGGGGGTGGCGGCGACGAGGCTGCGCCTGCGCATGCGCCCGTGCGGGGGCTGGTACGCGGCGCAGAGCGACCAGGCGCCGCTGCAGGCGCGCCAGAGCGCCACGCTCGAGCTGCAGCTGCCCGGCCAGCCCGACAGGGACCGCCTTCGCTGCACGCGTGAGTCACCCAGCTGCTAGCTATAGAGGTGCTATTTTACCTCCGCAAATGTAAGGACACGCGGCGCGATACCGACCGTATGATTTGAAGGCTAGACGAAGAAACAACCCTTCGAGGCGTTGCCCTAAAGTTTTAATAATTTCCTCAAAAACATAAAAGTAAATTTTTTTCTTTGTCTCCAGGCGTATATAAACAGTCGTGAGCCGGCCGCTGTGGCCGAGCGGTTCTAGGCGCTTCAGTCCGGAACCACGTTGCTGCTACGGTCGCAGGTTCGAATCTGCTGCTACGGTCGCAAGTTCGAATCCTGCCTCAGGCGTGGATGTGTGTGATGTCCTTAGGTTAGTTAGGTATAAGTAGTTCTAAGTCTAGGGGACAGATGACCTCAGATGTTAAGTCCCATAGTGCTTAGAGCCATTTGAACCATTTTTGAACAGTCGTGATACACGCGGAAATACCAAAGACACCGTATTATAACCCACCGCTACAGGAAGTAAAACAAAAAGGGGCAAAGTAGTGAAGAAGAGCTGTGGAATTTTATCTTGGAACCTCTGATGGCGTGCTGTGTCATGTGAATTTCAGTATGTACCTGAACTGCAGACGTATACCTGAAAAAAAAAAAGCAACTATATTTTTCGATGTGATAGTTAAAACCTTATGACCACTCCTAGAACATTCGTAGCATTTGTAGACAATGGAAAATTTAATAGTAGAGTCCATCTACTGGCTTAGGCTTCCGTATCTCGACTGGCAAAAACGGAAGCGTTATAGGATCAGTTTGTTGTCCGTCTGTCTGGCTGGCTGTTAAGACCCCGTTTCTGAGGAACGGGTTTGTTGAAATATATGTCACATACTAAGGTCTGTAGTGCCCGCCCAGCTAACCGCACGACCTAACGCGCTACTTCCCGAGCGGGAAGGCGTGCCTGTCCTCGGCACGAAACCGTCCGGTTAGAGTCAAGGTCCGGTGTGCCGGCCAGCCTGTGAATGGTTTTTAAGGTGGTTTTCTATCTACGTCGGCGAATGCGGGCTGGTTCCCCTTATTCCGCCTCAGTTACACTATGTCGGCTATTGCTGCGCAGACACCGTTTCCACGTACGCGTACACCATAATTACTCTACCACGCAAACTGGGGTTACACTAGTCTGGAATGAGACGTTCCCGTGGAGGGGTGGAAGGGGGGGGGGTCCACTGGGGGCCGAACAGCACAATAACCCTGGGTTCGGTATGGGGCGGCGGTCGGGTGTATGGACTGCTGTGGCCTGTTGTCGGGTTGTGAACCACTGAGGGCTACGGCGGGACGAAGCCTGTCCGTCCTTTCTAGGTCCCCGGTTTCATACATACATACATACATACAAGGTCTGTGGTCCCTCGGTAGTGTAAATTATTTCAGTTTCTAAGTCAGTTCAGTCAAAAAATTCGGCTATTTATGTCACATATTTCGATACACAAAAAACTCACTCATCAAAGTTCTTCCCGTTGACCTAGAATCAGGGAATTTGGCAAAAAACATGGTTTCACAGTATAAATTGTACTGTCTTAATTTGTAACTGTTAAACGGTAATTATATCACATAAAAATATTTTTGCCGTTAAAAAATCACATTGCATGCCTAATCTGTCACAAATCTAAGGAACTTTGATCTTGATTTAGTAATAGGTGATTGGCAAGGAAGGTGTGTGTATATAATTTACAAATATTACGTACTAATTGGCTGCGCTACGATGAAATGAAGTCCTCTGCTGCTGTGAAAACGATCCTTGGCCATTCACCTGCGATAGGCGTAAGGTCACCCAACTTCAGTGCTAACAGTCTATGCCTACAACGTGTACAGCATCTGTAGTGTTTCAGAACAAAGTAATACTAGTAACTGATGCAGGATTGCACTTCCATTATTTCTAATGACGTTTCCAATGTCCCATGAAGTATCAACTGGAACACAGAGCTATTCGACATATGCATAACAGTGGTCCTGTGGCTGGCTCTACCGCTTTCTACCCTGGAGACTTACCAGGAATCACGACAGGGACAACAGCAGACGAAGTCAAGGCATCTACAATTGCCAGTTAGCATATCAACATAACTCCAAAATTAATAAAATATTAAAATAGCAATTGTGAACTTACACAAAAAATTTACACTTAAAACTTGAACATTCTCGAAAGGCTTGGAATCCCCAGGATCGATATCATGCCGGTATCAATACTGATGATACAGGCAAAAATCGTCCTGATTCTCGATTCCCGGGATGTATGAACTCTCTACATACATAATTAAATTTGTACGGAACCCTCCTACTTACACTTATCCAGATTTATTTGACAGCGTATTTAAGTTGTAAACACATTACGCCATTAAAAAGACAGGACGCGGAGTTTTCCATTCATTTCACTGTCTTAGTTGTGCAAAGAACAACCACTATGGCCTCTTTTGTACGGACTTAGTTCGTTCCCGCGTACCAAAATGCACAGCTGTTACTGGTTCACAATGAACAACCACAGAGCAAAGTTAAATTTCACAAAATCAGAACGTGCTGGGTCGGCATGAGCAACAACTTGGTGGTAGAAAAATAATACTAAGAAGATTGTTAGTTCTGGCAAAGTCTGTATTAACACAGCTATTAATAATCTGTACAGCAATCCGTAATCCAATCCAGTAGTGAGCCGCCACATTCCCGTAGTGTGTCATGAGGATGACGTTCACAGCCTTCACTCATTGAACGATATAACAGAGTAACTCCCATCTGCTGCTTGTAAAGCAGTGGTCATCAAACGTTTTTGCTCAAGAGCCAATACTGGCATTGGGTCGCACATGTACCGTTCTTATTATTAATTGGTAACCTACTTTAAACAGTATATTATGAGCCCACAGTCGACTGGATAAAGAAGGGGGTGATAAGCTGGTCATCTCCACTCAGAACACTTCGTGTCGAATGTTTTCTGTTTCAAATTGCTGCCGCCCTCAGCAACCTCAAGTTCTGACACTATAAATGCCTGACGAAGTGTCGTTGTGTTGTCTGTGTCAGGGGATGATTAGCTGATTAGAAGCAGTAATTGTGAATGATTAATGAAAACCACCTCAGCTGTATTGTTACACATTTATTGTGTTACGACCGGTTTCTTTGCTTTAAACCTCTTCACGTTGCCGAGTTGTGGTGAAGTCACGACATACACAGAGCTCTACAACCTGACTAAGTTCAAGGAAACCAGCTGTAAAACAATAAAGGTGTAACTATACAGCTGAGGTGGTTTTCATGAATCATTAACATTAATGTCAGCTGTGGCCACAACATGATCAGCAAAAGTAATTGTACTCATTTACATGCAGTACTGAATATGAGACACAGTCACAAAAGTTTAATAAATGATTTAGTTTCACTCACTGCATTGTGTTATAAGAGCGTCAAATAATTTAATATTACTTGCTACAAATAAGTACCACTTCTGAGGATGACCATATCTGTGATATGCATTCACCAATCCGTATTATTTCCATGTCAAGATTTATACCACAGTAGCTGATTGGTTGCGAGTCACGCATGCCCGTGGATTGTCAGTACTGGAAGACAAACAACAAATCATGTTGACTCTCACGTCTAACCCTGCGGTACTTACTCCTCTGCCCGTGAGATAAGCGGCCAACTTTACTTACCTGACAGTCATATTCACCTACTTCAATTAAACTTAAGCACATCCTGATATAGTTCTGCCTCTGTAAGTATTTTTGCTCTAATTAAGCACGAAAATTACACTCTTAAGAAGTTAATTGACACTTATAGATTTGGCTGTTAGCTGGTGTCCAGAATTAAAGCAAAAATTGCTATTTCCCCGTCTTGTGTCTAATACTTGGCATAGTCATACAAACTGTCAACAGACGCCGGCCGAGGTGGCCGAGCGGTTCTAGGCGCTACAGTCTGGAACCGCGCGACCGCTACGGTCGCAGGTTCGAATCCTGCCTCGGGCATGGATGTGTGTGATGTCCTTAGGTTAGTTAGGTTTAAGTGGTTCTAAGTTCTAGGGGACTGATGACCTCAGCAGTTAAGTCCCATAGTGCTCAGAGCCATTTGAACCATTTGTCAACAGACACCGTTACGATCGCGTCCTGCGGGGAAGATGGCATTCCGATCAACGGACAACCACGCCAGCAATGACGTCAGGCCACCAATCAAGCAGGGTAGTCTTTGCAAGGTAGTCCCACATCCACAATCGCTGTGCACATATTCACAGTCGGTGCAGTATGGCACAGAGAAGACGCCTAGGGTCACTGCGGTGGAGGACCACAGGAAGAATGGAAGCAGGAGAGTCGTTAACTGATGTGGTCCGATGGCTTAAAGTGAATCGTTCTGTCGTTTCTCGGTTTGCAGAGACAGAAGCTCTACCACGAAGACCAGGGCAGGGCCCATCGTGTGTGACACCAGAAAGAGAGGACTGTTATTTGGGTGTAAGGGCACGAAGCTACCGGCTTAGAACTGCACTGCTACTTCCATCTGAGTTCGCAGCATCCCCTGGACGAGTTGTATAGAGGCAAACGGTGTACAAAGACTTAAGCAGACTGGCTTTTATTCTGGCACGTCTTCAAAGAAGAGAACATCTAGAGTGGGGCTGTCAACATGCCACCTAGTCAGTCGACCTGTGGGCGAATGTTCTTTTCACAGATGAGTCCCGATTTGGTCTGGAGAGTGATTCTCGACGGATTCGCATCTGGAAGGGACCCAGACATTGCGGAAAGAGATCGATATCGAGGATTCCTAATCGTGTGGACAAAGCCTATGTTGACCACTCGACCACCTACGTATGGGTGAATCAATAAGATTTAACTGCTATCACGTACCCTGGTAGCTGAGTGGTCAGCGGGTCAGAATGTTAATCCTAAGAGCCCGGGTTCGATTCCCGGCTGGGTCGGAGCTTTCCTCCGCTCAGGGACTGGGTTCAAATGGCTCTGAGCATCTTAGGTCATCAGTCCCCTAGAACTTAGAACTACTTAAACCTAACTAACCTAAGAACATCATACACATCCATGCCCGAGGCAGGATTCGAACCTGCGACCGTAGCAGTCCCGCGGTTTCGGACTGCAGCGCCTAGAACCGCACGGCCACGCGGCCGGCCAGGGACTGGGTGTTGTGTTGTTCTTATCATCATCATTTCATCCCCATCGACACGCAAATCGCCGAAGTGGCGTCAACTCGAAACACTTGCACCAGGCGAACGGTCTACCCGACAGGAGGCCCTAGCCACACGGCATTTCTATTACCGTGATAAGATCTTGGGATCTCAGCGCGGTTTTTGCGAGATGCTGTTGGCCCAAACTTCGTATTTATGGATACTGAGCACATTTACCAATTGTCAGAATGTGTGTGCAAATCCATTAAAGTGAAAAAAAACCAAGAACATTTTTGTCTCGCGTTATGCATGATGCAGCTGATTATGTTCTGTATTCTTTACATTGTTTCTACTTTACTATCACCTGTTTACACTGTTTTGTGGCAGAATAAACGCAACCTTGCAAAATTTCCGTTTGTTGCTTTAATTGTGGACAGCAGTATATACAATATGCGGCGCTTTAATATTTTATTTCCAGGTGAGTCAATGGGGATGATGCCTATCACGATTTTTCGTGGCCTGCAACCTCACTGACTGTCTACATCTTCTGTAGCTGCATCAGGGTCGCTTTCCGGCTGAGATATACAAGGGTGTTTGAAAAGTCCGTGCAAAGTCCGAGACATGGCACCACCGGCGCGTATCGAAGTCTTATTTAGTTAGTTGTATCTTTGGAAAGAACGCACACCAAGTTTCATCCATATTGGTCTATTTCTTTGTGTTTGGCATTCGTGAATCAAGGAAGTCGAGCGATTGTCAAAAAATGAACGAAAATGAATTTCGTGTGGTGATTAAACATTACTTTATGAAAGGCAAAACGCCTCAGGAGACTAACTAGAAGGTTGATAAACATGATGGTGACTCTGCACCTTCGATTAGAACAGTTTATAAGTGGTTCCAAAATTTTCGGAGTGGCCATATGGGCACAAGTGATGCTGAACGTTTTGGACGCCCTGTGGAGGTTACGACTCGAGAAATCATTGATAAAATCCATGATATGGTGATGGATGACAGAAGAGTTAAGGTGCGTGAGATTGCTAGTGCTGTGGGCATCTCGAATGAATGAGTACATAATACTTCGCATAAACGTTTGGACATGAGAAAGCTGTCCGCAAGATGGGTTTCGCGATGGCTCATGCTTGACCGAAAACAGAATCGTGTGAAGTGTTGCAAGGATGGTTTGCAGCTGATCAGGAAGAATCCGCAGGACTTTAAGCGTCGTTTCGTCACTGTGCATGAAACATGGATACATTACTATACTCCTGAGACCAAAGAACAATCTAAACAATGGGTTATCAAGGGAGAATCTGCACCAAAAAAAGGCGAAGACCATTCCTTCGGCCGGAAACTTTATGGCGACTGTCTTTTGGGACTCGCAAGGGATAATCCTCATCGACTATCTGGAAAAGAATAAAACTATTACAGGTGCATATTATTCATCGTTATTGGACCGTTTGAAAACTGAGCTGCAAGAAAAAAGCCGGTGGTTGGACCGCAAAAAAGTCGTTTTCCATCACGACAATGCATCAGCACACACCTTAGCAGTTGTGGTCGCAAAATTAGTGGAAATATGATTCCAATGGGTCCCCCCCCCCCTCTATTCTCCAGACTTGGCTCCCTCGGACTACTATTTGTTCTCCAATTTGAAAAAAGTGGCTGGCGGGACAAAGATTTTATTCAAACGAGGAGGTGATTGCAGCAACTGATAGCTATTTTGCAGATTTGGACAATTCCTATTATTCGGAAGGGATCAACAACTTAGAACAGCGTTGGACCAAGTGTATAAGTCTGGAAGGAAACTATGTCGAAAAATAAAAAAGGTTTACCCCAAACACGTAAGTAGTTTTTATTTTTGCGCGGACTTTAGAAACGCCCCTCGTAAAAGCAACCAGGAAACTTTTGACGATGTTGTGTGACATTCACTCTTTGAAATTCTGAAGCTGACGGGGATTGGGGAATCAGACACTAAAAGCAGTTGTGCTGTTTGGGCCGCAATATAACTGACAACAGCAGTAATAAAGAAGATGAAAAATGCTAAATTTAAACAGCAAGGAAAAAGGAATATGTTAATATCGAATTGAAAGTTAAGTGTTCGAAAGTCTTTTATGAAAATATTGGTCTGGGGTGTAACCTTATGCGGAATTAAAATGTGGACAATGAACAGTACAGACAAGTAGGTAAAGTATTATTTGGCACACTAGATGAAGCTGACGCTACATATTTCAGGGCCGCAACTAATTTACCCATTGCAAACTTAATTCACAATACACTGAGAGACTAAAGTAAACAAATAAAATATAGTCATATAAAATAGTCCACTAGACAATAAACTCAGAACACTAAACACGTCTGCAGCATGCACTGAACGAAACTATCCATACTGAATGACTGTGACAGTAGGGTGGGCTTTATATAGCCGCGGCGTCGTAATGTCTCGAAGCGTCAAGGCGACGCGAGGCAGAGGGTTCCAGGCGCTTCTGACCAGTCCTTTTGATGTCGCTGCGGCAGGCAGATGTAGGGTTGATATGATCACAACATTTCTTATATGGTTAATTTCGACACTGTTCAGTTTGCATTTTATTTCCTGAAACAGGAATGTGAAAGTATTCCGTGTACATTGCAATGACTCTGTAGGGACTCCATCCTTTTCTACAAGTTTTCCTTTCAAGTAGATGAAACTGTTTCTTGCAAATGTTAAAGCATTCTGGCGTTCAATGAGAATGCTAGTTTCATCATTACTACCAAATGTTGCTGAAACAAAATGTATGTGAGAGATATGGACAAGTTGCCTTTTACATTGAACTGTGGTGGTTATATCAAGTGATGTTATTGTGTGGTTTCAATTTATAATTCTGGGTGTGCTATAACAGTGTGTTTCCACAGTGATGTCGTGTACTGAGAGCTGCGTGTATCAGTTTTATACCTTACACCCATGCTGGTCCTGCTTCAAGTGTAAACACAGCGCAATTCCTTCACTGCAAAAGTCGACTAGATGTCCATCTTGGTCTATCAGCTTGAGGTGGTCTAATGTGTGGACTGTCACTGGAAGGTATATGGCGTTGGCAGGTACCTCAGTAATGGGCCCACTGTAGGAAAGAATCTATCGATTGTGGGAATCAGTTTGCTGTCGAGATGTGCTTTCGTTGCATTATTACACTCAACAACAGTTGTGCTATCCAGTAGTATATCTACTGGTTGAGCTGACTCATAAAATTTAATAAATTTTTTCCAAAATTTGATTCCATGACAAACCTAGTAAAGGTACTATTGAACCTTTATAATGAAAGTCTATTGTTCCTTTTGTTGTTTTTACTTCCATTTTAAGTATATCAGTGTTTGCATGTAAATCAAATCCTTGTACAGAATGTTTTACGTCTATGTTTAAATTATCAGTATCATACGAGCTGGGGGTATTTCCGCATAATCACCACTTCGTAGATGTATTAAGGGGCAGTCAAATGGAAACGAGACAAATGGAAAAGCTGTAAATAAACTGTTTATTATTCTAAAAGTAATCACCATAACTGTCAATGCAGTTATCCCAGTGTGAGACAAAATGGTTAATGCCTTCATGGAAAAATGTTTGTGACTCTACAGAATCATGATTGTACCCAGGCAAGCACCTCTGTGTCTGAAGGAAATCAGTGGCACTGAATGTCCTTCCTCGGGGCTCCAAAAATAGAGAAGTTACATGGGGAGACATCGGACTGTGTGGGGGACGTGTAAGGTCTAGTCTGCGATTTTCAAACAAAAATTTATAGTGAGGCAGTGGAGCAGTAATTTTAAAACACTGGAAATAACAGTCATCGACATAATACTACCATATGTATGTTTTCGAAAGTTTGAAGAATACATCGACGCAATTATATTTTATTACTCATATTTCTCTCACTACAAATTAACATGAGTTGTATTTAACATGAGTTTATCTTATGTTCCACACTCGTGCATTATTACAATCTTGTGTCACAAGCGCCGGCCGAAGTGGCCGTGCGGTTAAAGGCGCTGCAGTCTGGAACCGCAAGACCGCTACGGTCGCAGGTTCGAATCCTGCCTCGGGCATGGATGTTTGTGATGTCCTTAGGTTAGTTAGGTTTAACTAGTTCTAAGTTCTAGGGGACTAATGACCTCAGCAGTTGAGTCCCATAGTGCTCAGAGCCATTCCATTGTGTCACAATATTGTCAACAGTGATTATTTGCTTTACATTGTTACCAGAGATAGAATAAAGATCGATTGTTGATATATTTTCGCATAAATGACCTACGGCTTTAACCAAAAACAATCGGACAACCATAGTATTAGGAAGTCTGACAGCTGTTCGTTTGAATTAGAGGTGGCGATAACCTAGATCACTTAGATCTTTTTTGCGATACTGGTACTATTTTTGTTCCTTTCAATAATACTAGGATGAGGCAGAGTGTATCTTTACAGATTGTTTGCCTATCGTGCTTTAATCATTTGTATATTTTTAACAATGATTTAATATGTGGGCCATTCTGTGGGCCCATTTTTCCGTCCGAATGTCGCAATGTTACATTTCCAGACTTCACCACTAATCACCGTGTAGATTAGACTTTCCCTACCCGGAGTGTCACAATGTGGCACAATACGGTGGACTGTATTGCGAAATTTTGTTCTGTCCAGAGGCCTAAACTTTAAAAATTCCTAATACGAAGCATTTATTTTTTCAACATAGCCTGTAATAACTGATAACCAATTTCTAGATTATCAGCACCTGCAATGGTGGTCAATCATCATTTCTGCTTGACTAATTCGATCCACGTTAAAAATTTTAGAACAGTGGTTACCTAACTCATCCTATTTAATTGATGAGTTTCAGCGAAAGGCCTAAGCAGGTATAGGTCAACAAATTTTATTTCAGTTTTGGGGCTTAAGTAATTATGTTTCCCACATAATAATCCAAAATCAAGGTCCATTGCATTTGTTAATTCTAAAGTCAGTGAAATAAAATTTTATTGGACATTACCTTCACATATTATATAAAAGTAAGTAATGCGTACATATACTACAGTAACAACTATTAACAATAGTGCCTAATCGACAACCGGCACTTCAGAAGATTATGGTCCAGGCGCAACATTAAATTGGCCCTGGATCGTTATACCCCTTGACAATTACACAGCATTTACGCAAGGAAATGGGGAACGGAAGTTGGTGGAAGAACTACACATCTTATATTTAAGAAAGGAATTTTTTTAAAGCAATGCGAAACAATACTTCTTTGATGTTAACTAGGCCCTACGCCAATTGCCATTTTTGGTACGACACAATACTAGTAGAACATTTAACTGAGACGCGATTATAATTAAAGGCATGACATGTTGGTAACTTTCAGTCTATGTACATACGTGAAATCACGTTATTCGAAAAGCCAGAAATTTGGGAAAGGGTCCACTTCAATTACAGTACAATATATCTGACATCCGTGTTAACTAAACTGTATTATTTGGTCGTCTCATTTCCCCAATTTCATATCAGCAAGCAGAAAGTACCATAGCATAAAAATAATTGTAGTTGAAACGTTGCTTACTTCATAATAAACTCAAAAACCCTGTGTAATAAACATGGGACGTACTTGTATCGGATTCTAGTGTATATATGTAAATGAGCACTTGGCTGCATCGTGGTTCCGTGGTGTAGTGGTTATCACGTCTGCTTTACACGCAGAAGGTCCCCGGTTCGATCCCGGGCGGAACCATAATTTTTTTTTAACATATCTTTTTATACAAGAAACTCCTGTGAGTATCGGTAATATGCCTATTATGAACGTTTTAAGCTCGGTAGCCAGACACTGATAATAAACTTGATGTATGATAACTCGATAGCTCTACCGTCGTCAGTGTTTAGAAACTGACTAATACCGCGTTTTCGCTGCAAGGGAGATAGTTTCTAAAGTGAAACTATATTCTATTAGCGACAAGCTATGTGCACGTTTCCATTATTAATCTGACAATTGTGTCATAGAAACAGTGCTCTGAGAATATCTTTTAAGTCACAGAGAAAATGGGAAGAACGTTAATAACTAATTGTATCACAATTGTATCACAATATAACAATCACTAATTGTATCAAATATCAACAGGAAAGGGAAGGGGAAACTGGCTAGGGTAATGGCAGGAAATTTAAGGGGGGGAGGCACTGCCATGAATGGTAAAATACCAGTGGTTACAGGTGTTGGAGCAGCACCTTTTTTAGGATAGGTAAGACAGAAAGATGTCAAGTTCTACGAGAGGTCAGGATTGAAACAAATCTTCAGTTTAGGAAAGAAATTAAACAGCACAATTCTAGCACATTGGATCACCAATCACAGCTGTCAATTATAAATTTTCACCAATCACCAGAAATTTTATCTCCACCAAGTTGTATCTCAGTCCTAGGTAATTGCATTGATGAATTAAAGTCACCCAACCCAGTTGACATAATCTGCCTCTCTGAACACCATGTGACCACTGGTATAGGAACTAGGCCTAAGCACAATGAGAAACTCAGACAGGAGAGTACTGCAAATGTAAGAATAAGGAAAGGTTCTCATAAAAGTATAATTAAAAATAATGTAAGTATATTTCATCAAAATATTGGGAGTTTAAAGAATAAAGTAGATGAGCTTCTGGTTTGTTTAGAAGATTTAGAAGCTGAGAATGAAATAGATATACTATGCCTGTCTGAGCACCACATTGTTACTGATATGGATAAGGTAAATGTAAGTGGATATAAGCTCTCTGCACATGTAATGAGAGAAAATATGGAGAAAGGAGGAGTTGCCATATATGTCAAAAGTTATCATTGTGCAAAAAGTATAGAAACAAAAAAGTTTTGTGTAGAGAAACATATAGAAGCATGTGCCTGTGAGCTTAAATTAAATAAAGGCACATTTATAATTGTAACTGTATATAGGTCCCCATCAGGAAATTTTCATCTATTTCTGAAAAATTTGGACTCCTTGTTGTGCTATCTGTCAGACAGGGGGAAGCAAATTATTATTTGTGGGGACTTCAATGTAGATTCTCTGAAAGAGGGTAATAGGAAAAATGACCTTGAAGTATTACTCGGTTCTTTCAATTTGACACCCGTTATTGATTTTCCTACTCAGGTGGTAAAGGATAGCAGCTCACTGATAGATAACTTCTTTATAGACCAAGATAAGTTTAACCAGATAAATACTCAGCCTGTTGAGAATGGTCTTTCTGATCATGGTGCACAGCTAGTTACAATATATGACATAGCTCCATTCAGCAATACTAAACAGTCTTCCAAAGTAGTACGTTCAGTCAACGCTTTAACAATTGCAAATTTCAGGGAAAGCTTACAGCAGTTAGACTGGGATGAGGTGTACCGTGAACCTGATGCCAATTTAAAATATAATTTATTTCATGACATTTTTGTAAATGCATTTGAAAACTGCTTCCCCAAGAAAATAGTTAAATATACTCGTAAGAAACCTTGTAACAAACCATGGCTTACTAAGGGTATAAAAATATCTTGTAACCGGAAAAGGGAAATGTAACAGCAAGAAAGAGTAGTGACCCAGAAACTATCAAACATTATAAAAACTACTGTGTTATATTAAGAAAAGTTATTAAAAAATCCAGGAGTATGTGTATCCTGTCTGAAATCAGCAACTCTGATAATAAAATTAAAACAATTTGGAATATTATTAAAAGAGAAACAGGTCAACCAAGAGCAGAGGAAGACAGTATTACCATCAAATTGAATGAAAACTTTATGAACAAAAAGTCAGAAGTTGAAAATGTTTTTAATAATCATTTTCTAAATGTTGTGGATATAGTAGGATCCAGGTGTTCATTAGACGATGCTAGGCTGTTAATGGAAGAGGCCATACCTATGCAATTTGATACAATTGAAATCTCACCCACTTCTCCCTCTGAAATTAGGAAAATAATAAACTTGCTTAAAAGCAAAAACTCACATGGAATTGATGGCATTTCCAGCAAAATACTAAAAGCTTGTTCTCAACAGATAAGTAAGATTCTCAGCCACCTGTTTAATAGCTCTCTGGAACAGAACATTTTCCCTGATAGACTGAAATATGCTATTGTTATACCTTTGCATAAAAAGGGGGATAGATCTGATGTCAACAATTACCATCCAATCTCCCTTCTAACAGCTTTATCCAAAATTTTTGAGAAAGTAATGTATTCAAGAGTAGCTTCACATATCTGTAAAAATGAAGTACTAACAAAATGTCAGTTTGGTTTCCAGAAAGGTTTTTCAACAGAAAATGCCATATATGCTTTCACCAGTCAAATTTTGAATGATCTGAATAACCGAACACCACCCATTGGGATTTTTTGTGATCTCTCAAAGGCTTTTGATTGTGTAAATCATGAAATTCTGCTAGACAAGCTCAAGTATTGTGGCATGAGTGGGACAGTGCACAAATGGTTTAATTCGTACCTAACTGTAAGAGTGCAGAAAGTTGAAATAAGTAGTTCTCACAACATGCAAAGATCAGCACATTCCCCAAACTGGGGAACTATCAAGAATGGGGTTCCACAAGGGTCAGTCTTGGGTCCTTTGTTGTTATTATATATTAATGACTTGCCATTCTATATTCATGAAGAGGCAAAGTTAGTTCTCTTTGCTGATGATACAAGTATAGTAATCACACCTGACAAACAAGAATTAACTGATGAAATTGTCAATACTGTCTTTCAGAAAATTACTAAGTGGTTCCTTGTAAACGGACTCTCGCTGTTTTTTGATAAGACACAGTACATACAGTTCCGTAAAGTGAATGGTATGAGGCCATTAATAAATATAGACCTTAATCAGAAGCATATAGCTAAGGTAGAATATTCCAAATTTTTAGGTGTGTCCATTGATGAGAGATTAAATTGGAAGAAACACATTGATGATCTGCTGAAACGTTTGAGTTCAGCTACTTATGCAATAAGGGTCATTGCAAATTTTGGTGATAAACATCTTAGTAAATTAGCTTACTACGCCTATTTTCACTCATTGCTTTCATATGGCATCATATTTTGGGGTAATTCATCACTGAGGAATAAAGTATTTATTGCACAAAAGCGTGTAATCACAATAATAGCTGGAGTCCACCCAAGATCATCCTGCAGACATTTATTATTCACAGTAGCTTCTCAGTATATATACTCTCTTATGAAATTCGTTATTAACAACAAAACCCAATTCAAAAGTAATAGCAGTGTGCATAACTACAATACTAGGAGAAAGGATGATCTTCACTATTCAAGATTAAATCTAACTTTGGCACAGAAAGGGGTGAATTATACTGGCACTAAAGTCTTTGGTCACTTACCAAATAGTATCAAAAGTCTGACAGATAACCAACAAGTATTTAAGAAGAAATTAAAAGAATTTCTGAATGACAACTCCTTCTACTCCATAGAGGAATTTTTAGATATAAATTAAGAAAAAAAAAGAAAAAAACAAAAATATTAAAAAAATAAAAAATAAAGGAAAACAAAACAACACAAAAAAATAAAGTTGTTATATTAACTTAAGTATGTTGTTAAATTAACCTAATTATGTCATGTATTGGAAAATTCGACTCGTTCCACATCATTACGAAATATCGTATTCATGATCCATGGAACTAGTATTAATCTAATCTAATCTAATCTAATCACTTGGTGACCTGGGAAACGTTCTGTGATCAACATAAAATTAAACTTTCGCTGAAATTGGTGGCCAGATAAGTACCGAGCATGCTTCAGTCCATAAGATTGATTGGTGGTGATGAGGAAGTAAGCCCAAGACCACAATATGGAACACAATGTGTGGCACAGATGCTGCGGTACTGGGGGAAAATATGAAATTGTCAAGAAAAATTAAGCACTTTTATACGTAATATTTTATTAATGGTATATTTAAATGGAAAGAAAAACAGTAGTTTCCTTGGGTAAACTTAGGACAGACGATGTTGTTTAGATGCACACAACAGAAAGCCAATACTTAAGCAAGATGCTTTAATTTACTTTGCATTTAAAATTCTGAATAGTATTTTTTTTTAAATAACTGGGTAGATGACTTCGAGAAATTCTAAAAATATGTCAACAAATGTAAAATATAACTGTCATAAAGAAAAAGAAGAGCGAAAATCATTTAGGGGAAATTGGCAAAAAATAGGATTAGTTTCTACAGAATACTCTTAAACATTAAATTATTAAGGAAGCATTGAGGTATATATACATATATCACCACAAATTTAAAGTGTTCTGTGAGGTTTAGCCAACCACAAGTTGATAGGTTTTTTAACAAGCTGTTTTAATATAATCCATTATGGAGTCGAGGTAGCAGTTGTCGTTATACTGGTTATCACTGTTAGCATTCAACCGCGATTCTTATACATATATTTTAACAACGCGTTTCAAGAAACAATGCTCTCATCATCAGGTTGTAAAGTCTACGTTATGAATTTAAACGAACTAAAAAGACAAAATACCATCACAAATAGTTGGTAAGTCCATAGAGTAAAACAGAATTAAAAGTATATTGGACTGTGGGTCCTCGTCTTACATTGAAGTTGTTGACACAAGTCGATGGCCGTCCCATAGCTACCAAGTATGCTGTCGCACTGTGCCGGGTCGGGAGCTGTTGTGGACTGACGTGCCTAGGTGTTGTGGCGTGGTTACAGCCATGTGCTTGACGGTAACGCTATGCTATTGGGCGCCTTATTTCCTTATTGCATTGGTCTGCCATCGTTAGCCTCTCGCAACTCCGTCAGTGACATGCTACAAGTTTAAAGTCGCATACATACCCTAAAATAATTCTAAAAGCCCGCTAAAAAATCTCATTTCTTTAAAATTATCTTGTGCATTTAGAATATTGCTTTGTTTCTTTTCATGGATAGCTATCTCGAATTCCTGTAGTAAATCAAGTTTCCTCCCTTTCTTTTCTACATGCAATATTTCTACGTTATCTTCTATGCTATTAAGGGGATGGCCTGTTTCATATGTATGGTTCGCAACAGCTGATTTGTCATAATTTCCTAACCTGAACGCGTCTTTATGTTCTTTATACCGGATCGCGAATGATCTTCCAGTCTGCCCTATGTATTTTGCATCACAAGTTCTGCACTGAATCTTATAAACTCCCGATCTTTCAAACTTATTTCTCTTCTCGCCAATATCGTGTTTAAGGCTATACCTCACTAGGTTATTAGTCTGAAAAGCTATTTTAACATCGTATGGCTTAAAAATATTTGCTATCTTTTGTGAGACTGTTCCGTAGTATGGCATCGTGATAATTTTCACTTTCTCTCCATCAGGTTTTTTCTTTTTGCGCTTATTACTTTTCCGTAACAGTTTTTTAACCATATCTATTTTGTAACCGTTATTCATCGCTATTCTCTTAACGGTATTAATTTCAGTCTCCCTATCTTTTTCGCTCGTAGGTATATTGACTGCCCTACGCACGAGACTACGGAAAGCAGCTTCTTTATAAGCCTGCGGATGGCATGAATCATTCGGGATCACGGCATCAGTCGTAGTTTGTTTTCTATAAACGGAGAACGCATGTTTGTTGCCCTGCTTTTTTATATTCAGGTCCAGGAACTGTAAACAATTGTCAGTTTCATACTCCACGGTAAATTCTATTTTATTATGTGCGTCGTTGAACTTTTTTACTATTTCCTCAATGTCCTCACGGGAACCATCGACAAGTAACAGAGTGTCGTCAACATAACGTTTGTAATAAACAATTTTTTCCATAATGTTATCGTCAGAATTTAGAACTTTATCTTCAAGGTCGTTGACAAAAATGTCCGCCATAGGTCCTGAAGTACTGGACCCCATGGCTAACCCATCGTCCTGAATATAAAATTTGTTATTAAACGTAAAATAATTAAAACTTGTAATGAGCTGTAGGAGTTCAGTAAATTCAATTGTCTCTTGCGGTGAAATTTTACCGTATTTAAGGAAATTTCTCTTAATGATTTCTATAGTTTCGTTAACCGGAACACTGGAGTATAAGTTCTTAACATCCAACGAAACCAAACGGGAAGTGTCAGTGACTGGCGTATCTTTAATTTCACCTATCATGGTCATACTACCACACACCGAATAGTTATTTTTATACACGTAAGTCTTTTAAACATAGTCAGGTTGTATACCTGGAGGAATCCTGGAGATACTAAAAGGTATCAGATAGATTATATAATGGTAAGACAGAGATTTAGGAACCAGGTTTTAAATTGTAAGACATTTCCAGGGGCAGATGTGGATTCTGACCACAATCTATTGGTTATGAACTGCAGATTGAAACTGAAGAAACTGCAAAAAGGTGGGAATTTAAGGAGATGGGACCTGGATAAACTGAAAGAACCAGAGGTTGTAGAGAGTTTCAGGGAGAGCATCAGGGAACAATTGACAGGAATGGGGGAAAGAAATACAGTAGAAGAAGAATGGGTAGCTCTGAGGGATGAAGTAGTGAAGGCAGCAGACGATCAAGTAGGTAAAAAGACGAGGGCTAATAGAAATCCTTGGGTAACAGAAGAAATATTGAATTTAATTGATGAAAGGATAAAATATAAAAATGCAGTAAATGAAGCAGGCAAAAAGGAATACAAACGTCTCAAAAATGAGATCGACAGGAAGTGCAAAATGGCTAAGCAGCGATGGCTAGAGGACAAATGTAAGGATGTAGAGGCTTGTCTCACTAGGGGTAAGATAGATACTGCCTACAGGAAAATTAAAGAGACCTTTGGAGAAAAGAAAACCACTTGTATGAATATCAAGAGCTCAGATGGCAACCCAGTTCTAAGCAAAGAAGGGAAGGCAGAAAGGTGGAAGGAGTATATAGAGGGTTTATACAAGGGCGATGTACTTCAGGACAATATTATGGAAATGGAAGAGGATGTAGATGAAGATGAAATGGGAGATAAGATACTGCGTGAAGAGTTTGACAGAGCACTGAAAGACCTGAGTCGAAACAAAGCCCCCGGAGTAGACAACATTCCATTAGAACTACTGATGGCCTTGGGAGAGCCAGTCATGACAAAACTCTACTATCTGGTGAGCAAGATGTATGAGACAGGCGAAATACCCACAGACTTCAAGAAGAATATAATAATTCCAATCCCAAAGAAAGCAGGTATTGACAGATGTGAAAATTACCGAACTATCAGTTTAATAAGTCACAGCTGCAAAATACTAACGCGAATTCTTTACAGACGAATGGAAAAACTGGTAGAAGCGGACCTCGGGGAAGATCAGTTTGGATTCCGTAGAAATGTTGGAACACGTGAGGCAATACTAACCTTACGACTTATCTTAGAAGAAAGATTAAGAAAAGGCAAACCTACGTTTCTAGCATTTGTAGACTTAGAGAAAGCTTTTGACAACGTTAACTGGAATACTCTCTTTCAAATTCCGAAGGTGGCAGGGGTAAAATACAAGGAGCGAAAGGCTATTTACAATTTGTACAGAAACCAGATGGCAGTTATAAGAGTCGAGGGGCATGAAAGGGAAGCAGTGGTTGGGAAAGGAGTGAGACAGGGTTGTAGCCTCTCCCCGATGTTATTCAATCTGTATATTGAGCAAGCAGTAAAGGAAACAAAAGAAAAATTCGGAGTAGGTATTAAAATTCATGGAGAAGAAGTAAAAACTTTGAGGTTCGCCGATGACATTGTAATTCCGTCAGAGACAGCAAAGGACTTGGAAGAGCAGTTGAATGGAATGGATAGTGTCTTGAAAGGAGGATATAAGATGAACATCAACAAAAGCAAAACGAGGATAATGGAATGTAGTCAAATTAAATCGGGTGATGCTGAGGAGATTAGATTAGGAAATGAGACACTTAAAGTAGTAAAGGAGTTTTGCTATTTAGGGAGTAAAATAACTGATGATGGTCGAAGTAGAGAGGATATAAAATGTAGACTGGCAATGGCAAGAAAATCGTTTCTTAAGAAGAGAAATTTGTTAACATCGAGTATAGATTTAAGTGTCAGGAAGTCGTTTCTGAAAGTATATGTATGGAGTGTAGCCATGTATGGAAGTGAAACATGGGCGATAACCAGTTTGGACAAGAAGAGAATAGAAGCTTTCGAAATGTGGTGCTACAGAAGAATGCTGAAGATAAGGTGGGTAGATCACGTAACTAATGAGGAGGTATTGAATAGGATTGGGGAGAAGAGAAGTTTGTGGCACAACTTGACTAGAAGAAGGGATCAGTTGGTAGGACATGTTTTGAGGCATCAAGGGATCACAAATTTAGTATTGAAGGGCTGCGTGGAGGGTAAAAATCGTAGAGGGAGACCAAGAGATGAATACACTAAGCAGATTGAGAAGGATGTAGGTTGCAGTAGGTACTGGGAGATGAAGAAGCTTGCACAGGATAGAGTAGCATGGAGAGCTGCATCAAACCAGTGTCAGGACTGAAGACCACAACAACAAGTCTTTTTCAGAATTTGGTTCAACAATTTCGTTATTTTATATGCTATTCTCTTAATGGTATTAATTTCAGTCTCCCTATCTTTTTTCGCTCGTAGGTATATTGACTGCCCTATGCACGAGACTACAGAAAGCAGCTTCTTTATAAGCCCTTTTTCGACCGTTAACAATCGGACGAACCGAATGCACCTGTGATCTTAATTTTAAAAATTCTGAAAAAGACTTACTACAGGGGTGCCACCCCACATTCCATCGTTGCCAGATGTATCCAAGACGGCGGCGTATAGACTTGGCAACAGCCCATGAAATCATCCAAGATGGCGGATTTTCGTGGGATGTTTGAATTTTGGTGGGAAGATAGGGCAAGTGGTTATTTCCACTAACCTAACCCTCCAGAAAAAAATTGGTGGGAAATTCATTTTCGAGCAGGATAATGCGTCACACCACGAAAATGGCGGGAAAATAGACCAACTGGGCTACGTCCACTAACCTAACACCCAACCCCCTAGAAAATGGCGGCAAGTTCAAATTCCAGCACGATAATGGCGGGAAAACCGGACTTGTCTTTATTATTATTAATTAAACAATGTCATGCAGGTGTATTTGCCACGAGGTCCGGACTCCAACTGGCTTAGTTCATAATCTCGTCAGCAGAGGTTGCCACCCTTACATCAGATCATCACACAACTTCCGTTATTCAAGATGGCTGCACCCAGTGTATCCACCACCATGACGTCCAGAGTCTACTTCATATCACTGACACCAGAGAGCGCAACCGTGACGTCAGATCATGACGCAAGTACCGTTATTCTAGATGGCTGCACCCAGTGTATCCACCACGTGGTGGAAGATTGTACACTTGGCCTACCTCCACTAACCTAACCCCCTCCCCAATAAAAATCGCGCAAAGTTCAAATTCCAACATGATAATGCGTCACACCTACGATAATGGCGGGAAAAACTGACTTGTCTTTATTATTTAACCAGTTTCAAGCAGATTTGTTCTCCACTCGGTCTGGACTCCAACTGGCTTAATTCATATTGGTGCCACCAGAGGGCACTCTCCTGACATCAGATCTTGACGCAAGTACCGTTATTCAAGATGGCTGCACCCGATGTATCCAACAGGAGCTCCAGAGCTCAAGTGGCTTAGTTCATATCGTGACCACCAGAGGACACTACTGTGACGTAGCGTGATGACACAAGATCATCTGCTCTCTCTCTCTCTCTCTCTCTCTCATACGCGTGCATTATAACCGTACACGCGCCTAGCCACCGGCCTGGCGGCATCCGACCGCTTACACACACAGCCTCAGCACCACCTCCATACATGCGCAAGACAGTCTTCTGTAAATATGCTGACACCCACATCGGGCATCTAAACTATCAATTGCCTAAGTACTTAATTGCATTTCAGTTTTAATCATATTAAATAATTCAATTTACAATTTCATATACGTATGAAAAGGTGTACACTATACATTCAGCATGTTCTCCACGAGGTCTAGTACTCAGTACCACCAGCAGAGGACGCTGTCGTCTGTTTCCTGACGTAAACCAAGATGGTGAGGGAAAACGAATCAGCCTGCTCTGGGCTGCTGGGGAGAGTAAGAAATAGGCGTGGATTATATTTATCACATTATCACAAAACACCCACCCAGATGTGCCTGGGGTCACGCTGCGCAGCCCACCGACGCGCAAACAAGACCTAATTTCAGTACACAATAGCAAACTGCTCCTAAACAGTGCAGTATACATATCTGCAAGCACGCTCAGTACCCGTAAACTGACCAAATAACGCATAGAACAGACTACAGGGCCGCTCGCAAAATAACGCAACAGACGCACGCAAGCATCCTCCACCACACCCTGTGCCCCGCGAAGTCACACGCCTGCCACATGTCAAACCGCCCACAGATCCCTGCTCGGCTTCCACAAACATGAGGTGGCGACAGCCGCATTCATACTTCACGCCCGTGAAATTCCTATCCAAATACGTGTTCACCTAGACGCCTACGATGACACGAGCGAAGCTGGTCCACGCGCGACACAACCCTCGTGAAGTGAAGGCGGCCGCAGCTAGGGTCCCGTGGGCTCCGTCACGGTCCCTGAGCCGGCGTCGCCAAACACTGGCGGAAGTTGCATTCCAAGCAGGGCTCACGCCAGTCTCATATGCCTGGCATCTCCAGGTGGCGCTTGTGTCTCTGCCGTTGAAGGCATAATAGCACAGGGCGTGTTGAGACACAAACACCTTTAACCATACTTAACTACACAGCATGGCTCTCGCCTCGCTGCAAAACGTCTGCTAGACTACTCGGCATCTAATACGTTCTCAACGTTGTTCTTACGTCACGTGGCACTGTAAAAAAATAACACACAAGTCAACCTCTCTGAAACTATATAATGTCCCAGAAATAGTTAACGCTCGCTTTCTATATGTCTCAGTTTGTGTGCACGGAAATTCTTCTCATGAAAGAACTTGTTTACGAAAATAACATCGAATCCACTCTTCCCAGTGCTCCTAATGTGGTACCCTTCCAGCTCTCAACATAAGCAAACATTCCCTCCTATATCCCACCACAATCAATCGAGCACTCTGATTCGCTGTTATCGAATTTACCTGCTGAGCTAGTGATGCAGCCGGTATCGAAGCATGATCCACTTTTTCTTTCCGAGGCTTTCTGTGCTTATTTTGCACAGATCTCTAAATTGCACTGACAGTTAAACACGCAAAATTGCCTACTCATTATCAAATACATACCAGATTCACAAGAATGTTGGAAGAGAGGAAGACAGTTATCAGTGTAACTACAATTAAATATTACCATTGCTGTTACATTCTGACACTGGACATTGTACAAGTAATATCTCCTCTTGACGACTGCACCTCAGTATCTGTAGCACATATAATTTTCCACATAAAAAATCGCTCACTGTTATCCATGTACTCAATCTATACGTCCCTCATGATAGGACACGCAGTCATCCTCTCTAGTCATCCCATAACATAAACAATAATAACTTTACAATGCAATATATACACACTTTACACAGTGTTAGCCACACTAATTTTAAAATGCAATATATGCACATTGTACGCAAACAGCGCACTTATCTTTCATATCTGTACAGCACCCAAAAAATTTATCATATGCCCACCCTCACACTGCCTATATGTCACGATGCTCCCACAGTCCTAGGGAAGCACTGTCATCCTGTTCTTTCTTTCTACAAACGCTACACTCGACAGTAATAAACTATTTTACACTGATAACCATTTTGCACTGACAACTAAACATACCAATGTTGTCTACAGGTCATCAAATACGTCCAGACTCACAGGAATATTGGAACGTCAAACCGATCTCCAACCTGGGAATATATCACCGAGTACCGCCTCGATCTAGTAAACATGCAATTCATATCCCTCGCCATACCAAATCATCCCCTTTACATCAGCGAAACGAAGCCACTCTCAGAACTGACGTGCAAGGAGAGGGGCGTCTCCCCGTGGCACAAACGCGTTACGGTTTCCAGGCAGCAATTGTTAACCATGAATTGCCACTAACTACTTCTGTTGTAGTACAAGAAAATTGTATCTTGCAACCAACAAAAGTAATGGGTCCTTGTAGTAATTCTTGTTGTCCAGTTTCATCAGGAGTAATTGAAAACGTATCAACACTCTTGTAGACTGGGATTCTGCTCCTTGGCTGTGTGTATCGTGCGGCTGCCTCGAGTCGAATGAGCCTGCATCTGCCTCAGTAGCGGATGCTGGTACTGATAACAACTGGGCGCGGCAGGAAGTAACGCGCCGATAAACCGCAATGGCGACCGGAAGTCGATTTTTCCAGCAGATCGCGCTTAGTTAAAACTCTAGCGCGATCCGACACGGCCCCCACCACCCGCCCCTCATTCGCTTCCCCTCCAACAATGACGTAAGCGCAGCTGCTAAGTCAACACAGCCAGTTTCTGCATGACTGGCTCATTCGACTCGAGGCAGCCGCATGATACACACAGCCATGCCATACAGGAGGAGAATGTATAGAAGAAGGAGCAGAATCCCAGTCTAAAAGAGTGTTGATACGTTTTCAATTACTCCTAATGAAACTGGACAACAAGAATTACTACAAGGACCCATTACTTTTGTTGGTTGCAAGATACAATTTTCTTGTACTACAACAGAAGTAGTTAGTGGCAATTCATAGTTAACAATTGCTATTATAAGAGGAGGAGATAATGCTCTTGAAGGATTAGAATCCTACAATGAAAGAGATATTATTAGTTACCGCACATTTGCAGTTGGAGTTTTACCGAACAGTAAATATGGAACATGTGTTGTTACAACAGACAAACCATTCTCACTCCTACCAATGACTCACGCAAAATTATTCTGAACATATAGACTGGGAATTATTTCTTTACAAAAACGAAACTTCTAAGTGGAGCCTGCTCTAGACAGCTCAATAACTAGAAACAAACAGACAATCCAACATCGTGATAAAATCGGTGAATTTTTAAAGTCATTCGGCTAAGGAACGCGGTATGTGAGCGGTATTTGCAACTCCCTCACACCGCTAGATATTTATCCAGCGTTCTGTCTAGATACCATGTCAGAGGCTCTCTTACATATCCACTGACTGGTTGACAAGCATCACAAACAGTAGTAAATCGTATACTTATTGAGGTCGTAAGAAATGTACACTAGCTTTTCACACCTCTAGTGTTACACTATCCGCTAGAAATTATGTCTATGATTTGGAATCAGGTCATCCCATTCAGCCACATACATGCGCTGGATCACAGCCACAAATGAATCATATCTCCGGCGCTCTCATATCTCGAAACGAGTCACCTCTCTCGAACCTATCTGTTGCAGTAAAAATCCAACATGGTCTTAGTCAGTCCCTACACGTCTTGCAACTGCTTCCATTTCTACAGGTTTGCGCATGTGATCGTGCCATTTTAAGTCGGAACTGAGCAGAAGTCCGACAAAGCCATATCCACCACCTTCTGCAGCCCGTCTAGAAACAGAGCGGACTGAGTTACTGCCACAGGATCGTGTTTTGACCATTCGGCGGAAATGCGCGCATTGTGGTGCATTCCCAAACTACATACAAATATTAGAGATCCACGTGCATTCAAATATATAAGCCCAACATGCTATCATCGTTATTCTCTACCCCCAGCAGACAAAAATTAACAACTATACTCGCTCAAATAACTTCATCCGATATAGAACTCACATACACACCTTTACTCGCGCGATGACGCCAAGCTGCGTTGGGGGTCCAGCGCGGAGAGAAAGAGAGAGACAGAGAGAGATTTCGCAATGCTTCTCCGAATAGCACAGCGTGTAGCCCTCCAGACATTCCTAACGGCATCCTTCGTCCCACACTCAATTCACCTGTCAAACTGCTGCTGCTACTGCTCCCTGTGTGGAACGAACCTATTAACTACACACGTATTGATACACTACAGAGGCTAGTTTCAAGTTTCATCACCTCTACTCTAGGAGAATGATCTACTATACTGCAAATCGCAAGAACCGCCCCCAGTGGCCCTGTTTAGTTGTTTGAAACACTGTTTTCTAACGCACTTTGTGCACTGCCAAACATTTCGTTTTTCTGCCACGACTTCGAGGTCTATGTCAGATTCTAAACTGGTATTAAGACGCTCTGATCCACGACCTCTCACAGAGAACTAGACATCACACTATGTAAATCATTTTCTTATCGTGGATAGCATAACACTGAATGATTTTTAAATAAAACACAGCTACAACATAAGGAACCTAGAAGAGTTTGACAGCGTTGTGGAGAGTTTCCAAACTACCATCCGAAAGTCATTCATTTAAATTCATATATCACCGTGACGGAACAGATGATAGCTCGGCGTTCCATTTCGAGTTATTCATAATTTTGCACTCATGTACGCGATCTCTGGTTAGCTGCTACGCTCAATCATTATGTGGTAACCAATGCGCAGATGTGATGGAAAAGACACCGTTGATGTACTGTAATATTAATCAACAGACTTGACAGTGCGAAGACTTTTACACTAAGTTCAGCAAAAAAATGGTTCAAATGGCTCTGAGCACTATGGGACTTAACATCTGTGGTCATCAGTCCCCTAGAACTGAGAACTACTTAAACCTAACTAACCTAAGGACATCACACACATCCATGCCCGAGGCAGGATTCGAACCTGCGACCGTAGCAGTCGCGCGGTTCCGGACTGAGCGCCTAGAACCGCTAGACCACCGCGGCCGGCCTAAGTTCAGCACCAGCCAATGATGTGACAGCATGTTTCCCCAATTTCAGTATCATAGCTAAACCATGCCCTCTCCACGGTGCGATTATCGTTGCGAAAATCGATAGATGACTGAGCAGTACGTCCATTGACTCTTAATTCTCGAACACATAAATGATCAAAGTATACAAGACAGCGTTCTACATGTTTCTATCACCTCGAGCATAGTGTTTAATTTACGATCTATCTCCCAGCATATGGGAGTCACAGAGCATTCTACCTGTCTTAGGGTAAAAGACCAACCTCACACAGTCATTGACCAACCAACCCTGCAGCACCGTTAGAGAATTAATCTCCAAGTGATCAGAAGAAGAGCGCTACACTCCACGCCTCGCGAATGAATATAGCTTTCCAAGTCCCAACCCATCCAAGTGCACGAGATTTCTCGAGATGTGACCATGTCGACGAGCTTAGCACTTCTTATCGATGTATAGTAACAGATTTCAAAGTGCCGTAATGTAATAGCATACAGTTAAGAAGAACAAGAAAAGACATTATTATACGCGATGGAGTTCGAGACGAATTGAGTTGGACACATTTTTAGCTAAATCAACGAAGCTATCAACTGTAAATTATTGTTCTAGAGTCCAAGATCTGTACCTGGAAGGTATTGGTAAGATAGAGAACACAAACACACGCACTCCTAAGACTACAACGTTCTGCACTTAAAAATGGACTATAATGTTAGATCAAATACATTTCCGGCCTATCAGACATACATCCTTCTTCACAGTTTCCCTATACTGAACTATCTTATCCAATCGTAAACATTTGCTTTGCATGATGCGAGCGCAATATAGCTTTGCAGGTACATATAGTGTCCACTGTTCACATCCGATCACGGTTCAGAAATTATACGATGCCTGCATAAGGCCTACATAAAATAATAGTTAGTAGCGGGGGATACATCCTACAAGGAAACAGATAAATGCATAGCAGCAGCGTCCGACATGTGAAAATTACAAATCATTCCGTCACTAACTCTGTAAACAGCGCGTCAGTCGGGCAAATGTGTACTCACGGATTGCAGCGCATCACAAGCTCTTACCGCTAAGTTAGTTATGACCCCAAAGTCTCAGTTTTACACACAAGATGCGACAGGGGCGATCGCATAAAATCAAAATTCGTTTAGAGGAATGTGTCAAGTTTCTTCACACATGAGATGGAAGTCCTCTGATGACCGACAGGTTTACCGTTAACGATCGCAAGTAGACAGTGCTTTAAAACACATACGGAATACGTAACTGTATATGAGTAGAACGCAGGCAATGTCACGTAACTGATGCATCCAGAATCACTGGTACCTCAATGGACATACAGCATAATGCAGCCTCAATGGCAAAAAATTGACTGTCTCCCTTATTCCCTTCGTTTCGATGTCCACGTTTTCCGGGATTCCTCCTGTTGCAGCATACTTGGTCCCATATACAATTTGTTTGATGTGAACCAGAAGATAACTAAGTACTTCCCCAATTTCATCGCATTAGGCTCTATATTCGGTCAATATATACCTATTCCCTCGTCACTTTTCGCAATTCTATCGATTTGAGGTCAGATCTATAAATGCGATCATGACATAACATCTAGTTCTGTGTTCTAAAATTGATTTTAAATGTAGCACAACTGTCAGCACCTAGCCCAAACGCACTTACCGGGAGGTGTAATATAGCATTGCACTCGACTGTATCTACTTACCTCCACATTCGGCGAGCATTTGCTCTGCTTTCTGTATGTCTATGTACATGTAAGCTTCGTGGAAAGCTCTCAGGACCTTGTCCCATCCGCTGGTGGACTAGCCTTCGAACATAGAATACGTGTCCGGACTCATTCCAGTGAGTAAATGTTTTTTTGTGATTAGGACTATTTTCATGCAGTTTCAAAGCTTTCCTTAAGTGTTTCGAGTTTTTGAAACCCTCAGTGGTAGCGAAATTAGCAGTTGATTTTAAGTCAAACAGTCGACAACAAAAGCAAAAAACACTGTCATTTGTTTATTATTATGTAGTATTCCACCTAGTGGGAGGTCTGTGTCTTTGTACGGAGAATTCCTGATGCCATTGTTCGATGTCTTCAGCTTCTTCCTTCAGTCTGCTGTATCCCTTTCCATCTTTCATGTCATACAAAAGTTGAATTCTTCTTCTTCCTCGTGCTACCGTTCCTTTAATTTTCCCTTCAATGACTTCGTGTATGAGTCTAAGTATGGGTCCAATCCAGTTGGCCTTCACCTGAAGAATTGTGTTCAGAATGTCTCTCTTCTCTCCTACTCTACTCAGTACAGCGTTATTCGTCACCCAATTGGTCCACTTGATCTTCTCCATTCTCCTCCAGCACCACATTTCAAAACTTTCAAGGTATTTTTTTCCTTTTTTCTCATGTTCCACGTCTCTGCTCCGTACAGTGCAATGCTCCAGATGTAGCACTCCGCCAGTTTCTTCTTTAATTCCAAGCTTAACTTGCTGGTCATCAGATTCCTCTTTTTATTGGATGCTGTTTGGGCCACAGGGATTCTTGCTCGGATTTCACTGGTGCATTGGGCATCCTTTGTCACCAAATATACCAGGTACTTGAACTGTTTCACATCCTCCAGTTCTCGATTGTCGATGGTTATCGTCAGAAGTTTTTTCCTTTTTGATATCCGCATCACTTTTGATTTTTCGATGTTGATTTCCATGCCGTATTTCCTTCCAGTTTCCACCTACTGGTTCATTATGTGTTGCAGTTGTCTTTGATTTTTAGCAAGCACTATCAGGTCATCTGCATACGTGATGGTACTGATGAGGCGTCCTCCCATCCCGAAGTTTCAGCATCCTTTCAAAGCTTCTATCGCCAGCCATTCCCCACACAGGTTGAAGAGACTTGGCGATAGACAACACCCTTGTCTGACGCCTCTTCCTATTTCGAACTTGCTTGTTTCTCCACAGTTCAGCCGCATCTTTACTCTTTGTCCCAGGTACAAGTTGAGAATTAGTTTCCCGTCTCTCCAGTTTATTCCTACCTCGTTAAGGATGTCCATCAATTTTATCCAGTTGATTCTGTCGAAGGCCTTCTGCCAGTCTGTAAAACAAACACAAACTTCTTCGTTAACAGCCAAAACTCTCTTAGACAATATCCTCACCATGCCGGTGGCGTCTCTGATTCCTTTTCCCTTCCTAAATCCAAACTGGTCCTGAACATAATACCCACTGTCGTCTGATAGTTTCTTCGTTTGATAGTTTTCTTGTGTAATGTGCTGAAGAGAAACGTCTCTCATTTTCATCTTTTGGAAATTATTTGATATAATTGTGACGGTCCACATAGGGTAATGTGATTTATATCTCTCTCATTAAGTACTTTTGGCCACGTATCTACATCAGAAACATTGCATTATTTTACTCTGTGAAGATTAATACTTTCATCAACCGCAGAAGTCGTGTATTGATTTTGACTTGAAAAAATCTCAGAGGTTCATGCAAGGATTTACTAGACGGGTCAGTTTGATCACCTTGGAACAGATGAGTGTATCTTTTTAATGCCTAATTGTTCAGAATCTGAAGAAATGTTGGTTGATACATGAACTTCTGATTCAATATCAGAAGTACTTCCCTTAGAATTTCTTTTAAGGTATTTATGAATATTCATGTTTTTTTAGTTTTTTCAAAAACTTTTTTCAGCTTCCTTTCACAATTTTCTGAACCAGAAGGCTTTTTTTTAAATCATTTCCCTCTCTTCTGGCGTGATTTAATAATCTGGCAAATTATTGCGTAGGCACTGCTCTATAACAAATAAAGAAAATAACCTACCAGTAGATGTAATTAGGAAAAAAACATGAACTAAAAGGTAAAAACGTTGTTTTCACTTACCTAAGTATTAAAATAATGTCATAGTCACGACACTCGTTTCACTGCCGGCCGAAGTGGCCGTGCGGTTAAAGGCGCTGCAGTCTGGAATCGCAAGACCGCTACGATCGCAGGTTCGAATCCTGCCTCGGGCATGGATGTTTGTGATGTCCTTAGGTTGGTTAGGTTTAACTAGTTCTAAGTTCTAGGGGACTAATGACCTCAGCAGTTGAGTCCCATAGTGCTCAGAGCCATTTGAACCAACTCGTTTCACTTATTATTACTCAGCCATGAAAACTTGACTCTTGCCTGCGACGCTTACTGACGATTACTTCGTGTAAATTGTAGCGCTACCAGGATATGCAGTCTTATGATGGGTGGCGCTGTGTTATTCCAGTACGTATTCTTTCGTTGTGACTTATGGTGTGTTTGTGAACATAAAAATTGTTGTCCTTCTTCTTATTCACTGATTGACTTAAAAGTTCGTAAAATCTGTTACGCATAACATTACTCATTCTGATGCAAACCTGTAGAAGAAACAGCACTAAAACGAGTCGCAAAGATGACCGTGCGTACGATGCTCGAGACTGACTGAAACTACGCAGCGGTGAGCGGACTGAGAACCAATAATTGCCAACATAGAAACTTATCCGAACACAAAACTGGCAACAATGAAACTTGCCTGAGCGTGCACGACGGAGGGAGGAGTCTTCGATCTAGCTTTTACCAGTCTGCATTGGTAAATCCTAACATTTACCAATTTCTCTTGGTAAAGTTCGAAATCTATGCATATAATGAGAAATTTCGGACTTTTAGCACAACGCGATGATAAATCTTAGGTTTCACCGGTTAATTATAGGATTTACCAATTATCTTACTTTTACAGTGAGATATACGTGAAATGTATTCGCAGTTCCGAATATCGACAACCATCACCTGTATAAGGGAATGATGACAGTGGAAATTTGTGCTGGTCTGAGACTCGAAACCGGATTTCCCGCTTTTTGCGAACGGTCGCCATAATCACTTTGGCAGTCCGCGCACGACCTACAGTCATTTCCAAACTTCCATATTACGATGCGTGTTTTTAGGTAAGTACCGTTTTGAAATAAAAAAAAGATGTGCTAAGATATCTCAATAATTTTATTTTTACATGAAAGCCTGTACCCTAATCTACTTTTCTACATAATTTCCGTCAATATTGAGGCACTTGTGATAACGTTGTACCAGTTTTTGAATGCCCTCCTCATAGAAGTCTGCCGCGTGACTTGTTAACCACTGCATCACCACTGTTTTGGCTTCGTCATCGTCTTGAAGACGCTGACCGGCCAGGTGTTTCATAAAGTGCAGGAAAGATGGTAGTCACTGGGCGCAAGATCGGGGCTGTATGGAGGATGATCTAGAGTTTCCCATCGAAAAGATGTGATGAGATCTTTGGTCTGATTCGCCACATGCGGACGGGCATTGTCTTGCAGCAAAACGATGCCCTTGCTCAACTTCCACGGACTGTTGCTTTGATTCTGGTGTGACGTAGGCCACCCATGTTTCATCGCCCGTAACAGTTTGACTTAAGAAATCACCACCGTCGTTGTGGTACCGCTCAAGGAAAGTCAATCCACTATTCGTTTGGTTTTGTGCACATACGTCAACATTTTCGGTACCCAACGTGTGCACAATTTTCGGTAATTCAAGAGCTCGGTCACAATGCCATACAAAACAGTACGAGAAACATTAGGAACGTCATCCCGCAAGGAGTAAATCGTAAAGCATCTGTTTTCTCTCACCTTATTGTCCACTTCCTGCACCAAACTTTCATTAACGACCGAAGGACGCCCACTCTGTTGTTTATCATGCACATTTGTGCGGCCATCTTTAAATGCTCTCACCCACTTTCTTACCATTCCATCACTCATAATGTTTTCTCCGTAAACTGCACAGATCTCACGATGAATAGCTCTCGCTTCTTGTGGTGTGCGTATTGTAAGTCCTTCAGTACACACCCCATCAGATTATTTGACTTGTCGCTCTAACGAAGTAGGCGAGTGTCAGCAATATGTCTCGTGGTCTTATAGTGGCGTGTTTATCTTCTGCTGTTAGGTCAGACGATAGAAATGCCACTTCCACACTTAGAGTAGCAGATTGATGGTGACCAACTTTAAACAGAACTTGATTAATTTTCACACACATTTATTAAAATAATAACAAGCATAAAAATTACTTAACTTGTTTCTGGATGCTGTTTACAATTGACAGTCTGAAGTTCCTTTGGTATTGGTACGTTAATCTTATTTTCCCATATATCTCTGATACTTGACAAAAGTGTCTATACATTTACCTTCATGGCTATGTACAGGAATATGGTGCAGACAAATGCATACTGACTAATCGGAGGTCTGTACACTCGTTATAATACCTCACGCATTCATGTATCACTGCGCAACTGTGATCTGCAAGGAAAAAAGGTTCTACATTAGAAGCAATCTCATTGGCTGCATTACATATTAATACGCGGATCGGCGGAAGCAGAATTTGGTCCGTCTCTATGGCAGCGCCATCTCGTAGTGCGGAGACGGACGAGCGCTGCGCCTGCGCTGTTGTGCTTAGCAGGGCGCGGTCTAGTGGGAAAGTTGTGTACGCACTGATTACGCGGAACTATGTACACAACTCTTCTAGGCCTTTAGCACTAAGAAATCTTATAACAGCCTGTACTTCACAGTCGACGGGACTCACGATTATCGGAGGCAATTTAAACACTCAGTACACAACATGAACAAGGATGAATCAGACTGTAATTGCGTCAGTGTGTAGATTAAGGTACAGGCTTTCATGTAAAAATAAAATTATTGAGATAGCTTAACACGTCTTTTTTTAATTTCAAAACGGTACCTACTTAAAAAAACACGCCTTGTACATCGTCGTTCGTGTGTTATAACCTATATTCGTACACACATTTTAAGCGAAAGTCGCTGCCCGGTATTGGCGGATGAATACGATATTGCAGTGCCTGTGTTGTCAAGAAGAACGATGCGATGTTCCTTCGGACACGCATGCATTGCAATATCGTAATTGTGTTAATTTTCGATTGCAAAGAAATATCGGTATTTTTAAATGTTTAGAGGACACTTTTCCTGTTATATTACTTCTTACAAGGGAACCTCCCCATCGCACCCCCCTCAGATTTAGTTATAAGTTGGCACAGTGGATAGGCCTTGAAAAACTGAACACAGATCAATCGAGAAAACAGGAAGAAGTTGTGTGGAACTATGAAAAAATAAGCAAAATATACAAACTGATTAGTCGATGTGCAAGATAGGCAACATCAAGGATTATGTGGGCTCAGGAGTGCCGTGGTCCCGTGGTTAGCGTGAGCAGCTGTAGAACGAGAGGTCCTTAGTTCAAGTCTTCCCTCGAGTGAAAAGTTTAATTTTTTATATCAACTTCGCTCTCCAAAATTCCAGGACATGTTCACATTTGCTTGGATATATGCTGGATTTGACGGTCTACACACGGAAAAATTTGAAAACGTTAAAAACATATGTTTTGACAGAGCACAGGGAAAACTGCGCGACTGTGAAACTGTTGCATTCATTTTTTGCAGTTTATGTGACAAACTCTTATGTTTTCATCACTTTTTGGGAGTGATTATCACATCCACAAGAAAACCTAAATCGGGCATGGTAGAAGAATCTTTTTACCCATTCGCCAAGTGTACAAATTAGGTGGGTCGACAACATATTCCTGTCATGTGACGCACATGCCGTCACCAGTGTCGTATAGAATATATGAGACGTGTTTTCCTGTGGAGGCACGGGTTGACCTATGAGCTTGCGATCAAATGTTTTCGGTTCCCATTGGAGAGGCGCGTCCTTTCGTCTACTAATCGCACGGTTTTGCAGTGCGGTCCCAAAACACAGACACTAAACTTGTAACACCATAGCTCTAATGTTGAACTGATTTATTTCGCTTTTGTTTCATGTTACATCGTTGAGCTTCTGTAAATGTGTGTGATTGAATCGATAACATAAAACTGTATATTTCTTTCTTTGCACAAACTTTGATGTCATGGTTTGGTTCTATGCAATTTAGTATATCAGTCGTTTAAATGCTTTGTCCCATTTGGAGGGAACAAAACTTACTGTATATAATTGTAATTTTGTGTGAATAATTTTTTGTAGAAATGTCTATATGTGCAAATGTTCTGTTTTGTTTAAAATGATTGTTTACTGTTATGTAAACTGCTGATCCTCACTTAGGGTTCTTAGTTAGTTTGTATGTAAAAGGTGTAGTGGTTCCCCTCGGGAACGGAACTGTGTAGCGCGCGCAAATTGTGGTTGGCCTAGGTGGAAAAGGTGGAACTGATAGTCAGTCGGGGACGAGCTACGAGTCGGGGACAAGCTACCAAACCGTGCACTGCCATGTAAAAGTTGCATATTGTGCTGGTTCCGAGAGAGGCTTTTTCTGCTTCTTTCCAATGCCTCGGAAGAATGGATAAATAGCTGGAAATATTCTGGGATTGGTATCAATCATCGCCACCAAGAAATGACAGAGTCCAGCATTTCTACCTGCAATTCCACCTAACAACATGCAGTTGCCACCACATTGCACAATCATTACATCGGAATACTACAATGATGTACAGTGAAGGATCGGCTTAATGGATGTGTTAGTGTGCTCAAATATAAGGTAAATTTTATCTGAATTTATGTACCTACCCTGATTTTTTTTCCTCATCATAACACCTCTCAGGTTCCTCTCCATTCGAGCTAAAGTGATATCCGAGTGTCCTTACTAAAAGAACATTAAAGCCCAATATTTTGCTCATTAATGGCTTTCCAACATAGTAAAAAGAAAGTTAAAATTAATGTGGCAAGAGAATGAGTTGAAGTAAATGTTGTTTGCTGAAAATACCTCTATTAAAACTGCTTATTAAAGTGCTGTTGCTAACTTCAAAATTAAAAGTTCTGAAGACTGAGGCTTATAAATCAAATGATCACATTGTTGTCTGTAGTAAATTCAAAAAGGTGAGTCAGTTTATTGCAATTTTGTCAACATTGTGTTTCGCTGTAGTGAAAGTGAGAAAGCTGCAGTTGTGAAACGTTGTATACTCATGTTTGCTAGGTGTTTGTCTCTCTTGTGTATTAAAAGTGCATATTAATAGTAATGTTATAAAGACCATTCACTTTGTGCAAGCCCTGAAAGTAATAGCGTGTTTCGGTATCTGTTATAATTTTGCAAATTGTTTCTGCTCCTCTGTTAGTTCCAATCTTGCCGTAAACATATGTATGTGTAAGAGTTCACTGCACTCGCGTGTGACAAAGTATAGGTTGTGTTGATCCGTTATAGTTACTTATATCTACTTCCTTAAACGAGAACGTTAATCTTTCTCTTGCCTAATTAGGCTGGCGACCGTTTTCCTTAGTCTATAAACAGTATAGCTAGGCAAAATTTTGTTTGTTACTGTTAAAATATTTACGTAATTCTGACTTTCACTTCCGATAAGCCACCTCCGTTAGGTACAACACGGTCAACATAACAAAATTCCTCTCAGAGGGTAACACTGATCTGTTGCTTTATACCATTATTACTCTAACAAAATAATTCTGTTTTGCAAATTGCCTCCAGTTTCGAGGTTATGGTATAGCAGTAGCAGACAGGAGTGTTATAAACTTATTACAGTGAACAGAGACGTCAATGAACGAACGAACGGATCATAACTTAGCGAAAATAAAGAAAGTAAACTTTTCACTCGAGGGACGACTTAAGCCAAGGACCTCTCGTTCCGCAGCTGCTCACACTAACCACGGGACCATGGCGCATCTGAGCTCTCATATTCCTTGATGTTGCCTGTCTTGCACATGGACTACTCAGTTTGTATATTTTGCTTATTTTTTCATAGTTTCACGTAACTTCTTCCTGTTTCTCGATTGATCTGTGTTCAGTTTCTCAAGGCCTATCGACTGTGCCAACTTATAACTAAATCTGAGGGGGGTGCTATGGGGAGGTTCCCTTGTTAGGAGTGTAGTACACGAACTGTATGTAGAACTTTAGTTTGCTGAGTGTCGGTTTGTGTGGGCAGCAGTTGAGGTGGTGACGCGCCACGAGGAGGTGGTGACGGAGCGCGCGGTGCGCGTGCAGCGGCGGGACCGTTGCGCGTGCGCGTGGCAGTGCCGGTGTGTGTGCGTGCTGACGCGCGACTCTCCGGAGGACCTAGAGGGAGAGGTGTGCGGGCCGGCCGTCACCGAGCCGGCGCCACCGTCGCTGCTGGCCACCGTGCTGCGCCGCCTGCCGCTCTGCCTGCTCTGGCTGCTGCTGCTGCTACTGCTGCTCGGTAAGACACGTGACTGTGTGCCAGGGTTGGGGAGGGACAGCTGGGTTTCCACAGGCTTCAATTACTTACATGTGCGTCATCCCACTACTACTATCACGTGTCAGTTATCGCTTCCACACGACGACACAGGTACCTACCGTAGTAATGGCTTACTCTCCAGTATTCAAGAGCGCTATCAAACATTATAAATGTATACGCCCCTGCCCTCCATAGCATAACAATTGAAACATGACTCACACACCTTGACAACATTTACGAGGGGGGACCCAAAAATAACCGGAATTTCTTTCTAGAAAGCATATACTTTATTGATTTCAAATACAACCTTAATCTCCTTCGAAGTACTCTCCATTAGCATTAATACACTTGTCCAAACGTTCATTCCAGTGTTCGAAGCACCTTTTAAATTCGCCCTCTTTGATACCTGCTAGCACTATGATGACATTGCGTTTTACGTCTTCCACATCCGCAAAACGCTTCCCTCTCATGTCTCTTTTCATCCTCGGGAATAGGAAGAAGTCTGAGGGTGTTAAATCCGGCGAATAGGGGCGCGTGGGTCAAGGTAGTCGTCTTCGTTGAGGCCAAAAACTGGCGAACGCTGAGAGCTGTGTGCGCGGGAGTGTTGTCGTGATGCAGGAACCACACGCCAGAATCCCACAAAGCCGTACGTTTTCGCGACAAACTTCTGCGAAGCCGTTTCATAACCTCCAAATAGAATTGTTGGTTTACTGTCTGGTTTTCAGGGACAAATTCAGAGTGTACGATCCCTTCATGTCAAAAAAAAGAAAAAAAAACGGTTCAACATCGTTTTCACATTCGATTTCACTTGTCGAGCTTTTTTTGGTCGAGGTGAGCCAGGTGACTTCCATTGTGATGACTGTTGTTTACTTTCTGGATCGTACCCATAGCACCATGACTCATCTCCTGTAATGATTTTGTTGAAAAAATGTGGATCATCTTTGAACGCATCCTTCATTTCGAGACAGGCTTGAATGCGACGGTCCCTTTGATCTCCGGTAAGAAGCTTTGGCACGAATTTTGCTGCCACTCTTCGCATCCCCAAATCGATGTTCAAGATGCGCTGAATTGAGCTCCAGGACAACCCAGACAAGTTCTCGAGTTGGTCGATTGTCCTGCGTCGATCTTTACTGATGAGATCACGGATTTTGTCGATGTTGTCTTTGCTTCGGGCAGTTGAAGGTCAACCAGAGCGGGGCTGATCTTCAACCACCATTTCTCCCTTTTTAAATCGAGAAAACCATTCGTACACTTGCGTTACTTTGTAGGCTGTCTGAATCATCGCAACAGTTTCTGCTGCTTTCTTGCCGAGCAAGAAACAAAACTTCACTGGCGCATGTTGTTCGTAAGAACTAGACATTTCCTCGTGCCACGTCTGCACTGTACACACACTCAAAGAACTGCCAAAGAAACCAAACTTCTCACTGTTGGGTGACGCCGCGTGGCAGAATGACTCAGCAGAGCTCCTACTACAACCCTCTGGCGGCGCAACCTTGCTACTACAAGTGCTACGATGTGCAGCATTACGATTCCGGTTACTTTTGGGCCCCCCCTCGTATAAGTGTAGTGCGTATAATTGCACGTTTCATGTAGATGTACGATGCTGCTGCGTTTTCTATCTTTTTTTTTTTAACTGTAGCATCTTCAACACATAATGCATTCTTTGTTCTGGTGCGTTTTAAAACCAAATCCTGTTGAGAGAACAATTTTTTGCAGTATTTCTTTTGTAAGTAAAAAACGCATTCTCTTGCTGCACTGTATTTTGTTCCTCCCAGAGGCGTTTCGCCCACTGATGATGCCTAGAATTGAAAAAGGCGAAACACGTCTGGGAGAAATGAAATGCAGTACAGCAAGAGAAAGTGTTTTTATTTACAAAACAAATACAGGGTGGGCACAAAGTCTTGCCCTGATCATAAAAATTTATAACAGAATAACCGTTTGACATAATAAGTTACATTTGATGCCGTTACATAAGTTAGTGTTACTAGTTTCTTTTTAAGATCACTTACGTTAGTAAACCTCAATGCGGGGGTGGCCAGGGTGTTGGACCGTTTCCTCCGATCCACTGACCAGGACATTACTCCCCTCTCCAGACATTACGTCCCTTCACTTTTTTTTTCTGGGGCTATATCAAGGCAGAGTCTTCGTCGCACTAGTTGCTGACGTCGACGAACTGTAGGCTAGATTTACAAACTGCTGTGGGTACTGTGATAGAACACATGTTACGAAACACCTGGCGCGAACTGGAATACCGCCTCGACATTCTCTGAGCTACCAAAGAAGCACACATTGAGGTTTACTAACGTAAGTGGTCTTAAAAAAAACTAGTAACACTAACTTATGTAACGGCATCAAATGTAAATTATTATGTCTAACGGTTATTCAGTAATAAATTATTATAATCAGGGCAAGACTTTGTGCTCACCCTGTATTTCTGTGCTTGCTGCGAAGGATGGTTAGGCAGACTTGTTAATTTTACTTGTTGTTTTCTCGCCTGCTTCGAAGTCCTTTAGTCCAATTCTGTGTGGCAAAAGCTGCGAAAAATGGGTTTTTAGCTGTATTGTTCATAATATTGTAGAAATATCTGTCCCATAAACAGATGTCATAAGTGTTAAACAAGGATCACCCCTAAGGAACGCTAAGAAACACTGAAGTATTTCCATGCCTGTAGGCTATGTTGATTAAATTACATCCTTATACGAACTTATTTTCAGTACAGACAAAAGCCATTCTTACAGATGGTGTGAGTACATGTTAGCTGTTGGGTGTATTTAACATTACTCGAACCTTTCAAGTGGAGATCGCAACACAGTATTCCCTGAAGAAGTGCATATGCAACTTCTCGTCATCTTTTGGAGTTACACAAAGTCGAATCACTGACGTGTGGGACATAGGAGACTGCGCAGACAGCTGTCTGTTGTGGAATGACAGCAGAAAGGGTGGTGACGAAAAGGACTCAGGAGAACAGTGTGGCAAGAAGATTGGGCACCGCCCATTCCAGAAGGACTACACCACTAGAGGGAAGCAAGGCAGTTCAACTACACTCATGCTCACAAATTAAGGATAATGCTGATACATGGTGAAACAACGCTGTGGTGAGCGGTTTCGGGTTTAAATCACCTCGGGGTATGACCACGCGGTGCATTTGACCTGCGGTCGTCTCACGGTGGTTCTGGCAGCAGTCCACATACGCAGAGGTGTGTTGGTGCATCTCAGAGTACGGTGCAGACGTTTTCAGACGCGCTAATGGTGACTGTGTGTTGAAAATGGCTCAAAGAACACATATTGATGTTATGAGGGGTAGAATACTAGGGCGACTGGAGGCTGGTCAAACACAGCAGGTCGTAGCACGGGCCCTCCGTGTGCCACAAAGTATGATCTCAAGATTATGGCAACGATTCTAGCAGACAGGAAACATGTCCAGGTGCTACAGTACGGGACGTCCACAGTGTACAACACTACAAGAAGACCAATACCACACCATCAGTGCCCGCAGACGGCCACGGAGTACTGCAGGTAGCCTTGCTCGGGACCTTACCGCAGCCACTGGAACAGTTGTCTCCAGAAAAACAGTCTACAGACGACTGAACAGACATTGTTTATTCGCCCGGAGACCTGCAAGGTGCATTCCACTGACCCCTGGTCACAGGAAAGCTCATAAAGTCTGGTGTCAAGAACACAGTACATGGTCATTGGAACAGTGGTCCCAGGTTATGTTCACGAACGAGTCCAGGTATAGTCTGAACAGTGATTCTCGCCTGGTTTTCATCTGGCGTGAACCAGGAACCAGATACCAACCCCTTAATGTCCTTGAAAGGGACCTGTATGGAGGTCGTGGTTTGATGGCTGGGATTATGATTGGTGCACGTACACCCCCGCATGTCTTTGACAGACGAGCTGTAACAGGTCAGGTGTATAGGGACGTCATTTTGCACCAGTTTGTCCGCGGTTTCAGGGTTGCAATGGGTCCCACCTTACTCCTGATAGATGATAACGCACGGCCCCACTGAGCTGCCATCGTGGAGGAGTACCTTGAAACAGAAGATATCAGGCGAATGGAGTGTCCTGCCTGTTCCAGCACGTCTGGGATTCTCTCGGTCGACGTATCGCTGCACGTCTTCAAATCCCTAGGACAATTCAGGAGCTCCGAGAGGCACTGGTGGAAGAATGGGAGGCTATACCCCAGCAGCTGCTCGACCATCTGATCCAGAGTATGCCAACCCGTTGTGCGCCTTGAGTGCGTGTGCATGGTGATCATATCCCATATTGATGTCGGGGTACATGCGCAGGAAACAGTGGCGTTTTGTAGCACATGTGTTTCGGGACGGTTTTCTCAAATTATCACCAATACCGTGGACTTACATACACTCCTGGAAATGGAAAAAAGAACACATTGACACCGGTGTGTCAGACCCACCATACTTGCTCCGGACACTGCGAGAGGGCTGTACAAGCAATGATCACACGCACGGCACAGCGGACACACCAGGAACCGCGGTGTTGGCCGTCGAATGGCGCTAGCTGCGCAGCATTTGTGCACCACCGCCGTCAGTGTCAGCCAGTTTGCCGTGGCATACGGAGCTCCATCGCAGTCTTTAACACTGGTAGCATGCCGCGACAGCGTGGACGTGAACCGTATGTGCAGTTGACGGACTTTGAGCGAGGGCGTATAGTGGGCATGCGGGAGGCCGGGTGGACGTACCGCCGAATTGCTCAACACGTGGGGCGTGAGGTCTCCATAGTACATCGATGTTGTCGCCAGTGGTCGGCGGAAGGTGCACGTGCCCGTCGACCTGGGACCGGACCGCAGCGACGCACGGATGCACGCCAAGACCGTAGGATCCTACGCAGTGCCGTAGGGGACCGCACCGCCACTTCCCAGCAAATTAGGGACACTGTTGCTCCTGGGGTATCGGCGAGGACCATTCGCAACCGTCTCCATGAAGCTGGGCTACGGTCCCGCACACCGTTAGGCCGTCTTCCGCTCACGCCCCAACATCGTGCAGCCCGCCTCCAGTGGTGTCGCGACAGGCGTGAATGGAGGGACGAATGGAGACGTGTCGTCTTCAGCGATGAGAGTCGCTTCTGCCTTGGTGCCAATGATGGTCGTATGCGTGTTTGGCGCCGTGCAGGTGAGCGCCACAATCAGGACTGCATACGACCGAGGCACACAGGGCCAACACCCGGCATCATGGTGTGGGGAGCGATCTCCTACACTGGCCGTACACCACTGGTGATCGTCGAGGGGACACTGAATAGTGCACGGTACATCCAAACCGTCATCGAACCCATCGTTCTACCATTCCTAGACCGGCAAGGGAACTTGCTGTTCCAACAGGACAATGCACGTCCGCATGTATCCCGTGCCACCCAAGGTGCTCTAGAAGGTGTAAGTCAACTACCCTGGCCAGCAAGATCTCCGGATCTGTCCCCCATTGAGCATGTTTGGGACTGGATGAAGCGTCGTCTCACGCGGTCTGCACGTCCAGCACGAACGCTGGTCCAACTGAGGCGCCAGGTGGAAATGGCATGGCAAGCCGTTCCACAGGACTACATCCAGCATCTCTACGATCGTCTCCATGGGAGAATAGCAGCCTGCATTGCTGCGAAAGGTGGATATACACTGTACTAGTGCCGACATTGTGCATGCTCTGTTGCCTGTGTCTATGTGCCTGTGGTTCTGTCAGTGTGATCATGTGATGTATCTGATCCCAGGAATGTGTCAATAAAGTTTCCCCTTCCTGGGACAATGAATTCACGGTGTTCTTATTTCAATTTCCAGGAGTGTATCTGTCTCCTGTTTATTCCCTATGTGCCTATGCTATTAGCGTCAGTTTTGTGTAGTGCCACGTTGTGTGGCACAACATTCTGCATTTATCTTTAAATTTCTGAGCATGAGTGTAGCTGTGACGAATAACAGAAGACGACAGCTGAAATCTGTGCTGAGACTATAGGCGTTGTCTCGCCGCGAACCGATGGGACCAGACTACTGGACGCTGGATACATCTGTCGTACGTCGCTTACCGCTGACACCATAGCACAGACAACTGACACTTGCTTGAGATGGTGCCAGAGTCACCTGGAATGCTGAGAAGGATTCTATGGTGTTCTGTGATGAGCCTCGCTTGTATTTGTGGCGATCAGATCGACGCAAACGTGACCGTATGTCACAGGAAGCAGCGATTCTTGAAACCCAACCTCTGGAATGGTGGTGTCGGGAGTTATCGTGAATGACAGCAAGAATGACCCTTTTATCATCTGGCCCCATGGTCGTGAAAAACTGGGAGAATTCTTAGAACACCTGAACAGCATTCACGGCCACATCAAGTTTACGATGGAAGTCGAGACAGATGGTGCATTGCCCTTCCTTGGCGTCCTCGTTCGACGGAAAACAAATGGTCACCTCACCCGCAGTGTCTACAAGAAACCGACACACACAGATCGGTATCTGCACGCTCTCAGCCACCACCATCCGGCACAAAAACGTGGCGTTCTGAATACCCTTCTCCATCGTGCTGAAGTCGTCTCAGACGCTGGAAGTCTGCCACTACAACTAAGTCACCTCCGAAAAATCTTCCGGGAAAACGGGTACAGCCACGGACAGGTGTCACAGGCTATATCTGGTGTGACATGCAAGAAACGCACCAAGAGGAAGAGAACACCATCGAAGAAGAAAGCAAGAAACTTGTGTTTTGCCTTTCTGTGGTACAATGTCGGGAAAGATTGGCCGGGTCCTGAAGAGATATAACATTTCATCGGTATTCAGGCCCCCAGCAAACATTCTACAGCTCATGTGGCCTGTGATCTAGGGCTTAGAACGCCTGGAGTGTACAAGATTCCATGTCAGTGTGGCTGTTACTACATCGGCCAAACAGTACACACTATGGAGCAACGCCGGACAGAACACGAGAGGTGCTTCGCCGTCCAGAAAAATCAGCCGTGGCAGAACACGCCTTAGAAAATGGACACCGAATTCTGTTCGACGAAACATCTGTCGTTATGAGGACGAAGGGATTTTGGGATAGCGTCATAAAAGAAGCTATTGAAATAAAAACTTCTGAAAACACTATCAACAAGGACGGCGGTTTACAGCTCAGGACATCCTGGGACCCGGCCATCGCGAGGTTCAAACGGTCGCGACGGACGTGGGATTAAAACACTACTATATATGGCGAGGAAGAGAGCACCAGTGACGTCACAGCCAGCAGTGCGGCTATATAACGACGCGGCCACGGCGACACAGCAGTCAGTCTTACCACTTGACAATGACTGAGGAGAGCTCGGTCGAAAGCTCGTGGGATTTTAACCACCTGACGCGACTGGAAGCCCGAGAAAATTTTATTAAAGAATGATTTCGTAAAAGAATCTGTCTACAGATCAGCACGGTTTTAGAAAGGATCGCTCGTGCAAATCTCAACTTTCCCTTTTCTCACACGATATACTGCGAACTGTGGATGAACGGCAGACAGACAGATTCCATATTTCTAGACTTCCGAAAAGTATTTAACTCGGTGCCCGACTGCAGACTTCACGAAGGTACGAGCATATGGAATAAGTTCACAGATATGTGAGTGGCTCGAAGACTTCTTAAGTAATGGAACCCAGTATGTTGTCCTCAACGCTGAGTGTTCATCAGAGAAGCGTATCGTCAGCAGTGCCCCAGGGAAGTGTGATACGACCTTTGTTGTCCTCTAAGTACATTAATGATTTGACGGACAGGGTGGGCAACAATCTACGGTTGTTTGCTGATCATGCTGTGGTGTATGGTAAGGTGTCGAAGTTGAGTGACTGTGAGAAGATACAAGATGACTTAGACATAATTTCCATTTGGTCTGATGAAAGAAAGCTGCCTCCAAATGCAAAAGAGTAGGAAAAACAAACCGGTAATATTCGAATACGGCATTGGCAGTGTCCTGCATGACACACTCATGTCTTTCAAATATCTGGGCATAACGTTGCAAACCGATGTGGGATGGAACGAGCATGTGTGAATTGTGGTAGGGAAGGACAACGGTCGACTTTGTTTTCATTGGCAGAATTGTGAGAAAGTGTGGTTCATGTGTAATTCTTGAGTACTCGTCGAATGTTTGGGATTCCCACCAGGTAGGATCAAAGGAGCATATTGAAGCAGATACAGAGGTGGGCTGCTAGAGTTGTTAACAGTAGGTTCGATCAAACACAAGTGTTATGAACATGCTTCTAGAACTTAAATGGAAATCCATAAAGGGAGGGCGACGTTCTTGTCGAGGATTGCTATGGAGAAAATTTATACGATCGGAATTTGAAGCTGACGGTAGGATGATTCTGCTGCCACCAAATTACATTTCACGCAAGGATCACGAAGATTAGATACGAGAAATTAGGGCTCATACTGAGGAACGTGGGCTGTCGTTTTTCTCTCCCATTGTTTGCGAGTGGAACAAGAAAGTATTGATTAGTGGTGATACAGGGTACCCTCTGTCACTCACCGTATGGTCGCTTGCGGAGTATGTATACAGATGTATGTGTGATTGTTGAAGGGAGACTGAATGCCAGTATGTGGCAAGAAAGGTAAACTTGTCATACCTTTCACAAACAGTGTACCAAATGGCATGTTCCAGCAGCACAATGCAAGACCCCACACAGCAGTTGTCATCACGAAAGCCTTGTTGAATTTATGGATTCTTGATTGCCTTTTCCAGTTCATTGATTTCCGCCCACAGAGGATGCCAGTCTTAACTCGTAGACACCTACACGCTCAGCAGATGAAATATGTGGACTCCTTGCGGATAAGCGCTGCTAACAGTTTAAGCTCCAAGCGCATCTCAGCCCACCACCCTTTCCCTCTGGACCAACCAGAAACACTCCCCTCCTCCTCCCTCCAGCTGTCAAGTTTTTGAAACTGTCGTGGGTGACTATTTTCTGCTAGGCGGCCTCCCAGGTCGAATGAAGATTCGTAAAAAAATGAGCCCTGCAAATATATGCGACATTACTATAAGCCTCGTACACTAACAACGGGAAAATCTGAGTTTGGTGTGTAATCTCGACTGACCCGTAGAATTCCAAAGACACACGCTGCATAGTCAGCACACTGTTGTATTTGTTATGAAACCTTATCTGTACATTAATGATGAGTATCTCTCAAACGAGAGCATGACTTGTACAACGGACGTATCCCCTCCACTACACGTGATCTGTTGTGTACATACTTCCGCGTAGTCAGCGCGTACACAACTTTCCCACTAGAGCGCGCCCCGCTAAGCACAACAGCGCAGGCGCAGCGCTCTTCCGTCTCCGCACTACGAGATGGCGCTGTCTTAGAGACGGACCAAATTCTGCTTCCGCCGATCGGCGTATTAATATGTAACGCAGCCAATGAGATTGCTGCTAATGTAGAACCTTTTCTCCTCACGGATCACACTCGCGCAGTGATACCTGAATGCGCGAGGTATTATAACGAGTGTACAGACCTCCGATTAGTCAGTCTATATTAGTCTGCATTTGTCTGCATTAGTCTGTACCAGTTACATTAGTGTGCATTAGTCTGCATTTGTCTGCACCAGTCTGTACCAGTCTGCATTAGTCTGTACCAGTCTATAGTCAAGTTTCAGTCTCTGCCTAATAAGATTACCATATTCCTATACACAGCCATGAAGATAAATGTATAGATACTTTTGTCAAGTATCAGAGATATGTGAGAATAAGACCAAAGGAACTTCAGATTGTCAACTGTAAACAGCATCCAGAATCAAGTTACGTAATATCTATGCTTTTTATTATTTTAATAAATGTGTGTGAAAATTAATCAAGTTCTGTTTAAAGTTGGTCACCGTCAATCTGCTACTTTAAGCGTGCAAGTGGCATTTCTATCGTCTGACCTAACGGCAGAAGATAAACACCCCACGATAAGACCACGAGACATATTGCTGACACTCGCCTACTTCGTTAGAGCGACAAGTCAAATAATCTGATGGTGTGTGTACCGAAGGTCTTACAGTACGCACACCACATGGTCCATACCTGATCCATCGAAAAAAAATTAACGACCAAGTAAAATCCTAGGACTACGTCGACAGTAGGCTACACCTGCCATACATATAAGTCTAGCGATACTGCGTCACAATAAGACTCGTAAATAAATGCGAAAATAAACATCGCCTCACGCAAACAGGACAGAGAATTGGTCAAGGTGGAGCTACATGTGAAGTGATGGACTCGCAGAGGTCACGGTACCAGAAAATGCAACCTTGGACACTGAGCACCCTATACTGATAAACCGATTCTCCAAAGACCAATTTCCAACGTGATTTAAAAATGCGAATAATATGTGCACAATGACAGATCGAAAAAACGCATCATTCATACCTAATAACAGTGCAATCAGCGTCGTATTTCTGACGAGGGTTGCAACCGTGGTGTAGCGGTGCCGGCACCGTAGTTCCGCGTGTGCGATCAGAGGCTTAACTCCTCTTTGTGATAAGAAACTGAGTGAATGGATCGACGATGAACCTCGATTTAAAGATGGCCGCGAAGACACCAGTGATTACACTCGCACTGGCAGACCATTGTCAGCAAAAACTGATGCAAACATTGAAAAAATCGGTAAACTTGTTCGACAAGATCGCCGTTTAACAATCAGAGCAGTGTCTGAGTTAACAGGAGTTGACAAGGAAAGTGTCGAACAAGTTTACCGATTTTTTCAATGTTTGCATCAGTTTTTGCTGACAATGGTCTGCCAGTGCGAGTGTAATCACTGGTGTCTTCGCGGCCATCTTTAAATCGTTTAAACCGCTCAAACACTTGTGTTCGCGATAAACAATCATCGCCGTACACTTGTTGTAATATTACAAACGTTTCACTTGCAGATTTTCCTAGTTTGAAACAAAATTTGATGTTAACACGCTGTTCTTTCTGTGCACTCAACATTTTCCGACGCACAGACAAAACGTCTACTACTTAAAACAGACGCCACGGGCAGACTGAGTGCAGGAGGCAGATGAAACTCGAGTAGTAGGCGGAGCGAGAGTCACGTGACAGGCCACGCGACTTTCAGCCTTATTGCATTCGTTTTATTGTTTCACCAGTACTAGTCCGGTTTTTTTCTAGCCACACCTCGTAAGTTACCCTCATTCAGCCAAAAGCCTTGTCAAAGACGGCGGAGGAGCGGAGAGAGGTACGACACCCATGGGGTGAGAAACTGTCGCTAAAGGCGGAAGAATCAACAATAATTAACGGCATGAGTATGCAGAAGGCAATTGAAACCACTTCATTAAAGACAAATAATGTGTATCCACAGGACATAAGGCGTCTAATTGAAAAAAGGTCATACCTCTCCAATGGCAAAAATTCCTAACTAGTCCCCCATTCGGATCTCTGGAAGGGAACTGCGAAGGGGGATGTGACCATGAGAGAAGGAATGAATAACCAACGAAGGAAATCGTTTACGCGTCGGAGCGTGGAATGTCAGAAGTTTGAATATGGCAGGGAAGCTAGAAAATCTTAAAACGGAAATGGTAAGGCTCAATCTAGACTAAGTGGGGGTCACTGAAGTGAAATGGGAAGAAGGCAAGGATTTCTGGTCGGATGAGTATAGGGTAATATTAGCATCAGCAGAAATTAGTATAACGGGAATAGGTTTCGTTATGAATAGGAAGATAGGGCAGAGAGTAAGTTACTGTGAACAGTCCGCTGATAGGGTTGGTTCATCGGAGAAGACAGCAAACCAACACCGACAACGATAGTTCAGGTATACATGCCGACGTCGCAAGCTGAAGATGAAGAGATAAAGTGTATGAGGATATTGAAAGGGTAATGCAGTATGTAAAGGGGGACGAAAATCTAATAGTCATGGGAGACTGGAATGTAGTTGTAGGGAAAGGAGTAGAAGAAAAGGCTACACGATAATATGGGCTTGGGACGAGGAATGAGAGAGGAGAAAGACTAATTGTGTTCTGTAACAAGTTTCAGCTAGTAATAGCGAATACTCTGTTCAAGAAACACAAGAGGAGGAGATACACTTGCAGAACGCCGGGAGGTATGGGAAGATTTCAGTTAGATTACATTATGGTCAGACAGAGATTGCGAAATCAGATACTGGATAGTAAGCCGTACCCAGGAGCAAATATAGACTCAGATCAAAATTCAGTAGTGATCAAGAGTAGACTGAAGGTTAAGAAACTGATCAGGAAAAATCAGTGCCCAAAGAAGAGGGTCACGGAAGTACTAAAGAATGAAGAGATATGCTTGAAGTTATCTGAGGCTATAGATACTGCGGTAAGGGGAAGGCCAGGAGTAAATTAGTAGGCAGTTTAGTTGAACGTATTTAAAAAGGGAAATCAAGTAGTTGGAAAGATAAACATAGGTACAAAGCAGGTAACTGCGACGAACACATGGGTAAGAGAAGAAATACTTCAGTTGATCGATGAAAGAAGGAAGTACAAAATGTTCAGGGAAATTCAGGAACGAAATAAACAGTAAGTGCAGGAAAGCTAAGACGAAATGTTAGCATGAAAAATGTGAACAAATCGAAAACGAAATGATTGTGGGAAGGAGGGACTCAGCATACAGAAGAGTCAAAACACTATCGGTGAAATTAAAAGGAAGGATGGTAACATTAAGACTGCAACGGTAATTCCACTGTCAGATGCAGAGGAGAGAGGAGGTAGGTGGAAAAGGTATACTGACAGTCTGTATGAGGGCAAGACTTGCCTGATGACGTGATAGAAGAAGAAACAGGAGTCGATATAGAGGACATAGGGAATCCAGAATTAGAATCATAATTTAAAACAGCTGTGGAGGACTTGAGATCGATTAAGGTAGATGGGACGGACTCCATCAGAATTTCTAAAATCAATGGAGGAAGTCGTAACAAAACGACTACTCACGTTAGTGAGTAGAATGTATGGGTCTGGCGATATACCATCTGACTTTCGGAAAACATCAGCCACACTATTCCAAAGATTTCAAGAGCCGACGAGAATTATCGCACAGTCAGCTTAAGAGCTCATGCATCAAAACTGCTGACAAAACTGATATACAGAAGAATGGAAGAGAAAATTAAGAATGTGTTAGATGACGATTAGTTTGACTTTAGGGAAGGTAAAGAGTAGTTCTGACGATAATGGAAGCAAGACTAAAGAAAAATCAAGACACGTTCATAGGATTTGTTGACCAGGAAAAAGCGTTCGACAATGTAAAATGGTGCAAGATGTTCGAAATTCTGAGACAAATAGGGGTAACCTATATGGGAAGATGGGTACTACGCAGTTGAGCGAAGAGAGAATAATAAGGGTGGAAGATTACGAACGAAGTGCTCGAATTAAAAAGGGTATAAGACAGGAATGTAGTCTTTAGCCCCTACTGTTCAACCTGTACATTGAAAAAGCAATGACGAAAATAAAAGAAAGGTCCAAGAGTGGAATTAAAATTCAAAGTGAAAGGCTATCAATGACAAAATTCATTGATGACATTGCTGTTCTCAGTGAAAGTGAAGAAGAATTACAGAATCTGCTGGATGGAATGAACAGTCTAATGCGTACAGAATATGGATTGAGAGTAAATCGAAGAAAAACGAAAGTAATGAAAAGTAACAGAAATGAAAACAGCGAGAACCTTAAAACCAGGATTGGTGATCACGATGTAGATGAAGTTAATAAATTCTGCTAACTAGGCAGGAAGATAGCTAATGATGGACGGAGCAAGGACGATATAAAAAGGAAAATAGCTCAGCAAAAAGGGCATTGCTGGCCAAGAGAAGTCTACTAGCATCAAACATAGGCCTTAATTTGAGGAAGATGTTTATGAAAATGTATGCTTGGAACTCTGCATTGTGTGTGAGTGAAACGTGGAAAACCGGAAAAAAAGATAATCGAGTCATTTGAAATCTGGTGCTACAGAACAATGTTGAAAATTATGTGGTGGACTGATAAGGTAATGAATGAGGAGATTCTCCGCAGAATCGGCGAGGAAAGGAATATACAGAAACCACTGAGAAGAAGAACTGACAGGATTGAGAGACATCTGTTAAGACATCATGGAATAACTTCTGTGGTACTGGGGGAAGCTGAAGAGGGTAAAAACGGTAGAGGAAAACAGAGATTGAAATACACCCAGGACGTAGATTGCAAGTGGTGCTATGAGATGAAGAGGTTGCCACAGGAGATGAATTCGTGGCGGAATCCATCAAACCAGTCAGAAGACTGAGGAGAGAGAGAGAAAAGCCTGGTGTACTTTTATACGAACCTCCATCTAGCAATATTCATAAACTGTCACAACATGTGTTTCGGGCATGCCAACTAAATCCTCAAGATCACAAACTTCCACGCAGAAATATATGTAAGATATATTCACACCCTTAGGGGTCACACCTCATACTGAACTTGATGATGGACATAAGTTATCAGTTCTGAATGGAATGAAAATATAATCATTTAATAGCCGTCATTTGATGAACATCTACAAGGATCAAAATTATCAGTTAACTGTTCTGGCTTTCCTCAAAATGATACTGAACTGATATGTCTATCTATTTAGCAGTTCAGGATCCGAAGAATTTTTATAGGAGGATGGGGAGGAGCATTTGCTCTCCCATGTCGCTCTCTAGAATAGCCTTTAACATAGCTTCGTGATGAAGTTATTTCCCGTTATACGTCGTTTTGTCAGATTAAACTTGCTACTTAAAGTATGTCACGTGGCACTACAGTGTTGACAGCTCGGTGTTCCATGACGTTATGTGGCAACTAAGGAGTGATTTTAATCCCACTATAGTACAGCTAGGCACACTAACGCCAGCTGTCTGATTATAGTCCTTACAGCGAGAGAAGATGTCACACATCTGAAGTAGGCTTGGCGCGACCCGTATTGCGCGTCTGCGACGACCGACCACGTAATACGGTTTTGTTTACGGTTCGGTGGCAATGGCTCCTTTTCAGTCAATGTTGCACCAGCTTTTGACGCTATGAAGTTGAAAACTGGTAAGAGTACTGGAGGGGTGTCATTGATCTTACACTGATGTGCCAATGGAACGGGTATAGGCACGCGTATTCAAATGCAGAGATATATAAACAGACAGAATAGGGCGCTGCGGTCGGCAAATCCTATATAAGATAACAAATGTTGGTGCAGTTGTTATATCGGTTGCTGCTGCTACCATGAAAGATTATCAGGATTTAAGTGAGGGGTGGTATAGCCGGCGCACGAGCGATGAGACACAGCGTCTCCGAGGTAGCGATGAAGTGGGAATTTTCCTGTACGACCATTTCACGAGTGTACCGTGAATATCAGGAACCCGGTAAAACACCAAATCTCCGACATCGCTGCGGCCGTAAAAAGATCATGTAAGAACGGGACAAACAATGACCGAAGAGAATCATTCATTATGACAGAAGTGCAGTCCTTCCGCAAATTGCTGCAGATTTCAGTGCTGAGCCATCAACAAGTGTCAGCGTGCGAACCATTCAACGAAACATCATCGATATGGGCTTTCGCAGCCGAAGGCCCATTCATGTACCCTTGATGACTGCACGACACAAAGCTTTACGCCCCACCTGGGCCCGTCAACACCGACATTGGACTGTTGATGATTAGAAACATGTTGCCTAGTCGGACGAGTTTCGTTTCAAATTGTATCGAGCAGACGGATGTGTAAGGGTACGGACACAGCCTCATGAATCCATGGACCCGGCATGACAGGAGGGGACTGTTCAAGCCGGTGGAGGCTATGTAATGCTGTGGGGCGTGTGCAGTTAGAGTGATATGGAACCCCTGATACGTCTAGATACGACTCTAGCAGGTGACACGTACGTAAGCATCCTGCATCCATTCATTGTGCATTCCGAAGACTTCGGCAATTCCAGCAGGACAATACGAAACTCCCCTCCCCGTCCCCTCCTCCCGTCCTGAATTGCTCCAGAGTGACTTCTCTGAGTTTAAACCCTTTCGCTGGCCACCCAACTCCCCAGATATGAACTTTATAAGCAAATCTTGGATGCCTTGCAGCGTGCTGTTCAGAATAGATCTCCTCACCCTCGTACTCTTACGGTTTTATGGACAGGTCTGCAGGATTGATGGTGACAATTCCCTCCAGCACTATTTCACACTTTAGTCAAGTCCATGCCAAGTCGTGTTACGGCACTTCCGCATGCTCGCAGGTGCCCTACACGATATTAAGTAGCTGTACCACTTTCTCTGGCTCATCAGTGTATTTAATGCCATAAACATCAAGCTGTCGTGACCGTCCGCGACCACTTTCCATCTCTGCGAGACAGCAGTGCGCACAACATTGAACTGGAAGGTAGTTGTACCTAGTCACGTAACCAACTTAGTTCTCACTGAGTCAAGTAATACTTCCGTGTTGTGACCGGGGCAGCGTGCATATAGAAAGAACAAGTACACAAGTAACACTAGCAATAGGCACATGGCCAGCCGTTAAATTAGTCATTGAAAAACGGAAAATAAACTTCTGAATGCAGTATGTCTGATAGTTTTGCTAATCGACGGCACTTGCTAATTAGGTATCTGTGATGAACCACAATCGCTGTAGTGTAATGTCCTTGTGCGGACAGGCCACAATAATAAAGCCTATGAAAGGAAGAGTTTGACAGAGCACTGAAAGACCTGAGTCGAAACAAGGCTCAAGGAATAGACAACATTCCATTAGAACTACTGACAGCCTTGGGAGAGCCAATCCTGACAAAACTCTACCATCTGGTGAGCAAGATGTATGAGACAGGCGAAATACCCTCAGACTTCAAGAAGAAATAATTCCAATCCCAAAGAAAGCAGGTGTTGACAGATGCGAAAATTACCGAACTATGAGTTTAACAAGCCACAGCTGCAAAATACTAACACGAATTCTTTACAGACGAATGGAAAAACTAGTAGAAGCCGACCTCAGGGAAGATCAGTTTGGATTCCGTAGAAATATTGGAACACGTGAGGCAATACTGACCCTACGACTTATCTTAGAAAATAGATTAAGGAAAGTCAAACCTACGTTTCTAGCATTTGTAGACTTAGAGAAAGCTTTTGACAATGTGGAGTCGAATACTCTCTTTCAAATTCTGAAGGTGGCAGGGGTAAAATACAGGGAGCGAAAGGCTATTTACAGTTTGTACAGAAACCAGATGGCAGTTTGAAGAGTCGAGGCACATGAAAGGGAAGCAGTGGTTGGGAAGGGAGTGAGACAAGGTTGTACCCTATCCCCGATGTTATTCAATCTGTATATTGAGCAAGCAGTAAAGGAAACAAAATAAATATTCGGAGTAGGTATTAAAATCCATGGAGAAGAAATAAAAACTTTGAGGTTTGCCTATGGCATTGTAATTCTGTCAGAGACAGCAAAGGACTTGGAAGAGTAGTTCAACGGAATGGATAGTGTCTTGAAAGGAGGGTATAAGATGAACATCAACAAAAGCAAAACGAGGATAATGGAATGTGGTCGAATTAAGTCGGGTGATGCTGAGGGAATTAGATTAGGAAATGAGACACTTAAAGTAGGAAAGGAGTTTTGCTATTTGGGGAGCAAAATAACTGACGATGGTCGAAGTAGAGAGGATATAAAATGTAGACTGGCAATGGCAAGGAAAGCGTTTCTGAAGAAAAGAAATTTGTCAACATCGAGTATAGATTTAAGTGTCAGGAAGTCGTTTCTGAAAGTGTTTGTATGTAGTGTAGCCATGTATGGAAGTGAAACATGGACGATAAATAGTTTGGACAAGAATAGAATAGAAGCTTTCGAAATGTGGTGCTACAGAAGAATGCTGAAGATTAGATGGGTAGATCACATAACTGATGAGGAGGTATTGAATAGAATTGGTGAGAAGAGAAGTTTGTGGCACAACTTGACTAGAAGAAGGGATCGGTTGGTAGGACATATTCTGAGGCATCGAGGGATCACCAATTTAGTACTGGAGGGCAGCGTGGAGGGTAAAAATCGTAGAGGGAGACCAAGAGATGAATACACTAAGCAGATTCAGCAGGATGTAGGTTGCAGTAGGTACTGGGAGATGAAGTTTGAACAGGATAGAGTAGCATGGAGAGCTGCATCAAACCAGTCTCAGGACTGAAGACCACAACAACAACATGAAAGGTTGATTCCAAGTCCTTAAGGCCGGTGTCCCTAGTGGCCACTGTCGATGAGGCGAAGGTTCAGGGTTCACTGACTGGCATCTCAGGGCGACAGTGCTGGTGGAGACGGAGTATAAGTACGACACTGGAAAGCTCTCAAAGGTCGATGAGGCAATGGCTTATAGTAAACTAGCTGGCGTCTCTGGAAGACAGTGCAGCATAATAGTCCTGGTTCGGTAGCTGGACTGTGTCTCGATTCAGCTGCTAAGTCTGATAAATTTGATGGCTCGGATCAAACTGTCTGGCTGCAGCACAAATATTATAGAGGCGGAGGAATATGACACGGTCCACTTGGGACCACGTGACTCGACGGACGCGAGAAGTGCCATGATTGTTGCGCCTCCTACTGGCGACGAAAACGCCACTTGTTGACGATGTGGGGGCTGCTGGCTGCAGGAATGGCTGCCATAGTTTCCTTTGGCAACAACCCGTTGCTGCTGTTGTCCTGCGTTGTTGTGTTAGGTTCACAATGACACAGCATCGGAAGGCCTGTGTTGTCGTTGCTGTTGCTATTCAGAACTGCTGTGTTGTTTGTTCTTCGATGCCATGGTGCCAGTAGGCCCGCAGTTTGGCAACCTGCAGAAACTGTCTATACTGCTGGCTGACTGCATGTCTGGATGCAGCATCCCCCCCCTCCCCCCCCCCCCCCGCCATCCTCCAGGTAGAAAATGGGCGACCATTTTGGCTCCTTTGAGTCAGACTGATTTGGCACTGCATCCCCTCCTGCACGGGATAAAGATGGGCGACCCACTGCTACATCTTGGGGTCTAGAGGAGTCGACAACAGCCATCGGGATTGGCGTCACAATACTGGTGGTCGATGGCAAACAAGTTGGGTGCTGTAAATGCCGATGGTATATCGATTGGCCAGTGCCATCTGGTGAATGTGCTACTGCTGTGACAGGGCTGGAGATCCACAAAGCTGTCATGAAACCAGAAGACAAGGGACGAAAATGTATAATCGAAGTCTGCGTTTAATAATGATGGTTGGTTGGTTGGTTTATGTGGAGCAGGGGACCAAACAGCGAAGTCCTTGGTCCCATCGGATTAGGGAAGAATGGGGACGGCAGTCAGCTGTGCCCTTTCAGGGGAACCATGACGGCACTTGCGTGAAGCGATTTAGAGTTGGATAGTTTGGGGAAGGAGATCAGACACCGAGGTCATCGGTCTCATCGGATTAGGGAAGGAAGGGGACGGCAGTCAGCTGTGCCCTTTCAGGGGAACCATGCCGGCACTTGCGTGAAGCGATTTAGAGTTGGATAGTTTGGGGAAGGAGATCAGACACCGAGGTCATCGGTCTCATCGGATTAGGGAAGGAAGGGGACGGCAGTCAGCTCTGCCCTTTCAGGAGAACCATGCCCGCACTTGCGTGAAGCGATTTAGAAAAATCACGGTAAACCTAAATCAGGATGGCCAGACGCCGGTTTGAGCCGTCGTCCTCCCGAATGTGACTCCAGTGTGCTAACCACTGCGCCACATCGCTTGGTGTGGAATAAGGAAGAATAGCGAAAAAGCCTGGAGTGTTGATGGTCGTGGTATGTCGTCTGCAGAAGAGGACAGTTGGAATATGGAGTGTGAGAGTGACATGGGGTGACAGGAACGCCGTGGCCTCAAAGTTGTGCATGAGGAGCGTAAAGAAGGGCCGGAAGTAAGTAGTGGAGGGATGTGAAATATATTAGAGAGAATGTCTCATGCACTGGAGCACAATAGTGAAAAGGATCAGTAGCCTCCGCGACTGATGCGTGCTGCAACATGAGAATGGGTACTGGGTAGAGCTGGCAATGAGTGGTGCCAGGTTGAAGCAGTAAGGTTTTGGGCCTGTAGTGACGGTAGCAGGAGCCACGCCGTGGACGAGGAAAGGATAGACCATGAGAGCTTGGAGCACCAGAGAAAGTATGGAAGCAAGGATGTTGTCACACGGCTCCCAAATGTGAGAATAGCACGAAGTGCTTTGCCACCCTCATGAGGAAGGGCATCCAAGGCTTCATCATCTTGGTGAGGGTGCAAAGTAACAAAGGCACCATCGGCACCCCTCCCAGGGAAGCGCCCAGGTGAAACAACTGAGGCAGGAGAACCAACCGTTGAATGTTGCCTGCATGCAGTGCAACGTAACCTCCCAGTACTGGTGGTGATAAAACTCTGCCTAAGTAGGAAGATTACCGTCGCTTTGTCATGTCCTACCGCTCCTGCAAGCTGCCGTCTGTAGTAAATGGTTTCTTAAATTCGTGTGGTCCACGAAATTACTGGCCCCTGCGAGTTATTGCGGGGTATTAATCATTTATAGCGGAAGGTTTTAACCAACTGGTAAAAATTTGAACGCAACGGAAAATGCAATTTTTTTTGAACCACTATAGAAGGCACCCATACAGGGCGTAATAAGCAGTATGCAGCTTTTATTTACTTTCATGACCCAGAATTCGACTGTGGTACTGACTTTCAGCTATTCTTTATGATGGAGGGAGTAAATAATCAGTCGAGGGTAGCGATTAATTGACATTTATTCAGTACCGATGGCACTTCAACAACTAGTCGTGTTATTCTTGCAATATACATCATCAAAACTGGTCTCTCTAGGTTCAGTTTCGCCACGCAATTATGGAATGGGACAGGGGAGCGCAGACCTGGCTTCAATGTAATTTTATACAAACACACAGTTATACCTAAACCTATGCTTATTACATTCAATTGCTATAGGTGACTCAGAACATGATCAGCAAAGACACTGCAAACAAAATTAGGTCAGGGTGGAAGAGTATTACGCAAGTCTTTATCATATCAATGGGCATTAAAATCTGATACTTTCCCTAGTGGCATGAGTTTAAACCATGTATTTTACTTATCGCACAACATCGCCAACAAATCAAATAGTTACGGGGGAGCACAAGAAACATCATCACTTCAATGGTATTCAACCCACGCGGCCAAGTTTCGGTAGCCAACAGAAATCCAGAAAAATACGGACAAACAAGATTATTCGCTCCCTACTTTTCACTCGCCCACTGTCCTATGATTATTCATCGTGTACAATACATTTTCAGACCGAAACTACGGTTTATCAATGTGGCGGTTGCTCTAACCGACCACGTGGCGCGAAAGCAAGTTCATAAAGAAAACATATGAAAGATGAATAAAAATCCCCCAAACTATTACTGTAAATAAAAGAGCAGATTAAAATCCTTTGAATCAGTGAATTTCCGTTAAGCACAGAGCAATAATATGACCGCGAGCTTAAGGCCCATGGTGCATGGCCTGACCAAATCACAAACGCAAAGCTCTACTGAAATTCGAATAAATTATGAAAATAAATTCCCTCGTGGGGTTTAATGGTAATCTCGCACCTGATTGCAACATCTGGACTTCATTACCGAGCGGACTTTAGACCATCTAGTACCTTTGTTAACATTACCAAAACGAGGGCTGCGTCTCCATGTCTGCCCAACGCCGCGACCCAGGAACAAGTGCTCGACCGGACACCTCGCCTAACCGTTCTTCGTTCAAAAAAGGTGGTGAAGGGGATGGTTCTCCAACCTAACAGAGCCAATCCTCTGGCCATCGCGCTCTCTCTGACCTGACTTGCCCACCATCTTTGCCAAACTTGTTCACGTTTAGGGGGTTGGTACTGTCCTACCACAGAACGACTCTACACATGCAATGCTAGGACCTCTGACCGGAGCTTTCTGCTATATCACATACTATATCATTCATACAGTCCAAGGTCGCATAAGGGAAAGGATACAAGCAAACTCGGACTCGGCACACATGAAATAAAATGAATAAATAAATAAATAAACACCACTTGGTCCATTCTCTTCTGTTTGTCATACACGGAATTCGCTTCTGCAGAGTCAAAACACTCTGGCTACAGTTCTCCTGTACCGGGATTTATTGGAAAAATATGGAACGGGACAACAAGTTCCGTTGCAGCAAAACCATCATGGTAAGATGGTCGGCTGGTGAGTATCACTTGAGAGTTTCTGTGTACTGAAGAGCTGGACCAGGCTTTCTTCTGGCGTGTTAGAAGTGGGAACTGCAACAGCACTGCCTGCACTCCTGCAAATCTGATGTGCTTCAATGTAGGAGACTGAATAACTTCGATAGTGCAGCGATGCCTGTGACCTTCTTCAAGGTGAGTCCTTTGTTTGTTCCATACTTTGAAATAACAATAGCAGACCTTTGTTTACATCCACTGTGAGAGGACTCATACTGAAACGATAATTACACATTACCACACTATGTCTATGAGGAAATGTCCGATGAGCACTGTATAGCCTGCGAGATCTGTGAAATGTTGAATAAATTGCCCTGAAAACGTGGAAAATGTCAGCCTCATCGCTAATGACTGAGATGAAACAAAGCAAACTCTTAACCTCTTCACCAATATTTGTTGTGACCAGGGAATGTTGCACATAGAAAGAATAGGCTACTAAGAACAGAAGTAACACAGACACTTTATCATGAATAGCATAAATAAGGGCACTTCAATAGCCACATGGGCTGCCATTGAATTAATGATTGAAAAACACAAAAGGAACTTCAAATGTAGGAAACTTCTGAATGTAGTATGCACTGTTACTGTCTGATATTTTTGCTAGTCAAAGACACTTCCTAATTAGGTGTCTACAACGAAGGGCAATCGCTGTGCGTTGTAGTGTAGTATCTATATTCTGACAGGCCACAATAGTAAAGTCTGTGATAGATTGATTCCAAGTCTGAAGGCTGGTTTCTCAGGGACCAATGTTTGATGAGGCAACGAAGGCTCATGATAAACCGACTGGCTGCTTTGAAGAATGGCACAGGCAAAGTGGTCCTGGTTCGAAGGCTGGACTGTGTCTTAGTTCAGCTGCTGAGTCGAAACATACTCGTTGATTGAGACAGAACTGGCTGGTTGTGGCCGTGCATCGGCATAAATACTGCAGTGGTGGAAGAATACATCACAGCCTATTTGCGGCCACGTGACCTGGTGGACGAAAGTAGTGCCGCCAATGTCGGGCCTCGTACGGGCGATGAAAACGACGCCTGTTGGCTATGTGGGCGCCGCTGGACGCATGGACGGCTATAAATACTGATGGCCGACAGTAATCTACACCAAAGCTTAGATGTTTTTAATACAGTATACATAATGAGCAAAATAAAACTATCCTGTAAAATATTTCACACACCTTAAAAAAAGGCAATCCATCTTTCATCATCCGCAACTGGGGTAGACGATGTAAGTTGTGTTGCCTATCTTGAGGTCATGAAATATTTTCTGGGCTAGTTTTATTTTGCTCACCCTGTAGATGTCAAATGATCACTTTATACAGCGAAACATACACGTATATCTAATACCATATTTATTAACAGATAAATACAGCAATAATTAACATCATGCATCCTATTACTTATGTATACAGACTGTAGAAATAATCTTTTTAAGAGAATTTTCTCTTTCAGTCTATTGTATTGAAGATAGAGAGAATACCTCGCATTTGAGAACAGTCTCTCAGAAGCTGGTGAGGTGGCTATATAGCTCAAATACATCACAATAAAATAGCGCCAGTTGGTATTTTCTGCGATCTCTCTAAGGCATGTGACTGTGTGAATCATTGTATTCACCTAGATAAATTGACGTTTTAAGGGATTGGTGGCATAGCCAATCAATGGATAATATCATATCTAACCAAAAGAATGCAGAAAGTTGTACCTAGTAACTCAAGTAATTAGTTCATGAACATAATTCTGACTGGGGAGTAATCAGATATGAGGTTCCCCAAGGTTCAATTATAGGTCCACCACTGTTCCTCACATATGTAAACGATCATCCGTCTAGTATACAACAACCAGAATAAGTTCTTTTTGCAGATGACACTAGTATTGTAATCAATACAAGCGTATGTACAGAAGCAGAAGAAATGGTAAACAAAATTGTTAAAAGTATCATTGACTTGTTTTCTGCGAATGGTCTAACCCTCAATTTTAAAAAGACACAACATATTCGTTTCTGCACAACTAGAAGTACTACACCAACGATAAGTGTAACAGGGGGTGAGGAAATAATAAATAGGCTGGAAACTTCAAAATTCTTGTTGTTATTGTGGTCTTCAGTCCTGAGACTGGTTTGATGCAGCTCTCCATGATACTCTATCCTGTGCAAGCTTCTTCATCTCCCAGTACCTACTGCAACATACATCCTTCTGAATCTGTTTAGTGTATACATCTCTTGGTCTCCCTCTACGATTTTTACCCTCCACGCTGCCCTACAATACTAAATTGGTGATCCCTCGATGCCTCAAAACATGTCCTACCAACCGATCCCTTCTTCTAGTCAAGTTGTGCCACAAGCTCCTATTCTCCCCAATTCTATTCAATACCTCCTCATTAGGTATGTGATCAACACATCTAATCCTCAGCATTCTTCTGTAGCACCACATTTCGAAAGCTTCTATTCTCTTCTTGTCTAAACTATTTATCGTCCACGTTTCACTTCCATACATGGCTACACTCCATACAAATACTTGAGAAACGACTTCCTGACACTTAAATCAATACTCGATGTTAACAAATTTCTCTTCTTAAGAAACGCTTTCCTTGCCATTGCCAGTCTACATTTTATATCCTCTCTACTTCGACCATCATCAGTTATTTTGCTCCCCAAATAGCAAAACTCCTTTACTACTATACGTGTCTCATTTCCTAATCTAATTCCCTCAGCATCACCCGACTTAATTCGACTACATTCCATTATCCTCGTTTTGCTTTTGTTGATGTTCATCTTATACCCTCCTTTCAAGGCAATATCCATTCCGTTCAGCTGCTCTTCCAAGTCCTTTGCTGTCTCTGACAGAATTACAATGTCATCGGCGAACCTCAAAGTTTTTATTTCTTCTCCATGAATTTTAATACCTACTCCGAACTTTTATTTTGTTTCCTTTACTGCTTGCTCAATATACAGATTGAATAACATCGTGGATAGGCTACAACCCTGTCTCACTCCTTTCCCAACCACTGCTTCCCTTTCATACTCCTCTGCTCTTATAACTGCCATCTGGTTTCTGTACAAATTGTAAATAGCCTTTCGCTCTCTGTATTTTATCCCTGCCACCTTCTGAATTTGAAAGAGAGTATTCCAATCAACATTGTCAAAAGCTTTCTCTAAGTCTACAAATGCTAGAAACGTAGGTTTGCCTTTCCTTAATCTTTCTTCTAAGATAAGTCGTAGGGTCAGTATTGCCTCACGTGTTCCAACATTTCTACGGAATCCAAACTGATCTTCCCCGAGGTCGGCTTCTATCAGTTTTTTCATTCGTCTGTAAAGAATTCGCGTTAGTATTTTGCAGCTGTGACTTATTAAACTGATAGTTCGGTAATTTTCACATCTGTCGACACCTGCTTTCTTTGGGATTGAGATTATTATATTCTTCTTGAAGTCTGAGGGTATCTCGCCTGTCTCATACATCTTGCTCACCAGATGGTAGAGTATTGTCAGGACTGGCTCTCCCAAGGTTGTCAGTAGTTCTAATGGAATGTTGTCTACTCTGGGGGCCTTGTTTCGACTCAGGTTTTTCAGTGCTCTGTCAAACTCTTCACGCAATATCATATCTCCCATTTCATCTTCATCTACATCCTCTTCCATTTCCATAATATTGTCCTCAAGTACATCGCCCTTGTATAGGCCCTCTATATACTCCTTCCACCTTTCTGCTTTCCCTTTTTTGCTTAGAACTGGGTTTCCATCAAAGCTCTTGATATTCATGCAAGTGGTTCTCCTTACTCCAAAGGTCTCTTTAATTTTCCTGTAGGCAGTATCTATCTTACCCCTAGTGAGATAAGCCTCTACATCCTTACATTTGTTCTCTAGCCATCCCTGCTTAGCCATTTTGCACTTCCTGTCGATCTCATTTTTGAGACGTTTGTATTCCTTTTTGCCTGCTTCATTTACTGCATTTTTATATTTTCTCCTTTCTCAATTAAATTCAATATTTCTTCTGTTACCCAAGGGTTTCTACTAGCCCTCGTCTTTTTACCTATTTGATCTTCTGCTGCCTTCACTATTTCATCCCTCAAAGCTACCCATTCTTCTTCTACTGTATTTATTTCCCCCATTCCTGTCAATTGTTCCCTTATGCTCTCCCTGAAACTCTGTACAATCTCTGGTTCTTTCTGGGGTCCATATTGATGAGAATTTAAATCGCAAAAAACACGTTTTGGCACTCCTGCAACAACTAGTTCTGCCACATTTGCGCTTAGGATCATTGCAAATCTTGGGGAGAGACTGGTCAGTAAGTCGGTATATTTTACATATTTTCATTCAGTTATGTCATATGGAATAATGTCCTGGCGTGACTCATCTTTAAGGAAGAAAGTCCTCATTGAGCAAAAACTTGCTGTAAGAATAATATGTGGTGCCTACCCACGATCATCTTGTAGACATATGTTTAAGGAGTTGGGCATTCCGACTACTGCTTCACAATATATTTATTCCCTGATGACGTTTGTACATCATTACAAAACCAGGTGGAAAAATGACATTCATTATTCCACATTAAGGCTGTCTTTAGCGCAAGAAGGGGTTCAAAACGCTGCAACAAAAACTTTTGATCATTTACCAGTGATATAAAATGCCTGACAGACAAAGTAAAATTTGATAAACTGAGAAAGTTTCTTGATGACAACTTCTTCCATTCTGTAGAATAATTTCTATTATTGTAACGGGTAAAAGGTGGTGGGTAGGAATTACTAAATGACATCAATCCGTACATTAGAAAGGTTCAGGATGTAACCATATGTACAAATTAATTTTTGATGTGAATGTAAAAAGACTCATTCCACATCATTACGATCTATCATGCAAAATTATCCATGGAACATGTAACTGACTAAAAGTGCAGTTTTTTGTAGCTTTGAATAGGTATGATATGATTGTGTACCTAATGGAGGTGTCTAAGATGTAGAAGGCAATCTTTCAGGTTTAACTGCTCCAGTTGGCAAATTACTCTTTTCTTGTACCATTTTACAACGCCCACCCCGTAAATAAAATTTCTTTTTTCTTGTAATGTATCATTGTAGCACCACATATTATTCTTACAGCACATTTTGCGCAATGAAGACCTCCTTTCTTAAGGATGAGATGTCCCTGATAGTAGTTTCAACAGCTGCAAGCAAGCCTTTGGTGTTTTCGGTTGCCTTCGGAAATGCTAACACATTTTTAAACGGTGTATTCTTGGATGTAGTGTCAAGCAGCATTGATATGAGGCATTATGTTAGCATGTACAGTTGGTGGTAAGTGCTTTTAGATTTCTGTTATTTTTGGTGATACTCTTCGAATTCTCTCCAATAATCTGTATTGTTGCATGCCAGATATTTGGATATTTATCCTACTAGTTGTTACGGTTACTTTACTGCCTACAACGTATTTTTTTTACGTTAAATTTCATGAGCAAGCACTCCTATATGCCGCAGAAAGTCTAAACCAGATGTAGATAAACTACATCTGCGGCTTTTGTTCGATGGTGCACTTTCATGCCAAATAACGAGATTATTTATCAACATAAACACCTGTAAAATATCTTTCAATCTCATAGAATGCTGAATTCCATCTAGTGGATACTTCATGAACTAGTTTGCAGCCTGAGTATTTTCTTACTGCTACATTTTATTTAAACAACGGTACAATCGTTTTCACTGCCGTAATCAACTCAGGTAATTTATCAGTTTTTCAACAGAATTTTTTTTCCTTCCAAACTGAGCATGTGGGCCGAAGAGGATATATGATTTTTTTTTCTTTTTACACCTTTAACTACTGCACTGATGCCGTTATGAGACATGTTGAGGAAAAGATTCGTTTAAATGACGGATAGTAACAGGAGCCTGGTTCTTTGCCAACATCGAAGGTTGATGTTTTAACATTGATGTTACGGTGTTTCAAAGGCGTCAGTAACAGTATCGCAATATTGAAGTTAGAACACGGAAAATATCGACATTTTGCAAATATCGATTAAGACGAAGATCCCTGTTTGGATGAATCCTGAGCACATTCAGGGGTGCTGGCCACAGAAGCGTTGGGAAACACTGGTACACTACTGGCCATTAAAATTGCTACACCACGAAGATGACGTGCTACAGACGCGAAATGTAACCGACAGGAAGAAGATGCTGTGATATGCAATTGATTAGTTTTACAGAGCATTCACACAAGGTTGGCGCCGGTGGCGACACCTACAACGTGCTCACATGAGGAAAGCATCCAACCGATTTCTCGTATACAAAGAGCAGTTGACCGGCGTTGCCTAGTGAAACGTTGTTGTGATGCCTCGTGTAAGGCGGAGAAATGCGTACCGTCACGTTTCCGACTTTGATAAAGGTCGGATTTTAGCCTATCGCAATTGCGGTTTATCGTATCGCGACATTGCTGCTCGCGTTGGTCGAAATCCAATGACTGTTAGCAGAATATGGAATCGGTGGGTTCAGGAGCGTAATACGGAACGCCGTGCTGGATCCCAACGGCCTCATATCACTGGTAGTCGAGATGACAGGCATCTTATACGCATGGCTGTGGTGGTGGTGGTGGTGGTGGTTAGTGTTTAACGTCCCGTCGACAGCGAGGTCATTAGAGACGGAGCGCAAGCTCGGGTTAGGGAAGGATTCGGAAGGAAATCGGCCGTGCCCTTTCAAAGGAACCATCCCGGCATTTGCCTGAAACGATTTAGGGAAATCACGGAAAACCTAAATCAAGATGGCTGGAGACGGGATTGAACCGTCGTCCTCCCGAATGCGAGTCCAGTGTGCTAACCACTGCGTCACCTCGCTCGGTCGCATGGCTATAGCGGATCGTGCAGCCATGTCTCGATCCCTGAGTCAACAGATGGGGACGTTTGCAAGACAACAACCAACTGCACGAACAGTTCGACGACGTTTGCAGTAGCATGGACTATCAGCTCGGAGACCGTGGCTGCGGTTACCCTCGACGCTGCATCACACACAGGAGCGCCTGCGATGGTGTACTCAACGACGAACCTGGGTGCACGAATGGCAAAACGTCATTTTTTCGGATGAATCCAGGTTCTTTTTACAGCATCATGATGGTCGCACCCGTGTTTGGCGACGTCGCGGTGAACGCACATTGGAAGCGTGTATTCGTCATTGCCATACTGGCGTATCACCCGGGATGTTGGCATGGGGTGCCATTGGTTACACGTCTCGATCACCTCTTGTTCGCATTGACGGCACGTTGAACAGTGGACGTTACATTTCAGATGTGTTACGTCCCGTGGCTCTAGCCTTCATTCGATCCCTGCGAAACCCTACATTTCAGCAGGATAATGCACGACCGCATGTTGTAGGTCCTGTACGGGCCTTTCTGGATACAGAAAATGTTAGACTGCTGTCCTAGCCAGCACATTCTCCATATGTCTCACCAATTGAAAACGTCTGGTCAATGGTGGCCGAGCAACTGGCTCGTCACAATACGTCAGTCACTACTCTTGATGAACTGTGGTATCGTGTTGAACCTGCATGTGCAGCTGTACCTGTACACGCCATCCAAGCTCTGTTTGACTCAATGCCCAGGCGTATCAAGGCCGTTATTACGGCCAGAGGTGTTGTTCTGGGTACTGATTTCTCAGGATCTATGCATCCAAATTGCGTGAAAATGTAATCACACGTCAGTTCTAGAATAATATATTTCTCTAATGAGTACCTGTTTATCATCTACATTTCTTCTCGGTGTAGCAATTTTAATAGTCAGTAGTGTATATCGCAATCGTGGGCTTCCCCTTATTGTCGTTTTTTATAGCTGTGCTTGTGCGGGGTTGTGGCAGGGCTGCTGAAGGCGATCCTGGGATTGTGCTGGTCGGCGGTGGCGGCCTGGGGGCAGGACGGAGTGAGTGACACGCCGCCAGAGCTGCTTCGCTACCGCGAGAGGGAGTTGTCGCACCTGCAGGTGGTGCACGACGCGGAGGGCTTCCCCATACACCCGCACACCTGCCGCCGCACCGTCCGGATACACTCAAAGTCAGTGCTCACAGCGTAGCCTTGTACCACGCGTGCTTCTTATCTGCTATTTCACATCCCCACGAGGGGGCAAGCTGACAGCACTTAGACCTTCTGCCGAAGGTTTTACAAAGGATCTATTTTATTAAGAGTGCTCGGTGCACGTGTCGTGTCAATTCTCTCTCAGAATTTGGGTTTTTGACAGTATGTACCATTGTCTTTATCAGGAAAGCAGCTGATTGTCGAAGAAGCGGTGAGAGATGCAGGATTCACGCTCACCAGTGGATGGAAGTGGAACTTGATACTGATTTTGTTGTTCGTGTTGCATCTTTCATTCTACATCTACATCCATACTCCGCAAGCCACCTGACGGTGTGTGGCGGAGGGTACCTTGAGTACCTCTATCGGTTCTCCCTTCTATTCCAGTCTCGTATTGTTCATGGAAAGAAGGATTGTCGGTATGCCTCTGTGTGGGCTCTAATCTCTCTGATTTTATACTCATGGTCTCTTCGCGAGATATACGTAGGAGGGAGCAATATACTGCTTGACTCTTCGGTGAAGGTATGTTCTCGAAACTTCAACAAAAGCCCTACCGAGCTACTGAGCGTCTCTCCTGCCGAGTCTTCCACTGGAGTTTATCTATCATCTCCGTAACGCTTTTGCGATTACTAAATGATCCTGTAACGAAGCGCGCTGCTCTCCGTTGGATCTTGTCTATCTCTTCTATCAACCCTATCTGGCACGGGTCCCACACTGCTGAGCAGTATTCAAGCAGTGGGCGAACAAGCGTACTGTAATCTACTTCCTTTGTTTTCGGATTGCATTTCCTTAGGATTCTTCCAAAGAATCTCAGTCTGGCGTCTGCTTTACCAACGATCAACTTTATATGATCATTCCATTTTAAATCACTCCTAATGCGTACTCCCAGATAATTTATGGATTTAACTGCTTCCAGTTGCTGACCTGCTATTTTGTAGCTCAATGATAAGGGATCTATCTTTCTATGTATTCGCAGCTCATTACACTTGTCTACATTGAGATTCAATTGCCATTCCCTGCACCATGCGTCAATTCGCTGCAGATCCTCCTGCATTTCAGTACAATTTCCCATTGTTACAGCCTCTCGATGTACCACAGCATCATCCGCAAAAAACCTCAGTGAACTTCCGATGTCACCCACAAGGTCATTTATGTATATTGTGAATAGCAACGGTCCTACGACACTCCCCTGCGGCGCACCTGAAATCACTCTTACTTCGGAAGACTTCTTTCCATTGAGAATGACATGCTGCGTGACTCCTGAAGGAAGAGAATGGAATGATGAGAGAGTTTACGTTCTTTTTAGCCTTAGGTTTGGCTTATTTGGTTTGACTTCATTCGCTTTTGATGGAGGGAAAGGAGAGTTTCGAATTATATGCCTTTTTCCTATTTGATTTTGATTTGAGAGGGTAAATTAGAATCTCGGCATTCTCTTTCCAACAGGGGGAACCCTTCCTAAAACCTCATCTGAGTCTAATAGGGAGCATAAGGGTACGCCCCATATTATATGTCGTGCCAGAAAGAAAGACACTGCGAGTAACGTGTCTTCACTGGTGCCTATGTAGTCTCTGGTCTCAGCAGGTACTACTACATCAGTTACATCTGTGTGATTCAGCTGTTCATTTGACGTTCAGTTTCTTGCCTGACGAAGACAAATGAGCTAAGAAAAGTTAACAAATAGGTTTTACATGGTTAACGAAAGATGATTGACGTGGTAGACAAACATGATGAACATTATCTGTTACATTTAATTAATATTGTCGAAATAGGAGGATACCGCAAGAAAGAGATGGAAGAGGACTTCCTAAACGCGATATGTATCTTCAAAGAGTGTATCAATCTCATAAAATTGCACTGCAAGTGACGCTCCTTCAATAAGTGAGGTTAACAATCGCCAGGCAGAGAGAGAAGACAGTAGTATTGTGAAACAAGTGACGCTATATGTTGACCTAACATAATCACACAGTGAAACTTAGTGGTTCAACAAGTCACTACAATAATAAGCCTCCTGACCATGACAAATATTAGAATAAAAAATTGCAGAAAAAATCACGCGAAAGATAAGCCTTATGATGGAGACATTCACAAACAGAAAAATGACGCAGAACATAAGCCTTACGGTGGAGACATTCACAAACAGTGTAAAAAGTTTGATAATTGAAGAAATGGAAAGTGCACGACAAAATATACCAAAACCACAACAAAGACCCATCAACATGGAAAGGGGAACAGAAAACGTGTTTCACAACATGAACGAAGACCAAACACCTGCAACAAGATTATAAACAAGAATCTGAATGTAATTATTGGCCCAAATGGAAGTGGTAAATCAACCATTGTATCAGCTATAATTTTGGGACTTGGTGGGAAACTGAAACTTGCAGACCGTGGATCCTCTCTTGCATCATATATTAAAACTGGCTGTAAAGAAGCAAAAATTGAAATAGAGTTAAGAACTGGTACAACCTCAACAACAGTGATCTCCCGTGTGTTTAACCTAGATAACAAATGTGTGTGGAGAATTGATGGCAAAGTTGTGAGCTCTAAACAGGTTGATGATAAGGTTGCAGAGTATAACATACAAATTGGTAATTTGTGCCAGTTTCTTCCACAAGAAAAAGTTACTGATTTTGCAAAGATGAACCGCCAGGTGTTACTGGAGAACACAGAAAAGTCTGTGGGAGGTGAAAAGAAATTGGCCCAAATGCATGAACAGCTGAAATGTTTGACTAAAGAAATAAAGGAATATGAAAAGAAAATAAATGAATATCAAGCAGCAGTGGAGAATGATGAACAAACAAATTCCAGGTTGGCAGTGACAGTAAACAACATTAAGGAGAGGATGGCCTGTATAGAAGCTGTGAAATTATTAAAGAAGAAGAGAGTATGGGCTGTATACAAAGCACACAAAGTGCACACTGAACAGAAACAAAAGGAAATGGCAGAAGCTGTTGCTGACTTGCAGAGATGTAAAAAGGAATTTGAACCATTTGAGTCTCTATTGGATGGCGCGAACAAGAGATTGCAGACAGCCCAGAGTAAATTAAATACATGTAAAATAAGAACAAGGGACAAAATAAACACCCTGAAAAATGAATCGGTATCTAGAGAACCTGTATCTGAGAGAATAGAATATGTTAATCAGGAATACAAAAAGAAAATTGAAGCAGAGAAATCTCGAGAGTCAGAATTAGCTGCATTGCAGTTACAGTTGAACAAAATGCAGAATGATTTGCGTGAGCTCAGTAAACAGTCTGATGACTCTACACATACTCAGCTGAAGGAAGTTCAAGAACAGATCTCAAAAGTCAGTGATGCCTGCAACATCTTTCGTCACAAGTGTGAAGACTATAAAAGCAAGGTGTCATATATAGACCACGAAATAAGAGCACAGGATTCAGAATTGCAAAGGCTCAGAAATGTAGCAAATCAACGACTCTCACTGCTGCAGCACAGGCATCCTGATGTCTACAGAGGAACTATGTGGCTACGTGAAAATAAACATCGTTTCTCTGGAAATGTTTATGACCCTATTGTCTTAGAGACCAATTTGAAAGATCCAAGCTATGCGAAGTATGTGGAAGCTGTCATTTCAAACAGGGACTTACTAGCCTTTACATTTGAGGACAAAGATGATATGAACAATGCAATGAGGATACTAAGAGATGAAATGAACTTAAGGTTAAATTTTTTACATTCTGGTGAAATGCATCAACCATCTTCATACTATAAATCAACCATACCAATCAAGCACTTGAGGGAGTTTGGCTTCAAAACTTATATTTCTGATGTAATTGAAGCACCAGAAGCCATCCTTAAATACCTTCTAAGAACATATGGCCTACATAATATCCCAGTTGGAACGAAACAAACTGATGCAACATTTGAGAAGGTGCCTGCAAGTATAAGATTGTTTTTCTCAGAAAGCAGCAGATATTCTGCCTCTCACTCAATATATTCCGGAGAAAAGCTTACGGAGAATAGTCGTGTGACAGAAGCAAATTATTTCACACGATCCATTAGTATTAAAGAAATACAAGTAATAGGAGAGAGGAAAGAAAAATTATTACAGGAGAAGCAGCAAATTTCACATGATCATCACACAGTGGTACAGCAATTAATGCATCAAGAGAGCAAATTGAAAGAGCTCGTTAATAAGAGAAAACAAATACAAGAAATTGTGCAGAATCGGCAGGCACTCGGTGCACGCATTAAGATTAAGCAAAATCACATAAATTCACTTGAAAAGAATAAGATTAATATTAAAGAGGAAGAAGAAAAGTTCAATAATACTGTTAAGAAAATAATTTTAGATGCTTTCAACAGTGAAAGTAAATCCCACGAAACTCTAAAAGAATATGTGGAATTGATGAACAAGTTAAGGCTGCTTCAGTATGAGACAGAAGACACTGCAGCTGAAGTGGAAAGGTATCAACATGATGCTCAGGAAATAAAGCAGAAATGTTTAGAACTTGAGAACACAGTTCGAAAGTTGAAAGGAGAGTTGTCAGAACTGCAAACACAGCAGAAACAGTTGCTCGGAGATGCAGAAAAGGCAATTGCAGATGTCAAAGATAATAAAGATACATTCAGAAATGTGCAACAAACAGTTCAAGATTTGGATAAGAAGAAAAACAGAAGGAAATTGAGAAAAATGAAAAGCTTTCTGATAATCATGAACCAGAGAAAGTACTTGAGTTGAGGAGATCATCTAGAGAAAGAAAACCAAAAATATTAAATGATTATGTTTACAGCAATTTTATTTACGTAAACTTTTGCAGTGCAAATAGTCCGGAAAGCTTTGAGGAGGCGATTAACAGCGCCGAATCAAATTATTGGGAAAAAGCGATGAATAAGGAAATTGATTGTTTGAACAAAAACAAAACATGGGAATTAGTAGATAAACCAGTTGATAAAGAAGCCATTGATGTAAAGTGGGTTTTCACAAAGAAATCAGGAAGTGTTTACAAAGCAAGATTAGTTGTCAGGGGGTTTCAACAAAAAGAAGTCGTTGAGGATATTTATTCTCCAGTAACCAATATGCAAACATTAAAGATTTTGTTGTCATACTGTTGTCAAGAAGGTTTGGTTATAGAACAAATGGACGTAGAGACTGCGTTTCTAAATTGTAAAGTTTTATCTGAAGTTTATGTAAAGCAGCCAAGAGGATATGATGATTGTACGGATAGAGTCTGTAAATTGTATAAAGCATTGTATGGTTTGCGAGAAAGCTCACGAGCTTGGTACAATTGTCTTGACGAGTTTTTAAGAAGTTTAGGTTTTAAAAGGAGTAAATATGATTATTGTCTTTATGTATTGCGAGATGGAGATGTCTTGATTTATTTGATTATTTTTGTCGACGATTTGCTCATTTGCTGTGTGAGAAAAGAAAAAATTGTTAAGATTAAGAACTTATTGTCAAAACGATTTAATATGAAAGATTTAGGTGAGGTAAAAAGATATCTTGGCATCGATATTAATTATGATTGTGAAACAAGAGTTATGAGTTTGAGTCAAGAAAAATATATTGATTCGTTAGCTGCGAAATATAAAATTGAAGATTCGATCTTGTTCAAAACTCCAATGGAAGTAAATTTAAAGTTAGAACCAGCGTATGAAGATTGTAATGACGTTAGATATAGAAACTTGATAGGTGCACTCTTGTACGTAAGTTCGGGTACTAGACCAGATATTAGCTATAGTGTGAATTACTTGAGCAGATTCCAAAGTTGTTACAGTAGTACTCATTTTAAATATGCTTTGAGAATTTTGAAATATTTATATTTAACTAAAGATTTGAAATTAAACTATTGTAGGAATGAAAGTGCTGAGATATTAGATTGTTTTGTGGATTCATATTGGGCAGGTGATAGTGTGGATAGAAAGTCAACTTCTGGTTATGTAATTAGATTATTTGGTAATGTTGTATTTTGGAAGTCAAGAAAACAAGCGAGTGTTACAAAGGCTTCAACTTTCGCAGAATATGTAGCATTGTCTGAAGCTGTAAGCGAGGTGAAACTTGTACATGATATTTTAGACATTTTTAATGTTAAATTTGAAAAACCTATTGTCATATATGAAGATAATTCAGGAGCATTAAATATAGAGAAGTTTGGTAATTTTACAAAGAATTCAAAATACATAGAAGTGCATTACCATTTTGTGAATGAGTATTATTTACAGGGACTCATTGATATTGTTAAAGTAGATTCAAATGAAAATGTTGCAGATATATTCACAAAGTCGTTATGTAAAGAAAAATTCATTAAAATTAGGAATATGTTAAACATCGCGATATAAATGTAAGGAGGTGTGTTGGAATTATGTAATACATTTATATCGGATATGAGAAAGTTCCAGAACATCGTTCTAGAATAAGTTATATCGAGTATGTTCGAGAAGTATCGATTGTGATGGCAGCTATGTTTTGTGTATATATGCGTGAGTGATGAGGCGCAATAGATAGTCTTCGTGTGTCTTTTGTGAAGTGAACATATGTATATTTTAATAAAGTATTTTATAAGTAAAAGTGTGAACGTGATTCAAAACATAAACGAAGAACAATGGACGACTATAACCAATTAGGCAACGCAAATTACTGACGGGACAGACTAAAAGACGTAAACATAGAAGTCACAGATGAGAGTGGCTCGTTCTATGTAGGACGACAGAAAACTGAGGCAACACCAGACTCAATGAAACAACTTCTAAGAAGGGAATCAAAGAAAATGTGGTTTGTGAAGAATTGGAAAACAATAACAACACGAAATCCTTAACTGTTTGGAAATGTCAAATAATGCTAAATACTGGCCAGCAGGGATCACTGTCAGACACTTTCCCTTTCCCCCATTTTTTCCGATAAATAAGACACAAAAATGACGCTCAAAAATCGCATATAAACAGTAGGAAACCTAAAGATCTTGCTACGGAATATATAACGTACAAAAGGGCAATGGACATGGCTCATATGTTCCACAGGAATATGACATAGAAATCCTAATAATTTTAGCCGAGAACTGGAAACATCCGGAAGTTTACTGTACTCATCTTCAAGTCAACTAAGGAAAAAGAGGAAAGCCCACAAGAGGAATAACACTTTCCTCTGAAACAAGAGGTAACAATGCTAATCACAACTATCAAACAGCAACATACAATCCTAACACAAACAGAACACATAATTTTAACATACTTCCGACTGAACAAAATGACTATTTATATAATAAATAAAACGAACCTACTGATCGCCCAGTGTAAACATAGTAAACCACTAATCATTACCAGAGACTTAAACGGTAAAATGGATATACAGCAAAAATAGTAGTGGAAAAGGTAGAGAAAGAACGCTTTAGCGTAATAAACAATTCCACTGTACCTACATGCATTTCCTACGACAACAAAAGCAGAACAGACATCGCATTCATAAGAGGGCCAATCAGGGGCAATATAACACCTCTCTGGACAGCTAACCATACAACACTTCGGAAACATAACCCTCTGAAAGTAAGAGGGGAATGGCGAAAAAAAGAACGAGAAAAGTAATAGTGTCAAGTATAATAGGCATCACGAAAATGGAAGCTAAATCAGACGAGATAAAACAACTTGAAACGTTAATAAACAATGGACGGCTAGAGCAAGCAGCACAAACACAAGGAGAATTCTTAAGACAAGCCAGCAACATCAGGAATAACAGAAGAGCGAATCAGTGGTTCGGCACGGAGTACTACGGATTGAGAAAAGACGTACCAGAAAGTGTGCATTAACTAAGACGGTGGATAGAAGCCCTACACTCCTCAGAACTTTGGTCGAAAAACGATATATCTAAAGAGAACACTCAAGAAAATTAAGAGGACATTCTGAGAAGGAGAAGGAAATAAAGTCCTGGGAGAAATACAAGAGACCCGTGCATTGAGCTATTCCGTTTGCCTCGATCGCTGAGCGGAGGCCGGCACGGTAGCTCAGCGTGTTCGGTCAGAGGGCTAACCACTCTCTGCAATAAAAAAAAAAAAAAACTGAGAGAATGGATCATCGATGAACTTCAACGGTTGTCAAGGGACGTCCGCCCCGAATAAATGCAACGAACACTATCAAACAAAAATAAGATTTAAAAAAAAAAAGTGGTCAGCGTGACGGAATGCCATGCTAAGGGGCCTGCGTTCGGCTCCCAGCGGGGTCGGAGATTTTCTGCGCTCAGGGACTGGGTCCTGTGTTGTCCTTATCCTAATCATCTCATCCCCATCGACACACAAGTCGCCGAAGTGGCGTCAAGCGAAAAAAAAAAAAAAAAAAATACTTGCACCAGGCGACTGGTCTACCCGACGGGAGGCCCTAGCCACACGACATTTCATTTCATTTTGTGCTACACCCCATGAAACGCGCCAAAAGATACCACATCGGTGTGAAACAACGGGAGACACACTTCAACAATATACTTAACAAGGAGGGACTAGAGGACAAACCAGAGGGTACACACGAGACACGGTCGCAAACAACTGCGGAATGGGATCCGTTCAGAAATGCCGTTAACTGCACTATGAAAAAAACATGTCGTAGGTCCTGATAGACTGTACAGCGAATATATAAAACTCACAGCCTAAATAACAACAAGACAATGGACAAAACTTTAAATAAGTGCTTAGAAAAAAGCCTCCATTGCAGAACAGTGAAGACAATCGGTTATTAAAGTGCTGTATGAAGGGAAAGGAGACCACAAGGACACCAGCAAGTACAAAGGCATACTAGTGGAAATCTTACCTATCAAAATACTCACGAAAATAATTACGGAAAGAATAAAAGAAATATTCGACGAAAACCTCCCCGAAAATCAAATGGGATTTAGGAAAGGAAGATAAACTCTGGCTCCTACTAAAGAGCGTGTGGAAAGCACTTGATGAGAGAGACAAGTTTTATACGTAAGGTTGGGAGTTTTCATGCAGCGAATCTGTGTGTACACCGATCACGCAGAACATTATGACCATGAACTTCTATCGATGCAACCCCGTCCAACAGATAGCAGCGTCCCTTGACGAGGAATGACTTCTAGAGAGACACACATACGGTGCATGTAGTATCAGTGAACGTGCTGCCCGATTATGGAATGAGTTAAGACGTGCGATATATCTGAGTTTGAGTGAGGGCAGATTGTGATAGCTCGGAGGATCGGCACGGGGATTTCAGAAAGTGCACAACTTGTCGGGCGTTCGAGGTCCAAGAACGCCTCGTAGGGAGGGTGTAATCTTATACAGATATGAAGAGGATTATGTAATCGGCTCAAAATACATTCAAAAAGCTACAAGAATCGATAAAAGATATGGAAAATAGGTGCGTCAAGCACGATTACAAAATGTGGCAAAAACTGAAATATAGGTACTAAGAACAAGAGGAAAAGCTCTTGCATCAACAGAGATATTCATACGGGCGGAAAAACTAAAACTTGTACCAGATTTCAAATATCTAGGCATCACAACAGGAACAAATGAAAATATTTCATAAAATATTTAACAGAGAAAGCAATGCAAGCAAAAATGATCATTCACGAAATAGAACACATTAGATCCTTCACCCTAGAGACGGCACTATTAAGAGCCAAAATCTCGCCAATACTGAAAGAGTAAAGGCGGCCTATGCGGGATAAACCAGACGTGGTACTGTGGACCAAACCAAGAAAAAAGACTAGTAAACATACGCTCTAAAATGGATACCGTAAGAACTAAGAGCACTTTTTCATCTTCGGTACTGTTGATTGCATCTCTTCTAGTGTGAGCTCTTTGTTTTCCATATTTTGGAATGAGGTAGTACGAACAAAAATTAAAAATAAATCTCTAGTAAATATGGGCTCCAAAGTGCATACCTTAAGCCCTATGAGCACTTGTTCGTATTAGATGCTGCGAGACACATCTCTTTCACTCAAAATTCTTTGCTTTCCCTGTTTTAAGAGGACCAAAACAAGAAAAAAACCTCCAGTAAACATGGGCTCTGAGCACTTTCTACAGTAGCAAAGATGAACAAGTATCATTCTTCTGCCAGGAAGTAACCTCCTTTGTTGTTTCCGTACCATATCAAGTTCATATGTAATATATGGACGAACGCTTCTTGATGTGGTACGGTAACAACAAAGGAGATTACGTCTAGGCAGAAGCAACATACATTAAGAGAAGTTGTGCGGGAAGCAGAGCGCAAGATGAAAGGCAAATTAAAGATGAAAAGTGTTTATAACTTTTAAGGCATGCATTTTAGAGCGAATATTTACTAGACATTTTTGTCTTGTTCCAGTTCACACTACTGTCTCTGAAAGTTTGTCAGTGAAGTTGTAGTTCACTCTGTATAAAGAAAGCTGTCACTGTGTCCAGAGTACGCGATCCATAGTTGTATACATACTTGCTGCCGAGGGAATCCTTCCTCATCGAAGACTTATGGACAAACTTGATGCTACCCAACATCAATGCTTCGGAAAGACAACTGAAAACGTTCAAGGGAAAAAGGGAAGACATAACTGTAGAATTTTATGGCTCGATGCCAAACATGGACAAAGGAAAACTTCTGGATGAAACACATTATTACCAGAATGGCAGTCCATTGTTTGCACCATCTTATCTGCAACAACATATCGTGAACCAAATGCAGCACGTGAGTGAAAATTGTGTGACCTAATATGTGAACATTATCATACAGAACTCTGCACTGAAAAGACGCGATCAATAAGTCACTATGTAAACCAGAATGTGTAAAAGGGTATTTTTATGTAACTGGTAGTGAAATGAAAACCTAATATCTACCACAACTGGACAATGGAATGTTTCATTCAAAAGTAATCACCACACGCATTAAAACTTTCATTCCACTGGGAGGCGAGACGAGTTGAAGGCGGTTGGCCGCTGACAGACCCAAGACTGCACCCATTCTTGCACTTCCTCGTCCGACTGAAACTGTCGTCTTCGCGTGTGTTTCTTCAGGTGAAAATCACACGGCGAAACATCCGAGCTGTATGGAGAATTTTGCTGTTTCCCAACAAAACCGCTGAAGCGTAGCGTTTGTCCGATTGACAGTGTGAGGGCGGGAGTTAAAATGCACCAGGATGATTCCGTCCGGCAGCATTCCGGGCGTTTCGTGTATATGACACGTGGCGGTTTCTGCGAAGTGTCTTCATAGCGCTGTGCAATGATTGTGCTTCGATGCTCGAGGAACTTCACGAGCAGAGAGCCCCTGCAGTCGAAGAAGAAGGTCATCATGACCTTATCGGAACTTGGGGGAATAGATTTGGATTTCTCTGGCGGGGAAGTATTTGGGATGTTTCCACACTTACAGCTACATCTACATCTACATGGATACTCTGGAAATCACATTTGAGTGCCTGGCAGAGGGTTCATCGAACCACCTTCACAATTCTCTATTATTCCAATCTCGTATAGCGCGCGGGAAGAATGAACACCTATATCTTTCCGTACGAGCTCTGATTTCCATTATTTTATCTTGGTGATCGTTCCTCATTATGTAAGTCGGTGTCAACAATATATTTTCGCATTCGGAGGAGAAAGTTCGCGATTGGAATTTCGTGAGAAGATTCCGTCGCAACGAAAAACGCCTTTCTTTTAATGATGTCCATCCCAAATCCTATATCATTTCTCGTGCGGTAGCGTTCTCGCTTCCCGCGCCCGGGTTCCCGGGTTCGATTCCCGGCGGGGTCAGGGATTTTCTCTGCCTCCTGATGACTGGGTGTTGTGTGATGTCCTTAGGTTAGTTAGGTTTAAGTAGTTCTAAGTTCTAGGGGGCTGATGACCATAGATGTTAAGTCCCATAGCGCTCAGAGCCATTTGAACCATTTTCATACAACCCAACCCTATATCATTTCTGTGACACTCTTTCCCATATTCAGCGATAATACAAAACGTGCTGCCTTTCTTTTAACTTTTTCGATGAACTCAGACCTATCTGGTAAGGATCCCACACCGCGCAACAGTGTTCTAAAAGTGGACGGACAAGCGTAGTGTAGGCAGTCTCCTTAGTAGGTTTGTTACATTTTTTAAGTGTCCTACCAATAAAGCGCAGTCTTTGGTTAGCCTTCCCCACAACATTTTCTGTGTGTTCCTTCCAATTTAAATTGTTCGTAATTGTAATACCTAGGTATTTAGGTGAATTTACGGCTTTTAGATTAGACTGATTTATCGTGTAACCGAATTTTAACGCGTTCCTTTTAGCACTCATGTGGATGACCTCACACTTTTCATTATTTAAGACAATATTCCATAAGCACGCATTTCACTACGAGCCGCTTGTGTGGTACAGTGTCAAAAGCCTTCTGGAAATCCAGAAATATGGAACCGATCTGAAATCCCTTGCCAATAGCACTCAACACTTCATGCGAATAAAGAGCTAGTTGTGTTTCAAAGGAACGATGTTATCTAAACCCATGTTGACTGTGTGTCAATAGACCGTTTTCTTCGAGGTAATTCATAATGTGCGAACACATTATACACTCCTGAAAATGGAAAAAAGAACACATTGACACCGGTGTGTCAGACCCACCATACTTGCTCCGGACACTGCAAGAGGGCTGTACAAGCAATGATCACACGCACGGCACAGCGGACACACCAGGAACCGCGGTGTTGGCCGTCGAATGGCGCTAGCTGCGCAGCATTTGTGCACCGCCGCCGTCAGTGTCAGCCAGTTTGCCGTGGCATACGGAGCTCCATCGCAGTCTTTAACACTGGTAGCATGCCGCGACAGCGTGGACGTGAACCGTATGTGCAGTTGACGGACTTTGAGCGAGGGCGTATAGTGGGCATGCGGGAGACCGGGTGGACGTACCGCCGAATTGCTCAACACGTGGGGCGTGAGGTCTCCACAGTACATCGATGTTGTCGCCAGTGGTCGGCGGAAGGTGCACGTGCCCGTCGACCTGGGACCGGACCGCAGCGACGCACGGATGCACGCCAAGACCGTAGGATCCTACGCAGTGCCGTAGGGGACCGCACCGCCACTTCCCAGCAAATTAGGGACACTGTTGCTCCTGGGGTATCGGCGAGGACCATTCGCAACCGTCTCCATGAAGCTGGGCTACGGTCCCGCACACCGTTACGCCGTCTTCCGCTCACGCCCCAACATCGTGCAGCCCGCCTCCAGTGGTGTCGCGACAGGCGTGAATGGAGGGACGAATGGAGACGTGTCGTCTTCAGCGATGAGAGTCGCTTCTGCCTTGGTGCCAATGATGGTCGTATGCGTGTTTGGCGCCGTGCAGGTGAGCGCCACAATCAGGACTGCATACGACCGAGGCACACAGGGCCAACACCCGGCATCATGGTGTGGGGAGCGATCTCCTACACTGGCCGTACACCACTGGTGATCGTCGAGGGGACACTGAATAGTGCACGGTACATCCAAACCGTCATCGAACCCATCGTTCTACCATTCCTAGACCGGCAAGGGAACTTGCTGTTCCAACAGGACAATGCACGTCCGCATGTATCCCGTGCCACCCAACGTGCTCTAGAAGGTGTAAGTCAACTACCCTGGCCAGCAAGATCTCCGGATCTGTCGCCCATTGAGCATGTTTGGGACTGGATGAAGCGTCGTCTCACGCGGTCTGCACGTCCAGCACGAACGCTGGTCCAACTGAGGCGCCAGGTGGAAATGGCATGGCAAGCCGTTCCACAGGACTACATCCAGCATCTCTACGATCGTCTCCATGGGAGAATAGCAGCCTGCATTGCTGCGAAAGGTGGATATACACTGTACTAGTGCCGACATTGTGCATGCTCTGTTGCCTGTGTCTATGTGCCTGTGGTTCTGTCAGTGTGATCATGTGATGTATCTGACCCCAGGAATGTGTCAATAAAGTTTCCCCTTCCTGGGACAATGAATTCACGGTGTTCTTATTTCAATTTCCAGGAGTGTATGTTCTAAAATCCTGCTGAATATCGACGTTAATGATATGGGCCTGTAATTTAGTGGATTACTCCTACTACCTTTCTTGAATATTGGTGTGACCTGTGCAACTTCTAGTCTTTGGGTACGGATCTATCGTCGAGCGAATGGTTTTATATGATTGTTAAGTATGAAGCTAATGCATCAGCATACTCCGAAAGGAACCTAATTGGTATACAGTCTGGACCAGAAGACTTGCTTTTATTAAGTGATTTACGTTGCTTCACTACTCCGAGGATATCTACTTCTACGTTACTCATGTTGGCAGCTGTTCTCATTCAAATTCTGGAATATTTACTTCGTCTTCTTTTGTGAAAGCATTTCGGAAGGCTGTGTTTAGTAACTGCTTTGGCAGCACTGTCTTCGATAGTATCCCCATTGCTATCACGCAGATAAGGCATTGATTGTTTCTTGCCGCTAACATACTTCACATATGACCAGAATCTCTTTGGATTTTCTGCCAGGTTTCGAGACGAAGTTTCGTTGTGGAAACTATTATAAGCATCTCGCATTGAAGTCCGCGCTAAATTTCGAGCTTCTGTCAAAGATAACCAATCTTTGGGATTTTGCGTCTGTTTAAATTTGACGTGTTTTGTTTCGTTGTTTCTGCAATAGTGTTCTAACCCGTTTTGTGTACCAAGGAGGATCAGCTCCATCTTTTGTTAATTTATTTGGTATAAATCTCTCACTAGGGGTAAGATAGATACTGCCTACAGGAAAATTAAAGAGACCTTTGGAGAGAAGAGAACCACTTGTATGAATATCAAGAGCTCAGATGGCAACCCAGTTCTAAGCAAAGAAGGGAAGGCAGAAAGGTGGAAGGAGTATATAGAGGGTTTATACAATGGTGATGTACTTGAGGACAATATTATGGAAATGGAAGAGGATGTAGATGAAGGTGAAATGGGAGATATGATACTGCGTGAAGAGTTTGACAGAGCACTGAAAGACCTGAGTCGAAACAAGGCCCCCAGAGTAGACAACATTCCATTAGAACTACTGATGGCCTTGGGTGAGCCAGTCATGACCAAACTCTACCATCTGGTGAGCAAGATGTATGAGACAGTCGAAATACACACAGACTTCAAGAAGAATATAATAATTCCAATCCCAAAGAAAGCAGGTGTTGACAGATGTGAAAATTACCGAACTATCAGTTTAATAAGTCACAGCTGCAAAATACTAACGCGAATTCTTTACAGACGAAGTGAAAAACTGGTAGAAGCGGACCTCGGGGAAGATCAGTTTGGATTCCGTAGAAATGCTGGAACACGTGAGGCAATACTAACCTTACGACTTATCTGAGAAGAAAGATTAAGAAAAGGCAAACCTACGTTTCTAGCATTTGTAGACTTAGAGAAAGCTTTTGACAACGTTAACTGAAATACTCTCTTTCCAATTCTGAAGGTGGCAGGGGTAAAATACAGGGAGCGAAAGGCTATTTACAATTTGTACAGAAACCAGATGGCAGTTATAAGAGTCGAGGGGCATGAAAGGGAAGCAGTGGTTGGGAAAGGAGTGAGACAGGGTTGTAGCCTCTCCCCGATGTTATTCAATCTGTATATTGAGCAAGCAGTAAAGGAAACAAAAGAAAAATTCGGAGTAGGTATTAAAATTCATGGAGAAGAAGTAAAAACTTTGAGGTTCGCCGATGACATTGTAATTCTGTCAGAGACAGCAAAGGACTTGGAAGAGCAGTTGAACGGAATGGACAGTGTCTTGAAAGGAGGATATAAGATGAACATCAACAAAAGCAAAACGAGGATAATGGAATGTAGTCAAATTAAATCGGGTGATGCTGAGGGGATTAGATTAGGAAATGAGACACTTAAAGTAGTAAAGGAGTTTTGCTATTTAGGGAGCAAAATAACTGATGATGGTCGAAGTAGAGAGAATATTAAATGTAGACTGGCAATGGCAAGGAAATCGTTTCTGAAGAAGAGAAATTTGTTAACATCGAGTATAGATTTAAGTGTCAGGAAGTCGTTTCTGAAAGTATTTGTATGGAGTGTAGCCATGTATGGAAGTGAAACATGGACGATAAATAGTCTGGACAAGAAGAGAATAGAAGCTTTCGAAATGTGGTGCTACAGAAGAATGCTGAAGATAAGGTGGGTAGATCACGTAACTAATGAGGAGGTATTGAATAGGATTGGGGAGAAGAGAAGTTTGTGGCACAACTTGACTAGAAGAAGGGATCGGTTGGTAGGACATGTTTTGAGGCATCAAGGGATCACAAATTTAGCATTGGAGGGCAGCGTGGAGGGTGAAAATCGTAGAGGGAGACCAAGAGATCAATACACTAAGCAGATTCAGAAGGATGTAGGTTGCAGTAGGTACTGGGAGATGAAGAAGCTTGCACAGGATAGAGTAACATGGAGAGCTGCATCAAACCAGTCTCAGGACTGAAGACCACAACAACAGAACAAAATCTCTCAATTGCTGCCGATACTATTTCTTTGAATTTAAGCCACATCTGGACTACACTTACATTATTAATTTGGAATGAGTGGACATTGTCTCTCAGGAAGGCGTCAAGTGAATTTTTATCTGCTTTTTTGAATGGGTGTATGTTTCGCTTGTTTTTCGAGGGTTTGGGGATTACAACATTCAATCTCGCTACCACAGCACTGTGTTCACTAATCCCTGAATCGGTTTTAATGCTCGTTATTAACTCAGGATTATTTGTTGCTAAGAGGTCAAGTGTGTTTTCACAACCGTTTACTATTCGCGTAGGCTCATGAACTAACTGCTCGAAATAATTTTCAGAGCATGCATTTAGCACAATTTCGGATGATATTTTATGCGTACCTCCGGAATTAAACATGTATTTTCGCCAACATATAGAGGGTAAATTAAAGTCACCACCAACTATTATCGTATGATTCGGGTACGTGTTTGAAATCAAACTCAAGTTTTCTTTGAACCTATCCGCAACTGTATCATCTGAATTGGGAGGTCGGTGAAAGGATCCAATTATTATTTTATTCCAGTTGCCAACAAAGACCTCTGCCCATACTAACTCACAGGAAGTATCTATTTCAATTTCGCGACAAGTTAAACTACTTCTAACAGCAACAAACACGCCACCGCCAACCGTGTTTAGCCTATCCTTTCGGAACACCGTTAGGTTCTTCGCAAAAATTTCGGCTGAGCTTATATCCGGCTTTAGCCAGCTATCAGTGCCTATAACGATTTGAGCATCAGCGCTTTCTATTAGCTTTTGGAGCTCTGGTACTTTCCCAACACAGCTACGACAATTTATAACTGTTATACCAATGGTTCCTGTATCACGTTTTCCCTGTGTTCAGCCTGCACCCTTTGTGACTGAATCCCTTCTTGTGTTTTCCCGAGATCCTCTAACCTAAAAAAACCGCCCAGTCCACGCCACACAGCCCCTGCTACCCGTGTAGCCGCCTCGTGCGTATAGTGGACGCCTGACCCATGCAGCGGAACCCGAAACCCAACCACCCTTTGGCGTAAGTCGAGGAATCTGCAGCCTACAGTTAGCTTTGCCGTTTCCCTCGGGCTGTTGGAATGCTGTCGGACAGAACCCTACTACTGCACGGTAAAGCCGCCTCCACACTGCCAATCCGACGAAAGCTATGCTTCAGCGACGTGGTTGGAGAACACTGCAACATCTTCCGTACAGCCCGGATATTTCACTGAGTGATTTTCACATCTTTGGTGACCTGAAGAAAGACATACGTGGACTTCAGTTTCAGTAGGACAAAGAAGTGCAAGAATGAGTGCGGTTGTGCGGTTGTGTTTCCATCAGCGGCCGACTGCTTCCTATGAAACAGGAACTGACAATCTAGTCTCTATTGAGACAACTGCCTTAATTACTTTTCAATGGAACCATTCCATGATCCTGTTGTGAAGGGTGTCCGGTTTTCATTTGACTGCCATTTATAATTGAACTGTATGGCAATTTAGCTGAAAAAATGAGTTATTATTACCAAAGTTTTAATCCTATAAAACAAACGAAAAAACCGTTTTTAAAAATATTACGATTGAAAATGATAGTGCACAACAGTTAAAATTTATAAAATTCTTCTCGGGTATGCAGCCGGATCATGACGTCTTCAAGACACAATATTTCTGCGGTCCAACTGGCCGCCATCATCAGGTGAGAGCGCTGGTGCACAATCTCGCCGGAACTGACTTCCCAGCGCAAGCGGCAGCCCATATATAGGCCGCAGAAGGCCCACAACGCGTGCGCGAAAAGGTGCCGTAGCTGCCCTCTAGTGCAGTAAACATGCCGCGCCGCCGGTGGTGGAAAGAGGCGAAATCGAGATATCGCTGTCAAAAATAAAAGAAAATTAAAAATTTCTATTCCGACGATTGAGACGCAGACCGTTGTTTTTTAATGTCGGATAACACCGGGTCCCAAGTCTTACTTAAAAGATAGCCCTTGTCCCTATTAATAAGATTGTCAGATAAACGAATCTCTATTGATTCTTTTAAAATACAGTCCCAATATCGAGATGCAGGGGCAACCATTTGTGTCGCATCATATTGCATTCTGTGTCCCTGGGTGAGACAGTGCTCCGCCACTGCGGATTTCTCGGGTTGAAGCAGCCGTGTGTGCCGCTGATGCTCAACACATCGGTCCTGAATGGTCCGGATCGTCTGACCAATGTAAGCCTTCCCACAGTGGCAAGGGATCTTGTATACACCGGGCTTCCTCAACCCCAAGTCATCCTTAACAGAGCCAAGAAACGCTCTAAGCTTGGCCGGCGGACGAAAAATACTTTTGATGTCATATCTTTTTAGAATTCTTCCTATCTTCGAGGAAATGCTCCCAGCAAAAGGCAGAAAAGCCACCGATTTGCAGGTATCTTCTGGTGGTTCAGGCGATGGTCCAAACTGGAAAGCACGACGGATCTGTTTATCTGTATAGCCATTCTGCTTGAACACAACCTTAAGGTGGTCCAATTCTTGTGTCAAGCTTTCTCCATCTGAAATGGCATAGGCTCTTCTCGCCAACGTTCGCAGGACCCCTGTACGCTGGAACGATGGATGACAGCTAGAAGCATGCAGGTAACGGTCCGTGTGCGTAGGCTTTCGATAAACACTGTGTCCCAGTGTCCCATCATCCTTTCTGTACACCAGAACATCCAGAAACGGAAGCTTTCCATCACTTTCCACCTCCATGGTAAACTTGATGCTAGGATTCAGGGAATTAAAATGATCTAGGAGGCGGTCAAGAGCCTCTCTCCCATGAGGCCACACCATAAACGTGTCGTCAACGTACCTCCAAAAACAGGTTGGTTTTAAGGACGCCGTCTTCAGCGCCATGTCCTCCAAATCTTCCATAAAAAGGTTGGCGACTATTGGGGACAGTGGGCTCCCCATAGCCACTCCGTCAGTCTGTTCAAAATATTTGTCATTGAATAAAAAGTACGTTGACGTCAGCACGTGGCGACAAAGCCTGGTTGTGTCCTCATCCAGTTTCTCACCAATTAATTGCAAGGATTCTTCCAGAGGAACCCGGGTAAAAAGCGACACGACATCAAAGCTCACAAGCAAATCGCAGGGACTAAGAGACAAGGACTTCAATCTCTGAATAAACACCATAGAATTGGGAATGTGATGTTCGCATTTACCGACGTGAGGGCCAAGAACAGATGCTAAATACTTGGCTAGATTGTAGGTAGGAGCACCCAAGTTACTCACGATCGGACGAAGCGGGACCCCTTTCTTATGAATCTTGGGTAGGCCGTATAGTCTCGGTGGCACGGCAGCACCAGGACGAAGTTTTTTGAGAACGTCGTCAGGTAAAGAACTCTTCTTCAACAGCGATATCTCGATTTCGCCTCTTTCCACCACCGGCGGCGCGGCATGTTTACTGCACTAGAGGGCAGCTACGGCACCTTTTCGCGCACGCGTTGTGGGCCTTCTGCGGCCTATATATGGGCTGCCGCTTGCGCTGGGAAGTCAGTTCCGGCGAGATTGTGCACCAGCGCTCTCACCTGATGATGGCGGCCAGTTGGACCGCAGAAATATTGTGTCTTGAAGACGTCATGATCCGGCTGCATACCCGAGAAGAATTTTATAAATTATTACGCCGGGAAAGCCTTCGTAGTCACAACAGTTAAAATTTATTCAAGAGATGATAAAAGTGATGCTATGTCGCGTGAGTTGTATTGCTGTCTTATTTGGCGAAAAGTAAGGACATTTGAAGGTTTCCTTGTGGCTGTGCAGGCCACGGGAGTTCCTGCTGAACGTGGTTCTGTTCGTGGCGTGGCCGGCGGCCTACTGCTGGCGCACGTGCTGCCGCGGACCGCCTGACGACGCATGTGAGTGCGCCACGTGGGCGCACACCATCACCATAGGGGAGGCCGCGCGCCGAGGCGTGCTCGCCCGCGCTGACCAGGAGGTGCGCCCAAGTGTACACACACACACAAACAGGCCGCTCAAAACGATGCTGGCAGCAGCCGACTCTAAACCAGTTGTCGGAAGTGAATAACACGCTTCCCTGCGAGCAGATTACTTATCTCCCCATTCTACTTGGTTAACATGTTTACTATCAATCTTTTTTAGAATCTTAGAACATGTTCATAGACTAGAGATATCTCCTGCGTGAACATTGTGTTCTGCGGATGTTGTCAACATTAAGCTGTAACTGTCACGTGATCTCGGGACGACGCTGTTCGTTTAAGGGTGGTAGGACGTCAAACGGGCCGACTTGGAGCAGGAGAGGCACCACACCACATTTTAATTTCCACTGTTTATACTTTTACAAATAAATTCATAACATTTTGTCAACACGACCAGGAAGGATTCAGGATTCATACTCATAGCAATGTAAGTTCAAAAGTGTAACAAAATAAATTTTTACTACGTGTGAAAATTCATCATTTTTTCACCTACTATTGGCTGCATTTGTTGCTATAGGTACACTTTTCATCACAAGTAAGAGAAATTGTTCGATGAATTTTGCGCAGCATACAAACCATACTTACAGGTGTATGAAACTCTAGAATTTATTTAATTAATGAAAAAATGAATGAGCTGTTACATTTTAAACTTCATGTATAGAAAAAACTCAAATGTTATGGTTAATTATCTCAATTTTTAGCACAGTTTTTAATAGATTTAGAAAATTCTAGAGTTTCATACATCTGTAAGTATGGTTTGTATGCTGTGCAAAATTCATCGAAGATCTCCCTTACTTATGAAGAAAAGTGTACCTATAGCAACGAATGCAGCCAATAGTAAGTGAAAAAATGATTACATTTCACATGTAAAAAAATATATATATTGTTATATTTTTGAACTTCCACTGCTATGAGCGTGAATCCTGAACCCTTCCTGGTCATGCTGACAAAGTTTTATGAATTTACTTGTAAAAGTATAGACAGTGGAAATTAAAATGTCTGTGGTGCCTCTCCTGCTCCAAGTCGGCCAGTTTGACGTCCTACCCCCGTTAAGGACAAGTCATATTGGCTGTCACGTCACGTCATTGTCACGTCACGTCAAAACATTTCACAATGCATTTCAAATGGTAGCATTCACACAGACCGTCACGACACGTCGCGACATGTCAAGGTTTCTGGGTAAGAAAATGTTGACGGTATAGTCGTCTGCTGACAATGTTGTCAACGTACTTTCGCCGCGCTCACACGTGTTGTAGTAGTAGATTTTGTGCTTTTGTGTCTTTGTAATCTTTATTCTTATGCTTTGTTTTCGTGGCAGATTGCAAATGTTCCATGACGGCTTGGATACTTTTCCCATTGAGTGTTCTCACACGGCGTGGCCAGATAAATCAAAGCAAAAAGTTATTTAGGTTTTACAATAACAGAACAGAGTTCACGCTCACAATGTGTGCAAATAAGAATGTAAGTTGATGAAACAATTTCCTTTACATAACGTTTTAAGTGAATAGCTCACCTTTAATGAAGGCGAAAACTATAACTTTTTACGACGTTACTAATTACGTAAGAAAAAAATGGATAAAGTAAACCGGACCCGTTTATTCCATTATAGATATTGTTTGACGTGTTTGTATGTGTGTATTTCCCTAGCAACTAAATGTCAATGTTTTGACATGTTGTTTCACTTGTCAGCTCTTTACCAACCAAAACTAATAGAGAACATACTTCATGAAGTTTATTTTTGCCATTAATAACCTTCGTCGTTGTTCGTTTTCCAATTCCGATATTATATTCTGACATGAAATAAGCGAACTGACGTGACATAACATGACGGACAGTATGAATGCACGTTGCCGTGACAGTGTAGTGATGTGATGCCTGTTCATTTTGATCACCAAAGCTAAGAGCCCAGTTTATTTCAGCAAAATGCAAATTGTTATGGTGTCTACAAAACGCCTACGAAGGAAATAATATGACGCCATTCAAAATTTATACGCTGCATTGTAGACGAACCTACACCGTCCCGAGATCATGTGACCATCATGGCAATGTATGTTTATAACGGATTACCAATTCTGCGCATCTGAATGCTTACTCCGGGGATTTTTCTACTCTATGAAGATATTCTGAGCTAAAACATAATGATTTTAGAAACTCTGATGGAATATTATATATCCTTCTGCCTTATTTGATCTTAAATCCTCCAAACCTCTTTTAGATTCTGGTTCTAATACTGGATCCCCTATCTCTTCTAAATCGCCGCTGTTTCTTCTTCTATCACATCAGACCAATCTTCCCCCTCATAGAGGCCTTCAATGTACTCTTTCCACTTATCTTCTCTGCATTTAACAGCGGAATTCCCGTTGCACTGCTAAAGTTACCACTTTTGCTTTTAATTTCAGCGGAGGTTGATTTGACTTTCCTATATGCTGAGTCAGTCTTTCCGACAATCATTTCTCATTTCTTTTTTGTTTTTTCACATTTTTCCTGCAGTCATTTCGTCTTAGCTTCCCTGCCCTTCCTATTTATTTCACCCCTCAGCAACTTGTATCTCCGTATTCCTGAATTTCACTTAGTATTTTTGTATTTTCTTCTTTCATCGATCAACTGATGTATTTCTTCGGTTACCCATGGTTTCTTTGCAGTTACCTTCTTTGTACCTATATCTTTCTTTCCAACTTCTGTGAATGCCCTTTTTAGAGATGTTCATGCCTCTTCACTGTACTGCATACTGAGCTATTCCTTATTGCCGTCTCTATAACCTTAGACAACTTCAAGCGTATCTCGTCATTCCTTAGCTATTCCGTATCCCACTTCCTTGCGTATTGATCCTTCCTGACTAATTTCTTTAAAGTTCAGCCGACTCTTCATCACTACCACATTGTGATCTGATTCTATATCTGCTCCTAGGTACGCCTTACAATCTGGTATCTGATTTCGGAATCTCTGTCTAAGAATGATGTAATCCAACTGAAATCTTCCCGTATCACCCGGCCTTTTCCAAGTATACCTCCATCTCTTGTGATTCTTGAACAAAGTATTCGTTATTACTACCTGAAATTTATTAAGCACTCCGTCTTCAGTCCACGAATGGCCTACCGGGACCATCCGTCCGCCGTGTCATCCTCGGTGGAGGATGCGGACAGGAAGGGACGTGGGGTCAGCACACCGCTCTCCCGGTCGTAAGATGGTATTCTTGACCGAAGCCGCTACTATTCTGTCGAGTAGCTCTTCAATTGGCATCACGAGGCTGAGTGCACCCAGAAAATGGCAACAGCGCATGGCGGCCTGGATGGTCACCCATACAAGTGATGACCACGCCCGACAGCGCTTAACTTCGGTGATATCACGGGAACCGGTGTATCCACTGCGGAAAAGCTGTTGCCCACCTGAAATTTATTACAGAACTCAATTAGTCTTTCTCCTCTCGCATTGCTTGTCCCAAGCCCATATCCTCGTGTAACCTTTTCTTCTACTTCTTCCCCTACAACTGCATTCCAGTCCCCCATGGCAATTAGATTTTCATCTCCCTCTATATACTGCATTACCCTTTCAATGTCCTCATATACTTTCTCTCTCTGTCTTCATCTTCAGCTTGCGACATCGGAATGTATATTTGAACTATCGTTGTCGGTGTTGGTTTGCTGTCGATTCTGATAAGAACAACCTCATCACTGAACTGTTCAGAGTAACACACTCTCTGTCCTACCTTCCTGTTCATAACGAATCCTACTCTCGTTATATCGTTTTCTGCTGCTGTTGATATTACCCTACACTTATCTGATCAGAAATGCTTGTCTTCTTCCCATTTAACTTCACTGACCCCTGCTATATCTAGACTGAGCCTTTGCATCTCTTTTTTCAGATTTTCTAGTTTCCCTACCACGTTTAAGCTTCTGACATTCCACGCCCGACTCGTAGAACGTTATCCTTTCGTTGATTATTCAAGCTTTTTCTTATGGTCACCTCCCCCTTGGCAATCCCCTCCCGGAGATCCGAATGGGGAACTATTCCGGAATCTTTTGCCAAATGAGAGAGGTCATGACCTTTTTTAATTACACGCCTTATGTCCTGTGGATACACATTATTTTTCTTTAATGCAATGGCTTCCATTGCCTTGTGCATCCTCATGCCGTTGATCATTGCAGATTCTTCAGCCTGTAGGGACAGTTTCCTACCCCAAGGACAAGAGAGTGCCCCGAACCTATTTCCGCTTCTCCGCCCTCTCTGATAAGGCAGTTGGCAGTTGGAGGGTGATTTCTTATGCTGGAAGTCTTCGGCCGCCAATACTGATTAATTAATCAAAGTTGAAGCGATGGTGGGATTCGAACTAGGGACCGAGGACGTTTTGGTTATTAATCAAAGGCGCTACACCTAGACCGCGGATGCAAACCTCAGGAACGTTATAATTTCTATTAAAGTATTGTTTATGTATAAAAATTTATATTTATATTTGATACATTGTTTGAAATGTTGTGTTACAAAAATGTATATAGCAAAAATGAAAAGAATTAAATTAGTATTAACGTGTACAGTAACAGTGTCACGTGAAACAAACGTGTAGCTACATAACAGGTATCCGTATGTCGGCTTTTATTGCGGCTGTCTCATGCATCACGCTGGACCTTTTCGCACGCACCGTCTCCAAAAGCTTGGGCACGAATTTTGTCTAAATGGTACAGCAAGGGATTAAACAGCCATTTCCCGCGCTCCACGCGTGAATGGAACGGGAAGACCCTAACACGTGGTAAAGTGGGAAGTATCTTCTGCCATGCACTTCATAGTATTTTGCAGAACGTAGTGTAGAAGTAGATTATAACCATTACTTTTTTTCTAAGTTCTGTTTCACACAATTCATTTAAATACTGATCATTTGACATTTACGTCTGTGATAAGTATACTCACTGAGTAACTGAAAGGTCACGTCGTCTTTTTTCGAGCTTTTAGCAAGAAATTTTGCAAGACTGCAATTTCGTGGTATTTTAATGCATCCGTTCAGGAGTAACTTAAGTTCACTTGAACTTCAATTTAAAAACTTTATTACTCCGTTCTGCAGTCGTAAAACGTCAGCGTTGTATTTATGTAGACAAAGGCCAAATTCTGAGCATCTCTAAAACTGTAAGAGCGCACAGGAACCTCAAACTTCCTAAAACGGGGATACCTGCGATATCCAGACAAACCAACACATGCATTTCTGCCCCGACTATCTTACAAGCGCTATCAATGTACTTGTCTTTTACGTTCTCATAATTTGTACTTCTTTTTCTTTCATTTAACTTGTAACCTGGTATTTCTGACATAAATTTTAAAAATGATATAGCAAATGTAAAAGGTAGTGGCTAAATTGGCAAAATTTGCCCTGATACATTTTTATGTTACCAGAAGATACACACACTCGTCCATTTGTAAGTACATGAATTCCATGAGAAATGAGGAAGTGCTGTTAAGGGATGATTGTACTTTCCACAGATAGAAGAAGATGACGGGATCTACCACGGGGACTCCAGGGAAGAAGCGGACGTCTTGTTCGTGAGGAGAGGACTGCAGAACAGCGCCGAAAGCCTAATGGTAATACCACTTGCACCAGTCATACTAATTACCACTCTATATACCGCAACCGAAAGGTAAATTGCCTCTCTGCTTCAGAGTTAACTAGTGTTGCCAGAGGTCCCTATTATAATGGGACGCAGACAGTCCCGACTTTGTGCCACTGCTAGTAATCCGAAATGTAATGTGTATTCCCTTCAGAAATGGTCGAGTTAATTAAAGTTTCGAGACGCGTTTCTGAATGCGTCGATGGCGGTAACCAAGAAAAAATACATGGAATCAGCGGAAGGCATCACTCGTGTGTTCCAAAGTGCCACCAGCAGCCCAGCTAGGACAGTGACTTTGCGAACGGTGTTAAAAATAATGGGATACAATGGTCGAACAGCTCCTCATGAGTCACACATTTTTGGAGACAGTGTTAAGCGAAGCCTGGAGCGCTATATAGAAAGACGCACCTGGACAGTGGAAAACTGGAAATCAGTGATTTGTAGTGGTGAATGACGCTGTACCCTGTGGCTATTCGATGGAGTGGTTTGGGTTTGGCGCATGCTATGGGAACGTTATTTGACACAGTGTGTAGTGTCAGCAGTGAAGTACTGAGGAGATGCTGTTACGGTATGGCGATGTTCTTCGTGGTTAGAGTGTGGTCCCTTTACTGTGCTGTAGAGGGCGCTAAATGCGGAAGGATATGTACACATTTTACGGTACTGTGTACTGCATGCAGTGCAGAAACATTTTTTGTACCAGCATGACAATCCACTCCATCGTGACGTGGCAGCTCTGAGGCAACAGTTAGGGAAATAACATTCCTGAGGTGGACTGGCCTGCCCATAGTCACGGCCTGAACCCAGTGGAACATCTTTGGCTCTAAGCACTATGGAACTTAACATCTGAGGTCATCAGTCCCCTAGACTTAGAACTACTTAAACCTAACTAACCTAAGGACATCACACACATCCATGCCCGAGGCGGGATTCGAACCTGCGACCATAGCAGCAGTGGAACATCTTTAGGATGAGTTAGAACGTCGACTTTGCTCCAGAACCCAAAGTCAATACCTTTTCTGGTGTCGGTTCTTAAGGAAAATTGGAGTGCCATTCCTCCACAGACATTCTGACACCTCATTGAAAATGTCCCCAGCAGAATTCAAACTGTCATAAAGGCGAAGGGTGGACGCAGTCCATATTAATGTCGACTAATAGGTGTCTGGATACTTTTGATCATCACAGATGGACTAAGAAAAATTGCACCAATTAATGAATTACGATTGGTAGATTGTACAGGAACACCCGAGGAAAACAGGTGGATACAAGGAGAAAAGTAAAGTAGCATCGTCAGTAATATTGAGTGGGGGTATTAACATTCATCATCAGGAGCAGCAACAGTAGGAGTCGGAGCCATGTATACCATAAATGCTGTAGCCTTTCCAGGTACTGATTTCAGGTATGTCTACAGTTTCTTCTTCCAGGAGAAAAGTGTCAGGCATATTCAGCCAGTTGACTCCAGCGATCTTCTGTAGGTCTTTGTCCTATCTGCCTGGCAATCCTCTGCACTGTCTGTCTCTGTCTCTTGGACTCCAATCCAGCACCATCTTTGTCCATAGCTCATAATTTATTCTAGCTATTCTGCCCAGGATATCCTTGGTGTGTTAATTAATCTGACATCTTCTGCCCTTTTTGTATTGCCTTATAAATTCCATGCCTCGCTATGAAGTATTCAGTTTCCGTTTTGTACGCTCATGAAGTGTCCCAGCCTATGGTCAGAAGCCAAAACTGGGAGCACACTCTGATCAGGAAGTACATTCTTCAGTTTCACTGCCGCGTTTGATTGTCTTCCAAATGCTTGCCAGCCTAATTTAGTATGTCGAAAGATTTAGACACTCATACAATAACTGAAATGTAACTGTTGTGTGCAGGACCAGCCTGGCTGGCAGTGCTTCTGCCCAGAAGACGTGTTCCCGCAGCCCGGGGAGCGAGCTCCGCTCATGGGGGACTACGACGACGACGACGGTGAGTGGCCCACACAAGGCAGCGAGATGTCACTCTTACATATACCTCACTCTGAAAACAATGCCTGGACGTGTTAAAGCTCAAATAAAATAGATTTGTGATTAGTTGGTTGGTTGATTTGGGGTAGGAGACAAAACGGTGAGGTTGTCGGTACGATCGGATTAGGGAAGGATGGCGAAAGAAGTCGGACGTGCCTTTTCAAAGAAACCACGCCGGTATTTGCCTGAAGCGATTTAAGAAAATCACGGAAAATTTAAATCAGGATGGCCGGACGCGGGTGGGACCGTCGTCCTTCCGAATGGGAGTCCAGTGTGCGAACCACCGAGCCACCTGGCTGGTAACTTCGTGATTCACGGATGCCAATTGGCAGGAGGCGGTGCTGGTACCTGGTACAAGGAGTGCCACGTATTCAAGTAATCGAAAATTATGCGCTCAATCCAAATGAAACTGTAAAAGCTTACAGATTATTGTTATCGGTAGTCGGGGGAGCGATGTAAAATTTTTATCTTTATTTATTACGATAACTTGTTCTACGCAGCACACTGGTGTTGTTGATCTTACAACATGCATTGGTCCGTGCACGTCAGTGGACAGTACCCTTTATCTTCCGAAGAGCTTCGAGGGAAAGTGCGATTTTGGAGGCGGTCAACGGGTTCTACTGATCACAGAGATAAGGGGTCAAGTGTTGTGGATAGTCCTTGGGCTGGCGACCATTTGTATACTGTACGGGCATACTGTACCTGTCCTACACTACGGCATCAAAATTTAAACATTACTCACTTCCTCCATACCAGGCAAACAGACCAAATCGGTTGCACCTTTTCCAATAGGCGTGGTCTGCGCAGCTTATAAAAGCACCATTTGTTCATGGTCGGTTCCTAAGAAAACCACGAACAATTATGATTCTAGGGTACCAAAACCAGCAGTTGTGGGATCACCACTTCTATAATTTCTATTCACGGCAAATCGTCGAAATTTTTACCATAAGCTCGTAAGATAATGTTCTCAGGGAACCCTGAAACTTTTTCCGATATCGTTGTCCGTTACCGAGATCCAGAGATTCAAAGTTGCTTTGCTTATGCGCGTAAAATATGCGCATAATATCCGATCTTAGGCGTAAATACAGTTTTAACTACTTAGTGACGACTTGGCAAGGGTTCTGAGGTCATTGCAAAGGTTCTAAGGTCACCAAACTATGTTTTCAATCGCCATTTTTTCACCAATAAAACTTTATGATGTGCCCGCTGTGTACGAGGGTTGCCCAGAAAGTAATGCACCGCATTTTCTTTCTCAGCCGAAAAGAATGATACGAATGCAAAATGTTACGTATCTATTATTTGAGGTTTCCTGAGTGAGCGCGCCGAGTTTCCGTCACTTCCGAAAGGTAGCGTAGCTGCAGGACACTGTCAAAATGGGGTCTGTAGGTGCTGTACGTTACAAGCGATGTGCCATCATTGAATTTCTCACTACAGAGAAATAAACAATGGGGAATATTCACAAACGCTTGTGCTAAACCTATGGAGGATCTGCTGTCGACAGAAGTACAGTAAGTTGCTGGGCACAGAGGGTGAGGTCATCAGATAGCGGTTCGGCGGAGTTCCACGATTTGCAGCGGTCGGAGAGACCGTCCACGGCTGTCACACCTGACATGTTGCAGCGAGCTGATGTTGTCATTCGCCATTAAGGGATTCCATTCGTGGAAGACGTTTTGGGGACGATGAGGAGATGATTCACACAGTGAAGCACTGGCTTCGCCACCAGGACAAGGATTGGTACTGACAGGGCATACACGCCATTGTTTCGCGCTGGAGGAAGGCCATAGAACTGGATGAAGATTACGTGGAATAATAGGGTGTGTAGATAAAACACCATTCTTGTGTGTGTGTAATTCTCATTATGTTCAATAAAGGACTGTTGAAGGAAAAAAATGCTGTGCATAACTTTCTGGGTAACCCTTGTATAATAGGCACACGACGCCTATGTAGACTGTCTCGACCTGGAAATTATTCGATATGCCACCTGGAAGCATAAGAATCTTACAAAAAATTATTTTGTCTTACGCAATTCTTTGTACTTGCAAACCCAACACCGCATTTTTTGGTATACTGTAAGTGTATCGTAAGAATATACATTTTTATGTAAAGTAGTGTAAGTCGAAGTTGCATTGTATGGGAGACGGTTTTGTGTTAACCTCATATTACACGTACTTATTTGATGTTGTATGTATCAAGGGATTTAAATAAACTTAAAACTTTTACCGATCTAGTACACCGTGCTGTAGAAAAGAAAAGAAGGGAACCAGATGAAAAGTGTTCCTGTCATAGCACAAAAAAAGGCGAATAGCCTCTATTTAAAAGACTGTGACAGAAAAGTGGGCAACCAGCTAACTCAGTCCCCATTCAGCATTCCTGGCCAAAAATTTTGGTAATGTGAGCAGAGAAACGAGGATTAGCGATCATGATGCCGCTGTAGCAACTATAACTACGAAAGTTAATAAATCAATCAAGAATGGCAGGAGAGTGTTTCTGCTAGACAGAGCAGATAAGCATTTGTTAGCATCTCGCTTAGTGGACTGGCATCACTTAGTTCCAGTAAGATGGACGTAGAGGAATTATGGGCGAAGCTTAAGCAGAGTGTACATCGTGGTCTGGAGAGTTGTGTGTCTAGTAAGTGGATCAAGGATGGAAAAGACCCACCATGATTTAATAACGAAATTCGGAACTGCTGAGGAAGCAGAGGCTGTTGCATTGTCATTTCAAAAGAGAACGCACAAATGAAGTAGAGACACGTGCGTCTGTGAAAAGATACACGCGCGAAGCATACAACTACCATCGTCACATCTTAGCAAAAAATCTGGCAGAGAACCCGAGAAAATTCTGGTCCATTCAGTCTCTTGTTGACCAGTCTGGTGTGGTAGTTGAAGGTAAGAAAACGAAAGCCGAAGTTTTAAATTTCACGTTCAAGAAATCATTCACACAGGAGAATCGTGCAAGCGTACTGTCATTTGACCGCCCAACAGACTCCCGTATGGACGACATAGTAATAAGCATCCCTGACGTACAGAAACAACTGAAAGATTTGAAAGCAAATAAATCACGAGGTCCGGATGGAATCCCAATTCGGTTTTACAAAGAATACCTTACGGCATTAGCCCCTTACATAGCGTTCATTTATCGTGAATCTCTCGCGCAGCACAAAGTCCCAAGTGACTGGAAAAAAGCGCAGGTGTCGAGTATACAAAAAGGGTAAAAGAACGGCCCCGCAAAATTACAGACAAGTATCCCTAACGCCGGCCGCTGTGATCGAGCGATTCAGTCTGGAACCTGAGCCCTCCCCGTTCCCTGTCCACCCTGTGCAGACCACCTAGAATCTAGATCTTTCACTGACACGCCACTCGCAGTCGAGTCAAGTTGACGATTCATAACAGATGCTGTACTTTCTGCAGAGGAGACAGGATCCACGGGAGAGGATAGTACTTGAGGTACATCTGGTACAGAAATCACAGAAACTGGACTCTCAGGAGCTCTTCCAGCACATCGACTCGTGGCAGCTGTCAATCGTTTGACAGTAGTTAGGGCGATTTCCAACTGCATGTGAACGTCAACCAACTCATCCTGTGTTTGAGAGCAGCATTCACAGTGGGACTGCATTTTGGCTGGTGCAATGTATTACAAGGCATCGATCATCCTCCATACAGTGGTCCCACATGATTTTCATCTGTTTTAAATCCTAAAGAACACCTTCTAAGACTTCTTCTGATAGTGACGAAGCACTACAAGTGGAGGTGAGATTGTGGCTCTGTCAAACACTCTACAGTGACAGCATCAACAAACTGGTCTCTCGTTGAGAGAAATGTGTTCGCCGCCTCGGAGAATATGTTGAGAAACAATTATAGTATGTTGAAATGAAGAATAAAGATGCAGAATGTTGATACTGTTTGTTTTATTTAAAAAGCTGTACGAGTTTTCACATAAAAAATTAGGGACATTAGTTTCCAGCATGTTGTCATACAAGTGCAGTGGAAAAAAAACATTGTTTGTTCAGATGTTTCAGCTGTTTGTCGCAGGATAGGAAACAAATGTGTTGAGTCACAGTTATGGTTTGAACAACGGTAATGTATAGCAATGTTCCACAGGAAAACAGTATTATAGAAGCAAACAACCTCTGAATGTCAGCTTGAGAGGCATTTCTTGCCTTGTGTGAGAGACGTGCTGTGTTAGTTCACGAAGATTGCTGGCTGGAGGTGTGCAGACATGTTCTAAGGACGACAAATCAGGGTACTGGGCAGGCCAGTCAAAGATCGGTGTATTTTTCAAGGCATCTGTGATGTGGACTGCAATGTAGAGTTATGTATTATCCTATGGAACACGCCATTTTGTACCCTGCTCATGATGGGTATGAAACAGGGTTTGCCATTCTTGCCACATACTGCAGAACATTCAGCCTCCCTACAAGAGCTACGGAATCGTCCTGTTTGACAGCCACAGAATGACACGCAGTGTCCTAGTTGACTGAGGCTCTTCACCTTGTGGGTCTCTGTTGCCTGCCGATGTATGTCAGCGATAAACGACGGACGGCAACTCGAGATGTCAACCTAGCTTGCAGTTATCTATTTCCGATCGTTCGTTGTGTCCAGATATCAGCTGTTGTCATGCGTCAAAGCCAGTCGAACAACCCTCCATCCTCTCGCGGTATATTCCTTCTACTCCTCTTGCCACACTGCTATCCTGAGTCGATTTCGCCACTACTCGTTCTGCAGTCAATGCACAACAGCCAACTGACTGTATGATCTGTCGGAATGTTACTCCCCTGTCCCTAATGCCAATGATTCGACCTTTCGCAAAGTCTGAACGACGACTATGAGCTGCATATGTACGTCGTGTGGGTGTCCTGCATGTAAATCTTCACCTGAAAAGTCCCAGCTACATTACATACATCCATCAGCAACGAACTACAAGAGGAATGGTATTTTTCTGCCCTGAAAATAATCTCACATACGGGTGAAATTTTAAGTAACGCATTTCTCAGGCATGGAAATAGTTAAGCATCAGTTTTCTAGCATTCGGTCTAGGCGTTCCTTGCGTAAAACTTCCATTTCCGCTAGTGATCGACAGTAATTTGAAAAGTAGATAAATAAACGAGTTACCTCAGTTGAACTTTTTTTATTTTTGAATGTAGTTTACCTGTACACTAATGCACTAGGTCCGTGATGTTCCAGTGCCTTGACCCAGTTTCAAAAATTAGATTCCTCCAGGCCTGCGAAACACAAGGGCGTGCTGAAAAGTAGTACTGCCTCAGAATTTTTTTTATGTAGAATCTCTCAAAAGCTTTTTAAATAAAACAGATATTAATAACATACAACATGTTTGTACTTCATGTTTTCATATCTGCAGCATATCTGCAGCCGTCTGCCGCTAGAGGGCTCCAAATTGTAGCGTGTAACATGGCGGTAAGAATGTCGGCGTGTGAGAAATGGCGTGCTGTAATTGGGTTTCGAATTGGAACAATTCGTCCAGACATGGAGTACCCTCTCCTTCAATGTGACGATGCCAGACCACAATTGAGCGCTGCGACATCTGCAACAACCTGACGCCTTGTGTTCACTGTTACTGATCATCCTCCATGTAATCCTGACTTGGCCCATCCGATTTTCACCTGTTTGCAAAACTTTACCAATAACTTCGATAACTTCATTTTGATAGTAAGAAAGTAGTGCAAGCAGATGTGAGATTGTGGCTTCGTCAACAAAGTCAAACATTCTACAGTGACTGTATCAACAAGATGGTCTCTGATGGAGAGAAATGTGTTCGTCGTCAGGGTGACAAATGTTGACAAACGGCGGAGGTTCGAGTCCTCCCTCGGGCATGGTTGCCTTAGGATAATTTGGATTAAGTAGTGTGTAAGCTAAGGGACTGATGACCTTAGCAGTTAAGTCCCATAAAATTAAAAAAATAATAAATAAAAATAAATGTTGACAAATAAATATGTAGATACGATGAATAAAGAAGTAGAATGTTAACAGAGGTTGTTTAAAAAGCCATAAGAATTTTCACATAAAAAATTCTGTGTCATTACTTTTTAGCACGTCCTCCTACCTGTTAACTTTCGGTCAAATAAGGCTGGTGCGGCAACAATTTATATCTTAGTTCAAGTATTTTTGCCACGACATTGACAATTGTGTGTGGGCGCACACTGTCTCGATGAAAGATGGCTCTCGTCGTTGCCAGTCCTGATCTTTTTCGCGTATCTTTTGCCGTAGTTGGTCCAGGAGGTTAATGTAACATTGCCCCATAATTGTTTGACCTGTGGGAAGACAATCCACTTTCAGAATCCCTTTCACATCACAGAAAACTGACGCCATGGCCTTTCCAGCCGACCATACTGCCTTTACTTTCTTTGGTGCCTGAAAACAGGTCAAATATTTTTCTGACATTTCCACTCTCGTGGTTTTCTGATCCTGTGTTAATAGTCGCGGCGCCCATCAGGCAGATAATTTTCTCACATTCAATTCCAATGTTAAAATGGGATATGTCTGTTCAGATGGAAATGGAAATGCCTTGTGGCTAGGGCGACCCGTCGGGTAGACCGTTCGCCTGGCGCAAGTCTTTCGAGTTGACGCCACTTCGGCGCCTTGCGCGTCGATGGGGATGAAATGATGATGATAAGGACAACACAACACCCAGTCCCTGAGCGGAGAAAATCTCCGACCCAGCCGGGAATCGAACCCGGGTCGTTAGGTATGACATTCCGACGCGATGACAACTCAGCTACCAGGGGTGGACTCTGTTCAGATGACGTACGTACAGCTTCAGCAGTTTCTCTCACATGAAATCGGCAATCCTCGAGGGCAATTTTATGCCATTTTGCAATAACTTCTGCGGTGGTGGCACTTCTTGGCTGATCACTATGCGGCTCATCATGTAAACTGTCCCGATCAAATTTAAACTCATTTGTCCACTTGACAATAGCTGAATATGAAGGAGTGGAGTGCCCAATGTGTTCTAAATATTGGCACGAATATCCTTTGCCTCCATAACTTCCTTTACGAAGTACTTAACTACTTCTTGAATTTCGTTTTTCTCCATCTTCTCAGATCACTACACGGCAACAATAACAAAGAGATGTCCACACCATAGGTCCAGAACATTTATGTAACACGACTTTACTCACAAAGAATGACCTACTATTGTGCAGGAATCTCGTTGTGCTTTGCTGATATCTGGCGGTGATTCCGCGAACTTTTCAAATTACCCTCAAATGTATTCTGCATAGTGGCAGCATTATCTTGAGTTGCGTCAGAATCTGATATCGTTTCAGACAATACCTCTCCATTAACTTCTGCGAGCAGTCAACTCTTTAACGCAGTCACATATTCCATATTCACGTACCTTGTTTATTATGCAGTGGTGCAGAGCTGTACTGAAAGCTTTATGGAAGCAAGAAAAGCGGCATAACTATCTATTTACTTCTAGATCTCCTGAATGAACAGAGTAAGCTGGGTGTCACGCAGTAGGTGCTTGCAGAAACCGTGTTATTTGTTACGATAGATTTGCTCCATCTCCAAAAAAAGTCGTCACATATGAGAACAATGTTGTTGTTGTGGTCTTCAGTCCAGAGACTGGTTTGATGCAGCTCTCCATGCTACTCTATCCTGTGCAAGCTTCTTCATCTCCCAGTACCTACTGCAACCTCCATCCTTCACAATCTGTTTAGTGTATTCATCTCTTGGTCTCCCTCTACGATTTTTACCATCCATGCTGCCCTCCAATACTAAATTGGTGACTCCTCGAAGCCTCAGAATATGAACTACCAACCGATCCCTTCTTCTAGTCAAGTTGTGCCACAGATTTCTCTTTTCTCTAATTCTATTCAATACCTCCTCATTAATTATGTGATCTACCCATCTAATCTTCAGCATTCTTCTGTAGCACCACATTTCGAAAGCTTCTGTTCTCTTCTTGTCTAAACTATTTATCATCCACGTTTCACTTCCATACATGGCTACACTCCATACAAATACTTTCAGAAACGACTTCCTCACACTTAAATCTATACTCTATGTTAACAAATTTCTCTTCGTCAGAAACGCTTTCTTTACCATTGCCAGTCTACATTTTATATCCTCTCTACTTCGACCATCATCAGTTATTTTGCTCCCCAAATAGCAAAACTCATTTACTACTTTAAGCGTCTCATTTCTTAATCTAATTCCCTCAGCATCATTCGATTTAATTCGACTACATTCCATTATCCTCGTTTTGCTTTTGTTGATGTTCATCTTATATCTTCTTTTCAAGACACTATCCATTCCGTTCAGCTGCTCTTCCAGGCCCTTTGCTGTCTCTGACAGAATTACAATGTCATCGCGAACCTCAAAGTTTTTTTCTCCGTGGATTTTAATTCCTAATCCTAATTTTTCTTTTGTTTCCTTTACTGCTTGCTCAATATACATATCGAATAACATCGGGGATAGGCTACAACCATGTCTCACTCCCTGGCCAACCACTGCTTCCCTTTCATGCCCCTCGACTCTTATAACTACCACCTGGTTTCTATACAAATTGTAAATAGCTTTTCGGTTCCTGTATTTTACCACTGCCACCTTCTGAATTTGAAAGAGAGTATTCCAGTCAACATTGTCAAAAGCTTTCTCTAAGTCTACAAATGCTAGAAGCATAGGTTTACCTTTCCTTAATCTATTTTCTAAGATAAGTCGTAGGGTCAGTGTTGCCTCACGTGTTCCAACATTTCTACGGAATCCAAACTGATCTTCCCCGAGGTCCGCTTCTACCAGTTTTTCCATTCGTCTGTAAAGAATTCGCGTTAGTATTTTGCAGGCGTGGCTTATTAAACTGATAGTTCGGTAATTTTCACATCTGTCAACGCCTGCTATCTTTGGGATTGGAATTATTATATATTTTTTTTTAAGTCTGAGGGTATTTCGCCTGTCTCGTACATCTTGCTCACCAGATGGTAGAGTTTTGTCAGGACCGGCTCTCCCAAGGCTATCAGTAGTTCTAATGGAATTTTGTCTACTCCCTGGGCCTTGTTTCGACTTAGGTCTTTCAGTGCTCTGTCAAATTCTTCACGCAGTATCATATTTCCCATTTCATCTTCATCTACATCCTCTTCCATTTGCATAATATTAAGTACATCGCCATTGTACAGACCCTCAATATACCCCTTCCACCTTTCTGCTTTCCCTTCTTTGCTTAGAGTTGGGCTTCCATATGAGCTCTTGATATTCATTCAAGTGGTTCTCTTTTCTCCGAAGGTCTCTTTAATTTTCCTCCAGGCAGTATCTATCTTACCGTTAGTGAGATATGCCTCTGTATCCTTACATTTGTCCTCTAGCCATCCCTGCTTAGCTTTTTTGCACTTTCTGTCGATCTCATTTTTGAGACGTTTGTGTTCCTTTTTGCCTGCTTCATTTACTGCATTTTTATATTTTCTCCTTTCATCAATTAAATTCAATATCTCTTCTGTTACCAAGGATTTCTATTAGCCCTCGTCTTTTTACCTACTTGATCCTCTGCTACCTTACAATATACGTTCCAAAATTCAACAAACATCAATTTTTGTTAACTGACTACTAAGTATGTGTGTTGTATCGTCATGAACAAGAGGCAGCGAGTTTGTAGAGAAGTGGCGGTCTGTTTACGTGCGGCAGAGTACGAGGAGGTGGCGGAGCGCATGGTGCGTTCGCCTGCCGTGTACCGCACGCTGTGCACGCCCAAGGGCGGGCTCGACTTCCCGGACGGCGTGCGCTACTCCATCCGCGGCAGACTCTGCCACTTCGGCGTCATGGGCTACCAGTTCAAGCCGGACACGCCGCTGCTCCAGGTGAGTGCCACACTCGGTTCTGTTCCCTCACGCTGCCGCGCTATCTGGCCTATGTAGTAGAGGTGCATCGTTCGGGAAAGAACACGACACTAAACTGAACAGAAGGACTGAGGAACGAGTTCACTGTTCTCTTCAAAGCGGCCTCTATCCACCCCAGTCTCACTCGATTGGTCTCATTCTTTTTCGAGTAGTTACTCGTTCCAGTTCCACCGTACTTCGCTCAAAATTCTGGAAATTTGTGGTAAGTTCCTATAGGACCAAACTGCAGAGGTCATCGGCCTCTAGGCTTATGTAGCGACCTTTTTTTCTATCCCGACTTCCGTATCTTGCATGAAAGTAGGAATGTTAATTTATCTATACATTGACTGGTATTGAGGGGTTTTGTTTTATCCCGGCTAGTTCTTGAATTAACCCCAGTGAGTCACTACACGTATCGTCTTCCCAGTTCTGGAGGAAAAATACCATTAGTAAATTAATACTAGTGTTTTCAATAGATTCTCGTTCACTTGTTTCAGTTACTAGTCTGCAGTTTATTCTTGGTGAAAATCACGTAACTTAATTATTTATGAACCTAAGTCGAAGTAAAGTTCAAGACGAATAGTCAGTTTCAAATTAACACGTTATTTTATTTAACAAGAATTATTAATAAATCAGTTCATTCACACGATCGCATTCAAAGGGGTTCTTTGAATAAGTATCTAATCTTGAATCCCGTCAATATCAGAGATACTAAACAATGTTCTGTCACTTTCGACAAAAATATTATTCCCGCGTAATATCCATAAACTGTCACGAACTATGATTACTAGTCGCGTGAAGTAAAGCTTTTCCACTATCACAATACAAAGTCCGAATCCGTCCAAAAATCGTTAATTCCGTAAAATATTTAAATCTTTACACGGAGTGACGTTTAAGTCAGAGAGATTATTTATCACCTCCCCGTTCCTCTAATATGACAAAAGTTCTAATTCTGATCTGAAATTAATGCTTCCCAAAAAACAATCTCGTCGCGATTTATTCTTGCGCCCTGATTTAATAAAACTCCTATTGTTGCTTCCTAAAGCTGTTCGTCCTAATTGACTTCGAACAGACTAGAGGATAGAGACTGCAGTATCATAATTGCATTGTATGTCTATTTATACTTTAGTAAACGCTATCTTTGGTGTTCAAGACCTACGTTCTGTGACTATAATATTGATTTTCTCATATATAAGAATAACTAATAATTTAGCCGTTTCTACCGTTTTCCCCCCTCCCATGCTTCCAAAATTTGTGATTAAAATTTTTCTACTATAGATTCCCCTCTATTTGTCTCTTATTTCTATTTCGTAAATTACTATTTGTGGAGGGGCTTCGGACATTTTCTGAATTTATATTTCGAGGGCATGGGATCTAATTTGGGAGCTATTTTGGTTTATTAACACCGAGAAGCGTTGTAAGTGTTACACTTACACACTATTTAATCTAACTTAAACTAATTTAAGCCTAATTTACACGACGACATTGGGTTGCGCCACTCGTTTCGTGGAATGAGTTGCTCGCAAGTGGTTTCATATATGACTGTAGACACGGCGGCACCAGTATACACTACAGCTTCGTCGTTTTGTGGGTCCCTGAGTCGTGTCTGAAATGCAAGTTTTGGCAGCTGAACGTCGCACGAGTTGTGATGGAGTTAATAAAGCTTGTTGCTTGGAATCGCTGCATAAGAAAAAAAATAAACTTATTTCGATTCGTGACTGGATGAAGAAAAGACGTCAGCTCGGTTGCTCAGCATCCTTGCTGAAATAATTTATAACAGAAGATCCAAGAAGTTCTTTTAATTATCTTAGAATGTAGCCAGAACTGTTCACGTTCTTCTAAATAGAGTTAATTATGCGATAACGAATGAAGGTACTCTAATGCATGAAGCACTGTCGCCAGAGCTGAAATTACATACCATAATGCGTGCATTACAATCGAGAACACTCGGCATGCTATAAGATACGGTTTAAGTTGCTAATGACGCTTTTTCATTAACACCAACAATTATTAACAGTAATAATTATTAACATTAACAGCAATAATTATTCGAAGCAGACCGCATTAAGAAGAGAGTGGTTTGCAAACTACTCTCTTGAAGATAGATCTGAACAGTGGCAATATTTCAAAATTCTAACATATGTGAATGGGGAGCACTGCATCGACGTTTTAAATAGATGAATATTGAATAAAGAATGCAGCTTTTTGAATTTGTATAGCCTTCCCTCCGGTCAACAATATTGCTTAACAAGGAGTTGGGCAACTTGGCCGTCCTGTAGACGAGAGCATTGCCACAGCTAGAATTACACTTGCTTGTATTTTTCTTAATTCAGTTGTATATGTGCTCCTAACTCAATAAAGTTTACCCTGCAGGATGATGGTCGGGAGATAATAAATAGAGTGGAAACTTCCAAATTCCTAGGTCCTCATACTGATGAGAATTTCAACTGAAAAAGCGAATTTTGGTTCACCCACATTCGCACTTAGAATCACTGCAAATCGTAGGGAGAGACAAATCAATAAGTTAACGTATTTTGCGTGTTTCCATTCAATAACGTAATATGGAATAATGTTCTGCACCAACTCCTCTTTATTATTATTATTCGTTACAGTCAACTTTGGACTACGCTAAGCATCAGTCATTTCTTGTGCTTTTTCTTGCGTTCTTCCCAGTACTTCTTCATTTTTTCTGAGTGGGCTTCTTTACGTTCTTGCGACCAGGTTGTTCCCGTCTTCTTTGATTGCGTTCGGTCTTTGAATCCCTGTATTTTGTTGATGGCATTCCTATATTCCATTCTGTTGTAAACTGTCTCTGGTATAATGTTCATTTCTGCAATGTCTTCTTTTACTTCTTTCAGCCAGTTAATTTGTGTCTTTCTGCTTTCCATGTATTCCAGGATTTTCTTTGCCGTTCTTTCTGGTGCCATTCTTTTGACATGCCCATAGAAACTCAGTCTTCTCTTTTTAAAGGATGTTGTCAGTTTTTCAATTTTCTCGTATAACTCTTTATTGGATCGCAATTTATAATCTTGTCCATCCTTTTTAGGTCCTAAGATCTTTCTCAGTATTTTTCTCTCTTTTATTTCCAATTTCTCCAACAGACGTTTTCTGTTCAGTGGGATGCATTCAATCGCATACAAACTTTCTGGTTTTATTACCGCATTGTAGTGCCTGAGCTTGGCATTGATGGAGATCGACTTTTTATTGTATACATTTCGGCATAGCTGGTACGCCGTTTCCATCTTTATTGCTCTTTCCTGTAGTGAAACATTTGGTAACCCTGTCGGTGTAATCCATTCCCCTAGATACTTAAATTTATGAACTCTCTTAATTATTCCATATTCATTTATTTAGTGCCCATATTATCACATTTAAGAAAGGAAGCCTTTATTGTTCAAAAATGTTGTAGACTGCTGTTTAAGGAGTTGGGCATTCTGACTACTGATCCACAGTACATTTATTCTCTCATGAAGTTTGTTGTAAATAATCTGCTACATTTCAAAAGGAACAATGATGTACATGTTCAACAGCTTACGGGAATGCAGCCAGATGACGTCGGCGACAACTGCTGATATTTTGACAGGAACACACCCACTCATTTTCAAGGAAAACTGAACCAGATAAGGCCTGCAAAAGAGAATTTAATACCTCTGTTTTCAGAGGAACTCCAGAAAGATCCCACTCACACACATGTAAACAGTAGCGCCATCACAAGCCAAATATGACTGACGTCAGAAGTTATCGATAGTGAAATAAATAATCAACGAACGGGTAAGGTAGCAAAAACTCTGTGCCTATGTTTTTTGACAGGGGAGACAGCAAGAGTTAATGCAGAATTTATACAAAAACCATCATCTCTATTTATAAGATTACTTGCTAATTTAATTTCAACAGCGTCCTTAAGAACACCATCCCTATAGGTGGAAGCTCATGCCATAATCTCTGTGTTATATTCTGTAGGATGACCGGTGACAAGACATTGTTCTACAATGACGGATTTGCTCGGCTGTTGTAAGCGTGTGTGTTGCTTATGCTCAGTACGTCACAACTGCAAGGAATATGGTAGACGCTCGCCTTACGCAGACCAAGGTTGTCCTTTACGGAACTTAAAAAACCTTGACCTTAGATGGTGGTCGAAAAACACACTTCACATAATATTTCCGTAAAATATGTCCAATTCTGTTCGAAGTGCTTCGTACATGAGACAGATATGCTATAGACTTCTGACCTCGGTCTTCTTTGGTTTGTGATGGCGCTAGCGTTTGTGTGTGCGGGTGTCACCTTTCCAGTGTTTCAGAATGTGAAACGTAATTTGCGAGCATCAACCAAAGTTTAGCAAATGCATCATTACATATATACATCTGTTTTATATAGCCTCGGATTATGCTCTAGGATACCAGTTTTTCAACTATCAGGTAGTAATAGTATGACAGAACACAGCCCCACTGGTTCTACAAGTCACATGTTAACTCACCATGAGAGTAGTTATGGAATTATTGAAGAGAAAGCTCTAGTAGTATTATGTTCATCTGAGAAATTTAAGTAATCATAATCTGGTAATGAAATAATAGCACACACCAACCACAGTTTATGGTTGGTGATGATATGGAATTTGGTTCTATAAAGGAAAATGTGGAACTTCTGAATTGGATAGGTGATTGACAGTGCTACCTTTTCTATTTGTGAATAATTGTGTTGAGCAGCTGTCAATGCCTTTGAGGCATATGCAGGAGGTTGCTCAGATTCATCAACTTCCCTGTGAGACAAAACAGCTGCAAGTACCTTCTGGGACGCATCTATGGTAAGAACCAGTTGTTTACCTTTCCAAGACACAGGGAAGACATTAGCAATGACTTGACATGGTTGAACGCCTTGTCACAACAAAAAGCATACCTTTCTTCCATAAGTTGTTTAAGGGATGAATGACATCTGCCACATTGGGGATAAATTTTGAATAGTAACTGACTTTCTCCAAAAATGCTTGGAGTCCTTTACGATTTAGCATCTTTTGAAGGTTGGTAATGCCCTCTAGATGATGCTGCATAGGAGAGATTCCATCCTTCAAAAGAAGATGGCCCACAGTTCTACTTCTGTCTGATAACTCTTTGACTTCCACAGGTTGTACTTAAGGTCTGCCTCTTGCAATTTAGTGAGAAGAGTCCAAAGGTTGTCAAGATGTTCCTGCCGAGAGGACCCTGTGATGATAATGTCATCTAGATAGTTTCCACAACAGAGGACATCACAAATTAGCTGTTCTAAGAATCGCTGAAAAATAGTGGGAGGAATTACAATGCCAAAAATTAGGTGTGTGTAACAGTATAACATGAATGGAGTGACGGTAACTATAATCTGTTGGGAAGCAGAATCCAGATGAAGCTGTAGATATACCTCCGCCAAATCAATTTTTGAAAAACATTTGCATTCCACAAGTTTTGCAAAGATTTCATTGGTACACAGAATTGTGTAGCAAACCACTACCAACTGAGCATTGCGGTTGATTTGAAATCTCTGCACAAATGAAGCACTCCTGAAAGTTTGCAAATGACAACCAATGTCGTAGCCCATTGGCTAGAGATAACTGGTTCAATGTTACCCAGCCTCTACAACCTATCAAGTTCTTCCTTGACTGCCAATCTCAGGGCAAAGCGGAGAGGCCAAGCACGAAAAAATTTAGATATGGCTGTTGTTTTTAGGGTGATGTGCCCCTCAAAATCCTTTGTTGCCCCAAAACCTGATGAAAACAGGGGGCCAAACCAGATGTCGTCCAGTTCCTGGAACAAAATAGTGTCAGAAACAAAAGGTACTGCATCTTGAATTTGAAACCTAATGACCGTGAATGTGTTGAAGCCAAAAACGTGATCGCCCTCGTGATGAGTTGATACTAATGTTTATTGTGAACTCTCCTTGAACAGGAATGTGGTGCTTTCCATAACTAACGAAATGATGGGTTGTGGAGGAGAAAGCAGGTCGACTCAAACATTGATATGTTTCCAGATTCACCAGGGACAAAGAGGAACCTGTGTCAACCTGGAAATGGAACAGTTGTTGTCGAATCACTCGCTTAATGTAAATCTTGTTGGGGACGTCAAGCTCATGGGCATGGGCTGGCTTAACACTCCGCATTTCCATGAAATTCACATCCATAGCTCTGGCCTGGCTGCAAGGGGAGCTATGACAGACCATGGCCACGTGGCCTTATTTACTGCAAGCGGCACACATGGTGCACCTATGAGGGCAGCGACAGAGGGAGTGTACATGGAAACGGTCTGGACACAACAGAAAACTACAGCAAAAAACAGCAAATTCCAATTGCGACCTGAATGAATTAAAGGAACAAATTGTGTGCATTGGGAATGCCACCAATGTTGTGCCAATGAGTGTACTAATGCAACATCCATGACATCCTCAAACTGTTCAGATGCAACTTGTGACACATCAAAAGTCATACGCTACTGGCCATTAAAATTGCTACACCAAGAAGAAATGCAGATGATAAACGGGTATTCATTGGACAAATATATTATACTAGGACTGACATGTGATTACATTTTCATGCAATTTGTGTGCATAGATCCTGAGAAATCAGTACCCAAAACAACCACCTCTGTCCGTAATAACGGCCTTGATACGCCTGGGCATTGAGGCAAACAGAGCTTGGATGGCGTGTACAGGTACAGTTGCCCATGCAGCTTCAACATGATACCACAGTTCATCAAGAATAGTGACTGGCGTATTATGACGAGACAGTTGCTCGGCCACCATTGACCAGACGTTTTCAATTGGTGAGAGATCTGGAGAATGTGCTGGCCAGAGCAGCAGTCGAACATTTTCTGTATCCAGAAAGGCCCGTACAGGACCTGCAACATGCGGTCGTGCATTATCCTTTGAAATGTAGAGTTTCGCAGGGATCAAACGAAGGGTAGAGCCATGGGTCGTAACACATCTGAAATGTAATGTCCACTGTTCAAAGTGCCGTCAAGCAAACAAGAGGTGACCGAGACGTGTAACCAGTGGCACCCCATACCATCACGCCGGATGATACGCCAGTATGGCGATGACGAATACACGCTTCCAATGTGCGTTCACCGCGATGTCGCCAAACACGGATGCGACCATCATGATGCTGTAAACAGAACCTGAATTCATCCAAAAAAATGACGTTTTGCCATTCGTGCACCCAGGTTCGTCATTCAGTACACCATCACAGGCGCTCCTGTCTGTGATGCAGTGTCAAGGGTAACCACAGCCATGGTCTCCAAGCTGATAGTCCATGCTGCTGCAAACGTCATCAAACTGTCCGTGTAGATTGTTGTTGTCTTGCAAACGACCCCATATGTTGACTCAGGTATCAAGACGTGGCTCTACGATCCGTTGCAGCCATGCAGATAAGATGCCTGTCATCTCGCCTGCTAGTGATACGAGGCCATTGGGATCCAGCACGGCATTCCATATTAGCCTCCTGAACTCATCAATTCCATATTCTGCTAACAGTCATTGGATTTCGACCAATGCGAGCAGCAATGTCGCGATAGGCTACAATCCAACCTTTATCAAAGTCGGAAACGTGATGGTACGCATTTCTCCTCCTTACATGAGGTATCACAACAACATTGCACCAGGCAACGCCGGTCAACTGCTGTTTGTGTATGAGAAATCGGTTGGAAACTTTCTTCATGTCAGCAGGTTGTACGTGTCGCCACTAGCGCCAACCTTGTGTGAATGCTCTGAAAAGCTAATCATTTGCATACCACAGCATGTTCTTCCTGTGGGTTAAATTTCGTGTCTGTAGCACGTCATCTTCGTGGTGTAGCAATTTTAATAGCCAGTAGTGTAGGATTAGTCAAAACCTCCTCAACTGTTGGAGCTTCTAAATGCAACACACTGACCAACCTCTCTGCCCGGGGTGGAATGAATGATAATGATGCAAAACAGAGAATCGGCATAGGAGTGTTGGCAGCGATCACACACAAATTTATGCTTCGTACTTAGTTTGTGGAGGTTGGCAACCCATGCTTGGTAGGATTGTCCGAATTTCTTTTGCCACTGATGAAGCTCCATACAGGAAATCAACAAGTGGGTTTGCTTAAAATAATAAGCACTAAGGAAGTGCACATTTTAGAAAATTACAACACTGATGAGTCTTTCAATGAGGCAAATTTTCGAACCAAATGAAATATTTCACGCGCAGTCCATGACAAGAAGACAGCCTTTTGCAATGATGAATGATGGAATCTCTACCTCAGATGCTGTGTAATGCTGCTATATGGGCCACACATGTGTGTCCCAATCTTCCTTTGCTTCTTGGAAGGTGGAAGAGGTGGGAGGGGGGATTGGGAGGGTGGGCACATAGGTGGCAGTGGTTGAGGGGCTGGTGCTCCCAGTGAATTTGTAAATAATTGACAAAATAAGCCTGACTGCTGCTGTTGTTGCTCAAGCTAGTGTTGTTGTTATTGCTGTTTCTGTTGTTGTAGCAGTTGAAAAAATTCCAGATCGATTTCTCTCAAGAAATGAATCGGGAACTACTGCATTACCAGAACTGCTTTTTCAACAGGCTTTACTGATAACCCATACACTAAAATTACAGCAGCTGACTGCACGATGACTAATGACAAGTTTAGAGAAACATTAACACAAATGATTAAAAGTCTGAAGTCCAAGATGTCAGCTGGAGCAGATGAGGTGCCAATAATATTAGTAAAGAAAACAGCTAATCAGATAGCGAAACCATTGGCGCACATAGCAAACTTGTCAATGGCTGAGGGCGTGTTTCCACAAAAACTGAACATTTCTAAAGTTATTCCCCTGTTGAAAAAGGGTGATAAACTTAAAATAGAAAACTACAGACCTGTCTCACTCCTCCCAACTTTCTCTAAAGTTTTAGAGATACTAATGTAATATAGAGTCACACATTATCTTAATATGCACAATCTGATAAACAGTAATGAGCATGGATTTCAAGCTGGGAGAAGTACCGAAACAGCTGTACTAGAATACACAAAAGAACTAAATTGGAAGAGGGAAATAGTGTAGTTGGGATAAATCTAGATTTGTCAAAAGCCTTTGACACTGTTGACCACACCATACTTTTGAAAAAGCTTGAAGCTATAGGTATCAGAGGACCGGTAAAAAAGTGGTTTGAGTCTTATCTGGAAAAGAGGATGCAGGTGGTTGAAATTACAGCACCAAATATTAATCAAAAAATTAAACTAAGATCAGATCCAAGGGAGGTCACAGTAGGAGTACCCCAAGGAGGTGTATTAGGCCCCTTGCTGTTCCTCATTTAGATTAATGATATTCAGGTGTCAGAGAGAAAAGCTAGAATCATGTTATTTGCTGATGATACTAGTTTAATAGTTATATATCTAAAAACAAAGATGATGTGACTTACCAAATGAAAGTGCCGGCAGGTCGACAGACACACAAACAAACACAAACATACACACAAAATTCAAGCTTTCGCAACAAACTGTTGCCTCATCAGGAAAGAGGGAAGGAGAGGGAAAGACAAAATGATGTGGGTTTTAAGGGAGAGGGTAAGGAGTCATTCCAATCCCGGGAGCGGAAAGACTTACCTTAGGGGGAACAAAGGACGGGTATACACTCGCACACACACACATATCCATCCACACATGTGTCTGTATATGTGTGGATGGATATGTGTGTGTGTGCGCGAGTGTATACCCATCCTTTTTTCCCCTAAGGTAAGTCTTTCCGCTCCCGGGATTGGAATGACTCCTTACCCTCTCCCTTAAAACCCACATCCTTTCGTCTTTCCCTTTCCTTCCCTCTTTCCTGATGAGGCAACAGTTTGTTGCGAAAGCTTGAATTTTGTGTGTATGTTTGTGTTTGTTTGTGTGTCTGTCGACCCGCCAGCACTTTCATTTGGTAAGTCACGTCATCTTTGTTTTTAGATATATTTTTCCTATGTGGAATGTTTCCCTCTATTATAATCATAGTTTAATAGTTAGTGATATGAAGCAGTCATTGCACAGTACTGTGGACCATGTCCTACAAGATATACAAAAATGGTTTAGTGCTAACAAGCTAACACTGAATGCAAAAAAAACTAATTATGTGCAATATGGAAAAATAAGTGAACAGGACGACCTAAATCCCACCATGGAGGGCAAACAACTTGAAAGAGTACAGTGTGCAAAATTCCTGGGTATGCACATTGATGAGAAGATTAATTGGAAGGACCATGTGGTGAACTTAGCACTAAAACTAAATTCAACATGTTTTGTGCTTAGAATAATTTCAAGAGTTTGTAGTAATGACTGTACCAGATTAGTATATTTTGGCTATTTTCAGTCCATTGCATCCTATGGGATAGTATTCTGGGGAAAAACAAATTGTCGTCTAAATGAGATTTTCAAATTGCAAAAACGTGCTATTTGGATAATGACCCACAGCCCACCTCAAACACATTGTAGGCCCCTTTTTAAAGCATTGAAAATTTTAACAATTCCATCATTATACATTCTGAAATGTCTGTTGGTGATCAAAAGAAATCAGGACAAAATGAAAACTAATACAGACTTCCATAATTACGATACATGGCAATGTAAAGATCTCCACATACAAGCTGTAACACGGACCCGAAGCCAGAAACATGTATGTAATCAAGGCATCAAACTTTTTAATGCACTACCAAAACATATCAAAGAGCTGGAAAATGAGGATAAATTTAAAACTGTTCTAAAGAACCACATGCTTGACAAATGCTATTAGAGCATAAGTGAATATCTCTGCGCAACTGTATAAAATATATGTTTAAGTTAATGTGACAAATGAAATTACATCAGTGCATAATAAATTATGTTATAAAAACATTTATTAGTTGTATATTGTATTAAACATAAGATAGATTAATATGAATTCAGCACAGATACAAATTTTGTAAAGATATTATATAGTTGTTAAAATGTACCCTGACAAATCCTATATCACAAATGTGATCATTGGGATGATAATAAATAAATAAATAAATAAATAAAAAAATAAAAGTAGTAACTTTCGAAGTATGGAGTTGTATCACTAACAACTGAATGCAAAGCACACCAGCATGGAAGAATGTTGTGTGCAGTGCATAGCAAGTGGATGAGGCCCTATTGGCAGCAGCCCGATGTGTTTGTATTTGCTGCAGGTGGTGGTAGTGCACTTGCTTTGCTAAGCCACTTCTGGCACTGGATACAAATGCTGCAGTGGCGGACTGCATGGGCACAGTGCCATGATTACCACTACTGGGAAAGTCAAAGGAATGTTTAATACATAAGATGGACAATGTTTTGTAGCTGGGGATTTTATGCATAAGGACTAGATAAACCTTTTTAAAACGTAGGGTACTAAAGTATCTTAAAGATCTTCAAACTATAGTTGGTCACTTAGGGGGAATATTTTGGGTATAGGATGATTGAAGAGGGTATTTTGAGAAAGTCTTTTAAATAACCACTTATGTTTTATCTATTAACTGAGGGGGATTCCTGTAGAACAAAAAAGGTTGATTGGCTGATTATACAGTCAAGCAGTCAAGAATAAGGAGGCTAATTAGCAATATGTGAAATGGAAGAGATTTTTTTTTGTACATGTTGAACTATATATGCAGTGTGGATAGAAATTTGGTGTGGTCTAAGGACCCTTTTTGCCCTAGCTAGTCACCTTCTATTGTGATGTATTGTGATATATAAAATAAAGACTCATAAAGTCTTGTAGCATTAATTAATATTGTGATCTTGAAACCACTTCCTTTTACCCTTTAAGGGATGGGCACCTATGTGACGTACATTGCAGTATTGTGAATGAGTGGGGTCTCATGGAGAGTTTACTAAGAATTACCATGATCTTAGTATCCTTTGTCCCCTATACAAGGAAATACCTTTTCTTTCCTTACTGTAGAGAGGTACCAATTTATTAGTAATTGCTGTGCCCTTTACACCCTTTGTCCTGTGTGTATGGGAGCAATATTTTTCTCCTGTTAAAGGGAAGCACCAATTTTCTACCTGGAATTTGGCTCAGATAGGAGAGTCCAATAGATATATTATCAATATATCCTCTAGGAGTCTCCCATTGTGGGAGACATGCCATAATTTAAGTATAAGAAGTTTTTAGTTTAAGAATGCTACTATGAATTAATGATTGTGCCCATCCAATGACAAGTACAGGATGTGAAATATAATTTAGTGTTTTTATAAGAGGGTTTGGAGGTTTAATTTATTAAATGATAACATCTGGTAGTGATTTACTCAGTTCTATAGAGGTTGGTAATGCTAATTGGTATGGGTTTTGCGCAAAATGAATTAGCATAGTTCTGAATTTGCTGAATGAGACAAGTGGTTTGTGTATTTTTTTCTTTTTTTTTTGTGTGGGTGAAGGGCAGGTTAGCTTAACTTAGTACAGATAATGGAGTTCATTCCTTTAATGCCTTCACTAAAGGCTGTAAGATCAGGTTAGTGAAATCCATATTATTTCACTATGAAAGAATAATAATAATGGTGAATAATAATACAAAAATGTCTATACTTACCTGATGCTTTTAAAGTGCTGAAGAAAGAATGGTACAAATTTTTGAGTAGAAGAATAATTAATTAATAACGGGTGTATATGAATGAAAACTGATTTTCGTTGCATGGCAATGTTTAATAATTAGATTATTTAGGAAATAGTAAGATGATTACTCTCGTTTTATTGGGTGGCATGTATGAGGGTACAGAATTTTAGCCAAATTAAATTTGGGATTTTTCCCATTAATGTAAGAGGTGCAAAGTTTTCTGTACCTTCATCTGTAAATGAGCAAGCATGCTGGTAATTGATTTTATGTTGTGTGGAGGTTACTCTTTTTACATCATATGCAGAGGCTATATATAGGATATTGTGTATGAGTGCAAAAAAAAAAAAATGTTTTGTATTGTATTATTTGTTTCAGGTGATCTCACGAGACAGTGTATTGGTACCATTTTTCAATAGAACAACATTGTTTTCACATGGCACATGTCTCTGTGAATTATCTGTACAATGACAATGTAATTCCTTGTCCAGCAAGATATCCAAGTCTGTCCCCAATAGAACTTATGTGGGACCAGCTCAGATGTCAACTCAAACCCAGTGAAAATATCCAGGATATCAAGGACCAGTCACAACATTTGTGAGTCGAATTATTGCAAGAGAGGGTACAAAGTGGGTACGATACCTTTTCCATCTGAATCAGAACATGTATCCAGGCTTAAATGGGTGTAACATCTAACTGACAAGGGATGAACACTGTGCTCATACTGCCAGTTTTGTAGTCCATTCAACTTGATTTTGTAAAGACTGGTACAAAATCATATAACCTATTAATGCATGAAATTTAATTTCATTTCATCCTCTTCTTTTAAGTACTAAATATTTTTTGTGACTGTGTGCATGTCCGTAATAATACTAGATTATAATTATAATAGATCTTGGAGAATAGCCCTGTAAACAGGCAAACATAGGCATACTGATGTATTCGCTTATCTGTTGACATTTGAGAATTCATCAGCATGTTTGCTTTGGATGCAGACATGGGGTTGGAGTGACGGAGAGCTGGTGCGACTCTACTCGTCACGACCGGTACGTGCTGTGGACTTGCAGCGTGAGTACTTCAATGCATCAGATGTTGCACGTGGTGATGTCACTGAGGAGCCTCTGGGACCAGTTCTCAACTCAGACAGCATGCATGATTGAGCCGCTCTGGTAAGAGTTCTAATTGTGTTGTTGTGATTTTCAATCTAAAGATGCATCCCTTCATGCTAGTCTATCCTGTGCAAAGCACTTCATCTCTGCATAGCTACTGAAACATGTGCCCATTTGAATCAACTTTTCCCTAGCTACTGAAATCTGTATCCATGTGAATCATCTTACTGTAATCAAACATTGGTCTCCCACTACCCTGGGGGGGGGGGGGGGGGTCCCTGTGCCCCTTACACACACACACACACACACACACACACACACACACACACACACACACACACACACACACACACACACACACACACACACACACACACACACACACACACACACACACACACTCTCTCTCTCTCTCTCTCTCTCTCTCTCTCTCTCTCTCTCTCTCTCTCTCTCTCTTCCCTACTTTACTCATGACTGAAGACCACAACAACTAAACTGACAATTCCTTGGTGCCTCAGGATGTCTACTATTAACCAGTCCCTTCTTTTAGTTAGGTCGTGTCAATAAAGTTTTTGTATAAGGTTTATTTCAATCACTAATTTTAATTTTTATAGCTACTAAACAATTTTTTGGACATTGCCCAGTGAAAAGTAATGTGCTCTCAGCCAATAACATGAGAATATGAAAAAATTTATTTTCTCCCTGATTTGATTCAGTACCATTTCTTAACTTTCAGCATTCCTCTGTAGCATCACATTTCGTTTTGCCCAGATGGTTTATCATAAATGCTTCACTTCCACAAAAACTCATTCAGAAAAGATTTCCATACACTTAAATTTATATTCACTGTTACAAATTTATCTTTTTCAAAAATTCTTTTCTTGCTATTGTCAGTCTGCATTTTATAACATCTTTACTTGTCAGCTAGTTTGGTGCTTAAATTGCAAATTTGGACACTGCTTTTAGGGTCTCATTTCCTAATCTATTCCTTCCAGCATTACATTGTATAATTCAACTATCTCACTTCCTTCCCAACAGCTGATTCCCATTTGTGCTCTTTGATTCCTGTAACTATTGTCTGGATTCTGTGCAAATTGTGGATAATCTCCAACTGCATGTGTTTTATTTCTGCTAGCTTCAGAATTTCAAAGAGTGTTTTCCAGTAAACATTGTAGGCTTTCTCTAAATCAACAAACGCTAAAAGTATAGATTTGCCTTTCTTCAGTCTGTCTTCTAAGATAAGGCATAGAATTAGTATCATCTCTTGTGTTTCTGCATTTGTCCAGAACCTAAAATGATCATTACCAGGTTAGGCTTTTATCAGTCTTTCCATTCTTATGTAATAATTAATATCACTATTATGCAACTGTGGCTTATTAAATTAATGTTTTTGTAATATTCACCCCTGTTATCACCTACCTTCTTTGGATTTAGCAAATCCTTTTTGAAGTGGTTTTATCATCGTATATTCTCCCAAGGATATCAATAATTGTGAAGGAATGTCATCTACTAATAGTGCCTTCTTTTGAATTAAGTTTTTCAGTGAAGTGTCAAATTCATCTCACAGACTCATACATCATTGTCATCTTCATCTACTTCCTCTTCCCTGCCCATAATATTGCTTCAAAATTTGTTTCCCTCTAAAGCCCTTCAGTATATGCCTTTCACCTTTCTGCATATCCTGCTTTGCTAAATACTGGCTGGCATTTAAGCCTTTAATTTTTGTATTCTTCTGCTCCCTTTCCTGCAAATGTTCCTTTAATTTTCTTATGCATGACAGCTTATTTTCCACTGTCATGCATACTTCTACAGCTTTGCATTTGTTGTCTAACTAACTTGATTTGCCATTTTGCACTTTTCATCAGTCCTGTTAACTGGTGGTATTCCCTTGTGTCTGCCTTTTTTCTTTTGTTTTTTGCCTTATGTCAGTTTAATTCGATATCCATGTCAGTTAAATTCAATATCCCATGTGTTATCTAAGAATTTCTACTGGGCCTTGTTTTTTGATTATTTGACCCTCTGCTGCCTTCATTATTTCATCTCTCACAGCTATCTGTTCATATGGTATTTTTTCCCTGTTTCCTTTCAATTTATCCAGGTTGCTTCTCCTCAATTTAAAGTCCACTTTTGAATTCTCTGCCTTAACATTACATAATCCATCTGAAACCCTCTGGTGTCTCCAGGTCTCTTCCAGATATAAAACCTTCTTTCATGATTCTTACACCAAGTATGAGCTATGATTAAATTGTACTCAGTGCAAAATTCTACCAGGCAGCTTCACCTTTCATTCCTCTCCCCCATTCTATATTCTCTACAGCTTTTCCTTTTTTTTTCCTTTTTCTGCTATTGAATTCCAGTTCTGCACCAACATTTCATTATCATCCTCCTTAATATCTGAATAATTTATTTCAAAGTATCTCCTTCAGATTCAACATTATGCAACATAGATGTGAATGAAATTTTCACTCAGCAGCAGAGTGAGTGCTGATATGAAACTTCCTGGCAGATTATAACTGTGTGCCGGACTGAGACTCAAACTCTGTACATTTGCTTTTTGCGGGCAAGTGCTCTACAATCTGAGCTATCCAAGCACAACTCACGACTGGACCTCACAGATTTAATTCCACCAGTATCTCATCTCCTACCTTCCAAACTTCACAGAAGCTCTCCTGCATACCTTGCAGAACTAGCACTCCTGGAAGAAAGGATATTGCACAGACATGGCTTAACCAGAGCCTGGGGGATGTTTCCAGAATGAAATTTTCACTCTGCAGCAGAGGGAGTGCTGATATGAAACTTCCTGGCAGATTAAAACTGTGTGCCGACCGAGACTCGAACTCGGTACCTTTGCCTTTCACGGGCAAGTGCTCTACCATTTGAGCTACCGAAACATGACTCGCGACCGGTCCTAGGAGGTAGGAGATGAGGTACTGGTGGAATTAAAGCTGTGAGGACTGGTTGTGAGTCGTGCTCGGGTAGCTCAGATGGTAGAGCACTTGCCCACGAAAGGCAAAGGTACTGAGTTCGAGTCTCGGTCCGGCACACAGTTTTAATCTGCCAGAAAGTTTCAACACAGATGTGTATTGTGGGCTTCTGCCTCTCCAGGCCAAAGGCAACATAACCACAGGAGCTGAGGGTGAACAGTGTGACCACAATGTAAGCATACTACGTTTGTTGTCAATCACATCTCCCACAGCTGCCCTGGTAACACGTGGTGCCAGCTTCACATCTAGAGGTGTGGGAGCCAGCGCAATTAGTGCTGCCATCACAAGTGCCGATTCTTCTTTTGCAGATCATGTACTCACTGATTACTGTGGAAATATTCTTTTACTGGGCAGCTGTAAAGTATATCATCCAAGGACAGACCTTCCACGGTCCCATAATCGGAGCTCCTGTCACACAAATACAGTTCTTACCATTATCGGTTCTTTCAATTTATTCAGGTTGCATCTCCTTAATTTAAAGTCTGGTTTTGAATTCTCTGTGATACCATTATGTATTCCATCTGAAACTCTCTGATATCTGCAGGTCCCTTTCACATGTACAACTTCCTTTCACAATTCTTGAACCAAGTATTAGAGTGTTTGAGTCTTGTTGGAGTCTTGACACCACATCTTGACTGAGTTTCTCCATACTGAGCCTGGCATCAGTTACACCTGCAGCCTGTTAGTGTGGAACTCACCATTGCTCCCAAATAACACCAGCCATGTCTGTGGCCCATCTGACAAAACCCATCTCTCTGCATTATTTGCACCAGCCATTTCTACTTCTGACCAGCTACGAACTTCCCCCTCATTGAGACATCTCTCCTGCAAGATCCTCAAGCCCTACCACTCTCCAGTGATATGGCCACACCGGTATCACCCTTGCAAGGACTCTCCCAGCATTAGGTCAGTGACTATTGGTCGGCTGAAACCACATCGTGTGTATTCAAGTCTCAGTGACTGTCCTGTTGCATTCAGTTTATGAGTAGACATAAAGTTCAGATATTCTTGTTAGCAGGGTCATATTAATTGTGTGGTTCTCTCAGCCATGATACAATACTCATAGCTCATCATAATATTTTGCAGTGTCATCTTCATTCTAGAGGGCATGGATTGGTGTTGAGTATTGGTTTTGTCTCTCTTTGCTATTATAATGCATTCACTGTGCTTTTTATAATAGCTCACCACATTCTTATTTTCTTATTCATTATTAGACCTTCTGCTGCATCATCCATACTTGATTTTGTGTTGATAATCTTGCACTCTGCTAATCAGGAATCCCGTTCTTCTTACTATCACACTTCACTAATTACTGCTATACATAACTTCAACTTATCCACTTCTTTCTTCAAGTTCTCTGACCTACTTTCCCCATTCTGACCTGCAGAATGCCAGATATTTTTTCTGTTGACAGCATCCTCTGCAGTAGTCCTCTGCTGGAAATCTGAATAGGGAACCATTTTACCTGTGCTATATTTTACCCAAGGGGATGCCTTCATTATTAAGCCATTAAATAGAGCTGCATGTCCTGGAATATGTAGCAACTCTTGTTACCCCATTGCTTTTAACCATTCGCATTACAAACATAGCAAGCCTTGGTGGCTAAATTTATAGAATAGAATAGAATCTTTATTTGTCTTACAGTATGTTTTCCATACAATTGGCATCGTCAGTGTGTTCAATACATTTTTTTAAAAAATTACAATGCCAGATAGTCAACCACACAGATGTTGCCCATAAAATTACTGAAAAGGCTGTTGCTCCCTTTTGGAGACCATGTATTACATAGGCCTCTCCACACATACCACTGTGATATACCTACAGTATGACTATGTATAGGATTGAGGCATCTAATCTAAAAAAAATCCATCCCATCTTGGCAAAGCCCATGGTTCATGATGGAAATATCACAATGTTAATACTAATTTTTTGTTGAGTGGTGTCTTTCCTTCTAAATATTATTGCCTTACAGTTGTGTCAAAGTGTGATAATGTAAATTGACAGATAGGAAGCCATGGCCATAATATTTCCTCCCCTGATTAGGTGACGAGTCAGTAATCAGATTGTAGCGTAGCACATTTTTTGCATGTTGTACTGATATGTGTTCCATGTATTTGCAGAATGATAGCTCTTGTTTTACTTTAGGTAAACAAGTGCATTCTGCATTGAATATATGGGGGTACAACTGACTGATCTCTTTGTACCTTCAGCATCTGAATGTAGATTTCAGAAGACATTACGTGCCTCATTCCAACAGTAGACAACATGTTCTAGATGATTATGACTGCTACAAGAGACAAGTGGTTCAGAGTTATTTCTTTTCTCATCTTCACTTTCCTTTCTTTTTCCATTTTAACAAAAATTACAGAACATATTTCCCCAGTATTCTGGAAAACTAAAATGGTCTGAAACATATGGATCACAGTGAAATCAAATACAGGTCATAACTGAATTATACATCTTGCTGAACAGAAAAACTGAGAAAAACATGTTGTATTATTAGGTTTTTTGCAGATGATGAAGTTTAATGAAATATACAAGGAGATACATAATTTCTGCTCTGAAAAATTCAGTTAAAGCTTGTTAACCAATGTACACTGATCAGCCAGAACATTATGACCACCAACATACAATAAATATAAAACTGTCCAGGTGATAGCAGCATCACCTGGCAAGGAATAACTGCTAGTCAGAAACATACATGGTGCACGTAGTATCAGTGAGCGTGCTGTCCATGTTTAGAAGGGGGAAGGCACGTGATTTATCTGAGTTTGACCAAGGACCGATTGTGATTTCACGAAGGTTTGGCACAAGCATTTTGGAAATTGCACAGCTTGTCAGCTATTTGAAGAGTGCTGTGGTGAGTGTCTTCAGCACGTGGTGAAACCACGTCCGGATGTCGTGGGGTTGGCTGACCACCCCTTGTTACAGATGTCCGATATTGTAGGCTGGGCAGACGGGTAAAACAGGACAAGCAGCAAACTGTGGCAGAACCAACGTCAGATTTTTATGGCTGGGCAAAGTATAAGTGTGTCTGCACATACAGTGCACCGACCACTCCTAATGATGGGCCTCCACAGCTGGCGACCCATTCGTGTGCCAATGATAACACCATGACATTGGTAACTATGACTGAAATGGGCACATGGCCATCATCACTGGGAACTGGCACAGTGACAGATCACTGCGTGGTCTGACGAATCCTGATACCTTCTTCATTATGCTGATGTGAGGGCACAAATCTGTTGTCTTTCACGGGAACAGCTTCTCGACGCCTGTACAGCGGAACAGAGACAAGGTGGTCACAGCTTCATGATGCTCTGGGGTACATTCGTGTGGACATCCGTGGGTCCAGTGGAGCTCGTGCAAGGCACCATGACAGCCAAGGAGCAATGGACACCAATTGCAGACTGTGTACAACCCTTCACGACGATCGTATTTCCTGACGGCAGTAGCATTTTTCAACAAGATATGTCACAAGGCCAGGAGTGTGATGGAGTTGTTCGAGGAACAAAGTGGCTAGTTCACATCACGTGCTGGCCCCACCGACTCACCAGATCTGAACCTGATGGAGCACATCTGGGATATGACTGAACGTAGCATTAGAGCTCATCACTCCCCTCCCCAGAATTTGCAGGAATTAGGTGTCTTGTGTGTACAGATGTGGTGCCTACTCCCTCCAGTGACCTATCAAAGCCGCAATGTGATGACGCATTGCTGCTGTTATCCATGTCAAAGGTGAACGTACCAGCTATTAGGTAGGTGGTCATAATATTCTGGCTAATCAGTGTAAAATCAACCCAATACTCTTAGATGGTACTGCTCAATGTGAAGTAGTTTCATGTTAAAGCTGCCACAGACATATATAATGAAATGTTCCAGGTAGTCAGCAACTTTTTTATGCTCAATGGCTGGTGTTGCAAAGTACATTGGCAAGAGTAGTGGCAAGCTTCAGAAGAGGACTGAAGATCCTTGGACAGTTTTTAACAATGTAATGTAGTTTTAAACTATTGCAATTGCAACAATGTTGCTTGAGAAAAACTTTGTAATAAATACTATTATAGCTTGTTTTCTATAAAAATGTAATTGTATACATGTAGCATAATACTTCAACACTTGAAACTGGAGGTTCTATCTTTGAGCTGTTTCTTGATAAAAAAAAATTGAAGACAACATAACAGATAATTCAGGTATACTAGGGAAGGAAAGTGTTGAACCCAGACTGAAACTAGACAAAAAAATAAACATTATTTTCCCTCGCTCTTTTGGTGTGATTTATTGCAATAAACAGTTAGGAGGCCATTTTAATGAGAAAATTTAAGGTTATTCCACTTATGAATGTATCTGGCAGGTCCATTTTCATACTAAAATCTGTTGTGAATTGATATAAGTTTTTTTCTGTGTAGTGTTTCATTTGAGCAACTATGTCACTCCACAATTATTGTAACTTAAGTCTTCAGGAATCAATGACAAATACTGTTTGTGATGCAAACAACTATCCTCACTGTAGTGAAATTATTGGATGAACATTGAACATTCACAGGTGTGTTTGATACATGTATTGCAATTTAAAAAAAAAAACCAGATCTAATACAAGTACAAAACAAAAAGTAAGTTCCACTCACTCGCCATGAGAGCATGCTGTGTGTCGTGACCATAGTCAATGTGCAGCATGCTACAGTAACTGCTGACACATCTGATAGGATGGATGGTGTGCTATCTTATCATGTTGTGTGTGCAGAATTGGCTAGGCTCAATGGCACGTCAACTGAATGTTCCCCCAAGATGGAATTTCATGCCACAATCAGATTTCTGTGGGCTAAATGGCTACATTGCATGGAAATTCATCATGAAATCACTGCTGTATATGGTGAGCATGCAATTTCTTGTCCAGGTATTGCAAAGCAGTGTAAGCAATTTCATGCCAGATACATGGATCTCACTGGCAAATATTGTGAAGGCAGGTTAATAATGTCCAATACCATTGCAAATGTCGACTGTGTGGATGTGATCATTAGAGAGGATCAATGCATAACATTGCAGAAAATTGCCAGCAAGTTCAACATTTCATATGGCAGTGTATTCTCCATTGTTCACCAGCACTTTGGATGTTGTAAAGTGCATGCTATGATGGGTCCCACAGCTGCTCAGCGATGTTTACAAGAGATAAGTTTTCCAATTGTTACTGACATTTTTGGATTGGTATTCTGTGGAGGGCTATGAGTTTCTGCTGTGAATCATTGCAGGGGATGAAATGTGGGTCCACAACTTCACCACCGAAACAAAGAGAACATTCATGGAATAAGTGCACACCACATCACCACAAAAAAGAAGTTCAAGAACCAACCTTCAGCAGGAAAAGTGATGGCAACAGTCTTCTTTGACATGGAGAGTGTAGTGCATTTGAAATTTATGCCAGACGCCATGACAGTCAACTCTGCTTCATATTGTCAAATGTTGCACCAGTTGCATAAGGCAATTAAAGAAAAGCGGTGTAGAAAACTGAACACTAGTGTGATTTTGTTACATGATAATGCAACACAGCACTCAACTTGCAAAACATTAACACTGCTGCAGCAGTTCAAGTGGGAGATATAGCAACATCCTCTGTACAGTCCAGACATAGCACCATGCAGTTATCACAGGTTTGGCAAGATTAAAGAGAATCGGGATGGACAACAATTCCGAAACAATAGGAGGTGAAAGCAGCTATATCCAGATGGTCACATAGTGATAAAAGTGGTTTCTATGCATCTGGTATCAAGAAGTTGGTTACCCATTCCAAGAAACATTTACAGTTTCTTGCGGCGGACTATGTGGAAAAGTGAACTTACATTGTATGTTGTCATAGCCATGTTGCCAATGTGTATGTGGTTTAATAAATGGCTATAACTTGGAAGTGTAACTTACTTTCTGATTTGCCCTCATCCAATAATAACTACAAAATGAGTCTGGATCTTCAAAGAATTGTCTTCCTCAGAATACAACAAATTTCTTAAAAAGTACCGCTTTTAAATATAGCTGCTACAGCACTGTTGTTAGCAGCCCATGCCTATGAGTTCAGTATCTGCATCTACTGCCTACCCAAATGCACCATAATGAAATCATTCATCCTTAATTACACTTTCATACTTGTTTAAAGTGTCCCAAGTAACTGAAAATCCTGCTGAGTGTGAAATATGCATTCTCATGTTCATGATGAAGAGCATTCTAATGTTCATCGTGAAGTGAGACATGGGTAAACATGCATCATCACCAGTTCTCACGTTGACCCAAAAGTTCAAGAAGATAAGTAGTTTGTGGTTTCACCCTTATGTTGTATATTCCTCAAATTTCCCACTAAATTCTTTCGGGGTGTTTATACTACTGTATGTTTTGTTAGTTCTATGCACCAAGAATGCTGACCATGGTCCACAAAACCAGTTCATTAGGCAGTGCTCTCAACTTCCCTAAGCAGTATAGGAATGTAGAGGATGAAGTTTTTAAACTAAACTGGCACTGAAAATGAAACATTGGTGACTCGTGCTACCATGACCGATATAGGATGCTGCTTGTAGATTTTTTGGTCTCAGAGTAACACAGCCATTTCTGTGACATTGTGTGACCCATAACAAACCTGTATCAGGCAGTCTAAAATAAAACCAAAAGCATAACAAACTCAATTTTTTTTTTACTTCATAACAATGCCTGTCCACAAATGACTCAACAAACACAAGATTTCATTGACTCACATCTGCTGGCAACAACTTTATCACCTTCATATAGCTCTCATCTAGCTCCCAGTAATTACCACTTACTCCTGCACTTAAAGAGATATATAGGCAGAAAGTGCCACAACAACAATCTCAAAGTGACCATTCATTCACATCTTCAGCAGTGGTTGGCAAATCAAGTGGCAAATTTTCATGAGAACAGAATTCAGAATTTGGTTATTCATGATAAGTACCAGTATCTTGACATTGATGAAAATTTTGTTGAAATGAATAAGTAAAAAAGCTTTCATTTAATAATAAAATTGTTTTTCAGTGATGCACTTGTGTTAGTCAAATAAAAAAAAGTACTTACTTTAGAAACACATTTGTATATGTCCACTGAGATGTGTACATTTCACACTCAGGGAAAGATGTCACAGTGTAAGATTCCATTTGAGATATCCTTCACCTTTTCTGGTCATTGAATGTTACTAATGAGTTGTGCACAGTTGGAGGAAAAGAGCAAAAAGGGAGGCTGTAACTGTAAGTAATAGCTGAATGGGACATCATCAGCGTGCTGGTTGGTTTGACATCATGCACTTATCTCCAACAGAAGCTTGTGTCAGTATACATCATACTACCTGGTGAAACAAGACGTTTTCCACCCTGATATTATCACATGGACACTTTTCAACAGAGCCCTACCAAACTGTGAATGCTAACAGAAAGGAAAGTTTAGTTTTTTACTGTCAGGAAAGCTGTCAGTTAAGAGAGCAGCTCAAGTATACAATGATGAAGTAGAGAATCCTCTAATCACCTTACAGGCATAAAAAAATTATCATGTTATTTGTGAAAAGAGGTCATTATCTGTAAATTAGAGTTGTCCAGTTCAACATGCAACAACATAATGAAACAGATTGTTGTGCAGCAAATATAGAGTACACATATGTAATTTCTCATCTTTTCTGGACACTCATCTCGATTTAATTTTACTCCAGTTGGGTGAACTGTGACATTTAGTGCCAGCTCAGTGCCTCTGTTTCCTGATTGTTCATCACTATCAGAATTATTGACTTCTAACTTTTGACTCGATATATAAATCTGATACCCCACAATTATTGATTATTATCATGTTTCTGGGGAATTACTGAAAGAGTGTCACCATTTGTTGGACTGAGGTGTTACTTTGCTTTGCTTTGCTTAGATTACTGTTTCTTTCTGTTCCAGGTACTTGTTTTACAATGTGTATTATTTTACGTAACATCAGTGTCCTGTTAGCTTTGTTTTTTTCTTTTTTGAACCAGTCATTGATCACTTTACATTGCATGTAGCGTACTGCCCCATCCATTTAGCAACTATTTTTTCTATTGCAAAAGAATCACCTTAACATTCTCAAAGATTTTTTATCTATGGGCAGTGAATAGCATTTTTCCTATTTCAGAAGAAGTAAATAGACCACCTCCTCCCATTATAAATAAAATTTAATGTCTCTTTTACCTGATCTTCCTTTCAGCAGTACACCACTATATTAAAGTTAAAATCTCCTGTGTAACATAACAATGTTTCCAAAAGAAATGATACAATGAACTTTTCTTTGATCATGTGTGCCATTCCAGCCAGTCAGGGACAGACTTAATTATCCTTCTACACACTTGCATTTAACTAACTTCCACAGAAAACATAAAATATAAAATTAATCTGGTAAACACGCATCAAAGTAAGTACACAATGTTTACTTCTGTATCAACAATGGTAGTTGGAAATAACCATCAACCTTCAGCATTAACATTCTTGTTCTGTTGTTAGCAGTCCTCCTTACTGTAATGCATTCATCATTGTTAAAAGAAAGTTAACTACACAGAAATAGTAGCGTCAGAACAAAACAATGAATTCAAAATTCAAGAATTTTTGAGAGCCATACTGTTAAAACTGCTGTTCCAGCAATGTAATAATGATGACTGGCTTATCATAATCTATAGACTTAATGCTATGTGTTGACACATTGTGGTGTCATTAACTTGTATCACATAACCGCAGGCTATGCTGACTAATGTTCAGTTTCAACAATATACCGTCATTTAATTCCTTGTTAAAGAGGAAAAATCTGTTACTGAAAGTTACATCAGACTTCAGTGTGATCTGGCGATGTGTTCATGGGCACCAACAGTGTTAGGAGATGGGGTATACACTTCAAAGATGGGAACATGAGCACCCAAAATGAGCCTTATACTGGTCGCCCTCAAATTGCCGCCACAGCAGGCAACCAGGTAAGAGTTGACAATCTTATTAAATAACATGTATGTCACTGTGAATGAAATCACAGCAACCTTGCATTATGACATACACTCCTGGAAATTGAAATAAGAACACCGTGAATTCATTGTCCCAGGAAGGGGAAACTTTATTGACACATTCCTGGGGTCAGATACATCACATGATCACACTGACAGAACCACAGGCACATAGACACAGGCAACAGAGCATGCACAATGTCGGTACTAGTACAGTGTATATCCACCTTTCGTAGCAATGCAGGCTGCTATTCTCCCATGGAGACGATCGTAGAGATGCTGGATGTAGTCCTGTGGAACGGCTTGCCATGCCATTTCCACCTGGCGCCTCAGTTGGACCAGCGTTCGTGCTGGACGTGCAGACCGCGTGAGACGACGCTTCATCCAGTCGCAAACATGCTCAATGGGGGACAGATCCGGAGATCTTGCTGGCCAGGGTAGTTGACTTACACCTTCTAGAGCACGTTGGGTGGCATGGGATACATGCGGACGTGCATTGTCCTGTTGGAACAGCACATTCCCTTGCCAGTCTAGGAATGGTAGAACGATGGGTTCGATGACGGTTTGGATGTACCGTGCACTATTCAGTGTCCCCTCGACGATCACCAGCGGTGTACGGCCAGTGTATGAGATCGCTCCCCACACCATGATGCCGGGTGTTGGCCCTGTGTGCCTCGGTCGTATGCAGTCCTGATTGTGGCGCTCACCTGCACGGCGCCAAACACGCATACGACCATCATTGGCACCAAGGCAGAAGCGACTCTCATCGCTGAAGACGACACGTCTCCATTCGTCCCTCCATTCACGCCTGTCGCGACACCACTGGAGGCGGGCTGCACGATGTTGGGGCGTGAGCGGAAGACGGCCTAACGGTGTGCGGGACCGTAGCCCAGCTTCATGGAGACGGTTGCGAATGGTCCTCGCCGATACCCCAGGAGCAACAGTGTCCCTAATTTGCTGGGAAGTGGCGGTGCGGTCCCCTACGGCACTGCGTAGGATCCTACGGTCTTGGCGTCCATCCGTGCGTCGCTGCGGTCCGGTCCCAGGTCGACGGGCACGTGCACCTTCCGCCGACCACTGGCGACAACATCGATGTACTGTGGAGACCTCACACCCCATGTGTTGAGCAATTCGGCGGTACGTCCACCCGGCCTCCCGCATGCCCACTATACGCCCTTGCTCAAAGTCCGTCAACTGCACATACGGTTCACGTCCACGCTGTCGCGGCATGCTACCAGTGTTAAAGACTGCGATGGAGCTCCGTATGCCACGGCAAACTGGCTGACACTGACGGCGGCAGTGCACAAATGCTGCGCAGCTAGCGCCATTCGACGGCCAACACCGCGGTTCCTGGTGTGTCCGCTGTGCCGTGCGTGTGATCATTGCTTGTACAGCCCTCTCGCAGTGTCCGGAGCAAGTATGGTGGGTCTGACACACCGGTGTCAATGTGTTCTTTTTTCCATTTCCAGGAGTGTAGTTCAGTGCAAGGAAAGGTACAGTGTTTGGGTTATCGAAAAGTTTGTGTCCATTGGGTCATATGTCTGTTGACTGAAGATAACGACCACTACCTTTTTCATAGAGTTTGAAATAAAAGAAATAAATTTTGGCCAGTACTGTGAAAGTGATGAAAACTGGTATTGTTATGAGCCTGAAGTAAAGAGTACAATATGTAATGGTTGTATTCAGATTTGTCATAAAAGATTAAATAAATAAAAAAGAAAACAAGGGCAATGTGCCTTGCTGAGAAAGTTAAAGGCAGCATCTTGTGGGAGCAGAGGATTGAATTCCAGTTGATAACAGACCATAAATGCTGTCTGTCACATCCAGGCACTTTTGATGCTTCATCATGCATTGCACAATAAACACCCTGGGAAGAAGAGTTTCCTGCAACATGTTTATGTGTGGCTTCACACTGCTCGTATCACTGTGGAGAAAATTAGGACATTTGGCCAGGGAAGTCTTCTGTGTTTCCCTATAGTTCTGACTTGACACCCTGCAACTACCATTTCTGGTTTTGCAGAATAAGGGCTTTGAGGTCAACATGATAAGTGCTGGAGACATACTAAGAGTAATGTCTCAGTGTCTTCAAGTAACTGGAACAGATTTCTACTGCAAGGGCATTTTCAGACTTACTTAATAGTGGGAAAAGTGGAAATGGAGACAATAATGAAATGTTACAGAAAAGTTCATAGACTAAGGTGATTTACATGGTCTGTATAAAAAAAATGAGCAGCAATATTCCTTACAATGCACTTGATGGTAATTTTTTATGACACTCAAAATATCCACAGCAGCTACAAGATGGAGAATGAGCTCAGATGCAGTATGAGCAAGGAAATTTGATGTGTTCTTTTTAAAGGAACTATCCTGGCATTTTCCTGAAGCAATTTTTTTGCAGTTCATATTACATGCACCATGTTTTTCCACAGGAAACAATTGAAGTGTGTTATAATGGTAATGGAAGATTACAAAATGAATATGGCCAAGACAGCTGATATTGCAGATATCTCACATGAACGAGTATACTACAAGGTGTACAACTTTGCTTCTGCCATTTGCCAACAGATGGCGACAACGGTAAGTAGTGGTCGAAAGAAACAGATCGCAGAAGTCAGGCAGTTAACTTGGACCTCAGTCAACATAACCTCATTCAAACATTAGTCAATTTGTGTCTGTACATAAAGTTGTTCTCGATTGAAAATGTCAGTTTGCTAGCCTAATTCTCATCATTTGTGGGAGGTGTTACTGTTTTGTTTCAATATGTAGAAAACAGCGGCTGAGTCTCATCGAATGCTCTCAAGTATGCATGGTAAGGACGCTATTAATGAAAGAAAGTGTTTTGAGTGGTTTCAACAATTCAAGAACACTGATTTTAATGTCATAGACCGGCATAGTGGTGGAAGAGAGAATGTTTTCAAAGATGCAGAATTGCAGACACTGCTGAGTGACGACTCGCGTCAAACTCAAGAAGAATTGACACGATTAGTGGGAGTGACACAGCAAGCCATTTCAAACAGTCTCAAGGCTATGGGCATGATTCAGAAAGAAGGAACTTGGGTCCCTTGTGAGCTGAAACCAAGAGACGTTGAACGGCATTTGTGTGTTTGTGAACAGTTGCTTCAGACGCAAAAACGGAAGGGAGTTCTTCATCGCATTGTGACTGAGCATGAAAATGGGTTCATTATGATAATGCTAAATGCAAAAAATCATGGGGATATCCCGGCCATGCTTCCACGTCTACGGCCAAACCGAATATTCACGGCTCCAAGATCATGCTCTGCATTTGGTAAGACCAGCTCAGCGTCATGTAGTATGAGATGTTGAAACCAAGTGAAACAATCACAGGTGCTCGTTATCGAATGCAATTAATGCATTTGAGTAGAGCATTAAAAGACAAACGGCCACAATACAGCAAGAGGATCGATAAAGTGATTTTGCAGCACAACAACGCTCGACCCAACATTGCAAAAGAGGTCAAAACATACTTGGAAACATTAAAATGAAAAGTCCTATCCCACCTGACGTATTCTCCAGACATTGCTCCCTCTTACTATCACTATGGCCTGGCTGGCCACCACTTCCGATCTCACGAAGAAGTCACAGATTGGATCGATTTGTGGATCGCTTCAAAAGACAAACAATTTTTTTGACGTGTGATTCGTATACTTCCCAAAAGATGGGAGAAAGTAGTGGCCAGCAATGGAAAATACTTTGAATACATGTGGAACCAATTTGTTTCATTAAAGCCTGAAATGTTAGGGAAAAAATGGCGGAAGCAAAGTTGTACACCTTGTACTTTCAAGAGAGACACTGGTTATGAAAGCACTGAGTGCTGCAACTGCTGCTGAATTTTGGCCAAGTACTTATATGGAAGAAAATTTCAGTGCAGAACCTGGCATTGTTGGAAATAATCCAAAACGCTTTTTGTGTAGATTTAGCTGAATGAAACATTGATCTAGTTTCACTCTCCAGATCCCAAACAATGATCAAAACCATGGACAAGAGCAACAAGAGTTCACCAGTGACCAGCATGTCTACTCTAACAGGAGAGAAGAAGATGACCACTGGCTTTTGAGAGGATACCCAGTGTGTAATCCTGATAAAAGCAAAGTTACAACTGGCCTTAACTGCACTTCTTTATTGGATTCTCTGAAACAGGAACTGACTGAAAAGATTATTAAGATCAGCACACGAGAAGGTGATCTTTCACCACTGAACAACTCCAGCAGTCAGATCCTCAAATTTCTAGCTATCCTCTAGTTGAAAATTTTGCTTAATGAGAAAAGATTGTCATCAAACATGAAAGTAATCATCTTCATAATGGAGCTTTACAAAAACAACTATTATGAAAGAAATAATTGGAATTTTTGTGTGTCAACTACACATTAATTGTATATGTTAACTACATTCAGAAACAGCTTTTTCAAAAACCCATTATTGCTTTTTATCACATTTATAAATGTACATTTGTCTTTATAGATCCAAGACAGGTTTTAAGGTGCTGAGCAACATTGTAAATTGTACAAATTCATATGATAGATGATAATACCTGCTACAACATTATTTTATCCATTAATGACAGTTTTTGTAAGAGTATTACTTCTCCCATTCACACGTGTGTGCAATTTGTGTTGTTGTTGTTGTTGCTGTTGTGGCGGTCTTCAATCTCAAGACTGCTATGATGCAGCTCTCCATGCTAGTCTAGTCTGTACAGGCCTCTTCACCCCTGCATAGCTGCAGCAATCTACATCCACTAGAACCTGCTTACTGTAGTCAAGCCTTGGTCTCCCTCTACAGTTTTTACGCCACACTTACTTCCATTACTAAACTGACAATTCCTTGATGCCTCAGAATGTGTCCTGTCATTCAGTCTCTTCTTTTAGTCACATTGTGACATAAATTTCTTTTTCCAAATTCACTTCACTACCTTCGTATCTGTTATTCTATCCACCTAATCTTCAGCAATCTTTTGTAACACCACATTTCAAAAGCTTCTATTCTTTTCTTGTCTGAAGTGATTATCATCCACATTTCACTTCCATGCAAGGTGACATTCTAGACAAATACTTCCAGAAAAGCCTCCTTAACACTTAAATTCATATTAGATGCTAACAAATAAATTCTATTAGATGTTAACAAATTCCTCTTTTTCCAAAAAGTATTTCTTGGTGTTTCCAGTCTGCAGTCTCCCTACTTCAGCCATCATCAGTTATTTTACCGCCCAGATACAAAACCCATCTACTACTTTTAGTGTCTCATTTCCTAACATAATTTAATCAGCATCACCTGATTTAATTCGACTACATTCCATTACCCTCGTTTTACTTTTGTTGAAGTTCATTGTACATCCTCCTTTCAAGACACTGTCCATCCCATTCAACTGCACTTCCAAATCCTTTCTTTACTGCCTCTGACACAATTACAATGTTGTCAGCAAACCTCAATGTTTTTACATTGTTCTCTCTAAATTTTAATTTCATGCTCCAATTTCTCCCTGGTTTCCTTTACCATTTACTCAGTGTACATATTGAATAACTTTTGGACTGGGCTGCAGCCCAATCTCACTCCTTTCTCAGCCACTGCTTCTCTTTCATGACCTTCAATTCCTATAACTGCAGCCCAGTTTCTGTGCAGTTGTAAATCACCTTTCACTCCCTGTATTTTACCATTTTATCCAGAATTTCAAAGAGTATATTGTAGTCAATACTACAAAAGTTTTCTCTAAACATAGATTTGCCTTTTTTTAATCTATATTCTAAGTTCTGGGGCCAGTAATGTCTCCTGAACCCAATTTAATTTTTCCCGAGATTGGCTTCTACCAGATTTTCCGTTCGTCTATAAGTAATTCAGGTCAGTATTTTGCAGCAGTTACTCATTAAACTGATGATTCAGTAATATTCACAGCTGTTAATACCTGTCTTCTCTGAAAGTGGCGTTATCACGTTCTTCCTGAGGTCTTAGCGCATTTCTCATAATCTTTCACATAAGGTTCTTAATAATACTGAGGGAATGTTTTCTATTCTAGGGGCCTTGTTTTCACTTATATCTTTCAGTATTATGTCAAATTCTTTTCACGGGATCTTATCCCCCATCTCATCTTCACCTACTTTGTCCTGTCCTCGTATAATATTGTCTTCTACTTTATTTCTCTTATATAGACCCTCTGTATTATGGGTGGCCAAATCCAGACAACAGTTAGTTTCAATCTGGTCCACAGAGGAAATTCATGGGAGTGAGTCACTTGAATTGTGCTCTGCCCAGGATGCGTTTTTGGATATTTCTGCTGACACTCGGTTCACTCCAGGTTTAGAGCTCATGATGCAGATCAGTTAAAGCATTGCTTACTCTCTCCTTGAGCAGTGTTATTTACACCACATTTTAACAACAAAGAGAAACACATCTCTCATCTGAGCAGGAAGTTATGGTCCATGTGCTCATGTGCTTATGGAGGGTGGAGGAAATAGTTTACTACATAGGAGGGGTAAGGGGTGAAATATTTTTGCCTCGGGATCAGTGCTGACAAAAGAAAGACAGACAGACAGACAGACAGACAGACACACACACACACACACACACACACACACACACACGTTATTTTCTGCTCACTCCCTATATCTGTGCTATGCACTGATAGGCTGATAATAGGTGACAGTGGCATGTACACGCCAATTTGAACAATGGCAGCAGGGGCCATAACTTGGAGAACAAAGTAGTTATCTTTTGTTGGTCTACACATAAAGTGCTTTGGTACTTGTTTATTAATTGTGTGCAAGTGTTTTTACGTGTCTTTACAGGGTTCATTCGCAAAAGTCTGATGATAAAGGAAAAGTAGATGCTAAATATCATCACTTCCAGGAGAATTGGATGGAAAATTATTTTTTTAGCACTTACAAATACAAAGCTGTTTGCTTGCTGTGTTGTAAATCACTATCGATTGGAGGAACAGAATATGAAAAGTCACTTTTCTAAGAGACACATTATTCAACAGCAAATTTTTGTCAGTGAGGGGGGGGGGGGGGACAGTGCTACAATTCAGTTAAAGTTAAAATTAGTACAAAAATTGCCTAATCATTTTGCTAAAGGTGAATTCGTAAAGGAATCCATCTTGGACATTGCAAGTGTACTATATCCTAATGAACAAAAAGAGTTCGCACAAATAAGTTTATCGAGACAAACAGTTGTTTGTCAAATTAGTGTGATACACTTATGCATTACAGGTGACACTATCACGTCACATGAGTACACCTTTCTTATTAGCCATGCAGTTTATAAAATTTCTGGTGAGCTCTGTTCTCACCAGTTTGAACAGTTTTGGCAATGTGTGCACTGCTAACAACATACAATTTGTAGCTATCATCTGCATTGGTAGAAATGCCACACAGACTTTAAGGGGACCTCACACTTTGAATATTATTGTCAATACATCGATACAAAGTGTGTCTGAAGGTGAGTATTGTCAATACCAGAAATATTCTCAGTATTACTGATATGTACTGAAGGCATGAGGGTGACACTTCTCTAGTCTGTTGTTTGCATTTTTAGAATTTCTGTTCTGCATAATAGAACCAATATATATATATATATATATATATATATATATATATATATATATATATATATATATATATATATATATATATATATATATATATATATATATAGGGAAACATTCCACGTAGGAAAAATATATCTAAAAACAAAGATGATGTGAATTACCAAATGAAAGTGCTGGCAGGTCGACAGACACACAAACATACACACAAAATTCAAGCTTTCGCAACAAACTGTTGCCTCATCAGGAAAGAGGGAAGGAGAGGGAAAGACGAAAGGATGTGGGTTTTAAGGGAGAGGGTAAGGAGTCATTCCAATCCCGGGAGCGGAAAGACTTACCTTAGGGGGAAAAAAGGACGGGTATACACTCGCACACACACACATATCCATCCACACATACACAGACACAAGCAGACATATTTAGAGACAAAGAGTTTGGGCAGAGATGTCAGTCGAGGCAGAAGTGCAGAGGCAAAGATGTTGTTGAATGACAGGTGAGGTGTGAGTGGCGGCAACTTGAAATTAGCGGAGATTGAGGCCTGGTGGATAACGGGAAGAGAGGATATATTGAAGAGCAAGTTCCCATCTCCGGAGTTCGGATAGGTTGGTGTTAGTGGGAAGTATCCAGATAACCTGGACGGTGTAGCACTGTGCCAAGATGTGCTGGCCATGCACCAAGGCATGTTTAGCCACAGGGTGATCCTCATTACCAACAAACACTGTCTGCCTGTGTCCATTCATGCGAATGGACAGTTTGTTGCTGGTCATTCCCACATAGAATGCGTCACAGTGCAGGCAGGTCAGTTGGTAGATCACGTGGGTGCTTTCACACGTGGCTCTGCCTTTGATCGTGTACACCTTCCGGGTTACAGGACTGGAGTAGGTGGTGGTGGGAGGGTGCATGGGACAGGTTTTACACCAGGGGCGGTTACAAGGGTAGGAGCCAGAGGGTAGGGAAGGTGGTTTGGCGATTTCATAGGGATGAACTAAGAGGTTATGAAGGTTAGGTGGACGGCGGAAAGACACTCTTGGTGGAGTGGGGAGGATTTCATGAAGGATGGATCTCATTTCAGGGCAGGATTTGAGGAAGGTCTCACCTTCAGCCCCACTCCCAGATTCAACCAAACAGCCCTCATCAAAAATTTACTGTCCTACACTCGTACTCTCTGCTGGAAGTATCACTTTGCCACGAAGAAAAATGATCCTAATCCTACCCCTAATGATCCAACTCCCCAAGACACTATCCAAATTGAACCCTGCCTGGAACAGTTCCGTCCTCCGTCACAGCGGGACCCACCTCCTCTTCCTCAAAATCACCCTCTCCAAACCTTCCAGGAATTTCTGACTTCCAGCCTTGCCTCTCAATCCTTCTTAAAAAACCTTAATCCTACTCCCAACATCACCACTGCTGAAGCCCAGGCTATCCATGATCTGAAGGCTGACCGGTCCATCGTCATTCTTCCGGCGGACAAGGGTTCCACGACCGTGGTACTTGATCGTCGGGAGTATGTGGCTGAGGGACTGCGTCAGCTTTCAGACAACACCACATACAAAGTTTGCCAAGGTAATCCCATTCCTGATGTCCAGGCGGAGCTTCAAGGAATCCTCAGAACCTTAGGCCCCCTACAAAACCTTTCACCTGACTCCATCAACCTCCTGACCCCACCGACACCCCGCACCCCGCGCCCCTACCTTCTACCTTCTTCCTAAAATTCACAAACCCAATCATCCCGGCCGCCCCATTGTAGCTGGTTACCAAACCCCCACAGAACGTATCTCTGCCTACGTAGATCAACACCTTCAACCCATTACGTGCAGTCTCCCATCCTTCATCAAAGACACCAACCACTTTCTCGAACGCCTGGAATCCTTACCCAATCCGTTACCCCCAGAAACCATCCTTGTAACCATTGATGCCACTTCCTTATACACAAATATCCCGCACGTCCAGGGCCTCGCTGCGATGGAGCACTTCCTTTCACGCCGATCACCTGCCACCCTACCTAAAACCTCTTTCCTCATTACCTTAGCAACCTTCATCCTGACCCACAACTTCTTCACTTTTGAAGGCCAGACATACCAAAAATTAAAGGGAACAGCCATGGGTACCAGGATGGCCCCTTCGTACGCCAACCTATTCATGGGTCGCTTAGAGGAAGCCTTCTTGGTTACCCAGGCCTGCCAACCCAAAGTTTGGTACAGATTTATTGATGACATCTTCATGATCTGGACTCACAGTGAAGAAGAACTCCAGAATTTCCTCTCCAACCTCAACTCCTTTGGTTCCATCAGATTCACCTGGTCCTACTCCAAATCCCATGCCACTTTCCTTGATGTTGACCTCCACCTGTCCAATGGCCAGCTTCACACATCCGTCCACATCAAACCCACCAACAAGCAACAGTACCTCCATTACGACAGCTGCCACCCATTCCACATCAAACGGTCCCTTCCCTACAGCCTAGGTCTTCGTGGCAAACGAATCTGCTCCAGTCCGGAATCCCTGAAGCATTACACCAACAACCTGACAACAGCTTTCACATCCCGCAACTACCCTCCCGACCTGGTAGAGAAACAAATAACCAGAGCCACTTCCTCATCCTCTCAAACCCAGAACCACAGAAAAACCACAAAAGTGCCCCACTTGTGACAGGATACTTTCCGGGACTGGATCAGATTCTGAATGTGGCTCTCCAGCAGGGATACGACTTCCTCAAATCCTGCCCTGAAATGAGATCCATCCTTCATGAAATCCTCCCCACTCCACCAAGAGTGTCTTTCCGCCGTCCACCTAACCTTCGTAACCTCTTAGTTCATCCCTATGAAATCCCCAAACCACCTTCCCTACCCTCTGGCTCCTACCCTTGTAACCGCCCCCGGTGTAAAACCTGTCCCATGCACCCTCCCACCACCACCTACTCCAGTCCTGTAACCCGGAAGGTGTACACGATCAAAGGCAGAGCCACGTGTGAAAGCACCCACGTGATCTACCAACTGACCTGCCTGCACTGTGACGCATTCTATGTGGGAATGACCAGCAACAAACTGTCCATTCGCATGAATGGACACAGGCAGACAGTGTTTGTTGGTAATGAGGATCACCCTGTGGCTAAACATGCCTTGGTGCACGGCCAGCACATCTTGGCACAGTGTTACACCGTCCGGGTTATCTGGATACTTCCCACTAACACCAACCTATCCGAACTCCGGAGATGGGAACTTGCTCTTTAATATATCCTCTCTTCCCATTACCCACCAGGCCTCAATCTCCGCTAATTTCAAGTTGCCGCCACTCATACCTCACCTGTCATTCAACAACATCTTTGCCTCTGCACTTCCGCCTCGACTGACATCTCTGCCCAAACTCTTTGTCTCTAAATATGTCTGCTTGTGTCTGTATATGTGTGGATGGATGTGTGTGTGCGAGTGTATACCCGTCCTTTTTTCCCCCTAAGGTAAGTCTTTCCGCTCCCGGGATTGGAATGACTCCTTACCCTTTCCCTTAAAACCCACATCCTTTCGTCTTTCCCTCTCCTTCCCTCTTTCCTGATGAGGCAACAGTTTGTTGCGAAAGCTTGAATTTTGTGTGTATGTTTGTGTGTCTGTCGACCTGCCAGCACTTTCATTTGGTAATTCACATCATCTTTGTTTTTAGATATATTTTTCCTACGTGGAATGTTTCCCTATATATATAAAATCTCCCAACCTAGTACCAATTACCTTGGTTATGCTACAGAGAAGGGGACCCTAACCATCATTGGTTGCCATACCCCTTATCTGTAGTGCAGCCCAGGTAATCAGTATTGGTTTGAAAGGCTTTTTGATTTTAAATTGAAAAGTACAAATGTCGTTTTCCTTTGTGCTCTGTAAAAACTCTGCTAGCAAATTACTCCTATTGGCTCTTTGCTGAGTTCATAGCACCTGCAATGTTAGATTTATAAGATGTCACAGTATTACTGTTTTCTGTTTTCTTCTCAGTGGTATCAATTTCATGGTTTTCCCAGTGAATATAAAATGAATACACTCTCAAAAACGCATCTTTTGAGGCATAATTTGTTGGCATGCCACATCACGAAAAGAGTGCCATTCCTATTGGTGCATTACCCCATAAACATAAACATCACCAGTGTTAAAGTTTTGACTTCATGCACTAGGAATGCTGCTGTCACGTCCTGGGACAAGATGGCCCACGAGCTTAAATAAGTTTGTGGATCAGGCCCACAGGTCACCAAAGGTTGCCCATGCCTACTCTAAATATTCTTCCACCTTTCAGCTTTCCCTTCATTGCTCGGTATTGGCTTTCCATCTGATCTCTTGATATTTACACAGATGCTGCTCTTTTCTCCTAAGGTCTTTTTAATTTCCTCTATATGCATCTACAGCCTTTCATTTGTTTTCCAGCCATTTTGCAATTTCTGCTTATCTCATTTTTTGATACCTGCATTCCTTTTCACCTGCTTCATTCTTACATTTTCTCCTTTCATCAATTAAATTCAGTATATCTTGTATTATCCAGGGATTTCTATTCTTTTTTACCTTTGTATTCTACTGCTGCCTTTCTTAGTTCATCTTTAAAAGCTACCCATTTGTCTTCTATTGTGTTCCTCATCTTCATCTCAGTCCTCTGTTGCCTAGTGCTTCCTTTGAAACCCGCAACATTATCTTATTCCTTCATATATCCATGTCTCATCTCCTTAGTTTCCTACCTTTTTGAAATTTCTTAAGTTTTAATCTGCAGTTCGTAACCTATAAATTGCCCCTGTCGTCTTGCAGTTTAAAAATCTTGTTTCAGAATCTTTGCCGTAATATTACACCCCATTGGTTCAGAAAGCTTTAAGACTGGGTTAATGAAAATTGGTGAAAAGTTAAGATGGTGTTTTAATGCTTCAGATGTTCTATACACTCTATCCCCCCCCCCCCATCCCACCCCCCACCCTCCTCTTTGAGTACGAAAACTGTCAGAATTCCTACTTTGGATTGTTGTTCAGCTCACACTTCACATTGGTGTGAAAGTAGATTACATTGTTCAAGCATTTGTCCTTCATGTGAATTCCTGCACTTCGTCGTTTTGTGGTAGGTTTGTGTTGCTATCTCCAAGTCTCAAGCGCTGGCAGGTCGATAGACACACAAACAAACATGTGGAATGTTTCCCTCTGTTATATATATATATATATATATATATATATATATATATATATATATATATATATATATATATATATATATATATATATATATATATATATATTTATATATATATATATATATATATATATATATATTTATATATATATATATATTAATTTACTTGTCAAAGAGTGTGGGACAAACTATGCATATACTGTTCTTTTCTTCAGAACATTCTGGGGCATGTCTCAGACACTGCATTGTAATTTGTGACACAACAACACTATGTCCACTGCTTAACAGTGCCTGTTCACAACTGACTGGTTGAATGCACATCCATTGTTTACAGTTGTTCATTCCAGGTGCCACTGTTATTACTCCACTGACATTACTTATACACCAGGAATAAAATCAGTCTTGGAACTTTATGGGCAGATGGCATATAGTCAGCCTGAAACCTTCCAGTGTTTCCTGGTATCTTCCACATATACAATATTTTTTCATGAGTCTTAAACCAAATGTTAGTGATGATTAGCCTACACTCCATGCAAAATCCTACCAGACAGCTTCTTCTTTCATTCCTTTCTCCAATACATGTTCTCCTACTATTTTTCATCCTCTTCCTTTTCCTAGTACTGAATTCCTGTCATCCATTATCGTCTCCCTTAACCATCTGAATAATTGCTTTTATCTCATCATATGTTCTTAAAATATGTTCACCATCTGCAGAGCTGGTTGGCATGCAAATTTACTGACCTGACCAGAAATACTGTTCTTCTTGTTACCACACTTCACTGATTTCCACTATATCTAACTTCAATCTACCTATTTCCCTTTCTAAGTTCTCTAACCTAATTACCCAATTAATGAATCTAACATTCCACATTTCGATACACAGAATGCCAATCTTGCTTCTCCTGATGGTAACATCCTTCTGTAAGTATCCACTAAACTGTATAAAGTTTTGTGACTGTTAAACAAAAGGGTTCAAGTCCCTGCCTTGGCACAAATTTTAATTCATTACTTCACCTCCTATCCTTATCAGAGATAAAGATGAAACTTAATATATTCCAGCAAAATGTTATGATATCAGATCAATTTATATAACTGAGTAACATTTTCTTGTGATATTTTGCTGAAGTCACAAAAGCATAATCTGCCAGATACTTTAAAAGCAAATGTATGCTGTGAATCCTATGTTACTTTCATAAACAGCAGAATTTTATTTGCTATGCCTTCAGTGGCTAATATAGTGTCTATGCCATCTCTTGACAAGGGTTTGGAATGACAGACACAAATTATGAAGGCATTACCCTCTGTGAAAATGAGATTGTAATTAATAGTTCATAGTAAACATAACATAGGAGCCTAAGATGAAATATCTGTTTAAACATGGAACCCTGATATAAAATAATTTGTTTACAATACTCAGGAATGTAGCAAAATAAATGCGGGAACCATTCAGGCAACGGTGGCTTGAATTAGCACAAACAGTAAATCAGGCAGCAGTAGGCAGTTTGATCCACAATATTCATTTAATTTATTGTAAGCTGACCAATCTCTATAGAACTCATAATCTTATCTTTTGATTACCACTCTTTGTTTTTGCATCCATGCTTCGGATAATTCCATGTCAGTCTTGCAGTATTAATTTTCAAACTATTTTCTCAGTTTTTCTTTTTACTTCAACTTTGTTCTTGGCAGCTTATTTTTCATCATTTTGTACTCCAGAGCTAGTTTGTCCCTGTATAAATCTGCTGCTCTCTAAGTATATGGTTGTCTTATAACCTTCTTAAGTGTTTTGAATACTTACATGTTCATTGGGGTAACCCAAAGTGTTGCAGATTTCCAATCATCCTGTGTGCATATTATGTCTCTGCTACCATTATTTGTTGACATTCCAATCACTAATGTTATTGTTTTCCAGTTTTTTGTCTCAGAATGCAGGATTCACTCTGCATTTTCTTGTTTAATTTGCTGCTGTAATGACTACGTGGTAAGCAGTTTCTTGTACTTAATTCATTGGAAAAGTGAACTCAGGAAGCCTGTGATTGGTTTTTGGATGTACAGGTGCTGTAAGAAATAAAATATGTGAGAACAGTGTGCTCCGAGCTTGGTGAATCATATGAGGATGGTAGAAATCACTAACCTGAGCTGACAAGGATGAGAGTGTGTGAAGTGACTAATTTGGAAAGATAATAATCCAGTACTGAGGAGTTAATTATACCAGACTGGCAAATGTTTTATTAATGTAGCAGTGAAAAGAAATAACACAAGATAGAGGGCCACCAGGGCTGGATTACAAATTTTATTTTATTTTGAGCCATGATCAGTTTTGGAATGATGCCCGTTATCAAGTGGCACGCAGATACAAATTTACATACATTAACTGTTAAGAAACAGGTTGAGGCATTTTTGTATCCCAGTTTTTACCTGTGTTCTTCTGCTCAGATGCAGTAATAATTTTCACAGACACAGCACACTGCTAGTTGTGTTACATGCAGTCTATTTGCTAACTCTTGATAAATAGGTAAGTGTGACTGTAACTTTTGTGACTCCATGGCACTGTTGTATGATTGAGTACATTACATGATGGATTGTTTCTTCACAGTCAATGTAAGCAAATTAATGTGAGTGTCTGTCAGTTGATAATAAACATCACACTGTAACCTGCTGTGGTTTAAGATAAAATAAAATTCAGAATACAGCTGTAGTGGTCTTCTGTGTTGATATTATGGTTACTGCACTAAAATGAGCAAATTAATTACTTTCAGCAAGATATCGTGTTGGATGCTGACAAAAACATCAGTCTACTGATGCTACAGGATACGGAGTACAATTAGCAGAAGCATTAAAACTATATTTTCAAGAGCTGGTATCATTTGTAAGGTAGTTGAAAGATGAGTCTTGAAGGCATTTCTCACAGGCAAAATGGGAATATGCGTTAACTATCAGGCATTAACATAGCAGGGTCTAACAGTCGCAGCCAGCACCACTGGAATCCTTTGCAGCTAAGAAGGCAGTATACCATGTTACACTGGAGCCAGTAGCGGCAGTCCAATGTTTGTACCTGTTCCTTGTGTTACTGACAGTGTGTTGAACGTTTACTGTTGATTTTAACTTTGTTGCACAGGTGTTTTAAAGCTTTTTTAGGGATAGTCATGAAGTTTTGAATATAACAACATAAATTAAAGTTATGAAATTAACTTCTTTTTTTTTAGCATGCCACTAGAGGAGTCAAAACAAAATGGTCCAACCCATTTCATCTTTTATCAATAACTCGCACCGTTTTTTTTCCTCCTCTAGGGGTGTGTTATGATACAGTGTCATCAGGATTTCAGTGTACTTTGCTACTGCAGGCATGTGTCTGCAAACAAACAAAAAATTAAATATGAATATTTACATTTTTTGACATGATAAGTAAAACTTTATAGCCAACCCTCATTTGATTAGTGTAACATTCTTCATGAGTAGGGGAAAAGTAGAGCACTATGTCTTACTGAAACTTGCAAGAACGTCAGTGTGATGAATTTATAATATCTTAGAGCTGCAAGCTCACAACACTTGCCCAAATCTTTTAAATCATCAGGGAAGTGATGCAGTCATAAGAAAGAGGTATACAACCTACCCAACTAGACTAAACATATTTTATGTCACTCAATAATCAATATGTATTCTAAAGGGCTGCAGGAAACATAGTTTCATATATGAAGCCATAAATTCTAATTGGTGATCACTGTTATAAATTCAAATGTGAAAGTGGACAGCAAACAGTTGCAGAATCAATAACTTATTGCAGATCTAGATTTCAGCTGTAACATACCCATCACTGGTGCATTACGAGAAGAGTCATGTAGGCTCACTGTGTCAGATCATAAAAATAGTGTCAATTGTCATATGTTTATGCTGTGACATAGTTATGCCTATGTGACTCCTCTGATATTGCACTAATGATAAATATGTTACAGTCAAAATCTAGATATGTAGTAAATTATAGATTCTGCAACTGACTGCTGTCCTTTACATTTGAATATTAAATGGTCAGTGTGCATTGCCAGTATCCAATGGAATCTAATTCATTTACTGTTACAAATGTCAAGACATGACCTTCGAGCATCTTAAAATGGACAGTGGGATGATATTGCTGATGGAGAGTAATTATATTTTGGCAGGAAAAAGAATGATACAGTGGAACATCTCACATTTATTTCACTGATCAAAGCCACATTAAGCAAATATGAGTGGAAATGAATGACAGGCTTGATACTCTGAAAGTCTCAGATGGTAAACGTGGTTGCACTACCCACACAACATCAGCAGACATGATCTTTATTCCTTGGGGTAAGCTTCTATTTAAGTTATTAAAGTCAAAGAATTCTCAGGATCATCATAGTGAAATGATGTGCAGAGCTTTCAGGCAATAGATTACAAAACCTGTAGCCGTAACTTTCACCTCTATTGGTTCTTGCAATGAACAATGTCAGCACAATTCAGTGCACACCCACAAGGGCCTATCAAGCACAATAGGAAATCTGATATTGGTTTTTGAACAATGAGGTCCCCACAACTTGTTACAAACCATTTTGGAATAGTTGCTGCTTGTCTAGGCCCAAAAGCTTTCGTACTGTACCACTGAAAATGTCAGATCGCAAAACATCTTACGCAGCAAGTTATGGGTCTGTCACTGTAGCATTGTAATTATAATTTTATCAAGTTGATATATGTGTGCAAATAATACTGTATATTGAGGGTGGAAAACAGTACATTTAAAAATGTATAATTTAGTTTCATAACACAGCAATAACAGCATTCTGATTTGTGAGTAGGCAGACTGTCTTAGGTCCATGGCTGCATTGCAAATTATTAGTATCTGCAGATCCCTCTTAGGACCAGTTATTATGCAATTCTACATTTTCTAACTGGAATACTCTCTTTCAAATTCTGAAGGTGGCAGGGGTAAAATACTGGGAGCGAAAGGCTATTTACAATTTGTACAGAAACCAGATGGCAGTTACAAGAGTTGAGGGGCATGAAAGGGAAGCAGTGGTTGGGAAAGCAGTGAGACAGGGTTGTATCCTCTCCCCGATGTTATTCAATCTGTATATTGAGCAAGCAGTAAAGGAAACAAAAGAAAAATTCGAAGTAAGTAATAAAATAAATACTTTCAGGTTCGCTGATGACATTGTAATTCTGTCAGAGACAGCAAAGGACTTGGAAGAGCAGTTGAACGGTATGAACAGTGTCTTGAAAGGAGGATATAAGATGAACATCAACAAAAGCAAAATAAGGATAATGGAATGTAGTCAAATTAAATCGGGTGATGCTGAGGGAATTAGATTAGGAAATGAGACACTTAAAGTAGTAAAGGAGTTTTGCTATTTAGGGAGTAAAATAACTGATGATGGTCGAAGTAGAGAGGATATAAAATGTAGACTGCCAATGGCAAGGAAAGCATTTCTGAAGAAGAGAAATTTGTTAACATCGAGCATAGATTTAAGTGACAGGAATTCGTTTCTGAAAGTATTTGTATGGAGTGTAGCCATGTATGGAAGTGAAACATGGACGATAAATAGTTTGGACAAGAAGAGAATAGAAGCTTTCGAAATGTGGTGCTACAGAAGAATGCTGAAGATAAGGTGGGTAGATCACGTAACTAATGAGGAGGTATTGAATAGGATTGGGGAGAAGAGAAGTTTGTGGCACAGCTTGACTAGAAGAAGGGATCGGTTGGTAGGACATGTTTTGAGGCATCAAGGGATCACAAATTTAGCATTGGAGGGCAGCGTGGAGGGTAAAAATCGTAGAGGGAGACCAAGAGATGAATACACTAAGCAGATTCAGAAGGATGTAGTTTGCAGTAGGTACTGGGAGATGAAGAAGCTTGCACAGGATAGAGTAGCATGGAGAGCTGCATCAAACCAGTCTCAGGACTGAAGACCACAACAACAACAACAACAACAACAACAACGTTTTCTTTTGGAGAGGCAAGTAGCAATTTCAAGTAGTTTAGTAGATGTACTGTAAGTGTAGTTAAAATGTATTTTTTCCCTCATATCAGTCATTTATGACCTCTTCCAGATTTCTTACACTGAGCTCGGCACACCTGACTGGTTATTAAGGTTCATTTGAACCTAAGAAGCACAATTATATTATCGAAACCTAGCATTATATCTAAATAAACTACTTTAAAATCTCTGCTTGGAGTAGCACACTGTTTACGGTTTTTATTTTAACTGAGACAATTTTTAACACACATTACTCAGTCAGTATTTTATTATGTAGTTCCATATTTTTTTGTTTGTGGGGCTGTTTTCATTAAGCCTGACGTATTAAAAATTAACTATTTTTTTCAGACTTGAAATTGCTGCTTTTTATTTCTAAAGCTCCAGTTTTGAGCAATGTTGCCAATCTTCAGAGCTATTAAACAAGGAAATAAATTAAAACTGGGTTCTAATTCTGTGTTTACAGATACAATTTAAAAAAAACATAAACTAGTTTCAGAGGTTGTTATACATACCATATGTTTTAGTTACAGAGTAACCTGTCATAAAGGATCTGTCAGTTCATTGATACATACTAAAACATACCTCCATGCTGTCACTTTATATCAAAATATTAAAAGAAATTTCCACAAACACCTGCAGGATCAAAAAGTTCTCTCTATCTATATGAAATGGATTTAAGCCATAATACTGAAGTAATTAATATATAAAAATGCTCCAAGGGAATATATATAAAACACTGATTAGGATATTTTAGCTTTGCAAACATTAAACTTAAAAAAAAAATAATAACATTACAGACTGTCCTCTACAGTTTAAAGTAAAATACTGGAATAATTAATACATAGAACACTCCACGGCATTGTACACAAGACAATAATTAGGATTTCCTAGATTTATATATTGCTGTTATAAGGAAAAAAAACTTATAAAGAAACTTTTAAAAATAGAGCCCCATATGTGCCAGGCATAAAACAGGACGAACCGAAAGTTTTCTCTGCCACTGCCAGTATGCTGTGGATCATTGTTGCTGATGTTTGGTAGAGCATCCTGGCCCATCACAAAGTAAGGCTAAAAAATATCTTTAAAAATTTCATGATACTTACTAGGAAACTTAATATCGTGAAATTTTTAAAGACATGTTTTAGTTTTACTATGGGATGGGTAGGACACTCTACCAAACATCAGCAATGGCAGCCCGCAGCACACTGGTGGTTGCGACCTTGACAGGGCGGAGTTAACCTGAACATTGCACTGCTTTCGGCATGGCATGTACTAGGCTCCCTATATGATTTTTGAAAAGAAAGACCAATTTTTTGAAGATATTAAATTTTTTCTTGTAATGAAAATATATTTATAAAGCTGCAAAAACCTCATTAATGTCTTGTTTATAATTCTTTGGAATGTTTATGTATTTATTATTCCAGTAGAGTTCCACATTGAAACTTGCACTCTGCAGCAGAGTGTGCACTAATATGGAACTTCCTGACAGATTAAAACTGTGTGCTGGACCTTTGCCTTTCACGGGCAAGTGCTCTATCAACTGACTAAGCCAAGCACTGCTCATGACCCATCCTCACAGCTTTACTTCTGCCGGTACCTCATCTTCTACCTTCAAAATTTCACAGGAGCTCTCCTGCGGAACTTTCAAAACTAGCTCTCCTGGAAGAAAGGAGACATGCCTTTGCCACAGCCTGGGGGATGTTTCCAGAATGAAATTTTCACTGTGCAGTGGAGTGTGCGCTGATATGAAACTTCCTGACAGATTGAAACTGTATGCCGGACTGAGACTCAAACTTGGGACCTTTGCCTTTTTTGGGCAAGTGCTCTACCAACTGAGCTATCCAAGCATGACTCATGACCTGTCCTCACAGCTTTACTTCTGCCAGTACCTCATCTCCTACGTTCCAAACTTTACAGGAGCACTCCTGAGAAATTTGCAGAACTAGCACTCCATTCTCCCAGGAGTGCTAGTTTTGCAAGTTTCACAGGAGAGCTTCTGTGAAGTTTGAAAGGTAAGAAATGAGATACTGGTGAAAGTAAAGCTGTGAGGGCAGGTCATTAGTCATGCTTGGGCAGCTCAGTTGCTAGAGCACTTGCCCGCAAAAGGCAAAAATCCTAAGTTTGAGTCTCAGTCCGGCACACAATTTTACTCTGTCAGGAAGTTTCATTTCAGTATGGTATTTTAATCCATATAGAGGGCATTCTATAATGCTATAGGAGGTATTTGCAATTCACAAATTATTTTACATCTTTTTTTTTACTTTAATTTGTTTGCAAAGGTTTGTTTTATATGTAATACTTACAAACATTTTTAGCTATGAATTATTTCAGTACCGCAGTTTAAATCCATTTCATATGGATAAGGGCATTCTTTCTTTACTGCTGCAGTTTGCACCAGTTAAATTTCTTTTAAAATTTTAATATAAAATGGCTTCATGTGGATGTGTTTTTCATATATGACAGTGAACTGACAGTTCCCTTACAAGAAGTTACTCTTTAACTACAACATATGGTATGATACACAACTTTTGTATTGTACTTGTTTTGTTTTCTTAGTTAAGCTTTGTAAACATGGATTAGAAACCAACTGTAATCTATTTCATTGTTTAACAGATGTGAAGATGGATGACATTGCACTGAAACTGTTAATTTGGAAATAAAAAGCAGTGATCTGCAAACTGATAAAATTAAACAATTTATATAAATAAGGATCATGAATACTCTCTAGAATCAGTCATCTGCAATTTTTGTTCAGCCAAGTTGCTATTAAAATTTGAGCTCATTAGTGTCACTTTTGGATATGCAACAGCTTCATAGTTTTTTCAAACACCATTTCTGAATGTGTTCTGTCTGCAGCCATATGCTGTATGATGGTTCTGTTATGGTAGCAGACAGCTGCACTTTCTACAAAATCAGTAGTAATTCTATTACTAGGTGCACAACATTTGCTGTGGAATTACAAAACTATAACCACTAGCAAAATTGCTACAAGCATTTGCACCCAAATTTACTGTCTGCATAAGAAAGTAAAATGGTCATCAATCTCATGATTTGTCTGAGCACTAAAATGCCGTATTAGGCACAGTCCTGTTGGAGATGACATGTCATTGTCTTTCTCCAACCTGTGAACTGATTTACCCAACCAGTTATAGTGGGACCTACAGTTTAATGTGGGCTCCAAACCACAGTGCAACTCAGCATTTTCCATACCAATAAACATAGCCAAAGGTGAAAGAACTGATAAGTACAGATATAAATTCTAGGAGTGACCAGAGACTGAATGTGAAACCTTTAGTCCCATATTCTACCACTTTACCATTGACCTGCTGGGACAAACACTGTCTGCTTGTAGTGCCAAAATGACAACACACAAGTTGGAAACTGGTGACGTCATAAAGTGTTATCTCAGGGCAGAATGGTATGTTAAGCTGTCTTTTATTTGCACATAACTAATACGCTTTTGTCATGATGCTTTACCTGGCGATACCATGTTCAAATCCCATTCTCGACAATTGAAATGTCCAAAACTGAGTTTTCACTGTCAAGCGGGAAAATTGGGTTGACTAGTTTCTGATACCAGACTGGGAGCCAAAGTGCCAGGTACACTCCAAAACCTGTCTGTAGGGTATTGTGACAATGATGTTAGTTTGTGGGGCACTCAACATCATCATGGTCATCAGCATCCACACAACTTCCCAATCTTTCCATTTCCAATCTCACCACTTTCCAAAATGATGATGAGATGATGATGACAATACAAACACCCAGTCCCTAGATGGGAAAATCCCCAACCTGGCCAGGAATTGAACTTGGGACCCCGTGATCCAGAGGCAACAATACTAGCCACTAGACCATGAGCCGTGGATGTAGGGTATTGTGAAGTAACTGTATATAACACTGTTTATGATGATTTGTCCATAAAATATGGACATTAAATGCTTGCTTGCCACATTGATTCCATTTGAGATAGTTGGTTCTTGAGCTAGTACAGGGTTTCACCTTCTCTTGTTGTTATCATCATCACGAATATCAGACTTCCCAGGGGACCACACATAAGGCCTCCCCAGTTAGTCTGACAAACAGGTTACAGGTGCTGTCTGTGGCCAACACTGTTGCTCAGCCAGATGCAGTCACCTGTCCTACTTCAGAGGAACCTTTAAGCCTGCAAGATCCGAGCAATCACAGAAGGTGGTTATTGGTAGTTGGAAGCTCCAATGTTAGGCGGTTTATGAGGCCCCTTAAGGACACGGCTGCCAAGACAGGGAAGAAAGCCGATGTGCACCCATATGCATCCTGCATGGAGTCATTCCAGATGTGAAATGGGTCCTTCCAGATGCCATGAAGAGCACAGGGTGCAGCCAACTGCAGGTGGTGGCTCACGTCAGTACCAATGATGTGTGTCGCTTTGGATTGGGAGAGATTCTCTCTGATTTCTAGTGGCTAACAGAAGTGGTACAGGCTGCTAGTCTTGCTTGCGAGATGAAAGCAGAGCTCACCATTTGCAGCATAGTCAACAGGACTGATTGTACACCTCTGGTACAGAGCCAAGTGGAGGTCTGAATCATAGGCTCAGACTGTTCTGTGACCATGTAGGATGCAGATTTCTCAACTTACACCATAGGGTGGATGGGTTCTGGGTTCGCTGTGTGATGTGGACTGGGCAGTTCTTTAGATTAGAGTGTCTCAGGAAAACACAAAAAGGGATTCAGTCTCAAAGTGAGCAGCCCAAACACAGGAAGAATGTACGAGGCGTGACTGGAAAGTTTTAAGAACAGGCTTGTAATTGTACAGTGGTGGTACTTACATGCTACTGTGATGCATCTCCTTCAAAATAGTCCACTTCTGACTGAATACACCAACTCCAATGGTGTTTCCACTTTTGGAGATATTCCTGGAAATTTTTTTCCTGAAGTGTGTTAAGGACACTCTCCATATTTGCCTGGATGTCTTCAATCAAGTCAAATTGCTTCTCTTTCAGTGAAAATTTCAGTTTAGGAAACAGAAGTCCGCAGCGGCTAAATCAGGGGAATATGGTGGTTGTGGAAGCACAGGAATTTTGAATTTGGTCACAGATTCAATGATGGAGAAATCACGATGAGCCAGAGCATTGTCATTGTGTAGCACCCAACTCCTGTTTTTCCACAATGCAGGCCTTTTCTTCCACACCTTTTCATGCAAACACTCAAGGACACATTTGTAGTATTCCTGGTTAATTGTCTGTCCTCCAAGGGTAAATTCATGATACACAATACTGGTAGAATGGAAAAAAATCACCAACATTGTCTTCTCCTTCGACCGGCTTTGCCATGCTTTTTTCAGTCATGGTGAACCTGGAGTCTTCCACTGCGAAGACTGCACTTTGGTTTCAGGATCATACCCATATACCCATGATTTGTCACCTGTAATTACCCAATTTAACAAATCTGGATCATTTTTAGTCTGATTAATCAGTTCTTGGTTCATTTCAAGTCAGTATTGTCTCTGGTCACTTGACAATACTTTTGGAATTAATTTTGTGGACACTCAATGCATGTTCAGATTCTCATTTAAAATTGACTGAACTGCATAGAAACTTAAATTACATTCATCAGCTATCTCCCTAATTGTAAATCTACAATCAGACGCACTAAGTCGTGAACTTTCACAACATTTTCATTCGTTTTTGAGATGGAAGGATGGCCGAACTGTGGTTCATCTTCAAATGATTCGCGGCCATTTTTAAATCTCTTGAACCAGACAAAAACATTTGACTGTCTCATACAGTTATCTCCAAAAGTTGGTTTTAATAGTTCGTAAGTCTCAGAAGGTGATTTTCCGGTTGTGAAAACACACTTGACCTCTTAGCAAAAAATAATCCTGAGCTAATAACAAGCATCAAAACAGATACAGGGATTAGTGAACACAGGGTTGTTGTAGTGAGACTGAATATTGTAACTGTCAAATCCTCCAAAACTAAATGAAAAATATACCTATTCAAAAAAGCAGATAAAAGTTCATGTGATGCCTTTCTGGAAGACAATCTCCACTCCTTCCAAATTAACAAAGTAAGTTTAGACCAGATGTGGCTTGAATCCAAGGAAATAGTATCAACAGCAATTGAGAGATTTACACCAAATAAATTAACAAAAGATGGAACTGATTCTCCTTGTTACACAAAACAGGTCAGAACACTCTTGCAGGGAAAAAAAAAATTTAAATGGATGCAAAATCTCCAGAAGCAGAAGCAGAAGCTCGAAATTTAGTGCGGCCTTCAATACGAGATGCTTATAATAGTTTCTACAATGGAACTTTGTCTCAAAACCTGTGGAAAAAAACCAGGAAGATTCTGGTCATATGTGAAATATACTAGCAGCAAGACACAATAAATACCTTCTCTGCACAGCAGCAATGGATATACAATCGGCAACAGTGCTGCCAAAGCTGAGTTACTAGACACAGCCGTCCAAAATTCCTTCACCAAAGAGACAAAGTAAATATTCCATAATTCAAATCAAGAACAGTTGCAAACATGAGTAACGTAGAAATAGATATCCTCAGAGAAGTGAAGCAGCTTAAATAGCCTAAATCACTTAACAAAAGCAAGTCATAAAATCCAGACAGTATACTAGTCAGGTTCCTTTCAGAGTGTGCTGATACAATAGCTCCATACTTAACAATCATATACAACTATTCGCCCCATACCCTAAGACTGGAAAATTGTACAGGTCACACAAATATTCAAGAATGGTAGTAGTAGTAATCCACCATATCATTAACGTCAGTATGCAGTAGGATTCTGGAACATATATTGTATTCGAACACTAGGCATTACATCGAAGAGAACTGTCTATTGGCACACAGTCAACATGGCTTTAGAAACCTCGTTCTTATGAGACAACTAGTTCATTACTCACATGGACTGCTGAGTGCTACTGACAAGGGATTTCAAATTGATTCCGTATTTCTAGATTTCGGGAAGGCTTTTGACACTGTACCACACAAGTGGCTTGTAGCGAAATTGCGTGCTTATGGAATATCATCTTAGTTATGTGACTGGATTTGTTATTTCCAGTCAGAGAGGTCACAGTTCATAGTAACAGACAGAAAGTAATCGAGTAAAACACAAGTGATTTCTGGCATTCCCCAAGGTAGCGTTATAGGCCCTTTGCTGTTCCTTATCTTTATAAATGATTTGGGAGACAATCTGAGCACCCGTCTTAGGTTGATTGTAGATGATCTTGTCATTTATCAACTAGTAGTAGTAGTGAAAAAATTGGCAACCGACCCTAAATAACAAAAAGTGTGAGGTCACCCACATGAGTACTGAAAGGAATCCATTAAACTTCAATCAGTCAAATTTGAAGTCCGTAAATTCAATTATATACCTAGGATTACATTTATGAACAACTTAAATTGCAAGGAACACACAGAAAATGTCGTGAGGAAGGCTAACTAAAAACTTCATTTTATTGGCACGACACTTAGAAAATGTAACAGATCTACTAAAGAGACTGTCTACACTATGGCTGTGCGATCTCTTTTAGAATACTGCTGTGCAATGTGGGATCCTTACCAAATAGGACCGGCAGAGTGCATTGAGAAAGTTCAAAGAAGGGCAGCAAGTTTTGTGTTATCACGAAATATGGGATAGAGTGTCACTGAAATGATACAGGGTTTGGGGTGGACGTAATTAAAACAAAGGCATTTTTCACTGTGGAAGAACCTTCTCATGAAATTTGAATCACAAACTTTCTCCTCCGAATGCAAAAATATTTTGTTGATACTGACCTACATAGGGAGAAATGATCACCGCAATAAAATAAGGGAAATCAAATCCCTCACAGAAAAATATAAGTGTTCGCTTTTTCCGCACACTGCACGAGATTGTAAAAATAGCGTTATTGTGAAGGTGATTTGATGAACCCTCTGTAATGTAATTTGCAGAGTATCCATGTAGATGTAGATTAGTGGAAACAAGTAATATGTCCAGTACAGTCTTCATTTAAACATATTTCTTTTTAGAATATGTATAAACATGGAGGAACACCAGGCAAAGAATACATCCAGATTGTCTTTTTCCAAATGTAAAGCATGCAGAAGTTTTTGTAATACATTGGGCTTTCATACCCTGACCTTTAATAGTTTTCATGGTCAATGTGAAAAGAAAGATAAGTGGTAGTTGCTGTTATTTTGGTCTTCAGCCCCAAGATTGGTTTGATGCAACTTTCAATGCTAATCTATCCTGTGCAAGCCTCTCCATCTCTGAATAACTACTGCAACTTCCATCTTTCTTACTGTATTTCTGTATTTATCTCTTTGTGTCCCTCCACAAATATCCCCCCCCCCCCCCACACACACACTCTTCCCTCCAGTACTAAATTAGTGATCCCTTGATGTCTCAGAATGTGTCTTATAAACTGATCCCTTCTTCTAGTAAGATTGTGGCACAAATTTCTTTTCTCCCCATTCCGTTCAATACGTCCTCATCGGTTGTGTGATCTACCCATATAATCTTCTGCATTCTCCTGTAACTCCACATTTCAAAAGGTTCTATTCTACTCCTGTTTAAATTGCTTATTGTCCATGTTTCATTTCTTGAAGTCTGAGGGTATTTCACCTGTCTCATACTTCTTGCACACCAGTTAACTAGTATGATATATGAAATCTTTTTAGATTACCATGTTCAATCAGTAGCAAAGATGATGTTTTCAGTAAGCGATTACACCTTCCAAAATGGTAATTCCTCAACTTGGATGGCTAGGAAAGTCGTCTGTGAATCTGCATGATGGTTGTGCCTGTTTTTGGATCCATTATGTTGTGTTGGAAGATCAGTTGACAGGAATGGAAAGAGTTTATAACATAAACATAAATAAAAGTAAACCATGAGTACTATAGTGTGTCATCAAATTAAGTCAGGTGTGCTGAACGATTTATATCAGAAAATGAGTCACTGCAAGTGCTGGATTAGTATTGTATTCAGACTTCAAAATTCTGTTGGTAGCAGAAATCATGAGAATTATAAAATGTAGATATAGAATGGGAAGGTAAGCATTTCTGAAAATGAGAAATATGTTAGGACGTATTTTCTGAAAGTATTTGCTTGGAGTGTTGCATTATAAAAAAGTGAAACATGGTCAATAAACAGCATGGACAAAAAAGACTTGAAACATCTGCAGTGTGATGTAACTTAATCAAATAGAGGAGAAAAGGTATCTATGGCCTAACTTATCTAAAAAGAATAGTAGAAATGGATAGGTTGCTACTCACCATATAGTGGAGATGAAGAGTCGGAGACTGCTAAAGAAGTGACCTTTCAGCCAAAAGGCCTTTTTCTACAGGACACACACACACACACACACACACACACACACACACACACACACACAGACACACACACACACACACATATTCACGCAAGCACAACTCTCAAACACATGACCACTATCACTGGTCACCGAGTGGCCTCCGAGACCAGACTGCGAGCAACTGCTCATGATGATCTGGGTTGTGGGAGAAAGGAGGAGGCTGGGGTGGAAAGGAGAAGGGATAGCAGGGTAGAGGTGGCAGATGGTAAAATGCTACTTGTGGGAGCATACAGGTATGTGGTCCAGGCAGGATAGGGCAGCTAGGTGCAGTTGGAAGGTTAGACGGGGACAGGAGGGTGCGGAAGAGGAGAGAAGTAAAGAGACTTTGTGTGCGTTGGTAGAATGGAAGGGTGTATAGTACTGGAGTGGGTGCTGGGAAGGGGATAGGTGGGTAAAGGACAATGACTAGTGAAGGTTGAGGTCGGGGGTGAGGGGGGGGGGGGGGGGTTGCGGGAATGTAGGATATATTGCAGGGAGAGTTCCCAACTGTGCAGTTCAAGAAAGCTGGTGTTGGTAGGGAGGACCAAGATGATGCAACCTGTGAAGCAGTCTCTGAAGTTAGCAGCATGCTCAATAACTGGGTTGTCCAGCTGTCTCTTGGCCACAGTTTGTTGGTGGTCATTCATGTGGACAGAAAGCTTGTTGGTTGTCTTGCCACATAGAATGCAGCACAGCTGTTGCAGCTTAGCATGTAGATTGCATGACTGATTTCACAGGCAGCCCTGCCTTTGATGGGATAGGTGATGTTTTCGACCGGACTGGAGTAGGTGATGGTGGGAGGATGTGTGAGACAGGTCTTACATCTAGGTCTATTACAGGGATATGAGCCATGAGGCAAGAGGTTAGGAGCAAGGGTGTAGTAGGGACGGATGTGAATATTGTGTACTTCCAGTAGATGGTGGAAAGGATAGTGAGTATAATATACATTTCAGGGAATGATGAGAGGTAGTTGAAATCCTGGTGGAGAATGTGATTCACATTCTGAATTGAGTAAGTGGGAACTCTGCCTGCAATGCCCTACATTCCCATAACCCCCTTGGCCTCAACCTTCACTAGTCACTGTCCTTCACACTCCTATCCCCTTCCCTGCTCCCACTCCAGCACTACACAGCCTTCTATTCTACCATCACACCCACATTCACTTTACTTCTCTCTTTTTCCACACCTTTTGCCCCCTCCGTCCCCATCTGACCTCCGAACTGCAACTAACTACCATATCCTGTTTGGACCACATCCCTGTATGCTCCCAAAAGCAGCACATTACCGCCTGCCACCCCCTCCCTGATATCCCTTCCCCTTCCCGCTCCAGCCTCCTCCTTTCTCCCATCACCCAGATTGCTTCCCCCATCAATCATGCGCAGTTGCTGGGTTGCTCGCAGTCTGGCCTCAGCGGCCAGAAACAGTGGTGTGTGTGTGTGTGTGTGTGTGTGTGTGTGTGTGTGTGTGTGTGTTTTCTGTCTTCTTTAGAAGAAGGCCTCTTGGCCAATTGCTCACTTTTTTTTTTAATTTGGGGTGTGTTCTTATGGACCCAAACTGCCAAGGTCATTGGTCCCTAGGCTTACACACTACTTAATCTAACTTAAACTAACTTACGCTAAGTACGACACACACACCCATGCCCGAGGGAGGACTCGAACCTCCGATGGTAGGGGGAGCCACGTGAACTGTGGCAAGACGTGGCTACCCTACACGGCGCTCATTTGTTTAGCAGCCTTTCTGTTGTACCTATCTGTGACTCAGCATCTCCACTATATGGCGAGTATCAGTCTATCCCCTTCACAACATTGTTGTTATTCCATCCTAGACTTCACACTGTTTAATTTTGTTTAAAAAGAAGGGATGTATTCATAGGATACATCCTATAGCATCATGGAATATTTAATTTGGTGATGGATGGATGTCTAATAATTGTATAGGGATACCAGGGCTCGACCACAGTACAAAGAGTTCATCTGAAGTACCGTGCAGTACTTATGCAGGTATGGAATGACTTTCACAAGATGGGCTACTGTGGACAGGTGGATCAATTCAGTTGTGGCTCCACACCCTAATAGGTGTCTACAGCTCGTGGTCAAGAGGTTAGCACTGCTACCTCTACATTTAAGAGTCTCAGGTTTGATTCCTGGCTGGCTCAGAGATTTCTTTTGCTCATGTACTCAGTGTTTGTGTTGTCCTAATCATCTTCATCACACAGACGTGCAAGTCACTGAAATGACGTCAAACAGAAAGACTTGAACTGAGGGCCCGAACAACCTCAGATGGGGGTCTCCTGGTCAATAATGTCATACGTAATGTCATATGATCATTATATTTTTACGAAAAAGGGTGAATGTTCATCATGTTTCACTTGCACATTTAATTGCAATGTTTCACAGCACCACCATCTAACTTATGAGTGGACAAAGAAAGGCATAAATGTACTGTAATCAGCATTTTGCTAAATTGTTTGGTGAAAGTGAAACATTTGAAATTATGCAAGCAGTTCTCACCCATTGACCCATCTAAGCACATCTCAAATATTGATACAAACCTCTTCTTCTCTTCCAGAAGAATATAGTGAAGGAATTCTCTAACCCAGACCCCATGTTTCAAAATACAAACTTACTGTTATATCTGTCTCCCCATCCAGTCTACATACCGTATTTACTCGAATCTAAGCCGCACTTTTTTTCCGGCTTTTGTAATCCAAGAAACCGCCTGCGGCTTAGAATCGAGTGCAAAGTAAGCGGAAGTTCTGAAAAATGTTGGTAGGCGCTGCCACAATTAACTTCTGCCATTGAATATATGTAGCGCTACACAGGCATGCTTTGCAGGCACAAAGATAAATACTGGCGCCAAAATCTCTGCGTCAGTAAATAAATTTAAAAAAAAAAAGGTGGAAGACGAGCTTTTTTTTCTCCGCCCCGAGTTTCGACCACTGCATTTTCATACATTATCCAATGAAGTAAATACAAATTCCGTATTGTTCATCTTCGAATGTAGCAGCATTTCAATGTACTACAAAAATCCGACTGGCAAGACTGGGATGTTAGTCAATATGGCCAACTCTATGTTCTGAATTTTTTCCTACTTGTGAGAAGAGATGGTTGCTAATAAGAACTTTTATGAATTGTGAATCACATGCAGTATTCTCTTCACCATAAGAATAATACGAATATAAACATTTTGCCATGTATTCTTTCTTGTTTGCTATTATCTCATTTAAATCCTGTCTGCCTAATAAACTACGAAACTAAAGTGAGACAACAGCAAACGCAGAAGAATATACATATCATGTCATGTTTATATTCATATTATTCTTATGCCTAATAGTGATACAGTCAGAAATAAAGCATGGCAATCGACTAGATTTTTAAATCTAAGATGACTCTAATTTCTGTGCAGGATGTAATGTACCAAAGAGGCATCTGCAAAGATTTTCAAACGCAGAAACATTTTCGCTAAACTCTCGTTCAGAACATCTTCTATCAAAGGCACTCTATTATTTGGTTCTTGTTGATCATTATCAAAGAAAGCAGCAGTGTAAGTAACAACAAATAGCAGTCTCTTGCCATTGTTTCGCTAATGAGACAATTCCTCTCTTTCTCTCTCTCTCTCTCTCTCTCTCTCTCTCTCTCTCTCTTTCTTTCTCTTGTAAGTGGCGGAAGCGCGCACAAAAGCGAGCCATGCCCCGAGCGGCGACAGGCCTTAAACACTCATCATCAAATGCGACAAACAATGCATGACACAGTACAGTAATGCATTTTCAGCTTAGAGTGATGTAAACACCTATAACAAAGAGAACGGCACTTATCAGGTCAAAGCAAGATAAGCAATCAATTCAAACCAGATGAAGCACGTGAAAAAGGAAGGGTACCTGTATAAATACGGACGGAGTGCCTGACGCATAGCAATGGCTACCTGGTAAAGCTTAACTTCTAAGCTTACGACTCGAACCAATCTACTGTAGCTGTACTGTCATTCATTCGACCTAAATTGTGTCTCGTATTACAATGGACCAAATTTGCTTCGATTTGGAGGTGCGGCCTAAAACTTTTCTCTCCCTTTGAATTTCGAGTCTCAAATTTCAAGTGTTGTTTAGATTCGAGAAATTTTTTTTTTTCCTTGATGTCGAGTCTCATTTTTCAGGTGCGTCTTAGATTCGAGTGCTGCTTAGTTTTGAGTTAATACAGTAATACCTTCACTGTCAACACTGTTGCACCATTGACTACATACCCAACTGAAAGAGCACTTGTCACAGCTGTGAGGCTATGAATCACGTCTTTCACTTTACTGTATCCTTCCCCGTAAGCACTTCAGCCCTCTGAGAGATGCAGTAGAATCTCTGAGCTATTTAATTTATCATACATGCATGACTCATTGAATACTTTGAGGGCAAAAATGATCAAATTTGGAACATCTGGTGATGTTTACCATGTGACTGCAAAACGCTTTCATTCCAATGAAATTCAAATTTGAATTGTTAAACAACACACATTACAAGGCCAAACTGTGTTTGTTGTTCTGCACACTTTTATGTATTATGAAAGCCTCAGCACAGAGATATGTACTTATACAAATACAGTGTGGGCATTTACAAAGTTGTTTGTATAATCTGAAACTGCACAATATGCCAAAAATAAAATCACTACATTTTATTGCTCAGAAAGATATGTACACCAGCAGAAATAATGTCCAAGAACATTAGCAAAAGCTGTAAAAGTTTGTAAACTTTTCCCATTTACCCTTCTCCTTTTCAATTGCACAAATAAGAAATATTCTGCAAATTAATAAATATAATTTCTTATTGAAGGGCCTCCACAAAAGAGAATAAGATGTTCATGTGCAACTGAAGTGAATCAGCCTTTTATTACAAACAAGCTGTTTAAAGAAAACTAGTGTTCAAATATTTCAGAACAATTTTTGTTGTAATGCATTTCCTTCTATACCATGAACATCTTCATGTACTCCTTTTTATGAAGTTTTAAGTAAAACAGTACACACTTACTTTAATGTACTTGCAAAACACACACACACACACACACACACACACACACACACACACACACACACACAAATGTCCACTGGCATATAACATGACAATTCCTGAACTTTCAGTTGCTACAAAAAAGGTGTGGTAAATAGCACTAAGAGCTTCGACAATAATATTTGAAGCCCATGTTACGATAGTTTCCACTACAATTAACCTTTCTGAATTGTCATAACAACAGGAAATGCACAGCCATTCAAGATTAGCTACTGAACTACAGATAATTATCAAAACATTATTATATAAAAAAAGATTCATTAGAAAAGTAATAAATACAAATGTCACAGTTTCTGCTTTGAAGGCATGTAGGCAAGCATGGCAGAAATAAACAGATTACAATACATGGATAGCAGTCTTTATAATAAATTATACATTTTAAAGTAGAAAACGAGTATTCATGACAAGATGATGAACCCCTCCTGAATTGTATTTTTGCAATCACAGTCAGAAAAAATGTCTGACACAAAGTGGTATTTAACAATGATAAATAATACAAAATAACTCAATGAAAAATTGCAAATAATGACTTAGTTACCCATAGTACAAAAGGATCAATAGGAATATTGTATGTCTATAAGTTTGTGACATTCTTGTAACAAACTGGTTTAAGTTCAAAACATATAAAGACTGAGAAAATGAACTACTGAATTAATGAAAATAAATAAGGGTAGAAATAAAGTTTTTAAGATAGGATAGTAGTAAATTATTTGGTAACCTCCATGAGTTCCTGTTCAGTCATCTCAAATGATTTATGATTTAAAATAATTTAAATGAGAGCCGATTCTTGAGAAGCCATGTTGACATATGCACATAGATAACCCTGTCACATTACTTGTCATTTAAAAACTTGTAAAAATTCTGGTTTATTGCTGTTTGGTATTGGACTCAACACAAATAAATTACATCACTTATCTGTTACATTTTTAACAGAGAAATACTTTCCCTCTGCTAAATAAATACAAATATAATATATCCTCTAATCTAGGATGGTGTCTGAAGTAAGAATTCACGCAGAACAAATTTTCTGTTATTTTACAAAAATATTCTTATTTTTTAAATCATATTTTTCTTGTTGCACTTGAAGCACTTTTTAATCAGATACAAAATTTATCCAAATCATTTTAAATGGAATGTTACAATGAATTTAGATTATGTCTGAAAGATGATAAAATGCTGCTCTGTGTTTCCCTCAGTGAGTCACAGCATAGTCACCAAACTACATGTTTGTAGCCAATAGTTAATGACATGTAATTATAGTTCTGTTACTACCTCTGTCCACTACTACACTAGAACCACGAAAATTGGTGTGTTGTGACACTGTCATTCACATCTCACAGTTCTCTGCAAATGACTGGTGACAAAATTAAGGTGTGTACATTATTGTAAATAAAATTTGTTTTCTTCACACTTCCTGGATTCTGGACAAAAGCAGAGATGAAATGTATCTACAGACTGTTACTGAAATTAACACATTCTACAAAGGAAAAGAGAACACATTACATACCTCAGAAATTTTTCAGAAAGACTGCACACACTACATATGGAATCTGAATATAAATATTTCATGCTTTCTACAATTTGTTTCTGTTGAATGTATTATTTATCAGCTCTATCTCTCACAAGACTTCAGCTGACAAGCAAGTAACTTAAAAGGTATCAAAATGTGCTATGAATAAATATAAGTGGCCCATAATTACTCACACAAAATTCTTTTACATGACTGGATATACATAATTACTAAGAAAAATTAAAAATTCCATAATTAATGAAACTATGTAGATAAATTTTATGACTTTAACTATTTAATACCCTTCAACTAGTACAGAACTCACATTCTCCATATCATTGATTGCAAAGGTTTGCAACCCATCCTAACAAGCTCTTTCCAGATATGGAAACATGAGAAACACCAATATATCAAAGTGGAAATAATTTCACTGCAAAATCCACAAATCTGGAAAGGCAACTGTAATTCATTAATAATGTGAGTTCTAATAATCAACACTACTTCATTCGGTTAGGGTACAAGTTATGTACATTCAACATCATCTTAGAGTTATTGAACAACTGATATACTGATGTAGCACGAGTTTTGTATTCAGTAAATGTACAATATAAATAATGGTCACAATAATCTTACTGAACCCTATTGAATAAGTTGTTTGGAATATAAATTGGTCAGTAATGAGACTCAAACAAGATATGAGGAATGGTCTTGAGATGTTTACAGCAGAAGTTTGTTTTGTTAGCATTAATACTAATCATGTCAAGTGACAAATAATTTCTTAGCTGCTGAGAGGATGGTACTTCGAGTAATAATCTGTTTAAATAATATACGACTGAATGTGTAAGATCAGTTCACAAAAAATATTATTGTCAATAAGCTAAAATGTTTTGACTCTCAGTAATTAAACTTGTTTGCATACTCCATAGAAAGATATAGAAATCTGCCAGTGTTACCATGCACTTTTCTGTCACAAGGATCAAATCCAGATGAAACAAAACACAGAGATAGGAAATGGCTTTCACTTACAGGCAATACATGGTGCTCTGATTTAAAAATTATGGTCAAAATATCAGTTCTGAAAAGATGTCTTCATCTTGTACGTAGCTCTATTACAATTCCAGTGAAAATAGCATAAGATTTTACAGTTGCAATTTTTAAATGATGACCACCTTAACAGTAGGTGTGAATATGAATAATTTTCATCATGTTTTTGCTGAATTTTGCAAACTATGTTTCAAAATTACCATGAGGAGAACTGATTACCACTAATCTACATTTCTGTTTATTCTATGTACTATCACAATCACGTGCTCTTTCAGCTCTATAGAGTTAGCAAGTTGGAAAGAAAGGATAAGCATATACCTAACTAGTGTGTCAGCTTGACTGCCTGCAGTGACAGCTAAAATGTGAGTTGTGACTCGTTTCTGTTCACAATTAAAAAGTTCAAAACCATTTTTTAGTATTATCCCTTGTAATGTCAATATTTTTGCCAAAGTATTTGTGTGCAAAGGAAAAGATTCTCTCTTTTAGAAAACACACTCCATCAACTGAAACTGCTTTGTAAAAATATGGTGGAAATGCACAGAAGCTCATTCATATGAAGTTAATCTTAGCATTAAAATAGTGAAAGTCGATCATTGAAAACTTAAAAAAAAACTCAGTGCAGGATAGGTGAAATATTGGGAAAAATCTTCATTTTTTTGGTTCCAAGGATTCAGGAAACAATGATAGACACACAATATGAAAATTTTCATAATGAGAATCACTGCATAAAGTGAGACAGAAGTACTTTTGAAATACATGTAACTACTGCACTTACAAAGTAATGTAGTTATAGTAGTAAACTGCAAAACAGGAACTGATAACAGAAATGTTAAATTTTAAATAAATTTAAAATGAAAAGAAAGCAAATAGCTACACATAGAGCCATCATCGATTTCATGAAGTGAAGCTATACACAGGAAATGAAAGTGAACAAAGGTGCAACAATGAACAATTAATTATCTTGCATGCCACTAGCCGAGCGCTACTATAACAAGAAAAAATTCTCTGTTGTCTTGACACAGTCTCATCAGTTTCAACTGATGAGGGAAGTCAGCTTAACATGCAGTTCAGCTGTAGGAGTAAAACAAATTACAGTTGGTCTGCTTCAAATGTCAAGAACAAGATAACATTATGTGACACACTACAAAGGAGCATATTTATTAGTCACTAAAACTTTAGCAACTGGAACTATACCAAAAGAAAAAGAAAAACATAACTACTAGTAATCTCAGTTCTTCAGATCAATGGTTCCTTTAGTATGAGAAAAAGGCCGTGCTGGGAATGTAAGGAAAAGATGTGGAAGTACTGTGCTCAGGGAAAATTCCATGGGACAGCAAGAGAGTTCTTTCTCATTGCTTATATTTATCTTCGTCTCCCTCCTGAACAATTTTTAGTAAGACCCAACTCCTCGTTATAGCTCATCTCCCTATGCATAAAATTTCAACGCTGATTTTCTCACATACAAAAAGTTGCTAGCCAGGTACTTAGGAAGACCCCTCAACAATATACCCAAGACTCACCAAAATCCGTAATTAATAGCTCAGATGACCTCCTTGTGAGTATGAATCCTTTAGTTTCAAAGATCTATACAGAGGCAAATGTGGAAAAGTGGTGAAAAATCAAACAGCTCTGGACCTCTGTATTTCATGTACTCTGATAGAAGGAATTCAATAAACCCCTGTATGTTACATTCATTAGCATTTCAAAACATATCTATGTTCAAGAGATGGGATACTTTGCAATGAATCACAAAGACAATTCTGTCATTCTTATTTCGGTGTGTAATTTGTCACTGGACAGGTCTTGTCTTTGTTGTATCTTTTTTCTGGTATCTTACACTGTTTGTCATATTTGAGGCCATTTGCAGCTTTTTTTACTATTAAGTATAAAAAAAATCACAATTCGTACATATTAGGCCACAGCACATTAATTACTGTGCATTGCAAATGTCAAAAAATTCTGTCAAACAGACATCTGAAAGCAATCCTAGGAGACTGGAGTTTGCAATGTTTGCACACAGCTCATTTCAGTTATTTTAGAACAGGTTTGTGGTAGTAATGTACAACATTCGGAACTTCCGCTGTGTTGGACTTGCAGTAACAATGCTTTGTTGGGTACATGTTATATTAACATCTTTGAGGGAACAACTGAAGAATGGGATTTATCTGTGACTCACGAGATGAAAGACTTGAAGAAGAACTTATTTTTAATAAAATTGAAAACAAGTAAGTTCTTGTGGTAACATTTTTAATGTTCTGAATTGTCTTTTCTTATCCATTTTGTGCACTGAGTACAATTTCAGCCAGAGAACAGGTCACCATTTCTTATTAACAGGAAATGACTCTTTTTATAAGTAAGTTAACAGATCACACTACACGTGTTTGCTGTTTTGACTGGAGCATTAATTAGTCTCTAAATTAAGTGAAGATATGATTGAACTACCAAATCTTCCAGAAGCACTTCATTTCTGAGTGGCTTTAATAACTGCTACTGTTTCAGTGAAAATTGATAAAAATGAAAATGTATTTCAGGATTTATAGCTCACACTGGACAATTACTAATGTTATTACATGTATAATTCTGTTGCATACAGTATCTTCAAATGTGTAATCCAGTCAAACCCTGAGTTCTTAAATGCAAGAATTACTGAACAGTGAAACATGTATTGTGAACATAAATTGATTATCGTTAAGAATCTTACTGTGGTATATCCATTCTCAGTAGTCACTTGCCATGAAATTTAGCAGCAGGAATCATTATAAAACTTCAAGAACTAAGTTAATATAAAAGTTAACCAAAATAAAATGCAATTTTTTTATATAGTGAAATAGCGGTCACAGTTTACTCTGAGCAATGTTTTACATCTTCAGCATGTAAAATGAGAAATTACAAACTGTAACTCAGGAACAACCATGTACAACTTAACTTGGACTGTGTTAAGAGAGGAGTTCAGTGAGCAGCATTTTATGTAGTTATTTGGAAAAAAAAAAGATTCACAAGTCTAGAAGTAATAACACCGTAACTGAAATATGGATAATATTCCACACTGAATGTCTTAAAAGTTTGCTAATAGTCTGTCACATAATATGTAGTTTCAAAATAAATAATGATGTGTAACAAAAAATATGTTAAAGTACTTACGAGAAGACATTTTGCACTGTTGTGTGAAAATACTGTTTGTTTCTTATTATATGTACAGTATCTAAATGTCTCATACATAAAATACCAGCATTAACATAAATACTGGCAAATTAATTTCCAACAATCAATACATGTTCTCAGGGAAGGAAAAGGCAAAATTAAAATAAAAAAAGTATCTACACTTGTACACACAAGGAAACATGCTCTCTCACACACTTCACAGTGGTCTCTCGATCCACTACAGGGGATGATAAGTCTCTGCTTCTTGGTATTTCAATGTCTTCTAAACACTCATATCACTGAAATTCACAGAACTTCATCTAAAAATGGATGACAACACACAGATGTGAAGGAATAATGTCCTGCATTTTACGTTATGATGACTGGTTGCATAAAATTATATTAATTTTGCTGGCTATCGTAGTTGTCATCTAACACTCTGACAGTACTATTCCTCTGATTATCTTTCACTTAAATAAAAAAACTTTCATACACATTTATTTACAAGAGGCCTACTCGTCTATCACATATCCGTAATAGGATAAGGGAAGGTTTGGCATTTAAATATAGCAAAACATTAAGAGGTTTTTGTACAAATACCATCAAGTTACTCCTTGCCTGCAATCTTGGTGTAAGTCACTGAGTTACCATGACCTAATTATAGCCAAACAATGCACATTCTGGCAAGATGAGACGACTGAATAAAAAACACTATCCGAAGATTTCTCCTCAATTTCCATTGGTGTTTCTTGTTGCTATGAAGGGATTTTTGTTGTTTGCATCCCTTTCTGTTCCATATATTTTCCCTGCTTTCTTTGCCATGCTGCCAAGCAACTCCAGAGAACATTTATGCGCTGACCTCAGTGACAAGGCCCACTCCTTTAATCCAATTTCATCCTGATGAAAAATAACAAAAATTAACAGGTACAATGAATTTTTCCTCCTGCATAGGTTGTGTCTCTAAACACGTGACAAAAATATCCAGAAATAAACCATGTATAAGTTTTTATATTGAGCTACAGATAAAATCAGCAGAGGAAAGGAACTATAAAAAGTATGCTAATACAACATGACACTTCCTCTCATCCTTACAATGAAGATACATTCACCAAAACATTACAAATTTGAGTGCAGTTGCACAGTGGTAAGAACTAAGAGACACATTTCAGGTAATGACAGTTCATATCCTTCTTTGGTCATCCAGAATTAGGTTTTCCATGGTTTCCTTAAATTGTACACACTGGGACAGTTCCTTTTAAAAGGACAGGCTGATTTCTTTCCCCAGTCCAAGCTTTTGTCCTGGCATTAATAATCTTGTCATGAGTGGGACATTAAATCCTTATCTTCCTATCCATGCAACATTTAGAAAATACTGTGGAGAAGCAGCCACATATGTAGGAACCTATATCAGTCCAACATTCTGAATTGTTCAGAAGCAAGCAAGAAAATCTGATAAAATGAACCACTTTCTTAACCTAAAGAACAATATTCTGCAAGCTTCACTGAGTTAAAGGACTACAAAATAATGCATTCAATGAATTACAATAATGTCCCAGGTCATGTGATAATAATATGCAATTGTAAATATTACACAGGAAACAAATTAATCTTATTCTTCTCACTTTTCCACTAGTATTCTTAATTCTTTCCATAGTTCATTTCAGCCTCAGATTTAATGGAAGTCTTGTTCTTTTCAATAACATTCACAATTTCTCTACTATCTTGTCAACAACTGGAACCTGTCTCATTCAATTAATTGTTTTTGCTGTGCTGCGTCACATCTAGCTTCTGAAGTTTCTCATGGTCCCTATTCGAACACTCCTTGTATCTTCTCTCAAAGCAAATTATTTTATTGAAATCAATTATGAGCGCAAAGAATGTGTTGTGTCAAACGAGAAAGTGCTGGTATGTTGATAGACACAATAAAATAAAAAACACACAAACACACACACAAATATTCAAGCTTTCACAACCCATGGTTGCTTCATCAAGAAAGAGGGAAGGAGAGGGAAAGACGAAAGGATGTGGGTTTTAAGGGAGAGGGTAAGGAGTCATTCCAATCCTGGGAGCAGACACACACACACACACACACACACACACACACACACACACACACATCCATCCATCCGCACATATAAAGACACAGGCAGACATATGTAAATGCAAAGAGGTTGGCCTTGACTGACATCTCTGCCCAACCTCTTTGCATTTACATATGTCTGCCTGTGTCTGTATATGTGTGGATGGATGGGTGTGTGCGTGTGCGTGCGAGTGTATACCTGTCCTTCCTGCAGGAGTAAACTGTGAGTGCTTGGACAGCTCACACAGCCTACAGAAAGCAAAGGCCCCATGTTTGAGTCACAGTCTGGCACACAGTTTTAATCTACCAGCAAGTTTCAATAAAATAGTGTTTGAAAAACTGGTCACTTTAACCCTTTTGTCAATTTTGACTATGACAATTTGGACAAAAATTCACAGCATAATTTACAGGACATTATAGGGCCTTTTTTGTTTTTGCTCCACTCAAACATTTGACCAAAATGGAGCACATCAAGCAAGATTGTGATATGGTATCCAGTGACGACTACTACTACTACTACTACTACTACTTCTACTTCTTCTTCTTCTTCTTCTTCTTCTCCCTTAGATTAAAAAGCACTGTGTGACAGGCATTTCCATACTGCTGGCACAGTGAGTTTCAAAGTGAAACATTTCCTGAACAGCCAAGGTGTAGGCCTCTACAACAAAGGTCTCAGTCAAGTAAGCAGTTGTTGAGAAAAATGTGTTGCACTGAAGACTGAATGTGTACAGAAGGGCTAATACAATCACCAAGTTTCATGACTGCAACTTGATATTTTCGAGGTGATCATTAAAATATTATAACTAGGTATGAACCATCCGAGCCACTAGCCATTGGAGACCATCAGGCCACACCAACAACTTGAGAGGTGAGCTTTACGAGTAATAAACTGCCATCACATGTCCTATGTCCAGCAAGAAGAAAACAGGAATCTGCATCCCATTTTCCTGCCAATCATTGCTCATACTGAATGGGGAAATAGACAACAGTAAATCTCTGCTTGTTCCACTACAGTTTCCCACTCTTTTTACTACAGGAGACAATCAAATCCACAGTTTTTTGAAAGTTGTGAACATATCATGCTCAGTAGAAGGGTTTTGATGATATATAATGGTGCAGCAAAACATTCCTCCTAACTTAAAGTTGAAATAAAAACCAAATGGATCAAAATAAAGAACTTGTATTAACATGAATGATATTTATGGAGTGGGAAGTTTCTGAGTTTTCTATTTTTGAATTAAATAGTGTTATATCCACTAATAAAGACACTTCCTTTTGTGTGAGAGTTTAGAAATGGCTAGCAAACTAATTCAAAGAGTACAGTAAGTAGCTAGTAAGTCAATGAGCATCCTCTGTAGTCTTTCCCAAAATAAAAAATATTTCTTGTTTGGTTGGTAATGATTGTCGGCCGGCAGTCTCAGGTCAATTTTTGTCTTCAGTTTGAACTTGCATTTGTAAGGATGATGGTTCAAATTCCCATCCAGCCATCCAGATTTAGTTGCCATTATATCTAATATACAAAGTGTGGCAAAAAAGTGAAGCACCCAAAAGGCATAATTTGATGTCAATGCAACTTTGTGCTTGTACAAATCACTAAGAGGTTCTAAACAATAACTGTTGCAGTTCTCTGTGACAGGTAAAATGATCACCATTGTTGTTCATATTTATTGTTGTTACAAAGCTGGGAGAATATAAAAGGGGCACAAAGAGTGTCAGATTTTGAGTTATTGCTGAAGGACACACAGGTGCCACACACTCTTTTGAGACAGCATTATCAGCATCTGACAGAGTTTGAATGAGGCCTCATTCTGGGTTTCATTTGGTTAGCTGATCGAACTGTGAAATATTCCAATGCGTGGGGCATTCAGATGTGACAGTGGCTAATTGTTGGATTTCATGGGAATGTGAGGACAAAAAAGTGGTTCAAATGGCTCTGAGCACAATGGGACTTAACTGCTGTGGTCATCAGTCCCCTAGAACTAACTAACCTATGGACATCACACACATCAATGCCCGAGGCAGGATTCGAACCTGCGACCGTAGCGGTCACGTGGTTCCAGACTGAAGCGCCTAGAACCGCACGGCCACCACGGCCGGCAATGTGAGGACAGATTTGTTCACTGTCATTGCCAAGGTTTCAGTTGACCATACTTGATCACCAGAAGGAAAGAACACGTTATTGCACATGAGCACATTGTAACTGTTTTACATTTGTGCCTGCCATATGAGAACAATTAATGGACTCTCTGCCATGTTCTGTGTTACCCCACACCACTGATCAGAGACTAGCAGCAGCTGGACTAGGTAATTTCCATCCCCTGGAAGGGATAGGTGGCTGTTAACACCACAACACAACACAAATGGGTGTGTTTAGTGTGGTGCCACTACCAGGAAACAGAGACTGCTGATGACTGGTATCAAATTGTGTTCAGCAATGAATTATGGTTCTGCACTACCATCATTAGTGAGTGGAGAGTGGTCCCATTCTTCGAAAGTTTTAGAGGCATAGTGGTGTCATTCCTGACATCATGGTGTGAGGAGTCATGGGGTATGACTTCAGTTCAAGGATGTTGCTGACAGAGAGAACTCTGATGGCACAGTTGCATGTCATGGACATCCAACATCCTCATGTGACCTATTATGCTGATACTTTTCAACAGGACAATGCTCACCCACTCATAGCATTTGGCACTATGTATTGCCTGTGTGATACTGAGGTACTCTCATGGCCAGCACAATCCCAGATATGTCCCCAATAGGACATGTGGGGGACAAGCTCAGATGTTAACTGCATTTCAGTGTCAGTGTCCAGAACATAAGGCCTCTATTACACTAGGTTGCCAGGTGGTGCAACCTGCCACGCCACCAGTTTCACTGCTCATCATTGGGAATTAATTGTTAAGGATACTATCAGATTAGGGCAGCCACTGGTGCTGCCACAAGCTGGCTGTTGGCTGACTGCTGTGCCCTGCCACCATGTAGGCAGCAACTGGTAGGGAGAGATGTTGCAGGGCATTGTATCCTACTACGCTGGGTTCCCATGTGGCGCAGGCAGTACAGCCACCACTAATCGGTTAGGCCACCATGTGGTCACTCTGCTGTCCACTATAGAGAACTGTTGTCCAACTGCACAAATGAAATCATCAGTATTCACTTTTGTGTCCAAAAACCTCTGGTACTCTTTCAGAGCTTGTTTCAGCTTCGTGTTTTTCCCTTTTGTCATATCTGCACTTTCACACTGAACTAGTTATCCGAGGATGAGAAACATTTGTTTTTGGTTGACATGAAATGTGTATGTAATAAAACTAATTGTTATTCTGTGTACCAGATAATATTTAAAATTATTAATTACCTCACTCTGGTGTATATGAAAAGCAGTATCAGTATTTCATTATACGAGGGCTATCCACAAAGTACAGTACGTTTTGGAATTAAAAATAAATAAAGTATTGGAAAATGTTTGTATTATATACAGATGAAAGCCACACGTAAATAATACTTTTCTACATAGTTGCCATTTAAATTAAGGCACTTATCGTAGCGATGGACGAGCTTGGAAATTCCTTCATCGTAACATTCGGCCACCTGCGCCTTCAACCACGTGGTTACCTCTTCTTGAAGCTGTGTGTCGTCATCAAAACACTGCATAGCCAACCACTTCTTCATTGCTGGGAATAAGTGGAAGTCGCTCGGTGCCATGTCGGGACTATACGGCGGATGAGGAAACAACTCCCACTTAAAAGATTCGAGAACTTCACGAGTGGCATTTGCCGTGTGGGCCTGGGCGTTGTCGTGAATCAGCACGATCTTTGAGCCCAACTTTCCCCTGTGCTTGTTTTGTATTGCTCTTCTGAGGTTATGCAGAGTTTGGCAATACCTTTGAGAGTTTATTGTAATGCCTCTTTCCAGGAAATCCACAAAAATCACACCTTTTCTGTTCCAAAAGAGGTAACCACGTGGTTGAAGGTGCAGGCGGCCGAATTTTATGATGAAGGAATTTCCAAGCTCATCCATTGCTACGATAAATGCCTTAATTTAAATGGCAACTATGTAGAAAAGTAGTATTTAAGTGAGGCTTTCATCTATATATAATAAAAAAATTTCCAATACTTTATTTATTTTTAATTCCAAAACGTAATGTACTTTGTGGATAGCCCACGTAGTCTATGTTTTGTAGTAAAGATATAAAGAACAATGAAAACAACAGAAACAGATTTTCATAATCTTTTTACTCTGGTGTGGAATTTCCTACAAGAAAGAATTGAATGGAGACATACGTATCTTGTTATGTATCTCTGGCAAATATATGTTATTACTGATAACAAAAGCACTTATTTCAGTAGCATTAGCATCCCTAAAGGTATGAAAAATTAACTGTACAGTTTTCCAGAGATTAATAATATGTGGTACAGCACAAATCTTAATTAGTATTGTTGCCTGCCATTTACAACACAGCAGATTCTTTTTTAAATTACTCCAATATTATGTGGTATAAACCCAAAAGGAGATGAGTTACAATCAATTTCTTGAACAAACAGATCAAAGTTAAGTTAATTTCAGTCACTTTTCAAAGAGTGATATCGATATCAAAACAAATTCTTGTCATTGCTGCTTCAAAGCTGTCTTCAGTTCAAGTGATGAGATTTTTCATAGTTACGAAAGTGTTCAGCTTTGAATTAATAATAAATGTACCATGGAAAAGGTGTTTCTACATATGAACCTACAAAAATATTATTATTCTTGTGAAAAGATATTTCTAAAAGTAAAAGACCAAGGTGCTTCACATTGAGCTGTTACTAATTTATTTTACATTTATGCAGACATTCCAAAGTGATTTATGTTGCAGGCACTTTAGAAAGCCTTAACAACATCAAAAAAAAGAATATTTGCCTGTGGAACGAAGCTTTAGTGAGTATGTTGTATGTAGCCTCATGTGATCTTATGATGTGTTATTAACAGCACAAGTACACTCACACTTATTGTTCAGTGGCTCATATACACACACATTACACGCCCATATATACACAAAAAAATCACTACAACACCTTTGCACAGTGAAAATCTACAGATCACTAGATATACTGAAGTACACGAAGCCTACACCTACCACAGTAGTACAAGTTTGTATGCCAACTAGCTCTGCAGATGACGAAGAGATTGATGAAGTGTATGATGAGATGAAAGAAATTAATCAGATAGTGAAGGGAGATGAAAATTTGATAGTCGTGGGTGACTGGAATTCGATAGTAGGAAAAGTAAGAGAAGGAAATGTAGTAGGTGAATATGGAATGGGGGTAAGAAATGATAGAGGAAGCTGCCTGGTAGAATTTTGCACACACCATAACTTAATCATAGCTAACACTTGGTTCGAGAATCATAAAAGAAGGTTGCATACATGGAAGAGGCCTAGAGATACTAGAAGGTTTCAGATAGATTATATAATGGTAAGACAAGAGATTTAGGAACCAGGTTTTAAATTGTAAAACATTTCCAGAGGCAGATGTGGACTCTGATCACAATCCATTGGTTATGAACTGTAGATTAAAACTGAATGAGCTGCAAAAAGATGGGAATTTAAGGAGATGGGATCTGGATAAACTGGCAGAACCAGAGGTTGTACAGAGTTTCAGGGAGAAAATTAGGGATCGATTGACAGGAATGGTGGAAAGAAATACAGTAGAAGAAGAATTGGTTGCTTTGAGAGATGAAATAGTGAAGGCAACAGAGGATCAAGTAGGTAAAAAGACGAGGGCTAGTAGAAATCCTTGGGTAACAGAAGATATATTGAGTTTAATTGATGAAAGGAGAAAATTAAAAAAAATGCAGTAAATGAAGCAGGCAACAAGGAATACAAACGTCTCAAAAATGAGATCGACAGGAAGCGCAAAATGGCTAAGCAGGAATGGTTAGAGAACAAATGTAACGATGTAGAGGCATATCTCACCAGGGATAAGATAGATACTGCCTATAGGAAAATTAAGGAGACTTTTGGAGAAAAGAGAACCACTTGTATGAATATCAAGAGCTCAGATGGAAACCCAGTTCTAAGCAAAGAAGAGAGAGCAGAAAGGTGGAAGGACTATATAGAGGGTCTGTACAAGGGTGATGTGCTTGAGGACAATATTATGGAAATGGAAGAGAATGTAGATGAAGATGAAATGGGAGATATGATACTGCGTGAAGAGTTTGACAGAGCACTGAAAGACCTAAGCCAAAACAAGGCCCCAGGAGAAGACAACATTCCATTGGAACCACCTTGGGAGAGCCAGTCCTGACAAAACTCTACCATCTGGTAACCACGATGTACAAGACAGGTGAAATACCCTCAGACTTCAAGAAGAATATAATAATTCCAATCCCAAAGAAAGCAGGTGTTGACAGATGTGAAATTTACCAAACTATCAGTTTAATAAGCCGCGGCTGCTAAATACTAACATGAATTCTTTACAGACTAACAGAAAAACTGGTAGAAGCTGACCTCGGGGAATATCAGTTTGGATTATGTGGAAATGTTGTAACACTTGAGGCAATACTGACCCTATGACTTATCTTAGAACAAAGATTAAGGAAAGGCAAACCTACGTTTCTAGCATTTGTAGACTTAGAGAAAGCTTTTGACAATGTTGACTGGAATATTCTCTTTCAAATTCTGAAGGTGGCAGGGGTAAAATACAGGGAGCAAAAGGCTATTTACAATTTGTACAGAAACCACATGGCAGCTATAAGAGTTGAGGGGCATGAAAGAGAAGCTGTGGTCGGGAAGGGAGTGAGACAGGTTTGTGGCCTATCCCCGATTTTATTCAATCTGAATCTTGAGGAAGCAGTAAAGGAAACAAAAGAAAAATTTGGAGTAGGAATTAAAATCCATGGAGAAGCAATAAAAACTTTGAGGTTCGCCGATGACATTGTAATTCTGTCAGAGACAGCAAAGGACCTGGAAGAGCAGCTGAATGGAATGGACAGTGTCTAGAAAGGAGGATATAAGATGAAAATCAACAAAAGCAAAACAAGGATAATGGAATGTAGCAGAATTAAATTGGGTGATGCAAAGTGTATTAGATTAGGAAATGAGATGCTTAAAGTAGTAAATGAGTTTTGCTATTTGGGGAGCAAAATAACTGGTGATGGTTGAAGTAGAGAGGATATAAAATGTAGACTGGCAATGGCAAGGAAAGTATTTCTGAAGAAGAGAAATTTGTTAACATCGAGTATAGATTTAAGCGTCAGGAAGTCGTTTCTGAATGTATTTGTACGGAGTGTGGCCATGTATGGAAATGAAATGCGGACTATAAATAGTTTGGACAAGAAGAGAATAGAAGCTTTCGAAATGTGGTGCTACAGAAGAATGCTGAAGATTAGATAGGTAGATCACATAACTAATGAGGAGGTATTGAATAGAGTTAGGGAGGAGATAAATTTGTGGCACACCTTGACTAAAAGAAGGGATCGGTTAGTGGGACATGTTCTGAGGCATCAAGGAATCACCAATTTAGTATTGGAGGGCAGCGTGGAGGGTAAAAATCATAGAGGGAGACCAAGAGATGAATACACTAAGCAGATTCACACGGATGTAGGTTGCAGTAGGTACTGGAAGATGAAGAAGCCTGCACAGGATAGAGTAGCATGGAGAGCTGCATCAAACCAGTCTCTGGACTGAAGATCAAAACAAAAACAGCAACAACAACATTTATTTTGTATAGTTAATCTTCTGGGAATTTTCACTGTTAAAATTACATTTTCAATTTGTATTACTATTACTGAATATTGAAATATTTACAAAATATCAAAAAAAGCTGTACAATATGAATGAACTACTTTTGTTAACATTGCAATTACTATCTTTGATACGATATCTTTTGTGGAGTTGTAGTATTGTGTTGAGCATGTTCAAATTGTCTTATATTCTAAACCTCATGTCAACTCAAAATGATTCTCAGAAAAAACTTAACTTTGTGTTCTGCCTTACAGCAGGTCTTGTCATGGGGGAAGCCTCGTCAGAGAGGTCCAACGCATGAGCGTCTAGGGAAGTTCTCAGAAAAGATTATTAATAAAACGTGTTAAACTGAAACAAATAGCCTGCGACACCTCATTTAATAAAGTACATAGCAAAACTTTGCATCCTGAAATCATTTCTGCGAGCAGGGTTATGCTCCTATAAAGACTGTGCCAACAATAAAAATGAGCCACAGGTTCAAGTCCTAGTCTGGCATAAATTTGCACTTTTCCAGGAGGTAACAAAAATGATTACTAATGGACAACTAACATAAGATACATAAAACAACATTTTTAAGAATTTCAACTTAAATTTATAATCAATCTGATCAGCCTCTCTTATTTATTCTCAAGATAATGAGAAAAGATGGCATGAACAAAATCACAGGAGATACTTGTGAGGCATGTTACCTAAAAATTCCATTACTAACACACAATTTTTCAAAATAGTAAGATCAAGGATGGACTGGAACTGGATGGAGAGTTCCTTTAGATCTCTTGTGTGCACCCCGCACACAATCAGATATCTGGTGATAGGTATCTGGTTGTTGCACACAATCAGATACCTGGTGATAGGTATTTGGTTGTAGCGCACTCCTGAGACATTTAGTGGCACTCTACAGTTCTCAACTGTATGGTGCAGTCCAGTAAGATGCAGCCTACCTTGTCAGAGAATCTTGAAAGTCTCTGATTTAAGTCTCTGATTAAAGCACAGAACCAGAGAGCCATGATCAATTCCGGGGAATGTACTGCAGATTGAAGGCTTCATTAAAATTCCAGGAACAAAGATGGTCTTCTCAAACTTGTCCTCCATTCATCAATTATTGACCTTGGAGCTGAGGCAACAGGCATCTTTTGTGCACCACAATCTGCAATTGGCTGCATCCCATTCCATCAATGGCCCCCAGAACAGCTTCTTAAACATGTTGAATGAGGCCTCATGACATAAACACTCTGTGAATAGTCCGATACATGGTATCATTGTTTACCATTTTTTGAACTGCTAATGGTTATCAGAAACGCATTTACTTTCTCCTGACATGGAGCACGGTAGGGTCCACTAGAGATGAAGCTTCATACTGCTGCACTGGCCCAATTTCAATTTCAGTTGCAGACTGCACCCCAAAGCTGGTGGTAAGGGGGATGAATTTAGTGCTGTCAGTCCTCCCTGGTCTCTGGCTAATGTGTACAGGACCATTACATCTACTCCTAGCTTGCCATTGACAATCTAGTAGTCAAATAGTGAAAAGTCCCGTATTTTCTGATGAATTGATGATATCCACAGAAGAGGATAGTACTTGAGGTGTCTTGGTATCTGTCCCTCATACATGACTATCAGTAGTTTGTCCAACACACCAATTCACAGCAGCTTCCAATCAGTTGACAGGAGTCAGGGTGGTTTCCATCTGCTTGGAAACACCACCTAACTTATTCCATGAAGTTTTGGGATTGTTGCCAGATAACATTGTCTTCTTGAGTGTTTTGCACTGGAAATTGCTAGTTCACATTACTACCTTTGCACAAAAAAATTGGTATGAAAACCCATGCGCAAAGGCAGCTGCTACATGAGCGACCTCTGTCAAGTTTTCCAACGTCTTCAGATATTGCTCCATCTGTGAGATGCAGGTGCATGCTTAATGTGATACTATTTGTGCACACTCTCTGTCAGAACATGCACTCATTGAGTTAAAATTGAGATGACAAAATTAACAGAATTAAATGTCACTAGACATTTCATTGGTCATAAAATGTTTTCTTTCTGAAGAAATTAAAGAAATTACCAGGTCCCACATATTATCCAGTTGAAAGCCAACATCACAATTAGGAAGATCTTGTGCGATTCCTTAATAATTGAATCCCAGAAGGATCTTGTTTAGGCCAAGATTCCCCTAGGCAGAATGATCCATGGAATGTCCTGTGGAGACACAATGCTCAGCTACGACTGACTTACTTGGCTGCAAAAGGTGAGTGTGGCAAACATGTTCATCCCATCTTTCATGCACTGTGTGCATTGTCTGACTAATGTAGGCTTTGCCACACTGGCAAGGTATTCTGTTGATTCCAGCCTTCCATCCCAGATCGTCCTTTGCCAAACAAAAAGAAGTACAAGTCTTTGTGGATGAGCAGATTAGACATGATGTTTATTTAAGATTCGTCTGTCTAATTTCAACAAAATATCACCAATGTATGTGAGGAATGCCCTGAACTTGAACCGCTCCTTCTCCTCTTCCTCTTGTGGGTTGTCAGTTCCTTCTTTTTTAAAGCTGTGCTGATCTGATGTGCAGAATATCCATTATGTTTTAACACTGTTGCAGGTGTTCCAGCTCCTTTGCAAGGCTGTCTCCATCAGACAGTTTCTTAATCGAGCTTAGACATACGGACTTATGTTCAAATCTGAATATGTGAGGGTGCTTTGAAAAGTTCTTGGAATGGAATAGAAAAAAAGTACTTAAATCGCTGAAACTTATTTTTATTTTTCATTGTAGTCTCCTTGTAGTTTAATGCACTTGGTCCAACGATGTTCCAGTGCCTTGATCCCATTTCAAAAATAAATTTCCTCCAGGCCTGCAAAGTGGTTGTCAACTCCAGCCATCAGTTCTTCATTTGAACTGAATCTTCACCCATCAAAAAAAATTTCCAGTTTTGGGATGAGATGGAAGTCTGATGGAGCCATATCAGGTGAATAAGGTGGGTATGGCAACAGTTCATACCTTAGTTCATGTAATTTTGCCATGGCAACAGCACATATGTGCAGTCGCGAATTGTCTTGATGAAAAATGACTTTCTGCCTTGCTAAACCTGGCTTTTTTTCACGTATCTTTTGTCGCAATTTGTACAGAAAGTTAGCATAGTATTCTCCAGTAATTGTTTGTCTAGTGGGGAGATAATCTACAAACAGAATCCCCTTCACATCCCAGAACACTGATGCCATGACCTTTCCCACCAAAGGAATTGTCTTTGCTTTCTTTGGTGGTGGAGAATCAGCTGTATCCATTGTTTTGATTGTTGTTTTGTCTCTGGGGTATAGTATTGCACCCAAGTTTCATCAGTGGTCACAAACCGGCACAAAAAATTTTGTTCGTTTCTCCTAAAACTGGCCAAACATTGTTCAAATATGTCAGTTCTCATGCGTTTTTGATCCAGAGTGAGTCGAGGCACCCATGCTGCAGATAATTTTTTCATTTCTAATTCTTCAATTAAAATGTGATATACCCTTTTAGATGACATCCGGTCAGTGTGAGCAATTTCACGCATTTTCAATCGGCGATCCTCCACGACCATTTTGTGCACTTTTGTAATGATTTCTGGAGTAGTGACACATCTCAGCCAATCACTGCGCAGATCATCATCTAAGCTCTCCCAACCAAATTTAAATTCATTTGTCCACTTGGCAATAGTTGAATATGAAAGAGGAGAGTCTCCCGGTGTTTTCTGGAAATCGGCATGAATAGCCTTTGCTTTCATACATTTCTTTATGAAGTACTTAGTCACTGGTTGAATCTCGATTTCTCCCATCTTCACAAATCACAAACACGAGAACAACAACAGAGTCACGTCACTGCCACAGCTCTCTTCCATGATCACTAACATGGCACGTGTTTACAGGCAACAGTGAACAACTCGTTGCGCTAGCACTGACCTCTCGTGGTGATTCCAAGAACTTTTCAAACCACCCCCATAGCTTTCCTTATCACAGTTACCATACTTAATGATATATCATAATTCATCAGTTTCCACAACCACAACTGAATCTAACACTGTATGTTAAAGAGGTATGAGACTCACAAATCCTTAGTATTATCATATGAAAATTATTGCTACTAATAAGTGACATCAAACGAAGTTACCATCTTACCGGATTAGTGAGGACAATTTTTCCATCTCTAGTCCGTACCACAATACACTGTTCATTTTTCACATGAACTAAGTCAGCACTAACATCTTCTATTTGATCCATAAAAACAAGCTCAGGCTTTGTACTTCCAGATTCTGGATGAAGCTCCAACCTATTTGGATAGAGTTTGGCATAACGAGTTTGCCATGCTGATGCAAAAGGTCCTCCCAGTTTCTTTATGTATCCATGCAAAATGCAGTCAGATTCTGAAATATTTGAAAGCAAACATCAATGAGCCAAAGAAAACAATTTTCAAGAAAGGATCAATGTGTTTATAAAATCACAGTGTGTGAATGGAGCATTGTTTATCACACTTCTTATGTCCCAAATTTCCCTGTACTTGCTATCAACAGCTGCACTGAACAGAAAACTATGTCTTATTTATCTCAGGCTAATAGATGTCCCATTTATCTCAGGCTAATAGTTTACCTTTTTCATCAGTGTCAAACTTAAGTTTTTGTTTGGCTTTCTTTTTCTGTTCCATCTTATCTGCTTCAGCATTGATTGTCTCAAAAACTGTTTCTGCAACTTCAGCTTGCCATCGTTCTGAGATTACTAAAGGAAAGTTTTTGTAGAGATCCTGGTCTGCCTCCGTGAGCTTTCATTGGAAAGAAAACAAGCATAAATGTATGAGCACAAGATTTTATTGAGTCTTTTATTACATTGTTCCTAATATAATTCAAAATTTCAAAGCATCGCTACAATAATCTTATTTGATAAAGTACATAACCACACTTTCAAATTTACCAGGAACAAAATAGACAGCCAGTAGTCTTGCTACTAGACACATATCACTAGAAATATCTATTCAAGTTTTCAGAACTGTTAGTTCCTTCCCCATGGCCAAAGAGGGATAGGTTGTAGAGGGTTGGAAAAAAGGTGCAGATCACTCATCTCAAGTCAAGATGGAAGCAACTGTTGTGAGGATGGTTGGGGAGAGATTAGGAGGACAAAGATAACATACTGATAAGTGCTGTGCTGGCTTCACTCCAGGGATGATAGAATGACAGACAGAAGTAAACATGGAATAACAGGAAGAAAGTTCAGAAACAAACAGTGCATGTAAGGCTTGCAAAGAAATCAATATGAGAAACAGGGAGAGAAAAAAAAAAAAAAAAAGGAAAAGAGAGAGGGGTAATATCAAAAATAAAAAGTAAAAGAGTATATTAATAAATACTCCAAGGCTCAGAACATAAATAAATAATACAAGGACACACACACACACACACACACACACACACACACACACACACGAGAGAGAGAGAGAGAGAGAGAGAGAGAGAGAGAGAGAGAGAGAGAGAGAGAGAGAGATGGGGGGAGGGGGGAGGGAGAGGGGGGGGGGGGGAGGTTTTTAACTGATGCTAAGTCCAGTAACATTCATCCCTGGGCATGGAAGTAAAAGTTCAAAATGCTAGGACAGTTGTTTCTACTTTTATGTGTTACTGTCAGTTCTTAGAACTTTACGTCTTGAAGATTACTTCTGAGCTGCCATTCTGTCTCCCTTTCGAGACATTTAATTGACATTTCAGTGACATTTATTACTATTTATGTTTTCAGCATATAGCAGAACATACAGTATTATTATACATTACATTACAGTTACAAAACAGCACCATTAATGAAAAAACAGAGAAAAATAGAGTATGGATATCTTACATACACAGAGTGGTCAGAAACAGTCTGAAAAGCTTGTAATGGTGTTACAGGGTACACTGTACTGAGAAATGACTGTTAAGAAATGAATTCAGTGCATTGTGACATTTCCAAATTAATTAGCATTGAAGTTAGCCAATCAAGCCATGGTACCCACAAATTCATGCAGCCCACAAGATACACTTATTGTCAGTTGTTCTAATAGCATAGATGATGGTGCACAAGGCTGTTGTCTTTGCCTCAGACTTGATCCTTACTACCAGCCCATGTCCAATTTCTGTATCACTCTCTTGTTTGGTTTTAAGAAACAACACTACATCTAATGGGCTGCTTGAAATTGCACATGCAATGGCCTGGCTAGCTAACTTCAGCGCTAATTAACTTCGAAATGGCACAACATATCTAATTTATTCTTAACAATTATTTCTTAGCACAATCTACCCTTAAACATCCTTGCAAGCTTTTCAGATTGTTTCTGACCCTCTGTAGAGTTTAAGGGCAGAACATTTACAATTTTAAATTTAATTTCTTAATGCAGCCAGTAGCATCTTGGGTCATTGTCAAGAAGTCTTTTGTATTGTCTGTATACAATGTTAAAATACATTCCTGCACAATGTGATGGGCAGTCTGAAGCGTATTACTGCAACTGCAATATAGTCAGGCACTTATTCCACTTGGAAAAAAAAATCATCCTTTTATACAGTGTGATTTGTGCAGATTCCATTGTCTTTCACGTATGAGGAGCCAAATTGAAGCCTACTGATTTAATGCCAGTTTTTAACTTCATTTGTATTGTCATTTATGGTAACTGTTAAATTCTTCACCAGGAAGTTCTATAGCAGATTTCATTGCTGACGTCTGTATTTGAGACATTAAGGTGTGGCAGTTTGGATATAGTCATGAATGAGAAGCTTCAGGTAGTCCAGAATCTTCCTGCCTTCTGTTGATCTCCATCTGGTCCACACTGTTTTTGGAGGATATTATTCCTGGTGCTAATTTACACGATAGTATTAGTCAAGTATGATCAATAAGTCAAGGATCTGTCAACAATGACACCCAAATAATTTTGAATAGGGTTGAATTTTACAGAACGTGCATTAAAATGGAGATGCAATTGACAGTTGGCCTGTCTGTTATTGATAATGAAGTATGTGCATTCTGTCTCATTAGGGCTGGGCTTGATTCAACACTGCCTGTAGTACTGCCACAAAACAGAGATAGTATGTCAATATATTTTCAGTTGCCTGTGCCAGTTTTGTGGGATACAATGGTTGGACTAACTGCTGTCAGTATATTTGGGTATAAGCTCTGGTTCTTCTGAGTTCCTGATTTACAAGCCTGGAATGCATTTTGTCTCCAGGAGATCTTGTCTAGATGACGATTTGTCCTGCAGCTTCATTTACCGTCATTACTTCTTTTCTTTTCTAAGTAGTTGTATGTGTCCCAAGCTTCTTCAGTAAGGTCCAAGCTTTGCTATTGGAGTACTTGAAATCAAGAGCTTTTTTTAATTTTCCTTGAGCCAGATTTATGATTTAAAGCACTTCATTCCCAATATCACTTTTTCCACTTCTGAAAAACTTTCATTTATGAGGCTGAGGATCAAGACAGAGTTAGCTAATGTTAGTCTTTCCTTCAATATACTCTTACAGTCACAAAAATTGTAAGAAATGTGTCCTAATGAGCATCTCATAAACTATTAAAATAATTAAAATAAATAAATTCTGTGATAATATCAGCTCTATCCATAACTCAAACTATTAAATTAAATTGATAGATGGATCTGGTGACCTGTCCTTTCAGCACTCCTCCTCTCAAACCCTTGTCATGGGGGAGGGAGAGGGAGAGGGAGAGGGAGAGGGAGAGGGAGAGGGAGAGGGAGAGAGGGGGAAGGGGAGCGGGGAAGAGAGACAGAGAGAGAGAGAGAGATATGGGCGGGACACCCATACTTGATGTTACTGCAGTAGCTCATAAATAGATTCTATTATCTAAAATACAAGACCAAATTCTTTCCCATTAAGACTGGACACATTTATGCAGCTTTGTTATTACATATAAATTTTGCAAGAAACAGAAATGGAAAGAAGAAATTAACAAAAACCTTTATTCCTTTTGTATCCTCTTCATCAAAGGAGCCAATATCAAAAGCATCAGCTGCATTCACCTCACCCCTCGGAGGGATGAGTGGTGGTGTATACTTCTGCAGGTACACCTGCTGCCAGTCCAGGCCAGCAAAGAAGGGATGCTCTTTCACTTCATCAGCTCTGTTGCAAAACATATCACCAATCGTCAATTTAAACTTCGTAGTTTCACAAGTACTGTAGGTCTAACTATGAATTTGCAAACAAAAATGTGAGGGATTCATAACAGTCTACAATTATTTCCACAGCAATGACTTTATTTAATTATTCAAACATTTTCATCTGCCAGATCATACTGGGAATTTTAATGTATCGATGCCAATATTAACACTTACACTAGCCACAAATATTTATTCATAATGTAAACTGACTGGCAGAATTTACAAGAAAAGCACAGCAGGTGGTATTTGTGTATAAGTATGGAATTACACTGTCATTTCACTCAGGATCCACAGCTAAAGCTATGATTTGATGGAAGTACATCTAGTTTTTAACTGCTGAAACTCTGCACACAAAACATTACTAAGGACCTATGAATGATGCACTCAAATGACATATTATTGAGATCACTATCATAGTCTGATTAAAGACAGATGTGTTCTGAAGATTAAGGCAAACTATGTCAGTGATACACTGATTAACAAATTTCATTATCAAACTGTGGAACTCAGTGTGATACCTAAGAAATTCTCATCTATAACCAAACTTGGTCATCATCATGGCACACATAAAACACAGGTGAATGAATGACAATCTCTTATCAGTTACACAATTTGGCTACTGAAGAGCCCCATGAATTGTGTGTAATTTATATAGCAAGCTGTTTTTTTAATTATTTCTTTACAGCAGATTCTACTGAATTTTATTTGGTGGACAAATTTTATTAAAAAAATCTGAAATGCATCTAGGACATATTCTATGTGCAAAAAATTAGAGTCAGAGTGTACTAGGTTTCATTTAAATATTTAGTCAAATCACAGGTATCTCTCTCAGCAAAGGAATGTATGAGGATAAAGTCAATGAGCAGAGGAAAAAGTTAATGAGCAGAGTTCAAACCTTCTACTGCAGTAGGAGGCAGTGACAGGACATCATCTTGAGCAAATTTTCTCAACATGCAAACACCAAGTTATTGACATGGCACCACAAAAATGACCTGGCAAATACACAACTTTAATGGAAGTAAAATGAACTGCTTGATATTAATATACATTTTCTGGCATAAATGAATAAGGAGTGAAAATAAGTGCATTTGTGTCATGATTAAGAAAGTTCATAAGCACAATATCAAACTTTAATATTTTCTGCTTGCAACATGAAGAAGAAACTGAGCTCAGCTGTCTTTGTGAAAAGGATACTCTCTTAAACTGATAAAAAAATGTCAGCAGGACACCCTTAATTGTTTGTGTATATCCTAATATTTACTTTTCCCCTCAAAAAGTCTTCACTACACTGAAATATCAGTTAGACTCATACACACGGCATTTTAAGCATATCTTATAACAAATTGCGTAAATATATATAAAAAACAAAGATGCTTTAATTTACCAAACGAGAAAGTGCTGGTATGTTGATAGACACAATAAAATAAAAAACACACAAACACACACACAAATATGCAAGCTTTCACAACCCATGGTTGCTTCATCAGGAAAGAGGGAAGGAGAGGGAAAGACGAAAGGATATGTGTGTTTTAAGGGAGAGGGTAAGGAGTCATTTCAAACCCGGGAGCGGAAAGACTTACCTTAGGGGGAAAAAAGGACAGGTATACAATCGCGCACACACACACATCCATCTGCACATATACAGACACAGGCAAACATAAGTAAATGCAAAGAGGTTGGGCAGAGAAGTCAGTCGAGGCGGAAGTACAGAGGCAAAGATGTTGTTGAATGATAAGTGAGGTACAAGGAGCGGCAACTTGAAATTAGCGGAAGTTGAGGCCTGATGGGTCACGGGAAGAAAGAAAATATTGAAGGGTAAGTTCCCATCTCCGGAGTTCTGATAGGTTGGTGTCAGTGGGAAGCATCCAGATAACCCGGACGGTGTAACACTGTGCCAATATGTGCTGGCTGTACACCAAGGCATGTTTAGCCACAGGGTGATCCTTATTACCAACAAACACTGTCTGCCTGTGTCTGTTCATGCAAATGGACAGTTTGTTGATGATCACCCTGTGACTAAATATGCCTTGGTGCATGGACAGCACATCTTGGCACAGTGTTACACCGTCCGGGTTATCTGGATACTTCCCACTGACACCAACCTATCAGAACTCCGGAGATGGGAACTTGCCCTTCATTATATTCTCTCTTCCCGTTACCCGCCAGACCTCAATCTCCGCTAATTTCAAGTTGCCGCCCCTCGTACCTCACCTATCATTCAACAACATCTTTGCCTCTGTACTTCCGCCTCGACTGACGTCTCTGCCCAATCTCTTTGCATTTACATATGCCTGCCTGTGTCTGTATATGTGCAGATGGATGTGTGTGTGTGTGTGTGTGTGTGTGTGTGTGTGTGTGAGTGTGTGTGTGTGTGTGTGTGTGTGTGTGTGTGTGTGTGTGTGTGTGCGCGCGCGCGTGCGCGCGCGCGCGCGCTCACATGCGCGCAAGAGTGTATACCTGTCCTTTTTTCCTCCTAAGGTAAGTCTTTCCACTCCCGGGATTGGAATGACTCCTTACCCTCTCCCTTAAAACCCACATCCTTTCGCCTTTCCCTCTCCTTCCCTCTTTCCTGATGAACCAAACATGGGTTGCAAAAGCTTGAATATTTGTGTGTGAGTTTGTGTGTTTTTTTTTTTTTATTTTATTGTGTCTATCAACATACCAGCGGTTTCTCGTTTGGTAAGTTAAAGCATCTTTGTTTTTTATATATATTTTTCCCACGTGGAATGTTTCCCTCCATTATATTCATATCATTAAATTACATAAATAGTTGTACATACCAACCACTATTTTGCAATGCCTATTTTCCCTCATATGATTCATTATTTTGTAAAAGGAATCTACTCTTTATGAAAGAAACACAAAAACCCACAACCGCTACACAATATTAATAGTTTGTGTTGTGTGAGTCAACTGAGAAATAAATAATGTAACAAGTGTGTTTAAACATGCTTATAATGCATCTGGCTACAAGAACAATGTTTGTGTACATGTATGTATCTGTAGTGTATAGCTATGATGCAGGATTTATCTGAAAGCTAGCAGTGTACTCAGAAGGGAATGGTCCAATCCGACATGTCTAAACGCAGCCTGAAATTTTTATGCAAGTAGAATACAACAAAAGAAATGCACTGCAAGTATTTTTTAAAAACTGATGAAGTTACTCATTTTTGTCACATGAAAGCCACTCATGACAGTGGTGTGTACAGCCCTTCCTGCCTAGTGCATGATCGGCCATGACAAGAGATCATAGCACTGGTAGTGCTAATATTCGGAGTGACAGAAACAAATTTTAAACACCTAAAACATAGAAAAAAATGCCACAAGTCATTAATGTAGATGCAGTTCGTATGAACAGCTACACTGTTGTGTATGTAATTCTTACAAAGGTGAGTAGCAAAGGAAAATAAATCAAGGCATAATTTGATGTCACATTAAAGATGTCATCCACCAATTGTGTCTTTAATTTATTGGCGTGAAACATGTCTTACATATATGTCATTTTATAACAATTCCCGTAGTACAGTTCTTATGACAGTTTTTAAATAATGTATATATTAGTAACAATGATACAGCTCCCTGCTTATACCCCATAGTCATCACATTAAAGTGAAATGTCATTTGAATGATGAAAACAGACATTTTCCTTACACCAAGCACACCCGATGAAATGAAAATTAATGATACTTAAAGCAATTCGTAAAATGTGCCACTGTGAACTTACAATGCGCAAATGACTGAAATTTAAGAATACTGTTCTCCTGACAAACCTCAGATGGCACAGAGCTATCAGAATTTGTACTAGCCGACACTTTCCTTAAAAAGACTTTCCACTATCTAAAACATTCGTTACTGAGAGTCACACTGGTTGTTTTGGCGGAATGTGAATTATACAAACAGTCATTTCACCATCCTCTGAAAGACCAAGGTATTAGTAAGTCCAGACCAAGAGTCCAAGAAATCAATGAATTAATTTCTGCAACTTGTTAGAAACTGTTTCAAATGAAATGTTAAAAATTTTTTCTGTCGTATTTTTCTGGATTTTGATATGCTGGTAATAAGATTATTACCACTCAACAGTTTTTGATTTTATTTTTAGACTTAATATGCCTTGAGGTCCCTGAAGATGCATATAAAGCTGCAGGAACAGTAATCACTGTCATTGTTGTATACAAATGTGTCATAGCATTAATTGACTGCACAACAGACTTGGTCTTCTTCTTCTTTTTTTTTTTTTTTTTTTTTTTTTTTTTGCATCAAAATGATAAAGTGCGGTTTGATCACAGTTCTTTCACAAAATCTGACTGATAGGCATTAGACACGGCAGATCTGGGGATAATAGCAAGTTTCGTGTTCATGTTGGCTATGAATTAAAGACATCTCCTCTACACCTTTACTTGAAGTAAACATTGTTGTTTTGCGACTTCCTATAGTGTATGATTTCTTCAATCTGCCATACTGTACAGTAAATCTATTAGACGGTTTCTCTTTAACAGTTTTGCGAGTTTTATTCTGGCACATATTTATTACTTTGTGTAAGTCTTTCTTCCATTTATACAGTTCACAGTCAGATTTTATGAGGCAAAGCCGGGTTTGAACACTGCTTGACATCAAGTGTTAAACATAGTTAATGTTAACACAGTTTTATCTCCATTGTTAGAACTTATACTATCACAAAAACAACTGATAATTATTATGGATATTAAATGAGTTGTGAATTTGAGTGAACAATAACTGGACAATTGTTTCAGAGGAGATATCAATGGAAACTGAAAATCACTTTACAAATTACAATTGCACCGAGTCTGTTTACCGGCGTGTCATTAACCAAGCATATGTGCCTACCATGTTGAGCAGGCACAGTCTGCTACAGTTCCAGTAGGGGTACACGTATCTCCCCACCTCGCAAGCTACAAATTTGTCAATTTTCAACACTTCTAGAAAAAATATTTTTTGTGCATCTTAGCAGCTAAAATTTTGACTTGGTCTTTCCTTTGGTGTATTCTTCTTATGTAAAAAATTTCAGGGCGCGTTTCGACATATCGTACTGGATGATTCCCTTATTGGTCTCGTTTATATGCCTGTTGATGAGTCAGCACATAAACTGTTTGGTGACTTGTTACCTTTACTCCTTAAATTATTTATATGAAAATCAGTCTTTCTGATACAGATGATCTTTATAAAGATGCTTCTTTTGTATATTTCCCTATAATGATAATCTAATCAATGAAATATCCAAAGACAGCCTTCTTCCAATATCTTCTGCACACAAAAACTAACAGCTTTTTCCTTTTCCACACAACATGAGCCCTTTCCTCTCCATAGCAACTAATGCAATACCTTACCCCCAATTTTAAAAAAAGGCTGTTATTAAATTCACATAATGTAAAGCTTATTAAAACATACGCATATTATTAGCAGAAGAAAAATGCTCCTGTCAGAGTACAAAAATGTGAATATGTTCCTCTTCAAAATATTCTGCCTCAATATATATTCTGCTTTCATCACCAAAAAATTTAGCATTCAAACATATTCGTGTGCTTTTAACACAGAACATTCTAAATCCTTTTACCCTGTCTCTCTTCATAGTTAAGACTTCATACTAAGCATCTCCCGTCACTGCCACTGTCTATGTATGTCTGTCTCTGTCTCACTGTCTCCTTTTTCTCGCATTGAGTTACTGTATACCTCACTGCCACTTGCATTGTCCCATTATCTTATATCTTGCCCCCCTCCCCCCAACACACACACACACACACACACACACACACACACACACACAAAACCATAGCTCGGCAGCTCAAAAATTCTAGCTTATTTTTCCATCTATACACATGTGTTTGAAATTTCAGTCCAAGATGTGTCTCCCATATACCTACACGTTGAAGTTCGCCAGTCTGGGAGGGTATAAACCCCTAGCATACGAATGGTCTCCACTTATCTGTATTTTTTATTTCCACTGTCACCTCTCTCTTTTGCTCCCACTGCTTATATCTTCACCCATCTCTCTTTCTCTTTTACTACCACGGTTTCTCATTGACAGTCAATATCTCCTCTCTCTTTGGCTCCCACTAGTGTTGTCTTCATCCATCCCTCTTTCTCTTTCTCCGCTATTTTCCCTCTCCCATCATGATTGTCTTTTCTCTTTCTCACCAACTGGTGTTGTCTGCTCTCTCTTCCGCCATCATTGCCTCTTCTACTCCCTTCCAGTAAAAAACAGTGTGAATATGTTTGCATGATAAAATTTTTTGGTGAGGAAGGGTGAACAAGGATTGAGGCAGCTGGTTCCTAAATTTTCTGTTATAGTCTTTTAAAGAGGCACGTATTTGCTTTTTTTGTACTGCAACAGGAGCATTGTTCAGCTGTTCCCTTCTTTTCCCTGCTGCAGCATGGTGTGCTGCATATATAAAATAAACTCTGTACTCATTAAAGTTTTGCCTGTTGATTTACATACTTTGGCACATTTATATACTTTGACACATACAAACAACAAATAAATATACATAATATAAGTTTAGCACAAAATCGTTGGCTTTACAATTGTTCTGGATACTTTGATCATCAATCACAATTCACTGAAAATGCCCAGCTTATGAACTGCATGTTACAAGCGCAAAAACATTTAGAAATATTTTACTGAATTTGCAGTCTTTCCAGTTTTACATAATATTTAGCAGTCATATAAGTTCTTTTCAGGCATTTTAAGAACCATTTTAGCAATTTTTTGTCACTGCAGTATCACTTAGGCCATATTTGTATAGAAGTGAAATGTACATTATGCAGAAACAGAATATCACAAGTTTTATTAGCGAAAAAGAGCTGACTAAAAACGTAGTTTGCTGGCCTCAGGATCCTTGCAATGACCCTAGAATCCTTGCCATGTGTTCACTAGGTCTATTAAGACCCCATTTACACCTCAGACTGGATACTTTGTGCATATTTTAAGTGCAAAAGTATGTTAATTTTGAACTTCTGGATCTCAGTAGTGGATAATGATACTGAAAAACTTTTGGGGTTCATGAGAATATCATCTTACGAACATATGGTAAAAATTTTGACACTCTACCATGAAAAAAGAAAATAAATGGCCATCCCCACAATTGTTACTTTTTGAAACTAACATCAAGGTTTTTTGGGGTTTGACAGGAGTGCCCCAGAAAAAATGGTGCTTTTATAAGATGCACAATTTTCCTGAGCTGGAAGAAGTGTGTAATGTTTAAATTTTGACCCTGTACAGTACGACAGCTAGAGTATGCCCGTTCTTCTAACAGGTATACAAATGGTATCTGGGCCAAATGCCGTCCAAAACACTGTCGTGAGTGGACCGATTTTAAAAGAAGTATTATACAAGTTTTACCCATTTCCTTTGCAGCCCAGTCTCTTGTCTATGTCACGTTGCAGCAGTCCTTCCAGGAGAGACCGTAGCTCCTTCGAAAAGGATTCTGGAAGCTCTACATTCTGTAAAAAAGTTTATAATTAATCCCATTTCTTCCAATATTTTGACTGTACAGCAGTGCAACAGTATAATGTGTCTTATAACATGTTACTGCACGAAAAAACAGCTCAAATTACAGCAAAAGAGGGCAATATAAAATAAAACAACTGAAATAATGGATTGCAACAGTAATTACAGAATACTTCAAACAGACAAATAAATTTTAAAGTTTTTCATGTATTTGTAAAACTAACTAAAAAATAAAAGCTCCGAAGACTTACCATGGTTAACGTCATTCTGTCAATTTCATGTTTGTCTTTTGTTTTGTGTTGCCTGAATGGACTGTGTCCTTTGAGTAGTTTGTACAGCATGCAGCCAAAAGAAAACCAGTCTGCACTGGAATCATAGGCAGTTCCTTTTGAGAGAACTTCTGGAGCCATGTAACCATGGGTCCCACTGAAAATCCCAAAGCATAATGTAGTTCACTTCAAAAGACATACACAAACAATTATCAAAGAGGAAAAATATGTAGGATAGAGAATACTGGAAGGGAAAGGGGGGGGGGGGGGAGGGGGGGGGGTAGAAGAGCAGCTAAATCTCACTTTGATGTAAGTGAACAGATGATGGGCACCCTGAACACTAAATGAAATAACTTGCAAGTTAGTATATCACACATGTTATTAATGTTGTTTCCAAACAATGAAATAGTTTTCAGTGGATCAGATGACATTACTTTTTTAGGCTTTAGTTATTTGTTTGTTATATCCCAATGGCTGTTTTTCAATAAAGATTTTTGCCTTTTATGAATCCATGTAGTTCTATGAAGTTGTTCCTGATGTCTTAAACATATATATCCTATCATCCTGTTTCTTCTTCTAGCAGTGTTTTCAACATATTTCTTTCTGGTTCAATACTGCACAGAACCTCCTCATTTCTTATAATTACACTCAAGTTTCAGCATCCTCCTGCAACACCACATCTCAGATTATTCGGCTCTCTTATTTCCTGGTTTTTCCACAGACCAACTAGATTCACTTACACATGGTGCTGTGCTCCAGAAGTAAAGTCTCAGAAACCTCCTTCTCAAATTAATGCGTATGTTTGTTACCAGTGAACTGCTTTTGGTGAGGAATGCTCTTTTTGCCTGCACCAGTCTGCATCTTGTCCTCCTTGCTTTTCCCACATTAGTTTGTTTCCAAGGCAACAGAATTCCTTAGCTTCATGTAGTATGTGGTCCCCAGTTTTGACACCGTAATTAGTTTTTCACTAGTTTCATTTCTGCTGGTCATCAAAATACACTGTCAGAAAAAAATTTGTGCACCCTTTTACTGGTTTCCAACACACTCAATATTTACTGTTGCAACAGTGCATATGGAGTACATGAGTGATTACATTTACAGATCAATAGCACAACCGATTCTGAGGTACCATATGTCGACCCATGCTGAAACACCCATATTACTCACGGTGTAGTCTCCACAAGTGGCAATGCAGGTGCAGCCTCTGGCATCCAGTCAATCACACAGATGGTGAATACTGTCCTGGGATACATTATGCCGTACCTACTCAACCTATTCGCATAGTTTTGTAAGAGTTGTTGGTGGAAAAGTCTCACAGTCACTTTTGTCCCATCATATCCCACATGTGCTTGATTGGAGAGAAGTGCTGAGACAGTGAAATTTCAGCATGTCTTGCAGAGACCATCGGGTTTCTCAGGCAGTGTGTGAGTGAGCTCTATCCTGTTGGAAAAACACATCACCTTCCTGTCACAAAAATGGCAAAAGAATGGGTCTAATAATGTTCTGCACATAGCAAGTGCTGGTTAGCATCCCCTCAGAAAACAACAAAGGTGAAATATAGATGTAGCTTATAGCACCCCAGACCATTAGGTCTAGGTTGGGGCCAGTGTGCCTTGGACAAATCCACTCAACATGACAGCACTCACCAGGTCTACACTGTACATGCGAAGGATCATCACTTGTGTGCAGGCAGAATCTGCTTTCATCGCTGAAGACCACAGGGTGTCATTTCACCTTCCAAGTGATCCTCCGATGGCACCAGTCGAGCCATGCATGTTAACACTATCGTGTGAGTGAAAGGTGGGCTAGAAGTGTGCATACTCATAGTCCCACTACTAATAACTGGTATGCAACACCTCATGTTGAGATGTCTGGGCTCATAAGCCCTCTTATCTATGCTGTGGTAGCTGTACGATCTGCTGCTGCTGCCCTTACAATATGAAATCCTGATGGGCATTTGTGTCTCATGGACATCCAGAAACTCATCTAAGTGTGTGAGAATGTTGACATGATGACTGACAGCAGTATCATTTCACAACTGATGCAACATGTCCGACTTGTCTGGCAAGTCTCTGTGGGACCATGTGCCTGCTTGCTTCACAGATTTGCACCACATTGAGCCTTCTGGCCATCAGCACTCCCTATTAAAAGGCAGATGCAGATGGCACTTTGGTAGCTATGCCACTAAGCTATCTGGTGGCAGATGACACTGAAACCTTTATTAGTACATCTACTGTCCTCCAAGTGACATATGCCATCATCAGATCAAAACTGATATCGTCTTTCCAGATCTCCCCCCCCCCCCCCTCCCTCCCAATTCAATTCAACAAATCTTGTAATTATTTCTCTCTTTCATAGAGAATAGCCGTATCAGTGGACATTGTCATTGACATCCTTCCATCCTGAAATTCAATTAGACTTCTGAATCTTTGTTTTATTCCCTATGTTGCTTCTTCAATACACAGTTTCAACAATACAAGAGGAAGATAGTATTCTACCCTTACACTTTTTTAATCTGCAGATACATTTTTTTAAAATCTGCAGATACATTCTCAATTATGTCCAAAATCAGTAGCTGTGAAACAACAAATCTGGTTTATTTTCTGCTTGAATACTCCACATGGCTTTCGCCATTATAGACGCAGTTCACGTCTTGTCAGTATAAAATTAAAACATTCATACATTATTAATGTTATGATATCATGAATAATTTCTGAATCCTTGGTTCCACAGCTTTTATTGATGTTAAGAAAAGCATTCTTACATTACATAATATGTGTAATTGACTATGTCTACCTTGCTACAACTAGCTTAAAGCAGCTCTCGTTAGCTGAATTTTAAACATACACCATCCATCCAAAAAGTTACAAGTGGCTATATGTGACAGAGCAAAACTCCAGGGGCAACTTGAACTACCAAGTATAAACAAACAGGCATACATTTGACCAGTTGTTTGTGAACAGACAGTGTGAAATAGTGGATGTGCAGCTATAACGTGTCGATACTGGTTTGTCACAAATTGCAAGGAGCAACATTTTTAAATCAAGGGTTCATGAAAATTTTCCAAAATGTTTTGAAGAAGAGGAAAGTGTGTGAGTTTTTCCTGCATGCCTTGATTCCCAAAGAAAAACAATGATGTGTGGATACCTGTCACAAATTAACTGAAATGCAAAATGCAGAAAATTCTTTTTTGGAAAAAATAATCACACTGGCAAGACTTTGTATTATCAGTACAGTCATGCCACAAGATGACAATGTACAGAAGTCACAAGGAGGGACAACACTGTGATGACATAATTGAAATTAAAGCCATTGTGAAGTGTGAACTGAAAAATATTCAGTGAAGGACTTTTCTGACTGTTTAACATGATAGTATGAACGTTCTGTACATCATTCTGAAGTGGGAGGGGGGAGGGGGGGGAGTATGTAGGACACCTGAAGCATTAAAGCCACCATGTTAATTTTTCACTACTTTTTACTAATATAGTCTAGAAAGGTTATGGAATGAAAGGGTATATAGGTAAAACAACATCATCATATGGTACGATAGAGCAGCCATCTGATGGAACATGACATTTTTTTCACATTTACAGGAATTTTCCATTAGGTGTTCTGATGGCCCTCACAGAACACCACGAGGCAAATAATTCAGGACCAACAACATTTTTGGAAGGGAAAAATGTATGCATTGGCTACCAGGCAGCAATAACATTGTTTTACTTGTATAATCATTGCTTAAGCTATATTAAAACCACCTGGTGATGAGCTCAATTTGAAGTTAGTCAAAAAAGACAGAGTACATTGTAGCAACTGTGGAATAAAAAGATGTCCCTTCTGATAGCTCACTGGACAAACTATTAGTCACCTCTTTCAAAGAACACACTGTTTTGTTTTACAGTGCTGTAGATGATGTAGAAATGGTACCAGATGGTCATGACCTTTTATTGCTGACCTACATCGTGGAAGTGAAGTGGACTGTCAGTACCCGTATATTGTACGGAATCAGTGCAGTAAGGTGGGTAATGTGGAGATGTTACAGAATGGCAGAAAGGTGAGAACGAAACTATCACATTTTGTTGTGCCCATGACCACACCATGAATGAAACTGTCTAGTTTGTTGGTGTATCAGTGTGGACTGTCCAATGTGTATACAAAGAAAGGTGTATCACTCACAGTCTTGTAACGCAGCATACAAACAGTAGTTATAAAAAGATCAGAATCGACAGGGACCAGAGAGGAATGTCAGACACTGTCAAAGGCAACTGGTTTCAAAGTCGACAAGACATGTTGCTTTCAATGATTTCACACCCATCTCAACCAGTTTCAGAGTAAACATTGTTATGAGAACAGCACATAATGGACAGCTCGAGTCAGATATCTCACAAAATGCCATTACTCACAGTGCCACTTAATGCTGTATATATTCAATAGGGCAAACAACACAGAAACTGGGCAGTAGCTGACTGGAGGTATGTAGTTTGGTCCAACAAGCTATGATTCTGACTTTCTTGAAGCAATGCAAAGTGTTGAGTTCAGGCCGTAGATGGTTCTGTAACTTCTTTTTTGAGGGAGGAGGGGGAGGTCAGTGTTTTGTATACCATGACTTGGTTCTATTCATTCAGGTTACTGTGAACATGAACCAGGATTATTTTCTTCATGTGTACATCCACAGCCTCAACATAATTTCTGGACAATACCTAAAGAAGAAATGAACCAGTATGTTTGTTTCAGAATTACTGATGACCAAGTGTTGCCTTTTCTTCTATATCTCATGATGAGTAAGTTGTGTATACTCCTATCTTCCAAGATGACAACAGCTGTGTTCACAGGACAGCATGCTGGTGAACACTCAGACTCCCTACTGCACCTTGACTGGCTCACTAGATCACATGATATTAATCCCAGAGAAAATATCTAGGACTGTTTGGAACAGCAGGTGCAACATAGTACTTGACATCCCCACAGTCTGACAGCTCTACAAGATCTAATCGAGATCTAATCAATCCTGGTATCACCTGGATACAGCATACTTGAAGAAATCTGAGGACTGTCTTCCTTAATAAATTAAGACCATTATCAATGGTACACATGATATCTCCTGGGATGGACTAATTTTTTGTCTGGTGTGCTTATAATGCAAAACTATGAGCATCACCATCAAATTGTATCACAGAAGAAAATGTGAGGAGGCCCAAGTGGGCAAAACAAATGGCTGGATGAAAAGGAAAACATACATGGATGTGTAATAGTGATGACGTTAAAGGGAATCAGAAGTTTGCGGGACAGATAATGCAACACTAATGGGACTGACAGTTGAAGAGGAAAGACCAAACTTTATATTCATTAAATATTTTTCTTGGTGCATATATATTTAAAACAAGTAAAAAACAAGAAATGAAAGACAAAAGTACCTTCAAAGCTTGTTAGGAAGATAAGTATCAGAGTCATGTTTTATTACCTTACATAGTAAAGAAAGAGAATAAACATTCCACAACATTGGTGAAAATTTGTATTACTAATAACACTGCATTGATGCAAAACTGAAACAGATAAGCACAAGCAATACCTACACACTTGCATGAGGTTTCTTCTTCGAGAAGTCGCATGCTAGACCAAGATCCGATATTCGTACATGCCCATGTTCATCCAAAAGGATGTTCGCTGGCTTTAGGTCACGATATACTATAAAACGCCTATGCATATGTTCTAAACCTGTAATAGACATGTAACAATTTTAAAAATAAGAATATTAAACAAAGACATAAGTTGATGTGCTGTCAAAAACCGGAAGAAATCACATTATTAAAACATTAGTGCATTTGATTTTTTTGCCTTTCTTTCCTCCACCTGACTACAACTGCAAACATGACTAAACAAATTATGTTGTTAATAAATTTCTTTATCCAGGCCTACTCATTATCACACGAGTAGACATACTACCTGCTCCTCATTAATGTGTGTCCATTTTTCAATGAACAAATTTTTAATGTAACAACATTCAGCAAATTTAGGGATATACAACCAGACAAAAAAGGTTATTTGTTTACTAGAAAATTGTGTTGCTGCACTAGTTCTTTCATGTAGCCAATGTATTCAATTTATGTAAAAAATGTTTTACATTGCTTTCACTAAATGTAATCTGCCATGTCCCTCAAAACGATGGAAGTAAAACACCAGTTAAAATATGTATATACAGCTACACTCCATCAGCCATCATGGATAGAAGGTACTTGATGAACCACTGTGCCCCCTCACATAAATACCCCTCCCCCTTCTCCCCCCCCCCTCCGACATCGTAATTCAACCCACAATGTGATGAACAACAACTTTCTTGTAGCATCTACAAATGAAGTTGTATGAACATCCCTGTGACGCTTTCACACTTACTAAATGAACCCATCATGAAATGTGCTGTTCCTCTTTTGATTTTCTCTATTTCTTCTAACAAACTCACAATTTGGGCTTAAGGGGAAGGGGGCAGTGCAACTTACTAATCTTAATGAAAGGAGAGGAGAGGATGAAATAAATCACAAAATGAAACTCTGACAGTATTAAAAAACTATATCTATTAATAAAGAAACATAATCATGCTACCACTTTATAACAGGTATCTGCTACCTTGAATGCAATAAACTTACAGTGCGTAGTTTGTACGGGATTTGTAGATATTGTTTTGCCGTCAGGTATGTAACATTAAATTAAATTCAAATATTTTCTGTAATTGTATTTAGTAGTTTCTGACATTGGCTGTTAACATAAGAAAAGCCGGCCGCGGTGGCCGAGCAGTTCTAGATGCTTCAGTCCGGAGCCGCGTGACTGCTACGGTCGCAGGTTCGAATCCTGCCTCAGGTATGCATGTGTGTGATGGTCCTTAGGTTAGTTAGGTTTAAGTAGTTCTAAGTTCTAGGGGACTGATGACCTCTGATGTTAAGTCCCATAGTGCTCAGAGCCATTTGAACACAAGAAAAAACATAGCAAACTGAAGGTTTAACTTTACTGGGAGTGTATGGAAACTAGAGCTATCTGGAATTCACAGTTTCAATGAGAATATTGATTAATGACACAATAGTTTAGACATTTCATGACAAATGATTCTGAATACACATACCACTATTCAGTATCCATTACACATTCTGAATTTGCTTGAACTGCTACATCTGACTGGTTGGTGGGACAGAATGTGAGTTCAGATTGCAAAGATCATAACTGTTTTTCTCGAGAGATAGGAGGAAGGCAGGCAGCTAACTCCCATGCAACTTTCTGGGTATGGGCTTGCAATCTTGCAAGGATCTATGACTGACTGGTCATATGAGGGTTTCCTAAGCTACTTCCTACATCAGTGAACTAATCTTCTTGTAGATCCTTCTGATGAATTTCAGTCACGTATCTGCCTTTCCTATGATTTATTTTATTTTATTGTTCCACTTTGAGTTGGTCGACATACATATTTGCAAATATTTAATGCATGTGGCTGTTTCCAGTGATAGTTCAGCAATTGTGTAATAAGCAACAACAGGTTTTTGTATATATTTATATGTGACACATTATGTTTGTTTATTCTGAGGGTCAGTCCTTGCACCAAGCATCAGTTTTCTATAGATTTTCTTGCATTGTGCTGTACGTTTTTTACATTACGACTTCCCTACACGTAACAAAGTCATCTGCAAATAGCCTTGTGGAACTTCTGACATTATTCACTAGGACATATGCATATATTGTGAACAATAATGGTTCTATAACACATCATTGGGGTACACGTGAGTGTTCTCTTTATTAAGAATGAGATGTTGTGTTCTATTTGTTAGGAATGCTTCAATCCACTCACAAAGCTGGTCCAATATCCAGCACGCTCACTCATATTTCTTTATTAGATGACTGTGTGAAATCACACCAAATGGTTTGAGCAATTAAGGGACACAGCATCAACCTGGGTGCCACTGTCTGCTGTGCAATAATTAAGCCAACAAAACACTTAGCTGAAAAGAGGCAGAAATATTCATTAGTACCTTAAGAAGCATACACCCAAATAAACCAGACACAACTGCACTGTATACATTTTCTATCCATGTAATTCATAAGTCAAAGAAAGTGTTGCAGGAGAGGTATGGGAGGGAGTGGGTGCAGACAGCAAAAATTGTGAAGTGACTGTAGTATCAATCACAACTGGTTGAGCAGTATTGTTGCCCACAGAGAAAGGCATGTAGAGGCTGCAGTAAAGCAGAAACTCAACTCAGTAGCTTTCACAAATAATTGGCCTCTAACAGATCAATACTTGGTTCTTTCACAGATGTATGATGCAAGTGACAAGAGGCTTACATGCAATGACGGAGAAAAATATTTTATTGATTGGTGGGTGACGGAATACCATGTCTAGAAAGCTACAAAGTATGCTGGAGATGATATTCCTTACATCTGGGAACAATAAAAAAGTTAGCCAAAACTCATGAAGATTAGGAGATTGAAAACCCCCAGATATTCAAAGTAACAAAGACAGAGGGATGGAGGAATAGTGACAAATAGCTCTACATAGGCCTCTTCATTAACCTACAAGTTCTTACACTACCAGTATTTGCAGTTAACAACAAGAATGAATGTAGGATGAACTGCAATATTTACATCCACAATACCTACTTGTACCTTCAGACACTCCATAAGCCACTACACAGTGCATGGTGTGGGGTATCATGTACCGCTGTTATAAACAATAATAACTTCCATATGGACTGCAGATCTTGTGTAAAGTCTAGAATGGAGTTCCATATTCTAGTACTTATATTCTAACACAAAAGTCTATAACAGTCATCAGGCAGGAAATTGAAATCCTCAGATATTCAAAGGCGAAGTGAAAAAATATCTTGTTAGCCTCTCTCACAATTCCATGATATTTGGATTGTAAATCCAATTTAACTCCAAAGTTAGTTTCAGTATCCCAACCAGCAGATGCCCCAACGGAGGCACACGAGCTGGCATGGGATAAACAGTTGAGTAGTTCAGACACCTGCCATGGAGGGTGCACATTTCATGTCATATGGGTAGACTACAAGCAGAAGTGTTTACTTGCAAGTGTCAGTCAGCAGAGCAGGCCATTGTTCCATGGAACTAGCCTTGCACTTCCATTGAGAGTTATTGTGTGCTCAGTCATTAGCCACCTGCACCAGTCACATGCTGAGAATATTATTGTATGAATATCTACATGGGTTCAGATGCTCTATTTCCTGTAGTTTGATTTGCATGGCAAGTTCATTCCGCTCATGCTGTTCTGTTCCCTGGTTTTTACAGAGCCACTGTCAGTCCCTGTTGTACCTGTGCTGACTATTTTGAGTAGTGGTGTCATCACACTTTCTGCATATACTAAACTGGTGACACACATTATTATTTACTATTAAAAACAGTGTTGATCATGATTTATTTATCAAGGTGACCAGTTTCGACCACTACTGTGGTCATCTTCAGACCATTGAGTAGGAACCTCTTTCTGTTGGAGAATCACTACTATCACTTATTATGCACGTGACATCTATGTCCTCCATCTCCATCCCCACCCCCACCCCAGATTTTCATGGTGTTCACTTTGGCTAACCACAAACCTGGCATATCTGCAATGCTGGCAGGAACAGTTGCACCTACAGAAGAAGTAGTAGCAGAAAAAGGAGCAGAAACTGGAGCAGATGCAGGCACTGATAACCTAGAATGGAGACTTGCTTAGCACTCTTGCCTCAGCAGCAGGGGCCATCCATCCACAAGGCAGTTTCCTTCTCCAACCCACCACCCATGATACCACTTGCCAGTTTCAGTGAGGCTACAGAAATGTAGAATAATTATCTGCACCAGTTCTTGTTGCACTATCAGGTAAGATGTATTGTTGATCCAGTTGGTCAAGTTGCCTTGAGTTTATGTCAAGTTGTCCAAAACTTGAATCTTGGCAAGTTCGCATCACTAGCAGCATCATAATTCCCACCTGTGGTGAGTTTCAGGTTCGTGGCATCATTCTCGTTTCACATGTTGGGCAACCCAGCAGTCCTGCCTCAGTTGTCATTTGTTGCACGGTTGCCGAGACTGCCCACATGTGGAGGACATGTGTGGTGTATGCCATCAGACAGAACATCTTCCAGCTGTTTGTGACAGTCAGTGAGCCACAAGTCAGGTGTCAGACAGCCCAGTGTTTTCCCTGGACTCCAGTGTTGCCTCACTCTGCACTAGTCGCCCCAGCAAATTTGCTGACACTGTTTGTGGCTGGGTGGTTAGTCGAATTTCAAGTAGACATGGAAGTTTCAGATAGCATCATTAATTTGGATGCATACATGATCCTGCTATGTCTGTAGTTGAAACGGCTGCTCCATCAGGCTGTGTTTTATAATAAACAGTGCATCCTCTTGCGAGGGCAATTCTCCATCTCCGCGTGTTACAAGAATGTGGAATGGCAGCTTATGATGTTAGTAATAAATTCATCATTATATCTTTGGGCTCAACACCTTTTTTGTTTTCAGCTTTCAGATCACTGACAGAGTGCATTCAATGTCTCACTGCACTCCTTTCCACAATTTGGACTCCTTAGTGTGGTTCTACAGCCAGTTTTTTGAGAATACTTTGGGCTGGGCAGAAAACTTTGTGGCATGTGTTTCTCTTAAGTCATCGGTGAGTCCGAAATTTTGTTGCCCTGCCTCATTCCCTTCGTCATGTGCAGCATGGTAAACACCGAGTTGCAGCATTGGCAGGGTCAGGGTGCCATTTCTCCTATTTCGTCGAGTCAGTTGGACACTGCTTTGTTGCTGATTCAGATGTTCAGTGGCACCATGTGCCTTTGTGGAAATTTTAAACAGTCATTGCACAATGTGTCATGGATTCATATCCCATTCTGTGGCAAGTGGAGTTGTTGGCAAAGTTGTCTGGGGTCAGTACTTTTCCTGTATCAACTTGTGTGTTGCTTGTCTGCAGTTGCCGTTGAATGTAATTTCTCAGACTTTCCTGAACCCCTTTGGGCTTCACCAGTTTAATTTGCTTGCCTTTTGGAATCTTGTCTGCAATGAGAATTTAGAAACAATATTTGAAGAAGATGATTCAGGACATTCCCTGTTGCATCAGTTCCCTTGATGATATCTGAGTCACGGGCCCAACTTGGGAGGAGCATTTATGGAACCTTCAGTTAGTTTTCCAACTCCTCCTGGAAAATGTAGTTCACTGCAAGCTGGAAAAATACAGTTTTTTCTCATGTGATCTCGTCCCATGGACAACCACATTAAGGCCACTTTCAACTTACCAGTGAAGGAGCTCCAGTCTTTTTTGGGTACGATTTTGCCGCCATTGCCGGAAGGTCATTACATTTCTCTGGTCTGCAGATTGTCAATAAGCCTTTCAGTCTTTCAAGTAATGTTTGAGCTTTGTTCCCTGTCTGGTTTCCTGTACACCAGATAAGCTTTTGACCCTGGCCTGTGATGCATCCCAGTATGACATTGGTGCTATCCTGTCCCATTGGAAGCTGGACAGCACCAAACAGCTCATCACGCATGTGTCGAGGATGCTTTGTGCTGTGCAACAAAACTACTCACATGTGGAAAGGGAGATGCTAGCTATTATTTTTTTGGGTTAAAACGTTTCACATCTTCCTGTATGAGGTTATGTTCCTCCTCATCACTGGCCACAAACTGTTGAGTTTCCTTGTTTGGTCCTCGTTCCAAGCTGCCGGATAGAACTGCCCACTGTTTGCATTGGTGGGCCCTCTTTTCCTTTAACTATTTAACTATTCTTATGACATTCATTACCATTCCACTGCCCAGCATACCAGTGCTGATGCACTTTCTCATGGCTATTGGTTGGGCCCAATCTGGGGTTCTACTGGTAAGAGGCTCTTGTGGTCACAATGGATGATGCCTTGCAGCAAACCCTATCAGATTTTCCATGGACGGCACAAAAGGCTGTGACTACCATGGCTGTTGACCCAGTTTTCCAGAAAATCATTCCAGTAGTCCAGATCAGTTAGCCAGAGTGTGTCTCTTTGGATGCGAATCGTGCTTGACCAAACATTGTCCACAGGATTCTCAAGCTCGCCACAGAGGAGCAATTCTGTCAAGTGGTTGTCCCCTCACTGTTGTGCCCTTAGATTCTCCAGTTGCTTCATGCATCACACTGAGGTATAACTAGAATGAAGGTGTTGGTGTGAAATCACATCTACTGGCTACTAATCGATCATGACATTGAACATCTGATACAGACTTGCGGGGTTTGTGCTCAGAACCAGGCTGCCCCTCTGCATCAGTTCTCTCCTTTGCTAGTCCCAGAGCACTCTTGGGACACAGGGCAAATTGATTTCACAGGTCCATTTTTGGGCAACATGTACAGGTAGGTGGGCGATGCATTGTCAAATTTCCCTTACAAAGCCTAGCTGTCAACTGCCCCCGTTCATGTGATGTCAGTCATTTTTGCCACAGAGAGATTCTCTAGGACTGTTGTGTCTGATAACAGTAGGCAACTTGTGCCACGGGAGTTTGAAGACTTTTGCAACCACAGTGGTATCCAGCATCTGACTACCGCCCTATTTCACAAGCTTCTAACTTTGAAATGGAGCACTTTGTGCATACATTCAAGACTCAGATGAGGAAGTCTGTTCTGCCTCTTCCCACAACAATGTATTGTCGAGTTATCTGGCTATGAACTGGGTGACGTCAGTCAACGGGCCTAGTCTGGCGAATGTTTGCACGGGTTCCAGCCATGGGTTTCTTGGATTTGTTGCACCCTGAGTTACACGCCATGGACCACTGTAGTCCACTGCATTTTCCTCCTTGGATTACCACTTGGGCCCAGTACTTCGTCTGGCACGACTGCCGGGTGTTGTTGTGTGCCACAAAGATCAGCACTAATTTGTGGTGGACGTCAATGGTGAGAAGCTGACTCATCATGCCAATCAGTTGCACCCACAGTTTGTTGGAGTGTCACCACTGTGGCCTTTCAGTGTGCTGAATGGCAGGGAAGATCATGATGTTGTTCACACAGTGGACTCCCCCTTGGAGCACTGTGCCTCACTATAGTCACCCCCTCTTTGCTCTCAACCATCCTCCTCCTGCCTGCAGCCTCGGGCCCCAGGGTAGCTTGTGCATCTGCCTGCTATATTAGAGACCATGATTTGAACCCCCCTTTCCCTTTCACCTCCTCTCCCCCTTTTCAAATGAAGGTGGCCTTGTCTGCCCTGCCACTGAGGGATCTACCACTGTTGCAGTCTCCACGTCCTTCCACCTTTCCAGCACAGCCGGCAGCATCGGTGTGCCTCCTTTGTTGGTTGGTCCACTGCCAGGTTCTCCAGCACTCTTTCTGGTTCTGCTCTGGAGGCCGCAGCCATATGTAATCTTCCCACGGAGTGGGGATCTAGCATCCCTACTAGCAGACGTTCCAATGGAGACGGGTGAGCTGGCATGGGCAGAATAGCTGAGTAGTTGAGAAACCTGCCATTGAGAGCACACATGTCATGTTATACAGGCAGACCCGCTGAGAGAAGGGTTTACTTGAGAGTGGCAGTAAGCAGACCACACTGACACTCCTGCAGAGTTAAATTGCTGTGGATCTAGAATTGCGCTTGTGCTGATTGTTGGTGTGTGCTCAATCGTTAGCTGCCTGCACCAGTTGTGTGCTGCGAAAATTGTTGTGTGCGTATCTATATAGGTTTGGATGCTCCACTTCCTGTAGTTCAATTCGTATGATGAGTTTGTTCCACTGACAGGGTTCTGTTGCACAATTGTCACTAAGTCATTGTTGACCTGTGAAGTACCCATACTGATCATCTTAAGCAGCAACATTGTCATGCCTTCTGCAGACATTAAATTAGTATTAAACAGGTTTTGACTTCACAAATATACAGAGTGGATATAATTACACTTTTGTTACTTTACCAAGTGTAGATGGAAAACTATTTACCATATGGCTACCCAACTTTATGGAATGACATTTAGACTGTGCACTGCAGGTTTTATCTTGTTAGTGGGATCAGTGTCATGAGTTGCTGTTAGGTGCCAGCTGTTAGGTGCCGGTACTGATGCAGCAATGCAGAGCTGAAATACAAGTGCCAGTGTGTATTACACTTGAAGACAGTCACCTTCTGCCTGGTAAAGGTGAGCAGTGCTTTACTTGTAAATCTGTTTTATCAAAATAACAGCAATAGTGCTGCTGCCCTGAATGAGTATCGATGCATTAAAGGAATATGGAAAGGTCTGCTCTCCGCACATGCATTGCAGAACATTATTTGGGTGTTCGAATTAACTGACAATTTGGAAATTGCTCCAGGGAGAGACCATGAGCCAACTGTGGCTCAATTTTTTGAAGAAGTTGCTGTTGCCATGGCTGAGAATGCTGGACACAATGTACGATCTTCAAGCAGTGCACAAGCTGTGTCACAACAGCTGGACATTCCATGGTCCACCATTCAAAAAGTGTTACAAACAGTTCTGCTGCAGTCTATAACTTGGTTCCAGGCTGTTGCAGATGCAAATGGTCATCACATTAAGAAACATTTGTAAACTGGAATGTAAACATGATATTCAATTAACAAATGTTAACCTTTCACATGGAAATTTTCTTTCAATGGATTATCTGTTTTTTCTCCTCTGTCCTTAAAAAGGTTTCTGTCCTTACAAATGTTTCCACTAAGTTCCACAGTTCTACGACCACTCGTATTTTATATCTGGCAGTATGACATTGCCAATTTGGGTATCAAGTACACTTCAGTCAAGCTTCAGACGTCAGGGAGTCGACTAACAAAACTTCTGACCTTCCAAATATGAGCCCAGTGTCTTATTACAGCACCACCTTGCTTTGTAATTAACACAGAGAGAGTGAAAGAAAATTTGGGTAGCCTTTGGGATCAAGATACTCATTCCACAAAGCTACCTTAGCCAGTGGGGATTACTGGTAGTCAAAAAGTAGCATTATGTTACAAAAATGTCAGTAAAATTTGAATCAAAGACATAAAAAAGACCTAAAGTATAAATTACACCTAAATATTGGAAAATAAAATAAAGAAACAAATATTATATCAAATATTAGTAGATGTGAAATGAATACAACGTTATTTTTATATCATATAAGGTTGAATTAATAGCCACTGAATGTTTTCTGTACTGGAAGCTGGAAAAAAGTAGCAGGTCAAATTGCTGCAACACAGCTTCTCATTGCGATATTCTATGAACAACATGAGATACAAGACTTTCATCAGAAAACTTCAAATAAAGTTTTTAAAAAATCTTTTAATCATTAGAAAAAAAAACTGACAGTTTTTGTAATGATGTACTGAGCGTCACGAAGACCGTCCATCATCATAAAACCACTCAGACTTGCAGAAAGATTTAAGTAAGCTTGGCAATACCAATTGACAAATACTAAAACAAGTGTTTAACACACAAATATCAATTCCATTAACTTTAATACAAGTGAAAGTATTGATTACAACAGAATTCATAATTTGGCTTTCGTCAGGGCTATTACAAAGAACCAGATATGGCCAGTTCCAATGAAAGTGGGGTGGCTGCTTTAGTGTAACTGTGTGTGTGGTGTGTGTGTGTGTGTGTGTGTGTGTGTGTGTGTGTGTGTGTGAGTGGATTTGTGTGGGTGGGTGTGGTTGAGTGGGTGGGTGCACACACACTCATACTGTAAGATTCGCTGGCACATCGTAATGCAGTGAAACACTTTGTAATCTTGATACTGAATTAAAACCACTTCACACTTACATTAACATCGCTAAAATTATAGTTTTTAACATACCTAAAATAACTTCAGCAGCATAGAATTTCATTTCATGCTCATTAAAAACTCCATGCTGGGATAAGTGATAATGCAAATCTCCTCCATTCATGAGGTCTAAGATGAAACACAGTTTATCAGGCGTGTGAAATGCGTATGTCATACATACAATAAAAGGGCAGTCTACCTGCAAAATTCAAGAAGACAGTCTTACACAGATTGTTACAAGATCAACAGTATACTGACAGTAAACATTACAGCAGATTACTTACTCCTGTACTGACTAGAGACAACATTATTCGCTCATTAAGAGCTAAAGTTTCTCCCTGCTTCATTTTTATTCGTTTCTTATCCAGGCATTTCATTGCATACATTTTTCCTGTATCTGCTTTTCGACACCCGTAAACTTCACCAAATCCACCTCTTCCAATTATCCGATGGACACTGAAGTCATTCATTGTTAACTGAAAAAACAGAAACTATGTACTAATTGTATTGTACACTAACTACAAGTACAAGACATAAGAAATGGTACCATCCATACATTTCTAATTGCATGAAGGATACACACAAGCTCACTAATGATTTATATTTATCGAACAGGTGGAAACTGCAGTTATCAATTTAATTTATGTAGCTATTATTAGTTTTCTCATATGTCCACTATTTTGGTGTAACTAGGGAACTTGAAGAAATACAAATACATCATTGTTTGTAAAGACCAGATGATAGTTTCATAGCATGTATATTTTCATGCCATTTGAAAACTATTACAACCTGCACTGTACTCTGCAATTAATATCTTAAATTTTACATACTAAGAAACCAGAGGTGTGGCACTTCATTTATTTTATCGTTTACTGTTCCTTTACTTACACTCATTATCATCATTACCTATATTAAACAGCATTAGGACAAAAACAGTAAAAAATGACAACTGCTTTATCAAAGGGACTACAGCTTCACATTAATGTCCCAGAGTGAAACTAATAATGACTCTACATCATCACAAATCTACACTTTAGATATTCCAGCCACATGGCAGTTTTCTTGACAAACGAGTGTACTATTAAACTTTTGTTATATTCGGAGTCAGGCTTAATCCTAAGCATCCTTCTTTCCTGTTAAAGTTGACTCTGAATAAATTAACTGCGGTTGTTGACTTGAGTTACACCTTGACACTTATTAAAACAGATGGCACAATCACCATTCATTAATACATACTTGGTCATGGAAGAATTCTGTGTCTAAGAAAGAAAGGAAGAGTAAGTTCTAATTTCCCAGTGATGACAAGTTCATTAGAGACAGTCCAAAGACTCACATAGGGTAAGGCCATGTCCCCCACTCCATCTCCCAACCCCATCTCTTTTCCCCTCCAAAGAAACTGTCCCATAAATGACTTTGATATATATACGAGAACCAAGAATCTAAACTTGAATGGCCAGGTATGGATGTGAATCATACTCTCAAACAATTTTTTATCTGGTTGTTGTTGTTGTTGTCTTCAGTCCTGAGACTGGTTTGATGCAGCTCTTCATGCTACTCTATCCTGTGCAAGATTCTTCATCTCCCAGTACCTACTGCAACCTACATCCTTCTGAATCTGCTTAGTGTATTCATCTCTTGGTCTCCCTCTACGATTTTTACCCTCCACACTGCCCTCCAATGCTAAATTTGTGATCCCTTGATGCCTCAGAACATGTCCTACCAACCGGTCCCTTCTTCTTGTCAAGTTGTGCCACAAACTCCTCCCAAATTCTATTGAATACCTCATCATTAGTTATGTGATCTACCCATCTAATCTTCAGCATTCTTCTGTAGCACCACATTTTGAAAGCTTCTATTCTCTTCTTGTCCAAACTATTTATCGTCCATGTTTCACTTCCATACATGGCTACACTCCATACAAATACTTTCAGAAACGACTTCCTGACACTTAAATCTATACTCGATGTTAACAAATTTCTCTTCTTCAGAAACGATTTCCTTGTCATTGCCAGTCTACATTTTATATCCTCTCTACTTCGACCATCATCAGTTATTTTGCTCCCTAAATAGCAAAACTCCTCCTTTACTACTTTAAGTGTCTCATTTCCTAATCTAATCCCCTCAGCATCACCCGATTTAATTTGACTACATTCCATTATCCTCGTTTTGCTTTTGTTGATGTTCATCTTTCAAGACACTGTCCATTCCGTTCAACTGCTCTTCCAAGTCCTTTACTGTCTCAGACAGAATTACAATGTCATCGGCAAACCTCAACGTTTTTATTTCTTCTCCATGGACTTTAATAACTACTCCGAATTTTTCTTTTGTTTCCTTTACTGCTTGCTCAATATACAGAATGAATAACATCGGGGATAGGCTACAACCCTGTCTCACTCCCTTCCCAACCACTGCTTCCCTTTCATGCCCCTCGACTCTTATAACTGCCATCTGGTTTCTGTACAAATTGTAAATAGCCTTTCGCTCCCTGTATTTTACTCCTGCCACCTTTAGAATTTGAAAGAGAGTATTCCAGTCAACATTGTCAAAAGCTTTCTCTAAGTCCACAAATGCTAGAAACATAGGTTTGCCTTTCCTTAATCTATTTTCTAAGATAAGTCATAGGCTCAGTATTGCCTCACGTGTTCCAACATTTCTGCGGAATATAAACTGATCTTCGCCAAGGTCGGCTTCTACCAGTTTTTCCATTCGTCTGTAAAGACTTCGCGTTAGTATTTTGCAGCTGTGACTTATTAAACTGATAGTTCGGTAAATTTCACATCTGTCAACACCTGCTTTCTTTGGGATTGGAATTATGATATCCTTCTTGAAGTCTGAGGGTGTTTCACCTGTCTCATACATCTTCCTCACCAGATGGTAGAGTTTTGTCAGGACTGGCTCACCCAAGGCCGTCAGTAGTTCAATGGAATGTTGTCTACTCCTGGGAGAAAGGAGATAAGAACCATCTCTGTCCATCTTAATATGATATTACAATGTTTTTACAATTTTAGTAAAGCAGTAAAAGACAGAATTACGTGGCATATATGAAGTTCATTCAAATGAAACCTGGTCAGCGCGTCTACCTTTGCCTTACACGTAAAGTGGCACCACGTAACTGTGGGTATGGTGACACTATCTATTGGTAGAGAGACTGACATGTGTGCACTGTTTGATGTTGCATAGCGCCAGTGTGGTTTCATGCCAAAGAGAAGGTGGTCACACAACAAGTTATTGTCCACTACTGAACATGCAGGTGAGTAAGCAGGAACAATCCACCCAACAGATTAGTGTTGAGGTCCGGTGTGCCGGCCAGCCTGTGGATGGTTTTTAAGGTGGTTTTCCATCTGCCTCAGTGCATTTGGGCTTGTTCCCTTTATTCTGCCTCAGTTACAATATGTCAGTGATTGCTGTGCAAACACCATCTCCACACATGCATGTGCTATAATTACTATACCACACAAACATTTTGTATTACACTCATCTGGTAGGTGATGTTCCAGAGGGGAGGGCGGGGGGGGGGGGGGGGGGCACTGGGGGACTGAACTGCACGATAACCCTGGGTTCGGTGTGGGGCAGGTGGACTGCTGTGGCCTGTTGTGAACCATTGAGGGCTACGGCAGGACAAAGCCTCTAGGCTCCAGGTTAAATACACAATACACAAGCAGGAACAATAAGGAGTGATTCGATTTTTGGCAGCAGAGGGAGTTGGAGGTCGTGAAATGTATCAACGGATGAAGGCTGTGTATGATAAGTACAGTCTGAGTCATCCAAGGAGTCATCCAAGGAGTCATCCAAGTATTGTGGAATGGCACAAACGATTCCTTGAGGGGCATGACTCACTGGAAGACAATGCTTGTCCTGGACATGTTCATCATGTCATCACACAGTAAATGGTTGCAGAAGTGAATGTTTTAGTCTTGGACAGCACCATGGATGAGATCCATCAGTTACTGGGTATTAGTGTGGGCACTACCCACAGCATAATGCATCAACACTTGAAGTTTTGAAAAATCTGTGCACAGTGTGTTCCCCACCAACTGACTGCCGAACAGTCCAATACTCGAATGGCACTGTCTTTGAGTCATCTGCAACATTATCATGAGGAGGAATACAGCTTTCTGTCGCATATTGTCACAGGTGACTAAAAATGGTGTCACCATTTTGAACTGGAAAGCAAGTGTCAGAGCAAGCAGTGAAAACACGCAACTTCACCACTTCCAAAGAAATCAAAGGCCATGCACACCAGTTCTGGTAAGGCCATGATGTACTTTTTTGACCACAAGGGCGCACTGCTTGTTGATTTCCTGGAACAGAGAACCACCATCAATGCTCAGCATTATCAAGCCACTTTACAGAACCTTAGATGAGCCATCAAATCGAAACACCGAGGCATCGTTTCCAATGGCATTATCCTCTTGCATGACAATGCCCACCCACACACAGCCAATGCGGTGAAGATGACATTGCAGCAGTTTCGGTTGGACGTTCATGTGTCTGGACCTCTAACACAAGCTACACTCCTGGAAATGGAAAAAAGAACACATTGACACCGGTGTGTCAGACCCACCATACTTGTTCCGGACACTGCGAGAGGGCTGTACAAGCAATGATCACACGCACGGCACAGCGGACACACCAGGAACCGCGGTGTTGGCCGTCGAATGGCGCTAGCTGCGCAGCATTTGTGCACCGCCGCCGTCAGTGTCAGCCAGTTTGCCGTGGCATACGGAGCTCCATCGCAGTCTTTAACACTGGTAGCATGCCGCGACAGCGTGGACGTGAACCGTATGTGCAGTTGACGGACTTTGAGCGAGGGCATATAGTGGGCATGCGGGAGGCCGGGTGGACGTACCGCCGAATTGCTCAACACGTGGGGCGTGAGGTCTCCACAGTACATCGATGTTGTCGCCAGTGGTCGGCGGAAGGTGCACGTGCCCGTCGACCTGGGACCGGACCACAGTGACGCATGGATGCACGCCAAGACCGTAGGATCCTACGCAGTGCCGTAGGGGACCGCACCGCCACTTCCCAGCAAATTAGGGACACTGTTGCTCCTGGGGTATCGGCGAGGACCATTTGCAACCGTCTCCATGAAGCTGGGCTACGGTCCCGCACACCGTTAGGCCGTCTTCCGCTCACGCCCCAACATCGTGCAGCCCGCCTCCAGTGGTGTCGCGACAGGCGTGAATGGAGGGACGAATGGAGACGTGTCGTCTTCAGCGATGAGAGTCGCTTCTGCCTTGGTGCCAATGATGGTCGTATGCGTGTTTGGCGCCGTGCAGGTGAGCGCCACAATCAGGACTGCATACGACCGAGGCACACAGGGCCAACACCCGGCATCATGGTGTGGGGAGCGATCTCCTACACTGGCCGTACACCACTGGTGATCGTCGAGGGGACACTGAATAGTGCACGGTACATCCAAACCGTCATCGAACCCATCGTTCTACCATTCCTAGACCGGCAAGGGAACTTGCTGTTCCAACAGGACAATGCACGTCCGCATGTATCCCATGCCACCCAACGTGCTCTAGAAGGTGTAAGTCAACTACCCTGGCCAGCAAGATCTCCGGATCTGTCCCCCATTGAGCATGTTTGGGACTGGATGAAGCGTCGTATCACGCGGTCTGCACGTCCAGCACGAACGCTGGTCCAACTGAGGCGCCAGGTGGAAATGGCATGGCAAGCCGTTCCACAGGACTACATCCAGCATCTCTACGATCGTCTCCATGGGAGAATAGCAGCCTGCATTGCTGCGAAAGGTGGATATACACTGTACTAGTGCCGACATTGTGCATGCTCTGTTGCCTGTGTCTATGTGCCTGTGGTTCTGTCAGTGTGATCATGTGATGTATCTGACCCCAGGAATGTGTCAATAAAGTTTCCCCTTCCTGGGACAATGAATTCACGGTGTTCTTATTTCAATTTCCAGGAGTGTATTCGTGGACATTGATTCACAACGGATGACAAAGTGCATGACTGGGTCTCATTTGAATGCCCCTTATATATCACCCACAGGGTTTATAAGTCAGTGAAACTGTGATACTCTATACATACCTGAATGTTTAACTCTAGGTTCTTCCACTGGCAAAAACGGGTGTATTTATCACTGAAACATAAATGAAAGCATCTGTACTACATAAAGCTTAGGTCATAATGCAACTTTATGTATTAAGTTACTTATTTCATTCTACACCACATAACTACTGTGATACATTATGATGAAGCTTTTTCATTATTAAAAAGTGACAGGATGCACAACTGATTACTACTTTTAGAATGCGAAGATGGTCCAAGTATAGACCGTTATTAGAATGAAGCAACAATACAGCTATGATGCAGTTCCAAAAATTCCTGAATGCTGTTCGATACTGCCTAATCAAAATTTTACTTAATCCTAAAATGGTTTATAGTAACTACTGAACGCACAAATGTGCCATGCTCAACCCACAAGATTTTCTTGGTATTACTACACTCTTTTTCACATCTCCCCATATCTCCCTTAATAATGGTAATATAGTAGCTAATATAATGGTTTTCAGTTCATTGAACGCTTCTGGTGAAGAGGTGCTTATGTTTCTTTCGATTTTTCACCTATGTTTGTCAGTAAAGACTCTGCTACTTTTTAATCTGTTGTGCAAATCTCTTCACTTTCATGATTACTATCTCATACGGTGACTAAGCCATGGTGGGACCTTCCCACAGCTCACTATCTTCTCGAGGAAAATTTGTTTAGCATGTGTCCTACAACACTTCCGAATAGAGATGATTTCATTTGTCTTCCCAAAGCCAAGTGTTTGCTGCTGGTTGCCCAAATAATTTCCTATCATTTTCTTGTCGCTCTTGTTAAGCAGATGCATCTCCCTCCTTATCTTTACTTTCCATTTGACACTGGTGATTGATGATAGCAGTGACCTCTACAATCACTGAATCAAAGATTCTGTTGAATGCAGAACTAACACATTTTTCAAGAGACTAGGGCTGCCTATCTGCTCAAGATAATTTTCATAAAATACACTAAGTACCATACCAAGAGAATCTCTAACACAAACTCCTGTTGTAAACGGATGTCTCCCTGTCTGAAGCCGAAAGATTAAAATCTAGGTGTATCACATGTCAAAATCTGGGAATTTATGTGCGACATTTTCCCAATTTTATCCGAAGCGTTTTATCATTTCAATATTCTATATTGGAGGTCGGTAGAAACACCTGATTGCTAAATTTGGCTCGGTGCTGTCTATCACTTGCCTTCATCCTGATTATCCCGCGTTCTGCCACTGTATTTATGGCATTAGAACAAAAGCGAGTGTGACATGCACATAAACAGACGGCGGTGGTATCGCATACATAAGATATAAAAGGGCAGTTCATTGGCGGTGCTGTCATGTGTACTGAGGTGATTCATGCGGAAAGGTTTCTGACTGACATGGCTATGGCCGCACGACGGGAATTAGTATACCTCGAAAGCGGAAAGGTAGTTGGAGCCAGACGCATGGGATATTCCACATCGGAAATCGTTACGGAATTCAACATTCCAAGGTCCACAGTGTCAAGAGTGAGCTGAGAATACCAAGATTCCGGCACTACCTCACACGACGAAGACCACTGTCGCCGTCAAAAAGAAGTACATCATCATGACCTTACCAGAACTTGTATTTAATTAATGGCGTTTGCGTAGAGTTGGCAGTGCTAACAGACAAGCAACACTGTGTGAAATAGCAGCAGAAATTAATGTGGGACATACGACGAACATATCCGTTAGGACAGTGCAGCGAAATATGTCGTTAATGGGCCGTGGCAGCTGATGACCAAACAAGTGCATTTGCTAACAGCACGACATCGCCTGCAGAGGCTCTTCTGACCTCAGACCATATCGGTTAGACCCTAGACTACTGGAAAGCTGTGACTTGGTCAGATAAGTCCCGATTTCAGGCACTGTGGAAGCTGATGGTGGCTCCATAATGATGTGGACTGTCTTTACATGGAATGGACTGCATCCTCTGGTCCAACTGAACTGATCATTGTCTGGAAATGGTTATATTCGGCTACTTGGAGGCAATCTGCAGCAATTAAACGATAGAATTTTTATGGATGACAATGCGTCATGTCACCAGGCCACTGTTGTTCGCGATTAGTTTGAAGAACATTCTGGACAACTCACGCGACAGATTTGGCCACTCTGATTACCAGATATGAATCCCATCAAGGTTTCTACATCTACATCCATACTCCGCAAGCCACCTGACGGTGCGTGGCGGAGGGCACTCTGAGTACCTCTATCAGTTCTCCCTTCTATTCCATTCTCGTATGGTTTGTGGAAATAAAGATTGTCGGTATGCCTTTGTGTGGGCTCTAATCTCTCTGATTTTATCCCAATGCTCTCTTCGCGAGATATATGTAGGAGGGAGCAATATACTGCTTGACTCCTCGGTGAAGATATGTTCTCGAAACTTCAACAAAGGCCCGTACTGAGCTACTGAGCGTCTCTCTTGCAGAGTCTTCCACTGGAGTTTAGGCCCGTACCGAGCTATTGAGCGTCTCTCTTGCAGAGTCTTCCACTGGAGTTTATCTATCATCTCCGTAACGCTTTCGCGATTACTAAATGATCCTGTAACGAAGCGCGCTGCTCTCCGTTGGATCTTCTCTATATCTTCTATCAACCCTATCTGGTACGGATCCCACACTGCTGAGCAGTATTCAAGCAGTGGGCGAACAAGCGTACTGTAACCTACTTCCTTTGTTTTCGATTTGCATTTCCTTAGGATTGTTCCAATGAATCTCAGTCTGGCATCTGCTTTACCGACGATCAACTTTATATGGTCATTCCATTTTAAATCACTCCTAATGCGTACTCCCAGATAATTTATGGTATTAACTGCTTCCAGTTGCTGACCTGCTATTTTGTAGCTAAATGATAAAGGATCTATCTTTCTGTGTATTCGCAGCACATTACACTTGTCTACATTGAGATTCAATTGCCATTCCCTGCACCATGCGTCAATTCGCTGCAGATCCTCCTGCATTTCAGTACAATTTTCCATTGTTACAACCTCTCGATACACCACAGCATCATCTGCAAAAAGCCTCAGTGAACTTCCGATGTCATCCACGAGGTCATTTAAGTATATTGTGAATAGCAACGGTCCTATGACACTCCCCTGCGGCACACCTGAAATCACTCTTACTTGGGGAGACTTCTCTCCATTGAGAATGACATGCTGCGTCCTGTTATCTAGGAACTCCTCAATCCAATCACACAACTGGTCTGGTAGTCCATATGCTCTTACTTTGTTCATTAAACGACTGTGGGGAACTGTATCGAACGCCTTGCGGAAGTCAAGAAACACGGCATCTACCTGGGAACCCGTGTCTATGGCCCTCTGAGTCTCGTGGACGATTAGAGCGAGCTGGGTTTCACACGATCGCCTTTTTCGAAACCCATGCTGATTCCTACACAGTAGATTTCTAGTCTCCAGAAAAGTCATTATACTCAAACATAATAATTATTCCAAAATTCTGCAACTGATCGACGTTAGAGATATAGGTCTATAGTTCTGCACATCTGTTCAACGTCACTTCTTGAAAACGGGGATGACCTGAGCCCTTTTCCAATCCTTTGGAACACTACGCTCTTCAAGAGATCTACGGTACACCGTTGCAACCGTGTGTAAAATCGAACTGGTATCCCATCAGGTCCAGCGACCTTTCTTCTTTTGAGCGATTTTAATTGTTTTTCTATCCCTCTGTCATCTGTTTCGATATCTATCATTTTGTCATCTGTGCGACAATCTAGAGAAGGAACTACAGTGCAGTCTTCCTCTGTGAAACAGCTCTGGAAAAAGTCAATTAGTATTTCGGCGGCCTTTAGTCTGTCATCCTCTTCAACTTTTGTAGTCCTGTCTTCCTCTGTTGCGTGTAATATTACGGTATATTGATAATTTTTATTTATGGACCGTCTGACAGCAACTGAATAAAACACAATTTTAGTGCCATACGCGTTTCGCCTTTATTTTCTGCAAGGCATCATCAGTGGCCTGGAATATGTACATATGTTAGCTATTTTATTTACATTTTTGTAACAGTGCCTATAGGTTATAAACAGTTCTGGTGGTTGGTATTTCCTATTAAGTAGTAATGTTTTGAACTGTACTTACAGGTTGCGTAGACAGTTTCTTACATATTACGCTCCTGTTGCATTTTTGGTGTTGTTCTTCTTCCTATGAACGCCAATTTGCTGTTTTTTCCACATTCCACAGCACTATGCACTGAACGCTTGTTTTAATGCAATGTTTTGGTTTCTGTTGCCGACTGTCAAATGTTTTTGCCAAAGATCGAATATTACGGCCAAACTTATGAGTGTATCTGTGGTCTGTTCGTGTATGCATTTGTGTGTGCGTTTGTGTGTGCGCGCGTGTGTGTGTGCGTGTTTTTTGGTGTGGTATTAATTTAATTTTATTTATTTATTTATTTTTGTTTTTGTCCTGTGTATGTGTGTGTATATATATATATATATATATATATATATATATATATATATATATATATATATATATATATATCTTTTTTTATGTTATCATTTCCTTTATTAAGTGTAGTAGGGAGCCTGTGCTGATGTGTGTTTGTTCATTTATCACATGTTTGTTTTCTGCTATGGCTATCTGGATGTGGAAGTTTTCTTGCATTTGTATAAGATGTTTGTCATGGTTGCTTATTCTCATTATTTTCATTTCTTGTTCCATGTTTGTAGGATGATGGTTGTAGTGTTTTAAATGCTCTGCAAATGTGGGATGGTTTGTTTCATACTTCCAACATCTGATATGTTCTTTGTATCTTGTTTCAAAATTCCTGCATGTCATGCCTATGTATACTGCATCACAACTTTGACATTCAAGTTTATATATTCCAGATTGTTGGAATTTGTTCCTCTTGGTAGCTGGCTGGCTTAGGTGTGATTGAAGGGTTTGCCCAGGCTTCTATGCTATTTTGAAGCCCTGTCTCTTTAGGATGTTTGCAACTCTGTGTGTTAGTTTATGTGTGTAGGTCATGGTGAACCATCTGGTTCTTTTCTGTGTGGTGTTGTCATTGTGTGTGTTTGTTGAGTGTGTTTGTAAGTTTTCAGCTTGTGAGTTCTTCTTTTGTATTGTGGAAATGTTGTGTTTGTTTTTTATTTGTGTTTTTATTTTTTGATTGAGCCTGTGTACCACATGTGTGTCATACCCGTTGTTCCTAGCTATTTGTATGATCGTGTTCATTTCTTGTTCATAGTTTCTCTTGCTGAGTGGGATTCTGTTTAATCTATGTAACATGTGTCTTAATGCTGCAAGTTTCTGGCTGTGGGGGTGGTTGGATGTGGAATGTATTATTGTGTCCGTGGCTGTTGGTTTTCTAAAGATGTTAAATGTATGTTTTCCATTTTCTTTTTTAATTGTAATGTCAAGAAAATTTATTTGATTTTCTTTTTCTTTTTCAAGTGTGAATTTTATGTTCTGATGAGCTTTGTTTATTTCTGAATGGGGTTCATCTGTTTTTTCACTTGGCTCATCTACCAGATACGTGGATGGTACAGATACGTGGATGACATTATTTGTCTGGTAGATGAGCCAAAAAATATATATATCACACCAAAACACACACACACACACACACACACACACACACACACACACACACAACACCCCCCTCCCCAAAAAAAAAAAAAAAAATACATAACACCAAAATACAGACAGACACACACACACACACACACACAGCACAAAAAATATATATATCACACCAAAACACGCGCGCGCGCGCGCGCACACACACACACACACACAGGACAAAAACAAAAATAAATAAATAAATAAATAAAATTAAATTAATACCACACCAAAAAACACACACACACACACACACACACACACACACACACATACACACACAACACCCCCCCCAAAAAAAAAAAATTACATAACACCAAAATACAGACACACACACACACACACACACACACACACACACACACACACACAGCACAAAAAATATATATATCACACCAAAACACACACACACACACACACACACACACACACACACACACACATACAGGACAAAAACAAAAATAAATAAATAAATAAAATTAATACCACACCAAAAAAAACACACACACACACACACACACACACACGCGCGCGCGCGCGCGCGCGCGCACACACACACACAAACGCACACACAAATGCATACACGAACAGACCACAGATACACTCATAAGTTTGGCCGTAATATTCGATCTTTGGCAAAAACATTTGACAGTCGGCAACAGAAACCAAAACATTGCATTGAAACAAGCGTTCAGTGCTTAGTGCTGTGGAATGTGGAAAAAACAGCAAATTGGCGTTCATAGGAAGAAGAACAACACCAAAAATGCAACAGGAGCGTAATATGTAAGAAACTGTCTACGCAACCTGTAAGTACAGTTCAAAACATTACTACTTAATAGGAAATACTAACCACCAGAACTGTTTATAACCTATAGGCACAGTTACAAAAATGTAAATAAAATAGCTAACATATGTACATATTCCAGGCCACTGATGATGCCTTGCAGAAAATAAAGGCGAAACGCGTATGGCACTAAAATTGTGTTTTATTCAGTTGCTGTCAGACGGTCCATAAATAAAAATTATCAATATACCCTCTGTTTCAGTACCATTTTGCTCAGAGTGTCTGGACATTTTGTTTTGTTCCACCTAACGCTTTGACATAAGACCACAATTTCTTAAGATTTTCTGCCAGGTCATTACGTAAAACTTTACGTTAGAATTCATTGAACGCCTCTCGCATAGCCCTCCTCACACTACATTTCGCTTCGTGTTATTTTCGTTTGTCTGCAAGGCTTTCGCTATGTTTATGTTTGCTGTGAAGTTGCCTTTGCTTCCGTAGCAGTTTTCTAACACGTTTGTTGTACCATGGTGACTCTTTTCCATCTATTACGATCTTGCTTGGCACATACTCATCTGATGCATATTGTACGATGGTTCTGAACTTTGTCCACTGATCCTCAACACTATCAGTACTTGAGATCTACCTTTTTTAATATTTCTATTTACGGCTGAAATCATCGATGCTGTGACCGCTTTACGGGAAATAATCGTGAGATCAGTTAGTCCACAAAATCCTGCACCGGCAACACTTTCGCTGTTATAGACGGCGATAGAGGCAGCATGGCTCACTACTTCTGGAGGGGACTTCGAACGACTTGAGTCGATGCCACGTCGAGTTGCTGCACTATCAGGGCGAAAGGAGGTCCGACGAAATACTAGGGGCAAGTCATGACTTCAGTCACTTATCTCTCCGGTACTGTCATGTGTTCCACTAGTAATTTAGACTATTCCTGGAGTTGACTTCTGGTTTTAATGAACCTTCCGTTGCAACTGTTGCGTGCGAGTTTCTGCCATTAATAAGGGAGAACAATTCTGCGATCGTACCCGGAATAAAATGCTATCGATTTTGCGAAGCGCAGTCTCCTTTATGTGGCAACTCGCAAAGCATAGCTAGTCTATTCCCTCAAAGCTGAACCAGTCCTTTCATAATTTCAAACAGACATTGATTGCGCGTAGCGACGGGATCCGATTAACGGCGCTGAAACTGACGTTGTGTGTATGTGTCAAGCTGTCACCATGTTTTTAAAAAGCACGGGTGGAGACTGTGCATGCTCTACACTGCCCCATAACTAATAAACGTCCGTTAGTCCTACACAGTTTGACGCCAATCGCCCACTTCTGCTACCGCTGCTACGATGCAAAAGAAATTAATCTGAAATTTAAATTTTCCAGTTTCTCTGCGCCACCCAGTATTAGGTTTACAGTTTCTTTTTCTGGCCTGCAACGACATTAGTATTCTCCATTGCAAATTCAGGCGATCCCCTTTTCGCTCTGCAGTGTACTGTACCTCACTGGGTGTCGCTAGTAGTACCTGCCTGATCTGTTAAGGGAGCCATACAATTCTCCATCTGACTACGCACGCCAAGAAATCTGAAACCGAGACTGCTGCAGTATCAAAAGAGCTTCTTGCTTAAACGAAACTTCCACGAGGTGAGAGGCTACGTAATGTTAGACTACTGGCCATTAAAATTGCTAAACCACGAAGTTGACGTGCCACAGACGTCAAATTTAACTGACGGGAAGAAGATGCTGTGATATGCAAATGATTACGTTTTCAGAGCATTCACACAAGGTTGGCGCCGGTGGCGACACCTACAACGTGCTGACATGAGGAAAGTTTCCAACCGATTTCTCATACACAAACAGCAGTTGACCGGCGTTGCCTGGTGAAACGTTGTTGTGATATCTCGTGTAAGGAGGAGAAATGCGTACCATCACGTTTCCGACTTTGATAAAGGTCGGATTGTAGCCTATCGCGATTGCGGTTTATCGTATCGCGACATTGCTACTCGCGTTGGTCGAGATCTAATGACTGTTAGCAGAATATGGAATCGGTGGGTTCAGGAGGGTAGTACGGAACGCCGTGCTGGATCCCAACAGCCTCGTATCACTAGCAGTCGAGATGACAGGCATCTTATCCGCATGGCTGTAACGGATCGTGCAGCTACGTATCGATCCCTGAGTCAAGTGATGGGGACGTTTGCAAGACAACAACCATCTGCACGAACAGTTCGACGACGTTTGCAGCGGCATGGGCTATCGGCTCGGAGACCATGGCTGCGGTTACCCTTGACGCTGCATCACAGACAGGAGCGCCTGCGATGGTGTACTCAACGACGAACCTGGGTGCACGAATACTAAAACGTCATTTTTTCGGATGAATCCAGGTTCTGTTTACAGCATCATAATGGTCGCATCCGTGTTTGGCGACATCGCGGTGAACGCACATTGGAAGCGTGTATTCGTGATCGCCATACCGGCGTATCACCCGGCGTGATGGTATTGGGTGCCATTGGTTACACGCCTCGGTCACCTCTTGTTCGAAATTGACGGCTCTTTGAACAGTCGACGTTACATTTCAGATGTGTTACGACCCGTGGCTCTACCCTTCATTCGATCCCTGCGAAACCCTACATTTCAGAAGGATAATGCACGACCGCATGTTGCAGGTCCTGTACGGGCCTTTCTGGAGACAGAAAATGTTCGACTGCTGCCCTGGCCAGCACATTCTCCAGATCTCTCACCAATGGAAAACGTCAATGTTGGCCGAGCAACTGGCTCGTCACAATACACCAGTCACTACTCTTGATGAACTGTGGTATCGTGCTGAAGCTGCTTGGCCAGCTGTACCTGTACACGCCACCCAAGCTCTGTTTGCCTCAATGCCTAGGCGTATCAAGGCCGTTATTACGGCCAGAGGTGGTTGTTCTGGGTACTGATTTCTCAGGATCTATGCACACAAACTGAGTGAAAATGTAATCACGTGTCAGTTATAGTATAATATATTTGTCCAATGAATACCCGTTTATCATCTGCATTTCTTCTTGGTGTAGCAATTTTAATGGCCAGTAGTGTATTTTAGTGATTACATTATAGAGTCAAATTTACAAAGAATTCGGCAGTATGATCCCACTTATGGGATGGGAAGGGTGTCAGAAGCCTTGGTATCCTCTCCTGAGGCAAGCCAGCCCACAACTGGTGTAACTGACCAGTGATGTACTGTGGAAGTAGGGAACTAAGGCGTACTAGGACCACTACCGAATGATGTAAGACACGGTTATGCACAAATCATTCTATTGCATAGACGGAATTTACAGAACTTCGCCGGCCACTGTGGTCGAGCGGTTGTAGGTGCATCAGCCCGGAACCACGCGGCTGCAACGGTCGCAGGTTCGAATCCTGCCTCGGGCATGATGTCCTTAGGTTAGTTAGGTTAAGGTTCTAAGTCTATGGGACTTATGATCTCAGATGTTAAGTCCCATAGTGCTATTTTTTACAGAGCTTCCACGCCGTTACAACGTCAAGAGCGCACTGCAAGTTTCTGCTATTTCTCCCCAAAGATTTTCTCCCTAGAACGTTAGAGATGTTTCGACCTCTCGAAGCTTTCGACGTTGCCACATGCCGAACACTGGCACAGGGGCAGACTTGACGCCAGAGGTGGTCCCACGCACGTTCTACTAAGGACGCATCTGGGATCTTGCTGGCCAAGGGAGTATCTCAGCATCACACAAACAGTTCACAGAGACACGTGCAACGTGTGGAAGAACATTGTCCCGTGGAAAAATGGCACCACAATACTGTCACCTGAGAGGTAACACACGAGAACACAGAATGTCCGAGACGTAGCGTTGCGTCGTAGGATTCCTTCGAACACTACTAGCCGCTACCTGAGGTCACGCTCAATGACTGCTCGCATGATGACGTTTTGAGTAAGACCGCTGTGCTTCTCCTAACTTATGGAACAATGGGACTTCTCCCCTAGGTCATGGCCATACTCGCCGATGATGATCATGTGGGATAGTGCAGAACGTCAATTCATCGCTGAAGACAGTGAGAGTCATCATCAGTCCATCCAAACGCAGGCGTTTGTGTTGTAGTGTTACCAGCAGCCAACGTGTGGAATGCTAATTCCCTAGTCCGACTGCTGCTAGCGAGTCTCCTACAGCTTCTGGGATGGCAGGCACGGATTTGTAGGTGCTTGGTGCAGAATACGGCAATCCTCAACTGTGGTGGCTAGACGTGGTCGAGCGGTACCTTGACAAAGAGTATTCCTGCCCTCACGCCGCCATGTGTCCAACACCAGGCCACTGTCACATCCGAATGTCCCACAAATCTGAAGACTCACCAATGAGGCCCCTTTCAAACTCTGTCAAGTGCTGATAACGCTGCCTCACACGAGTACGCAGCATCTCCGTGTCCTTCATAGTGATAACTCGACATCTGACGCTATTCATGCTTCTTATCCTACCACGCCTGGTAACAAACACTATACACGAATAAAACCAATGCACTCTGGTGGCCAGTCTATCCGTCACAGAGAATTGTAACCCTCGTCATCCACAAGCCTGTTGATGATGCATATGTGTAGGACATTACCCGACCTTGACTTCTGGGTGTGTCACCTCTTTTGTCAGGCACGCCTTCACCAGCCACAGTGCAGCAAGAGCTGAGGATAGCCTCAGAAGTAAGGCGACAGTCGTCATTGGTGCCAACATGGAACACCACCACATTTCGAAAGAGGCACTCCACCCCCTACCTATATTTTCCGCGGTTAACATAACTAGTAAACACTGGTGTTCTTTGCCGATTTGAGTGCTGTTTCCCTTATGGACTGATGCGCAAGACACTGGAATGTCCAGGGATTGTACCTTCTATGTAAATGCGACCTCTGCTTGTTATTATACGCACAATAAAAATTGGCACTTTTCGCAAGAGATGGTGGAATCATAAGGTGGCGATCACCACGTAGCAAAACGGTGCTGCGAGGATGGAACGGTGCGAGGTGAAGAAACCCTGCGAGGCAGGCAGCACACTGGAATCAACACTGCATTCACAGTGCCTAATAACCAAAAGATGTCAGTGCTATAATGCTACGACGCACTGTATTGTTTCGTAGTTAAAGTTGGTAAAGAGCGGAAACAATCCGTAACGGCCCGTATTCTGACTTCTTCCGCTCCCAGAAAAGTGCCAATTTATACTATGTGTACAGTAAAGCAGCTGTTGTCCGAAGACTAGTTTCACGCAGCCCTCCACGCTAAAAGGGTTGGACAAAAACACGGGAACACTGTGATAAATGTGCGCTCGAACATAAATGCAGACGCTAGCCGCGACTGCAGGTGGCGCTGTTGCCATGTCCACAGCCGGTTGCAAGTGTCAGTTGTGGCCAGAACAGTGTACGAGATAGTACATGTGTACATATAAGATTACATAAAATTTACTGTTTGAGAGATAATTGAATCAAATTTTGCACATTACGTTATTGGCATTACGTTATTACCCATGATCTGAAATTCTTCAATTTTTTGTCAAACATTTTGATCCAAACGTTGATGGACACTTTTAGAACACATACCGGCACAAGAGGAGCTCTCAAAGGTTACTTTGCTTATTAATTTCAAAATGTGGTAGGTTATTCTCAGTATTAGGTTGGCGCATTATGATCGTAGCACAATAGATACACGTAACAGAGACTTTCGTCATCAATAGTATATTCTCATTCACTATTTACAACAGTCTGCCAACACAGTGGTAACTTTTCGAATCCGCGACTTTAGAAATCACACAAGCGAAGAACTCGTCGAGCCACGTTTGGAGCGCATTTTCATCCGCAAACGAAGTTCCTCGAACGACATTCGATACAGAGCGCAAAAGATGAAAATCTGTGGGCGCAAAATCAGTTGAGTAAAGTGGGTGCGGACTGACTTCCCAACCCAACTTCCGTATGGCGTTTTTTGTCAGTCAAGCAGAAAGCGGGCGGGCGTTATCGTGTTGTAAGCATCGCTTCATGCAGTCTTCCTGGTTGTTGTTCTTCGATTGCGCCTGCAAGACGTCTCAGTTGTTGACAATAAGTGTCAGCAGTGATGGTTACACGTCGGGGAAGCAATTCGTAGAACAACACACTGTCGCTGCTCCACCAGATGCATAACATTATCTTTTGTGGATGCGCGCAGGTCTTTGTAAAGGGTGTTGCTATTTGTTTGGGCACATCCGTTCCTTTCTTTTCCTTATGTTAGCATAAAGACATTTTTCGTCACCAGTAGTAAAGATACAGGATAGGAATGGTCGGTGATATTCACGAGCCAACAGATGACGCATAAACAAAGACGCACATATGGCCACCCGCTGATTTTCGTGCTCTTGGCACCATGCTGTACTCGTAGATCCGATTTTTGAACCTTCTCCACTGCATGCAAATGTCGCACGATGGTGGAATGATCACAGTTCATCATCGCATTTGCCAGTTCTCCAGTACAATGACGTGGACCATTGTGGATTAATGCGTTTGAACAATCTTCATCAATCACCGAAGGTCTTCCTGAACGTGGAGAGTCGCTAATGTCAAAACGATACTCCTTAAAACAAGAAATACATTTTCTTGTCGTGCTCTGTCCAACGGCATTGTCTCCGTACACGGCGTTCATGTTTGTAGTTGCCTCCGCTGCTATCAGCCCTCTACTGAACTCAAACAGAAGAATATATCGGCTATGTTCAGATTTCTCCCTATCTCCAAATGACAAAATTACAATATGTAAATTCAAATGGCAACACTGGACTATGCAATCGATAAACAAACCCATAGCAATCAGAATTAAAAAAAAAAACGCGACGAACTTATGGTGGTGGTGGTGGTGGTTGTTAGTGTTTAACGTCCCGTCGACAACGAGGTCATTAGAGACGGAGCGCAAGCTCGGGTTAGGGAAGGATTGGGAAGGAAATCGGCCGTGCCCTTTCAAAGGAACCATCCCGGCATTTGCCTGAAACGATTTAGGGAAATCACGGAAAACCTAAATCAGGATGGCTGGAGAGGGGATTGAACCGTCGTCCTCCCGAATGCGAGTCCAGTGTGCTAACCACTGGGCCACCTCGCTCGGTGAACGAACTTATGCACCAACCTAATAATCAGACAAACAAATCTATGTACCAGTTTTTTAATATCCGTCTTAGAACTCTCGCAACTTTTTTTTTACATAGCAATTTTTATTTCACAATAATGTCAATAAATTTTACAGTTATGCACTTTGAAGAACTTTGTACCACAGGAAGTTCTACAAAGCCTGTACCAAATTTCACCTTTTTATCTGGAATGGTTCAACAAAACATTTTCCTTGGACGCTGCAAAACGAAACTTGCAGGAACTGCAGAAAAGAGGTTTAATTGACATTTATGCCAGAAACAAGTACGTTAACATTGGTCCTACCCATGCATTTGGTCTTTTCATCTTCACGTAGCTCTTTTCTTCTAATCGGAACCTTATGTCGCGCCCTTTTGGCGACATCCTTCACTGACATTTCAGAATCAGCAATACGCATATCATCAATCTTCTTCAGTAGGTTTACAGTGAAGCAATCTATGTACAATCCTAGTCCCGTAAGGGTCATGATTCTTCCAGTGTTACCACAACTGAACACGAGAGAAACATCGCACAAGAAAATTCTGACAATATGAGATACGCAAGATTATGTCTTTGGGTGTCTCTTCTAAATGAGGTTGTTAAAGCTTACGTTTAGGTTTTGTGTTCCACTGTGTGTGCATTTCTTTTATAAATCGTAATTAATCGAATCGTTAATAGGCTCACAGCCTTCTATACTCCACAGATGTTGTCTCTGGTGTCGCAAACAAGGGCAGATTAGCATAGAAAAGGGGGCGTCGACTGCGCGTTGGTTGAAACAAGATGGCTTTTACAACATTTGTAGCACGAAATGAACTCTGATAATTGGCGATAATATTTCTAACATGCTAGAAAACTAACTGGTGGCGAAAAATTTCAACATCTTTGACTATGGAGCGATGAAAGTAAGTTACTTGGTCGGATGAGTCTTGTTTGACACTGCTTCCAACTTCTGACCGAGTTTACGTCCCAAGAGTGAAACATGGCAGGTTCGGTGAAGATTTGGACAGCCATATCATGGTACTCCAAGGGCCCCATGGTAACGTAGAAGATCGCAGTACTGCCAAGGATTATGTGACCATTCTGGCTCATCACGTCAATCTCATGGTACATTGTTTGTTATCCAACGGCGATCCAGTGTTCCAAGACGACAATTCCTCTGTTCACACAACTTGCATCGTCCAGGCCTGATTTTTTTGAGCTCGGGGATAAATAAATTGTCGCATCTCTCCTGAACACCACAGTCACCAGATCTCAGTATTATTAAGCCTTTGTGCTCTACTTCGGAGAGAAGGCTGAGTAATTGCTATCCACCTTCATCGTCGTTACCGGAATTTGCCCAAAGTTTGTAGGAAGAATGGTACAACATCCCCTCCAAAAACATACAGCACCTGTATTTATCCATTCCAAGACCACTGGAAGCTGTCTTGAATGTCAACGGAATTCCTATTCCGTTTAGTCAAGATAATGTGTTTTCCGTGTTCCTATATTTTTGTCCTCCCTGCACAAGCCTCTTCATCTATGCATAACTACTGCGTCGTACATCAGTTTGAACCTGTTTACTGTAGTCAAACTCTGGTCTCCCTGCTATTTTTGCCCCCCCCCCCTCCTCACCACATACCCCCCCCCCCTCAATTACAAAACTGACATTCCCTTTATGTCTCAGGATGTGTCCTTTCGAGCGATCCCTTCTTTTAGTCAGGTTGTGCCACAAATGGTTCGAGAAAGTAATTGTCTAACCGGCTGATTAGTTGACTTACAAGAAAAAATATTGCAGCCTTCAATAATACCAAAAATAACTTGACTACAAGCTTACCTTTCTAAAAATTTCTTGAAGGGTTCACCTCGTAGATGGTTAAAGATTTCTTCTATGTATGGCTGTAAAGAAAATAAATGTAGAGATTCTAATGAATACTATACGGAAAAATTTTCAAACAAATTAAGTTCTTAAGTAACTACTTACCTCAAATAAATTAACAGGAACCTCGTTTTTCATTAAATACTTCTGTACATGAGCAACTGCTTCTTTGGAGTAATCCTGCAAATGAGACAGAGCAGTACATTATTTTTGTTAGGACTGCACCAGATGTATCGATTTACGGCGTTTAAATTTCTCAACACCTTATTTTTTAAGCAACATCGGTTGAAATCTATTGCCTGCAGATGCTTCCAAATAGTTCGCAATCTTTACATAGTAGCACAACGGAAATGGCTCTAGATTCATCATAAAGCATTATTGGTCCATATATCAGTTATTTATATACTACTGTTGAAGGAACTTCATTAACAGAGGATGGCTCAGTGCTAGAGGACCGCGTGGTTATAATTAAACTTTCCCTATTTGACACGTTATAACACGGAAGCTAATTACCGTACGAGTACCGAACTTGGTAGTATTAATGCCCAAAGCATGGGATGCATGATTTCCATGCGTCACAGCGCCAGCGTCCAATTCCAACTATGGCCACCAGATGCCGTGATCAGTCATCGTGATTCACAGTTCCACACACCTTACCTGTCGCAGTGCATTTGTTGACGTATCAACAGGAGCTTAGACAAATGGAGCAGAGTATTATTGGTGAAGCTCTATTATCAAAACAACAATAATGCTGCAGCTGCATTTCGAGAATATCGCTGGCCGAAAGGATTACGGAAGGGTCCTCTTTCTCCACCTGCAGTGCGGAGCATTATGAGGACGTTTGAATCAATTGGAGAACTGGGCGTCGCTCCGGGAAGAGACCGACGACCATTTGCAACACAGGTGGTTGATGAGATCGCTGTTGCTATGGCAGACAACGCTGGGCGAAATTCCTGATCATCAGGAAGTGCGCATGCTGTGTCACGACAGTTGAATATCCCGCAGTCCACTGTACGGATGGTGTTTCGAACCATTCTCAAACGGTATCCGTACAAGATCTATATCGTACAGTAGCTTGCACCACAGGACGCACAACGATGTGTTGACTTCGCTCTCCACTTTCTTGAAAGGATTGAAGCTGACGAGGGCTGGCCATGGACCATCCTATGACCAGACGAAGCTCATTTTTCTCTGACGGGTGAGGTGAACACACAGAATTGCCGAATGTGGGGATGTTCACCTCCAGTCACTGTTCATGAAGTTCCTCTGTATGGTGAGCGTGTCACCGTATGGTTAGGCTTCACGGCTATATTCATCAATGGCGCGTGCCTTTTTTAACAGGTTGGCGCTCAAGGATCAAAGACGTGCAGTGTGACTGGCCAGCATAACTGCGATGTGCTTCGTCAGCATGTCATACCCGCCGTACGGGAGAGGTACGCAGCATTGAACTCAACAGTTTTCGTGCAAGATGGGGCCCCAGAGTACATCGCTCGTGAAGTTCAGCTGCTTCTCCGAAACACATTTGGAAACGATCGAATTATCAGCAGACCGTTTCCCGACACGATCACCTGATCCCAGTCCCTGTGATTTCTGGTTGTGGAGCTACGAGAAAGTCAGGGTTTACCTGGGGAACATTCACGCATGGGCTGATCTGAAGCGCAGCATATCAAAAGAGATAGCCAGTATACCTACAGACATGCAATCCTGCACTTTCAGGCTCTTCTGGACACTGGCGGGCGCCATATTGAGCCCCTTTCGCAGCAGTAATGGCACCGGTATGTAATGGTATGTTGTACCGTAGCAGCACATTAAAAGTGTTTCAATTGAACTGATTCTGCATTATTTGTCTTACCCGTATCCTTGAGTTAAATGCTACCAAATTTGGTGCTCGTACGGTAATTAGTTTCCTTGTTATAACGTGTTGAATAGGGACAGTTTAATTATAATCACCCACTATATAGAGGTAGGTTTATCGGATCTAGTGTGTGTGTGTGTGTGTGTGTGTGTGTGTGTGTGTGTGTGTGTGTGTGTTCGGGCATGGGTGCCTAGTAATGGAATAAACTAACATACTCGAGTTGGAGTTCGTCTCCAACCAATTAATAAACAAAACCAGGGAAGTAACTGAAATTATCATTAACATAATGGCTATATTATTATAAATTTCTATGTGTGATGGGAAAATGTTGATTGTTTTCGTTTAAACAGGCAAAAACAAGTATTGTGAGACCACAGAACAGAAGGCTTAACAGCATTACAAGAACTGCTGGAACGAGAGTGGGTTGGAAGGATGCGGAAGAGACGTTCAGTCAGCAGTAGTTGGATCATGACTAAAGCTGAAGACGAACGACAACAACAACAAGAAAACTACCATCATTTTATTTCTGCTTCCAAAGATATTAATTTTGCGGAAATATATCTGATTATGATATACTTTAACTAGATTTCTGCAGCGGCGGCACCCATCCTTTTCTTTTATTGTAATATGCCTCACTTAACCACACTATCTCTATGAAACAAATATAAGTAATGTAAATTATCAACCCGTAACGGATACTGATACAAAATCCGTGACTGCATTAAACAGGTTCTTAATGTGGGCACTACAAAAAGTATCACTACAGTGTTGTGCTTAATTGTCATTAACAGATACAATAAGAATGTGTGGGAGGTATGAACGAAGATGAAGCATCTCCTACAAAAAGCGTCAGGACCACCGCTCGACGGCGGTTGGCTTTTGTTTCGGGGGCAAATATTGCTTCAGGGCAAACTACAGTATATGTCACTGGAAGGTGGAGTGCGCAAAGACGGGTAGGTGCATTACAACACGTAAAAGAAAACAAAAAGAGGGTATATATAGCGCAGGCAGAAAGTGCGCTACTCACATGCGAGTGGGCGAGCAACTCCTTCATAATGAAATTGTCGTAAATTTCACGAGCGAGCTTTCTTCTCTCCTCCACGCATTCCAGTTTTTCGAACTGCTTTATCTGTAACAAAAAGGAACAAAGTCCATAAGCGTACCCATTTATATCAAGAGCCTTAACCAAATTACAAGGTAAACATCTATACTAATAACAAATCTGTAAAACTGCTGTGTGTGTCTTTTTGAACAGAGGAATTTTCGTACGGTTTTCGCAGCTAACTCGAGCATAGTTTGGGGCTCTGTAAAGCCTTTAATTCAACAAAATCAGACCACGGAGAAAAATATATCTTTATTGAAAGTTTTATCAATACTAATATTATAAATGCGAAAGTAACTCTGCCTTGGGTTTTCACGACAATCTTGCTGAACCGTTCTCGCTGCAATAGCTTGAACCATGAGGGAGAAAAAATAGGCTATTCTAAAAAGTGTGTAGTACAAGAGACTTTTTGATTTCAAGAATATTCCGCAAATTTACTCTCTGACTCGATTTTTTATTACATTTTTGAAAATGCTTTTAATGGATGATATGTCCTCAGTGTGTTTAATCCCTACTTCCACAGTATTTGTTGCATAATGTATACGTTCCGTAACGTATATCTACTTCAATTGCACGATGCAAAGACACGCGCTCCTGCCCACGCCCCTCTGTGTACACTGATCGGCAGCGACGCGGCGCGTGCCGACGCAGCGTGCGTTGCGACAGCTTGGCAGGGGGGAGAGCTATGCTTACCCGAACAGACACACACGTGAGGGCAGCTCATGTTATTGCACGTGTAGCTTTCTTACTCACTACGGTACCAGTCATCATAGCAAAACTGATGATATACGAGCGCAGCCGTGGGTAAAAGCTAATTAATACCAAGAAAAGGAAAAATTAGACTCGATTTACAGGTGGATTTGAAAATTCATATTCTTAAGTAAAAATACAAACGAAATCAAATCTACAGTCGATGTTATGGAGTTCTGATTACGTGAATGGTGTTGAAATAAGCAAAGAAGCTTAATTTCTCTCCGTGGCGCCCTTTTCCCTGCATGAGTAGAACACCATCTCTACACGTCAGTAAATATTCTGTCCGAGAGGTACTATGCAAAGCTATGCAAAGCCTTAGAAAAAAATAAACACGATATAGCACTGTGAGCAATAAACAGGTGTCAAAGGAATTGGAACACACTCAGAAACATGTAAATTGTCTCATTACTTAAGAAACAGTGCCACTGGAAGCTTCTAAACAGTGGCATCAACGAACACAACGGCTGTAGAACCGTCTCGGACAAGGTTATTGGTCTCCTCCACTACTTTCACAGCCACCCTTCCTAGGGTACACAGTTGCACCTAACCCAACAGGCAGTCCATATCTTTAATCGCTGTCCGAATAGAACACTAACTAGAGATGGTCTGCACTTAACGTAACTTCACTGCCTGCCAAAAGACATGCTCGGATGCCAATGTACCCTCGAACTTGTACATGTACACACCATCGGCTGGTAAGTAAATGATTAAAGGAAGTGTAATCCGCTGTGACAGGTAGAGCAGCCACGGCTCTGACCACTATGAGACTTAAAAAAATGGTTAAAATGGTTCTGAGCACTATGGGACTTAACTTCTGAGGTCATCAGTCCCCTAGACTTCGAACTACTTAAACCTAACTAACCTAAGGGCATCACACACATCCATGCCCGACGCAGGATTCGAACCTGCGACCGTGGCGGTCGCGCGGTTCCAGACTGAAGCGCCTAGAACCGCTCGGCCACACCGGTTGGCCCGAGCAGCCACGCCAGTTCTTTAGTGTTATTCGTGTTTAGCGTTGTTACAAGGCTTGGTAGGGAGTAAAAGGGGGCGTGAACAGCGACAGGTGTCGAGTGATTGTAGTGAATAACACAGAGATGCCCTGTACATGCGCGAGACAGCGTTATCAGCATCTCACGGACTTTATAAGGAGCCTCATTGTGCGTTTCCATTTGGCTGGGTGGTGGAATTGTGCAATATTCTGATTTGTGGGACAGTCGGATGTGACAGCGGTCCGATGTCGGACACACGGCGACCTGGGGGCAGGCATGCTCCTGAAGGTTCTGCTCGATAACATATGACCACCACAAGACAGGATTGCCATATTGTGTACCAAGCACATCGTAACACCTTCAAATCCGTGCCTGCCATACGAGAACACGTAATCCTACAACATTCTATGTCACCTGCGCCACCGGTCAGAGACTAGCAGCAGTCGGTCTAGGGAATTACCGTTCCACGCGTAGGCTGCTGTTAACCCCATAACACACACGGCTGCGTGTGGAGTGACGACGAGACTGGGAAGGAAGGACTGGTGATGAATGACATCTCAATGTGTTCAGCGACAATTCGTGGTTCAGCATTATCCTAGATGGCCTTGATCGGCGAGTATGGCCGTGACCTATGGAGAGGTCCCATTCTTCCAAAATTTTGGAGAGTCACAGTGGTGTTACTGCTGGAGTCATCGTGTGGGTAGCCGTTGGGTATGACTTCACGTCGCGACTTGTAGTGTTTGAAGGAAGGTGTGTCACGGACATCCTATACCTTCATGTGTTACCTCTCATGAGACAGTATCGTGCCATCATTTTTCAACATGACAATGCCCGTCCATACATGGCACGCCTCTCTGTGATGTTGACGAACACTTGTGGGCAGCTAGATCTCCAGACTGCTCCCCGATAGGCCGGCCGTTTTGGCCGAGCGGTTCTAGGCGCTTCAGACCGGAACCGCGCGACCGCTGCGGTCGCAGGTTCGAATCCTGCCTCAGGCATGAATGTCTGTGATGTCCTTAGGTTAGTTAGGTTTAATTAGTTAGAGGGGATTGATGACCTCAGATGTTAAGTCCCATAGTGCTCAGAGCCATTTTTTTTTCCCCTCTCTCCGATAGAACTTTCGCTGGAATCGTCTCAGGGCCTGCGCGTCCACGACATCATGCACCAGTTACAACAGTTGTGGACCAGCTTGCCTCAGGAGTGGATACAATGGCTTTACGAAACCCTTTGCCAACTAATCAGTGCACGCATCCATTCCAGGATGAGTTCAACTTCATACTGACAAGTGAGCTTATACTGCCAAGAAGTTCTTTATAAATTTGACATGATTTGTGATCACTGATATAACATCACAAAACCTCTCAATCTGTGAAGTTTTATTTCGCTTTCTCCTACCCTTTTGGTGCGTCATTTATTTTATTGGGGCAGTGTACTGAAATAACTGTTACCGAGACATACTCATTCAGCAAATTATACGTTCCACGCTGGACCCAGTGAATAGCTTAGGACTCATCAAAAGAAAAACAAAGTTTCATTATTCACGTATTTTTTGGATAGCAATGAAAATACAGTATTACCCATTTTTTTTAAAATTTCAATGCTTTTGTCTCGCTGTTAACATTTCAGTAATTCTAAACAATCAATACGATTCGGGACTTGTGCGAGGGCCATCCAGATCTAAAGTTGCCATTTATTTAAATACCGGTAACCCTTCTTTTCCGGAAGTATAGCGCTCGGGCGATACATATGTTGTAATAATCACATGACGACCGAACAAGTCTCTCAGGCTATCAGTAACGCTGCAGCAGTGGCTCAAAATGGCTGCCCTTATTTTTTCTTCCGCCGGGTGCGAGGTTCCAGTTGTGATAAAATTTCTAAACAGATGAAATATTTCGCCGATAGACATTCATTGTCGGTTCCTCACTTAAGCCCGGTAACCAAACAGTAGAGTCCGCCCACAATACCGTGGCCGCCAGATGCGCAATCGGCAGGACATGCGTGGGGAGAGCAGTATTAGGGGGAGTTAACGGACATACGTTGAAGGGAAATGCTGAGCGCTGGACGGGAAGTGCCGTTCTAAACTGAAGCCTACGCTCACATTTTTGCAAGTAATACGTGGACCCCTTCCACACCCACATGTACATGGTAACTATTTAAAAAGATCTGTCACCTCTGCTTTGTTTGATATCTAAAAAGAATTCCGCTGAAAATGCTGGGATTTATATTCGCTTGGCTTGTTAACTATTCATCACTTTATAGAATCGTCTTGAGTAAAACCTACACATTTTTCTGTTGCCACGTTAAAATCTTCTTTTATCAAAACACAGCGGAGTTTACACAGTGTCACCTCACTAACATGATGAGCAGACGCAGTTGTGAGAGAATTCTGGAGCAGTGCTTTATTAAGTGAGGAACTGGGACAAGAAAGCTTATGAAAAAGCGCATCCTCGGTAAAAAAATAACCGTGTAGTACATTCACTTTCGTTGTCCCAAAACCTATAGCATTTCTCGTTTCACTAGCTGTCAATAGCTTCTACAAATTGCATTATTTCATAGAAAAAGTCTGCAGGTAGTCGAATAACATCGCATATAATGAAGTTTTTATAATAACCACATTGCAAAATACTCTCCTGTTTGCATGCTATGATTTGCCAAAACCTTATTTCAATAGCTCAAACCGTTTATGAAATCTAAGGAATGCTGTGGATATTCCACTCTGGCTTTATCACTGGCGCAGCACGGTTCCAGATGTGTGTGCTACAACAGATCAATTTTTTTGAGACTGGTGACGGATAGAGATCTCCACTCAAGTCTAAAGAAAAATCCGATATGTTAGTTAACTTTCATATGCATAGGTAATGTGCACCAGATCATAGAGACTCTTGTTTTTCAGTGCAAATCTTTTTGGAATTTCGCGCAGTCTGTTATTTCCTTATAAATATCACAATAATTATGACCATTAACGAAATGATGGGCACATCATCATGAACCTGACATACAAAACTACAAGTATTGCAAAAATGATTTTTTCTGGCGAACAGTTTCTGTAAAATCGTTAGAGATAGATTGCAGGGCGCGCACCTCGATTCTATCATTACCGACAGGCCGAGAGGTGACAAACAACTGTCGGCCTCCCATTTTGAACAAACAAATTAACTCGGCCAGCGCTCTGGATGGCAATCGGTCACTGTGCATCGAGCGCCTTATCCTGCGCGGACCCTACCCGATGTGTTGGTGTTACGGTGGACCTCTGGCCGAGACATAGTTCAGAATAACTGTGTTGGCGTAGAAAGTAATGTGGACGGTGTCCTGGGACAGCAAGAGCATTCTGCTCACCGACAACCTGCCGAGAGTTGAAACAATGATCGCTGACCATTACTGTGCAACAATGGAGAAACTGCGATGGGCCATTTACAACACGAGATGCGCACTACTCAGTGCATGTGTTGCGCTAAGCCGTGGTAATGACCGTCAACATACGGCTCGCAACAACACTGTTCTCGAGAAGTTCGACGGGGAGCTGCTTGATCAGTGTCCAGGTCTTTCCTTGCATCTCAGGAAATTCCTACCCTCCGATCAGCATTTTAAAATGACAGCTGAAAACGACTTTCATATGCTGTTTCCATTACCAAATGGCAGGCATCTACGGCACAGAAATACAAAAGTTGATCGCAAGATATGACAAGTGCCTCTTTCAGCGGCGATTATGTCAAAAAATAGCTCAAATTGCTGTATCTGTAGCCAATACAATTTTTCAAGCAACTCCGTTTCCTTTTTTTAGAAATATAGAGAAACTTAACTTCTGGATGACAGTCATAGCTTCTTGCAATCTGGATGTTACTCCCGCGTCTGCGAAGTATGAGTTTTCGTTCCTTGAGTACGTCCCATTGCAACCGTAACTCACCCATAGCTTAGTTATTTGTCAGGTATAGCAACTGGAACTCCAGTATGACGAAAAGTGGACGCCGACTGCTGCGTGTTGTTAGGAGGCATAACGGTATTGTACTGGGACTTTACGACCCCACAATATACCCTACGAATGGCGGACGAGCAGATGTCCTAGACACTGCACTCCTATGGACAATGGGAAACCGCGTCACAGCAACCACGCAAGTTGCGCTGTCGTCTGACAACCTCCAGGTGCTTTTCTATCTAAAAGTGATAGGCGAATCAACGGCAAGACGCAGACGGCCACTGGGTGAAGTAGATTGGGAATAGTTGAGGTAAAACATGGAAGGGTCACTTGATATTGTCCCTGACGTCAAAATCGCGGCATAGACAAGGCGATCAAGAGTTCCACCGAGATAGCTCTACAGGCTGTGGACGCTGCATCCCCCAGAGGTCATCATAAAGGACATCTCGCGACAGCTCCCCCAGAAATAACTGAAGAGATTGCGCACAAATCCGGGTATTCCCGGAATGACAAGTGACGAGAAATCCACAATGGGCGGGGGAGATAGCCTCCCTCCGAATAGACGATGGTACGGCCTGGAGAACGACAAAGTACTTCCTGAAGAAAGGCCAGGGCATTCCCCCTTTACATGTCGCCGAGGAGGTGTCTGCGAACCTGACGCCAAAGCCAGTTCGCGGACAACTCCGTTCCTGTCCACGATCCGATGGACGAAGAACACGCACATCTAATGCAGCAAAGGCTCGTGGCCTTCCTTGAAGTCCAGTACGAAGACGAAATAGAAACGATAACATAAGAGGTGGTCGAACCGCAGATCAGTCTCCCAACTCCAAAGAACGCCGGTGGAAACGACAAACTTGACAACATAATCTTAAAACACCTATCTCCTGATGCCCTCCGGCTCCACATAAACTTTTTTAACACGAACAGACAGGCAACTTCTTTGCTGCATGAAAGCATGCAGAGGTGATTGCATACCGAAAAAGGGAAAGGACACAGGTTTCCCCAAAATTATAGGCAAATCAGTCTCCTCCCAGACATCTCCAATGTCTTCAAGAGGCTGTACATAAAGAGATTAGTCCAGCATGTAGAGGCAGAAGGTCTAATCTCGCATGAGCAATTTGGTTTCCAGCGCGGACACAGCACACATCAGCTCCTACGCCTTGCCGAGGACGCGACGTGTGCCTTGGAGCGTCGTGAGTGCTCAGGGAAGCGCTTCTCGATGTCTCCAATGCCTTTGGCTGTGTGAGGCATGAAAGCCTCCTCTACAAATTATTCGTATTGGGGGTACCGACGCCGCATGTTAGGCTCATTGCATCGTACCTCCTTCCATGTCCGCGCGGGCGACGGTACCAACGGCCAGACAAATAGTAGCGGGAATGCCGCAGGGGTTCGTCCTTAGTCTCCTACTGTTCTCTCTCTACAACTCCGACACGCCAACAGTGAATAGGGTCGTGTTAGCACTGTATGCAGACGACACGGCCCTGTACGCGAGGTGTCCCAATGCTAACGTCATGCACCGACGTCTACAGTTAGCATGTGATGCGCTAGGAACCTGAGCAACCATATGGAGACTGAAATACAACTCCACCAAAAGCCAGGCTCTAATCATAACGAGGAAAAAAGTCCCTACCGACCTCCAGCCAGGGAGATCATGGGAGTCATCGGACTGGTCTCACCAACCAGGGATCCCTTCATTCCTCTAAAGCGTTTGTGATGTGAAATTCTTTGTGGGATCCTGCATTATCCTGCTGGAATAACAGTTTGGTACCCAGCTCATGAAGGGTATGACTCGCAAAATACTGTTGGTCATTCAGACTCTCTTCAACAATTATCAAACTAGTCCAGTTGTCATATCCAACAGTTCCCCACACCACAATTCGAGGATATGGAGAAGTGTGGAGCTCGAGAATCGCTACTTGCTTGACCTTTCACTGGGTCATATACGAACACATTGCCGTAGATATGATCGAAGACAACACTGAACGCCCCACAATGTTACTCAATGTCCCAGTTGACTGACTCCACACCATTGCAAGTAATGTTTTCTGTAACATCTTACCAGCGCTAAAAGACGCATGTCATCTAGAGATCTCAACCCAGCTTCCAGTAATACGTTCATGAAGGTTCCTGGTGACATAAGTCCTGTAAGCCCTGTCCGTATTTAAGCTCTCGTCATCCATCTATTAGTCAACAGCAGTCTGACAATCCTTCCATCTTTTCACGGTGCAGTCCTGGGGGGACCCGCGCCTGCTCTTCTTGCCACACTGCTGCCCTGAGTCCACCTCGTCAGCACTCTTTCTGCAGGTATTGCCCTGCAGCCAACTGTCTGTGCGATCTGTCCCTATGGTGTTCTTTCTTCGTTCAGGCCAATGATTCGACTATCCCCAAAGCCCGAAAGATGACGGTAAGATGGACGTGCAAGTCGTCTGGGATGCTGCGTAGCGATCTCTACCTGAATGGTTCCAGTAAAGCAAGATACACCAAATAGCCATCTGCAATATCATCATTATTCATCTGCAGGAAAAGCTGTGTTCAGTACTAAAAAAACGAAAATGGGCTCACATGAGGATGAAATTTTGATCACCAAATCCCACCGGCCTTTGAAATAATGGAGTGTCATTGTGGTAGCGTTCGGTGAAGATGATCATGGCCCAACACATTCCGCTGTATATAGTGCGTATGAAAGGCACTTCACTGGATACTTCGTCTTGAGTCAGCTATACTACAAGTGGAGTAGTCGACCACGAAAACTTGTTGAAGATAACAGCTGAAGATGGTATACACTTATTGCACTTGACTTTCGTTTGCTTTTGGCGTGACAATATCCGAGGCGTGTGTAGCAAGTCTGCGTTATATAAATTTCTTAACTATCCCACTCTGTTTGTGGCAAAGTGAAAATGACGCATACAATACTCCTGCATCATTTTGTTATCAACGTTATACGGAATATCGCTACCCTAGCCCGCGAGTTGGGGCAAACTAACACAAGGACACTAGGCTCCCTTTCATACTTGCTAACAACACAGCACGATTCCAAATGCGCAGCGAAAGGCGGAACTGGAGGGATGACGCCAAGTGGTGTTCTGAGATGAGAGCAGGCTCTGCCTTGGCGTCAATGATTCTCATTCTGGACTGCAACGCTACACCTCATCACCTATTTTGTCCAAATTCGAGGTATTTGCAGTCCTTGGCCAGAAATGAAAGTGACGGAAGTGAGAGCTCCACATGGTCAAACATGTAGGAAAAAAAAAAAATTCAATTTTAGCGCGAGTCGGGCGAGGCATGAGCCACTTATTTTTACACCGCTTCCGCACAACGGTTGGCGCAGTGGAATGACTATGGGATGGCGCCGGCCGATGTGGCCGAGCGGTTCTAAGCGCTTCAGTCTGCAACCGCGCGACCGCTACTGCCTCGTGCATGGTCGTATGTGATGTTCTTAGGTTAGCTAGGTTTAAGTAGTTCTAGGGGACTGATGACCTCAGATGTTAAGTCCCATAGTGCTCACAGCCATTTGAACCATTTTTTATGGGATGGCACCTGTCAGAGTCGTATCTAGACGAATCAGAGAGGTCCCATACCACTCCAACTGCACACGCCTCACACCATTACAGAGCCTCCACCAGCTTCAACAGTCCCCTGCTGACATGCAGGGTCCAGGGATTCATGAGGTTGTCTCCATACCCGTACACGTCCATCCGCTCGATACAATATGGAACTAGACTTGTCCGACCAGGCAACGTGTTTCCAGTCATCAACTGTCCAATGTCTTGACGGGCCCAGGCGAGGCGTAAAGTTTTGTCATACAGTCATCAAGGGTACACGAGTGAGTCTTCGGCTCCGAAAGCCCATATCGATAATATTTCGTTGAATGGTTCGCACACTGATACGTGTTGGTGGCTCAGCATTGAGATCTGCACCAATTTGCGGAAGGGTCGTACTTCTGACACGATGAACGATTCTCTTCAGTTGTCGTTGGTCCCGTTCTTTCAGGATCTTTCTCCGGCCACAGCGATGTCGGAGATTTGATGTTTTACCGGATTCCTGATATTCACGGCACACTCGTGAAATGATCGCACGGGAAAATCCCCACTTCGTCGTTACCTCGGAGATGCTGTGTCCCATCGCTTGTACGCCGGCTATAATACCACGTTCAAAGTCACATAAATCTCGATAACTTGCCATTGAAGCAGCAGTAACAGATCTAACAACTGCGCCAGACACTTGCTTTCTTATATAGGCGTTGCCGACCGCAGCGCCGTGTTCTGCCTGTTCACAAATCTCTACACTTGAATACGCATGCCTATAACAGTTTCTTTGGCACTTCAGTGTATCTTACTACGCGTGTATATATGTGGAAACAGTTACTAAAAATCTCAAAAAGTACTTGACCGATTTACTTTGAATTTTTACACCTTGCTGTAATAAATCTTTGGACATATACAGGCTCTATATTTTAATATACAATATACATATAAAATATATAATGGTGAAACATTGTCACAAAACAGGAAGTTGTGTTTATTGCTTATCATCTTATGATTCAAATACTACTACAGAATCTGAATTTGCAACAATAATACACAAATTTCAAGGTCAGAGATACGGGGAAAGAGTAGATGGACTGAGAGGTGGGAGGAAACGGACGTAGAAAGTAGAAAGGGAGAGATGCTCAGAGAGAAGGGGCAGGAGGAGACGGAGAAAGGGGGGAGGAGAAGAGCAACACAGGGGGAGGGCGGCAGGAGGTATGGACACAGAATGGGGGAGGGGAAGGATGAGGAGGAAAGAGAGTAGGGGAATATGGAGATTAAGACGTGTAGGCAATTCCCATATATATTTCTTTCTTTTCCATTTCACCAGACAGTCACAGCAACGTGTGGCTAGGAATATAATATTTTCATAAATGACATGAAAAGAAAGGGCACAGGAAAATTTGGAACTGCAACTAAATTTCCAGGAAGGCGTTGTAAAGACTACACGAGAACTTCGTATGCACAATTAGATGTGTGTATAATTTTACAGTTGTTGATTTACAACTGCTGGGATGATATTCATCGAAAAACCAGGGGAAGCAGTAACTTTCTCGGGATCCTCCAAATGTTCTAAATGCCACGTTTTTATAATTACATGGTTGTTTTTGAGTCTCTATAGAAAAACAAACTCGGTTGACATTCGTAAAAAGTTGTGTCTGATCGTTCACTTTAGCAGAAAACCACGCGTAACGTATCATTTCGCCAAACATTGGCGAGGGTAGCTGGTAATGTATACGGGGCGATCAAAAAGTTCCCGTTTGAGGGCAGTGCTGCAACGTATATGCAATGTAGCGCGACTCCAACGGGGGTACGTACGCACCGAAGCGCACACAACGTGTCAGTGTGGTATTCGTGTCTTGTCGACGAAGGTGCGGCAAACGCAGAAACGTGAACTGTGGCGACGTTATTACCGAGTGCATCCACACAGGACCAACGTCATGTTATTCTTTTCTTGACTGCTGAAGGACAAACACCGGTAGGCACCCATCAGTGGATGAAGAATGCGTATGCAGCAAAGGCGAAACGTACAGGAAAATTGCGACAAGGACTGCTGTTGCTTCATGATAACGCATGTCCCCACATCGCAAACGTCGTAACGCGGAAGTTACGTCAACACAAGTGGGAGACACTGGAGCACCCGCCCTGCAGCCCTGACCTCCCGCCATGCGATGAGCGTGCCTTAGCGCTCTCAAAGACGGCCGTGGAAAGTCGACGATTCCTGTCGGACGAGGATGTGCTGCAGGCAGTTACGAATTACACTACCGGCCATTAAAATTGCTACACCAAAAGAAATGCAGATGATAAACGGGTAATCATTGGACAAATATATTATACTAGAACTGACATGTGATTACATTTTCACGCAATTCGGGTGCATAGATCCTGAGAAATCAGTACCCAGAACAACCACCTCTGGCCGCAATAACGGCCTTATACGCCTAGGCATTGAGTCAAACAGAGCTTGGATGGCGTGTACAGGTACAGCTGCCCATGCAGCTTCTACACGGTACCACAGTTCATCAAGAGTAGTGACTCGCGTACTGTGACGAGCCAGTTGCTCGGCCACCATCGACCAGACGTTTTCAGTTGGTGAGAGATCTGGAGAATGAGCTGGCCAGGGCAGCAGTCGAACATTTTCTGTATCTAGAAAGGCCCGTACAGGACCTGCAACATGCGGTCGTGCATTTTCCTGCTGAAATGTAGGGTTTCGCAGGGATCGAACGAGGGGTAGAACCACGGGTCGTAACACATCTGAAATGTAACGTCCACTGTTCAAACTGCCGTCAATGTCAACAAGAGGTGACCGAGACGTGGAACCAATGGCACCCCCTACCATCACGCCGGGTGATTCGCCAGTATGGCGATGACGAATAGACGCTTCCAGTGTGCGTTCACCGCGATGCCGCCAAACACGGATGTGACCATCATGATGCTGTAAACAGAACCTGGATTCATCCGAAAAAAATGACGTTTTGCCATTCGTGCACCCAGGTTCGTCGTTGAGTACACCATCGCAGGCGCTCCTGTCTGTGATGCAGCGTCAAGGGTAACCGCAGCCATGGTCTCCGAGCTGATAGTCCATGCTGCTACAAACGTCGTGGAACTGTTCGTGCAGATGGTTGTCGTCTTGCAAACTTCCCCATCTGTTGACTCAGGGATCGAGACGTGGCTGCACGATCCGTTACAGCCATGCGGGTAAGATGCCTGACATCTCGACTGCTAGTGATACGAGGCCGTTGGGATCCAGCACCGCGTTCCATATTACCCTCCTGAACCCACCGATTCCATATTCTGCTAACAGTCATTGGATCTCGACCAACGCGAGTAGCAATGTCGCGATACGATAAACCGCAATCGCGATAGGCTACAATCCGACCTCTATCAAGGTCGGAAACGTGATGGTACGCATTTCTCCTCCTTACACGAGGCATCTCAACAACGTTTCACCGGGCAACGCCGGTCAACTGCTGTTTGCGTATGAGAAATCGCTTGGAAACTTTCCTCATGTCAGCACGTTGTAGGTGTCGCCACCGGCGCCAACTTTGTATGAGTGCTCTGAAAAGCTAATCATTTGCATATCACAGCATCTTCTTCGTCGGTTAAATTTCGCGTCTGTAGCACGTCGTCTTCGTGGTGTAGCAATTTTAATGGCCAGTAGTGTATTTCATGCAACAGGATATGGTGTTTTACGAAACGGGTATCCTCAACCAGGTGCGTCGATGGGATGATTTCCTCAATGCTCATGACCATTTCGCCTGAATGGCATACTGATTCTGGACTGTACGGCCTACGAACAGACATTTTTTTGATCGCTCCTTATACAAAGGAGTGTGTTTTGATGCAGTCTTCTGCGAATGCGATTTCTTTTCTTCCTTGATAAGAGTAGTTTTTAAGCTTTTGGGTCACATTAATCACCTGACAATAAAAATAAGACTTTGCAGGGTTGCACAAGTGCAGGGTTTTCCATAATACTGGTGTTCCACGGGAAATGAGTAAGTACTAGGCGATTTTTTCCGTCACTTTGGCGATAATTATAACTTTTTTAAAAATGTTGTTACGATATCTATGTTATTTGTTATGATTTAATATTGAAATAATCAATGAATAAAACAAGTTCTCTCTCTTTTTACAATTTTATTAACCTTCAAAATAAACACGGTGTTCCATCAAAGTACCAGGATTCTCAAAGTGTTTGGGAAACACTGCACTGCTGGAGTGCATTTGTGGGGGAATTTCCTTCAATAGCGCACGATAGTGTTTCTCCTCTACCTTGAATCTACAATATATTGAGCATTATTTTGGTTTATTTGCAGCGTAAAAACTGAAAATAAAGAGAACAAGTTTTCGCATAGGGACTCGAACCCAAGACCTTCTCATTACTCTTGTGTAGTCTTTCAGCTACGCCAAACGCCGCATGGAACCTACGTTAATTTGTGCAGCTCGTGTGTCGCCCGACATTTTGTTTTTCCTAAGCGCTTGGCCGTCTGGAGCTCTCACTTCTGTCACTTTCATTTGTGGCCAAATCCTGCTTGTGCCATAAATCTGGAGGAAATCGGTGATGGCGAGTAGGCGCGGTCCCCCTATGTGTTCGGCCGGGTTGGCATTGTTGCTGTGGGTAGGATTCATTTCACGCTAGGTGCTGACAGCCCTACGTCATAGTGACGTAGGCACGCGTCATCATGAGTTTCACGAGTTGTCCTATCGATTGTTGTGTGCATTCTTTATACATCGACTGTTGTGTGCGTCTTGAATCTGCACTGTTCATTGTCCTTAGTTGATTTACAACATGAAGGCAAAATTAAATGTAACTAGGTGGTGGTGGTTAGTGTTTAACGTCCCGTCGACAACGAGGTCATTAGAGACGGAGCGCTAGCTCGGGTTAGGCAAGGATTGGGAAGGAAATCGGCCGTGCCCTTTCAAAGGAACCATCCCGGCATTTGCCTGAAACGATTTAGGGAAATCACGGAAAACCTAAATCAGGATGGCTGGAGACGGGATTGAACCGTCGTCCTCCCGAATGCGAGTCCAGTGTGCTAACCACTGCGCCACCTCGCTCGGTAAATGTAACTACATGGTTTAATATTTCCAGCAACATTCGGAATTACTTCGAACTTCAGTTTCTCTGTTTAACGTTTCTGCCCACATGAATTATGTACAATTCATTGGCTTTTATAAAAATACGACACACTTTAATTTCTCCCTATTTCACGTTTTTATACACATGATTTATGGACGATTAATCGGACTAAAAATGCCTAGACACTTTCGTTAGGGTTATGATTCCTTCATTCAGATATTCGTTATGTTCATGAAAAACACAATAACATCTCACATTCTTTGGAATGCAGCTTAATAATTATTTCACGTTTCTATCCACACGATTTATTGACGATTCATCGCATTATTAAAAAAATGACAAAGCTTTTTTTTACTTTCGTCATGGTTCCTTCGTTCAGACATTCATTATGTTCCTGAAACACACAATCACATCCCAAATTGTTGGGATTACAGCTTAATAATTAATTCAACTGGGATGAGCATGACATAACTCCTGTCACTTCGTTTGTACACATGTATTTACATTTAGCTTTGACGTTATCGGTGCAACTGCAAAGATCGATATACGTACTCATGTAGTCGATTTAGGTTATTTACGTCACGATGACGTAATGTTACGTCACTATGACGTAGGGTGCTCCTCACCTAGCGTGAGATGAATGTTACCCTGTTGCTGTTGCCAGACGGGGCAGTGCTGAGTCCTGAGTTCCGCGCCCTGTACACCCCCGAAGTATGCCTTCTTACTGCTATGCTGTATACGCACAATAGCCTAACTACTGTATTTGCTATCCTTCCTGGTCTAGAAACCTTAATTTAGTTAGTGGCTACGTAGATCATTTGCGCGCTTTTTATCGAAACTACATTAAACAACTGATTATACACGATTTGTCTGCTAGTACGTTGGTCATTTACCCGTATAAAATTTTTGGTGATTGCTTCGGGGTGTTAATCTTCACTTTCCTCCGGTGTACTGGTTATCGACAGACTAAAGCGACGCTCCACAAGACCCTGCTTGTGAAGCGATACTGCTTGTTCCACTCGCGCTGGGCGCGTGTACTCGTGTGTGTGTGTGTGTGTGTGTGTGTGTGTGTGTGTGTGTGGAATGCGGCAGGTGGTTGGGAAGGATCCGCACCGCATCGCACCACAGCGGGCTGCGCAGGCGAATCGATAGCAATGCGCTGTCCTGCCAGCCAGGTGGAGGCGCGTCCTGGCCGCCGGTCCAGAGAGCGCCTGCACTCCTCTGCTGCCGACACCGGGCCACGTCTCACTCTAAACGTGTGTTTATCCGAGCGGCAGTCGGAAAACATCTGACGATCTCATAGTGGGTCCCACAGGTTTTGGTCAAATTCATCTGTTGGGAAACGGCGAACCCGTAGGAGTCAAGTGTTTGGACATTCACATACCATGCTGCTAAGATCCGGCTAAAACATTTTGTTACTGAGTAGCAAACGAAAAAAGTAATTTAAAAGCAATCACTTCGATTAATAGACCCATAAGTACTTCAAATCTATTTCGAATTATTCCATACTGAACGATTACACCACCACACTTTTTATAACTTACATTCTAAGTAACTCTGATTTTCGTATGAACTTGGTTTTGATCATTTTTTAGTGCAACCACAAAGACATTCCGTGCGAAAGCGCTTGTCTCGTGCAGCACCAGCCTTCCACAATGAGCTTACGTCGACACTATCTTCGTCGTCGTCGTCGTCGTCGTCGTCGTTGTTGTTGTTGTTGTTGTTGTTTTCAGTCCGAAAACTGGTCTCTCCCTCTCCACCTTAGTCTATACTCCGTAAGACACATTATCTGTGCATACATACACTTGATCCTGATTACTATAGTCAAGCTTTTGTCTCTCTCTATAATGTTTACCAGGTGGTTATAATTAAACTTCCCCATTTAACACGTTGGAAATGAAATGAGCGTTTGGCGTCATTGGCCGGGAGGCCCCTTACGGGGCATGTCCGGCCGCCTTGGTGCAAGTCTTATTACATTCGAGGCCACATTGGGCGACCTGCGCTCCGGATGGGGATGAAATGATGATGAAGACAACACAATACCCAGTCCATAAGCGGAGAAAATCCTCGACCCAGCCGGGAATCGAACCCGGGCTCTTTAGCTCACCATTCAGCTATCTTTGGGAGGACATTTAACACGTTGTAATACGGATACTACACTCCTGGAAATTGAAATAAGAACACCGTGAATTCATTGTCCCAGGAAGGGGAAACTTTATTGACACATTCCTGGGGTCAGATACATCACATGATCACACTGACAGAACCACAGGCACATAGACACAGGCAACAGAGCATGCACAATGTCGGCACTAGTACAGTGTATATCCACCTTTCGCAGCAATGCAGGCTGCTATTCTCCCATGGAGACGATCGTAGAGATGCTGGATGTAGTCCTGTGGAACGGCTTGCCATGCCATTTCCACCTGGCGCCTCAGTTGGACCAGCGTTCGTGCTGGACGTGCAGACCGCGTGAGACGACGCTTCATCCAGTCCCAAACATGCTCAATGGGGGACAGATCCGGAGATCTTGCTGGCCAGGGTAGTTGACTTACACCTTCTAGAGCACGTTGGGTGGCACGGGATACATGCGGACGTGCATTGTCCTGTTGGAACAGCAAGTTCCCTTGCCGGTCTAGGAATGGTAGAACGATGGGTTCGATGACGGTTTGGATGTACCGTGCACTATTCAGTGTCCCCTCGACGATCACCAGTGGTGTACGGCCAGTGTAGGAGATCGCTCCCCACACCATGATGCCGGGTGTTGGCCCTGTGTGCCTCGGTCGTATGCAGTCCTGATTGTGGCGCTCACCTGCACGGCGCCAAACACGCATACGACCATCATTGGCACCAAGGCAGAAGCGACTCTCATCGCTGAAGACGACACGTCTCCATTCGTCCCTCCATTCACGCCTGTCGCGACACCACTGGAGGCGGGCTGCACGATGTTGGGGCGTGAGCGGAAGACGGCCTAACGGTGTGCGGGACCGTAGCCCAGCTTCATGGAGACGGTTGCGAATGGTCCTCGCCGATACCCCAGGAGCAACAGTGTCCCTAATTTGCTGGGAAGTGGCGGTGCGGTCCCCTACGGCACTGCGTAGGATCCTACGGTCTTGGCGTGCATCCGTGCGTCGCTGCGGTCCGGTCCCAGGTCGACGGGCACGTGCACCTTCCGCCGACCACTGGCGACAACATCGATGTACTGTGGAGACCTCACGCCCCACGTGTTGAGCAATTCGGCGGTACGTCCACCCGGCCTCCCGCATGCCCACTATACGCCCTCGCTCAAAGTCCGTCAACTGCACATACGGTTCACGTCCACGCTGTCGCGGCATGCTACCAGTGTTAAAGACTGCGATGGAGCTCCGTATGCCACGGCAAAGTGGCTGACACTGACGGCGGCGGTGCACAAATGCTGCGCAGCTAGAGCCCATTCGACGGCCAACACCGCGGTTCCTGGTGTGTCCGCTGTGCCGTGCGTGTGATCATTGCTTGTACAGCCCTCTCGCAGTGTCCGGAGCAAGTATGGTGGGTCTGACACACCGGTGTCAATGTGTTCTTTTTTCCATTTCCAGGAGTGTAATTACCGTACGAGGAGAAAACTTGGTAGCGTTAATGTCATGGACACGGGAAAGAGAAATAATGCAGAATCAATTCAACTGAAACACCTTTCATGTGCTGCTGCGGTACATCATACCATTACATATCTGTACCTTAGTTCCAATAAAAGCGGCTAAATATGGCGTCCATTAGTGTCCAGAAGATCCCGAAAGCGCAGGATTGCGTTCTGCACAGCAGAACGAAGCATATCCGTAGGTACGCTCGCTACCTCTTTTGATATGTTGCGCTTCAGTTGAGCACACGTGTGGATGTTCCCCAGGTAAACCCTGTCCTTCAGGTAGCCCCACAACCAGAAACCACAGGGAGTGAGATCAGGTAATCGTGCCGGCAAAGCATTTGGGAACGACCGGCTGATAATTCGATAGGTTCCAAATGTGTTTCAGATAAGCAGATGAATTTCACGAGCGATGCGCGGTGGGCCCCATCTTTCATGAAAACTGTTGAATTCAGTGTTTCTCTCTCCTGTTGGGTGGGTGTGACATGCTGACGAAGCATATCGCAGTAACGCTGGCCAGTCGCACTGCACGTCTGTGGTCCTTCAGCTCCAACCTGTTCAAAAAAGAATGAAAGTAGCCGTGAAGCCACACCATATGGTGACACGATCACAATACAGAAGAACTTCATACATAGTAACTGCACTTGGCAGTTCTGTGTATTCACCGCATCCGACGGAGAAAAATGAACTTCATCTGACCATAGGATGCTCCAGGGCCAGCCCTCGTCAACTTCAAATCTTGTGAGAAAGCGGAGAACTAAGTCAACACGGTGACGTGCATCCTTTGGTGCAAGCTGGTGTACGATATGGATCTTGTAAGGATATCATTTGAGAATGGTTCGAAGCACCTTCCCCACGTGGACCACGGGATGTTTAACTGTCGTGACAAGGCACGCGCACTGACTGACGATCGGGAAATGCGCGCAGCGTTGTCTGCCATAGCAACAACGATTTCATAAACACCTGTGGTGCAACCGGTCGTCGACCTCCTCCCGGAACGACGTCCAGTTCTCCAGTTGATTCGAACTACTTTATCATGCTCCGTACAGGAGGTGAAGAAAGAGGACCCTTCCATAATCCTTTTAGCCACCGATATTCTGGAAATGCACCTGCAGCATTAATGCTGTTTTAATAATAGAGCTTCACCAATAATGCCCTGCTCCTTTTGTCCAACCTCATGTTGACACGCCAACAAGTGCACTGCGACTGGTCACATGTGTGAGACCATGATTCACGATGACTCATCACGGCTCTGGTCGCCATAGTTGGAACTAGACGGTGGCGCTGTGACGCATGGACATTACGCTACCAAGTTTGGTACTAGTACGGTAATTAGTTTCTGTGCTAACGTGTTAAATAGGGAAGTTTAATTATAACCACCCGGTACGTCCCCACAAATACCACCTTTATCGGAACTATTCCTCGATGCCGTAGGATGCCCCAGAAAACTATCCCTTTTTTAGTCAAGTTGTGTCATAAATTTCTTTCCTCCCCAATTCAATTCAGTACCTTCTCATTAGTAATCCGGTCCACCCACTAATCTTCACCACCACATATAAAAAGCTCCTATTCTCTTCCTGTCAGTAATGATCATCCATTTGGTTTCACACCGTATAGTGTTACGCCACAAAGAAATACTTTCTCAAGCGTATATTTAATACCCAGATTTGGTAGTAGGACATCTGCTACTGAGAGGCATGATAATTAAGATAGAGAGATCCGTTTCAGTTGTACTAATATTTATTTAAATGACGATCGGTTTTGAGATTTTACAATCACCTGTATGAAATTATAGTATTTGGTAATACATGACATGCGGTCGGGCCACCAGTCAGTGTCCTTCCGAAAATCGTTTCTCGCTACTATATGTCTGCATTTTGTATCTTCTGTGCTTCTGCCATCGTCAGTTATTTTTCTCTCCAAATAGCAAAACCATTCTACAACTCCTACTGTTTCATTTCCTAACCTACTTTCCTCAGTATCAACTGATATAATCCGAGAACGTTCCATTCCTCTTGTTTCTCTTTCATTGACATTCATCTTATAGTCTACGTTCAAGACACTATACATTCCGCTCAACTGATCTTCCACGTACTTTGGCGTTTCCAACAGAATTAGGTCATATGCAAACCCCACTGTTTGTATTTCTTCTCCATGAACTTTAATCCCTGTCCAAAATTCTCATTTGTTTCTTTAACTGCTGGCTCAATATATTGATTGAATAACATCGGGGATAGACTACAATCCTGTCTGACTCCCTTCCCTTTCATGTCCTTCAGCTCATTTAACTGTAGTCTGATTTCTATACACATTGCGAATAGCGTTTTGCTCCGTGTATTTTTTAAATCCCTGCTACCTTCATTTTTCAAGAGTGTATTGTAGTCAATATTGTCGGAAGCTTCCTCTACATTCACATACGTGTAAGTTTGCCTTTCTTTAACCTATCTTCTAAGGTAAGCGGCGTACGGTCAGTCAATAGTTCCTATATTTCTGTGGAACACAAACTGATGTTGCCCAAGATCGGCTTCTACCAGTCGTCCCAGTCTTCTACATATAATTCGTTTCAGTATTTTGCAAGCATAGTTTGTTAAACTCACAGCTGGATAAAACGTACACCTTTTAGTACCTGCCTCCTTTGGAACTGAGATTGTTACATTCTTCTTGAAGTTACAGAAAATTTCGCCTGCTCCATGTATTTTGCACACCGGATTGAACAGCTTTGTCATCAATGACTGTCACAAGTTCTCATCATTCCGAAGCAATATCATCAACTGCAGGTGCCTTATTTCGACTCGAGTCTTTCAGTACTTTGTCGAATTCCTCTTCCAGTGTCGTTTAAATGGCTCTGAGCACTATGGGACTCAACTTCTGTGGTCATCAGTCCCCTAGAGATTAGAACTACTTAAACCTAGCTAACCTAGGGACATCACACACATCCACGCCCATGGCAGGATTCGAACCTGCGACCGTAGCGGTCTCGCTGCTCCAGATTGCAGCGCCTTCGATACTAGTTAGTAAAATAATAGAGTGACTGAAGTGCTGAATATCTGTATAATACTGCAAATTCAGCTGGAAGCTCCATTCTTGCGACGCCCGGATGACAAGAAAAATACCTTACCTACTGCTGATAGATGTAGACAGGTTTAATGAAAGTGCACTTAGGCGACACATAAATGCTTATCACAGCAGGAAATGGTACTCGACATTTAGAAAGTTGATTACTTCTCTGGCGGCGGTTTATTCGCTTGCATTACGACAGACATTTACATTATTTTAAGGAATATTGGCTTTAGATTGAAAATGTTCTCAAAGGGAGACAGTGTGGAGCGGAGATACCGCATCCTTCGTGAGCTGGCAGTGAATCCGCAGAATATAACATGGATGGTAAAACGTCAGTTACGTGCGTGGACGATAACGTAGAACAATTAGTGTAACAAGAGCGGAGAAAGGGCGACTTTTTCAAGCAGGGTCTTTGACCGGTTTTGTGCGATATGCTACGTTGACGTTTCAATTAAAATCTCTGTAGATTACTCGGCTGCCCGGCGTCCTTTGTGCTGCTTATACTCGTCTGCTACCAAACTTCGGTTCGAGTAGTAATTCCGTAATGGATAATGCGATGCACCGTGCCACTTTGTTCAGCTAAGTAAGGCAGCAACTGCCTCCACAAAGAAGTTTGCCTGTTTGGTCTGGCTGCAGGAAAATTATATCCAACTATGAACAAAATAAGTGAAATGTGTAACTTACTGAACGAGTGAAAAGCTTCAAACCACAAACACGCAGTATGTAATTCATTCGTCAGCACAAAACTAAGGCCACTACAACACACCTCTTCCACCGATCTCTGCCAGCTCAGTGCAACTAGAAATTGTCTTGGATCAAACTAAAGCAGATGTTGCAAACATTTACGCGGAAAGACTGTCACATAAATAACGCCAGAAAAATGAAACATAATCATCCATCACGACACAGTGGAGTAACATCGAAAGATCGCACACCATACCAGCACGTGAATATTTTGTCAGCAAAAGGGCATTGTCGTCGGTACTGCTGGAAACAGCGCTGTCAGTGTCAGGGATGTCCTCTCGCCAAGTTAGCCTATGAGGTAGAGCCGGCCCTGAAGAGTAGCGTTTCTGAGCCCCGTAAAAAGAGGTGGCAGCTGCCTCTGTCGTATGTAGGAGGCGTCCCACGCACAGGAATGAACGCGGCAAGCGCCTTCCGTCGCCGTAAACGGAATTTTGTTACCAACGTCTGCACGCTGTGCTCTGCTTTGCTTATTCTTTGCTCTCTGACGCTCAATAATTCTCCAATGATGTACACAACGGAAAGTGGGAATGTTGACGTGTCTGTGCACATAATGATGCAAAATGGCGAACCATAGCGGACAACTCAAGAACCCAGCAATAATACATGACAAATTTTATTTATTGTGTGTATACGGTATAGTGCCAAGAAAATGTTATTCAATTTGTGGGTGATTTGGGGGTATAAGGTGTGCGAAATTTAATAAACATAGCTGTCAACTCAGTCAGCAACAATGGCTCTACACTGACTGGACAACGAGCCGAACTGAGTGTTGTTGACAGACAGGGAATTGTCATTCCATGCTGCTTCGATTGTACGCCAGATTTCAAGCGGCAAGTAGCGGCGTGCTAGTCTCACGGTAACGTTTTCGATGAATGAGAGATCTGGAGACCGTGCTGGCCAGGGCAATAGTGGAACAGCCTCTGTGTCGGGGCAGGACAGGGTGGCACGGGCAACATACGGCCTTGCGTTACCTTGCTGAAAGATACATCACGGAGACGTCCGAGATCGGGCAAGATACGTCAGGAGTGTAGCGGCTACTACCCAAATTACCGGCTTCGCCAGGGGTAGTCAACCTTTTTTACCCACCGCCTACGTGTGCATACCAGTTAGTATTTAAAATTAGCTTACCACCCCACCAGTAATGGCGATTTATAAAGTGGGGAATTGACTTCATAGAATTTATAAAGGAGAACTGCCTCAAGTTAAAGCATGTAATAATAGCCTATTTAATTTAAAAAAAACCTAATGAAAATATCTTTAACCCACAATCGCCTATCGCCCAAAATAAAACCTGGAGCGCATGCTAGTGGACGGTTGGGGGCCAGGTTGACTATCACTGGACTATGCTAATGGGTTGTGATAGCGTTCTGTATCCAGTGGCAGCCCGTAATTTCACGCCAGGTGGTGGGCTCACATGACGATGACGAATACAATCTGGCAGCAGTCATTCCCCTCGGAGTCCCCACACACGCATAAGTCCGTCGTGGTGGTGTAAGCAGATCCGCAACTTGTCGGAAAAGACGACGTAGTGGCACTTCTGCGTCGGATGTAGTAGCTGGGCGCACCACTGTGTGGCCGTCTCTCTGATGCTGCAACTGTGGTCGCCATTCTGACAGGCCGTGATGCTTCAGATGTCGTCTCACAGTCCACGTGGCTACTCGTCTCGCTGCAAACTAGCACATTTCCTGGCTCACAAGATACGTGACGTGTCTGCACGATCCTGCACGGCAGAGCGAGCAGTATGTCTGTCTCTCTGTTTCACAAAGAACCGTTGAGATCCCACATTACCGGAGTATGGGTCTACTGAATACACTGATTCGCACAACGTGAGCAGTAATATCGCAGAACGGTGAAGCCCCTGTCTCGATAGGCAACGATCGCTGTCGAATTCCGTGGCGGTAGACGTTTCTCCTTAGTTTGCAAATCCAAACTTTAAGGGCCAGTACTGTATTCTACTCCGTAATACAGCTGCCCGTACAGCTCGCTGCAATCTACCCGTACAAGCTCTACGAAGTGTCGACATCATTCTTTGGTCTTGGCACTGAAAGCGTTTCGGACATGGTTCAAATGGCTCTGAGCACTATGGGACTTAACATCTATGGTCATCAGTCCCCTAGAACTTAGAACTACTTAAACCTAACTAACCTAAGGACATCACACAACACCCAGCCATCACGAGGCAGAGAAAATCCCTGACCCCGCCGGGAATCGAACCCGGGAACCCGGGCGTGGGAAGCGAGAACGCTACCGCACGACCACGAGATGCGGGCGTTTCGGGCATAGTCTTCCCAAACATCGTAAACAGAAGGCCATAATAAACGAACACAAATGTCAGTTTCGTTGTTCCGAAAGGTATTTTTTTTATCTGTTATTGTATATAGGGTGAGTCAAAAAGAACTTTATAACTTTGGAATGATACCGAAATTTATTAGCCGGCCGCTGTGGCCGAGTGGTTCTAGGCGCTTCAGTCTGACACCGCGCGGCCGCTACGGTCGCGGGTTCGAATCCTGCCTCGGGCATGGTTGCGTGTGATGTCCTTAGGTCAGTTTAAGTATTTACTTTAAGCATTTAGTTTAAGTATTTCTAAGTTCTAGGGGACTGATGATCTCATATGTTAAGTCCCATAGTGCTCAGAGCCATTTGAAGCATTTTGAACCGAAATTTATTGAGACAACTCGCGGAATCGGTAGATGTATCATTTTGTAACAAACAACCTCAAGTTTCACACAGAAGTGTCAACTGTCATTTTGGTTCGATGTGACTACCATTTGTGATGCGGCAAACGTCCACAGCGTAATCAGTTTCTTCCCACACTCGTTGCGACAAACTGGGAGTAGCTTGTGCAACGGCTGCGTCGATTTTATTTTTTCAGGTCGGGTAAATTGTTTGGTAGGGGAGGAACATACACACGGCCTTTGATGAAACTCCAGACAAAGAAATTCAGTGGAGTCAAGTCTGGGGAACGAGATGGCCATGAGATTCGCCCTTCATGCGAGCGACCTGGTGGTTTAGTCTCGCAGTGAACAACCCGTCTCTACAAAGTTCTCGTGTCAAGAGTAATTTCTTTAGCATATTCGGTGCGAAATTTACGCCGAAAAGCTTTTGCAGAGGTAGTTTCATGAAACCAAAACACATAGCGAGCACGCTCCGCACCAGTGGAAGTAGCCATTTTAAAATTGTGCGCTAGGTGTCAGCAAGAACTCGCGTATCTGTTATAAATTACGGTGACTGAGAAGTCACAGGTATCACAACAACAGCTTTACAGAAATTGCTGAAATTTTAGTCACACCTAGTAGTCGCAAGTGACCTTTAACATTCAAAGCCGTGTGTCATCTGCCGGCCGAATTTCGTACTTCTTACTGTGAACCTCCTGTCTAGCTGCAATTTCAGTGACAAGTCGCAAGTAGCAACTAAACAACGGAATTAACATTCAACGGAGTGTGCCGTCTGACGGCCTCCGTTCGTACTACTGTTTCGCTTTATGACACACTATCGAGTCTAAACTGCGATTTCCTAGACAAATCGCAGCTAGAAGTGTCGCAAGTAGCAACTAAAAAGCGTAGTTAACATTACATGCCGTATGCCATCTGTTTCCTACGTCCGAACTTCGTTGTAAGAACCTTGTTTATCACGATATGGATTAATTACATGCTTATGGTCGAAGAACTGAACCAAGAAACTAATTTAATATGAGAAAAATTTTATACTCGATTGAGAATTGGTGCCGAGGAATGCGAACACCGAATAAAGGTTGCGCTGATAGACCTATAGGGCCACCTGGAATTTTCGTGACATATTTAAACACACTCTTCATCATAAAAGCTAAAACTGCAGGGTAACTTCAAAAACAGATAATGGATAAGGCTCCGGTGAGTATTTTGATACGTGTTACACAACTATACCGTACATAAACTACTAAAAATGCAATCTGGTGTCTACTATGCAACTTTTACCAAATGTGTAACAACTGTATTCACAAGACGGGCCGGCCGGGCTGGCCGAGCGGTTCTAGGCGCTACAGTCTGGAACCGCGCGACCGCTACGGTCGCAGGTTCAAATCCTGCCTCGGGCATGGATGTGTGTGATGTCCTTAGGTTAGTTAGGTTTAAGTAGTTCTAAGTTCTAGGGGACTGATGACCTCAGCTGTTGAGTCCCATAGTGCTCAGAGCCATTTGAACCATTTTTTTGCCACAAGGCGGATACTTTTTCCGACAGTAAAATACGCAGTTAAACTTTTGCATGCACTTTCAAATACTGTATTAGTACTATGCCAAGTGTCAACTTGTAACTGTACGATCACTGCTTTCCACTGTTTTCGCTTGCACACCAACCTTCCAACCTAACCTAGGCCTTGGGCTACGCTACAAGTCAGACTATCATCACAACCAACATTCAAGGCGGGAGGGGAGTACTGTTCAGTATCAAACACGGCAGGAAACTTTGGTGTATGGGATGAAAGGTCAGAATAGAATTATCATAATTCACTCACAGAGTAGTTCACATTAATTTATCATCCCTTTCAAATCACATAATGACTTTAATTACACACTATACCAATACCCATTTTGCAGAATTATGCTATCAATTATGGCTCTTTTATACCGTAAATTTTTCAAGGGTCGTTTTGAACCTTCGCGATTATCTCTTCTAGATGTGGATGGATACATTGAGCAGTGAGTAATCGAAATGGGAACTGCGTCTGAAAAATCACGAGGATTATTAAACTTTTATACTGCTACTAAATACTAGCAATATAATTCACATTATATAACAGCTAATTCTTCTGGTAATAAAAGCAGTTGAGTGGGGGGGGGGTCGTTTCACACTTTGCATGAATGATATCCCTACGTTCATTCACAAACTTAGAAACTAACCTTACTTCTGACGAAGACGGTGCAAAATGCTGTGGAAACTTTCCACTCCTGCTGTCACTGATATTTTGAATTACTGTTATATCGAGTGACAGACAATGTGGCTCAGATACTTGTAAACGCAACAACGTGGTTAGAATCCGTATTCTAAACATGAACTGCTATGGTACTGTGTGGTAATTTGTGTTATGATTCTGTAAGGGGTCTGCAGGCCCTTACTACTTAGTTTGCATCAGCACAGGTCGACAGGGCAACTATCGATAGTGTGTTGGGTCGCGAGAGCGAGAGTTGAAGTAGGCAGTGTGTGTTGGAGGTTCCCGCGAGGCGGGCGGAGCTGTGCAGAAGCCAGCAATTGATAGAAATTACCGACAAAGGGAGTGGCCATCGCCGCGGTTTAACCCCTTTGTGTTAGTAGTATACGGGAAAGTGAGAAAGTATAATTAACAGAGTGGTTTCAGTGATATTTATGTGCCGTTATTGAGATTCCGCGTCTACCGCGCCGGCATTATTTGGATTGCAGTGTTGGATTACAGTGATTGTATTTTGCGTGTGACGACTATGAATAGCGAGGAAGCCTGTGCTGAGATTAGCCGTTATTAACAGTGTATTGACGAAGGCAGTGGCTGTCTCCTTATCTTCGTGGTTTTGAGATGAATATAGGTCTTGATTAGTGAAGCTGTGTTGTTGTTCTCTTACCACCAGACATTTCATTATTGCAGCATTTGAGAAGGATAGAATGGAATGTAACAACTCCCAAGCAGTCAAATCCGGTTGCCAGCCCCATTAGGTACACGGTCACATTAATTAATTACTTAATTTGGGCTGCTATTCAGATCCGCGAACGAGCGGATACACCAAAATATAAGGGAGTGTTACAATTCTCAACATCACACTGTCAATATTTTCACACTTGCTCCATTAATATAAAACTTAAGTCAAAGGAAGAATATGGGTAAAACATACTTAATACTGACTGCTTTGATGAGATGAAATTTTGTCTGTGGACAAGCGTATCTTCCGTATATCATGTAACAACTGAGGAAGAATCGTTGGAAACATTAATGACAACATTTCAAGTAACTTTTGTCAGTTGGGTTACTGAAACGTTACATTAGGCCCTCACAAATAATCGCCTATGCAGGCGAGAACATATTTCTCGGTTGCATTGACACAGTTCACTTCTTACTTGCAACTAATAACAGTGTAACCATCCACGGTGATAAATCGTGTAAAGTGCAGAAATCGCGTAAATCGCAGGAGTAGCAAAAATCGCATAAGTCGCAGAAATAGCAGAGGGATACAAGTTGTGAATTCGTTAACTGCGACAAATCGCAGTTACCGAAAAGTAGCATTCACAGAAAAAATTGATATCGGAAAATCGCAGTTGGCCCATCTCTACTGCGCACTACGCTGGCGCTCCTGGTGGTGGAATTGGGTACTGATGCACCAGGTGAATCAAGCTTGAGGTTGTTTGCTACAAAATGGCACATCTACCGATTCTGTAAGTTATCTCAATAAATTTCTATATCATTCCAAAGTTGTGAAGTCCTTTCAGACTCACCCTGTATTGTTTTATTTCATTTGGGAAGTTAAGATCCAGTGGCGTACTTAGCAGCCAGGGCGCGTGCTGTCTCCGTGAGGGTGCAGTCTTATGACGGGCGAAAAGTATAACGAAAGGGGAGAACGAAAGAGGAGGGACGAAGTACGAAGAAGAAGAAGAAGAAGAAGAAGAAGAAAGGGATGCATTTAAAGTCGCTAAAATTGGAAGTGGGTGGAGATGTATGAAAGGAAACCACGAGGAGGTTCGAATTGGACTGTGTTGAACAAGAATTCCATAAGCTCCAGCTTTCGTTGGTAGAGAGACCCCTGTTTCGTGTTTTCGGTTAGTAGATGGAGTGATCCTCGTTACACCAAATGATCCAACACATCGAAAGTGTGAAGACTATATTTTATGTTTCTTGTTTTGGTAGGTTACGGCTTGGTATTAAACTGAAGCGAAACGAAGAACGAACCGCGTTTTTCTTGCAAGCAGTGCAATTTTGGGTTGCGTGTTGTGCCATATTTTCTATTGTTTCTTACAAAAAAAATAATTATTTAAGTGTGTGCCTTTTGATCCATTGTAAGATCTTGTCTCAATAAGCGAACAAACGGGCTAAGCGCTTTGGATTACACAAAAAGTGTGCAGTTGTCAGCACGGTGTCGATGGTGGGGGTGGGGAGGTGGGAGGCAGCGCGAAGTCGAGGTGTGCCCTGGGCGCCAGTTACCCTAGTTACGCCGCTGTTAACAAGCCTTAGGTAACCAGTTCATCTGACGCGAATTAAACTTTAAGAAACAACCTTGCTGACGGTGTACATGCATGAGAGTAGCCTGAGAAGTTGTGAAGGCAGCGTTTGGGGATGTGAGTGCTTCGCCCTTGAGGTGAGTGCGAGTGGCTGTGTTTGCTAGCGACCATGTGAACTGCGCTCGCAGCCGCCCGAAATAGTCGCCGATACGTGCGTGCGTGTGTGTGTGTGTGTGTGTGTGTGTGTGTGTGTGTGTGTGTGTGTGTGTGTGTGTGGCGGACGTAGCCGGGTATAGTCGCGGTGCAGCACGGAGGGGACTCGCTTCCTGTCTCCACACTCCATATTATTCTACTGGGGGTACACCTCCTTCTGCCCGTACTTTTCACTCGCGGCTGCGCTCACAGGCTCGCTGTTTTCACACATACGAGGTGCGGCTAGAAAAAAAACCGGACTGATGCTGGAAAAAACATTTATTTACAATTATTTACAATTTCATGTTATCTCCTTCAATGTACTCTCCTCCTCGGTCTCTACACCGCTCCATACGAATTTTCCACTGTTCATAGCAATGCTGCAGATCATTTTCGGTAAGTCCATACATTACTTCCGTCGCTTTTTCTTTTACTGCTTCAACAGTCTCAAATCTAGTTCCTTTCAAAGCTGACTTGACTTTAGGGAAAAGAAAAAAATCACAGGGGGCCAAATCAGGTGAGTAGGGTGGATGATCTAAGATGGGAATGTTGTGTTTTGCCAAAAACGTCTTCACTGACAACGCACTGTGAGCTGGGGCATTGTCTTGGTGAAGGATCCATGACTTTTTTCTCCACAAATCGTTCCGTTTTCTCCGTACTCGCTCACGTAGGGTAGCCAGGACGCTAATGTAGTAATGCTGATTCACTGTTTGTCCCTCTGGTACCCAATCAATGTGCACAATCCCTTTGATGTCAAAAAAAAAACAATCATCATTGCCTTGAATTTCGATTTTGACATTCGTGCTTTTTTTTGTCGTGGAGAACCAGGAGTTTTCCAATGCATCGATTGGCGTTTAGTTTCGGGATCGTAAGTAAACAACCACGATTCATCGCAAGTAATAACATTTTGTAAGAAGGTGGGATCACTTTCAATGTTTTCCAGGATGTCAGAACAAATCATTCTTCGGCGTTCCTTCTGTTCAATTGTGAGACACTTTGGAACCATTTTTGAACACACTTTGTTCATGTTGAAACTTTCATGAAGAATCTGCCTAACACTTTCCTTGTCAACTCCTGTTAACTCAGACACTGCTCTGATTGTTAAACGGCGATCTTGTCGAACAAGTTTACCGATTTTTTCAATGTTTGCATCAGTTTTTGCTGACAATGGTCTGCCAGTGCGAGTGTCATCACTGGTGTCTTCGCGGCCATCTTTAAATCGTTTAAACCACTCAAACACTTGTGTTCGCGATAAACAATCATCGCCGTACACTTGTTGTAACATTACAAACGTTTCACTTGCAGATTTTCCTAGTTTGAAACAAAATTTGATGTTAACACGCTGTTCTTTCTGTACACTCAACATTTTCCGACGCACAGACAAAACGTCAACTACTTAAAACAGACGCCACGGGCAGACTGAGTGCAGGAGGCAGATGAAACTCGAGCAGTAGGCGGAGCGAGAGTCACGTGACAGGCCACGCGACTTTCAGCCTTATTGCATTCGTTTTATTGTTTCACCAGTACTAGTCCGGTTTTTTTCTAGCCACACCTCGTATGCTTTATTTACGACACACACCACCAAAAATCTTTACGCGGTTACCCAATTCTTACCTCTATACTAGTCCAGGCGCAAACATGGAATTATCACGTTGCCTTTATCTGCGAATAACATCGACTTTAACCAGGCTACCTAGCGATACCCGCAGCTACAACACTAGAAGAAAAAGTGGCTTCTATTACACATGACTTATTTTTTATGGGGCTAAAGTGTGCGTACAGCTCAATGAGATAGCTTGCGGGACACAGAAATGAGCTAGACGTGGACCAAACCGCGCGGCGAACTAACGACGTCTCGACTGCTACACCGGCCAGTCTGAGCGTGGTTTTTGGGCGGTTCTCCTCGTCCGCTTAGGAAAACGCTACTCTTGTCCCCAAAACTCTTGCTCATAAAATACGAGACACCAATAACTAAAATACAATTATACAGGGAACACAGCTTAAACAATTCACAGGTAGATGATGGAGAATGAAGTTCAATATGCATCTACAAAAATTTTTGACCATTCACCCAGTAATGCAAAACGTCTAACAGATATCAAAGCAAATTTTAAATCTAGCCTAAAAATCATTTCATACGGACAACTCATATTTGACGAGATAAACGGTACGAATGAGAAAGATATATGTGCGATCTGAAGTTTTCCCGGGCATATTTCCAATTTGAACAGTTCTCGGGTATCCGACCGGGTAGCGTCGTAATTTCTCCACAATATTTCGGCAGGCGTACACGCTGCCATCTTCAGGTGGTTCCTGACGAATGCTGTGCTGTTCCTCTCGGCGCCCTATATATACTAGCCGTTATCCCCTCCACCGTTCCTCTCCTGGTGTCTTCGTTGCGCCCGGCGCGGCGGCTATTGGAGGTGGTGGGGGAAGCGGCGCCTGGGTCTGAACTGGGGTCTGCAGTCTCCCTGCTGCCGCCGTCGGGGGCGGTCCTCGATCTCTGGGACCGCACCTTTCTCTCCAGGCTGAGTGCAGGGTTCCAAGCCTGACTAAATTGAAGGCCGCTGTCTTTATTAATTAGATCGTCCTGTAGTCGGATTTCGATGGCCTCTTTAGTAACGCAGTCCCAGAAGTAGGAGGATTGACAGAGTATTTTTGTTTTTTCATAGTCCATAGTATGGCCAGTCTTCATACAAGGGTCAGTCACGGCTGATTTAGTGGCCTGGCGTAATTCAGTATGGCGCTTGTGCTCGCGGCACCTCTCTTCTACAGTGCGGACTGTCTCCCCAATGTATGATTTTCCGCACTGACAGGGAATTTGATAAACGCCTGGTTTTCGAAGGCGCAGGTCATCTTTCACTAAACCCAATAGGGTCAAGGTTTTTGCAGTGGTCGGAATACACATTTCACATTGTGTTTCCCCAGGATTCTGCCGATTTTTCTTGAGGTGTTTCCGACAAACGGAATGCACGCCAACGACTTGTGTTCTTCTGTTTCTTCTTCTTGTTCTCTTGGTGCAGTCTGTCTGAGTGCATGTCTTATTTGCTTCTGGTTGTACCCATTTTACCGAAATGTTGTCTCTTGGTGCTGCAGTTCTGCTGGAAGGCTCTCCTGATCTTAGATCGATCGTGCCCTGTGAACAAGTGTGCGCAAAACGCCTTCACGCTGGGAGCTGTGGTGGCAACTGATGGCATTTAGGTACAAATCGGTGTGTGTAGGTTTTCTGTATATACGTTGTCCCAGCTCGCCGTCAGGTTTCCGTTTCACCAGGACGTCAAGAAACGGTAGGGCACCATCCTGCTCCACCTCCATCGTGAACTGTATGTTGGGGTGCAGCGAGTTGAGGTGTTCGAGAAATTCATTTAAGCTGTCCCGTCCATGTGGCCAAACAACGAACGTGTCATCCACGTAGCGGAAGAAACAAGTTGGTTTTGGAAGGTTGGTTTGTGGGGTTAAAGGGACCAGACTGCAACGGTAATCGGTCCCTTGATCCAAAACTTAAAAACACACACACAGAGGAAAAACGCGGATAATAGAGACAACAGACAACACAGGACAAGAAAAACTCAGACAAAGAACAGACATAACAAATTAAAATCACACGGAGTGTGGCGGTGGTTGGCCGACCATAGAGAAAAAAAGGGAAAAGTCAACCGCCGAGAGACACATTAAAAACTCAGTCTAAAATCGTAGGCCACAGGCCAGAATCAACACAAAAGAACATAACAAACACTCAGATTAAACGATGAAAACCCCCTGCCCGAATAAAACGTAAAACTAAACCAGCCATAGCAGGGTCATCAGTTAAAAGGGCAGGGAGCGTATCAGGCAGCCCAAACGTCTGCCTGAGCACGGTTAAAAGTGGGCAGTCCAACAACATGTGGACCACCGTCAAAGCCGACCCGCATCGACATAGAGATGGGTCCTCCCGGCGTAGTAAATAACTGTGTGTCAGCCGGGAGTGGCCAAGGCGGAGCCGGCAAAGGACAACTGAGTCCCTGCGAGTGGCTCGCAGGGATGACCGCCACACAGCTGTCGTCTCCTTGACAGCACGGAGTTTATTACGTGTGGTCAGTTCCCGCCATTCAGCGTCCCATAGCGCAAAAACTTTGCGGCGTAAGACTGCCCTAAAATCAGTCTCTGGGAGGCCAACGTCCAGAAATGGCTTACTGGTGGCCTCTTTCGCCAGGCGGTCAACATGTTCATTACCCGGGATACCGACATGACCGGGGGTCCACACAAAGACCACAGAGCGGCCGCAATGGGCAAGAGTATGCAGGGACTCATGGATAGCCATCACCAGACGAGAACGAGGGAAACACTGGTCGAGAGCTCGTAAACCGCTCAGGGAATCGCTACAGATAGCGAAGGACTCACCTGAGCAGGAGTGGATATACTCTAGGGCTCGAAAGATGGCAACCAGCTCAGCAGTGTAAACGCTGCAGCCAGCCGGCAAGGAACGTTGTTCGGAATGCTCCCCTAGAGTTAGTGCATAACCGACACGACCAGCAACCATCGAACCGTCAGTGTATACAACGACAGAGCCCTGATACGTGGCCAGGATGGAATAAAAGCGGCGGCGGAAGGCTTCGGGAGGGACTGAGTCCTTCGGGCCCTGTGCCGAGCCGAAGGCAAGGGCGAGGAACACACATGGGGGTGTACGCAACGTGGCCCGGAAAGGAGGTGGAACAGTGAAAACCCTAAGCCCGTAGAGAAGCTCGTGGACGCGGACCGCGATCGTACAACCTGACCGGGGCCAACGTTCTGGCAGATCGATGACCGATTGCGGGAACAAGAGACGATAGTTTGGATGCCCGGGCAAGCTTAAAACATGGGCAGCATAAGCGGCCAGCAAACGTTGGCGCCGTAACCGCAGGGGAGGGACACCTGTCTCCACTAGTATGTTGTCCACTGGGCTGGTCCGGAAAGCACCAGTGGCAAGGCGTATTCCGCTGTGTAGGATTGGATCCAGGACCCGCAGCGCAGAAGGGGATGCTGAGCCATAAGCCAGGCTCCCATAATCCAGACGAGACTGGATTAACGCCTGGTAGAGCCGTAACAGGGTAGATCGGTCGGCGCCCCAGCGGGTGTGGCTCAAGCATCTCAGAGCATTTAGATGCCGCCAACACGCCTGTTTAAGCTGCCGAATATGAGGCAGCCAAGTCAGCCGGGCATCAAAAAGTACACCCAAAAACCTGTGGGTCTCCACCACAGCAAGGAGTCCGTCGGCAAGATAAAGCCGCGACTCAGGATGGACCGTTCGGCGCCGGCAGAAATGCATAACGCGGGTCTTGGCAGCCGAAAACTGAAAACCATGCGCTACAGCCCAAGACTGCGCCTTACGGATAGCGCCCTGTAGCTGACGTTCAGCAGCTGCAAAGCCAATAGAGCTGTAGTAAAGGCAGGTCGTCAGCATACAGGGACGCTGAGACAGACGTCCCCACCGCCGCAGCGAGCCCGTTAATGGCTATTAAAAACAGGCAGACACTTAGAACCCTGTGGCACACCGTTCTCCTGGACGTGGGAGGAACTATGGGAGGTCGCGACTTGCACGCGGAAGGTACGATACGACAGAAAATTGCGGATAAAGATCGGCAGAGGGCCCCGAAGACCCCATCCATGAAGCGTAGAAAGGATGTGATGACGCCATGTCGTATCGTACGCCTTCCGCATGTCGAAAAAGACAGCGACCAGGTGCTGACGGCGGGCACAGGCAGTACGAATGGCCGACTCCAGGCTCACCAGATTGTCGGCGGCGGAGCGGCTTTTACGGAACCCACCCTGCGATGGAGTCAGAAGGCCCCTTGACTTCAGTACCCAGTTCAACCGCCGGCTCACCATCCGTTCAAGCAACTTGCAAAGAACGTTGGTGAGGCTAATGGGACGGTAGCTGTCCACCTCCAAAGGGTTCTTCCCAGGTTTCAGATTGGAGATAACAATACTTTCCCGCCATTGCGACGGAAACTCACCCTCGACCCAAATGCGGTTGTAAAGGTCGAGGAGCCGTCGCTGGCAGTCCACTGAAAGGTGTTTCAGCATCTGACAGTGGATGCGATCTGGCCCAGGAGCGGTATCAGGGCAAGCGGCAAGCGCACTGTGAAATTCCCACTCACTGAATGGAGCATTGTAGGATTCAGAATGGTGGGTGCGAAAAGAAAGACTCCGACGTTCCATCCGCTCTTTAATGGGGGCGGAAGGCCAGTGGGTAATTGGAAGAAGCGGAACTCAGAGCAAAATGCTCTGTCAAGCTGTTGGCAATTTTGTCGGAGTCTGTACAAACTGCTCCATTCAGTGAGAGCGCAGAGACGCTGACAAGGGTCCGATAGCCATAGAGGCGTCGGATCTTGGCCCAGACCTGCGATGGAGAGACATGGAGGCCAATGGTGGACACATACCGCTCCTAGCACTCCTGCTTGCTTTGGCGGATAAGGCGGCGTGCTCGCGCACGCAGCTGTTTGAAGGCGATAAGGTTTTCGTGGGAGGGATATCGCTTGTGACGCTGGAGCGCCTTCCGGCCATCTTTAATCGCTTCAGCGATCTCAGGCGACCACCAAGGCACAGTCCGCCGCCGAGGGGACCCAGAAGACCGGGGAATGGCAGATTCGGCGGCAGTAACGATGTCGGTGGTGACCGATTGAACCACCACATCAATGTCATCACTAGAGAGAGGCTCAATAGCAGCAGTGGAGGACAACAAGTCCCAGTCAGCCTTATTCATAGCCCATCTGCTAGGGCGCCCAGAAGAGTGACGCTGTGGTAGTGACAGAAAGATCGGAAAGTGGTCACTACCACACAGGTCGTCATGCACACTCCATTGGACAGACGGTAAGAGGCTAGGGCTACAGATTGAAAGGTCAATGGCGGAGTATGTGCCATGCGCCACACTGAAGTGTGTGAAGGCACCATCATTTAAAATCGAGAGATCGAGCTGCGACAATAAATGCTCAACGGTGGCGCCTCGACCTGTTGCCACTGACCCACCCCACAGAGGGTTATGGGCGTTGAAGTCGTCCAAAAGCAAGAAGGTGGCGGCAATTGGGCTATCAGCGCAGCCAGGACATGATGCGAGACATCACCATCCGGTGGAATGTAAAGACTGCAGACGGTAACAGCCTGTGGCGTTCACACCCGAACAGCGACAGCCTCTAAATGTGTTTGTAGAGGGACAGACTCGCTGTGAAGAGGGTTAAGGACATATATGCAGACGCCACCAGACACCCTTTCATAAGCTGCCCGGTTCTTATAATAACCCCGATAGCCACGGAGGGCGGGGGTTCGCAATGCTGGAAACAGAGTTTCCTAAATAGCAATGCAGAAGAAAGGGCGAAGGCTGATAAGTTGCCGGAGCTCAGATAGATGGAGGAAAAAACCGCTGCAGTTCCACTGGAGTATGAAATTGTCCATGGCTGAGAAGGCGTGAAGGGACTAGGAAGGCAATTTACGCCACTTGTTCACTCGCTGCCACCGATTCAGAAACCGCACGAGTGACATCCATGGCGTCTGAGGGACCGGCGAGATCCAGGTCTTCAGCAGACGCCAGAATCTCGACCTCGTCCTCAGACGCAGAGCTTGTAGGAAGCGGTGGGACGGGTGCCACCGCAATGTCTTTGGTCTTGGGGACTTTCTTTTTCGGCTTCTCCCGCTGTGCCTTCTGTGGTTCAGGCTTCATGGGCTTCACTGGATCAGTCTCAGGGACGGACGACGACCGCGAGGCCCTACGACCAGGGACTGGTGGTTGTTTCAGCCACCTGCAGGTGTCCGCGTTTCCACTGGTCGGAACTTGCGAAGGTAGGTCCCCAAGGGACCCCTTCTTGGCGAGAGTAGCCGAAGAAGTCTTACTCTTCTCCGGCTGGGAAGGGGGAACTGATGTCCCCGATGGTTTGGGGGGTGTTGCTCCTGAAGTAGATGGAGCAGGAGCAACAGGGAGTGAAGTGCCCCCCCACAACCAAGGGGGTCGGTGAAGTCTGACATAGCGGAGAGGCAACTGTACGTGACGACACGGAAGTGGATCGTACCGGTGTTGCAGCAGCGGCATAACTTGTTGGCACTGGCACAGGATGTAACCGCTCATATTTCCGCCTAGCCTCGGGGTAGTTCAGGCGGTCCAGCGTCTTATATTCCATTATCTTCCTTTCTTTCTGGAATATCCTACAGTCCGGCGAGCAAGGGGAATGGTGTTCTCCGCAGTTAACACAGATAGGAGGCGGAGCACATGGAGTATTGGGATGCGAAGGACGTCCACAATCTCTACACGTGATGCTGGAAGTACAGCGAGATGACATGTGGCCGAACTTCCAGCATTTAAAACACCGCATCGGAGGAGGGATATATGGTTTCACATCACATCGGTAAACCATCACCTTGACCTTTTCGGGTAAGACATCACCCTCGAAGGCCAAGATGAAGGCACCGATGGCCACCTGATTATCCCTCGGACCCCAATGGACGCGCCGGACGAAGTGAACACCTCGTCGTTCTAGGTTGGCGCGTAGTTCATCGTCGGACTGTAGAAGAAGATCCCTGTGGAAGATAATACCCTGGACCATGTTTAAACTTTTATGAGGAGTGATGGTGACGGAAACATCCCCCAACTTGTCGCAAGTGAACAACCTCCGTGACTGGGCAGAGGATGCTGTTTTCCATGAGAACTGACCCAGAGCGCATTTTGGACCAGCCCTCCACCTCCCCGAACTTGTCCTCTAAATGCTCCACAAAAAACTGAGGCTTGGTTGGCATAAAAGATTCACCATCAACCCACGTACAGACAAGGTACCGGGGTGAATAATCTCCACTGCTGTCTTTAGCCATGCGTTCCTCCCATGGAGTGACCAGGGAGGGAAATGATCTCGGATCGTATTTCTTCCCGTTGAGGTTAGACCTCGATCGCTTAGAGACTGCTGGTGGAGGCCCACCAGCGAGAGATGATGTACCACGCTTCATTGCGGGTCATCCGCCCTGATGCCACCCACTCCGACCAGGGGCTCTCCCCACGGGCGCCACCCAGCCGCAGCAAAGACCACCTGGCAGGATGGCCTTTGCCGGGAGTTCCGATGCCCTAGAGGCATAGGCATCTACTCCTCGGCATACGTGGGGAAGTAGCAGCTCAGGCATCAGCAGTGCGATCCCTGTGTAGTCAGGGGGCTACCACCAAGAGGGTACATGACGACCCCACCACAACGGACTGGCTACCGTGCTGGATGTCGGGTGTCGAAATATCCATGTACATCGCGAGGGCAAAGATGGAAGTGCACAATGGAGGGAATGTATGCTACCCGGAACACACTGCAGCCAATGTGGCCGGAAGCTCGATGGAAGTCCAACTCCATGACATTATCGGGTGTGCCAGATCTTAGGGCAAGATGGATATATAATACACCACGTAAGGCGTCCTTCCCCAAATGGTACGCACTAACAGAAAATTTTGAAAGGTAGTGGTCAAACCCCTTAGGGGACCATCACATTAAGGCCGAAACGTTTGAGACTCCTTTTAGTCGCCTCTTACGACAGGCAGGAATACCGCGGGCCTATTCTTACCCCCGAACCCGCAGGGGGGCAAATTGGTTTTTATTTGGCTTGTTCTAGTGCCTTCTCCTCGAAATTCGAGGAGAAATTTTTCTATGGGAGCCCTGATTTCTCTTATTGTATCGTGAAGATCATTTCTCCTTATGTAGGTGGGTGCCAACAGAATGTTTTCGCAATCGGAGGAGAAAACTGGTGATTGAAATTTCATGAGAAGATCCCGTCGCAAAGTAAAACGCCTTTGTTTTAATGATTGCCACTCCAATTCACGTATCATGTGTGTGACACTATCTCTCCCATTTGGCGATAATACAAAACGAGCTGCCCTTCTTTGTACTTTTTCGATGTCATCTGTCAGTCCCACCTGATGCGAATCCCACACCGCACAGCAATACTCCAGATTAGGGCGGACAAGCGTGGTGTAAGCAGTCTGTTTAGCAGACCTGTTGCACCTTCTAAGTGTTCTGCCAATGAATTGCAGTCTTTGGTTTGCTGTACCCACAATATTATCAATGTTATCGTTCCAATTTAGGTTATTTGTAATTGTAATCCCTAAGTATTTAGCTGAATTCACAGCCTTCAGATTTGTGTGACTTATCGTGTAATCGAAATTTAGTTGATTTCTATTGGCAATCATGAAAAACTTCACACTTTTCTTTATTCAGGGTCAATTGCCACTTTTCGCGCTGTCTTATCTAAATAATTTTGCAAGTCATTTTGATCATCTGGTGACTTTACAAGACGGTAAATGACAGCATCATCTGCAAACAATCTAAGACAGCTACTCAGATTGTCTCCTATGTCGTTAATATAGATCAGGAACAATAGAGAGCCTGTAACACTTCCTTGAGGAACGCCGGATATCACTTCTGTTTTACTCGATGACTCTCCGTCTATTACTACGAACTGTGACCTTTCTGACAGGAAATCACGAATCCAGTCGCACAACTGAGACGATACTCCGTAGGCACGCAGTTTGGTTAGAAGACGCTTGTGAGGATCGGTGTCGAAAGCCTTCTGGGAATCTAAAAATTGGAATCAATTTGACATCCCCTGTCGATAGCACTCATTATTTTCTGAGTATAAGGAGGTATTTGTGTTTCACAAGAACGATATTTTCTGAATCCGTGCTGACTATATGTCAATAAATCGTTTTCTTCGAGGCACTTCATAATGTTCGAACACAGTATACGTTCCAAAATCCTACTGCAAATCGACGTTAGTGATACAGGCCCGTAATTCAGCGGATTACTCCGACTTCCCTTTTTGTGTATTGGTGTGACTTGAGCAATTTTTCAGTTTTTAGGTACGGATCTTCCTGTGAGCGAGTGGTTGTATATAATTCCTAAATATGAAGCTATTGTATCAGCATACTCTGAGAGGAACCTGACCGGTATACAATCTGGACCGGAGGCCTTGCCTTTATTAAGTGATTTAAGCTGCTTTGTTACACCGAGGATATCTACTTCTATGTTTATCATCTTGACAGTTGTTCTTGATTGGAATTCAGGAATATTTACTTCGTCTTCTTTGGCGAAGGAGTTTCGGAAAACCCCGTTTAATAACTCTGCTTTAGTGGCACTGTCATCAGTGACTTCACCGTTGTTATCGCGCAGAGAAGGTATTGACTGCGTCTTGCCACTGGTGTGCTTTACGTATGACCAGAATCTCTTTGGATTTTCTGCCAGATTTCTCGCATTGGAGTACGCGCTATATTTCGAACTTCTGTAGAACTTTGCCAATCTTGGGGATTTTGCGTTCTGTTAAATTTGGAAATCTTTTTCCGTTGCTAGCGTTCTTGCTGAAATGTAGTCCCAGGATGGCTTGCTATGAAGGTCAACAAAACGGGACGTACAATATCGTCGACGTACCGCTGTGCTGTAAGGGTGCCGCGGATGACAACCTAAGTGGTCCTGCAACGAAAAATAGTGCCACCACAGACCACCACTTGTGGATGTCGGGCCTTTCGGCGGGCGTCGCGCCGTCCGAGGCGGCTCCAGACACGTCTTTGCTGGTCGTCGGGGCTCAGTTCGAAGTGAGACTCACCACTGAAGACATTTTTACTACAGTCAACTAAATTCAACGTCTTTCCCTTGAATAAATCATCCAATTTGAAATTGCAATCATTTGTTTGTCTGTACACATACATAACAACTAGCAATTTCCGTCCCGTTCGGATAATTCCTTAGTAGTGTGTCTTTCTTTTTTCTTCTTAGAGTGTAGTTTCCCCTCTACACTGGCCCACGTACCGAATATTTAATTACAACAACCTGATTTTGGCCAGTAACCTTGCACACAAATAATTACTCGAACTATGTTCGTCAGCACTTCCAGACGCAAGTACACCGATATGCAAGTACACCGATATGCAAAACAGGGATTAAAGCGACTCTCTTATGAGCTGTTACTGCCAAGTAACATAGCTCGATTGAACTTGAACCTCACGTAGAAATGACTACTACAATACAGCACAGAAAGTCACTCAAAGAAATACGCAATGAGACGAACAGAAGTGACTTTTCATTCAAGAGAAGAGTTTTACTAAAGTCACCGCGATTTATGACGGTCGGCTGGGCATTACAAAATGCAGGACCTGATTCTTAACAGATTGTGTGATAAGCACGCACAGCAATATATGCTCATGTGTATGAAGTCGTCCACATGAGTGCTAAAAGCAATCCGTTAAATTTCTGTTACACGATATATCACACAACTGTAAAGACTGTGAGTTCAATTAAATACCTGGGAATAACAATTATAAAGAACTTAGATTGCAACGATCTTACAGATAATTTTGTGAGGAAGACAAATCAAGGACTGGCATTTTACTGGTAGCACACCTGGAAGATGCAACAGGTCTACTAGAGAGACTGCCTACACTACGCTTGTCTGCCTACACTACGCTTGTACGTTCTTTGCTAGGTACTGCTGTGCTGCGTGGGATCATTAGCAGATAAGATTGACGGAGGATATCGAAAATGTCTAAAGAACAGAACCTCGTTTTGTATTATCGCGAAATAGGGGACAGCCGAGTTACGGAGACGCTAAGAGCATTGGGATGGCAGACATTAACACAAAGGCGTTTTTCGTCGTGGGGAGATTTTTTCACGAAATTTCAAACAACAGTTTTTTCTTCAGAATGCGAGAATACTTTCTGACACGTACCTACATGAGGAGAAATGATTGTCGTAATAATATAAGACCTCGTACGGAATGGTTTAAGTGTTCATTTTTCCTATGTGCTGTTAGAAAGTTGAACGGTAGAAGCAGAGACTGATGGTGATTCGATGAACCCTCTGCGGGACACTTAAGTGTGAATTGCATAGTAGTCACGTAGATGTAGCTGTAGATGTAGATACATATCAGGAATTCAATCCGATGCAGCTCGGTGGGCTTCTGAAGAAGAGCGAGGGTGGAAACTGCCGCTGGACCACCTGCATGTTCAGAAAGTAGCCACGCGCTGGGCAGAAATACCACTAAGGGCGGCGCCGACAGCCACGTTGATAGGTTTTAATTATAGGCACCTCCAGACGTGAACGCCTCCGCCAAGCGGGCAGAGGCGTCATGTTCGCGGCGGAACGTCTTGAGACAGACTAATTTTAACGTGCAGAGTAGCAGTTTGACACTTAAAAAGCCAATATTACACATTGTCTTACGAATAACGCTATGTATGATATGTTCCGAAAGCGAAAAATATATATTTTCTATAGGTCTTACTTCGCTGCCTGTAACACATCATTAATTTACTTAGCCAGTTTCTAGGAGTAAATTATGAACAGTTCGTAATATTACTTGAAACTGACTTTGGCGACATTTGGAGTGTTAACTACACCGGATACTTAATTAGTCACAACCGGGAGACATCTCGCTGATAGCGTATAACACCACTTGCAGCCCAGATAACATCAGTAAGGCGAGGAAGAGAGAGTACAGATTTCTTCGAGTGCGGTATGCCATACCCAGCTAAAACCACTCATTTATTATGAGCGACAGCCAAATGAAAACCAAAGCCCGTCACAACGGGACCACGAAAAGGTGCCGTTCACGAGCAATCACCACACAGGTCAAGACAGTGCCGTCACCAACGTCGTGTTCCACGCCACCGCTTGTGGGCGACTGCGCCTCTGCTTCTAGAGTCCGCGCCGTCCGCGCTTGAACGAGGGCGTTGCGGTGGCCAGCAGCGGAACTCGGCGGTAACAAGAAGAGCTATTTTGGTCTTGGGTTTTGATCACCGAGTAGAGGATGTTTCATCGTGGTACACAGCAGTTTTCCTGTGACGGACACTTCACCGTGCTTTTGGTCAGAACTAGTGGACAATTGTAAAGGGGAGACTGTGTTTTGTAACGAGGCGTAGAATAGGAATTGCGGAGATTGTGGGATTTCTGCATTTACATGTGGCACAGGAAACTGAATAAACGCAGAACTAACTGTATTTGATGGATTGCTTATCTTGTCCGATTAAACTTCAGACTTCTAGGCGCGTGCTATTCATCGATGTTTACTTGTCATTTTCTTATAGCTGGCTTAGATTTACTTTAAAAAGTAGTATTTATGTATCTTACATCTTGAGCCCACAGAGCGCTTTATGTGAGCTACGAAGTGTTTGTAATTGTGTGGCTTGACACCATATGCTAAATTCTTGACAAATATTAACGTCCAAGTTGCCAGTTAAAAACTGTGGGTGGGTTATGACCTTCTTGCTCCGTCCGCAATTCGCTGTTTTGCTGCCTAGGTAGCAGAATTCCGTAACTTCATCTACTTCGTGACCGTCAAATGGCTCTGAGCACTATGGGACTTAACATCTGAGGTCATCACTCCCCCAGAACTTAGAACTACCTAAACCTAACTAACCTAAGGACATCACACACATCCATGCCCGAGGCAGGATTCGAACCTGCGACCGTAGTAGTCGCGCGGTTCCGGACTGAAGCGCCTAGAACCGCTCGGCCACCGCGGCGGGTGTGACCGTCAATTCTGATGTTAAGGTTCTCGCTCTTTCCATTTGTGCTACTTCTCATTACTCTCAATCCATATTCTTTACTCATTAAATTGTTCATTCCATTCAGCAGATGATGTAATTCTTCTTACTTTCACTCAGTATAGCAATGTCATCAGCGAATCGTATCATTGATAGCGTTTCACCGTGAATTTTAATTCCACTCCGCAACCTTCCTTTTATATCCATCATTGCTTCTTCGATGTACAGACTGAACAATAGAGGTGAAACATACATCCCTGTCTTACACCATTTTCACTCCGTGTACTCCGTTCTTGGTCGTCCACTCTTATTATTCTCTCTTGGCTGTCGTACATATTTTATATTACCCGTCTTTCCCTATTTTTCTCAGAATTTCGAACTTCTTGCACAATTTAACAATATCGAAAGCTTTTTCCAGGTCGACAAATCCTATTTACGCGTCTTAATTTTTCTTTAGTTCGCTTCGTTATTCACTGCAACGTCAGAATTGCCGCTCTGGTCCCTTCACCTTTCCTAAAACCAAACCATCGTCATCTATCACATCCTCAATTTTCTTTTCCATTCTCCTTGTCAGCAACTTGGATGCATGAGTTGTTAAGCTGATTGTGCGATAATTCTCGCACTTGTCTACTATTGCAGTCTTCATAACTGTGCGTACGATATTTTTCCGAAAGTCACATGATATGTCGCCAGACTCATATATTCTACACACCAATGTGAATAGTCGTTTTGTTGCCGCTTCCCCCAATGATTTTAGAAATTCTGATGGAATCTTATCTACCCCTTTTTCCTTATTTGATCTTGAGTCCTCCACAGCTCTCTTAAATTCTCATTCTAATACTGGATCCCCTATCTCTTCTAAATCGACTCCTGATCCTTCGTCTATCACAACGGACAAATCTTCGTCCTCACAAAGGCCTTCAATGTACTCTTTCCACCTGTCCTCTTTTCTCCATTTAACAATGAAATTCCCGTTGCACTCTTAATGCTACCACCCTTGCTTTTAATTTCACCGAAGGTTATTTTGAGTTTCCATTCGACAATCATTTCTTTTTCCACTGCTTCGCGTTTTTCATGCAGCACTTCCTATTTATATTATTCCTCAGCGACTTGTATTTGTGTATTCCTGAATTTCCCTGAACATTTTTGTACTTCCTCCTTTCATCGATCAATTGAAACTACTTCTGTTACTCATGATTTCCTTGCACTTATCTTCTTTATACCTGTTTTTGTTTCCAACTTTCGCGATTGCCCTTTTTAGAGATGCCCATGTCCACCGCTCAACTGTACTGCCTACCGAGCTCTTCCTTATTGCTGTATCTATAGCCTTAGACAACTTCAAGCGTATCTCGTGATCCCTTAGTACTTCTGTATCCCACTTCTTTGCATGTTGATTCTTCCTGTCTAATCTCCTAAACTTCAGCCCGCTCTTCAGCACTACTATATTGTGATACGTGTCTATATTGTTCCGGCGTAACGTCAAGCCCCGGCACTTCGGCCTGGAACGTTACAGCAGAGCAGGCTGTGAGACGACGTCACCCTATAGTACGCTGACGTACCCCTCTCTAGGACGACACACAGACGGGAGCGGCCTGTATACGAAGAAAATATAAGCGCCGCGCCGCCTAGCCGCGGACGGTGTGGAAGACGAGCCGTCATACAAACTCTACAGCAGGGACTTATGAACTGCATTGTTTTGTTTGCATTGAAATTGTGTAACCGAAGAATATTGATTATTTGCATGTCGCCATTTGCTTATGACACACCTTTTTGAACATGAAAACTATTGTCAATTTAACTTACTGTAATAAACTCCATTAATATGATTTGTTTGAATTGTTGTCTAGCGATCCGGGAAAACAGCTTCCTAGGCACCCTATATTAGAAGAGTGGGCAGACACAAAATATGTCTGCTCCTGGGTACGCGTTAAAGTCCAGTATCTGATTTCGGAATCCCTGCCAGACCATGATGTAATCTAACTGAAATTGTCCCGTATCACCCGCACTCCTATACCTCCTCCTCTTGCGATTCTTGAACAGAGCATTCGCTATTACTAGCTGAAATGTATTACAAAACTCAATTAGTCTTTTTAGTTTCTCATTCCTTGTAACTAGTCCATATTCTCCTGTGACCTGCTTTTCTTCTCCTTCCCCTACAACTGCATTCCAGTCTCCCCTGACTATTAGATTTTCACCTTCTTGTACGTACTGTATTACCCATTCAATATCAAAAAATGGTTAAAATGGCTCTGAGCACTATGGGACTTAACATCTGAGGTCATCAGTCCCGCAGAACTTAGAACTACTTAAACCTAACTAACCTATCACACACATACATGCCCGAGGCAGGATTCGAAACTGCACCCATAGCGGGCGCGCGGTTCCAGACTGAAGAGCGTAGAACCGCTCGGCCACATCGGCCGGCAGTTTCAATATCCTCATATAGGAAAATGCGAGGTATTCGACGCCAAATGTTCACTGCGTGCTGTTCCCTTCGGCAATATTGCCTCGGAAACTGGCTGAGACGGACATGAATTCAGTGATTGCAGCAATTCCTGTCTGATTTGAAATCGATTGTGTTTGCAAAGTTTGATACTCGTCCTCGGTTCATGTCGGTTACGATCTTTTTACGAACACAGTGTGGTGATGGGCACATCCAAAAGCGATAACTGCTTTCTGCCAATCTGTCACATTTCCACGTCGACCCATGTTGAAACGTTTCTACATCATGGAAAATGAAAGTCGTGGTAGAATATTTAGCACTATGTAAGTCTTTGAAAATCTCAACACATTAGTGACCTGTCACTCTTTGGATACCAAAGGTTGTGTTACGAGCGGATGAAGTCACTGTGCTTCTGCTGATACAGTGACTACGGAGCGGTCGGTGGGTGAGGAGCCCTGACAGCGCACGTGGAGAACGGAGGACGGTTTCTGTCTGAGATGTGCCCCGGAGTGAATGAGGGCAAAGGACGGTTTTTAAGATGCTTTAACACAGGGACTGTACATTTGGAAAAGGTAGTATGAACAGAGTACTGACTTGCCGAAGGGCTAAAAGCGAGTAATTCTAGTGTAAAGACTGTGTTTTTGTTCAACTATATCCACATCTGGGTATCCAGAACAAGTTATCGGTCATGTGTTTAGAGTTTTAATAATTATTCTTTATCTTCCACTTCCAGTTAAAAGTATTTTATAAGAAAATCAAAAGCATAAATTTCCTGTAAATGAAATATTGTCTCTCTGAGCCAGTTTGTGAGAATGCTAAAGGAAGATAATTGTCTCGTGCAAACGCGATTCACTTCTATATCACTAAAAAGATTTAATACAATTTCAACGTAAAGCGACCATTTCATTCATTTGCCAACATTTCACTAAGTTTCCCCTTATAGTTTAGAAGTAAATCTTGTCACAACTGTACTTCATAAGCCTTACACTATTGAGTGAACAGCTAGCTGCCTTTCTTTTCTTTTTTTATGTAACAAAGTAATTCCTGTTGCAAAGCAGCTTAAGGTAAAGAATAAGGCACCTAGCTGCGCAGTGTTTTCTTTCAGAAACACGCAGTTCAGCATTTTACATAGCCGGTTGTATTCAGTTTCATTTACGGATAGTCAGATTACGATAGAGTAACTGGCATCACAAACATCGAATATAATTTATACAGTTACGTTCATATTGAAAAGTACTATGGCAAAGGGTATTCTGGATCTGCATACTTCCACCGTCATATCTTAGCGAAAGATCTTGCCGAGTACCCGAAAAAACTCTGGTCATGCGTAAAATGTCTGAGCGGGTCGAAGGCTTTTATCGTCATTCGTCGATTAGTTCCGGGTGGCAACGGAAGGCACCAGAAGGAAAACTGAAGTTTCAAATGTCACGTTTAAGATATCATTCACACGGGAGGATCGTACAAACACACCGTCTTTTGACTATCAAGCAGACTCCCGCATGGAGGACATACAAATACACTCCTGGACGGCACAGCGGACACACCAGGAACCGCGGTGTTGGCCGTCGAATGGCGCTAGCTGCGCAGCATTTGTGCACCGCCGCCGTCAGTGTCAGCCAGTTTGCCGTGGCATACGGAGCTCCATCGCAGTCTTTAACACTGGTAGCATGCCGCGACAGCGTGGACGTGAACCGTATGTGCAGTTGACGGACTTTGAGCGAGGGCGTATAGTGGGCATGCGGGAGGCCGGGTGGACGTACCGCCGAATTGCTCAACACGTGGGGCGTGAGGTCTCCACAGTACATCGATGTTGTCGCCAGTGGTCGGCGGAAGGTGCACGTGCCCGTCGACCTGGGACCGGACCGCAGCGACGCACGGATGCACGCCAAGACCGTAGGATCCTACGCAGTGCCGTAGGGGACCGCACCGCCACTTCCCAGCAAATTAGGGACACTGTTGCTCCTGGGGTATCGGCGAGGACCATTCGCAACCGTCTCCATGAAGCTGGGCTACGGTCCCGCACACCGTTAGGCCGTCTTCCGCTCACGCCCCAACATCGTGCAGCCCGCCTCCAGTGGTGTCGCGACAGGCGTGAATGGAGGGACGAATGGAGACGTGTCGTCTTCAGCGATGAGAGTCGCTTCTGCCTTGGTGCCAATGATGGTCGTATGCGTGTTTGGCGCCGTGCAGGTGAGCGCCACAATCAGGACTGCATACGACCGAGGCACACAGGGCCAACACCCGGCATCATGGTGTGGGGAGCGATCTCCTACACTGGCCGTACACCACTGGTGATCGTCGAGGGGACACTGAATAGTGCACGGTACATCCAAACCGTCATCGAACCCATCGTTCTACCATTCCTAGACCGGCAAGGGAACTTGCTGTTCCAACAGGACAATGCACGTCCGCATGTATCCCGTGCCACCCAACGTGCTCTAGAAGGTGTAAGTCAACTACCCTGGCCAGCAAGATCTCCGGATCTGTCCCCCATTGAGCATGTTTGGGACTGGATGAAGCGTCGTCTCACGCGGTCTGCACGTCCAGCACGAACGCTGGTCCAACTGAGGCGCCAGGTGGAAATGGCATGGCAAGCCGTTCCACAGGACTACATCCAGCATCTCTACGATCGTCTCCATGGGAGAATAGCAGCCTGCATTGCTGCGAAAGGTGGATATACACTGTACTAGTGCCGACATTGTGCATGCTCTGTTGCCTGTGTCTATGTGCCTGTGGTTCTGTCAGTGTGATCATGTGATGTATCTGACCCCAGGAATGTGTCAATAAAGTTTCCCCTTCCTGGGACAATGAATTCACGGTGTTCTTATTTCAATTTCCAGGAGTGTAGACATCCGTGGCGTAGAGAAGCAACTGAAAGACCTGGAAGCAAATAAGTCGCCAGGTCCGGACGGAATTCCAATTCGGTTTTGCAGAGAGGCATTATCCCCTTACTTAGCTTGCATTTATCGTGAATCTCTCAAACAGTGCAAAGTCCCAAGCGACTGGAAAAAAGCGCACGTGACTCCTGTATAGGAGAAGGGTAAAAAAACAGACCCGCATAGTTACAGACCAGTATCCTTAACATCAGTTAACTACAGAATTCCTCAACACATTCGGAGTTCTAATATAATAAATTTCCTTGAGACAGAAAAGCTACTAGCCGGTCGGTTTGGCAGAGCGGTTCTAGGCGCTTCAGTTTGGAATCGAGCGACCGCTACTGTCGCAGATTCGAATCCTGCCTCGGGCATGGATGTATGTGATGTCCTTAGGTTAGTTAGGTTTAAGTAGTTTTAGGGGACTGATGACCTCACATGTTAACTCCCATAGTGCTCAGAGCCATTTGAACCGTTTTTAGAAAAGCTACTGTCCACAAACCAGCATGGATTTAGAAAGCATTGCTCGTGCGAAACTCGGTTGCCGTTTCTTACATGATGTCCTACGGACCATGGATGGAGGGCAACAGGAATATCATGTGTTTTCCTACATTTACGGAAATGGTCTGACACGGTGCCCCTCTACAGGCCGTGGACGAACGTTCGAGCTTACTGTTTAGATTCCCAGATATGTTAGTGGCTTGAAGACTTTTGAAGTAACAGAACCCAGCAATCTGTCCTCGAAGGCGAATGTTCAGAATGAAGGTTACCGTCACGTGTGCGCTAGAGAATTGCGATAAGACGCTTGTTATTTTCTGTATACATAAATGATCTAATCGAGAGGGTGACCAGCAAAATACGGCTGTTTGGTGACGTTGCTCTAGTGTACGAGAAGCTGTCCTCGTTGAGTGACTGTAGGAGTCTACAAGATGATTTACACAGAATTTCTAGCTGGTGCGATGAATGGAATTTTGTAATAAATGTAGAAAAAAATGGCTCTGAGCACTATGGGTCTCAATATCTGAGGTCATCAGTCCCCTAGAACTTAGAACTACTTAAACCTAACTAACCTAAGGACATCACACACATCCATGCCCGAGGCAGGACTCGAACCTTCGACCGTAGCGGTTGCGCGGTTCCAGACTGAAGCGCCTAGAACCGCTTGGCCACTCCGGCCGGCCAGGTCGGACAAAAGGAAAACATCGAAGCAATTCAGAGATATGCTGTTGGATTTGTTAGCAGAATAGGTTCGGCCAGCAGGCAAGTATTACGGGCAGGGTTCGTGAACTCAAATGGGGATCCCAGGGGGGAAGACGACGCTCTCTTCGCGAGACACTATTGCGGAAACTTGCAGAAACGGAATTTGAGGCCGACTGCAGAGCAATTCTGCTGCCGGCAACGTATAATTCGCGTCAGAACCAAGAAGACAAGATCAGAGCAATTAGGGCTCGTACGGAGGCGTTCATACAGTCGCTTTTATCTCGTTCTCTTTGCGAGTGGAACAGGAAAGGAAGTGACCATCCACCAGGCATCATATGGAGGCTTGCGGAAAATTTACGTAGATGTAGACGAGACTCGAGTAACAGCGAACTCGACCGAAAAGGCTGGTGAGTGCCCTGTTACAGTAGCCACAGGCGGCCAACTTCGAAGAAGACGTCGATTAGGGAATGAATGACTTTATTTCTTATTAGCACGTTGCAGGTACCCGCCTCCATGGAAAAGGACGCAGACGCAGGGTGGTGACGCTGAAGTCGGATGCAGCCGGTTAGAATCCTCGTGATTGGAATACATTTTCATCGCTGGTATTTGGCCACGAAGGGAGGTAGCTTAACATACTGTGTCTTCCGAAAAATTCCCAATCACTTCTTGAAGAACAGATTTTGTGGTCCATGTAGATTACTTTGATTTTTTTCTATTAAAATGACCGGTTTCGGGACCACCTGAACCCTCCTTGTACCAGTTAAAAGAGTAATCCGTCCAGCTTATTAGCGAAGCTTTACAACCTACGTCACAGGATAAAACACAGGTTTGGTAGAATCCATATTGTTCATAGGAGCCCCAAGGCAACTGCCAGCATGTGGCATCTGGTACACTGGTCACATAAAAACGAAAAATACATTTCTAAACTAATTTTATTTTTTTAGAATATTGGCCTTTTTATAATGCTTTTATTTAATATTTTTACTTAATGCTTCTACTTAATGTTTTAATCAAGAATATCCAACAACAGTATTCTCTAGAGAGAAAGAGAGAGAGAGAGAGAGAGAGAGAGAGAGAGAGAGAGAGAGAGACAGAGAGAGAGAGAGAGAAATATCAACATAAACATCATTTCTGCCCTTTTTATTGCTCATGAAAACACTTTCCATGTTGTACCACCAATCAGCGAGGTGGTCCAGATTGCTGTACACACCGGTACCTCTAATACCCAGCAGCAGATCCTCTTGCACTCATGCATGCCTGTATTCGTCTTGGCATACTATCCACAAGTTCATTAGGGCACTGTGGGTCCAGATTGTCCCACTCCTCAACGGCAATTCGGCCTAGATCCCTCAGAGTGGTTCGTGTGTCACGTCGTCCGTAAACAGCCCTTTTCAATCCATCCTAGGCATGTTCGACAAGGTTCATGTCTGGAGAACATGCTGGCCACTCTAGTCCAGCGATGTCGTTATCCTGAAGGAAGTCATTCACAAGATGTGCACGATGGGGGCGCGAATTGTTGTTCATGAAGACGAATGTGTCGCCAATATGCTACCGATATGGTTGCACTATAGTCGGAGGATGGCATTCACGTATCGTACAGCCGTTACGGCGCCTTCCATGACCACCAGCGACGTACGTCGGCCCTACATAATGCCACACCAAAACAGAGGGAACCTCCACCTTGCTGCACTCGCTGGACAGTGTGTGTAAGGCGTTCAGCCTGACCGGGTTGCCTCCGACGATTGTCTGGATCAAGGCATGTGCAACACTCATCGGTGAAGAGACATGATGCCAATCCTGAGCGGTCCATTCGGCATGTTGTTTGGCCCATCCGTACCCCGCTGCGTGGTGTCGTGGTTTCGAAGATGGACCTCGCCATGGACGTCTGGAGTGAAGTTGCACATCATGATGCCTATTGCGCACAGTTTGTGTCATAACACGACGTCCTGTGGCTACACGAAAAGCATTATTCAACATGGTGGCGTTGCTGTCAGGGTTCCTCCGAGCCTTAATCCGTAGGTAGCGGTCAGCCACTGCAATAGTGGCCCTTGGGCGGCCTGAGCGAGGCACGTCATCAACAGTTCGTGTCTCTCTGCATCTCCTCCATGTCCGAACAACATCGCTTTGGTTCACTCCAAGATGCCTGGACACTTCCTTTGTTGAGAGCTCTTCCTGGCACAAAGTAACAATGCGGACTCGATCGAACCACGGTATTGACTGTCTAGGCATGGTTGAACCACAGACAACACGAGCCGTGTGCCTCCTTCCTGGTGGAATGAGTGGAACTCGTCGGCTGTCGGTCCCCCTCCGTGTAATAGGCGTCGTTCATGCATGGTTGTTTACATCTTTGGGCGGGTTTAGTGACATCTTTGAACAGTCAAAGGGACTGTGTCTGTGATGCAATATCCACAGTCAACGTCCATCTTCAGGAGTAGTTGCCTTGGAGGCTATAAGAAGAGTATGGATTTCATCCTGTGACGTAGCATTTAATGTATTGCTTGTGCGTTGGACGGGTTGGTGTTGTAACTGATACAATCAGATCTGAAAATAGTTCAGGTGAACGAAAACCGGTCATTGTAATAGAAAAAATTAAAGCAATCTAGACGGAAAACAAATTCCGTTTTACGGGAAGGAGATGTGGCTCACCAGTAGAGTTCTGGGTTAAAGTCCAAAGTCTCTACAGTGTCTCCTGGGTCGAGGGAATGTGACACACTGTTGACGGTGGTTATGTGGTTCCCCGGCTGCCATTCGCAACGAGCCGCCTATGTAGCGGCATTTCTCCCTTTTATTAACTCAGCAGTACACTCTATGAGCACTCATCGCTGTCAGTCACCATTCCTAGGTGCACAGTTTACACTTCATATGACAGGTCGAAGGCAAAAAACCTAAACAAGTTAACATCATTCGTTTCGCTAGAAGAAATTGAGGACGTCAGCTGATATACAATTGTTGCGAAGGATAATGAAATATTTACTGTCTTTATTATGATGTCCACTTCAGATAGTTGCGTTTAATGTTTTTTTATTAACCGCTGTGGATTCGAGGCGCGAGGCGCTCCAGCCTTCATCACCAGGCATACAGCGCCACTTCGCCACACAGGCTGTGACGGCCGCCCGAGCCTGGCTCGCTGCTCACCTCTGGCGCCGGGCGCAGCAGCCCCACCTGGCCCGCTGCCGCGCACTGCCTGCGTATCCGCAATGGACCAGCGGACCAGGCCAGTGCTGAGATGCCCAAAGTTTTGCTTCGAACGTCTTTGCGTGAGAATTATCTGCAATACACGAACCATACTGTACGAGCCTCCGTTAGGCTACAAATACAACTCTCAAACAGTAACACTAGAATACACGATAAAAATCTTAAAACTATATTATTTAAATTCCTTCTCTATACAATCATTACTCAGATATCGTGTATCATAAGGAGTGACCAATTCCCTCCGTTCGTAAACGTAACTGTTTATGGACACTTTCATTCAAAACACTATGAGAAATCCGTCAGAGTGATGAGTTATCAAAAACGTCATTTGTCATGTTTCTCTTTTTTTCTGTTTTTTTTTTCGTCAATTTTCTGTATCAGTTCGTTGCTGACTACAGTCGAACGGCCACTTACGTCATCATCTCTAACATTCGTCTTTCACCTTTAAACAAACGATACCATAGTTCCGCCTGTCGCATTTCGTCCGTATATAGCACAAATTTCGCGACAAGCTTGCCGTTTTTGCCTCTACTATTATTTATTTATCTTATGGCATACGATAAGAGTTTTTAAATAATATGGATAACTATACGCATCGAAGATTACTAAACTACTACACGTCAACACTTCAACGCTGCTCCCCAGCATAATATAATACCAATAACAATAGTAACAGACCAATATGGCGGCCTTCTATACGGTTTATCACTTCTATATTGTCAAGGTACCTTCGAAAAGGCCCTTGTAAGTACGGGCTGAACATATTGAGTTAGTTAATTACTTACGGGTTCCACAGACCATCTGAACGATTCTTTAATCGAAATGATACGAACGAGTTAGTTTACATACACATACAGCGGGAGCAACTGTTATAAGTAGGCTGGTTATGTGTTTATCTTGGCACAGCGATAGACTGCATTAAGAACTCTGACAGTATTGTGCGCACTCTGTAAGAGATTCTGTGGCTGGTAGCACTAGCAGTTGGAGGTGAACAGCCAGCAGTGATGGAAGTTAGAGCTGTCCGACTTGGAGATTGAATATTATTCATGATTATATAATTTTTGGAACTGGATGTCACGGACAATTATGTATTTGTTTTGAACTGGATGTCATATTATTAAGGTAAAAATACATTGTTTGCTTTGCAACAAAATCTTTCCTTTGCTAACCACATGCCTATCAGTAGTTAGAGCCTTCATTAGTTAGATCTTTTATTTAGCTGACTGTATTGGTGTTTGCGGCATTGCTGTAGTTCGGGTAGTGAAGATTTTTGTGAGGTAAGTGACTTACGTAATGTATAAGTTATTGTCAGGATTTCTTCTTATTCAGGGTCGTTCTTTTGTATTAATTATTTGAAGTCAGGTTATCATTTTTGAGTAGTCTGATTGCGTTGCGCTAGGATATTGTGGGTCAGTGTTGAAATGATAATAATATAGCAAAGAGACAGTATAGTCAATTTCACTCAGCAATATAAGCAGAAAAATTTAATTAAGAAGTTTCATTGTCTGTCGTTGAGCACGACAGACACAAGATGGTCCACCACTTGTGGAGACTGTCTGCACGTCTTTTATGGCCCGTTCGGATGCTATTCAGAGTGGTCCAAATTGCTCAACGCTGGTTACACTCAGGGTTTTTTTTTTTTTTTTTCCTGGGTCCACAGCAGTTTCAGGCGTTGGGCAGGACAGTTTGGTTGCCAGCAGCGTTTCCACTGAGCGTCAGCAAGAATCCTGTTGTGATAAGAACGGTATGTCTTGACCTCTACCTTTTCTTCCTCCATCCATCATTGAATATCGGAAGCTCAGGGTTATGACCATTCTTCGGATATTGTAGCATCCTTTTGAGCCTGACATCGACAGGTCGAATGTGACTCATGGGACTCAAAATAGGTAACAAGTAGGTAAGAGTGGATCTTATTCATCCACTAATGATGCGCATGGGTTCGTTAGGTTGTACATCTATCTTTTTCTCATATAGGGAATTAAATCAAGACAGATGCACAGCACTGCTGAGGACACAAATCCGAGCGCCGCTGCTAGGACAATACCTGGTGACGATTCCCAACTCACACGACAGAGGTTATCAAGGAATTTATTTATTCTTTTGAGCTCAGCAGATTCTCGCGGCAAGCGCTCTCTAAAAGGAAGTGCCCTGTTTAAGATGATCCCGAATTTGGATGTTTGCCACGACGAAGTTTGCCTTCCTCAAAATAGACATCAAGTGTCACTTTATTGGACGGATAAAACCATGCAACTTTTTTTATTCTTGTGTAATCCTCATTTTTATGGAAATATTATGATGTCTGGATCAGAAGCTAGGATTTATTCGGTTGTTCCAAAGGCTCTGTGTAGGGTACCTTTTTTCCCAGCCATCAGCGTAAGTCTGCCTGTCCAGGGATACTTTCGGCGTATTTTGGTATAAGGGTTCCGTTGCCTCATGTAGCTAGTTCCACAGTAATGAATAATTAAGTTTTTTCGGCTTTCTTACATCATTATCTTTGTTTCCGTGGAAATAAATTCACTACAGTGAAAAAGCCTCAACACGCAATCATCGCAACGTAATTACACAAAGCATAGGGTTATTCGTGGGCGCCTGCTTACACGTGCAGAACTACTGTGACGTGGCCGTCGTGGCTGCCGGAACAGCTGGGCATAACGTCGTGGTGCCGCTTTCCCATTGCATTCGGTGAACACACAGACGAGATACGTATCGGTAGATTCTTCATCAGTAAACCAACCCATATTGCTGTGTCTCACTGTTAACGAACGAATAACACTGGCGGAAAAACGAACCCGCAACAGGACCAAGCAGGACTGAATGCAAGCTTGAGGACCAAGAGTAAAGCAGGCCTTAGTGTTGTCAACGGCGAGTACCGTGAGTGAAAGGAACAAATTTGTTTCCACACAAGACACACAGCACATACCGTCGACAGTTCTTCAATGCAATACAGATACAAGGTGTAATAAATCAGAGAAAATGTAATTATTCTGTGACGAACCACCGAAGACTACGGGTCCTTTATATTAAAATAACCCTGAACAACCTCCGAAAATTAAACAAGAGAGGAATCAGAACGGATTCCTGCGATTACACAGCTTAGTATATTTTCCTATTGTTACCGTAAATGTCATTCCCGCTAACATGTCGTCAGTTAGCTTTGTTGTCCGCCTGCATGGAACCCTGCAGATTGCGCCCGCTTCCGGGACACGGAGAGACATTTCGGCCTGTTCCAATCCGCTCGTTGTGCCGGACATCCTGCGTTTTCATGCGTTACGTCTCATGCGACAGTATCGTGGTGCCATTTTTCAGCAGGATAATGCTCGTCTCAATGAACTGTGTGCGTGATGTCGAGGTATTCTTGTGGCGAAGAAAATGCCGAATGTGTTACCGGTAGAACAAGTGCGAGACCAGCTCCGTCATCAACTCTATCCCAGGGCCAGCACGTAGGATATCACAGAGCGGTTACAACAATTGTGGACCAGTTCACCTCAGGAGATGATACAACTTCTTTATGACACTTCCCAACCGAATCAGCGCGTGCATTCAGGACACACGGCGTGCACCGTCATACTGATAAGTGGGTTGGTACTAGCTTGTTTTTCGTAAATTTGACTCGATTTTTTATCACTGAAACATCATTGCATATCCTCTTAAACTGTGAAGTTTCATTTCATTTCATTTCGTTTCCTCCTCGCCCCCTGGGTGCAACTTTTTTTTTTATTTTGGTCTGAAGTGTAATTTCTTTACAGAGTGACATGCTCGCAGCGGTAGCAGGCAGTATTCAATCTCATACTGTTCACTGCTCATAGCGGTTCGGATCATTAATGTTCACACGTGCAGCACACTATACACAGACGTTACCGAACAAGCTAAAGGAGCAGGAAACAGTTACCCATCGTCAACCCACAGATTAATATTACGCATCTCTGCTTTAGTATATACTGCCGTACGCAAGCTGAACGTCATCAGCTGTAGCGAGCCAACTTATTCAGCAATTTATAGAGAGATGAGCCATGCAGCCGCGTTTATTAATCCAAGAAACGTTCAGCATTTAGCGTGCTTGAGTCTGGCAACTTGTATATGTAGAACAAACGTTGCAAAACGTAAATACACGAATAAAATAAAAATAAAATAATATCGGCAGTAAGGGCAACAAGTTCTCCACTCGACGTTCGCTGCTCGTTACCATATAAAGGCGAGGGAAGTGTTGGTGGACTACAACAGGTTTGGTACTGGAAGCCAAGATGTAGTATCTCGTTGATTTTCAAGTGAAGTGATATACATGACAAAATCAGTGGAATAAAACTGCGGGAGAAATGTGCAGCAGGCTCAGGGCCCCTTAAGGAGACAGAAAGGAGGAGAGGCTAAGGAGGCGAGGCAATAGCTGATGGGCGGGCCGAAACGGGTTGCGGCGCGCCATTCACATGCAAATGAGCCCAGAGTTAAAGGGCCGCCGATCTGATCGGCGCTGCTGTACCGCGGGGCCAGTCCTGTTCTACATCTGCTAACTCCCGACAGGCCGCGCCAAATAACGCCGCACCTGCGTTTTTTACAGACCCAACTGAAGGCGGCTCGGTGCACCGTTGCGGCAATCGGAGGATGACACACAGCAGACAGAAACATTGAACTCGGTATTCCGAAACTGTCCCTCAGTCGAAGATTATAATACATTACGTCCTTTCGATCATCGCACGAAAGGCAAGTCAAGGATGTTGAGATAAGTGCTTGCGGAGTAGAAAATCAATCACAGTGCAAAGGCATCTGAAGATGAACAATTACGCATAAGATTCTGTACAGCTTACGCCGCAGAAGTTGCACACACTGGACTATCGAAGGACATCAAGCGATTGGAAAAAGCTAGTCATTCCCAAGACGGGTCGTCGGACAGATTTGCATAATTTGTGGACATGAACTATGAGTTTTTTGGTGACCCAAAGTCTCCTCCACCGGAATTCATCCAGAATAACGTCGATAGCGGTGACTATGTTAATGCTGTGTTTCTTCACTTCCTAAGGACCATTCAGTACAGTTCCATGTGGTCGTTTAGCGAAATAAAAAGTAGCTTACCATGTATCGGACAGCATCTGTGAGTGGATACAAGGTTTTCTAGAATACACAGCCCCATCTCTTCGTTCCTAACGGGACGAAATAGAATGACCCAAAAGTAATTTCGAGATAGCGGCATTACTGTTTACAACGTTTGGTTCAAATGGCTCTGAGCACTATGGGACTTAACATCTGAGGTCATCAGTCCCCTAGAACTTAGAACTACTTAAACCTAACTAACCTAAGGACATCACACACATCCATGCCCGAGGCAGGATTCGAACCTGCGACCGTAGCAGTCGCGCGGTTCCGGACTGAGCGCCTAGAACCGCTCGGCCACCGCGGCCGGCTTACAACGTTTGTAGACTACGCTGTTCTCCATTGGAAACATCGAACTCCAGAAAAACTGAAGTGAAATTCAGGAAGAAATGGCTCTGAGCACTATGGGACTCAACTGCTGAGGTCATTAGTCCCCTAGAACTTAGAACTAGTTAAACCTAACTAACCTAAGGACATCACAAACATCCATGCCCGAGGCAGGATTCGAACCTGCGACCGTAGCGGTCTTGCGGTTCCAGACTGCAGCGCCTTTAACCGCACGGCCACTTCGGCCGGCGAAATTCAGGAAGATCTGCAGTTATAGACAGATGAACCTGGATGCAAATACATGTAACGTATTGCGTATAAACAGCGGAGATATCAATTAATACACTGTAGGCGAGATATCACTGGAAATAATAATATAAATTAAGACCCACAAGTACGAAGGAATTTCCACATGACACAGACTAAAGTGGAATGGCCACATAAAAGGAGGTGTAAGAAAAGAAAGTGCCTGGCTTTACAGTTGCAACGTTTGTAAAACCAGTAGTAACTGCTACACACTGGACACTCAACACGAGTGAATATCACTCGATTTTTTATTTCCTGCTAATGTCTTCATCACAGATTCCCTACAGTTCTCTACAACTTTAATTTTAGAGGTTTGCTTTCTTGCACATTAGTGTCTTTGTAGACGCTACACAGTTAATACCTGACGAAACTAAAAACTGATTAGCACTCAAAATTAATAAAAAACGGAACTTTTTTAGTTTCTACCACTAAATATGATATTTTGAGAGTTAATATTTCACTCTGCAATGGAAACTCCCTAGCATTTAAAACTGTGTGCCGAATAGTGGCTCGGACCCGGAACCTTTGTCATCTAGGGTAGTGCTCTTACCAACAGAGATATTCCGACGCGACTACCGACCCGCCCTCACAGTTTCACTTCACTTCAAAGTAGTTCTCCTGTAGGAAAGGTGTTGCCGAGATGAAGCTTAGCCAGTACCTAGGGGATTGTTGCTTATCTGCCACGAAATTTAGGAACAGCGTACCAACACTCCGCTGGACTGTTGACGATGTAGTCTGCAAACAGTCCCCTAAGCTGCAGCTACGATATTTGTCCACAAACGGTACGCAAGCGCCAGAATGCGCTACCTACATGTTCCAAAATACCGCACATAGAAACAGGATTTTAGGAGCCTCATACCTCGGGTTCTATTGGTGACAGAAAGGTAAGGTCAAATTTTCTCATGATGACAGTATGAAGAGCGATCTGTTTTATTTGTTAAAAACCATTCAAAAGTCAATATCGCACAAAATATTTTATTCATGACAACCGGTTTCAACAATCTTAGGTGTCACCTTCAGCTCTTATACATTTTTTTATAGTGAAACATGTTGCTTTTACGCTGACCTCACCTTGGCATTTTGTGCATTAGCTCAGCGTAAAATGAAAATGATTTACTACAATAAAAGTTTAAGACCTGAAGATGACAGATAAGAGTGTTGAAACCAGTCGACTTGAATAAAAAATACTTTGTGCGATCTTGGCTTTTCAATGGCTTTTAATAGTATGGTCAAGTGTTTTGTTTTGAATAGCCTTTTGGCTAGGGACCATTTATAAATCCAGCTGAAGGACTGTCTTACTGTAGTTCAGAGTCAAAGTTTGGCTATCACGCAGTTCCTCCTTACATAGACAAATGGAGCAAATCGTTTGATTCTTCGTGCGTCATGTGTGGTTTATGGTGCGCCTTTAGACGCCTATGGAGGCACCCTTTAGTTCACGGGCGGTTCCTGAGAAAACCAAAAAACTTGGTTTTTGGGTGCTAAAGCCGGTCCGCGGATTCCAAAACGGCTGTTTACAGTAAATGAGTTCATTGTTATGATATGTTCCTAAGATCCCGATCTCGAATAATACTGAAAATTTTGTTGATGTCTTTATGCGTTTCCCGAGATACAGAGGTTCAAAGTGACCCTGCTTGTGCACTTAAAATATGCAGGTAATATCTGGTGCGGGGCAAAATGTAATTTATGAAGCGACGTAGCACGGAAAATATACTGTAAAGTATTCATCAGAAGACTTCTGGGAACCCTTTGTTGTAGTACTGAAACACATGCAAAGTTTTGTGCACATAAAATGCGGTCTGAGGTGTAAAATTAGTGTTGCATTATTTCAATTTCACATAAGTAAACTATCAAAATTTTAATGACCCATGAAGTGACATGCCCTGCTGCAACAGGGAAAAGAAGGTAACCAGCGGAAAAATGCTCCTATGGGAGAACAAAAACGGTGAATGTGCTCCTGTTTAATTAAAAAGTAGGGCACCATCTACCTCATACTACTTTCTTCAGCATCTTCAAAACTCTTCCCAAAAGTCTGCGGATGCGAGCACATTCGCATTTTTTTATGGCGAGAGGGAAGCCGACAATGGCAGTGGGAAAGAGACAGAGAAGTAGACACTAGTTGTTGTACAGATAGAGCCAAGGAGACAGTGAGAGTGTTAGAGTAGGAGGGGGATACAGTGGCAGTGGGACACAGTGACAGAACAGTGCTAGGAAAAGCGTGAGGGAAACAGTGCCAGCGGGAGAGGAAGGAAGAGAAGGAGAAAGTGGAAGTGGGTGGGAGGAAGTGATAATGAGAGATAGAGTCTGGTACAATGACAACGCGAAAGAGAGAGATAATAGCACGAGAAGAGACAGCAGCAGCGGGAAAGAATGAATTGGGGGGGCGGGGGGGGGGGGGCGGCAGACAGTATTAGTAGGACGGAACAAAGGAGACGGTGGCTGTGAGTCAGGCGACAGTGGCAGAGATAAGGACAACGAGTTGCGTTGAGTGAGTGAGAATGGGAACGCGGCAGTGGATGGGATGGACTAGTGGGCGTGAGCGAGTTACAGTTGGGGAAATTTGTGGGAGTGAGCACGAACACGTCCATATGCCGAAATTTTTGGTAAAAAGAAGCTGAGCAAGGTAGAATGAGACAACTGGTACTCCAATTTTCAGTCTTTTCAAACAGAAGCATATTAGCCTTTTTTGTGCTCCGATAGGAACATTTTTCCGCTGGTCTCCTTTGTTCCGGGACTGCTAGTTCCACAAGGTGCGGATGAGGACGTTTGTGAAAATGGTGTGCTTGGAGGAAGGCACTGGCGGAAACGAAGCTATGATGGCTCACTTGGCAAAGACTATGCCCGCGGAAGATAACGTTCGTGTTCGGATCCCCGTCCGACACAAGCTTTCAACCTGCCAGGGAGTTTCTTATGTGATACTGCTGCTATGGAAAAGTTTATTAACATTCGTGACAAGTAAATAAAAACACCTACAGCCGTCCTTATGGTTTTATTTTATTTTGTCGCTACCAGTTTCAACGCTTAAGTGCGTCATCTTCAGGCTGTTTTTGATGCAATACAACCATGAACTGGCAGTTGATGGCTGGAGTGCTGACACATTATCTGCGTATCCAGTAATGCTGGCAACAGATGTGGTATGCATGGCGATCATATCAGCCTGTATCGCATCAAAAACAGCCTGAAGATGACGCACTGAAGCGTTTAAACTGGTAGCGACAAAATAAAATCATAAGTACGGCTGTAGGTGTTTTTATTTACTTATCACGATAGTAAACGGCCGTCGTCCCAGAGACCTCCTGCTAAAAGGATGGACATACAAAAGCTTAATTAACGTTCGTGAAGTTTTGCATTTCGGGAACACTGCAAGAGATTCGGCGACTGTGGCAGCTGGCTGATCTGCGCTACGAACGATGAGATAGGCAACGAGTGGTGGTGGTGTGTTACGGGCGCTATGCATTGTGGTTTCCAGGGCGCCTCCGCTGTGCAGGCGGGTGAAGGGCGCTACATAATGGAGCAGGCAGGCAGGAGCACGCCGCGCCGGCAGGAGCACACGCCCTGCCCTGCCAGAATAGCCGAGTCTTCTCTCCGTCTGATGCACCTGCTGGCTGCTGCACCACTGGCAAGGCTCCGGCCAGCTGCCCCGCCACTGGCCGCACGCTGGTTCTTTCACATCTGCCACACCTCAGCACCTAGAATCGAGCTTCGCGGAATGACTTTGGCGTCTATCACAGGGAGTTCTCGTGACAAGGCTCAGCCTCCGCTTCAATCACGGTAGGTTTAGGCAGCATCATCATGGATGACAATAGGCTGAATGACTAGTGTGAATGTGGCGTGGAAGAGGACACAAATCCACAATGCAAATGCCTGTCCTCTACAATTACTAGAAACAACTGATTTACTACAGAGTCTAGCGAAATGTGAACTACAATTATAGACCAGTTAGAAGAATTTGTTAGCAGTTAATGATGTAATGATACACGAACACAATGCCAACAAACATTTACAACGAGTCCAAAAAGTATTCGTCTAGTCTTAATTTCTTTAAAAAAGCATATATCACGTGAAAGAAAGGGAACATAAAATGTGAACATCCAGTCATATGCAACGAACAATGGTAATTCATTTTTATTGATGGACAAGGAAATGAATAACATCCAGAGCAATAACAAATTTACCAAATTGGACGATTTGTTCGAGGGCTACTTCAAACAGTATTCCTCCACTCATTTTTTTTATTTACAATCTGAAAATATGATTTCAGTTACAAAAATTAATACTTAGTGGGGTTCCCTTTTCAATTATTACTTCTTGTAGTCGTCTGGCCATCGACTTGACCAAATTTGCCGTCAGACAGGCTGGAATTCTGTCCCATTCGTCTTGAAGTGCTTCTTTTAGGTCTCTCTTGTTAGAAATGTGTCTTCTCCTGATGCTATCTTCCAGTACTTTCCAAAGGCGTTCAGTAGGAGTAACGTCTGGGCTCTGAGGAGGTGTGTTAAACTGTTTTGGGGTATTGTACAGGAGCAACAGCATTGTATTTAGAGCCGTATGCTTTGGGTCCTTATCTTGATGAAAAAGATAATTTCGTTGCAGACCTAATTTTTTGGCGCTAGAATTCAGATCGTTCTTTAAAATGTTGATATAAATATGGTGATCCATTGTACCTTCTATGAAATGTAATTTTCCAACACCTGCAACACTCATACAGCCCAACACCATCACTGTGTTTAACCGTTAGCACCAGACTGCGAGGCAACTTCTCCGCATTCTTCTTACGCCACACCATTCGTCTGCCATTCGACCCGAATACGTTATATTTACTCTCATCAGAAAATATTACTCTATTCCACAAGTATTCCGTTTTGAATCTATATTCCATCGTAAAATGAAGACGTTTCTTTCGATTCTGTTCACTGACCCAAAATTTCTTGTACGCTACCCGGCCGTGATACCCATATGTTTTGAAGGTATTTCCGATTGTGTTGGCACATACCTTCTTTCCCCTAGACTGTAAAAACTCCCCAGCCAACTTAGGCGCTGATTTTAGATTTCTTCATTTCCCTTATGATAAACCTCACGTCTGCATCAGTCAAAGTGTGAGAGCGTCCGGTACCTGGTTGTTTTCTGAATGATTTTGTTGCGCAAAATCGATCTATTATCGACTGAACCGTCGATCTAGGTCTACCGACTACTTTAGCAATCTCGTAAGAAGATTTACACTCATTATGTAAGCGCAGAATAAGTTTCCTTTCGATCAGCGTCGTCTCACTACCCTTACGGCCCGTGGCGCTAATTGCACTGTATCGGCTCCGTTCAGAACCACAGCAGGCGATAGAATGGGGCCGCGCACGGTTGAATAGGGTGTGGCGTGGGTCAGCGTTATTATTTAATCACTGCGCCCAGAATTTCGGCATGTTCAGATGGTGGACGAATACTTTATGAACTAACTCTAGTATCACATTTTCTATTTTGTTAACCTTGCTGTCGATTTGGATATATTTCTTCCCTTGCTTTTCAACAAAAATGACTTACCCAGGTAGTTCCTACACGACTGGCTCTTTAGATTTTGTATACGTTTCTTTCCATGTTACACAGACTTTGTTTTCTAACCGATATGCAGCTGGACGAATACTTTTTGGACTCACTGTAGTTACTGAGGAAATAATTACTTAAATTTCAGTTATTTTTTAATTTTTTAAAATCCTGAGTACAGCACGATGACCGAAAGCGAGTGCGTTTGCACTTACAAATAGAGTAGCCGCCCGCCTGCGGCCCCTCCGCGCCCCCACCGCCACCACTATTCGGATCTCCAGAAAGGGACTGATAAGGAGCATACTGACATCAGGAAAAACAAATCTGGCGTTATGCAGGTCGGAGCGTTGAAAGGCTCTGAGCACTATGGGACTCAACATCTATGGTCATCAGTCCCCTAGAACTTAGAACTACTTCAACCTAACTAACCTAAGGACATCACACACATCCATGCCCGAGGCGGGATTCGAACCTGCGACCGTAGCAGTCGCGCGGGTCCGGACTGAGCGCCTAGAACCGCTAGTATACGGTTACCAAAATAAGAAAAAGTACAGCTAAGGCAGGAGCATATCTTACAAAGTATAAGAAATCAGGGATTCGTATGTACTAGTATGAACACCTTAGTGAACGCATCATCGTAGCCAACAAAGACACGAAGCAGACGCACACTACAGTAGCAGAAGTTTATATGCCAACTAACTCTGCAGATGCTGAAGACACTGAAGAAATGTACGATGAGAAAAAATAATATACTTCAGGTCTTTTAGGGCGACGAATATTTAGTTACGATAGGGAACTGGAATTCGACATAAAAATGGAGCGACGGAAAAAAGAGTAGGAGAACACGGAGTGGGGAAAAGGAATGAGAGGGAAGCCACCTGGCGGAATTTTGCACAGAGCGTAATTTAGTCACTGCTAGCGCGATGTACACGTGGAAGAGATCCGGAGACCGGAGTCTGGACAGTGGCGGTACGCCGGCAGGCTGACTAGTTGCCATCGTCAGGTACTCTTACAGACCTGCCGTCTTCCGCTGGGCGAGCCGGCAGTAAAGTGGAACGGCACACACGAAACTAATTTTACGTAAATCAGATGGCAGGAAGAAGCAGTTTACAAAACTCTCATTCGACCACTGCTGAGTACTGTCTGTCAGTGTGGGAGCTATTTAGGAAAAGTACGGGAAACCTACATTTGCATGATCGGAAGCGGGACTAAATCGTCGTCCTCCAGAATACGAGTCAGGGCGTTAACCACTGCGCCACCTCTCTCAGTGAAGTAAGTACCTCTACCAATGTGTTCTGCATACCTGCGAAAACGTTACTATGTCAAATGAAACTATATGGTTCCAGAGACTTTTTCAAGTATCAAAAATCTGTGTTGTACATATGCAGGCTAAAGCGACGAATGAAAGTTTGTACCTGGGCCAGGATTCTAACCCGGACCTCCTGCTCACTTGGCAGACGCGCTACCATTCTGTCACCCTGGCACATTGGCTTTGCAAAACTGCATGGGGATTTGGATTGAGGAGTGAGGCGTGCTAGGGTAGTCAGTGCAGTCGTGCAAAGCAACTGTGCCACAGCGGCGTAGACGTTAGACCGTGTGCTTAACGACATGGACACCCAGGTCCGAATTCTGGCTTTGGTACAAATTTTCATTCGTCGCTTCAGACTGCATATACACAGTACTAAGTATTTCAGTAATGGTTCTATACATAATCGTGGGACAAGAGCCAATTTGGACTTACATTTACCAAGGAAAAAGTGGTCAATAATGAAAGGGAATAACAACAACACCCTCTCACAGTATAAAACATGATCACAATGTAATGATTTTACAAGAAAATCTTGTGCCAAGATTCGTAGTGCATAATATTAGTGTCTTGTCTTGTCTTTTCTTCTCAGTTAAATCTCACTGATCATGGCGGGATGGTGACTCATTTTCTCAGGCGTAGTGTGGGGGACATGGAGACGTGCATGTCTAGGGGCATGGAGTCACAAACTGGAGCTAATGCAAGCGGCTTAGCAGCACTTTCATGGTCCAGGAGTCACCAGCGAGTGTCAATGTTGTGTGCAGTGATGAACTGCAAAACTATGTTTTATACTACAAGTTGTCTGCAGCAAAGCGAGTGCAAAAGAACACAGCACAATAAGGACCAACCGAATGACGCAGTGCAGTTATTAAGCGACCGGCCTCATACTGGGGAGGATGAAGTTTGCTCTGTCCGGCTATCCTAAATTAGGTTTTCCACTGTTTCCCTGAACCAGTTCAGGCAAATCCCGGGATGGTTCCTTTATCTACGCCACGTCCGACCACCTGTTCCAGCCTCATAAAATCATGCTTACATATATTTTGCATGTACGTCTATTTTCAGCTATTTATTTTCATTCTATTCAAAAATGGCTCTGAGCACGATGGGACTTAACATCTGAGGTCATCAGTCCCCTAGAACTTAGAACTACTTAAACCTAACTAACCTAAGGACATCACACACATCCATGCCCGAGACAGGGTTCGAACCTGCGACCGTAGCGGTCGGCTTTCATTGTATTATGATAAATTATATACCATTTTGCGATGATCCTTGGATGAATAAAGAAACAAAAATATTTAAATTTTTTCGTTCGATTGATCTAGGAAGTTCGCGAACTTAAAAAAGTTTTGCGGACTTTGAACTGCAGCGTGGCATTCGAGACTTAACAAACTCGAGTGAATTAATCTGTTGTTGCACTCACAGCACTTAGGCATATGGGAAATAAACATTTTATTTAGTAAACTGTAGCTAAACTGCGTGAAGACGTTTTTGTTCCGCAAAACGAATCTAGAATGCAATTCAGTCAATTATCAGCAAGTTAGAAGAATAGTTACCGAACAATTCGACAGTTATGTGGATGCACTGTTTACACCAACGTAGTAAATGAAAACTAAATTCGATCATACACGTTTATTAAGGCCTTAGAACGCCAAACGCTAAGTTATAAACAGGGTGCTTCAGGAAGAATGGTAAATATTTTAGAAGTTGGTAGTACAGATTGATTCAAATAAAACATTCAATACAATTTTTATTGGTTACAAGAGTCTCGGCTGGTTGCAGAGAGATGTTTTCATTTACATGTTGGTAGTCCAGTTGCTATGGGTTTATATACCGATTGTCATTTTTGTTTTGATGTTCAAGTTGTGAAGCTGTGCTTTTTTAACTGTGATCGTGATCTGTTGGCCAATTCTACTGTATAGTTTAAGCATGTCATTTATTTACAACTGCCAAGTATGCCGATATTGTGTTTTATGTACGGGTTTTGTAATGAAAACGATGCTGCTGTTTGTAGAGAATAAGGTAGAACACCTACCAGCTCCAATGTATCTGATTCCAGGATGTTTACTCGTGTTTTCACTACAGTAGTGAGACTGGTGCAGTGCCCAGCTGTCACACTTCATCCCAACACGCAAATGAACAGAGTGGGAATGGTGCATAAATTATTAATTTAATAGAACGTTTTCAACAAAAACCTACAGAATTTTTACACGTATCGGTTCACCACATGCAATAACATGGCTGACGTAGTATGTGCACGGTCTCTATCTGTATCTTTTCCTGCGGATTCACCAACTATTAGAACGAGATGAAGGTACACGATTTGAATTTAGTCGTAGGCTGGTTGTATTAATACTGATGGAAAGTTCTAAGATCGTAGCGTTAAAATAGCGCCAGTTTCGACGGATGTCGTCATCTGACTACCTCAGAACATGATGAGTATGACACGCATAGATATATCGCGGTATCTTAACGCTACCACCCGACTGCAAATCAGAGAAACTGTCATTGGCAGTGTACGACGGAAAAGTCTATGTTCACCCCTAATACTGTTTGCTGATGAAACCACTGCCACTCGTGACATCCGCGGTGCGACGTAAAACCACTCGTATTTATGCGCACACTTTCAGGAGCGCTTCTCTGTGAATGCGTGGTGTGTTATGGTATGACGGGCAATCAGTTGACTAGGCCTGTTGTGTTACCGTATCCTCTTAAACGACCCCGTTATCTAGACCTTCTTGAACATGAGCTTCCAGCATTTCCTTGGTTCCCGTGGTGACAAAGATGGTCATGTTCTCCCAGTATGACAGGCCCCTGCACATTCTACTCGTCAGGTGACATCACATAAACCTAACATTAACGGTATAAATGGATCGGCAGAAACGTCCCGTTTCTTGGCCACTGAGGTCCTCAAGTTTAAGGCTATAGAGTTTTGCCTGTTGCGATGTGGTTGAAAGGCGAATTCTGCAAAGAAAGGCTCACAAGAGATGAACAGATCGCTCGGATTACGAACAGTGTTGCCCTCATAAAAGAAAGCCAGGACGTCCTCAACAAAGCTACACATGGAGTTATCAACATGGTTTGAAAGTGTATCGAGGAAAATATGAAAATCCACTTTCAACTTAATCATTTGTATTTGCTTAACAGATTTTGTGAGTATTTATCTAGGTTACATTCTAAGAGGTTTAAGCCGGCCGGAGTGGCCGAGCGGTTCTAGGCGCTACAGTCTGGAACCACGAGACCGCTACGGTCGCAGGTTCGAATCCTGCCTCGGGCATGGATGTGTGTGATGTCCTTAGGTTAGTTAGGTGAAAGAGAATCACTTCCAACAACCACACCACAGCGAACAATAAACAAAAAGTCCTATGTTAATCTAATTTCATACATTTTACTTTTAAGTAACAATTTTCTGTATGTACAAACGCCTGAAGAAGAGCTGAACTTGCTCGAACGCGCTGCAGTACGTTAAACAAAAAACAAGTAAATAATTATACCACACAGTCAGGATTCCCAAACGTAGTGGCCACAAGTAATAAGAATTACCGTCGTTTATTCGGAGTAATTTTGAGTTAAACTAATTTATAGGTTGGTGAGTAATTAATTCGGCTAAACATGAAATGAAATGTTGCAAAATTAGCTCTTTCATTACTATTTCAACAAATGCAGAGTAGAGATTCTGGTGTAAAAATACATAAAATAATACATTAAAATTCGAATATTTTGCTTAGAGGAGACTGACACGCAGATGGCTAACATAGTTGGCTTATTATGCTTTTCTGTCTGCTATTTGCAACATGATTCTTTATATTAACATAAAGTTACCTTTCACTGTGAAACCATCAATAACATTTAACAACAAAATGGTCAACATATGAAATTGTTTCGAGGAATAACGACGGATGGCTTTGAAGAAGTCCGGACTGAAAAGTTGGGGTGGATTGCTGGAAATAATGTCAGGACCGCAAATAAGAATTAACTGAGCATTTCTTGTGTGGTTACATTACCAAAAAACACAAAAGATTTCAAATAAAATCACAGTCGCGAGAAAATGATGGTGACAGATACTTACTAAACAATGGAACACACATTTCATGAATTTATGTCTTAACGTGTCAGGAATACCACACAACGAACCCAGTTAACTAAATGCTCCATGAATTCCATACTCTAGCAATGAGAGAGTATTAGCGTCATGAGTGTATTAGCGTCATTTCTCAGCACGAAGACAGCCATATCAGTTAAACAACAAAAATTAAACATTGTTCGTAACAACAATTGTGGGAAATAAGGACGCAGTTGCAGGATGTGGTAAAAGTGCAGAGGAAAAATTTATGTGGGCGCAGTTCGGGTCAGCGCATCAGGTTTTTCGTGAAAACCTCGGGGTAAATGATAAGTGTTTCGCACTAATATGCAATCAGTTCGCCCCCGTAGCTGAGTGGTCAGCGTGTCTCGCAGCCATGCGGCCGGCCCTGGTTCGATTCCCGGCAGTGTCGGAGATTTTCTCCGCTCGGGGACAAGGTATTGTGTTGACCTCATCGACAACTCATCATCATCATCATCATCGACACGCATGTCGCCCAGTGTGGCGTCAACTGAAAAGACTTGCAACTCGGCGGCCGAACTTGCCCAGGTGGGGATTCCCGGCCATCAATTCCGTATCATCATTTCATTTTCAATATGCAATTTATTTACCAACCTCTTTAATACAACAGGTTCACAGAGTGGTATAATGGTTACAGTATATATAAATCACAAGTTATCGAATGTGGCAATGGTCTGTGGGCTAATGAAGTCGAACAAGTGTACTGCGGGATGTTTAACGTTGTGTGTAGTATATCATCGATGAGGTCAGAATAAGGTCAGTGGCGTATATGGCACGAAATGCGGTCGGCTCGATACAATAACGTGTAGGGATATGCTTCATGGGTTAGCAACGTAATCGCCTTCCGTCATTTCTTCATTTTACGCTTTCTGCATTCTTTTCAGCGCGATCGTTCCTCTGACTTGCGTTTTCTGTAATTCCGAGTAATATATAGATATATATGTGCATATGAGGCGAAATCTTTCATTAATTTGTAATTTTCTATTTAATACTTATTTCCATGGAATATTTTTCTTGTCTCACTTTGGGTCACAGCAGTGCTCCACAAGCTTTTCACAATGACACCCGAATCAATGTGTTAGCTATACGCCCCATGAACCATGGACCTTGCCGTTGGTGGGGAGGCTTGCGTGCCTCAGCGATACAGATGGCCGTACCGTAGGTGCAACCACAACGGAGGGGTATCTGTTGAGAGGCCAGACAAACATGTGGTTCCTGAAGAGGGGCAGCAGCCTTTTCAGTAGTTGCAGGGGCAACAGTCTGGTTGATTGACTGATCTGGCCTTGTAACATTAACCAAAACGGCCTTGCTGTGCTGGTACTGCGAACGGCTGAAAGCAAGGGGAAACTACAGCCGTATTTTTTCCCGAGGACATGCAGCTTTACTGTATGATTAAATGATGATGGCGTCCTCTTGGGTAAAATATTCCGGAGGTAAAATAGTCCCCCATTCGGATCTCCGGGCGGGGACTACTCAGGAGGACGTCGTTATCAGGAGAAAGAAAACTGACGTTCTACGGGTCGGAGCGTGGAATGTCAGATCCCTTAATCGGGCAGGTAGGTTAGAAAATTTAAAAAGGGAAATGGATAGGTTAAAGTTAGATATAGTGGGAATTAGTGAAGTTCGGTGGCAGGAGGAACAAGACTTTTGGTCTGGTGATTACAGGGTTATAAATACAAAATCAAATAGGGGTAATGCAGGAGTAGGTTTAATAATGAATAAAAAATAGGAGTCCGGGTTAGCTACTACAAACAGCATAGTGAACGCATTATTGTGGCCAAGTTGGACACGAAGCCCACGCCCACTACAGTAGTACAAGTTTATATGCCAACTAGCTCTGCAGATGATGAAGAAATAGATGAAATGTATGACGAGATAAACGAAATTATTCAGGTAGTGAAGGGAGACGAAAATTTAATAGTCATGGGTGACTGGAATTCGTCAGTAGGAAAAGGGAGAGAAGGAAACATAGTAGGTGAATATGGATTGGGGGGAAGAAATGAAAGAGGAAGCCGCCTTGTAGAATTTTGCACAGAGCATAACTTAATCATAACTAACACTTGGTTCAAGAATCATAAAAGAAGGTTGTATACCTGGAAGAATCCTGGAGATACTAAAAGGTATCAGATTGATTATATAATGGTAAGACAGAGATTTAGGAATCAGGTTTTAAATTGTAAGACATTTCCAGGGGCAGATGTGGATTCTGACCACAATCAATTGGTTATGAACTGCAGATTGAAACTGAAGAAACTGCAAAAAGGTGGGAATTTAAGGAGATGGGACCTGGATAAACTGAAAGAACCAGAGGTTGTAGAGAGTTTCAGGGAGAGCATAAGGGAACAATTGACAGGAATGGGGGAAAGAAATACAGTAGAAGAAGAATGAGTAGTCTGAGGGATGAAGTAGTGAAGGCAGCAGACGATCAAGTAGATAAAAAGACGAGGGCTAATAGAAATCCTTGGGTAACAGAAGAAATATTTAATTGCTGAAAGGAGAAAATATAAAAACGCAGTAAATGAAGCAGGCAAAAAGGAATACAAACGTCTCAAAAATGAGATCGACAGGAAGTGCAAAATGGCTAAGCAGGGATGGCTAGAGGACAAATGTAACGATGTAGAGGCTTGTCTCACTAGGGGTAAGATAGATACCGCCTACAGGAAAATTAAGGAGACCTTTGGAGAGAAGAGAACCACTTGTATGAATATCAAGAGCTCAGATGGCAACCCAGTTCTAAGCAAAGAAGGGAAGGCAGAAAGGTGGAAGGAGTATATAGAGGGTTTATACAAGGGCAATGTACTTGAGGACAATATTTTGGAAATGGAAGAGGATGTAGATGAAGACGAAATGGGAGATAAGATACTGCGTGAAGAGTTTGACAGAGCACTGAAAGATCTGAGTCGAAACAAGGCCTCGGGAGTAGACAACATTCCATTAGAACTACTGACAGCCTTGGGAGAGCCAGTCATGACTAAACTCTACCATCTGGTGAGTAAGATGTATGAGACAGGCGAAATACCCTCAGACTTCAAGAAGAATATCATAATTCCAATCCCAAAGAAAGCAGGTGTTGACAGATGTGAAAATTACCGAACTATCAGTTTAATAAGTCATAGCTGCAAAATACTAACGCGAATTCTTTACAGACGAATGGAAAAACTGGTAGAAGCGGACCTCGGGGAAGATCAGTTTGGATTCCGTAGAAATGTTGGAACACGTGAGGCAATACTAACCTTACGACTTATCTTAGAAGAAAGATTAAGAAAAGGCAAACCTACGTTTCTAGCATTTGTAGACTTAGAGAAAGCTTTTGACAATGTTAACTGGAATACTCTCTTTCAAATTCTGAAGGTGGCAGGGGTAAAATACAGGGAGCGAAAGGCTATTTACAATTTGTACAGGAACCAGATGGCAGTTAGAAGAGTCGAGGGGCATGAAAGGGAAGCAGTGGTTGGGAAGGGAGTGAGACAGGGTTGTAGCCTATCCCCGATGTTATTCAATCTGTATATTGAGCAAGCAGTAAAGGAAACAAAAGAAAAATTCGTAAAGGAGTTTTGCTATTTAGGGAGTAAAATAACTCATGACGGTCGAAGTAGAGAGGATATAAAATGTAGACTGGCAATGGCAAGGAAATCGTTTCTGAAGAAGAGAAATTTATTAACAACAACAACAACAACAACAACAACAACAACAACAGTTATACGCCTTTCCACACTTCACCAATTTATAACTTTATACGAAGCTAATTCGTGACACTCACACGCTTGCGCCTAGATTGGTACGACGTCACAGACAAAAAAATATTGTGCGAAACGCACACAGACATGATCTATCCGTTGCGTGCTCAACCATTGTTTACATATTATTAATCTCGTAGTTACTAGCGATTCAAGTCTGATGGCATTTTGTCACATAACCACGTTCGCACGTCAAAATTAAGACGGTGGCATAGGGACGATGCGCTAGAACAGTGGGGACAGGTGGCGTCAGTCGGCAGTGCTTGCCTGGCGCACGCTTTTCACCAGTCGCCAGATATAACCCGCAACGCGTCCTGCGGCCGGCCGCAAAACTCCGACCCACCTGTCGCCACGCCTGGAAGCGCCGCTACCCTCCACACCGTCACGAACTGCTAGGATGCGAGCCCACAGGCGTTAACCGCCTAGTCACTGAGTGAAGTGCACCACCACGTGGTGCAATAATGCTATTGGTCTACATTTACATTCCTGACACTGAAAGCCAACCTTGCAGTCTGTGGCGGAGAGTATTTTGTATAGCAATTTCCCCCGGGTTCTTCCATTTGCGGATGTTCCGTGGGAAAAACGATTGTTGCTAAGCATCCGCGTGAGCTCAAACCTCTCTAAGCTGAACGGTGTTATCATATACCGGGTGGCCAAAGAGTCGTATAAATTTGAAACCTTAATAAACCACGGAATAATGTTGATAGAGTGTTAAAAATTGATACACATGCTTGGAATGGCATGAGGTTTTATTAGAACCAGAAACAAAAACAAAGTTCACAAAAAGTCCGACAGATGGCGCTGGACAGCAAAACGTCAGTGACTGCTCATGACAATCGTGTTTAGAAGGAGCTGTAATGAGAGAGAGAATCAGATGTGCCAGCAGTCGCAGCATGTTAACGTTACGTGAAAAGGCGCTTTTAGTGAAGCTGTATTATCAGAATGGGGAATGTGCGTTTTCAAATGGCTCTGAGCACTATGGGACTTAACATCTGAGGTCATCAGTCCCCTAGAACTTAGAACTACTTAAACCTAACTAACATAAGGACATCACACACATCCATTCCCGAAGCAGGATTCGAACCTGCGACGTAGCGGTCGTGCGGTTCTAGACTGTAGCGCCTAGAACCGCTCGGCCACTCCGGCCGGCTCGAACAGGTAAAAGTCCGTTGACAAATGCAGCTGTGGCGAGAATGATTTCGAAGTTCGAGGCCACGGGTTGTTTAGACGATAGACCCCGTAATGGCCGACCGAGCACGAGGCGTAATGCTGCTGAGACAGTTCAGGAAGAAATGGAGACTGTAGCGGGTTCGTCTATGCACGGGGAAGTCAGCGCTCGTGGAGTCGCGCGTCGCACCGGCATTCCATACACTACTGTTTGGTTGGCACTTAGGCGTACCCTCCGATGCTATCCGTACAAAATCCATCGGCATAATGAACTGTTACCTGGCGATTTAGTGAAGCGGAGGGCGTTTGCGGTGTGGGCGTTTCAAAAGATGGCAGGAGATGACGATTGGTTGAGTAACGTGTTGTGGGTCGACGAAGCTCATTTCACGCTCCGAGGGTCTGTCAACGCCCACAACTGCAGAATTTTGGCTACCGAAAATCCTAGAACTGTCTTGGAAACTCCACTGCACGACGGGGAAGTCACGGTATGGGCTAGATTTACCACATCTACCGTTATCGGACCTTTTTTCTTCGAGGAAATGCGTGATTCTGGTTTTGTAACTACTACCGTGACGGGTGCGAGGTACGCCGATATGTTACAGAATCGCATCATCCCCAGCCTGACTGATAAACACCTGCTCGAACGTACGATGTTTATGCAGGATGGCGCTCCACCCCATATTGCTAGACGCGTGAAAGATCTCTTGTGCGCGTCGTTTGGTGATGATCGTGTGCTCAGCCGCCACTTTCGTCATGCTTGACCTCCCAGGTCCCCAGACCTCAGTCCGTGCGATTGTTGGCTTTGGGGTTACCTCAAGTCGCAATTGTATCGTGATCGACCGACATCTCTAGGGATGCTGAGAGACAACATCCGACGCCAATGCCTCACCATAACTCCGGACATGCTTTACAATGCTGTTCACAACATTATTCCTGGACTACAGCTATTGTTGAGGAATATTGGACATATTGAGCATTTCCTGTATAGAACATCATCTTTGCTTTGTCTTACTTTGTTATGCTAATTATTGCTATTCTGACCAGATGAAGCGCCAGCTGTCGGACATTTTTTGAAGTTTTGTATTTTTTTGGTTCTAATAAGACCCCATGTCATTCCAAGCATGTGTGTCAATTTTTACCTCTCTATCTACATTATTCCGTGATTTATTCAGTTTTCAAATTTATACTGACTTTTTGATCACCCGGTATATTACTGCTGCTGCAATGGCAGATCATCAAGATTTAAGTGTCTGAAAGTGGTATTATAATCCGCGCACGAGCGATGGGACACAGCATCTCCCAGGTAGCGACGAAGTGGGAATTTTCCCGTACGACCATTTCACGAGTGTACCGTGAATATCAGGATCGTCAAATATCAGACATCGCTGCGGCCGGAAAAAGATCCTGCAAGAACAGGACCAACTACGACTGAAGAGAATCGTTCAACGTGACAGAAGTGCAACCCTTCCGCAAATTGGTGCAGATCTCAATGCTGAGCCACCAACACGTATCAGTGTGCGAACTATTCAACGAAACGTTATCGGCTATCATGGGCTTTCGAAGCCAAAGACCTCCATCGTGTACCCTTGATGACTGCACGGCACAAAGCTTTACGCCTCGGCTGGGCACGTCAGCAAAGACTCTGGACTGTTGATGACTGGAAACATGTTGCCTGGTCGGACGAGTCTCGTTTCGAATTGTATCGAGCAGATGGACATGTACACGGGTATGGAGACAATCTCATGTATCCATGGACACTGCATGTTAGCGGGGGACTGTTCAAGCTGGTGGAGGCTCTGTGATGGTACTCACGGATTTATGGGCAGCCGTGCAGGATCTATGTTGTCAGTTCCCTGCAGCACTACTTCAGACATTAACCGAAACCTTCTGCGTGCTCGCGGGGGCCGTAAACAATATTTGGCAGGTGTTCTTTGGCCTTTCAGTGTATACATATATCGGATTTAGTTCCGTTGCACTGAGGGTGTTAAGTTAGGAAACAAAGTGTTATGTGGACAACAATGTGACGACAGAAGAAAAAAGGATATAAAATGCAGACTAACAATAGCAAACAAAACTTATTTCTGAAAAAATCGAATATAAATTTGCCATGAAGTATTACTGAAAGAATTCGTCTGCTGAAGTTTAGATGGATGTATCACATAACCAATGAAGACGTCCTACATTGAATCGGCCACGAAATACGTGGATGGCATTACTTTCCTTAATAGGGGACACTTCGATGGGAATCATTCTGAGGCAGCAAGAAACAGCTAATTTGCTGATAAAGTGAAGTGTGGGGGTTACATATCATAGAGAAAGACGAAGGCCTGAACACAAAAAGTACGTGCGCTAACTATGAATATGAAGAGACTTGTACGAGATAAACTAGATTGGAGAGCTGCATCAAACTTCCAAATGGTGAATACAACAACAAAAACAACAACAACAAATGCAGTAATCACATCGGCAGATTAACCTATTGAGAAAGGCTGGAAAGTTATGTATACTAAAATCCCGTTTACCCGAATCGCGTGTATCCGAAATCCGCTTTATCCGAACAATTTTTTCCTATTTTCGCGGTTCACATTGGCGCTGTCTGACGCTTCGCGCAGCTAAGTTTTGGTTAGCTAGAATGACACTTAAAAGCCCGAGTGTCGCCAATTCGTGCGTGTGCTGGCTGAAGCTTTAGCGTGTTTCTTGTTCGTATTGTGTGGTTTCATGCCATTGCCATCTATTGGAACTCCTTGTTAGCACAGTACGTACAGTATTGCTGCATGCAGCGCGACGTAGTCCTGTCGCAAACGAGTGCGGCGCCAAACACTTTCAGTCTGTTGTTGGCACATCAAACGAAGCCGAGCGTTTAACAATTTAACAGTGAACGTACAACGCACTGTTGTGTTGACGCGTGGGCTTGGGTAGTATAGGGGAGAGAGGATAGATGTATCGCATGTTTTCATTCGATGGCTGCCACAGCCTGGTTTCAAATGTCAAAAGCTTTGTTAGTGCGTCTCTAATGTTGTCAAGTCGTACGCCTGTGTGTTTTCGATTTAACGTTTCGTGCTCGCACTACATGCTTTAAAATGTCCAGAGATAAAAGAGGCCAAAAACCAAAAAAGAATCCGTGAGTGTCGGTAAAAAACGCTGAACGTGACTACGGGCGCGAAATAAAAAAAAGAATGTGATCCCGTTTGAACAAAAGCTTTGCTCTTTGGAGAGAATTGCTGCGGATCTGAACGTCGATAGGAGTACGATTACCGATTGGAAGACAAATAGATCAGAAATTGAAAAATTTTGTTCCATCAAAGCGTCAGGAAGCGCAGTGAAATCTCGAAAACAATAAGAAAAGTTACACGTCATCAGAAGAGGCCTTATTTTTGTAGCCGGCCGCTGTGGCCGAGCGGTTCTAGGCGCTTCAGTCTGGAACCGTGCGACTGCTACGGTCGCAGGTTCGAACCCTGCCTCGGGCATGGATGTGTGTGATGACCTTAGTTTAAGTAGTTCTAAGGCCTAAGGGACTGATGACCTCCCATAGTGCTCAGAGACATTTGAACTTTATTTTTGTGGCACGAACAAATAAGACCCAAAGGAGTGCCAGTTTCAGGTCCTCTACTTCGTCAAAAAGCGATGACTTTTTATGAGTTGACTGAAGGAAAGCTCGGAAGTGATGGCTGGCTGGATCGTTTCAAGAAGCGGCATGGCATTCGTGGAATTGCCATCACCGGCGAATCATTATCCGGGGATGAAGCCGCTATCGCTGATTTTAAGAAGAAACTGCTCACAATCATCGGCAAAGGAGTTATACTGGCGATCAACTTTATAACTGTGATGAAACGGGGTTGAATTACAAAATGTTGCAAACAAAAACCCTTGCCTCTAAACAAGAAAAAACGGCATCCCGATATAACAAAAGCAAAAAAAAAAAAAGTGTTATTGTCCTCGCATGCAGTAACGCCACTGGCAATCATAAACTGTGCCTTACGTTAATTGGCAAATCCAAAAAACCAAGAGCAATTAGACGGCAACCAGCTGATGAACTTTTGCCATTGTGGTATACGAATCAATCTAACAATAAGGCATGGATGAACGTTACCATCCTCAAAGAGTGGTTCGAGGCAGTGTTTGTTCAAATGGCTCTGAGCACTATGGGACTCAACTTCTGAGGTCATTAGTCCCCTAGAACTTAGAACTAGTTAAACCTAACTAACCTAAGGACATCACAAACATCCACGCCCGAGGCAGGATTCGAACCTGCGACCGTAGCGGTCTTGCAGTTCCAGACTGCAGCGCCTTTAACCGCACGGCCACTTCGGCCGGCGCAGTGTTTGTTCCAGCTGTACAAAGGTACATGGAGGAAAATGAACTTCCTCGAAAAGCGCTACTTCTTGTGGACAACGCTCCTTCCCACCCACATGATCTACAAGATGGGGATATCTAAGCTGTGTTTCTCCCATCAAACGTCAAGTCCCTGTCAACCGATGGACCAACGTGTTCTTGAGGCGATGAAAAAACATTACAGACGCAAGCTGCTGGAATACTTAATCGGTGCGATTGATGATGAGGAAGATTTTTTGCAAGCTCTTAAAAAAAGTCGATGTTTAAAGTGTCATTCATTGGATTGCTGAAGCTTGGAACCTAATTTCTCCAGTTTCCCTCGTTATGTCTTGGAAAAAACTCCTAGATCATAAGGCAATATATCAACGGTGGGAAGAAGGAGGCAACACCGAAACTGAATCTGAAGTGCCAGAAACAGATGAAAATGGCATCATTCTGGTGAGCTTACCGAAGAAGCTACCGAGTTATGAAGACACGAACTTCGAAGCCGTTCAAGAGAGGATGGAAAACGACTTCTTTGATTTGACGGGAAGAAATCGCCCAAATTGCGACAAGTCAGCGTCAGAAGTGTTATATCCTAGCCAGTAATGCCAACCGAGCCCGCTGCCAAAAAGGTTGGCAGCATCAAAGTCCGGACGCCGTCCGCATAAGCAGCGCCAGCGATACAGGAAATCGCCGCAAGTCTGCGCGCGCCACCGCTGGCTTCTGGCTTCTTAAGCGCTGGAGTCGCGAGCGCTAGGACAGTTCTGTATTCGCCGCTCAGTTGTATACTCGCCACCGAATTGTGTACTTGCTAGTCAGTTGTGTGTTCATCGCAGCAGAGTTGTTGTTTGTCGTCAGCCGACGCTGACCTAGCCGCTCCGACTCGAACTAGACAGGTTTCTGTAGACCATGTTCACCACTGTGTTCTGTATCGTCGTTAATAAAGATAAGTACCGACTTTCATTTAATCCGAGTGTTTGGGTTTTCATCTTTCTGTTCACTGTTCCAGCGGACCGGTCGGCCCGCTATTAAAAGTGTGGCGGTGACTTCGTAGGCCGTTTCTACAGCGAAGTGTTGTCGCTACGAAGGCCGTCACAAAAAGAAGAATGTGTGTGTGACGACGACGCAGAGAAAAATATTCCTCACACAGTCGGTTACGAAGCGATCCAAATCGCCCTGGAGCACATCAGCCAACATGAGGAAGCGACTTATCCCGAAATCGTTTATTTCTAACGTTGAAGATACATTGACGCAACAAAAGTTTCTCCATCCAAAAAAACAGAAAACCATTACAGACTTTTTTACCAAAAAATAAATTCTAATGAAGCGTCACAGAACATAAGTTAAAAAGTTTTTTTATTTTTTACTTTAAAGTTCCTCTACACCATCTTTTCGTTCCTTTGAGTAATCTCTAGATTTGTTTCATAATTTTGTAGTTTCTTTTTTATTCAAAACAGAAGGTAATAAAATTAGGACTCCTGTTTTTTCCTGCTGCCAAATACGGCGGATTTTTTCGCTAAGAATGCAAAATAAACGAGTTTTTTCAGCATTTAAAAACTTGGAGTTTTCAACCATACTTTGGCGCCTTTTCAACACATCAACACAATTTTTTTCAGTCAAAAGCATGCAGGCTTATTCACAATCATATCACTAACATTCTACGTACCCCACGCACGTTTTGCGATCATATTTCGCAGTATTGGCGCAATTCGTGGTGTTTTACGCGTGAAAACAGGGGGACTTCGGTTCATCCGAAATTTTCGTTATCCGAATCGGCCGCCGTCCCGATCATTTCGGATAAACGGGAGTTTACTGTACGCGATTTGTGAACAAATCATATAATTTCTGTACAGAATGTATTAGTATTTTGTCTGTTTGCGTTTCTGAGGCGGTACCTTGCAACGAGGCTAGTATTTTCCGTGTGTGTGTGTGTGTGTGTGTGTGTGTGTGAGAGAGAGAGAGAGAGAGAGAGAGAGAGAGAGAGAGAGAGAGAGAGAGAGAGAGGGGGGGGACGTTTGAAAAATAACACTTGCAATGTTCGATGAATCGCATTTTTAGTTGTCGATCCGATAAGCGGTTTCAATCGAGAACTGGCTCATTTAAATGTCACCACTCGTTTTCTTACACGGCGACTGCGGACATATGGAAGACTCTCTCAACCATCGTATACTCTCCTCCCCCAACCTCCTTGGCCGCATAACTGTGGATGTCCTGGAGCCTATTGGTAGCGACCATCTCCCTGTCCTCCTCACCATTTCAGACGGTCGTCGCCCCCGCCCCGACCCTCGTAATGACCCTCCCCCTAAGTACGTCCATGACTATTCCCGTGCCAACTGGAATGCCTACCGGAATATCCTTTCCACCCAGGTCGATAGCCACCCCTTCACCTACCACCACCCTGACGATATCACCCACGCCGCCTCCTTTCTCCAGCAGACCTTGTCTGAGGCCGTGGAGGCCCACGTCCCTACTGTCGCCGTCCACCCCCACCGTCCTACCTTACCCCCACAGGCCGTCCTCCTCCTCCGTGAATCCCGTCGTCTCTACCGTGCCTTCCTCCGCACGCGTGACCCGGACACACTACGACGCCACCGGCAACTCCAGCGACACATTCGTAATTTGCTCGCGGCTACAGACATGTACCCGTTTAAATGCTACCCTACCAATCAACTCGTCCAAGTTCTGGTCGGCCTTCCGTCGCCTTACCGGAACTAAACCCTCCCCCTATTATCCTCTTCTCCATGATGATCACCCTTTCCCTGACACCCTTAGTAAGGCCAATCACTTTGCCTCCTACCTCTCCGATGTATTTTCCATCCCCGATGATCCCCAGTTCGATTACTCCCTCTTCCCGGATATCCGCGATCGAGCTGACACCTCTGTCCCTCCCCTCGCTCCTGGTTTCCAGTACTTGGACAACATTGCACACACGGAACTCAATGCCCCTATCACTACACAGGATCTCATTGATACACTCCGCACAAAACGCAACACCGCTCCTGGTCACGATCGTGTCACCTACCGTCACCTTCGTGAAGCTCCTGTCTCTTTCCTCTCCACCCTGGCCAGGCTCTACAATGTAGTCCTGTCCACCGGTTACTACCCCGACCTGTGGAAAACCTCCCGTATCCTGATGTTCCTTAAACCTGGTAAACCGCCGTCCGCCGTCTCCTCCTACCGTTCCATCAGCCTTACCTCGGTCTTCAGCAAGGTCCTGGAATCTATCCTCACCCGCCGCATCCACCAGCATCTCCGCCAGCACCGCCTCCTTCCCGTTACCCAGTGTGGCTTTCGGCCGTCCTTCTCTTCCGACGACCTTCTCCTTCACCTCACTCATCTCCTTTCCGAACAGCTTAATTCCCGTCGCTCCGCAATCTTCCTCTCCCTGGACCTCGAACGTGCTCATGACCGCGTATGGCATTCCGGTCTCCTCTTCAAGCTCCAAACCTTCGCCCTTCCCATTAACTACGTCCGTCTGGTCGGCTCCTTTCTCTCCCGCCGTCCTTCCTATGTCACCATCCATAACACAGATTCCTACACCTTTTTCCCCTCTGCCGGTGTGCCCCAAGGCTCCGTCCTCTCCCCTCTTCTGTACCTTTTGTACACGGCGGACATGCCGCCGCCGTCAGCCCCCGTCCACCTTCTCCAGTTTGCCGATGACGCCGCCTTCCTTGCCCTTGCCCCCACCCTACAGCGCTCCCAACACCTTCTCCAATCCCATCTTGACCGGTTCACCGCTTGGTGCAACCAGTGGTTGCTCAAGGTCAATCCCTCCAATACCCAGGCGATCATTGTAGGCAAAACGACCCCTTCTTCCGCCTCCTTGATTTCTATCTCACCATCTATGGCCGTCCTATCGCCCTCACTCCCACCCTTAAGTACCTTGGCGTCACCCTCGACCGTCGCCTCTCCTGGACTCCCCACCTCTGGACAATCCAAGCCAAGGCACGCTCCCGACTCAGTCTCCTCAAGCTCCTCTCCGGCCGTACGTGGGGTCTGGACCCCTCCACCATCCTCCACACCTATAAATCCCTCATCCGCCCTATCCCTTGTTATGCCCATCCGGCTTGGATCTCCGCCCCCCCCTACCTTTTATAAATCCCTCCAAATCCTTGAACGTCATGCTCTCCGCCTCGCCTATCGCATCCATCTCCCCTCCCCCACGCGGATCCTGTACGATCTCATCCCCTTCCCCCACCTCCTCCTTTTCCTTGAAAGGATACAGATCCTGTACACCTCCCGCAAACTCGAACCTCCTCACCCGCTCGTCTCCCTAATCCTCTCCCACCCCCGTCCGCTGCCGCGCCTGTATTCGCACGTCCCACCCGGTCTCCATCTCTCCACCCTCCTTACCCTCTCCCAAGGTGGCTTCCGCCAGCTCCCCCCTCCCTGATGATGCCCTCCTCCCCTCCATCTATCCCTCCTACCAACTTTGATCCTCCCGCCCTCCTCCTGTGCTTGCTCCTCTGGGCACCCTCCCTCCCTTCTCTCCCTTTTCCCCCTTTTCCCTCCCTCCTCTATTTCTCCCCCCTCCTCCCCCGGGCTTCCCCTCCCCTGTCCCTCTCCTCCTGCCCCCGTCTCCTCAGCCATTGGCATCCTTTTTCTCCCCTCTCCCCCACCTCACCCCTGTTCCCCTCTTGGCAGCTCCCCGGACTCGCACACGCTAAGTGGACATTCGCGCGCCGGAGATTACCGCCATCAGTGTTTCGTGTGTGCCGTCATGTTTAGTGTTCAGTGTTCACCGTCACACTCCATCGTTCACCAGTGCCATCGTCTTCTTCAGTGTTTGTGCGTCGTATCAACAGTTTGCAGTGTGGATTATCGTCGAGTGTGAACGGCTCCGTGTTTGTCTTTATGTGTCTACTGTTTTATTGCCCACCGTTCTGTAACTTATGTGTCTTCTCAGTGTTTCTTCTCTTTGTGTATCCTCTGGCTGAAGAGCGGCGTAGAATGCTGCTGACAGCCTGCCTGTTGTACAGGTTTAAAATAACAATAAAGAAAAACAAAAAAACCATCGTATACGTGGTTACGATTGGGGCTTCAGTTTTCCATTCCGGAACTACGCCATCTTCTCTGTTTGGATCTTTGTGAGGATGTGAGGCATTTTTCTGGACACAGTGTCCGTTCTTTTTTACACCTGAGATACAAGCTCATTAAATTTCTTGAAATAGCTCATTTGGTTGCGGAGTGCTTTCTTATTTGAAACAAACACTTCATTTCATTAACGATTAAGTAATTTCGCTCACCTTGGGCAATATTAGGAGCTATCATACTGAAAGCACCTCATATGCTTCCATTTATAAGCATATCATGAACCACGCAGAAGTGTAGGACAATCTGCATGTAACGGCGTCAAATATATCTATCTGGTGAATTACTGTCGTAGAATGATAGGTGCGAGGTTCTATAGCTGACATGAAGAAAGCACAACTCATATGCGGTTGTAGCCAGATTAAAATTAGTCAGCACATGCCTTGAAATAAAAATCACACGTAGCCATCCCAAATACATTGGTGTGAGAACTTAAGGACGAAAGTAATTTTCGCAAGATGAGTCACTTTCAAGCAACACAGTTCGATGAAACACAGACCGTACATAGAAAGAACTGCTGCAGTACAGTACAGTACAGACGGTAACCCAAAGAAATACGGAATGCGACGCATAGAAATGACACTTTTCTTTAAATTTATATTAAAAATAAAGAAATTCCTCCAGCTGTATTTAAAGTGTCGATTTTATTTTGGCAACTAGGTTCAACGTTGTAACAACGTTATCTTCAGGCCCAACACTTGTTGGCGTCAACTGCGTGCGCCTGATACTTTAAAGGCAATAATGACACTGAAGACAATAATGTTCACGACGTTCCCCTGCACATTACGAAAGGCGGGACTCTTGTTTTTAACAGGGTGTGTGATCATCACGGACGACAGAGCACGCTTTGCAAAGTGCTCCCGCACTACAAGGTGGGTAAGAAGCTCTTGTGGAAGCGCGTCCCCTTCTTCTATCAGCGCAGTTGACAACTGCTGGGTTTAAATGGCTCTGAGCACTAAAGGACTTAACATCTGAGGCAATCAGTCCCCTAGAACTTAGTTTAAACCTAACTAACCTAATGGCATCATACACATCGATGCCCGAGACAGGATTCGAACCTGCGACCGTAGCGGTCGCGCGGTTCCAGACTGTAGCGCCTAGAACCGCTCGGCCACTCCGGCCGGCACAACTGCTGGGGGTCGTTGGCGCATGTGGACGTGCCGCAGTACGTCTCGCCAGCGCATCCCACACGTGCTCGACGGGATATTAAGTCCGGGGAACTGGCAGGCCACTCCACTCACCGAATATCCTCTCGTTCCAAGAGCCACGCATTGTCATCCATAAAAATTAAGTCAGGGCTACATGCACTCCTGAAAAAAGAGACAAATGGGGAAGGAGTCCACTGTCACAGTAGCACTGTGCGGTGAGTGTGCCGTGTTCAAAGAGTGCGCCCATTTAACACTACGCATTACCACTCCTTAACGCAAAAACGATCATGTTCGACAATTCTCCTCGATGCATTGTGACCCAGAGGTTATCACATAAACTGTTTTTAATGGAACTACATACTTGTCATGGGCAGTGGAAAGAGCCTTGGAAGAGGATTTCAGTGATGTAACACACATGAAACTGATTTAAATAGTAACAAGATAACAGTGTCTCAAATTACTTCCTTCTGTCAAGAATAATGGTATCACAAACGTCTGCCTTACTGATCCAAAGTAAGCACAAACATACCTCAGGTATGGTTCGCTTGTCTATTATTATGTGTGTCATATTAAGAGATAGAAATGTTGATATCCAGAATAGATACATATACGTACAACGCAAAATGATGTAAAGCAGTTCCGGACGGAGAATGATGCACGTTGAGTTTTCTGAATTTATTGCGGCACGGGCGCGTGTCTTACGTAATTTCCTGTTTCCTGTCCGCCTGCTTAGTTGGGTGGTAACGTGCTAGCCTCCCATGCAAGTGCGCCCGGGTTCGATTCCCGGTTGGTTTGGAGATTTTCTCCGCTCGAGGACTGGGCGTTGTGCTGTCCTCATCATCATTTCATCCTCATCGCCGGCGCGCAAGTCGCCCATGTGGCGTCGACTGAAGTAAGACTTGCACCTGGCGGCCGAACTTCCCCGGCTGGGGCCTCCCGGCCAACGATGCCTTACGCTCATTTCCATTTTTTCCTGTTTCCAAGAGTTTTCGAGTGCTTCTTGCAGACGTCTTGTTTTAATTTTGTCCAGAGAAGTCCAACAAAATCTGAATGGCGTGCAGACGATTTGGTGTCTTCCGAACGATCGATACAACGATCTCCAAATGTTCGGTTAAGAAGGTCTGCAATTTTCCGGGCGGAATGGCGAAACATCCATGACGTTAGTGTCACTTGGACTGCCTTAACACTAGAGGGATTTCAATAACTACGGCAGTGTATCTGTTCGGCACTGTAGATACGTAGACCATTAGCTTTTTCTGCCACGTACCTGATGTACGTGTACTTAAACCAAGTGTTTAATCAGTGTAGGCCAAATTTCTATCCATTTTGGTTAGGAAGCTAGAACTGTCAAGTTTTAGGGGTAGATACAGCGAGCTGTACGTAACTGGTAGCGTTCAGACGTTCTGATGGCGAAATGTTCATTTAGGTGAAGTGTTCGAACGAGTCCCCCTTTTCCTGAATTCACGACTTATTGCCATTCTAAAATGTTCAAATGTGTGTGAACTCCTATGGGACCGAATTGTTGAGGTCATCGGTCCCTAGACTTACGCACTACTTAAACTAACTTATGCTAACAAGAACAACAACAACAACAACAACAACCCCCCCCCCCCCCACACACACACACACACACGCCCGTGGCAGAACTCGAACCTCCGGCGGGAGGGGCAGCGCAATTTGTCCTTGTAAACGACCTGCAGACGAGATGTAAAATTACGGATGGATTAAAAGCCAGGTTCGGAATGCATAGATAAACGAAGTTGGGTCTGTAAGGATGTTCTTATTCTTCTTCTTCTTCTTCAGCTGCTTCTGTCCGTTCCCGCTTTTTCTATGGGGTCGCCATTGTTAAATAGCATGAGGCAACGTTAGTGGCAGTTGTGGCTCAGTCTTCTTCCTAATGCCACCACTTCCCGGTGACGGAACCGTGTGCCCCATCTATTTGCGTCCAGTGTGAGAGAAGGTTTTCTGAATGTTCGCGCAGCGTGTGTTTGAGGTAGGTCGTGCATAACAGTGTCATCGTACCCAGCTGGATGTGACAAACAGCCTGAAAACCGCATCCAGGCCGGGCGGCTCACCAGCCCTCGACGTTTCGATCCGGCCCAAGCTCTCCTCTTCATATCCCTGAAGTGGTACTGTAACGCGCTCGGTTACATGGGTAGTTATCTGCCAACCTAGCTGAGTGGTCTGCACAGCTGAGTGCCACGCGGGGCACCCGGATTCGGTTCCCGGTACTGCCAGGGATTTTTCCTCGGTGGGAGAACTGGAAAGGGATGCACTCAGCCTCATGAGATCAACTAAGGAGCTACTCCACATAGCAACAACGGTTTGAAGGTCAAGAAACACTGGGGAGCGGTGTATTGACTAGATGCCACTCCACACAGCATTCCGTGGTGCCACAGGCACAGCATGACACAACAGTCGGTCGGCCCCGACGAGGACCAGACGGCGGAACTTTTATCGGATGGGCCGGTCTGGCACATATATTAACGTGGAATAAATTTGGCATACACGTCCAACGAGTACGCTGATGTGTTTCTTATTTGCGGCGAATGCTGGCAGCATCCAATGAAGCAGCCATGGCTTAACCTGTGAGATCCTGGTTGGAGAGCTCCAAGCATTAGCCGTGCTGGGCACTGATTTCGAGTAACAAGTAGTTTGAGAAGTGGTGTTACAGACGAAGGCCAGTAAGAAATGAGTGTTTGTTTTAGCAGCAGTATACCACGATCCTCATGTCAGTCTACGAGAAGTAGCTGTGGTCACCGGTATCGGCCTTTCATAGCAGACGGTCATAGTGAGAATGTGCCGTGAATAATTTCACTCTGGACGTCTTACAGATTGCTGATACAAGGGGCTGAGCAACTTTTCAAAACCTTACATGATGTTAGTGTTCTTGCTAGTCCGTCTATTACCGTCATGCCATCTCAGTCTACTTCCTCTAAACAACCACGTTCGCAATGAAGCGGAGCACAGAAGTAGAGGAAGTCGTCGTAACACCCGGAAACAAACTTCTGCAAAGGGTCTTCAGTGCAGAGACACGAATTGGGGGGAAGCCGAAAACCTGGCAGATAATAGTTCGCTAGAGAAAACATGTTGTTCGATACGTTATCTAGCATTGGAGTAACTAAATCTAATTAAATAAGTAAGATAATTGAAAAGCCACGATCGCTTCAATCGTTTATTAGATGGCCGGTTTCAGCACACTGAAGGTGCCATCATCAGAGTGCTGAAACCGGTCATCTAATAAACGATTGAAGCGATCGTGGCTTTTCAGTTATTTAAAAAACAGAGTGATCGCCCCACGACACACCATGTTTTCACTGCTAAATAAGTAAGAACTGTCATTATATGGCACATAAATTCCTACTTTTTTACACCTGCCATATCTTTTGGCACAGAGCAAGAGTGAGTACATTAAATTAGACTAAATAGGTTAAGAGTTGATACACACATATACCATCTGTTGGCTAGACATATTTCGCCATTTATATTATTCAAAATAGTTCTTAGCCGTTGGCTACATGAGTGGTGTTACGGTCGTTCATCTACATTGGTCTCCTGTGGCTGTGCTCTACTATAGTAGAAGATTTGAGGAGACTATAGTAGAAGATTTGACGAGATTAACAATCCTACTACAGACTGACGCAGCCAATTGTTAAGGGCTATTGAGAATGACATAAATGTCGAATCTAGCCACCAAGTAGGACACTGACTGTTAACGCCTCCATGGGTACATTATAATACAAGGCGAATGATCTGACCTGAATTTTACTAGTGTTAAATAAACATATAATCGAGTAGTGACCTAATCTCGTTATGTTACAATGAATGAGTTTAAGTGTGTTAGTTAACTGCTGTTAGTTCCATGTATGGGACTCGGTGGTAAAAGAATGAAATTGGAGTGCACCTCAAAAGCAATGAAACTGTTCTCATATACTCGGCCAGTACCTTTATACTCAAATACGCAAAAATCAGGATCAGTAACACTAAATAAACATTAGTCTTTGCCAAATATACTTGCCACATGTAAGTAGTACCAATTTTGTTGAGTCATGAGTATGCATGCACCCAGAAAGTACTCAGTCATTCTAAGTATACTAATGCGCCCAGCCCCTGCAACTTCAGTACAATTGAAAAAGAACCAAACGCAAAGCTCAGTAACTATAGATTAGCGCACACGCCATACAATAGTGGGCTGCAAGACTGTTCATTTGAGAAAAATATTTACTACAGAGGAAATCAGAATGCGCGAATTATGCTAAAGCAGTGAAAGACTGGGTGCATGTGTGGCTATTATTTTACTGAATCATAAAATTTTTTTAGAGAGGGATATCGAGTAAACCCTGTATTTGTACGCTGGTAATGTATCGATTACAGTGTTGCCGTTGATAGATTATAATCTTGCGACATCATTTTATTTTTAAGAGAGAACAGATACAACATTCTTTTTGCAACTGAGAACCTGATCGCATTTAACAAAAAAATGGTTCAAATAGCTCTGAGCACTATGCGACGTAACGTCTGAGGTCATCAGTCCCCTAGAACATAGAACTACTTAAACCTAACTAACCTAAGGACATCACACACATCCATACCCACGGCAGGATTCGAACCTGCGACCGTAGCGGTCGCGCGGTTCCAGACTATAGCGCCTAGAACCGCTCGGCCACTCCGGCCGGCCGCATTTAACAGAGTCTATCAAAACAGCCCGCACTAGCTGCACTCACCTCGTTGTAGGATTCCGAGATAGTGCGGCGACGATGACGTACGATGTTGATATTTGCGATTCTGAATTGAAATGATGTCTCCAGGTCCGTTATACATCTGTTGCAGGTAATGACAGGACTCCGGTACAATTCCAGCTATCGCTGTGAGCTTCGTGTCGTGATGTTGCAGTTGCAGAATGTGTAAAATCTGAAATACGCGGCACTGACATATTCACGGAGTTATGCTCGTCTATACCAATAGTAGTCAACCTCGTCCCTGCCGCCCACTAGTGGACATTCCAGCTTCCATGTTGGGCGGTAGGTAATGCAGGTTTTAAAACCATTTTCATTAGGTTTTCATAAAATTTTAACACAAAATATTTGGTAAGTAACTATTATTATATGTTTTAACTTGCTGTAATACTGCTTTATAAATTTTGTAAAGTAAAGTGACTTCTTTACTTTATATATCACCATTTCTGAGGAATCGGTGGACGGTTAGAAAACTTTAGTAGTAATACAGATGCAAAAGTGGGAAGTTTGTAAAAAATGTTGACTATCCGTCCATTAAAAGACGTCCTACTCCGTGTCACCCGCGAAACAGTTTGAGTTCAGTAAGCGACACGACATAGTTCAGGGTTTGCTCACATCAGTGCATACTCCCCGCAACGTGCAAACCTGATATTGTACGCACACATCGTTTCATCAGTGACCCGCCCATGTGCGTCCATTGCACACGCCAAAACTGCCTCAGTGCATCCAATCATAAAGCAGAGCGCAAAATTTAGTCAGTGCCAGTCGTTGTCATTCCGCAGTTCACACGATAGGGAGCAAATGCTTTACGGTGCCTATACGCACGAAAAACGACCGTACCTCCCAAACCACACGACAACAATCAGCGATGTTATTTATCACCACCTACCACTCGCTTTGTCAGTTTCGATAGTCGAAAAACAGGCTCTATTATGGCAAAGATAAATACACTCCTGGAAATGGAAAAAAGAACACATTGACACCGGTGTGTCAGACCCACCATACTTGCTCCGGACACTGCGAGAGGGCTGTACAAGCAATGATCACACGCACGGCACAGCGGACACACCAGGAACCGCGGTGTTGGCCGTCGAATGGCGCTAGCTGCGCAGCATTTGTGCACCGCCGCCGTCAGTGTCAGCCACTTTGCCGTGGCATACGGAGCTCCATCGCAGTCTTTAACACTGGTAGCATGCCGCGACAGCGTGGACGTGAACCGTATGTGCAGTTGACGGACTTTGAGCGAGGGCGTATAGTGGGCATGCGGGAGGCCGGGTGGACGTACCGCCGAATTGCTCAACACGTGGGGCGTGAGGTCTCCACAGTACATCGATGTTGTCGCCAGTGGTCGGCGGAAGGTGCACGTGCCCGTCGACCTGGGACCGGACCGCAGCGACGCACGGATGCACGCCAAGACCGTATGATCCTACGCAGTGCCGTAGGGGACCGAACCGCCACTTCCCAGCAAATTAGGGACACTGTTGCTCCTGGGGTATCGGCGAGGACCATTCGCAACCGTCTCCATGAAGCTGGGCTACGGTCCCGCACACCGTTAGGCCGTCTTCCGCTCACGCCCCAACATCGTGCAGCCCGCCTCCAGTGGTGTCGCGACAGGCGTGAATGGAGGGACGAATGGAGACGTGTCGTCTTCAGCGATGAGAGTCGCTTCTGCCTTGGTGCCAATGATGGTCGTATGCGTGTTTGGCGCCGTGCAGGTGAGCGCCACAATCAGGACTGCATACGACCGAGGCACACAGGGCCAACACCCGGCATCATGGTGTGGGGAGCGATCTCCTACACTGGCCGTACACCACTGGTCATCGTCGAGGGGACACTGAATAGTGCACGGTACATCCAAACCGTCATCGAACCCATCGTTCTACCATTCCTAGACCGGCAAGGGAACTTGCTGTTCCAACAGGACAATGCACGTCCGCATGTATCCCGTGCCACCCAACGTGCTCTAGAAGGTGTAAGTCAACTACCCTGGCCAGCAAGATCTCCGGATCTGTCCCCCATTGAGCATGTTTGGGACTGGATGAAGCGTCGTCTCACGCGGTCTGCACGTCCAGCACGAACGCTGGTCCAACTGAGGCGCCAGGTGGAAATGGCATGGCAAGCCGTTCCACAGGACTACATCCAGCATCTCTACGATCGTCTCCATGGGAGAATAGCAGCCTGCATTGCTGCGAAAGGTGGATATACACTGTACTAGTGCCGACATTGTGCATGCTCTGTTGCCTGTGTCTATGTGCCTGTGGTTCTGTCAGTGTGATCATGTGATGTATCTGACCCCAGGAATGTGTCAATAAAGTTTCCCCTTCCTGGGACAATGAATTCACGGTGTTCTTATTTCAATTTCCAGGAGTGTACAAGTATATTGAAACATTTAGTTTCTGGTAATATTTGAATCTATTGACGTTTATTGCTAGCCATAATGAACAAAACTTATAAAAGGAAAAACTATTTATATACGCCCTTTCATTTACTATTCTTCCCTGATTTCGGCTCTTGAGGAATAATGGGCAATCATTCCTCTAGGAAAATTCTATATTGAAAGCGTCCCCACCATAGTTCAAGCTGTCACAAACGCAAAGGGTGCAGACAGCCCATTAACGTCCATTAATAGATCCCCGCATACTTTTGATCAGCTAGTGGAGCTAGTAAAAGATGTAGATGAATTTTGCCATAACTGATGAAGGTGCAAGTGGAGAGGGTACAAGGAACAGAATGGCAATAGGAAGAACAGCATATATGAAATAAGGAATGTGTTAGCATGAATTCAAGTAAACACAAAAAGAGAACAAAAGATAGATTTTGAAACGTGATGCTAGAGAGGAATGTTGAAGGGTGGATGGTTGGAATAGAAGAGTTAGTAAATCGAACTGGTGGAAAAAAAAAAGAGAGACATTTATAGCACGACTTGAGTAAATGAAGGAATCATTTGACAGGACGTATCCTGTGTCGCAACAGAATCATCAATCAGGGAGATAAAGGGAGACATAGGCAAGAGTGCAGTAAGCAGATTCAAATGGACATTGGGTGCAGAAGTTATTCGGAAATTGCACGGGCTGCACAGTATAGAGTAGCGAGGAGGGCTCCATGAACATCAATCAGATCAGTCTTCCTACTGCAGACGACTACAGCAGCAGCAACAGCAACAACAAATAGCTATCTAAATTACATTTTACTGAGGGTGGTGTTGGGAATGTTGTCAGCTGCTATGCAGTCTGTCCGTACTGAGATATTACTGATTTTACCATCAGATGTACCACTTCAAACGTACCAATATACGATCGTTAGGATAAGTATGACGTCAGATGTTAAGCTGCCACCTTTACAGGCTTACATAAATTTTGTAAGAACGTTATTTCAGTATTATTTTTATACTGATTCATATTCTGTCATTAATTTCGACTTTAGTAAGTATATATATATATATATATATATATATATATATTCATTAATTTCATTTCGACTTTAGCAACCATTGTTGAAATCAAATACTGCTGTTGCTAAGCGATACTTGAACATAAAAAACATAAGCAACTTTCGTTTTGTAAATGCAGTAGAGTTTTGTGAAGATTCCATTTTTATTTGTTTAATAAACTCGCAAAAATGTTAAGAACATTTTCAAAGTAATAATCTTTGTGATATAAGCAGCTTTATAGAAACGTTATTAGCGAACGTACTTTACAAATTTCAGTACGAAAAGCTAAAAGCCGCGTAAAGCTTTATGTTGTAATGTGAAAGGAAGGAATTAATACATAACTGAATGACGACAGTCTGTGTAGACTTGAAAGATTTTGATTGTAATCCATAAATTTTCTGTTTCCAACAATAGTTGACCCATGCCGTAAGTGTCTCAAATACATAATTAAGGAGTGGCGAATCAGCAATGTGGGTGTCAGCTTTACCGCAGTTCGTGTGAGCCAGTTTTGTTACAGTGTTAAGCAATAAACATGCGATTTTGAAAGACGGTGGTGATTCTGGATTGCGGGGCGCTCAACGACGCGGGTATCAGCGCCCGTACAAATTCCCAATCTTTTCACTGCCCAGTCTCGCCATCGTCCCGAATGATCGAAATGAGGAAGATAATACTAACATCCAGTCCCCTGACGAAGAAATTCCCAAACCTCACCGGGAGTCGAACCCGGGACCACGTGATTCAGAGGCAGCAACACTAACCACTAGATGACGAGCTGCGGACTATTTTCAAAGAGTACATCGTATCAACCTGAATTTCTTGAAATTTCTCTTAGCACCAGATCCACAGGTACACCGTCAAGAACACAGCAAGTTGCAGCTAGTTTTGGTGGAGCAGATAACTTACTGCAACATCGGAGATCGCCGGGAAATGATGACTATATGCTAATTAATTGTTACGTGCTGTCATACTTCACACTTACGTAATACGGTGCTGCCTGCTTGGTATCCACACACAGCGATAATAAAATGAAATCAAGAATATTTAGCGCGCGGTTATTACACCACAGGCCATTAAAATTGCTACACCACGAAGATGACGTGTTACAGACGCGCAATTTAACCGACAGGAAGAAGATGCTGTGATATGCAAATGACTAGCTTTTCAGAGCATTCACCCAAGGTTGGAGCCGGTGGCGACACCTACAACGTGCTGACATCAGGAAAGTTTCCAACCGTTTTTTCATACACAAACAGCAGTTGACCGGCGTTGCCTGGTGAAACGTTGTTGTGATGCCTCATGTAAGGAGGAGAAATGCGTACCATCACGTTTCCGACCTTGATAAAGGTCGGATTGTAGCCTATCGCGATTGCGGTTTATCGTATCGCGACATTGCTGCTCGCGTTGGTCGAGATCCAATGACTGTTAGCAGAATATGGAATCGGTGCGTTCAGGAAGGTAATATGGAACGCGGTGCTGGATCCCAACGGCCTCGTATCACTAGCAGTCGAGATGACAGGCATCTTATCCGCATGGCTGTAACGGATCGTGCAGCCATGTCTCGACCCCTGAGTCAACAGATGGGGACGTTTGCAAGACAACAACCATCTGCACGAACAGTTCGACGACGTTTGCAGCAGCATGGACTATCAGCTCGGAGACAATGGCTGCGGCTACCATTGACGCTGCATCACAGACTGGTGTACCCAACGACGAACTTGGGTACACGAATTGTAAAACGTCATTTATTCGGATTAATCCAGGTTCTGTTTACAGCATCATGATGGTCGCATCCGTGTTTGGCGACATGGTGGTGAACGCACATTGGAAGCGTGTATTTGTCATCGCCATATTGGCTTATCACGCGGCGTGATGGTATGGGGTGGCATTGGTTACACGTTTCGGTCACCTCTTGTTCGCACTGACGGCACTTTTGAACAGTGGGCGTTACATTTCAGATGCGTTACGCTCCGTGGCTCTACCCTTCATTCGATCCCTGCGAAACCCTACATTTCAGCAGGATAATGCACGACCGCATGTTGTAGGTCCTGTACGGGACTTTCTGGATACAGAAAATGTTCGACTGCCGCCCTGGCCAGCTCATTCTCCAGATCTCTCACCAATTGGAAACGTCTGATCAATGGTGGCCGAGCAACTGGCTCGTCACACTACGCCAGTCACTGCTCTTGAAGAACTGTGGTATCGTGTTGAAGCTGCATGGGGATCTGTACCTGTACACGACATCCAAACTCTGTTTGACTCAATGCCCAGGCGTGTCAAGGCAGTTATTACGGCCAGAGGTGGTTGTTCTGGGTACTGATTTCTCAGGATCTATGCACCCAAATTGCGGGAAAATGTAATCACATGTCAGTTCTAGTATATTATATTTGTTCAATGGATACCCATTCATCTGCATTTGTTCTTGGTGTAGCAAGTTTAATGGCCAGTAGTGTACAATGTTAGTGGAGAGCAAAGCAAAGTACGGTGGAATACGACTGCAGCAAACTAAAAGAGCGACTGTCCGGCCGGGTAACGCGACAGGAGGGGAGTGTGGAGAGAGGCGAGATAGGAATAATCTGCGACGGGCGGCGGTCGGCGCCACAAAGGAGGCGGCCCGCGGCGACAGCGCGGCGGACGCTGCGGGCTGCTGCAGCAGGCGAGGCGCCGGTCTGGGCCCACGGCGCACCAGCGCGAGGCGAGGCGTGGCGTGGCGGGGCGGGGCCCGGACGTGCGGAAACAAAGCGCGTCCAGCGCCGTGACGGCTGCCAGCCCGCGCGCCAAAGCCCTCCACACAGCCGCGCCAGCGTCGCCACAGTGCCGGCACTTATCGCCGCCTCCATCACCACGCATCGGAACGCGCACGACAAACAGCACGCCTCACCAGCGCCACGTTCTAAAAAGTGCTCTGCGCACAATCTGCACGGACAGCTGCAGTGGCCCTTCGCACGTTTCAAATATTTTGCTTCAATACGCAACTGCTTAACCAGCCGTGACAGGTCTCAAATAACCATCCTTTTGGATACTATCGAACGAGCACTGCAATGGTATAAAGGGCCGTAAGGGTTTACAATTTACACGGCGAACCAGATTTCGAGAGTCCTTCAGTGAAATTTCCTGCGTAGGTACCGTGATGTGAATGACTTCGGTGCGGGAACAGTTCGACATAGCGTCGTTGCGCTAATTTTCCATTGCGTTCACGTAACTCGTACCGGAGGTGCATATCGGCCAACTCAACACCAGCAATCCTACCCATACGGATATGCACCATTCTTAACGTACGACTAACGCCACCGAAAAACCAAATCCGGGGCAGAATCTGACGCGTCTGCCGGCAGCGCAGGAAACATACCCGAGTATAAAATGAATGTGGGCAGACCGCTTAGCCGTCCGGTCTAACGCGCGGCTTTTGCGGATTGGGAAGGAGCGCCTGGTCCCGGACACGAATCCGCCCCGCTGACTTGTGTTCACGTCCGGTGAACCGGCCAGTCTGTGGATGCTTTTTAGGCGGTTATCCATCTGCCTCGGCGAATGCGGGCTGGATCCCCTTCTTCCGCCTCAGCTACACTATGTCGGCGATTGCTCCGCAAATTCTCCAAGTACGCGTACACCACCATTACTCTACCATGCAAACATAGAGGTTACACTCGTCTGGTGTGACACGTTCCCTTTGGGGGGGGGGGGGGGGGAGAAGTCCACCGGGAGCCGAACCGCACAATAACCCTGCGTTCGGTGTGGGATGGCGGAGGGGTGAAGTGGACTGCGGTACTCGTCGTGGCGTTGTCAACCACTGCGGCTGCGGCGGGAACGGAGCCTTTCCGTCGTTTCTTGGCCCCCGGTTTACATAATATACAATACAATGAATGTGTAGTTTACCGTAACCCATATAAGCGATCTACTTGACGTGAATTAGTGTAGAACCCAATCACAGAAAACAAGTCACTTCCAGAGTACTGAAAGAACAAAACAATATCTGAAGTCTGACGACCTAAAAATTGCACAATAAATTGTGAATTCCAAAGTCCATGCACTACGTGTACCAAAATCAAATTCTCGAAGGGACGTGCAAAAGGTGAAGTCCCGAGAGGCCAAACAGTAGTTGAAGTACCGAAGGAACGCACAAAATTCTAAGTCCAGTATATTCCCAATAAAAACAGCGACAAATATCACAAAGTCCAGTAGGTGCTCATGGTGACACACGTCATGTACCTTCAGCGTAGAGATCATGAATGGTGCAGGACCTTAGTTGGCAGCTCCTGGAGCCGAAGGTCGACTTGGACGGCGATGTCTTCATAGTGATATCCTGAGCGTGGGATTGCTTCCGCAATTGGCGCCTAGCCCAGGTAACTATGTCGGACCGAAATGTTCACGAGTAGCCCTGGCGCCAGCTTAAACAATGGGCGGGCGCCAGGTTACTGCAGGTACCACTATCGACCACGTGACCTGCGAAACAGGCTCTTGGCTCTATGAATGCTTGGGTTGCACCTGGTGGCCGGGAAGCGCGCGGCCATCCCTTGTATGTTGTCTGAAGATCTGCCTCTTGCAAGGTCCATGCCCGTGTAACCCTCATGTTGGTTGCTGGCTGGCTGACTACGCGCAAGGGCTCAACACAGCAGAATTGAGCAGTACTGAATGCGAGCTTCAGAGCGAAGGGTGAAGTACACATCACTGTTCTCAAATACTGTGAGTGAATGGGGGAAGTTTGTTACTAAACATGAGAGACAGCACATACTGTCGACATCTGTATTGTTCTGCCAGTATTTTATATTTACATCTACAATCTGCTACACACCTTACGGTGTGTGGCGAAGGGCATTTTCTGTACCACCGTCACTTTGCCTTTCGTTACTCCATTTGCAAATGGCTTGCGAGAAGAACGATTGCTGCTAAGCTCCCGCGTGAGCCCGAATCTCTCAGATCTTCATCGTCTTCTCGTCAGATATTTGTAGGATAAAGCAATATATTGGTTGACGCCACTAGAAACATTCACTCTCAAAACTTTAACAAACCACACTGTGACGCAGGACATCTGTCTAGCAATGTCTGTGACCTTTTCGCACTTGCTGAATGATTCTGTAACGAAACACGCACCTCTTTTGTGTATCTTCTCTATCAATTCCATCTACCATAGATCCCACACTGGGGAGTAATCTCTATACATAAAGCGATGTTCCGAGTAACTGCCTCACTCACTGACTTATCGCCCAGCACAAACCGCTACAGATAAAAACTTGAAATATGGAGAGCGTATTAATACTCTAGGCGTCGCTTAAGAAGGGAATTTTTGAAATTCCACCCCTTATCGCTGAAACAGGGGATAAGTTTTTGAAAAATGTCACTACTAAAGCAATTATTAAGTTAGACCTACGAAAATTTGTATTTAGTTACTTGATCAGAAAAAAAAGTGTTACACATTTTTAGGATATTAAACCCCTATAGGGGAGTAAAGAGGGTGAAAGATTTTTTCAAAATAAATCATTATTAAGGAGCTGCTAAAGCATTTTAAAGCTACGCCTATGAATATTGGTATTTGCCTTTTCTGATAGTAATGAAAAATAAGTGTTTCACTCTTTTTATAAATTCAGCCCTTAAGGGGGTGACATAGGGTCAGACTCATGCACTGACTAATCATCGTCCACCCCAAACCGCTAAGGATACGAATTTGTTGAGTTTTGGAGAGGGCGTTATACCGTAAGCATCGATTAAAAACGGATTTTTTGACCTTTCACTCCTAAGAGGCTGAAAACAGGAGATGAAATATTAGTAAAAGTATGTAGCAATTAATGAAGTTTCGAAGCTAGAACTACGAAAATTGGTACGAGTAATTGTTTTCTCGGACAAAAATTTAAAAAAATACACTACTGGCCATTAAAATTGCTACACCACGAAGATGACGTGCTACAGATATGAAAATTAACCGACAGAATAAAGATGCGTATGATATGCAAATGATAAGCTTTTCAGAGCATTCACCCAAGGTTGGCGCCGGTGGCGACACCTACAACGTGCTGACATCAGGAAAGTTTCCAACCGATTTCTCATACACAAGCAGCAGTTGACCGGCGTTGCCCGGTGAAACGTTGTTGTGATGCCTCGTGTAAGGAGGAGAAATGCGTACCATCACGTTTCCGACTTTGATAAAGGTCGCATTTTAGCCTATCGCGATTGCGGTTTATCGTATGGCGACATTGCTGCTCGCGTTGGTCGAGATCCAATGACTGTTGGCAGAATATAGAATCGGTGGGTTCAGGAGAGTAATACGGGATGCCGTGCTGGATCCCAACGGCCTCGTATCAATAGCAGTCGAGATAACAGGAATCTTATCCGCATGGCTGTAACGGATCGTGCAGCTACGTCTCGATCCCTGAGTCAACAGATGGGGACGTTTGGAAGACAACAAACATCTGCAGGAACAGTTCCACGACGTTTGCAGCAGCATGGACTGTCAGCTCCGAGATCATGGCTGCGGTTACCCTTGACGATGCATCACAGACAGAATGGCCTGCGACGAACCTGGGAGCACGAATGGCAAAACGTCATTTTTTCGGATGAATCCAGGTTCTGTTTACAGCATCATGATGGTCGCATCCGTGTTTGGCGACATCGCGGTGAACGCACGTTGGAAGCGTGTATTCGTCATCGCCATACTGGCGAATCACCTGGCGTGATGATATGGGGTGCCATTGGTTACACGTCTCGGTCACCTCCTGTTGGCATTGACGGCTGTTTGAACAGTCGACGTTACATTTCAGATGTGTTACGACCCGTGGCTCTACCCTTCATTCGGTCCCTGCGAAACCCTACATTTCAGCAGGATAATGCATGATCGCATGTTGCAGGTACTGCACGGGCCTTTCTCGATACAGACAATGTTCGACTGCTGCCCTGGCCAGCACATTCTCCAGATCTCTCACAAATTGAAAACGTCTGGTCAATGGTGGCCGAGCAACTGGCTCGTCACGATACGCCAGTCACTACTCTTGATGAACTGTGGTATCGTGTTGATGCTGCATGGGCAGCTGTACCTGTACACGCCATCCAAGCTCTGTTTGACTCAACGTCCAGGCGTATCAAGGCCGTTATTACGGCCAGAGGTGGTTGTTCTGGGTAGTGATTTCTCAGGATCTATGCACCCAAATTGCGTGAAAATGTAATCACATGTCACTTCTAGTATAATATATTTGTCCAATGAATACCCGTTTATCACCTGCATTTATTCTTGGTGTAGCAATTTTGATGGCCATAGTGTACTTGCTTCCGTATTTTTGGAAAATAGTGGATGAAGTTATCAGCATTAAACACTAAAAAACATTTTAAAGCTACATCTATGAACATTCGTGTTTGACTCCTCGATTAGAAATAAAAAATACGTGTTTTAGAGTATTGGAAATTCAATTCCTAAGTGAGTTCAATAGGGGATGAACACTGTTTCGGAAATAAACACATCAAAAAAGTTTTGCATCACCTCTGTTCCAAGAGTTATGGAACCTGTACAGAAAAATGGAAGAGAGATCAACATAAACATCATTTCCGCATTTTTATTGCTCATGAAAACCACACATTGCATGTTGTACCATCATACAGCGAGACCGTCAGAGGTGATGGTCCAGATTGCTGTACACACCGGTACCTCTAATAGCCAGTAGCACGTCCTCTTGCATTGATGCGTACTGTTTTCGTCGTGGCACACTGTCCACAAGTTCGTCAAGGCACTGTTAGTCCAGATTGTCCCACTCCTCAACTGCGATTCGGCGTAGATCTCTTAGTGGTTGATGGGTCACGTGGTCCAAAAACAGCCCTTTTCACTCTATCCCAGGCATGGTCGACAGGGTTCGTGTTTGGAGAACATGCTGGCCACTCTAGTCGAGCGATGTCGTTATCCTGAAGGAAGTCATTCTCAAGATGTCCACGATGGGGGCGCGAATTGCGTCCATGAAGAGGAATGCCTCACAATACGCTGCCGACATGGTAGTACTATCGGTCGGAGAATGGCATTCACGTATCGTACAGCCATTACGGCGCCTTCCATGAGTACCAGCGGTGTATGACGGCCACACATAATGCCACTCCAAAACAGCATAGAACTTCCACCTTGCTGCGCTCGCTGGACAGTGTGTTTAAGGCGTTCCGTCAGACCGGGTTGCCTCCAAACACGTCTCAGACGTCTGGTTGAAGGCATATGCGACACTCATCGGTGGAGAGAACGTGATCCCGATCCCATTCGGCATGTTGTTGGGACCATCTGTACCGCGCTGCATGGTGTCGTGGTTGCAAAGATGGACCTCGCCATTGACGTTGGGAGTGAAGTTGCGCGTCGTGCAGCCTATTGCGTACAGTTTGAGTCGGAACACGACGGCCTGTGGCTGCACGAAAAGCATTATTCAACATGGCGGCGTTGCTGTCAGGGTTCCTCCGAGCCACAGGTAGCCGTCAGCCACTGCAGTAGTAGCCCTTGGGCGGCCTGAGTGAGGCATGTCATCAACAGTTCCTGTCTCTCTGTATATCCTCCATGTCTGAACTACATCGCTTTGGTTCACTCCAAGACGCCCGGACACTTCCCTTGTTGAGAGCCCTTCCTGGTACAAAGTAACATTGCGTACGCGATCGAACCGCGGTACTGACCGTCTAGGCAAGGTTGAACTAAAGACAACACGAGCCGTGTACCTCCTTCCTGGTGGAATTACTGGAATTGATCGGCTGTCGGACCCGCTCCGTCTAATAGGCGCTGCTCATGCAAGGTTGTTTAGATATTTTGGGGGGTTTAGTGACATCTGTGAACAGTGAAAGGACTGTGTCTGTGATACAATATCCACAGGCAACGTATGTCTTCAGTAGTTCTTGGAACCGGGGTGATGCAAATTTTTTGTGTGTGTATATCATTATATTAAAACATTTTTAAAGCTAAATCTATGAAATTTTGTATTTGACTTGTAAAGACATAGGGATGCGAATTTCTCTGGAAATATCACCACAAGAACTAACAAGACAAGATTAACAAAGACCTCCGAATCTAGCAAACTGAATCGCTTTTTGGTGGAAGTACGTTCGGAAGATACCGTGCTTCTATGGCCTTAATTAGCGTGCAAAGTTAGAAGATGTTGCAAATTTTCAACAATGTAAAAATTCGATTGAAGAAAATCAGTAAAAGCAAAGAAAAAAAAGAAAAGAAAACCAATCTGTGCAGACCATACAGTATACGCTGATGACCTCAGATATTAAGTCCCATAGTGCTTAGAGCCATTTGAAGAAACGGGCGCTCAGTCAGAATGCCAATAATAATCGAACGAGGGTTACCTCCTTTGTGGGTGGACAACTATTTCATGAGGATTCTTCCAATGAAACTCAGTCTGTGATCTGCTTTACCTGTGATTAATTTTGTGTGTTCATTCTAATTTAATGCATATCGTAACGCAAGCTCCCAGATATTTTGTGGATGTGAAGGCTTCAACTGATTGTTCTGCACTCGTGGTATCATTGGATATTTCTGCCTATTTATACGCAATACTCTACAGTTGTTTATGGTGAGGGTCAACTGCCACACCATGCACCACGCATCAGTCCTCTGCAGCTGTATTTTCTATCGTTGCGACTTCTCCGTATACAACAGTGCCATCCACGAAAAGCCACCTCATGGAACTTCGACGTTATTTACTAGAACATTTATTTATATTGTGAAACTTAATAGTGAAGTAATACTCCTTTGGGGTACGAACGGAGTTACTGTAATGTCTGAAGATCTCTCTCCGTTGCGAATGTCTTGCTTTGTTCTGTTTGCTAGAAATTCTACAGTGCAGTCACAAGCTGGCCTGATATTCTGTACGCTCCTATTCTGCTCAATAGGCGGTAATGCGGAACTCCGTCGAACGCCTTCTTTAAGTCAAGGAACACGGCATCCGAGCAGGCGCCGCTATGTCCTGTTCCTGGGTCACATGGACGAACTCGGCGAATTAGGTTTCACGCGATCGTAGTTGTCGGAACTCATGTAAATTTCTATAGTAGGTAAGACATCGGAAACAACGGATTCCTTATATTAAAACAGCCGAAAATCTCTCTGTACAATCTCTGAACTTTTGTCGCTGGTGTTCAGGTTCACCCAGTGTACAGGGTGTAGCACAAAGATACGGACAACTTCGAAGGGTTGTAGACGGAGCATTCAGGAACAAACTGAATGCACAAACGCGTTATTACGCAGCCTCCAAGTTGTTACACCGAACGCCTGCCGCTAGTCCACCTCTTCGGCAGGAAACGAGGTCTGATCCACAACTTGAAAATTTGCCTTGGTGTGGTTGACTGATTGATTTTTTAATTTGGAGGGTTTATGGGGCCAGAGGGCTACGTCATCAGTCCCGCGATTCCGAAGTTACTCAGAGGAGAAAGAGGGTCAGCTAAAAGTGTACGGATCCAGTCAGGGGAGTCAAATTATAAAACAATGAAGTTAAAGCACACATAAAAAATGAGACCAAACCTAAAAACTGGGAAAAAAGGCGGTCTGTCCATGAGGGAGTGGTCATGGGGTCACTGCTCCAAGACTAAAGTAGAACCTTATAACTGGAAATAAAAGCAACTTTGACGGAGGAAACTGAGGACCAGTTCAACCGCCCGTGAATTGACTGCTAATTTAAAATCAGGGAACCGGGAAGACATTCCACCAATATGTGGGATACCGTGAGTCTGGCTCCGCAACCACATGGTGGGGGTGGGTCGTAACGCAGGAGGAAACAATGGGTGAGCTGGGTATGACCAATGCGTAAACGACATAAAACAGTGAACTCCTTCCGAGAGGAGCGGACGGAAGATGGCCAAGCTGCAGTAGACTCCCTGACTGAGCGGAGTTTATTACCATGAGCAGTAGCGCACCAGATGCCATTACACTTTTGGGCAAAGAGAGATTTGACGTAGTTCCACATATTCGCAGCTGGAATCAAGAAAGGGAATGGGCGCTAAGTATCTGCTTCTCTAGCCAAACGGACAGACTGCTCATTCCCTGGGATGCCCACATGACTTGGGACCCAGAGAAAGACAACGGAACACGCGGGCACGGCCAGGGCAAAGAGAAGGCCGTGGATAGCAGAGACCAAAGGGTGACGATACTAGCATCGATCGATAGCCTGCAGGCTGCTCATTGAACAAATTAAAACATTGTGACAAAAAGTAGGGGTCTGTGAATGGTTAGAAGCTCCGCTGTGAACACACAACATGATCCCGGCAATAAATGGTGTTCTACGCCAGTAGGAGACTTGAAAGTGTATCCTACCTTATCGACTGTCTTAGAACCATCAGTGTAGAAAATGGTGGGACCCTGGAATTATGCAAACATGGCACATACAAGACACTGGAAAACCACAGGCGCGACAGAGACCTTAGGACCTTGGAACAGGTTGGTCCTACTGAATGGGGGGCTCCATATGGTTCCCAAGTTGAGCAGCGACTGTAAACCATAAAATTACCAAATAAGCAGCAACCAGTCGCAAGATCACGTTTTCTTTATTTAATTTTGCATATCGATTTCAACTGATTAACAGTCATCATCGGTGCCCTCAACGTGTATGTTCCCTGAGTTTTATTACTCAGGGAACATACACGTTGAAAGCACAGATGATGGCTGTTAATCATTTGAAATCGATATGCAAAATTATATAAAGAAAACATGATCTTGCGACTGGTTGCTGCTTATTTGGTAATTTTAGGTTGGTCCTAATCCGTGGTCTAGGCACCATCCAAGGGGAGGTATAGGAGGAAATACACGGGGCGCATTCCAGTGAGTGGAAATGGAGATCCCGACGAGGGGAAGTGAGACGCTTGCCAACCGACAATCCCACCCGTCGGCGTTTGTCATGAAGGAGACATTGATCGTTTGCAAACAGGACAGGGTACACGGGATGGTCAGGGAATTGGCTAATGGCGATTGCGTAAGTAACAAGGAGTTGGCTCCGTCTTATTTGTAGAGGGATAATCCCTACTTTTGTGAGAAGATTATCAACGAGACTAGTGCGAAAAGCACTGATAGCTAGATGCACCCCACAATGGTGAACAGGGTCAAGTAGTTGCAAAGTGGAAGGAGGTACAGTGCCATAAACCTGACAACCATAATCTAGTCTGGACAAGACCAGAGCATGGTAAAGATGGAGGAGAGTGGTATGGTTTGCACCCCAAGATGTGTGGGCCAGGAGCTGGAGAGCATTAAGGATCCGCATGCATGTTGTCTTTATGTGGCGAATATGAGACAGCCTTTTCAAAACGTTCAAATGTGTGTGAATTCTTGTGGGACTTAACTGCTAAGGTCATCAGTCCACAGCCATGTCAGCTTTTTATCAAAAATAAGGAGCGAGAAACGGGACACAACCTCGAGGAGCTAGTCGCCTAAACAAAGTTCGCGATTGGGGTGTACTGTGGGTTGACAACAAAAATGCATAATCCGCGTTTTGGGGGAAGGAAACTGTAAGCCATGGGAAGTGGCCCACCCAGAGTCCCGCCGGATGGCGCCTTGGATCCGGCGCTCAGCAGATGCCAGAGAGTGGAAGCTGCACCAGATGCAAGATTTGTCGACATACAATGCCGGGGTAACCAGAGGCCAAACAGGTTACAAGCCTATTGATGGCTATGAGGAAGAGTGTGACATTTAGCACAGAACCCTGTAGTATACCATTCTCCTGGACCGAGGAGCGCTGAGTGAAGTGGCCACTCGAACCCAGAAGAGCCGGTTAGATAAAAACTCGCGGATGAAAATCGGAAGCGGTCCACGGGAGCCCTAGTCATGGAGGGTAACTAAAATGTGATCACGCCAAGCCATGGCGCATGCCTGAAAGAATACCGCGACAAGATGTCGGCAGTTAGTAAAAGCATGTCGGATGGTTGTTTCCAATCTGAGTATATGGTCTGTTGGAGATCGTCTTGCCTGGAAGCTACACTGACATGTGGACAAAAGGCCTCGAGATTCGAGTACACAACGTAATCTGAAGCTAAACATCCTCTAGAGCAGTTTACAAAGTACATTTGTCAGGCCAAGCTGTCGAGAGACGATGGATTCTTCCTGGGCTTAAGGACGAGGATAACTATACTGTCTCACGATTGTGATGGGATAGCACCCATGAGCCGAAAGTGGTTGAAGACCCGGAAGAGATGTTGCCTCTGGGAAATGTCCAAGCGTTGTATCATCTGGTTGTGGATAGAAACAGCTCCTGGGGCCGTGACTCGTGAAGAGGTAAGGGCCTGCAAGAATTCCCATTCAGTGGAGGGTTTATTATAGGGCTCAGCATGGTGCGGGCTGCAACAAAGGGGGGTCTGTTCAACTCTGCGTTTCTGCTGGAGAAGTGTCATAAACAAGCGAATTGCATTGCATTTGTTTGTTCAGATTTTTAAGTCAATTTCATTGCAGGTGGCAAAGGCAAATAATAAGGTGTCTAGGAACATGTTTTTAATAGGCTTTCAGTCATCTATGAGAAAGTGTACAAAATCCACGGTATTTTGAACGGGGTAGCTCAGTACTAGCGATGTTCTGACATTCAAAATGTGCAGATCGCTTGTAGTCAAACCTTAAGCCGAATTACACTAAAGAATATTGACGACAAATAGTTTGTTCTTGATATCCGAATGCCCACTATATGGGTATTCTCACTCTACGGGAACGCCAATGGCAGTGAATGTTTAAGTCGCTCCTGGAGGTGTGCTTGTATACCCTAATTCGTTAAGGCGGTTGCCCCCAATAAGTAGAATAAGTTTCAAATCCCATAACCAGACGGAAATATTCAGCTATATGGCAGATGTAACTGCGTGACAAAATCTATGAATTTTACCTCAGTGTTCCATGATATTTTTTAAAAACATGTATTTTATTCGTAATACGGTTACTAATGTTGTTTGCAATATAGTCTTTAAAAATTGTGACGTTATTTGGGATAATAGGGATACCACATGGAGAAAACCACTATGTACAACTTGCACAGAAGCCAGACATTATAAGAGTCGGAGGGCTGAAAAGGAGGCAGTAGCTGAATAAGGATTGAGACAGGATTGAAGCTTGTTCCTCCCTTCTCCACAAGGTTATTTAACAAGTACATAGAACAGTCAATAAGGAAAAGTGAAAATTAATGTTGGAAGAGTGAATTAAAGTTCAGGGGGAAAAAATAAAGTCTTTGGGGTTCGCCGAAGATATTTTAATGCAGTCAAAGACGGCAAATAGCTTGGAAGTTCAGCTGAACAAGGCGAGTAGTTTCGTGAAAAAGAGACTGTAATAGGAAAGTGAAAAAAGCGTAGTGGAGAGTAGTCAGACTGAAACAAGTGCGTCTGAGACATTTACATTTGTAAAGTGAAAGACTGAAAATAAGAAACGAGTTTCACTATTTGGTCAACGAAATAATTGACGATGACCGGAGTAGAGAGGATACTCGAATAAAAGGTAGGCTGCCGATAGGAATAAAATATTTTCTGTGAAAGGCAAATATTTTAACATCGAATATGAATTTGAGTGTCGGGAAGTTTTTTTCTGAAAGTATTTCTTCGGTTTGGAGCCTTCCATGGACGTGAAATGTGGATGACGATCAGTATAGACAAGAACAGAGCAGAAGCTTTCGAAATGTGGTGCTACAAGAGAATGCTGAAGATAAATGGGTAGTCAGATAACTAATATTGTGCTGAATCGGATCGAGTAGAAAATACCGTTATTAAACTTCACTTAAGGGGCTCCGGAAAGGCTCAAAATCATGAAAAGTTCAATTTTTACTTTTTTGCGTTTTCAGAATCTGCAGACTATTACCTTTTAATAGATATAAAATTATTTCAATTCCGAAGACTACAACTATTTTTAAAGTTTTTTTGAAATGTGTTCTACATGGGCGTGACCCACTGTGGCGCTGTTAAACTGCTGTCAAATGGTGTTATTATTAAGGTCCATGTTCATCAGGTACATTTTAGTGAGGTGAGATAAAGTATGTGTTGTGGCTAACCTGTGATGGTTCAATATATATCGCTGGTGTGATTGTCGATTGTTTCATGTTTATTTACTCTGTCGTTACCTCGAAAATATTCGTAATTAATTCTGTTTCTTGAGTCTCTGTTTTGTTGAAGTATAATAATGAGTAAAAGTAAAGTTATTAGAAATCCTCTGAAGGCTTTTAAGAAAAGGAGAAATGTTGGAAAGCCAAAGGTATGTGTTATTACTGTAAACAATAAAGACGATGAAAATCCCCAACATAGCTTGTGTCCCAAAGAAGAAGACAGTGGGTGTAAATATAACAAAGGATTGCTAACTGGTGAAGTGTACACTCATAAGCATAGTCTGCCTCATGCAATAATGGAGGTGATAAAACCTATTTTCAGAGACTTAGCAGCACCTGAACTGTTGAAAAAGTGTATCCACGGAAAAATTCAAAACCCCAATGAAAGTGTAAATAGTGTTATATGGTCGAGAATCCCCAAGACTGTATTTGTTGGAATAGAAACACTTCACTTTGGTGTGTATGATGCTGTTGCGACTTTCAATGATGGCAACATTGTAAGGTGCAAGGTATTTAGAAATATGGGAATGAAGATAGGTTCTAACATGGTACGAGCGATGCTTGCTTTAGACAAGGAACGCCTTCGGGCTGCAGACAGGGCTGTAAAGAGTCTAGAAATACAAGCAAGAGTAAACAGCAGGAGGAACAAGAGGAAGCTGGAGGAGGAGTTTGCAGAGGATGAAGATAAACCATTCTATGAACCTGGAATGCACTAAAAAGTTAATCCAATCTTTGTCGCTCGATTCCCAAAACTTTTATTTTCTCATACTAATTACATGTTTTCTAAGGATCTTCCAAACATATTTGTTTCAAACTTTCAGTAAATGTTACACAGTACCTTCTGCATAATTTAACACAGCCTTTTTCCAAAAAACTTTTTCCAAAAAACTGTATATTTTTGAATATATAAATAAAAAATTGCAAAAAAATGTTGTGAATTTTCATTACAATTGAAAAAAATCATCTTTAATAACTGAACTAAAATTTTGTAATATCCCTGTGTTAAGTTGTAGCCCATATTCCAATAAATAATCTGTAAAAAGTTCAACTTCCTACCTCAAATACTTTGTGAGGAAAGATGTAATTTATAAGCGTTATTTTAACATTGCAAGTATAGGGCGTTCCGGAGCCCCTTAAAGAGGGGATAGGTTCATGAGATACACCCTGAGAAATATACATGTCGTTAATTTGGTTACGGAGGAAAGTCGTGGCTTGAATAAATAAGCAGGTTCATATGAATTTAAGACGCAGTACTGCCGAAGAGTAATCGTAAAATTTTAATTAATACCTCGGAAAAATAAATTTCGGTATTTAAGTTTTTGTTTGTTTGCGGATAGATGTCTCCAGCCTGGGGTGCACCGAAATAGCCGTTCTATAGTACCTCAGCACGCCGCTGGAAGAGCGAAGTATCATGCGGTAATACATTTTGTAATTCTGAAGGAGACAAACGCTGCAACAATCGATACTGAGTTGATGAAAGTGTATGCCACAGGACACAGTGGTCAAGGGGCGCAAAGACATTTGGTGCAGTCAAAAAAGCCTGAATGACGAAGAACAAAACTCGATACCATCTGTCTTTGGAGACAGGAGTGAACGACCTGCAGCTGGAAGACCGGCGTATCATAAAGTCTTTGTGGAAAAAGAAAATCTTTCAGGGATCAGTTCCGTACGTCCAGTACGACATTTTGAACTTGACAAAAGTTGCCGCCCACTGGGTTCCGCGACTACTAAGACGCGTTCAAAAAGCCCCCAGAACCGAGGCAAGAGCGGAAATGTTGGAGCTTTGTGAGGCCAATCCATATGACGTGTTTAGCTGCCTAATCGCCAAGTATGCGTTCGAGACCAACGAGGTATAAGGGCCCTGTGTTTTGCACCGCAATACGTGACACTGTAGGTCTTAAGGGTTGCAGTATCTCCGGTAGGGAGGTAGTTACTATTACAGACCACTTTAATAATTCGTAGCTGCTTATTTAAATACAGCCAAGCTGTCCATAACACATGAAAAAGTTAAGGGCTTCAGTGGATGCCATTTCATTCATATGCTGGTTTCACACCTGGCCGAAGAGAGCTGAGCGTTCGCAATGTATGTCGCACAAGGCGACTAATGTGACGTCACAAGATCGTTGTGAGGCCCATATTCATCGAGGGCCCCAGGACGAGCTATACGTGTATCACCGTGATCCCGAGAGAAAGAAACGAAGAAAGCAATTGAAACATATGGAGTAACCAGCAGCGTAAAAGGTGACCCGACCATTGGACCAGGTGATGCTGAATGTTTTTTTTTTTTTTTTGGGTCGCCAAAGTGTGCTGCTACCACATCTTGCTCGTAAGGTGCAACGCTGACAGGAGCAAACTACCGAAATCTGAGGTTGTTACGGAAGAATGTCAACTGCAGGAAGCTTTCCAAAGGGGAAAATTTTGCTGTACGACAACGCCCTAGCTCATTATTCTACATAGGACACAGTTACACAAGCTGCTTCTCTAGACTATCAAATTTCTCTGTCTGCCACCCCCCTTTCCCTTCACAGGTGATTTTGTGATTTTCGAGGCAGAACAGTTCCTGAACAGTCAAACTGCAGATTTCTGCAACCAAGATCTCCGCCAAGTTAAGTATAGTTGAAAAAAATGTGTCGCTTTGGGGAGTAAATATGTACAGAAGGACAATCATCATCATCAATTTCCATGGCCGCTTCTTGATTACTTGTGCTCTACATCTACACTCTGCAATCCACCTTACTGTGTGTGGAGGAGGGTGGAGGATGCCTGCGGTAACACACTGATTCTACTCATTCTCTGTCCCATTCGAAAATGGTGCGAGGGAAGAACGACTGCGATAGTTAAAACTGTGCGTTCATCCCTCGTATGTCCGCGGCTCGTGGTCTTGAGGTAGCGTTCTCGCTTCCCACGCACGGGGTCCCGGGTTCGATTCTCGGCGGGGTCAGAGATTTTCTCTGCCTCGAGATGACTGGGTGTTGTGTGTCATTCATCAACATTTCATCCTCATTCACTCGCAAGTCGCCGGAGTGGCGTTAAAGAACTTGTGGAGCGGCGGCCGAACCGCCCCGCGAGGTGTCTCCCGGCCACCAAGCCAGCAGATATGGGAGACATGCAGAAGAATGGTGGCACACATGAACAGGGCGGACCACCGTAATATAGAAATCACGGCTCTCACCGTCCCAGAGGCATAAAGCTTCCCTCGGCCAAAGCGGTTCGCGACCATGTGGACACTTCCAATGACAGCGCATGCGATAATCTCAAAAAAGCAGACGGACACAATACAGTTCCTCACAGATCTCTGGGAGGAGCACAAGAGGGCCAGGCAGAAAAACAACTACCGCCAGACGTTCCATAACTATCTGCAGATCGCGCTGGACGCCGCCTTCAAAGACGCCCTCCGTCCCCACACGCCGCGACCGCCGCCGCCGACGGCGCCGCCGCCACCAACACCCCGACACACTCAAGTCCCCACCGTTTGCTGACGCAGACACCCTCCAACATCCTCAAAGTGCATGTTAAATGAGTGTTGCTTGTGCTTGTGTGAAAAGTGGCAGTGCATCATCTGCGTTTCTCATATGTGAAAGAGTGCGATACAGCAAATCATATCGTCCCACAACTAGGGAAAGTGTTTAAATATTGGCGATCTTCTGCGTGTCCAAAAGGTGTTTATGTAAGTACCACACCAATACAACTAACATTATTTTAATAATCGTGAAAATCATAAACAATTGTGACTGAATGCAACATGACGATTCGCAATGATTTATCTATCATATATCACATGATTTCCTCTCACATTCTCTCTCTCTCTCTCTCTCTCTCTCTCTCTCTCTCTCTCTCTCTCTCTCCCTCAATCAATAATACCTCTCCCTAAAATCACTATCCATATATATGTATACACATTGTTTTGTTCAGTGTACCCATAGAAGTATGTCATAGTCACTAGGTTCAAACCATTTAAAGGACGCCATCATTTGGCACAAATCAAATAAATACAGCACTAAAAAAGTGCACACAGAACTAGAGCCAAAAAAACACCACAGCGCACAAAACTCAGACTAGAAAACAGACAAATATATAAAAAAGTACACAATTAGAAACAAAATTTGCTTACCAGAAAGAACTAAATCATAAAGAAAATACAAGAAAGACTATAGAAAAAGAAAAGATACGATTACTGTATGTGTAAAACCTAAACGTATCTTTGATCAAGCAATGTATTTGTTAACTTGTAAATAAAAGTTTATTACGTTACAAAAAAATGCCATACGCTCATTATTATTATTATCCCTCGAATGTACAGATGCAGAGACTTGTACGAGATGGGCTAGTTAGGTAACAACATCAAGCCCGTCTTAGGACTAAAGACTACAATACAGGTAGTAAGATGAATGTAACCCCACTACACTTTCAGCGTTCGATCGATACGATATTTTTTTCTGTGCGCAGGGATAATTTTGTTCGAGCTGCAAGAAGCTGTAGGGACAGAAGGGAACAGGCGAGGGCGCAGCTGCGCGGAGCGGAAGGCGGGCGCGCCATCTGTCTTCATCAGCAGCGCCGCCGCAGCCGCCCTCGAGGGGGAGGGGAGGAGCTCAACACTTGTCCAGCCGACGCTCCCTCGTGCTCCTCAATCGCCAACAAATCGCCTCCCGTGTCCGTCTAAGCGTCTGCACTGACAGTCGTAGTTCCAACCACTAACGTACTGGTGTACGTAACACACACTTGGAACGGGCGCATGACTTCACTCGCAGCGAAGGTGAAATGGCCGACAGCGGATTACCGGAAGAGTCTGTGAAAGTGTAACGCACATACAGTGACTCACATAATTATTTGGACACTCATTAATAACAAGCCTTTGGGACACATTGGCTCTATGCTTCGAAGAAAATAGTGTACACCTAAACTTATTGTTAATATCGCTGTTCGAAGGAGTCGGCAGCACAGCAAAATGTTTACGTTTAGGAAAATCGTGAAGTGACCCTGAAACATCCGAACGCCGTTAACTTGCGTCAACACACTCAGTTGTCCTGCAGAGGTCGTGTGTAGAGAAGTTACGGACAGTGTGGATGTAAACATTCAGCGTGGTAGCGTGCTATGTAAAACTGAAGTAACGATGAGCCGCAGGAGAAGAGAGAGAGCACATTCAAACAGTGGAAGCTAGTAATTTTTCGCCATGCTAAAGGCAAAAGTTGTAAAATTGCTGAAATGTTGCAAATGACGAAAAGTACAGTTTTCCGCTTAATCAGAAAATTTCGGGGGGAAGATAGGATTGATAATCTACTGCATATGGGACGTCCATGAACGTTGACCCCAAAGTTACGGACGCCCCAAAGTTACGGACGCCCCAAAGTTACGGACGCCCCAAAGTTACGGACGCCCCAAAGTTACGGACGCCCCAAAGTTACGGACGCCCCAAAGTTAAGGACGCCCCAAAACTCACTATTGAAATTGCCAAAGACATCGGAAAGAAAGTGCAACGCGAAACGGTATGGAGGGTGCTCAGAAGAGGTAACTTTCACAGTCGTATTGCAAGATGGAAGCCCTTCACAAGTAAAATAAAGAGAATGCTGTTGGCCAAAGTGCATGTTAGAGACAATATGTGGTGGAATAACGTCATATTTGTTGACGAAATTATATTTAACATATTTCAATCTGATGAGAGGATAATGGTTTGGCGGCGACCTAATACTGAGCTTCACGAGAAAGATCTCAAAGCAGCTGTGAAGTAAGGCGGTATATATGTAATGGTGTGTGGGTGCATGACGGCGAATGGAGTTAGTGAACTCATTTATATTGAGGGTAAAACGGAGCACTTGCAGTACCTCGGAATACTGAGGGACAATTTGCAAAAGAGCGCCGAAAGCTTGGGGACGGAGGAACATTTTAAGTTTTATCAAGATAACGACCTGAAACATACGACCTATAATGTGAGAATGTGGTTATTGCTTAGCTGTCAAAAGGTGTTTCATCTGCCCCTCAATCACCAGAACAATGTGATTGGGGCGAACTTGACAAAGAAATAAGGAAAACGCCAATTATGTCTAGAGAACAGCTGAAAAGTAGACTGCAAGAATAGTGGCAGACAGTATCTCCAGAACACAGCTGGAATTAGTGGACAGCATTCCAAGTCGGCTCAGAGAAGTAATTAATACGAAAGAAATGCCTACCAGATACTCAACCTTTGGACAATAAGTAGAAAGAAATGTGTCCGAAAAATTTTGTGCAATATTTATTTTGTTTTTGATAATATTTGTTAATTCTTACTTTTGTATTTGTAGGGTTCTTCAGAAGTACGTTGGACATTTAGTTTTTACGTTCCTTTCAGGAACTTGTATTTACGTTATATGAGTGCTTTATTATTACTGAAATCACTAATACGAAGAGAAATATAATCCATCATATTTGTCCGAATAATTATGACCGCTAACTGGAAGCTCGCGCGACCCGCTCCTGAGTACGATTCCTGTGTTAGATATCCCCATTACGTCGGATTAAAGGAGAACATCGAAGGACTCAAAGATGTGTTCTTGAATTTATTACCAGGCTGTTCGATCAGTACAGGAGAGTTAGTGAAGTGCTCCGTTCTCTTGGATGGGAATTCTTAGACGTGCAACATATCGTTTCTTCGGGACGCCTGAGTGCTCGTCAGGTGGCTGTTGTGTCCACCATAGCATAGCCAGTATCCGGGGGGGAGGGGGGGGGGGAAGGAGATGTTCTCCATTCTGGTGGCGATGGGCTCGTCTTCCCCTAATCCTCCTAAACGGGTCGTTGCTGCAGCTTCACGGCCGCCTCACAGGCTTGCGACTTCCCACTGTGTCCAATATTTTCCGATACCCCTTCCACATAAACTTCTAAAAATCCTGGCAGGAAGCAAAGCCTACAGAAGGTCCATTAGCCGGAGCACGAAATGTCCAATGAAATTCCTATACTGTGCTTCTGACTGGCTGGAATACCTGAACGTTAAATATTTTGTGGAGCTGTGTGGACCTCGAGGACTGCAGCAGTCCGCTGCCTCGCTCGTGCAGGAATTGTGCCCTGTGGCGCGGAGCTGTAGTCCGATTAAAATTACTTGACAGTTGACACCTGTCACTTGCCACTACAGTGTTGCCACATCGACTGCCGGCTACCGCTCGTTTAAAGGCGACACACATACATGCCGGGTCAGTCTGCAAATGCTGTTAATGGGTAACGCGGAGCATTGTTGGAAGCGGACTCCACCAGGTATGACGGAACTGCGAGACACTATCGACAGCTGATTTAAAGTTACCGGTGACTGAACGGCGACGCCGCGTTGTGTAGCCCTCAATTTAAACTCGTGTCATAATCTTACCACAACCTCGCGATGTGCACTGTATCCTAAAAAAACGGCGGTTAACGATCTGTGGCACAACTAAACCTCTACGAGCAAACTCAAGACAGAAAAATTTCAGTTTCATCGCTAAAAGCGGACTGTAATTTCTGGCTATCACTGATTGCCAGAAACTATACCCACACTGGCTACACGAGCTGCCGGGTTAACAACCGATGCGCATGGCACTTACAAAGGAACCTCCCGATCGCACCCCACCCCCCCCCCCCTCTCAGATTTAGTTATAAGTTGGCACAGTGGATAGGCCTTGAAAAAACTGAACACGGATCAATTGAGAAAACAGGGAGAAGTTGTGTGGAACTATGAAAAAAATTAGTAAAATATACAAACTGAGTAGTCCATGCGTAAGATACGCAACATCAAGAATAGTGCGAGCCCAGGAGCGCCGTGGTCCCGTGGTTAGCGTGAGTAGCTGCGGAACGAGATGTCCTTGGATCAAATCTTCCCTCCAGTGAAAAGTTTAATTTTTTATTTTCAGTTTTTGAGACAAACTCTTATGTTTTCATCACTTTTTTGGGATTGATTATCACATCCACAAGAAAACCTAAATCGGGCAAGGTAGAAGAATCTTTTTACCCATTCGTAAGTGTACAAGTTAGGTGGGTCGACAACATATTCCTGTCATGTGACGCACATGCCGTCACAAGTGTCGTATAGAATATATCAGATGTGTTTTCCTGTGGAGGAATCGGTTGACCCATGACCTTGCGATCAAATGTGTTCGGTTCCCATTGGAGAGGCACGTCCTTTCGTCTACCAATAGCACGGTTTTGCGGTGCGGTCGCAAAACACAGACACTAAATTTATTACAGTGAACAGAGACGTCAATGAACGAACGGACAGATCATAACTTTGCGAAAATAAAGAAAGTAAAATTCTCAGTCGAGGGAAGACTTGAACCAAGGACCTCTCGTTTCGCAGCTAATCACGCTAACCACGGGACCACGGCGCTCCTGAGCTTCCATATTCCTTGATGTTGCCTATCTTGCGCATGGACTACTACGTTTGTAAATTTTACTAATTTTTTTCATAGTTCCACACAACTTCTTCCTGTTTTCTCGATCGATCTGTGTTCAGTTCTTCAAGGCCTATCCACTGTGCCAACTTATAACTAAATCTGAGGGGGGGGTGCGATGGGGAGGTTCCCTTGTTAGTTGCGCATTATAGGCAATACACTCAGATTTCAAACGAAAAAAAAATGGAGCAAGAGTAAGAGCAAATTAAGTGAAATACGATAATGAAAATGACGCAACAAAGTATTAGAAAGAAAAATATTATATTTAACCCAATTAAGTGAATGAAAATAATAAAGTCTTTTGACTGGATTTAAAGATTAAAAAGAATTATCTGCCTTTCACGGGATTCGAACATATGACTTTCTATACATCCGGTTTATAGGCCAACCACTCCGCTACGCCGTTACACTGCACTATATTGGTACATTTATGACTCTTATGGACCATTCGCAACGATGAATTGCAGCCTCGAAAAACTCTGGTTTATGCAATGACGTGCGAAGTTTATCCCACGTAATATGACCTCTGTGGTTATAATAACTGTATATGCGGAAGGATTAGTGTTTCGTTAGTGCTTTGTATGAAAGTACGTACGTACGTACGTGTGTGTGTGTGTGTGTGTGTGTGTGTGTGTGTGTGTGTGTGTGTGTGTGTGATGAATTACGAAATAAAAGGGACGAGCCAGGTTCTGGGTTCAAACACATCAGGAAAGAAAGCTGAACAAGGAACGGGAAGAGAACTGACAAAGGGTTCGGGAGTCACGCTGAGCGCTCTGATTGGGGGAAACAGCTCCAACGTGTCAAGTGTCAACTATCATGTAATTTTAATAGAACCGAGTGTTCTTTGAAGTGTATTGTTGTTGAAAATAAGCATGTGTATTCCACACATTCAACAAGTTACCTTTCGCCTCACATTTTATCCTATCTGCATACTGATTTTGCATATGAGACTGTCTTGCTTCATTTTGTTTTCGATCCCGTTTTATTTCTCGACTTTCCATCCGTACTGCGCGTTGTTTACGTGAGTGGCTAGGGGTAGCGAGCAGCAGTGGAGGTAACACATCTCTGTAACATCTCATTCTCGTAGTAGGTTTTTCCATTAAATGCAGCTGGTCTTGACCAGGAGAACTCTTTTTACCTGGAGAGGAAACAGAACGTATTTTAGCACGTTCTGGAAGAGCGGCCGCATGGGCAGTCGGACGACCCCTTGCAGGGATTATCCTCCTGGCTAAGCTTCTGTGAACAATGGCTGACGGAACAGAAGAATGGTGTACTCGGTAGCAGAACTGGAAATCACTGGTGGAACGAGTGAGAATTCTGCCTTCTTAGTCCACATGCCTTTATACTGCTGCGTGTGGCCAACTTTCCCGTTTCTGCGGAAAACATATTACCGCACTATACTCCACTTTATTAATGGGGATGCATCGGCATATTTTGGCGCCTTTAGCGGCGTGCTACGGTACTGTGGTGAGGGTATTTCATTGGGTACCAGGAGTGCAAAAAAAGAAATTATTTAACTATATTTTTTCGATGTTGTTGCGTACGACTTCAAAGTGGTTCAAATGGCTCTGAGCACTATGGGACTTAACATCTGAGGTCATCAGTCCCCTAGAACTTAGAACTACTTAAACCTAACCAACCTAAGGACATCACACACATCCATGCCCGAGGCAGGATTCGAACCTGCGACCGTAGCAGTCACGCGATTCCGGACTGAAGCGCCCACAACCGCTCGGCCACAGCGGCCAGCTGCGTACGACTTCGTACACAATGGTAAGAAGAGATGGGTGACAGGATGATGCGACAACTGTCGTCGTAGAAAAGCTAGACAGGAGCAGAAATGACAACGAATGAAAAATTTGTAAATTTGTGGTAAGGTCTTATGGGACCAAACTTTATACCCGAGGGAGGAGGACTCAAACCTCCGACGGGGGGAGCCGCACGGACCGTGACAAGAGATAACGAATGAATTAACATACACTACTGTCCACTAAAATTGCTACACCAAGAAGAAATGCAGATGGTAAATGGGTATTCATTGGACAAATATATTATACTGCAACTGACATGTGGTTACATTTTCACGCAATTTGGGTCCATAGATCCTGAGATATCAGTACCCAGAACAACCACCTCTGGCCGTGATAACGGCCTCGATACGCCTGGGCATTGAGTCAAACAGGGCTTGGATGGCGTGTACAGGTACAGCTGCCCATGCAGCTTCAACACGATACCACAGTTCATCAAGAGTAGCGACTGGAGTATTGTGACGAGCCAGTTGCTCGGCCACCATTGACCAGACGTTTCCAACTGGTGAGAGATCTCGAGAATGTGCTGGCCAGGGCAGCAGTCGAACATTTTCTGTATCCAGAAAGGCCAGTACAGGACCTGCAACATGCGCTCGTGCATTATCCTGCTGAAATGTAGGGGTTCGCAGGGATCGAATGAAGGGTAGAGCCACGGGTCGTAACACATCTGAAATGTAACGTCCACTGTTCAAAGTGGCGTCAATGCGAACAAGAGGTGACCGAGACGTGTAACCATCACGCCGGGTGATACGCCAGTATGGCGATGACGAATACACGCTTCCAATGTGCGTTCACCACGATGTCGCCAAACACGGATGCGACCATCGTGATGCTGTAAACAGAACCTGGATTCATCCGAAAAAATGACCTTTTGCCATTCGTGCACCCAGGTTCTTCGTTGAGTACACCATCGCAGGCGCTCCTGTCTGTGATGCAGCGTCAGGGCTAACCACAGCCGTGGTCTCCGAGCTGATAGTCCATGCTGCTGCAAACGTCGTCGAACTGTTCGTGCAGATGGTTGATGTCTTGCAAACGTCCCCATCTGTTGACTCAGGGATCGAGACGTGGCTGCACGATCCGTTACAGCCATGCGGTTAAGGTGCCTGTCATCTCGACTGCTAGTGATACGAGGCCGTTGGGATCCAGCACGGCGTTCCGTATTACCCTCCTGAACCCACCGATTCCATATTCTGCTAACAATTATTGGATCTCAACGCAAGTAGCAATGTCGCGATACGATAAACCGCAATCGCGATAGGCTACAATCCGACCTTTATCAAAGTCGGAAACGTAATGGTACGCATTTCCTTACACGAGGCATGACAACAACGTTTCACCAGGCAACGACGGTCAACTGCTGTTTGTGTATGAGCCCGCATCTCGTGGTCGTGCGGTAGCGTTCTCGCTTCCCACGCCCGGGTTCCCGGGTTCGATTCCCGGCGGGGTCAGGGATTTTCTCTGCCTCGTGATGGCTGGGTGTTGTGTGCTGTCCTTAGGTTAGTTAGGTTTAAGTAGTTCTAAGTTCTAGGGGACTTATGACCACAGCAGTTGAGTCCCATAGTGCTCAGAGCCATTTTGTTTGTGTATGAGAAATCGGTTGGAAACTTTCCTCACGTCAGCACGTTGTAGGTGTCTCCACCGGTGCCAACCTTGTGTGAATGCTCTGAAAAGCTAATCATTTGCATATCACAGCATCTTCTTCCTGTCGGTTAAATTTCGCGTCAGTAGCACGTCATCCTCGTGGTGTAGCAATTTTAATGGCCAGTAGTGTAGTAAACAGAAGATTTACTTAACGTTTATTTCTCCAAGAATCATTACAAATAATCAGCAAGAAACAAGAGTCCAGCTATCACAATGTCAACAAGGATGAGTCTCACTATTGTAACACACGGACGATGGAGTCCGACTAGGCGGCGTCCGCATAGCAAAGTGACTCTGAACGCGAGTGGGGTTAGACGGTGCCCAATCCATCCTGTATCACGGCGGCAGAGGCTTCTCGTAGCCCAGTCACCCGACTGCTACCTGCGTTGGACAGAAACTTGCAATTCCGTTGCCAACTATGATAATGACTATTGCTCGTATAGTGTGAGACAAGGTAATGTATGACATAACTGCAAGACTTCAGAACGATATTACATTTTATTTTATCCGTGCTATAACGGGCGATCAAAAAGTTTCCGTTCGAACGCCATACAGTCCAGAACCGGTACGCCAATCACGCAAAATCGCTGTGAGCATTGAGGCGATCATCCCACCGACGCACCAGATTGATGATATCTGTGTGGTAAAACACCCTGTCTTGGTGCGTGAACAAGTCCAGTGCCTGCTGCACATCTTCGTCCGACAGGAACTGTCGACCCTTCCTGGCCTTTTTTTCAGGGACGGAAGAGCGTGATAATCGCATGGGGAGGGATCAGGACAATGGGGCGGATGCTCCAGTGTCGCCGACTTGACTTTGCGTAACTTCTGCAAAATGGGGACATGCGTTATCACGAAGGAGAGGCACTCCTTGTGGTGGCTTGTTCTTCGATAGACGTGCTGTCCCGTACACATTCTTCATTCTCTGATAGATGTCTACCAGTGTTTGCCCTTCGGCAACCAGGATGTTGGTTCTGTTTGGACGCATTTGGTAATAATGTCGCCACACTTCACGTTTCCACATTTATCGCACGTGTGTGTGTGTTGTCCTTAGCATAGGTTAGTTTACGTAGTGTGTAAACCTAGGGAACGATGACCTAAGCAGTTTCGTCCCTTAAGAATTCACACACATTTCAACATTTGAATCCCTTGCTTACATCAGTGGCGGCCAGTTACGTACTAATGCCCTAAAGCACACTGTAAATATTGCACTTAATGTATGTTACTTTTTTTCGAATGCCTGCTGTTATGCCAAAATAAGGACGAATACATGTTTTGTAGAGCTCTTTCCGCAATAACTCGATAATATCGAGTGCTTCGAACGATGGTCACCCGCGTTACGATCAACTCGAAGAAGGGACGCAGCTGTGCGACTGTGAATATTCTGAGTGACGTTATCCCTTCCGGCACTATGGATGCGAGTAACGTACTGTTCAAGCGGAGAGTATGAGGCATTTTTAAGGGGCTTTTGATGAAACGGCGCCGTGACCGAGTGATCACAGTCCGACTTTCGCAGCCGTGCAGGGGCGGACGTGCTATGTATTTCCGCCTCGCGCTCGCTGTAGTATACTTCACATACCTGTCGCTTACTATACGAGAGCCTTTTTCCAAAATCCACGCTACGATATACCTTTTGTGACTACACCCGACCAAAGGCTTTGGTAGTGGGACGCTTCCGGCTCGACGAAGCTAACATCCCAGTTTCCGACATTTTGGGCTTCGATCTCTCCATCTTAAGTAGCACGGTGAACGTCAAAGTCGTCAATGATGCGGTCTGCGAACGAATACCTTGCGACACCAGACGTGGGCTACATTTTTGCCACGCCGACGCCAATGTCGACGCGGTCACTGTCGACATGCAGGCTTGGCAATGCCCACCATACTAATCTTCGAACTACCATTCGAGCTCCCAGAGGAAGACGTTATCGGGGTTTTCCGCCCGTATGGTACTGTACATGGTCACGCTGCCGAACGCTGGGCGCAATCCATTTCTTTACAGTTTATGACCACCACCTATCTATTTTGTCACGTGCCTTCTTATGTACAGATTAGCGGGTACAGCGCAGTCGTTATAACTTATAAGGTGGCTAAGCCAAGACCTGTTCCAGGTGTGGCAAAAAACGCCACCTCAGGTCTGAGTGTCTTCTGCGACGCATCATCCAACTGTCGGCCGCTGCCGTGGCGTCTCCGACTCAGACGACGGTTTTACCGCTCAGCTACGCATCAGTGCTCTCATCTCCGCCCACTGACCATCGTCAGCCGGACCACATGCCAGTGTGTCTTGAATCTGCAAAGGATAACGTCGGGTTCGACACGTAACGCTCACTGCCTGACTCCCGATCCCCTGCCGGCCGATGAGATGCAAGTCACATCTCTCACCGTCCCCGAGACGGCCTTCATCTCGAACCGACGCGATCCCCTTCCGTCTTCCGACACAAAGGGACGGACATGTAAGCAATGTTCATGTAAACGGCGCAAGAGGAAGCAGCGCACGGTCTCTGAAGGACAAACCGTATTCCCCCAACGCTTCTGAGGCCGTCCTACCCGAAGAGGCCTTGCAGAACCTGTATGACGACTACGCGACGCACCGTCTCAACCAGGTGCACAAGTTCCGTCTGTCGCTACGTTCGGACCTTCAAGCTAGTGCCGTCCGCGTGGCCGTGCTGAGTTTACGTTTCTCGAACGACGTTGGTGCTCCGTACTCTTCGCGTTCTTCCTAACATTTCCCTTTTGATATCGTCGGTTTCCGAGGAGAATGGTTTACATGCAGCGTAGCGTACGCCGGATTGTGTTTCTTCGTCATACGTCCGCGGCGGTAGTGCTACATAGTTTAGCTTCAGGTCATATAGTTGGCACTAGAAATCTCCTTTAACAAGCACGGACGTTGCTACCGATGCTCGACAACCATGGTGAGATCCAGCACGGTGAATTACGACTCCCCAACACACAGCTTCTCCAACGCCAACAGCACCAGCACCAGCACCACCACCACCACCACCACCACTACCACCAACCCCGCACAGCAGCTTCTGCATCACCATCAACTGCAGTTTCGGCAGCAACAACTGGCTCAACAGCAGCAATTTTAACTGTTGCAGCTACAACAACAGAAACTCCAGCAATCTCACCACCAACAACAACAGTTGTATCAGGCTAGTTAGCAAGTTAGCCATCCCAACGACTCCTTCAGCTCCGCGCTTGAGGCCAATGCACCTCAACGTCAATAGCAGGAAAGTGGGCCGTTAGAAAACGGCTACGTGTCGACTCACCACCTGTCCCAGCCTGTGATATGTGTCGGTTACTGGATTCGGATCCATCTTCTAGTAATAGTACCGTGCAGACAAACTCAGAACGCTCTCAGAGTCAACCCTTGACTTCCACTGCTGCGGTCGTGAGGCCAAGTGTCAACAACCGGTACAGTCGATTAGATGCAGGCCTCTACAATGTATTTGTGGAGAGCTTAGATACGAACGATGGCAAACTTTACCTTATGTCGCTAGGCAAGTTACTATTTCACTATAGCTCTCATCTCAAGCATGACACTGTTGACATTAGTCCGTCATGCAGAAACAGAGTCAACATAAAACTGAAAACTGCTGCGGCTGCCAACACATTGATAGAAGTTCCTGTTTCCAAAGATCGTAAGTCTGATGTCTATATTCCCAACTTCCTGCTCCATACATACGGTATTACTCGTGAGGCTGACTTAAGCTTGACAGATAAGACCATTGACCCAATGGAGAGCATATATCCTGCCTCAAGTATCAAATGATACATTAAGAAACATCATGTACATCTTGAACAAACGGTGCTTATTCCAGTCTGTCAGGTGGTGTGATGATGATGATTTTTGGTTTGTGGGTCGCTCAACTGTGCGGTCATCAGCGCCCGTACAAAGTCCCAATTTTTTCACACTCCAATTTTTTACGCACTACAATCTAGCCACTATCATGAATGATGATGAGGACAAAACAAACACCCAGTCCCCGGGCAGAGAAAAACCTCAACCCGGCCAAAAATCGAACTCGGAACCCCGTGATCCAGGGGCAGCAACGCTAGCCACTAGACCACTAGCTGCGGACTGTCTGGTGGTGTGACGGGCCGTTCATGCAGGAACTTTCAACAAGAGCGCCGAAGTGCAAGAGCCTACGCCATGTCGGGGACGGTAATTGGTAACCCACGACTCTCATACTCCGCTGCTCTTCGACAACCTCCTAGTCCCCAAAATTTCCTTGATTTCCCGCTTCTACCTCCAAGACATTTCCCGCAACCGATAGTCACTTTGCAAGATTCTTCTACGTGACCAACGCCACCGCCTGTGTCGCCTCAGTTACGCTCTCTCCCTCACAGTGCTGTGTATCGTCAACGTGACTTCCAGTTGGCAGACAGATCGGCTGCTATCTCTGGCACGAGAAGTCCATCGACATGGTGTGCTAAAAGGCCAATCTGACGACAGGGCTTCTCGGACATTCGACATGAATATTATGTCTCTCATCATGTCCCCCAAACCCCGCTGCTATCCAATCCATATCCTCCTGAGTACAGTTAACAACCGCCGCCACTTTGTAATAACAACGAATACGTCATCGACAAGATTATCTCGTTTATCATGCATCTCTTTGGAGATGCAAAGACAGAGCCACCTGGAACTTTACAGATACAGCCTCTACGACAACAATTAACGACCCTACTTACACTTCGCGACTGTGGCGGGCTTTAGGATCCTCAAGTGGAGTTACCAATAAAGGCGTTGCCAATAAAGGAGTTCTTCAACAAAAACTTTGGATCCAGAAGATAGCAGTGGCTGCCATCTCAGAGACGGGGTCTCAACTGGGTTCTGTTGTCTGCTTTCGAGGATTTGAAGTTTATCGCCAAGACAGAGAAAAGGTCGAGGAGGTTCGGCCCTCTTCATTAATAATGGACTGTATCACACCCCAGTAAAGATATCCCCGTGAGGCTATAGACAACTTTCAAGCAAGAGCGGCGAGGCTCTCTACTCCAGTTGGTCACCTAACTGTCGTGGCTCTTTACTGCCAGCCGAGGTATATTCCCCCTTGAAGGGTGGTACGCACTGTTTCGGCAGTTGGAACCTCCTTTCTTACTTTTTGGGGATTTTAACGCGCACAGTAGACTGTGGGGCTGTGCCTATAATGATACGTTCGGTGATGGGACCTTTGAAATTCTATCACCTACCTTACTTCTATTACTTGGACATAGACCTTCAGCCGTCGATTTGACTCAGTGTTCGGCGTTACTTTCTTCTTTTTTTCCTAACCTACTGGGTCTAACCACTAAGCTCTTCTTATATCGATTTTCACCGAAACGCCTATTACGGCCTATAGGCCACCACGTAAATGGAACGTTATGCAGGCACAGTATGGCGCACTAATGGACGCCCAACTATCATCATTCCGCACCGTGGCGTCCCCCCCTCCCCCAAGCAAGGTAGATTGTGTTTAGGAATTATATCAATGTGGCGGCAGCGTATTCTATTTCTCAGAAGAGGATGATGACTGGCACCAGCCGATCCCCAGTTTCCTGGTGGGACCCAGAATGTTCGTGTCGGAGTCTGGCTTGCAGTCGTCTCAAACTACATACCACGTGGGAGAACTATGGTACCTACAAACGGATGGATGTGCTTTCTCAAGGCCCACAAGAAAGAACACTGGAGAAAGTTCTGGGAACAACTATCTGTGCACACTCATGTTGCACATATTTGGGCGATGGTAAACTCGCTCGAACGGAAACTAGTACCTCCCAAGCGGTTGCAGACCTGTACAGACGACTTTGCCGCCATTGTCGCACCTCCAACTGCCACGAAGGAACCCATAAATCTCGCGGCGTCTAGGTTTAACCACGCTACTCTCTCTCTCTCGCCGAAGTCCACGGGGCTCTGACGTCTTCGTCAGATAAATTGCCCGGCTATGCGCAGATCCTCAACTCCATGGTTCTGCATTTCTCTCACAATGCTAAATGTATTCTTGTGAATATCTTTAACGACATCTGGAGGGATGCAAACGTTCCTGATGACTGGAAGTCTCAGATACTGGTGCCCGTACTGAAGCCTAGGAAAGACCCTGTATTTTGCCGACCTTGACACTTTGCTCAGCCCCAACGTCAAAGTTCTTCAGTATGCGGACGACGTCTATGCATAAGCTCACTCGTCGCCCTTTTTGTTGTTACACCTATGGCTTATCGACGCGTATGAAATGTTGGCCGCATGCCAGTTCAAAAATGGGCTCACTTTGTCACCTAACAAATCAGTTGTTTTGATATCAACGAGGAAACAGCGTAATGACTTGTCATCCAAACTTCAGCTAGGCCCCGTACACACTTCCTCTTTGGTCACATGCTAAGTTCGCAGGTGCCTACTTCGACAACATGTGGACGGGGCATGTTGCGTACCTCATTGACAAGGTGGATGATGCTATTTGGTGTATGCTTGCCCGAGTATGGTGGGGAGCGGAAGGTATAAGATATTGATCCATTCTGTCTGCGATTACGGTAGTATTGTTCACTGCACTGCAACACAATCAACTTTGCGCAAGCTCGATGGCATCCATTATAGATGATTCGTCTTGTCTAGGAGCCATGAAATCAACACCCACCAATGACCAGCTAGTGGAAGCATTCGCCATACCATTGTCTATAAGACGGCAGATGTCTGATATTTTTCTCCTCAGTCGATCTTCGATATCTGATTGTGCCTTTCTTAAGGCGGTGGTTCGATACTGGAGACACGCAATGGCACCTCAGACGACGAATGAACGGAACTCCTTTATTAGTTCCAGGTACGAGAAATAGCGCCATCTCTTTCCACTCATTCTATAGGACATAAAACTCCCCAGTTCACGTTTTTCGTTTAGTCTATTCTTTACTTCAGCCGCAACGGCATGCCAGCCGTCCTGTTTCCGACCTGGAGCATTTTCTCAGCATACAATGGTCGCAGTACGCTCATATCTATACGGACGCTTCTAAATCTGAGGCGGAGGTAGGATACGCCGTCTTTAGTCCTTCTAGTGGCGCCTACCAAATGTCTGCGCTTCCACCTGAATCCCCTGTCTTTACGGCGGAGCTACTTGCCATCAGGGACTCTATTCGTTATGGTACCCGGACATTTAAGTTCGTCCTGATACTTACGGACTTTCAAAGCGTGCTGCAGAAATTGCAACATCCCACGTTTAATAAACAGACCAACAGACATGTTCTGGACGCCTTGGCGGCGATTACAGACGCGCAGACCTTGGGCATTCTCGTCCAGTTACTCTGGATTAGAGGACATTATAGCACTCTTCATAATGAAACTTTTGACCGCCTCGCCAAGACGAGTATTACAGAAGGCCAGTTACACCCAACGCCAATGCCTTATATGGATCTCACATCGACCATACGACAGGCAGCTTATCACGCTTGGAACTGTGAATGACATGTCTCTCAGCACTCTAAGGGCGCTCACCTGGCGACCATACAACCGAACATGTCTTCTCGACCATACCTCGCCTCGGTGCAGCTTCGTAGACGTCATGTGACTTCCATCATTCCCATGAGGCTGGGACACGGGTGTCACCCCGCGCACCTATACCGGTTGAGGATTATCACGTCTGGACACTGTGATAAGTACACAGCGGCAATAGCAGGTATTAACCAAATCATATTGGCATGTTCTAAGTTCACGACTGCACAATCAAACCTGTATAACTAATTGGTTGCGATAGGTTCCTCCCTCCCCCCATCAGTGTTCCAGTTTTATTCCGCCGTTTCAATAAATATAACTTGCTCACACACATTTTCATATGGCATGAGCCCAGTTCATAATCGGGTGCGTAATTTCGCGTTTTAATTTTGCGTGCAGACCATCGGTAAATCAAATCTTCATAATTGCTCTCTTGCGCATTTTAAGTCACTATTGTACATACCGCTGGTTGTATTGTGTTTGTCGTTTTGGGTTTTTCTTTTACTTTAAGTACGTTTGTCTGTATGCTGCATTTCTCGTATTGTTATATGTTATTTGCAATTTTGTTCTTCAGTTATTGTTGTACTATTGTATGTTGTATGGTGTCTGCCCTTTCATGTTTCGTCTTTTACTATAAGAGCATACGCATGTTTGACATAATGTTACTATATAGTGCTGTTTGTAATTTTGCTCCATTGTCACTGTCATCACTGCTGCCAGCTACCCGTTGTTTGTCTAATTGCAATTTTATTTCTCTTTAAGAGTGTGTTTGTATGATAACTTCGTAACTTTGCGCTATTTCGCTTTTGTGCGATTATGTCTTTTTGGCAATTTATAAGCGTTATTGGCTGTATGGTGCTTAAAACCCATAGACAAAATAAAGGAATTTAAAAAAAAATTAGAAGCCAGGTGCACTCGCAGCAATGGACACACCGCTACGACTGCCGCAGAGACGTCCTCGGCTCCTACAGACGAGGTGGAATACAGGGACGCGACAACAGCGGCGGCCTCGATGACGTGGAGTAACGACATCGACGATGGCCCGAACCATGCGCTGGTGACGGAGACCTAATTACGCCGACGGTACGCCGGTGGCGTACGGCACAGCTGCCCCTCCTACCACCTCTGATGGAGTTCCCTTTCAAGGCGGGGCTCGACTCCAAATGCAACGAATAACAACGATTAACGCTCCTGAGTGAAAATTCAACTGTTGCGAGAGATGATATGGACATCGGACGTCGACGTCGCACTATTACGGGAAGTACACTTGTCCATACTTCCGGACGTCACTAGCAATATCACATATCTCTCCCCGGTGACCACCTCAGACGTGTCGTAACCATCTACGCCCATGGCGCCATCCCGGTGTCACCTGTCACGTCACATACATTCCGCCCGCGGCCTACGAGAAAGACAGGCCGCGGCTCGTACGTCACGAAGGTAGGTCTGCGCTCGCTCGCTCAACTCAGCAGACAAACTACGTTTCTACACCTGTTAACTCGTAACTAGGTATGTACGTACAAACGTATAAACGAGAAGTGCATTTTCTACTCGAATCCGCTATTATGGAGTCTTACTGTTATTAGTCGTACAATGATCGGAAGTCCAGAGGCCTACTGATAATTTCTTACGGCTGTACTGAGGTACAATAAAATGAAAATCACGGCAAAATGATTATCAATTGCGTAAGGCACTGTAGCGATGCAAGGGGCACCAAATTTGTTATAAAAGTCAGTAAATTTCTCAACGGACAGTATTTTTCAGTACAGGTATTTCGTTCACTCGAAGCAAGTGTCGATTCGTGACGTCATTGTCGAGACACGAGTTGACTGTAATCTGAATCCGTTTTAGCAAACTAATAATTTCTCTCAGGCGATAAAATTTTATTGATTACGAAATACAAGTTCTTGGAGTTATTCAGAATCGGAAATGTTGAATTAGTAATTACATGCCATAATTTGTTCAATATAAAGGTGTTCGGAATTTTGTACGCGTAAAAAAGTGTAAATTTATGTGCCACTTTTACTCTGAGATGAGTTATCACTTAGAGTGCTAAATTTAACATTAAGAGTGTGTTCCGTCCACCTAAGATTAGGGCTCTGCTCGGCTCTGTGAAAGATGATTTTGGAATTAGGAAACCCGGTGTGTACACAATTCCGTGTCAATGTGGGAAAGCTTACATTGGCCGTTCTATTCACACAGTGCATGACAGGTGTGTGGCACATCGGCGTCATACGAGGCTACAGCAGCCGGAAAAATCGGCGGTAGCAGAACACTGCCTAAATGAGGGGCAATGTATGAAATTTGATGAAACTGTGGTAGTTGCCAACATTTCGGGTTTTTGGAACAGTGTCTATAGAGAGGCGATTGAAATTAGGTTGGCTGACAATTTAATCAACAGAGACAATGGGTTTCCTCTTAGCAAGACGTGGAATCCTGTATTATCTCGCATCAAAACTGAACGTTCTTCGGTGCGGCCTTGATTGCGATATATCGTTGCCAGCAGTGTTTCACTACGGGCGGCGCCACCTCCCTGTCTCGGAAGGCAGAAACCGTGATGGGCGGCGCATTAGCCGTGTACTGAACGGTGGCCTAATAGGACGTCGATTTGCAACCTGGCGCCGCCATCCTTCTCTTCCGATGACCTTCTCCTTCACCTCACTCATCTCCTCTCCGAACAGCTTAATTCCCGTCGCTCCGCTATCTTCCTCTCCCTTGACCTTGAACGAGCCTATGACCGCGTGTGACATTCCGGTCTCCTCTTCAAACTTTCGCCCTTCCTATTAACTACGTCCGTCTGACCGGCTCCTTTATTTCCCAACGTCCTTCCTACGTCACCATCCATAACGCGGATTCCTACACCGTCTTCCCCTCCGCCGGTGTGCCCCAGGGTTCCGTCCTCTCCCCACTTCTGTACCTTTTGTATACGGCGGACATGCCGCCGCCTTCAGCCCCCATCCACCTTCTCCAGTACGCCGATGACACCGCCTTCCTCGCCCTTGCCCCCACCCTGCAGCGCTCCCAACATCTTCTCCAATCCCATCTTGACCAGTGGTTGCTTAAGGTCAATCCTTCCAAAACCCAGGCGATCATCGTAGGCAAAACCACCCCTTCCTTCCGCCTCCTCGATTTCTATATTAACCATCTATGGCCGTTCTGTCGCCCTCACCCCCACCCTTAAGTACCTTGGCGTCACCCTCGACCGTCGCCTCTCCTGGACCCCCCCATCTCCAGACAATCCGAGCCAAGGCACACTCCCGTCTCCTCAAGCTCCTTTCCGGCCGTACATGGGGTCTGGACCCCTCCATCATCCTCCATACTTATAAATCCCTTATTCGTCCTATCCTTTGCTACGCCCACGCTGCCTGAATCTCCGCTCCCCCTACCTTTTACAAATCCCTTCAGTTCCTAGAACGCCATGCTTTTCGCCTCGCGTATCGCATCCATCTCCCCTCCCCAATGCGGATACTGTACGACCTTATTCCATTCCCCCAGCTCCTCCTTTTCCTCGAACGGATATGGATCCTTTACACCTCCCGTAAACTCGATCCCCCTCACCTGCCGGTCTCTCCCATCCTCTCCCGCCCCTGTCCGCTGCCGCGCCAGTATTTCCACGCCCCACCTCCTCTGCATCTCTCCACTCTCCATACCCTCTCCCAAGGTGGCTTCCGCCAGCTCCCCCTCCCTGATGATGCCCTCCTCCCCTCCATATCCCCCTCCTACCAACTCTGATCCTCCCTCCCTCTTCCTGTGTTTGTTCTTATGGGCACCCTCTCTCCCTTCTCTCCCCCTTCCCTCCCTCCACCCTTCTCCCCACTCTCCCCTGGGCTTCCCCTACCCCCATACCTTCATTCCTCCCGCCATCTCCTCTGCCACTGGCATTTTTGCTCTCCCCTCTCCCTCCCGCACCCCCTTCTTCCCCTCTTGGCAGGTCCCCGGACTCGCACACGTTACGTGGACAGCCCACCTTCTGCAAAGGTGTTAAAATAACAATATAGGGAAAAAAAACAACCTGGCGCCAGTTCTCAGCGGGACTCAACAGCAGAAGCAGAATTTTCCTGAAGATGGCGACCAATTGGATCGCCGAAATATCGAGTCAAGTTGATTTTAGGATCCGGCAGCAAACCCGAAGAGACTTTCCAGATTGCCCCAAATACACTGCCGCCCTCCCACCTTGGCTTCCGCTCTCCTTTCATGCAAGCCTGTTATTAATAATGTGGTGCCAGCCCTCTACAGCGTTGGTCGTTCGATGGCGCCGTTTGTAGCAATTCGAAAGGCTCATAGAGTTTTCTTAGTTTTTCAACCATCTATTTAAAAAGTAGTCAAAAAATTCAAAGCCTGCGGATATCCAGAAGGCACCCATCGCATACGTCTTCAGGCCGTAGAAACGCCAGCGCAGCACACTTCTAAATTTGTTTTCTCACTTCTTCACTTTCTTTATATTCATGAGTAAGTACAAGATCTTCCAGTTTTCTCCAGAGACACTTTTCTATGTGGAAACAACACCCATGTAATTTGGCTGTCGGTAGTGCAACATCAATCGCATAAATCGCTGCTGATTCGAAATCTACCGTCAAGTTTGCAGATTTACAATCTCGAATATTTGCCACTTGCCACAAAATTTCGCGGAAGACGGATGTATGTCTCTTTTCCTTCGTTTGGCAATGATGCAAAGGTAACTGAATAGATGTTTGTCTCATTATCTGTACTCCCAAAGTCGTAGTGTTGCGAAAACTGTTTGCTGCAACACTTGAACGTACCATCCCTTGGTTCAAATGGCTCTGAGCACTATGGGACTTAACATCTATGGTCATTAGTCCCCTAGAACTTAGAACTACTTAAACCTAACTAACCTAAGGACATCACACAACACCCAGTCATCACGAGGCAGAGAAAATCCCTGACCCCGCCGGGAATCGAACCCGGGAACCCGGGCGTGGGAAGCGAGAACGCTACCGCACGACCACGAGCGTACCATCCCTAAAAACGTCTTATTTACTTCTTAGAGCCTACCTGCTCTTCCGTCAAAACTATTATTCTGTCTCGGAATTTGTTATCTCTAAAACAGAAAACTGCTGCCATCATTCATAGCTAGTAACTCAGCTTTAAGGCCAATTTCTTCTCTTGTCTGTGGATCTCTCAGATTCCCCTGTGATATAAAGGTCTCTTCGTTGCATGCTGCTTGGGCATTTCAGAGACAAAATCATACCCTCGATTACACAGGCAAGCCAACTCCTCTGAATATACACTCCTGGAAATGGAAAAAAGAACACATTGACACCGGTGTGTCAGACTCACCATACTTGCTCCGGACACTGCGAGAGGGCTGTACAAGCAATGATCACACGCACGGCACAGCGGACACACCAGGAACCGCGGTGTTGGCCGTCGAATGGCGCTAGCTGCGCAGCATTTGTGCACCGCCGCCGTCAGTGTCAGCCAGTTTGCCGTGGCATACGGAGCTCCATCGCAGGCTTTAACACTGGTAGCATGCCGCGACAGCGTGGACGTGAACCGTATGTGCGGTTGACGGACTTTGAGCGAGGGCGTATAGTGGGCATGCGGGAGGCCGGGTGGACGTACCGCCGAATTGCTCAACACGTGGGGCGTGAGGTCTCCACAGTACATCGATGTTGTCGCCAGTGGTCGGCGGAAGGTGCACGTGTCCGTCGACCTGGGACCGGACCGCAGCGACGCACGGATGCACGCCAAGACCGTAGGATCCTACGCAGTGCCGTAGGGGACCGCACCGCCACTTCCCAGCAAATTAGGGACACTGTTGCTCCTGGGGTATCGGCGAGGACCATTCGCAACCGTCTCCATGAAGCTGGGCTACGGTCCCGCACACCGTTAGGCCGTCTTCCGCTCACGCCCCAACATCGTGCAGCCCGCCTCCAGTGGTGTCGCGACAGGCGTGAATGGAGGGACGAATGGAGACGTGTCGTCTTCAGCGATGAGAGTCGCTTCTGCCTTGGTGCCAATGATGGTCGTATGCGTGTTTGGCGCCGTGCAGGTGAGCGCCACAGTCAGGACTGCATACGACCGAGGCACACAGGGCCAACACCCGGCATCATGGTGTGGGGAGCGATCTCCTACACTGGCCGTACACCACTGGTGATCGTCGAGGGGACACTGAATAGTGCACGGTACATCCAAACCGTCTTCGAACCCATCGTTCTACCATTCCTAGACCGGCAAGGGAACTTGCTGTTCCAACAGGACAATGCACGTCCGCATGTATCCCGTGCCACCCAACGTGCTCTAGAAGGTGTAAGTCAACTACCCTGGCCAGCAAGATCTCCGGATCTGTCCCCCATTGAGCATGTTTGGGACTGGATGAAGCGTCGTCTCACGCGGTCTGCACGTCCAGCACGAACGCTGGTCCAACTGAGGCGCCAGGTGGAAATGGCATGGCAAGCCGTTCCACAGGACTACATCCAGCATCTCTACGATCGTCTCCATGGGAGAATAGCAGCCTGCATTGCTGCGAAAGGTGGATATACACTGTACTAGTGCCGACATTGTGCATGCTCTGTTGCCTGTGTCTATGTGCCTGTGGTTCTGTCAGTGTGATCATGTGATGTATCTGACCCCAGGAATGTGTCAATAAAGTTTCCCCTTCCTGGGACAATGAATTCACGGTGTTCTTATTTCAATTTCCAGGAGTGTATTTTGAAAATAGGGTATGATTTTGTCACTGAAATGCCCGAGCCTCTCGTGCCCTTTTCTTCGCCTCGTTCAAAGTCTTCCTTACTTCCAACCGAGCTTCATCCGGAGCTCTACAATGATGCTCGAGTGAAAAGCGCACCGTCTAATCCTTGGTTTTAAGCATTCCTCGCCAGCGGTTTGCTTTTTGTCTTGAACAGCGCCACGCCATAGTCCCATCTTCTCTCCACTATGTAAGCATAACCTTGATAGTGGCAACATGGCTTACCGCGGAAGGTCGTTAAAACCTCCATATTGGAACTATTGTGCCAGAAGTACACAAGTCGCACGATATCAGCTCTACGACAGCTAGAGCGATGCCAAGGCTGTTAGTATATGGGGGCGCAGTTCTGCCGTGTCTGGGGGCAGGTAGTTAGGGTAACTACGACGGGCCAAGCAAAGGTAAGCCGTGACACAGTAGGGAATAGGAACTGGGCGGAAATTTCACTGGACACAGTTTTCTTCATGGATTCCATCCTCGGACGCTGTTCACGTTTGAAATTACGTTATGGCATACACATGATGTTCGCTGATTGTGACTTAAGTTCCTGGAGACGAAGGCGCCTTACAGAAAAATACAGTGTGTTAAGATAGACTATTTTGTCGTAAATAGGCCTAAAAATAAACTATAATAACGTAAACAACATATTACGATAAGAACTGCATTATCTGTGTGTTGAACGTAGCTATTTATACTAAAATGTACACTTTCACGGCCGGAAATGTCAAAATGGTTCAAATGGCTCTGAGCACTAAGGGACTTAACATCTGAGGTCATCAGTCCCCTAGAACTTAGAACTACTTAAACCTAACTAACCTAAGGACATCACACAACACCCAGTCATCACGAGGCAGAGAAAATCCCTGTCCCCGCCGGGAATCGAAGCCGGGAACCCGGGCGTGGGAAGCGAGAACGCTACCGCACGACCACGAGCTGCGGACCCGGAAATGTCATGTCCATTATAATTATCCGGGCTGTTATGCCGAAATAAAACGTGCGTTGAGACAGCCACGCAAAAATCATAGTGACGTACAGGCTACTGCAAAATCTAAGGTTTTCCTGCCGTTTGATAAAAATGTAACTGAAAGAATAGGGAGGATCTTGACGAAGCGGAATATTACCGTAATTTACAAGCCCACCAGGAAGATACAGGTATACCTTAACCTGCCAAGGAATCTCACAAACCATTGGAAAAAGCTGGAGTGTATAGGATCCCACGCAGCTGTGGAGATGTGTATGTGGGTACCACTAAAAGAACTGTTTCAAAACGTTTGGAAGAACACAAAGGCAATTGTAGAAGAGGAGAGACGAACGATCAACTGTTGCGGAGCATGCTTTCCAGCCAGGTAACCACCATATTAGTTTCGAGGAGACGCAAGTACTAGCGGCCACAGGCGGATATTACGAAAGGCTCTACAGGGAGGCAATCGAAATCGGCGAACACCCTAATAATTTCAATCGAAAGGAGGAGGGCGTGAAATTAAACGGTATATAGATGCCGGTGTTGAAGATGGTGTGTACCACCCGTCCACTACTGTGTGATGGCAACGGCGATCGACGGCAGCGGACAGCGGCCAATTGCACTGACGTTTTCAGAGCACGCCTCGGCGCGGGAGCGTGCGGACACGGAATTTAGCGGCAGTCAGTAGCGAGCCAGTGGGTGTGTTGGACCTTCCATCGAACCGCTTGAAGATGTCCTCCGCAGACGGGGACGAAACGTTGGGAATTGACACAAAATTCATCAACCAACCACGGCATAACAGCCCGGATAATTATAATAGACATGTAGTTATTTATGTTGTTTAATTCATTGTTAGGTCCCTTTACAATAAAATAGTTCCTTTCCTCCCGTCGTATTTTTCTATAGGGCACCCAAGGAAGTTTCGCCACAATCAGCGAACATCAAACGTAATTTTAAATGTTAACAGCAGTCTCAGGATGAATCTGTAGATTCGAAGCCGGTAATGGCATTATTTATGTCTAATAAATAGCGTTATTAAGAGTCGCAGGTTGTTGCTTTTACTTCATTACAAGAGTTAATCTGTATTTTCACAGTCACCACCTAGCCATGTCAGTTTTCGCCAAAACAGCATATATTTCATTGTTGCCACTACGAATTAACCTTACTATTATATTTAATTCGTAGTATTTGCCGATTGCTGTATTTCGATGTAGCGCCCTTCAGTGTGCGCGGTAACAAATAATCAGCAGGCAGAGTTCAGAAAGGCCTGGCGGCAACAGCGTGGGCGGCAGAGTACACGTTGCTCCCCTGATGCTCGTATCGACGCTGCCCAGTTGACAGACTGCGCCGGACTGCGGCTGGTGGCGGTGCGGTGCGGTCGATGTGCCGTGGCGCGCGCTACGCCAGCGCCCCTCGCGGCGACGGCGGCGGCAGCGACGCGCTAATTAATTTACGAGCGGCACGCCGCGTGGGACGGGAAGGGAAGGGAAGGAGAGAGGAGGGGAGGTCCACCCCGCGCTCCGCCACAAAAAATGACCGCAATTCCGGGCGCGAGATTAACGACTCCGGGAAACGCGTCGCTGGGCCGGCACTTCACGGCTTTACAGCGTTAATAAACGTCCGCCCCCCCCCCCCCCCCCCCCCACTGCAGGGGACACTTGGCGACCACCGGGCCGGCGCCGAGGTGCTGGTCGAGGTGGAGGCGCCGATGGCACTCGCGGGACAGTCCGGTCGGCAACGCGGCGGTCCTCAGAACAACTTCACTGGCCACTTCCTGGACCCGGGCGTCCGTCGCGAATATTCCCAACTGGAAAAGGCCCCAAGCCTAAGCAGAACAAGCAAAAACCAGTAACTTACAGGAAATGGCCTGCGGACAAGTATGAGTGTGCCATCCGTAGCTTCATCCGTCGTCACATTTGCGATATCCTTCTGATATACAGGGTGTTACAAAAAGGTAAGGCCAAACTTTCAGGAAACATTCCTCACACACAAATAAAGAAAAGATGTTATGTGGACATGTGTCCGGAAACGCTTCATTTCCATGTTAGGGCTCATTTTAGTTTCGTCAGTATGTACTGTACTTCCTCGATTCACCGCCCTGATTTCATACGGGATACTCTACCTGTGCTGCTAGAACATGTGCCTTGACAAGTACGACACCACATGTGGTTCATGCACGATGGAGCTCCTGCACATTTCAGTCGAAGTGTTCGTACGCTTCTCAACAACAGATTCGGTGACCGATGGATTGGTAGAGGCGGACCAATTCCGTGGCCTCCACGCTCTCCTGACCTCAACCCTCTTGACTTTCATTTATGGGGGCATTTGAAAGCTCTTGTCTACGCAACCCCGGTACCTAATATAGCGACGGAGGGTGGATGCATGTATCCTCGTTAACGGAGGACATTTTGAACATTTCCTGTAACAAAGTGAAGTCACGCTGGTACGTTCTGTTGCTCTGTGTTTCAATTCCACGATTAATGTGATTTGAAGAGAAGTAATAAAGTGAGCTCTAACATGGAAAGTAAGCGTTTCCGGACAGATGTCCACATAACATATTTTCTTTCTTTGTGTGTGAGGAACGTTTCCTGAAAGTTTGGCCGTACCTTTTTGTAACACCCGTTGCCTGACCCGGTCACTGGCAACGGTCTGGTAAATGCCACATTGGGCCACTCTTGCTGCTTTTGCCTCACCTGTTGCTGTTGATTGGTTCAAATGGCTCTAAGCACTATGGGACTTAACATCTGAGGTCATCAGTCCCTTAGAACTACTCAAACCTAAATAACCAAAGGACATCACACACATCCATGCCCGAGGCAGGATTCGAACCTGCGACCGTAGCAGCAGCGCGGTTCCGGACTGAAGCGCCTAGAACCGCTCGACCACAGCGGACGGTTGCTGTTGATTGTTAACGTAATGTTAGCAGTGTCTGCTTTATGTCACCCACAATGAACACTATAAGGCTATATAGCTTCATCACACCTACATCAGTACGAAAATCAAGTTCCACATGCAACCTTAAGCGCACGCGAAAGACTACGCAGAATTGGCTAGAGCGTTATGCGGTACGTACTCTTTTTTACCGTCTTATAGATCATCACTTTCCTTTTGGAGAGAACAAAGTTGCGGCACCGATGTAGTATTGCTAAACATGGACAAAGCTTTCGATCGCATTTGCCCTATGAATTAATACCACTATGGCATCCTAGGCCACTTTATTAGGATGAGAAATTCTATATTTTCTAACAGGCGGCTCTATGCCGTCGTGACATTCCCAGCAGCACCACAAAGAGCAAAGAGGCCGGTTGTAACACAAACTTTATATTGCGCTCATTACATTCCAATGAGAACGCCAAACAACAAGGAACGGAGATACCCATATCTGCACATGACACGGTAATTCTTCGCAGTGTACCAAACGTTAATTACATAGAAACGAGTCTGAAAAGCCATCTGTGAAAATTATTCAGCGGCTGAACCTCTGAAAAATATCCGTTTTGTTCCCATGTTCCCATGTCACTATTTGGTTTTGCTCGAAAACATTATGGAACGCTATGGGGATGCGCACACATTCGACGCGATAGTGGAAGTCTTGTAGAGCAAAATCGAAACGTCATCAACTATCTCGTGACTAGACGGAGACCAATCAGTAACACACTCTGTAGACGGTTTTATGTAGATGGCCACGTAATGGTGGGCACAGACACTCGAGTACACAGACAATAGCCATTGTAACAACCAGAACACGAAGATCACGTTCTTTGTGAAAGCACTCTGCATCGCGCTAAATGCCACCCCTGAGATGAAGCATTTCGTATTTGAGAAAATAGGCCTGCCCTCGGGAGCTCTATTTGGCCAGGCGTATCTGATTCCAGAAAGGAAAACAAACACTGGCAAGGCATAAGTTAATTTTACTCATATCTTTATATCGTCGTATCGAGCGGAAATCGTCACGATACTTTAGATCTTGTCTTTTATCTCACTTTACCTCTGTTCGCCCGTGAGATTTAGAAGAGTGATAGTCGCCGCTTTCTTTAAGTTTTGGAGGGTATCAGATGAAGTCCTGCACAGTCGCCTAAAGAACGCGCGGCTCTCTGTGGAGTGTTGTTGCCTTGCCGGGCTGGCTAGGGGTCGGGCGCCGAGCACGGAGGTGGTCGCCGTGTTGCCATTTCAAGATTCATTGCTTACCTCTGTCTTCCTGGACGCGGTTTGCGTCTTCTGAGTCTGCCAGTTCCCATTTCTGGTGTCTACATGGATGGACGTGGACCTGCCACGCTTCTTTACGTCTCGGGTTTTAAAAGCGGATCTGCATCCTTGGTAGTCTGAACGCGATCGAGTTATCTTTAAGATCGTTGTGAAAGGGGAAACATTTTGGTCGGCACTAGTTTCATTATTACGTCATTAAATACCGATACTGTTTCTTTAAAATATGCATGTGTGCATTATTCTTAAACACTTAGGCGCTCAAGCCTTGTAGTGCCTATCGTATTTAAAACATTCGTGCGTTGATTCGCCGGCCGTTGTGACCGAGCGGTTCAAGGCGTGTCAGTCTGGAACCGCGCGACCGCTACGGTCGCAGGTTCGAATCCTGCCTCGGGCATGGATGTGTGTGATGTCCTTAGGTTAGTTAGGTTTAAGTAGTTCTAAGTTCTAGGGGACTGATGACCTCAGATGTTAAGTCCCATAGTGCTCAGAGCCATTTGAACCGTTTATTTGCGTTGATTCTTTTGAATCAAATCGGCACGTGTTCCTATACTTTTGAAATATTTTTCAATTGTCTGTCCGTGTTTTTCCGCTAAATGGACACAGTCCCTTTGTTCTCGGCGCAAGTTTCCGCTTGCTATCTGTGATTTTTGTCTATTATATGACTTTAAAGTGTGTATCATATGTAAGGTTTAGAGTCTCAGCAGAATCAACCAATTCTTTGATACATGGCCTGAATTCAGATCACTAACCTTGACTCGGTTAATTAAATTTGTGTTCCTTTCTAACTGTTCCGTGAATCTTAAAGCAGCTTTTTTCCTTCGTGGTGATTTAACCATTTAAAACATTTTGCAACTGGATAAATTTGTTCTTCTAGTCAGGTGAAGCAATCATCTGAGATATTTTTCCTGAAAACTAAACTTTTTTTTTTATTTCAGCAGTGGATATTCTACAGCTGTAGTAAATGTTTCTTGTAATGTTTATTTAAACCCGTAAGCATAAGATCATGATTTTAGTTTCTGGTGGACTGCCTCTTAAATGTAGATTTTTTCCTGGTTTTCAAACTTTGGTGTTTAATGTGTTATTCAAGAGGAGTGTTTTTTAAATATCATTGTCTCTGGGACAGTTTCTCAAAGGTCTGCCACGTTTGAGTAAATTGAATATAAAAAAAATGACAAAAAATATTGACTGTCTTGTGTGCCTAGCACCTTATCACTCTCAGATCCAGGCTCCTTACCATTTCAATTACTGCTCCACGTCGCTCGGTAAAACAAACTGCATCCGACGCAGCACAAAAGTTGAGAGATTTCACGTACCAGTACAAAATTCAGTGTTTCTGAACTGTGTACTGACGAGACGCTGCTGTCATACACAACGTTACACAGTTCAAAACGTAGCGACGATGTAAATTTGGCGAAAAGGTATATTTCCCGAAAGAATGACGATAACTGGTGGAGATACTTATGGCCTCCAGAAAAATGAGACACAGACAGGAAGTGAGAGTGACGATATAATGTTATGGTGCAACAGGTTGCTGAAAGAGCTCCGTAACGCGGGAAACAGACGGGGGCGGGCAGAGTTCCAAATGTGCAGTGTAGTGTAGGTAGTGTAGTGGGGGGCCAGACGCGGCAGGGGACGAGATACTTACCGCAACTGAGAAGAAGGCGCGCGAAAGGAATGTGGCTGCGCGCGGACTCACGTGGTCTAGGCGGGGCAGTATGTGCCGTTCTAAAAACTTTTTCAAAAATGGCTCTGAGCACTATGGGACTTAACATCTTAGGTCATCAGTCCCCTAGAACTTAGAACTACTTAAACCTAACTAACCTAAGGACATCACACACATCCATGCCCGAGGCAGGATTCGAACCTGCGACCGTAGCAGTCGCGCAGCTCCAGACTGTAGCACCTAGAACCGCTCGGCTTCTCCAGCCGGTTAAAAGCTTTTTCATGGATGCCACTACGACGTAAATATATCAAATTTTCTCGCGTCTTCACAACACTGACACTTCCGAAATAATGTAAGCCAAATTCTCTGTTTGTGAACACGGTGATAGTAACTGCCGTATCAGTGTTAGTAACACTAGTACTGTGTATTCAATTATCGATACATGGATTTTACTTACGATACGCGTTTCGTTTTATTCAGTTGAAACATCGCCAATGGTAGGAATTTCTCGTCTGTTTCTTTGCTTTTATTGTGGACGTGTCTGCATGCACGTTTCAGCTGAATTTTTCCCTTTTTCATTGTAACCGTAAATCAAAAAATTATTCTCGGATTATAAGCCGAACAACGTCGTCGTCTTGTTGCAACGTTTCAATGGATTCCGTAGCAATAATCTTCAGACGAAGATGGTGGATAGGGAATCCACGGAAACGTTGCAACAAGACGACGACGCCATTCGGCTGATAATCCGAGATTTCATAGCTGAAATAAGCCGAGAATGGAAAAGAGAGAAAGTAAGAGACCGTAACCGATGAAAAGGTACACAACGAGTCAACTGGTAAGGCGAATAACACAGTCCAGGCACTGGCATGGGGCGGAAGGCAACGAATGAAAGGACTGCGTCACCGACCCCCCGCCTCAAACCACGCGGCCATTCTTCTCAGCTGCCTGGCGAGCACTTACCGGTCTCATAAAAGTCTGCAGGACACAGGGGGCCGGAAAGTATTACTTCATCGTGCGTAAAGGAAGTGTGGCAAACGGAGGATGAAGTTTCAAAGAACTTCAGATTTCAACCTCCATATCAGAAAATGTTTCAGGGAGCATGTACATTTACAAATCAGAATCAGAAACGAAGCCGGCCGCGCGGGGTAGCAGCATGGTCTTGGACGGCTTGTCACGGTTCGCGCGGCTCACCCCGTCGGAGGTTCGAGTCCTCCCTCGGCCGTGTGTGTGTGTGTGTGTGTGTGTGTGTGTGTGTGTGTGTGTGTGTGTGTGTGTGTTTTGTTCTTAGAGTAGCACTTGCAACCTACGTCCAGTCTAGCAGAATACGAGCGGGCGTTATCGTGAAGTACATCACTTCACGCAGTCTCCCGGCCGTCGTTCTAGGATTACGTCTGCAAGGCGTCACAGTTGTTGACAACGGATGTCAGCAATGATGATTGCAACTCGGGTAAGCAATTCGTAGTACACCACGCCGTCGCTGTTCCACCAGATTATCTGGTGGGGAGTTGCTGCTTTGTTTGGTCTCAACCATTCCGTTTGTTTCTCCTTGTGTTAGCATGAAGACACCATTTCGCGTCACCAGTAACGAACGATACAGGATAGGAATGCTCGGCGTCGTTCACGAGCCCCTAGATGACGAGCAAGGACAGATAGATACACCCGCTGATTTTTGTTATTTTGGCTCAGAACATGCGGTAACCATACACCCGATTTTCGGACCTTCCCCAGAGCATGCAAATGTCGCACGATGGTGGAATAATCACAGTTCATCGCATTTGCCAGTTCTCGATTACACTGACGAAGATTTTTGAAATGCTTTAATCCACAATGATTCACAGAAAACTCTGAAGGTCTTCCTGGACGTGAAGAGTCGCTAACGTAAAAACGATCCTCCTTAAAATGAGAAAAACATTTTCTTGCCACGCTCTGTCCAATGGTATTATCCCCATACACGACGAAAATGTTTGTGTCTGCTTCCCCTGCTGTCGCCTCTCTACTGAACTCAAACTGAAGAATATGTAAGAAATGTTCCGATTTCTCCATTTGGCATTCTATTTTATAGCTTCCACAGCTCCGCTCACTATCTAAAATTGCTCTACGCACTATGGGACTTAACATCTGAGGTCATCAGTCCCCTAGAACTTAGAAGTACTTGAGCCTAACTAATCTAAGGACATCACACACATCCATGACCGAGGCAGGATTCGAACCTGCGACCGTAGCAGCAGCGCGGTTCCGGACTGAAGCGCCTAGAACCGCTCCGCCACAGCGGCCGGCTCGCTCACTATCTCCAGAAGACAAAATGACAATATGTAAACTCAACAGCAACAGTGAACTATAAATGAAAATTGACAATCCATACATAAACTCATAGCAACCGGGATACCAACATGCAAAACATGAATACTGCAAACTTCTGCACCATCCTAAAGCACAGTATGTTTTCGGGGCTGTAGAGTTGTTTTGTATTTACCGATTCCTCGTGTCACGTGTATTTGTGTCAAACGTTATTCACTGTTTATAGTCGTGTGTGGAGGAGACTAGTTTTATCGACAGTGTAAATGGTCAGTTGAGCGACACCACGTAAATAAGGGAGAGCATTCTCTTTTCCTTGGTCTTCATACGCCGAGCGATGAATCACCCGTCACCCGCGTTCGTAGACAGCACCGGTTAGCTGCTGGGAAGCGAAACAAGATTTATCACTCACTTATCACAGGGGGATTTCATTTCACCAACATCATTTCACCATAATTGGGAGATGTTAATGAAGTAGGATAACGAAAAAGTAATTCAGTTAAGCTTATGTGAACCAGCTTCGAATTGCGATTATTATTATTTTGATTGCTTGGCTTGTGAAACTGATTCAACGAAGAGTGGATGAAGTATGTAGAGCACTTACGAAGAACGGTTCGAAATTTAATATAGTAAAATGTAAATTACGGATAACCCGAGCGGTGAAACGCAGCCAGGATTCAGATTTGAAGGAGAACTTCAAAGAGTGGAAAATTGCGTCATTTATTGGAACAGATCAAGATTTCTACTATTACATAGTCATTGGTGAGATTAGCAGAGAGTGACGTAGGTCCCAATGCGCTAGAGCAAAAACACTGACAAATGGCACAACCCTTTAAGTGACGGGCTCAAAACTGAGGTCGTTGCTTACAAGCCGCTTACGAGGCCGCGACAATAATAATGGAAGTCTCTCCCTATGCGGGAGAGCAACCGGGCGTGTGCAGGATGCAGACAAATAGTGACATATGGAATTTGGGTCGGTCCTGGAGGTCTCCTCGGGTAGCCTAAGTTGTTAAGGAGACTGTTAGCGATATGCGGCAAATCCGGTCTCGAGTCACGGTCCGACACGAATTTTCACTGTCTCTAATCCATCGTGCAGCTAAAGTATCATCGTATTCGCAATTGCAAATACATTTAATTCACTTGATCATGCTGCTGTTCGCCGCAAGGTCTGTTCCTTCAGACATGCATGTATGTCGGAGTGACAGGGCATAGTACATAGTATAACACAGACCCTGTGAATACTATACATAGAAGGGGCGCCACAAGACAAGACGAGCCTACAGCGAGGCGCAACATTGTTATCGAAGGACGCCATAATAGCCGCACACGACACGGACTACGTTATCAACTTGAGCTCGCAAGTGAACATCGATACGCCAATCACTGATTTAAGTTGACCCATGGCTTCACTCAGACATAGCGGAAAAACGGATAGTTAGTGCCTCCAGAAAGCAGCAGGAATCCTACAATCGCTGCCCTACAAATGTTTATTGCCGTAGTCTGCCTATACACATTTGGCCGTGGGACGAGGCCACATAGCTGCTGCGTGAAAGGGAGACACGCCATACCAGGAACTACTTTCTGTAGTAGGGTATTCTCTGCCAGTCACGTTTATGCCGGGCTCCACGTTCATATAGCGAATACAACACTGATGGTTGTGTGCGGCCGACGAAACTAGTCTGGCGTGAACAAACAAAATGTTAGCCACAAATCCCATATTCGTTTTCAGCGCATAGCTATCAATCAGGAGAAGATCCAAGCACACAATGATCGGAACTACCACTTTATCCATCACATTTTGCGCCATCTGATTTCCACTTTCCCACACATCCAAAAGCTTGGTAAAAAACGAGACGAACGATAAGGTCACGGCAGCCGTACGTGGCATTTCGCAGATGTAGGACAGAGCGATGAGAGGACTTCAGAAAGTATGAATGCTGCACTATACTTCAAAGCGCTGCAGATACCTGACACTTTTTTCAACATAGTTTCGAGGCCCCTGCAAACAACGGTCGGAACGCTCGGCCAGTGGTTCAGTTCCTCGACGACAGAAATCCGCTCGAGTCCTATCGTTGGAAAATCTTTTTTAGCCCTAGACGTTCTTGCTCGACGGCCTGCACACTGTCGTTTGCGCTCGACGTCGGTCGCCTTTCTTCCCTGTCCCATCAGACACGACAGTGCAGCTCCGCTCAACTTGTTCGCTCCATCAACTGCCGCTGGCCGCGACACTGCACATGGCACGTACACCGCCAGAATTTCACGGCATGTCTCTCTGCAATTTATACGTTTTCCCTAGAAGAAGCGTACTGTCCCGTCCCGTCTACTTGAAATTTACACTACTCGCCATTAAAACTGCACCATGAAGATGACGTGCTGCAGACGCGAAATTTAACCGACAGGAAGAAGATGCTGTGATATACAAATGATTAGCTTTTCAGAGCATTCACACAAGGTTGGCGCCGGTGGCGACACCTACAACGTGCTGACATCAGGAAAATTTCCAACCGATTTCTCATACACAAACAGCAGTTGACCGGCGTTGCCCGGTGAAACGTTGTTGTGATGCCTCGTGTAAGGAGGAGAAATGCGTACCATCACGTTTCCGACTTTGATAAAGGTCGGATTGTAGCCTACCGCGATTGCGGTTTATCGTATCGCGACATTACTGCTCGCGTTGGTCGAGATCCAATGACTGTTAGCAGAATATGGAATCGGTGGGTTCAGGAGGGTAATAGGGAGCGCCGTGCTGGATCCCAACGGCCTCGTATCACTAGCAGTCGAGATGAGAGGCGTCTTATGCGCATGGCTGTAACGGATCGTGCAGCGATGTCTCGATCCCTGAGTCAACAGATGGGGACGTTTGCAAGACAACAACCATCTGCACGAACAGTTCGACGACGTTTGCAGCGGCATGGACAATCAGCTCGGAGACCATGGCTGTGGTTACCCTTGACGCTGCATCACAGACCGGAGCGGCTGCGATGGTGTACTCAACGACGAACCTGGGTGCACGAATGACAAAACGTCATTTTTTCGTATGAATCCAGGTTCTGTATACAGCATCATGATGGTAGCATCTGTGTTTGGCGACATCGCAGTGAACGCACATTGGAAGCGTGTATTCGTCATCGCCATACTGGCGTATCACCCGGCGTGATGGTTACACGTCTCGGTCACCTCTTGTTCGCATTGACGCCACTTTGAACAGCGGACGTTACATTTCAGATGTGTTACGAACCGTGGCTCTACCCTTCATTCGATCCCTGCGAAAACCTTCATTTCAGCAGGATAATTCGCGACCGCATGTTGCAGGTCCTGTACGGGCCTTTCTGGATACAGAGAATGTTCGACTGCTGCCCTGGCCGGCATGTTCTCCAGATCTCTCACCAATTGAAAACGTCTGGTCAATTGTGGCCGATCAACTGGCTCGTCACAATACGCTAGTCACTACTCTTGATGAACTGTGGTATCGTGTTGAAGCTGCATGGGCAGCTGTACCTGTATACGCCATCCAAGCTTTTTGACTCAATGCCCAGGCGTATGAAGGCCGTTATTACGGCCAGAGGTGGCTATTCTGGGTACTGATTTCTCAGGATCTATGCACCCAAATTGCGTGAAAATGTAATCACATGTCAGTTCTAGTATAATATATTTGTCCAATGAATACCCGTTTATCATCTGCATTTCTTCTTGGTGTAGCAATTTCAATGGCCAGTAGTGTATGTTTTCAGTTGCCGTGTAATTTCCCTCAACGTAATCTCCCCACAACGCGCCACTCCTAGTGTGCAATGACAGAAGACTAAGAAAAGGAATAGTTGGTTGGTTGATTTGGGGAAGAGACCAAACAGTAAGGTCATCGGTCCCATCGGATTGGCGAAGGACGTCGGCCGTGCTGTTTCAAAGGATCCATCCCGGCATTTGCCTGAAGCGATTTAGGGAAATCACGGGAAACCTAAATCAGGATGGCCTGACGCGGATTTGAACCGGCGTCCTCCCGAATGCGTGTCCAGTGTGATAACCACTGCGCCACCTCGTTCGGTTAAGTACAAGGATGAATCCTTTGTACCGGACACAACGGTAAACAGTGAGCATTGATCTAAAAGGGGAATACGTTCAAAATAAGCTATTTTGGCGGAAAAAGTATGGCATTTTATGGACCGTCTGATAACTTTTCTCCTTGCTCTCGAACTGATATAAAATTTGCTCGAAGCAAAACTAAAGGTTAATACGTCCAGATGGAAACAGCAGTTCAGAGATTACAGCAACGGCGCTTATTCATCGCAACAAAAAGCACTGGATTATGCGTTAAATACCTCATTGCCTGCAGAAAGCAATTTATATGATAAATTCACAGTTGCGCGTGTCTTATAGTGCTGAAGTAATGAAAATGCCAGTTACACACATGTTTTATAGCGATAAAAAAAAGTACAGATGGAAATAAAGTAGTAATTTCCTGACTGAAACATGGCTGCTTTAATAAAGTGTGATTCACTTTTTGTTATCTATTCGAGTAAGCTCACTGGCATTTCGATTATTTCTGCAACTATTTGAGATTTTATTTATTCGTGCTCCTTTACTTCCGAATCAAACTCCTTGCACGGAGCACCGTCTAGAACAGCTTGACAATCAGCTGATTATTTCTTTAAGTCGTGGAGGGTATCTGGGCATTCAGTGCAGTCCTGTGAGTTTGGGAGGAAAAAACACATGGTGACTTTTTATAAAGTAGAACTTGAGCCATTTGGAAACTGCAAGACGAACTTCATATGGAGAAGTGTTTTTGTCACGTCTACGTGCCTTGCGTTCCAGAATCACTTCAGAGTAAATGTATTCGTTATACCATGAGTAGTGGTGACTTACTCATCACTCAGAAGTGTCGTTTGGAACTCTCCAAGTTAGTCTGCCTGTGAGAGTTCTTTTCGTATCTGGATAAACACTGCGCCTTTGCACCTGCTCGCTGTATTCACGGCTTGGTCTCCCTAGACAACTTTTATCTCCCACACTTCCCTTTTTCTCGAAATTTACTACTACTTGATGCTTCAAAACATGTTCTATTTTCCTACAGGGGGTGGACAAATATATGGACACACCAAAAGCATAACATATTACTATGCTTTTTACGGTGTAAGAAATGCGTTCACATTCAAAACAGTCTCCAGTCGTCTCGTAATAAATAAAGATAGGTCCTTACGGTTTTCAAGGAGACGATGTATCGTTCTTCCTGCTAAACGGTTCATTTAGCGATGATGCAGGTAGATAGCGATCACGAGCACTTCTCTCGATAGCAGACCACAAAGGTGTAAGGGGTTCACCACGCTGCTGGAACAAATGTAATCTCTATGTATTGCTCAATTGCTAGAACAACAATTGACAGGCGCTGCCCGAGACATAAAATATCTTTGCCCCTGTTAAAAGAGAGCTACAATAGAGTCGCAGATGAGAGCAGTCTCTGCCGCAGTTGCAGTCGTTCGCTGCTACAGTGCAGTTGTAGTCTGTCGCTGGTACAGCGCAGTTTATAGTTATTAGTTGTTAAAGTCACAGTGCAGAACAAATTTTAAAATGTTATTATATGGAACTGAATAGTAATTGTGATCAGCGGCAGAGCTAGGTGATGAACAAATGAACGATGATGAACAAATGAATAATTGTAAATATAATGAAAAATCAACAGTGAAATTAACTCAACCATATACCGTAAGGTAAATTTTATTACTTTTATTGGCATGCGCGTAGTTAAGTCACTTGTATGAGATGTTAATATGAATTTGTTCAATCTTTTCTTTTCTGATTCGTCAGCAGCAGTTGACCCAGATTTGTAATATATTCAATTTTCCCGTGTAATGGATTGTAAATCTTTATCAATAACTTAAAAAATTTTCAGACTATAATTGTTTTTATCAGTCAACTATAAAAGTATAATTTACCCTTAAGGCATTGCCAGTCCCGATCCAGTCATTTATATAAATTAAAAATATTCCAGAACTTTTGTCAGATCGTAGTCATGTGCTGTTTATTAATCAGACGACAAGGTGTGCAGCTGTGTCACTAAGTAAAATCAGTTTTTCCAGCAATTCAGATCTCAGACAAATGTTATCCAGTATTAGTAAATAGGCCAGCATTGCACTAAGTTGTGCCATTTACGAGCAGACATATAGACAGCGTTATCCGGCGACGCCATAACGAGGTAAGAATTTTTCAGTTTATTTCTCACGGACAGATTCAGATTGATTTCACAGGACCATGGCGTAGCGCTGCTTACGTCAAAATTTATCAGTTTTTCATGAGTTAAGATTTATCAGTTTTCATAGTCAGAATTTAATTATCCAAATTTCGTAATTTTATATTTTTTTTATTAATAAGGGAAGGTTACAAAGGCTCAATAATATTCAGATATGGGGACTTGTGGCCAGGGGAGATACGAACAATTCATCATCGTGCGCACAAAACCTGTCCTGGACGATGCGAACTGTGCGAGAGGGCACTGCTGTCTTGAAGCACACCATCACCTTTGGGGAAGAAACATTGTACCACGGGATAGACCAATCAGCCAGAAACGATCACATAATCCTTGGCAGTAGTGTGACCTTGCAGAGTAACAATGGGGCACAGGGCATACCACGATTGGTTGCCCACATCGTCAACGAACCCTCACCATCGCTCACTTTCGAGGCGTAAACTCGGCCAGATGTTGGAAATAGTGTGAAACGAGGCTCATCCGACCAAGTATCTTTCTTCCATTGACCCATAGTCCAGGTTTTATGGCTTGGCACCACGTTTCCTGTCACGGGCATTTGCATCACAGACGAGTGGTTTTGGAATGCCAGGGCGCCCTGCGACTCCCTTCTTCCGGAGCTCCCTTCGTGGTGTATTGGTACTGAAAGTGTTTACGAGTGAGACATTCCGTTCTAAGGTGAGTTTTGCAGCTGTCGTCGCCTTATTTTTCGTAAGAAAATCTCCTTAATGGCTGTTTTTGACGGTCACCAAACACACATTTTCGTCCGCGTTGTGACTTTCCTGTATGTGGTGTAAGTCATCGACACGGTTCCTCTCGAAGCGCCAAATCAAAAATGGTTCAAATGGCTCTGAGCACTATGCGACTTAACTTCTGAGGTCATCAGTCGCCTAGAACTTAGAACTAATTAAACCTAACTAACCTAAGGACATCACACACATCCATTCCCGAGGCAGGATTCAAACCTGCGACCGGAGCGGTCGCTCGGTTCCAGACTGTAGCGCCTAGAACCGCACGGCCACTCCGGCCGGCGAAGCGCCAAACACTGTGGTTGCCTTGGTTACGGAAGCAGCCATCATACAATCATGAACAATTTGCCCACGTTCGAATTCACTTACTCTGTCATACCCTGAAATGCACTCAGAACTACACCGAACACTCTTCTGACCACGACTAATATTTCCAGCGTATGAGGAAATTGCAACAGCGCAGGTTTAGTTATCACCTGCATTTATGTCCAAGCATTCATTTCTCGCGGTGTTCCCATATTTTTGTCGGACCCTTTTACTTCACGTGAGACTACGCTAAAATAAATACAGAATGTTTATAAATCAGCTGCACAAAAGTGATTTTTAATTGCAAAAAGGGTAAATAATTTACAGAAATGTCTCATGCAGCACTGAATGCAGTACACTTCAAGTTTCATTCCTGTCTAACACTGGCAGTTCCCGACGTCCCCGCAAGGTGGCCCGCACTTATCTCCGCAGGGCTGTGTCGACTTGGATTGGAGATGGTCGAACAATACACTGACCACCACCATCACCTAATTTTACCCCAATGTAAAGGCCTATATTAAAGACACACTGTTTGTTCCGCCGCTTCCGGGGAACGTCGACGAGCTGCTACAACGGATAGTACAGGCAGTAGCCACCATACATACAGATTAGCTTCATAGTGTTTGGCAGAAAACTGATTATATATAGGACATTTGCTACGAAACAAAAGGTAGCCACACAACCTTTGTAACTAAATCTTGAAGATATACTGAATTTAGTGCTGTAGCAGATATTTCTGTAAGTTATTTACCTTTTTCACAATTAAAAGTTACTTTTGTACAACTAATTCATAAATACCCAGTAGTTTCAGACAAGGCTTAATTTCACGTACACTGATATTCGATTTTTCACATATCTTTTTCGGGAAAGGTTTTCTTCCTGCTGCCAGTGTATATTTTGTTTTCAGTCTACTTCTTACGTGATTAAGTATTTTGGTGATCAAATAGCAAAACTCTTCTACCAATTTCAGTGTCTTAGTTCCTAATATAATTCTCCCCACACGAATTGACTTGGTTGGACTATACCCGGTCGCTACTGCATTACTTTTACTTATGTCTGCCTTTTCATTACACTATCCATTCCGTTCAACTGCTCTTCCAGACAGGATTACAGTTTCATCGGGAAACCTCAGAGTTAATATTTCTTCTGTGTGTTCTTTAATTCCCTTTCCAATCTTTGGTTTGCTTTACAGCTCGCTCAATGCAATGAATAACACAGGGGATAATCTAAACCCTGTCGAACTCCCTTCTGAATCACTACCTCACTTTTACCATCTTCGACTCATAACTGCAGCTCGGTTTCTGTACATGTTGTAGGTATCCTCTAGCACCCTATATTTTACTCGTGCTACACTTAGAATTTCAAAGAGTGTTTTGACGTGAAACTGTCAAAAGCTGGTTTTGAAAATACCCCAAAATACCTGGGATTAAAGCTAGAGCGTTCCCTCACCTTCAAAGTCCACTGCAAGGACACAAAAATGAAAGTATCTGCTAGGAATATCATAATTCGGAAACTGACAGGTAACAATTGGGGCGCACAACCAGAGGTTCTTCGCACATCTGCATTGTCCTTATGCTTCTCCGCTGCTGAATATGCAGCACCCGTGTGGCAGAAATCCAACCATGCCAGACAAGTGGACATTGCCGTTAATGAATAGGACTCATTGTCACTGGCTGCTTGCGGGCAACTCCTATTAATAAAATATATCATCTCATGGGCATGGCACCTGAACAGCAGCAGAAAAAGAGAAGCGGAAACGGGAGACAGATCCAAGAGACCCTTGTTCGGATGTGAATACCAACATCCAAGATTAAGTCGACATAAAAGTTTTCTGGGTATGGTACCGCGTCATAATGTAAAAAAACTACTGCTGCTGGAGAAAAACCAACGTTTCGGCCACGGTTGCAGAAGCCTTCTTCTGGGTCTAATGGTGCGTCCTAGCTACGCAGTGTTTTTTGTATTTTGTTGTTACTGTTCACTGCGCATGCCATTACGTAGGAATTTTAAAAAGGTAGTTATTTTCATTGGTCACATAAGAAGGAGGGGGAACTTTATTTTAATAGGTTATTGCGGTGGAGGGAGAACGTGACTTCTGTTGTCTATTGGCTCTTGTGTTGTGTACCATGATTGGTGGTCACCGTCGAATGAGAAGTTGGCGGCTGTTTCCCAACTGCTGGACGTCGGCCGCACGGCGGCAGTTACTCGCCGGTAGTGCTCGTGTCTCGTGTTGACAGTGCGGTCTGTTGGGCTCTGATTGCTGGCAGCCAAGATGGGGCAAGCCTCCCTGTTCATGTTATTAGGGTGTTTAAGTATTTCGATGGCCTCTCTGATTTTGTGTTTCATCATAATTGGCTGCTTGGTCAACACACAGGCTTCGCTGAATTTTATTTCTTTTCTGCAGTTTTGCTGATGTTCTGCCACTGCGGATTTGTTGTGTTGCCCTAGAAGAATATAGCGCTCGTGTTCCGGAATTCGCGTTGGCTATTGGCCTACCAGTCTCGCCGATGTATGCCTCTCCACATTCGCATTCCACCTTGTAAACGACTGCAGTGTGTAATGCATCCACCTTGTCCTTAGTGGAGCCTAGCACTTCCTGAATCCTACGACCACTATTGAAGACAGGCTGCACCCCAACGCGGCGAAGGTGTTTGTCTATTCGGTCAGTAACATTTTTCACATAAGGTAGGCGCACTGTTGGCTGCAGTTTGTCTATTTCTTTACATTATGACGCGGTACCATACCCGGAAAACTTTTATGTCGACTGACTCTGGCCGCGGAAGCCTACGCAATTATCCAAGATCAAGAAAGAGTTTCCTCCGCTCAACAGAACCACTTTTATCGTCACCTGCAAATCGTCGAATATAGCTTTGGCGTAACTCACCATCAGAGAGGTACTGGAACAATCCTATAGAAGAGCTTGCTAAATGACGTCACCTCCCATATAAAACATGGAAGGTCCTCAACAGGCTGAGAACTGGTGTATCCTGATGCAAGGTCAATTTGAAGAAATGGGGTTTGTCTCCAGGAGATAAACTATGCGAATGTGGCAAACAGCAAGATCACCAACACCACCTCAACTGTAGAAACCTCCCAGCGCCATGCCGGATGGACGATTTGGTTATCGCCAGTGATACAGCAGTTCAAACGGCGGAATTTTCGATGTCATATGGAATTTAATAATGTACTTATATATTGTTTGTAATTTTCTGTCTATCGGCTATACATGGATGTTATATTCTGGGCACTAGTAAATAAATAAATGAACTGTCAAAAGCTCTCTCTAAATGTAGGAGAGGTATAAACGGAGGTTTGTGTTTCTTCAACTTATCTTCTAAGGTATGTTGTAGGATCTGATTTGCTTGACGTGTTCCTGCGTTTCACTAGAATCCAAACATCTTTCCGTAGGTCGGCTATTACATGTTTCTATTCGTGAACATAGAATTCGTTTTAGTATTTTGCAACCATGAATTAAGCTTCGGTAAATCTCAAATCTGTCAGCACCTGCATTTTCTAGTCTTGCTACAATTACTACACTACTGGCCATTAAAATTGCTACACCACGAAGATGACGTGCTTCAAGCGCGAAATTTAACCGACAGGAAGAAGATGCTGTGATATGCAAATGATTAGCTTTTCAGAGCATTCACACAAGGTTGGCGCCGGTGGCGACACCTACAACGCCGGCCGCGGTGGTCTCGCGGTTCTAGGCGCGCAGTCCGGAATCTTGCGACTGCTACGGTCGCAGGTTCGAATCCTGCCTCGGGCATGGATGTGTGTGATGTCCTTAGGTTAGTTAGGTTTAAGTAGTTCTAAGTTCTAGGGGACTAATGACCACAGCAGTTGAGTCCCATAGTGCTCAGGACCATTTGAACACCTACAACGTGCTGACATGAGGAAAGTTTCCAACCGATTTCTCATACACAAACAGCAGTTGTCCGGCATTGCCTGGTGAAACGTTGTTGTCATGCCTCGTGTAAGGAGGAGAAATGCGTACCATCACGTTCCCGACTTTGATAAAGGTCGGATTGTAGCGTATCGCGATTGCGGTTTATCGTATCGCGACATTGCGTTGGTCTTGATCCAATGACTGTTAGTAGAATATGGAATCGGTGGGTTCAGGAGGGTAATATGGAGCGCCGTGGTGGATCCCAATGGTCTCGTATCACTAGCAGTCGAGATGACAGGCATCTTATCGGCATGGCTGTAACGGATCGTGCAGCCACGTCTCGATCAATGAGTCAACAGATGGGGACGTTTGCAAGACAACAACCATCTGCACGAACAGTTCGATGACGTTTGCAGCAGCATGGACTAATACCTCGGTTACCCTGCTGCATCACAGACAGGAGCGCCTGCGATGGTGCACACAACGACGAACCTGGGTGCACGAATGGCAAAACGTCATTTTTTCGGATGAATCCAGGTTCTGTTTACAGCATCACGATGGTCGCATCTGTGATTGACATCACGGTGAACGCACATTGGAAGCGTGTATCACCCGGCGTGGTGGTATGGGGTGCCATTGGTCACACGTCTCGGGCACATCTTGTTCGCATTGACGCCACTTTGAACAGTGGACGTTACATTTCAGATGTGTTACGACCCGTGGCTCTACCCTTCATTCGATCCCTGCGAAACCCTACATTTCAGCAGGATAATGCACGAACGCATGTTGCAGGTCCTGTAAGGGGCTTTCTGGATACAGAAAATGTTCGACTGCTGCCCTTGCCAGCACATTCTCCAGATCTCTCACCAATTGAAAACGTCTGGTCAATGGTAGCCGAGCAGCTGGCTCGTCACAATACACCAGTCACTACTCTTGATGAACTGTGGTATCGTGTTGAAGCTGCATGGGCAGCTGTACCTGTACACGCCATCCAAGCTCCAGGCGTATCAAGACCGTTATTACGGCCCGAGGTGGTTGTTCTGGGTACTGATTTCTCAGGATCTATGCACCCAAATTGCGTGAAAATGTAATCACATGTCAGTTGTTGTATAATATATTTGTCCAATGAATACCCGTTTATCATCTGCATTTCTTTTGGTGTAGCAGTTTTAATGGCCAGTAGTGTACTTCTTGAAGGGAATCATTAATAAATGTAACCAAGGTAGAACACCAGTGAATACTGTGGAGATGGCTCGGTCGCCTCCACGGGAAACGCCGGCGACAGAGGAGGGGGACGAGTGCTCCACTGGAGGCTGGGCTTTAAATATTAATGCGGGAGGCGGCGCGGCGGCTCATCGATAATGCAGCGGCGGCAGGTGGCGATACTCACTTCTTCGTAGAACTTGAGCTGCGGGATGGGCTCGTCCGCTACCGTCTCGCAGAACTCCTTGAATAACAGGTAGCCTGCAACAGAAAGGCCACGCGCACGGTCAGCGCCCTGCTGTGCGGCTGCAGCTGGAGCAGCAGGCTGAGCGACCGATTCTTTGATCATCCTCACCGTTCCGACTATATTACTACTACTATTGTCGCAGCTGCATCTGCTACCCCGTTCACGACTGCTGCTGGCGCGAGCGCAAGAGACATTTGCTATGTTCGCGAGAAGAACGAAAGATAATTTTCTTAAAAGCATAAATACCCTGCTCCCAAAGGGCTATTTATTTTATTTGAGTATGCTGAACTTTCACTGAAATTTCTTTTTGGCCCACGGTCTTTCTAAGGTGAAGCATTAATTTGTTTAGTAATTGCTGCTATGAATTTTATTTGTTCCGGATGTATTTCTCCATTTACTTTAAGGCATCTTTAAGGAATCTAGAATGATACAGTTTTGAAATGTGATCTTTGTAGATTACGAGGCGCGTAATTTAAGTAAGTACCGTTTTGAAATTTCAAAAAGACGTGCTAAGATATTTCAATAATTTTATTTTTACATGAAAGCCTGTACCTTAATCTACGCACTGACGCCATTACAGTCAGATTTTCCTTGTTTACGTTGTGTACTGAGTATTTAAGATGCCTCCGATAATCGTGAGTCCCGCCGACTGTGAAGTATGGGCTGTTATAAGATTTCTTAGTGCTAATGGCCTAAAAGCGATCGATATTCATCGTGAGATTTGTGCAGTTTACGGAGAAAATATTATCAGTGATGGAATGGTAAGAAAGCGGATGAGGGCATTTAAAGATGGCCGCACAAATGTGCATGATGAACAACGGAGTGGTCGTCCTTCTGTCGTTAATGAAAGTTTGATGCAGGAAGTGTAAAATAAGGTTAGAGAAAACAGACGCTTCACGATTTCCTCCTTGCGGGATGACTTTCCTAATGTTTCTCGTAGTGTTTTGTATGGCATTGTGACCGAGCACTTGAATCACCGAAAATTGTGCGCACGTTGGGTACCGAAAATGTTTACGGATGTGCACAAAACCAAACGTTTAGACAGTGCATTGACTTTCCTTGAGCGGTACCACAACGACGGCGATGATTTCTTAAGCCAAATTGTTACGGGCGATGAAACATGGGTGGCCTACGTCACACCAGAATCAAAGGAACAGTCCATGGAAGTTGAGCAAGGGCATCATTTTGCTGCAAGACAATGCCCGTCCGCATGTGACGAATCAGACCAAAGATCTCATCACATCTTTTCGATGGGAAACTCTAGATCATCCTCCGTACAGCCCCGATCTTGCGCCCAGTGACTACCATCTGTTCCTGCACTTGAAGAAACACCTGGGCGGTCAGCGTCTTCGAGACGATGACGAAGTCAAAACAGTGTTTTTTTTTTTTTTTTTTTTTTTTTTTTTTTTGGGGGGGGGGGGGGGGTTAAGGGCGCTCAACTACTGAGGTCATTAGCGCCCAGTCACAATTGTTAGAGCACACAGAATCTAGTAAAACTCAAGGGGGGGGGGGGGACACCAGAAAGTTCTTACAAGATGCAGATAAAATAAGTGAAATAGTTAGATGTCTTTGGACAAGCCAGTCAAAGTAGTGAAACGAAGAACACGAGCAGCTGCTCGAGCGTCATCAGCTAAAATATCCTGTAAAGTAGATGGCAGAGACAGGACAACACGAGATTGACTAAAACGGGGACACGACAATAAAACATGGCGCACTGTTAATGCATGACCACAAGGGCACTGCGGGCTGGGTCACCGGAGATCAGGTAGCTGTGGCTAAACCGGCAATGCCCAATCCGCAACCTGGTCAGAAGGACCTCTTCTCGCCGAGATGGTCGGGAGGAGGTTGTCCAAGCAGTTGGGAACGGTTTTACTGCCCGGATCTTGTTTCCTTGAAGTGATGACCAAGTATCCCACCACAACAACACAAGCCTCTTACAAACAACCCCACTAACGTCAGATGACGGGACACAATGGGAGGCTGGCCGAGGCAGGAGGACTGCAGCCTTGGCTGCAGCATCTGCAGCCTCATTCCCACGCACTCCTACATGGCCGGGAACCCACAGAAAGCTGACAGGAGAGCCATCTGCAGCAAAAGAATTAAGGGACTGCTGGATCCGTTGCACCAAGGGATGGACCGGATATGGAGCTCCAAGGCTCTGAAGAGCACTGAGTGAATCAGAGCAGAGTACATACGATGAATGGCGGTGGCGGCGGGCATACTGAACGGCCTGATGGAGAGCAAAAAGCTCGGCCGTAAAGCTGGAACATTGGTCGAGGAGCTGGTATTTAAAGGCGACGGCCCCGACGACAAAGGCACTGCCGACACCATCGTCAGTTTTGGAGCCATCAGTGTAAATAAAGGTGTGACTGGCAAGTCGCGCACGAAGTTCGACAAACCGTGAGCAATACACTGCAGCCGGAGTACCCTCCTTCGGGAGCGAGCTGAGGTCGAGATAAATATGAACCGGAGCCTGGAGCCAAGGTGGTGTCGGGCTCTCACCCTCTCTGAAGGTGGTAGGGAGGGCAAAATCCAATTGTCGAAGCAGGCGACGAAAGCGGACTCCAGGGGGCAGCAGGGCAGACACATACAACCCATACTGACGGTCGAGAGAATCGGCGAAGAAGGACTGATAAGAGGGGTGGTCGGGCACTGACAACAGCCGGCAGGCATACCGACAAAGCAGTATGCCGCGCCGGTAGGTCAATGGTAATTCGGCAGCTTCAGCATAAAGACTCTCGACGGCACTAGTGTAGAATGCTCCGGTCGCAAGTCGTAACCCCCTATGGTGGATGGAGTTGAGACGGCGTAAGAGGGATGGCCGAGCAAACGAATAGACGAGGCTCCCATAATCCGGCTTTGATCGGACTATGTACCGATACAAGCGAAGCAGGACAGTGCGATCCGCTCCCCAAGATGAACCACTAAGAACTCTGAGGACATTTAGGGAACGTGTACAACGGGCAGCCAAATAAGAGACGTGCGGAGACCAACAAAGTTTCCTGTCCAGTGTGAGCCCTAGAAACTTAGTTGTTTCCACGAAGGGGAGAACAACGGGACCGAGATGTAAGGATGGCGGAAGGAACGCTTTATATCGCCAAAAGTTGTTGCAAACCGTCTTCTCTTCAGAGAACCGGGAGCCATTTGCCACACTCCATGAGTATAGGCTGTCTAGACAACGCTGAAGGCAGCGCTCCAGGAGGCATGTTCTCTGGGCACTGCAATAGATCGCGAAGTCATCGATAAAAAGAGAGCCTGAGACATTAGGTGGAATGCAATCCATAATTGGATTGATCGCTATGGCAAAAAGGGACATTAGGTGGAATGCAATCCATAATTGGATTGATCGCTATGGCAAAAAGGGCTACGCTCAAGACGGAGCCCTGAGGCACTCCGTTCTCCTGGAGGAAGACGTCGGACAATACGGAACTCACACGTACCCTAAACTTTCGATCTGTTAAAAAGGAATCAATAAAAAGGGGCAGGCGACCGCGTAGACCCCACCTGCGCATAGTGCGGAGGATACCTCCTCTCCAACAGGTATCATAAGCCTTCTCCAAATCGAAGAACACGGCTACCGTTTGGCGCTTTCGCAAAAAGTTGTTCATGATGAATGTCGACAAGGTCACAAGGTGGTCAACAGCGGAGCGGCGGCGACGAAAGCCGCATTGAACATTGGTAAGTAGCCGTCGAGATTCAAGAATCCAAACTAACCGAGCGTTAACCATGCGCTCCATCACCTTACAGACACAGCTTGTAAGAGAAATGGGGCGGTAACTAGAAGGAAGGTGTCTATCCTTCCCGGGTTTGGGTATAGGAACAACGACGGCGTCACGCCAACGCATGGGGACTTGACCTTCGGTCCAGACGCGATTGTAGGTACGAAGAAGGAAGCTTTTGCCTGCCGGAGGAAGGTGTGCCAGCATCTGAACGTGAATGGCATCTGGCCCCGGAGCAGATGACCGGGACAGTGCAAGTGCACGTTCGAGTTCCCGCATAGTAAAGGGGGCATTATAATTTTCCAGATTCAGCGAGTGGAAGGAAGGTCGCCGAGCCTCTTCTGCCTCTTTCCTGGGAAGGAAGGCAGGGTGGTAATGGGAAACCTCCGCGAAAAAGCGGCCGAAGGCGTTGGAGACATCCACAGGATCAACCAGGACCTCATTACCTGAAGTCAGGCCAGGTACCGAGGAGTGGGCCTTAATGCCCGTCAGCCGGCGCAGGCCACCCCAGACGACAGAAGAGGGAGTAAAACTGTTAAATGAGCTGGTGAAAGAGGCCCAACAAGCTTTTTTGCTGTCTTTGATGACTCTACGGCATTGCGCTCGGAGTCGTTTGTGTCCAATACAATTCGCCAACGTAGGATGGCGGCGAAAGGTGCGTAACGGATAGCGTCTCTACAAGCCTCATTCCACCAGGGGACGGAAACGCGACGTGAAGAAGAGGTAGTACGAGGAATGGAACGTTCGGCAGCATTGATGATAACAGCCGTGAGGTATTCGACCTGACTGTCACAACTGAGAAAATCGTGGTCCGGAAAGGTCGCCAGGGAGGAGTAAAGTCCTCAGTCAGCTTTCGGTATGTTCCAGCTCGAAGGACGTGGGGATGGGGTGTGGTGCAGGAGACGAACGACACAGGGGAAGTGGTCGCTCGAATAGGTGTCAGAAAGGACATACCACTCGAACCGACGGGCAAGAGTGGTAGAACAGATCGAGAGGTCCAAGTGAGAGTAGGTATGAGTAGAGTCCGAGAGGAAAGTCGGGGCGCCAGTATTGAGGCAGACAAGATTGAGATGGTTGAAGACATCCGCCAAGAGGGAGCCTCTCTGACAGGATGCAGGAGGGCCCCAAAGGGGATGATGGGCATTGAAGTCGCCAAACAATAAAAACGGCGGAGGAAGCTGAACAATCAGGTGCATCATGTCAGCCTGACTAACTGCGGATGACGATCGAGTGTAGACGGTACAAAGAGAAAAAGTAAAGGCAGAAAGAGTAATACGGACAGCTATTGCTTGGAGTGGGGTGGTCAATGGGAGGGGATGGTAATAGACATCGTCCCGAACGAGCAACATGACCCCACCATGAGCTGGAATACCGTCCGCAGGGGTGAGGTCAGACCGCTCCGAGGTATAATGGGTAAAAGCAATACGGTCAGTTGGGCGCAACTTGGTTTCCTGGAGACCAAGGACGAGCGGACAGTGCAGGCGGAGGAGCAGTTGTAATTCCTCCCGATTAGATCGAACGAAACGGGTGAAGAGCGGGTCACCTCGACGGCTGCGGAGGGCCAGGTTTCGAGGGAACAACGCTACAACCGGCGGGAGGCGGATCCTGTTCCATCGAGTCGTCGCCAGCTGCGGCCGCTTTCCCGGGTTGCGTAGGAGGGGCAGCATCATTCGCCGACGAGAGGCCAGCTGAGCGCCTGGCAGCAGAGCGCCCGGCGAAACTGAGGACGGCCGGGAGCAGCGACTCGCGGATTGAGCGTCAGACGAAACGCGCCGGGGTGGAGAGGGGGATAAAGACTTCTTCTTGGAGGCCTTCTTGGAAGTCCGATGAGGCACGGGGATGGTGGGCTGGACCCGAAGAAGGTCCTCACGCGCGGGGTCCGTTTTGGAACGCCGGACCTCGGAAGCCGGGGTCCGGACCGTTTCCCCGATGGACGCCTGAGAAGAGGATCGCTTCTCAGGCGGCGGAGGGGGAGGAGGAGGAAGGGTGGCCCCTGGGGCAGAGGGAGCAGGGGCCGCGAGGGAGGAGGATTTGGAAGGGAGGGATTTGGGAGGCGGAGGCATAGACCCCGGATGGGGTGAGGAGGTGGAGGGGGGACACGAGAGGGGTAAGGATACTGTGGAAGGAGTGGACACGACTGAGGCAAACGAAGTTGTCAACGTCACGGGATGGAGGCGGTCATATTTCTTCCTGACCTCAGAATAAGAGAGACAATCCAAAGTTTTTAATTCTTGAATCTTCTTCTCCATCTGATACGCGGGCCAGTCTAAAGATCTAGGCGAGTGGATGCCAGGACAATTGACGCACCGAGGTGGTGGGGTGCATGTATGTTCCTCACGAAGAGGACGTCCACAATCGCCACAAAGGGGCTCAGCCTCACACTGTGACGACATGTGCCCAAAGCGCAAACACCGAAAGCAGCGCATAGGAGGCGGGACGTAAGGTCGCACGTCGCACCAGTAGCACATCACCTTTACCTTCTCCGGGAGAACGTCCCCCTCGAAGGCGAGGATAAAGGCCCCGGTGTCGACGCGACGGTCTTTGGGGCCGCGCTGGACTCGCCGGACGAAATGCACGCCTCGGCGCTCCAGGTTGGCCCTGAGCTCCTCATCAGATTGCAGCAGGAGGTCCCGATGAAAAATAACCCCCTGCGTCCTATTCAGTGCCAGATGCGGGACAATGGACACTGGGATGTCCCCTAGTCGGTCGCACGCCTGGAGCGCCGCCGACTGTGTGGCGCATTTTACTGAGAGCCTCGATTTCCCCGAAGATGTCCTCGATGTGCTGGACAAAGAACATGGGCTTGGAGGTGACGAACGTCCCCCCATCGGTCCGAGAACAGACTAAATAGCGGGGGAAGTACTTCACCCCAAGCCGGCGGGCCTCCCAGGGAGTGGCCAAGGGGGAAAGGGCAGGAGAACCAGAACCAGAGACAGTACCTTTCTTTTTAAAAGACTCGGCCGCAGAGCGGCCTGATACATGTTGACGTTTCATCTGCGAAACGTCCGCCCCGATACCAGGGGCTCTCCCCACGGGTGCCACCCAGCCTCAGCAAGGGCCACCTGGCAGGATGACCGTTGCCGGGAGTCCTGATGCCCCAAGGAGACGGCCATCTACTCCTTGGCCGACGTGGGGAGGGTGCAGCTCAGGTATCGGCAGTACGATCCCTGTGTTGTCAGGGGGCTACAACCTAGAGGGTACATGACGACCCCACCACAACGGGCTGGCTACCGTGCTGGATTTCGGGTGCCATGGAAAGTCCATCATGATCGTAGGTGCAGATGGGGACGCACTATGGGCGTAACTTGTGCAACCCATCAGGCGTTTAGGCCCAATTTGAGGAATAGTGGGTGTGGTTACAACGCCGTTACAATGCTGAGTGCCAAGGTCTTAGTGCACTGAGGACCAGTGATACACCACGTAAGGCGTCCTTCCCCAAAAGGCTCGTACTTCTGTAGAATTTTGAAAAATGGAGGTCAAACCCCAAGGGGGACCATCACATGGAAGGCCGAAACGGTTGAAACTCCTTTTAGTCGCCTCTTACGACAGGCAGGAATACCTCGGGCCTATTCTTACCCCGGACCCGCAGGGGGGAAAACAGTGGTAACGCATTGGTTAACAAGTCAAGCGGCAGAATTCTATGAGGAGGGTATTCCCCAAAACTGGTACAACTTTATGACAAGTGCCTCAATATTGACGGAAATTATGTAGAAAAGTAGATTAAGGTACAGGCTTTCATGCAAAAATAAAATTATTGAGATATCTTAGCACGTCTTTTTTTTAATTTCAAAACGGTACTTACTTAAAAAAACACGCCTCGTATAAATTAGTTCACGTATTGTTTTTACGTAAATAGATAAATGTAAATGTCTTGTGACTACGGCCTCCCGTCGGGTAGACCCTTTGCCGGGTGCAAGTCTTTCGATTTAACGCCACTTTGGCGATTTGCGCGACGATGTGAATGAAATGATGATGATTTGGACAACACAACACCCAGTCCCTGAGCGGAGAGAATCTCCGACCTAGGCGGCAATCGAACCCGGGCCCTTAGGATTGACATTCTGTCGCGCTGACTACTTAGCTACCGGGGGCGGACACGTAAATTGATGTCGCACAAGTTTTTTGCTGGCATCTGTGTTTCCTGTCGCACTGTAACTTCACTTATGAAACATAAGCACATTTTGTTGTTACGAACTTTTTTCTTCACAATTTTCATGTTCTTCGCGCTAACTGCTGTCACTAGTTGTAGATATTTTACCGAAAGCTTTGATGTATTAAAGTCGTAACTACAGTGTGTTTTCTTTATGTCTCTTCCTGTTTGGTTGTTTGCGTTCATGTTCCCAACATAACGAAATTTACGGGAAAACTGACGTATGTTCTTTTCAGTTCTCTTTATGTTTGTGTGCGCACGAGCGTGTGTGTGTGTGTGTGTGTGTGTGTGTGTGTGTGTGTGTGTGTGTGTGTGTGTGTGCGCGCGCCGAGTTTTGGTTTTAATGTTTCGTGGAGGGATTCATTGATGAGAGAGTGGAAAGTGGATGGGTCGTATTATCAACAATCCTCCGTTGGAGTGTTACTCTATTTTATCTGCTCATATAGACAGTGAGCTGTTTGTCATGTGTACTTTATCATTCAACTGGTGTTTTTTCTGCTTTGTTTTTTGTATGAGGTAATTTTCTTGTGTTTTTTAATAGTTGATTCTAATTATTTTCACGTCATCTCCTATATGGAGATTGGTTTGTGACTGTGTTCTCATAGGTGTTTCAGCAGGGTGTAGGAATTTCTTTGGAGGAAAGACAGTCAACTCTTCTTCTATAGCCGAAACCCGAGAAAGTAATGATATTGGACGCTGGGGTCTGGAGCCAAGTCTGACTCGTCCAAAGGGTCTCTGTTGAACCAGACCATCGTGGTTTTCAGAAGTTATTTTATTTAGAAGGCCAATTTCGGCATCTCGATGCTATTTTCAGGCCCCTACGCACTCCATTTATAGACAATCAGATACATCGATACTTGCATAACTGGGCCCATCAATACCTCTTTGTCCGCGAATTCGTTTTGGTGTGTTTACTTCGAAGACTGCCCAAAGAGTTTCCGAAGTGTACACGGAGTGCATTGGGGCCTGAAGATCTCATTAATGAAGTGGCGAAACTGTCGTCCAAATAATATAGCCTCTGAAATCGAAGGGCTGCCTGCCGATTTTTCTTCGGTAAACATCCCGAAGATGTTTCGTTTGGTTCAGGTCGGGGCTCTGGGCAGGTCAGTCCATTTGAGGAATTTTCATCTAGAGACTGAAGCTCTTTTGTCTGTGTTTGCTTTAACAATAGAACTTAGAACTACTTAACCCTAACTAACCTAAGGACATCACACACACCCATGCCCGAGGCAGGATTCGAACCTGCGACCGTAGCGGTCGCGCGGTTCCAGACTGTAGCGCCTAGAACCACCCGGCCATGTTTTAGTCAAGAGATTTTAAATTAAGGACTGTGTTTTCGACAGATTCGTTATGAGGCGTATACGCACCTGAGTGAAGAGTACCTTGGATAATACGACTATCATTTTATTAAGGTTATTCGGGAATTTACTTTCGTGTTAACCTAAATGTTTTCCTTTGGATAAAGTAGCGAAGATCACTCAAGCGAATTGGTTCGAGGCTGTGTAATTTGTTATATTGCGAAAGGCTAATACATAGGCTCTCATTTCAGATGAGCAGAAACTATTGGTATACAACTTGTACTTAGTGGTCCATCTGGAACTAATGCGATACCCTGTGGTCTCAATAGCCTCGCTCCAAACTACTGCTCATATCAAATCCAGGGTGACAATCATTGAACTACGGCGTGCACAAACTTTATTCAATACGCAAACGTCACAACAGATATTCGGATTTAAGTTATGGCATGTCCGATATGGCTGCCATCATTGGCGATGATGTGGCGCAGACGAATAGCGAAATTCTGCATGACCCTGCTGAAGTGTCGGAACATCGATGCTGTTGATGACCTCTTTAATGGCTGTTTTCAGCTCAGCAATGGTTTTAGGGTTATATCTGTAGACCTTGTCTTTAATACAGCCCCACAAAAAGAAGGTGCATGTGTTGAGATCTGGAGAACATAGCGACCTATCGAGGTCCATGCCTGTAGCAGAGGACACATGGCAGCCCCTAGTGGCTTGCACCTCTGTTGCATTTTACTTCAATTCTGGCTATCCGACGGTGTCAGGTATGACCGCAGCTTTCCTATTTTTTGGTACGTTATGCTGTAACATTTAGTTTTAATTTTGTCCGAAAGAGGTATCCCTTGTGACCTAGGTCACAAATTAATTGTGTTCGCGACTCAGGGCTGTGTTTTCCAAAATTTCGTGTCACATATGTTAGTCATTACTAGGTCCTATCTCTCTGTTACACGCATTTATCCACATTTAAAAAAGACCTGCCAACTCTGACGTGACTAATATAGGGTACCGTCGTCTATATTTGTTACAGGGAAAGCCTTGTGTGCCCCTGGTCAGTCGCTGTTGCATCGGCAAAAGTGAGGAAGTTATCTATCAGAGCGCGTAAAGCGACGTACGCGTCCGACTGGAATGGCTGCCGCCGCAAGAAGCGACGTGTGCTGACGGATGGGCGCTTTTCTTCCGGCAGCTTCCGTGCTATAGCTCGTACCTGGGGTCAGCAGGCCAGCCCGGGCGAGAAGACAGTGTCGTTCTCAGGGCGCGGTCACTTCCCTGCTCGCGGGCATTGCCTGCGTCATTAATCACCCTTCTTGCTGTCCGACTAGTGCGTGGGCGACACGTCAGCTCAAACCATCACACCAGATGCGATGGACCAGGTCTACGGTGCTGCCTTAACGGCCGAGATCACGTGACCACAATATAGTCAGCTGATGACACAGATGGTCCAGTAATCCATTGAAGGATGTCCGGTAGTAGTAGTTGTTCAATTTTTACGAGTAATGTAACAATTTTTGTTAAGAAAAAACAAACCACCTTCAGTCACTAATCGTTATCTTTATTTCAATGCGTACACGAAGTATTTCGAGTCTTGGGGGGCTTGTCAACTGCTTTAATAATTTGCATCATTTCTTGAAATAAGGGCACTACTGGTCCTTATTTGAGGAAATGATGCAAATTGATCAAGCACTTGAAGAGCCCAGGGCTCGAAATGCTTCAAGGTCCGTACACTGCCCGAAAAAAAAAAAAAATAAAAATAAAAAAAATAGTATACTTGGAAAGACAACGTCGAATATGATGCGATGATGGCATACGCCGCTTGGGGGGGGGGGGGGTAGCAGATGTACTGACAGTGGTTTCAACATCATCCGCCAACAGATAGCGTAGTGGTATAGCTACCAGAGCGCCATCCTGTGTCTACACTTTAATAGGTAATGCTCATAGCCAGAAGGCTGAGTGTGGTGCAAAGATGTGAAACAAGCAGGCAACCTTGTACGGAGACGCACTCGCGCTTCCTACAGCCAACTGTGCGAGTTTGAAAGGGGGTCAACGAGAACATTCTCACACGCGCGGACGGGATTCTGGACGTCCACGCAGCACAGACGCCCGCCGTGATTGTCATATCTTAAAGGCAACAGTGGTAGATCGTAGAGCTACCATAGTACAAATAAGAGGGCTTGTGAGCCCAAACGTGTCAACACGAACTGTTGTGAACCGGTTATTAGCAGTGGGACTCCAGGCACGCGCACCTCTATCCCGTCTTCCACTCGTGCTATGCGTCGACATGCAGGACTGGACTGTTGCTGTCACAGGATCACATGGAAGATGGAATGGCGCACCGTGGTCTTCAGCGATGAAAGCAGATTCTGCCCCCACGCAAGTGATGTTCATTTACACGAACGACGTAGATCTGGTGCGCGCTGTCTCGTAGAGTGCATTCGTCCAAAACACTAACCCCAGCTCAAGTCTTATGGCCTGGGGTGCGATAAGCTACAACTCTCTTTCACCTTTGTGTTTCTGGAGGTGACGCTACCCAGCGCTCCATACTTGCAGAATGTTGTTAGATCCGTCCTTTTGCCGTTCTTGCAACAGGAAAGTGATGTGTTGTTCCAGCTGAATAATGCTCCCCCACACACTGCCCGTGAAACTCAACGTGCTTTGATACTTCCTGGCAGATTAAAACTGTGTTCCGGACCGAGACCCGAACTCGGGACCTTTGCCGCGAAAGGCAAAGGTCCCGAGTCCGAGTCTCGGTCCGGCACACAGTTTTAACCTGCCAGGAAGTTTCTTAACAGCGCACACTCCGCTGCACAGTGAAAATCTCATTGTCAACGTGCTTTCTAAGACGTGCGGCAGCTTCTCTGTCCAGCAGGATCTCCGCACTTGTCTCCAGTCAAGCACGTGGGGGATATGGTGGGACGGAAAGCGACTTGGGCGACTCGTCAACCAACAACTGTTACAGAAATACCGTGAAAAAGTCGGTCAGGCGTGGCATAACGTATCCCAGGACAGTATCCGCCACTGTACGGTCGACTGGCTGCCAGAGTCAGCGCCCGCATTGCCAGCCCGTTGAGGCTACAGCACATACTAATGTGGGTGTTCCAGCATGGGTCGATACCTGGCATCTCAGAACTGCCTGTGCCGTTTATCTAAATGTAATCATTTCATGTACTCCATAAACACTGTTGCGTGAACTGGAAACCTCTAAAAGGATGTGCTATTTATTTCCGGCAGTATGCTTCAATCAAGATCACAATTAGTGTCTGAAGGTGGTTTGCCTTCTTTTTGTGAAAATGATGCAGTCGCGTCGACAACGGTCGCAAAAATGGACAAAATTAAAATACAGTATAAAAATTTGCAGAGACTTCGTATGTTGTGTATTAGGTTATTTCGCTGACTAGACAGCGGGTAACAAAGGTCGATTCGGCCAGTTATATTATTTTTGTGTGTTACTTATCACTTCTTCCGTCCTTGCAGTGCTTTTAAATGTTAAAGATGCCGAGTTGCACCACTGTTCTGAGCCCATATTAAATTGTGCATCTCTCCAATAACTGAACGGGTTTGTCAGTGGCATCAGAGTAAGGCAGGGGCCTACCACCTCCAACAGAATCCTATCTAACGAAGCACTGTGCTATCGAACCAACTTTCACTTTGATCACTGAACGAATGAGTGCGTTACGTTTGCTTGGAACGATTTAGTAAACCGCGAGTAAAGCGAAGCTATTCTGAGCTGTGTTTCTTCGAGCACCGTAGTGCTTCCCCAGCATGATCGTATTGAAAGGTGCGTTACATGCTCTCATGTGGCGAGAAGTGCGAACGCTTAATGCAGCCAAGAACACTGTCGAATGTGATCGGTTTGGTGGTCTAGAAGGCATAATGTGACATGCGCGTATTGACCACCAAATCTTTGAATACGGTACGCTCACCGGTAAGCGTTATTGTGATGATGTACTCCCTCCCACTGTGCCTCATCTCAAGAGTGCATTCTGCCTGGACTTAATTTTATCGATGACAATGCACGACCACCTTCTACAAAAAAATGGCTCTGAGCACCATGGGACAACATCTTAGGTCGTAAGTCCCCTAGAACTTAGACCTACTTAAACCTAACTAACCTAAGGACATCACACACACCCATGCCCGAGGCAGGATTCGAACCTGCGACCGTAGCAGTCCCGCGGTTCCGGACTGCAGCCCCAGAACCGCACGGCCACCGCGGCCGGCCCACCTTCTACAGTGCAGGTGCAATAGAGGGTATTCAGCAAATGTCCTGGGTTGTCCATTGGCCCGACGTGTGGGATGCCTTCGAGAGTCGTACTGCAGCACAGTTCTCAGCCGCGCTGCTGGAGGAATGGAACACCGTCACAACAACTTCTTAATAACTTTGCGACCGTAATGGTGCTAAAGTAACCATATCCCGCCTTTTGTAATGTCCACGAAACCATCATTACTCGCGGTAACTTCAGTGCAATGATTTTCTTTGAATAAAAGTGTCATTCCTGCTCGATTCATTGCGTATTTCCTTCAATTATCTTCTGCACAGTACTGTACTGCAGCAATTCTTTCTATGTGCAGTCCAAATATCATCAAACTATGGTTGTTCCATTTTACGACGTTCGAGATCCACACATCTTGCTATTTTACGTTTGTGACTGTTTTCTGTGATTCACTTCCAATCACGTAATCGAAAAACAATGAGACTAAACACCTATTTATGCGCTGTATGATACATTTGTTCTCTCTCTCTCTCTCCCTCTCCCCTCTCCCCCCCCCCCCCACACACACACAACCACACACAAAGGCGCCGCCGGCCGCGATGGCCGAGCGGTTCTAGACGCTTCAGTCCGGAACCGCGCGACTGCTACAGTCGCAGGTTCGAATCCTGCCTCGGGCATGGATGTGTGTGATGTCCTTAGGTTAGTTAGGTTTAAGTATTTCTAAGTTCTAGGGGACTGATGACTTCCGACGTTAAGTCCAATAGTGCTTAGAGCCATTTCAACCATTTTGAACCACAAAGGCGCCAGCTTCTGTAGGATGAACAGAGAGGCCTGAGCTTCTAAATCGCTATTTACGAGATCCATGTCAAGTCCCACAGAGGGGGTTTCCGTCTTCCACGAATATCGTATTACGCGAGCATTAAAAGATGTCAATAATTATACAACACAGTGCCGTCATCGATATAAGTATACAGTTATCTGCATGTGCACAAAGCCTTTTCTTGAAAACGGGTGTGACCTGTGCCTTTTTGCAATGGCTTAGAACGCTTCGTTGGTTCTGCGACCTTTGATTAGCTGCTACTGAAAAGGGAACATGTTCCTTTGTTCATGCCAGAGCAGTGAGCGAAATGTGTACAGCCAGCTCGTTCAATCCCCTTTCACGAAAATTTTGTCAGCACATATCACAACACGACCAACTCGCTGTTGAAGCTGCAAATAGCTAGAAGTAATTCGCGCTGTACCTAATCGTTTTACGTATCGCTACGGAGGCGTTTGCTAACTCACTATATCTCTGTGCACGGTGGCTGACTGGAGCGCTACCCTTTTCATGACAGAAGTCTACATTCAGCAATGCAAGTCTGAATGTTTGTTGCTACGTCAATGAAGTCTTCTTCCATCTTGAACCATTACCACGCCTTGTCGCATACAGATACGTACGATTATTCTAATCTAATTGTACAGCCAGGCTCTTTAAAAATGATTCACACAGTACTAAAAAAAATATAACGATGGCTGAACACTGTAAATTCGCTAAGTTTTATCATTTAGCACCTATACTCTTATAATTTCGAATTCACTGTTATTTTCACTTTTATTTTAAAATAATGTTTGCAGAAAAGACGACCAAGCATCGAATTTTAACGCCTGTCATTCAAAAAAGATTTATTTTCCTTGAGGAACAAAACATTGATTTGCATGCGGAAGGATGAGAATTTATGTTTTTCTTAAAAATAAGCACAGCTATTTTTACAGACTTAACTGGTGACAGAAACTAGCAAAGTATTGGAGCGGCTGTGATAATGATGCTAGTAGTAATAATATCAAGGATGACCCGATGATGATAGTGATGATGCTGTCGCTCTAGTATATAACAGACAGACATGCTAATTACTGTGTCAAAAAAAACCTGAAAGTTAAACAATGTATCGATAAAAAATAAAAGTAACTTTCGTGTCGTCCTTGATGTGAACTGTTTGTATTATGTTAAGATATTGTATATTTATTATTAATAAACTATTCTTGAAAAACTAGGCATAAGAATACAAAGATGTGTTGAAATATGTTACTTTAGAACTGACAATCACTGGAGTTTCTTTACATTCATTTTACATGATTTTATAGTTGAAGCGTCAGGTCACTTATTAACTTACGAATCAATGGCTGCCTGAGGAACAGGAAGATGACGTTTTGTAAATGATGTAACTGTTTCCATTCAATGGAACAGACACTGAAGTGAGAAACACTACGCTTTGTTTCCTTATGTTTCTTGTATAACTCCTCTGCTCTTCCCGTAATTTTTCTTTTACACGCCAGAATGATATGATTGCCATTTGAAAAGCTGCCATATAGCGATACGTATCCGACGGAGGTAGCTTGAAAACATACTTGTCTAGGCGTACCCGTATGTTGAACGTACTATGACATGGATGTCGTAGGGTTACAGATCAGACATGGGCATAAATTCCTCGTATGTCCGTCTCCGTGGTGAGCTAGTAGGTGGGCCTTTCCTCTTGGGCATGTTTCTGATACAAAGTACTAATTCAGTGTAAAGTCAAGGAATGTCTTGGAAATGGCCAGTCCACCAACGCTTACAATTAGTATCCACTTACTCAAATACGTGATAGGAACTGAAATTCAAGGTAGCAAAACGAAAGCTGGAATGCTTAACTCCATTTTCAATTGTTTCTTTACAAAGGAAAATACAAGATATATTTTACCAATTTAATTCTCGTACCACCGAAAGTATGACTCAAATAGACATTACTGTCAGTGGAGTTGAGAAACCGAAGAACTCGTTAAAACGGAACAAAGCTGCAGGGGTCGATGAAATCTCTGTACTGAATTGACAACGGAATTATCCCCCCTTTTTTTCTTTAACTACCATGTACCTAGATCCCTCGAACAAAAAATCGTGACCAGTAGTTGGAAGAAAGCACACGTCACTCCTGTCCACAAAAAGGGTAGCACAAGAGAGGCAGGAAACTACCGTCCAAAATCCATTACAACCATTTGATATGAAATCTTAGAACATATTCCGAGCTCAGACGTAATGAGGTATCTCGAACGGAACTACTTCATCCTCCTCAACCAGCATGGATTCCAAAACCATAGATCACGTGCATCCCAACTCGCACTTTCTCCTCACAGAACATACTGAAAGCCCTGGATCAAGGCAGTAAGTTATTCCCGTGTGTTGTAATGAAATTAAATAAATAAAAATATACATATAAAAAACATATAAAAGGGGATAATAAAATTGAGTTATTAGAAATGTTCTGTGCTTGTACGAATTTTTAGGTTGTCGAACTTCTCTTACAATACAATTGCAGATGCAGGCAGAGGACTTCAAGTACATCAGTGCGTGTCATAAATACGAAAATCCTCCTTACTTCGTTTCACTTCACTTGACTAAAAAAATATTTAATACTGGTAAAATTTTTTTCTTATTGCGAAACACTCGCAGCTCGTCATCCTCCGAACGGCACTTCTTAACAGAACTTCTCCATACAAGAGAGTGAGAAACAAAATCATGTATAAAAATGAATGATGGTTTTTCATTTGTCTGTGCCTTACCGCACAGTCTTAATTAACGTCTTTGCCAACACTTATGGTCGATCAGTGTTTCATTTTTGTTTTTAATAAATTTTAACTTACGATATCCTGGGGGTCTTTCATCATCTACCTACCCACTTGCGCCCACACTATATGTTGACATGGTACGGAGACGTACAGTGTTTTTTTTTCTTTTTTTTTGCTTGTACATGTTTACAATTGCCGATATGGGCTGATGCCCTTTATTTGTCGGTTTCTATTTTATTTAATGGAATGGATACGTTACCTTATCCTACGTATGTAAGAGTTCTACAAGAAATTAAAAGATTATATACATAATACGATAGTCCATTACATATTTGAATTTAGCGCGCTTCAGTTTGCTTCGGCCTCGCTGCCGGGTTTCACGCTTGCGCATGGGAGATTTGGCGACAAAGAACTAATCGCCAACGGTCAACGGTCAACATGTTAGATGCTACTGCCGCACGTGCGTGCACTCGTTTTCTTAATGTTAATTTCACATTGAGTGTCACACTTTCACCTGAGTGTCACATACTGAAGAATTTTCGTGGCGTTTGTCTTTATTCTGGATGCAGTGGGTGTGTACTTATTGTTCAAAATTCGACGCTGTGGAAGATCTCCATTTTTACGGTCCGGGCGTCCTTATTACCCGCCGTACTCGGATTTTCAGCGGAGCGAACCCCGACCAACAGCATCTGTCGAAGACGTAAGCACAGGCACGAACAACTATACAGTAGTTCACTTGTTACGGTGTCCAGCGTTGTGAGCCACGATGCTCAGAAATTATTTCGTTTCACACGCATGTTCTTGTCACCCCAATTGACCATCCATTTGTTGAAAGTGATATATAGCCGTCCAAAACATAGTACAAATTGCTTGTCTTTGAAGTTCATTTCTTCATAAGGATTTTGGTTTCCAATGAAAATTCATACAAGTATTGAGTTACAACAATATACATAACATGATAGCTTATACCTATGGCTGACATTCCATCCATCGCTTATACTACAAACATAAATATCTCTAGTTTTAAAATGTCATAAAATTTTCATTAACTTGGTTCTGTTACTACAGTTTCCTTGATAGCTTCAACTTATGTTCGTTCACATCACATATAAAAATTAATTACATACACATTATCATGATACAATACAAGCATGAGATACATTTATGCTTCACTTTATAGGTAGGCTTTTATCACTTACGGGGGCTCATTTCTTCCTTAGGAAGGGGGGAGAGAAAAACACTAGAAAGAGTACGAAAACATTACGCATTGCTGGCCTAATTACGCTTGGCGCCGCCTCTTTGTTTGAGTAGGAAGAAAGGAAATACTCATCTACTGGTTAAAGGGTTTATGAGGAAATGCTACTCGGTAGTCGTGGACTACTTGCCAAGGAACTTTTGTTTCATGGAAATAATGTGTATTGCCTAATCATTCACGTAGTATCATGTCGTTTCTTCATGTGCTAGTGCTATTTACTTCAATTCACGTGTAGCTTAGTGTGAAATGTGACGTTTTAACCATTGTAGACTTATTTTTCTCAAATACCTGGAAATGTCATTATTCAAACTTTCATGTGACACGATAAATATTAATTGCTTTCTGCAAAATCTCATGCTTAAATGTTTGTGTGTATTCTGCAGCAAATAGGTACTGATAATTGTCACGGAGATACACTGCGACGATGCATATTTCACTTTTCATTTGCCTTATGACCTTTGTATAAATATCCTTACACTAAATTGTTTATTCGAGGTGTGGCCCGTTTCTTCATATGGTACCTGCTACTCTCGACGTAATTCTCTTCTTCTGCGCCGTGACCATGCACCGGTCGCTGAAAGGAAAAAAAAACTTAAAACTAACTGCATTACCTAGCTCGGTGGCCACTGATACATTTGGTGATTGCATATGTCAGCAGTTATTTCCATACTTTGTTTAAATTCATAGACATTCGTTTATTCTATTGCCCATTATGATCATTTGCTCTGCAAAGAACATAATTTGTCGTTTCTTACGGTATTTTGTCGTTTGTCCTTAGCTTACACGTCTCGTATAATTTTTCATAATGCTTCCTTTTGCTCGTAAATATGTTGTATACACCTTAATTCAAATGGTTCAAATGGCTCTGAGCACTATGGGACTTAACTTCTGAGATTATCAGTCGCCTAGAACTTAGAACTAATTAAACCTAACTAACCTAAGGACATGACACACATCCATGCCCGAGGCAGGATTCGAACCTGCGACCGTAGCGGTAGCGCGGTTCCAGACTGAAGCACCTAGAACAGCTCGTCCACTCCGGCCGGCTATACACCTTAGTATTTAATTAAATTTCTGTATACGTATCAACAGGATCCTTAGTTCTTAGGCAGTAGATGTATTTGCGTAGTATTTGTGTTTACTTTGTATTTAAGTTAGGTACTTGCACATATCACATTCCTATTTGGTTGTACCTTCTGCCAATCTGTCGCGCATGCGCACAGGTCAATGCCTCTTCTACTACTGAAGTTAGCGTGTGTTGTTGAGCCCGGACAGCTGAGCCATAAGCTAATTTTGTTTATACCTTCGTTTCGCATTAAGCGGTGTATTACTTCTAATGGCTGTTAATTTTATGCCTACGTGTACAAATCAACTGAATTACTTCTGCCTATACACATTACTTTATCTTAAAATACACTCCAGAAGAAAAATTACACTTAGAGTTATGTACACTATGTACAATTATCTTGTAATACAAAGAAAAATGCTACGTACCTTCATCATTCTATAAAAGCTTGTATATCTTTGTGAGGGTGGAGACCCTTGTCTCTCCCTGTTTTCTCACAGACTACTGTACGTCCCAGGGTATGTTTTTTGTAAATTATATAAGGCCCTGAATAGAGTAATTGCCACTTCTTATTCAGTTTCCCAAATTTTGTCGATTTAGGTTGCGCCGTAAGAGGACTTTTTGTCCTACAACAGATTTTGTAACCCGTTTCTTATTGTAAATACTCGGCCCTCTTTTCTAGTGTAATCATGGCTTGTTTGATTTTGTCTTTTAGTGTCTTTCTGTACTGGGTACCTTTCGTATGGGCGACTCCCACTCATTCGTTTGTTCTGTCCGGAACATCAATTCGTTAGGTGTGAAACCTGTTGAAGAATGTGGAAGGTTACTGACAATTTGCATAAAAGAGTTTCGCATTTTATTTATCAGGTGTGTCTGTGAAGGGTGTATGTCCTAATAAACCAGTTAAATTCTTTAAAGCCTCTTTCTATTGGGCTTACTACTAGGTGAAAAAAGCTTGCTAATATGTGCTTTATTTCGTTCCAGTTCTGACACAGATATCTTTCTCCTTCTGATGAAAGTTCGACTAGCAACACTGATGACCTTAGGTACTTCTCGCATATGGAACAAGCATGCCCTCCAAGTCCCTGAGATGAGGCATCTGTGCATAGATAAAAATCCTCGGACATATCAGAGTGGCTAAGAATGTTTGCACTGACTAATGCCTGCTTAATGTTATTGAAGTGCTCTTGACATGTCTAAAAATGGTTCAAATGGCTCTGAGCACTATGGGACTTAACATCCATGGTCATCAGTCCCCTAGAACTTAGAACTAATTAAACCTAACTAACCTAAGGACATCACACAACACCCAGTCATCACGAGGCAGAGAAAATCCCTGACCCCGCCGGGAATCGAACGTGGGAACCCGGGCGTGGGAAGCGAGAACGCTACCGCCCGACCACGAGCTGCGGACTCTTGACATGTCTCACCACATAACCAAGGTCTATTTTTTTGTAACAAGTTGAGTAAAGCGTCACTGTTCATCAGTTGCTGTGGTACGAATTTACGAAAAAAAGATGCTAGTCCTAAGAAAGCTTTTAGTTTTTTTTATTCCTTGGAGCTGGACAGTAGCGCATGTCATCAAGTTTTTTCGGATCAGATAATATATCTTGTTCTGATACAAGATGCTCCCTACCAAAACCAGACTTTTTTAAATTGCCCGTTACTCTGTAATCTACAAATAGTTGAAGCACCAGTTCAATGAGCCTGATATGTTCGAACCAAGTGGGTGTGGCTATTAGCAGGTCGTCTACATTGACAGTGACTTTTCTACGCAATTCTGAAAACCTTGTCCAATGTAGATATAAACATGCCTGCGCTAATGTTCAGTCCAAATGGTAAACACGGAATTCGTAACTTCTGCCACCACAAACAAATGCTGTATATTTACGGCTTTCTCCATGGGGTTTAATTTGCCAGTAGGATATCTTGAGATCGAGTATACTGAATAAGAAGCTGTTCGTCCAAGTAATCTGGTCTTATGCGTACTGGCACTATAATCTTATTGATACCTCTAGCATCGAGAACTAATCTTACAGAACCGTCCGGTTTGTTTACTGGTAATATAGGAGTACAATAGGGTGAAAATGAAGGTTGTATAATTCCCCATTTGATCATATAATTGATCTCTTCCCTTACCACCTCTCGTTTTGCCCATGGAATAGGAAGTGACATTACAAAACATGTTTCATGTGGATATGTCTTGGTTCAAATGGCTCTGAGCACTATGCGACTTAACTCCTGAGGTCATCAATCGCCTAGAACTTAGAACTAATTAAACCTAACTAACCTAAGGACATCAGACACATCCATGCCCGAGGCAGGATTCGAACCTGCGACTGGAGCGGTCGCTCGCCTCCAGACTGTAGCGCCTAGAACCACACGGCCACTCCGGTCGGCTTCATGTGGAAAGAATTCAAGTTTATATTCATAGTCTTTGATTACTCCTGGCTCGCTACTGAAGTTAGAAAGTCCTTGTCGTTGCATACCATTTAGTATCTGCGATACACCTAGTTTATGCTCTGCCATTTCGTCACCAACCTCAGCGTTTGCTTGTTGTTCAGTATCAAATTTGTTTATGAAATATGCAGTTGGAAAGGAATATTGTACTATTACGATTGGCTCTGGTTGGTTTTTGTTACTTTCGCCAGGTGTTTTGACTAAATCAATAGAAAAAATTTGATCCTTTACATAAAAGTGACATTTACCATTACCTATGTCAATCTGTGTTTTGTATGTTCTGAACATGTCCATGCCAATCAAACAATTAACTGTACGTTTGTCAATTATAAGAAAATTGAACTTCACTGCAAAATGTTCAATTTGTAATGGAATAAATGCCTGATGCTTAACCAATTTATAGTCTTACTGCCTGTAGCAGTTTGCACCTTGCAATTTTGGACAGGAAATATTGGGAATTTGCCTATCTTTTTCAATTCAAAGAAACATTCATTTGACACTAGGTTGGTAGTTGACCATGTATCTAAAATTAACTGTGTGTCACTATTAAATATTTTCATCTTGATGATTGCTTGTATTTGTTCTTCCCGGACTTTATATATTGTATCTAACTCATGCTGATATAAATCCTCCTTGATGTGACTGACTGTCAAACCTTATAAAACATGTTTGTAGTTTTGCTTTGCCCCCACTCCCAGAGAGATCAATAGCCTGGGGCTTAACTACGACCGGTTGGTGTTTTCCGACGACGTAGTGTGACGTAATTCATTACCTGGAGTAATTTCAGTTAGGTGCACTGTGTGGGTACTTCGCTAATTTGTGCCGTTAGCTGCTGTACCGTTTTGCTGCCCAAAGCTCGGCTACGGTACAGCGTAAGCCATGGCATTGTTGCCGCGCGTCGGCCACTGCTGTGGTTGGCTGTTTCAGTCCATGTTCGGCATAGGGCCTTGTGATGGTGGGTTGTAATTCGCTCGTGCTTTGAAATTACTTATGTTTTGAAAATTTCTTTTAAATCGTTTGGTTTTTCAGTTCCCGTTACCGAAATAGTTACCTCTGGGTATGTAATTTTTCGTTGTGTGTACCACCCTTGCTGCATGTTTAGATCACGTTTTACTAACTGATTTCCATGACCGTATTGTTGTTGTGTCTGATTTTCTGTTGCTCTTTTCGGTACAGGTCTTTCCTCATTACTCTCTTCGAAACAGATAAATGAATTAATTGAGAGCACAGCACAGCAGTAACTACATAAAGTTTACTATGGTGCTGCACACAGTATTATTATTACAATTAGTGGCTGCGGTCAGACACAAAATATTAAAAGCCAAAGTCTTCCAATTTCTGTCAGTTCAGGAGTAAGACGTGAAGCAGTCATGTTATTTACGATCAGTAAGTTTAGTGCATACATTTTAACTTGGTTGATTTTAAATGGCATTGCAGTCTGCAGATCAAGCAAGTGCCGCAATGGAGAGGATTAATGCAAGGGGAAGTATTATTGTAACAAGTGTCAATCCTAGCTGTGGATAGTTAGCTAAATATCATTCATATTTTATCATTTTAAAAACAAAAGTGTTCCAAGAAAAGCCTTTCATTCTACAATTGAATTAGGTGTTAAAGTTGGTGATAGTGTGGGGAAGGGGGGGGGGGGGGTGAGCAACAGACGGCTGGCGCTGGGCTGGCCGGAGTGGCCGTGCGGTTCAAGGCGCTACAGTCTGGAGCCGGGGGACCGCTACGGTCGCAGGTTCGAATCCTGCCTCGGGCATGGATGTGTGTGATGTCCTTAGGTTAGTTAGGGTTAACTAGTTCTAAGTGCTAGGCGACTGATGACCTTAGAAGTTAAGTCGCATAGTGCTCAGAGCCATTTGAACCATTTTTTTTTTTTTTTTTTTTTTTTTTGGCTGGCGTTGGTGGGGACAGAGCGGGGGTACCAGCTGCACTCAGGGGTAATGGTCTAAGAAAGGTTGGGAACTACTTCATTACAGAGTGTCGATAATATTGCTTTGGCCTGGTCGATCATCAAACTTCTCTCCAATCGAGTTTACATGGTGTACCTGAAGTCCGGGAACACTTTCAATTATTTATTGCACAAGAACTAAACATTATACACATGTCATACATATTGCATTTTGATGAGAAACTCTGAAAGTTGTTTTTTACAAACATTCTATATGCGAACTGTGAGTGGCCCGGCAGACGTCAATACGGTAATCGAATTCTTACCATGCCCATTCCAGCATGGAATCGTCGACTGTGGCATTCTCTTCCCATATTCTCTCCCGATGCTCTGCTACATCATGTGGTAGAGGCGGTACATACACAAGATCTTTGATGTGTCCCCACAGAAAAAAAGTCACACGGAATGAGATCTGGTGATCGGGGAGGCCATTTCATGAAACGGCTGTCCCCTTCAGTAGCACGGACGATCCATCGATGCGGCAGCTCCGTGTTCAGGTACCCCCGAAGTTCACGATGAAAATAGGGTGGAGCCCCATCCTGCTGAAAGATAAATGGAGAGTCCGATTGCATTTGAGACATCAGCCATTTCTGCAATATGTCCAAGTAGGAATATCCAGTAACAGTGCTCTTGGCGAAGAAGAATGGCCCGTACAGTTTTCAATGTGCCAAGGCACAAACAACATTTACCTATGGGGAATCACGCTCAAATCCCATGGATTCGTGTGGATGCTTTGTACCCCAGATTCGACGATTATGCCTGTTCACTTTCCCATTAGTGTGATAAGTGGCTAAGAATTAAGCAATCGACAATGCCACCCCATCCTCATTCAATTGTTTCAACTGCGAACAAAACTCAAAACGCTTGTCTCTGTCGTCATCATTGAGCTTCTGCACTAGCTCCAATTTGAATGGTTTCATAGACAGCTTCTGTCGCAGGACTTTACACAGTCATCGGAGCCATTTCGAGTTCACGGGACGCACGACGCACCGGTTTCTTTGGACTCCTTTTGAAATGTCTCTCGTACGCAACACATTCACTTCACTCACCCTGGGACGTCCGCTTCTCTTTGCCGGGCAAAAGCAACCCGTCGTAACGAATTTGTTGTGCCAGTGGTAAACGGCCTTCCTTGTTAATGGCTTCTTACCGTACTTGGTTCTAAACATCCACTGAACAGCTGTAGTACACTTGTTTTTGTCGAACTCCAACACACAGAAAGTTCGCTCCGCACCTGAACTCGCCATGTTTGCGACTAGCGTTATCGGGAAATTACTAAACTTTTAGGATTTATCTTCAAAATGACATATGTATGATATCTGTACAATTTTTGGTTCTTGGGCAATAAATAATTGAAAATGTTCGCAGACTTTATGTACACCCTGTATATGGGACATCATCTGAGAACTCCAACGTCATCCAGAAAGAGTATTACCCATCCCTGTACGACCCACCAAGTGCGGCAGGCTTGGAACACCATCCCACAAACTGACATACGGCACCTGTGCAACACAGTGCTTGTTCGTTTGCATGCTTGCATTTAACAATCTGGCGTTTACAATGGTTATTAATATGCTTATCTCGGACATTAACATGATATCATTCAATATTAATATGTTACCTAGACAGATGTATGCGGCGACATTTCATTACTCTACATTAATTATTTTTTGGTGTTGCGATCTTTTTTTCGTCAGTGCAGTTATACGATACCCGCCTCCGAAGCCGAAGTCGCTAACGCAGGCCTCTGCGGTGGCGCTCGACTCGGAGGAAAGCCTTGAGGTGGAAAATTTCCTGAGTAGTATTTGGCCGGGAACGGGGAAAACTAAATTCCTTGGAGTCGCATGGAGTGGGAGGATATGAGTGTGTGTGGTCATCGATCCATCCGCAGGAGTTCGGCGGCTCGCTTGCTGTTGTTCGGGGGTAGGCCACATGCCGGCATCTCTCTCTACCCTTCATACACAACACTGCACTGTACACGTACTTCCCGACTCATACTCAGGATGAAGGCACACACTTGACACTTCGTAACAGGTTGGAGGGCGGAAAACCATCCCTACTTCGATTCTGAGAAGAGCGGCGATGCAGGAGTTCTGCATCTGCTACCCTGCTCTCATTTCAAGAGTACGGGACCTCTTTGACTTTTGACTTATTTGACGTGACGTGCTGAAGGTTGGAATCAAGAACTACATAGGTTAAACATTTAGCACGGCGATTATCAAAAGTACCGAATACTTACAATGATTTAGCATACTTCAGTGCATTATTCGCGATCGACTAACAACTAAATACAGATTATATAATTAGGACTGTTTCGAATGGCGTTGCAGCAGCGGATGTTAGGCACACAGTAGCATACGAACAATCACTGATGGTGCGTCTGTAAACACAGCGGTTGGACTGACGACGAACAAAGAGCAGTCAGGCTGTTGTTACTGACAAGGGAACCTCCCCATCGCACCCGCCTCAGATTTAGTTATAAGTTGGCACAGTGGATAGGCCTTGAAAAATTGAACACACGTCAATCGAGAAAACAGGAAGAAGTTGTGTGGAACTATGAAAAAAATAAGCAAAATATACAAACTGAGTAGTCCATGCGCAAGATAGGCAACATCAAGGATACTCTGAACTCAGGAGCGCCGTGGTGCCTTGGTTAGCGTGAGCAGCTGCGGAACGAGAGGTCCTTGGTTCAAGTCTTCCCTCGAGTGAAAAGTTAAATATTTTATTTTCAGACAATTATTATCTGTCCGTCCGTCCGATGCGAGGTAACTGCGCCGTAGTATGCGGACGCTACAGCTAAACAAACATCGAAACACACGACGTCAGTCCACTACAGCGCCGGAAGAGAGAGTATTCCTGCTAACGAGGCTCCCTGGCTGGCAGTTGACTGCTGGCTACTTTGGACGAGAGTGCATTAAATACGTCCTTTCGTCTACTAATCGCACGGTTTTGCGGTGCGGTCGCAAAACACAGACACTAAACTTATTACAGTGAACAGAGACGTCAACGAACGAACGGACAGATCATAACTTTGCGAAAATAAAGAAAGTAAAATTTTCAGTCGAGGGAAGACTTGAACCAAGGACCTCTCGTTTCGCAGCTAATCACGCTAACCACGGGACCACGGCGCTCCTGAGCTTCCATATTCCTTGATGTTGCCTATCTTGCGCATGGACTACTACGTTTGTAAATTTTACTAATTTTTTTCATAGTTCCACACAACTTCTTCCTGTTTTCTCGATTGATCTGTGTTCAGTTTTTCAAGGCCTATCCACTGTGCCAACTTATAACTAAATCTGAGGGGGGGGGGGGGGGGTGCGATGGGGAGGTTCCCCTGTGAGCAGCTCCGTAGTTCGGTAAGCGCACACGGCTCGGAGCGCTGGCCGGTGCCCCCGTCCTCCTGTGTCGGGAGTCGCTGCCCAGACAAACACGTCACGGGCCGCAGACGGGCGGAATATGCGCGCCAGGGACTGAATTAATCACGATATGCATCAGGCGGCAAAAAACCGAACGGCGCATGGCATAAAGAGCAGCGCATCAATGAATGTCAAGTACTTTCAGCTCCAAACAGCGCGGATGTCTGTAATTTATATGACACTTCACTGCATCACATCGGTGATCAGAATAAATTAACTAAGCAAAAAGGTCTTGTGCAGATTTGTAATAGCCAAGCACGAAACCAGCAGAACCTTGTACTAACATCACTTTCAAGTCTGTCCTATCTTTCTGCAATGATCTACGAGGCACGATCTTATTTTATCAAACATTCAATTTTTGCCCGTTACTACGTGAATGAGACAATGACGCATCATTGCAATGCGGCACGGACTCTGCGAAGAAACGAAAGCGCTGGGGAGCCATACTGGTTCAAAACCGCTGAACTGTCGCCAACAATAAATGCCTGAGATTTACTTTATTTGAAATAGAAATTGTGAGCTTGTTTGGTATTTGGCCGGATCTATCACAGCAGTACGATTCAGCCTCGTACTTGCAGCATTTCATAGTACTCATTCTTTGTGTGACTGCAGGTAGCTTAAAGTAGTGGAAATTAGTATAAAGGCACGGGTATTTGTAGGAATATTAATATTGTCGGTTGGAATACTACTGTACAGTGTATATGGAATAGTACGAGATCCCGTATGCCGACAAACGCAGTCAAGTGGCATCGCATTTGATGTCAGTAGTACAGTATATAACAAGCCAGCAACGATTCAGGTGGTAGAGGGTGAAACTCGCTACATAGGCAGTCGACTGTGTGCGGTTTTAGCGTGAGCGTACGTGCCGGTACTGCAGATGGAAAACAGACACCAGTAGTGTTAGTACGTTTTGTGTACAGAAACCACGATTGTGACAATCCTACGCGGACAACAGGTGCCTTGTGATGAAAAAGCAAAAATCGGTGCGTACAATGAAATGCAAGTCTCTAAACGACACATCGCCAAGAAGTTAAACAGTTCACGTACCGCGATTTATAATTCAGCTCAGGGTGTATATGACGTGGGACAACAGGGAAATCCTGGAAAAACCCAGGATTTTTCATCCTGGAGAAAACCGGGAAAAACCCTTGAATTTTTCGCAATTCCGGGAATTTTTCATTGTTTTGGCTTTCAGTTAAATTTTTGTAATTTTGAAGTGATAATTGATTCTCTACCACAGAATGTTGCTGTATCCTGCTAGTGGAGCGTGATACTGCAGGAATAAAATATAAACGAGAGGAAAAAAAAATAAAACTTAGTGGCAAAGAAAATACGCCATTTACAACAACAAGACACCGTACACGCACAAGCGTGAACAGCAAAAATATGTCGAAGATCTTAGGGCGAAGACTATGTTATACTTCCTAACAATAAACTGCTTTCTATGAACGTGACGTCACAACTGTTTGCATTAGGTTCATTTGACCAGTTGCCAGCGGGCTCGTGCGCATGCCCAGTAGACTCGAGCATGAGCAATACCTTCTCCCGCTTCCCGCTTCTTGAAGTGTAGCTGTTAGCTGTATCGGCAGTGGCAGCAAGCAGCTAGATGCTAACGAGAAAAATTTTTCTCGCGCGCCCTAGCTGTCAGATTCGCGGATGCGCAGAGTTGTCTGAGTTGTAGTGGGGAGGTGCTTAGTCTCCACGTGAACCATATTGCATTAAGTGATTTCGCCGTTTCCTCTTCGTTTACAGCTCCCACGTCAAATGAAAACAAAACAGATTTCTGTGGCCGGGGGCTATCAAGTGAATTAAAATACATTCACATAATTACAGAGCGTAAAAATATATTATTAGTTTTAGTTTTCTAATTTTATTTTATTTCCACGTTATTAGTAGTCAAGCATTAATCGCCTTGCAGAACAACGAAGTTATTTTTGTCAGTTTGCTAAAGAAATTTGGATTTATTAATCTTTCCGCTGAGGCAAACAATTTATTTGAAACCAAGTGTTTCATTCCACAACCCGCCAGGTTAGCCGAGGGCGCTATTGCGCTGCTTCCTGTACTCTGATAGGGGCACCGGCACTGGATCGAATCCGCCCGGAGGATTCACGACGAGGGCCGGTGTGCCGACCAGTCTGGATGTGGTTTTTTAGGCAGTTTTCCACATCCCGCTACGTGAATATCGGACTGGTCCCCACGTCCCGCCTCACACGACTCGCAGACATCTGAAAACCGTTCGCACTATTTCATGGCTTACACTAGATGCAGCCAGCTGGAGTACACTAATTCCGTCCTGGAGGGGGAGGGGGGGGGTGGCGGCGACAGTAAGGGCATCCGGCCATCCTCTATAGTAACAAGGCCGACCCCGCGTTGAAGTGGGACAAAGGCTAAAAAGAAAATAAAGACGATGATTTGTTTCATTCCACAGTATTGGCTAGTTCCAACTGTACACTGACTTTCAAGTTTTCATCTTCTCCCATGTATGGCGTTATGCAATAACAAAGAACCAAATATGAGATAGTATAGTACTGGTACTACAAGAAAATTTACATGCCAAACACTACACTGAAAAGATTAATATCAGATGGGACCTACTTCATTGTGAATCTGGAAAAAGCAATGTGCACTTGAAGCCGAATAATGCATTCAGTATGGTTTACGAAATTCCGATGGTCTTTGAGTATCCTCTGATGTCCTGTTTCTTTTATGGCGTAATGTAAGAGCTCTTAGTGTTTTATATGTACATACGAACAAGCGAGATTCCTACACCACTGTAGCTGCGCATGCGCAAAAAATGCATGTTTTCTGGCGCTCTCTGGCAACTGCTAAATCGAACTTATTTCTAACAGTCTCGGGATAGTATTGCGAACGGTGGTTCGAAAAGCGTTACTTTTAAAATAATTCCTTTCTACGCAGGATGAATTATGTTACGTGTGAGAAAGTGGGATGAATTTCTTAAATCACAGAGCGTTTAAAACTGAACACTTTGAGGACCAGCCACTTACAAGAATTTCGACCCCAGAAGACTAGACATTTATGTTATTTTAAATTTACTGGCACATTTGTGTGATGTATCAAAGTATAACATACGCAAAAAGATCAATATTACATGTGAAAGCTTAGTTTCTCTTGTAGCTTATTAATCTTCGAGACCAATATTATACGTGAAAGCTTAGCTTTTTTTGTAGCTATACTATGTATATTAATGTAAACCATTAACTTTTCCTCTTTGTTCGCGCTACGTAACAGTGACCTTGGTATTGGCTGACTGTAGCACGTGTCCAATGCTCTGAGTATCTGCTGTCATCGGCTGGCGAGATCATGTGGCATGAGATACGACTGGTTTACAAAAGGACATCGCAATCTCGATTTCAACGCTCCGGAAACTAACGTGATGTATTTGGTGCAATTAGAATTTATACTTCCGTAATAAGAAAATATGCTGCCTACATGTTACTGCACATCAAAGGTCATTCCAAAACGTTTCTCCTTTTTTTTCCATCAAAAGTCTTTCCAACAATCTCTCCCCGTCTTGTTTTGTTTTTCCGGGAAGTTCTACGAAAGTGTATAAAACGTTAACCATTCAAAAGACTGATAAGTTTTACAGTTCCGAGGGAAAAATCTACGGAAAACCTACTGTCATTTAGCACGGAGGAAATCTATTTTCGCCAGGAAAAAGTATATTTTTTTAAACGGGATACGCGGGAATAATGCGGGAACTTTTTTCTTTGTCCGCGTATAGATCCTGTAGTTAGATTGGGTGCAAAATAGAGACAAAACGGACAATACAGGCGAAGTAGAAAACTATCTGACGCATGGAAATGGTTATTTTTGGGCAAAGCAAGGACCACAAACTTATTCTTCAGTTTGTTGGTGATTTACAGCTGCCAGTAACTGTCGGACATGTATGACAAATTTTGTGACAGAAAAAATATGTAGAATTCAAGATACGACTGCGGAATCCTGCTTTAACACACACAAACAAGTTAGATTGGCGTTTGCTGAAAACCGTATCTCATGGACTTCAGAACTGGCTAAACTGTGCTTCTGTGACGAGAAGAAGTTTAATTTAGGTGGGCTGGATGGATTTCAGTATTATTGGTATGGTCTTAGAATACACCACCAGGTAAAAATGAGCAAAAACTTTGATGGTGGAAGTTATGATTTTGGAAGCCTTCTGTGCTAAAAATAAATCACGCATAGCTTGGGTGAACACTAGAATGAAGTCTAACGTGAACTGTGAGATACTAGAGACAGAAATGATTAGAATAATGAGAACCTAGGAGACGAAAGCCTAATGTTTCAACAAGTTAATGCATCCGTCCACGTTTCCACTACAACCAAAAAGTGGTTTGAAGATAAAGATAACGATGTATTGCTCTGGCCTGCATGTAGCCCGGATTTGATCCCCGTGGAAAACCTTCGGGGAATACACTATTCGCCATTAAAACTGCTACACCACGAAGCACACGTGCTGCAGACGCGACATTTAACCGACAGGAAGAAGATGCAGTGATATGCAAATGATTAGCTTTTCAGAGCATTCACACAAGGTTGGCGCCGGTGGCGACACCTACAACGTGCTGACATCAGGAAAATTTCCAACCGATTTCTCATACACAAACAGCAGTTGATCGGCGTTGCCTGGTGAAACGTTGTTGTGATGCCCCGTGTAAGGAGGAGAAATGCGTACCATCACGTTTCCGACTTTGATAAAGGTCGGATTGTAGCCTATCGCGATTGCGGTTTATCGTATCGCGACATTGCTGCTCGCGTTGGTCGAGATCCAATGACTGTTAGCAGAATATGGAATCGGTGGGTTCAGGAAGGTAGTACGGAACGCCGTGCTGGATCCCAACGGCCTCGCATCACTAGCAGTCGAGATGACAGGCATATTAACCGCATGGCTGTAACGTATCGTGCAGCCACGTCTCGATCCCTGAGTAAACAGATGGGGACCGTTGCAAGACAACAACCATCTGCACGAACAGTTCCACGACGTTTGCAGCAGCATGGACTATCAGGTCGGAGACCGTGGCTGCGGTTACGCTTGACGCTGCATCACAGACAGGAGCGCCTGCGATGGTGTACTCAACTACGAACCTGGGTGCACGAATGGCAAAACGTCATTTTTTCGGATGAATCCAGGTTCTGTTTACAGCATCATGATGGTCGCATCCGTGTTTGGCGACATCGCGGTGGACGCACATTGGAAGCGTGTATTCGTCATCGCCATACTGGCGTATCACCCGGCGTGATGGTATAAGGTGCCATTGGTTGCACGTCTCGGTCACCTCTTGTCGCATTGACGGCACTTTGAACAGTGGACGTTACATTTCAGATGTGTTACGACCCGTGGCTCTATCCTTCATTCGATCCCTGCGAAACCCTACATTTCAGCAGGATAATGCACAACCGCATGTTTCAGGTTCTGTACGGGCCTTTCTGGATACAGAAAATGTTCGACTGCTGCCCTGGCCAGCTCATTCTCCAGTTCTCTCAACAACTGAAAACTTCTGGTCAATGGTGACCGAGCAACTAGCTCGTCACGATACGCCAGTCACTACTCTTGATGAACTGTGGTATCGTGTTGAAGCTGCATGGTGATCTGTACCTGTACACGACATCCAAACTCTGTTTGACTCAATGCCCAGGCGTGTCAAGGCCGTTATTACGGCCAGAGGTGGTTGTTCTGGGTACTGATTTCTCAGGATCTATGCACCCGAATTGCGTGAAAATGTAATCAGATGTCAGTTCTAGTATAATATATTTGACCAATGAATACCCGTTTATCATCTGCATTTCTTCTTGGTATAGCAATTTTAATGGCTAGTGGTGTACTCACAAGGCGTGTTTATCGCAATGAAAGGGAACTTGCGGTGGTATATGAGCTGAAAAGAGCAATACAAGACGAGTCAGCGACAATTTCGCGACAAGAACTACGAACCCTAACAAAATCAATGCCAAATAGTAGTTTTGGAGTAATTAGGACGATCAGAGGTTGGAAGAAGTACTAACAATACAATAATATAACAGGACAGTGAGTGCCTTCATACCAGTTTCCACCTAGGAAATGTGAACGCCTTATTTTACGACACGTGTTATGAAAGAAACTATGTAATTCCGTTGTTACTGTTTACGTCCTATATGCATCTACTACTTCCATAATAAATTTGATACATGTTGCTTGAGACATTGTAAATTACTTTCGTAGGAACCGTGCCTTTATACTGACTTCCACTAAAGTAGAGTTTGTGTTGCGTGCCGGAGTGTTACCTTGTACGGAACGTTTAACTGTTTTCCTTCTTTATTCAAACACAAAAAACAGAGCACCTTCGCAACGGTGTCCAGTGGTGCGACGTGGAGCCGCAACGCCTCACGGGCTGTAACACGGTAGGGCAGGGTCGGGTCAGCCAGGGTGAGGCGCTGCAGGATGAGCCATTACGTGCGCGGGTATGAGCGAGACGGCGCGGCGGCCAATGGGGCGCGTCACGCCGTTAAGCCGCCTGCCAGCCTCGCGGTCTGGGCCGGAACCACGGCGGTTCCCCACACACCTGCTGTTCCAGCAGCCGCGAGGAACGCGGGTGCCGCACGCACATACGTACGTGCATCCACACCTACTTCAGTCTCTGTCCAGTGCATTTTAGAGGTCCTCAGGCGTCTTCCTGGACGAATGACAGAATTATGGCACACACATTGAGGAAATGGGCAAGAGTCAAGAACACGATGAATAAAATTATTAGTCCCGCCAGTTAGATTGTAAGCTGCCAATGTAAACAATCGCGGGGTACTGTGCAAGTCATTGGGTCCACAGATTTTGTTCGTAATACAAGCAAGGATAATTAACAGAATGCAAAATGGAAAACTGCTTCGACACTGTCAATTGAGGCGTTGCAAGTAGTATTTGGAATGCGTCCACTGGATCTCCAAATACAGAAAGAGGTGGCGACGTATTGGATGAAAAACTAACAATATTGTCAAGTACTGAGTTTAACAGCAATACGAGCCACAACCCAGCAACAAATCCAAAATGAGATCCTCCGTCTCTGGCAGAAACGAAGGGATGACGCCCAAATAACGACGCGCACCTAAGGTTTCTGGCGAATATGGAAGAGACTGGGAATAAAGGACCTAAATCCCTCAAGAGGCGCCGGCCGGAGTGGCCGAGCGGTTCTAGGCGCTACAGTCTGGAACCGCGTGACCGCTACGTTCGCAGGTTCGAATGCTGCCTGGGGCATGGATGTGTGTAATCTCCTTAGGTTAGTTAGGTTTAAGTAGTTCTAAGTTCTAGGGGACTGATGACCTCAGATGTTAAGTCCCATAGTGCTCAGAGCCCTCAAGAGGCCCGACTCACTTATTGACTGGTCAGGCGCTACGCCGACAACTGGCATCGAATTGATAGAAGCCAGATCTCCAAGTGTGCCTGTCGTGAAGAAAGTACGCCAGAACACACCGTCTGGAGATCTCCGCTGTACGCCAATGTAGAAGACTCGATGCCAAGGAGATACTGCGTTGCGAAAGGGAATGGCCGATCTTTGACAACATTGCTGGAGCTATATCAAGAAAGGCTTCATAGTGCTTTATCTGATCAACCCACCCCCATCTACTCGTATTGCACTACGAGAGGCTGCGACAGGAAATCGAGAAGAAACGCAGCTGAGGTCAACAGTTGCGGCAGAAGAACTACAAACACCGTACGCACGGTGATCGTAACAGCGCCAGAGAGAAACGCAGCCGCGGTCCGTATCTCGCCAACCAAAGAAACAGAACCGGGGAGACGTGGGCCTGCGTGTGACTGCGCTCGTCACCGGCAGCAACGATCCTCTCCTGGGACATTCCCGGCGGGGTCAGGGATTTTCTCTGCCTCATGATGACTGGGTGTTGTGTGATGTCCTTAGGTTAGTTAGGTTTAAGTAGTTCTAAGTTCTAGGGTACTGATGACCATAGATGTTAAGTCCCATAGTGCTCAGAGCCATTTGAACCATTTTTTTCTCCTGGGACAGGGGAACCCTTCCCTGAAACCAGGGAGCCAATTCATAGCAGAAATAGTTCGTTAATTATTATTATTATTATTATTATTATTATTATTATTATTATTAATAGTAGAAATAGTAATGGTGATGGGATCTAGTATTGTGTAGGATAAAATTAAGTATCAATTCTCACTGCATAATTTCTGTAAGAATCCATATAGTCTGTGTTTAAATTATATGTAATAGGCTATAATGAAAAGGAATAAATAAAATAAATTTCGGTGATACTTACCGCTGTACCAAGTATTAAGTTTACTTCCCTTTCACTAACGTATGCAGCACGGGAAGAAAAAGGCTCGTGTGCTTTCTGTTCGTACTAACTGAGGGAAAGTCATGTGGTGGGTGTCCACAAGAAAGTGATGTAGGACCTTTGTTGTTTTTATTCTACATAAGCCATTTAGGCAACTAACTGAGCAGCCTCTTAGATTGTTTGCATTACAAAATGATTTAGGCGACGCACCTGCGTAGTACAAAAATGGCAATTGACACTGAACAGTGAAAAGTGTGAGGTCCTCCAAATGACTGGTAAGGGGGTTGTTTGGGGAAGGGGACCAGACAGCGAGGTCATCGGTCTCATCGGATTAGAGAATGACTGGAAAGGAAGTCGGACGTGCCCTTTCAAAGGAACCATCCCGGCATTTGCCTGGAGCGATTTCGGGAAATCACGGAAAACCTAAATCAGGATGGCCAGACACGGGATTGAACCTTTGTCCTCCCGAATCCGAGTCCAGTGTTGACTGGTAAGGATATTGCTTTAAATTTTAGTAACGTGGTAAATAGCATCAATTCAAAGGGTCTCGATTCAACCAAATACCTAGGAATTAAAAATACAACTTAAATTGTAAGCTTCACACATACAAAGCTGTGGGGCACACGAATCATAGACTCATTTTTATTGACACAACACTCAACAGAAGCAGCAAATCTGCCTTAGAGACTACCTACACCATGCTGGTCCGTCCTCTTCTGGAGCATAGCTGCGCGGGGTGGGATTCTTATCACGTTTGACTGATGGTAGACGACGAAGCAGTTCAGCGGAGGGCGGCACATTTTGTAATGTCGCAAAATAGGGGAGAGGAAGTTTCCGAAATACCATACAAATTTGAGTAGCAATAACACAAATGAAATTTTCACGAAATTTCAATCATCTACTTGTTCCTCCGCATGCGAAAATATTTTGTTGGCTCTCACCTACGTAAGGACAGATGGTCACAGAATAAAATAGGAAAGCACACAAATACTAGTATATTCATTTTTACCACGTGCTATTCGAGACTGAAACGGCCAAGAAATAGCGTGAAAGTGATTCTATGGACGCTGTCGAACACTGATGCGGGAATTTCAGAGTAACCACGCAGATGTAGATGTCAACAGTCCAATCTTGTATTTGCGGCTTTTACGGAAACAATACGTTACAGGCTGTCGAGCGTCCCTAGATTCCTCAATTAACTGTGCAGTGGCACCCTAGACATCAGGCTCCGACATCCCGCACAGCCTCTAAGTCGTTTGGGTTGTCGCAAGCTCCGTCCCTACGGAACCTTGAACTCCGGCGGCCAGGCCATCAGGTGGCGACAACATCGTTCCAACCAACCCACCGGGCGGCGTGTGTGGCGACGGTACATATCGTCGATCTTGTAACACAGAGCCTTTCCGGAGACGTTTAAAGGTCATGTCGAATTCTCTATAGCGCTCCAGCCTAGCTCCTACATAAAGACACGGGGTAAAATAAAATTAAAAGTGTTGTTCCAATCACAGATTCGGGTAGCTTATACAATTATGAGTTCACTAGTAGTAGGCATGGGGCTGCACACTCCTTTATTAAAAAGACGATGAATTTAATTCGCTCGGTTATGCACTAAAAGTAATTTCTTTAAGCCATGTAACCACATAAAGCTTTCCTGACTACAGAACTATCAAAGTGTAGGGGTCGGAGAAATTTCTGAGTTTACCAATCATTAAATTCATAAATTCGTAAAAATGGCGTGGAACTGCACAAGATCCACTGGCGGCTGGTTTCAAAAATCGACGGCAAGACGAAGGTTGCACGGGGGCGGGGGGTGTCTCTCCGACGGCCAGACGCCTGGCGCCACCCAGTAACGCCAGTCTGTGCCTAGGCGAGCTGAACAGCCCCTCGGTTGAAAGTCGGCGTTTCCACCCTCGCTCCTGTTGGCAGCAGAGACATTCCGCCGTCGGTGGAGGCATATGCATGCGAGAAATGGTTCAAATGGCTCTGAGCACTATGGGACTTAACATCTTTGGTCATCAGTCCCCTAGAACTTAGAACTACTTAAACCTAACTAACCTAAGGACATCACACACATCCATGCCCGAGGCAGGATTCGAACCTGCGGCCGTAGCAGTCGCGCGGTTCCGGACTGCGCGCCTAGAACCGCGAGACCACCGCGGCCGGCTGCATGCGAGAACCCGAGTTTACAGAACTACAGTGAATTGCGATTTCGCCCTCAGTTTGTGGCAGTGCTTGGTAGGGTCAGGTCGTGGCAGTACATTGTAAGCTTCAATTCCTGACCAGCAGTCGTGTGGCAGTATCTGCCATTCTGCGCTGCGTGTGTTCGTTTCCGCCGGCTTGGAAGTAACTATGCTCGCATAAGCAAAAGAGGAAGATGCAGGGTAGGGAAGAACGCGGCAGCCTCAGTAAGACCAGGATGATGGCCACTTCATCCGTAGTCTGAAGCGAATTGTCGGTGCTCCAGCACGTGCTGCCACAACCAGTTGAGACATCAAACCCTTATTAGAGGATATGGGAAGGCCCCTGCCGCAAAGAGTGAAGAACCCACTGCAGGAACCCGCTGATCACAATCTATCGTATGGAGCCCTATGAAACCTTCAAGGAAAAGATAAGAAGCACTGCAATTGCTAAGTTCATCCGCCCCACTAACCATGACCTGTACAAGGTTGAGATGATCTCTGGTGACTATCGGAAGGTCACGGAGCTGGTGTTAGCTGAGAAGTGCATTAGTTTACCCACAATGTCAAACTACTCAAGAAGTTGAAGGTGAACCACAGACATCTTCCAATTAATATGGAGCCTGACCACCTCAAGAGGTAACGCGAGATCACGTGTTTCCCGATACAATCCACAGGCCCGATGAAATCGCCTAGAGCACACTGAAATATGCCATTGTTTCTTGTTGTCCTGGTCGACAACATATAAATTTGGAAAATGTTTTGGGCTGAAAAGGTTGTATGTGGTTTGCACTTAAGTGGTATTTATGAAATGAGTGGAGCCCTCAGCTATATCCAGATGGCTGAAACAGCCACACGCAAATGGAAATGCTATCTGACATTAAAATCAAAATAAAAGATTAGGTCGCCACCAACTCTAACCACACGACAAACGAGATGTTCGACTGAGTTGGAAAATTAATTAATGTAGTCATAAGAAAAAGCTCACAGAAGAACATTCATTGTAATGTCACTCACGAAAAATGGGATGTAATTATTAATATGATCCAGGGATTGTCCACATGAAGCAAATATTAAAAATAAAGTGCGTGAAAACTGAATAAGAGCAGTTGCAGTAACATTCCTGAAAATGAGATCTATTCTAAAGAATTTGTTTTAAATATGAGTGGAACACTAATTATTGGACCTGTGCGCATGAAAACGATATGGATTGGCTAACACTACAAGGTAAATGGCGTGGGTAAAGGAGATTTAACATCGGTACACTGGATAAGACTTGAAACAAAATTATTTATTTCTTAAGACATTGATATAAGACATCTATATAACTGCTGTTGCCTGGTAACTACATACGATTGCTTGGTGAAACGCTATACGATTCACAACAGAATCTCTTAATTTAGAATCGCCGTCGTAGTTAGCGGGGACGGGAAAGGTTTAATATTCGCATTCAGACCCCCATTCACTCAAAGAACAGCAAGGACGGCCCCAACACCAACATGCAACGAAGCTAGGAGGTTTGTTCCGCTGTATTGAAAAATGATTAAATAAAAGAGTAAATCTAAATATCATGGTTGCATTTGAAGTTGAACAACGAGGGCCACAATACACGCTTAACACGAAATCACAAACCACAAATACAATTGAATAATCCGGACAGGATATATTTAATATTTCAAAATCAGAGCAATAAGTAAACTCTAGGACAGAGGCAGAGGGCCACAGGAAAATTAGGCTCACAGTTAACTTGTGTGGCAATGTCGTTCGCGGAGACAATTTCTACGTACCGTGACCAATTTTCGCAACATTAAACCACGCAGCCACTAACAATTAACATTTTATAAAGGACACATTTGGATAGATAATAGCAGAAGGCCAACAAACTCTAATATTAACCCAGTTGGATGGATTCCGTGCCCATTTTCCTGGCAACAAGACCTGGCGACGACAATCAATCAACCGGGCGCCAAGGAAGAAGTCGCGGCCCAACTCTGGTGCCTTGACACCAGAACCTGCCACCTTCAGTCCACTGGCCATTAGCGGATATCTTTAATCAGATTTTGTTCTCAGGGGGACTAGCCCTCCACGTGGGAACACGCAGAAGTAGTGGTGATTTGAAGACCGACAAGGATCTCAGCAGGCAGATAGCTGCTGGCCTGTCGGACTACTCCCATCCCTCTCCAAACTCTTCGAGAGGCCATACGCGAAAAGACTGAAACTGAAACAACATGTGTCCAGGAGAACATCACACCAGATGAACTGTTTGGATTCTGGAGTAGCCACTCCACTAATCAAATGCTAAGGTTGAAGGAACCGGCCACGAGAGCACAGGAAAAAAAAAGAGAAAGTTTTAGGGCGGTGTTTTCCGACTTGTCTAAGGCTTTCGACTCTGTGTGGCACGACAGCCTCGTGCACAAGCTCTTTGAGTACAGCATACCGACGACACACGTAGTCATTCTCCAGTCTTACCATGAAGGGACGACCTTCCACGTCAGAGCACACATCCATAGATCTGCAGACATGCGGAAGGTGGCACAGGGATCAGTACTCGCCACACTACTGTACTCACTGTACACAGCCGATGTACCAAAGGTGGGAAATGCAGAGCTAGCCAACGATACAGCACTGTTCACCATCAGCATGAATGTGCATGCTATGAGATGCCGTCTCCAACTCGTGTGCAATGCACTGGGAGTATGGTTGACGAATTGGCGATTGAAATTCAACCCAGTCAAGAGCCAGGCAGTAGTCTTCACCGAAGACTTCTACCGCCAGTTAATGTCCTGGGAGGCCTCATCCCATGGAAAAGTAACCCCGGACCACCGGCTCACTTGAAACCCGCACGTTCCTGACGTCAAAGATAGGGCAAAAGGGCGAAATCGCGCCCTATATCCCTGATGAACCCGCAGTCGACACTGCCCCGAAACACGGCATAACACTGTACTTGATGCTGGTAGTGAGGCCAGTGCTGTAGTACGCGGCTGATTTGCATATCGGAGCACTGCAGAGGGTGCAGAACCGGGCTCTCAAACTCGTTCTGCGCTTCCCAAGGCTGTGCCCAATTCGGCTGCTGCACGAAGACGCGGATATCCCGGGCAGAGTCCGGCAAATAGCTCACGTTTTGTACGAGAAGACGGTACAATCCCGAAATCGGCTCATCCAGGCCCTGGGCCAAAAAAAAAACACTGCAGGCTGACCACACGATGGCCTGATATACTGAGAGAATAATTTTGTCTGCCGCGCACATCCTCGTCCATCGCCACAAAATAACCATCACCACCATCGTAATTAGCTCGACCAGGTAACGTCATGCAAATTCATCAACGAGAGGTCACCAAATACCAACCAACAGAAGAACGAACTCCTAACGTGCGTGAACCGTAAACACATCAAGCCAAGGAACGGCTCGTCATTCAACGAATTAACGATGAGCAAAGCAGCGGCCACCACCTGTGGAACGGCACGCCGCTTCCTCCATCTGGACTGTGACGGGGATTCGCGATAATTTCTACTACCTGTTTGCTCATTGACAACATAGTAATAAGACTTGACTTTGTGGTCTATTCTTGCTGGATTTAGAGATTTTTCGAAATTGTAGGTAAAGCACGTGGCATAGATTTATTGGTAGAACACTTAGCAAATGCAGCCAGCAAAGAAGATAATTTACAAAACACTCGTGCGAACTGTTACTGTCAGATACTTCGAGTGTGTGTTGTTTCCGCAACTTAAGCTAGACCGGACTTTGTTTTCAAACCCAAGAGCTGAGAAATTTGATTCATCCTGAACTTTATTCAAGGTTTCAAGGTTTGGCTCACTTTTAAACGGTTTGTGACTAATTCAACGAGCTGAGGAACTTAATCCTTTCTTTTTTAAATTGTGGAATTTAAGTTTTGTTTTTCATTTAAGAACTATTACTCGAATGTTCGCTTGAGGAATAATTTTGTTTAATCTCAAACTTAAAGGAATTTTATCTCCATTATGCATTCTGTATTTTGTTAACGCTGTGTTAGAAAAACAAACTTATGTTAATATGACTACCTGCATCTTTAGTGCATATCTGTGTGGAACTGGGTATATCAAATAGTGGTCCCTAAATATTTCTTCCTTTATTTTCTTGCGTTAGCAATCACAAAAGCATTTCACTGTGCACTTACCCACTTCGACCACACAGTGCTCAGTCATCAGACTGGCTACAAACAAAAAATACGTAACGTCAATGGTTATTATGGAATCTACGGAATCTTCCACGTAACAACTATCGGTGTACTCATAAACAAGAATACAAATTAAACGTAATGCACATGCTGCATAATGAAAACGGTGACGTGAGGTTCTATAGGTGCAGTGCGTTTCTCTATTTCACTTTCCTTACATGTCTACCAGCGTGAAAGAAATAGCCACCGCGGCAGACGTAATATTTACATTTATTGTCGTTACCGTTATGTAATAACACTTAAAATTTTGAATATAAACATTTGAAATAATAATTCAATCGTAACGATTTTAAAACTGCGATGGAGGGGGGGGGGGGGGGGGCAGTTGGGAGTTCGTAGCCATATAGTGAAGTGGGTGTATTACATAAATGAATTCTGCCAGGTCACTTTTACCAGCATTTCCGTCTCGCTCTCCTGAAGGTCAAGGTAAGATGTGACCATTCAAGGATTCCCTAGTTTCAGTATCTCCTGTTCGTTCTATTTAGTGTGAGCCCCATGCACTTCAGTAACATTCTGTGGGTCGCACGAGTGTTTTGTAAATTATCTTCTTTGCAGGCTGCATTTGCTAAGTGTCCTACCAATAAATCTAAGTCTGCCACGTGCTTTACCTACATCTGAGGCTGCATGATCATTCTATTTCACTTCCAGATAAAGTGTTGTCCACAAGTATTTGTGACAGTTGGACGATTCCAGCCGTGACTGACATTCAAAAGGCCTACCAAGTTTTAGCGTCCTGCTAAGTACACACTTTCACACTGGTGTGCATTCAAAGAAAGTTGCCACTTCTTACAACATTTCGAAGTCTTATCGAGAATTGACTAAATATTTGTGCAGTTCTTTTTTTTCAGACAATATTTCGTTATAACTGCATCATCTGTGAAAAGTCTCAGGCTGATATTAATATAGCCCGCGAGGATATTAATATAGGGCATCAACAGCAAAGCCCCAACGCAGTTCCCCGGGGGCACGCCCGAAGCTACATCTGTTGATGACTCTGACCAAGGTAACTTGCTGCGTCCACCCTACCAAGAAATCAATTATCCAGTCACCAATTTCGCTTGACACCACGCATAGTTGTGCTTTCGCGACTAAGACTTGGTCTGGTACTCAGTCAATGCTTCTCGCAATCAAATAAATACCGTATCTACCTGACTGTCTTGGACGATGTCTTTCAGGATGTCATGTGAGAAGATGTCGCCCTTTCGCACGACCGATGTTTCTCCAGCTAGGCATGTCGCAGGACTGCACTCTGGCACCTTTTCTGTCGCCGAACTTTCGTCTCCAGCTTAACCGCGCAATGCTCAGCGCATTTTCTGCTGGGAGCAGACAGCCGCCGATCGAATCCATCCACAAGGTTAACGGCCGAAGGGCCGCGGTATGGGTGTACCGGGCCCTGCGTCGTGCCTGCCTACGCGGCCTTCCCGCTCGGGCGGTCGCCCCTGTACCGCTACTGCCTGGCTAGACGCTGTTGTGGGATGGAGTAGCAATTCCATTGCAGTGGCAGGTCCAGGCGGAGCAACAGTACTGACTGCAGACGACTTTCCTCGAGATCTTCGAATGGCCGCAAGTCCAGCTCGCAGAATACTTTCATTCATTTCAGGCAACATCAGTAACGAGTTATCGCTTAAATTGGAGGCGTATTCTTGAAGACAGTACGGAGTATCATTTACCTCGTTCTACTTACTGTTTCTACTAAGACTTTTCAATTTGTGCTTTAGCAAATGCTTTTTGAGTGATACGATGGAGAAGTATTATTTGCAATCATTTTCGATATCTCACGAACCACACACCTATAACTTTGTTGTTAAAGCATATACGGGGCCCTTCACTCGCTTACTTATATTTTCCTCGGTTCGTTAACATGAATTCTCTTTACCTGTTTCCAGTTGATGCAGTGACTTTCTTTTTTCCGGCATGAAGGATATCAGCCGAGTTCTGCGTAGTAGACGTGGCACTCATGAGGAGACTACAAGGGAACTAGAGGGAGTTGCTGCTCCCCTGCATCCCCCCATAGGAGAAATAAAATCTTTGCAAACTGAATCGAATCAGACAACGCCATGCAGAGGAGTGCTGGTTCTGTGTCACTCTGAAGCGGAGCAAACTAGGTACGCGGGCCCTGTGGTGAACGTCTCAGCATGTGACACTATAGGTCTTACGAGTTGCAGAGACCGTATTCAATGGGGGGCGAGTCACTATGTCAGACCAGTTTAATACTTCACAGCTGCGCAATAAAATACGCTAGAGTTCTCGATAACACATGATAAAGTTAAGGACTTCATGGATATCT